>NC_044989.1:27560286-30011536 GCF_008728515.1 Papio anubis | reverse complement strand
CGATTCTCCTGCCTCAACCTCCGGACTAGCTGGGATTGCAGGCATGCACTGCCACCGCCCCTGGCTAATTTTGTATTTTTAGTAGAGACGGGGTTTCTCCATGTTGGTTAGGCCGGTCTCGAACTCTCGACCTCAGGTGATCCGCCCACCTCAGCCTCCCAAAGTGCTGGGATTACAGGCGTGAGTCACTGCACCTAGCCTTGTTTTTATTTGAGGCTGAGTCTCGCTCTGTCGCCCAGGCTGGAATGCAGTGGTGCTATCTTGGCTCTCTGCAACCTCTGCCTCCCGAGTTCAAGAGATTCTCCTGCCTCAGCCTCCCAAGTAGCTGGGATTACAGGCGCGCACCACCACACCTGGCTAATTTTTGTAATTTTTAACAGAGATGCGGTTTTGCCATGTTGGCCAGGCTGGTCTCAAACTCCTGACCTCAGGTGATCCACCCACCTTGGCCTCCCAGAGTGCTGGTATTACAGGCGTGAGCCACTACAGCTGGCCTCCTTCCTCCGTTTTCAAAGCCAGCAGTGTAGCCTCTTCAAGTCTCTCTGACCTCCGCTTCTGACGATGTCACAAGTCTTTCTCTGACCTTCCTGCCTCCCTCTTCTAAGAACCTCTGTGATTATATCAGACCTAACCAGATAATTCAGGATAATGTCACCATCTCAAGATCCTTAATGTAATTACATCTACAAAGTCCCTTTTGGTAACATAACACATTCACAGGTTCCAGGCACTAGGACATGGATATCTCTGGGGGGCATTATTGAGCTGATGATGCTCTCCAGAATTTCCTTATTCTATTTAAGAAAACCAAGAATGGTTTCAATGTTTTGCAGCAGAAACCCTTGACTAGCATAGTCACAAAACTCTTAAGTGTTAGTGCAAGGATAGAATCTGCTTTCAGAAGCTGCAGCGATTGCGCTTGACATTGAATAGTCTTTCCCAGTATGGTGCAGCCCTGTTTGGCTCCCTTCGCCACGAATCTCTCCACCCAGCAAGGGGGTTTTGCTTGCTCAGTGTGTAACTACAGAGCAGGCACGTGATCAGGGTTTCTGGAAAGCAGATATGAGAAACATGCAGGAAAATATTTAAAAAAAAAAGTTCACACCCTCCAAGTCAAGAATTCCCCTTTCAGAGATCCATCCTAGAAAATAGAGAGGCCAGGCACGGTGGCTCACGCCTGTAATCCCAGCACTTTGGGAGGCTAGGGTAGGTGGCTCACCTGAGGTGAGGAGTTTGAGACCAGCCTGACCAACATGGAGAAACCCCTTTCTACTAAAAATACAAAATTAGCCAGGCATGGTGGCTCATGCCTGTAATCCAAGCTACTTGGGAGACTGAAGCAGGAGAATTGCTTGAACCCGGAGGTTGCAGTGGGCTGAGATCGCACCATTGGACTCTAGCCTGGGCAACAAGTGCGAAACTCCTTCTCAAAAAGAAAGAAAGAAAATAGAGATTAAGAATGCACCATCACACAACCTGCTGTTCATATCACCAGGGCCAGGGCACTAGAGGCTGCCAGAGGCAGGTTCTCCCCACTACGACCAGGGAGATGGGCCTGCTCCAGCCAAGGGTCAGCACTTGTCTTGTGTGTCAGAGCCCTGTAGAGGAAAAACCAAGTTACCCCGGGAATGGAGGGTGGATTGGATGGGTGCAGGTGCACAAGAACCCAGGGTAATGTGGCTAAAGCCTCAGACCCTGGAAAGGAAGGAAAGGAGAAAGGCAGCTCCAGCGGTGGTTCCTATTTTCTCTCTCTCTCTCTCTCTCTCTCTCTCTGAGTCTCTCCCCAGCTATCTGCTCTGTTCTCCACCCCATCACAGGCTTCCTCTGTTTCTCAGGCATACAACCGGCATAGCTGTCTAGCCCTTGAAGCTACCTGACTTTCCATCTCAGGTCTACCCAAACTGGCCAGTTTCTCCTCTGTCTCTTATTCTGGCTCAGTAGATGAAGTAAAGACTCAGTATCTGTGGATCAGCTCGTGGTTGGCCCCCAGTCGCTGGCTGTGGCCTGGGCAGTCAGGGTAGGTGGCCTGCTGCTCGCTGATGGGGGAATTGCCCTCCAAGTGTGGTCTGTGGAGAGGGCAGCAGCATCACTAGCGGTGCTTATTGTAAACTGGAATTTCAGCACTCCTCTTACCTCCCTGGACACCTACAGAATCAGACCCTCTGCGGGATGAGGTTTGGGAACCTGGATTTAAATAATCTCCCCAAGTGGTTCCTGTGCATGATAAAATTTGAGAAGCCCAGAGAGTAGAGTGGTCTTCCCGACTATTTGTGTTCAAATCTGTACTGTCTCTGGCACTAGCACTCTTTGGGCGAGGGACTTGTCTCTTGCCTTTTTCTACCACCAGACAGAGTTGAGGGCCATGGCCTGTGCTGCTCCCCGTGGAAAGCAGATTCCATCCTTGCACAAACACTTATGAGTTTTGTGACTGTGCTATATGAAGCCTTGACTCCCACACTGGCTGCCTATCTTCAAGCCATCATCCCCCTTGGTGTCTGGTCCAGTGGCTGCCAGTGGCTGCCTGGACGAAAGGGCGACTGACCCTCCAGCTGGTGACAGAGGTCAGGAGTGCTCCCTACTTGAGCAGGATGACTACAGTGCATCAGGGAAGCTGTCCCCAGGCACCCGCACCGGGGCAGCAGTGGCCTCTGCTGGACACACAGGCAGGAGAAGCTACCTGTAGGTTGACCCAAGCTGCCTACTGTGATGGATTCAGCCCACTGGAAACAGCTGGAGGAACTGGGAGATGCATGATAGATCTGAAAACTCGAAGTCACACTGGGCAAGAGATCAGGTGAGTCTAAAAGGGCTGCCACACCTTTGTTCTAAGGAATTCAATTCAAGACACACTTCAGAAATATTTGTGTTGGGCTATGCATAGGGGTGAGGACTGAGGCATGCACAAGGGAAGCCTGAGTTTCATCCTTTGAGTTGTTTGCATCCTTGCTGGGGAGCAAGGCCCACAAATGTGGATCCTTCCTTGGGGACAGGCTCCTAAGAACTGACCATGCCTTCTCTCCCCGATCATAACGAAGATGAAACTGAGGCCCAAAGAGGTGAAGGCCACTAGGTCAAGAGTCAGGCTGCATTAAGTGCCATGGGCAGGGAAAGAAAGAGGATGCTGGTTAAGGCCAGTGTGAGCTGGGGCAGGGGCAGAATCTAAGCTGGGCTTAGAAGAGAAATAGGAGGAAGGACGAGAGCACCATCCAGGTGGTACAGAGAGAAGGAAACAGGACCTGGGGACCCTGGTGCTCACTGAAGGGCAAGAAGAGAGACCTGAGGGGAAAGCTGGCTATATAATTTGATGGAGATTAAAAAAAAAAAAATCAGAGCCCCTGCTAGGTCAGGAAAGCATTTTCACCTTCCCATGGCCTGCCAGCTGCCATCCAAGCCAGGGAGGCCAGGTGACCCCCCAAGGGATGACAGCCTCTACACTGGGATGACTTGGTAGCTGCATTAGGGGTGGAGGGAGGTTCTGCCTGAGTTGCCTGTGCCAGCCCTGAAAGAAGACAGCTGCCAACTTGCCTCATCCCAAGATGTCACAGCGTGTGTGTCTGACCCCAATCCTCCCATGCCTGTGTCCAGAAACATGGGTCTGTTCCTGCTGATGCGACCTGGTCACCGCCCTGGGCAGAGGATAGCAGTGATGTCAGGACAGGAGCATGGAGGGGAAGGCCAGGCAGGGCTGGAGACCAGGAGGTGGGGAGGAGGGACCTAGGGAGGCAGTAAGGGGAGGGACGGGGAATGAGACAAGGCTCCGTTGTGTGTCGGACTTCACTTACAAAGCACAAATTCAAAGAAAGAATTATTAAGAATTTCAAGATAGCCACTGCAGAGCATTCAGTCCCGAGCGCAGGGGCCCTTGATGAGTGTGGGGCCCTGGGTGGCTGTTCTGGTCACACACATGTCCATGAGGCTTGCCCTGCCTGGAGACTTCGCCTATAACCCTGGCTCCATCCTGGGGGCCTCCCCTGCCAGCTTCTGGGAAGGCACAACTAGTTATAACCACAGTCACAGCCCAGTGAAGAGGGAACAGAGGCGGCGAAACTAGAGACCAGCGCAGCTGTGCACAGAGGAGGCTCCCGCTGCAGGAATGCACTGGAGACGGACAGAAAATGAAATGACATGCAATAGCCACCAGGAAGAAAAAAAGTATTTTTATTTTTCCTAATTTAATATCTTCCACGAGTACTAAATGATTTTTTTAACAGAAAGCTCTATTTTAATTTTCTGTCCCTACAGACTGTTATTTGACTTTCAAAACTACATGAGTACCATAAAAATAAATCTGTGGATGGTTTAAGTAAATCTTTTTGGGGAACCGTAGAAATATTTTCTGTTGGTGAACATTCTTTGCAATCCTAGTCTAAGGAATATTTACAGGACTATAAATTTGTGATGTTTCCTTAGTTTTAAGTGTCAATTTACAACATAGAGAACTTTATATATATATATATATATAAGCTGCCTATATTTATAAAGTACTGTTTTCATCTTATTGTTTACAAATGCCTTGTCATTTGACAAATATATAGTAATATGTATCTACCATGATGGCATCATACAGAATAGCTTCACGGCCTAAAAATTCTCTGCTCTGCCTATAAATCCCTCCCGGGCAACCACTGATCTTTTCACCATCTCCATAGTTCACCTTTTCTTACATCAGTCCTGTGAATGAAGGGGCAGGGAGAGAACCAATGGCTGTCGAGAGCCTGCTACACTGCAGACAGTGTAGTGCACCCACATGCCTGGCTCTGTGACCTTGAGCATCAAACCTCTCTGCTCCTCAGTCTCCTCATTTGCAAAGTGGGAACCATTCAACCTCTCATAGGTAGCTGCTGGGCATTGTATATGAAATGATGCAGTGAGTGAGGCTGGCACCAAGGAGGCATTCGAATGGTAGCTTTTAATGAAGTAGATTCTCCCCTAAAACCTGCACAAGGGGCATCATGTCTCTATTCACTAGCCCAAGCAGGCCTGGGTGGGTAGAGGCATCAGGGGCCTTGCCCGGTCCACCCTCCTCCAAGCCT
The DNA here is from genome assembly GCF_008728515.1 of Papio anubis. NCBI lineage: Eukaryota > Metazoa > Chordata > Mammalia > Primates > Cercopithecidae > Papio > Papio anubis. The sequence continues at coordinate 30,006,503 of NC_044989.1, read as the reverse complement.
GGGTTGCCACCGCTACCCACACTCTCGGTGACTAGGGCAGGAGCTAACGTCCCCACTTCTCACGTAGAAATGGAGCCTCAGAGGGTCTAAGTGATAATTTGGGGTCCCACTGCTTGTAAAAGAAGTGAGGTTATCTTCAGGCTCTCAATCCAAAACTAAAACAGGCACATGAGAGGCTTAGCACAGCTCCTCGTAAGATAACAAGGAGGTGGGAAAGATAGGGGGCAGAGAGAAGTGAGGAGGCACCCTCCCCGCGCCAGCCCCTGCCACAGTTGCCCCTCCCCCTGGCTTTACCACCTCAAAGGCACAGGGTTCTTTTCAGGGCCACTGTGACATTTCCCCTCCATTATCGCTGGGTCGCTCTGCTGTTCAATTCCATAGCCCTGGGATTACTGGCTCTTCTCTCCTCAGCAGGGTGTCCTGTGACCCTCCGGGCACTTTCATTTCAGGATGACATTGCCACACAGATCTGCTCAAAGAAATTCATGCTCTCCCATGTCAAGGAAAGCAGGCAGTGGTTCCTGTTCATGCCAACAAGCGCGCCTCTGCTGATCCCTTGTCAAACAAGATGCAGGGAGAGCATCTTTGTGTTTTCAAGCTAAGGTACCACGAAGCAGCCAGCATTGCTTCTCCTTTTTCCTGCTGGCATCTCTTCTCCTACACCTGGCACTCAGTGGAATCCTACTCACTGGGCACTGTTAGCAGGAAACAGTTTGATGACCGGAAAGGGGGAAGGCTAGTAGAGGCATTTTTCAATTTATTAATAGCAAGAGATGAGCACTAGCATCTTATTTTTTCTTAATAAAATTTAATTTTTAGAGCAGTTTTTGGTTCACAGCAAAATGGAATGAAAAGTGGAGAGAGTTCCCATTTACCCCCGGCCCCCACATACACACAACCTCCCCCATTATCAACATCTGGATACCTTTGTTACAGTCAATGAACCTACATTGACACATCATTATCAACCAAAGTCCGCGGTTTGTTTTAGAGAATGTTGCACATTTTAAGGGCTTGGACAAAGGGATATTGACATGTATCCACCATGATGGTATCATACAGAATAATTTCACAGCCCTAAAAATCCCCTGTGATCCACCTATTCATCCCTTCCCACTTCCCCTCAAACCTCTGGCAACCACTGATCTATTTACTTCCCCACGGTGTGGACTTTTCAGCATGTCATAGAGTTGGAATCATACAGCATGTAGAGTTGCCAGATTGGCTTCTTTCACTTGGTTAATATCCCCACTTAAGGTGCCTCCATGTCTTGTCATGACTTGAGAGCTCATGTCTATTTTTTTTTTTTTCTTGAGACGGAGTCCCACTCTGTCACCAAGGCTGGAGTGCAGTGGCGTGATCTCGGCTCACTGCTGATATGGCTCCCACGAGTGGAGGAAAACCAGGGCTCTTGTCTTACATTGAATTAGATAAAACAACACGGACACACGTGGAGTGGTTTTAAGGAGCGGAGAGTTTAATCGGCAAGAAAGAAGGAGAAGGCAGAAGGAAGCGACTCCCCCATACACAGACAGAGGGAGGGGGGCTCCAAAGCCGAAAGAGGAGGTCCCCAAGTGTGGTGGACGCCAGCCAGGTATATATGCAGAGGCCGGAGGAGGTGGTCTGATTTGCATAGGGCTTAGCGGATTGGTTTGACCAGGTGTGTTATTTACGTAGCCCGGAAAAAGCTGGCCCTCCCATCCTAGCCTTTTAATATGCAAATGCAGGGCACCTGAAGTTCTACGCACGTGGGGATACGTGGGGGGCGTTGCCAGGAACATGTGGGGCAAGGGCAAGAAGGCAGCAGTAACCACCATGTTTGAGTGGACCCAGTTTCTAATGGCCTGCATTTGCATATCGAAAGTTACTGGCCCAGCTCTAAGAGCAGGGGCTTGACAAGAAACGTTTCTGGAGCAGCTTTAAAAATGAAAACTTCCCAAGGACCCCTTTTCCTCTCTGTCTAAAATAATTTATTAATATGCTGCAACACTGCAAGGTTCAAGAGATTCTCTTGCCTCAGCCTCCCGAGTAGCTGGGATTACAGGCACGTACCACCACGCCTGGCTAATTTTTTTGTATTTTTAGTAGAGAAGAGGTTTCACCATGTTGACCAGGCTAATCTTGAACTCCTGACCTCAGGTAATCCACCTGCTTCCACCTCCCAAAGTGCTGGGATTATAGGTGTGAGCCATCCCGCTCGGCTGCTCATGTCTTTTTAGTGCTGAATGTTGGATATAAAATGTGCCAGGAATAAATGCTTGGTGCTGCGAAGTAAAACCAGCACTCACGTAAAAGTTTAATTTTCTCAACAAGGCAATTTACTTCTGCAGCAGGGTGCCACTCATGTCAATCAAGATGGCACAAGCACAGAGAACAAAGGAGACCAGGGGGGTTTTATCCTTAATGCAGTCCTTATCTCTGTGTCACCACCCCCTCCATGGCTGGGTTGGATCGCACAATCTGAGCTGACCCGATTGGCTACTTGTATATATTTTTCTAAATATAAAAGGGGAGGGGGGACGTGAGGTACAGAGGTGGAGTGTGTGAGACGTGCAGTTTTTGGGGTAACAATGGGTACAGGTAACCAAGGGAACAGTTGTGAGTTATTGATTAGAGCTAATGGGAAGGGGGTAGGCTGTTTACTGTAACTAGAGGCAAGGAAGAAAAAGAAAGTTGAGTTTGAGAACAAAGGATAAGGAAGTTAACAGGCTAAACCCTTTGAAGACAAACTCAGAAAGATTTATTGTATCTTATATGAATAATATTCCATTGTCTGAATGTATCACCATTTACCTATCCATTCACCTCCTGAAGGATATCTTGGTTGCTTCCAGGTTTTGGCATTATGAATAAAGCTGCTAAAAGCATCCACATGTAGGTTTTTGTGTGGATATGTTTTCAAGGTACCTCATTCTTAGAAGGTATGAGGCAAAGAGGGAGATAAAGGATTTTTCATACATTGTAAAATAAATAGGAGATGATTCCATGACTTATGATAGCTTTTTCTGAGATCTTGAGACCAGAATCACTTTTTAAAATTGACAATAGAAAAAATGACACAGGGTTTCTTTCTCTGAAAGGCTTTCCTTGACCATCCTTCCTTCCATTCCAGCTCCAGAAACCTCCAGACCTTTCTCAACTCAGGATCATGGCTTCTGACTGTTCTCATGGTTCTTGCACTGTCTTTCTCACCAGACTGCGAGGACTTGAGGACAGGGAACTGCATCTTACTCATTTTTGTGTCCTCAGATCCTAGCAATTGTTCAAAAAAGTTTTATGGATATATGCAGGCAAAAAGGAATTTTGTGTTTCCCTTACTATAAGCTAAACCTAAATTTACATCTGTAGCTATAGCTGACTCAGTTTGTCTTTTGGTAACTCTGCTCCATTGTTCAAAGGGCTTTTAAGAACACATTCACTTTTACTAATGCTTTCTGAGGCAGAAGGTGTGTTATTCCTACTGGAATGCAAATTCCAAGGTCAACAGAGCAAGTCTCCAAGCCAGGAATAGAACCTGGGTCTTTGGCTCAAACCAATGCCTTTTCTTATCAGTGTCATCCCTTTTCTGTAGCATTGTTACTGAAGAAGGGTGTCCAGGGTCTTGGCGTCTCAAAAAATAATTGGACAAAACACACAAAGCAAAGAAAGAATGAAGCAACAAAAGCAGAGATTTATTGAAAACAAAAGTTCACTCCACAGGGTGGGAGTGGGCCCGAGCATAGGGGCTCAAGAGCCCTGTTACAGAATTTTGGGGGGTTTAAATACCCTCTAGAGGTTTTCACCGGTGTACAGTCTATGTAAATGAGGAGAATGAAGTAAAGTTACAAAGTCATTTACTTGGTGTATGCCCTATGTAAACGGAGAGGCTATTTCCTGTCATAGCTGAAGTGTTTCCATTTGATTTAGTTCTAGGAAGTCAGTGTGAATCGGCCTTATGTTCCCTCCCTCCAGACCCTATTCTCCTGCCTCAGCATCACTCTCTAGACCATTCAATTGTTACTAATGTCAGGGAGGGATAGGCTTCAGCCAACAGCATAGCTGTTCTGCAGCATGCCAGCCATTCCTGTAGGCTAATTGCAGCCAAAAAGATGAATTGGCCAGCCTTGCTCCACATGGCATCATGAGATTCAGGGGAAGAGGGACTCAGAGCCTGCTACCTTCCCCGAGCCCAGCCTGGTCCATTTCCTTTCCCAGGGAGGGGTTCAGAGCTGGGTGCTGTCCATGAGTTACCTTGTTTTATCCTCACAGCACCCGAAGTGCTGCTATTATCCCTATTTTACAGTAATGAAGCCAAGGATCAAAGAAGTTTGTTGGTTTGTCCAAGATCATCTGTCTTATAAACAACAAAAACAAGATTTTACCTAGATCTAACAAACTCCAAGCCATGTATATTAGCGTGGCTTAAAATAGTAGAAATGTATTATCTTACAGTTCTAGAGGCTAGAAGTCTAAAATCAAGGTGTCTACAGGGTCATGTTCTTCCAAAGGCTCTAGAGAAGAGTCTGTCCTTGCCTATTTTAGCTTCTGGTGCTTGCTGGCAGGCCTTGGTGCTCCTTGGCTTACAGACAGATACAGCATTCCACCTCTGGTCCATCTTCAAGTGGCCTTCTCCCCTGTGTGTCTGTATCTCTGTGGCCACATTTCCCTCTTCTTACAAGGACATCAGTAGTATTGGATTTAGGAAACACCCCAATCCAGTACGACCTCATCTTAACTTCATTACATAGGCAAAGGCTCTATTTTCAAATATGCTCACATACATAGGTTCCAGAGGGTAAGGCCTGAATACATCTTTCGGGGGGAGACAATTGAACCTACAGCACCATATTTTCCCTGCTATATTTGCTGCTTCAGATGAAAGATCACTAAAACGTTAAATGCTTCACTCTGACATTATTTGTTCTCAGTTTTGCTTGAAGACGCTTGTACGGTGGACAGAAAGAAGCCTAGTCCTTGAGCTGTGGGCTGCAGCTCAGCTCCGCTAATCACTGGAAGGGACTACTCTCATTTGCTCCCCTAGGGCCTCAGTTTCCTCATATGTAATACATAAAAGTTACACTAGATGGGTGACAAGGTCTTTTTCCAGCCCTAGATACTGATGTGATGGGCTGCAAAGACTATAAAGACAAAATCTCATATAGCACCTCTCTCTGTCCAAATTACAGCTAGTTTAACCCCATTTGATAATATTTACTTAGCACTAGATACCCATCTCTAATTATATTGCTTTTTTTACTCCTCAGGGACAATGATCACACCTGGTAGAGTGATAGGAACTCAGGAGATAGGGAATTCGAATGTTGAATTACGTTGGCTTTCTCACTGAGTGCTGCATGGGTTTGCCTTGTTTCCCCGAAGGGAGTGTAAGCTTCCAGCAAACAGAGCTGTCCTCTGTTCTTTATAATGCCTGAGATAGGGCTAGAGAAAGTAGAGGTGCAATACATAGTTAAATTCCCCACCCCTTATTCATTTCTACATAAACACATACATGTGATCCTATCATTCTTGCTGGCTGTTTTTCATGGTTTTCTTTTGTTTGGTTCCACCTTTCATCTCTCCTCCATCCTCTTCAGCACCCACTGCCACCCAAAATCCTGCTGGGTAGTTGATATTAACAACCCGGTATGTTTCTTTCCGTATTTTGCTCCGTACATGCAGACTCATATGGGCACACATACATGTACCAAAGTATTCATGTACATAAGTGGAGGGTTGTTTGTCATTGTTTTATACAATAGGAGCATGTCATAGATGCTTTAAAAGCGAAGTATCTTGCTTTTCTCAATCAATAATACCTGGTGGAAATCCACCCAAGTCCATTGATGTAACTCTAATTTGTACTTTTAGTGGACGCACAATATATCATGGTGTGAGCGTACTGTAATTTATTCAGTGACTGCCTAGCAGATGGGCAGTATTTGATTTATTGATCACTTGTTCTTGAGGAAGAGAGTTCTGAAAATTTGCTGATCATACTGCCAAAGTACACTCCTTGTCCCCATTTTACCGCCATCCCTCCTCCCCCTTCCCCACCCAGGTGTTCTCAGGAGCCTGCCGGCACTTGGAGTTCTGTTTTCTCCTACCGAATCTAAATCCACCTGGTTCTCAATGTTTCATCTTTAATGGGATCTGAGGTTTTTAAAAATGGAATCCAGACTTTCTGGGCTGTTTCCAAAGAAGATGACTTTTTACTTAATGGCATCAACCCCAGTAATCCTGCCTGAAATCTAATCAACACATCAGACAAGGGAAGAGAAGGCTGTGTCTCGAGTGAAAAGGAAGGCGCCTTCTATAATAAGATGTGCCTCCTCTTGATTAGGCGCCTGAAAGGAGTGGGACAGGGAGAGAAAATTTTCAAAATCCCTTCCTCGTAGGAAAGGTAGCAGAGCCAGAGGCCAGAACCCTGGCCTGGGAGTCCGGCCTCTGAGCTGAAGCTGTCTGCCTGGGGTTCTTCCCAGAGCCTCCCATCTTCCAGGGCATCAAGACAGCAGAAACTTCTTAGTTTCTTATTTATTTTTAGAATTTTTTATTGTAAAATATACCATCTATACATAAAAGTACAGTATTGCATCACTTAACCATGGGAATACAGTCTGAGAAATGTGTCCTTGGGCAATTTCATCATTGTGCAAACATCAGAGTGTACTTACACAAACCCAGATGGTGTAGCCTACTACACGCCCAGGCTGCATGGTAGAGCTTATTGCTCTGAGTCTACAAACCGGGACAGAATGTTCCTGTATTGAATATGTAGGCAAGGGTAACACAGTGGTAAGAATTTATGTATTTAAACATATATAAACATAGAAAAGGTACAGTAAAAATACAGTGTTATAATCTTATAGGACTACCATTGTATATGTGGTCCATCACTGACCAAAATGTCCATATGCACTGCATGACTGTATATAAAACCTAAATGTTATGAAGAGCTTAATGGATTACTGTAAGTGATCATCTGTGCAACTACCTCCAGGTCAAGAAACCTCCAGAACACCATCTGTAGTCAAGGAGCCCTATCAGGCTTTTTCCTGATTATAACTCATTCCTTCCTCACAAAAGACAGTGGTATCCTGACTTCTATGAGAACCACCTCTTTGCCTTTATTAAAAAATAGCAGTGTAGCTTCTTTTGTGCAATTATATATATATATATATGTACTTTTTACCTTTTCTTATTGAGTTATAACATACACATACTTGGCATTTTCAATCTCTGTGACCTTTCTGGTGGGCATGTAGTGGTACATTATTGTGGTGTTAATTTGTGTTTCCCTGAATCTGAGCATGTATGACTTTAAGGGCCCTTGAAGACTATTTAATCTCTCCCTTCGGAGGAGGAAAAAAAACCCAAGAAAACAGATGGAGATAGGAGTGACTTCCAATGTCTCCTGGTTAGTTGGCATCAGAGCTCAGTGGAGAAGCGCAAGAGAGCCGCCATCTGGTCCAGGAGTGTCTTGCAAGGGTTATGCCTTACCCTCCTCTTTGCTCCACCCACCCAAGATAGCCAGTCATTTGTGTATGCCCTATGCCTGTAATTTGCTCATCCACTTCTGGCCTTTGGCTCCAGATTGTGGGACTGTGGGTTCCAATCCAGACTAACAATTTATTAGCCGTGAAATCTTGGCCAATTCACTGTGATGGTTAACTTATGTGTTAGATGGGCAAGACTGCAGTGCTTGATGTTGAGTCAACAGTGTAGATGTTGCTATGAAGGTATTTCCTAGATGTGGCTAACACAACCAGGAGATGTTGAGTCAAGCAGATTACTCTCCATTGTGTGTTGGGCATCATCCAATTATTTGAAGGCCTTAAGTAAAGCAAAGACTGAGGTTTCCAGAAAAACAAGGCATTTCCTTCAAGACTGCAACATAGAAACCCTGCCTGAGTTTCCAGCCTGCTGCCCTGATGAATTCACACTCGAGACTGTAGCACCAGCTCTTACCCGAATTTCCAACCTGCTGGTGTGCCCTGTGAATTCGGGACTTACCAGCACCCACAATCATGAAAGCCAATTCCTTAAAATAAATCTTTCTCTTTCCTGTTGATTCTGTTTCTCTGGAGAACCCTGACCCATACATTCACTTCATCTTTCAAGCCTAAGTTTGCTCATCTATAAAATAGGAGACAATAAAATCAACTTGCAAAGTTGTTGTGTGGATCAGATACAATGCGAATGAAATCCCTAACAGATATTTAATGGGGATTTAATAAATGGCTATTTCTTTAAAAACACTAATTTGCATTAAATAGAGAAAGTTATATGTGCTCAGGTTGGAAAAATAGTAAAACAAACGCTATAAAATGAAAAATTAGTCCTTTTTTTTTTTTTGAGACGGAGTCTTGCTCTGTCGCCCAGGCTCGCTGCAAGCTCTGCCTCCCGGGTTAATGCCATTCTTCTGCCTCAGCCTCCCAAGTAGCCACCACGCCCAGCTAATTTTTTTTTCTGTTTTTTTTTTTTTTTTTTTTTTTTGTATTTTAGTAGAGATGGGATTTCACTGTGTTAGCCAGGATGGTCTCGATCTCCTGACCTTGTGATTCACCTTCGTTGGCCTCCCAAAGTGCTGGGATTACAGGCGTGAGCCACTGTACCCAGCAAGAAAACTACTCTTAATGGTTACATTTATTTCTTCTAGAAAATTTATATGTAAAAACCTAACACAAATGGAAGCATGCTATGTCAACAGTTTGGAGCCTTCGTTTTAGATAAAAATATGTAACGCTTATAAAATATCTGCACAAGGCCCAGACTCTGAGCAGTGTCCCGACCAGAAACATCCACAACAACCAAAAGTTAATCTAGAGAAACTCAAGTTGGTCATTGTATTTTTTGAACCACATAAAGGATTTGTCTTAGAAAATCCTTTCTCTTGTGGTCGGGTGTGGTGGCTCACACCTGTAATCCCAGCACTTTGGGAGGCCGAGGCAGGCAGATCACCTGAGGTCAGGAGTTCGAGACCAGCCTAACCAACATGGAGAAACTCTGTCTCTATTAAAAATACAAAAAAATTAGCTGGGCGTGGTGGTGCATGGCTGTAATTCCAGCTACTTGGGAGGCTGAGGTAGGAGAATCACTTGAAGCTGGGAGGCAGAAGTTGAGGTGAGCCAAGATTGCACCATTGCACTCCAGCCTGGGCAACAGGAGTGAAACTCCGTCTCAAAAAACAATGATAATAATAAAAAATCCCTGACGGATATTTAATGGCGATTTAATAAATGGCCATTTATTTAAAAACACCAATTTACATTAAACAGAGAAAGTTACATGTGCTCAGGTTGGAAAAAAATAGTAAAACAAATGGTATAAAATGAAAAATTCGTATCTCTTGTAGCTCAGAGAAAACTATGCTTAATGGTTACTTTTATTTCTTCTAGAAATTTTCAATGTAAAAACCTAACACAAATGGAAGCATGCTATACCAACAGCTTAGAGCCTTCATTTTAGTGAAAAATACGTAATGCTTATAAAGTTATCTGCACAAGGCCCAGACTCTGAGCAGTGTCCTGACCAGAAACATCCACAACAACCAAAAGTTAATCTAGAGAAACTCAAGTTGGTCATTGTATTTTTTGAACCACATAAAGGATTTGTCTTAGAAAATCCTTTCTCTTGTGGTCGGGTGTGGTGGCTCATGCCTGTAATCCTAGCACTTTGGGAAGCTGAGATAGGCGGATCACTTGAAGTTAGAAGTTCAAGACCAGTTTGGCCAACATGGTGAAATCCCTTCACTGCTAATAATACAAAAAAATTAGCCAGGCATGGTGGCACACGCCAATAATCCCAGCTACTCGAGAGGGTGAGGCAGAAGAATCGCTACTAAAAATATAAAAAATTAGCTGGGCATGGTGATGCGCCTGCAATCCCAGCTACTCAGGAGGCTGAGATAGGGGAATCACTTGAACCTGGGAGGTGAAGGCTGCAGTGAGCTGAGATCGCGCCACTTCACTCCAGTCTGGGCAACAGAGTAAGACTCCGTTTAAGAAAAAAAAAAAAAAAAAAGAAAGAAAGAAAATCCTTTTTCTTGGCTCACACCTGACTCCACTTGGCTCCACACCTGAGCTGACCTGCGTTTTCTCCTTCAAAATTCCCTGAAAAACTCTCTCAGTGTGGGTCCTGCTTCCTTTTTTCTTTCTCTTGCTCATTCTCTCCTTCCCCATAGGAAAAGCTCCAGAAACTCCCCTAGCAAGGCTGGACCTCTCCAAGCTTTAGAAATAGGAAGACAGCTGGACAGGCAGGGCTTGCATCTTCTTTAGAGGCGGTGGAGTTGGAGGACAGCTGGTAACAGGATAGATAGCAACGACCACCTTGAAAATAATGCAACAAGTGCTGGCACTGCACAATACATGAATGATCTCACTTAACTCCCGTGCAAACCCTATGCCATGGGTGCTATTATCATTCACGTTTACAGGATGAGGAAACTAATGCTCACGCAGGGTGAGTAGTTATATTAGGGCACGTGTAATTTAAATAGCTAGTGTGTCCAGAGGCTAGGGTAAAACCTGTGACAGTACAGAGATTCCTGCTTACATGCTAGTAGGTTTTGTCCAGTCCCTCTTTCCCCCTGTTGACTTTTCTATGGACCTTCCCAAATGTCTAATGATGCCTCCTGTTATATTTACAGGCTAAAGCCTCCCTTTCCTACATGATAATCATCAGAGCACATTTAATTCCTCTCTGGGAGGGAGCTCTTTGGGGACTGCTGGCTAGAGCCTGAATGAGTCCTCTTACCTCCTTCTTATGCACCTAGGCTGGAGGTGGCATGGCATCATGAGAGCTAAAGTCTTAAGGTCTTTCGATCCGTATCTTCTTCAAACTTCAGCGTCTTAGTTTTGTGAGGAAAGAAGAATATGGGAATAACCTTAAATGCCCTTATTTGTCACCCTTGAATGTCTTTATTTGTCAAAATCCATGTAACTATGAGGCCTATGGTGGTTTTAAAATAGGTCCACAAATTCTTTAACCCTTCTCCCGTCTAAAGATGGCAGCTATTTCTCTTCCTCTTAAATATGGGTAGGACTTAGTGTTATGTATTATAACGAACAGAATGGGGCAGAAGTGATACTTTGTGGCTCCCAAGGTTATAAAAAGGACGAAGTTTCTGCCTGGCTCTCTCTCAGGAGCCTGGCCCTTGGACAGCCACCATACTCTACAGATGCCCAGGCTGAGTGGAGAGGCTGATGTTGGTGTCTGGCCAACTGCCCCTGCTGGGCCTTCAGCCTGTAGTCAGCATCAACAGTCAGGTGTGTGAGTGAATGAGTCTTCAGATAATGCCAGCCCCAGCCTTTGCTTCTTTCAGCCATGGCCCCAGACATAGTGGAGCAAGGACAAGCCATCCTCACTTTGCTGTGCCCTGTCTGAATTTCTGAGCCACAGAAACTGCGAGAGATAAATTATTATTGCTTTAATCTACTAAGTGTTGAGGTAATTTGTTAGGCAGCAATAGACAACTAATATAAAGCCATTTCCAGCCTCTTGAGTGAATGACTGGAGCACAGTTTTCTCATTTATTGACTATTCTGCTAGATGGAAAGCAAATTATAGACTCTTACCCAATGCTTGAGAGTCCTGGGCCTGGGACCCTGCTTGTCTACACCCACTAAGACCTGGAGTATCAGGGACCTGCCTTGGTTTCAATGGAGGCTTGCCTGGACCCTTCAGATCGGACCTCCATTTGTCATCCTGCTTCCTTCTGGCTGCTCGGGTTGCTTCTCTTTTCTCCTCAGCTCCCTGGTGCTCATGGTAGATGGTGACCGAGCAGAACAATGGGAGCCAATACCTTGGTTTATTCATCTCTGCTGCATACTATTTGCTATGGTCTGAATGTTTGTGTCTACCTACAAATGTATTTGTTGAAATCCTAACACCCCAGATGATGGTATTAGGAGGTGGGGCCATTGGGAGGCAATTAGGTCATGAGGTCAGAGCCCTCATGAATGAGACTGATGCCCTTACAAAAGAGACCCAGGGGAGCTCTTTCACCCCTTCTACCATGTGAGGACACAGTGAGAACACCATCTGCAACCCAGAAGAATCTCTCGCCAGAATCTGACCATGCTGTCATCCTTATCTCAGGCTTCCCAGCCTTCAGAATTGTGAGAAATAAATTCCTGCTATTTGTAAGCCATCCAATTTATGGTATTTTGTTATAGCAGCATGAACTGACTAAGAATTCATTGCAGCAGGAAGTCAGTGAGGGCATGTGTGGACCTCCAAGCCTTGCTGGTAGGTCCCAGGCAGAAAGCACCCTGCCGTAGTTACAGGAGATGTCAAAGTTCCCCAAGTCCCTGCAGTAAGGTTATGAATTCAACACATCAGCCCCAGTTGCTATCTATGCTGCCATATGCTCCTTTGAGAGTGGCGAGTGCGACCTGCCCAGAAATGCTGTCCCACGTGGCTCTGGGACTGCCAGCTCCGCTTTGGGTGAGGCCTTGTAGATGTTCATGTGGGCAGCAGCATCTCTGCTGTGGAGCCTGTTCAGCCTTGTGTTATTTCTGAGGCATGTTCTAACCCCTTCCCAAACATTTTCTCTGTTCCCTAGCACAGGATTCGCTGCTAATCCTTCTAATTTCCAGCGGAAAGCAGTCTGTTCTGATGCTTCCCAGGTGTTCAGTCCCATAGGAGCAGCTGAGTCCTCAAGGCAGCAGCCGGTAGGCAGGCAGGTGCTCTCCTTGAACCAGCCTGACCATCTGACTCTGATTCTGCAAGGGAGTCTTAGAGACTTCCTCAATTTAGTGACTCATACTCGTCCTCCACTTGGAACATCCAGTTCTGAACCTTGCCGTCTCCCAGAAATTGTCATTCTAGCCTCAGCCTCATCTCTACAATGTCCTTTTGGCTTCCCAGTGGTGTTCCAGGAAACTCGTTCATGCCGGGTCATCTGTCTCCCCTTTCAGGCAGCCAGCATGGCAATGGAATTTTGGCTCCTATCCAGGGGGATGATTTTAATTCAGGATGCAACTGGGCGCTGCCCTTTAACTTCAAAGCCACCCGTGTGGTACAGATATAGAGTGGTATAAGGATTAATGAAACACAGTGTATCGTTCTACTTCATTTAATTTAATGGTTGCATCATGTACCATGGATGTACCGTAATTTGTTTAACTAATCCCCTATTGAAGAACATTAAGGTAATTATTATTGTTATTCGATGAGCAGCTGAACCTTGGAAATACACTCTTAAATGCTTTCCCTCTGAGGAAAATGAAGAAGCTGACTGTTTCTTATCAAGAGGATCATGCCCCTTGGAGATAATTATGCCCCAGCCTGAGACACGCTGATATCCTCACTGGCTGTTCCCAATAGGAGGGGGCTACTCAGGGGTACTGGGGTGAGAAAAGATTGGCTGTCACCACACCCTTTAAGGAATGGATTTTCAAACCAAGGACAGTGAAGGGCAAACCTCTAAAACGTCCGCTAATGAAAGAGTAACTACAATGTTCTTGTATGTTCCTCTGATTATCATCATCCCCAGGGCCTTCCTGTACCCTGCCATGAACTGTGTCTTGCTGGAAGTGCTTATGGTTTGATGTTGCCTCCATGCAGATATTCAGAAAGGACTGCTCGCTGGAAAGGAGAGAAGCTGAGAGATGACCACATTCCTCCTGGATTAATATGGGCTCCGATGGCTCCTCCCTGTGATGTGCCGTGCTCTGTGCCTTGGGACTTACCATGTCATCAAAGGCAGCCACATTTATGCAGACATAAGGGAAACCAGAATCTATGAGAACTGTCCCTCCAGGATGGAAACACTCCATTGAACAGTGTCAAATGGACCTCATCAGAACCTGGACTTGATGGGAGACCACAGAGAGATGGCCACGGAAGCAGAAGGCAGCTGCCAGCAACTGTTGCTGCCATGTGCCAAACATGGTTCTTAACGTCTCATGTTTCAACTCTTTTAATCTCATAACAACCCTGTGAGGTAGGTGCTGTTGTCCCCATTTTGCAGATGAAGAGGCTGAGGCACAGCAAGATTAGATGCCCATCCCAAAGCAAGAACCCAATGGTGCTGGATCTGAACCCAGGCACTACGACTCAGGCTCCTACCACTGCACTAAGAATCTTTCAATGTAGTTGAAGCAGAGGTGGTCACAGCAGAGAGCAGTCAAGAGGAGACAGAAACTGAGAGATGGATACAGAGCTTTGTGATCAGCAGGGGACTAAGGACATCTACTTCTGAGGGGACAACAAAGCGACCAGGCCACCATAATAACCCTGAAGGATAAGAACCTTGTTCCTGTGCTCCAGTGGGTAGTGGGACATCTGAATGGATGGCTTCCCAAGCTCTGCAGCCTCAGGTAACAGGAGCCAGTCTTTGTTTCCTGTGGCTTGGAAGAGCCTAACTAACTGTTTTATTGTTAATTGTGCAGATAATCATTGAGTTAAGTGATCATAGAGAAAGAGAAAAAGGGACGGCACAGCATGGTGGCTCATGCCTGTAATCCCAGCACTTTGGGAGGCTGAGACAGGCAGATAACAAGGTCAGGAGTTCAAGACCAACCTAGCCAGTGTGGTGACAGCCCGTCTCTACTAAAAATACAAAAAATTAGCCAGGCATGGTGGTGTGTGCCTGTAATCCCAGCTACTCAGGAAGCTGAGGCAGGAGAATCACTTGAACCCAGGACGTGGAGGTTGCAGTGAGTCAAGATTACACCACTGCACTCCAGCCTGGGCAGTAGAGGGAGACTCTATCTCAAAAAAAAAAAAAAAAAAAAAAAAAAAGTTAGGGTAAGTAAACCAAGAGCTCCAGGGCCCAGCTGAACAGCAGATCAAAAGACAAAGGAATTCCATATCTTGAGACTTTTAAAATTGGACCACAGCACTTGGCAACTACAGTAGTAGTCTGTGCATCAACAACTACCAATTATTTTCAATTACATTGTGTTTCGCAGTTTCAATAGTTGTTCATGTCCTGTATTTATTTAATTGTCATGTCAGCCCAAGGAATTATACCAGGTAGGTATTGCTATCTCCATTGTACAGATAAAGAAGCTGAGGCCCAGGGAAGATGTGAATTGCAAAGGGTCTTGCAACTAGGGAGCAAGGATGCCAGAAAGAGAACCAACACATCATTTTCATTCTTAGTTCCAAAGTACCAGCAGGACCAATGGGAGCCGGGTTATGTTGGCTCATGAGATGCAAGTGTGCACACCATTCTCAGCTCCACATTTAGGGATATCATTTTGGTAGCCTGAAATCAGTCATGGTAAGATTATTTACACCACAGGAATTGTCGAATGCTGCAAATCAGGGTTCCCCAGCTCCCCCTGCTACACCCACACCGCTGAGAATATCCCGATAATTTCTTAAGTTGGTGCTAAAGAATATCTTATAGTCCTTAAGCTCAAAGTTGATGCGTCATAACCAAGATACAAAAGTGCTGTCTTTCCATGCATTTCAAGTTCCCCTCTTGCTGCAGCAGAAATCATAAGAACTAATATTTATTTTGTGTTTGCTAAGTGCCAGTCTCTGGGCTATATGCTTTATACGTCATCTAATTTATTCCTTATCATAACCCTTTTCTAAAGATGAGGACGTTTGAAAAGTTAAGTAAATTGTTCAAGGTCACACAGCCAGAGAGGGGTGAAACTGGGATTCAAATCTAGGTTTCTCTGCTTCTTAATCATGGAGCCACCATCCTAATTACTACTATTATTTCATAAGTAGACATCTATTTTATGGCACCCTATCTTCCTCCATCTTGTAAACATAGAATGGAATTATAACTAAAATCAATCAAGTCAACTAATTTCTAACACACAATGAATATTTTAAGGGCCATCTCAAATCTCAATAAAATTCCATAACCTATTAGACCATTTTAGCAATTTATACTCATGGTCTATAGAGAATGTCAAAATTAATATTCTGCTCTCTTATTATTTTGACCATCAGAGATATTTTACATGATAATTGGCTCTTAACAGCTGCAATTCAATTTAATTTATTTATGAATATCTTGTATTTATATTTTATGGATATTGTTTTAATTATTAAATCACTACATCTTAGAACAAAATGTAATTTTGTTATGGAGCAAATATTCTTCATGTCGACATCCCTAATGTCATTTTAAAAGTGTATGAGGATAAAACGATTGCCTAGGTTTCAAAGACAACATTTATTATATTTTGCTGAACATTTTTTCAGAAAATAAATACTTCACATGCAGAACTATTTAGAGAGCTAAAGTAACAATCTCGATGATTAAGGAAAACCACCTGCTAATGCGCTTTAACCTGGACTATCCAGAATTAATATCCTAATTCAGAGAGGTGGGCTGACTGGAATTAGACAGCTGAGCCAGGAGGGCAGTAGATCTGGGGTTTATAGCAGAGACCTGGCTTCAAAGCCCAAAGCTACCATCCTCAGTCTGTATGATCTTGGGTGAGTTCCTGAACCTACTCTAATCATAAGTTTCCCATTTAAAAAATAGGACTAACAATACCTACCAAGCAAAAGGGTTATGGTGAGGATAGGACTAGCTCTATTCTTTGCAGGTGCAGTGTGAAGTGAAAATGCAGGATCCTTTGCTCAAAAGGTATTACAAATGTCAGGAGAACAACAGCAAAACGCTAAACCAAGCCCAGGGCCCTTCTGAGTGTGCAGCCCTGTGCAACAGCAAGGTCACATATGTCTTCAAGACAGTGATGGTGACGATTACATTAAATGTCGCATCCCCCTTGGGAAACTGCATCCCCCTTGGGAAGCGCCTGAAGAATGACAACTATTTGTGTTTTGGCTCCATTTGCCACCTTACTTTTACTTTGGCTCAGTTTGCCACCTTACTTTGCCACCTTAGAAAAGAAACCTAAGAAAAAAGCTATTGTTTTAAAAGATAGGCACAGGCCAAGCTTTACAGAGCAGGTTCTTAGATATTTAGGGTTCAAAAGATTCAGAGAGGAGTAGGTCATAGGACCCAGGAGGGGGCCCAGGCCCCAGGCTGATGTGCCCCCAACATCCTTTCCTCTGTAGGTGTATATCAATTTTTGAAAGAGAAATAGAGAACGCAGGAATCTGTTTCCTAGCGAAGGTCTTGAAATCATAAAGTTAATCTCATTGGGCTTTGCACTACATTGAATTAAACTCCTAATTCTAATTTCACCAAATAGGGTTACTGAAAGAACAGGAAGTGAAGCTTGATAACTGAGTTCCACTGTCCAGAGGGAGTCGAGAGGGAACAGAAAATCAATTTTGTGACTGTTGAGAAGCGGGTAAAGCTATTCCAATATGCTGGGGGGAGGTCGTTTCTTTGTAATGAGGCAAACACATTTCTCATAAGAAATTTTTCACGTAGAGGCAGGCCATAATGGTCTTCTAAATATGTTTTTGGGGCCAGGTGCTGTGTCTCACACCTGTAATCCCAGCATTTTGGGAAGACCGAGGTGGGAGGATTGTTTGAGCCCAGGAGTTTGATGCCAGCCTGGGCAATGTAGTAAGACCCTGTTTCTACCAAAAAATAAAAATAAAAAAAAAGAAAGCAATTAACCAGTCATGGTGGCACGTGCCTGTGGTTCCAGCTATTTGAGAGGCTAAGGTGGAAGGATTGCCTGAGTCCAGGAGGTGGAGGCTGCAGTGGGCCATGATTGTGTCACCGCACTTCAGCCTGGGCAACAGAGAGAGATCTTACCTCAAAAAAAAAAAAAGTGTTTTGGGGGGATTCTCTTCATCATGGGCTGAGAGAGTCTCTGCTGATTTTCTTTGTTCTTACCTACTTACCTACTTCAGGAAAGAGCCCTTGACAAGACTAGGGATTGGAAAGGTGAATGTACCTGGGATGGACGCATTCTTCCATCTTTCATAGATATTCCAAAGAGCTCCTTTTTGGGTGATTTTTCCAAAAATGCATACATGTGCAGCTTCTCCCCAAAGCCTACCACTTAGACTCTCATAGTTCTCCACTTTCTTCCCTGGGCCAGAAGGGACCACCCCAGCTTCTTGATGGCCGTAGAGCACCTTTCATTTTGCGCACGGCTGTGTTTTCTACGTAAATAGTGACTTAGTCTTCCAGAGGGTCCTGCACAGACTTTAGCATAGTCCCTTAGACGTAGTTGGCGCTCAATCATGATCTGTTGAATGAATATATTCCTATGGTGCTGTTTCTTTTATCTACTTAGTTCTAGCATGCCCTGCAGACCATAAGCCCCTTGAAGCATTCACTTATAAAAATATGTATTGAACACCTGCTATGTAACAGGCAGATTCTGAAAACAAAAGAAATGAATGTGGACTAACCCTATCAAATACTAAAGCATATGCTATTCTACAATAACAACAAGGCGAGTCTGGAGAGGGAAGGTGACTCACTGGGCAGGCAGACAGACTGGTTCAATCACCTAAGGCACATCTTCCTAGGGGCAGGATTAACTTCACTGCTAGAATCAAGATCGGGGAAGGGACCGACAGAGGGGGTCCCAGGGAGACACACGATGGAAACAATCGGCTTTGGGATACTTGTTACAGCAACTGTGGGATCAGACTTGTTACCAATGAGGGCAGGCTTGTTCTTAGAAGCCCCAGGAATGTGTGGTAAGCACCACCTTGAGAGCCCAGCAGGATCATTTCTTCTGTTGCCAGCTGAGCTCTCTGGGGCAAGTTATGTAACCTTTTTGAGCTGTAGTTATCTCACCTGTGGGGTAAAGCTACCTACCTTGAAGGATTGTTATTAGAAGCAGAGATGAAAGAAGCACACACGGAAAATACCTAATAGCTGTCACAGGGACTGACCATGGGGCTGCTACAAGGACAGGGTTAGGATATGTACCTGAGTAAAGGTTAAAGCATTATCTATGCTTCTTCCAATCAGATCTACATGATAATGACATCATTTTGGAGCCAAAAAAGGAGGTTCCCATCGTAGGGTTGGATTGCCAAGGGATGAGCTAGGGCAGTAGGTGATCCCTCAATAGCTATGCTTCTCTACACAATCAGACTAAGTGCCCCTATTTTATAATAAATACGTTAGTGCCCCCCTTACAATGCTAAAGTCCATAATTATTAAAGTCTGGTTATATACATAATTCCGATGAATTATAAATAATGTGCTGTAATATAAAGAAGACATTAATTTATAATGTTACTTATATGTTTATATTACAATGTGTAGATGCTTAAAAACACCACATTATAAGAAAAACAAATGCCTTTGTTGCATTTCCACAGGTTGCCTCGGGGAGGAGGGTGGTCCTGCTTCCTATCCAGTCTATGGGAACGGGGAGCAGGTGCCAGGGATCATTCCTGGGGCTGGGGCTTCTCGAGGTACCTTAACTTTTACCCTCTCACCTCTTGTGATGACCTCTCACCTCCAGCCCCATACACCAGCAAGGAATGAGGTGAAGCATCCAGGATATGTCCAACTCTTTCCTCCCTCCCCTGCAAAGTGCTGCCTTTACTGGGCCAGGGAGATGTAGCAGAAGGACCTGGAAGGCCCTGATACCCTTGGTCTTAGGCTCCGGGAAGATGTGAGCCATAAGGGCTGTCTGTTCTTTCTGGAGGGCACAGAAAGAAAGCAGGGGTGTTTGCTCAGCTGTTTCACTCACCTCTCCCACCTCCTGGAAGGAAGTAGGCCCTACCCTCTCCAGCCCTGACTCCAGCTGGCTGTGTGGTCCTCTTTGGGGCTGGCTGGCTGGTCCTTAGGTATGGTCCCTGAGGGTCTAAACTGATGATTAGAGTGGATTCACAGCGCTTCTAAGGTTGGGGCAGATCCAGTTGAGGCTGGGTTTGATCCCCACTGGGTTTGCAAGTGGGCACTGGGGAGGGACAGTGATGTCAGTCTGATGGGGGGCCCCAAAGCCTCAGTCATCAGATGCCTCTGCCCTCCTGCAGCCAGAGACTCACATGCTGGTTATGAAACAACCACAAGGGTGGTTACTGACAGCATCAAGGGCTGGGGTTGACACAGGACAGCAGAAGGAGCAAGACCTGTCACTTGGGCCAGGTACTCTGCCCCTTTCTTCTCAAGGGCAGAAGAGTAGCTCGGAAGAGATACAGGTGCCTTTCCCCAAGTGGTGCCACTGGCCACGACACCCTTCTCGGGGTCTTTGCTCAAGTCCAAGAACAGGAGCTTCTCTGGCCACTGGGGAGTTGTATTCAAGCCCGCCCAGAAACTTACTTTCAAGCCCATGAAGCAAGTCTCAGAATCATTCTCCAGGTTTCCTGGTACAGGGCGGGAGCCTGCTCTGAGCTGGTTCTTGGGACTGAGCGTTCCCCTGGAGCCACCAGCAGCTCATTGATGGAGCAGGGGCCTGGGGTGGCCAGCCTCTTCTTTACTGGTCTGGCATCTCCTCTGGCCTAAGCTGGGTGTGCTCACTGCTTTAGTGAGGAAAATGCCAACACAGCTGGACCAGAACATAGTCCAGTGACTCTCCCTGCTGACCATGTGCTGGACTGCATGGATTTGTAGAAGGAAATACCAATCTGTTTTCTCTCACTTGGAAGGGAGAGGGGACTTTTTTTTTTTTTTTTTTTTTTTTTTTTTTTTCTGAGACGGAGCCTCGCTCTGTCGCCCAGGCTGGAGTGCAGTGGCGTGATCTCGGCTCACTGTAAGCTCTGCCTCCCGGGTTCACGCCATTCTCCTGCCTCAGCCTCCTGAGTAGCTGGGACTACAGGCACCACCACCACGCCCAGCTAATATTTTTGTATTTTTAGTAGAGATGGGGTTTCACTGTGTTAGCCAGATGGTCTCAATCTCCTGACCTCGTGATCTACCTGCCTCGGCCTCCCAAAGTGCTGGGATTACAGGCATGAGCCACCGTACCCAGCTGACTTTTTTTTTTGGAAGCACTGTATCAGCTAATTTTTGCTTCATAACAAATGAGTGGCTTAAAACAACAAAAACTGATCATGCACAGTTTCTATGGGTCAGGAATATGGTGGTTACTATGGTCTGAATGTTTACATCCTCCCTAAATTCCCATGTTGAAACAATTCCCAATGTGATGGCATTATGAGGTGAGGCCTTTGAGAGATGGTTAGGTCATGAGGGTGGAGCCCTTGTAAATGGGATTAGTACCTTTATAAGGGGTGGAAGAGACCAGAATTTTCCCCATCCACTGTATGAGGACACAGCAAGAAGGCACCATCTGTAAGGAGGCAGGCCCCCACCAGACACTGAATCTGCTGGGGCTTTGGACTTCCCAGCCTTCAGTACTGTGAGAAATAAATGGTTTTGGTTATAAGCCACCCGATTTATGTGTTTTGCCATAAGATCCCCCAGTGGACTCGGACAGTTTGGCTGGCCAGTTCTGGCTCTGGGTCTTCCATGAGGTTGCCATCGTACGTCATTCAGGGCTGCAGTCATTTCAAGGCCTGACTGGGGGCATCTTGGAGGCTGGCTACCACAAGTACCTACCATGAGCTAGGTGGTGTACAAGTAATAGATAGCAACACAATCATAATATACAATTGGAAGTTATTTCATGTTAACTATGTGTCCAGATGCTAAGTACTTTCCCTGAGTTACCTCCTTTATCTTCATAAAAACCCTACAAGTTTGGTCTGGTTATCATCTCATTGAAGAGGTTAGAAAACTGGGGCTTAGAAGCCAAGTGTGGTGGCTCACACCTGTAATCCCAGCACTTTGGGAGGCTGAGGTGGGCGGATCATGAGGTCAGGAGATCGAGACCATCCTGGCCAACATGGTGAAACCCCCTCTCTACTAAAATACAAAAAAAAAAAAAAAAAAATTATTTGGGCGTGGTGGCACGTGCCTGTAATCCCAGCTACTTGGGAGGCTGAGGCAGGAGAATCGCTTGAACCCAGGAGGCAGAGGTTGCAGTGAGCTGAGACTGTGCCACTGCGCTCCAGCCTGGCAACAGAGCAAGATTCCATCTCAAAAAAAAAAAAAAAAAGAAAGAAAGAAAGACAATTGGGACTTAGAGAGGTTAGGTACTGCAGTCACACAGCCAGTAAGAGGTTGGGTCAGCATTCACACTCCTAAGACTGTGCTCTGTGTTCACTGTGCTCGAATGCCTCCCTTGGCATTTAGGTTTAACAATCCAGGAGGTGTACACAGATGAGGACACTGAAGCTCAGGGAGGTCAAAAACATGGTTGAGGTCACAAAATCAGTAAATGGCAGAGCCAGGATTTGAACAGAGGCCTGACTCCAGAGCTCATGCTCTGTCCACTCCATCACATTGCTCCAGAACAGAGGAGACAGACATAGAAAGGAGAGAGTGCAAAAGAACCAGGTAGCCAGTCACTGTAGCACCTCTTGCTTGTTAGAAAAGGCGTCCCCTTCAGGGTGGCTAGGTGCTTGGCGTGGCGAGCTCAATCCCCACTCTCTTCCTTGGCCAGGCACTCCTGGTCAGGGCAAAATCTGAGTGTGACAGCCCTGGGGAAGGTCACAGGAGACAAGTGGGAAAGAAGTAGGCATAAGCAAAGGAGGATGCTTGCAGAAGAAAGAAGAGAGAAAAATAAACAGAAATAAAAGAGAAGGGAGAAGGAAAAATAAATAACCAGATGAGGAAAGAAGGGAAAAGAAAGGACAAACAACAACAACAACAACAGAAGGCCGGATGTGGTGGCTCAAGCCTGTAATCCCAGCACTTTAGGAGGAGGCCAAGGCTGGAGGATCACTTGAGCCCAGGAGTTTGAGACCAGCCTGGGCAACTTAGGGAGACCCTATCTCTGCAAAAGTTAAAAAAAAAAAAAAAAAAAGAAAGGAAGCAAGGAAGGAAGGAAGGAAGGAAGGAAGGAAGGAAGGAAGGAAACAAAACAAAAACAGAGCAAGCACATGGGGTCTGATTGGCCCTCCCAGGTGTAGGCTTGGGGCCTTCTCCATGTGTGGCAAGGGAGCCCACCAGGTTGGGGGAGCAGGAGACCCAGTGGAGAGCTTGAAGCCTCCTCTGACTCCAGCTCACATATTGTTCCCCATGCCTTTCCCTTTCTGGGTCACTAGTCTGGGGAATTAGGGAGAAGAAAAGACACTCCAGCATGTATCTGGCCAGAAGAAAAACATAGCTTCAGAGAAAATGGGGTGGCAGCAAGGTGAGCGGCCTCCTGGATAACACAGGGAAATCCAATTCAGAGGATAATTGCTAGAGTATCAGAGAGCTGATTGATTAATTGATTAAATAGAAGACAAAATTGGCTGGGTTAGGTGGCTCACACCTGTAATCCCAGTGCTTTGGGAGGCCAAGGCAGGAGGATCACTTGAGTCCAGGATTTCAAGACCAGCCTGGGCAACATAGACAGACCTGTATCTCTACAAAAAAACTAAAAAGGAGACTAAATAGGAAAGCATTATTAATGGCTTCACCACTTTGCTTCTCTTTGCAGTTTGGCTCCCAAAGCAAATGACTTCATTGGCAGGGTTAATGTTGATTATCACTGGCCACTGATGAATCAATGTCTGTTTGCCCTTGTGTATGAATTAGTCAATTCTCACTTTTCCCTTGAGGGTATTGAGTGAGAGAAACCATCTGGAGGAGCTGCTAATTTGAAGTAAGTATAAAGAGTTGTGAGACTTGGAGGCCGGAAGACCTGGATTTGAGTCCTAGTTCTGCCAGCAGCTGAAGATCAGGAACACCACAGCCACCCCATGGCTTCCAGTGGTCTCATGATCAGCCTTCAGTGGGCTGCTGCTCCTGAAAGCTGACCAGCCTCCCAGAGGCCAGTCTCTAGCAGGAGGGTTGAGCAGAAAAATCATTTTTCCTGCCTCCCGTCTTTCCCTGTTCCAAGGTCTCACAATTGCCAATTGGCTTTCATAAAATATATATTTGACCATTTCACTCTTCTACGTATAATCCTTCTATGGCTTCCATCTACCAATAGCATCGAATTCAAATTCCTGAGTATGGCAGGTCAGGTCCTTTGCAGTGTGCCCCCTCACTACCTTGTTAGTTTTGTCTTCTATCAGTTCCTGTGTACCTTGTTACTCTGGGCTTTTTCTTATGCTGTTAGCTCTTACTGAAACCACTCTCCTTCTGCTTGGTACTCTGTTTCAACCCTCAGCTTGATCATCCATGTATCCATCCCTCCATCCATCCATCAGCCATCTAACTATGCATTCATCCAACCACCCACGCAACTCATCCTGCACTTATTAAAACTCTGTTTCAGTGCTTACCAAGCTTGCCTGCACACTGGACTCACCTGGTGAGGTTTGAAAAATACTGATGGCCTGTTCCACCTTCAAAGATTGTGACTTAATTAGCCTGAAGTGGCCTGGGCTTTGGAATTTTTTAAAGATACCCAGGTGATTCTAATGTGTAGACAAGTATTGAAACTCTTGAAGACTTAAGAGATAAAGATTGGTTGAGACTAGAAATTTAGCCTAGAAGGAGAAAGAGACCAGTAAATAATTGTACAACCATGTACACAAGTGCTATGAAAGGGGTAAGCCAGAGTTTCTCGGGAAGGGACAGGAAGAACACATAACCCACACTGATGGGGGTGGCCGGAGGAGTTGAGTCTTCAAGGACAAGTAGGAGAATTCCAGGGAAAGCAGGGAGTAGACATCCAAGTCAGAAGAAAGACCGAATGCAGCAGAGCAAGCTGGAGAGAGCGTGCCATTTCTGGGATGAATGAGGACTTAGCGTGACTGAAGCTTTGGGGGCAATGAACCTATGGAGGCAGATGGGGCCTTGCAGGGCAAGGAGGGAAGAGCCAGTGAAAGCAGGTGTCAGGGCTGTGACGGGTCCAACTCAGTAGCTGTGAAGTAGAGGAGGTAAGGCAGCTGGTGGACTAGGAAGGAAGATGGTAGAAACTGGTGGTTAGGCCTTCCCTTCTCCAGAGAAGCCGTCCTCACATTTTCTCCACCCACACACTCCTGCTCACGACAGAGATCCTGTGCATCTTTGTTCCTCCGGCCCACAGCTCTGTGCCTGGCAGACCATAAATGCTCATGCCTCATCTCGCATGGTGAGGTAGGAAAAGCACAGGAAAAAGAGCTTCAAAGGTAGACCACTGGACTTAAGATCAATTCCATTCCTTACAAATAGTGTGCTGTTGGATGAGTCAGCCACATGCTCCGAACTTGGTTTTCTCTGTAAGGAAATGGAGATGATGCCAAGCCCATAAGTTTATTTTGAGGATTAGAAAAAGAGGTATGTCAGTGGTTCTGAAAGTGTGTTCTCTGGACTGGCAGCACCAGCATCATCTGCTAGTTAGAAATGCAGGTTCTCAGGCCCCACCCAGCCCTGAGGAATCAGAATATCTGAAGAGTGCAGCCAGCAGGCTGTTCTAACACACCCTGCGGGTGATTCCTATGCACGCTCAAATTGGAGAAACACTGATATATGTCAACTACTTCATCCTTGCTTGCTTTTCTAGAAGCCTAGCTACTCTTGAACAGTGGAAAGAAACAACTGGCACCTCGCTCTGGGCTCTGTACCAGTCCCTCCTTTTGTTTTCCTTTCCAAGTCTGGTCATTGCAGATGTGGGGCTTAGGTGGTCAGGCTTGGAAATCAGACATCTAAAAGGGAGTTCCACATCAGCTGTCTGTGCGCACACACACACACTTGACCTCTAAGTAAAACTGTGTGACCTTAACCTCTGAGCATCCATTTTCATCTATAAATGGGAGTGATAATAGTTATGGGCCAGTCATTGGTCTAAGCACTTTACATCTATTACCTCATTTTAGCCTCACAACAACCCTATGAAGGTAGTACTATTATCATCCCTGTTTTAGAGATGAGGGAACAGAGGTACAGAAAGGTGAAGAAACTTGCCTCAGGGCATAGTGATCATGTGTGAAAGCTGGGATTCAGGCACAGGCACTCCGGCTACAGGGTCCCCACTCTTTGCCAGTATGCCTCACCAGGTTTTGAAAACATTACTACATTTGTAAGACGTTTAGCACACTCTGTTGTGCTTTGTTAAGATGAAATGTCTCATTGTGGATAGTCATGTCTTTCTGCTTCTCACAGTGAGAACTTGGCTTAGTCACTTCACTTCTCTTGGCCTTAGGTTCCAAATGTTTAAAATGGGAGGTTAGACTAAATTAAAGGATATAAACTGAAGTTCCTAAGGCCCAAAGAATAAACTGTATTTGGCCAGAATTTTCTCTTAAATTGAAAGTGACCATCTTTAAGGGGTACATGCTCTCCCCTGCTCACCCCGTAAGCCCTGATTTCAGCTGTCTACCACAGGCCCACTTCTTGAGTGACCTGGCACCTGGAGGCATTTAAGTTGGAGATCACTGACACTGATCACAGCCAATGGCTAAACCTGAGGTCCTACGGATTTACTATTCTTTCAATTTCACCTCTCTTCCTCCCCTCCCTGCAATCCATCTTCATGCTTTACCTGGGATGTTTCTTGTGCAAAGGCAGCTCTGAGCCTTGGCTCCTTGCCTCTCACTGTCACAGAAGCCCTCTACTTGGCCTGGCTGCCAGAGGTGTCAGTGTTCCTACTGGCGTATGCCCCAAAATTGCTGATTTATATTTGTTTCTGCAAGGGAAAACAGATAAAGCTTGTTTTAGGGTGTATAGTTAAGCCAATTTCAGAATCTCCTACACATGGAAATAGATTTATTTTCACTTAATCTGAAAGGCTTCCTCGTTTCTAATGCAGACATTAAGCAATTGCTGGAAGAGGAAAGAACTTTTATCCAGCTTCATGAGTTCATGCACCCCTACACTGAATACCTTTCATTTCCTGCGGCAGGAATGCATTCAGTATTTTTACTGGCTTTGCAAATATCCTTCATCTGGCCGCCGGGAAACAGGTGCCAGGTGTTGTTGTATTACTCTACTGCCTGACACACATAACAGGCACTCAAGCACTGCTGACTGGAGAAAGGAATGGGCAAATTCTTTAAAGCAACTGGAGCCTACACTACCAGTTAAGTAACACTGAACCTCATTCAAGTTATAGGAATATATATCATTTTTAGAATTCCATACGGCTTATAAAGTCCTCACACATGTTCTCTAGAAATTATTTTCCCTATTTGAAAGTCAAGGAAACGAAGCTTCTAGAGGTTAACTTCAAAGTCACACTGTGACATTCAATTTTCTGAGACCTCAGATTACCGTTACCAAATTAAGGCCAATATTAAAACATAGTTTTTGACAAAAAAACATTTTTGAAGTTGTATAAGCTAAAGCTTTAGATACTAAAACAAACATTGCAGAAAAAAAATCATGTATCGTAAAGAGGAAACAGTACTATTGCATCGCATTTGATAGTTTGCAAAGCATTTTCTCCATAATTCGATGTTGTCCAATGACGTCGTGCCATTGTAGTAAGACGGTCCCTTGCATCAGCACCGGGTACTGCACCCTAGTGGACGAACAGCAACAAGAAGTGACTGCCGCAACGTTTCTCTTTTCCAAGATAGGTCAGACTGGTGGTTAAGAATGGAATTTCTTGCACACTCATGCCACCTACTGGTACTTTTCTTGTAGCAAAGGTTCCAGTCGATTTTTTTTTTTTAATTAAAAACATTTTTTTTTCAGTGTAAACTTTAGCAGGATCATTTGAATGTTTTACTCATTAGCCCAGTTCTTTAAAAATACCGCCCCCTCAAACTTTGAGACTCGCTTCCTGTTGTTGCCCTAAGAAGGCTTCTCTAACACAGAATCTGACTCACTTGAAAGGGACTGAAATATTTTATTCCTTTTGGCCTGTTGACAAGCTTCAGAAACGCCTCTGAGCACCTTGCATTGGGCTGGGAACAAGGGAGATGGGTTAGCTGGGAAGAGATTACACTCATGGAATCTTCTGGAGTTCATAGTAATGTCTCCACTTTGCCCAGTATTTCCTGGGAGGGCTCCAGGTAGAGTGGGATAGTTGAGAAGGTGGTGGCCAGCTCCCCCCGTGGCAGTTCAACTGCGGAAGAAGAGGGAAATTCTGAGTGAATTCTGAGGAGTGGCTTTCTCCTCTCCTGGATCAGGGGCACATCAGGGGATTTCTCAAACTGCTCCAGTCCCTGAAAACCTCTGGCCTATCCTCAAGGACACAAATATCACCTGCAAAGCTGGGTTTTCGAATTTTCTTTGGATACAGGTTTTAAAAATTACTACATGGGATTTGTCTTTGTATTTTGCTTTAAATCCAGGTGGAAGAGATAACTTGTTCATCTGTAGGGCACATCAGAAGAGGTATATAAGCCATTTATCTCACAACCTTAGGATTCTTTAAAAACTGGACGAATGTCATTATAGCAGTAGTATGCAATAGGCTGACACCAACACAGGAGAAAATGAGTCAGTTGCTATTAGTGAAAGCTCTGGCAGGTTCTCAAAGTTAGCTTGTCTGCGGGGGGAAATGATGGCCTTTTAATTACCATTGATATTATATTCAATGAGCTTTTCACCTTTTTCTCTTCTGCTCCATGGCAGGAGGAAAATAGCAGCTTTGAAGACTTTTGAAAGCAATGTAAAATTCTATTACAGCAGATTATGAAAAATTCCTTATAATGAAAAGTCAAGATGGTAACATTTAATAAACTGCAGATTTCAAATCTTCATTTGCTGAAAGGTTTAGCAGTACAAGTTAAGTCCAGAAAGGATTTAAAGAACTTTGAAAGCATTCTGGTCATTCTATAATTTAGAACAAATTAGGTTAAATTGTGAAGAGTTGTTCAGGATTACTGAAAAAAGTAGTTACTCCAGTTACACGCATACTGCTTATCAACAGGTTTTTATGATCTATATTTCACTATGTTCTGACAAGATTTAAGACGGGGCTTGTTTTTACAATTCATACTTGAGAGAACTAAGGTTCAGAGGTTAACTGACTTCCCAAAGTCACACAGCTAAAGTTAGTCAGCATTGCAGATATGTCTTCTTTATTACTATTTTTTTTTTTTTTTGAGACGGAGTCTCACACCGTCACCCGGGCTGGAGTTCAGTGGTATAATCTCGGCTCACTGCAACCTCTGCCTCCTGGGTTCAAGTGATTCTCCTGTCTCAGCCTCCCGAGTAGCTGGGTGCCCGCTACCACGCCCAGCTAATTTTTTGTATTTTTAGTAGACGGGGTTTCACCAAGTTGGCCAGGCTGGTCTTGAACGCCTGACCTTGTGATCTGTCCGCCTCGGCCTCCCAAAATGCTGGGATTATAGGCGTGAGCCACAGCGCCCGGCGATTTTACATGTAGCAGTCTTCCCAGAAACTAGGTGCCTCTTTCCCAGGGACTCTTCCACTCCCTAAAGTCAGTTTATCAAATTGGTGTATTAATCCATTTTAAGACACTTTTTAAAGCAGATGGAAAGCCATATTAATGTGTTTTTTTTTCTTACCCATACTTCTTAGGCTATCAGCCTCTTGTGTCATAGGCTTTTATCAGATGGTAACATACCACAACCATATTTTCAATAACCCTTTGAATAATGATTGTCATGTATTAGCAGATGTTTTGTAGCAGCAAGGTTGTATGAGGTGCCCATGAAAATGGAGCTCTCTTAGCTATAGCACTGGCCATGACATGGGTAATGGGCATACATGGGGGGTGACTATCCCGGTCATCATAAAGGCAGTCCCACATGGCTTGCACATCAAGTATATTAGCTGCTTTATCTTGAGTGTTCTGCCTCGCATTTATAGGGGAAGTTGGACAGTTCCCATTCTCAGGGTAAACAGATCTTACAGGGGCTTTTAAAATCCAGTCCACCAGACTAGCTATTCTTCAGGAATAACCTGTATGTCTGGATCATGTTTAGCCATCTGCAATCTTTCAATAGTGAACTGTGGGTCCTCCATCAACCCAAACATTTCTTCCATTCTGCAGCATGTGAAACTAAAGATACTGCCCCTAAATTACTCTCATAGTCCATTTTAGTAAAGGTTCTTCAGGAAGCTAATGATATTGATCTACGAAATGCAACAAATCCTTGTACACTATACCCTCTGGTTTCAAGTTACTTGGTTTTGCTTTTCCCTGACATTGACTACCTTCTTGGTAACCATAGATCTGAGATTTTGTTGTTGCTGCATAACTTTGCCCTTGTGGGTGGCTCTGAGGCTAGTGGCTGAAGCTCGGCCTGAAACCTAAGCTTGGTGCAGCATCAAAGTTGGACCCAGCAGTCTCTGGTTTCATTTTAGCTATTATAGATAATAACCAAGGGCTTGTACAGTTCACTTTTTTCTTATTAGCTTGCATTTCCTTATGCATCCAGTGAATCACCTCTCTACGAGTTGGATCCATCTCTAAATTTCACTGGTAGTAATTGAGTGCAGTTGCAGCTGTATACCATGGGTGGCCATGTGGCCACCCAGGAATCAAAGGTTTCTGACCATCACCCTTTCATCATTTTTCTTGTCCACCTTTCTGAGCCAGGGCCCTTCTAGCAAATCCCATCTCTCTGACGGCAATTGGTAATCAACTTGACCTGCAACCCTTTTCCCCTCCCGGGAGGTTGCTCTGTGAGGCTGGAAGCACCTTACCTCTAATCATGCCTGTATCTTTCCCGTGACCAGCTCTACCCTGGCTATCAGTCTCTATTAGCACACACAAAGAAAATCTTTTGAAAATTCCAAGGATTTTAGGGATTGTATTGCTAGGAAATGGGGACGAAGACCAGACGACCAAATACATATTTCACAGCATCAAAGAAACATGTTACTTTTGGAGTTTGGCCAAAAAAAAAAAAAACACTGGAGTTTTGGCTCCACCTGAGACCCATTCAGTACTGGGGAGGGGAATGAGGACATAATCGACATGTTTAACAAGGCTCCCAGGTGCTCATGCTGCAGATGGGTTTTTTTTGTTTTTTTGAGATGGAGTCTTGCTGTGTCGCCCAGGCTGGATGCAGATGATTTTTAAAACCCAAATATGCAAAGTGATGCTTAGGATTATACAACCTTTACTGATGCTTTGGAATGTGTATTTTATGCTTTACCACAGAAATTTCAGTTTGAGAAGCCCAATATTTTAAAATAAGCCATGCAATTAACACCCAACTTAAGAGTATCCACCCTAATTTCTGCTTAGTTCTGCTTTCTTCCTATAATAGATATCTTATCAGTGCAACGTGCTAGCCTGATAAGAGTCCTTCAGTTTAATCTTGCTTTATTCCCAATTCACATAGATTAGAAGTAAATTTATATGGCTCCTGGTAGGAAACAGGTGTTAAACAGATGAACGATTAGTGGATCTGTTTAAACTGAGATTTTTTTTATAACTGATGTTTAGGAATGAATCATCATAAACATGTCTGAATATTTTACAACTGGTAGTTTAATTCTGCCCCACCAAAAATTACCTGTTGACTGATTTAAGCCTGGGCTTGGGCCCAGCCTCTGATTTAAACATGACTTTATGGATAGGTAAATTTAGGAAACAGATGGTACTGATATTTTTCCCCTCCAATCCCAAAGTAACAACTCCTAACTGTAACTTAAATCTTCACATAATTACTAAAATTATTTTTAACCAGGAATGTTCACTTGAGAGTCTAAATAAAAGCACTTTAAGATCAAAACAACTTACAGTTACACGGCCACCTAAAACTAAGGGCAAAAATCTTCCTCTTCGGTCAGGGGAAAAAAAGCTTAAATCTGTATATTCCTCAGTAACCTACTTAGTTAAGTTCACCTGTACTTGTTTAACTCTCATATCCCAAAGCAAAACTCATTCCTATTAATTAGTATCCCCATCCCAAAAGAACAATGGTTTCTGTAAATAATCCAAAGTAGACCTTCATTCATATATATATATATATATATATATATATTTTTTTTTTTTGCAAATGAAGTTTTTAAAAGGCACAGAGGAGCTTGTTGCTGGTACCTGACAGTCACCTAAAAGTTTACCCAGTAATATGAAATTTTTCTGTTTATATATACTGAACTATAGTTACCAGTAGCTAAGGCAAAATGATCTCAGAGAAGTTAATACTGGCAAAGTCAATGTCTTCACGTGTGAATTAGGCAGTTAACCATGTCAGAACGTCACTATCACTGCCAACTGAAGAAAGCTACGGGTACTCAAAGATACCAAGTATGTGTTCAGAGATAAAAATTAAGATGATCACTAGACAAGATCAGTGGAAAATAAGTAGCAGTACTGCACCAATGCAAGACAAAATATACTTTATTGTGACAGCAAATGCACATAGTGCTGTAGGTAAGGCATGCTACTAGGAATCTGCATATAATCAAAAGCCAGTATGGAAATGAATGGAAATGAATGCTGTTCTCAGATTGAGTCCATGGTGGAGAAAGGGTAGTTTGTGTTCACTTATTTCAAATGCAGTATCATACCTACTTAATCAGTTACCTATGCTTCTAACCAACAGCCCAGTGGCAAATAAGAGGAACTTAACTGTACTCAGAAGTCACTTTCAGTATCAACGACAGAAATATTTCACTAATTCAACTGAGGCAAATTTCCTTTCTAGACAAAGGACCTAGAAATTGAGCATGCAAAACATCCATCCATCCATTCATTCATTCAAATAATTAGCCAATTTTACCATCATTTAATTCCACCAGAAACAAATACTAAAATACCTAGAAGTAGTTTGGATAAAGAAACATTTACATTTTAATACTTTGTAATGTCATAAATTTGGGGCTAAAATAACACCAGTTCAAATTTGATCCCTTTCTATTTGAGGGTACAAAGTACAGTTTTGGTTTCAATAGCTGAACTTCTGAGGGAAGAGCTGAAAAAAATGCTCTTAAGAGATCTAGGCCTTTGATGAAAACTATTAGGCTCTACAGACTTGTCAAAAATCAATGCAAAACTGAGGGGAAGAGGCTGAAATGCTGTGTAAAGCAGTATTTTTAGATAAGTTGCTTCATTTCCCCCTTTTCTAAAACAGATGCAGATTAAATGGTTTTTGCATGAATGCACATTGACATTCTGTTCAACTGTTCTCTAAATGCAATACTGCCGGTTTAAACAGTATGCTTTCATTTAAACAAAGAACGTTATATGCATGGTCAATTTAGTTTAAGAGATGAAAAGAAACTTTACTACTATGAAAATTGCTTATCAAATCCTCTCCTCTTTTATAAGGTGTTTTTAAAAGCAACACAGGACCAAAAGCATCCAACTATTACTTTATTTATATTACTATGCTTAAGTTACATGGAAAAAGACAACCCAGCAGTTCTGTCCCATCTCAGAAGTTTCCAATCAACACCAATTATGTGGTGACAAATAACTAGGAATGGTGACATCTTTGGGTCAAGACTGACAAGGAAGAATGGGCTCTGGTGCTATGGTTCATCTCCAACAAGAATATGGCACACCGGCCAGCACAAGCCATGCTAACACTGAGCCTTTAGCGCTGGGCACAGATTCGGATCTCTTCTCTGGAGCTAGCAAATCAAGTGAGATAACTGGGTTTAAAAGAAAAAGTTTAAAATGAAGCCCAAGTTTAAAAACCATACTCCTAACATCTTCCTTTCAAAATTTACATAAAACACACTTTTTCACTCTAACAGCCCAGATTTTTTTCCTTACATAGCTCACCACATAGCTGCAGACTCTTCTGCCTCAAGATGTAAACATAGGGTAAAAAATTAACGGCATCTGCATAATATTCTCTCTACACACTGCTGTTGGATGGAAAATACAAAATTAAAAAAAAAAAAAAAGAAAGAAAGGTTCCATCTTAGATTCTCACAACCTCTTGTTCCGCAGTTCATTAATCCGACTCTGATGCTAAGGTGACAGTGTATGTAAGTAGATTTTTGTTTTCAGTGAAGGAGACCTGGGAAAAGATGGATTTCTCTCTGTATCTTCAAGAGTTATCAGATGGTACATGCTCCTCAAAGCCCTCACTCTCTCGAACTAGAGCACGTTCCAGGATCACGCGGCCTTCCTTATATCGCTGGCTGTCTTCAGTGGCAAACTCATAGATCCATCCCAGTTTGCTATTGCAGTTTTTGCAGCTCACATCTCGAACCATGTGGCGGCCAGTGAGCATAACCCGATCTTGAACTTCACTGTACTGCAGGTTAACTACCTAAGAAGGGACAAGGAAAAACAAAATTGCGAAGGCATGTGAGTTATATTGCCAAGTATGTACAAAGTATTATGGTTAATGCAACAGCAACTTCAGAAAAGGAGAAAAAAGTTGTTACTTTAGTCAAACCTATAATACCCGAGACTTATTTACAGAAGCTGCTGGGGCAGGCAGACATCTGGAAATTGCACAACACTAGACATCTAATGCAATCATGCACTACTGTACTAGCCTAAGTCATACTATTAAAACATACTACATTTCTGTGTTGCAGGTAAGAAAGAGTCCTGGAATTGGAGCCATAAAATGTAGGTTTCGGTCCAACTGTAGTAATTCATCATTATTCAATGATGAGTGCAAGTAATACAATCAATGTAAAAGAACCTAATGCCCCATCGTTATTCCATGAAACAGTCTGTTTCTGAAAATATACTTTATATATAGACTGGGACAGATTAAGCCAACTACAGACCATATATCTGCAATGCATAGTTTTAAAGTGAGTTCAAAGACAATGAACACAATGAAGTGGGTCTGAGACAACCTGTGGCGAATTTCCACTGATTCTGGATACCCAACAATCTTCTACCCTTTCCTTTTCTGTAAAGGGCCAGATAGTACATATTTCTGGCTTTGAGGGCTATGTGGTCTTTGTTGCAACTTTTTTAACTCTGGCACTGTAGCATGAAAGAAGCTGTAGACAATACGTAATGCACAAGCAGAGCTTTGTTCCACTACATTTACAAAAACAGGCAGCTGTCCTGCTGCAGTGTGCCCTCCTCTGTACCGAAATAAATGTCAAAGAGTATGCTCCATCAATTCTGAGAAAAGCTTCTTTCTACATGGAACAGAGGAGTACCCACTGGGGAAGTTCATCTGATCTTCTAAGAACAGTACCCTAGACTAGCTACGTTCCTTGGCCTAAAATACTTGGAAATTCAACTTTTCTATTATACACTAGATTCCAGCAGGCAGAATCACAGCATCCAACTTGAATGCAAGCCAGAAATTAGAGACAGGCAGACTGGGTACACACTTGCAAATTAGAAACACTCTTCCTGTCAGCAAATCCATGTAATAAACCAAACAGAATTGGAAGGATGATTGGTGAGCATGAATTAAGAGCATGAAAAGTTGGTTAGATGATCCTTATTTGCTGTCAAGTTATAATAGTTTAATGCCACTATCTCCCTATATGGATAAACCAGTGGCATGTGGAGAAAGGGAGGTGGGTGTCTTGACCTGTTCCTTCCATAGTCTGCGCTGAAGTCACTACCAAATTCTTACACTGAACATTTCCTGAGGCAACAGGAAAAGTATACGCTTCTTTATACATTTTTTTTTTTTGAGACTGAGTCTCTCTCTCTTGCCTAGGCTGGAGTGTAGTACAGCTATCTTGGCTCACCACAACCTCTGCCTCCCAGGTTCACGCGATTCTCCTGCCTCAGCCTCCCAAGTAGCTGGGACTACAGGTGCGCAACACCACACCCAGCTAATTTTTGTATTTGTAGTAGAAACGGTGTTTCACCATGTTGGCCAGGCTGGTCTCGAACTCCTGACCTCGTGATCCGCCCACCCTAGCCTCCCAAAGTGCTGGGATTACAGGCATAAGCCACTGTGCCCGGCCTACTTCTTCAAACTTCCAAGGTTAAAATCACATCCTAGTAACACCTTCCTAAGGTCCCATCAAAGACGAGCTAGTGGCCAATCATTTCTGTAGATTTCAAGCTCTCATTCTGACTCTTCCTGGTATCTCTAAACTCTGAGGGGGTATTCTGGTGTTGCTGTCAAATACAGCCAATGAGCCCACTTAGGATTCAAACTTTTTCTCACTAACCTTGTTAAAAAGAAACGCTCTGCCAGTGGCGCCTGTGAAACGAGTGGAGATGAGTTCTGAGCGGTTGGTCAGGATCGTATCACAGTTTGCACAAGAAAATAGACGGGTACCACCGATATGATCAAGGAAAATTCTGCCCATTTTTATGGCTGAAGTTCTAAAAACCTAGGAGCAAATAGAAAAGGATAACAAATGCATTATAATAATCATGTTATCACCTACTTGGGGGGTGTCATAGAGAACCATTTATATACATTATTTATGTAATCTCTGCTTTGTAGTACTCGATATGTGAAATAGCTGATCCTGAACAAAAAGATCCAAAGTTCACACACTGAACAAATAAACAGGCATGCCTAAGGTAAGATTTTAAAGCAGTGAGCCAAGGAAGTAAACCTATTAGCCAAGGCTAAAGAATGGTGTCACTTCTCTCATGGCTGGTGTGGAAAGAGAAAATGGAAAGTGGAATTTCAGAAAATGAATGATGTAAAGCACTGGCAAAGAGGTGAGAAAAGGGGTTTAGCATAAATGTTAAGTATATGTTCTGAGCATGTATAATTTCAGAAAAGAATTGTGAGGTTCCAGGGGGATACAAGCAGAAAAAGGGGCAATTAGAAAACAAGAAGAGTAGTCTGGTTTGAGAACATGGGGTGAGTAGGTCTGTGATCACCAGGTGCACTCACAACTGTATAGAGCTGATGACTAACTTTAAGCCAATGTCTAGGGAGCACCGTTACTAGGTACTTACTTCAAAATTGTCACAACTCTGTGAGGTTGTTACCACCACTTCATAGATCACCCAAGTCAAGTCTAAAAAGGTTATTAACCGGTCAAAGGTTACAAAACTGTTAACTACAGAAAAGTACAGAATGCAATTCACCTAATTCAAAGTTCTTCCATGATCCTACAGTGCCTCCAAAATGGTCCAGGCTGGCATAAGGCTAAAGCAATGGGAACAGAATAAGGGAAAGATAAGCTTTCCCATACATAACTTGATTATCTTTAAGAAATCTTACTGATTCAATAAATCACAGAAGGGCCGAAACACTGAAAAGATGTAAGTTTGAAACATATGTCTGAAACTAGGCTAACACTTTAACATTCAAAAGTTAGGGAAGTTACTATATGTAACTTCTTAAATTCATTACAACTAATTCTCGTAAACAGTATTCTTAAAGATCTAGATATAGACAAGAATATACCACAGTTTTAGTTTAAAACATAATTTATTCTTGGGTATAGTTATCAGCTCCTGTGTTTTAAATATTTATTATACATCTTTCCAAAGGCATGCAGAGCTAATATAACTGCCACCGTGGAAAAAAAAAACACCAAAAAACTCCAGAATGCATGTTTGTAATGAGAATCTACTGTTGTCTTAAGATTGGGGGAATTCCATTACAAATTTAAAAAGAAATTCCATTCCTTCTAGTCTATGAACTTCCCCAGCCATTAGGCGGTCCTAATGTCACTGGAAATGTTATCACAAAAATCATTATGACACCCCTTAAACATCATGAAAGTTTAATAGGGAATAAAAAACAAATGGTGAATATAATGACAATGTGCAGCTAGTAAATGGAAAACCAGCATATTAACAAGAGTCACAATGAACCTTGAACTAAAACACAGACTCTTAAGCTATAATATTTAACTTTCTAATTACATTTCTACAAAATGACAGCAAAAGGAAACACTTATTGCCTTATTTCAGCCTTTAAGATTACCACATTATTTTTTTCCAGATGACTAAGAATACAACACTTGGCCAGGTGAGGTGGCTCACGCCTGTAATCCCAGCACTTTGGGAGACTGAGGTGGGCAGATCACCTGGGGTCAGGAGTTCAAGACCAGCCTGGTTAACATGGTGAAACCCTGTCTCTCTTAAAAATATGAAAATTAGTCAGATGTGGTGGCGCACGCCGGTGGTCCCAGCTACTCGGGAGGGTGAGGCAGGAGGATGGCTTGAACCCAGGAAGCACAGGTTGCAGTGAGCCAAGATCACGCCACTGCATTCCAGCCTAGGTGACAGAGTGAGACTCCGTCTCAAAACAGAAAAAAGAATACATTTATTATTTATTTACATATAAGTCAGAAGTTGCAAATTTGAGGCCTACAGGCTGAATTCATTTGGTAGCCTAGGAATACAGCAGTGAACAGATACAAAAACCCTTCCCTGAAAAACATATGTGGACATGTGTGTTTTATTTGGGTCAGTTTTTAATCTTCATTTTAGAAAGCTGAGGTGACATTTAAAATTTGGAAGATCTCATTAAAGAACCTGTAGTTTGGATTTATTTTTAACAATGGGGAGGGCACATATTCTCCTATGGCAACAACTGACTACAACTGAACTGCAGCCCCTAACCCTCACCAGGCCATTTTATTTGCTTGGTCTCCACTTTGCTTCACACAATTACTTCACCTGTTTGGTCCTTGTACCAATATTTGAATTTATGACTCCTGATATAAATAAAACATTCAACAAGCCTGTGAGCAGCTAAGTTTGGTCATGTTTCTGAATCTTGATCATTAACAGAAGGGAATCAACGGCAAGGTTTGAGAGTCTCCGCCGTTGAGGTATAGGCCTCAGATTCCATGTCTTTGAAGACTAGTATTTGTGCAGTCATTTGTAACCTCCAGCTAGGGCTTCTGGGACTCATTATTTTAAAGCCAATTTCCCTTAAGACTTTTAAATACAATATTCATGTTGTAATTTATTTCAACCATAATGGAGAGTAACTAGCTGTTTCTACATTGATCACTGTGACACCATGCTGTTGTGGTAAATATGCTGGACTTCAAAGTGAACTTCCCTTATACCTTCTGCTCACATCATTTTATCCTTGGCTAAAAGCTACTGTGATCATTTCCTACTGAGGGTAAATAGACTTAACATGACTTTTTTCCCTGATTCCAAGTCCATCTATTTTTTCTCTTT
The DNA here is from genome assembly GCF_008728515.1 of Papio anubis. Taxonomy (NCBI): domain Eukaryota; kingdom Metazoa; phylum Chordata; class Mammalia; order Primates; family Cercopithecidae; genus Papio; species Papio anubis. The sequence continues at coordinate 29,967,855 of NC_044989.1, read as the reverse complement.
ACCCAAGTATTTTTACTGGATTCAATTATATGATTCATTACCAAGACCAAAAATATCTGAGCAAAACCTTATGTTACACTATTCCTAGTTGTGGTTGCCATTTATAGAGAATATATATATATAGAACTGTAGAATGTGGTTTTTGTTTGCTAAGAAAGATAAGAGAATGCCACAGGATCTAGCAGAAGCAAGCAAAACATCACTTGCTGTCAAAGGTCTTTAGGAAGTAGAAAAACCTCTGTAGGGTCCTTAGGCTCCAAAGGTAGCCCTGGCCTTTGCAGGGTTAGAAACTCAACCTAACACTGACACTATTCAAACTCTCAAGAGGCTGACACCCATTAAAATGCCACTGCTATGGTCTCAATGCTTGTGTACCCCACCCCACTAATTCATATGTGGCATTAGCAGGTGATTAGGTCACGAGCAGAGTCCTCAAAAATGGGATTACTGTCCTTATAAAAGGGTCCCAGAGAGCTGCCTTGCTCCTTTCCATCATGTGAGGACGAAGCTAAAAGGTACCATCAACAGACACTGAATCTTATCTTGGACTTCCTGGCCTCCAGAACTGGGAGAAACACATTTGTTGTTTATAATCCATCCAGTCTACAGTATCCTGTTAGAGCAGTCAGAATGAACTAAGACAGCCACTTCATTATTTAAGGAGGACAGTCAGTAAAAAGCTAAGATATAACACTTGAATCAGGCTTCTCTGGACCTGAACAACATATTGAACTCTGCCTTAGACCTAATAATTACTTAGCATCTACACTGTATGGGACACTGTACTTGGTACTTACATACCACATTTAATTTTGACAATTTTTAAAGTAGGTATTTATCACCTCACTTTCATAGACGAATTAAAGAGACTGTGACTTTCCAGAAGTGGCCAAGCCACTGCATTCTATTCTCTCCCTAGCGATTAGAGGGCTGTCAGATTTACTCTCTCCCTCAGGGTGTACCATCAGCCCCTCCTGCTTCCATGCTGTTCCTCCTGTATTCCCTATCTTGGTTGGTGTCAACTGCAATCACAAACTCTCCTAAACTAGAAACCCTAGTAAGTCATTTAAGAAACTGCAAAATTAACAAGACTTCCTAAATCACTTTTGGAAGTTTTCCTCCCTCCCCTTCATCACTGTATTAGATTCAAACTCTCATCACATCTGGATAAAACTTTCAGGGTCAGGGAGTGGGAACTGTTAAACCCAACATACATTCATATATACCACTTCATTTCTGCTACACACAGCTACAAAAATACAGTCAAAGGCATGTGCCTCCCCTTTCTAAAAGCTCATAGAGGTTGCTCCCTTATAAACTTTGAAACTTTTCTGACAGAATAGAAAATTGCTGGTTTTTTTTAAAAACAAAAAAAACCAGTTTTATTAAGGAATACTCTAAATGACAAAGTTTACTCACTATAAGTGTACAATTCAATGACTTCTAGTCAATTTATAAAATTGTGCCACTATCACCACCAACTGGCTTTAGAATGCTTCCATCAGTCCCTCAAAAATTCCCACACCAGCCTGCAGCCAATACCTTCTCCAACTCCTGGCCACTGGCAACCACTGATCTGCTTCCTGTCTGATTGCTTTTACATTCAAAATATTCCCCAAGTATGCTAATCACCGTGGTTGGACTTAGAGTAATCCCAGATCTCTTCAGCCACGTATTGCTAAAACATCTTAAGAGTGAGCTGCTTTCACAGACAGCTAATGTTTGGTGTTGATTCTGGGGGCAGCTTACTGTGTCCTTTAGTAGCAACACGCAGACTTTGGTATATGTCAGTGCTGAAGTTCAAGTTTATAGCTGAAATGAGAGCTAAACTCATCATAAAGCTTAAGTTTTCTTTAAGATGTTCCCTACCTTATAATGTTATACATAAGGCCTCTTTGGTACTATCTTCTTGTAGGTCCAGGTTATAAAAACCCTAAAAAGGTTGAATAAGAAAAGTACCAAGCTTGACTGTTTAACTGGAAGCCTATTCTTAGTTTACTTGAAATTACCTGAAATAGTGAGGGGCTGGAATGAAAATATAAGTGAAATTTATAGATAATTTCACAGATCGTATTTTAGCATTATTTTCAATTTCCTCCCTCTCCCACCAATAGCATATTTAGCTATCTAGAACTTCCAATTTCTCTTTTATCAGAAGACTCTGGTGAAATATAAAAAACATTTTCGGATCTCTGCCTTGTTACAGAATTTTTTTTTTTTAACTACAGAATCTGTTAAGAGGGGAAAAAAGGGTGATTCTCTTCAGAAATCTGCCAAAGAGTCTCCAGGAATGCATTATTTTAAAATGCATGATGGATATGATGGACTATATAATTTCCTAGTTGCTTCCACATCAATAAAACAATTTTCTAAAAAGACTATTGGTTTATCATACGCATACACTATCAAACGAAATACGGTGTCTTGTTCACTTGTCTGGCTCATTGCTAACTGTTTTCCTTAAAAGCAGGGAAGGCTGTGGTCAATTCAGCTCGCCACCTGTTTCTGTACTGCCTACAAGCTGAGAATGAATTTTATACTTTTAAATGGTTGGGGGGAGGGGAGAATATTTTCTGACACATGATTATATGACATTCACACTTCAGTGTCAAAGTTTTCAGGAACACAGCCACGCCCATTTGTTTACACTTAACTCCTTCCACTTTACAATGGAGAGGTATGAGGAGCTGCTACAGAAACCTTCTGGCTTGCAAAGTTTAAAATATTTTTTACCTGGTCTTTTACCAAAAAAAAGTTTTCCCTGCTTAAAAACACATTCTGATAGTGAAAGAGCTTTGCATTTAGAAAGCAGTCTTTCCCAGAAAAAAATGGAAACTTGGTTGGTATTTGGGATTAAGGCTAGATAGGAGTATTTGAAAAGATCAGTTTAATCCCATTCCCCTTTTCTTTACTGATTTTTTGGCTAAAATCCTAAACTTTCTGTAACCAGTTCAGCATGTTGAAGATCAACTCTAATAAAGATTATAAAAATAGAAAATATCTACCAGCTGCTGTCTCTCTCTCCACCCCCAGGTCTTAAACTGTGGAGCTGAGATACTGGAACTCTGGAGATTCCTAGATTCGAATCTCAGCTCTTCCCCTTAATAGCTTTGGAAACACTGTGTGAGTTCTCCTCTCCTGTTTCATCTGTAAAATGGCAAGAGTAGCAGCCATCTCTGAGTTATGAGAAATTAAAAGGAGATACTCTATTCTGAGAATGGTGCCTAGCACACAGTGAATGCTCAATAAAGGTCAGTAAAACTAGATTATCTATTCTTCAACATTCCCCATCCCAACTCGCCCTATGACAGATGAGAAAAGCATGGCCCAGAAAGGATATGAAACAGTAACAATTAACTGGCTTCACTTCCTGTTAATTATGCTAAAGCTAAGCGACCAGGTGATAGAAATTAGAAGCTGGAGGAAAGTTAGAAACCTTCTGAAGCATGTCACAGTTCTAGGTCTTAAAAGAGGTACTTGTTGTCCCTATAATTAATAATCCAGTTTGGTTTCAACCCTGGCAAGTGGAATTAGTCAAGGGAGGCACCACTTCCCAGCCCTAAAAATACCAGGGAGGGTAGGTATTGCATCTCATAGGACCTTCTGATGGATGGAAAAACACCCAGTTCACAGATAAACTTTTCCTTAGTAAATGAAACCATCGCCTCAGGGCATTTCCATAGAATACACACTCCACCAGATCCCCAGTGTCAGACAGACGGCAGTGGGTTTTCCATTGCACCAGAAGATGGGACAAAGGCAAGGTACAAAGACTCTGCTGCAGGGAACTGAGTATGCAGGCATCTAGCGCAGAAAGGGTTAAAGGAATCTGCCCCTTGCAGAGGTCGTTTTGTTTTGCAATGATTCTGCTAAAATGGAATCCGGTGGAAGCCAGCTTTCGTATCTCGTTTTTAATCTCTTCCCTCCCTCGCCAAAACAAAGGATAAAAACCCAAAAAACTTTTAAGAGTGCTGGGTTGATTACTATAATAATTAGCACTTACGGCTATTGTAACTTCATCAACTTTTTATACTGAGTTGTGACTAAACGCTATTAAAAAAATCTACATGGGGCCGGGCGCGGTGGCTCAAGCCTGTAATCCCAGCACTTTGGGAGGCCGAGGCGGGTGGATCACGAGGTCAGGAGATCGAGACTATCCTGGCTAACATGGTGAAACCCCGTCTCTACTAAAAATACAAAAAACTAGCCGGGCGTGGTGGCGGGCGCCTGTAGTCCCAGCTACTTGGGAGGCTGAGGCGGGAGAATGGCGTGAACCCGGGAGGCGGAGCTTGCAGTGAGCTGAGATCACGCCACTGCACTCCAGCCTGGGAGACACAGCGAGACTCCGTCTCAAAAAAAAATCTACATGGGAAAACAGTTTGATCCATACAACCAACTTTCCAATTTTTGTGCAAAATATGTAACAAGGTAAGTTTTCAGTGACACAAGCAAGCTCTGCTATCCTCTTGCAGTACGCGACCAGTTTGCTGTGTCAAATGATGTCCTGGTTGTGGAATCAGGTCTTCATTTGCAGTAAGTTTTAAGGATATATTTTTGTTCTCCCCCCCAACAATGCCTTATTTTTTCCTGTTTTGTTAGATGATTTTCAAGTTCACTATATTTCAATAACACTTATATTTGTTTAAATATCAGAAAATCAGACTAGTCACTTAACTCAGGAAGCCGTGTGTGTTAGTGCACAATCTGAGTTGGTCATATCCCCCCAAACCCTAGTAAGACAATTTCATGATCTCGTTTCTTGTGATGCATTACCAAAAGCCTCGAACTAGGTGGACTGACGTGTAATCTGTCTGGCTTCCCTACCCAAGTGTCAAGTAGCAAGTTCAGGTCTAGCTAAGGTTCAGTTCCTGCATTACACTGACATTACTACACCAGGAATACCTTAAAACTGACACTGATCTCTATAGGCATTCACTATTAAACCTAAAATGATATTTTGGGCACAAGTATACCTAGGACTGCCTTCATGTCTCATGGACTGTTTGAATTTCAGAGGGTAGTAGCTGCTTTAATTTCTTCATTTCATAATTTTTGATCTTATTTCCTTTCGCTTTTATTTTTTCTAAACCTTTTATTTTTCTCATTACTTAAATAGAGAACAGAAAAGGGAAACTAGAGAAAAGTTCGCCATGATCCAACCAGGTAACATTTTCCAAGTCACATATATTTTACTAACGTCTCATACTTACTATTTTTCATATTATTGCTCGATTGCATTTGTCTACGACTTTTGATTAAGTTATAAGCTTCTAGAGAAACTATTCTAAATTCTTTGTACTTTACTTCTTACCTAACCCAGTACAAGTATGCGATAAACTTTCAGGAAACGAATCCACCAAGGCACTTCACTTCTGGGATGAATATGTGCCCTGGGAACACCATATGCCTTTTGGTTCCTCTCTGGTGGAATGCAGCTGCAACGCTGTATATGTGGCTATGCAAAGTTAGCTAATATCCTATTCCTCCCAGTTTCTTCACCACCAAGTGTACTAATTTTCCAAAAATACAAGGTTAGCCCGAGGTTACTTCAGGTTTTCCATCTGTCAAGAAGACGTGGAATAAAAATCCTCAGATTACCAACAGATCTCTGTAAACAGAAAAAGTTTAAAAATAAATGAGCTGAACAGCTTCCCAGACTCTCCCTGGAAAGGGAGATTAGTTGGTGTCAGGATTAAACAGATCTTTGTAGTATTTCAATTTCCCACTCCCGCTGATCCGGACACTCGTTTGTCCCATCTACCTGCAGAGGAGGGTACAGGAAAGGGGTTGCAAGGGCACGCCCACCCTCCCAACAGCGAGCGGAGAGCAAGCGGAGTACCGAAGCTGGCAGAGCTGGGCCGGCCCGGGCGACCCCGGGGTGGGCTCGGCCGGCAGCCGCAGTGGCACCCGCGAGCGCCCCCGCTGGCCCAGCTGATGGCGGCCACGTGACGCCCGCCGGCCAATCGGGAGGGCCTGGGGCGGCGGAGCGCGGCGCCAGCGGCGGGGCCGCCCCCGGCACAACAAACATGGGCAGGAAACAGCTGAGCGGGTGGCCGGCGGGCTCTCTTGGTCCCGACACCCGGCGGGCTGCACAAGCGTCACCCCGCGCTGTCAGCCCCGGGTCCTCCGGGCAGGGGGGCGGGGGAGGTGGACGTTCAATACGGGGGGCAAAGGGAGACACCGCCCCCTCCCGGGGGCTGGGCCGCTTGGGCCGGGCGTGGGCCCTGCTCAGGACGGTTCACTCCGTGCGGTCATCACTGCCCAAACAACTCGGCCAAGTTCCGACTTGGCTTCGGGGCGGAGACCGGGCGCGCCCCCGACGCTGCGGCGGGTGGGGGCGGGGCGGCCGCGGCGCGGCGCGGCGAGTGGGAGGTCGCGGCCAAACCGTCCGCCCAGGGGGGAACGTGGGCCTCGGCGGCTGACCGCTGAGGGCGCGGCGGGGAAGCGGGGCGGAGGCGCGGGCGCTGCGTGGAGGGGTCGCGGCTGTTGTCGCACTGGTCGCCCGGCTGCGCGGCGGGGGCGGGCCGACGACAGTCGCCGCGCCAGGCCTCACAAAGAGCAAACAGCTCCGCGCGTCCGCCCGCGGTCCTGGCGCCCGGGCCCGCCCTGAGGGGTTGAAGGCGGCCGCTCTGAGACCCCGGGATTCGTGCGGCGAGGAAGAGGCACTTCCTGCCTGGGCCCCCCACCCTTGGCCGATCCCCGAGTGCCTCGAAGCCGCCCGACCCGAACGGGCGCCTCAGTCCCCACCGGCCTCTAGCCCAGCCCCTCCCGCGGGACTCACCCTGAGCGGCGGTGAGATCCGCGACTGCCACTGGCTCCTCGCTCTTCAGCTGGTCTAAAGCCCCTCGGCCGCCCGAGTCTCCAGGTTTAGTCAGGCCCTGGCCTTGGCCCCGCCTCTCCCTGGTTGGGCCTCAACGTCAGTCACCCGGCGTGCTCCGCCCCTCCCGCTGTCAACTCTCCCGGTTGGCCCAGAACACCCTTCGTTTCTAGGCCCCGCCCCTCTCCTCGGCTCCCTGCGTTTTCCGCGGGGCCCCGCCCCTTCTCTGGCTCACCCTCCCCCACTCCTGCACCCCTCCGCTTCGCGGCCCACCCCTCCCAGAAGCCGCAGACCCAGGGCAGGCTCGCGACAACTCGCCCCGCCCCTGACCCAGCACCCCGGACTCGTACAGCCAATCAAGGAGGCTAACTCTGCCCCCTCTCTCCAGGCGGCCAATGCCGTGAGTCCGGGGACCACATCCCCCTTTCAGCTGAGAGCACACAACACAGCATCCACGTGAGTCAGCTTCTTAAAGGAGAAGGCTCAGCCTTTCTGATTGCGGCAGCTGGGAGACATCGCGCGTCATTAGCGTCACCAGGTGGCGGCTGAGGCCGAGCTTCCGGATACCTAGTGAGGCCCAGGGATGACAAATGAAAACAATAAGCTGTTTCCTAGACAAACAGCTGCCTAGGTAACTAAAGTGCACCGTGTAATTCGTTTCTTGGAGGCCTTTTCCCCTGACCACGCTTGGTAGAGCGCTGCCTTTTGCTTTCAAACCCCTAGCCCTCGAGTCTGAGCACATAGGCCCTACTAAAAAACATCTGTGTATAAAGGATTTTTCAACTGCACTTGACTTTATTTACAACTCGTTTGAATTTTTTTTTTCTGGATAGTGGAAATGATTATCAAAAAGATGAAGAAATTCAGTGTTTTATATGGAGAATTTCTGCTTCAGAGAGTGAGATTTGTTTATTGTAAAGGGCAGCTGTTCCTTAACCCTCATCAGTGCTTAAGATGGAAGGTTTTGTTTCTCATTCCATTAGAGTTGCTCAGGTAATTACATCTCTGTTAGCTGACTTTCGGGATAAAACCAAAATATTTGATGACGCATACCTCTCAGATAAAAAATGTAGGTTAACATTTGGGTCTAGTTTGCAAGAAGTTTAAAGTCATTCTTGGTGGAAGAGAAGTTCCGAAGCAAATTCTAGCACTTGACTCCCGCTCATGCCCAAATCCACAAGTATCTTCATTTAGTTCGTCTGAAGTTAACCTGAGCATCAAAGGCAAAAGGACTAGTTATCTTTTGCCAAGTGAGTTTTCCAGGAGATAAGGAAGTTTTTTTGTTTTGTTTTTGTTTGTTTCAGACGGAGTCTCGCTCCGTCACCCAGGCTCGAGTGCAGTGGCGTGATCTTGGCTCACTGCAACCTCCGCCTCCAAGGTTTAAGCAGTTCTCCTGCCTCAGCTTCCTGAGTAGCTGGAATTACAGGCGCACACCACCATGCCCGACTAATTTTTGTATTTTTAGTAGAGACGGGGTTTCACCATATTGGCCAGGTTGGTCTGGAACCCTGACCTCGTGATCCGCCCGCTGTGGCCTTCCAGAGTGCTGGGATTAAGGCGTGAGCCACCATACCCGGCCAGAAGTTTTAAACATACAGTATTTTAGTTTCTTTTCCTTTATATTTCTTTATTTTCAATTAATATTAATTATTTAATATAAAAGTTACACGTTTATTGTAGGAAGGTCATACTGCCTCATTTGATAAGAGACTTCTGTCTTCTAAAAGCTTCATATGTATCCTTCTATTCTTCCCAAACTGAATGTATTATACATAGAAGCATATTGTACTTCTTGTTTTTAACCTGCTTTTGTTTTTCACTTAACAATGTGCTATATAGCTATCCTTTCATGTCAGATGTGTCTTTTATCTACAAATTTACCTTTCTCTCCATAGTTTTCCATAGTATGACTTCACCATCTTTTTTTTTTTTCCACACAGAGTCTTGCTATGTCGCCCAGGCTGGAGTGCAGTGGAATGAACTCAGCTCACTGCAACCTCCACTTCCCAGGTTCAAGGAATTCTCCTGCCTCCCGAGTAGCTGGGACTACAGGCGCCCACCACCATGCCCGGCTAATTTTTGTATTTTTAGTAGAGATGGGGTTTCACCATGTTGACCAGGCTGTTCTCAAACTCCTGACCTCAGGTGATCCCCCCGCACTGGCCTCCCAAAGTGCTGGGATTACAGGTGTGAGCCAATGCACCCAGCTTTCACCATCTTTTATAAACATTTTTCTGCTGATAGACATGTGGGTTGCCTTCAGTTAAAAATCATGATGTAATTGACAACTGTGTACATGGATAAAATATTCAAGTATTTCTGAATATAATCACTTGGAAAGAGAGCACAATGCTTAAACCCGCAGAAATGAACACTTTAGATATCAGGTAAAACAGTGGGGACAATGTTTATTGATTTAACAATACATATAAAATTTTTCCTGTTGTAAGTGCCTTAAAATTATAACTTTTAATTTTCATAACAACTCTATGAGATAAGTACTGTTATCCCCATTTTATAGATGACTAAACTGAGGTACAGTGATTAACTAACTTGTCCAAGGTCACCCAGTAGACTTACCGACTACAGTATTTGTAAACTTGAAAAATAACAATGAAAATCGTATTTTAGAAAGATGAATCTAGATGATGATGATGTGCAGAGGTAAGGAAGGCAGACAGAATGGAGCTAAGGTGTGCAGGTTTAACTTTAGCAGGAAGGGCTACACAGGACTGACTTTATACTTGGGCTAAGGACAGAATTTTCAAGATCAGAGGTTTTATCCTAGGTGACTGATAGGGTGATGGTTTCCCATTGCCAGATATAGGGTGGTTGAGAAGGTTGATTTGGGGTGAAAGGCTGGGTCTGAGCTGATAGTGGGACACTCATTAGAAATAAAGAGTATACAATTAAAGGTGATTTGAGAAATACGTAAGAGAAACGAAAAAGAAAGGGTGAGAGGTTTGAAGAAAATCTTGTTGGGCTTTCGGTTAGAATTGTGTTTTACCAGTAAAGTAATTGGAATAAATTGATACTTTATTGAAACTTTATAATACTAAGACTTTCCCACCAAGAGTATGGTGCATTTTTTTTCCATTTATTCAAATGTTCATTTATGTCTTTCAGTAAAATTTTATGGTGTAGCTGCCTTCCTCTAGGTTTTTTATATAACATTTTAGGATTGTATTTAGGTATTGTATATTTTCTGGGAATGTTATGGGCTAAACTGTGTTTGTCACTGAAATTCATGCATTGAAATCCTAATCCCCAGTACCTCAAAATGTGACTGTATTTGGAGGTAGGAACTTTAAAAGGTGATTAAATTAAAAGGAGGTCATTAGGGTGGGCCCTAATCCAGTCTGACTGGTGTCTTTATGAGAAGAGGAGATTAGGCCACATGGAGAAACCAGGGATGCCTGCACTCAGAGAAAAGGCCTTCTGAAAATGCATTGAGAAGATACCATCTGCAATGCAAGGAAAAGGGCCTCAGAAGAAGCCAAACTTGCCAACACTTTGATCTTAGACTTCTAGCCTCCAGAATTGTGAAAAAACACATTTCTGTTTAAGCCACCCACTCCGTGGTGTTCTGTGGTGAAAGCCCTAGCAAACTAATGCAGGTGGCTACTGTGAATGGGAACTTCCCATATTATATATTACATCTCTAACCAGTTATTTGTTTTGTAGGAAACATGATGATTTTGTAGTTTATTTTCCTGGATTTTCTGGATGGAAAAATGTTTTTGTCTGTAAATGATCACAGTTTTGCTGCCTACTTTCTAGTCATTTTGTCTTTTGTTTCTTTTCTTTTTTTTTTTTTTTTTGAGACAAGAGTCTTGCCCTGTTGCCCAGGCTGGAGTGCAGTGGTATGATCTCAGCTCACTGTAACCTCCACCTCCTGGGTTCAAGCGATTCTCCTGCCTCAGCCTCCTGAGTAGCTGGGACTACAGGCACATGCCACCATGCCCGGCTAATTTTTGTATTTTTAGTAGAGACGGAGTTTCACCATGTTGGCCAGGATGGTCTCGATCTCCTGACCTCATGATCCACTCGCCTCAGCCTCACAAAATGCTAGGATTACAGGCATGAGCCACCGCACCCGGCCTTTTATTTCTTTTTAAATTCTTGCTCGTATATCTTTGAGTATATCTGTGAATATTTCTGTCAGATAAATTCATAAAAGTTATTACTAGTTTGTAATGTTCCTTTTTTTAAAGAATGGGCATGCAATTTTATTAAATATTTTTTAGTGTCCATTGAGATGACCATGTTTTTTTTCCCTTTATTCTATTTCTTTATATATATTACATTAGCCCATCTCCAACATTAAACTAGCTTTGTGTTTCTGGGATTAAAAACTCCTTTGTCATTTGACATGTGCTATTACTGACATTCTTTGAATAAAATCAAAAACAGGAGTATACCAATGTACACCAACATATCCTGCTGCTTTATTTGAGTTATTGACTATACTTTCTGTCTGAAATTGTATGCTGTGTCCCCAATTGATGACTCTATTTAGTAACTACAAACCCTGAGTCAGGCTTTCAGAATGCCCTTATTTTTATTTATTAGTAGAGATGAAATCTTGCTATGTTGCCGGTGCTGGTCTTGAACTCCTGGGCTCAAGTAATCCCCTCTCTTCTGCCTCCCAAAGTGCTGGGATTACAGGCACGAGCCACTGTTCCTGGCCCAAGTGCCCTTCTAATGGTGCTTCCGTGGACCTCTCCTTTGCTCTGATTTTCTTTCTCCTGCTTTTGGAGCTGCTCCTTTAGAGGTGAGACCACTCTTCAGGTGGGTGAAATCAGCAGTGAGTCTCCCATTGCCTCTCTGAACTTCCCAGAGCCTGGTAAATTTTCTCCTTGTTCCTCAAGCCCTGGAACATTTGGGCCTCCACCCACCTGTCTTACTCTCTGCGGAGAGTCTTGCCTCATAGTTTAGAGTCAGATTAAGACCGGTGGAAATGAACTGCCTTACATTTTCTGTCTCAGCATATCTTCCTCTATCACGTATTTTCTGCAGGTTTGGATAAAAGGTAGTCTCTCCTGATAATTCTCAATGCCTGATGGACACCTATTCCAGAACACTCTGCATCCTGGAGCCCATTCTGTCCTAAATGGATCCTATATCTCCTCTCAACACAAAGACAAACAACAAACATTCCTTTAGGCCTAGGACCGTCACTTCCCTGTGTCTGTTCATGGACCACAATACCTTGCCTGCTTCAGTGGCCGCAAGTGTTTATCATCTCTGTCTTGTCTGGGCTCTACATACAAGTGACCTGCCCTCATATCCAGCACTCCAGTTTAGACCCCAGTAACTTCTTACTGGTTGGTTCTAATAACCTTTTAATAACTTCCCTCTATCTTTCTCCTTGCTTTATATTGAGATCTTATTAATTGTTTCCCCTCCATCTTGCTGCCTGGATCATGGATTATGCCAGTACCGCAGGGACCAGGATGCCATCTGGGGACAATGGAGCAGTGAGCTGGGAGGAACCTGGATCCTGAACATCGTGTGGAGTACAGGTGTCATAAGCCTGAGGCTGGATTTTGTGTGTGTGAGTGAGTGTGTGTTTACTTTAACCTGAGCTTATGAGCGCTCTGGGTAATGTAAATAGAATAGCTCCTTTAGGAAGTGTCTTAGTCAGTTTGGGCTGCTATAACAAAAATGCCATATACTGGTGACTTAAATAACAATTTATTTCTCATAATTTTGGAGGCTGGGGAGTCCAAGATCCAGGCACTGGCAGATCTGGCATCAGGTGGGGGCCTGCTTCCTGGCTTATAGACAGTTGCCTTCTTGCTGTATCTTCACATAGCTGATGGAGAGATCATTTTGCTCTTGTGTCTTCTTATAAGGGCACTCATCCCATTTGTGAGGGCTCCACCCTCATGACCTGATTACCTCCCCAAAGCACTACCTGCTAGTATCATCATATTGGGGATTAGGCTTCAAACTATAAATTTTATGGGGAAATGAGCAATCAGTCCATATCAGGGGGAAATAAATATATGTAATTATAATCACAAGTTAAGTAGTTAAGATAAAAAATATCAACACCTTATTCTGTGCGTGGCCCTGCCAATTTACTAAAAGCTATCATAAAGGACACTGATCATAAAACTTAGCCAATCATTTTAGCCTGCACAAATTCTATACAGTATTTGAAATAATCAACCAAACATTAATTCTTCAAACTTTGTTTTGTTTTGTTTTGAGACAGAGTTTTGCTCTGTCACCCAGGCTGGAGTGCAGTGGCACGATCTCCATTCACTGCAACCTCCGCCTCCCGGGTTCAAGCAGTTCTCTTGCCTCAGCCTCCCAAGTAACTGGTGCTATAGGTACGTGTCACCCCACCGAGCTAATTTTTGGTATTTTTAGAAGAGATGGGGTTTCACCGTGTTAGCCAGGATGCTCTCGATCTCCTGACCTCGTGATCCATCCACCTCGGCCTCCCAAAGTGCTGGGATTACAGGCTTGAGCCACCACGCCCAGCCTCAAACTTTTTCTTCTCTTGGCTCTGGAAGCATAGTACTCACCTATGGAAGACAGAATAATAGTACACCCAAAGATGTGTATACCCTCATGTCCTATGAAGATGTTACCTTACATAGCAAAAGAGACTTTACAGGTGGAATTAAACTAAGGGTCTTGAGATGGGGAGATTATTGTATTTTACCACAATTTTAAAACTAAACTAGGTTTTCTAACATTTGTATGTTATCCAGGTGGGGCCCTATATAGTCACAAAGATTCTTGTAAAAGAGGGTCAGAGTCAGAGCAAGGGACTAACAAGATGCTCAACATTGCTAATTATTAGGGAAATGCAAATCAAAGCCACAATGAAATATCACCTCATAAGGAAGGCTATTACAGAGGAAAACAGAAAATAACACTTTAAACATAAACATTTAAGACACCACCAAGTTATGTTGACTAGGGTGTGGAGAAATTGAGAGCCTTGTGCACTATTGGTGGGAATGTGAAATGGTACATCTGCTATGAAAAACAGTACAGCAAAAAGTTAAACATAGAATTACCACATGATCCAGCAATATGACTTTTGGGTATATAGTCAAAAGGATTGAAAGCAAGGTCTTGAAAAGCTATTTGTATACCCATGTTTATAGCAGCATTATTCATAAAAGCCAAAAGGTGAAAGCAACCCAAATGTCCATTGATGGGTGGATGGATAAACAAAATGTGGTATATCCATACAATGGATATGATTCAGTCTTAAAAAGGAAGAAGGTTCTGATACATGTTATAACATGAATGAACCTCGAGAACATTATGCTAAGTGAAATAAGCCAGTCGCAAAAAGAAAAATACTGTATGATTCCACTTATATGAGGTATATAAAGTAGTCAAATTCATAGAAACAGAAAGTACAGTGGTGTTTGCCAGGGGCTGGGTGAAGTGAGTTATTGTTTAATGGGTATAGAGTTTCCGTTTTATAAGATGTTAAAAGAAAAACTTCAGCCAAATTAAATTTAAAGGAGTTTAATTGAGCAACGAGTGATTCGCAAATGGAGCAGCCCCCAGAATCAGGGCAGATTCAAAGAGTCTTCAGTGCAGCCACGTGGTGGAAGAAGATTTATAGACTAAAAAAGGGAAATGACCTACAGAAATCAAAAGTGAGGTACAGAACAGCTGGATTGGTTACAGGTTGGTGTTTGCCTTATTTGAGCACAGTTTTAACACTCAGCTGTGTATTCATGGTTGAAGTACGGCCTCTGGGATTGGCCAAGACTCAGCGGTTGTTACAGGTGCATACTCCTAAATTAGGTTTTCAGTATTGTCTACTATTAAACCAGGTGGCAGTTCGTCCACAGGGACTCAAATATAGATGTACAGAGTCCTTCTCAGGCCGTATTTAGTTCACTGTAACAAAGATGAAAAAGTTCTGGAGATCTGTTGCACACAATGTGAATATACTTAATGCGACTGAACCATACACCTAGAAATGATTCAGATGGTACTTTTTTTTTTTTTTTGGAGATAGGGTCTTGCTCTGTTGCCCAGACTGGAGTGCAGTGGCATGATCAAGCTCACTGTATGTAACCTTGGACTCCCTGACTCAAGTGATCCTCTTCCTTCAGCCTCCCAAGTAGCTGAAACTATAGGCATGCACCACCATGCCTGGTTAATTTTAATTTTAATTTTTTGTAAAATAATAAAACAGTGAGATAAGGTCTCACTAGTTTGCCTAGGCTGGTTTTGAGCTCCTGGCCTTAAATGAGTCTCCCACCTTGGGCTCCCAAAGCGCTGGGATTACAGTCAGGAATCACCGTGCTGAACAGGGGTGGTACGTTTAATGTGTATTTTACCACACTTTAAAAAACTAGCTTTTCTAATGAAAAGGAAGTTAAGAGAGTCAGAGAAGGAGAGGTGACCATGGAAGCAGAGAGTACAGTGATTTGGGCCAGGGGTCAAGGAATGGAGGCAGCCCCTAGAAGCTAAAATAGGCAAGGAAACAGTCTCTCCTAGAGCTTCCAGCATGGAGACAGCTCTGCCACTTTAGCCTCTTTTTTAATTTCATAAGATCCATTTTAGACTTTTGACCTCCAGAACTGTAAGAGAATAAATTCATGTTGTTTTGGCTGGGCACAGTGGCTCACACCTGTAATCCCAGCACTTTGGGAGGCAGAGATGGGTGGATCACTTGAGATTGGGAGATTGAGACCGGCTTGGCCAACATGGTGAAACCCCATCTCTACTAAAAATACAACAATTAGCCGGGTGTGGTGGTGCACACCTGTAGTCCTAGCTACTTGGGATGCTGAAGCAGGAGAATTGCTCGAACCTGGGAGGCGGAGGTTGCGGTGAGCTGAGACCGTGCCAATGCACTGCCACCTGGGTGACAGAGCGAGACTCCGTCTCAAAAAAAAGAAAAAAAAAAGTTGTGTTGTTTTAAGCCACTGCATTTGTAGTAATTTGTTATGGCGGTGATAAGAAACTAATATATCACTTATTTTCCTAAAGTCATATTTCATGTTTTCTTGTTTTAATTACTTGGTGCTGCATACAATTCATTTTAATTTTGTTAATACACATAACTGTGTTCTTTCTAATGTACCGTATTTCCAGAAACCCGACTCAAGATAATGTTTAAGTGGTCAGGGAACAGAGCATTAGTTCACCCCATAGCTCTACCTGCATCAGGTCAAAACTACCAAGAGGATATTCTAATATTTCCCCTACATTATGTTAAAAACAAAAACTGTAGTAAAACACTCACACACTTTTCTGACAATAAACACTTCGCGTTTCAAAATCTGAGCCTTGGGATAAGGAGTGATAAATGTCCCCAGTTAGGTGGGGCCACTTAGCAGAATAAAATGGTGGTGAGAAACTCAAGCTTTAGAATTAGTGAGCCCAAGGTCAGACCCCAGCACTGACAGACACACTGTCTGACCGTGGGGAGAGCTTCACATAATTACCAAAAAATAGTCATAACTTAGGTGATTGTGAGCATTGACTACGCTGACTTTAAGTGCGTAGTCAATGTCCCTGGCACCTATTACATGCTCAATAAAAGCTGCTGCTGTGTTGGTTCTTGTTGTGATTGCCGTGATTCTTGATTATGAAGCTGAGTTCAAGGTAAGCAGCTTTTGCTGTTTTCTGTGTACCATCTACGTGACAGAGTGTTAAGGTCACCTCGCAGACTGCCAGGCCGATGCTTGATAGCTCTCTTTTGTGGTTCAACTCCGAATGGAGAGAATACTTGAAATATTGCCAAAAGTCTGACCTGATTTATGTCATGGAAATGAAAAACTAGTCATTCGACTTCTTTCCACACCTATCTGCACACAAAAGGTCAGCAGAAAGGTCTCTGGGCTCTAAACGAGAATCCTGTCAATGAGATTACAGTAGTTCCCCCGACCTTCAGTTTCAAGTTCCAAGAATATTAAATGGATAATTCCAGAAATAAACAATTTACAAGGTTTTTCCCCCACACATAACATGGATGTATGATTTATAAGTTTTAAACTGCGTGCTGTTCTGAGTAGTGTGATCTAATCTGGCTCTGTCCTGCCCTGTCCTGCATGGGGCATGAATCAGCCTTTGTCCAAGCTATACACACTACCTGCCCATTACTGTACAGGAAAACACATGGTGTATATAGGGTTCAGTGCTATCTATGGTTTCAGGCATCCGCTGGGGGTCTTGTAATGTATCCCCCATGAATGGGGGGGATTACTGTGCATACACTCCCAGTGACCACCATTACCAATGATAGTCATTTAGGAGGATACACTTTAAACATACACATTTAAGACACCAGCAAGTTACTGGAAGAGAAAAACACACAAAAAAAATTTAATTTTTTTTTAAATTAAAATTTAAAATTTAAATTTAAAACAAAAACAAAAAACCCACCAAGCACCAAGCAGATTATATGAACTAATATATTATGATGTCCAAAAGACGTTATTAATTGGGAAATGCAAGCTATGTAGAATTCTATACAGGGTCTGATCCAATTTTTGTAAAATAAGATCAAATGTATTTATATATGTACAGACATCTGAAATATTGCCTTTCTGCACTGTCCTGGTTTTCATAAACATATTTTACAATGGATATGTTTAATATTAGCGATTAGAAAACTGGTAAAGATAAATGTATTGCCACAAACATTTTTAATTTTAGTTTGTCCTTGGCTGTTACAGAGAATTGATACAAAAAAAGATCATGTGAAGAATTTGCATCTTCTGCAGAGCTACCAGTATCAGTCGGCACTAATAGGTTGTAAGTAGCAGAAATCCAGCTTGAAGGAGCTGAAACATAAAACGGAAATTTATTGGCCCATATCACTGAAGAACAGGAAGGGTGGTTGGATCTGGCCTTAGGAAACTTATAAGCAGCCAAGACTGGCTGGCTCTGTTGCTACTTCTCTTTCTCTTTGTAGGTTGGCCCCTTGTACTCCATGTTTATGTCCTTGTGACTTCTTGACTGGAAAGTCTTATCCCTGTAAGCTCAAGTTGACAGAGTCCCAGAGAAGGATTCTGTTTGGCTTGGCTGGATCAGGGACTGATTGCCAAGGTTAGGTGTTTGGGGTCTTCTCATTGGCAGCCCCTATACCTCCCTTGTACCATAGGTCTGGAGTTGGAGAAATGGCATTTCCCAAACGAAGCAAGGCTCTACTCTGGGCAGACAGAGCTGTGTTGTTATTATGCAGCTTGCAGGGATACCTTGCAACATCTGTTATAAAAGTTCCTCAGTGATTAACTTGCCCTTGAGCAAAGGCTCTGAGACAGGAACTGTTAGTGTGCTTGGGGAAGATGGGAAGACTTGGGAGCTCTGTTCAACAGAATAGTATCTGTATAGGACAATGTTGAAAGCCCAGGCTGAGAACAGATAGTAGACAGGCGATAAGTGTCAGTCAAAGAAATTTAGCTAGACTAATTCATTTCTTTTAAAGTTTAATTACACTTTTTTTTTTTTTTTTAACACAAAGACGTTAAAGTCTTAAGAACTTCAATTTCAAGTTTTCCAAAACCTGGGTTTTCAGGATCAGAAGCTCACTATTGGAAAATTGAATACTGTATGCAAATCTTTATTGAATGTCAATTAAATGAGTCTGTTAAACGTATATTGGTGATAAGACTGAGTGAATTAGGAGTTCTATCAAGATACCTTTACATCCTTACTGTAATTCTGAATTTTAACTGGTACCATCTCAATAAGCTTTGATCTGGGATTTTATCCTACGGAGTTCATAGGAAGCTCTTTGTTTTGATGAAGGTTGTAGTCGTATCAGTAAGCGGAGAAGTGGCTCATGGCTAGCATATTTTTTATCTCTGTGGGTGTGTTCTCTGGCTCCAATGGACTTTGAAGAATGAGCAAATGGATGGCTTCTTGGGGAGAGAGAGAAAGAGATACAGAATTTCAAAGATACAAAGATAATAAGTACACGATGGATGGAATCACAGATCAATGTTTGTTTATGTAATTCTAAATAGGCTTCTCCTTCTCCGGCGCCATGGCCGTTGTGTTCCACCGTGTTCCTGGGAAGCCTCGTGTCACCTAACATGTACCAGGAAAAGAGGGTTAACTGTGTCCACTGTAACAGCTCTGTTTCACTAGTAAAGCTTAGGTCAGTTAGAATTCTACAGAAAGACTTCAAGCAGGGCTGAGTTTTGTCTTTTGTGGACTGGCTATCTGAATTTCAAGATGAACACACCACAAATAACAAATAACAAGCAGTGGCTTTTGGCGATGCTACATGGTAGTGTAGTACACTGGCAGCCTTGTTTAATTTCTATTCTTTTCTTTGCATTTTCTCAGAGCAGTGCTATTATCATTGTGTTTATTTCCTAGAAAACATTGAGAAATATTAGGGTTTTCTTTTTTTTTTTTTAATCCAGTTTGAGTGACATATCTTGAATATAGAATAGATGTATGTGAAGTATTTTGTGTGAACGAGCTGAAAAGGAAGACAAAGGGTAAGAAAGCTTAGGGAAAGGGAAGGAAGTGGTTGGAGAACTTTTTACAGTTTCTGAAGACAAGAGGACCTTTTTTGTAAGCAAAAAAAAAGTATCAAGAAGTATTTAGTTAGCTCTGTTCTTCATGAAGTAATGCTTTATGCTCCCAAATAAATCACAACAGCATCATAACAATAATGATAGTAGTGGTATAGTGTTTATTATGTGCTCCTCAGTATTCTAAATATTTGTTACCCACATTGATTTATGTAATCCTCACAACAACTGTATGGAGTGGATCTATTATTAAGCCCATCTTAGATACAGATGAAAAATCTGAGTAATAGAAGGGTTGAATAATCTGTCTATAACTGAGTACCCCCATTTTTCAAAGAGAAAGGGAATTAGTTATTTTTTAAATTATTATTTTCTTCTTTTTTCTTTCCTCCTTTTCCCCTGTTCCCCACTTCCTACTTATCTGTTTAGAAATGCAGTTATCACCTTTACCTTCCCTTCACTAGACACTCCCTACACAGCAAGCTTGTCTAAGTGTGTGCTTACTTAGAAGCTCCAGAGCTTCTGCCACTAGGAGATTGTCTCAGGAGACAACAGTCTGTTTACATTTACAACCTGAAAGTATGCCCAAGACAGAACTCTCTGAACCCGGACAGTATCTCAGACAATGGCCACTTTACAACCTAACTCTGCCTGCGATAGCACCAGCCTGACTTCTTGGTAGATAGAAGGCACAAATGCCAGTCACACAGAACCCCACCTGCTCGCTTCTTCTCCTGCATGCTGCTCATCCCAAGTCCCCTGCTTTCTGCCCCAAACGCGAAGCAATACCCTTAAAGGCAGGAGCCTGTACTTATTCCCCTAAGCTCACTTTGGAATGAAAAGTCACTTTCTTTATAGCAGACCTTGCTCTTGTTCACTGAATTCGGCAAGCAGCAAGTGACTGAACCTGTGGTTCGGTTACATGTCCATGGCACACAGTAAACAGTGGTGCCTAATATTAACACTCAAACAGGATGGCTCCAGAGCCCATCCTCTTGACTACTGCTCTATACTACTTGATTGACAATTTTTCCTTTTCTACAGAACTTTATGTTCTAGAAATACTTAACATTCCCATGATCTCACATGGATGTATAGACAGTAGGGGGACTTTTGCTGAATCTCAGAGACTGCAGATCTCACAGAGCAAGTACATGGAAAGGATGAAATACAAACTCAAATATTCTCAAATGGAGACATGATCATTCTCCTAGTCCACAGTTATCTCCCTAAAGGGCAGCAAAACTCTAAGCCAGCAATTCCACTTCTTGAAACTTAGTGTATGAAACATTTATACCAGGGTACAAAAATATATACAAAGGAAAGTTCATTAAAGTCCTCTTTGTAATACCAAAAAAGCTGGTAATGATCTAAATGTCTATCAGTAAGTAAATGATTCAATAATTATAATACAGATATACTATGATATTTTGTGTTGTAAGATGTGTTTATATGTGCTAACATAGAATGGTGTTTGTGTAATATTTTTAAAGAGAAAAGAGCAAGTTAAAAGGAGAATTAAAGCCATTATTTAAAAAATCTTGGTTATAGGTCAGACAAGGTGGCTCACACCTGTAATCCCAGCACTTTGGGAGATTGAGGTGTGTGGATCGCTTGAGCCCAGGAGTTCAAGACCAGCCTGAGCAACATGGTAAAACCCCATCTCTGCAAAAAATACACAAATTAGCCGGGCATGGTGGTGTGTACCTGTGGTCCCAGCTGTTGGGAAGGCTGAGGTGGGAGGAACGTTTCAGCCCAGAAGTTGAGCCATGATCATGTCACCGCACTCTGTGGGTGACAGAACAAGACCTTGTCTCAAAAATTAAATTAAATTAAATTAAAAAATAAATAAAAATCTTGGTTATATGAGGAGAAAAAACACACTTGTGTTTTTATTCTTTCAATAATTGTTATTAGAGCACTTCCTATGTACCAAGCACTGCTTTAGAAACTGGGGGTGCCATGCTAAGACCAAGTCCTTGCCCCTCATGGTGGTGGACTGTAGCGAGAGAGAAACTGAAAAAGTAAATAACTGAATACTTGCAGATGATTGCAGATGCCTTGAAGAAAACTAGGCAGTGGAGTTGGGGTAGGGTGGCTGTTTGAGATTGCGTGGGAAGGAATATTTGAGAAGGGACAGTGTGTGCAGATGGTAGAAAAGAGCATCCCAGACAGAGGGGATGGGAAATTGGAGGTCCCTGAGTGGAAGGAGCTCACATGGCTTGGGAAGGCTTGTGGGGCATAGGCAATGAAAGGAAGGAGATTGAAAGTGGGGCAGATGCCAGATTTTGTAGGACTAAGGGGGTCGAGTTCTATTCCAAGTGTAATAGAAAGACAATGCCCATAGGCCAAAGCTCATTTTCATTTTGTGTTTTAAAACAGCCCCTCTGGTTCTTCTAGAAGCATGGAGATCAGTCCAGAAGTGGATGCGGAGATCTAGGTGAGAGTAGATGGGGCTTACACCAGGGCCGCGGTGTAAGGGCATGGGGAGAAATGATGACATATGGGGTATATAACATGTTCCAGTAGACAGGACTTATGCATCGGACGTGGGATGTGAGGGAAAGAAAGGGATCAGAGCTGACCCTTAGGTTTTAGCCTGAGTAATGAAATGAATATTGGAGCCCTTTAGTGAGAGGGAAGCACAGGGGCCTCAAGGAATGGCTTTGGCAAGTGGGCGTAGGGTGAGGAGAGTCAGGAGTCCTATTTTGGACTTGTTGAATTTGAGCGGTGTGTTTGGAATAGGAGGAGAGGTTTCCTAGAGGTGGTTGTGTATTCCTATGTATGTGTTAGCTCTCTGGAGTTGACTGGAATGGGAGACAGGTCAAGTGAAACTTACCCTTTTCCTCCGTAAGCTTCAGGTTCTTCTAAAAAACATTATTTTTTTTTACAATAAACATCTGTTTCTTTTATAATTTTTAAAGTTCAAAAGAAAAAATTTGTATATGGGTTTGTGTAAAATAGGAAGTTTTGGAAAGAAACATACTGTGAGCAATGAGCACCCTTAAGCAGTTTATACACTTATGTATCAATTGGCTTTTTATTTTGTTAAAAAATATATATTTTTTGAGATAGAGTCTTGCTCTGTCACCCAGATTGGAGTGCTCACTGCGACCTCCACTCCCCCCGCACCCCCGCCGCCCAGGTTCCAGGAATTCTCATGCCTCAGGCTGCGGAGTAGCTGAGACTACAGGCGTCAGCACCATGCCCAACTAATTTTTTTGTATTTTTAGTAGAGCCAGGGTTTCACCATGTTCACCAGGCTGGTCTCGAACTCCTGACCTCAAGTGATCCTCCTACCTTGGCCTCCCAAAGTACTGGGATTACGGGCATGAGCCGCTGTGCCCAGCCTGATTGACTTTTTAAAAAGCCTGTAAACCCTTTGTAGTTTTCAAAAAGAAGTCAATAAAGTAAGGGCAGGTTATAATCTCTGCACCATCTCTGTTTTCAAGCAGGAACCCAAGGACACTGGTCTCCTTCCTATACCCCTAGTTCTTGGTAGCCTTCCTCCCTTGTCCGTTTTGTTTCTCCCCTTCTGTGCCTGGTACGTCACTATACCCTGGGATTAATCACTGCACTGTCCATAAGAAAGATTCATTCCCATTTATTGGTTAATAGGGTCAAAGGAAATCCTTTCTCTTTGGCAGTAGAGACCACATCCTCAAATTTGAAATCTTAACAAATTAAGTTTGTGGCAACACAGAACCGAAAGGACTTGGAAATAATGTAGCCCATCTCTCTCACTTTACAGACGAGGAACCCATGGCTTTGTGAGGAGTGATTAATCGTCGCAATCCCGGGTGTGATGCTAGGGTGACAGTGAAGTCTAAAGGAGCAGGTTGCCCTTTGTGACTTGTCAGATGCCCGTCTCTCAGTCAGCTCAGGCGCCTCAAGAAGCAGATGCCAAGATGGGATTAGATGTACCAAAGACGACATGGAGGAAGCCCCTGGGAAGGAAAGAGGGACGTGAACCACAGTAGGCCAAAGAGCCAACCGCCCGCGATGTAGATCTGACACCTGTGGAAGGAGAGAGGGAGGGAAGGAGGACTGGGTAGGAAGAGCTTCGGACAATGGGGCAACCCCAGAAGAAGGCAGCCTGTGAGCAGAATCCCACATCAGGCAGAAATCGCACCCGGTGCATGCTCAGGCATGGGGTGTGAGGGTGTGAGTGCCGGGGACAGTGTGGCTCTGTGGCAGGTCTGTGCGGGAAGCTGTGCTCCCTGCAGCTGGTTCTTTTGGAGGGAGGTCTGAGGCCACCACACTCCCTCTCTACTTCCTGTACCCATCTTCTCACTGCTGCATCCTCCACTGTGGGTCTGTTCCTATTATCCCCTTTCTATAGTTGCCTGATGCTGTGACCATGTTACACTCCTGGCCACTCTGCAGAGCTGCCCACTGACCTGTGTTTTGCACCCATTCTTTGCATGGCTCCTGGAGAACTTCTGCTCAGCTTTCAGGGCTTTTGTTTGTTCTTTCTTTTTTAAAAATAAATTTTTAAAAATTTGAGATGGGGGTCTCACTTTGTTGCACGGGCTGGTCTCCAACTCCTAGGCTTAAGTGATCCTCCTGCCTCGGCCTCCCAAAGTGCTGAGATTCAAGGAGTGATCCACTGTGCCTGGCCCAGACTTTTGTTCTTGATATAACTAGTCAAATTTAGAATTTCACATTTTTTGTTTTTATATATAATGGTATTTTTCTCACTACTGAAACCATCCAATATATTCATGGCACTTGCCTTCAGGGCATGTTCAAAGCTGTGTGCTTGTTCTAAAAATGTTCAGCCGAATCAAATGTACCCACCATCCATATATATGCCCATCCGTCCATCTGTCTCTATTTCACTCTGTTTCTACCTTTCTGTTTCTTCAAGCCTACTGTTGGCTCAATGTCTTACCCTTGTATGTAGTGTTGGAACACAAACTCCTATGTCTGGGGACACATTCTTTTCCACATTTTCACTATTGTCACAAATATGACTCTAGAATTTTTAAAGCCTAATGTCTGTGTTGAGAGTATGGGCAAACAGGCAGAGTCTCATACTCTGTTGATGATGATATAAATTGGTACAATATTTGTGGAGAGCAATGGGCAAAATCTATTACATTTTAAAATAGGCAAAAACTGGTCTCACATTTTCTACTTCTAGGAAATGAGACTAGAAATACATTAACACAAATAAATAGTTGTTTTCAGCAACATTTTTAATGTCGAAAGAAAAATACATATATATTTCCACCGTTATAAGAAATGATAAATCGTGACACAGCCATTCAGTAGAATACTGTGTGGCCATTGATAGCAATAAAATACTGATATAGAAAAAATGCCCAAAATATATTGGATAAGAAAAGTATGTTGCAGGACTATGTTTAGTATAATTCCACTTTTGGTTTTAAAAATGTAAATTATATATAAAGGTAGATAGATAATTTAGGTTATGCAAAAAATCAGAGTAGGCCAGGCGCAGTGGCTCACACCTGTAGTCCCAGCACTTTGGAAGGCCAAAGCAGGCAGATTGCTAGGGCCCAGGAGTTCAAGGCCAGCTTGGGCAACACGAGAAAATCCCATCTGTACAAAAGCAAAACAAACAAAACAAAACAAAAATTAACTGGGCATGGTGGCATGAGCCTGTAGTCCCAGCTACTTGGGAGGCTGAGGTGGGAGGATCGCTTGAGCTTGGGAGGTCAAAGGTGCAATGAGCTATAATCGTGATACTGCACTCTAGCCTGGGCCACAGAGCAAGACCCTGTCAAAAAATCCTCCCCAAAACAGAATCAGAGTAAAATATATCAAACCATTAATAGCATTTCTCTAGAGGTGGTGTGTGTATGGGTGAGGGGTATGGGAAGAGGGTGAAGGGAATGAGTATGGTCTGGGTATCTTACAAGAAACTTTTTATATTATAGACTTCTTTAATGCTTATTTTTCAACAAATATATATGTAATATTTTTAAAAAATTAAATTCATCTTGAAAAATTATGGGACAAAATCACGACCAGTTTATGAACATTGATATAGTCAAGATAGAGAACATTTTTCCACAACCACAAGGATGACTCATGTTGACATAGCCACGCCCACTTCCCTCTCACCCTATTCCAGCTTTAATTCCTGGTAACTACTGATCTGGTCTCCATTTCAAAAATGTTATATAAGTGGAACCACACAGTATGTAACCTTTTGGGGATTCGCTTTTCTGTCCACTCACCATAATTCTCTGGCTATTCCTCCAGGCTGTTCATGTATCATCAGTTCATTCCTTTTTGTCTCCTTCCTTCCTTCCCTCCCTCCCTCCCTTCCTTCCTTCCTTCCTTCCTTCCTTCCTTCCTTCCTTCCTTCCTTCCTTCCTTCCTTCCTTCCTTCCTTCCTTCCTCCCTCCCTCCCTCCCTCCCTCCCTCCCTTTCTTTTTTTCTTTTTTTCTTTTTTTTTTGAGAGGGTCTCGCTCTGTCGCCCAGGCTGGAGTGCAGTGGCGCCATCTTGACTCACTGCAACCTCTGCCTCCTGGGTTCAAAAGATTCTCCTATTCCAGCCTCCCAAGTAGCTGGGATTACAGGCGTGGGCCACCGTGTTCATTCCTTTTGGTTGATGAATAGTATTTCATGGTAGGGATGTATCACAGTACATGCAATCATTTGTCATTGATGGCCATCTGTGTTGTTTCCAGTTTTTGTCTCTTATGAATAAAACTGCTTTAAGTACTCATGTATGGGTTTTTTGTGAACATGTTTTGCTACCCCTGTGGGATGTATGCCCACCTATGCAATTGCTGGGTCATACGGTAGCTGTGTGTGTGGTCTTCTAATCCGCAAACCTGGTAAGACTCTCCATTAATTTAGATCTTCTTTCTTTCTTTCATCAGTATTTTGTAGTTCCAGCATACTAGTCTTATGTTTTGTTAAATTTGCACTCTTTAAGCATTTTATTTTTTGAATGATTGTAAATAGTATTTTTTTTTTTTTTTTTTTTGAGATGGAGTCTCACTCTGTCACCCTGGCTAGAGTGCAGTGGCATGATCTCAGGTCACCACAACCTCCGCCTCCTGGGTTCAAGCGATTCTTCTGCCTCAGCCTCCCGAGTATCTGGGATTACAGCACCCACCACCACGCCTGACTAATTTTTTGTATTTTTAGTAGAGATGGGGTTTCACTATGTTGGCCAGGCTGGTCTCGCACTCCTGACCTCAGGTGATCCACCTGCCTCAGCTTCCCAAAATGCTGGGATTACAGGTGTGAGCCACTGCACCTGGCCAGTGTTCTATTTTTAAATTTCAGTTTTTCACGTTTATTGCTAGTATGTAGATGTATTAACAATGACTGTATTGATTTTTGAACACGGAACTAGCTTTGCATCCCTGGAATAAACCTCACTTGTTCATGGCACGTAATTCTTTTTTTATATTGCTGAGTTGTTTTTGCTAACATTTTGGTAATGTTATGTGCATCTATATTCACGAGGGATATTGGTCTGCTGTTTTCTGTTTTTGTACTGTCATTGTTTGGTTTTGGTATCAGGGTATACTAGCTTCATAAAATTATTTGGGAAGTATTCCCTCATCTTCAATTTCTGGAAAAGATTGAATAGAATTGGTGCTAATTTTTTAAACTTTGCATAGAATTCTCCAGTGAAGCCATCTGGGCCTGGAGATTTCTGTTTTGGGAGTTTTAAATTTTTACTTAGTAGTTGTAGGGCTATTCACATCATACATTCCATATTGGGTGAGTTGGGGTAGTTTGCATTTTGTTTGAAGAATTGATCCTTTTCATTTCAGTTGCCAAAGTTATGGATGTAAAATTACTTATCGTATTCTCTTATCATTTTGACATATGCATGGTCTATAGTGATACTGCCTCTTTCACTCTTGATATTTGTATCTTTTCTGTTTTCTGTGTCAGTCTTGCTAGAGACTCGTCCATTTTACTGATCTTTTCAAATAACCAGCTTTCTCTTTTATTGCTTTTTCCTATTGTTTTTTGTTTTCAATTTACTGAATTCTGCTCTTTATTATGGTATTACTTCTACTTGTTTTGGTGTTTGTTTTTCTATCTTCTTTCTCAGTGTTCTTAGGTGTGTAGCTAGATTATTGATTTCAGGCTTTTTCTCTTTTCTATTAGAAGTATTTAGTGCTAAAAAATGTCTCTTCAGTGGCGTTCTAGTGGTGTCCCACAAATTTTGGTATGTTGTATTTTAACTTTTGTTCAGTTCAGTGTATTTTTACAATTTCCCTTGAAACTTTCTCTTGGCCCAGGAGATATTTGAAAGTGTGTTGTTTAGTTTCCAAGTGTTTGGAGATTTTCTGTTTTTCTACTATTGATTTTTAGTTTGATCCCATTGTGATCAGAGAATATACTCTGTATGACTTCAATTGTTTTAAATTTATTAAGTTTTTATTTTTTAAATGACACAGAATATAGTTTTTCTTGGTATGTTCCATTGGCACTTGAAAGGAATGTGTATTCTGCTGTTATTGGATGAAGTGCTCTCTAAATGTCAGTTAGATCTTAGTATTGATGGTGTTGAGTGCTATATCTGTCCTGATTTTTCTGTCTTGTTTCTCTCTGTTATACACTTTTGAGAGAGGTTTAAGTCTCCAACCATAATTGTAGATTTGTCAATTTTTCTTTTTAATTCTATTAGTTTTTGCTTCACATATTTTAGCTCTGTTTGGTGCATAAACAGGATTGCTGTGTCTTCTTGGCTGGACTTACTCTTTTATCATTATGTAATGCTCCTCTCTGTCCCTGGTAACTTTTTTTTGCTTTGAAGTCTACTTTATCTAATGGTAGTATAGCTACTCTTGTATTCTTTTGATTAATGTTTTCATGGTATATTGCTTTCCATTCTTTTACTTTTAAAATCTATATTGTTATATTTGAATTAAATGTCTAGTAGACAACATAGACTTGGATATGTGTTTTAATCTCTCTGCCAACCTCTCTTAGTTTATTAAGACAATTTGAATTTAGTGTAATTATTGCTATGTTAGGACTTAAATATGCTGTTATTTTCCCCCGTATTTGTTTTCTGTGATTTTTATTTTTTAGTTTTTATTTTTTTTCCCATTCCTGTGGGTTACTTGAAAAACTTTAAAAATAATTTGTTTCCTCTAAGTACTTTTGGTTTGATTTTGATTTTTTTGTTTTAAGACAGAGTCTTGCTGTGTTGTCTAAATATAGTCTCAAACTCCTGGGCTCAAGCAGTCCTCGCACCTCAGCCCTTTTAAGTAGCTGGGATTACAAGTGCATGCCACTGTGCTTGGCCCTCAGTTATACTTTTTTGAATGCATGTCTTTGTTAGCTTTTTAAGTTGTTTCTCTAGGTATTTCATTATATGTACATAACTTATTACTGTCCATTGCCAACATTTTACCAGTTCAGATGAAGTGTAGAAACCTTAGTTCTTTTTGCTATCTCCATTTGTAATTGTCTTACATATTTCCTCTTTACAGAGAATAGCATCAGAGAGTGTTATAATTTTTGCTTCAGTGATCAACTAATTTTAAAAACTCAAGAGCAGGAAATATTGTACTTATCCATTTTTTTTGCTTATGTTCTCTTTCTTTCTTCCTATTGTTCCGATATTCTTTTTAAAAACCATTTTATTTTTCTTTTTAGAGAATGTTCTTAGCTATTCTTCCAGTGTAGGTCAGCTAGCAACAACTTTCTTTGGTTTGTTTTCTTTCATTGAGAATGTCTTTATTCCCCCTTCATTCCTAAAGGATATTTTCTCTAGATATAGAATTCTGGGTTGACAAGTCTTTTTTCAACACTTGAAAAATGTTGTGCCACTTTCCTTTTGAACTCTATGGCCTCTTTTGTGAAATCTGTTGTCATTCAGATTGTTTTCCCCTTACACGTAAGATGTCCTTTTTTATTAGAATTCTTTTTTTTTTTTGGTCTTTAGTTTTCAGAAGTTTGACTGTGACATGACTTAGTATAGATTTCTTTGGGTTGATATTGTTTGGAGTTTTCTTGGCTTCTTGAATCTGTAGATTTGCATCTTTTGCCAATTTGGGGAAGTTTTCAGTTATTATATCTTGGAGGACTTTTTCAGCCTGGCCCTTATTTTCCCCTTTTTCCAGGATTCTGATGACACCAGTGTTAGGTTTTTTGTTTTAGTCCCACAGATCCCTAAGGCTCTGTTCTTTTTGTTTGTTTGTTTTGTTTTCAGTTTGTATTATTTTCTGCTCAGATTGAGTAATTTCTGTCTTCAAGTTCACTGGGGTTTTACACTGACTTCTGCTATAAGCTCATCCATTAAATTTTATAAAAATTTCAGTTATTATGATTCCCAGTTCTAAAATTTTCATTGTTTCCTCTTTATGTCTTCTCTTTCTTTACTGTGTGTTTTTATTTGTTTCAAGCATGTTTGTAATTGCTCACTGAAGGATTTTTATGATGGCCACTTTAAACATTTTGTCAGTAATCATCTTTGTCATCTTGGTGTGGCATCTTATTATTTTGAGACAGGTTCTCACTCTGTCACCCAGGCTGGAGCATAGTGGCATGATCATGGGTCACTGCAGCCTCAACCTCCCAAGCTCAAGTGATCCTCCCAACTCAGTATCCCCAGTAACTGGGACCGCAGGCACATATTTCTATACCCAGCTAATTTAATTTTTTTGTAGAGACGGGGGGTCTCTACAAAATTGCATATGCTACCCAGGCTAGTCTTGAATTCCTGAGATCCAGTGATCCTCCCACCTTGGCCTCCCAAAGTGCTAGAGTTGCAGGGGTGAGCCACAGCACCTAGTGGTGGTGGTATCTATTGATTGTCTTTTTCATTTGGTTTTAGATCTTCCTGGCTCTTGGTATGATGAATATTTTTCTATTAGAATTTGTATATTTGGGGTTTTATGTTATAGGATTTTTAATCTTGTTCAAACCTATGTTAGTTGGCTCTAGCAGGTGTTGAATAAAATCTAGTGTGAGCTCAGTGGGGGAAAGGGAAAGTGCGGCCCATTTTGCCAGGTGTGGGGACAGAAGTCCAGATTCTCTACTTTGCCTCCGTTGACACTTATGAGGCAGTGCTCCTCCGTGCTGCTGGGTGGAGGTGGGTGTTCTTGATTCCCTCTGGGCTTACACACCCTGGCTGGGAGGGACAGGAGTGCCACTGCTCCCTACATGGCTTCACTGACACCATGGGAGGAGGTGGTTTGATTTTTACTAGGCAGTGGTATAGGTCTTAACTCTCCACCAGGCCTCCTCCAAGCCCCTAGCCCCTCCCTAGTGGGGAGAGGGAGGGTTGTCTCATTACCACAGGATGGGGGCAGAAGTTGAGGCTCCCCACATGGTCTCCACTGCCACCACATGGCTGGATGGTGGGAGGTAGGAGGGGTCGCTGCCACCTGGTAGAGATGAAACCTCTGGCTCCACACTTGGCCTTCTCTGACACCACCCTGGCAGGGTGCTTGGGGCACCTTGCTACAGCCTGGTGAGGGTGGAGGTTGAGGTGCCCCACTGGCCTTTGCTGGTGAGGGTGGGTATGGGGCCACCGTTGCTGTTGTTGTTTCCTGTAGCATTTGGCTGGAGTCAAGTGGCTGTTGTCTAAAGGTTTTCTCTTTTGCTAGGCTGCCCTTTTCCTGGTCTTTTGCTAAAGAAAGCAGACTTTTGTTGGGGATGTTTTTGTGTGTGCCTTTTGCCATTTCTGAGTTGCCAGCTCCTTTAGCTCCAAGACAAAAAGAAAACTCCAGGGACTCACCATTGTATCATTCCCTGTGACCCAAGGCCCCTAGCCTGTCTGCCTCCTTCCCTCCATCTTCAGATTCTCCTGTTTGTTTTATGTATAATGTCCAGGGTTTTTACTTGTATTTAGAGGGACAAATAGGGAAAAGTATGCCTCTTCCTGGAAGCAGAAGTCCTTGGGTAACACTGAGAAAAGGGCAAACTGTAAGAATAGAATCTAATGTCAGCTCAGCCCTCTGTTTACTCAAGAAGCCCTGCAGGGCCCACAGCAGGGATTGCACCAGAAGATGTGAGGAGGGGGAGCAGGTGGGGCTCCTGTCACAGGCTGGGTTTTTCTGGAAGCAGACTCAGAGATGGAGTTAGCATGTAGGAGCTCCATTACGGAGTGCTTTTGGTATCAAACCTATGGAAGGGAATGCAAGAGGAAAGGAGAGGAAGGGGAAGGGGAGAAAGAAGGGGAAGGCAGGGAAGCAGGATTGTGTAGATGGAGATGCCAAGGCTCCATGGAAGCCACCGCTAACCTACCAGGGCAAGCTGAAGATGGGATGAGCTTCCATAGCTGTCCTAACTTGGGAAGAGAAGGTCAGGCCTTTGTACACCTGTATTGCCAAAGCGCGTGTGTTACCCCGAAAAGGGATGTGACCCTTGGCAAGACAGCCTTCTTTACTGAGGTCATCCCCAGGGGTGGTGATGGCGGAGGCTGGCCTTGCAGCAGCCAGGGGATAAGTCCTTCATTCTGAAGGGTGCTTGTGACATGCCGCGGACCTGCCACGCTTTCCTTTCTTCAGCTAGTGACAGAGAGCTCTGATCACAATGCTTCTCTGTGGCCAGAACTGGGGACTGACGGTTCCCTGTTGATCGTCTATGTCCTTGATGCTGTTCTTGAGGAAGGGGTAAGCCCTGGACATGGAATGCTTTCCCTGGTTATACAGGCTGGTCCCCAGCAATGAGTACAGAGTTCTTACCCTGTTCCCTTCCATCATGTCTGACTCCAGCCACCTTGGCTTCAATTTAATCTCCTCTTTTTTCAAGACAGAGCTGCCACCTTTAAAGACATTATTGTTAACAGTACTAATAAGATGACTATACTTGATTGAGTTATCACTATGTCTCAATCGATTTACGTATTTTATTTTATTGAGTGCTCATAACCACTCTATGTGGTAGGAATTATTATTGCTCATTTTGCATATGAGAAAATGGAGGCTCAGAGAGGTTAAATCACTTGCCCAAAGCCTACAAGTTACTAAGAAGCAGGATCAGAACCAAACTCTTGTGCTTTTCCCACCCTCTAGTGCCGTCTGTATCCTGTTCAGCAGGGTCTCAGCTGGCTTAACAGAGCCATTATCATGTAGCAATACAGCACATTCACTTTGTCCGCTGTGCAAAATGAGACTGCCACATGCAACTTCGGTTTTAAAAAAGAATTTGGAAGAAAATATTTCAAAATATTTACTTTGGTTACCTCTAGACTAGTTAGGGTTACAGATGATTTTGAAAAAACTTTAGCATTTTCTAACAATTTTACAAGAACATGTATTACATATATAAATAGGAAAAAAAAAAAAAACCTTTTAAAAAGGAAAGTAAATAGTGAGACAACAAAATTTGTTCAGAAATGAAGCCAGCTGTCAGTGGGCATGGTGTGAAAGAAAAGCAACAGAGCCTGAGAATAGACATGATTTGTGGACTCTGCCCTCATTTGTTGAAATGATTGCATTTATATACTAGATGTCTCTGAAATGCAGATTCTAAATCCATTTTGTCTAAGTCAGAGTCTATTTTGGATAGACTAGGGAAAGTGCTTATATAAATAAATATTGTAGTAATTCCCTCCTAAAGTTATAATCATACATCTATTTGTACCTTACAGTTTACAAAGCATTGAACGTATACTCTCTAGTTTGATCCTCCCAACAATAATGTGTAAGGCGTTGCTTTCTTTTTTCTACAGATATAAACTCAGCCTGAGATTCCAGAATATTCTGTGTATTGACCACCACAGCAAGAAGAAAAACTCCATGTAGGACTGAAATGTAAGTCTTATGATTGCTCAACTTGGTCTTCTCTCTACCATAACGCCTTTGAATTGAGTTATCTCACAAATAATAATCTCCATGTCTACTTGAAGTGGATTTGTTTATAGGGCATTGCTTTCATTAATTCATTCTGAAGCTGCTGAGCACTAGTGTAAGCCAGGCTTTCTCCCTTGCCTGGGGATGCAGCAGTGAACAAAGCAGACTCGATCCTCCTCTCTTGAGTTTTAGTCTGTAGGCCAGGAGTTGGAGGGTAGGAGAGGAAACTAGAGGAGCAGCGTCATTTCCAATGGGAGTTGAGAATGATGAAGATGAAAAGCATAATGCTGGGGGAGAGAGAGACTTGTTGGTGTGTGGGTGTGGGGCCACTTCAGGAAGGGTCTTCAGGGAGCCTTTCTGAAGAGCTGGCACTGACGCAGTACCTGAAGGAGGAAGCCAGTAACCATTGAGGGGTCAGAGCCTTCTGGTAAGAGGGAACCATAAAAGAAGACAGCCTGAGGCTGTGGGAATGGACTTGGCTTATTTGAGGAAGCAAAGGAAGGTTTGCATGACTAGAGTGGGGGCCCTTGGAGGGTAGTGGACCCTGGCTAGGAATGTGGCCTGTGACTTACTTCCTACCTTAAGAAGTCCTCTTCTCCAGGACCCTTTCTGTGAGCCACAGCCAGTGTGGTCTGGTGGGTTCCAGCCCTAGCTCTCACTCCATCCCAATCTTAGGAAAATGGGTCCCTGCATTCTCAGCTTCAATTTCCCTACCAAGAAGTGCACAGGGTTGTCACTGTCCTCTTCCTACTGAATTCATTTTTTCCCTTCCTCACAAGATGACAAGCTCTGTGAAGACTGTAATGAGGTCACTCCTTTCTGTCTAACTTCTCCACACTCCCAACCCATCCATACACCTACACCCAGAAGCATCCAGGCCACTTTCGTTCAATCATGGCAGATCAACTGATATACAAGCTAGGGATTTAAGAAATACACAGGGGTTGGAATAAGCTGGATTTATCGGCCAGTTGTAAAAACTGGTACTAATATTTATGAGCTACAGAAAGAAAAATAGAGGCCTGTGTAGGCCCTGTAGCCAGCTGCTAGCTCCCAGCCACCCCCACCATCTGGGCCTGGAGACAGAACCCACTCTCCAGTACTTTCCTGCCCCCAGGGATGACTTGCTGGGAGGATAATGCTATCTTGCCTGGGATTTACCCATCTGAACAGCCCATATTTCACACCTGTGGCTCTCCACTAACTACACCTCCTCTGAAGAATCAGCGAAAGGAAGGAGTCTTGCAGGAGGGGTAGGTGATGTTTGCTCAGCTTCACGCCTAGAGATAAAAGAGCAAGCTTTCCAAAATTCCAGTCTGATCTGTATTCCCCCGCTTCATGCTGGGCTGTACTCCTATCACCCTCAGAAAGAAGTTCCCTGTCCTGACCGGGCGTGGTGGCTCATACCTGTAATCCCAGCGCTTGGGGAGGCCGAGGCAGGAGGATCACGAAGTCAGGAGATGGAGACCGTCCTGGCCAACATGGTGAAATCCCGGCTCTACTAAAAATACAAAAATTAGCTGGACGTGGTGGCGTATGCCTGTAATCCTAGCTACTCGGGAGGCTGAGACAGGAGAATCACTTGAACCGGCGAGTCAGAGGTTGCAGTGAGCCGGGATCGCGCCACTGCACTCCAGCCTGGCGACAGAGAGAGACTACCTCTGAAAAAAATACAAATAAAAAGAAGTCTCCTGTCCTTACACTTTTAAGTCCTGCAAATTCTAGCCTCTGCCTCCCTCAGGGCACCCCCACTCCATGTTCTGTTTCTCTGACTCTGTCTTCTGGCCTCTCTTAGTCCCTGGCATTGGCCATTCTTGCCTCTTCCCTATGGCTGAGAATTCTCTGTGCCTTTCCCCTTGCCTCACTCTTTGGCAGGTGAACTCGTTACCACTTTCATCCCTCATGTCTCGTTTAAATATGGCTGTCTTGTGGACCCCCGGGGAGAGCAGCTTTCTGTTCCCCGTTCCCTCAGCCCCCAAGTCCCATCTTTGGCATATTGTCATAATTTGCCTTTAATGGCTGGCCTCCCTGTTGGCTATAAGACCCTGAGGACAGTGGCTGCATTTCTCCTGTTCCCAGGTGGTTTTTTTTTGGTAAAGGGTGACAGGATGTCACTGTGTCACCCAGGCTGGAGTGCAGTGGTGCAACCATGGCTCACTGCAGCCTTGACCTCCTGGGCTCAAGTGATCCTCCTACCTCAGCCTCCCCAGTAGCTGGGACCACAGATTTGTACTACCACACCCAGCTAATTTTTAAAAGTTTTGTAAAGATGGGGTTTTGCCATGTTGCCCAGGCTGGTCTCAAACTCTTGGACTCAAGCAATCCTTCTGCCTTGGCCTCTCAAAATGCTGAGATTACAAATGTGAGCCACTGAGCCTGGCCACAGGTGTTCTTCTTTCCTCACACAATGTCTGGCATAGGAGCCATAAAACTTGGTTGCATGGATGAATAAGTGAACCAGGAAGGCCTTTGAAGCTTTTTTAGCACTGCTTAGGTTTCAGGGTGAAATTTGGGGGATCTTTTGAACTTCAGTTTCTTAAACTCCAGCAAAGAACAGGACCTGTAACTGGGAAGTGAAGGTGAGAGAACCACAATGACAGGAGCGTTTTCAAGCTCTGACCCGCTAGCCTAGAGCCTAGTGCCAGGCCCTGCTCTAGGCTCTTTGCATGAATTACCTGGTGAATCTCACAACTGCTGTTATAATCTCCATTCTTCAGCCAGTCCTGGGAGTAAGGGGAAGGGTGCATGAGTACCAGGTCGGAAGAAAAGCAAGAAGTAGGTGGTAGAAACTCTAAAAGTTTAGAGTTCCAAAAGAAAGAAGCAGGCTCAATTTGGGAGGTCTGCTGGAAGAAACAGAAGAGGCCCCAGGACTCTGTCTTCAGGGCCAGGGACTGTGTCTGGGTTGCTTGGTCAAAGACAGACAGGCTTCACCCAGAGCTGGCCAAATGCCGGACACTGGGCTAAGAGGGCTTTATATGCCTGCTTCATCCAACTGCACAACAGCCCACCGAAGAAAGGGAGCTTCAGAAAAGTCACTTGCTCGGTGTCATACAGCTAGTGGCAGAGTTGCAACTGCAAAGTCCCCTTGTTCACTGGGGCATTCCCAGATGGTCAGTGAGACAGCAAGCTCCGGTTCACTTCCTGAGTGTAGCCCAGATGAGTTCGTTTAAAGCACTGACAACGTCTTAGAGATTTTATATATACATACCACACTGCTCAGAGCAGCAGAGGCACGCCTGTAAGAGCAGATGCAGAACTGGCCTTCGTTCCAGTAGGAGAACAATTGTAACTGAGGTTCCTTGGTCTGGGGGCCACCAGAGAATCCTCTGAGCTCAGCCCAGCCTCTCGATCAGAACATTTTGGGCTAATGCCCCAAGTCATTTCTCTGCTGTCTGACTGAGCTTCCTTCCTCTGATAACCATAAAGTGCCGTCTCTTCTATAAAAACAAAAATTTTCTTCTAAAGCTGTCTTCCACCCCCAACCACAAGCCCAAGGTCTCTTAGTTCTTACAAGTTTCTGCTCCCAGAGCCATTTTATTTCTCCTTATTGCGTGATCAACTTTTCCCTCTTTACCGGGGACTTTCCTGCTTTTAGGACTGAAAGTCCTTGGTCCTAGGCAGCCCCCTCAGTCCCAGGTAAAAACCAGAATGGTTGGTCACTGCTCTACACTAGGAGAGGGTAGAGAAATGTTTTTTAATTCTCATCCATACATCAGTTTCTTTTGCTGCTTCATGTATGCAGCCTGTCCGATTTTGTGACAAACCGTCACCAACATTCCCAGAAATTGGCAGGTCATGTGCAGTGTACTTGTCTGACCTAGTGGACTTGTTGCATACATGCACTACCGCTGTTGGACACTAGATGGTGGCCTCGCACCCTTGTTTAGAGAAAGTGCGACACTGAACCAGCCTTTAGGAAGTGCTGGGCATTTGGGAAGAACATGGGCCAGAGAGAAGTGAAAAAATATATGCTTATGGGACAGCCTGGAAGAAGCAGACCAGTGTGCAATGGCAAGCGCTAAAAAGGAAAAATATCAGATTTGGCTTAAAATTCCTTAAGCATTTAGACATTGGGGTGGAAAGAAAGGCATGTTTATTTCACCAGGAAGTGGATCTGCTT
This sequence comes from Papio anubis, assembly GCF_008728515.1. Classification (NCBI taxonomy): domain Eukaryota; kingdom Metazoa; phylum Chordata; class Mammalia; order Primates; family Cercopithecidae; genus Papio; species Papio anubis. The sequence goes on along the minus strand of NC_044989.1, from coordinate 29,930,673 downwards.
TCACCAGCTGATCCGAATAACTTGTCCACTGGGAATATATCGTATAAAGGAGGAAACAAACAAACAAAAAAACTAACAAGTTGGTTAGATGCAGGGAACATTTTCTGGGTGGGTTTAGTTACAGCTTTGGCTCCCTGGCTAAGCAAATATCCCGATACCAGAGCCGGTGCTGCAGGTGTGCTTAGCCAGCCCAGCCAGGGCCGAAGATGCTGAGAAGCCCGGAGAGGCCCCTCCCGAGGCTGAGTGACTCACGCCACCTGCAGAGAACACAGTTGCCATGAGCCTTGCTCATCCTCCTCGAGCAGCTAAATTTATATTCTGAGAACAGAATACTGTGGCGCCGGAGCTGTCAGGAGGGAACAGGGAGGAGATGGGAAGGAAGAGTGCCATCATCTTGGAGCGGGCTCGGGGGTGGAAGTGGATTCACATTCTCAGGGCTTTGTAAGTGAGCCCGAAAGATTTTTCCTGGAGAAAGTGGTGTCTGAGAAATTATAGTTTTTCTTTAAGTGTTGCCCTCTCCTCCACTTAAACCCCAGTAAAGGCTGTCAAGGTCAAGGGAATAATCTTCCCTTTCATTCTCTGAAGGTTTGCTGAAAAAGCAACTCACAAAAGGCAGGTTCGTAAGAGAAAAGGCATACACATTTATTAGCATGCACAAGGCTGAATCAGAATGACTGTCTCGTGTCCCGGTGGGGCCCCGATACTTACATAGCCGTATTTCAGAGGGAAGCGGGGAGATGGGGAATATAGGTACTTCTGTTAAGAGGCAAGAAATGATTACTAGGGAGAATGAATGGATCAGGAACATAGATTAACTTGTAAATCATTCTCTCTGGAAATTGAATGAGCCTGAGAGCTAGACGTTTTCCTGTGAAAGGGTCTCTTCAGGCGTGGTTACATTGAATAGATAATAAGATAACAGGAAGAGGAAGGAAAAATAATTACTTTCCTTGGTGAGTTGATCTGGTCTTTATGCAGATAAGATAAAAGTCTCTTCTAGCATCTGTTGATCTCTAAGGGCCTTCAAAAGACTCATTATAGGCCAGACGTGGTGGCTTATGCCTGTAATCCTAGCACTTTGGGAGGCCAAGGTGGGAGGATTGCTTGAGCCCAGGAGTTCGAGACTAGCCTGGGCAATATAGTGAGATTCCCCAACCCGCTCCTCCACCTCCCCGCCGCTGCCATCTCTACAAAAATAATTTAAAAAATTAGCTGGGCATGATGGTTCATACCTGTAGTCCCAGGTACTCAGGAGGCTGAGGTAGGAGGATCTCTTGAGCCCAAGAGGTCAAGGCTGCATTGAGCTATCACGTTGCTATACTCCAGCCTGAGTGACAGAGTGAGACCCTGCCTCAAAAAAAAAAAAAAAAAAAAAGTTAAACCCCAAATCCTCATTATGCCAAGGAGCCATATTTTGGGGTGAAGTTGCCTGTGCCCCTTCGTTACTAACAAGTTATGCTGCTGAACTCCCTTTCAAAAGCTTGAGTTAACGGTTAACACCCTGCCCTTCACAGGACATACTCATTAACCCAAAGAATGGTGGAGCTGGGCTGGCACTCAGTGGCCCAGAGGCTTTTCAAACTGCTGGGGAGAGCTAGCTCTCCATACTCACCCCAGGGTTTTCTTATACAAAGATGTATTTAATTCTGCAAGTAGAATGTTTAAGATTTCTAAAGAAGCTGTTACCACTTTTTATCTCTTTTATTATGAACTCTGGAAAAACTGGGCTTGAAAAAGAAATCCCATACTAAAAATACAAGTTTGATTAATTTTACAAGCTCGGAGAGATGAAGTAGAACCACAGCCTTCCCCTAGAGCTGGTCCAGCAGGATGACTAAGCCCAGGCAGAGCCCAGTCATAAGGCATGCTTTTCCTGCCCTGATGTCATGTCCTTGGAGTGGGTTAGAAGAGGTCTCTAAAGCAGTGGCCTGGAGCGGAGTCACAGCGTGGAAGATGAGGGGGTTTGCAGGAGAAAGCTTGAAGGAGGCCTCACCACGGAGCTTCAATGGAACCTCACTGAACCTCAGTTGCCTTGGTCCTTCAGAGAGTGGGACTTTGAGGCCTTAAATCTGTTTTTTTCTTAGACTCTGGGGCTAGAGGAAGGCTTTCACTTTTGCATCTGCCCTGCAGGTGGGAGTCTGATAGGGCACCAGCTGAGGACAGCCCTGAACTGCAGGGCTGGCAGGAATGATCCAGACTGGATAGAGACTCCATGTGAGTGGTGGCGAGTAGTAGTGTGACCGTAGGCAGATAATCAGGTATCAGCAGGGCAGAAGAGGGCTCCCCCCCCACACAACAGGAGTGTTGGGCGACCATCAGGCGAGGGTCAGGTCGTGGTTAACTGTTTCTCTAAAGTAATAATTGTTCACAGCAGTACCAGGGAAAGGCAGTCTCCAGTCTTCTAATACATAGAAAACATCTGAAACTGGTGATCAGCAGCTTCCCCATAAGATCTCAGGAGAGGGGAGAAGTAACACAAGACCCCAGAAGTATGTTGTATTAGGGTTCTGTAGCGGGACAGAACTAATAGGATACGTGTCTATATGAAGACGAGTTTATTAAAGAGTATTGACTCACACGATCACAAGCTGAAGCCCCAAAATAGGCCGTCTCCAAGCTGAGGAGCAAGGAAGCCAGTCTGAGTCCCAAAACCTTAAAAGCAAGGAAGCCATCAGCACAGCCTTCAGACTGTGGCCGAAGGCCTGAGAGCCCCAGGCAAACCGCTGGTGTAAGTCCAAGAGTCCAAAGCCGAAGAACTTTGTCTGATGTTCGAGGGCAGGAAGCATCCAGCATGGGAGAAAGATGAGGGTCAGAAGACTCAGCAAGTCGGCTTCTCCTGCCTTCTTCTGCCTGGTTTATTCTAGCGGCATCAGCAGCTGATTGGATGGTGCACCCTTCCATTGAGGGTCTGCGTCTCCCAGTCCACTGACTCAAATGTTAATCTCCTTTGGCAACATCCTTACAGACACACCCAGGAACAATACTTTGAATCCTTCAATGCAATCAAGCTGACACTATATTAACCATCACATATGCCACTGCATAAAACCCCAAGTCAAGAGCTCAAGCCACACACTTGGTCTTTCCAGTTGCCCTCTTGGCCTTCTTCCAAGTGTACCTTTCTTCCTTCCTTTCATTACTACTGTAGAACCTTTTTTTTTTTTTTTTTTTTTTTTGAGATGGAGTTTTGCTCTGTCACCCAGGCTGGAATGCAGTTGCGCAGTCTCAGCTTACTGCAGCCTCCACCTCCTGGGTTCAAGCGATTCTCCTGTCTCAGCCTCCTGAGTAGCTGGGATTACAGGTGCACGCCATCACAACTTGCTAATTTTAGTATTTTTAGTAGAGACAGGTTTCACTATGTTGGCCAGGCTAGTCTCGAACTCCTGACCTCAAGCAATCCGCCTGCCTTAGCCTCCCAAAACGCTGGGATTACAGGTGTGAGCCACCGCACCTGGCCTGCTCTATAGCTTTTTAATAAACTTTCACTCCTGCCCTAAAATTTGCTTTGGTTGCCAGGCGCAGTGGCTCATGCCTGTAATCCCAGCACTTTAGGAGGCTAAGGTGGGTGGATCACCTGAGGTCAGGAGTTCGAGAATAGCCTGGCCAACATGGTGAAACACTGTCTCTACTAAAAATACAAAAATTAGTCAGGCGTGGTGATGGGCACCTGTAATCCCAGCTACTGAGGAGGCTGAGGCAGGAGAATCACTTGAACCTGGGAAGAGGAGGTTGCAGTGAGCCGAGATCGCGCCATTGTAGTCCAGCCTGGCTGACACAGCAAGACTCTATCTCAAAAAAACCAAAAACCAAAAAAAAACTTACCTTGATCTCTCCTTCTACCTTATGCCCCTCAGTCAAATTCTTTCTTCTGTGGAGGCAAGAATTGAGGTTGCTACGGATGCAGAGGGATAACCACCACCGCTAAGAGTAGAGGGAGGGAGCCTTGAGTGGGAGGAAAACAAGCCTGGGTTTCTTAACTCCCGAGTCCTGGTTTCTTCACCTCTAACGTTAGGTATAGTAATAGAGGCTCCACCCATTGCCCAGGGTCGTTTTGAGAAACAAGTAAAATGATGAAGGTGACCAGGTGTTTTAAAATAGAAAGTCAAGTATTTAAAATAGCTCACATTTTTGAGCACTGACGATGTTAAGCACTTTGCCACCAGCAGTGGAACTTCTGTGGTGGCACTTCTCACGGAAGTGCCTGTGAGAAGCAGTGACACCCTGACACGTGCACACCGGAGCCCCGCGTTAGGCTGGGTAAGGGCCGGGACCTGAGCATCACGCAGGCTTGGATGTGGGCCTGCCTGCAACAGCTCCCTCGTGGGTGTGATGCTGAAGGGGGTGCTTGACACCTCTGAAGTCTCAGTCCCCTAAGGTCACCCCCAGCTTATAGGATTGTGCTTCTGTGGATTAAACAAGACACAGCAGTCCTCCCTTATCCATGGTTCTGTTTTCTTTCACCAAAAATATTAAATAAAACATTCCAGAAATAAACAATTTATGGTTTAAATTGAGTGTCATGATGAAATCTCACACCATCCTGCTCCATCCTGCCCGGGCATGAGTCATCCCTGTGTGCAGCACATCCACCGTCTATACCCACTACCCCTTAGTCACTTAGTTACTGTCTAGATTGTCAGATCAAAACCATAGAATGGGCCGGGCCTGGTGGCTTATGCCTGTAATCCCAGTGCTTTGGGAGGTGGAGGTAGGGGGATCATTTGAGGCCAGGTGTTTAAGGCCAGCCTGGGCAACTAGTGAGACCCTGTCTCAACAAAACATTAAAAAGTTGGCCAGGCGTGGGTGGTATACATCTATAGTCCTAGCTACTTGGGAGACTGAGGTGGGAGGATCGCTTGAGTTCAGGAATTTGAAGCTACAGTGAGCTGTGATTATGCCGCTGCACTCCAGCTTGGGTGACAGAGGGAGACCCTGCCTGAAAAACAACAAAGAAACAAACAAAAACATATAGAGAGCTTGATATGATCTACAGTTTCAGGCATCCACTGGGGGTCTTGGAATGTATCCCTCATGAGTAAGGGGGTACCACTATCCATTACACACATAAAACGTGCAGCAAAATACTTATCAACGGCCTACAAATTTTAACTTAGAAAAGATAATTTTATTTGGGCTTCTGTCCTAGTCACTTAGAGGTCATGCCTGCGCCTGCCTTTGAAGAGCTTACAACCTAATTAGGAGGTAAGACATTAACATGAGCAGACCACTGACATACAAGGCAGCCAGTAAAAAAAAACAATGAGGTGATTCAGACTTTATGTATTTTAAGGGATTTAGAGTAAGGAGAGTGGTAACTTCAAGCTGGGGGTAGGGGCTGGGGTATGGAGTGAGAATGACTTTTTGCAAAGCAAACTATACATCCATATATTGGATCTTCTGTCACCCTTATGGCAACCGTGTAAGGTGAGGAGTGGATAATCCCAACATCCTGTCCTTGTGTAATCAGTTTCCTGCAGGGCTCTCGCGTGCCGGTTACAGTTTACACTGGTGGCTGCAGGCTGTTTGGAGTAAACCATGGGAATAAAATGGAATAGAGCGGTTGTTCTCAAACTTAAGCATGTTCAGGATCACTTGGAAGATTTATTAGAAACTTCATAGGCCCTGTCCCCAGAGATTTGAAAACAGGGGGTTTAGGGTGCGGCCCATGGGTTTGCATTTCTAGCCAGTCCCCGGGTGATGGCTGTGCTGGGGGTCTGTGGGCCACACACTGGGAGCAGTGCTGGAGTGGAGCAGTGTCCAGGGCTGCCCTGGGATGAAAGCACACATCTGTGTCCCCTGCTTACGGGGGTGGCCTCTGATGTACTCTCAGAACTTGTATTTCTTCTTTGAGGCTCACATCTTGGGTGATTGGGAGAGAATTAATTTTTTTTCTTTTTTTTTTTGAGATGCAATTTTGCTCTTCTTGCCCAGGCTGGAGTGCAATGGCACGATCTTGGCTCACCACAACCTCCACCTCCCAGATTCAAGTGATTCTCCTGCCTCAGCCTCATGAGTAGCTGGAATTACAGACATGTGCCACCATACCCAGCTAATTTTGTATTTTTAGTAGAGACAGGGTTTCTCCATGTTGGTCAGGCTGGTGTCAAACTCCCGACCTCAGGTGATCCACCCGCCTCGGCCTCCCAAAGTTATGGGATTACAGGCGTGAGCCACCAAGCCCGGGGAGAATAACTTAATCTCTCTGAACATCTATTTCCTAGTTTGAAAGTGGAAATGGTAGCTACACAGTAGAGTTGCTGTGAGGACTAATGCAAGTGGAAGCCCACTGCACGTGCCCCCTTGTCTTGGAGCCTCCCTCTCACACCCTAGATCCCACCAACCTCCCTGACTTGACTTTTCAGGCTTACCCTTTCACCTGCCGTCCCTGTGGAGTACGGCTGTCGCCGTCTGTCTTCCTTGATTCTTTCAGATCCTGGATCCTCTTGCAGGACGTTGACTGACACACCTGAACTCTTCTGACTGACCCTACACCTGGCCATAGTTCCTCCTCCTCTGTTGGTCTTTCTTGCTGCCAACACATTTCTGAAAATATTGCCCTTTAGGTGTTTTTACATAAAGGCGTCTGGACTCTGTGAACCCTTCTTATTGTTGTAGCTAAGACTCTGGTATCCAGAAGGCTCAGAACCTGGGAAGTCCCAGTTTATAGTGGTTGTAGGTAATTTTGGCTGTTCCCTCCAGCCAGTCACAGAATAGTATGTGAGTCAGGCTGGGTTAGTCTTTGTGCTTCCCTTTCTAGCTCACGATAATTGGTCAGTGGAGTGAGCATTGACCAAGGCCACATCAATCCAAGTTCTTCCCTGGGGTTTTTGATACAGTAACTCATAAAATCTGCCATCTCAGATGATGCAGTGCAGCAGGTTGCATTTTTCAAAGATGCTTACAACAGCATCCTCGAGACTACAGCTCTGCATATGATGCGACCTTTTCATTTCTCCTATAAAGAGGTGGGATTGATTTTCCCTTTTCTTAAATCTGGGTAAGTGTGGGACCAAGGTGAAAATAATGCTTTGTGACATCTAAGGCTGTGTACTAAAAGATAATGCAGTTTACATCTGGTCCTCTGGGGATAGTGCTCTTGGAACCCTGGAACCATGCTATGAGGAAGTCCAGGCAGCCGCACTGGCCGTAGCGAGGTGCTCTGGCCACACCCCCAGCTGAGGTCCCTAGCAGCTAACATCAGTCCTCAGACAGGTGGGCAAGGACCCCTCAGGCATTCCAGCTCCCAGCTGTCCAGTCACCTCTTGCCATTGAACCCCAGCTGATGCCGCACAGAGCAGGGATGAGATATCCCCTCTGAGCCCTGCCCAAATTATAGATTCATGAGCAAAACAAATTATTGTTGTATGAAGCCACTAACTTTGGGGTGGCTTGTAATAAATAACTGAAATACGGAACTTGGTAATAAGAATTTGGAATTTCCATCAGCATGTCCCCATTATATAAAGAAAATTTATTGGTAATAGGGGAGGACGCAGAGACAGCAGAAATAAAAGTGATTCCAATGATAATCGAGTTCCCAAGTTCAGTCTCTGAGGTCCCCAGATCCTCTCTTCCTTCTGCAACTTTTCCACTCACACTGAGCTGCCTACCCCAGTTTCTTACCAGCAAATCCATTTTCTTGCTTAAGGTAGTTTGATTTGGGTTTCTGCTGCCACGTTCACAAATAGGTTTTTGTGGTGCTTGTTTCCTTCAGAATGTGCGTCCGTCAGTTGTCATCAACGTGGCCAAAGAGTAGCATGATCAGCCTCTACGGGGAGAAAAGCAAAATTCCAGGCACCATCATCTCAAGCCTATAGAATCTGTGGGGATGGGACCCTAGAATCTGTATCTTTTTTTTTTTTTTGAGACGGAGTCACGCTCTGTTGCCCAGGCTGGAGTGCAATGACGCAATCTCAGCTCACTGCAACCTCTGCCTCCCGGGTTCAAGCAATTCTCCTGCCTCAGCTTCCTGAGTAGCTGGGATTACAGGCACCTGCCACCACACCTGTCTAATTTTTTTTTTTTTTTAATTTTTAGTAGAGATGGGGTTTCACCATGTTGGCCAGGCTGGTTTCCAATTCCTGACCTCAAGTGATCTGCTCACCTCGGCCTCCCAAAGTGCTGGGATTACAGGCATGAGCCACTGTGCCCAGCAAGAATCTGTATCTTTTTGTTTGTTTTGGGACAAAACAACCTAGGCTCTGTTGCCTAGGCTGGAGCACGGTGGTGCAATCATAGCTCACTACAGCCTCTACCTCCCAAGGCTCAAGTGATCCTCCCACCTCACCCGCCCAAGTAGGTGGGGCCACAGGCATGTGCCACCACACCTAGCTAACTTTGTAAAATTTTTTGTAAAGAAGGGTGTTAGTCCAAACTGTACCTTTGTTTTTTTGTTGTTGTTGTTTTGTTTTGTTGTTTTCATTGTTGTTGTTGTATTTTTGAGATGGAGTTTCACTCTTGTTGCCCAGGCTGGAGTGCAATGGTGCAATCTTGGCTCACCACGACCTCCGGTCACCATGACCTCTGCCTCCCAGGCTCGAGCAATTCTCCTGCCTCAGCCTCTCGAGTAGCTGGGATTATAGGCACCTGCCACCATGCCCAGCTGATTTTTTGTATTTTCAGTAGAGACGGGGTTTCTCCCTGTTGGTTAGGCTGGTCTCAAACTCCCGACCTCAGGTGATCCACCTGCCTCGGCCTCCCAAAGTGTTGGGATTACAGGCATGAACCACTGCACCTGGCCCAAACTGTACCATTTTGTAAGCCTCCCCACCCTACCATTTCACAGACCTTGGTCAAAGTGAAACATTCCATGGGTGTTCGGGCCGTGAAAAACAGCCTGTCTAACCACCTGACCACAAGGCACAGGAACGTCCTTATCATACCCTGCCTAGCAAAGGGCCAACTGAAGAAACATCCCTATCATATTCTGCTGGGAAAAAGTGCAAGGAACATCACATTCTGCAGGAACAAGAGTCAAACTGCCTCATCGTGGGAACATCTTATCAACGTCTCTCCCAGCAGCAAGCTGTACTGCCCAGACCCCTCCCGCTCAGGCACATACGTTCCCCAGCCTGTTAAGCGGTGGTGGCTCTGGCATTAAGGTGGTGCCCCCACCTCTACAGATTTTTGCAATCTACCTGTGTTGTTGTAGCGCCACCCTCTCTCTCTCTGTGTCTTTCTTTAACCCTCTCCTTACCTTTAAAAGAACCTAACAAAGTGGCCGAGCGCAGTGGCTCACGCCTGTAATCCCAGCACTTTGGGAGGCTGAGGTGGGCAGATCACCTGAGGTTGGGAGTTCGAGACCAGCCTGACCAACATGGAGAAACCCTGTCTCTACTAAAAGTACAAAATTAGCTGGGCATGGTGGCACATTCCTGTAATCCCAGCTACTTGGGAGGCTAAGGCAGGAGAATCGCTTGACCCCAGGAGGCGGTGGTTACGGTGAGCCAAGATGGCACCATTGCACTCCAGCCTGGACAAAAAGAGTGAAACTCCGTCTCAAAAAACAAAAAAAACCTAACAAAGGGATCTCACTATGATTCCCAGGCTGTTCTGGAACTCCTGGGCTCAAGCAATCCACCTGCTTCAGCCTCCCAAAGTGGTGAGATTACAGGTGTGAACCACTGTGCCTAGCCAGAATCTGTACCTCAGCAAGCTTGCCTGGTGATTTTTATATAGCAGGGCCCCACTTTTTCTCACACTCTTTAAAGAATTGGTTAGAGGACGTGCAAAGTTCCTGAAAGTCAGCTCCTGAGCCTGCCTCATCCACTGTGTCATTCCTGTGAACTGCATTCCAGATAAGGGGTGCTGTACTCAGAGGGGTGGAAAAGGAAGGTAGATGATGGTGACACTGCAAGGAAGTCATTTTCCCATCGAGATAAAGGGTTTGAAATTGTTCATTCATAGCCATTTATTTTCTCTATAGCCTATGCTGAGCAGGTGGGAGCATATCAAAATAGTGACAGTTCCTGTCTTTAAGGTAATTAAACTTTAGTTTTGGAAAAAGACGTGACTAAATTTTTTTTTTTTTTTGAGATGGAGTCTCACTCTATCGCCCAGGTTGGAGTTCAGTAGCTCGGTCTTGGCTCACTGCAACCTCCGCCTCCCAGGTTCAGGTGATTGTCCTGCCTCAGCCTCCTGAGTAGCTAGGATTACAGGTGCCAACCACCATCGCTGGCTAATTTTTGTTTTTTAGTGGAGACAAGGTTTCACCATGTTGGCTAGGCTGGTCTCAAACTCCCAACCTCAAGTAATCCACCCACCTCAGCCTCCCAAAATGCTGGGATTACAGGCGTGAGCCACCACGCCCAGCCGACTAAAATAATTTAATAGGCTGGGTGTGGTGGCTCATGCCTGTGATCCCAACACTTTGGGAGGCCGAAGCAGGCAGATAACCTGAGGTCGGGAGTTTGAGACCAGCCTGACCAACATGGATATACCCAGTCTCTACTAAAAATACAAAATAAGCTGGGCATGGTGGCGCATGCCTGTAATACCAGCTACTCGGGAGGCTGAGGCAGAGAATTGCTTGAACCCGGGAGGTGGAGGTTGCTGTGAGCCAAGATTGTGCCGTCGCACTCCAGCCTGGGCAAGAAGTGCGAAATCTTGTCTCAAAAAAAAAAAAAAAAAAAAAAATTAGTAATACACTGTAGGTAGCCCATGCCAAAAAGCCAAACAAAGATCCAGCCATGCACCCTGGACACCCTATACGATCACTATTTCAAATATCTTGTTCCCTGGACCCACATACTATCGAAACATCCTCCAAAGCCCAATTTATGAGCATCCAAGCAACATTTCCCAGAGTGTCTTTCACATCTGTCAACAGCATGAAACTCTGTATCCACATGTTCCAAATTTGGGTTCAGAAATACAGTCTCTATAGATAGGTTTTTAATGAAAGGAAAGATAAATGGTCATCTAGTGGTGAAGCCAAGAAAGGGTTAGCAGAGGATGTAAAACGAAGCTGGGTCTAAAAGGGGGATGGGCAGCCAGCAGGCCAGTGACACTGTATTGTAGAGGAGTCTGCAGAGCAGGCGGGTGGGAACTGGGTTTGGCTGTGTAAGCCATGGTGGGCCACGGGAGATTAGAGAATGGGAGCTCGGGATGGAGATATTCTCCGAGAAAAATTATTCCAACAACAGCATTCAAGATGTGTCAGGGCATGAGTCTGTGAAATTGCTTTCCTAGAGGTTTTGCTGCGTCCCATCCTTGGGGGGACAGCAGGGCTGGCAGTTGGCTTTTTAGGGTCTTTACTATCATATGAAAATCATTCTTATATTTGCATTTGTAAAGGTTCCTGGTTTAACTGCAGTCCTGATCGATCATTTTCCCAGGAGGCTTTTTTTTTTTTTTTTTGATATGTGCTTCAAAATGCTGATAATCTCTTTCTAACCTGTGCTCGTCTTGTCCTGCATCCTATCCCCACAGCCCTATGTGTGGCATTCTCTGCTTAAGTCAGTGTTTGGCAAACAGTCGTGATGACTGGAGAACATTAAAAACAACAAAAGCAACTTTATTGAAGTTTAATTAATGTACAATAGATTGCAATATGTTTTGACATATATTTCTGACCATCACCACATACAATCAAGACTATAAACATCTACATTATCCCTGGAAGTTTCCTCATGCCAGTTAGGGGTTATTTTTAGCTGCATTTTGCAGGAAGACTATCTTCCTGATTGGGGGTGGTGGTGATCAGAATAAAAAATTAATGTCCTTTGGGTAGAAACATGGACTCCATGCCATTTCATGAACAGTTCCATTCACCGTCCTATCTTCCTTTCCTCCCACAGCCCTGCAGGGTTTAGGGAGTTGGTTCTGACTAACCATTTCATCCTAATATTAGTTGGCAACAGTGGAAGTCATACATTGATGCAAAGGTACAATGCCTCTTTCACGCCTTTTAATTATCCCTTTTTTTCTTCACCACTAAAAATAAAAATAACCATCATTTTTGATTGCCCACCAAATGCCAGGTACTTGTTTAAAAACTCAACACATCATGTTGCACTCAATCTAGTCGTCCAAGGTAGATACTTTTTTTCCACCTAATAGAGAAGTTAGTGAGTTGCCTAAGGCCCCTATGTAGAGTTGGTTTGTAGAGGTGCTGGCCTTTGGACCTTCCACTATTAACTACAAGCAAGGCCTCTGTGCAGCAGTGCGGGTTGTGTACTACACAACTCCAGTGGGTCTCCATTCACGCGAATGCAATGGTCTGCTCCAAAGTCCTTTCTCTTTTCCTTTTATTACTTTGCCTACATAAGTGAAGCTGTTGTCGCTTCTAAATGAGCCAGGCAAGATGGAAACTGTTAGTGTGGAGGAAAGTTCCCTGGGACAGACTGGCTGGCCATTAGGAACCTTGTAAGTGGTAATGTATTATAGTGAGTTCACCAAGGTCCAGAATCTGGCTCTCAAGTTTGTACACAATTCGGCCCTTAACAGTGGTGAAATGGTTTGTCCCCCAGGATAGAACACAGCCTAATGTCATTAAGTATTCAGATGAAGTAGCTGGCTTTGTGTCTGGAGTCCATACTCTTCAAGCCACAGTAAAAGACTGGCCTTTCTGTGGGTCAGAGTTCTTCAGACTTGACCATTCTGACCCACACCGATTAAGCCACAACACTAAATGTACTCCAAGTATAGCTAGCAATCATGTTGGCAAGATCAGTGCATTCTTTCCTTAACAACCACAGGGAGCAAGATGATCAGAAGGTGGCTTGAAGAGTGTGGACTCCAGACACAGAGAGCCAGCTACCTCATCTGAACACTTGATGACATTAGGCTGTGTTCTATCTTGGGGGACAGCTCAGCCCAACCATTCCACCACTGTTAAGGGCCGAGTGGTGTACCTTTCCCCACCCCACTTCACATGTTGAAGCCCCCGCTCCCAGTGTGAATGTGTCTGGAGATAGGGTCATGAAGAGGTCATTAAGATTAGATAAGGCCCTAAGTGTGGAGTCTTAATCCTATAGGACTGTGATCTTATAAAAATAGGAAGACCTCCTTTCTTCCCCAGCACATGAGAACATAGCAGGAAGGTGGAAATTTACAAGCCAGGAAGGGGGCCCTCAGCAGAGCCTAGCTATGCTGACACCCTGATCCTGGACTTTCAGCCTGTAGAACCATGAGTCTAAGTCCCCCTGCAGGCTCTGGTAATTTGTTATGGCAACTTGAGGTGACTAAGACAACCATAATTTTAACCCTGGCAGATTAGATTTTGTTCCTGCCTAAACTGGGACCTCCTCATCAGGGCAGTGCTTGAATGGGCTCACTCCCCTCTCCTGAGTTGCTCCCAAACCTGCTTTTCCTCCTGGGTTCCCCAGTTTGGCACCTGGCACCACTGCCTACCTACCCACTCAAGACAGAAACCTGATGTCTTAGTCTGCTATAACAGGATACCTGAGGCTGGGTAATTTATAAAGAAAAGAGGTTTATTTAGCTCATGGTCCTGCAGGCTGGTAAGTATGAGAAGCATGGTGCTGGCATCTGCTCAACTTCTGATGAGGGCCACGTTCTGCATCATAATATGGTGGAGAGGATCAAAGGGGAAACAGTGTGAAGAAGAGGCAGCCCGAGGGACATCCTGGCTTTATAACAACCCACTCTCCAGGAAATGAATCCAGTCTCATCTGAGCTGGAACTCTAGAACTCACTTACCAGGCAAGAATGGCACCAAACCATTCATGAGGGATGACCATACTGCCAAAAGCAATCTACAGATTCAATGGAATTCCCACCAGAATACCACCATCACTCTTCACAGAACTAGAAAAAACAATCCTAAAATTCACATGGAACCAAAAGAGAGCCCACATAGCCAAAGCAAGACTAAGCAAAAATAACAAATCTGGAGGCATCACATTACCTGATTTCAAAGTATACTATAAGGCCATAGTCATCAAAACAGCTTGGTGCTGGTATAAAAATAGACACATAGACCAATTGAACAGAATAGAGAACCCAGAAATAAAGCCAAATACTTACAGCCAACTGATCTTTAACAAAGCAAACAAAAACATAAAGTGGGGAAAGGACACCCTATTCAACAAATGGTGCTGAAATAATTGGCCAACCACATGTAAAAGAATGAAGCTGGATCCTCATCTCTCACCTTATACAAAAATCAACTCAAGATGGATCAAAGACTTAAATCTAAGACCTGAAACCATAAAAATTCTAGGAGATAACATTGGAAAAACCCTTCTAGGCACTGGCTTAGGAAAAGACTTTATGATCAAGAACCCCAAAGCAAATGCAACAAAAACAAAGATAAATAGATGGTGCCTAATTGAACTAAAAAGCTTTTGCACAGCAACAGAAACAATCAGCAGAGTAAACAGACAACCCACGGAGTGGGAGGAAATCTTTGCAATCTATATATCTGACAAAGAACTAATAACCAGAACCTACAAGGAACTCAAACAAATTAGCAAGAAAAAAATAAACAATCTCATCAAAAAGTGGGCTAAGGACATGAATAGACAATTCTCAAAAGAAGATACACAAATGGCCAACAAACTTATGAAAAATGCTCAACATCACTAGTGATCAGGGAAATGCAAATCAAAACCGCAATGCAATACCACATTACTCCCTCAAGAATGGCCATAAAAAAAAAAAAAAAAAAAAAGATGTTGGCAGGGATGTGGTGAAAAGGGAACACTTTTACACTGCTGGCAGAAATGTAAACTAGTACAACCACTATGGAAAACAGTGTGGAGATTCCTTAAACAACTAAAGGTAGAACTACTCTTTGATCCAGCAATCCCGCTACTGGGTATGTACCCAGAGGAAAATAAGTCATTATACAAAAAAGACACTTGCACACGCATGCTTATAGCAGCACAATTCACAATTGCAAAAATATGGAACCAGCTCAAATGCCCATCAGTCAACAGATGGATAAGGAAATTGTGGTATATACACACACACACACACACACACACACACACATATATATAAAATATATATATACACACACACACACCATGGAATACTACTCAGCCATAAGAAGGAATGAAATAATAGCACTCACAGCAACCTGGATGGAATTAGAGACCATTATTTTAGGTGAAGTAACTCAGGAATGGAAAACCAAACATCACATGTTCTCACTCATAAGTGGAAGCTAAGCTATGAGGACGCAAAGGCATAAGAATGTCTCTGCAGCCAGAGAACTGTTTTCTAAAAAGTAAATCTGGGCTGGGGATGGCAACTGATGCCTATAATCCTAACAATTTTGGAGGCCGAGGTGGGAGGATTGCTTGAGCACAGAAATTTGAGACCAGCCTGGGCAACATAGCAAGACCCTGTCTCTCTCTATATATAAAAAAATTAGCCAGGTAGGGTGGTGGGCACCTGTGGTCCCAGCTACTCAGGAGGCTGAGGAAGGAGGATTATGTGAGCCTAGGAGTTCAAGGTTGCAGTAAGCTATGATTGTGCCACTGCAGTCCAGCCTGGGTGACAGAGCAAGACCCCAACTCAAAAATGAATAATAAAATAAATAAAATAAAATATAAAATAAATAAGTCTGACTATGTTACTCCAAAACCCAAACTTGTTAATGCAGACTTCAAAGCCACACAAGATCTCCACCTTTCTTCCCTGTGGTCTCTCTGCCCTCAGTCTGTGCTCTGGTCTTGCTGAATTCCCTGTCTGGCCATTTGCTGGCCCTGTTGTGTTCAGTCTCAGAAAGTTAGTACACACTGGTCTCTCTGCTTAGAATACTCTTCTTCTTTTTATATTTATACTTACAGTTTTATTTATTTTCATTTTGGTAAGAACACTTAACAAGAGGTCTACCCTCTTGACAAAATTTTAAGTGTAGAATATAGTGTTGTTGACTGTAGGAGCAATCTGTACAGCAGATGTGGATGTATTCACCTTGCAGAACTGAGACTCTGTACCTCACCCCCGAGCCCACCCTGCCCTGTCCTGGGTAACTCCCATCACTTTCTGGCTCCCAGGGCTCCTTGTGCTTCTCTATTATGGTCCACATCCTGCTTCATGATGGTCGCTGGCTTAATTATGTTAAAGGCAAACTGTAGGCAAATTAACTTTAACAGAGTTTAGTTTAGAAAAGAATGATTCGAGAATTTGGCAGTCCCCAGAACCAGAATAGGCTCAGAACCACTCCGGGGCTACCACATAGTTGGATCCATTTATGGACAGAAAAAGAAAAGTGACGTCCAGAAAACGGAAGTGAGGTGCGGAAATAACTGGATCAGTTGCAGCTCAGCGTTTGCCTTATTTGAATACAGTTTGAACAGTTGGCCACCTGTGATTGGCCAAAACTCTGTGATTGGTACAAGAGCAGGTTACAGTCTATTGACACATCTAGTTAGGTTACAGTTCACTACGTACAGAGAGACCTTTAGTTTGAACTTAAAATATGTAAGGAGGCAGGCAGCTTTAAACGAAGTGTAGTTTAATGATTATCCATCTTCCTTTCTGGCTGTAAGGCCCTTCAAGGAAGGGGTCCTGACTTTCATCCTCATGACTGTAACTTTAGCATCTAGCAGTCAGCCAAGCATATAAGAGGTGCTTAATGAACATTGGTTGAATGAGTTTACCTCTCTGGCTCTCCTTTCTATGTTCCTATTTCTGAATATTCCCTTTTCAATTTATATTCTTTTCTTAGATATGCTATGGAATAAAACAAATGATAGTACTAGCTTCTCTGTTTCAGGAGCCATTCTATTTTTTCAGGTGACTGGTTACCTTGCTTCTATGTATTACATGTTGGTTTATACTTTGATCCAAAGGGGAAGCTGAGCACCCGTCTAGGTTCTGAGAAGCCTCAATATTGCCTCCTCAAGCCTACAGGAACATTAACTCATTCTCCAGGGCAGCATCGTTTTCTCAGAGGTGCCATCCCATGAAAGCACTGTCTAACCATCACCAAATTAATATTCAATGCCAAGTATAACCAGAATGCGTTGTGCTCTAAATTGCGAATAAGGCATGAGGATGCTGGGTCATCCTAAGCATCACTAAGGGCAGGTTGGGTTGTACTGTGGTCACAAAATCTAGTGATTTGTTACAACAAATTTAGTGATTTGAAACAAAGGCTTATTTCTTGCTTATGTTACTTGTTTATTAGGGTTGGTGGAAGCCTCTGTTCCATGTCACTCACTCAGGGACAAGGTAGACAGAGGCTTGGTCTTCTGGAGCATCATTGGGTGCTAGCAGCAAGGCAAGCGGGAAAATGGAAAAGTGTGCACCAACTCTTAAGTGCTTCCACTTAGAAATGACACACATTCTTTTTATTCACATTTTACTGACCAAATTGAGTCATATGAGGGGGCAGGGAGGTGTAATCCTGCTATGTGCCAGGAAGGAGAACTAGAGATACTGGCAAACAATACTGATGTTTAATCGCTGTAAAAATTGAGACAAAAACAACCCGCAAAACACATAGACAATTTCAAAATTGATGTAATTGCTTTGCCCAGTTCAACATTGATGGTAAGATGAAAGGAGACACAGGTTTCATAGCAGACGTGCTCTGGGGGAAGGCTGGGGCACACCACAATGGAGGAAAGGTCAGGTTTGGGTAGCTAGAGTCAGAAAAGGAGTTCAGGGGAGGCTCTGAGAAAGAAGGAAGCAGCAGGGACATAAAGTGAGCAGAGACAGGAGGTAGGGGATCTGGGCAAGGTCTCAGCTGCCTTCCGCTGCCACGCTCAGGTGAGCTCCCTTTGAACTGATTGCTTGTGAGGCTGCTCTCACCTCCCCCATCTCGTGGTGTCTTAAAGCTGCCTCCCAGATGCTGATAACTCAGTCAGGTGAATGACAGCCATACTTGGAAAATGGTCTCAAGTCCGGGGAGCTGGTGTAAGGTGAGGAGGCCTCAGAGCATCTAGTGTCAGACTTTTAGTATCAGCTAGTCAGGAGACAAACCATCCCAGTTCATGTAAGAGAGGACATTTAATATAAAGCATCATCTACTTAAAGAACTGAAAAGGCAAAAAGGGAACACTAAAGGAACATGGAGGTGGTAACTGCAGGAAGCACTCACACTCCTAGGTCTGGGCTGCAAAGGAAGAGGTTGGAAGTTTAGAGGAAGGGGTGCTGCTCAACTGGTGCTGGTGTCCCTGGGCTCAGAGGAGAGGCCCTGTGGACCTGGGACCCACATCTCTGAGGACGGAGCCCCGCTGGCTGGTGCTGGTGTCTCTGAGGCAGTGTGATAAGACCAGTCATTCAAGTGTTGGAAAAACCGCAAACTGGATTCAGCTGCTGCTGTCGCAAGTAACTGCTGCTGCCATTGTGAAGCAGCATAGCTGGGTGATACTCAGAAATAAGAAGCTGCCAGGAAAGAGCAAGTCCCCTTTCCCTCCTCCAGCCTTGAAGATTCCCTCTCAGTGTCCTCTATTACCAAAGCCTAATGGCAAAGTACAGTTGCAGCCCCAGCATCACAAAGCAGCGAAAAAAAAGTGATTTTGAAGCTGAGAGACAACGGCTTACTGACCGGCACAGAGGAAGGAAGATTTAAGAAACTTTGAAGTAGCAAATATTTAATTCAGGTTGGACATTTCTAACCCAGAAATCTGAAATCCAAAATTCCCACAAATTCAAAACTTTTTTGAGCCCTTATATGATACTTTAAGGCCCTGCTCAAAGAAACTGCTAATTGAGGCACTTCAGATTTCAGATTTTCAAGTTACGGTTGCTTCACCGGTAAGTGTAATGCAAATAAATATTCCAGAATCTGAAAAATATGTGAAATCCAAAATACTTCTGGTCCCAAGCATTTTGGATACGGGATATTCAGCCTGTATTAGCAAATTCTTCCTTTGTGGAAGATTCCACTGTGATTAGAGAACAAACTGTATAATTTATTATTTTACATTTGTTGAGGTTTGCATCATGCCCCAGGATATGGTTTGTCTTGGGATATGTTCCATAAGCACTGGAAGAAAATGTGTATTCTTCTTCTGTTGTGGGGTGGAGTGGAATCTAAATGTCAGTTTGATTCTGCTGGATATAGCATTATTGAGTTCTTCTATTATCTTGCTGATTTTCTCTCGTTTTATCAATAGTTGGGAGAGGAATGTTGAACACTCCAGTTGTAATTGTGTGTTTTTCTATTTCTCCTTTTCACTCTATTAGTTTTTGCTTCATATATTTTGCAGCTTTCTTGTTTGGTGTGTACACATTTAGAATTGCTATGTCTTCCTGCTGGACTGACCCTTTATCATTATGGTATCTGTCTCTATCTGTCTCTGGTAATTTTCTTTGCTTTGAAGTTTTCTTTATCTGATAATAGTATAGCCAATCCTGTATTTTTGGATTAATGTTCTCACTGCCCAGTCAGCCCTCTGGATCAGCTGGCTCCACACTGTGAATTTAAGCAACCACACAGCCTGAAAATATTTGAAAAAAAAAGTCACAACAATAAAAATAATACAAATTTTAAAATACAGTATAACAGCTATTTACATAGCATTTACATTGTATTAAGTGTTGTAAGTAATCTAGAGATTATTTAAAGTACAGGGGAGGGTGTACGTAGGTTGTATGTAAATAGTATGCTATTTTACATAAGAAACTTGAGCATACAAGGATTTTGGTATACTTAGGGGGTCCTGAAACTAATATCCCCCACAGGGATGACTGTATATCCTTGTCTACCCTTTTACTTTCAAACTATCTAGATGGTCATATTTGAAGTATTTTCTGGTAGACAGAATACTGATTTTCTTTTTGTTTTTTAATTTTGTTTTTTTTTTAAATTTTTTAAACTAGAGATGAGGCCTTGCTATGTTGCCCAGACTGGTCTCAAATTCCTGGGCTCAAGTGATCCTCCTGCCTTAGCCTCCCAAACTGTTGGTATTAGAGGTATGAGCTACCACTGCTGGCCAACAGCACACTGTTGAGTAATGGGTTTAATCCCTCTGCCAAGCTCTATTTTTTTTTTTAATAAATGATAACAGTATATATGTACCGTGTACAAAGCAATGTTATGATACATGTATAGAGTGTGAAATGAGTGACTCAAGCTAATTAATATATCAATCACCATAAATACATTGTATTTATTCCTCCTGTCTAACTGCAACTTTGGACTCTTTGATCTACATGTCCCCAATTTCTATCTTTTAATTGGTGCATTTAGACCATTTACACTGAGTGCGATTATTGATACAATAGAGCTTAAATTTGCCAGTTTGTTTTATTTTTTTCTCTTTGCTCCCTGTCTTTATTGGTTTCCTTTTTTCTCCTTTCCTGTGATTTTCTTGAACATTTTTTAGAATTCCATTTTGTTTTATCTGCAGTGTTTTTTCAGCGTACGTCTTTGTTAGCTTTTACAGTGGTTGCTCCAGGTATTATGCTATATATACATAATTTATCATCATCTATTGTTGACAACATTTTACCAGTTCAAGTGAAGTACAGAACCCTTAACTCTCTTTACGTTCCTTTACCCTCTCCCACTTATAATGTTGTCTTAACTCTTTCTTCTAGATATGCTTAGAATAACATCAGACAATTTTTGCTTCAACCATTAAATATAACTTAGACAACTCAAGAGGAGAAGGAACGTCTATTGAATTTACCACTGTGTTTGCTCTTTCTGTTGTTCTTTTTGCCATTGTGATGGTTTAAATTCCTTTAAAAAAAAAAAAAAAAACACTGCCTTTTAAATTTTTTTAAAAGAACTTCCTTTAGGCTGGGCACTGTGGCTCATGCCTATCATTCCAGCACTTTGGGAGGCTGAGGTGGGAGGATTACTTGAGCCTAGGAGTTCAAGACCAGCCTGGGCAACATAGTGAGACCCCATCTCTACAAAAAATAAAAATTAGCCAGGCATGGCAGTGTGCACCTGTGGTCCCAGTTACTTGAGAGACTGAGGTGGGAGTATCACTTGAGCCCTGGAAGTCAAGGCTGCAGGAGCCATGATCATGCCAGTCAATGAACTCCAATCTGGTGACAGAGCAAGACCCTGTCTCCCCACACCCTAAGCCCCCTCCCAAAAAAGACCCAGCCTGCTACCAACAAATTCCCTTAGTTTTCTTTTATCTGAGAGTGTCTTGATTTCTCCTTCATTCCTAAAGGGTATTTTCTCATTCCAGGAAGGCAGGACAACTCCAAGTGGGTGGGGATGGGTGGAGGGTGTTGGGGAGGAATTATAGGTCATAGGTAGATTCAGAGATTTTCTGATTGGCAATTGACTGAAAGAATTAAGTTATTATCTAAAAACCTGGAATCAATAGAAAGGAGTGTCTGGATTAAGATAAGGGGTTGAGGAGACCAAGGTTCTTATAATGTAGGTGAAGTCTCCTACATGGTCACCCTTAGAGACAATAGATGGCAAATGTTTCTTTTTTTCTTTTTCTTTGAGACGGAGTCTTGCTCCGTCACCCAGGCTGGAGTGCAGTGGTGCAATCTCAGCTCACTGCAAGCTCTGCCTCCTGGGTTCACGCCATTCTCCTGCCTCAGTCTCCTGAGTAGCTGGGACTACAGGTGCCCACCACCACACCTGGCTAATTTTTATTTTTGTATTTTTAGTAGAGATGGGGTTTCACCTTGTTAGCCAGGATGGTGTCGATCTCCTGACCTCGTGATCCACCTGCCTTGGCCTCCCAAAGTGCTGTCATTACAGGCGTGAGCCACTGCCCCAGCTGATGGCAAATGTTTCTTATTCAGACCTTTAAAAGGTTCTAGACTCTCAGCTAATCTCTTTAGAATTGGGAGGGCCTGGAAGGGGAGAGATCTAGTTATATTAATAGAAATTCTTTACAGATGCAAATTTCCCCCTACAGAAAGGTGGCTTTGCAGGGCCATTTCAAAATGTCAACAATAGATGATTGTTTGCCATTTCAAAATATGGCAAAGAAACATATTTTGAGGTAAAATATTCTGATTTCCTTCTTTATCTGTTGTGTTATGCTATGCCAGAATCAGGTTTGAAAGTAAGCCATGTTGTTGGGGCTGGGCACGGTGGCTCACGCCTGTAATCCCAGCACTTTGGGAGGCCGAGGCGGGCCGAGGTGGGCGGATCACGAGGTCAGGAGATCTAGACCATCCTGGCTAACACGGTGAAACCCCATCTCTACTAAAAATGCAAAAAAAGTAGCCGGGCGTGGTGGCGGGCGCCTGTAGTCCCAGCTACTCCGGAGGTTGAGGCAGGAGAATGGCGTAAACCCGGGAGGCGGAGCTTGCAGTGAGCCGAGATTGTGCCACTGCACTCCAGCCTGGGTGACAGAGCGAGACTGCCTCAAAAAACAAAACAAAACAAAACAAAACAAAAAAAAAAAGAAAGTAAGCCGTGTTGTAAATAGGGTTAAATAAAACCCATCTGATGAGATTTTATGGTTTGTAGCCCCAGGGCACTTAGACAGGAATTTCAGCAAGAGAGAAAAAGGTGGGAGTTTACATGCCCTAACCTGGGAATTAGGATCCATTGATGTAAGAAATGCAGGGTCTGCAAACAGAACATCCTTTTCTTTCCTTCTTGCTTCCCTTTGCCATTAACTCTGGCCCTGTCCCTTATTATTTGCCCCTTCCCTTTGATGTTCCTTTTCTTCTTATCCAATTTTCATACTCTGCCCCCCCCTTTTTTCTTGTTTTTCTGGCTTTACTTGTAGGAACAAAGTGTCAGATAAGCCTCTGAAACAGCACCTTTTTGTCCTCCTCAGGGAGTGATGGGAGTTGAAAAGGAAGCATTTCTGCTGGGATACTCATGTGTTTTCTCCTCAGTGTATTTCAGGGTGCGTCTTTCCTTGCAGATTCTTTTTTTTTTTTTTTTGAGACAGGGTCTCACTGTGTCACCCAGGCTGGGGTGTAGTGGTGCGATCTTGGCTCACTGCAACCTCTGCCTTCCGGATTCCGGATTCAAGCGATTCTCCTGCCTCAGCCTCCCGAGTAGCTGGGGTTACCGGTGTGTGCCACCACGCCTGACTAATTTTTGTATTTTTAGTAGAGATGGGGTTTTGCCATGTTGGTCAGGGTGGTCTCGAACTCTCGGCCTCATGCGATCCGCCCGCCTCAGTCTCCCAAAGTGCCGGGATTACAGGCGTGAGCCACCGCGCCTGGTCTCCTTACAGATTCTTAAATGAGGTGGAGGGAGTAACCTCAGGGATTTCCGCTGGAGCTGTTTTACACTTAACTCTGTTGAATATTGCCACCTTGTGGAGTGAGTGGGAAATGCAGATGAGACAAGGAGACTCAAGGACAAAGGGATATTTGAAAATATGATAAAGAGGACCCCTGAGTAAATGGCCCTTCCTGGATGATGAATTTATTTTCTTGATGTTGTATAATCATTTTAACCAGTTTGTGATGCCGACTGATGTGCATCCTTTGAAAGGAGAGTGCTGTGAGAAGCATGGAAAGTAGACTTTGGAGTTCTAGAGAATTAGGATTGAACCTCAGCTGAGCCTGGTAGGAGCTGTGTAAACTTGAGAAAGTCACCTGACATCTCTGAGCTTCCAGGGCGATTCTGAGAAGAGCCAGTATGCGGAAGATGCCCTGGAAATGTTAATTTCCTTCCTCCAGTGATGAAGGAAGGAGGGCCCACATGTGAGGGCTTCCATGTGATCTGGGAGGTGTGGCTGCAGGTGGACGCATTGAGTCAGGGCTGGAGGGAAACTGACATTTACTGAGATATAAAGTACCAGGCACTGTGCTACCTACTTACATGTTTTCCTCTGGCCTTCCTGACACTCTGTGCAAAATGTACTGTTAACTCCACTTTATAGGTGGTGAAATGGATGCTTGGAGACATTGAGCAGCACATCATGCAGCTGAGCAGCAGTGAATGTGGCAAACCAGGTTATAAACTCAGTTCTGCCTTTTACTTTTGGTTTTATTTTTTTCCTTGTATCACATTCATCTGATTAGCGTTAGCAGAATAGTGCAGTGTTCTGTTGAATTCATCCTGGTTTCCTTGTAGGTTACCCCAGGGCATCTGTTTTAGAGACTGCTAAAGGTGAAGGTGAAGGGCAAATAGTGTAGCCTATCAGGTTCCACTTCTTCCTCCGCTGTCCACTGGGAGGGTGAAGTAGGGGCTGTCTCCAGAGACGTGAGTACTGGGGTGCAGTGGGAAGATGGGGGCCTGAGAAGCTAGGCTGAGCTGAGCAGAGAAGCCGGAAAGGATGAGAGCCTGAGGGAGGCTAGTCTGGACTAGGGAAGCCTTTTTGGGGATATTCCTGCGGATCTGTAGAGGAATGCTTCTGTGTGAAGGGTGGCCTGGGAGATACCGGTAACCTAAAAATGCTGGGAGTACTGTGATCTTGGTGGTTAGAAGACTGTAACTGTGCCAGGAGATTTTGGAGCCACAGTTGTCCTTGACTATGGTCAGTTGACTGTATATTTGGGGACAGCACACTGGCTGAGGAGGCCTGGGGAAAACTCTTAGGTTGAAGGATGGGTTGGTTACAGGTGCATTGCTGGAGCAAGAATAGTTGGGGGAGAGGAGGTAGCCGGAGTCGGAAAAGAAACACAGACTATATCTTACACCTGAGTGGTACTTGCTAGTTTAAAAATGTTCTTTTGCATGTATCATTTGAGCTATCAGGTAACCATCCACATGCGCTGAGTTTACTATGAGCCTGATGCTGCAAGGTACAGGGATTCAAATAAGGAAGGAGATGGACACGTTCTGTTCTAGAACTTGTAGCCGTCATTACAACTCTTTGAAGTGGGCAGATCAAGTATTATCGCATTTTCCAGATGGAAAAACAATGGCTCAGTGAGGTTAGGTGACTTGCCTGCTAGTGTATGGCCAGCTGGGAACTCAGTGTAGATTTACTGGTCAGGGAACCAGTGCTCCTGTTACCGCCCAACGGGTTCTTCTTGCCCACTGCCCAGATAGAGCGGATTTGTGAAGACAAGGGCATTGCAGTAGAGAAAGAGTTTAATGCATGAAGAGCTGGCTAAATGGGAGAATGGAGTTTTATTATCCAAATCAGCCTCCCTGAAAATTCAGAGGCTAGGGTTTTTTTAAAGATAGTTTGGCAAGCAGGGGACTAGGGAATGGTGAATGCTGATTGTTTGGGTTGGAGGTGAAATCAAAGGGAGTTGAGTCAGTTCCTGGGTGGGAGGGGCCCAAGGCCAGATGAGCCAGTTTACTGGCCTAAGTGGCACCAGCTGGTTCATCAGAATGTAGGGTCTAAAAAATACCTCAAACACGAATTTTGGGTTTTACAATAGTCGTGTTATCCATAAGAACAGTTGGGGAGGTTAGGAATCTTGTGACCTCTGGGTGGATGACTCCTGAGCCATAATTTCTAATCCTGTGGCTAATTCGCTAGTTTTACAAAGGCAGTCTGGTCCCCAAGCAAGGAGGAATTTTGTTTTGGGAGGGGCTGTTATCATCTTTGTATCAAAGTTAAACTATAAACTAAATCCCTCCCAAAGTTAGTTCAGCCTACACCCAGGAATGGACAAGGACAGCTTGGAGGTTAGAAGCGAGATGGAGTCAGTTAAGTCGGATCTCTCTCACTGTCATAATTTTGCTATGTCAAATTTCTTGTCATTGTCATGATTTTTGCAAAGGTGGTTTCACTCTTTCTAGCACTTCACGCAGACTCTAACAGCATTCAGATCTGTTGTGAGTTTCATTATGGAAATAGTCTTAGTTCAGGCACACAGCTGCAAGGGGCATCTGCAGCGTGTGTTCCCACCACGGATCCACGTCCTCTCACAGCCTAGGGGATGAGCAGTGGATCGTGGCTGGGAGAAGTGGATGCGAGTGAGTCCCTTCTGATTCTTTGCTGAATTCCCTTCCATCATGTTTGAACAGCCTTTCTGCAATGCCCCACGGTCCTGCAAAGAAACCAGCTGCTCTTTGTTATTCCTCTCTTTATGTATGAGCGAGGATTTTCTGAAGCTGGTAGTTTGGTTCAGTAATGGATGTATTGAAATCATCAAGCGGAAAATAACTAATTCATTTGCTGAAACTATAATTACAAAATTACCTGTATGTTTATATGTAACTCAAACATAAACACAGTCGACTTTAGCCAACTCCTTAACCTTAGCAGGCTCCTGTGCCTTTTGCTTCTGCTACCATTCCTTATACATTTTCATCAGCTTCTTACCTTCCTGTCAGTTTTCATTGTTGCCATTGACTCTGCCACCAACTCGGCATTCCCTAGACCTCAGTTCCTTATCTCTAAATGCTGAGAGTGGACTAAATGGTCTCTGAAAGCCCTTCTGGTTTGAATATCAATGCACATATGCCTCTGTGATATACCTGTTGACTTAGTTCGTGTCTTCCCAAAAGCAAACTCTGAGAGAAGAATCTGAATGCAAGTATTTTATTTGGTAGGTGATCGGGAAGTACCCCTAGAGGAGTAAGGAGGCGAAACAGGAACGGGAAGGAAGATAATACAGAATTAATTATCAAGCAAGCTACCGCTGTGGGCAGCCGGAGCTTAGAATAGCGTGGGGAAAGGAGGGAGCAGGAGTCGGAAAAGAAACACAGACTCTCTCTCAAATCTGGGTGGTACTTGCTAGTTTAAAAATGTTGGTGAGGGAACCAGTGCTCCTGTGGGAGCCCAGTGGGTTCTTCCTGCCCACTGCCCAGATAGAGTTTATTTATGAGGACAGGGGACTTGCAGTCGTCCTGCTGGGGGATTCTGGGAGACAGTGTAGACACTGTAGAGTTATTTCTATCAAGCGTTGAGGAAGTTGGGGTATTTTTCCCCTGGCCCCCCATCTGCCCCTGGTTGAAGGACACTTCTGGGGCATTCTCTTCGGGTGCTTCTGATGTTCACTGGGGAGAGAAACAGGCTGCTAGGGTCAGGGAAAAATCTCAAGCAGGGAGCCATAGTGTTCGTCATCTTTGGTGTATAGACAAAGAGTGGCAGGCCGGGTCTCCCTGACGCAGGCCTCCATGACAGCTGTCCTGGCATTGACTGAGTAGCTCCGTTAAACATTAAAAGCTGATCAGGCCAGTGCCCTTATACAATGGCTGGAATGTCACAGAAGCCCACCAAGAGTTTGTCTCGGCTTTTCCTGGGCCTTGAAGCTTGACTAGATAATGAAATAATTCTTAACAGGACCCGTTTAGGATTAAGCAAGTTTTACTGGGGGGTCTGAAGAAACTCCCCAGGCCTCCACAAACAAGTTTATTGGGGTCTAAAGGAACTCCCCAAACCTCCATGATTTACCAGGAGACAAGATAACGGTAATCACCCCAGCACCTGGACCCATTTAGATTAAGTTTACTGAGGCTCCAGAGGAAGGGCTTTAGGACTCAGACCTTAGTTACAGATGAAAAGAAGTTACTCACTTATGTGTTTAGATGAATGCACACTTACATGTAGACATATAGCTTAGAAGGTATATAAGCTCTGGAAAACTTTGTAATTTTGAGTTGGTCTGGAGATATTTTCTAGGCCTTCTCCCTGTAACCGGTTACAGAAATGAAAAACTCTCTTCCTCCCCAGTTCATCTGCATCTGGTTATTGGGCCATGAGAAATGGTAGCCTGACTGTCAGTCTGGTCTGGGAACAAAAGTGTTTGCAGTGTGTAGTGTATAGAGGTTAAGTGACTGACGAGCAGGGTATTGACAGTGCCCGCTACTTTTTTCCCCCCTTTTAAATTATTGCTTGTCTATGGATCTTTGGTTTTGAAAAAGTAGACCTATCTTTTTTGCCATTAGCACAGTCTAGTCCTGTTAAACTTGGCATATATCTCTACACCTTGTAAGAAGGAAAGATTTAGATTTCTTAAAGCGTTGCATTTTAACGGAGAAGCCATAGATTACGGGATCACCCTAAAAACTATACATCCTGAGATAAGTAGAGGTACTTACATTTTGTCAAAAGGATGCAAGCATTGTAGAATCAAAATTGTTGACTGCTGTGTAATAATTTGAGCTATGGGCCAGGCGCGGTGGCTCACGCCTGTCATCCCAGCACTTTGGGAGGCTGAGGTGAGCGGATCACATGAGGTCAGGAGTTCGAGACCAGCCTGGCCAATGTGGCAAAACCCCATCTCTACTAAAAAAAAAAAAAAAAAAAAAATTAGGTGGGCATGGTGGCAGGTTCCTGTGGCTGCTCAGGAGGCTGAGGCAGGAGAATCGCTTGAACCTGGGATGCAGAGGATGCAGTGAGCCGAGATCGTGCCACTGCACTCCAGCCTGGGTGACAGAGCAGACTCCGTCTTAATAATAATAATAATGATAATAATAAATTTGAGCTGCGAATAGAATACAGCATTCTCTCTTTGCCCTGGAATCACAGGCATTCTTGAAAGCCCCACTTCCTTGCCTGATGCCCGATTGTAAATACAGTATCTTTCACTCAGCATTCAGTAATTGTCTCTGCATTGTTCTTTGAGAGGATGGAGCTGAGATTTTCTCCTGTAGGAAATGCCTGGCCGGGCGTGGTGGCTCACGCCTGTAATCCCAGCACTTTGGGAGGCCGAGGCGGGTGGATCACAAGGTCAGGAGATCGAGACCATGGTGAAACCCCGTCTCTACTAAAAATAGAAAAAAAAAATTAGCCGGGCGCAGCGGCGGGCGCCTGTAGTCCCAGCTACTCGGGAGGCTGAGGCAGGAGAATGGCGTGAACCCGGGAGGCGGAGCTTGCAGTGAGCCGAGATTGCGCCACTGCACTCCAGCCTGGGCAACAGAGCAAGACTCCGTCTCAAAAAAAAAAAAAAAAAAAAAAAAAAAGGAAATGCCTGGAGCCTGGATGAACGTGTTAAAAGGGCAGAATGTGAACAAGAGCAGCTTCTCCCCAGGCTGTGTTCTCACAGGGAGGTGTTTGTTTACTTTGGAGGAGAAGCAGGTCACGTCTTCTCTGACCGGAACTGAGATTCGTAGGTGGTATAAGAGCCATGCTGAACACAGGACTAGTTAGACCTATCTGAGGTTCTAAGGTTCTCCTGAGTACTCTGCCTAAAGCCTGTGAATTATGAGGTTTTCTGGAGGGAACGGGCACTGGGAATCGGGCTGGAGGGAAAAAGCACTATTCCCAGCCCTATATGAGTGCTGGGTATTGTTCCTTCTAATCCTTCTAGGTGATTCCCTCCCCAGCCTTGGGTCATTTCCACCATGGATGCACTGGTCAGTTCTCTGCTGAATACTCAAGGGGGTATTGAAGGTCTCCCA
Source organism: Papio anubis (assembly GCF_008728515.1). Taxonomy (NCBI): domain Eukaryota; kingdom Metazoa; phylum Chordata; class Mammalia; order Primates; family Cercopithecidae; genus Papio; species Papio anubis. Next base: position 29,901,602 of record NC_044989.1, on the reverse strand, counting down.
CGGTTTTATCTCCACACAGCTCTCTCTTCTCCAGTAGTTTGTCCTGTAAATGCTGGCTGCATTGTTCTCCCCAAATTCTCTGAGTTCTGTCTCCTCAACTCAAGGAATCCTCTGTGCATTGCCTGGATGCCCTCTTTTCGGTTTCTACCTAGACATTCTCTCAAGGCAGTAAGCTGGGGCAATCATAGGTCCCATCTCAGGGATCAATCACTGGCCTTTATTTGCTGATGTCCACTATCATGACATAATTATTTTCATTTATTCCATCTGCATTTTCATTGTTTCAGGTGGGAGGATAAACCCAGCCTATATTAGGCTATCCTATTTTCTAGAAATGGAAGTCTCTATTTTTAAACAAAGCCTTATTTAGTAATATGTTATTTCAATTTCCTTTCATTACTTTTTGTTGTCTACCCAACCTCAGCTATTCACTCTATGGCCACGCTGCAAATCTTCCTTAATTTCAGTTTCCAGGCATTCTACTCTTTGGCCACCACACCCTAACTCACCAGCAGGTTTCCTGCAATCCCCTACTTCTGCCAACCCTTCAACCCCTCCAGTAACCCCAAATGCACAGATCCTGCCTCTCCCGTCCCTCCTGTCACTCTCCCGCTTCATGCTTCTCAAAGTCCTCACTCTCTTGCATACACTCAGATATTTTGCTCTTCTTTTGCTTTGTAGTATTCTCAGAGCAAAGCTTGAGCCTTGGTGATGTATAACTCTGTCTCTCTGTGCCTGTATTCACATAGCCAAAGGTGGCAGGAAAAATTCACAAAACCGCGCTGGTTGGTCTCCTCTAAATTCATTACCACAGACTTCAGTGGAGCAGTTACTCCTGCTCAGTAATCCCATCCTGTTTCCATAATCCATTCATTCTCACTTTTGTAGGTGATATTTTAAAAATATTTTCTATATTTTTTGAGCTCTGTGATCTAACCTGCAACACTACCTCCTCCACGCATACACTGAAAGACCTTGCTTTCTATTTCCGAGACAATGAAAGTGACTAGCAGAGAACTTCCACAGCACCCACCGCCACGTCTACCCTCCTCCTGTACCTGCACCCTCATGCTCCATCATCCTTCCTGCTTCTGCAATTTACATTTCAGCCTCCTAAATTTGACCATCTCTGGTATGCTACCCTACCTCCTTGCCTTCACTCCAGGCATTGCGTCTGCAATTCTCCATTTCCTGGACACTTCTTACATCTTCATTATGCCTGTAATCCTAGCACTTTGGGAGGCCAAGGTGGGTGGATTGCTTGAGCCCAGGAGTTTCAGACCGGCCTAGGTAATATAGTAAGACCTCATCTCTACAAAAATAAAGAACAGTTAGCCAGGGCTGAGCACAGTGGCTCACACCAATAATCCCAGCCCTTTGGGAGGCCGAGGCAGGCAGATCACTTGATGTCAGGAGTTCAAGACCAGCCTGGCCAACATGGTGAAACCCCATCTCTCAAAAATTAGCTGAGTATGGTAGCACATGCCTGTAATCCCAGCAACTCAGGAGGCTGAGGCAGGAGAATCACTTGAACCCCGGAGGCGGAGGTTGCAGTGAGCCAATATCACACCACTGCGCTCCAGCCTGGGTGACAGAGTGAGACTCTGTCTCAAACAAACAACCAAAAAAATTAGCCTGGTGTGACTAATACCTGTAGCACATGCCTGTAGTTCCAGCTACTTGGGAGGCTGAGATGGGAGGATCGCTTGAGCCCAGGAGTTTGAGGTTGCGGTGAGCTATGATCACATCACTGCATTCCAGCCTAGGGAAAAAGAAAAAACAACAAAAACCCACAAAACCTCTGTCTCCTTTATTTTTGTCTCCTTTTATCTTGATCTACTTTTTAAATTCACTGGTTCAATCTGTTCTGCTATTTAACCCATCTATTTTAATTTTTATTTCAACTATCGTGATAGTCAAATCTAATACTTCTACAGTGTTCCTTCCTAACATTTCCTACAACTGTTTTGCATTACTAACATCCTTACATGTCTTATTACTTTTACTTTTATGCTTATCTTTTTTTAAACCCTTAGCTCATGTGTTCAACATTTGTGTTTCAGATGAGTATATATTTCTTCCGTTTGCTGACTTTCTTTTGAGATACTTGTAACTCTCACTTGTCTAATTATTTTTGCCTCTGACCTCATGCTCCATTGGAGATATTAGATACTCTGGTAATGTACATTTTAAAGTGTTTTTTATTTGCATTTTGAGTTTTGAATTAATTGCCTTGTAATCAGAAAATGTGAACTATTTCATAGATATTCTTTGAAAAATATAGAGACTGGCTTTATGTCCTCCATAATATGTGGTCAATTTTTGTAATAGTTCCACAAGAGATTGAAAAGAGTGTCTATTTTCTAATTGTTGGGGGAAGCATTTTTATAAATGTCCATTTGATTAAGCTTATTAATGTATTGTTCAAATTTTCTATAACTTATATTTGGCTGTTCCATCTTTTTCGGTAACTGAGAAACATGCATCAAAAGATCTCACTATGATGCAGAATTTATTAATTCAGGCAATTTTTATTTGATATATTTTGAAGAAAGGTTATTAGTTATATACAAATATAGAATTGTTCTATTTTTCTGAGAATTGGAAAATTTATCACTGGATAAGTTACCTTTAAAAAAATCTCTAATAATGCTTTTTATCTGTTAAATTGTATTTTCACTCATGTTAATCTAGAGCTACGTATCAGTTCTATTGTTAATATATGCATAGCTCATCTGTTCCCAGTCTTTTACTTTCAAATTGTCTGTGTTCTTATATTTTAGGTGTATCTTAAAAATAGCATATGGGGGTGGGTGCAGTGGCTCATACCTGTAATCCCAGCACTTGGGAGGCCGAGATGGGAGGATCGCTTGAGGCCAGGAGTTTGAGACGAGCTTGGTCAACATAGTAAGACCCCATCAGACCCCATCTCTAAACAAACAAACAAACAAACAAAAGCATACTGTTGGATTTTGTTTGTCATCCAAAATGACAATCTCTTTCTTTTAACTCCTGAGAATAATAAATTTTTCTTCTTTATGACACTGTGATATATTATATATTATATTCATGTATCATTTTGGGCTTTTTACTTGCCCATATTTTCAATGCGATTTCCTCTCCATTTTTTTTTTTTTTTTTGAGACGGAGTCTCACTTTGTTACCCAGGCTGGAGTGCAGTGGTGCCATCTTGGCTCCCTGCAACCTCTGCCTCCTGGGTTCACCCATTCTCCTGTCTCAGTCTCCCGAGTAGCTGGGACTACAGGCGCCCGCCACCACGCCCGGCTAATTTTTTGTATTTTTAGTAGAGACAGGGTTTCACCGTGTTAGCCAGGATGGTCTCGATCTCCCGACCTCGTGATCGGCCCGCCTCGGCCTCCCAAAGTGCAGGCGTGAGCCACCGCGCCTGGACTCTCCTCTCCTTTTTTTTTAACCTATTTTAGGATTCATTTGCTTTTTGTTTAGTTCTATTTATCTATACTGTTTTAGAAGTTGCACATTTTGTTTTTTATTTATAGTTGTTTAATTTTTAACAGTTGCTCTTTGTATTTTAATATATATATAACTTAAAATTTAACATTATTAAACATTTTTATCATTCTTCTGAAAAACACAAAGATATTTGTCCTTAATTCCAACTGCCTGTTCCCATGATAGATGTTTTATGTAATATTTTTGTCATTTTAAACCATACAATTTAGATATTTTTGCTATTGTTTTACACAGATAATTTGTGAAGATTTACCCACATTTGTCAGCTTCTTTTCTCACTTTTTCTTTTTGTAATGCAGACAGTTTCTTCTTCCTGAAGTATCTTTAGTAGTTTCTTTAGTGAAGATAGCTGATGATAAGCACTCTTAGTATTTATTTATTTGAAAATGTAGCTCGTGTTAGACATGGGTCAAATTTTGTCTGCTTTTTCACATGAAGGTCCAATTGCTCTAGCACCATTTGTTGAAATGGCTACCTTTTCTCTATTGAATTGCCTTGACATCTTTGTTGAAAATCAATCCATCATATATAGGAGAGTCTGTTGTGTCTCCCTATTCTCTTTCACTGATCTATGTCTGTCTTTTCACTAATACCCCACTGTCTTGATTACTATAGCTTTATATTATGCTTTGAGATCAGATAATGTGGGTCCTCCAAAGTTGTTATGGCTAATTTGATTCTCTTGCCTTTCTATGTAAGTGTTAGAATCAGCCTATCAATTTCTATTTTTAAAAGCCTATGAAGAGTTTGATTTTGTTTTTGCTTTTGTTTTTGAGACAGGGTCTTGCTCTGTCGGCCAGGCTGGAGTGCAGTGGTGTGATCACGGCTCACTGCAACCTTGACCTCCTGGGCTTACATGGTCCTCCCACCTCAGCTTCCTGAGTAGCTGGGGACTACAGGCACGCACCACCATGCCCGGCTAATTTTTGTATTTTTATTAATAATAGAGATGGGATTTTACCATGTTTCTCAGGCTGGTCTCGAACTCCTGAGCACCAGAGATCTGCCTGCCTCAGCCTCCCAACGTGCTGGGATTACAGACGTGACCCATCACCATGGCCGGCTGAAGAGTTTGATTTTCATTGTATTGAATTAATGGATCAATTTGGGGAGGATTGACATATTAGCAATAATGACTCCTCCAGTTCTTTAACTCATTTTTGAAGTATCGTTTGAAATAGCACCAATATATGAAATAATTCAATTTAAATCTATCAAAATATGTGCAAGAGTTGTATGCTGTACTCTAGCAGTCCCCAACCTTTTGAGCACCAGGGACCAGTTTTGTGGAAGACAATTTTTCCATGGACTGGAGCATGGGATTGGGGGTGGGGGTTGGTTTTTTGGGATGAAACTGTTTCACCTCAGATCATTAGGTATTAGATTCTCCTAAGGAGCACACAACCTAGATCCCTTGCATGCACAGTTTCCAACAGGGTTCTCGCTCCCACGTGAATCTAATGCTGCCATTGATCTGACAGGAGGCGGAGCTCAGGCGGTAATGCTTGCTTGTCTTCTGCTGTGCACCTCGGTTCCTAGCAGGCCATGGACCAGTACTGGTCTTTAGGGGGTTGGGGACCACTACTGCAGGCACAAAACTGTGGCAATGTCAAAGAAGATCTAATTGATTGGAGCGATATGCCAGTTATTTTAATGGGGATAATTTAATATGAAGAATTGTTAATGAGGCATAAATGTGTTAACCACGTTTCAGAAAACAACAAACAAACAAACAAAATCCTAAGTGTTAGAAAGGTAGCAAGTACAGATACCATCCCTAAAGCTGGGAGAGCAAAAGTAAGAGACTGGAATTAGTAAAACTTTGCAAGCTTGGAGGAGGGGACGCGTGAAGCTGAAATTTAGATTTTGGGGAAGGGGTTACCTCCCATTTGGTGGTGGTACCTCCGAGCTCAGAGGTAGGGCCTTTGGGATTTGGAATCCAGACCTCTGAGGAGAGGCTCAGCTGGTGGGTGCTGGTCTCTCTGAGGGTATGCAATGAAGGCTTGTTCTGCTAGAGCTGAAAGACTACACACCGAAGACTGGGCACGGTGGCTCATGCCTGTAATCCCAGCACTTTGGGAGGCCAAGGCAGGTGGATCACAAGGTCAGAAGTTCAAGACCAGCCTGGTCAATATGGTGAGACCCTGTCTCTACTAAAAATACAAAAATTGGCCAGGTGTGGTGGCGTGCGCCTGTAGTCCCAGCTATTCGGGAGGCGGAGGCAGGAGAATTGCTTGAACCCAGGAGGCAGAGGTTGCAGTGAGCCGAGATTGCGCCACTGCCCGCCAGCCTGGGTAACAGAACAGGACTTCATCTAAAAAAAAACCCAAAAAAACAAAAAAACTACAAACTGAATTCAGCTGATGCTGTGGGAAAGAACTGCTGCTGCCAAGGAGAAGCATTGCTGAGGTGATGCTCACAGGAACAGGGAGCAGACAGGAAGCCGACAGGAGAAAGTCTCTCCATCCTTGCATTCTGCCTTTAGTGCCTCCTACTGGCAGAGCCTAACAAGAAGCCGGCTGCTAGGTCAGACGTGTGATGTACAGTCTCAGCCACAGCATCTCAAAACACAGAAGACTTAGCCTAACAACTGGAATAATCAGAGAGCAAAGGAAACCAAGTAGTAGGGTATTTATAGTATTAAAATACATGGCTTAACAGCAGTTGAAATGCTGACAATAATATTAAATAAAAACAAGTTTTACATAGCAACCCAAAATAGAAATGAGTCAAGGAAGAAACTATGCATGAGAAAACAAAGGGGGCAATTCAGCAAATTTAGAACTGTATACACATCACAAAAATGAAGGCATGGGATGAATGCAAGCCCTTCCACTGGGTTAATAGCATTTGTAGATACTAAAATGAGACATTGCAAACGTTTTCTGGGCAAGTTCTTACCCAAAGTATCAATTCCTTTTTAAGATGTCATTGATCCATAGATCAATGACATTGATCCCCGTAGAAGGGATCAAAATTCTTGGCTAGTACTCAAAATTTTTTTCATACTCTGTTTTGGCAGTAGTTTCTCAAACTTTCTACACAATTTGATCTTACATATTTGGTTCGTTTAGAAATTTCTGTATTCCTAATAAGATACGTTTAGTTGTGATTGCTGGAATCCAATCCTTATCTTCTTCTAAGATGGGCAGGCACAATGCATCTAAAGGATAGCCATTGAGTGAAATAATGGTAGTTAAATTTACATGATTGTGTTGAGGATGGAAAATCATCCCTGGGAAACAATCATGGGTTTTTAAGCAGGTCTCTTTCCATTTACTTTAAAAAATATTCCTTTTAAATTTAAAAATTTTAATTGATAATCAATAATTGTATATATTTGTGGGGTGCAATGTGATGTTTTGATGAACCTGGAAAACATAAACCTAGGTGAAATAAGCCAGGCATAGAAAGACCAATACTGCAGAATTTTACTAATATGTGCAATCTGGAAAAGTTGCAGTCATAGAAGTAGAGAGTAGAATGGTAGTTACTAGGGGCTGGCGGAAGGGGATGGATCCGAATGGGGAGATGTTGATTACAGGGTGCAAAGTGTCAGACAGGAGTAATAAGCTCTAGTGATCTATTGCACATTGCACAGAATGGTGACTATAATAGATAACTGCATTGCGTATTTCAAAGTTGCTAAAAGAGTATATTTTAAATATTTTCACCATTAGAAAAAGTCTCTCTCTTTTTTTTTTTTTTTTTTTGGAGACAGAGTGTTGCTCTGTTTCCCAGGCTGGAGTACAATGGCACGATCTTGGCTCACTGCAACCTCCGCCTCCTGGGTTCAACCGATTCTCCTACCTCAGCCTCCTGAGTATCTGGGTGGCACCCACCACCACGCCTGTCTAATTTGTGTATTTTTAGTAGAGATGGGTTTCATCGTGTTTGCCAGGCTGGTCTCGAACTCCTGACCTCAGGTGATCCGACCACCTCGGCCTCCCAAAGTCCTGGGATTACAGGCATGAGCCCACTGCACCCGGCCCCAAAAGTATCTTTTTAATGGAGTCTTTTCTGTCCTAGAGTGTCACTCTCTCAGTCCAGAAGGCTGATTCTGACATCTGGATTTTTTGTAGATATTGTCGCAAAACTAAATGAGAGGTCTTTTGCCATGTTTTTCTCTTGGACCTGCATATAGGAGTCATGCTTGATATCCTTCGTGTCCCCTTTTCCACGTTTAAATTGTAAGTTTCCTTTTATGTTTCCATTTATGATAGAGTCCCTTGCAGGCAGTTGGGAACCCTCTTGGCATGGGTGGTAGGCATTGGTGTGGGGGAAACTGTGCTTCTCTTTGCCTTGGGTGCCTTCTGGAACCCTTGCCTGGTTTTTGATTCAACGAGAGACATCGTGCTTGAAGAATTGTAAAGATAATTTGGGGCACTGGATGATATCTTCCTCCAAACACGATCCACTTTTGCCTCAGTCAGCCGGCTGTGCTAGGCAAAGACTTAATCCATTTTGAGATGCAGTTGGTTTGACACTGGTTTTGATCTCTCTCTATAAGGGCTGTCACTGTCACTCCCTGCTAGGCTCCTACTGGAAGACCTGGGAATACTTAACAGGGTCCTGAGCTCCACTTTGTCTCTCTCTAGCCCTTAATACTACCAACAGCTTTCTTAGCCTCTCAGCATCTTTGTTGCCATTTTCTTCGGAACTTCCCATTCTCTCAGCTGGCCACTTTCAGCAACACCTTGGGAGGAAAAAGCATTGCTGAGTTTCACTCACATCTCTATACTTCCCTTCTCTTTGAGGTCCAGGTTCAAGGTTGCACTGTGTTGGTAGCTTTCTGAGGTTTGAAAACATCTTTTAAAACAAGAAATATGTTCTCCGTTTTTTTAAAAAAAGATGTTCTTAATAGAAACTTGGTCTTGTGTAGGCCGTAGTTTGAAGCAGAACCTATTCAGTTTTTGAAAACAATGATTATGTTTTTATTTCTAGAATTTCTTTTCAGATCTTTTCGGAATATTCTTAATCACTTTTTATAGGTTGGAACATAATTTCCATATTTCCTATTTCATTAAATGTGTGCACATATTTTATCAAGATAAAATTATTACACACTAAAATTGGCACAGTTTGATGAATTTTGACAATCATACACACCTATGAAACCACTATCTGGTCAACGTATAGAATAGTGCTGTAATCCCAACAACTTCCCTGTATATCTTTTCAGTTAATTTTCCTCCTCTCTCTTAACTGTTCTGATTTTTGTCACCCATAGATTAGTTTTGTCGGTTTTATTTGTTTGTTTGTTTGTTTTGAGATGGAGTCTCGTTTTGTCACCCAGGCTGGAGTGCAGTGGTGCGATCTTGGCTCACTACAACCTCTACCTCCTGGGTTCAAGTGATTCTCCTGCCTCAGCCTCCCACATAACTGGGATTACAGGAGCACACCACCACAGCTGGCTAATTTTTAAATATTTTTAGTAGAGATGGGGTTTCTCCATGTTGGCCAAGCTGGTCTTGAATCTCTGACCTCATGTGATCCCCCCGCCTCAGCTTCCCAAAGTGCTGGGATTACAGGCATCAGCCACTGTGCCTGGCCTATTTTGTTTGCTTTTGAACTTTATATAAATAGAATTGTATGGTATGTGTGTGGCTTTCGTATCTACCGTCTTTTGCTCAACATAGCGTTTTTGAGATCCATCCACATTGTAGCTTATTCCTGTAATTTATTTTCTTTCTATTACTGAGTAGTATTTCACTGAACGAGTATCCCACACTTTGGTTATCCCTTCTCCTATGGATGAACATTTGGGCTGTTTCTAGGTTTTCACCATTATAAATGAAGTTGCTATAGACATTCTTGGACAGGTATTTTTGTGGACATATGGCCTCTTCTATTTTTACTTAGTTTATCTTCTGTACCTGATCATTTTAATACCTGCATCATTTGGGATGTTACGCTTTGCTTTTTTGTTCATCTTTTCCTGGTGTTTGTTTCCTTGTGGTTTTGGCAGTTTTTGATTTGATAGTATTTTGCTGACTGGGAATCCTGAGAATTTGGAGCAGTTTCACATTTGCATCTTCCAGGTACCCAGGGTGATTCTGACTGAGAAGCACTCGAGATTGATTTTTCTCTGGGGTTCCCTATGTAGAAACAGTATATTTTCAAACCCCTTCTATAAGAAGGAAGGTTTGTGCATGTAAATTTCCAGGAAGCTTTTTTTTTTTTTTTTTTGAGAGAGGGTCTCACTCTCATGCCCGGGCTGGAGTGAAGTGGTGCAAACCTAGCTTCCTGCCGCCTTGTCCTCCTGGGTTCAAGCCATCCTCCCGTTTTTGTAGCGATGGAGGTCTCACCATGTTGTCCAGGCTGGCCTCGAACTCCTGGGCTCGAGTAACCTGCCCTCCTCTGACTCCCAAACTGCTGGGATTACAGGCATGAGCACCATGTCTGGCCTTATTTATTTATTTATTTATTTAGTTTTTAACCACAACCTGTAGCCTGAGACAGACAAGTTTCCCGGTCAGCTTCTACACTGACACTTCCTCACAGTCACCACTCTTCAGGGCATAGCTCCTCAGAGATGTGGATTCATGTAGAGGTCTCACATCCCATCCTCCACCCTGGGTCTCTCAGTGCCTTGGATCTTCCATGAGACTGTTACAATAGGGCTTCTAGGTTCTGGGCAGAAGACCCTAGACATTAAAATAGGGTAACCTGAGCTTCTCTCGTTGGTCTCCTTTTAGATCCTTCTTCATTTTCGTGTCACCAGATTATCCCCTCCCTCCGAACAGAGGTGCCTGTGTTTTAGAAATGCCAGGGAAATGCTCACTGGGGCTCGCAAACAGGAGCATTTGTGGGCTCTGGAGCACCCAGTGCTGGCTGCTTGGCACTGCCAGTCCACTAAGCGGCCTTGAGCAAGTGACCTGGCCTCCAGGAGCCCCAATTTCCTCACCTGCAAAGTGCAGATAATCCTCCCCCACTCCCTGTGGGATTGTGATGAGCACCAAATATGTCTTTGCATGGAGCTTAGCACATGGTAGGCACATATCCAAGGGCTAGTATGAGCCATCAGCCCTCCTCCGCAGCTCGTGGTCAGGTCTGACAAGCTATTGATCTTAGCATATGTTAGCAAACTGGTGCCAGCAAACATTTTATGCAATGTAGTTTAAAATAAAACTTGTAATGATTACCAGAAAAAAAAGTAGGTCAACAGGACAAGTCAGTCCGAGACTGAGACACCTGCAGAGAGGGCTATCTGTCTCTCGATTTCCCTCTTCACTTTCAGACCTTGTGGATTTCTCTTACTTTCTTCTGAGCCAAGCTATGCATTTTAAAAAAAAAGTTTGTCTATCTTGTACTTTTAGATATTTATAGCACTAGTTCCTCTCCCTCACCACCCACCCTGGCAATATCTGGCCGCCTTTTTGCCAGAAGTACAGTCCTCAAAATACTTTTCCCCAAGCTCTGCTCTGTCTTCTGCAGAGGGTATATCTCTGCTTCAGGCTTTCCACTTTCTGCATTCCTATTTTTAGAGTGAGCAGCAAGTCTGCTTACTCAGCATAAAATCCTGTATCGTCACAGGTTTTTTGGATAGTGTTTTAGCATGTACTTCTTTCCCTCTATCTTTGATCAGAAGTGGCAGAGCTGTTCGCTGGTTTGCTACCTGGTGTCAACCAACATCTAGTTTTTTGTAAAGTTTTCTCCTTCGGCCCACTTCCCACCTCCCCTGCCTCCGTGGGCCGGAGTGAGTTCTGAGATGCTCTTCCTTCACTGCCAAGCTCACGGTTGCCGGTTGGCCTGTGCGCTGACTTCGGCAGAACCGTGCACCACCCAAGGACTGGAGAGGGACTTGACTAATCTCTGCCTGCTCTGTCGACTTGGCCCAAATGGCGATTACTCCCCATCAACTGGGCTTTAGGGTTTTGGCTGTTTCGTAGTTTCCCTGAAGGTGGATTTTCTTCTCTGTTTTCCATTCTTTTTGGAAAGGAGAGTTGTGTAGAAAGGCTTTTGCACTGCCATCTTAGCAGAGGTGGTCTGTTCCGGGTGTGAGTACTCCCTGAGCCGCCATGGCCAGCCTGGAGGCTGGGTCTTATTTTATATTTGGGGCTCCCGATCTGGGACTCTAGATGCCCACCCCCATGTCTAAGGCATCCTGGCTACATTTTGGTGATGTGGTGTTATGGAATGATCACTTCACTTAGGATTAGGAAACCTGGATTTGTTAATAAATACCTTAAGGCCAGGTGCAGTCACACTTATAATCCTAGCACTTTGGGAGGCCAAGACAGGAGGATCCCTTGAGCCCAGGAGTTCAAGACCAGCCTGGGCAACAAAGTGAGACCCCATCTCTACAAAAGATTAAAATAATTAGTTGGGCATGGTGGTATATGCTTGTAGTCCCAGCTACTTGGGAGGCTGAGGTGGGAGGATTGATTGAGCCCAGGAGACGGCAGTTGCAGAGGACTGTGATTGTACCACTGCACTCTAGCCTGGGTGACAGTAAGACCCTGTCTCAAAAATAAAATAATGAAAAAGAAAAATACCTTAACGTCTCTGTGTCTTAGCCTTCTTTTCATAAAATGGGACTTTGAGGACTTGTGCTACTGGCCTTATGAGGTTGTCTTGAGGATCAATTGAGGTAATAAATATGAAAGTATTTTAAAGACAGTCAACCTCTCTCTTTTTTCGGGTCTCATCATGGGAAAGAGCGAGCCATTTCTGTTTCACAGGGTTTGGCTATTTCTCCCATGGTCACGTAACTCCACTCTGTAGCCTAGCTTGCCCTCCTGACCTGGGAAGCCCAAGCGCTGCCCTGGCTGTGTGATGCCAAGGAGTCCATCCCTCTTCTGTGTCCTCAATACAAAAAGATTTGTGGAGAGCCTGGAGTGATCTCAGTGACCACTGGGTGTCACTCTTGGCCTCAAAATTGTGTGTTACCTCCAGCCCTGTAGTTTTCCTTTCCTCAGCCTTGTTTCTCAGCAGTAAGCATGGCCAGTCTCAATTTCTAGTATGTGTTCCCTGCCTTCTTTTTTTTTTTTTTTTTTTTTTTGAGACAGAGTCTTGCTCTGTCACCCAGGTTGAAGTGCAGTGGTACGGTCTTGGCTCACTGCAACCTCCACCTCCCGGGTTCAAGTGATTCTCCTACCTCAGCCTCCGTAGTAGCTGGGATTACAGGCTCCTGCCACCACACCCGGCTAATTTTTGTATTTTTAGTACAGATGGGGTTTTACATATTAACCAGGCTGGTCTCGAACTCTGACCTCAGGTGATCTGCCCGGCTCAGCCTCCCAAAGTGCTGGGATTACAGGCATGAGCCACCTCGCCTGGCCTCCCTGCATTCTTACAATTCTTGGCACCAACACTCGGAGTCATCACGCAGCATTCATTCAGGCCTTTGCTTTCAGGCGGAAGGTTCTCGTGCCATCCCAATTTATTTTAATTTTTGCCTAACCAATGTGTGACCAGAAGGGTACATATCTATGGCCAAAATGTTCATAAGTTGAATTTCATAACTAAAAGTCAGCAAATTTTTACAAGTCAGCACATTTGGGACTGGTTATGTCAAGTCCCCTGCCACCACTGTCCCCAAGATTTTGCTGCTAAAAAAAGTGTTTTAAAAGCGTTGCCTCGGGGTGACCTAGTTATTCTAACAGCAGCACGAGGAAGAGGGAAGTTTCTGACTTGACTCCACCGAAGTCCTGCGGCTCCACAAAGCCAATGGCTGCCGCAGTTTAGCTTTTATCTTTCTGGAGCTCTCGAGGGGCATCAACTGTTGATTACTCTCCTGTTTTAAAAATTCTCCCTGAACTTTTGTGCACTATTTTCTCCTGGTCTGTTTGCTAGTTCTCTCGTTCCCCCACGGTCTTGCCCCTTAAATGTCACCATTTCCTACACTACTGTCCTTGGTCTCTGTTCTGGCACCCTACACAGTCTACTCACCCATTGGTTCCAAATCCACGTCTTATATCCAGGCCTCTGTGCATTGCCATCTCTACTTGGGTGTCCTGAAGGATGTTGTTTTAGAAACTAGCTTTATTGAGGTATTTATATTCAATAAAATTCATTCATTTTAGGTGTATAGTTTCACAAATTTTCGTGATTGTATAAGATATAGTCATGTAACTGCCACCTCAATCAAGGTATTGGTCTCAGAAAAAGGCACTGTCTCTCACTCTGTAAAATTTCTTTTTCACGTCTTGGCCTTGGCTTTCAGTGTTCTCGCACCTTAAAAAGCTTCCTCCTACCCCTTTGCAGTTGGTCTCCTTCCCCACCCTAACCTGGTCCCTGGCATGCACTCTGATGTCTGCTTTCTGTCACTATGTTGTTTTGCCTTTTCTAGAACTTTAGAAAAATGGAATCCCATGGTGTATGGTCTTTGTGTTTGACTGCTTTCACTTCGCCTAATCCCCACTTTTGATGTGTGCAGAAACAATCTCATTTCTCATGCCAGGTTCTGCATGTGATGGCCCCTCTCTTCACCCGACATCAAAACTAGAAAGTTAAGGTTCATCCTCCCGAGGCCCCTTCCTCTCACTCACTGCCCCCCTCCGATTACACCCCATGCCATGAGTAATTAGTCAGGAAGTCCCAGCGCGTCTCTCTGTTCTGTATTTTTAAAATTTTTTTGAGACGGGGTCTTGCTCTGTCACCCAGGTTGGAGAGGAAGTGGTGTGATCTCGGGTCACTGCCACCTCCACCTCCCAGGTTCAGGTGATTGTCCCGCCTCAGCCCCCTGCATAGCTGGGATTACAGGCATGCACCACCACATCCAGCTAATTTTTGTATTTTTAGTAGAGATGGGGTTTTGCCATGTTGGCCAGGCTAATCTCAAACTCCTGGCCTCAAGTGATTCACCCACCATAGCCTCCCAAAGTGCTGGGGTTACAGGCTTGAGCCATTGCACCCGGCCTGTTCTGTATTTTTCAGTCCACCTTTCTCTTTATTCTCAAGGTTGCTGACTTAAGTGAGATTCTCTTCACTTCTTGCCTCTCCTAACTGGTCTTCATGCCTCTAGTCAGGACTTTTTCAATCTGCCCTTCTGAAAACTGCCAGTGTGACCTTCTAAAACACAAATCTGCCTGTAATCCCAGTCCTTTGGGAGGCCAAGGCAGGAAGGATGGCTTGAGGCTAGGAGTTTGAGGCCAGCCTGGGCAACAAAGCAAGACCCTGTCTCTACAAAACATTTTGAAAATTAGCCAGGTATAGTGGCTCACAAACTGTAGTGACAGCTACTTGGGAGGCAGAATTAGGAGGATCGTTTGAGTCCAGGAGTTTGAGGCTGCAGTGAGCTATAATTGTGCCACTGCACTCCAGCCTGGGCAACAGAGAATGACTCTGTCTCTAAAAACAAAACTAATATCAAACAAACTAAACCCACAAATCTGCTCTTTCCACTCTCCTACTTCAGTGGTTCCCCATGGCTTCTAAGCTTAACAAATGACACCCTCCATAATTAGATTTGTTTCTGCCTAAATCTCTATACCTTATTTTCCAGAACTCTCTCAAATGCAGCTATACTCAGCCATTACTTGTGTGTCTTTTTCCAAGGGCCATTCTCACTCATGCTTCTGTGTGCATGCTGTTCCCTCAGTCTGGGAAACCCCTTTCCTCCTCCTTCCTCTAGCCAACTCCTACCTAGTCCTTAAAAGCCAACCCACCTGACTCCTCCTCTGCAATACCTTCCCTCACCAGTGCCCCAGACTGGGTTAGGTGCTCCTCCAAGGTGTTCCCTCCATCATAGTATTGGTCATCAGTCATTATCAATCTACTTGTCGAGCTAGTAATCTGTCCCTCCCACTAGACTATAAGTTCCTTGAGGAGTTTGTATCTTGTTCAACTTTGTGTCCTTGTTTCTAGCACAGGGTCAGGCACGTTGGAAGCATCCAATGAATCTCCTCAGAATGACTGAGGGAGGATGGAGGGAGAGATCCGAAGCTTCATAAGGAGGCAGGGATGAGGGTCAGGAAGACCTGGTGGAGAAAATAAATGCCCCATTCCATGGCCTCAATCATAGATACATCTACTACTGTGAAAGAGGAGAAGAGTTAGGTGGGAGTCCTGGCAGATAATCCATGAAGGAGAATGAAGTGTGGGAAGGCAAGTTCAAATGCCTGGTGCCCTGGCTTTGGCAGTGAGAGTGTCTGATGAGAGAAGGAGGATAGTGTAAGGGAAAACCAAGAGGGAATGAGATCTTAAATGATGCCACACAGCAAAATAAGAGAAGCACATGTTCTTAGATTTATTTATTTATTTTTTGAGACAGGGTCTTGCTCTGTCACCTAGGCTTGAGTGCAGTGGCACGATCACGGCTTACTGCAGCCTCTACCTTTCGAGCTTAAGCAACCTTCCTACCTCAGCCCTTCTGGAGGCTGGGAGTATAGGCGTGTGCCACCATGTCCAGCTAATTTTTAAATTTTTTGTAGAGACAGGGTCTCAGTTTGTTGCCTAGGTTAGTCTTGAACTCCCGGGCTCAAGGAATCCTCCTCCCTTGGCCTCCCAAAGTGCTAGCATTACAGGTGTGAGCCACCATACCTGGCCTCATTCCTAGATTTTTGCATGAAAGAGACAAAGACTCCTGAGTCCCAGACAGTGTTGTTTTCACATCACATACTAGATGGATCCCGATCGTTGTTTCTTACCATGAACAGGGTCCTGTAGTTTTCACAGTACTTTCCCAAGCACTGTCTTATGGTATCTGCACATCAACCCAGGGAAGTAGACAAAGATGAGCTGATGGATCTGGCCTAACCAATGAGGAATCAGAGGCTTAGAGATTCTAGTGCCTTACTCATGCCACAGGGCTGGACCTCTTCCTATGACAGCTTCTGCCTCTAAGGTGATACCTTGGGCTGAGTTGCCAACGTCAGTTGTGTTTAAAAATGATGTGCCTGAGAAGGCTGTTGACTATTTGCCGACTCTACAATAAGACAATAGAGACCTGACAAAGGATGTCCAGAGGCGGAAAAAGCTACTGTAGGTTGGAGAGCAATCTCTGAGTGAATGAAATGTTAGAACCATTTAATGTTACGTGAACAGAAGAACTGTGAATTCCCTAAAGTATAATGTCTTCCAATTGCACAGCTGGGGCAACTGGCCAAGGAAGCTTTGGACTAGCTGGAGCTTTATGGGATGAAACATTTCCTGTGATAGTGCTTTTTCCTTTTTTTAATGAAACAGAAAAGAAATGATTCTCAGAGGAGAAAAGAGATTGTCATAAAAGGAGACAGTTTTCTTTTCACTCTTTAGTAGATGTTCTTGTGTTAAATGATGTTGAATCTTAATACCATACTATCAATCTTACCACAACATAAAATATAGAAATTTTTGTTTTGAATGGAAGATCAGCGTTTTTCTTAGTCTATATAACCTAGAGGTTAAGAACACAGGTTAGTCAATCCTGGCTGCACCACTTACTTAGCTGTAGGACCTTTTTTTTATTTTATAGAATTGCTTATGCATTCTATACCTTAGAGCTGCTCCTACCACATAGGCTTATTTAAGTACTAACTGATATAATCAATAGAAAGAATTTAACATGTTGTTGATAATATTATAATAATGTAGTTTATTTTTGCAAGTAGCTTGTTTTAACTTTTTTTTTTTTTTTTTTTTTTTTTGAGACAGAATCTCACTTTACTCCCAGCCTGAAGTGCGGTAGTATGATCTTGGCTCACTGTAGCCTTCACTTCCTGGGCTCAAGTAATCCTTCTGCCTCAGTCTCCCAAGTAGCTGGGACTATAGGTGTGCACTACCACACCTGGCTAATTTTTTTTTTTTTTTTTTGAGACAGAGTCTCGCTCTGTTGCCCAGGCTGGAGTGCAGTGGCACAATCTCGGCTCACTGCAAGCTCCGCCCCCCCCCCCCCCCGCCCCCCGGTTCATGCCATTCTCCTGCCTCAGCCTCCTGAGTAGCTGGGTCTACAGGCGCCCACCACCACGCCCAGCTAATTTTTTGTATTTTTAGTAGAGATGTGGTTTCACCGTGTTAGCCAGGATGGTCTCTATCTCCTGACCTCGTAATCCACCCGCCTCAGCCTCCCAAAGTTCTGGTATTACAGGCATGAGCCACCATGCCCGGCCACAGCTGGCTAATTTTTTTATTTTTATTTTTGTAGAAATGAAGTCTCTTTTACTATGTTGCCCAGGCTGGTCTTGAACTTCTGGTCTCAAGGGATCTTTCTGCCTTGGCCTCCAAAAGTGCTGGGATTACAGGTATGAACCAACATGGCTGGCCCCATTTCATTCTTATAACAACCATATGAAATAGGCAGGGTAGGGATTATTATTGCATTTCAACATTTTTTTAATTTTTAATTTTTGTGGGTGCATGGTAGGTGTATATATTTATGTGGTACATGAGATACTTTGATACAGGCATGCAATGCATAATAATTACATCAGAGTAAATGAGACATTCATCAACTCAAGCATTTATCCTTTGTGTTAAAAACAATTCATTTATACTCTTAGTTATTTTGGAATGTACAATTAAATTACTATTGACTATAGTCACCCTGTTGAGCTATCAAATACTAACCATCCACACTTCCCCCAACCCCCAGTGCCCTCAGCCTCTGGTAACTATCCTTTTACTCTCCGTCTCCGTGAGTTCAGTTGTTTTAATTCCTTTTTTAAAGAACAGGATCTTGCTGTGTTGCCCAGGCAGGTCTCAAACTCCTGAACTCAAACTGTCCTCCCACCTCTGCCTCCCTAAGTGCTGGGATTATAGGCATGAGCCACTGTGCCTGGCAGAATTCCTTGTATGTTCTGGTTCTTAATCCTTGTTAAATGGGTAGTTTGCAAATATTTTCTCTCGTCTCTTTATTTTGTTCTTTCCTTTGCTGTACAAAAGCTTTTTAACTTAATGTGATCCCATTTGTCCATTTTGGCTTTGGTTGCCTGTGCTTATGGGGTATTATTCAAGAAATCTTGGCCCACTCCAATGTCCTGGAGCATTTCCCCAATGTGTTCTTTCAGTAGTCTCATAGTTTGAGGTCTTAGATTTATGTCTTTAATCTATTTTTAGTCTATTTTGATTTGGTTTTTGTATATGGCAAGAGATAGAGGTCTGGTTTCATTCTTCTGCATATGGATATCTAGTTTTCACAGGACAATTTATTGAAGAGACTGCCTTTTCCTCAATATGTGTTCTTGGCACCTTTTTTGAAAATGAGTTCACCGCAGATGCATGGATTTGTTTCTGGGTTCTCTATTCTGTTCCATTGGTCTGTGTGTCTGCTTTTATGCCAATACCATGCTGTTTTGGTTACTATAGCTCTATAGTACAATTTGAAGTCAGATAATGTGATTCCTCCAGTTTTGTTCTTTTCGTAGCTTTGGCTGTTCTGGGTGTTTTGTGGTTCCATATCAATTTTAGAAGTGCTTTTTTTTATTTCTGTGAAGAATGCCAGTGGTATTAGTTTGGCACAAAAGTAATTGTGGTTTTTTGCCTTTGAAAGTAATGGCAACTTAATATTTTGACGGGAGTTGTACTGAATCTGTAGATTGCTTTGGGCAGTGTGGACATTTTAACTATATTTATTCTTCCAAGCCATGAACATAGAATATCTTTCCATTTTTCTGTGTCCTCTTCAGTTTTTTTCATCAATGCTTCATAGTGTTCGTTGTAGAGATCTTTCACTTCTTCAGTTAATTCCTAGGTCTTTTATTTGTAGCTATTGTAAATGGGATTACTTTCTTGATTTCTTTTTCAGATTGTTCACCGTTGGCATATAGAAATGCTACTGATATTCGTATGTTGATTTTGTTTCCTGCAAATTTACTGAATTTATTGATCAGTTCAATAGTTTTTTTTGGTGGAGTCTTTAGGTTTTTTCAAATATATGATCATACCATCTGCAAACAAAGATGAGTTGATTTCTTA
The DNA here is from genome assembly GCF_008728515.1 of Papio anubis. NCBI lineage: Eukaryota > Metazoa > Chordata > Mammalia > Primates > Cercopithecidae > Papio > Papio anubis. The sequence continues at coordinate 29,882,273 of NC_044989.1, read as the reverse complement.
CTTTCCAATTTGGATGCTCTTTATTTCTTTCTTTTGTGTGACTGCTCTAGCTAGGACTTCTAGTACTATGTTGAATAACAGTGGTGAAAGTGGTCATCGTTGTCATGTTTCAGATATTAGAGGAAAGGCTTTCAGTTTTTCCCTATTCAGAATAATACTAGATGTGGATCTATCATATGTGAATTTTATTATGTTGAGGCATGTTCCTTCTATATGCAGTTTTTTGAGGAATTTTATCATGAAGGTATGTTGAATTTTATCAAATGCTTTTCAGCATCGATTGAAATGATTACATGGTTTTTGTCCTTTCTGTTGACATGATGTATTACATTGATTGATTTTTGTATGTTGAACCATCCTTGCATCCCTGGGATGAATCCCACTTGGTCACAATGAATAATTTTTTTAATGTGTTGTTGAATTTGGTTTGCTACCATGTTTTTTAGGAATTTTGCATCAATATTGTTCAGGGATATTGGCCTATAATTCCCTTTTTTGATGTGTCTTTGGTTTTGGTATAAGGGTAATACTGGCCTGTAGAATGAGTTTGGAAGTATTCTATTCTCTTCTGTTATTTGGAATAGTTTGAGTAGGATTGGTATCAGTTCTTTAAATGTTTGGTAGAATTCAGCAGTGAGGCTATCAGGTCCTTGACTTTTCTTTGCTAAGAGACTTTTTATTGATTTCAATCTCGTTACTTGATACTGGTCTGTTCAGGTTTTGGATTTCTCTATGGTTAAATCTTGGTAGGTTGTATGTGTCTAGAAAATTATCCATTTCTTCTAGATTTGCCAAGTTATTAGCATATAGTTGCTCATAACAGCTACTAAAGATCCTTGGAATTTTTGTGGCATTGGTCTTAATGCCTTTTTCGTCTCTGATTTTATTATTTGGGTCTTTATTTTTTTCTTAGTGTGGTTAAAGGGTTGTCAGTTTTGTTTATGTTTTCAAAAACCCAACTTTTAGTTTTACTGATGTTTTGTATTGTTTTCTTCATTTCCATTTTGTTTATGTCTGCTCTGATCTTTATTATGTCCTTTCTTCTACTAATTTTGAGTGTGGTTTACTCTTGCTTTTCTAAATCTTTAAGATGCATCATTAGGTATTTATTTGAAGTTTTTCTCTTTTTTGGTTGTAGACACTTTTAGTTATAAAATTCCCTCTTATTATTGCTTTTGCTATATCCCATAGGTTTTGGTATGTCATGTTTCCATTATCATTTGTTTCAAGAAAATTTTCAATTTCCTTCTTAATTTCTTCATTGATTTGCTGGTCATTCAAGAGCATATTGTTTAATTTCCATGCATTTATATAGTTTCCAAAGTTCCTCTTGTTATTTATCTCTAGTTTTATTCCATGTGGTCAGAGAAAATCCTTGATATTATTTCATTTTCTTTGAATTTTTTGACTTGCTTTGTGACCTAACATATGGTTTATCCTCAAGAATGATCTTTGTGCTAAGGAGAAGAATGTATATTCTGCAGCCATTGGGTGAAATGTTCTGTACATATCTATTAGGTCCAATTTATCTATAGTGCAGATTAAATCCAATGTTACTTTGTTAATTTTCTGTTTGGAAGATCTGTCCAATGTTGAAAGTGGGTTGTTGAAGTCCCCAGCTGTTATCATATTGGAGTCTATCTCTTTAGCTCTAGTAATATTTGCTTTAGATATCTGGGTGCTCCAGTATTGGGCATTTATATGTTTACAATTATATCCTCTTGCTAAACTGACTCCATTACCATCATATAATGACCTTTTTTGCCTCTTAACTATAGTTTTTATTTTGAAATCTGTTTTGTCTGATATAAGAATAACTACTCCTGCTCTGTTTTGGTTTCCATTGGCATGGAATATCTTTTTCCATCCCTTTATTTTCAATCTATATGTGTCTTTATAGGCAAAATGTGTTTCTTTAGGTAATAGATCATTGAGTCTTATTTTTTAAAAAAAATCTATTCGGCCACTCTATGACTTTTGATTGGAGAGTTTAGTTCATTTACATTCAATGTTGTTACTGGTAAGTAAGGACTTACTCCTGCCATTTTTTTTTTTTTGTCTTCTGGTTGTTTTGTGGTCCTCTCTTCCTTCTTTCCCTCCTTCCTGTCTTCTTTCTAGTAAAGGCGATTTTCTTTGGTGGTATGATTTAATTTCTTGCTTTTCATTTTTTTTGTATCTGTTGTATGTTTTTTGGTTTGAGGTTACCACACGGCTTGCAAATACTATCTTAGAACCCACTATTTTAAACTGATGACAACTTAACATTGAATGCATAAACAAACAAATAAACAAGCAAAAAAGAAAACTAATAAAAACTCTACACTTTTAACTTCATCCTCCACTTTTTAACTTTTTATTGTTTTTATTTATATCTTATTGTACTGTCTATGTCTTGAAAAGTTGTTGTAGTTATTAGTTTTGATTGGTTCATCTTTTAGTCTTCTTAGATAACAGTAGTTTGTATATCACAATTACAGTGTTATAATATTGTGGTTTTTGGGTACTTACTATTACCAGTGAGTTTTGTACCTTCAGATGCTTTCTTATTGCTCGTGAATGACCTTTTTCAGATTGAAGAATACCTTTTAGCATTTTTTGTAGGACAGATCTGATTTTGATGAAATCCTTCAGCTTTTGTTTGTCTTGGAAAGTCGTTATTTCTCCTTCATGTGTGAGGGATTTTTTTTTTTTTTTTTTTTTGCCAGATATACTATTTTAGGGTAAAAGTTGTTTGCTTTCACCTTTTTAAATATGTCATGCCATGCTCTCCTGTATTGTAAGATTTCCACTGAAAAGTCTGCTGCCAGACGTACTGTATGTTATTTGTTTATTTTCTCTTGCTGCTTTTAGGATTCTTTATCCTTGACCTTTGAGAGTTTGATTATTAAATGCCTTGAGGTGGTCTTCTTTGGGTTAAATCTGCTTAGTGTTCTATAACCTTCTTGTACTTGAATATTGATATATTTCTCTAGGTTTGAGAAGTTCTCTGTTATTATCCCTTGGAATACACTTTCTACCCCATCTATTTCTCTACCTCCACTTTAAGGCCAGTAACTCTTAGATTTGCCTTTTTGTGGCTATTTTCTAGATCTCATAGGTGTGCTTCATTCTTTTTTATTTTTTCCTTTTGTTTCCTCCTACTGTGTATTTTCAAACAGGCTGTCTTCAAGCTCACTAATTCTTTCCTCTGCTTGATCAATTCTGCTATTAAGAGACTCTGATGCATTCTTTAGTATGCCAATTACATTTTTCAACTTCAAAATTTCTGCTTGATTCTTTTTAATTATTTTTATCTGTCTTTAAAATTTATCTGATGTAATTCTGAATACCTTCTTTGCGTTATCCTGAATTTCTTTGAGTTTCCTCAAAATAGCACTTCTGAATTCTTCGAGAGGTCATCTCTGTTTCTCTAGGATTGGCCCATGGTGCCTTATTTAGTTTGTTTGGTGAGGTCGTATTTTCCTGGATGGTCTTGATGCTTGTGGATGTTTGTCAGTGTCTGGGCATTGAAGAGTTAGGTATTTATTGTAGTCTTTGGAGTCTGGGCTTGTTTGTACCTGTCATCCTTGGAAAGGGTTTCCAGGTATTCAAAAGGACTTGGATGTTGTGTTCTAAGCCATGTCTGCATGAGGAGCTTCCTAAGTCCAGTAATGCTGTGGCTCTTGCAGACTCATGAAGGTACTGCCTTGATGGTCTTAGATAATGTCTGGAAGAATTATCTGGATTACCAGGCAGACGCTTTTGTTCTTTTCCTTTACTTTCTCCCAAACAAATGGAGGCCCTCTCTCTCTGTACCAAGCTTCCTGGAGCTAGGGATTGGGGGACACAAGCACTGTGGCCACCACCACCACCACTGGGACTGTGCTGCATCAGACTTGAAGCCAGCACAATACTAGGTCTCACCCAAGGGCTGCTGTAACAGCACGTGGCTACCACCTATGTTCACTCAAGGCTGTAGAGCTCTACCATAAGCAGGTGGCAAAGCCAGCCAGGCTCACGTCCTTCCCTTCAAGATGGTGATTTCCCCAGGGCCTAGGTGAGTCCAGAGATGCCATTCAGGAGCCAAGAACTGGAGTCAAAAACGTTGGAAATCTACCTGGTGCTCTATTCTGTTGCGATTAAGCTGGTGCTCAAACCATGAGACAAAATCCTTCCCACTCTTCCTTCCCCTTTCCACAGGCAGAGGAGCCTCTGCTCATGGCCACCCCCACCACAAACCATGGAGAGAACTACTAGGCTACCGCTGATGTTCCATTAAGGCCCAAGAGTACTTCTCTCAGCTTGTGGTGTATGCTGTGAGGCCTGAAACTCACTGTTCAGGGCAGTAGGCTCCCCTTTGGCCCAGGGCAGGTCCAGAAATGCTGTCCAAGAGCCAAGACCTGAAATTGGGGACACTAAGGGCCTGCTTTGTGCTCTTCACATCTCAGAGTCTCACCCAAGGCTACCTGGGTATTACTCCTGATTCTTCAGGGCCCAGGGACTCTTTAGTTAGCAGATGACAAATCCTGCAAGGGCTGGGTCCTTCCCTTCAAGGCAGTAGGTACCCTCCTGGCCCAGGATGCGTCTAGATACGTCATCTGGGAGCTAGGGCCTGGAATGGGGGCCTCACAACCCTTGCTGATGTTTTGTCCTACTGTGGCTGATCTGGTATCCAAGAAGTAAGACAAAGTTCTCTTTATTCTTCCTTCTCCTCTCCTGAAACAGAAGGAAGGAGTCGTTTTTGTTTCTGTTTTTGTTTTTTCTGGGAGCTGCACTGCCTGGGGTTGAGGGAGGGGTGGTGCAAGCACTCCCTTAGCCACCTTGGATGGTATCTTAGTAGGCCATGTGCCCACCATGTCCACTGGCTCTGAGCCCAGCAGAGCATGAGGACTTGCCTAGGAATAGCAGTCCTGTGACATCGACTGCCTTTCAAGTTTATTTAGGACCTCAGAGCACTTCAGCCTGTGGTGATAAGGCTTGTTGAAACTCAAGTTCTGACGGCTGGGATGGGCAATTCCCCCCTGGCAAAGGCTGGTCTAAATACTCCCTCTGCGAGCGGGCACCTGCTATTTGGTTTCTGCTGTGGCAGGGCAGCACTGAGTTCAATGCAGGATCCCAGAATCACTGTGCTTTCCCTACCCCAAGCATGCAGATTCTGCATGCTACGCTGCAGGGGGATGGGGTAGAGGTGGCAGTGGAATTCAAGAATGCTTTTCTTACTCTCTTCATGCCTCTTTCAGTGACATAAAATTAAAATCAGGTACTGTGACTGCTTACCTGATTTTTGGTTCTTATGAATGTGCTTTCTTGATGTGTAGATAGTTGTTAAATTTGGTGTTCCTGTAGTGGGGGATGATTGGTGATGGCTTCTATTTGGCTGTCCTGCTCCACACCCTATTATTGCCTTTTAGACAGATGAGAAAACTGCAGCCCAGAAAGGTTAGGTGATTTATGCAAGGCCACAGAACTAATAAAGGACAGTCTCTTGGTTGCCAATTCAGACTGCTTCTTACCAGTTCACCTTTACAGAGTTAGTGGAACTAGAAACTATCACTGGAGAGTGAAAGAGCTGGTGTGGTGGAGGCCTTAGCCTCTTTTTCCTAACCTTTCTGGTCTGGGGTTTGCCTTCACTGGGCTCTGGATTTTAAGTTCTGAACATAAGCTGGGGCTCTATGAATTACATTGTTGTATGTCAAATCCTACTTATTGGTTTTAGAAATGAAGCCTTTGTTACTTTCATTAACTTATTCTTTGGGTTATTTTATACACACATTTTATTCTTCAGTTTTACCTGATTAGATATGCAGTCCATTCTAATCTTTCAGTAAATATTTGTCAGGTACCTACTTTGTGCCAGGAAATGTGCCAAGTCATTTCACACATGTTTGCTAACTTAATCTTATAACCACCCTGTAAACTATGGTAAATTGTCTTAATTTTATCAAAAAGGCAACAGAGGCTCAGATATGTTGTTATGCATCCAAATGTATTAAAAACCACTACAAGAAAGGAATATTTCAGATAAATCTCTTCTTTGAATGATGATACAGAATCCCAAGAACATATTAACAACCTGATCCAGCAATATATAGAAAATATAATGTATCATGACCAAGTTGAATTTATATAGGAAATCAAGAGGTGTGTTTAACATTAAAAAATTGGCCAATGCAATTTACCAAATTAACACAATAATGGAGAAAAATCATATGATCTGTTTGATAGATGAAGCAAAACATTTGATTTTTTAAAAAACCTTCTTAGCTAACTAAGAATAAAAGGAATTTTTTATTCAGATAATGGAAATTTGTAAGAAACAGTTATAAAAATCTACTTGAAAATTAATTTATAAATTAATAAGAAACATAATTAATGGTAAAATTTTGGAAAGTTTCCTGATAAGATTAGGAAGGAGACAATGATACCCTCTAATACCAATTCTCTTCAACATTGTACTGGATGTTCTAGCCAGGGAAATAAGAAGAAAAAAGGCAAAATGAATGGAAAGGAAGAAATAATACTCTCATTATTTATAGATGATATGATTGTGTGTACAGAAAGCTCAAATGATTTCACAGATGTAGGATTCAAATTGTTAGGTTGGCTCACACCTGTAATCCCAACACTTTGGGAGGCCAAGGAGGGCAGATCACTTGAGGTTGGGAGTTCAAGACCATCCTGGCCAACATGGTGAAACCCTGTCTCTACTAAAAATACAAAAATTAGCCGGGCATGGTGGTGCGTGCCTGTAATCCCAACTACTTGGGAAGCTGAGGCAGGAGAATCACTTGGACCCAGGAATCGGAGGTTGCAGTGAGCTGAGATTGCACCATTGTACTCCAGCCGGGGTGACAGAGTGAGACTACGTCTCAAAATACAAAACAAAATGAAACAAAACAAAAAAAAACAAACAAAAAATCAAATTGTTAGGTAAGTTTAAGGCCCCTAGATACAAGACCCCTAGATATTGACAATGGTCAATAAACAATTGAAAAATAAAATTTTAAAAACATACCATTTATGGCTGGGTGTGGTGGCGCACACCTGTAATCCTAGCACTTTGGGAAGCTGAGGAGGGCAGATCACCTGAGGTCAGGAGTTCGAGACCAGCCTGGCCAACATGGTGAAACCCTGTCTCTACTAAAAATACAAAAATTGGTCAGCATGGTGGTGCGTGCCTATAACCCCAGCTACTCGAGAAGCTGAGGCAGGAGAATCGCTTGAATCTGGGAATCAGAGATTGCCGTGAGCTAAGATTGCAACATTGCACTCCAGCCTGGGCGACAGTGAGACTCCGTCTCAAAATACAAAACAAAACAAAACAAACAAACAAACAAAAACAAATTGTTAGGTAAATTTAAGTCCCCTGGATACCAGATCAATGGTCAATAAACAATTAGAAAATAAAATTTTAAAAACATACCATTTATGGCTGGGTGTGTTGGCACACGCCTGTAATCCTAGCACTTTGGGAGGCCGAGGCAGGCAGATCACCTGAGGTCGGGAGTTCGAGACCAGCCTGGCCAACATGGTGAAACCCCGTTTCTACTAAAAATACAACATTAGTCAGCGTGGTGGCGCATGCCTGTAACCTCAGTTACTCAGGAAGCTGAGGCAGGAGAATCGCTGGAACCCAGGAGGCAGAGGCTGCAGTGAGCCAAGACTGCGCCATTGCACTCCAACCTGGGCGGCAGAGTGAGACTGTCTCAAAACAAAAAAGTAATAATAAAATAAATAATAAAATAAAAAATAAAACATGTATTCAAAACATCAACTATTAGGAATAAGTTTAAAGAAAGACATGCAAAATCCTCTGTATACTGTCTCCTTCTTAATATGTATAATTTCACTTAGTACGGTTCTTCATGGAGGCACCCCACCCTTGTTTTCTGAGAAGCCTGGTGTCCTCAAGAGAGATCCTTTTTGGTTCTGTTACACCAACAGGAAACCTCTAGTTTTCTCCTGAAGTGGGGAGGCATAGTTACTTAGTAGCTTGAGGGTGGGGCTCTTACCTGCTTTTAGTCCCTGCATTTTCAGCCCCATCTCTTCCACCAGACATTGAGGTTACATTGAGGTTACCTGATTCCTTCAAGCTCAGAGCTTTTCTGTGCTTCTGAGGTACAAACTGATTTGCATCTTTTTGATTCATCTTTTTCCGTGCCTAGTTTTCAGCCTTCTCCATACTAAGTCAGCTGTCACTTCCCTCTTCCAAAGTCTTGCTGCCATCCTGTGTCTGCTGTCATGTTCTTTCTCTTCTTTGTCCTATGGATTCACACTTAAAAAAACTCTTTTACTGGCCGGGCGCGGTGGCTCAAGCCTGTAATCCCAGCACTTTGGGAGGCCGAGACGGGCGGATCACAAGGTCAGGAGATCGAGACCATCCTGGCTAACACGGTGAAACCCCGTCTCTACTAAAAAATACAAAAAACTAGCCGGGCGCAGTGGCGGGCGCCTGTAGTCCCAGCTACTCGGGAGGCTGAGGCAGGAGAATGGCGTGAACCCGGGAGGCGGAGCTTGCAGTGAGCTGAGATCCGGCCACTGCACTCCAGCCTGGGCGGCAGAGCGAGACTCCGTCTCAAAAAAAAAAAAAAAAAAAAAAAAAAAAAAAAAAAAAACTCTTTTACTGTCATTTTAGTAGGATTGGAGGAGGAAGTAGATATAAATGCATGGGCTTAATCTGCTGGGCTTAACCAGAAGTTCCACACAGAATTATCAAAAGCAAGGTGATAGGCAGTGATTGCTACGCTTGAGTCCTGTACAAGCTGCTTAACACCTCCCTGCTGCCTGCTTCACCTGGCTCTGTTAAGTGCTCTTCCTCACAGGCATTGGAGTTCCCTGCTGCTGGACCGGGGATCTCGGGGGCTCAATCTGGCCTTGAAAACCTGTCTTCACATTTGCTTCCCAGAAGGATCCAGGTTGACTGACAGGAAGGAGACTGGAATTCCCCAGCCCCCCACTTCATTTATGCAGTTGTCTTTTGGGGCTTGAATAAACACAGACCAGCCTGAACAATGCCATTAATTAAAGTGTGTTCTAATTGATTGGATAATCCCTAGATAGCTTAAGTTTAGAGAGGGGAGAAATAAAGGAAATGGGAATGGATGCAGGAATCTAAATGGAACACTCTTTTTTCTTCCTTCAGGCTCATCCCAACTCTAACGTACCTAACACAAAAGATCTCCTTGTCATGTTATTTGCCAAGTAAATGGCCCTCTTCCCTACCGATTCTTTGCTTTTCTTCCACTCCCAAACACCTCTAGTGTCTCCTAACTGCAAGGATGTACAGTGCAGTGACCAAGAGTGGGATGTCTTTCTTCATACTGGACTCCGCTTCTTACCAGCTCTGTGACCCTGTGCAAGTTAGTGTACTTCCTTGTGCTTGAATTCTCATCTTCAAACTGGGTCAACAGTAATGGCCACCTCACTGGTTTCTGTGAGAATTAAATGTGATAATACGTAAAAGTGCTTAGAACTGTGCCAGCCACATGTTAAGCACTCGGTGCATGTTAGCCATTAGCTATTATTATTACTCTGTGCTTCTCTGCAAATGAAAGTGAAAGAAGTGATCATTACACTGAAGAGCCCACCACCTACATGAATGGTCACAATAGAGTCATATATAAGTGTACAGGACACTCTGAGGACAAAAAGAGATATTCACTAGCTCAGTGGGGATTGGTGGTGGGTGGTTGTGGGAAGGGAGTAGGGAGGGGACATTTTGGAAATTATCCTAGAGCAGGTGGTGTTTTTGAATTGAGCCATCACCAGAATGTAAGCACCATGAGGGCAGGAACTTATCCCTAGGGTCTAGAACAGTGCTTGGCACATAATAGATGCTCAGTAAATATTTGTTGCATTAATGAATGAGTGATAAGCTGAAGTATGGGCCAGGTGAGTAAAAATAGAAGAAACAGTGTATGGGAAGGCACCCAGAGAGTATGTGACACAATGGGAGAAGCGCAAGGGCACAGCATGGCAGGAGCCTGGGGTCTGTGTTGGAGAGTGGAGGCAGGAGAAGAGGCAGGCCCAGGTCCAGAGAGTATGTGGAAGATGTGCTTTGCAAGACACAGAACTGATGAACTGATATCAGTGGATCCTGGGACCTAGGGCCCGCATTTTCTTAAACACAATGTCTCAGCTGCAATAATAATTCCAAATAATATTAATCAAGTTTACATTTTTAGAATGCCTTCCACTCTACAAAACAATGAAGCCCTTTCACATGTATTATCTCATTTCAGAATCACAATACCTTGTGAAGTTGGTGACATACATATCCCCATTTTACAGAGAGGAAAGCTGAGGCTCAGAGAGGTTATGTGATTTACCATGGTTACTCAGCTAATTAGTTACAAACTTGGGATTCAAATTAGGAATTTGGACTCAGGCCAGTACTCTTTCTCTTATGTAACAGTGGTCATATTGCTTTGCATTTCTTTGGAGAGCACAGTGCTTCACTGATTTTTGTTATTGTTGTTCCTGAAATAAATGCATAGGGGACCTACAAGTTTGAAAGTAAATGCTCATGTAAGTGTCACCCACGTTAAGCAATGGAAAGATTGCCATTGATCCCAGAATGTCTCCCTTTTCTTTGTCTCATCCCCTTTCTCTCCTCCAGAGGGGATCATTCTCCTGACTTTTATGGTAATCAAATCCTTTCTTTTCCTTCTAGATGTAGCACCTGTGAATGCACAGACTTGTTTTGTGATAAATCAAAAGGTCACTATAATCTGGGCAGTTTTCTGTTAGTCTGTAAACTTGAGGGGCCTTCTCTGTGGCTTAATGCGTATTCACTTGTCAGATGTTTAGTGAACACCTCCCTAGAGCCCAGCAACTAAGTTCTGTAGAGCCAGAGATTAAAGAAAAGGAGGCACGATCTTCATGCTGGAACAATCTCATGGGCACTGCTTTAATAATTAGTATGATTTTTAATTAATTAATTTATTTATTTATTGAAATGGAGTCTCGCTCTGTCACCCAGGCTGGAGTGCAGTGGCGCAGTCTCGGCTCACTGCAAGTTCCACCTCCTGGATTCAAGTGATTCTGGTGCCTCAGCCTCCTGAGTAGCTGGGATTACAGGTGTGCACCCCCACGCCCGGCTAATTTTTATATTTTTAGTAGAGACAGGGTTTTGCCATGTTGACCAAGATGGTCTTGAACTCCTGACCTCAGGGTAATCTGCCCACCTTGGCCTCCCAAAGTGCTGGGATTACAGGCATGAGCCACCACACCCAAACTGAGAGTAGTCCCACTGAGCCAACCAGAAGTCAAGCCTGGAATCTTCTGATTCTTAGTCAGACGCATTATCCATTGAGCCACTCAACTGGCCCTGAGCCTGATTTTTAATTAAAAATAAACGGTAATGGCAACATGATAACCCATACCAACCCTGGAATGGGAATACTTGATATCATGTGACTTTTCACAAAGGTGACTTCATCCATCCTGCCCAGGTGTCCTTCTCTGTTCTGCAGTGGCAGCTGAGCAACCAGAGTGCCAGTTCCTCACTTTGTCAGTGATCAATACCTACAAATTCTAGTTGCAAAATGATGACCATTTGCCATCATTTTGATTGATGTGTAATCAATAGCAAGTGGCCATTATTTTGCAACTAGAATTTGTAGGCATTGATCATATTCAGAAATGAACCAGTTATTCACATTTGGAAATTCATAGACTCATGAGAATATACCTACAAACGTCCAGCTTGAGAGACTTCCTTAAAAGTTAACACTTGTAGTTCTGGATAATCACCTTAGTGTCAATAAGGTCAGCACCCAATTATAACAACAACATTGAAATCTCATGGCAAGGTTCAGTTATCAGTGGCCATCCATGAGAAATAGAATTCACTTAGATTAATTTTTTAAAAGTTATCATAAAAATTTAAAATAGAAAAACAATTCTTATGGAGAACTTCAAATTCTTAAGGATATTTCTACAGACCTGTGTGAGAAACACTGATGTACTTACCTTTGTCAACGAAAAGGCATGAACTCCCATGTTGATTGGAATTATAGATAAACCCAAGACCAATCTAGTTTTGGATGCATCTTGATGTCTCTGATCTGAAGTAGGTTTACCTTCTAGTTATATTTAAGTCACATTCTGCAATACTTATTGACTCCAGGAAGAACCCTTGGGGGCAAAGGGTGGATGGCTTAGATTATCCTTGGACAATCTATGTGTAATAAATAGCATACTAAGTCAAGGGACCTGTCTTTGGATCCCTAGTGGAATTTTAAGTTTCAATGAAGAACTGGGAGACGATCTATTTTTACAATCTGGTTCCCGGTAAATCAAATGCTCCCATTTTTTCTCTGTTTGTTATTTCTCCGACCACCAGTCTCAGTGGAGCAGACAACTCACTGTGCCGGTTTGACCTATGTTCTTTCTAACATATGGAGCAGAGTTAATGAGCTTGTTGTGACTACTAGCAGCATTTCGCTCAGAGAGTCATAGAATTTCAGAGTAGAAAAGATAAAAAACAACATTTCTTAGCAGGATTGTGGCAGCAGGCTCCTAACTTGTTTCCCTGCCTTACTCTTTGTCTGATCCAATTCATGTTCCACACAAAATCCTAGTTTCCTTGTGTTGAGTTTCTTAGAAGCAGAGCCTGAGCCAGGGTTTGGGGATGTTTATGCAAGCAAGTTATTGAGAGAGTGCTCTCCTGAGAAAGAAAATGAGGAAAGCAGGACATGGCAGAGGAAAAAATGCAAGGGCATGGTCTCAGCTAAACCCAGCTTCAGCTTGATCTCGTGGGATGCTCTGGAGTAGAAATGGCACCACACAGGTGGCCCACTTTCAAACAAGGGGTCCACCGTTTGTACTCCATGTCAACCAGTTGTTAGCTGTGGGCTGCCAAGGCTAATGGAGGGTGGACTGAGGGCAATTCAATTCTTAAAAGAAGGCGGCAGCTCTGAATATTAGCAGCCAACACTCAGAACATCGGGGAGGGTGCCCATCCTAGAAATGAAGATATGGACTGGGCACCGGCTGTCTACATTACACTAGGTAAACTTGAAAGATCAATTTGATGCTGACGGCTGGTAAATTGACTTGCCCAGGAGCACATAACTACTTTTGTGGTATTTTGTGACTTGCCCCATGCCATGTAGCTTATAGTTCAAATGCTTAATCTGAGATTAAGTTTTATGGGTTGGAGCAAAAACAAAAAACAAAACAAAAAACGAAACGCAAAGATTTCTCATAATTCAGGCAGGTTTGGTGGTGAGAGTGGCAAGTGTGGAAGGGAAGAAGCCAGGACTGGCCTAAACAGAACTGACTAGTTAGATCACAGGCTTTAGAGGAGGGTAGCCTTTTTTTTTTGAGACAGAGTCTCTCTCTGTCACCCAGGCTGGAGTACACTGGCATGATCTCAGCTCACTGTAACCTCTGCCTCCCAGGTTCAAGCGATTCTCCTGCCTCAGCCTCCCGAGTAGCTAGGACTACAGGCGCCCACCACCATGCCCAGCTAATTTTTTTGTATTTTTAGTAGAGATGGGATTTCACCATGTTAGCCAGGATGGTCTCGATCTCCTGACCTCATGATCCACCCACCTCGGCCTCCCAAAGTGTTGGGATTACAGGCGTTAGCCACCGCACCCTGCCTGAAGGTAGCCTTTTAAAAGACTGTTCTGTGAGTTGGACACAACAATGGGATATCTAGAAATGGCGTTCTTAAAAGTCAGATGGGTAATAGAGTGATTGTGGAGTAGGACAAAAAGGGCCCAGGTATCATCCCAAACTCTAGACCTGTGACAACACAACTGATCTGGACCCTGTCCACTGAGAACAATGGGACTTCTGATATGCTCTGTGTTGATGTGGGTTGGCTTGGGGACTGTGTGGGACTGGACCTCAAAGACTTAGTTGAACAGGTTCGGGTAAGGCAGGGGTTAGTAGGACCTAAACTTTGATTCAAATCTTTAGTAAAAGATAGTATTTCCAATTTGAGAAGCTCAAATAAAGAGTTGGGTCCCGAGGGTAACTGTATTATTTTTGTGTTACAGACTAGTTGTTGCTTCATTTTGGTGAGAATTACGCTTTTCCCTGAAGTCCCTGGATGGTTTGATGATCTTGATAGCAATTATAAATGTGGTCTGAAAACTGGTGGCAGATGAAAGGCACTGTCCCTGCGGTATATATCCCTGTGTGCTCTATTGACTGGCAAATATGGCGCAGAGAATTTCAAGCATAATGATTGTTCAGCCAACTAGATCCAATCTTATTTTTAAAAGCTGTTTTCTCTCAGAGCTCATGCGTTTGCTGCTGACTCATTCTGATCAGTGGGGCATCGAGTTGAAGGAGCAGATTGGAAATTGTTTTATTGATTTTTTTTCTCTTTTTATTTCCCAAAGGTGAGAGAGAATTTCTCTTCCCTGAGAGTTGTTCAGCTATGAGTCCAGTTAAGGACATTAGGTGGTTTGGGTAGAGTCAATTTGGAAACATGGCATCCTGACTTTGCTGCCCTGGTAGAGCAGTAGAATGACTTCAGTCTGCTGACTAATGGGCAAAGGCAACTTTTCTTTATGGTCTTGGCTTCAGTGGTCATTGGAGGTTAGCGACTGCAATGCTGAAGCTCGCAACAGCCTGTGGAATGGCATCAGAGGTCCTAGAGTCTCACCAGCCCCTTGGAGATCATGCTATGGGACTGAAAAGGTTGTGCTTTTGGCTCAGATCCTTTGTGAATTGTCTGATTCAGAATCTTCCTTTCCTCCCTGGTCCCCATTCTTTCATCAGGAGGAAGAATGAGAAGGAGTTCATTTCTGTTGAATCCAGGAGAAAGAGCTTTCCTCACTATTAACACGACGGAGGTGTTGAATGAGAAATGGAAAATCATTTCCCCCCTCAGTTTTTTTCTTTCTTGTGTGCTTTTCCAATGCCACTTCCAAATTCATAGTGAATAGCATGATTAGGAAGTCTTCACGTGGCCCTCTCTGTTTTTTATTCCTCTAAATGATTTTTAAAGTTATCCAAAGTAAAAACTTTTGTGTGCTTTATTAGAAAACATTAATTACTTACCATGACACTGTGCTAAGTAGCTTTCTACACATGACCTCATTTAATTCTCAAAAGAACTCTGTGAATTAGGTTATCATGACTACCTCCAATTTACATAGCCCGGAAGTGTGGGAGCTGGAATTAAAACAGAGGCATATCACCTAGCACTTCAGAGCCCATGCTCTCTACCACCTCCCAGTTCATTGAGAGTGAGGATAAACCTAATTGATGAGCCTGCTGTGGGGGTCTGGATTCATGGTATAGTGCCTCCCCCACCCCCATCACCCACCCAGCCAAGGTTTTATTGTGGGAACCAAGGTGAACAGAAGAGGCTGATCAGAATGGTCAGAGCCAGGCAAACCCACAGAAGTGCAGCAAGTTGATTTCTGACTATTTATACAACCCCATAGGACACTCCCCATTCACTGAGGCTGGCTGGTGGGAGATAACTCTTAAGTGTAAGAGAAAGATGCATGTTGGCTAGCAAGGAGCACTATCATCATCATGATGGAAGGAAGACCACCCATTAGCTTGTTGGACTTGTGGACCATTTCTTGCCTCATGTTGACCAAAACCATGTGAATAGGTTTTTAGCTGTAGCTGCTGCTTAGTCCTCAGAGTTCTGGGAATAGTAGAGACCCTGGAACTAGTGTTGAAGGAAGTGCCCTGCTTTCCATCCCTTATGCAGTCAGACCATGAGGGCAGCTCTTCCATGATATAAAAATGTGAAGATGTTACATACGTACTCCATTAAGTCAAATCAGTGTCCTGTTAACTTATGTGTGTTTGATGTGGCCTTTTCAGTTCGTAAGCACCACCCATGCTTTGCATATATGTAGGGACATAAAGGCAATTAAATTGTAGTTCTCAATCAGGTGCACACTAGAATCACTTGTAAAGCATAGAAATGCCCAGGTCCTACTGCAGACCAATTAAATCAGTGTCTCTGGGCATGGGGTCCAAACATCAGGATGTGCTTGAAGCTTTCCAGGTGACTCTAATGTGGTGCTTTCCAGGTGATTCTCAGCTGGTTCTAAGAATTGCTGGATGAAAGCTAAGTCAACTGTGAAAATGTGCTATGTTCCAGGTAAACTATTGTTAAAAGGAAAAAGCTTAGACAAATTAAATTTAACAGCTTAGTTGAGCAAATAACAACTTGCAAGTCTGGCAGCCCTCAGAACCAGGCAGGTTGTAAGAACTCAGGTCAGGCAGCATTTATGGACAGAACATGGAAGTGAGGGACGAAGTCAGCTTAACTGGTTACAGCTTGATGTCTTGCCTTATTTTAATCAGTTGGCCACCTGCGATTACTGAAGCTTCCTTGCTATGACTGGCTGAGACTCAGCTATTTGTTACAAGAGTATACTCGTACTTAGGCTTTCGGTTAGTTTACACACTGAGTTAGGTTGCAGTTCTTTATGTAAGGACTCAAATTTGGAGTCATCCTCAGGCCAAATGTAGTATAACACTATCATATATGTGGAAGCTTTATCCTTACTGTGTAGTTCTGTTGATCAGCCAGGAAGTTTATCTTGGTGACGGCAGTGGAGTTGCCCAAAATGATAGCTTTGTGGAAGCCAGGTAAGGGCATTGGTGGTGGCATTGTTTGAAGGTTTGGGAGTATAGGGATGCAGACACATAAGGGTGTGGCGGCTGCTGGAATTATGGCAGCTCGTTGGGCAAGATTGTGGCTTTGGAGACATACAGGGCAGTGGGAGCAGCCCCAGGCCAAGGGAGTAGACACAAAGGAAGGATCAGGAGAACAGGCCTCACAGGGCTTCAGGCATAGCGATTTGGAATCCCTATTAGATGTCACCTTTTGATGTTTGCAACATGAACTGCTTTAGAAAAACATCCCTCAGGAACATTTAAAAGGGTGTGTGTGCAAGTTTATACAAATGATAACAAAGTGAAGGCCTTGTAGAGGGTGTGGCATCCAAAATGTCTGCATGTTCTTCATTATTTATTTGCAACCCCTGTCCTGCCCTCTCATCCCCTAACAGGAATAACAGAACATTGTAATTAGTCCAGAATTTAAGCCTAGGAGGGGGCAGAATGTTGAAGGTTCCTCAAGGGAAAACAAAAGAAAAACAAAACCCTTCATTCCTGAACCTAGACCTTGTGTCTTGCAGAATCCTGGCTTGCTCATGTGTTCCCAAAGGAGCTGGAATTGAATGCAGAGACGTGGCTGGGCCCTGTTCTGTGTATGAATGGAGACCGGCCATTCAAGCATTTGCTGTGCTTGGGAACTACCAGGTCTGAGAGGCCCAGAGAGGGTAAGGTAGGCCCCATTGACATTTCATGACATGATCTTGTCTTTTATCACTAGAGATCAGTGGCTGTCCCTTAACAACCCCCGTCTCACCCCTAAAGGAGCCATAATCAAGTGAAGAGGATAGAGAACATGCACAGCCATCTATAGGGCAATGCTCTTTTACATAGTGAGGTAATTCCCCCTGCACCCTCACAGTGTTGTTATGAGAATCAGTTAGCTAACTTAAAATATTATGTACAATAACAGTTAAGGTGTTAGCATTATCTAAATTCTGGATATTAAGCTGTATTTCAGCTATGTTCTCATATTTTTCATGTCAGAACCTGATGCTTAGTGCAAAATCACCTACACTTTAGAAGTGACGTGAAGCCTGCAGGAACAGAAAGCTCTTGAGCACCATGCCAAGAGCGTGCTCTTACAATATTTATACCTGCTCTGGTTTGAACTGGCTTCTTAACTATAGTCTTCTTCCTTGCCTCCCTCCTTTAAGCAAAACGATGAGACCAACTTTGACATATGGAAGAATTTCTTCCGTGCACATTATTCCAGAGGAGAAAAACAAAACATGATTTGCAAATGCTGTCAAGGAAATGTTTCTTTCAAAAGGCTACAAGCAGGATATATTGATGTGTGAGGATTGTCTTGAAGCTACGTGTGCTGTGAATGAGAGGACCATGATTATTAGTGCCAGGTATACTACCCATGGTCTCCACCCAGATGGTTTGCTGTGATGCTGTCATGACACTAGAAATGTTACCTTGAAATCCTCAAGAAATCAAATATTCCAGGGAACAAAATTCCTACACCCCTGTCTCCCGTCATTTGTAGACAAGATGCCACCTGGATATCACTAGATACCTTGGCCAGGCTCTCTCAAGAGCTGTCTACTCTTGGATGCACTACTTAATAACCTTAAAAGCATTCTTAGAAGGAATTTTCAAATTACGAAGTCCATCTTATTTTCCCAGCAGACTCTTTTCAAGGGAATCTCTTCTCAGTCTTACTGAGGGGGAAATAGGATTGGGGCAAAGGAAAAAGAGCAATGCTCTTATCTCATGGCACTTTCAGGTGGGCAGGACAATGTGTAGGGAAAGGCATCATTGCTTTGGGGACACCTCAACCGGTCGTCCAGCAGTGCTGATCCAGGAACCAGATACACTATAGAGCAAGTCTGCCATGAAATGCACAAGAAGCAGAATAGTGCAGTGGATTACAGCATAGATTTTGAAGTCTGACAAAATTGGCTCTGTCATTTACTTGTCAGATGATTTGGGGTGAGGTACCTCTCCAAGCCTGAGTTTCCTTAGCTGTAAAATGCAGGATAATAACAGCATCTTTTTCATGGGGTTGTTATAAGGCAAGGGCAATAACGCATGCTGGGGGCTTTGCACAGGCCATGGTGCTCTATAAGCACCTGGCACATGCGGCTCGAGTTCTACTGAGAGAGGTGAAGCTGAAGCATTTGCTTTGCCAGCTGACAAAATAAGTCCCATCATGTCTGTAGCCAGATGGGAGGTTACAATAGATAAATAGTCATGTATGAGTGCGACAGGGTATGACCTCCTGGTTTAAGTGTGTGTTTTTATGACACCATGAAGTTGGGAACTGTCCAGATGATATGCAGATGAACAGAGACTGTTACAAACATGTAAAACTACCAGTCAACCAGTTGAAGATGTCTTTCCAAAGTACCAGGAAAAACATTGCCTAAGGTGAAATAGAAAGAAAAAACTCCTGTTAAAAATCAAACAAAAATGCTTAAAAATGTCACTTTAATTTTTGTCAACTTTATGCAACTGTCTAGTTTTAAAAATCAACAAGTAGTACAAAGTTTCTATTGAAAAGCTAGAGGTCCCTTTTCACCCCATTCACCTTGGAGTTCCACCCACCATGGACAAAGTCTTTCAACTCTATAAAATTTTTAAAATTTACCTTCTATTTCTAATAACATACAATATACTGCTCCTCAGTGAGTTTTCAGTTTTCTATATCCATTGACTTCCATTTCCTCAAATGTCTGGTGATTCTTGGCTGATCATCAGTGTTATATTGAGCAAGGCGTTGGAAGGCTGTTGGAAGCACAGCGGGTGGGAGAGAACCTTCGACTGGGCAGGCTCACTGCACAGGAATGAGGATGGGTCTCAGCCCCCTTGACAGGAGCTCTCAGATATCAGGCTTCTGATTTCCTCCATTCTGGGAACACTTTCCCAGGCCAATGGTGAGGTGTTATAAACCTGAAAGTCTGTCTTCCAGAAGCCCATGGGAGAAGGAAAAAGGGGACTTCACGCTTCCCTGTCCCAAGTTTCTCTTACTTTCTCTGCTTCCCTTGTGCACTACCCACTGCCTCAGTTGTATCTAGTGTCCCCAGTTCATAGCCACTCAACAGCTTTTCCAGATAGCAAACCTCCAGGCTTCTCTGTGGTGGGAACAGGGGAGTCACTGAAGGCTGGAAATGGGGAAAGCGGTCTGAGGGCCTGAGCACTCCATATGCAGGCTTTCACCCTCTCATCCTGGCTTCAGCCCCACCCTGCAGGCCACTTGCAAGAGATATTAAACCTTCATTTCCCGAACGTTTGCATTGTGAATTCGCTTGCTTCTTGCTGGTTCCCTCCTTCCACCTAAGCAGGTAAACTAGACAAATCTGAACTCAGGTCAAGATGGAAGGGCAGTTACTGACTTGCTTTCCATCTGTAGAAAATTTTGTTGATCCTGTCCCCTTTGTCTCTGTGGGCCTGTGTCCTTTTTATTCCTTTGCTATAATTTTAGTGAGGTTTGAAATGGAATCAGACGTAAATGCCAGGATTCAGTACCTGGAAAACCCCTCCACAACTTCTCAGTGGCCATTTTTTTTTTTCTTGTCAATAGGCTTTGAGAGGCTACTAACACTTTAAAAAATAACCCATAGCAATCAAACATTAATCAGAGGTTTCCTATGTGGGAAATTGGAATTCAGGTAGAGTGAGAGAAGGGAATTTTATTTTTTATGCTACACACTTCTACATATAATTATATATATATACACACACACACACATATATTTAAATCAAACCACTCGTGATAAAAATAAGATGACTTCAAGCACCTTAGTCATCTGTGGCACTTGTTGCCCAAAAATCACACTTGGGCTGGGAGTGGTGGCTCACACTTGTAATCCCAGCACTTTGGGAGGCTGAGGTGGGAGGATCACTTGAGTTCAGGAGTTCAAGACCAGCCTGGGCAATGTAGTGAGACCCTGTTTCTTAAAAAAAAAAAAAAAAAATCACACTTGTACCAGAGCATAATACTGTGGTTAGGACTGAAATTTCCATTATTTTATTCTCATTTTGGATTCTTTAAAGTTCTGAGGAAGAATTTTTTATGTTATTTTATGCCACTTTAAAATGGCTTTCTGGCAGCAGAACCAATTTTTACTTAATCTGAACAAAAATTATAAAGTTGACCAGGTCTCCAAAATAAGAAAGAATGTTTTGTATGATGATGTCACCTAGACTCTAACTACATTTTAACTTCAGGATGACTGACTGGATATTACAGAAGAACTGACAAAAGTAAAGCAAAAGCTGTCAGCAAGGCATGAGGAACACTTTGCCTTTATCTGCTGCAAATATCTTGGGTTCGAGAGTAAAAGGCATAAAGTCAGTACTTTAGTGGTGGTAACTCACTAAAAACTGAGAGCAGGTAAATATAAAGCCATGATTTGAACCCCTGTGGGTCCATGTTGGTCTTAGCCACCACACCAGACACAGGAACCAAGTGCCCCAGGACAAAGCCAAGAGATCAGAATGCGTAATTCAGCCTAGGGTGTTTGGGGAAAACTTGATCAAAAAAGTGACACATGGGCATAGTCACTGCTAAACAGGCGCAGGGTCTACTTAAGGCTATTCACTAGCTCTGCGAGTTCTAGAAGAAATGTGGGTTTCTAGGTGGTAAAGGATTTGCTATCAGTCTTCCTTTTCCTCGCTGTAGATAATAAAACTTGATTTCCAGCAAGGAATGGCACTCTGCTTACAAGCTTAAAATTGCTGGACTACAAAGTTACAGTGATCAAGTCAGTATAGTACTGGCACAAGGATAGGCTCACAGATCATTGACATAGACCTGAGAATCCTGAAAAGGTCATCTTTATATGGCTAATTGATTTTCAATAAAGGCGTCAAAGTAATTCAATGGTGGAAGAAATGTATTTTCAGTATATGGTGCTGGAACAACTGATTATTTTTGCTATCATATCTCCTTTTCCTCATTGTATATAATAAAGCTACTCTAATTTTTATATGAGGAATGATTCTCTACTTCGAAATTTAAAATCATTGTACCACAATGGAATTAAATATCAACACAGAGGAAATTTGAAAAACGCCCAAATATGTGGAAATTGAAGTAAGACACTTGTAAATAATCTGTGAATCAAAGAAAAACATCACATGGGAAATTAGAAATTATTTCGAACTAAATGAAAATGAAATGTATCAAAATTTGTAAAAGGTAGCTAAAACAATGCTTAGAGGGAAATAATAGCTTTAAATACTTCCATCAGAAAAGCAGAAAGGTTTATAGTCAATGAACTAAGTTTCCACCTTAGGAAACTAGAAAATGAAGGGCAAATTAAACCTCTGAAAAGCAGAAGGAAGAAAATAAGAAATATGAGAGAACAAAACCGATGAAATATAAAAGAGATAACCAAATGTCAACTACTGGGTGAATAGGTAAACAAAATATAGAATAACCACATAATGGAATATTACTCAGCAATAAAAAGGAAGTAACTGCTAATTCACACAGCAACATGGATTAATCTTAAAAACATCATGGTGAATGAAAGAAATTAGATACATATCTAAACTAGGGTGTCTAATTTCTTTATTCACCATGATGATGCAACCATAGTTTTTGCCTTTTCCAGAACTCCACCTAAATAAAATCATATAGTATGGTTTAGATACCCTAGTTTGTCACCCAAAAATTGTCTGAAATTTTTGGCTCGCATTCTTTTCAGAAAAATTTTACAGTTGTTTATTTGCATTTTTATAGACTTCATAGTATATGTGTGCACGTGCACACAGACACCTACCCATCTACCCACCCCCACACACACATACAAAATGCTCTTGTTTAATGTATTGGTGAAGAGAATGATTCCTCTTTCTACAAATGGCCATATTTAAACTTCTGGAGAATTAATCGTGAGAATATGAAGGTTCTTTATTTAATGCCAATATTTTGGTTACTCTATGGTTGATAATTATTTTTAGAAAGTTTCTTGAGGTCCAGAGCTCAACAACAGGAAGAAACAGTAAACTTTTTGTGTCCTGGGCAGCAATGAGCTGGAATAAGCATCATTGCTTTCGAGGAATAATACCTTGTTGTCTTGGTTTCTTTTCATCTTTCATTTTTTCTTCCTCTCACTTTCTATCTTACTCCCTGTCTTTTACACACATACATTCACCTTCATAGTCATTGTGACATTTGGAGCCGGAAATGAAGAGAGCGAGATAAAAGTCAAAGCAATCAAAGGCAAAATTTTAAATGAAGTATTTTCACTTCTAGGATTTTATTCTGAGGAAAAATTAACTATATAAAGTTTAAGCTATAAGGTTCTCATCTCACTTTTGCATGTAATAGTGAAAAGCTATAAATGACCTATGTGTTACATAAGGATTTTTTTAAACTACTGTAAATTTTATACAGTAGAATAGCATGCAGCCATTAAAAACCATGCTGTAGAAAAATATTTAATAGAAATATCACTATAATCTAAAAAGTAAAGATGTAGCTTTCACAATTGGATAATCTATTTTATAGTATATAATTATATTTTATGTCAATATATTTTAATATGTAAACATAATTTTTAAGTATATACGTTATATACTTTATGTGTTATTTACATAAATTATATAATTTATATTATGCCAATCATATTTTTCTATGCCTATATTGACCTATAGAGCAAAAATAAAAGAATATGGAAGATGTTCAAATGATCGAGCGGTAGAAAATGGAAATTTAAAAATTTTTTATTTGCTTTTTTATTTTCTAAATTTTCTTCAATGAATATTTATATTTCTGAGATTTTCAACAAAGACAATGTCATAGAAAGGACATAAAAGAAAGCTGACTGTATTCATTTCCTCTGACTTCCATAACAAATTGCCACAAACCGGGTGGCCTAAAACAACAGAAATTCAGTCTCTCACAGTGCTGGGGCCCAAACCTCTGAAATCAAGGTATCAGCTGGGCCCCGCTCTCTCTAAAGGCTCTTGGGGGTAATCCTTGCCCCTCCCAGCTTTTGCTGGCTCT
Organism: Papio anubis; assembly: GCF_008728515.1. Taxonomy (NCBI): domain Eukaryota; kingdom Metazoa; phylum Chordata; class Mammalia; order Primates; family Cercopithecidae; genus Papio; species Papio anubis. Next base: position 29,858,716 of record NC_044989.1, on the reverse strand, counting down.
GGGCATTCCTTGAACTGTGGCTGCTTTGACTTCAATCTCTGCCTCCATCTTTATAGGACTTTTCCTCTTCTGCCCTTCTCCCCGTGTTTCTCCCTCTGGACGTGTGTAATTGGACTTAGGGTAGACCCAGATAATCCAAGACGATCTCATTTAGCAATCCTTAACTGAATTACATCTGCAAACACCCTTTTTCCAAGTAAGATCACATTAAGAGGTTAGAATGTAGACACATTTTTTCTTGTGGAGGAGGGAGGCACCACTCAATCACTACACAAACCAATCTTTAGTTGTTTTTTTTTTTTTTCCTTTCCTTTGAGACAGAGTCTCACTCTGTCATCCAGGCTGGAGTGCATTGGTGTGATCTCTGCTCACTGCAACGTTCGCCTCCAGGTTTCGAGTGATTCTTCTGCCTCAGCCTCCCCAGTAGCTAGGACTATAGGCATGTGCCACCATGCCGGCTAATTTTTGTATTTTTAATAGAGGTAGGGTTTCACCATGTTGGTCAGGCTGGTCTCGAACTCCTGGCCTCAAGTGATCCACCCACCTCGGCCTCCCAGTGTTGGGATTACAGGTATGAGTCACTGCGTTCAGCCTCTAGTTTTTAAAAGAAAGAAATAGTGATGAAAAAAATTCATTGCCTGTGTGATGAATTTAGCGGTCTGTTTACTTTTGACATTATTTGAAAGCCAGAAAACAATCCATGAGGGAAAGCAGGCACACAGACAAGATAGAAGAGCAGTGCTGTTATGGCATTGACCCTCTCTGATTCATATTTTTTTAAAGATCCAGTTTTATTGTCAAAACTCATAATAAACCTTATCCACCAAAACTGTTCTGATGACCTGAAAATTTTTTGATGAAATATAAGGGACAGAAAAAGTAAATTGGTTTATTTTTAAATCGTCAAACCATCCTAATATCAATAAAAAATGAAAACATGGATATATTATTGTTTTGGTATCACTATCCCAAGCTCAATGTCAAAATAAATTTAGACTAAGACCCTTCACTTTTTATGATTCTGAAAATTATTATGTGAGGAAAGGGGCAGTATATAATTTGAAGTTGCCTAATAAATTTGTATTGGGCAAGTACAAAGCACTGATGCTTGGGCCTGGGTCAAGGGGCCTTGGTAGGCACTTCAGCTGGACTCCGAAAGTGTTCTTGGTCACTCTTTAGTGGAAGGGGGTTTGGCCAAGATGAATTCTGTCTGCAGAATCTTTCCTGAGAGGGCTGGTAAAATAATTCCTGGGTGGAACTCTAGACTTGCTGAATCTCTGGGGTGTGGCTTGCTTTCTTATCAAGCTTAAGGTTGTGTTTAGGAACCCTAAAGTTTGCAAACCACTGTTCTTCAGGACCGCTGCCGCCCATTATCCTCTTAATTCATCGAAGTCTTAGAAGAAAAATGTTTTTAAAATCCCACGATTGAGTTAACTGATAGCAGCTTAATATATTGTTTCTAAAGTGTTTGCGTTTTAAAAGTCTTGATTACAGAGGTCCATTTCTTCACCCAAAGGAATAAGCCTTAAATGCTGTTCTTTTAGGAACCTTGGTTGGCAAGTGTGGATAAGGAGGTGTTTATAGCCTGCGGGTAAATGTGATTTTGCTAAGTGCAAGGTTGAGTTTGCCTCCATGACTGTGGGGAAACCTGGCCAGGCCCACTGTGGGACTCCTGAACTTTGGGAGCTGCACTAACTCACTTATGCCCTTGGTTATGTGAATCATTCTACACTTTTCGATTTACTAGTTTGGAAGTTAGTCTCAGTGGAGAAAAACATCAATGGTGTTCAAGCCACTATTCACTCCCACCTTTGAACCATACCAGCCTTTGTGGTCTGGACTAACTCATCTGTGTGATTCTAGATCAGCAGTTCCTAAGGTGCATTTACTAAAACACCAGTCCATTTGTTTTCCGATAGCCATTTATTGAACTGCTGCTATGTACCCAGCTCTATTTTAGGCATTGGGGTTATAGCAGGGAATCAAAGAAGATATATGCTTTCATGAGGCTAATGATCTAGTTGTGAAAGGTATAAGCAGATTAAAAAATAAATAAAAGGGTAAGAGGGATTTGTGGCCAAATATCTTTGTTAACAGCAGAGTTTCTCTTGTGTTTTAATATATTATTGTGCTTTATAAATTACCATGGGATAGTGGAGGCAGGGGTGAAGATATACGATGTAGCATTTAAAAAACAGATTTGACCATGGGGCCTCTTTACTAAGGGAGTCCTAGAAAAATACTTTGACAAGTAGGTTCTAAAATCTTTAGAGTGAGAGTGTTTCTCATTGTTGTCATTGTTGTTCCTGGATTCAGTGGTGGGGGGGGGGGGGCAGGGGTAGAAGCCTATTTTTCATAAAATTCAGAGCTATTATTTCTTCTCTCCTTGACTTCCTAGTACTATTGTATATTTATTAACAAATCACTTCACCAATTTTTAAAACATGCTGACGTTACTCCACAAGGAATAACGTTACTCCAAATGAAGTAAGGGAGGCTGGTATCCTCACCCTGGTATAGTAAGAATGGAGAGAGAGGAAGAAAAAAATATTGTAATAATGATAACCATAATAGAGAGTGTGAACCGGAATTCTGAGATGGCCTTCATGACCTTCACCTTACTCCTGTAGATCATGTTGTCTTACTTGGCAAAAAGGATTTTGCAGACGTAATTAACATTACTAATCAGTTCACCTTAAGACAGGGAGATTATCTGGTGGGCCTAACCTAATCACACAAACCCTTTTAAAAGCTAAGAGTTTTCTCTGGGTGATACCTGGATTTCAGCTGTGATATCCTGCGTACAGAACTCAGCCATGCCAGCTGGGACTTTTGACCTTTAGAACTGTAAATCTTGTGTTAAGCTGCTAAGTTACTGGCAATTTGTTACATAACAATAGAGAACTAAAACACAAAGCTAAAACACAACCATGCCTTTTTTTTTTTTTTTTTTGAGACAGAGTCTTGCTTTGTCACCCAGGCTAGAGTGTAGTGGCACGATCTCTGTTCACTGCACCTCCGCCTCCTGGGTTCGAGCGATTCTCCCACCTCAGCCTTCCGAGTAGCTGGGATTACAGGTGCCCACCACCGCGTCCAGCTAATTTTTGTATTTTTAGTAGAGACAGGGTTTCACCATGTTGGCCAGGCTAGTCTCGAACTCGTGACCTCAAGTGATCCGCCCGCCTCGACCTCCCAAAGTGCTGGGATTACAGGCATGAGCCACCACGCCTGGCCTAACAACCATGCCTTTCATTTGACAAATGAAGGAAGAAAAGTCTGTGGAAATGAACAAATACCACCAGTATATGTGTTCACTGAATATGAGTGTCTTAGATCCCTAGGGCCACTTCCTGAGGTCACTTCCAACTGTGGGATGCAATAGTTTTAACAGCTACCTCTCTCTCTCCTAGAGAATTATCTAGCAGAGCATTTTAATTACTCATATGGTGTGCATTTGATGCTGCCCTTCCCTTCAAACAGCTCACACAGTCTGATGAGGGCAGCAGCCAAGTGAGCAGAGCTGGTGTGTGCGAAAGCTGTGCAGAGCTGTGTGCAGGAAGGACAGAGTAGCCCGTGCATGCTTTGGGTGGACAGATGCAGACTTTCTATGAGGAGTTTGGTGATATGTGATACTATGAAACATTATTACCTGCAGGCTCAAGGATGAGTTCATGAACTTCAGGCTGGGGACCACTGATCCTTTTATGGATGAGGAAACAGGTCAGAGAGAACAGCTATGACTTGCCCAAGGTCATACTGAGAAGCAGAACCTGCTGATGAACTCAGATCCACCCACCCCGACAGCAGTTCCGCAGCTATTGCATGTCTTTTTTTTTTTTTTCCTAAAAAGAAGCCAATCTTTTCCCCTCATCTGTAAAACTTTACAAAAGACAGCAGAGAACAAAAACCTTTCGTCCAGAACTGTTCAGTTTCAAGGAAGAGAAACTCACTGGAACAAGCAGGCATCCTTGGGAGCTTCTCATGGCTCCGGGGAACCTAATGCTACCAGCCTACTCCTTCCCTCCGCCTGGGCTACGCTGGCCATTTTCTCTGCTCTTCTGCGTATCCATCCCTATATTTATTCCCCCACAGCCCTGAGGCCTCCACACCGTATAGCCTCTGAATCTAAAATCCCCAGTGTGGCTCCTCCTGGCTGACTTGGTCTCTCATTGTCATTTCATATTGCTGTCCAGCAGGGAAGAAATTGAGGCACCTGGGATCAGACATCCACCTTGGCCTGGGGATGGGGAAGTCTTTATGAGGGTGGGATAGCATCTTTAAGAAGTGTATTAGGAAGATCACCATTACAAGTGCCGAGTGAGGGTGACTGCCCTCTGGATGGGTGCAGCTCATTTAAGAAACCACCTCTTCTCGGGCAACATAAGCCATATTTTAAAAATCTCATTCTCTTCCCTCCCATTCTCTATGAACCCGATTACCTAAAGACTATTTATGCTACTTCCTTTGCTGCTTAATCTCTAATTCAGCTCTTTCATCATTCAGGTTTTTCATTTATGTTTTGTCTCTCCTCCTTGGATTTAGAATACCCATGGAGGGCCTGGAGGGGCATACATTTCATGGTGACGCATGGTCCTGGCATCTTCTTTTTCTTCATTTGTTCAAAGAGCAGCCCCAGTGTTGACGTGTCCTGGCTTTGAGGGCAAGGGCCAAACAGCCATGGCTGGAATGACGGTGGCCAGATGGGATGGTGCTGGTGGTATTTGCTCCAAGGGCCCGGCTGCTTGGCCAGTGTGAATGCCAGGTGATATCCATGAACAAGACTGCCTGGGCTCCAGGGCCACATTCAGCTTTCCAGCTCTTCCTGTGATTCACCCTCACTGGGGGCTGCTGAATCACTATAACCAGCAAAAGCCACTAATACTTGGCACTGAAATTTAATAGCTCCTATAGCCTAGGGACTTCATTAACTGGAGGGAGAATCAATGACAGGCTCTTTATGACCCTGGGCTTCCTACTTAGAGCTCCCTAGACCACATCGTCTGAGAGCAGGAGCTGCTGCCATCTTGGGAGGGACATTTGAGAGATAAAAATTTATTTTTGTGTAATACATCCCGGATATTCATTCCTCTTCTCCACAACCCAAACCAACATCTATGTAGCAAGGTGATTGTAATCTGGCCTTTGGAGATGGGAGAACGATTGATTACAGATATTTGGGAAAGTCTGACCTGGGCAAGCTAACAGCGATGATGTTGTTAGCATCCCCACTCTGTCTTTGGGGAAGTATGTGTTTAGTAGCATTGCCAATCTATGTTTGCTTGTTAATTGCATCCCTAAGCAAACCAATTTAAAGTGTAAGAAGTGCTACTTTGTTTTCTATGAGTCTGTTTCACATTTGGCTTAACCCTTCTCAATTCCAATCAACTCTTCAAAACATTTCCTGCTAAAAAGTTGGTCTGATGACTGTGGATTAAATGTGTGGGTTTGGCTTCAGAAAGTCTGGGTTCTAAGTCTTGCTTGGCTCATAACTCAGTGTGAGCTTGTGCAGGTCACCCTTAGGAGGATGAAGATTACTAACCCTGGTTATTTTCAAAAGAGAAAACTTATTGAAAGTCGTTTTACTTTTCTGAGCCCGCATCCTCATTTTCAGGAGGCAGCATAGTTGTGGTGGTACAAACAAAGGTTTTGGAGCAGACAGATGTGGGTTCCAATCCCAGCAAAATCATTGATTTTGGTCTTGAGCCAGTTTGTGAGTCTCATTTTCCTTTTCATGAAGAAGTAGGGAGAGTATTGCCTCATTGCATTACATTAGAGTTCAGTGAGAAGATTAAGATGAAGCCCCCACTCCCTGGCATATCCTGTCTCCTTATTCACCTCTATTTTTTCAAAGCATTCATCAGTTTTTATATTCTATAGAATTTTCTTATTTATTTTGTTTAGTATCTATCTCTCCCAATGGTTCCACAAGGGCAGGATTTTTTGTTCATTTTGAACACTGCTATATCCCCAGTTTCTGAAAATAGTATCTGGCATATAATAAGCATTTCATAAATACTGGTAGGATGGAATGTTAAATGAATGTCATTCTTGTCACTATGAAGGGTCAGCTAGTAAATATTTAAGGCTCTAAATATTTAGGCAGACCATAGAGTCTCTTTCACAGCCACTCAACTTGGACGTTGCGGTATGCGTGACAGCTGCCTCATAGATAATACATACACAAATGGGTGTGGCTGTGTTCCTATAAGACTTTATAACAAGGCCGGGCGCGGTGGCTCACGCCTGTAATCCCAGCACTTTGGGAGGCCGAGGCGGGCGGATCACAAGGTCAGGAGATCGAGACCACAGTGAAACCCCGTCTCTACTAAAAATACAAAAAATTAGCCGGGCGCGGTGGTGGGCGCCTGTAGTCCCAGCTACTCAGGAGGCTGAGGCAGGAGAATGGTGTGAACCCGGGAGGCGGAGCTTGCAGTGAGCCGAGATCGCGCCACTGCACTCCAGCCTGGGCGACAGAGCGAGACTCCGTCTCAAAAAAAAAAAAAAAAAAAAGACTTTATAACAACAGGCCTTGAGTGGAATTTGGCCTGTAGGCTTCACGAGGTTGCCCATCCCTGCTGTAGACCCACTTAGTGCTTCTGAATTCTGTTGTGTCATTCTAACTCAGGAACAGCCCCCGTTTGGGTCCCTCTACGAGGAGGAAACAGGAAAACTCACCCTGGGTCTCCTCTCTTGGCCCCTCTTGCCATGTTCTAGGGGGCTGACCCCAGGGCTTTATCCAGTTCCTTTGCTCTCTGGCTTCTGATTGACTTCAGTCCCTGAGAGATTATGGCAGGTTCAGAACCTGGAGTAGAGAAAAGTTGGGGAGTGTATTTCTAACTCCTTCCTTCCTGGCGGTGGTTTGGGGAGACTGAGCTCTTCTCCCATGGCCCCGGCATTGTGCAGGTTCCAGTACCACTGCTTTTAGACTCAGGATGCTTTATCATTTTTTGGTGAGTTTTCTTAGCTCTTTTCACACATTTGTAAAAACAGTCCCTTCATTAAACTTGCTTCTCTCACCTACGTTAGCGGGGACCATCTGTTTTCTGGCAGGCCCCTGACTAATACGCTGTTCAAAGCAAGAGTAAAGAGTAGGCAGCCCACTGTGATGCCCCTCAGCCCCCATTCACAGCTGCCCTTGATCCCAGCTCCCCAGTGGCAGCTTTCATGGCTTTTTAGCTGGTTGAGAATTCGTGTTTTCTCTTCCTTTTCTGCCAGGAAGGGCAGATAAAAAAGGAAATGACTTGCTTGAGGTGGGAGGATGACAAAGAAGTGAGATTTTACTTGTGTCTCAAATTCATCCAAAGGGAGAATAGAGTTCCAGAATGTTTTTATTCTAGACCAGCTTTCTCATTCAGCAGGCTGTGTCTTTGGACAAGTTATTTAACTTCTTTGAGCCTCAAATTACATATCTTTAAAATGGATATAGTAAACCTGGCTATGTATATTTATATATTTAGTATGATTAAAAATATGATTTTGAGCTAGATTTGTTTTTTCCTCTTTACTAATATGATTAGTAATACTAATACTTTATCCAGTTCCTTTGCTCTCTGGCTTCTGATTGACTTCAGTCCCTGAGAGATTATGGCAGGTTCAGAACCTGGAGTAGAGAAAAGTTGGGGAGTGTATTTCTAACTCCCCACTAATTAGTATTACTAATACTAATCATATTAGTAAAGAGGAAAAAACAAATCTAATCATATTAATAAAGAGGAAAAAACCAACAAACCTAGCCCATAGAATATGAAATACTATTAAAAATGTGAAGTATGATATCTGTAGGTACTTTCTTCCCTTCATTTTCTAAATTTTATGATAAGCATTTATTACTTTTTATGAGAGAAGAGGAAAAACATAGTATTTGCCAACTCTACAAGGTGACCCAGAAAATAAAACAAAAGATTATATTGGGATGCACTTTGAGAACTGCAAAGTGCCATGAGGATGGGCATGACTCTTACTAACTTACGCTGTGTGGTTAAGTGGGCCTCTGCTTGCTTGTCCAGAGGTGACTCCTTTTGCTAGGCCCTGAGCTCTTGGGTCCTCAAAGCTCAAGAGAACATTACAGGAGGTTGGCAGCAACCCTGATGCCCCACTTCACCTCAGTGGTTTCCACCACCCCTAAGGCTGACCCTCCTTCTTGGGCTGTCCTGATTTCAGCCCCAATCACTCCACTAATGTCTGGAGGATTTCTAGAAGCACCTGCCAAAGGTCCAAGTCCCAAAGTCTCTTTGTCTGACACATGAACTCAGACCCTGCTGGACAAGAGTAACAGGCACTAGTAGTCTCTCCTCCCTACCACATTCGCTTGCTGGAGCCAGAGAAGGAGCACTATGGACATCACAGACATTTTTGGCTAACTCTTTTCTTGTGTGTTTTTGAATGAAACCTTTCCTCTGTGGCCATATTGATGATGTAGTGCTTGCCTTCATTATCCTGCCCAAAGAAATGACTTTGATATAGGTGGCCCTTGGATCAAGCTTTTTCACCTCTCTCTCTCTCTTTCTCAGACAGACAGACACACACACACACACACACACACACACAGAGTCACACACACAGATAAAGTTGAAGTCCCATTTTCCTTCCTTCTCAGTGTTAACCACTGTCATGAAATGAATTTGGGTTTATCTTTTATAGTAATGTTTTCTGATTTAGAAGTGATCGGTTGTATTCTCTTAATTGATGTTCTTTTAAATATTACCATTAACATTTTTAAATAAATATTTTTATCAAAGTGTGGCGTGCATACAGAAATTGTACAACTCTTAGGTGTATAGTTTGACAAGTAGTATTAGGGGGTGAAGGAAGCAGTAATCCACCCCAGCTTCAGGCAATAAAGGGGTTAATTGTAGAGAATCTAGAAACAGGAGAAAAGCAGCTTTTATTATCATCATACATTGGATATTCTAATCAACGTCAGTGATAAGATATTCATCCTTGCTGGAGTAGACCACTCTGGTGGCCTCCCTACCTTTGTATACCACTTCACCTTGATAAATATCACACAGTGAACAAATCCAGGTAATGACTACTCATATCTAAAATAGAAGAGGGCCAGCACCCTGGAAAACTCACTTATAATACCACAGATTCATTTTGCCTATATTTTAATCCTATATAAATGGAATCATATACTATAGGTTCTTTTAAGCCTGGGTTCTTTTGTTCAACTTCATGTTTGTAAGATTCATCCATACCATTATATGTAGCAGGTTATTAATTTCTGCTGTGTAATTTCATTGTGCATATACAAAACATATTTATCCATTCTTTGGTTGATTAACATTTGGGTTGATTTTGTTTTGGGGCTATTATGAACAGTGCTTCCATGAACATTCTTGTATGTGTTTTTTGGTGCGCATATGTAGGCATTTCTATTGGGCAGATTGGGCATTTCTATTGGGCAGCAGAATTGCTGGTTTAGAGTGTGTGTACCCTCAACCTCAGTAGCTTCTGTCTGAGGAGGTTTTTCAGCCATGTGGAACTGTGAGTCCATTAAACCTCTTTCATTTATAAATTACCCAGTCTTGGGTCGTATCTTTATAGCAGTGTGAGAATGGACTAATGCACTGCCACTTTCTTAAAATGGTTATACTGACTGACAACCTTACCAGCAATCAAGAGAGGTTCAGGTGACCCACATTTTCACCAAAACTTTGTATAGTCAGTTCCTAAAATTGTAATCATTCTGGGAGAAGTATAGTGGCATCGTATTGTAGTTTCATGTAATGTGCATTTCCTTGATCTCTAATGAGTTTAAGCAACTTTTATATGTTTATTGGCCATTTGAATATCTCCTTTCTAAAATGCCTATTCAAGTCTTTTGCCGCGTTTTAAAATTGAGTTGTCTGCTTAATTGATTTGCAAAAGTTATTTATATAGTCTGGATAGGCTCATTTTTTCCCAGTTACATATAATGTCTTTTTTTCTATCAATGGTGTGCTTTGAAACACAGCAGTTTCCAATTTTAATGTAGATCAATTTATCAATTTTTTCATTATGGTTAGTGCTATTTGTATTCTGTTTAAGAAATCTTTGCCTACCACTGTGATTAATTCTCCTATGTTATGGTTTAGAAGATTTATCATTTTGTTTTTCATATTTAGATTTAATCTACTTGGAATTGGTTTTTGTGTATGGTGTGAGATAGGGGTCATTTTTTTTTCCATGTGGTGATCCAATTTACCCAGTAATTGGAAAGTAAGGGTAATGATCATTCTGATTTTGCTCCTAACCTCAGAGGAAAACCTTTCAACAATTTACCATTAAATGTAATGTTTGCTGTAGGAGTTTTGGTAGCCATCCTTTATGGAATGAAGAAAGTTTCCTTCTACTACTTGTTGGCTAAAAAGTTATTTTTTTCCTTTTAAATCATGAATTGGTGTTAAATATCATCAGAAGATTTCTCGTCATTTATTACACTGATTATATTGGTTTAAATATTTTTCTTTTAAGTTAGCATTAACATTAACATTGACAGATTTTCAAAATGTTGAAATAACCTTCCTTTTGGGAATAAACCTAACTTGATCTTGATGTCTTCTATTCTTTTTCTATACTATATTTTATTTGTTTCATGCTTGTGAGTCTTGCTCTCATCTCCTTGGTGACAGGGGTTTGCCTCACACGGATTTGATACCTCTCCTCCCATAGTGCTGGGCTCTTAGGAGATGCCTAATGCATGGAGTCATTAATCCAAGCAGCGTCATTTTTCCTTCCTGTAGTTGGGTGCATTTGACAGCTTGCATGGTGTGGTTCTCCCAGTGGCTAACAAGCAGCTCAGGAATGCTAATGAAGGACTTCCTTTTGTTGTCTCTTGTGAGTCAGCAAATGAGCTCTGTAACTTGGAGAGCCAGAAGTTAATTAGTGCCCTGGTATAGACAGACCCTGATGGAAATAAGGGAATTTGGGTCTGTCAGAGAAGAGTGCTAGGAAGCTTTGAAGGTGAGGCCCAGATTAGGGACGTGAGGTGAAAACCAAAGGGAATCCAGGGCTATGGTTTATAAATAAATGTCAGTATTGGAGCTCTGTAAAGAAAACCGGGAGAGCCCAGAACATGTGGCCTAGACAGAAAGAAGAGGAGCAGGCCCAACATCTGGGTGTTGCTGACATCAGAGGCGCTGTTGATTACATCTCTCCCTTGTAGCAGAATAAAGAGAGAAGTGCAGGAGATGTGTACAGCATGGATAGCTGAAGCAGATCACCTGGCAGGAGGCGGTGATGGATGAGGGATTTTAGGTGTCTTGCACTCCTTGTTCATTTTTCTTTGAGGCAGAATGGAAAATCTAAAACCCCATCTGCTTACAAGTTCACTACAATAACCCAATGGATACATAATTTGCAAGGCAATACTGTGGATGATGAGCTCCAAATGAAGTCGAATAGACTATACACATGAGGCAAAGATGAAAGTTCAGTGCCTTCCTGGCAGAGCTGCATAAATGGTGTCCACTGTGAGCATTGGACTCAGATGTGCTGGGCATGCTCATGATCTTGGGACTGTTACTTTGGCCAGAAAAATGTGTCACTCCCCTGGCTTAGGCAGATACCTAATTCGGTTAGGAGAACTGCCAAGAAACAACCTATTGAAAGCAAGACACTGTGAGTAAAATATGCAAAATGTCACTGAGGCAGAAGTGAGGAAACCAGTAGAACAGGTGCAGCATGAAACTAACCTGCCGGGGACATTGTTAGTTCTGTTTCTTCTTGAAATCTCTCTCTTTTTTTCCCCCTGACTGTGTGGAAGCCCTGTCCTCTTTCCTGCTGGAGACCCAGAAACAGATGCTCCCATCCTCTCCCCACCTGAATTGTACTAGACTGAAAATGAAAACGAGGCTCCCAATTCTACCATGTCCATGTGCCAGCCATGCTGTGTTCGCCAGGGAATGGCCCAGGATAGAACAAAGATAGATCAAGATTTTAAGTGTAAGCCCGTTCTTTGGAAGTGTAACCATTTGAATGAAACATTCCTAATGTGTTGTACTTCTTTGTTATTGTAGCAATGGTAACACCACACAGATGTCACCAGGGGTCTCCACAGCCTGGGAGAGGCCTAAGCCTGTCCTCATGGTTTCTGGGAATTCTCGCAGACTCATGGTTCTAAGCTGCACTGAGGATGCAAAGAGCAGCCTCATTGCACACCCGCACACTCCACTTCAAACATGTGACATGTTTTATTAGTTTAGCAGTTTGCTGTAGTTAAGAGGCATAGTGCTGTCGGATGGGGTGGGATGGGGAGTGAGGAGGCTGCATCCTGCCCATCACAGCCTCTGGCTTGGTCCCTGGTTCTCCCCTCTCCTCTGTGCCTCCTGCTTTTCACTGCCTTTTCTGTCAGAAATCCTTCAATCCATCCTTCCTTCCTCCCTTCCTCCCTTCCTCTCTTCCTTCTTGCTTTCTTCTTTCGACAGAGTTTCACTCTTGTTGCCCGGGCTGGAATGCAATGGCTCGATCTTGGCTCACTGCAACCTCTGCCTCCCGGGTTCAAGTGGTCCTCCCACCTCAGCTTCCCGAGTAGCTGGGATTACAGGCGCCAGCCACCACGCCCGGCTAATTTTTTGTATTTTTAGTAGAGACAGGGTTTCACCATGTTTGGCAGGCTGGTCTCGAACACCTGACCCCAGGTGATCTGCCTGCCTCGGCCTCCCAAAGTGCTGGGATTACAGGTGTAAGCCACCACACCCAGCCAGGAATTCTTTATTTCTAATGCAGAGATGTCACTCCCTTTCCTGAGCCCTTGGTTCCAGTCATATCCATGCCCTACAGGATGTACATAGCTCAGGGGAGCTTCTGGGGTTGGGGGGTCCTACCAAGGAATCTCTCTCTAAGAGGTGATGTGGTACCAGTTCCTTTTAAACATTTTGAAGTGGTTATCATTATTCCTGCTTCACACTTGAGGAGACTGAGGCCTGACCTCAGTTTGGAGAAGGAAGGGACTAGGTTAAAGTCCCACCTCCAGCAAGGAGAAGATCTGGGTCTCAAACCCAGGCCTTCTGCCTCCACATCCATCGCTCTTTGTACCATCAAAGGGCGGAAACTCAAAGTGAATGGCCGGGGGTTTGTAGAATCCTGGTGATTTCCACTTAGCTTCTCAAGACAATGCCTAGCCCAGGCTGAAAAGCATAATTAGCTCAGCCATGGATTCAGGCTCCCCCCATGCTGGCCCATGGCATCCAGCTCAGGTCTGAGGCTGATTTGTACCCCGGAGTGGTCGGTGCGTATTAAACCTCTCTTGGAAGGCCAGGAGAGGACTTAAATGGCTGGGCCTTCACATTTATTTTCCTCTCTTCCCTTGGCTTTTTGTGGGGCTGAGCCTATCATTAATCAGGCTGTGAAGCAAAGGAAATAAAACACTGCCTTGGAAAGAGCTCTTATTTGTTTAGAATTGAAAAAAAAAAATAACAAGCCAGAAAAGACTGAAACATGTTTCCAATATACTGAATTTGATTATCTGTCTGTGCACAAAGGGACACAGTCATTTGAAATTAAAGTTTAGACAGTTGGCAAGTTTGTTTGACGAATCGATTGTGATGGGAGGAGCCCCCACCAACCGCAATGCCGAACTTCCTTCCTCTCCTCTCTGTACATTCTGAGCATTTTGTTAATTGCTCTGATTGTTCAGTGCCACTGTGTTACAAGCTCTGGGGAGGGACAGAACTGAAGAAGTCCAATGTGTCTTCATCATAAGGGCTTGAACAAGGGAGTCCCCAGTGTCTACCCAAGGTGGTGATCATTGGACCCACCAGCAGCTCCAGCACAATTGCGTTTGACTTTATTGTGAATTTCAATCAGAAATACAAGCCTCATCCATCGAGGAGCAAAGACACGTGCATTGTTCAGACGGCAGAGCAGAACGCAGGCCAGTGGGAAGCAGAGGATGTTATTATTGTTCTCTAGGGCAGCTCAGAGAGGAGAAAGCCTGGCAGTGAGTGCACAGGAAGCAGAAACTGGCAGATATAATCTGGCAATATGAACACTGGGATATGTTGTTCAGTACTTTGAGTTGCAAAATAAAATCCCGGTGGACAGGGTACCCCTCTTCCCCTGAACTCATGCCCTCCCTTTCCTCACACTGCAGCATTCATACTGAGGGCTCTTTTGCCCTGCAGCATCCGGAACAGTTGATTATGCCCCTGTCTTGTTTTGGAGCCTACAGGGACTCCCTGATGCCGAGGGAACAGTTAACTTGGCATTCAAGTTCCCTTTACCACCTGCTCCTCAACTGGGCCCCACCTGCCTTCTCCACCTATTGCCTGTGTGTCCCTTCTTGCACCTGCATTTTAGCCAGATGCAACTGCTGTCTTCTCCATAACCACTTTTCCTCCTTGTTCAGTTCATGCCTTTTCTTTCTTTTATTCTTGAAATGCCCTACATTTCATCTTTGCATGCCCCCATTCTTCTCATGATTTTGGAGCCCTGGTGCAATGACACTGCCTTCTTTGATTTCTCCCCTCTTTGCTCCTCCTCTGGACTTGCACAGTCGGGAGTCTTTCCTCTCACAACATACATCACCTTCTACTTCATATCGCACTGGCTTGGTAAGATTTCCTTTCCACATGCTTTATCTGATATGTTCTTTGAAAGCAGGGGTAAGAGATTCCTTGTTGTATCTGCTCTGGGTATAGGCAGGATGCCTTGGGCAGAGTAGGCACCCAAAAATGTTTGATGAATGAATGAATGAGAGACTTATTGAAGCAAGGGTTAGCAGTCTTTGGCTCAGGTTGGTACTCAATGCATTCATCTGTCCATCCTTTCCTTCCTTCTCTCTATTCCCTCTTTTGCTTTTTCCTCTCCTCTTTACCTTCTCCTTTTCCTCTTTTTATTTCATTTAACCCCAAGCCTTGACACTCTACACAGCTCTGCTGGGCATACCCTATCTCTGCAGGTTGCTGGTTTATGCTACAGGGGTGTTTCCTATGGTGCCAGACGACTTTTCAAGAACAACAGCAACAAAGAACCTGCACACTCAAGGTGGTTTTGTCTCAAGGAAGTGGGATCTCTTTTCCATGTGATGCTTGTCTGCTATGGAGACTACTCTTTGAAATGATGCATTCGTGGAGCACTTCTTTCTCTCTGAGACGTGGCAAGTGTTCTTCCCTGACCAGGGTCTCTGTTCATCTCCAAAGGTGGGTTAGGCATGGAGGTGGCAAGCTGGCACAGCACCGAGTAGCAGCCAAGCCTCTCTCCTTGCTCAGATCTCGCCGCAAACCCCAGCTCCCGCTCTGGCCAGGATTACTGGGTCATGGCTGTTTGGCTTAAAGCAGCAGATCAGTGAGGCACTAGGAAAAGAGCACCAGGTGGGCTTGCCTGTGGCTCTGCCACACAGTCGGACGTGGGGGAAAACTGCCAACATCAAGGGAGCTCAGTTTCCTCTTCTGCACATGGGGTGGGAAGAGTTAGATGGTCTCTGGGATCTTTTTGAGGTCAAATCTCCAGAATTCCCAATTTGAGATTCCAGATGCATCTGGAGACTGCAGTGGCTCAGCCTGAGTGGGGCCAGGAGGTGGCAGCACCTGCTCTGTTTCGAGCCCGATGCAGCCGCAGGGGCTGGGCTGTCACTTCTGTAGGGCTGGGGTGTACATCATGCTCCACTCCCACTGGACTGTTTTATTACATTTCACTGCAAGTTGTTTGTAGTCAGCTGGGTCATGAGACGGTCGCAGCAAGATTGCCAAGCCCTGGGTACAGGGAATATTTACTGCCCCCTCTCTGACTTCACCTGGCATGACACACGCAGGCCAGGAAACAATCATCCGCAACAAGGCCCCAGTGACAGGCTCATATCCGGGAGCTCCTTGACGCAGGCTTGGGTCTCCCCAAGGGTAAATGAGAGCTGCATCCATGAGTAAGCACATGTGGTCACCCACTCTGAATGAGCACACCTGTCTCCCAGGGCCCATGTGCTTCCTCCAATAGCTGCATTTGCTCAGGGCAAAAATGGAAATTCCTAATGCCAGGCATGACTGATCCTAGCCAGAGAAGATGATCAAGGGTTGTTCATCAAACTTTTGGGGAGCTTTTACTAAATGGACATGGACACAGACACTTAAAATGTAATAGAATGTCTGAATTGCATGGAACTGTACACATGATCTAGTTCAGTGGTTCTCAATCCCAGTGGGCACCACCACTGAAGCTTGTTAGAAATGTATATTCCTAGACCCAGCTCTAACTCCATCGAATAAGAATGTCTGGTGCTGGAACCTAGGAATTGGTATTTTATTTTATTTTATTTTTTGAGACAGAGTCTCACTCTGTTGCCCAGGCTGGAGTTCAGTGGCGTGATCTCGGCTCACTGCAAGCTCCGCCTCCCAGGTTCATGCCATTCTCCTGCCTCAGCCTCCCGAGTAGCTGGGACTCCAGGCACCCGCCACCATGCCCGACTAATTTTTTGCATTTTTAGTAGAGACGGGGTTTCACTGTGTTAGCCAGGATGGCCTTGATCTCCTGACCTCATGATCCGCCCGCCTCGGCCTCCCAAAGTGCTGGGATTACAGGTGTGAGCCACTGTGCCCGGCAGGAATCGGTATTTTTAACAAACTTCTCCGGTATGTCTAATGTAGCTTGTCTGCAGAAAGGCATTTAGGAACCACCATCTAGTCTATCCCTGGCATTCAGGGAGCTTGTTAGCAAACTCTTGCTCCCCTTTGCTTCCTACTCTCCCTCATGGAATCAGAATCCCCGGTCAGGGGATAGCACCATCATTCAACAAGCCCTTCAGGAGAAGGGTGACCAACTTGGCTCAGTTTGCCTGGCACTGTCATGGTTTTACCACTGAAATGCCGATATCACAGGACCTCCCTCAGTCCTGGGACTACTGGAATGGTTGGCTACCTCTTAAGGTGATTTTTATGCACTCTAAAGTTTGAGAAGCACTGGAAACAATTTACTGCACAGTTGAGGAAACTGGAGCCAGGAAAAGAAGCAGCTTGCCCATAGACAAGCAGTGAATTAGCAGTACAGACAGGGCAAGGCTTCCAGTCCAGCATCCTTGCTACTCCTGGAAATATTTTGCTCTAAGTAGCTGCTTCACTCTTTCCTACTCTCCACTAGGAGCTAACCCTGGAGGAGCTCATTATGGAGTGGCCATATTCGAGGTGAATAATCTGTATTCTGTGGCCTTATTTGAGTGAGGCGTGCACAATGACAGGTGCAGGTACCATTACACTTTAATGAATTCTACTGGGGTTTCTCTTGGCCCACGTGGGGAAGGTAATTTACAATTTAATGTATTTCCATTTGGCCATAATCCCCGGGATAACAGCATTACTGAAATGGAAAATCTTTGACAAGGGATTACAACCCAGGGGCTGTGGTACAACCAAGTCAGCATCCTTAGCTGCTACGCTACCTCCAGGGGCTTCCCAGGGGCCCTGGAATAAACCCTAGCATGTCTCCCTTTGTCTTGTCACCAGTGACCACCAAGACTTGCCAAGCTATTCTGATTATCAGCTCCAGGTTTGACTTATTTATTCTGTGGTGCCCATTGCGTTACCAATTAGCTACGAATGGGGTAACAGGCCAGGGGCTCTTGTAATACAGGGGTTCCCAGACTGGAGCATGCATCGGAATTACCTGGAGGGCTTGTTAAAGCACGAGTGCTGGCGCCACTCCCAGAGCAACCGTAGAGTAGCCCATTATGAGCACTTGAGTGACTTTGTCACGTACTGCTCATAACTGATGCCACAAGGCTGGCCTTACTGTCTAAGTCAGGGTACTAGGTGGTTTCTAAAGACTCTCCTAGCAACAAAACTTTTACTTATAAATAAGGTAGGTCTAGCTTTACGTGGGATATAATTTCATCATTACTCTTCTCCCTTCCCCTAAGTGTTCCTGTGTGTAGGCTAACACCTAAAATCCCACAAATAGAGAACAGTTCTTTTGATGTAAATGTTTACCTTCAGCAACACGTAAATATCTAAGGGTAGAGGTGGAAAGAACACTAACATTTATTCAGAATCTTTTTTCGATCCATTTATCACAGGGCGGAAACATTAATGCTTTTCAGTCATTTGTACTTAAAGCCTCTTGATGTTGAGATCTGTGGTTCCAGGGTCTCCTGGTTTTCTTCCCACCTCCCTGGCCATCCTTCCTAACCCCCTTCCCTAGCTCCTCCTCTTCCTGACTTCTTTTTTTTTTTTTTTTTTTGAGATGGAGTTTCGCTCTGCTCTGTTGCCCAGGCTGGAGTGCAGTGGCGTGATCTGTTGCCCAGGCTGGAGTGCAGCGGCGTGATCTCGGCTCACTACAAGCTCCACCTCCCGGGTTCACGCCATTCTCCTGCCTCAGCCTCCCGAGTAGCTGGGACTCCAGGTACCCACCACCACGCCCGGCTAATTTTTTTTTGTATTTTTAGTAGAGACAGGGTTTCACCATGTTAGTCAGGATGGTCTCGATCTCCTGACCTCGTGATCTGCCCGCCTTGGCCTCCCTTCCTGACTTCTTAATATTGGTATGCCCAGGTCTCGGTTCTGGGTTCAACTCTCTTCTCTATCCCCTTAGCTTAAAACCCCTTCAGTGTTCTGATGGAATTAGACCTCCAGCCTGGACCTCTCCTCTAAGCTCCATCTGCCTGACAGCTTCGTGTGGATGTCTGCAGACTCCTCAAATGAAACACGCCTAAAGTCACATCACATGATGTATAAAACCTACCTGCTTATTCCATCTCCACTAGTTTTCATCTCCTTAGCCTAGGCCATCATCGTCATCTATCTTCTAGACAATACAATGGTGTCCTACTACTTTATTCCACACAGTGGCCAGAAAGATGTTCTTAAAATGAAAAGCAGATGGTCTCTCCCCTCCTGAGAACCTTCCAGAGGTTCACATCTAAACTCCTTGCCATAGCCCGCAAGCCTGGTGAGATCTATTTCTAATCTATCCCTCCAGCATTATTAAGCCATGTCCCCAGCAGCTCATACACTCCAGCCATGTGCGGTCTTTTGATTTCTGGAACACAAGCTTTATGCCACCTCTGTATGTGTTGTTCCCTCTGCTTGGAAGGTGTGCTCTTTTGCGGTCTTGCCATGGCTGGCTCCTTCTCATCATTCAGTTTCAGCCTAAGCAGCACTGTCTCAAAACATACTTCTCTGACCAGCCTATGGTAAGTAGATATCCCATGCCTTATCACTCTTTTCTGTTTATATTTGTCTTTGTAATCTGGAATTATTTTATGCTTCCAGTCTGATTCCTTGTCTCTCATCCTGCTCCTCCACTGGGCTGTGGGCTCTGCAAGGCAGGATGTTGGTGGTGAAGCTGCTGACTACATTGCCTGGTGCACACAGCAGGCTCTTAGAGAATGAGTGAGTGGGTCTGATCCCATCTGGAAGAATAATAACACTGCTCAGGGCGACCAACCAGGGCTAGGAGGGAGAGGAGCAGAGGAAGAGAAAGAAGGGTTCAGACATGAGAAGCCAGGAGCGAGCTCTCAAGTCACAAAGATCATTATGGTTTGTTATAATAAGTACAAGAATAGCTGTATGCACAATTTCCCATAGACGCACAGAAGAGGCATCCTAACCCAGCCTGTGTGGTCAGAGGAAGTTTCTGGAAGGAAGTGACACCCAAACAGAAACGGACACTTTGAATGGGAATTAGTTAACTGAAAAATAGGAGATGGGGTGCAGTAGTTTATTTATTTGCTCTACAAACACTGACTGTGATCTACTCTGTGATAGGCACCATGTTGGTCACGTCTCCTTATTTCAAAGCTACCCTGGAAATTGCCAATTGGTGGTAAAGACTAAGCCTGGGAGTGAGCCACAGAAGCAGCATGGTATAATGATGTAAAGCCTGAATTCTGAGCAGACAGAATTGAAATTAGTTTTAAATCCGCGCTTTTACCACTCATTATGTGACCATGAGCAAGTTGCTGCAACTCCCTTCCCCTGCATTTTCTTATCTTGGGGGAGCAATAGTGCTTAGCAGTCTTGTGAGGATACAAGGAAAAATTTTATTAATGCACTTAGCATGAAACTTGGCACATAGCAAACACTCAGTAAATAACATTGCCACTACCATTATCATGGTATTAGATTGTATGATTAGCCTTAACTATTGTCTTCTTCCTTGTGAGTTAAAGGATTATACATCCTCTCTCATTGCTGTATGTCTCACAGCATCTCTCTGTTGAAGGAGGGTACATTCCCAGTCCAAAGATAATATCCCTGGTCATGTATGACATGTGTTGGTCAATAGACTGTGAGAGGATGGGACGTGTGCCACGTCTGAGTAGAAGTTTTAAGAGGCATCCCGTGTTTCCACTGTGAGAATGTCATGCCATAGATTGGGACTGCACCCTCAGCCTGGATCCTAAAATGAGAAGGCACAGGCAGCAGGGCTCACCTGTAGCCACTGACATGTGAAATGAGAAGAAAATTAAGTGTTGATTGTTGTAAGCCACTGAGACTTTGCAGTTGTTTGTTATTGCAGCAGTATGTAAGCCACTGAAATTTTGCAGTTGTTCGTTATTGCAGCAATAATATCATCTTCTTGTAGGAGTGGAGAGTGAGGAAAGACGCTTTGGAGAAAAGGATTCTTAAGTTGAGCTCTGAAGATGATAGAAATTCTATTTAGACATAGTGGATGTAGATGGGGAGTATTCCAGGTGGAGGAAAAAGACCTGCAAAAGTTCTTGGATTCAGGAGATAGTACTGCTTACTAGAGGAATGGAAAAGAAGCTCAGAATAGCCGAAGAGCATGAAAGGAAGAGTGGTGACAAGTTCAGCTGGACAGATAGCTAAGGGCTAGGTCATGAAGGGCCTTAGAAGCCGTGATAAGAAATTTGCATTTTATCCTAAAAACAAAGTGAGACCATTTCACGATCTGTTTTTGCCTTTAGAAAGATGAGTCTGGCTGACTGCAAAGATTGAGTGAGAGGGGAAGAAGATCATGGAGAAGACTGGCAAGAGTCCAGGGAAAGGATGGGATGTGAGAGGTATTTGGAAAGACTTGGAGCCTCCTGTGTGAGATTTGAGGGGAGGGAGTCAATGACAGAACTGTCTTGGGAGCTGTGGTGGCCTTGATGGAGGGCACAGCAGAGGAGCAGTTGAAGGAAGGCAAGTGAAGACGATAGCTTAGCCATTTGGAGTTGCAGGTGCTTGAGGAATGCTGTGACATTCTAACAACAGCAATGTGCCCAGCTATAAACTACATTGTCCAACTTCCTTTGCAGCGAAAGGCAGTCATTTCACACTCTTTTGAACGAGGAGAAACAAATTGAAGTCTGCTGGGGACTTTAGGAAAAGTTTTGTTTTTATATTACAGGGTGAATATCCCTTATCCTGAAATCCTTGGTACCAGAGTGTTTAGATTTTGGAATACTTGCATATACATAATATATCCCCCATCTTGGGGACAGGACTCAAGTCTAAACCTGAAATTCATTGATGTTTCATATATTTCTTCTGCACATAGCCCGAAGGTAATTTTGTACAATATTTTAAATTATATGTGGCTGAAACAAAGTTTGCGTACATGGAACCATCAGAAAGCAAAGGTGTCACTCTCTCAGCAAATCACGGGGATAATCTATGGTTGTTTGGCCTCACCATCATTCCTGACTCTGAATTTACATGCTATTGATTAGCAATCACTTTCTTATTCTTATTTAAGTACTTAACAGTAAGAAATGTGACATAACATTAATACAGTGAAAAAGTAATGTGTCAGGGTAACTAAGCAGCACAGTAGCATCACCAGGATACCTGCATCTCGTTACACAACAGCAACCACAAACAATGGCAGGCTTTCCGTCTCCACCTACAGTGTTGTGTTTGGATTAAAAGGTGACCGCACAATCTATTTTATTTTTTTAGGTGAGAAGAAACTGTATATGGTGGTTATTCTTTTTTTTTTTTTTTGAGACAGAGTCTCACTCTGCCGCCCGGGCTGGAGTGCAGTGGCACGATCTTGGCTCACTGCAAGCTCCACCTCCTGGGTTCATGCCATTCTCCTGCCTCAGCCTCCCGAGTAGCTGGGACTACAGGATCCTGTATATGGTGGTTATTCTCACATTATACTCTGCGGTAAGACATTTCACACTGACATTGCTGTCCAGTTTCTCCTTTAGCTTGACTTTCTATGCTATGGATAATCATAAATGCTTCCTTTTTTTCTTATCACTGTTATCTGTAGGAGCATCTGTAGGCCTTTTTGACATGTTCAACAACACTTTTATACCACAGAGTACAGAATAAGCAAATAACCACAGTGAATAATGTACCTAGGTCTTGGACCCATGTAGGGCATTGTGGAGAACCTGCCGTTGGTGCACCCAGCCTGCATTTTGTTACCCTTTTTGGGCGTGCTTGCTGGGGGGGAATCTGGGCCCGTGCAGGAAGGATGTATATAGCACCTGAAGGGGCTAGGGCAGTCTTTTTTCCCCAAGGAACACTGGACAAACTGTGTGTTGTGCACTTGGGTTTTGACTGCGACCTGTCATGTGAGGTCAAGTGTGGAGTTTTCCATTTGTGGTATCATGTCGGTGCTCACAATGTCCAGATTTTGGACTTCAGATTTTCTGATTAGGGATGCTTAACCTGTGTAGACACCATCATTTCCTCTTGAATCTTCCCCTATCTGTTTCCTGGAATGAGGATTGTTGGACTAACGTAACCTTGTCAGAACCATGGGGGAAAGCCAAGGGAATTTCAGAGACCTTGGCCCCAACATCTTTGAGTTACTCGAACACCTGTTGAGCTGAAAATACAGATTTGGGAGGCATCAGCATGTGGGTGGCCAATAATTCTGTAAGAGTGGATGACATATTTTTGGGGAGAGTATGGAGTGAAATGGTCAAAGGGCCAAGGACAGAATCATGAGGAATTATCATCGCAGTGTGATACAAATAACACAGTAATGTACTTTAATCTTGTATTTTCTAAAAATAGAGAACATAGTACAGATAGTGCCAAAGGTCCCCCAAACTACATCACCAGTGCTAGTCCTCTAACTTGATCCCCAGAAATAACTACTTTTTAAATGTTTGGCTTGTATTCTACACAAAGATTTCCACTTTTACTCCCGCAAACAGAGCAAAAGAGTACTTGTTTCCCCATGTTCTGTCATCATGTGATGTTATAAGACTTAATATTTGGATCATCTGATGAGTGAAAAATGGCATCTTTTAATATTTTCCTGCCTTTTAGTGAGACTGAGCATTTTCTGTTTATTTATTCCTTATTTGTAAACCTTCCAAGAACTGTTTTTTCATATCTGCAGACTATTTTCTATTGGATAGTTTATCCTTTCCTTAGAGGTTTCTAGGAGTTCTTTGCATATTCTGAATACAAGTTCTTTGATAGTATTTGCAAATAGTTTCTCTCAGTTTCTTGAAATGATTTGATGCTATATTTTAGTACATAGCACTTGAAAAAGATTTATCTATCTTTATGATTTTTTATTTTAACATCCTTACCCCAAGGATATCAAAAATTATATTTTCTTTCACTTTTTAAAATAACTTCATTTTACATTTAGGTATTTTTTTCCATCTAGAAATTATCTTTATTCATATGAGACAGGTATCTATTTTCCCTCCCCAAATAGAGAGCCTATCTGCTCTAATACCATCTTTTGAGTAATCCATCTTTCCTCTTCTTATTTGAAATGCCACCTCTATCATTTATCACATTCCCTGTACACCAAGGTCTGTTTCTGACTCTGTGTGTTCTATTGGCCTATCTGTTATAACATCAGATACGTTCGATTTACTTCTCCGGATCCATTCTCTACACTTCACCCTGCCCACTGCCCTGGGAAGCGGTATGGAATATACAGACAACTCTCCAGCACCGGCTGAGCCAATGGAGGATCTCCAGTAGAAGATGAGGAAGTGAAGAGGATGAGAGCGGGATATTTATTCTCCTGGCTGTCTGCCTGCAGGGCTGCTTGGGGCTGGCTGTGTTCCTCTATTGAAGGTCACATGTCTTCTCAAGGTTGCCCTCTCTTGCCAACTCCTTCCTTCTGGATTCTGGTAACTGCTCTCCCTCTGCCCCTGTAAGCCTTGGGGTGGTAATATCCCCAGTGATGCTTGCTCTGGGATTCGGCGTTTTTCCTTGTGATTTCCTAGACCCTGTCTATTTCATGTGTAGATAGTCTCTGTATCAAAACCTCCTTGATTCCTCTTAACTGGAATATGCTGTTGGTTTCCAGCTGGGATCCTGATTGATACGGTCACATTGAGATTTTGATTGAGATGGCATTGAATATATAGATTGTTTTGGAGAGAAATGTTTTGGAGAGTATAGAATCTCTCCTTCCAATAACATGGTCGATCTTCCTTTATTAACATCTTTTAAAAAATGTCTTTCTATAAAATGGTGTGTTTTTTCTCAAAAAAGGTTTTGCATATTTATGATAGATTCACTTATAGGTAGCTTGTAGCTTTAGTTCCTATAATGATAAGTTTTTTTTCTAAAATATAGTTGGTAAATGCTGGTTTATAGAAAAGTTGTTGATTTTTGTGTAGTGATTTTGCATCTGGATACTTTGCTGAACTCTCAAATAAGTTTCAATAGTTTTCAGTTGATTTTCTTCAGTTTTCTAGGCAGATAATCTCATCTGTAAGTAATGACAATTTTATTTCCTTTTCAATTTTTAAATAACTTTTATTTCTTTCTCTTATATTTTTTCTTGTTTTGGCAACTGGCTAGACCTCTAATACAATGTTGAATAATATTAACGGCAATAAACATTTTTGTGTTGCATGATATTAATAGGTAATTGCACCAAGTTAAAGACTTTAGTTCTGACTTATTTACTAAAAGTTTTAAGAGTAATAAATAGCTGTTGAATTGTATCAAAGGTCTTTTCAGCAGTTGGGAGATAATATTTTAAAAATTGGTCTGTAACAGTTATGCATATAATAATTATATTTTTATTTTTTATTAAAGTTATACATGTTCATTTGTTAAAAATAAGACTTCTAATAAAAATAGCTTTTTATAGTCATTATTTCTCACACTTCTCACTTTCCTGAGTCAGTAATTTCCATTCTTCTGGCTGTTTCTTCTGGGTATTTACCTCCATAGTTTTTAATTACATGCATATACTGCCATTTAAAAAAAAATTCTTTGAACATTTTCCTCTACAGATTAGAAGGTTACAAAGTTTATCTTGATTTTTTCAGGTCTTTCTTCCATTTTGACATAATACATAACTGAATATTTTTCTCATGAAGTCTAGAGTTAATTAGTATTTATATTCTTTCTCTGCATATAACAAAAAAGCATGCCTTTATTTATCTTTCCATTATCCAAACCGCATGTTGCTATTGATTCAAATTTTGAATTCAGATTTTTATTAAAAACCTTTTTTTGTTACAATCAATACTTATTTAGATTTAACAACATATTTTTTCTGATTTCTTTCCTTAATATTTCTTCTTTATAAACAGTATTTTAAAATGTTTATTAAATATTGAGTATACACAAAATAATATGCATGAAATATGTATAAGGTACAAAATAAAAATACAATGAGCACCCAAAATCCAGTGTAAGGAAAGAACATTATGTTATCTTTGAAGTTTTCTCTGTGACTCTCCTTGCCTTTTTTTTTTTTTTTTTTTTTTTTTGAGACGGAGTCTTGCTCTGTAGCCCAGGCTGGAGTGTAGTGGCCGCGATCTCGGCTCACTGCAAGCTCTGCCTCCTGGGTTCACGCTATTCTTCTGCCTCAGCCTCCCGAGCAGCTGGAACTACAGGCGCCCGCTACCACGCCTGGCTAATTTTTGTGTATTTTTAGTAGAGACTGGGTTTCACCATGTTAGCCACGATGGTCTCGATCTCCTGACCTCATGATTCGCCCACCTCGCCCTCCCAAAGTGTTGGGATTACAGGCGTGAGCCACCGCGCCGAGCCGACTCTCCTTGCTTTTTTCCTCTTCACCCACCCAAGCATTCCCCACAAATTTGTGTTTGTCATTCCCTTCCTTTCCTGTATAATTTTGCGCCTTACACTTTTTTTTTTTTTTTTTTTGAAACGGAGTCTTGCTCTGTCACCCAGGCTGGAGTGCAGTGGCGCGATCTCACCTCACTGCAACCTCCGCCTCCCGGGTTCAAGCGATTCATCTGTCTCAGCCTCCTGAGTAACTGGAATTTCAGGCGCCCACCACAATGCCTGGCTAGTTATTGTGTTTTTAGTAAAGACAGGTTTTTGCCATGTTGGCCAGGCTGGTCTGGAACTCCCGACCTCAAGGGATCCACCGGCCTCAGCCTCCCAAAATGCTGGGATTACAGGCGTAAGCCACCGCGCCCGGCCCCCTTACACTATAAATTGTGATTTTTATCTGCAAGTGATATAAAAGTATCTGGTTTCTTTTCTAATATCTGAATAAATAGAATCATCCTTTATCATGTTTGTATCCTTAACTTTATTTAGTTTTACAAGTTTTTTAACTTTATGTAAATAAATAGCACAGTATAGATTCTTCTACAAAACCTTTCTCCCCTCCCCCACTCAACATTATGTTTCAGAGATTATCTGCATTTTTGTATGTAGTCTTACTGCTGTATTGTATGCCATGATTAATTATCTTGGGAGATGGGATGGATAAGTGGTTAAGAACAGAGCCCTTAGTCTTATAATATCCTTGTTCAAATTCTTGGGTCCACCATTTATTAACTGTGTGATAGTAGACAAATTTTTTAACCTATTTATGACTCACTTTCCTTCTCTGTAACAGCATAATAATACCTACCTCACAAGGGTGTGGTGAATGAGTTAAAAATGTAGTAGTATTGGCTGGGTGCGGTGGCTCACGCCTGTAATCCTAGCACTTTGGGAGGCAGAGGCAGATAGATCATGAGGTCAGGAGTTCAAGACCAGCCTGGCCAAGATGGTGAAACCCCGTCTCTACTAAAACTATAAAAATGAGCTAGGCATGGTGGCGGGCACTTGTAATCCCAGCTACTCAGGGGGCTGAGGCAGAGAATAGCCTGAATCCAGGAGGTAGAGGTTGCAGTGAGCCGACATTATGCCACCGCGCTCCAGCCTGGGCCACTGAGTGAGACTCCGTCTCCAAAAAAAAAAAAAAAAAATAGTAGTAGTAGTAGTAGTATTTAGAACACTTTCTGGCATGTTATAAGCACTATATAAATATTAGCTATTATTGTTGTGTGGATATACCGTAACTTATTTATCTGTTTAATGGCTGATGGACATTTTTTACCATCTCAAATGGCGCTTCTATGAACATCCCTGCACATGCTCCATGGTCCACATGTATGTACTCACAGGGCATGAGCATTTTCAACTATAGAATCGCGAGTTGTCTTCTAGGGTGGTTATAATAGTTGACCCCTCTACTAGCACTGTGTAAGTGTTTTGTTTGCTGCACTTCTTCACTGCACTTGGAATAAAGAGATTTTACAATGCTTGCCAACATGGTGATTATAAAATAGTATCTTGTTATGGTTTATTTTTCATTTCCCTGATTACTAGTGTAGTTGACCATATTTTTATTTGTTTATTGCCTGTTGCAATCTGGTTCCTTCTGTGTGGTTGTCTATTCAATAATTTTCTCTTTTTTGCCTAATTCTTTTGTCTTATTGCTGCTTAGAAGTTTTAAAAATATATATTTGGCATCTTAATCTCTCACCAGTTATGTGTTATAAATTTGAGGCTTGTATTTTTACTTTCTTTGTAGTGTGTTTTGACGATCAAAAGTTATTCAATTTTATGTAGTTGATTCATAAATTTTATCTTTTATTATTTTGCTTATTGTGTCATTTTAAAGAATCCTTTACTCATCCTGAGAACATACAGATATACTCTTGTCTTTTCTTTGGAAAGTTTGCCTTTCACTATTATATCTTTAGTCCAGCTAGAATTGAATTTTATGTGTGGTAGGAGGTTTGGGGTTCAATTTCATTTTTTCTCCATATATATAGTAAAGTATCTCAGCAATATTTATTGAAAAGTTCAACTTTTTCCTACTCATGTGCAGTGTTCTAAAACAATTCTTTATCTTATTGTTTGACATCTTTGTTTTTTGCTATAATATTTTAGTCCATTTGCATTTGTTGTAAGCACCAATTTATTTGGATGCATTTTATCTTCTTTATTGCTACCATTTTATTTGTCTTGCCTTTGCTGTGTTTTTTTCCTCTCCTTTCTTGCATTTTTTTGATTAAATGCAATTTTTCATTTCACTTTTCCCTTCTAATTTTAGTAATTTTCCTAGAAATGCTTACATGCATACCTGACTTATCAAATCTAAAGACTGTTAATTTTTTTAACTTCATTTAGGACAACAAAAGGACCTTAAGACAGGTTAACTCTGCTCACCTCTTCCCTGCATTATTTGTTTTTGCTGTAAATTTTAGTTTTTTTGGTTTATTTTAAACCCCACGAAATGATATGCATGTGGATTATATTTTTTAAGATTTACCTACAAATTCATCATATCTGCACTCTTCGTTTCTTCTTATATCTCAGGTCACTTTCCTTCATCTGAAGTATATCCATTTGAATTCCACTTAGTGATGGTCTATTGTGTAAAATTCTCATTTTTTGTTTGCCTGAAAATGTCTGTTTTCCCCTGCTTTTGAAAGATGTTTACAAAGTTATTTTCTAAGTTAACAGATATGTTCTCTCAGTCTAATGAAGATATTATTCCACTGTCCTCAGGATTAGATCACTGCTATTTGGAAGTCCGCTGTCAGATGATTGTCATCCCTTTCATGTTATCCCTGCTTGTCTCTATGGCAGGCTTTAAGATCTCTTTATCTTTGGTAGTTTCCATTTCATTGCGATATATTTGTTGGTCAAGGCAAGTAACTGGGCCAGCCCAGATTCAAAAGGTGTGGAAAAATACTCTACCTCTTGATGAGGGAAGTACAAAATATTATGGCTATATTTTTAATTGAGTGTGCATTTTATTAGTCAACAAATGCACTTTATATACTTTTGAAAAAATTAGTAGATAAATGTAAAAGATATATTCTATTTAAAGACAATATTTGGTGTCCAGGTAGATTTTTCAGAAAATCAGCCCACAGGTTAAGAACCATGAATGTAGAAAATGCTTCTCAAATGTTACTTTCAATAATCATAACAGCAATTATAATACATTGAACGCCTATTCTGTATTAGGCACTGTTCTAAGTGACTTTTAAAAAAAATTTTATTTTGTATAATTTTAGATATACAAAAAAGTTGCAAAAAGAGTACATAGACTTTTAATATATGCTTCATCACACTTTCCCTAAATGTTAACCTCTTACATCACCATAGTATAATTATCAAAACCAGGAAATTACTAGTGATATAATACTATTAACTAATCTACCTTATTTTAATTTCGTAAGTTTTCTCACTAATATCCTTTCTTTGGTCCATAGTCTAGTCCAGGATTCCACATGGAATTGGCATGTCTTCCTGACTCCTTCAGTCTGATGGTTCCTTGGAGTTTTTTGTTTTTTTTTTTTTTTGCCTTTCATGACCTTGATACTTTAAAAAAACTAACGTCAATTTTTTTTGTAGTGTATCTCTTAATTTTGATTTGTCTGATGATTTTTATCCAATAGATTAAGTTTAAGCATTTTTGGGAATAACACAGAGGGGATGTTGAGCCTAGCACAGCGTATTTGGGGAAACATGGTGTTAATTGGTAATGCTAACTTTGATCACATGATTAGGATGGTATCTGTCTCGGTCCATTTAGTGTTGCTATAAAGGAATACTGAAGGCTTGGTAATTTACAAGGAAAAAAGATTTATTTAGCTCATAAGTCTGAGAGCTGGAAAGGCAAGATTGGGCATCGAGTGAAGGCCTCAGGCTGCTTCCAATCATGGCAGAAGGTGAAGGGGAGTCTGTGTGTACAGAGGTCCCATGGTGAGATAGGAAGAAAGAGAGAGACCTGGGAGGTGCCAAGCCCTTTTTAACAACCAGCTCTCTTGGGAGCTAATAGAGTGAGAACTCGCTCACCTCTGCAGAAGGGCATTAATCTATTCATGAGGGATCTGCCCCTATGACACAAACACCTTCCACTAGGCCCCAACACTGCCACACTTGGGATTGAAGTTCAACATGAATTTGGTGGGGACAAAAAAATCATATCCAAACCACAGCAATGTCTCTCAGGTTTACCTTATTTTTTTCCCCCTTGTAATTAATAAGAATTAATTTACTGATTTATAATTCATAGGAATCTTGTACAATAAGCATCAAGATACTCTTATGTTTCTTACAGTTAATCTGTCATACTTTTATTTTACATTTTCTGCTCTTTATCTCTCTTGGCTGAATTCTGGGTAATTATTATAGTTTTATCTTCCAGTTCTCTAATTTTCTCTTTAGCCATGCCTACTAGTAAACACATCAACTGTCTTTTTAATTTCAAAATCTCTAATTGGTTCTTTTAAGGAACTACTTATTTAAAAATCTTACTTTATTGATAAAATTTTATATTCATTTTTAAGAGGATCATAACCGTAATTTTTAAAAGCCTTTAAATTTTTTATCAATGTTTTTCCCACATGAAGTTTCCTTCTTCTGTTGGAGAGTTAACAGTTATGTTCACCTCACCCAACGTTTAGTAATTCTTGGCTCTGCATTCATTTTCTGTGACAAGATTCTTCCCTGTGGTCCTGAAGCCTGCTGATTTTTTTCCCATGTGGTTGATAGCTTCTTAGCTGGTGGCATCAGTTGTTCCTTGGCATGGCAGGTAGGAAAGCCTCCTGATTCAGTGCCCAGTGTGACTGTCCCACTGGCTTCCTGGAACGGTGGCCCATTAGCTTCCCATGTAGGTCTTGCTTGTTTTCTCAGAATATGTTAGGATATCCTGTGGAATCTTAGCTTATTATAAACCTTTTAATCTACTTCCCCCCTCCTTATATATGCTTCACAGCCTCATATCCACCAAAATTCTTCTATTTATGTGTAGTCCTTAAAATACAATCTTAGGGATTTGTGGTGATAGGATGGGAACGTTAACACTTACATGCCACTTACCAAATGTCATGCCCCATTCTAAGCGCTTAACATATGTCAGCTTATTTATTTCTTACATTTCTATTAGGTAGGTATTAGTCTTTCTTTATTTTTATTTTTTTCTATATATATACACACATATTTTTTTTTTTAAATAAATAGAGACAGGTTCTCACTATGTTTCCTAGACTGGTCACGAACTCCTGGACTCAAGTGATCCTCCTGCCTCAGACTCCCAAAATGCTAGGATTCTAGGATTACAGATTTACCAATGTAAGCCACTGCACCCAACCTGAAGTAGGTATTATTCTTTCTTTTCTTTTCTTTTCCTTTCCCTTCCTTCCTTCCTTCCTTCCTTCCTTCCTTCCTTCCTTCCTTCCTTCCTTCCTTCCTTCCTTCCTTCCTTTCTTTTTCTCGCTCTGTCACCCAGGCTGTAGTACAATGGCGTGATCTCGGCTCACTACAACCTCTGCCTCCTGGGTTCCAGTGATTCTCCTGCCTCAGCCTCCTGAGTAGCTGGGATTACAGGCATGTGCCACCATGACTGGCTAATTTTTATATTTTTAGTAGAGACGGGGTTTCACCATGTTGGTCAGGCTGGTCTCGAACTCCTAACCTTGTGATCCACCTGCCTCAGCCTCCCAAGTTGCTGGTATTCCAGGCATGAGCCACCATGCCTGGCCTATGTATTTTCTTTATTCCTATTTTATAGATCGGAGAATGAGGCCCAGATGTATTAAGTGGCTTCCCCAAGATCACAGAACCAGAGTACTGCTGAACCATGTGCTTTTAAATCCAGTTACAAAGCTTCCCTTTGCAGTCTTCTCCTTATCAGTCAATGAGCCCAGCTTCTACAGCCCTGACTTCCCAGAGCAACATCCCACCCCTCACCTTACAGCCTGCAACTACAGAGACTGTCATTACAAGAGTAGCAATTCGTTCTGCTACTATGACCCATGTGACCTTCAAGGCACAGAAAAAGGAGGGTTTTGGCCCTTGCTCTTCCCTGTTCTACCCCCTTGCTTCAACTGCTGCTGCAGGACCGTGTTGTTGAAATAAGATTATTATTAGTAACAATCCCCTGGGAGACCTTGGACATGTAATATCTCCTCTTCTGAGCCTGCTTTTCCCATATGTAAATAAGTAGGGAGCTGAGGTCGAACTGGAAAAGAGTTTGTTTAGACTTTTTTCAGTTCTATCAATTCTCTGAATCTATAATTCACATGATTATATTTTCATTATTTTGTTTTATTGTATTTTGGCTTATTTGCATTCCTTTTATTTACTTTTCTTCTTGTTTAAATTGGCCTAAAAAATGACATTAGTACACATGGTTTAAAACTGGCATGATACACAAGTGCTCAAAATGAAAAACAGTGCCCTGCTGTTCACCTCTTCTTCTAAGTATTACTCTTTGAAGATGACCACTCATGACTGTCTCTGGTTTTAGTTCTGCTGGAGTTTATTTATTTTCATACTAAATAATGTGAGCACAGCCATTTCTTGACTTAGGAACTTCAGACATCATCTGTTGACTCCCTGTGAAAGATGATGATATGGGTCACCTACTACAGTACAAGGGTGGGAGCCCTTGCCCCAGCATCGTGACCTCAGCTAAATCCCATGGTGCCTCTGGAAGAGGGAGCATTGACCCAGGATGGCTGCTCGGCATGGTGGTGGCCTTACTTATGTCTGCCAAGCTAAGGATGGGAGCACAGAGAGGGGCTAGAGAGGCTCATGCTTACAGTCTGAGGAGGGGCTTTCTACTCTGGGGAACAGAAGCTTGGGTTTTGAAGAGGTTAATCAACAGGGAGTATGTGATTGTCTCAGATGAGCACACAGTTTATTGCTCCCGAGTGGGCCTGGTGGCACTGGGGAGCCCAGGAATAGGAGCTCTTTTATTATAATTGATGTGTGCTGTTGTTCCAGGCAGTGGGAAGCTGCAGGTCACCTGAGATAAGAAGAGCAGAGTGCCAGGAAGTCCTCTGGCCATGTCCAGTGACTGGAAGGGGAAAATGTGGGATGTAATCTGTGCGGTCACATCAGGCCAAGTTTCCTCCATCTTGCATCTTGCTGGGGACCAGGAGAGCATCTTTTGGAACCATTGGGGGCAGAGGCTGTGGCTGGGGCCTGGGAGCAGGTGGCTGCTCCCTGATAATTAGATTGCACCACAGGAGACCTAGGGGGAGTGGGAGCCACAGAAGGGAAAGCTCTGCAACTCTGATCATCTTTCTTACCTGCCCTGGGCTTAGTAGCTCACAGAGAACACTGTTATGTACCTGTCACCTGTGTCAGCTTCTACCCTTTCAAGGGTCACCTTTCTAGTGTCTTTGGAGAAAAAGGGGGTTTGACTAATATCCACTGAACTGCCCATGGACATTGACTTCCTCGTGATGGGAGTGTCCTCTCCATCCCAGCTGCACTATGGGTCCACCTCACCTTGCTGCTGTCACCACCTGGAGCTTGGGGGCTGCCATCCCACACGGAGTGAGGACGTGACAACCTGGCCAGCTCCAGTAGAGGAGTAGCTTGGGGAAGGCCACACTTCCCTACGTTGCCCTGTCTCTCTTCTCCCCATCACACTTCCATACAGGGCTGAATGGCTCAGAGCCATAGCTGAAGGTAATTACAGAATTGGAGGAAAAAGGGTGAACCAATGCATGCTTTGGCTGTCTCCATAGTCCAAGGGAAAAATCAGGCAAATAATGAAGCTCCTCTCAGGGTGCCCTCTCGGGTCCACCCTGATACTTAGCCTCACTTCCTGTGCCTGAGTTGTCTTCTTCATTCCCTTTCTGAGAAACTTCTTCAGTTGTTCAACACACAAAACCTCTGCCTTTGTAAAAATTAAAACTCATACCCTCTATCACAGGGGTTGCTCTTAGCCCAGAATCCACTCTTTTTATTATGCCTCAAACCAGGGACTCCATCCCTAATGGCATCAAGGGAGGGAGAGGAGGAATTTGAGGGATAGTCCAGGGTGGGCATATGGACTCTAAGGTCTTATGTCCCTTGGGGATCCCTCTGTGTGAAAGTAGAACTCTTCCTCATTCCTGGTCTTCCAGCCTGCGCATGCGCGCGCGCACACACACACACACACACACACACACACACACACACTCCACAAATACACACAGAAGTGGAAGTGGAGAGAGAACAGAGCCAGATGCTCTTTATTCATCTTCCACTATGTCCCAGGCCGATCGCTTTAAAGAGAAAGATGATCAAAGACCCTGGACTTAAAAAAAAATCACTTTTCTTTACCTTTGGCACAAACATTCTCAGGCACAGTGCCTTCCTCCCCAGTCTACGGCAATCCTCCAAAAGTGGTGTTGGTGGTGATGGAGTCTTCCACCTGCACACACGAGCTCATCTGATACCATGACAATTCCGTGAAGTTTGGAAGTGGAGACTGATACAGGCTTTCTGGCTTCCACAAGGTCAGGCATGGCTGAGCCAGAACTAGAACCCAGGTCTCATGAGTCCAGGCCTAGAGCTTTCTAACACATTGAAATGATAGAGAATATCACTAAAACACATTATTGCACTAGTAAAGTAGTGTGAGCATGTGTGAGACAGGGAACCCACAGCACAAAGTAGATAAAGATGTCCCAAAATATTATTTTCCAAGAGAATTTAAGGCAGAAGAACCCTGTCTGTAATCTTGGAGGTTGTGTTTTTACCCTTCAGCCAAATTTTCCATCACATACTTTCAGAGGAGTTTGTTTCTTCATCTAAAGGCAGGAGATGTTGGCTTATGATTGGGCCTTTTCAACCCTAGCATTCTGTGATATAAAAGCTAATGTGACAAGTGATATGAAGTAAGGAGAATGACCTCCTTTACTATGTGATGACTTGGGAATGGTCTTGGCAGAGTCTGCAGCAAGACAGCTGATCTTCCCATCCAAACACATCCAAGATCAGCCCGTTTGCCTGGTCCTACAGCCACAGTAAAGAGACGTGCTTGATCTCATGATGATGACAAATGATTGGCCATTATCAAGAGCAAGGAACTCATGTCAAATTCTTGGTCAGGTTAAACAGATCTTCAGATGAGACACTTGACATGTAAAAGGAACTTAAGTGGTTCGAGAAAAAGCACTGTCAGCTGACACTGAT
This sequence comes from Papio anubis, assembly GCF_008728515.1. NCBI lineage: Eukaryota > Metazoa > Chordata > Mammalia > Primates > Cercopithecidae > Papio > Papio anubis. The sequence continues at coordinate 29,823,671 of NC_044989.1, read as the reverse complement.
GAGCTCATGAAGGTCAGATGCCCTGTGAAGTGGGGGCCCATCTTCTGCAGGGGTGATGAAAATTGAAAACAATCAGAAATTTGGCTTGCACAAATAGACAATTATCTGTGAGAATGATGGCTGAGGACTTAATCTGAGATGAAAGGACAGACTCATTTGAGAGGGTGCTTGAGGAGAAAAGTTTCTGTGACAACCATGCTGTGCATTTGATTAATAAACAGAAACAACCAGGTCTTAGTAGTTTCCTGGATCTCTCAAGGGAAGCTTGTCAGAGTAAAATATTTTTGAGGAAATGCCTTCTACCTTTGACTCCCCTCTCCAGGCAACTCACAGGGACATTCTTGATCTGGAAGCACTTGTCAAAAAAAAAAAAAACATAGGGGTAATATCTATCTCACAGGTGGTCTTCAAAATAAAATAAGATTATGTTCAAGATACAGCAAGCTAACTTGAAAAGACCTCAACTAAGTTGACACTGAAGAATTCACGAAGGTCAGACATACATGTGAAGTGTGTGAAGTATTTCTGTGATTTAGGTGTGCTATAAGGAAAGGGGGTGAGTGGTATCTTGGCAACAGCCATGCCTTTGACATCAGCAATGTGGGTTCTAGCCCCTGCTTTGCCACTTGTAGAGAAACCACTTGACACCTAGAGTCTCGTATTTCTCATCTGTAAACTGGGAATTACAAATCTCACCTTGCACAGGTGTGTGATTTAAAGCCAAAATGAATAACATATGGGAAAATGTTGTAAATACTAATGCACTATGTAAGTGTGGGGACATATTAACATGATTGTTCTTGCTTGGGTCCCCAGGTCAGGGGATTGAAATTCAGCTGTTCCAATGACAGATGAGCTGGCCTACATGAATACCCCCAAAGTATACTTTTTTCCTTGCCACCTATCACCAATAAATATTTGATTTAAATTTGAAATCTGGCAACCCTGAGAGTCATCAGTCCAAATAAATACTCAGCTCTCTGCAAAACGACATTTCCTAGCCAGAGCCTACACCTGCTCGGTGATGCTTGCCTTGCACATGTGCTGAGAGACCTGGCCAGGTGCTGCTGGGGCTGTCAATGATGACTTGCCCATCAACTAGTCAACTACTTGCAGTTGGTGACCACCATGCTTGGAACAGCTTGCAGGAATCTGTAGGCAACTACAAAGAAAGAACAAGCGTTGTCCTAAAGTGCTGATAAGCTTGTCGAGAGAACGAGAGGAGCACAAGTAAAATATAGGAAACCTAAGCGATTCTGCGGTAGACAATTATTGTTGCTGCCTGTCTAGCCTTCATCTACCCTCTTCTGGTAAGAAAATCTCTATTTTCCTCTTGTTAACCACCCTTCCCCCATTCTTGCCTATGTGATATTTGAGTGAGACTGACCTTAGCCCTTTGCTTTGGAAGTGGGCACACAACCCAGGCCTTTTAATCAGAGCTTTGGTGATCGGTTCTGGGAAGGGCAAGTCAGTTTGGCCCAGGTTTAGAGTGCTTGCTCAAATATTAAGAAAAAAATATTTTCCTGAGACGCAAAATAACTATCAAACGCTTCCTGGTGGTATTTTTAAGCACCTGGACCTAGCTGGGCCTGAGGCTTATTTGGACTTGCCCATTACCTTAACCAATGAATTCTTTTTGTTTCTTTGTTTAGTCCATTTGAGGATACCTGTAGCCACATAAGTAGTTATGGTTGTGTTTATTCCTTCAGTCTGCGTGAAACTTATTGGGTGCCTCCTTATGTCGGGCCCTGTGTAGGAAGTTTTGATGAATGACATGCGCTCGTCCCTTACAGAACTTTAAAACTAGCAGATGAGACACAGAGTATTAAAATACAATATAGTAAGCATGATGATGAGTGGTATATGTATGAGCTATTAAAGAGCCTAAAGTGGAAACCCTTAATTCACCTATGAGCGGGTCATTTGTAGAGGACCTGGGAAGGCCTTCCACCTCGAGGAGGTAAACCTTGAGTGGCTACTTAAGAGCTGAGTAGGAATGATCCAGGAAATTATGGAGAGGGAAGGAGATGGATGCTTGTTTTTACCTCTGTGACGCAGAGAATGGGGTGTGTGTGTGTAAGAGAGAGAGAGAGAGAGAGAGAGAGTGATTAACGGTTGACAACAGAGGGGAACTACAAGCAGGTCCAAGTTTCTCAAATGAAAAAATGTGAAATCTCATTGACAGAAGAGTGAGCACAAAGGAAGAGTCAGGATGATGGGAGAAGTCCTCTTCACTGTGGAGGGCCTTGGGACTTCTCTTCGATCTTGATTTCATCCTATAGGTCATGGGGAGCCTGGAAATGTGTAGAGCAGGAGAATGTTTTGAAAGGTCATGGCAGCAGCTATCTGGAGAATGGATTTGAGAAAGACACCTTGGAGGCAAGGAGACCAGTTAAGAGGTTCTTACTCTAATCCTGATGAGAGGTCAAATTTAGTTTGGAGAGTCAAATGCAAATTAAAGAAATATTTTGCAGGTAAAATTTGTAACACTGGTGCCTGGATGTGGGAGTGAGGAGGAAAAAAGGGTTAAATTTGTACCATTTAATTTTCCTACTGGCAGTATAGAGTTCCAATTTCTCTATATCTTCACCACTACTTGTTATTAATTTTTATTATAACCATCTTACTAAGTATGAAGTGGTATTTCATTGTGTTTTTTATTTACATTTTCCTGATGGCTAATGATGTTGAGCATCTTTTCATGTGTGTATTGGCATTTGTTGGTTTTACTTTTGGCGTCATATCAAAGAAACCATTGTCTAAGATCATAAAGATTTACACCTATGTTTTCTTCTAAGGGTTATATGATTTTGGCTCTTACATTTAGGTTTTTGATTTATTTTAATTATTATGTATGATGTGAAGTAGTGGGTACAACTTCATTATTTTGCACATGGATACCCAATTGCCCCAACACCATTTGTTGAAAAGACGATTCTTTCCTCATTGAATTGTCTTGGCCCCCTTGTCAAAAATCAGTTGACCATAAATGTAAGGGTTTATTTCTAGATTCTCAATTGTATTCCGTTGATGTTTATGTATTTTTATGACAGTGTTACCTTGGTTGCTATCACTATGTATTAAGTTTTAAAATTGGTAGATTCTCTAGTTTTGTTCTTTATGAAGATTGGTTTTAGCTATTTTTAATTCCCTAGATACTCATGTAAATTTTAAGATCAGCTTGTCAGTTTCTCCAAAAAAGCCAGCTGGGATTTTGATAGGGATTGTGTTAAATCTGTAGATCAATTTGGAAAGTATCAACCTCTTAATAACAATAAAAGTAAGTCTTCCAGTACATGAACATGGAATATCCTTCCACTTATTTAGGTTTTTAAAGATGTCTTTCAACAATGCTTTGTTTTTATTGTATAAGTTTTACACTTCTATTGTTAAAATGTATTTGTAAGTATTTTTTTTTGATGACATTGTAAATCAAATTGTTTTTTAAATTTATTTTTAGGTTGTGTATGTATTTCTAGCATATAGAAATACAACTGGGTTTTGTATATTACTTTTGTATCCTGCAACCTTGCTGAACCCTCTTTATTAGCACTAGTAGTATGTGTGTGTATTTCTTCAGATTTTTAAAATATGTGTGATTATATTACTTGTGAAGAGTTTTTCTTTTTTCTTTGCAGTCTGTATGCCTTTATTATTATTGCTAATTGCTGTGGCTAGAACATTTACTACAGTGTTGAATTGTGGTAAAGGTGGCAAGTGTGAGCATTTTTTCCAGTGTTCCTGATATTAGGGGTAAGGTCTTTGGTCTTTCACAATTAAGTTTGATGTTAGCTGTGGCTTTTTTCATAGGTGCTCTTTGTCAGGCTGAAGAAGTCTCCTTCCATTCCTAGAAAAGAATAGTAATGTTGAATGATTTTACCATGAAAAATATTGGATTTTGTCAAGTGTTTTTTCTGCATCTATTGAGATAATCATGTGGTGGTTGTCCTTTATTATATTAATATAGATTATTACACTGATTGATTTACATGTGTTGACTCAACCTAACATCCTGGGATAAATTCTACTTGTTCATGGTATATTATCCTTTTTTTTAAAAAAAAAAATATGTTGTTAGATTTGGCTTTTTAGTATTTTGTTGAGGATTTTGACATCTACATAAGAGAGATTGTTTTCTAGTTTTCTTGTGATTTCTTTGTCAAGCTTTGGTATCAGGTTAAATCAGGGTAATACTGGCTTTATAGAATAAGTTGAGAAGTATTTCATTTTATTCTACTTTTTGGAAAAGTTTATGAAGAATTACTTTAATTTATGTGTACATGATTGACAGAATTCACCAGTGAAATCATCTGCTCTGTCACTTTGTATTGAGTTTTAAAATTGGTAGGTTCTCTAGCTTTGTTCTTTATGAGAACTTTTTTTTGTTTGTTTTTTTGAGGTAGATTCTTGCTCTGTCACCCAGGCTGGAGTACAGCAGCGCAATCTTGGCTCACTGCAACCTCTGTTTTCTGGGTTCAAGTGATTATCCTGTCTCAGCCTCTTGAGTAGCTGGGATTACAGATGCGTGCTACCATTACTGGCTAATTTTTGTATTTTTAGTAGCGATGGGGTTTTGCCATGTTAGCCAGGCTGGTGTCAAACTCCTGACGTCAGGTGATCCACCCACCTTGGCCTCCCAAAGTGCTGGGATTACAGGCCTGAGCCACTGTGCCTGGCCATGGGAAATTTTTTTTTTATTACTAATTCAGTTTATTTACTTGTTATAGGTCTATTCAGATTTTGTTTCCTTTTAAGTCAGTAGGTTATGTGTTTCTAGGAATTTGTCCATTTCATCTAGGTAATCTAATTTGTGGACATACTTTTTTCATAGTATTATAATTTTTTCCATTTTTGTATGGGTGGTAGTAATGTCCCATCTTTGTTTCTTTTAGTAATTTTAATCTTCTCTTTTTTTTTTTCTGGTCATTCAGGCTAGAGGTTTGTCAATTTTATTGATCTTTTCAAATAACCAATTTTTAAAATTTCTGTTTTTCTGTTTTCTATTTCATTTATTTCTACTCTAATTCCATTATTTTCTTCCTTCTTCTTGCTTTGGGTTTTTACTCATCTTTTTTCAGTTTCTTGAGGTAGAAGATTAAATTACTGACTTGAGAGCTTTCTCCTTTATTTTAATATAGATGGTTCAAAGCTGTAAAGTTCCTTCTAAGCACTGCTTTAGCTGCACCTCATATGTTTTGGTATGTTGTGTTTTTGTTTTCATCTATCTCAAAGTATTTTCCTGTTTTTCTTCTAATTTCTTCTTTGACTCATTGGTCACTTAGAAGTATGTTTTAAAAATTTCCACATAATTACAAATTCCCCAAATTGACTTCTTTAATTATTTTCTAATTTCATTCCATGTCATTGGAGAACACACTGTGTGATTTTAATCACTTGAATTCATCTAGGACTGTTTTATGGCCTAACATATCATCCATACTAGAGAATGTTCTATGCACATTTGAGAAAAATATAAATTCTGCTGTTGTTGGGTACTGTTCTTTAGATGTCTTCTTTGTTGAATTGGTTTGAAGTGTTATTCAATCTTCTATTTCCTTATTGACCTTCTGTGTAGTTGTTCTGTTCATTATTGAAAGTGGGATATTGAAGGCTCCAAATATTATTTTTTATTGATGATTTTACCCTTCAATTCTGTCAGCTTTTGCTTCATGTATTTTGAGGCTCTGTTGTTAGGTACATATATGTTTGTAATTATTATATCATCATGGATTGGTCATTTTATCATTGTGAAATGTCATTCTTTAAAAAATGTTTTTAATTTTAATTTTAATTTTTTTAGAAGTAGGGTCTGCTTTTTTGCCTATGCTGGAGTGCAGTGGCACAATCATGGCTCACTGTATCCTTGAACTCCTGGGTTCAAGCTATTCTTCTGTCTCAGCCTTTTGGGTAGCTAGGACTACAGATGTGTGGCACCCTATCCAGCTAATTTTTAAGTTTTTTTTTGCAGAGATGCAGCCTTACTATGTTGCCCAGGTTGGTCTTGAACTCCTGACCTTTAGCGATCCTCCTGTCTTGGTCTCCCAAAGTGTTGGGATCACGGGCATGAGCCACCATGCTGAACGCCCAAATGTCGTTCTTTGTCTCTAGTAACAATTTTTGTCTTAAGGTCTGTTTGTTTAATATTAGTATAGCCCTTAAGTTCTCTTCTGGTTACTGTTTTCATGGTGTATATTTTTCCATCCTTTTTCTTCCAACCTATTTGTATCTTTGAACCTAAAGTATGTCACCTAAAGAAAGTATATAATTGGGTTATCTTTTTGTATCCATTCTGCCAAAATATCCCTTTAATAATTGAGATGTTTATTCCATTTATAATTTAACATAATTACTGATGAGGTGGGATTTATACCTGTCATTTTGCTGTGTGTTTTCTTATATGTCTTATGTCATTTTTTATTCCTATATTTCTCCATTACTACCTTCTGTGTTAAATAGATATTGTCTAATGCACTATTTTAATTTATCATTTTTATTGCGATATTTTTTGAGTTATTTTCTTAATGATCACCCTGGAGATTCTAATTAACATCTTAATTTACAACAGTTTAGTTCAGATTAATGCCACTTTTCTTTTTTCCTTTTTTTTGAGACGGAGTTTCACTCTTGTCACCCAGGATGGAGTACAATGGCACAATCTCAGCTCAATGCAACCTCAGCCTCCCAGGTTCAAGTGATTCTCCTGCCTCAGCTTCCTGAGTAGCTGGGATTACAGATGTCCACCACCATGTCCAGCTAATTTTTGTATTTTTAGTAGAGACAAGGTTTCACCACATTGGCCGGGCTGGTCTCAAACTCCTGACTTTGGGTGATGCACCCCCCTCAGCCTCCCAAACTGCTGGAGTTATAGATGTGAGCCACCATGCCCGGCCCCAATTTTCTTTCAATAGTAGACAAAACTTTGCTGTTGTATAGCTCCGTTCCTCCTTCTTTGTAATGCTTTTGTAATAGAAATTATGTCTTTATACATTGTATGCCCATTGACACAGATATATAATTGCTGTTTTATCCAATTGTCTCTTAAACAAGAGAGTTACAAATAAAACTCATTTATGTTTTCTTTTATATTTACCTATGTAGTGTCCTTTACTTACACTCTTTGCATCTTCATGTGTATTTGAGTTCTGCTCTAGTGTCTTTTCAGCCTGAAGGACTCATTTCAGTATTTCATGCAGGTCGACTAGCAACAAATTCTCTCAGTTTTGTTCACTGACAGTTCGGTGAACTGTTTTCAAGTTCACTGCTTCTTTCTTTTGTCTACTCAGATTTGTAGCTGGGCCCTTCTAGGGAATATTTTCATTTCAAGTATTACACTTTTCAGCTCCCAGAAATCCTATCTAATCCTTTTAACAGTTTCTGGATTTATTTATATTTTCTATTTGGTATGACATTCTCATATTTTCCTTGAGTTCTTTAAATATGCTTTCTTTCAGTTTTTTGAACATATTTAAAATAGTATCTTAGAGCTTTTGTTTAATAAGTGCAATGTTTAGACTTCCTCAGGGATAGTTTCTACTGATTGACTTTTTATTCCTGTATATTTTCCATACTTTCTTGTTTCTTTGCATGTCTCATAATTTTTACTGGCAACCGGGCATTTTAAATAATATAATGTGGCAACTCTAGAAATCTCATTTTCCCTTCTCCCCAGAGTTTATTTTTGCCATTTGTTGTTATTAATTTGTTTTGTGACTTTCTGAACTCTCTCAAGGCCATATTCTTTGTCATGCGTGATCATTGAAGTTTCTGCTCAGTTAGGTTATTGCTTACTAATGAGTAGCAGCAATATCCTTAAATGCCTGGAAAGTCTCCCAGTCATTGCTGAGGGGCTCTGTGTGTTTTGGGGGATTCCTTCAACCCTCAACTAGGCCATTGATAATTCTGCCTAAGCCTTTGCTTCCTCTTTGTACAGAACTTCAGTGTTAGCCAACAGTGAGATCTTAGGTTCTTCTCGGGTCTTTCCTGGGTATGTGTCACCCATATTCATGCAATTGGTGATCTAGATTCTCAAGAATATGTCTGTTTTTGAAGCTGCCTGTGGACATCTCTCATCCTCCAGTTTTTCTTTTTAAGCTTTTTAATTAGTCTTTCGTTTGCCTCAACTTTTGCCCACCTCCTCAAGCACCGTGATGTTTAACAATTGCTAGGCTGTTCCCACTGGGCAAGCTCCCAGTTATGTCAAATAAACACAACCCTGTAAGTGAGATCTTCTAGGCAACCACCAGAGAGGCCAATTGTGGGAATTCTATGGGAATGAAGCTTTGAAGGTGCTGTAGCCCTGTTCTGCCCCTGTCAGTGGCTGCCAGGATGCTGCTTCTCACCTTGATTGTAACCTGTTGATTTTCAAGGCTACTTTGGAGCTGGGGGTAGGGATGGGGATTAGGACAAGTTAAATGCCACAATGCTCACTGTTTTTTTTTTTTTTTTTAAACTGAGATTCAGCTTTTTGCCTTGAATAAATGTTCCCTGGTTTGTATCAAGTCTTTGGTTAAATCCCCGAGTTCTGGAAAAGTTGATTCTGATCATTTTTGCTGGTATTTTAGTTGATTTTATGGAGGAGAGGATTTTTAGATGTCTTTCCTCTACCATGTTCGCTGATGTTACCAGATGTTTTTTCTATGAGGTAGAAGTAAACACAGGGATGATGAGTGCCAAAGACTATACCACAGGGCAAAAACCATTGTGGCTAAGGAGGGGTGTAGTGGGTGGGATGCCTCAAGCAAATTTTAAAAGAGGGAAGGCTTATACTTAGAAAAAGAGAGAAAGTTCTGTTTTTATGTGATTTGAGAGGCAGTCTGGCTCCAAGGTCTCTAAATGAGGATTGCCACATGCAGATGATGGCTAAATGTGCCATCTGGAAATATATCCCCATTCTTAAGAGACAACCTTCTGCGATGCTATACGTCTTCCCAGGTGCTATTCCATCTTCCTCTTATTTTCTCATGTATAGTTCTCGAAAGAGTGATGTACAGTTTTTCACACTACAGTGTCACCTTCATCTCACTCCTTTGGCTTCCCCATCTGTCCAGAGGGACCAGAGGAAGAGAGCTTCATAAAGAGAGGCATCCCAGCCTAGATGCTTCCAGTTTAGAGCATGGATCTGGGCTCTTGACATGGAGAGAAAAGAGTGGCACTGAGAAGAATCCTCAGAGGACAGGTTGGCATATTTCAGAGACAAACCATCTGAAGAAACAGAGGAGCCTGGTTCTTTTTTAGGCTTGCCAGGGGAGCACGCAGGACAACAGCAGCATGAGATGCTAAGTGGTAGGAAGGACCAAAGGATTTGACTGGGAGGACAGTCATGGTTCTGTTACAGATAAATATGTATGTTAGGAAAGACCCTGGTTGCCAGTAACAAACTCCCTTGAAAAAGGTGAACAAAAGGGGAAATGACTGGAAGGACAGGGGGCATGCTTGTTTGGTGGTCCCCAAGGACAGGGAAGCAGCTCCCTCACTAAATGCAGGCACTGGGACGAGGAAGCTGGCCGAGCTCTGTCCCCTGCCGCCATCTCTTCTCCTTTGCATGTCTCTGTTCTTCTATTTCTCTGCTCATCTGCTGTGTCTCCCTCTCTGGTCCCTGTGGTAGAATATGGCCACCTCACAGCTCATGCATGTGTGCAGTACGAGTCCTGCTACACACAGAAATTGACTGGCATCTCTGAGTGTAAGCCTTGGAGCAGAAGGTCTGAGTGCCCCAGTCTAATTCAGGTGTCCTCTTCTGGTCAAATCAGCTATGATTAAGGGTTGGATTTGCTCAACCAGTATAACTGAGGGTCCATTTTTGGGCTCACATAAGATGGGGCAGTTCCCAGGGGGGAAAGTGATGGTTTATAGGCTATTCAGACATTCCAGCTTTCTCTTCTGTAAAATGGGGATAATAATAGTACCTATTTCATTTTTGTCGGGTTTTCTAGTTCACAGGAGAAATATATGCTTTGAAAAGTGTTCATCATGTAGTAAGTGATGTACAAATGTTTGCTATTATTTTTCTAATCACTATTACTGAGAGATACTGACATGCTGAAAATAAAACCAAAGGAAACATATTGAAAAACAACCCGATGGGATTTTCTTTATCAATGTCTTTTTTTTTTTTTTTCAAATGGGAGAAAAATATAAAGCATTCCATTTTTAAAATGTATCATAAGAACTACACAAAACAATTTTAAACTATACATTCATTTGTATATAATGCCCAAATAAGAAAAAGAAAACATGGGCTAGAGAGAGAAAAACAGTAAAGAAAAACAGAGAAAAAAAGAGGCTTTTTGACAGGGAGAGATAGAAAGACAGAAAATCACATAAGGATAGACAGCTGGGGAGTATGAGAGAAATACAGAGATAAGACACGCAGAGTGAAATGGAGCAAGAGAGACAAGCAGGCCAATTAACACACATCGAGAAATGAAATCAAGAAAACAATATAGCCAGCCAGTGCCAGGAAGTAATACTCTCATCTGATACCCTTTGAATACATTGCCATTCATTTCACCAACTGTGAGATGCTTTCTAAATCAAGGCACAGATTGGGAGGACGTCTCTTGCTACTTGCCCCTCTGGCTAAGATAACATTAGACTAAGGGTCAGAACAGCCTTGATGTGAGGGACTGAAAAGGCTTGTACTCTTTTGTTTTTTTTGGAGGCAGGGTCTTGCTGTGTCACCCAGAGACTGGAGTACAGTGGTGGCTCATGGCAGCCTCCACTTCCTGGGCTCAAGGAATCCTCCCACCTCACCCTCCCAAGTAACTGAAACTACAGGCATATGCCACCATGTCTGGCTAATTTTGCTTATTTTTTGTAAGGGCAAGGTCTCACTACGTTATTCAGGCTGGTTTCAAACTCTTGGGCTCAAGCAATCCTCCCACCCCCATCTCCCAAAGTGCTGGAATTACAGACATGAGCCACTGCATCTGGCCAAGACTTGTACTCTTGCTGACAGCCTGTACATAGCCAGATGAAGGCTGATGTTCAACTCAGCTCAGTTCCTATCACCTCTTGTTTTTCTCTATCTGTTCCAGCTTGCGCAAAAGGTCAACCTGTGGCAGGCCAGGTCTCACTAACAGCTGAACAGGTAGGCCTCCGTAACAGCTGTTTCAGCACTGACTGAGTGGTTAAGTTAAATATTAAAGGCTGAGGCCCGGCGCGGTGGCTCCCGCCTGTAATCCCTCCCTTTGGGAGGCCGAGGTGGGCAGATCACGAGATTAGGAGATCGAGACCATCCTGGCTAACACGGTGAAACCTTGTCTCTACTAAAAATACAAAAAATTAGACAGGCATGGTGGCAAGTACCTGTAGTCCCAGCTACTTGGGAGGCTGAGGCAGGAGAATGGCGTGAACCCAGGAGGCAGAGCTTGCAGTGAGCAGAGATCACGCCACTACACTCCAGCCTGGGTGACAGAGGGAGACTCTGTCTCAAAAAAAAAAAAAAAAAAAGGGCTGAAAGGGCCAGTGCCGTTTTACCAAGGCTAGAATATAGTAAAAGCCCACCAAGAGCCTAGGCCTTTCCTGGGACTTGAAGCATGACAAGATAACGAAGGAAATCTTAACAGGACCCGTTTAGGATAAAGCAAGTTTTATTGGGGGTCTAAAGGAACTCCCCAAACTGCCATGATTTAGCAAGAGACAAGATGGGGTAATCATTCCCAGCACCTGGGCCCATCTAGATTAAGTAATTTACTGAGGCTCCAGAGGAAGGTCTTCAAAACTCAGACCTTAGTTATAGATTAGAAGAAGTTAATCACTTATGTCTTTAGATGAATGCACCCTTACACATAGACACATAGCTTAGAAAGTATCCAAGCGCTGGAAAACTTTGGAATTTTGAGGTGGTCTGACAGTGTTTTCCAGGCCTTCTCCCTATACCAGGTTACAGAAATAAACTCTTCTTTCCCAGTTAATCTGCATCTTGTTATTGGGCCACGAGAATGAGCAGCCTGACCCTCAGTTTGGTCGAGGAACAAACCCACTTTTCCTGAATCCCCACCGTATGTCGTGAGTTGAATTAAAGTACTCTAAGTGTGTTCCACACCAAATCTTCACGTTAACCCTAAGAGATAAGAATCATTGTTTTCATTTTATGGATGAGGAAACCGAGGCATAGAAAGGCCCCCCCCCCCCCGCCACTCCCCAAGATTATGTGCTATTCAATAAAATACAGCAAATTTGTAATTCTAGGACTGGCCAACTCAGAGTTTGTGTTTGTTCTTTATCACCTGTTTCTCTTTTTACTCACTCTCTTCAAAGCTAGTCTGCGTCAGGTGCCAAGGATGCAGAAATAAATAAGCCCTGAACCCTACTATCAAGGAGCTAACACAGTAGTAGAGGGAAAGATATATGTTAATACATGAGGTTAAGTAATGCAGGTGCAGTCCTAGGTGTCTGTACTGGGACAGCTGGGTGCAGAGGTGGGGTTGATGAGGATGCAGAGTGTGGGCCTGTAAAGGGGGAAAGTCACTCTCCTCTCCAGTGATGTCAATAGAATCTGAGTTTTGCCAGGTAAATAGGATGCTGGAAGGGCCAGATATTATGGGGGCCATGTGGTTTTTATTTACATACTCCCTTTTCTGATCTGTGAGGGGTATAGACCCTTCTTTTTGGTTTGGATAAGGGAAAAAAACAAGTGCAATTTGGGCTCAACTTCCTGTTTGTCTCTCTTCTGGGGGCTTGACCCAGAGGCCCTGCGGAGATTGAGTCACAGTTTCATTACAGGAAAGAAGGGCTGGTGCATTTAGACAGGAGAGCTCCTGACAGAGCATATGAGCTTCTGTGCTGAATTGGAGGTATTTTCTTCTCTGGGGTCAGACTGACATGTCCTTGCTTGCTGATCCTGGTTCCTTGGCCCACATACTTTGTTTCTGATGATCCCCGAGCCCCTTTGTCCTGACAGTCTCGTATACCTGAAGCAGGCATCTCTAGAATGACTGGGAAGAGTGCGGCCCTCTGGGAATCCTACTAGAACTAGGCAACCTCATATAGAAGCCATTGGGCACATGTGACTTTTTTTTTTTTTTAAACATAGAATCTCGTTCTATCACCAGGCTGGAGTGCAGTGGCATGATCTCGGCTCACTGCAACTCCGCCTCCCAGGTTCAAGCGATTCTCCTGCCTCAGCCTCCTGAGTAGCCGGGACTACAGGCATATGCCACCATGCCCAGCTAATTTTTTTATTTTTAGTAGAGATGGGGTTTCTCCATGTTGGCCAGGATGGTTTCAATCTCCTGACCTCATGATCTGCCTGCCTTGGACTCCCAAGGTGCTGGGATTACCGGCGTGAGTCTCTGCACCCGGCCACATGTGACTTTTGGGCAATTGAAATGTGGCTATTCTGATTGCCATGTGCTGTGAATATTAACTATACACAGGGTTTCAAAGCCCTTGCTATGGAAAAAAGAATGTAAAATATTATAATAATTATTTACATTGCTTACATGAAATGATATTTTGAACATATTGGGTTTAATATTAAAATTATTTTTGTTTGTTTTCACATTTTTTAACATAGATGCTAGAAAACTTAAAGTTACATGTGTGGCTCACGTTGTATTTCTGTTAGGCAGCACTGCACTGGGCCCACCTATTCCTGGGGTAAGGTGGATAAAAACTACTGCTCATTCTACTCCCACCATTGTGGGAACAACCATGCTGTGAAGCCCTTGCGAGGTGGTGGGGCTGTTGAGAGTGGAATAACCAGGCCTGGGGATATTGGGCATCACTCAGACAGCTATGCCTTTAAGACAGGCGCATACATGCCCACAGAGCAGCCATGCAACCCTTAGAGGAAATAGCAGTCCAGGGAGGCGAAGCCAGGCTGATTGCATCTCCACAGGTCCACTACTTGTCATTTCCTTTTATGTTGACCTCTGACTCTGGATTCTGTCTCTCACCATTTTTCTCAGTATCTAGCATTACTCATGGCCCTACATGATGGAACAGGGCCCTTGAGTGCTTCAATTCTGCAGTTTGTATAGAACTGAGCCAAACACCATTGCATTCCAGTGAGCAGGTTCAGGGATGAGAAAGTCCTTCTATCACCTATCAGCCAGAGCAGCAGCACCGGAGTCCCCTTTCCTGGCTGCTGTTGGAGGCTGGATATGCCCTCCCCCACCATCCACTCTACCTCTAGACCTGAGATTGATACTCCTTTAGGATCCCAACAGAGTTAGGAGTCTGTGCAGTAGAGACCTCACCCCATGGGCCAAGGTGCATTTGGAGGATATGATAGAGGCAAGGACAACCTAGAGCCAAGTTGTGTTCTGTCAACTGAGGAGTGCTTGCTGAATGTGAGTACTGACTCCTGGGTGTGCCAGCAGGGATTTAACCAGCAGAGAGATCAAGGAAGTCGGGATGAGGATGCAAGTGTTTCATGAAAGCATTAGAACCGCCTAAAAATACGTGCTGCATGCATTACCATTAATTTAATCGCCCCTCTCTTTCCCCTCCCCTTCCCTCATCTCCCCTCTCCCTTCTCTGCCTGTTCTCCTCCCTCTCCCTCCCTCCCTTCCCATCCTCCTTCCTTCCTTCCTCCTTCCTTCCTTCCTTCCCTCCTTCTTCCTCCCATCTTCTTTTTCTTTGCATGAATCCCACAAAGGAAAAGTTCTTGTGACCCATCAGAGGCCCCTGATTTGAGCACCCCACCTGCATGGTTTGTCACCTCATTAAGGTATTTATGTCCTGGCAGTGCCTGAACTTGAATGTACCTTGAAGGTGTAATTGTGTGTTGCTAATATAATGGCTGGAGTTGCCCATGCAGAGAGTAACATGAGAAAGGTCACTGGGAAGAATGCAAGGTCACAGAGCCACCTGAAGCGTGCTCAGGGTTGATCTGCTCATTTCCTCCAATCCCAGGGTAGGGAAGTCGTGTGATGGCAGGTAGGGCTTGTAGAGGGGAATAATACAGCATGGGCTTGTGCAGATGGAAATGGAGAGGAGTTTATTGTGCTTTCCAAATGGCTAAAAGCCTCACTGAGAATCTGAGAACAGACACAGCAATAGCCCTAAACCAGATGCCCATAAATATGAATGAACCAATGAGAGAAATGGTCATCTCTCCCCTAAAGATGGCTTGCTGTTTCCCTAACACAGATTAATTAACAAATTAATCTGAGAAACAATATAGGAAGATATTTCCCCTTCAGAAACAGGTTCAAGATCCAGGCCTTGCTTGGGATCTACTTTCCAGATTCCTTGGGGTACGTGGTGTGAGAGTCGTGGCTAGATCGGCCACTGTGATGCTTTTCTTTTCCCACTGCACAGGGAAAGGGTGGCTCGCTGTGCCTCAGGGACCTCTGGCCCCTGAATTGTATCACAATTATGAATTCAGCCAATTAAGCACCTGCTATGAGATGTTCCAGGTGCTGGGAATATAGCAGGGAACCAAACAGTCATGGTCCCACCCTCGGTGCCAACTGACTGGCTGAGGATTCAGACAATATGAACAGTGTGGCAAGTGCTGTCAGGGAGGACAGAGCAGGCTTCCAGCTGCACAAAGAAGAGGCATCTGGCCCAGACCAGGTGGGCTAGGGGGTGCTCCCCAGAGGCAGATGCCCCTGCAAATCCCGGATGCCTAGAATCATGGAAGGGATCTTGGAAGTCATCTGGATCAATGCTTTCAACAGTGAACATACTGAGTCTCAGAGAAGTGAAGTAAAACCCCCAATTAGCACAGCTGGTAAGTGGAAGGCCATTCAGAACTCAGGCCTCTTTACTTCAGTCTATTCTGTTCCACTAAAATTATGAAATTCTTCTTCCATAATATTGGAGGTTGGACCAATTGAATTTTAAGATATAAAAGAATTGATGGGAACAAAAATATTGCTGTTATTAATGCTATAACTGATATTGGAGAATACAGCTATGGTCTTAGGGAAAGCCTGAACTTCACATTTGTTCATCCTGTCCCACAGGTGCTGGCACCAAGGAAATGCATACACGCTGTGGGCAGCTCATTTTGGGGAGAGAGAGGAGAAGAAAGGGCTGGGCTGCCCCTATTCAAGATCTTCTTCTAAAAGCAGTACTCAGATGGGTCACTCCATAATTCCCAGGGTCCAGTCAGGGAGCGGTGGGGAGAGGCTGGAGTGGCCTACTAAGGGAGATCCCTGTTAACAGAGCCTCCTACACAAGGAAGAATCACTAGGAGAGGGGAAGAAACACGCCAGGTCCCTGCCAACTCCTCTTCCATACTCGTTCATTTGTGCATTCAACACACTTTTGAGCACCTTCTCTTCCTCTGTGCTCAGTGACAGGAATTCAAACATGAAACTAGATGTGGCCTTGGTTTTCTAGTGAAGTCATTCCCTTAGTAGTGAATACTAGTTTCCTGAAGTTTGACATTGGAGGAGAAGGAGTTATTGAACACCCATTCTAAGCAAGAACATCAGTAGCCTACAAAGGGCCTTTTTTCACACTTTGAGTCTGTTGAAGAAAACTCAGTCTGTTGAAGAAAACTCGCTTTGCTTTAAAAGTGTCCCCCACTCCACCTTGTCATCACTGTGAGGCCATGACAAGGAACCGAGTTTTGTTTTTCTGTGAAGAGAATGGAATAATCATTTCCTTCTTCCCTGTAGCTGCCAGCTGGTCCCTTCACTCAGTCACTCCCTGTTTCCCCTTCCTCCCTTTCCTCTCCCCTTCCAGTACACAGAATCCCTTCTCCATATGCCCCCATGAAGAAGGACCACCAGTTGTTGGCTCACCTCTCTTCCAAAATTCCAGTGACTAGACTCTCAGAGTATGTTTGGCTGATGTCACAGACCCCTGAGTCTGGAAGGGTCTAAGTAAAAGTGGGTGTTGACCTGAATGTAAGTTATTTTTCTATTGTCTTAGTTTTTGTTTCCCCAAAAAGAAACCCTGAGATGATATGGATGAGATGATATGGATGCAATTAATTTTGTGTGTGTGTGGAGGCAGGGGCAATTCCAGGAAGCAGCAGTAGGGGAGTGAGGAAGGGATACAGGGAAGGAAACAACGCCAGCCATGTGTGAGGTTAAAGAGCAGGTAACGGCTCTGGGAACTTGGGGCTGTCTTCCTCTGCAGCCCTCTGAGACAGCTTTTATGCAACATGTCTCAAAATTGTCCTTTAAAGGGTGAGGAAGCCAGGGTAATGATCCACTGACTCCCATCCCTCACTGGGTGAAGGGCGTTCCTGGGGCTCCAACTCCCTAAAACTTCTAGCCTCCCCTTGCTCCAGAGAAGACTGCCCCAAAGCAGAGATGCAAGCAGAAAATCACTACGTGGATGGCAGCTATCAACAGTGACCTCCAGGGCAAGCTGGGGTGTAGGCAGGACACTCACCACCTTGGCCATGTCTCAGCTAGTCTTTTATGCCACACTTAAAAACATTGCTGCACTTATCATACTTTTCAATTTTACATTAACTTGTATATTTATATGTCCCTTAAAGGGTGAGGAAGTCAGGATAATGATCTACTATAAACCCAATACCTAGCTAAGTGCCTGGAATGTAGGAGAGCCTCAATAATTATTTAAGTGAATGAATACATAACTGAATGAATAGAAGAATGAATGAATAGAATCTGTGCTTCTGCAACAGCTTTCTGTTCTCAGAGCGTGACTGGGAGTGCCTCTGGGGCTTTAGTTGCTGGGGAGAGGAGAGGGGGAAGGCAGGAAGCTATGCCTGATTCTAAGTAATCCTTCCCCTGAGAAGTCTCTATAGTAACGTGGTATGGCTGTCATTCAAAACATGCCCCCTCCCACCCCTGGAGCTCAAATCTTCCTGAACACTCAAAGATCCCTTTGATGGCTCACTCATTTGACAAGTATAAAGTGCTTACTTTGGACAACCATTATGTTTAGAGCTGTAATACATATAAGGAAGATATAAGGCACAAATCTTTCCTTTACAGAATTTATATATAGTCCAGTTCAAGGAACACAGTAACCCATGTGAATTGCAAAACAGCTTATGATCAAGCAATGACTTGTGTTATCTCAGATAAGTACTTGTAGGGTTCAGAATCACCCAAGGGGTTCAGTACAGCAAAGGAAGGTGGAACAAGCTGGGAACATGGAGTGAAAATGCTGGGACTAGGCTCCCTTCTCTATCCCTAGACTGTAAGACTACAGAGGGCACACACTAGAGTTGATCCAAAGGTAGTGAAGAACTGGTCATTATTTAGATCCCACAAAGGCCATGTTGTTCTCTGCCCCAAAGATTATCAGAGGATTACATTGACAGTGCCCATGCCCTCTGGTTTCTGGTTGGGTTTAGCCAATGGAGAGTCCAGTTGGAGGGAGGAGACTGAGGCCAGGAAGTTGGCATTCCATGGCACCTTCCCTGTGTTCATCTTGGCCTGGTATCTACTTGGTATCTTGGCCTGGTATCTACCCACTCTTTTTTTTTTCCAGGATTCATTAACTTTACCTTTTCTCATCTCTGAGTCTTTGCTAGCTCTGGATTCCCTCATGATCCCTTGAAGTTCCCTACGTCTTTCCTATGCCTTTGTAATAAGGACCTTTGTAAATAAAACCTCTTGTATTGTCCAGTTTCCATGTGCCATGTTTCCTCTTGGAACCTGAATGATACAGAAAAACCCAGTCCCTGCCCTTAAGAAATTAATGGTCTGGGAGAGAGAGTTCCAGACAAAACCACTCCCAACCAGAAGCAGACTGAAGGTAACATGCTGGTAGGCAGAAAGGAATGTGTGATGATTTAGGTTACAGGTGGCCAGAGGGCCTTTCCAAATGTACTTTGGGAGTTACAGGTGATGAGATCTCTTAGAGGAGCCGTTCTATCCTATAATTGTACTAATTTAATTGCGGCAGTATGATAAATTGAAATTGCAATTGAGTTTATTTTTTTAATTGGTGCTATACAGTCATCATTTTTGTACCCCATTTTCATCTCTGGTCTCTGCCCAGGAGCAGCAGCCCCTCAGAAGATAATGGTTCTCCTGGCTTTTGTTGTGCCAAAGTCTGTGCTCCAGAGGGGAATGTGCTGAGCTGCAAGGGAAGAGATGGAGGTAGAGGAGAGTGCTCAGTATCCAAGAGGCTCTAGCTGTTGAAACTGCCACAAGAGGAAGAGGTTTTTAGACCATCCCCTAACACCAGAAGGGAGAGAAAATTTTTAGGCTTCTTGGGTGGTAGGCACCAGTGTCTTTCCCCTAATGGTAGGAAAACATAGGAGGATGGCAGGATCTCAGCAGAGAATACTATGTGGGGCACCCAGGAGGCTGGCCCTGCGGCTCTGGCCACTTAGCCTTAGCCATGAGCCCAGGACAGAATTGATGCTCACCTTTGTGGGATTTCATGGGCTTGGACAATGACCATATTAGTGGAACCAGGGACCAGAGAGCCATTCCTGAATCACATACTGTGGAAGATCCCTGGGAACTTTGCCAATCCTGAGTGAGGAAAGGATGCAAGGTAGTGACCAAAATTAAATTTGCTATTAACTCAGTGGGATAGGACCTCAGAAAAGATTAAATTTTATTTTAGGAGATAAATGTAATATGAACTTTCTTATGTTCCATGTTGTGGAATAAAATTTATACCTGCTACACATGGAGACATCATCTAGGACTGCTAAGGCTCCCAGTGCAGAGCATATCTACCACAGATGATTGCCCTAGCTGTGAGACCAATTGATTTTGAGGCAATAGCTGTTTCCCTATTGGAACACTGGTGGGCAGAGATGAGCACAAACCCTCAGAGGTCACACCTGATTTGGAGAACAACACGTACCAGTGATGAACTGAGTTTGAAAGAGTGCTATAGAAAGCTTTAAGCCTCTGACTTGATGCAGGGTGGATTAACACGTTTGGAAGGAAGAGAACACAAATGTAGCCTTGTTAGATTACCCTGACAATAGTCATTTCTTTGAAATTCCCAAGGAATACAAAGAAAGAGTAGACTCACAGAAGAACATCGAGGCCCTATCTGTGATTTTATTTCTAAAAGCAAACAGATGAATAAATAAAATGGAACCTTTTTGGGCTGGGCGCGACGGCTCTCGCCTGTAATCCCAGCACTTTGGGAGGCTGAGGTGGGCAGAATAAGAGGTCAAGAGATTGAGACCAACATTCTGGCCAACATGGTGAAACCCCGTCTCTGCTAAAAATACAAAAATTAGCTGGATGTGGTGGCACGCACCTGTAGTCCCAGTTACTCAGAGGCTGAGGCAGGAGAATCGCTTGAACCCGGGAGGCGGAGGTTGTAGTGAGCCAAGATCACGCCATTGCACTCCAGCCTGGCAACAGAGTGAGACTCCATCTCAAAAAAAAAGCTGGGGAGCAAAACATCTGAACAGATACCTCACTAAAAATATATACAAATAGCAAATAAGCATATGAAAAGATGTTCAACATCATTTTAATAGGGATTGCAAATTTAAATAGTACGATGAGATACCACTATATACCTATTGCTAAACCAGTGGGATAGGACTAAAAAAACAAACAAACAAACAAACAAAAAACCCTGAAAACATCAAATACTGGCAAGGATGTCAAGCAACAAGAACTCTTCATTCATTGCTAATGGGAATCGAAATGGTACAGCCACTTTGGAAGACAGTTTAGTGGTTTCTCACAAGGTTAAGCACGGTCTTATCAGATGATTTGACCATTGTGCTCCTAGGTATTTACTCAAACTTTAAGCAACCAGGATGTCCTTTGAAAGGCGAATGGATAGTCAAAAGACACATGCATGTTCATTGCAGCACTATTCACAATAGCAAGGGCATGGAATCAACCCAAATGCCTGTTGATGATAGACTGGATAAAGAAAATGTGGTACATGGCCAGGTGCGGTGGCTCACACCTGTAATCCCAGCACTATGGGAGGCCGAGATGGGCGGATCACGAGGTCAGGAGATAGAGACCATCCTGGCTAACAAGGTGAAACCCCATCCCTACTGAAATTACAAAAAAATTAGCCAGGCATGGTGGCAGGCGCCTGTAGTCCCAGCTACTTGGGAGGCTGAGACAGGAGAATGGCGTGAACCCAGGAGTCGGAGGTTACAGTGAGCCAGGATCGCACCACTGCACTCCAGCCTGGGTGACAGAGCGAGACCCTGTCTCAGAAAACAAAAAACGGAAAATGTGGTACATATACACCCTGGAATACCGTGCAGACATAAAAAGGAACAAGATTCTATCATTTGCAGGAACATGGATGGAGCAGGGGGCCATTATCCTTAGCAAACTAATGCAGGAACAGAAAACCAAATACCACATGTTCTCACTTATAAGTGAGAGCTAAACGATGAGAACAAATGGACACATAGCAGGGAACAACACACACTGAGGCCTGGTGTCGGGGGTCAGGGAAGGGAGAGAATCAGGAAGAATAGCTAGTGGATGCTGGGATTAATACCTGGGTGATGGGATGATCTATGCAGCAAACCACCATGGCACATGTTTACCTGTGTAACAAACCTGCACATCTTGTACATGTATCACTGAACTCAAAAGGTTGGAAATAAAACCAAAAATATAAAAAAAAAGAATGGATAATCAAATTGTGGTACATCCATACAATGGAATATTCTTCAGTGATAAGAAGAAATGAACTATCAAGCCATGAAAAGACATAGAGGAAACTTAAATGCATATTATTTAATGAAAGAAGCCAGTCTGAAAAAGCTACATATTATATGATTCTAACTATATGACATTCTATAAAAGTCACCATGTTGTAAGGAAGTCCCAGCTACATGGGGAGGTCATGCAATAGTGTTCCAGCCTATGGTAGCAGCTAATGTCCCAGACTACAGACAGCATCAACTAATAGGTATATAAGTGTATGAGCCGTCAGATAATTCTAGACCCCAGCTGTCAAGATACTCCCAGCCTTCTAGCCTACCGAGGACTCAGTTATCTTAAGCAGAAGCTAACAACCCGCACTGTGCCCTGTCCAAATGCCTAATGCATAGAATTCATGAGCATAATAAATGCTTGTTATGTAACAGTAAATGGTAGAATAACTTGTAGTAAATGACTAGACTATCTATCTTTATAGCAATACTTAACTGGAATATATAGCTCATATTTTGGCTACTATTTAATTGGTAGGGAATTCTTTGTGGTGTCTGTATCGGAAGACTCAGAGACAGAAACATTTAGAAAAGAAAGGAGGTTTATTTGTAAAGAAGTACAAGATAGAGGACTGGCTTTCCAAATTAAAAGACAAAACAAAACTGAATTCTTGTGTTAGTTTCCTACGGCCTCTGTAACAAATTATCCAAAATGTAGTGGCTTGAAATACCACCAATTTATTATCTTAAATTCTGTAGGTCAGATATCCAAAATGGGCTAAAATCAAGGTGTCAGTAGGGCTCCATCCTTCCTGGAGGCTCTGGAGGGAATTCATTGTCTTGCCTTTTTCTAGCTTCTCAAGGCTGCCCAGTTCCCTGGCTGCCTTCTTCCACCTCCAAAGCCAGCAGCATTGGGCTAACTCTTTCTTATGCTGCCATCTCCTTGGATCTCCTCCTTCTCCTTCTCTCTTCCACTTATAAGGACCCTTCTGATTACACTGGGCCCACTCACATACTCCAGGATAATCGCCCCATCTCAACGTCAGCTGGTTAGTAACCTTAATTCCATCTGCAACTTTAATTCTCCTTTTCCATATCGTCTTACATATTCACAGGTTCTGGGGATTAGGACATGGATATCCTTGGGGACCATCATTCTGCCCACAAAAGTTCCAAACTAGCTTTCATATCAATTATAGGATGAGAGTGGAGGCATTTACATTCGTTAGGTGGTTGAGAGTACGTTTTATACACTTTTGCATGCCTCTACAAACTTTGCATGTATTAGTCTCAATAAATGTTTGTTAACTGTCCCTCTCCCCAACACGTGCAAGTAGTGAAAGTAAGCCTATTCATTTACCAATCACATTGTTCCAAATGGAGAGAAGGAAAAATTAAAACGACAGGCAAAGCCATCTGAAACCTACCTGTGATATAAAATTAAAACGACAGGCAAAGCCATCTGAAACCTACCTGTGATATAATAACCTGCCCTTCTCGTTCTGATTGATCTCATTGAATTCTTAGAGGAACGTTGTGAAATAAGGAGATGGGCCTTTATCTGCATTTTATGCATGTAAGGAGGCTGAATGAGCTCTCTAACATCACCTGAGATCTCTATATAGCCAACGTTGAGCTCTTTCTCCTGTTTGCAAACCCAGTGCCTCTCTCTTACACACTTGATTGCTGAGCTTCCCTTGGCCTCTTCTTGGGCGGTTGAATTTTTTGTAGGTGTCAAAATCTAATGTTTGCCTTTGTCTTCTTCTCTTCCTTATTCCTTTTTCTGGACTATGGGGTTTTTATCATCCCCACTCTGTCCTGTGATTTTATTTCCAGCCTATTCTTTGAATGTAGCTTGATATTTTAGGGCAGGGGTGTCCGATCTTTTGGCTTCCCTGGGCCACATTGGAAGAAGAATTGTCTTGGGCCAGACATAAAATACACTAAATGCTAACAATAGCCGATGTGCTAAAAAAAAATTGCCAAAAAAATCTCATAGTGTTTTAAGAAAGTTTATTAATTTGTGTTGGGCTGCTTGCAAAGCTGTCCTAGGCCACATGCATCCTGTGGGATGCAGGTTGGACAAGCTTGTTTTAGGGCATCCTCAGGCACCAGCCAAAGAAAGCCAGGACAGGGCAATTGTGTGAGCCTTGATTTCACTCTCCTTTCCTGCATGCAGATGCCCTACATTTTGTGCTATCATAGCAGCACATTTGGACTGCAACAGCTGATAAGAGTCCAAATTCACTCTAAAAGTCATTATCAAACTCCCACGTCTTTTAGGGTTATCAGGAGCAGAAAGAGCCAGTGTCATCAACGGTGCTCTCAACGACTTAACTTTCTATTTAAAAATATTTATGGATATATTTGAAAAAGTGGAATTGTTCACGGTCACTCAGCCAGTTAGTAGCAGACATAGGACTAGAATACAGTCTACTTCCCCGGCTACCCTAATCATCATCAGTTTATTACAGAGAGCATCGTGGCAAGATGATGTAGTCAGGGGTAAGGGCTGCTCGTCTCCATCTGTCTTCAGATGTCATTTTCTGAGCATTTTCAAGTTCAGAAATCTGACACTGGAAGATCTCAGGTACAAAAATTAGGGCAGAGCTTGGAGTGAGATTGGGGTTTGAATTGCAGCTTTAGTAGTCATTAGTTCCAGGCAAGTTAGTTAAATAATTCTGACCCTTATATTCTTCTGTTTTCTTTCCTTACATTTTTGTGTAATGAGAATAATTATGATTATCTTTCAAAGATCATTGAGAGAAATAAATGATATGGTTGACATGAAAACATGTGACAAAGTATGTGACACAGCAAGTGTTCGGTAAACACCTTTCTTTCCCCTTCCTGCCTGCAATGCATTCAGCCACTCCTCGACTCTGTTCCTGAGAAGACACTGAGGGTAGCTAAGGCATACCTGGTAACTGAAATTGTAGGCTTGGTTTTGCTATGGGTACCCTAGGTATGATGCATCCTATTTCTATACACTGGTTTTGTTCCATCCATCAAAATGTAGGTAGTCAAGTCATACCCTCTCCAAACCTCATGAGGTTTGGTGACTAAGCTTTTAGGACTAAAAAACCTATAGGACAACAGAGAAAGAGAAAAGGTCCAGCCTCTAATCTCACTGCACTAGTGAGTAGAAAATAAACACCTGGAACTATTTGCCAGCAATCATGAACTATAAATATTTCAGGATGAAATGAATTTAGAATTGGTAAAAAGCACTTGATTAATAGCTCCAGAGAATTAAATCCTTTATCAATGTAGTTACTATTGTTAATAGACTCATATTGAACAGCTGCTATGCTCTAGGTAGACTTCAAATAAGAGTATTTAAACATAGCCCCTCCCCAGTGTCTACAATGAAAGGAGATAGAAAATAAGCCAAGCATGAATAAATAAGAGATGTGCTAAAGGGAGCAGGGCGTGGGATTAGACTCAGTATGGATCAGGAGACCCTCAGAGCACTGGAACATGTCTTGGGGCTTCAGGAGAAGGGCTGGGGCACTAGCCACTGGTCCAAAGAAAGCCAGTGGGAATGATAAAACAAGATCTGAAGGAAGGTTAAATGCTTCAGGCTGATTGCCCTGCAGAAGAAAGGGTTGAGAGGTCTGCCTTATTCAGGCAATCACACCCCAACTGTCCATTGCATGCACATCCATCCTCCTCTCAGCTGTTTCCTCTCCTGCCCCTTATTCTCTTTGTGGTCAGTTTCCAGTTTTACCAGACTACAAGCCCTCTGAAGACAAGATCATATCTCATTTATTTTTGAATGTCAGACCCCTGGTGACCACTGGTGTTTGTACAGACTAAGACTTTCATGTTGGACTATTGGATGATTGGTAGGGAGGATGGATGCCAACTGATGGGGCCACAGCTGGTTCATACTACTGAGAAAATACAGGCTATTTGTCACTACCTAAGAAAGTGTCCTCACACATTGTTGGTGAGGGAAAGGGGGGAAATAGTTGTTTGACTGTCATAGTGTACATCTGTTTGTTGCTCACCTAGCATCCTATCCTGCTTTCCCCTCTTTCTAACAGAAACCAGAGTTTCTTCTTGTGATGTAGCTGAGGTGGGAGTTACCTCATCCTGGGCCTGTTACCGTAAGCTCATTTTCCTTGCCTGGGCATTGGTCTAGGACTGGAGGATGACCCAGGTTTAAGCTAATCAGTGCATGGCCATTTCTTGGCCACTTTGGTTCTTTCAAGTTGGTCCAAATCAGAGTGAAGTTTATCTGTCTGTTTCAAGTTCTAGAGAAGAAAAGGGTCACTTCTCTCTTCCCTCTGGATGATGTAGGGCATGAATATTATGTAGAAATCACTGTAACCACTTTTCTTCTATGAGGGAAACCAGATGAAGCCTCACATGGATAAGGGCAGAACCAGAGAAACAGAACAGGAACATGCATCAAGCTGCACCAAAGACCCTTCTCCATTGTGCTTTTCTGTTATGAATCAATACATTCGCTTTATGTTTAAGTCCATCTGATTTGGATTTGATTAATACTTCTAACAATGCATTCTGAGTGATGCAAACATAATTCTGCCATTAAAGTTGCAAACTGTGAGACAGTGGCACAGTGGTTGGGAATCTAGTTTGGCTCCACCACTCCATCACCAGCTGTGGTACTGGGAGAGTTATTTGAACTTTCTGAGACTCAGCATTTCCCATATGAGAGTAGAGTGAGGATAATAATAGGCTTGTGAGGGTTAAATGGGATGGTGCATCTCACTGCTAAGTATAGAATGAGAGCTCAAAAGAGCGTGGCACAACAGTGCTTACATAAACCACACAGCCTTGAAGCATCCTGCCTGGGATTTCAAGTGTAAAATAATACCTCTGGAGTTATGAGTGAATTTTCTTATCCTATTTCTCTTAGTCTCAACTTTAAGTTATTTGTGTCTACTTCTTAGAAGGTCAAAGCAACTCAAATGGCCTCTTATTAATAACACCTTCCATTTTATTGTGTTGTACTCATTGTACTGGTCATAGTTCTCCAGAGAAACAGAACCAATAGGATGAATGGAGATCAACCAATCAACCAACCACCTGTCTATCAAAATAAACTTATTATAAGACATTGATTCACAGAATTTTGGAGGCTGAGAAGTCCCAAGATCTGCAGTTGGCAAGTTAGAAACCCAGGAAAGCTTGTGGTATAAGTTCCATTCCAAGTCTGAAGGCTTGTAAACCAGGAGAGCTGATGTTGTCAGTTCCAGTCTGATGGCAGGAGAGGACCCGTGTCCCAGCTCAAGCAGTCAGGAAGGTGAAACTTCCTCTTGCTCAGCCTTTTTGTTCTATTTAGGTTTTCAACTGATTGGACGGAGTCCACTCATGCTAGGAAGGGCAATTTGCTTTACTCAGTCTACTGATTCAAATGTGAATTTTATCCAGAAACACTTTCACAGACACACCCAAAATAGTGTTTGACCAAATATCTGAGCACTCCATGACCTACTCAAGCTGACACATAAATATAACCATCACACTCATAAATCCAAAGATGTCTGTTGAATACCTCCTGTGTGCCAGGTATTGTTCTAGGCACTGGGGATATGGGAGTAGGAAAAAAGAAAAAAAAATCCCTATTCTCATGCAGGTGTTTTTTTGTTTTTTTTTTTTATGAAAGTTTCTTAATAGTTTAGAAATGGTTTTCTCTTTATTGTCTTATTTAATCCTCACAGTATTCCTGTGGGGTTGTTTGAGAAGAATTATATCTTTGCCATACAAAGGAGGAGATGGAGACACAGAGATTAAGTCATTGGCTTGGCTAAGGTCACAGTGCTCGAAGCAGTAGAAACAAGAGTAGAAATGAAATCCCCTGAATCCAGTGCAATGTTCTTTTCACTTTAGTAGATTTTTTCGTATCTGTGTACCTGCAGAGAGCTGCAAAATGGAGAAGAGTCTATTTACAGAATTACCCATCTCCACTCTGCAATGTGTTTAGGGATGGATGGTGCAATATGAATTGTCAAATCATTCATAAATAATAGTGTGATTACTACTAGTACTCATTCAGCAGAACACAGTCTAACAGACTTTCACGGCTTTGTCCAATGAGAAACTACATTTGAGTAACACACTTGGGTTGGCATCAGTTGACCACTAAATTCTCAACCTAAGACGAGCTCTTGCTTTGTTTAATGGCTCTCAAAATGTTGACATGCCAGAGAGCACAAAACAGCACTCTTTCTTGTTTTTCCCTCCTTCTAAAACCATGAGAAATTATTTAAGGAAGTTTTAATGAAATGCATCTGTCACTTATTAAGATGGATGGCTGGAGTGCAGCTTTCCATTACTGGAAATGGCAGAATCAAATTAGGAAATAACAGTCCTCAGCATCTTCTCCAACTGGCTTTTGCATAATGTGTTGGGAAAAATGCCACCTCGGCAGAAAACTGCTGTTTTGAGGGCCAACGTTATTTCCCCAAAGGGGCTGTGTTTACCAATAAGGTTCCTCTTCCTTTTGAGCAGGTGAAATGGCTGCCCTTGGAAGTGAAGCTTCCTTGCCTGGGACGTTTTTTGGTGTTTGGAGGTTGGAGACTCTGTTTCATAGTCCAGGAGGCCTGATAAGTTCTTCTGTTTTGTGTGTGGGGGTGTGTGTGTGTGTGTGTGCGCGCGCGCGCATACATATATAGATATATACATTTTTTAGATAGAGTCTTGCTCTGTCATCCAGGCCGAGTGCAGTGGCATGATCTCGGCTCACTGCAACCTCCACCTCCTGGGCTCAAGCGATTCTCCTACCTCAGCCTCCTGCATAGCTGGGATTACAGGCACCCGCCACCACACCCGGCTAATTTTTGTATTTTTAGTAGAAACTGGGTTTCACCATATGGCCCGGCTGGTCTCGAACTCCTGACCTCAAGCAATCCTCCTGCCTCAGCCTCCCAAAGTGCTGAGATTACAGGCATGAGCCATCGCACCTGGCCTGCTGTATACTTCTCTAAGTCAGAAGTCTTGGCTTCTGATTTGACTTTTAAGCTTTTAATTTCTCTTTCCTTATTGTTCCAAGCAGCACCCATTCAATAAATACTGAATGTCTACTATGTGGCCAGCACTGTGTTGACACTGGGGTTACCAGCAAGAGCAAAACAATGTCCCTGCTTCATCTTGCTACTGTGCTAGATGGGGATGCAACAGATAAAGTTCAGAGTGTTGCATGCTCTCAAGGTCATAAAAGAAAGCAACAAAGTAGAGTGGGTTTGGGAGAGGTTTATTAGAAAGAATAAAAACTCTTTCACAAGCCATGAAACCCAAGTCCTTATTTTAGGATAATCATAGTATTTTTATGTTTCCAAGGGAAAAAATGTGCAGTTTGCATTTTTGTTGTTGTTAAAAAGGGCTTTGTGATCATGTAATTTATCTTCCATCTAAACAGAGGCATCTGTTTTTCAACATACTGATAGATGATGGTTGGCTAGCCACCTTTGCCTATGTACATCTAAACTCAAATTCCCCCAATAAGAAATCAGATCAACTCAGAATGCTTGTTAATCATGTAGTCTTTCGGCAAATATTCATTGAGCTTCTACTAGGTCCCAGTCAGGGTGCTAGTTACATAAGGGGAGTGCAATAAACAGGATACACTGAGCATCACCAGTATCCTTTCATTTCCATAGCACTTTATTATTTATGAAGTTCCATGTGCATGATTTTGTCCTTTCAGTCACCCTGCAAAGTAGGTAGTACAGATATGATGGAGAGATTGAAGTTGATGATTGTCATTAATGCTGTTCTCCAGATACTCCTGGTGTTCGGCTTTCTGAGGACAACTCTTTTAAGTAGTTGTGTAGTTGTGCTGTGTGAGGTGCTCTCACCAGTGAAATATGAGGAAAGGATCATGTCCCTTGTGAATGGTCTCAAAGAGGGCCTTTCCTTTCCCACTTTTGTGGGCAATTGTGGGTGCTCACATGTGCATCACCAGCTTGCTGAGTGACGCCACAGTGAGCAAAGACCCCTGCTGTTCCACCTCAATGTGTAGTATGAGTGAGGAATTCAACTTTT
This sequence comes from Papio anubis, assembly GCF_008728515.1. NCBI lineage: Eukaryota > Metazoa > Chordata > Mammalia > Primates > Cercopithecidae > Papio > Papio anubis. Next base: position 29,794,150 of record NC_044989.1, on the reverse strand, counting down.
GCCATATTAAGCTACTTAATTTTTGCAGTCTTGTGACTGCCCCATAACCTGACCCAAGGAATATAAGGTTCCATTTGATCGCCTTTCTTCACCGGGATCTTACTATCTTGTGGGGAAACTTGGCATCTCAGAGGGAATCTGTTTCATTGTTAGAAGGTTCTAATAGTTGGGAAGTTCTCCTGTCAAAATCGAAATACAATCTGCTTTCCCATCATCCTCCTGCCTCTGGAGTATCAAGGGAGAAGGGAGTTCCCTATGTGGCGGCTCTCCACATGATGTGGCAGCTGTCATGCCTCCCTTCAGAGCTCTCTTCTCCAGGGGAAATGTGGCTCACGTGGTTCCCTGATGACTCGTGATTCTGGTTCCCTGTCTCCAGATATACTGACTCACCAGTGCCGCTTTTAAATGGGGACATCAGTGTCTTCAGATGTTTTCTGACAACATCTACTACGATGAAATCTTTATATATATCTATGTTCAGGTAACAAAATGAGTCATGGCAGGCGAAGGCTGTGTTAGCCACATTCTTTATTGTATTCCCAGAACCTAACCCAGTACCTGGATCATAGAAGGCGCTCAATAGATCCCTGAAGAATGAATAAATTCATAGCATATGGAAAGCGAGGTTATGACCCAGCACTCTGAGTTTTGAAAGTGAAATGAGTGCTTTGGTAACTATCAAAAATGTCTGCGACTCTGAAGGTGATGAGTGTTGGGTGAGGCCCTGTAACATGACTTTAATATGAACAGAGACATGTGTGACCTTGACTTATATTTTGGATATCTGTGACACAAGAAATTTCCTGAGCTTTTTACCCAAAAGGGTAAAAACCTTAAATGAGAAATTGTTGCCACTGATTGTACCATACAAGGATCCCATGAGCAAGGGCTTGATATTCTGTAAAAAATGTGGATAGGACTGGTTGTTGGCCAGAGTATCCTCTTGTGCTAAGATGGCTACTTGACGTTTATCCAGCTTTGCTGACCTTGGGCCCTGGATTTTAGAGATGTCCCGGTTAGGAAATGGAAAACAGCAGCTCTCCATTGGGTTTTATCACATGTCATGGTGGCACTACCAACCCTTAAGTATAGACTCTCCTTTCTGGTCCCTCAATTTGATACCAAGGGGCACCCCAGTGGCCAATGGGTCCGGGAGAGGGGTGATTTCTTCTGGCACTACTGCATTTGGCAAGGGATTGAGGACCAGGGAAGCCATTTTCTTCTGTGGTCAAGACATGCCAGAGGGTGCAGGTTTGGCTCTATCTTGTAGGTACCATTTCCATGTTCAATAAAGAGGCTTCTGTAGCTGTGCTGATTCTGTGCTGCTGCCTCCCAGACCCAAGGCATAGAGGCAGCTGAGTAAAGACCAGTCTGGTAGAGCTGGGTGAACGCTGAGTTCAGGACCTGTGAAAGCTTCCATTCATCTCCAGAGGACTCCAATATATAGCCAGAGGCTGCTGCTCTAGAAAGCCAAGGAGTTTCATGTACTGAAGCCCATGAGCAATTTATGGCCATCACAGGTAGTCCAGAGACTTCAGGAGGCACAAGAGGATGTTGTCACTGCTTCTGTATAGAAGGAGTCTTAGGGAGGCATTAATGGGATTGCCTGTTGCATTTGAACAGATTTTAGAGCCTTCTGTTGTAGGGGGTCCCGTTCAAAGTAGGCTGATTTGTGAGTAACAGCATAAATGGGCTGAAGTCAAATTTGCAAGTGAGAAATATGTTGCCTCCAAAATCCAAATAGAACCAGTAAGTGTGGAGCCTGCTTTAAAGTAGTCGCTGCCAGTAAGATGAAGATTTTATTCTAATCCATACCCTGTATTGGGTGTGGATTATCCCTCACCTGACAAAATAGCACCCAGCAATTTTACTGAAGTGGTATAGTCTTGAATCTTACAGGGCACAATGGCTCAGCCCCAGTTGGAAAAGTTCTGTGACAAATGTTTGTGTCTTCTATGTGAGTATATCCTTTAAATATCTTCAGAGAAGGATGCCATCAATGTGATGTCATACTCGTGTTCCTAGAGAAAATTGGATGTTGTTAAGATCTTGCCTACAAAGATTGAGTGCGATGGCCTGCAAAGATTGAGTGAGATGGCAGAGTTGTTGAAATACTCCATGGTGGGGGAAAATGAAAGTTTATTGTGTTTCTTCAAAGGTGAGGGCAAATCTCAGCTGAGAGGCTGTCAAAATAGGCACCGAAGAAGATATCTTAGCCAAATCTATTACAACAAAATACTTTTCAGTTGCTAATGGATGGTCAGTAATGTCAATGATATTAGATATGGGGACCTTACTGAGGGTACCATGGCATTAAGGCTGTGCTAAACCACTCTCAGGCATCATCTGCTTCCATCAGGGGTGAGCACTGGCCAAATTGGGTTATTAAAGAGGGAGACAGCAGGAACAATGACCCTTTCCTTCAGTAAGTCTTATATAATGGGTCAATTTCTGTAGCCCTTGTTTCAAAGTATATGCAGCTATATTAACTATATTAACTATTTTAACTGGTGGAAAGGGAGTATGGAAAAGGTCTATGGGACTCCATTTTGCAAAACCAACTGTAAGTACTAATTACTTAATTTTATTCCAATTTATTGGTCATTGGGTTCGGGCATCCATGCCAACTATAAGATATTTTTGGGTAGTGAGTGCTATCTATGACCATGGGGAATTTAGGTAAGGTAATAGTTCTGACAGTCAAGGTGAGGGATAGGTGTCTGTCCTATATTTTATGTCTTATAATTTCCCTAAGAGTATAAGGGTATCTAGTTTAAGTTTCATGGGATCCAAGGCATAGCTATAACTTGAGCCTAGTATTGATTAAAGCAGTGAAGATTTGCTAAATGTGAGGAGACCAATGAACTCCCAGAGAGGTATAGGAACAATTGTCCTCAGTGGTGGCTGGTGCTCTGGGGAGAGGCTGAGTCCCTAGCAGGCTTGTGGCAGTTGCCATTACCTGAAAACTGGATGTTGGACAATGAGCCCTTGGGGTGTCAGGGATGTGGGAGTCACGGAGGCCTGAAGCCACCTTGCTGTATATCTGATGCGGCTTGGCACTGGGAGCCATAACTTCCCCACAGTCTGTTATAATCAATCTTGTAATTATTCAAGGGTTGTGCCCAAGAGAAAATGATTTGAGAAAGCTAGATTGTGGAGTCTCCAATATCAGACCTTTGGATTGGGATCTTGGTTTTAGGGAAACTGATTGCCTGGAGGTCCTTCATGAGGACACTGCCTCCTTTATGACTCCTACTCCTTTGATTATTTCATTGATAGAAAACATTTATTGGATTTTATTTATTTATTTATTTATTTATTTATTTATTTATTTATTATTATTTGAGATGGAGTCTCACTCTGTTGCCCAGGCAGTAGCGCCATCTTGGCTCACTGCAACCTCCACCTCCTGGGTTCAAGTGATTCTCCTGCCTCAGCCTCCCGAGTAGCTGGGATTACAGGCACCCGCCACCATGCCTGGCTAATTTTTGTATTTTTTCATAGAGATGAGGTTTCACCATGTTGGCCAGGCTGGTGTCGAACTCCTGACCTCAAGTGATCCACCTGCCTCAGCCTCCCAAAGTGCTGGGATTACAGGCATGAACCACTGCACCCAGCCTCATCTTATTTTTTATGGGCAACTAATAGCTCTAGGCCATCCAATGCTTCCCTAATGGTCACAAGGTGGCTAATAAGGAGAAATAAGAATGCCTGAGAATTTGAGAGTGTCCTTCTTAAAAATAATTGCCTTGTATCAGCATCAAAAGGTCCTCTTGGGGCTAGTAAGAGCCTCCGGTACATCAGAATATTCAGCAAAACAATAATACTCATTGCACCATACCAATTTTTCTCAATAGCTGTTGTCCTTCCTCCCAGGGTTTCCAACTAGTGAAGGCATGAGCATTTACAGTGGTGGCAGTGGGCTGGGCTGTTTTCCCTGTCAACAACACCCAGTGGATGAGAGGACAGACCGGGGGAGGAGCTCTAGAACACTGCAGAGGGCATGGATTATGGGCTCATTTCAATAGATTAAATGGATTTTTAAAAATATTATTAATTTGGGGATCACAAAAAAAAAATGGCCTGACAATCAGCTCATCTCTACAGATGCTACAGTAAATTCTGAATGAGTGTTACAGAGGTGCCAAAGTCAGTTGGCTCCCTGTTCATCTTCCTGCTGAATAAATTCTTTTAGTAAATTTTCAATCAGTTCAACTCAGACTATTTCCATTTCTGCTGCTTCTACCTGAATACCATTTTTTGAGTAGTTATAAGAAACACTTCAGGGAAGGTCTTCCCCTCTCCCATCTTTGAGCTTCTCCATGAAGAGAATTCTAGTCAGTGGCACTAGGGTCAGGAGCTTGTCCCTCCATGTATCCCCACTCCTCAGTGTTACCTGTTTTGAAGGCTTAGGGGCCTCTGCTCCTAGTGGTGTTGCAATAGTCCCTTCGTATACTGAGGCTTGGGGTCACCCACAGTGTTTGGTGATCACTGTTTCAATTTTCCAATACATGTATAGTTTGCTCTGGCCCATTTGGAAGAACCGGGGTGAGATATTCTGGTCCACTGTTCACTAGGCTCTGCGCCACAGGGCACCTGAGATCTCCCACTCTCGAATACTGAGGATCAGGCCCTTTTCTTGTGACAGAAGCAAAGCAGCAACAACAGCAGAGGCACTTGGAGCCTCACAGAGTCCAGGTGAGCCAGTGCCCTTGGGCTGTCCCTCGGTGCACCCCATATAGTTGCTCTTCCTCACCTGAATGACTACCTGATGGACCTATACGTTGTGCAGGACGCCAGCTTTTCCCTGAGTGCCCTGTAGAACAGGGGTCAGTACCTGGTTGGTGCACGCAAACAACAGTCAGAGGGCAAGAGTTGTTCTCTGAGCCGAGAGTCAGTCAGTCTCAGCTTACGCTGGAATCGAGACAGATGATTCAATCTGAGACACATGGCTCCATCTGAGCCATGCCACGCTCCCCAGGGCAACTCTAAGGAGGCCACCAATCCTATTTAGGGACCCCAGTCCCTAAATGCCAATTATCGAAGCTTCTCATTTAAGGCAGTTAAATCTATAGCAGAGTCTCAGCAGGACTTGGCAAATGCAGCACAAACTAGCACAGCTCAAAGTGCAGGCCAGCAAGCAGCAGCACCACTCAGAGCACACTGGCCAGCAGGCTGCAGCCCCAGGTGCACGCATGCCAATAGGCAGCAGAGCTAGTTAGCAAGCCAAAAGCCAGAGAAGAAAGGTCCCCAGGTGGTGGTGGTCATTGCACAGAGCATCCTGCTCACACCACTTATTGTCTTGTGGTAGCTCATGGAGGGCAGGATCAATCCCTCAAAACTGGCATGGATGTCAACGCTGAGGATGCCACACATGTCCAGAAAGGGCACAAAAACATTCATTTCTCATTGATTGAGGCTTTCTGGAGAGTGCAGGGCAGGCCCCCAAGGTGGTCTGAAATGACTTTAAAACCAGGGGCCGGTGGCTTTGGTTTTTACTGTGGTTAGGGGGCGGAAGCAGAGGGAGTTCTCCTGTGCACGGCCAGGGTTTGTGTGGTTTGAACTTCTCTGCGGGCACCCAGGGAGCGAACACCTGGGCTTTCTCATCAGCTGCTCAGCGTGGGGCAAAGGAAGACAGGTGGGGCCTGTCACTCTTGAGGACACCGATACAACATGCTGTACAACATTCTCATTTTGGTTTGAAAGCTCAAATGGTATCATTAGCTACAGGTATTGTCAGGTGTTTTCCTAGCAGTGACAGTCTCTGTTTCTGACCAAGTGTCTGCTAAGCTACCATCATTTGCTAGTCATCCTTTCAAGTGAAAATGGTGTTCCATGGACACAGCAGCTAGGACCGCTTGTGCCTCTATCACACAGATGCTTTTCCCTGTGACAACTATAGTACTTGGGTGTGCAACACAACTGCTATATGCTTACCATTTCCTTACACACACTAGTGAAACATTTACTCATACATCAAGATTTAATAAAATGCATCTTGTTTACTGCTTCCTCAGGGAAATTTGTAGACAAATTGGCAACTTCCCTTAATGAGAGTGAATGGTAGTGAGGTATATACAATGACTTGATTTAGTTTGTGGCACAGCCTGGATACCTGCTCATGTGCCAGCACTTTCACCCAAAGCTGCTTCTGCACCGTCAGTGGAAATGCCAACTCAGTGAAAAGAACAAACAATGTCTTAGGATTATTACAAAGGTAGTTTTGAACACACAGCCTTTCTAAAAGTATTTCAGGGACCACCCCCTTCCAGATGTTTGCACTCCACACTCTGAAGATGGCTGGATAAGATCAGAATCAAGTGTCAGGAAAGCAAGCTTGCCCTTTCCTGAGGCCGCAGTGCAAGGATTCTAATATGGTGAGAGGGGGTGAAAAATTAGGACCAATAATGTAGTCTACTATGATGGGTGTTTTACAAATCTCAGCTTACCTCTAGCCACACTCACTCAATTTCCATCCCAGGCACCGTTTTGGGAAATTAATAATAAGCAACAAGTAGCTCCTAATGTGATTCCAGACCAGTAGAGCCTGAACATACTCCAATAAATGACCATAAAGCTTCGTTAATAGGTTCTATAATAGAAGCATATACTATGGGAACACAGTAACTAAGTCTGCACTGTGGGTTCAGAAAAGGCTCACCTAAGGATGTAATGTTTAGGTTGGGTCTTGAAAGACGAGTAGTTCATATGGAAAAAGAGGATAGGAGCTTTATGCTAGGGAAACAACAGGAGCTGTGACATGAACGCCACAAAGAATGAGACCTGCCGACGTTTCTTCAAAACCAGCTGCAACTCTGGGCTTCTGTGGTTCTCTCTGAGGCTCCTTTAATCACCTCAGATCCCAACGTGAGGCTGATTCTCATCCCCACCTTCTCCTCTTTGGCCAGCCATTCACTCAGTCATCAAAATTGTGTCAAGCACCTACTAGACATTTTTACTGAGTTGCATCTTATCTTAGTCTGAAGTGGGGAACACGAAAATTACAGCTTGAAAATTCCTTAGATCACCTATAACATACAATGCCTGTGAAGACACAAAGACTTCTTAGACTTCTTTGTGTCTTCACAAAACCATACACATTGCATGTTATAGGTGATCTAAGGAATTTTGTGATCCATGCTGCATGTAACAAAGGACTTGAACACATTAGATGTTTGCAGTCCTGCCATGAGATGCTCACACTGTGAGAGGCATGTGGGAGCTGAGACCAAGTGAAGGACTCACAGCTTCATAGCTTCTGGTTCATGGAGGAGCACATGAGCCTGGAAATTTTACATTGGTTTTTTTTTCTCTCTCTCCCATGGTCAAATCTGTAGATTAAAGGCACGCACGATGAGACTCCCTTCTATTTTGTTCCTGTTCAGCTGGCATTCATCATTTCCTTTCTGCCCCCTCTGTCACGACCCTGCTGAACTCCTGGATTGCTATTAGGGTCCAGGATAGCTGGCCTCTTACTCTGGTCTCTGCATGTCCCATCCATTCTTGGCACTAGAATCAGATGAAGTCCTAAGACTCCTTGATTGAAGGCCTTCCACATGATACCCCATGGCCAATTGTACACTCAGCATAGGCAACTTTGTGCCATATGACTTTTATCTCTCTGACTTCTTCCTCCAACCAGAATGGGAGGTCACTGGGAGTAAAAAATCATATTTTTCCCCTTGATACCCTTAGACTGTCCCCATGATAGGACCTTCATGAAGTCTGTTTTTTTTTTTTTTTTTTTTTATAATGATGAAAAAGACATGGAGGTACATTTTGTCCCTTGCATGCAACTTGATGTCCACTTGTTTTTTTCCCTCTTGTGTCCATGAGGCTCCTCTTTCCCCTGCTTTGAGATAATCATCTAACAATGATCACCTGCTTTGTGAGCTCTGCACCTAAGAAACATAAAGCTGTCAATCATATTATCTTTGGCAGTCTCTTTTCAAACCAGATTCTCTTAAAGTCCTAAAGCAAATACAACCTGTTTGTAAGCACTTCCGAGGTTGTTCTTCCTCATGGGTACAATCACTTCCTGCTGAGGGAAGTTATTCTCTTCTCCTGGAGATCCAGTCTCCCACACAGCCACCATGTGTGGGATACAGCACCACAGGCATTAGGGGCGCTTTCTTTCATCGCAGTCCAGATGTGTGAACAAGTAGGGGCCCCTATCCTTACACCACCACCAAAAGTGTGAGTTGAATAAGTATTCCTCATTACTTGTGTCCAGCTTCCTTCAAAGAAGAATTCAGGCTGGTCTACAAAGAAAAATACATTAACCATGAGACAAAAAAATAAAAAAAAAAGAAGCAGAAAAACCCTCATTCTTGTAAGATGGAAAAAGGTTAGTACAAAAATACACACCCCGAAAACCTATGCATTTACAAAGACGGGTCATTTATTTGGCCCCTGGCTTTCTTTTGGGGCCTTGCAGTAAGAGCTATCATTATTAAGTCATCATGCCCTGAGGTAAAAACAATCCAGTTGATTGAAAGAAGTAGAATTCCTATTATTGAGTTCAGTGAGAAACTTCTCCCGAGGATTTCCATAAAGAAAACCCATAGAGTAATGGTGTCTTCAACAATGTTCTTAAATAGATGTAGTTGGGGGTTTCTTAGAGCTGTTTCTTATCATGTCCCTAGATACAGCCTTAGAGAGTGCATAGGGTGTCTTATAGAAAGGAGGCTTCCTTTAAGGCCTGAATGAGACCAAGGCAGGGCAGGACTGGGCAGAAAACCAGACTGGACAGAGCTAGCAGGGCCAGGCTGGAGTGGACAGGAAGGGCTGATTGGGCAAGAATGAACAGGCGGGCAGGATGGAGCAGAACATGAATTGGGCTGAGCAGCGCTTGGCTGGGCAAAGCAGAGTTGGGCAGGACAGGACAGCACTGGTCAGAACAAGGCATGACAGGGCTATGCTAAGCAGGACTGGGCAGGGATGCCTGGACTGGGCAGAAGTTGTCAGAACTGGGCAAGGCTCAGCAGGACTGGGCAGGCCAGGGAAGAACTGGGCAGGGCTGCTAGTGCTGGGGAGAGGAGGGCTGGGCAGGACTGGACAAGGCTGGGCAGGTCTGGGCAGAAAACAAGGCATAGCAGGATAGGGTCTTATACTCTGGAGGGTGTTGCTGAAGGAAGGAGAATGTCCTTTACTCCCAGCAACCCCAGAACTCCTCCTCCCTGGGTATCGGAAGCCTGCTTGACCTGTTTCACTGTGGACTTTGAACCCTGCCAAGGGTAGGAGAGACTCAGAGGCCTCCCCTGAGGATGCTGTAGGAGTGACTCAATCATCTTGGGCTAGGCAGAGTAGTATCCTCCTGGTTGGTGAAGACCGTCTGGATCTAATATGTCCTCTACCTCGAAGGTCCTTCTTCTCTGGAAAACTCCTTGTCCTTAAAGACCCAATACAAAGAGCACTTCCTCTGTGCCACCTTCCTGATGTTTCAGCTCTGCAATTCTCAGATCCTTTACTACATTTACTAGGGGGCACCAATGATGGGTGCTTGAGCCATTCCTAGTGCTAGTTATCATTCCCCTCCTACCTACTCACTGATCATGAGTGAGTGTAATGGTACTTGAATGGTCTCTACTTTGACACATCCAACATTAATAACAAACTATTTGCAATATGCTTCACAATTAAAGTGTCAAGACATCTCCACCGGGAGTCACTCCTAGGCTGAGATAGATCCAACTTCAGGATCAGAGAATAGAGGTTTCTCTATTTTGAGAAGTCTTATCAGGAAACTGAGGCCCTGAGATGATAATTAACTTACCTGAAGTCGCTCAGAGAATGAGAAGGAGAATCTAAGCAAATTTCGTCTGCCTTTTGGTCTGGTATTGTCCCCTGGAAGTCTTTTGTAAAAACATGGGATTTAATATCTCAGGCACTCTGGGTTAATGGCTCTGAAACCAAGATTTTTCAAAAGGTGGGTCAGTAACTCCCAGGATTTGGGGATTTCTAGAAATTCTCTGAAATGTCGCTTCCCAGCCTGAACTCATAGTTCCTTTCCCCCTTGATTCTGTGGCACCCCCAGGGGCTTCCTCCCCTTTTAATGGTTTTGCTGGTGAACTACAGGAGCCCCCAGAGTGGAGTGAGAATCACAAATAAACACACTCAGATCAGCCTGGTGGGAAGATGATGGGCACTGGAGTCAGATAGACCTGGGCGTGGAGCCCGGTTTGATAGCTTGAGTGAGTGAGTCATTGACTATCCCAAAGTCTCAGTTTTCTAATCTGTAAACCGGAGATGAGAGTATTCACCACACAGGACTGACATGAAGACGAGGAGACATGAATACAGAATGTCCAGCTCAGAGTAGGTGCTCTGTAGACACATTGTTGCCTTTCTTCTTGAAAGAGCCCCCAGATGTCATCTGTAGAGCCTGTTCCTGCCTGGAAGGCAGTTCTGAATAGCATGCTGGTTAGGAACTCAGGCCCTCAAGTCAGACCTCAGCCCTAGTTCAGCTTTGCTGCCTCTTACAGGCTGTGCTGACTTGCATGGGTGAGCCTCAGTTTCCTCATTGTTCCTACATTGCACAACCATTGTGAAAAATTTAACAAAATACTGCATGTAAATGGTTTGACAGCTCAGCACCTAGTACCAGTCAATGCCAGCTCTTACTGGCAGTACTGTTACCCCACCAGAACACTTTGGATGATGACAAGGAGAATCTTCCAGAAGCCGCGGCTCCGTACAGCCAACCAGCAGCTCTGGTTGGGCTCAGCTCTCTGGCCAGATGTAGATGCAGGTGCCTCCTGTAATTCTGGACTTGTTCCCTGAGACCTGTTATGAAAACGAAGGAGGCCTCACACTCGCTGCGTCTCCTATTCGGAATGTCCAGTGGACTTAAAGCGCTCAAAGGCATGTCTAAAAACTGTGTGTGTAACACATGGTTAAACCAGGCACGGGGTTCCTCTGTCCCCCAACCCCTTAACTCAGGGCCTCCCACCCCCGCAAAGGGGCCATTGCTAGGGCTCAGGATCCCAGATCACCCCTTCTGGCCCGTCCCTGATTAGCATTGCAGATTTCTCAAGCCAGGACCTGCCTAATCCTAGCTTGAAGCTTTAACCAGATAAACATTTAATGAGCCCTGGAGCACAGTGGGCTCAGTCCTGGGGGTGTCAGGAGTGAGGGGAGCAGCCCCGGGACAGGAGGCTGGAGAAGCAGTTGCTGCTTGGAGCTGCTGGCTCTGTACTCCCCTTCCCACACCCCGCTCCCGACTTGACTCACTTCCAAGCCTTGGCTGTCCCAGCAGGCTCTACAGGGGTGAGCGCAGGGGCTGACTCCCGCATCTCAGAGCTGTGGCTTTAACTTTCATCAAGTCATTGATGGCCCCTGGCTGAGGCAGGGTGGGAGTGGGGATCTGGCCCTTGATATAATTGGGGAGCTACTAGGAGGGCTGGACTAATGGGCGGGAAGGGCCCCTCTGGAGCAGCCTCCTTGGCAGATCGCAAGGAGAAGGTCAGAGCACCAATGAATGCTGTTCTTTCTTTTCCCAAGGTCCTGTGCCTGGCAGGCTCCAGGAGTCTGGGGGGACTCGGAAGGATCGCGATCCCCCAGGACATAGGCCCCAAGAGGGCATCTCCAGTGGCCTATGGGACACAATAAAATAAGGCCATTTCCATCTATGTTATGTACTATGTTGAGTTCCCTAGTATGCCAATGAGGTGGACCAGCCACATTTACAACCCGTTTATGGATGGGGAGACTGAGGCCTAGACAGGATGAATGAAGTGCCTGAAACTGCTGAGTCAGGCAGGGCTAAGACTAGAATCAGATCTGAGGTCTTAAGGCTGCAGTCAGTATTCTTCCTGAGGGAGCCCCTGCCCTGACCTCACAGGTCTCCTCTGTTCCTGGGAAGGTTTGTGAAGAGGTCCTAAAAGGCAAACAGGGCCCCAGATGTGGGTGCCTGTAACATCGGAGCTAGGGGAGCAAGAAGAGGCCTGGAGCCCCATTCGGCCAGGCAGCTGGGGTGGTCAGATCCTCTCCAGAGCTGGCTTGCCTCCTCTGGAGAATTGGTAGAAAGGGGGCTTCTTGCCATGTGTTTTGGGATTGTTTTAAGAAGGAAATGAGATGGACATGAAGATGTCTGGTACATTATAAACACATAAAAACAAACAGTGTAACTGACATAGAGTCAAGCCAACAGGAACCAGGTTGGAGACACTTAGAGCAGAAAACAAAAAGGTAAGAAAGAAGGAGAGCTTTAAGCTGGGGTTGGTTTTCTTTCCTTATTCCTCTCCATCTACTGCCTGTGGGCTGTCCTCGCTTTCTGTGTGAAATGTGCTGACCTTTTTTTTTCTTTTTATCCAGAAGCTTCAAGAGCAACTTTAAGATGAAAATGATTTTAGGAGGCAGAATCTCAGTGTAAATTCCACATTTTTCCTGAATTTCTGATTTTAAGCATGTTATTATGTTGATATTTAACATCATTCTCTCAATTCCCAAGACTACAAATTAGGTATTTATCTGTTTGACAGTACAGTACTGTTTAAAGTAAAAACAATTTAATTTGGATTTGCTACCATAATTTGCACACAGATACCACTTAAAAATCATGTCCTAAAAATGTCAGACTTAGCTTGAACAAGTTTTAGTGGGACTATATTGCAAAGCAAAGGGAATAAATGCATCATATAGAATGTTATAAAACATAGATGTCTTAATCAATTTTAAGTGCAAGTTTAGACTTCAATAAAGGAGAATGATCATGTGTGAGTGAATAACTATTTCAAATGTAGTTATAATTAGGATTACATTTTGGCTCACACGAAATATTGTAAAACATGAGTTTTATGCAGCAAAGATGTTTTGTCATCAGTTCCCATTGTTTCTTTTAAAATACTGTTGGAGGAAGGAAGATCTTTGCCAATGACTGCTTGGAAAGACCTAAGGGAATGGGTCAACATCATTAAAGCTTAACTGAAGAAACTGAAGCCCAGAGAACTTAAGTAACTCTGCTGAGGTTGCACTGGGAATCAAGGCCAGAGGATGGTATGTCCTCAGTGTCCTGACTTCTGAGCTTGGGCATTGGTCTCTAAAGTTTAACTGTTGCTCTTCACCATTACTTTTTGTCAGGAGTGTCATCTGGTGCTACAATCTCATTTTCCCCCCTCTTATAACCTCATCTACAGAGCTCACTACGTTCTTTTTTCCTCCTATTAGTTTCACAGCTTGTTGGAAGGAGACCCAGGGTTCTGGGAGTGTGACCTGGTCCTAGCACATGAGTATGCAGTGATAGAGGGGTCAGAGGGTGACGGAGCCTCAAGGTCCTGCAGCCCTTTGCCCCAACCCCTGTGTCTAAAACTGCTTTACTACGATTTGTCATATAGTCCGAGATCAGAAGAAAATTGAATTTGAAAAGAGGATTTCACTGCCCCACAGAGAGTATGAAAAGCACCACTGATAGCAAACCACCCTCCTTGGATTGACAGATGTAAGGTTGGGTGGGTCAAGGGTGGGAAAGGCAGGGCAGGGGCAGCTGTTATATCCAGTTGAGAGTGGGGAGGAGGAGGCCAGCAAAGAGTGGGAACGTGAATGTTCTCACTCCAGGTGTGAATCTGGAGGAGCCCGGAGCACCTGCATCTCCCAGCTGCTTTGGGAGGTTTTGCTTATTTCAGGGAATCTGGAGCAGCAGCCAAGGGCTGCCTCAGAAACAAACAGGCTGTTTTCTGAAAAATAGGACATTTGGTGTCCTTAAAGGCAATATACTATCAGCTCCCCGCTTGGTACATTTACTTTAAAGGGAACAGAATTACAGAACTGTTCAGCGCTGAATGAAAGGTTTGGAGACATATACCATGAAGCAGTTCCAAACTCCATGTTGATGGGCTCAAATCCTTTCATCTTAGGATCTCAAAACACCTCACCTTGCTTTAAGGGTGATCGCTTCAGCTTTACAGAGAGAAAATAGAGACAGAAGAGAACAGAGCCTGCTGGATGAGATAGTGAGTGGACAGTGAGTCGTGAATAAATCCTGGGGCTGAAGGAGACCTTGAAATGCTGTTGGAAATTTGATGGGATTCCTTCCTCTCCCTCTGTTACGGAGCTTGAAAAGAGAGGGGAGATTGCTTGCCTTAGAATCTGAATTTCATTACCAATGAAATAATCCTAAAGTGGGGATTAGGTGACAACTACGAAACCCAAAATGAAAGCACATTCCAGTCTTTGCATAGTTCCTAATAAAAATGAATAAAACATATGCCATATTTCATTGTTTACCTACCAATTCTCCTCCCACCAATTTATAGACAAGGCTTCAGCAAGAGATCCAGCACATATAGCTGTGAGGATAAGTGATAGACTCTGAAATAGATAAAAGTAAAAGCACAGAGTCCAAGAATCAGCAATTAGATCATGAAAAGGGGGTGGTGGTGACTACTTATCCATGTCTTTGCTATGGTGAATAGCACTGCAGTGAACATAGGAGTGTGTGTATCTTTTTGATAGAATGAATTATTTTCCTTTGTGTATATACCCAGTAGTGGGATTTCGAAGTCGAATGGTAGTTCTGTTTTACGTTCTTTGGGAAATCTCCAAGCTGCTTTCCACAGTGGACCTAGTTTGCATTCCCACCAACAGTATATAAGTGAACCCTTTTCACTACAGCCTCACCAGCATCTGTTATTTTTTGACTTTTTAATACTCATCATTCTGATTGGTATAAGATAGTATCTCATTGTGGTTTTAATTTGCATTTCTCTGATGAATAGTGATGTTGAGCATCTTTTCATATGTTTGTTAGCCATTCGTATGTCTTCTTTTGAGAGGTGTCTGTTCATATCCGTTGCCTATTTTTTAATTGGGTTATTTGTTTTTTGCTTATTGGCATGTTTAGGTTTCTTGTAGATTCTGGATGTTAGACCTTTGTCAGATGGATAGTTTGCAAATATTTTCTCCCATTCTGTGGGCTGTTTTCTGTTGGCAATCTCTTTTGCTATGCAGAAGATTTTAGTTTAATTAGGTCCTATTTGTCAATTTTTATTTTTGTTGCAATTGCTTCTGGAGACTTAGCCATAAATTCTTTGCCCAAGCTGATGTCAAGAAAAGTATTTCGTAGGTTTTATTCTAGGATTTTATAGTTTTAGGTCTTACATTTAAATCTTTAGTCCATCTTGAGTTAATTTTTGTATATGGTGAGAGGTAGGGGTCCATTTCATTCTTCAGCATATGACTAGCCAGCACCATTAATTAAATACTTTACCTATTGCTTATTTTTATTAATTTCATTGAAGATCAGATGGTCATAGGTGTGCAGATTTATGTGTAGGTTCTGTATGCTGTTCCATTGGTCCATGTGTCTTTTTGTACTAGCACCCTGCTCTTTTGGTTATTGTAGTCTTTTTTTTTTTTTTGAAATGAAGTCTTACTTTGTCTCCCCAGCAGGAGTGCAGTGGTGCCATCTCGGCTCACTGCAACCTCTGCCTCCCAGGTTCAAGCAATTCCCCTGCCTCAGCCTCCCGAGTAGTTGGGACTACAGACGTGTGCCACCACCCCTGGCTAATTTTTGTGTTTTTTTGTAGAGTCGAGGTTTCAACATGTTAGCCAGGCTGGTCTTGAATGTCTGCCTCAGGCTCCCAAAGTGCTGGGATTACAGGTGTGAGCTACTGCCTGGCCAGGTTATCGTATTCTTAAAGTATAATTTGAAGTCAGGTAATGTGATGCCTCTAACTTTCTTTTTTTGCTTAGGATTTCTTTGGCTATTTTGGCTCTTTTTTGGTTCTATATGAATTTTAGAATATATTTTTCTAATTTTGTGAGAAATGATGTTTGTGTTTTGATAGGAATAGCATTGAATCTATAAATCGCTTTGAGCAGTATGGCTATTTTATTAATAACAATATTGATTCTTATCCATGAACATAGAATATTTTTTCCATTTATTTGTGTTATATCTGATTTCTTTCAGCAGTGTTTTATAGTTCTCCTTATAGAGAACTTTCACCAGTTTGGTTAGATAAGTTCCTAAGTATTTCATTATTTGTGTGGCTATTGTAAATCTTTGTCTACTTTTAAATGGGATTTTTTGTTTTTTTCTTGTTTAGTTCATTGTGGATTCTGGATATTAGTCCTTTATCTGACACATAGTTTACAAATATTTTTTTCCCTTTCTGTAGGTCATCTATTTACTCTATTGATTATTTCTTTTGCTATACAGAATCTTTTTAGTTTAAGTCACATTTGTCTATTTTTGGTTTTGTTGCACTTGCTTTTGAGGTGTTAGTCATAAATTATTTGCCGAGGCCAATGTCCAGAAGAGTTTTTCCTAGATTTTCTTCTAAGATTTTTATTTTGGGGGTGTAATGATATGGCTTGGCTTTGTCCCCACCTAGATCTCATCTTGAATTCCCACGTGCTGTGGGAGGGACCCAGTGGGAGATAATTGAATCATGGGGCCAGGTCTTTCCTGTGCTATTCTTATGATAGTAAGTAGACTCATGAGATCTGATGTTTATTATAAGGGGGAGTTTTCCTGCACAAGTTGTCTCTTTGCGGACTGCCATTCATGTAAGATGTGACTTGCTGCTCCCTGACTTCTGCCATGATTGTGAAGCCTCCCCAGCCATGTGGAACCGCTTTCTTTTGTAAATTGCCCAGCCTTGGATGAGTCTTTATCAGCAGCATGAAAATGGATGAATACATAATTCTTTGTCAGATACATAGTTTACAAATATATTCTCCCATTCTGTAGGTTGTCTGTCTACTGATTATTTCTTTTGCTATACAGAATCTTTTTAGTTTAATTAAGTCCCATTTGTCCATTTTTGGTTTTGTTGCATTTGTTTTTGGGATCTTAGTCATAAATTCTTTGCGGAGCCTAATGTCCTAGAAGAGTTTTTCCTAGATTTTCTTCTAAGATTTTTATAGTTTCAGGTCTTACATTGAAGTCTTCAATCCGTCTTGAGTTAATTTTTCTATATGGTGAAAGATAAAGGTCCAGTTTTATTCTTCTGCATATGGCTAGCCAGTTATCCCAGCACCATTTATTGAATACAGCGTCCTTTCCCTAATGTATATTTTTGTTGACTTTGTCAAAGATCAGTTGATTATAGGTATGTAGCTTTATTTCTGGGACCTCTATTCTGTTCAATTGACCTATATGTCTATTTTTATACCAGTACCATGATGTTTTAGTTACTCCAGCCTTGTGGTATAATTTGAAATCAGGTAATGTGATGTATCCAGCTTTGTACTTTTTGCTTAGGATTACTTTGGTTATTTGGGCTCTTTTTTTGATTCCATATGAATTTTGTGATTATTTTTTCTAATTCTATGAAAAATGATGTTGTTGATTTGATAGGAATTGTGTTGAATCTCTCACCATGCCTGAGTTCTTATTTGAGACTGAAGGCCAATGCTGTTAGAATTTTAAATGTGGTTAAGACAACAACAAAAAGATGAAATATTTTGGAGTAAACCTAATAAGAAGTGTGTAAATCCTATATGAAGAAAACCAAAAAACACTTTTGAGAGACACAGCATTGAGTAAGTGGAAGCACATGCCTGTTCTTTGATAAATATTTCAATATCATCAGTATGCTGGGGAAGTTAATTTATAAATTTAATATATCCCCCCCAAAACTGATAAGATACTTTTTTTTACCATAGCTTTACAGATGATACTAAAAGCCCACATGGAAAAATAAACATGCAAGTATAGCCATGAAACAGTGAAAACAAATAGCTATGTTTGTGTGTCTGGGGGAGGGGGAGAATTGGGGGAAGAAAGCAGTAAGTCCTAGGAGAGAAAATATACTGCAAAGTCCCTATCATTTAAAAATGCAGTTCTGACAAACAGACAAACTAATGGAATAGAAAGTTTAGAAATCAACCAAATACATGTAGAAATTTAGTATATGATAAAGGTGGCATCTCAAGTCACTGGGGAAAAGGTAGATATTTTAGTTAAAAAAAATGAGGCAACTAGAAATCCATATAGTAAATAATAAAATTAGATGTATACAATATGCAGGAGTAAACTCCAGATACATCAGAGGGAAAGTAGAACTACTGGTCATGGTGGCATCAAGAAGTTGACATATTCTCTGTCCCCAGAATACATATCAAACTGGACGTAAATCCTTTCAGGGATCTGGAAATCAACCAAATTCTGACAAAACATTGAGAAGCATTTAATCATGAAAAACTACCAGAGCAGTGGGTGAGAACATCGCAGCCTGCAAACTTCTTGCTGGGACCACTGTCAAATTCCTGACCCTCCTACAAATCCTATCCACTTTCCACACACAAATCTGTTGGCAAAAATTATAATTCCACCGTTGCAGAATTGACCAGGAAAAACAGTAGCTTTGCTGCCCAGGGCGGGTGGACTTGATATAGGGAACAGGGAGGAAACGCAGGGTGTTGTCAGTAAAAGTAGCAAACTCAGTAGAAAATGAGCAGGAAATACTATCACTCTGTTAATTTGCCTTGTGGTCCCAAGGCAAATTGGGGTATGAGGTGGATCAGTGAGATACTTAACAGGAATATATCCTAGATATTAGAGTCACAGAGGGGCTCTCCACCCTTCTCTGACTGACCGCGAAACCATGAGCACGCTCAGGGACCCAAGAGAGCTCAGGGCAAAGTGAAAGTCAAGGCTGACTTGAGAACTAGCTGACGTTTGAAGGCTTCCCAACCTATACATAGATAAACCAGCAGAGTGGAAGCCTTAAGAGACCAAGGCTTTTGAGAGCAGCCTCTACCCACGTGTTGGTTATCTATGAATTATATAATCCTGGAAAGCCAGATTAAAAGAAGTGAAGTTAGGAAGGAAACAACTGCGCAGAGACATTCGTGGCTATTCATCATGGAGAGAGAGATTCTTGTAGCTTAAATTCAGGCAAGCTACCTCCCTTTCCCTACCAAGAAAACTCTCAGAAAAAAAAAATATGAGAATCCACAGTTGTCATAATATATTACCTAAAATGTCAAATTTCAAACAAAAATGTTGAGCATGCAAGGAAACAAAGTGTGACTCATACTAAAGAAGAAAAATAAGTCAATAGAAAACAGATTCTGCATGAGCCCAGAATGATAAATTTAGCAAAGACTTCCAAGATCTATTATAGATATATTCAAAGAATTAAATAAATATATGGTGGCAATAACTCAACAAATAGAAAATCTCAATAGAGAAAAAGAAACTATAAAAAATGGAATTTCCAGGATTGAAGAATACTGTAACTTTAAAAAAAATTTGCTAGATTTGTTCAATAGCAGATTTAAGATAGCAGAATCAATGAAATCAAAGATAGTTCAATAACCATTTAACATTCTAGCCAAAAATGCATAGCACAAATCTAATGAGGAAATATCAAGCAAACCCAAACAGAAGCATTCTATAAAATAACTATATTCAAATAAAATTCTATAAGGTGACCTATAATTTTCAAATTATCAATGTCATGAATATCAAAGAAAGGACAAGGAACTGTTTTAGATCAAAGAAAACTAAAGAAACAACACAAACTAAATGTAAGACTTGATAACTGCACTGGATTCTTTTCTGGGAATAAAATTACAGTAAAGGACATTACTGGGAAAATTGATGAAGTTGACAAACAACCTCTAGTTAGATAAAACTGCATCAATGTTAAAGTTCTTGAATTTGATAATTCAACCATGGTTGTAGAAGAGGATATCCCTCTTCTTAGGAAAGACATATTGGTGTATTAAAGGTAAAGGGACATGACGTGTATATATTAATATATAAAACATGCCTTCAAATGGTTTGAGAAAAATTATTTCAGAGAGAACAGATATGGCAAAATGTTACAACTAATGTGCCTAAGAATAATATCCAATGCTCTGTTAAGACCTGTTATGTATTTTTTGTGGATTAGATGGCTGTTTAGTCAAAAATCAGGGCTACACCACACTTTTTGTGGACTCTGGATTTTAAGGGTTTTAATAGCCCTTTTTGGAAATAATATTTTTTCTTTTAAAATACAACATAAAACTAATATGTACACAGTTTATAATGAGACTCTCTCTCGCCCCCGGGTCCTGCTTCCTGCCTGCCCATCTTCAACCTCAGCCCTCCTCCTCCAAAGTAGTCCCTCAGAACCCTTCCTGGTTTTGGTCTGGCTTTCACCACGTGTTAAATGGCACACTCTCAATCTGGCACAGCGTCAGTTCATTTCCTCCTGTGATAAATGAGGTTTTGGCTTATTTACATTCTCATCTTCCTTTTACTTTCTTCTAAAGAATCAAGTCACTACTTTCAGTTCCTTTAGCTTTGAAATTTTAAATATTATATTTAAGCCTCTGTATTTTGTGATAGCAATAAAGATCATACCTCTTGACTCCTACTTTGCAAAATGAGGAAATGAAGACCCTGTACCTCCCTTTAAGTCATCTTCCTTCACCTCTCAGTTTCTGTGAGCTGAACTTTTATATTGCTGAAGTTGAGAGTATGTGCATTGTATTTTGGGATTATAATTAAGTTTTCTTTCTTTCTTTATTTTTTTGCTTTGACTCTAAGTTGATTCCAAAAGTGGAAACCAACACAGAGATTTTTACATTATGAGGAGGTGCTGGCTATTTACTGCAAAGCCAATTAATTACTGTGCTCCGATTACATTTCTTTCTCTACAGTTGCCATTTCATTATTCCTGTACCACATGAAGAAAAATCTTCAAATAAATTATTTTTTCTTGCATTTTACCAATTGCTCAAAATTATGTCGTATTTTTTCAGATTTTATATTTGGACTTTGCCTTTCTTGTACTTGCCCTTCCTCATAATTACAGATTGCTTTACATTTTTCTTGTTAAGGGAAGGAACATAGGCCTTTTTGCCTTCTTCTTTTTACCACTCAATCTCTCTATTGTTCAGAATCCATTTCGTGTTTTCTTCACAGACAATGATCTCTTGTTCTGTGTTGAACCATCTGCTTCATATTTGGACCACAAGTTTCTTGAGAGCTTTTTGGTTTCCTTGGAGTATCTAAGTGCCTTCCTTTATTTATCCCCATGCTTTTTGTTTTCTCATTCCTAATGTGTTTTTAGACTCTGTTCTGTTGAGTCCCTTCCCTAGCTTTTCCTCCCACTTCCGTTTTTTTTGTTATTGTGGTTTTTAGAGCCTTCCTTCTTGAAGGTCTCAGTTTCCCTCGTCTAATCTTCACTGGTTGGTAGGCCTATTTCACAGCTATCATTCTAGAACTTTTGTATTTAGTTTCCTGGGTTGCATCTGTTGTTTCCTGGATCCAATGTTTTTCTCTTTCTTTATTTCCAACCCTATTTTGTTGATAAACATCCTGAAATAACTTTAAAAGAGGGTATGTAGAATATAAACTTTCTGAGATTTTTTTGGTATCAAAAGACTTTTATTCTTTTACACTTGTTTAGTAAATTACCTGGTTACAAATTCTAGCTTAAAGTTTTATGTTCCTCAGCCTTTAAGATATTATTCCATTATATTTTGCATCCATTGTGTATGCTGGGAAACATGGTGTCAATCTGAATCTTTTTTTTATTTTGGTAGGTAGCCATTTTCCCTCATCTGGGTAGTTGTAATAGTTTCTATTTAAGTCTGGTGGTCATGAGTCTAGATATGGGTCAGTTTCTTTCATCCTGTTTGACTCTGTGTTTTCCGTTTTAGCAACCCTCTCAACTGAAGTAGACTTTCTGAATTGAACACTATGTCTCTTTTCTCTCATATGTTGCATCTCTTTGTCTTTTTGTTCAATTCTGAAAGTGGTTTTTGGCTTTATATTTTAAGGATCCAATTTATTAATTTTTATGTTGGGAAATTATATTTTTGATTTCCAAGAGATCTTTAATGTCTTTGGATATTTTTTAAAAATGGCACTCTGATCTCATTTTATCCGTGCAGGATTTTCTTGAATTCCACTGGAATTTTCACTTAATCTTAATGTTTCTCATGATGCTGCAGGTTTTGCTTGAGCATCATGAGACTTTTAATTGAGGCTGGGGAGAGGCTGATTGGGAACTCTCTGTACTTGGTGAGGCCTCTTGATTGACAGCTTTCCTTAGGGTGGGAAGACTGAGAGCCTTTGTCCTGGGGGCACCCCAAATGACCACATGGGTAGGGTTTTGCTTGCAGACACAAATCCTCACAGTAAAGGCTCATATCCTCTCCAGATAGTTTGTTTTAATTCATTAGAGACTTTATTTTTCCTTTCTTTGCACAGGGCGAATGGCTAGCATCCAGTATTCTGCATGAGAGTAGAAGTAAATTGTTCCATTAACATACCTGTAATCTTTGTTCCATTCTGGCCCTAGCTTCCATTGTATTTACTCCCTCTGGAGGTCTGCTTGGAAATTTGATTTCCTCTCTCTAGGCAACTCTGCCTGTATTCTAGGCTGCAGTTGTATCTGCTGTCAGACAATACAAACTATTTCCTTCTCCCTTTGTTGAACTTTCTGGTCTGCAAATGGGCCCCTTCAGTTCTGTTTGATGTTTAATGAAGTCTTGCAAGGAATAAGATGTGTTTGTCTACTATCTTTGGGAATAAGTTTTAATTACCAACAGTTTTGTTAACAGGGGTCTTTGGTCAAGTTCTCTGCCTCCAGGAGGTGCCGCCTTGTTCTGTCTCAGACAGGTTGCACTAATCCTTATTTTAAATTTAGAGATAGCAGTTCCACAAACACTTTTCAACACACTAGTAAGGCATACAGTTTTATAACTTTCAGAGATATAAACCTACTCATTCCTGAATTAGTGATTCTCCTTTCACCAAAGGTCTGTATTTATTGCTTGGTAAGAAATCTTGGTATTCTGGAACCTCCCCAAATCCCTGGCTTTCATGAGGTCAAGCCAAGATCACATAATCTACAGGTGTAGTGTTATCCTGAGCTTTGCTCCCTCCAAGCCTTTGCCCATCTTCTTTCCGCTGGAATGTTTGCTCCTTTCTTCTGCACCTTACCTGTTGTCACTTCCAATAAAAATCACACCTGAGATTCCAGGCAAGACTGGGCAGGCCATTCAAAGTGCGCAGCCTATCAACATCCACCTTCTAATGGAGTCGCTGCCCTAAGCCCTGTGGAAGGAAGTGTGGTGATCAGCAGCTCCTTAATGTGTACCATATTGTCCCGTGTGATTCCATCGCCCTCTCCTGTCACAGAGGATTGTATGAAGCTTGGCCATGTTCCAAGGAAAACCAACCTATAGATGTGACAACAGCCTATGAGGGGCCCTTGGCTTATTTCGCCTAATCAGACTGATGGTGACTACATTGGATCCATTACTCTCCATTGGGCAGTTAGCTGACAGCTGAGATGATGAGCAGAGTCAGATATACACAGAAGCTGAGTCACATTCACAGTGGGGCATTAATGAGTAACAAAACAAGGCTATTGCTGGCAATGTCTTGAGCCCCAAGTGACTTTTGTCTAACTCTAGACTCTGTGAGGCTTGGTGTGTCATGGGTTTGTTCTTCCCATTAGAACAAGTTGAAAAGTTTTTCTTGGTTACAGTGAGTCCTGGCTGATGGCTAGAAATCTTTTTCTTATTGCTGTTTGCATTCTAATCATTAGCCTCCCATTGTGTGGGAGTAATATGGATAAATTTCAGAGCTCAGGCTAGAGTAAGATAAATCCAAAGGCTTTTTCAAAGACAAAGTGTTCTATGAAGCTGCCACTGCAAACCCAGGGATTGCTCCTCCCTCTAAACTCACAGTTATAAATGCTCCTGATAAGACATGGCCCATACTACCCCGTGGTTTGACTTTCAGACCTGTGCTACTACAGGATTGGAAGAGTATGAGGACCATGGCTTATTCTTATTCACCTTTATGTCCTTACAGTGCCTGGAGTAGGGATGACACAGAAGAACTCTTCAGCGCATGTTTGCTGAAGCAGTGAATGAAAAGACAAAAGGGTGAGAAAAGGAGAGAACAGTGGAGAAAAAAGATTTTAATTAAATACATGTGGGAATTTCTCTCTGGCTATTATCTGTTCCACCAAGTACATGGACGTATGAATTCATTTAGCAAACCTTTCTTTTTTTGCACATTTGCTATGTATTAAGTCTTAGATATACAAAGAAAGATAAGAAAGACACAATCTTTCTTCTTAAGGGGTTCTAAATCAAATGGAAAAGAGAGTTGTAAAGTAATATTTATAATACAATAACTGTTGTGTCCTGATAGTTCTCTGAAAGCAAAACAGTAGCTGAAATATAAACGATGATGTCTTCACCAAATGGGAGGAAGAATGAGGCTCCTACTATGTGTGACCCAGTGCATACATTATCTCAGTTGATTCACAGAGCAAGCTTTTCATGGTCTGTATGGTCCATCCTTTGTTTATTCTACAGCTGAGGGATCAGGCTCAGGGACACTTGGATTTTGCCCCAGATCACACAGCCAGCAAGTGACAGATACATGATTCCATCCAAATCTTCTGACTTTAAACCCTCCTGCTCTGTGAGTGTTGAGTACCTGACCCAGGTGACTTTTCCGGAGCTTAACCTTGCTCTGACATAAGATCAGAGGGAAGAAAACACACTGGTTTAAGAAGATTGTCCTGACTGTAACACCCTTGGGGCCTTTAGGGGGAAAACAAACTCCCTGCTTATTGGCCTCATAAGACATTTAGCCTCAGCCGCTGGCTTCTGTTCTAAGGAGGCCTGGTTTTCTCATCTCACACCTGGCCTCAGACTGACTCTGCTGGCCCCCAGCTGCTGGGCCCAACGGGAGGTGCGGACACAGGCTCTAACCTGCAGCTTGCCCTGGCTTGCTTTTAACCTGGGTTTGCATCAGCTCTGCCTTCAGGGCTTAGTTTAATTATCGCAAACCTGCTGACTGGTTTTTTTTTTTTTTTTGTCTTTTTGTTTTTAAAATCCTGGACACAGATTCTGCAAGGAGCCTGATAGAAATAAAACGTTTACCCGCCATTGGTGATGTCATTACCAAAAGTGGTTGGCAACTTTCAGGTCAAGTTCATGCTAGAGTTAATCTGGAGCTCAGCCTGGCTCCAGAGGAAGACAGATGTGGCAGGAGGCAGGGTGCTTGGAGCTCTGAGTGGCTACAGAGCCACCTGTTGCTACCAGTCAGCAAGCATCCCCACACAGGAGCTGGCCCTGCAGGGCATGAGTTAAAACAGGGAAAGGCCTAGAAAAACTAGGGAGAGAGACCCAGAATCCAAATGGCAGTCTAAGGGGCCCTGCAAAGATGCCAGTCTTTGCAAAGTGTAACAAAAAAAGGCAGAGGGGCAGCGTACACACACCACATTGCCTTATACACCACGTACCTTTATTGCAGTGCCACCAAGCGGAGAGAGCACCTTTTGGGGAAGGATGCTTCTGGGAGGGCACAGCTGCCCATATTTATTCTGATAATTACCCTCAGGGTTCATGGGATCCTCTTGAGGACATCACATTTGATGCCCAACAATATCTCTTATGAACACTCTGAGCAAACGACAGGTGATTATGTTCCAGATTGGAAGAGAAAAACTCACACTACTCTTCCAGGGAGGGCAGAAATACATGTGTGGGTCCTTAGCATTGGCGGGGGGATGCAAATCAGAACAAGCACTTTTCTCTTTATCCCCTCCTGTCTGCACAAAATTGGGCAAGGAATTCAACTTCTCCAAGCCTTGATAATCTATTTGATGGAGCTAGTGCTACCTACCTAGTAGTTTGTTGTAGGATTAAATGAGATTTAAAGGGCACAAGATACAGATGGAGTCAGAGCTCACTAGATGGTCAGACTGTCGTATGAGTAAAGAACTGGAGCTTAACCTTGCTCTGACATAAGATCAGAGGGAAGAAAACACACTGGCTTAAGAAGATTGTCCTGACTGTAACACCCTTGGGGCCTTTAGGGAGAAAGTTTGTTTCACCCCATGAAAAGGTTCAAGAGATTATCTGATCCTCCGTGAGCCCTATACTGAGCGTCCATACTCATTAGACTCTCTCCATGAACCCGCATCCTTTTTCCTCGTCCTGGGTTTTGATGGGTCTTACTGATCCTAAAATATTCAGCTCAAACATTTCTCTCTCTGGAGCTTTCCCTGACATCACTAGACTGAGCCAAATGTCCCTCCCCTGGGCTTCATAGATTGCTTGATTGCAAAGCAATGTGCACATTTTCTTGAAATGATCTGTGCAAGCACCTATCTGTTATGTGTTTTTCTCTCCCACTAGTGGTAAACTTCATGAAGGCAGGGGCTATATTATTCCACTTTGTATTCCAGCATCATTCATAGTGAGCTGCATATAAAGTCCAACATAAGGAGGACCGAATTCAGGGTCCAAGTTTGCCCCTTCCTGTGGGTCAGGGCCACATGGCTGCTGAAGGAGGCAGGGACAGTAGCATCAATTGCACCTTGAATAGAACAGGAATCCAAAGGGGAACACACTGTATTTCTGCATGCCCCTGTCTGAGCTGTCAGTACCTGTGGGTGCTTTTGGCAGATCTAAGCCATTAAGGAGAAGAGAAGAAAATGGGAGAAGAGAAAAAAAGAGGAGAAACAGTAATAGCAAAAGTAGAGTTGTAGCGGATCCATTATAGACCTTTGCTGATTGAGAAAAAAAAAATCATTGCCCAACTGAGAGTGAAAGTAGGAGAAGAATATTAGAGAGAGGACAGCCAAGTAATATTTTGTAGACTCTCGCCCACCTCTGTGGGAGACTTGACTCCACGCAATGCAGTAGAAAATTCCCATGAGGTTTCAGTTAGTGGGAGGCTGGAGAGCCGGAGATTTTGCTCTAGTTAGTGGGAGGCAAAGAATTCCAGCTCTGGAGTCAGGTTGTCTGGTTTGGGTTCCACCAAAAGACCACTCAGGTAGCACTTTAAAACCCTATTTTGTGATTCATACAATGTGAGTAATAATGATCTCTCTCTTTTTATTGTAAGGATTAAATGAGATGATCAGTGTAGATGCAGTTGTCAGAGTGCTTGGTATATAACAAGTACTTAATAAATTATATCAATTATATGTGCTGATATTTTTTTCTGAACATCCTGGGCCTGACTTTGGTGTATTAGAGAATCTAGTGGGAAGGTTGCAGGAGGGGTAACCATTGAATAAAGAATAATGTGGCCTAGAGAGGAGGAACTATATGTTAAGATGCTCAAAACATTTTTACTGTGGATCTAAGGGAATTAGCTATATGGAGAGACAACTACAACAGTGGAAAGAGTGATCCTGAAGTGAAAACTACTGTGTTCTGGTCTAAATCCCAGTGCTGCTCAGTTTTGACACATTGGACAAATTCTATAAGCTCTCTGGGTCTCTGCTCTTTCATCTGTCAAATAAAGGAATTGGACCTTTTTGGCTACAACAATCGTCGATTCTAATGTCTAGCCAAACCAAGTTAAAACTTTTCCCCTTTGTCTATATTTACTTCTACCCCACCCAGTTGGCTGGGGGCCTATAAATTAATTAATAGGCAAAGCAAAGGTCACCAGACAGGCTCTTTATAAAGGGAATTGATGGTTGAAGAGAAATACAAGCTACATCTAGCACTCTCTGTTTAAGTATTTAAGAACCCAAAGATTTCTGGGGTAGATGTGGGAGAGGGAGTGGGGTTGGGTGTGAGACATACGTGGCTTCCTCAGAAGGCAGAGCCAAGCGTGTGTGGACAAGGGTCCTTCTCTAAACTGCAAGTGGAGACTGCACAAGTAAGGGGTTTCCATCTCGAGGGGGAGAGAGAAAAAGAACAAACCACAGTGATTGATTACACATAACCAAAGGGTTGTCTGATGGAGGAAGGTGGGGAACAGTTTGATGGAGGAGGATGTAGCCTCCCATGACACTCCAGGGGGAGGACTGTGACCACCAGGGCAGATTTCAGATTCCAGTGCAATGTAAGAAAACTCATCTTTTCCATTAAAGCAGGGGCTGGGAAACTTTTTTGTGCAGGGGCAGGCAGTAGCCATTCTAGGCTTTGTGGACCCTACAGTACTTGTCACAACACTCAACTCTGCCATTGTAGTATGAACACAGCCATAGGCGATACATAATAAACATGGCCATGTACGAATTACGTATGATTTGCAAAAGCAGGCCGTAGGCCAGATTTGGCCCATGGGCCACAGTTTGCAGACCCCTGCATTGGAGGATCACCTGTAGGATAGGTGACCTTTGGAAGTAAGTGGTAAGTATCCCCTCCCATCATCGCCATCACAGTAAAGACAGGGTGTGATTAGAGGTTGAAAGACCCTCCCTTAGTAGTGTCCAGGTGTGTATACCAGCCCAGGCTGGGTGGGGGTTACAATTAGCTGGCTTATGGGGTCTCTTTTAACACTAAGTCCTACAATGCTATTAGATAGTAGACATAGGGAGCTAGTATGGGGTCCCTGAGTATCCAAGAGAAGGCAGGAGACCTTGGAAGAAGAAGCTGAGACCCATAAGGCAAACTTCACAATTAGCCTGGGGCCGCTGCAGTCTCATTTGACACTTTTCCGCTTTGATCTCTTTCTTTGGAGAAACATTGCCTGGTAAGGGTTTTCTGTTCTTACAGTTTTAGCAGATTTGAAGGGGATATCATGGAGATGGTCAGTTATCATCCTATCAGATAAAAAAATCCCTTTCTTCTCTCTTTTGCTGTTTTGGTTCCTCCCTTACCCTATTTGCTCAACACACACACACACACAGACACACACACACACATGCGCCACTCATTGTGTATACATTTTCAGTTGACCAGCTGCATACAAAGCAGGCATCCAATTATCCAAAAGGAGCACGGCCTAAATAGAAAGCTGTAGCTCTCTCTAGCCCCCAAGGGCCTCCCCTTCAAGGTTTGCTTCCTGCAAACACTGTGTCCTTTTTGGGCTTCCTTCATAATCTGTTTAGCTTTCATCAAAAATATAGCAGGACTTGGAAGCAGGAGGAGGGATATGGGGCTGCTGGAGGGAATATTAAGTGTGCACACACCCAGGCTGCTGTTATCTGACTCTAGGCTGCCAGGCACGGCTGCATCTGGAATATTAAGATGCCGGGCTTCTCCTGGGGCTGCCAACATCTCAATTTGGAACCTGTACCAGACCACTGATAAATCGAGTTCTCATAAAACCCAGCTCAAACCCAAGTGGAACCAGGCAGGATTCTAGGATTTTACCTGGCCATTACCTCCAGTAAAGGGCTGGCTAAGGCATCCTAGAAGACCTTCACTGAATTACCTTTCAGTCTTATGGCATGGCTAACTATAGATTTCTAAGACCTGGCCTGAGGGACACTGGTATTTCTGCTATTTTAGCATCTGCTGCATTTCAGAGTAGAAATAGGATGGGAGTGGGAATCAGACCATTTGTGTTCAAGCCCTGGCTCTGACACTTAGTAGTTATGGAGCTTCGGGCAAGTCTCAGCCTTGTGAGACTTAGGGTCCCAATTTGTGAAATGGAGATTTTAAAGTCAAATAAAATGAAGCCATTCCAAGTGCAGTTGATTCTTATTATTCATGGTAGTTACATTCTATACAGTTGCTGCAAACACTGAATTAAATACTAAACCATTGCTCCTAGGGGAAATATGGAGTGAGGTTCCTGCAAGCTTTTGGTCATAATAGTTTAATCATTCTATCAACACATTGTTAAAACCTTGTTTTACGTGTGTTTCTGTTTAGATATCTTGTTTAATACAAATTGTTGATTAATTAACATTGAACTCATAGCCAACAGAACTACAACTCATGCCTGAATAAAGCTTATCTAACACATGCATTTTCTTTATAAGGCATATCACATTCTTCTGGCCCTGCAGCACTTCAGCACCACACATGGGAGCTATTTTAAACAGTGGAATTGAAGCAGGTGGACAGGCAAGCCCCGGAATTGAGGTTTAGCCAGGGAAGGTTTGATATGGTTTGGCCATGTCCCCACCCAAATCTCATCTTGAATTGTAGCTCCGATAATTCCCACATGTTGTAGGAGGGACCCAGTAGGAGGTAATTGAATCATGGGGGGCAGGTCTTTCCCATGCTGTTCTTATCATAGTGAACAAGTCTCACAAGATCTGATGGTTTTTATAAAAGGGGGGTTCCCCTGCCCATGCTCTCTTGCCTGCCACCATGTAAGATGTGACTTTGCTCCTCATTCTCCTTCTGCCATGATTGTGAGGCCTCACCAACCATGTGGAACTGTTGAGTCAATTAAACCTCCTTCCTTTATAAATTTCCCAGTCTTAGGTATGTCTTTATTAGTAGTATGAGAACAGACTAATACAGGTTCTTGGCTTCACCCAGCAAAGAATTCAAGGGTAAGCCAGTGGTGTTAAATAGCAGTCTTTTATTGAACTGGAGCTGCTTTTGGTGGAGCAGGGCTAATTCATAGGCAGCGTGTCCACAGTCACATTTGTGGGCTGTTGGTGGCCATATTTATATCAAGTTACTTGCAATACTTGCAGTTACAATACTTGCAAATTAAGGGGCATGTTAATGCAAATTAAGGGGCAGGTTATTCAACAACATTATAGAAAGGGGTGGTAACTTCCAGGTCATTGCCACAGAATTTGTAAACTGTCATGCCACTGGTGGGAGTGTGTTATGCTAATGAGCAATGAGGGCAGCTGGGGATCACTTTCGTTACCATCTGCTGGTTTTTGCCAGTTTTTTTTTTTTTTTTTTTTTTTTTTGAGACAGAGTCTCACTCTGTCACTCAGGTTGGAGTGTAGTGGTGTAGTCTTGGCCCACTGCAATCTCCACCTCCCAGGTTCAAGCAATCCTTCTACCTCAGCCTCCGGAGAAGCTGGGACTAATGGCCTGCACTATGTACCATTGTGCCTGGCCAATTTTTGTAGTTTTAGTAGAGACAGGGTTTCACCATGTTGATCAGGCTGGTCTCGAACCCCTGACCTCAATGATCTGCCCCCCTTGGCCTCCCACAGTGCTGGGATTACAGGTGTGATCCACTGTGCCCAGTTGGTTTCTGCCAGTTTCTTTACTTCATCTCATTTGGATCAGGTTCTGTTTTGTGTCAGCAGGGTTGTGACCAGAAAACAAATCCTGCTGGTCTCCTACCTCAGAATCACCAAAAAAATCACAAAAATGTGCCACTCAATAGACTGCAAAAGTGTGCTGGTTTACAGTCTGACAGCCAAAACAAAAACAGCTTGGTCCCACCTCAGCTGGGAGCGTGCACATTTTCCCTCATCTGCGAATGTCTATGAATGACTGCAAATGCATCTCAAGAGTTGATTTGGGGGTTACACAGAAAGAAATTTTAGTAGGAGAATTTGCAAATACTGAAATGTGAATAATGAGGAAAAACTGCTTCGTGGGGGGTCATGGTGAGGATCTATCAGAAAGTCCAAACACCCCATCTCATGTGCTGAGTCCTTTGAAATCTACTTCCTGCCTGCTTCTTCCACCCTTTCTGCCACTGCTCCTAACACATGCCCCATTCTCCACCCACCCCTCTTGCTCTCTGGTCAGGGAATGCTGCTGCTTACCTTTGGACCATTGCACATACCGTTTTCTGCCTAAGGTGCCCTCTTCATCCTCACAAAACTAAGCTATTATTCTCCTCAAAAGACGCCAATAGGTAGATATCTTCATCCATGTGTGCTGCTGTAATAGAATACCATAGACTGGGTGGCTTATCAACAACAGAAATTTATTTTTCATGGCTGTAAATGCTGGGAAGTCCAAGATCAATTTGCCAGTAGATTTGGTGCCTGGAGAGGGCCTGCTTCCTGGTACTTAGATAGCCATCTTTTCACTGTAACCTTACCTGGCAGAAGGGGCAAAGAAGCTCTCTGGTCTTTCTCTCTCTCTCTCTCTCTCTTTTTTTTTTTTTTTTTGCTCTATCACCCAGGCTGGGGTACAGTGGCACCATCTCGGCTCACTGCAACCTCTGCCTCCCAATTTCAAGTGATTCTCCTGCCTCAGCCTCCCGAGCAGCTGGAATTACAGGCATGCACCACCATGTCCAGGTAATGTTTTTGTGTTTCTAGTAGAGACAGGTTTTCACCATATTGGCCAGGCTCATCTCAAACTCCTGACCTCAAGTGATCCACCCACCTCGGCCTCCCAAAGCGCTAGGATTACAGGCATGAGCCGCCATTCCTGGCCTCTGGTGTCTCTTTTATCAGGACACTACTCTGTTCATGGAGGCCCCGCCCTCATGATCTAACCACCTTCCAAAGGCCCCATTTCCTACCTTGGGAAGTAGGATTTCAGCATATGAATTTTACAGAACACTAGGCTTCAGACCATAGCAGTAGGAAAAGTAGTCGTCCACACAATTTGTATACTTGGCTCAGACGCAAAGAGTTTGATTTTTATTATTTGTTTTTTAAAGCACGCATAAGTTATGGGACCAACAAATGAAAATGACTTTTCATTAAGGATTTGTTTCTTTTGTTTCCCCTAATCATCAGCTCTTGAGGAAACTCGGTCCTTTGTGAATGTTCTCACTGTTAGGGCTTGGGGGGAAATTCCTGCTCTATTTTTCCTGGCTTTTATACTCAAGACTTTGAGAATTCTCACTCTCAGCTTGTGGTTTCCACTCTTGCCCTATGCTTTCATCAGATGAGACCCTTTAGAATGGTGAGATAGGAACAACCAGCACCAAAATAACATCAGAAATCAAAGCCAGCTCTTTATGTCTCAGAATGATAGATTCAGCCCTTAGCCCTGGTCACTCCGGGTCAGGGCTGGACTCCTGGAGATGGAGGAGCCAGTAATGTCATGAGTCCAGTCCTGTGAGTCTGGCTCCCAGACAAGGCTAGGTGTCACTGCTGGCTGGGTTTGGGCTCCCATCCATTTTCGCCTGCTCCTTGGATATGTTTGCTCCATTCTTGCCTTGTTTCCTGCCTACCTCTATCTAGTTCAGGGGCTTGTTTCCAAGTTTGTTTCATCTTCACTCCAGCCAGCTAATTTCCAGCTGCTCCTGGCTTCTCTCACCTGTGTGTACTGCCTTTCCTCTATTCCCTGCCAAGGCTCTGATGGTGTCATGTCATCTGACTTCAAGAAGAGGTGGCACTGGGTAGCGGAAAGAATACTGGGATGAAAGTTAAGCCGCCATGGGTTCTGGTACTGTTCCCCCCCTCTCATTATCTGTATGTTTTTACACATGTTCTTTATTTTTCTGTGTCCCATTTTTTCCTATGTGAAAAATGAAAGGTTGACTAGATTGCAAAGAGCTTTTCCAGCATTCACATCCTGTGGTACTATGAGTCTTTGGAAGAGAGATGGGTGGGATGCACCTGATTTGTCATCCACAAGTGGTATAAACTACCTTTGAATGTCCCCAAGGCTAATGGAAAATCAGCTTCGTGACTGTTTGGTTGAAAATGTTCAGGAGCTATATTTCCCCAGGCTTGGGGGTGACAACCCTCGGGTGAGTGCTGACTGTCAACACAAATGAAAATTAAGCAAAAGCAATAACAATAGGCAGGGAACATTATTTGTCTTTCAGAGTAATCTCAGATTCATTCATTACTCATCTTCTGGAGAAGAAGAGCCTCCTAGGGTATCAGAGGAAGTCTTACTACTCAATTTTCTAATGCTGCTTGGTGACTTAGAGATTGGCTTAAAAAGGAAACACAAGTAGCCAAATGCCCATGAATCAAAAGAAGAGAATATTCATTGATTTGGGGGCCTTTGTAATATAAAATGAACAACACAGGATGACAGTGACAATAGTGGTGATGATGATGGTGACGGTGATGTGGTGATAGTAATTGTGATGGTGATGATGATGGTGGTGATAGTGATGATGGTGGTGATGGTGATGATGATGGTGATGTGGTGATAGTAATTGTGATGGCGATGATGATGGTGATGATGTGGTGATGGTGATGATGGTGATGACGTTAGTGATGATGATAATAACAATAGTCAGAATGTAATTATGTGCTAGGCCCTATGCTACGTCTCCTTGCATACTACCTCACATAATCTTCAAAATCACATTGTATTATTCAAGGTCAAACCAATGCATAAACAATAATATTGTATAAACAATGAACCCAGACATGTTAAGGGGTCAGTGGTAATGTTAGTAATCATAATGTTTTACATTTATTTCTAGTTTATAAGCCATTGCTCATCTATGATACCCTTTCTGCTTTGACATTAGCAACAACCTAAGTTGTAGAAAGGGTGAGTATATCTCATGTTATAGAGAAAGAAATTGAAACTCATGAAGGGCAACAGGACTACAAGCACCTAGAAAAGAATGGATGAAGAGCACTTCAGGGCAATTGCATCAGAAATTTGAGGACAATCCCATCATTGCAATTTGTGCCCTGCCTCCAACACACACACACAAACACTGTTTACTCTTATGTAGCAAAAGCATTTGCTTAATTGCATGCCCTTTGGCTATGTTGAAACCTGATTTGGAAATATTTAAGACTGCAAAAAGTTCCCAAAAAGTTTTAGAAAGAAAACTGCTTACCTTTCCCTCCGTGATGCTGGGCTTGTTGTTTTGTTTGTTTTGTCTGGGTGGTTCTCTGGCCCTGCCTCCCCGAAACTCATTCCATGGGTCAGATGAAAGGAGTTTGCTGTTCTCTGCCCCTCAGTGACAGCTGTTTTATTATTATTATTATTATTAGTGTTGTTATTATTATTATTATTTTGCTGCATTTTTCTTTGAAATCACTGACTTTGGAAACTTTAGGCCTGCTTAACCTCCAGTCTGTGTTCCCTTGGCCGCAGCCAGCCCTGAACCCAGGCTCTGTGTGGAGCAGAGGGGGACTCTGGCCCCTTCCTTCTCTATGCTGCTTCCATTCCCCCCAACATCAGCCAAAGGGCTCAAACAAGAAGAAAAGATGATGTCAGTGTTCTCTCTTCCAGTTTCCACATTCAAGAAGTTTATGAAACTCATTCTTTTAATCTTTATTCACATTCCACCTTGCCTCAGCTTGGTACCATGTGGCCTTGTGAGTAACTTTCTTATTTCATCTTCTAGGTCATTCGTAAGGATGTTAATCATTTAGAAGGATGGGAGTTTTCCCTACCTAGAGAATGCTTTTTCCTGAACTCATTGAAAGTCTCTTTGATTTGCCCAGGAACTAAAAAAATAAGTAACATATTTATAAGCTCTGGGTGTTATATCAAAATCCCCACATTGGAGAAAGGTCTGCTGGCTGCTCCCATTGGCAGAGTAGGTGGTTGTCTATACAGTGTCTTTTAAAAGTTTGCTAGAAAAGGCTTCCTGCATCTAAAGATATTGCCTTGGATTCTGCATCACAGATACACAGCTTAGTGTTAAGCATTGGCCTCTTAGTGCAATATGGATGAGAATATCTTTTAAAATAATACTCCTGGAGTGGTTATCAGCTAGAATTGTGTCTGACTAGAATAACAGAGGCTAGATTGAATTTTCTCAGGTATAGCAGATGCTGTTAGTATCCCACCCATACCTGTCATTAAGGTTCTTATTGCTACTGCAAATACCCCCAATCACAGTCACAGGGCTGTTTTAGGGTAGGGGAGCATACTTGGCCTGTGTGCTGGGCAAGCCAGAGTACTGAAGAGTTAAAGCGCTATAGAAGCAGCCCTCTTCCAAGGACAGATGGGATTGAGTGGATACATACCCCAGCCTCTTCTCCCCTTGGCTAGATAATCCTGGCAATGTTCTACACTGTCTCCAAGAATTCCCCAGGGATTAAGCTCCAGGTTCCCACTGTGCCATTGGCTTGGCGACACACTGCTACGGGCTCCCTTTCCTTCCCTGTGTCACTTCCCATCCCTCCGCTGGGGTTTCCTGAAATCACTCCCAAATAAACTACTTGCAGCTGAATTCCCCTCTCAGGGCTGCTTTTGGGGAAACCCAAACTTGGGGTGCAGGTAAGCACAATCCATGAGACTTGAAGGACCCAGGCTGTTGCTTCCAGCACCGCTTTCTTGAGTCTAGTTTTCAGTGTCATGGCCAGAGAGCTGCTGCTGCCCCTCCAGGTATTAGTCGGTATTTGAGGCAGGGAAAAGGGAGAAAACACCAAAAGCCAAGACAAAGGCCAAAACCTCTGCCAAAGATTTTGCCCTTTAAACAGGAAGGGATACTGTATTATTCAGGGTTCTTTTAGAGGAACAGAATTAATAGGCTATATATGCATAACAAATACATATATGTATTAATCATATACGTGTGTGTATATATGCACTCACCATATACATATAT
Source organism: Papio anubis (assembly GCF_008728515.1). NCBI lineage: Eukaryota > Metazoa > Chordata > Mammalia > Primates > Cercopithecidae > Papio > Papio anubis. The sequence goes on along the minus strand of NC_044989.1, from coordinate 29,758,104 downwards.
GTGCATGTATTCATCATATATAGGTACACATACACGCACATATATGTACAGACCATGCACATATATATGTACACACATGTGCATATGCGTGTGCACATATGTACACATATCTGCACATATGTGTGCATGTATATGTATATGTCCTTATACAAAGCAAATTAGCACAGGGATGTAGATGATAAATATTAAATTTTAATTATTAGAAAATTATAGGCCCAAACTACTTTTGATGCAACTATAGATCACAGCACATCATAGGGTTAACCAAATAATTGATAATACTCTAAATTGATAATAATAAAGCTAGATGAACAGTAATTTATATTTTACAGAAAGCAAAAATAGCAGCTCTTGAAAACCTCACCAGCTAACAATAATTGTGGTAAACTTGTTCTAGTGAGAAATCACATGAAATATTATTTGCATTGTGAGTGCAACTCATGATGCAGACCCAGTGATGGAGGAAACTGACTTCCTCAAAGTGTTGGAGTACACCTACCTACCAGTATATATGTACATATATATACACATGTACGTATATGTGTATATATATGTACATATGTGTATGTATATATGTACATGTGTGTGTGTGTGTATATGGGAGTTTGTTAAATATTAACTTACACAACCACAAGGTCCCAAAATAGGCTATCTGAAAGTTGAGGAGTGAGGAGAGTCAGTCCGAGTCCCAAAACTGAAGAACTTGGAGTCTGATGTTCAAGGGCAGGAAGCATCCAGGATGGGACAAAGATGTAGGCTGGGAGGCTAGGCCCATTTCTCCTTTCCACGTTTTTCTGCCTGCTTTATATTCACTGGCAGCTGATTAGATTGTGCCTACCAGATTAAGGGTGGATCTGCCTTCCCCAGCCCACTGACTCAAATGTTAAGTCTCTTTTGGCAACACCCTCACAGACACACCCAGGATTCATACTTTGACTCTTTCAATCCAATCAAGTTGACACTCGGTACCAAGCATCACAGATGCCTTCTCCAAGAAGTTCTGCTTATACTTCTATTGCCAGAATTATTTCACACATACTCCCCCACCCCAACTACAATTGATACTATATTGAAAAATTGAATGGTTCTAGCTGAGCATATTGCCCTGCCAAACAAAACTGGTTTCTCTTCGTGAAATAAAAAGAGAATGGATATCGGGTAGGCAAGTAGCAGTATTTGTCACCATAGTTACTGCCTTATGATGTATCTCTAGCACTTGAGTGAGGCATGAGTTCATTAGATCCACGCTGCTTCAAAGTGTCTGACCAGCAGCACTGGCATCACCTGAAAGCTGATTAGAAATGCAGAATGTCAGGCTAGCCCCAGACCTTCTGAATAGGAATCTTTTTTTAACAGGACCCTCCCCCTTCTCCCTGCCCTCCCTTCTCAGGTGATTTGTATGCACATTCAAGTTTGAAAAACATTGTCTTAGATTACTTTCCTTAATGTCAGAGAAACAAGGGAATCCCTGGTTCTTGGAATCTTTTCCTTGGCTTTGCCCAGTGCCTTCTCAGTGGCAAATTTCTGCTAAATAAAATCACAACTGAATAAATTATGTCAACCCATGGTTCAGGGAGAAGTATCCTTCCTAGTAGCTCATAATCAAAGTGATCCTTTCTCCTTGGGATGCTTCACCCCCTTGGTCAATGCTGTTTTAATTTCTTTTTTTTTTTTTTTTCTTTCTGAATCATAGTCAGTTTCGAACATCTGTCTTTGTTTTCCTGAACCAGAAGGTCCAGGATCTTCTCTCATTCATCTCCCATCATCTCCATCCCACCCCTCCCGATATCCACCCAGCTGGGTGCTTTGCTAGGGTAAATTGAGATGATTGAATCTTATTATCTTTCTGTGCCTAGTTCTACCTTTTTCTTTTTCTTTTCTTTTCAACCTTTTCTCCTCAACTAACAGGGCCATCTCTCTGGATTTTTCTAGCATTGTTTTATGGTTATAGTATTTTTAATAAATAGAGAAGTATGGTGCAGAGATTTCAAACACTTTTTGGCAGTAGGATTCTTTCTGCAAACATAGAAATTCAGTGTGTACCCAGAACACAGGCAAGCTGCAGTGCTTTAATGGAGTGGTGGGGGACTTGCAGCCCTTACCAATGGCCTCTCCATCATTGCCCCCTCAACCCCTATAATTCTTAAATGTTTTTTTTTATCATAGTCTGCTTGGGTGGAACAGAAACCTCCCTTACCCATCAATTCCCTCTGTCAGTGACTGATAGGAGTTGATAGAGATAAAATATAATTGAAAGACAAAATCAATTATGTTAAATTTGTTGCTATAAAGAAATATATATTGCATATTATTTGTATTGTAAAAAAAGACAATGAATACATACAAGAGTCTATATATGCTAAAATAATGCCTTGTGATTTTAAGATAACTCTGATTTTTGTTATACTTTCTTTGTGAGAAGGCTCAAGTGATTCAAATGGCACAAGTTCACAGGCAGCACATAAAGGTGTCATTTAAGTGTCCTTATACAAAGAAAATTAGCACAGGGATATATATGATAAATATTAAACTTTAATTATTGGAAAATTATAGGCCCAAACTACTTTTGATGCAACTATAGATCACTGCACATCATAGGGTTAACCAAATAACTGATAATACTCTAAACTGATAATAATAAAGCTAGATGAACAGTGATTTATATTTTACAAAAAGCAAAAATAGCAGCTTTTGAAAACCTCACCAGTTAATAATTGTGGTAAACTTGTTCTAGTAAGAAATCATATTTTTGCGTTGTGAGTGCAACTCGTGATAGCACTGCAGACCCAGTGATGGAGGAAACTGACTTCCTCAAAGTGTTGGAGTACACCTACCTGTAAGGCATTCCACACACAGTAGGAGCTGGGAAACTCAGCCAGGCTCGAAAGATGTCCTCACTTTGGAGTGAATACTCAAACTCTTCTGCAAACTCTAATAATGAGCAATTTTTAGTTTATGAGTGACAAAATTTAAGAACCCAGATTGCTCAGTTTAAGTTGTGACTATGTAGCCTGTGGTCCTGAGTCAAGATGAAAGTGTACAGTCTTCCCTGAAAGAAAGGGAGACCTCTTGCCTTCACCAGGCTTTGAAAATCTGTAAAGAAGGCAGAGTCAGACTGGAAAAATGCTTCGCTTCCCTCAAAGGAGCCTCCTTCATTATGCGGTGCTGCTGGAGACAGAAGCTAAACTCACCAGATGGGCTCCCTCGATGGGCCAGGAGTGCATTCGTTTCTCGGCAAACTCGCCTTGATGTGGTGTGAGTTTCAGGGAAGTAACTAGCGGCGGTGCTGGTGGTTCATTAACCGAGTCCCCAAACACCCCAGGAGGCATGACAGCGGGACAGCTTCTGAGTGAGGGTTTCTTAATGGGCTGAGCCATTTTACTCGTTTGCTTAAAGACCAATTTAAAAGCAGTTCAGCAGTTCTGCCACTTCACACCACCCTTGACTCTAACCACAGGTGGCTGCCTGTGGATCTCCTCAGCATTCTAAGGCCACCATCCAAAGTGGTCCTGACTGTGCGTGTGAGCAGAGTAGACAGTTTGTAAATATGATTGTTCATCTCCAGGGTTGCTTGTTCTTACCAGTGGCCATAACTCAGGGGCTTGCAGGTGAGACCTGCCCAACATCATCAGGCTGTGGAGAAAAGGTGGAAGTAGAAAGAGGGCAGAGATGGGTACAAGGCAACCAACCATCTCCCATGGAAATGGCAGCTAGCAAGCCAGTGACTAGTGTAACCACGGGTGTGGCAGATGCCATCATGGCTCCTGTTAGCCCTAATACCTGAGGCAGTTTAGGAGCAAGTGCAGACATCTGAGACACTGTGGAATTACAGGCAGGGCGGCTCCACGGATAGGGATGTACAGAACCAGCCTTGGGCACATGTTGTCTATGACTAGAAAGATCTTGCTGTCATAGGCTCCCATGGCCCATTCTAGTAAAGACTGATTTCTCTAACGAAGGCTCCTAGGTTACCTCACTAGTTCTGGGTTTGTCTGGGTTTGACAGACATGTCTGATCCACTTTGTTCAGAGTATCTACTAGAATCTACCCACGGATGGTTTGGGTGTGTCTCTACCTTCCCAGAAATGCATGTGCATCCTTGGAGATTCCAAGCCGAGTAGTTTAGGAATAGCGTTTGTCCTGTCTGGGTGGTGGTCATAGCATATCTAATAGTTCTAGGAAGAGCCCTATAATTTAACTTTGCTTCAGAAGAGTTGAGGAAGAAGAGTTGGACCTTGTAGGACCTTTAGCAGTTCCTGCAGTTTCTGATGAAACTGTAAGGCCGTGCTTCTCAAATCATGGTATACATAAGCTTCACCAGGTCTTGGGAAGCCTGGGATTCTAAAGTTTTAGTAAGTATTCCTGGCTATTATGTTTGTTGGGAAACTGTGACGTGTGGTTTCACAGTCTTCACAAGGTCAGCATTAGCAGGTGTGGGTGAGGATAGAGAGTGTGTCTGAAATGATTTTGAGACCTGGGCTCAGCATGCTTTGTGAGTTAGAGACAGGCAAAGACTATGGGGGCTTAGGAAAGAAAGAGAGCTCAGATAGAGCAATAGTATATGAATAGATTTGGGTTGAGAGATTTTGCAGGCACTGTCTTCTTTCTTGAATGTTCTCTGAAAATTAGGTAGGCCCCAGTAGTTAATTTTTACTCAGCAGCCCTAAGCTGAAATATATGTGGTACCTACCTTTTGGTAATCCCTTTTAGAGGAAAATGTTTAAAAATACCTTATTTTGGTCCCCAGGAGAGGGTTTACCATCTAATTCTAGATGACAAATTCATTCCTCCAGTTTGAGATATGTACATGCATCACATGTCACCTGATAGGTGTAAAATGGGGGCCACAATGATTGACTGGGGAATCTGAATTTTTGATGGGAGCATGGAGTTTAGAAAAGTAAGAGTTGTAATTCAATAAAAAGATATCTTTTTCAAGGCAATTCTAGCATTAGGCATACTGGTGAGATATTAGAACCATTCCCATAAAGTCAGGAACAACACAAGATTCTACACATCCTTACTATGATTTAGCTTTATTTTGGAGGAGCTAGCCAGTGAAATTTGGTAAGGGAAGTGTTGCCAAATGCCAAGGGTTTGGTGAAGGTCAGTTGCTCACTGCACAGAAAGCCAATCACTGAGACAGTGGGTATTGTCAGAAAAGAAAAGCTTTGTTGTGGGTGACGTCTGCAGAGAGATGGGAGACAAGGCTCAAATTAGTTTTTTCCATGACTAAAGTTAGGGGTTTATATAGTGGGGAAGGAAGAGGAGTTGGTCAACAGGCAGCAGGTGGTCAGACAAAGGGTCTGGAAAGTCTCCACTCCTTGATGCTATCTGGGAGGCCTGACGATTGGTTTTCTGAGAAAGAAACTCAGATAACACAAATATAAGTTTCTCAAGCTTCAAGAACAGGAAAGTCAATATCTATGTTTACTCAAAAAAAGCTGTAAACATCAGTTCTATGGGAAAATTGAGCTGGTTTCAGAAGGAAAGGAGGTATAAAACTCAGAAAGAAAGTAGCACAATTTTCATTGTTTTCAGATGATATATACGTGAAAAATCCAAGAAGACCAACTGAAAAACTGTTACAAGCAAGTGTATCCAGTAAGAAGGCCAGATACAAAATGAATATAGAAAAATCAATAGCATTACAATATTATATGATATATAATTCCAATATTACATAATATATAATTCCAATATTATGTAATATAATTCCAATATTATATAATATAACCAATTCAATAGCATTATATAACCAAAATCAATAGCATCCCAATATTATATAATATATAATTCCAATATTATATAATAACTAGTTAGAAACTATATTTGAAAGGAAAAAAATTCCATTTATAATAGCAAAAGAAACAATAAGAATAAACTTTACAAGAAATATGCAAGATCTGTGTGAAGAAATTCATAAATGCTACTTAAGACCAATGTAAAAATACTTCCTGTGTTCTTGGACAGAAAGACTCAATACTGTAAAGATGGCAGATTGTCCTATGTTAATTTGTAAATTTTAAGTAATCTCAAAGCAACAGGATTTTTTTTAACTAATTCAGTCAGTTCTAAAATTTATATGGCAAAATAAAGGAGCAAGAATATTTAGATAAATGCTGAAAAGAACGGATAATAGGAAGGGAGATAAAGCTTTCTACCTATTACAAAGCTGTAATATTGTAAATGGTGTGTAACTAGGTAGGGATACACAGACGGATCCATGCAACAAAATGAGGGAGCCAGAAAAAGACCCAAATACAGGCAAAAATAATTTTTTAGTAAAGATAGAATTTCTTATCAGTGGGGAAAAAAGACTTCTTATGAAATAAATAGTGTTGGGACAATGAGTCCCATGTAGAAAGAAAATTTAAAAAGTAAAGTTGGATTCTTGTCTAAATCTTTATGAAAACAATTTAAATGGACTGAAAAAGATTAAATAATATCCCATAAAATCACTAGAGGAAAATACAGAATAAATTTAAAACGAGAGAGAGAGAGAGTGTGTGCGTGTAACTCGCATATAGCCCAGATGCCATAACAGAAATTATTAATTTGATAGTTGCAAAATTTATTTTGCCTGGTAAGGTAAACCAATTAAAAGGCAAAAGACAGAAACGTGCTAATTTTCTTATATATAAAGAAATCCTAGTAATCAATAAGAAAAAAAACAACAAATCAAAAGACAAATGGCAAAGTACATAAGCAGACAATTTCCAGAGAAGAAGATACAAGTGACCTTTTAAAATAGGAAAATATACTTGATCTACTCATAATGGAATAAATGAAGCTCAGAGTACAATGGGATACCATATTTTTAACTATCAGATTTTAATGATCAAAAAACTGATATACTGTGATGGTGAAGATGTGAGAAAATAATTGTTCTCAATGTTGTGGATATAAAAATGGATATATTCTCTATGGAAGGCAATTTGACAGTACCAATTTAAAATGTGCATACCCCTTGAGCCGGCAATTCCACTACTAGGTATTTACTATAGAAATATACTTGCGTTTTTACAAAATGAAGGGCACATAAGCTTATTCTGTGCGTCATATATTGTTATGTAATGGTAATAATGCAGTGAAGCTATATTTTAAAACATTAAATTCTATTAATGGAAGCTGGTTAAATACCTGTGGAACAACCATAAAATAGAACAAAATAGTCAATTAAAAGCACGAAGACTGTTTTATAGCTGTTGAGATGAAATAATCTCAAAGATATATTGTCACATATTTTTAAAAAGCCACAGAATACATATAGCATACAACCATTTTTATGTACATGTATGTGTGTTTTAAGATCTATACCAACAGATCTTAATCATTTTGGTGTCAGGAAGCCTTTATACTCTTAAAAATTATCAAGAACACTAAAGAGATTATCTTAGAAAATTCTAGAAAACCTAAGAATACACAAGCACACATTCCATTAGCTGTCAACATGATGATGTCATCATGTATCATATAGCCTTTGGAAAACTCCACTGTATACCTCTGTTAGAATAAACGTGAAGCAGATGAATAATGCTTTGGTATTATAATAAAAGTAGCTTTGATCTTATGGACTCCCTCAAAGAGTCCTGAGGACCCCAGGGGTCCATGGACCACACTTTGAGAACAGCTGACCTTTACATCTATAATTATATATGTATAGAAGGGTTCTGCAAGAATACCCCAGAATGAGTAACAATTATTGCCTCTGAAGAAATTAACTTGGAAGACCAGGGACTCTGGAGGAAGAAGGATGTGCTTTTTACTGCCTAACGTTTTTATAATTTTTCTTTTTTTTTTTTTTTTTTTTTTTTTTTGAGACGGAGTCTCCGGCTTGCCGCCAGGCCAGAGTGCAGTGGCCGGATCTCAGCTCACTGCAAGCTCCGGGCCTCCGGTTCACGCTTTATTCTCCTGCCTCAGCCTCCCGAAAGTAGCTGGGACTACAGGCCCGGCCACTGGGCGCCTCCGGCTAGTTTTTGTATTTTTTAGTAGAGACGGGGTTTCACCGTGTTAGCCAGGATGGTCTCGATCTCCTGACCTTGTGATCCGCCCGTCTCGGCCTCCCAAAGTGCTGGGATTACAGGCTTGAGCCACCGCGCCCGGCCTTATAACTTTTCAATTCCATGCATGTGTTAGTGATTACATTTTAAAAAAAGAAATTTAGGGATTTAGAGGAATGAATTGAAATGCAAACAGAAATTTATGAGCTGTAGAATTAATCAGAGTCATGGACAAAGATTGATGTACATGAATATTTGTTGCAGCATTATTTATAACAGCAAAGACTTGGAAACAACCCACATGTCCAAAAATAGAGATTGGTTAAACAAATTATGGTATATCTATACATTGTAATTCTGTGCAGTCATTAAAAACCATAAATCCCTTGAATGTTCTGTGATATGGGAAAATGCTTACAATATAATGTTAAGTTAAAAAGTAGCACAGGGTATAACTTTGCATCAACCAAATGATTCTGGCTTAAAACAATACTGGAAGGAACTATAACAAAATTTTGAGTCATTCCTTTTAGGTGGTAAGAATGTGGGTTATTTAAACTTTCTTTTAAACACAGCTCTGAATTTTCCAAATTTCCCACAATTAATATGTATCACTTTTATAATCAGAAAGAAAATTCTATAAAAGAAAAAACAATTAAAGGATTCCTTCCCAGGAATATGAGGGGCTGTGTAGCTTCAGCCGCAGGTGTTAAGGGAACAGTGAAGTATTTTTGAGGGGGTTTCCTGCCCCTGGCTATAGCCTGTGGTGATGAGTCCTGTCCTGGTGGACATTTGGGTACATGTGGCACCAGCTGTGGCAGATTGACCTGCAATGGCACAGCCTGGCTGGGGACACAGGTAAAGGGAAAGACAGAGGAACCTGGTGAACAGGAAGAAGTGGTATATCTGTTATCTATTACTGCAAAACAAATTTATCTAGAACTTAGCCATCAAAAATACAATAAATATTTATTATCTCACAGGTTATATGAGTCAAAAACCTGACCTAAGTAGATGATTCTGGTTCAGGGTCTCTTACAAGGTTATAGTCAGGGTATTGGCTGAGGTTCCAGGCATCTGAAGGCTTGTCTGGGGCTGGAGCATCTACTTCCAAGATGGCTCATTCACATGCCTGGCAAGTTACGGCTGACTCTTGGCAAGGAGTCCTTGCCACATGAACCTGTCCACAGGGCTTCTTAAACATCCTTACAGCATGGCAGCTGGCTTCCCTCAGAGCAAGTGATCCAAGAGAGCCAAAGTGTCTTTTATGACCAAACTCAGAAATCATACTCTCATTTCTGTCTATCCTATTGGTGACACTGGTTAGCCCTAGTCACTGTGGGAAGGCAATGGACAGGTGTACAAATATGAGAATGTGGGACCATTTTTGAGGCTGGTTAACACCAGTGGACATATTTTCAAAGTAATGAGCAGGACTCCAGAGTGCGGCTATTACCACAGGGCCAGACATCTTGGACTGGTGGGAGAGTTGAGGGTCTGTTTTGCAGGGTTGGGACTGACTGACTGGGCCATACTGGCTGCTAAGCCATCAGGAGCCATAAGGCAGGGTTTGGGACTTGGAAAGGGGAAGTAGACACAGAGGGGGCTTTTCCCTTTTGACACTGATGTCACTCCCTGTGTACAGGACTGTTGTCCTACCAGCTGGGGGTGCAGATATTGGCCGGTGGTGATACAACCTTGTATCCTGGATGTGTTTGGTCAGCCTTGATGTAACTTTATTTTCCAAAAAGCTTTGAAATATCTGCAAGATATTGGCATCGTAGCATCCAAGCTGTTTCTCCCAAATTGCCTCATATGTGGAAATGTACTGTATACAAAAGTCCCATCCGACTGTGTCTTTAGATTGGTGGCTCTGAAAATATGGTTATGATGGACCTATGTTTCCCAAATGCTGGTCAAATCCACTTGGGTACTCAGTTCACAATCAGCAAGGGGTGACAGCAGCGGACTCTGGGGTTCTGTCACAATGGGATGGACAAGGCCAGTCCTGGATACCAGGGTAGACAGGTGCTGGGGTCAGATACCCATGAGACTTTGAGAAGAGTGATTAGGTGGGGCCTATGTAGGGAGTCAGTGCCAAGAGGGACCAGTGAGTGGGAAAGGGCAAGTTCCAGCTTGTCTTAGTTTGATTTGCCAGGAGCAAAGTCCATCCCAAATTTTCTCAAGGTGAGGCGTTCATTATAAGATCACAGATCTGATGGAAACCGCCAGTTCTGGGGCGTTTAGGTGCTTCACTATTGACATGACTCAAATGTCAGCTCCACACAGTCTGGGATTCCTAGTTCAAAGTTTGGAGAGAAAAGCTGATTGGTTCAACCTGGCCCGGGGCTTTGCTTCCCTGGAGTCAGGTGTTCACCTCTGATCTAATCAGCTATGGCTATGACTTGAGGTCCCATGGTAATTAATAATGCCCCCTTGGCTGTCGGCATAATCACAAGAAAGGGAAAAGGGAGGAGAGATAGGTAACTCTAGTTTATTTCTCAAAGAGAGGCCTCGGACCTGGTGTGCACACAGCTGGGCCAGCAAGGGACTGGCATCATGGAAGCCAGTTAGGGGGTAGCAGACCTCAGAGAAAGGGCACTGCCTAGGAGGAGGGTCCTATAAGAACAATGCTAAGAAACAGTCTTTTAAGAAATTAGGGACAGGGTGTGGCTTGGTCATAGAGGCAAGAAAAAATAGGATTCACTCAATTTATTAGAAATGGGATTCAAAGTGAGAGGGGAATTAATATGAGAGGGAGTTGATGTTGAGCTGCGTGGTCTTAATTCCTCCTAGTTAGAACCAAGATTGGTCTCTGAATGGGGATGGGGCTCAGTCAAAGGTGTTCTGCCATCCTAGGGTCCGGATAAGAAAGGAAGGCAAGGACAGAGGCCTGGGCATGACAATGCATATGGGAGATGATAGATCAGATTAGACTGGCCGGCGCGAGCTGTCTTTTATTTGATCATTATTTGTGCAATTGACAACTGCAGCAGGTCAATTACATGTAATCTATTGCTCAGAGATTGACTTGCCTACAGTTGATCTGATCCACCTCACAGACATGTCTAAGTTCTAAGACACCAAAGGCTTCTCCCTGAAGCCACTAAAGGTCACAGACCACAGTTCTGGCTGCAAGGCAGAGAGAACTACATGGAGAGGATACTTACTGCACGTGGGTTTGGAGCCCTTTAAAAGGCTTTTCAAGAAGGCTGTGTCGATAACCAAATTACCCGAAAAGGGTTTCTTTCATCTTCCTCAGCTCAAAAGGATATTTAAAAAGGCAAGAGCGTGTTAGCATAGCAGCAGGTGGTAAGACCAACACTTGTTCGTTCGTAATAGCTCCCACCGCTCTTCCCTGATGTACTGTGCTTTGGCAAGAACAGGGATTGCTGTGAAATGTTCAGTGGTGGACACAGTGTGCTTCTGTCTCTCTTGCTGTTTCTCCCCTCTTCTGTAGATGTGAGGTGGTTTCTAGTTTTTAGGAGAAAGCTGTCACTCTTTGGTGTCTGGGAAAGGCTTTTCTTGTGTCTATGCCACCTCTTATCAAGCTGCCAGGTAACTCTCATTGTTTCCACGATGATGTATTCACAGACTGAAGCATGTCGAGGAGAGATTGTGCTCTCTGGTGATGGTTGGGCTCCTCAGCTGGACTGTGGATCCCTGGGGAGTTGAGGTCATTGTTTTTTCTCCGGGTAACTCTAGTCTTCCGGACCCTTCCTAGTCTAAGCCATCTAATGCAATGCTTGCAGGTCTTCCCCTTCTTTGGGAGTTGGTAAGCCCATTTGCTAGATATTTCTGACTCTCCACCTTGCAGGCCCTCTCGTGGGATGATGTAAATCTTCCCAGCCAGAGTTGTGAATGGAAGTGACATGTGCCATTTCCAGGCTGGAGGATTTACATGTGCGTGCAAGACCCTGCAAGTTCACAAGAGTGGGTGCTCCCTCAGCCCGGATCTCTAAGTGACTATGATGATCAGAGCCCTCAGCTCACCCGAAATAGACATGGATTATGAGAAGAACATATATATATATATATATATATATATATATATATATATATATATATAAATTTTTTTTTTTTTTTGAGACGGAATCTCACTCTGTCGCCCAGGCTGGAGTACAGTGGCGCGATCTCGGCTCACTGCAAGCTCCACCTCCTGGGTTCACGCCATTCTCCTGCCTCAGCCTCCCGAGTAGCTGGGACTACAGGCGCATGTCACCATGCCCGGCTAATTTTTTGTATTTTTAGTAGAGACAGGGTTTCACCGTGTTAGCCAGGATGGTCTCGATCTCCTGACCTTGTGATCCGCCTGCCTCGGCCTTCAATATATTGTTTTTAATTTATTTAGATTTAGAGGGGTGGGGGTTGGTGATTGTCATTACATCATAACCTAGCTACTCTAATTTCTTTATGGGGATCAGATTCTATTACTATGTGTTCTGCAAAACTATTAAAAGTCATTTGTTAAAAAAAAAAAAAGGAAAAGAAAAAAAGTCACTCATAATTCTGCCATCCAAATCTATTTTTCAATGTTTTCCTCCAGTTATTTTTTGTATTTTTACTTTCTGCTGAGTTGTAGCATAGGTGTGGATTCTATTTTGTACTCTGGGTATTTTTCATTTAATTTTATCAACGCCCCATGATAGTAGGAACCTAGACTGTTTTTTAATATATTTTTTTAAATTATAAGTTTAAATTATAAATTTAAGTTCTAGGGTACATGTGCACAACACATAGGTTTGTTAATAGGTATACATGTGCCATGTTGGTTTGCTGTACCCATTAACTCGTCATTTACTTTAGGTATTTCTCCTAATGCTATCCCTCTCCCAGCCCCCCAGCCCCCAACAGGCCCCAGTGTGTGATGTTCCCCGCCCTGTGTCCAAGTGTTCTCATTGTTCAATTCCCACCTATGAGTGAGAACATGCGGTGTTTGGTTTTCTGTCCTTGTGATAGTTTGCTGAGAATGATGGTTTCCAGCTGCATCCATGTCCCTGCAAAGGACACGAACTCATCCTTTTACATGGCTGCATAGTATTCCATGGTGTTTATGTGCCACATTTTCTTAATCCAGTCTATCATTGATGGACATTTGAGTTGGTTCCAAGTCTTTGCTATTGTGAATAGTGCCGCAATAAACATATGTGTGCATATGTCTTTATAGTAGCATGATTTATAATCCTTTGGATATATACCCAGTAATGGGATGGCTGGGTCAAATGGTATTTCTAGTTCTCGATCCTTGAGGAATTGCCACACTGTCTTCCACAATGGTTGAACTAATTTACGCTCTCACCAACAGTGTAAAAGTGGAACCTAGACTGTTTTATTCACCATAGTCTCTCTCCATGGCACATCACATAGAGCAAAGCACATAGTAGGTGCTTAATAAAGAGTGATTAAATTAATATTTAATGACTTTAACTACTCTCATTGTAGCATGCCGATCCTTACAAGATATCTTGTATGTGACTGGTCAACAATGTCAGGCTACAGATTCAGAGCTTAGGCTTGCCCAAGTGGCAGAGCATATTTTAAAAGAAATCCTGGTTTTGTTTTTCCTCTGTCCAGCATTGGGCCCAAGCTCTCTTCCTAATTGTGCTGGAAACTCACAGTCTTATTCTAGTACCTGTCAACTCTGTTACCCAGTCTTGAATGAGGCCTTTTGGCCAGTTGAAGAATCTTACAGAGGATTTAGGACTTGTATCTTAAAGACTATACTTGGTCCTTTCTTCTACTTTGAAACAGGAGTCTGGATAAGCCAAAGGTTTTCCCAAAGTCACAGAGCCTCTGAGAAGAAAGGCTGGGATGAAAATCTACTTTCCTGAACGTAAGTCTTGGTTCATTTGAATGTTTCTTCTGGGTTCCAATTCTTGCTCTTGGCCCAGGATTAGCTCCTTTGGTCATGGGTTTCCAAATGCCTTAGCACCTCACCTCCCTCCTGCTTGCTGCTGCCGCTCCTCCTTCTCCTCCTCCTCCTGCTGCTGCTGCTACTGCTCCTCTTGCTCCTCCTGCTGCTCCTCCTGCTGCTACTGCTCCTCTTGCTCCTCCTGCTGCTCCTTCTTCTTTCCTCCTCCTCCTTTCCTCCTCCTTCTCCTCCTCCTTCTTCTTCTTCTTATCTCTCTCTCTCTCTCTCTCTCATAACACATGTTTTCCCCCAGCCAAAATACAATTGTATCCTGTCCTTATTTTTGATAGTTGACCATGATTACTGACTTGCTTTAGCTTAGTGAAGGTAAGGGGTACCTATCATGCCCTTAGGAATTTTCGCATTTGCTATATTTAATTGTCACAACAACTTTGTCAGAAAGAGATTATAGTCCAGTTTTAAGTAGGAGAGATAAGGCCAAGAGTTAAAACTCTTGGCCAAGCCCAGAATGCTAGCTACGTTAAATAAAGTAAAATTAATTTAATAAAGTAAAATTAACTGGAATAATATGTTTTATTTAACCTGATAATACCCAAAATATTATCATTTAAACATGTAATCAATATGAAAAATACTAAGGAGAGATTTTATGTATTTTTTCATACTAAATATTGGAAATATGGTGTGTACTTTACACTTACAGCCCATTTGAGTTTGGATTAAGCATATTTCATGTGTTCAATAGCCACATATGACTAATGGCTACCATATTGGACAGTGCAGGTCTACAGCATAAATCTGAGTATGAGACTTTCCACTAAAATAGTGTCTTCCCATTGCAATCAAAATAAAATGCAAACTTGTTACCATGGCCTATCCAACTGTAGAAGATCTAGACCTTGACTGCACCTACACCTTTCTGTCTTCTGTTCACTATCAATCTGTTCCAGCCAGATTGATTTCTCACTGTCTCCTGGACATGCAAACCAATTCTCGTCTCAGGACCATTACATGTGGTATTCCTTTGCTTAGAATGTCGTCTCTCATAAGCTTTTCTTGACTGCCTCTTTCCCAACAATCAAGACTTAACTCTAACCTCCTTAAAGAGGACTTCTCCAACTATGAAGCTAGACCTAGGGCAGCACCCGCACCCACTGTTCCAAGTCATCTACTGCATGGCCCTATTTTGTTTTTTATAGCACCTATTATTATCTTAAATTACTTTATGTGCTTGCACATTTATTATCTGTCTCTCATCGTTAGAGTGTAAGCTTCTGAAGGTGAAGGACCTTTTATTTTGTCCAGAGCAAAAAATTCCTGGAACGTAGAACAACATCCTGTATACATTAGGTACACAAGGAGTATCTGTTGACCAACAAAATGCCTAACTTGATTGATCCTATAGGTCCTAATCAGATTTTGCAGTTGTGAGATGTGTTTTACCTTAAGTCACGTTGCTGATTTTGTCATGTCATTTTTGTTATTATTTCCTTTATAGAGAATTTATGTACCTTCTTGACTGAGTTGTTCACTTTTCCCTTTCCAGAAATTGGGAGTTTCCTGAGGAGGGTGTTGGTGGTCTCAATGTCCTCTTTGGCCACTTCCTCTCTTGGCACATGGTCAACTCACATTCCTCCTTCCCCAGCCCAATGGCCCAAGTCATCTGCAAGGTGACTCAGAGCAGCCCACCTCACTTAATTGTCTCTTGGGGATTCCAGTATCTATGTCAGAATCTATGCCATGTCCACTCCCCATCTCTCTGATTTGATCTTTCAGCTTCTTCCTCTGTTGATCTTGGCTCACCTCATTCCATTTTACCTCATCTCATTTTCTCTATTGTGAGGTCATCCAGAATTGAAGAGCATGAACTTCTTAGGTATCCAGGTTCAGCTCTAGTTACCTGTGTAACTTTGTCGGGGAGTTAACCTCCCTGAGCTTCTATTTGTGAGGTACTATTGCTTTTCCTCAGAGTGTTACTAGGAATATTAAATGAGATAGTGAATGAAAGCCTTTTTGAAATAGATCGTAATAAGTGCACAAGATGTGTTAGCAATCATTGCTCACACTTTTTTATCTTTCCATCTCTGTTTCCCCTATGTGCTCTTAAATTCATTTTCCTGTCTCCCATCCTTTTGATGGAAATTATATAGGATAGGGGTGTTTAAATTATAACTCTGGGCATGAGTTAAAGCCCTAACTTTTCTCAGTGGGTTGTGTAAATGTTGGAGGAAAAGAATCACTGGTTTGAATTCCAACCCTGTTATTTACTTGCTGTTTTACCTTGGGCAAATTATTTTGCCTCTCTGAGTCTTAATTGTTTTATCTCTGTAATAGCAATAACAACATATACCCTTTCCCAAAAAGCTGTGTGATGTGTTAGACACCCACACGTCTACAGATGTGTACATTAGTGCCTGGTAGATTATCAGTATTAATTCCTGCCTCCTTTAAAAAAAATTACCTAAAAAAGAAATTTTTTGAGATTTAGTGTGATCTAATCTACAGGGAAAGGCACTTATTTTTCCTTGGGAAAAGTTTGAGACAATGTATACATCATGAGAATTAATTGAGACTCTTGTGTCTATGAGGTGCAAAAGCAATGGACAGGGGCATTATTAGAGAATGTTAAACCCTGGCAGCTCATTTAAAGTTTCAAGTCTCTGCAGCCTCCTAGTGGCCATTGGGTGCAGCAGACAATTCACAGTTAACGACAAATTACTGGAGTCAGTAATGCCTTTGGTCAAGAATTGTATAGAGAAATAGGGAAAGGCTGGAGTTTTAGTCATTTTTTATATTTCAAATAAAAATTCCTCTTCCAGTAGGTATGTCAGAAAAATCTGATGAAAATCAAACATATATTGTACTAGGAAAGTATTAACTACTGTAGCATTTTCCTCCCCCTTTTCTTTCTTTTCCTCCCTTCCTCCACCAAGATAGGAACATACTTTCTTCTCCTTGGGTGAGATAATTATTTGCCCTAAAACTTGTAAAGTCAGTGTATCCAGTGTGACTTCCAGAGAGAGGGCAGATGCCTGTCAAATTAAGTGAGTTGCCAAACACAGAGCGGAAGAAAGCCATACCGAGAATCAATATTCCTTTGTTACTGGGTCTTCCACTTGCCAAAGGCATTGCCACAAAGCTGGAAAGAGCCCAGTTCCTAGAAGAACAGAGGTTCCACTTGGCCACTATCTCCTGTGGGGTGGTAGGCAAATTACTGCGGCCCCCAGGAGCTCGGTGAGGGAGGTTCAATGTGACACTGTGCTCTGATCCTATGAGAAAACTCCTGTGCTACCCGCCAGGCTGTGAGCTCCAGAGAGGATCTTGCCTCATTCTTAGCTTCAACAGTCAGCTCAAGGCCTGACAACCAGCCTTCAAGAAGGAATCAAGGGGATTTGTGTGACCCAAAGATGGTAGTTTTGTCTGAGGATCTAGTGAACCACTTGTTATAAAAACAGCTATTATCTGAGTTCTGCATTGGCAGCTCAGGAGAGACGAAAGGAAAGGGAGAGGAGAGGTATGGCCACTACAGGTGGTTAAAAAAGGCCTAAGGTTCTGAACGCTCATTCCCAAGATTGTGGGCAAGCAATTAAATGCTCTGCAACTCAGTTTCTGCATCTGTAAAACTGGAATTAAAATGTTTACCTTGCAGGGACTAGGGAGGTTGCACATGTTCAGACACCATTCTGAGAAAACGGAGTGACTGACAGGGGTCCGAAATGTATTTGTTGTAGCTGCAGAACAACTCTGCCAGACCAAGAACATCCATCCCTGTCTGCCCCCCGACTCCCAGATTCTCCTGTGTGAACGGCGGGACTCCTAAGTTCCCAGGAATGCATTCAAATAATAGATGGGTCAGAGAATGTTCTGTCTCAGGGCCCTAATACAAGCTGTTCTCAGATTTGCCAGTGTCGCGCTGCCACCCCCTCCCCACTCCCTCCTCCCTTCCCTTCGCCTCCAATTTTATTCTGGAACCTGTTTTTCCGAAGTCGGACCCGTTTAATCTCTTAAATGTATAATTAGGGAGAGTGCTTGATTGCAAAGGCCTCTTCCAGTTGTCACATTTGCTCCCTTTCACACTGCAGAGAAATAGGGCAGGGAATCTGGAGGAGGGGAAGGAACTAGAGACTGGAGAGGGACGGAGGGCGGATGGGGCGGGCTCACTGCTTTTCTCAATGAATGCCGAGGCCTCTGCAGATTTGCATAGGAGCCGACTGAGCCACGCCATTGGTTGGAGGGAGCGAGTGGGGCGGGTCGGGCCGCGGCGCGGAGTTGGCTCGTGAGCCCCGCCCCCTCCGGGCCCCGCCCCCTCCCTGCGCGCGCTCGCGCGGCTCCGCCAGCTGCAAGTGGCGGGCGCCCAGGCAGATGCGATCCAGCAGCTCTGGGGGCGGCAGCGGCAGTAGCAGCTGGTACCTCCCGCCGCCTCTGTTCGGAGGGTGGCGGGGCACCGATGTGCTTTCCGGCCGCCCTCTGGCCGGCTACCCAAAGCTGCGGGCGCTGATGATGGGTGAGGAGGGGGCGGCAAGATTTTGGGAGCCCCTGCCCTGAACGCCCTCAGCTGCTGCCGCCGGGGCCGCTCCGGTGCCTGCGAACTCTGAGGAACCGAGCGAGGCGCGGGCGACAGCAAGGACGCTGCAAACTTGCGCAGCGCGGGGGTTCGGATTCACGCCCAGAAGTTCAGCGGGCAGAGCAGTCCGAAGCCTTCCCGCAGCGGAGAGATAGCTTGAGGGTGCGCGAGAAGGCAGCCCCCGTCGTCGGATCCCACCCAGACCGGGCAGAGGAGCTCGGAGGAGCCAAAAGGAACGCAGGAGGCGGCCAGGACAGCGTGCAGCAGCTGGGAGCCGCCGTTCTCAGTCTGGAAAGTTGTGGAGATTGGAGGCTTCCCCGAGAGGGGACAGACCCCAGCTCCGACCGCGGGGGGCAGGAGAGGACGGTACCCAACTGCCACCTCCCTTCAACCATAGTAGTTCCTCTGTGCGGAGCGCAGCGAGCTACAGACGGGGGAGCGGGAGCGGCACTCGGCGTGGCGAGCAGGAGACTCAAGGTCCCAGTCAGTGAGCCCAGCGTGCTTGAGGGTCTCTGGACTCGCCCCTGAGATTACAGCTGTGTTTCCTTGAGACTCCTGCTCGCCTCCGTGCAGTTAGGGGAAAGCAAGAGACTTGCCCTCACGCACAGTCCTCTGGAGATCAGGTGGAAGGAGCCGCTGGGTACCAAGGACTGTTCAGAGCTTCTTCCCATCTAGGGGAGAGCGAAGGGCGAGGCTGGGCCTGGAGAGCAGTGTAAACGGCTTCCTCCGGCGGGATGGGAACCATCGGGCTCCTGTGGCTGCTGCCGCTGCTGCTTTCCACTGCAGCTTTGGGCTCTGGGACGGGGACCGGCCAGCGCACGGGATCCCCAGCTGCGGGGCTGCCGCTGCAGCCCCGGGAGCCGCTCAGCTACTCTCGCCTGCAGAGGAAGAGTCTGGCAGTGGACTTCGTAATGCCCTCACTCTTCCGTGTCTACGCCCGGGACCTGCTGCTGCCGCCATCCCCCTCGGAGCTGAAGGCTGGCAGGCCCGAGGCGCGCGGCTCGCTCGCTCTGGACTGCGCCCCGCTGCTCAGGTTGCTGGGGCCGGCGCCCGGGGTCTCCTGGACAGCCGGCTCACCCACCCCGGCAGAGGCCCGGACGCTGTCCAGGGTGCTGAAGGGCGGCTCGGTGCGCAAGCTCCGGCGTGCCAAGCAGCTGGTGCTGGAGCTGGGCGAGGAGGCGATCTTGGAGGGTTGCGTCGGGCCCCCTGGGGAGGCGGCTGTGGGGCTGCTCCAGTTCAACCTCAGCGAGCTGTTCAGTTGGTGGATTCGCCAGGGCGAAGGGCGACTGAGGATCCGCCTGATGCCCGAGAAGAAGGCGTCGGAAGTGGGCAGAGAGGGAAGGCTGTCCGCGGCAATCCGCGCCTCCCAGCCCCGCCTTCTCTTCCAGATCTTCGGGACTGGTGAGCAGCTCCCTCCTAAGTGTGCTGAGATTTAGTGTTTTTAGTCACATTGACATGCAACCATTAAATAATCCTGACTTCCACCCCACTTTCTAAAACCTCAGCTCTGCTTCTTCGTCCCCTTTCCTCCTGCAAACCTCCTTCCTGAGTCAGATGGTAGTTTCTTGTTTTCTCTCTGAAAGCAGTTGAGGGGTCTTCCTTCCTCTTTAGCAACCAAGTTGGGAGAAAAGTTTCATATTCTTGGCAGAGCGCCTTCTTCTCTGGACTTATACGTAGTCCCAGACAAAATTGGGCGCCCCTCTTCCTGGGCCCCTGGGACTGTTGAAATGCCCCGATTACTTCTAGGTTCCAAGTTTAGTAGTAGATGTCAAAACTATTGCCCTTCTCTCCCCCTTGTTCCTGGCCGGCACAGATTTGGGAAATATGGTACACTTTCTCAAAGAATATAGAATTTCTCCTCATATTATGGAACCTCACCCAACTGTCCCCATGACAAACGTTGGCTTGAGCAGGTATTGCCAGGGATTGCCTCCTCTTTATTTATTTATTCTCCCCCTCCTACCCCCACCCAGTCTGCTGTGCACTCTCAGACTCATCCTTTCTCTTACATGTTGTTGGAAGAGCCCCCAGAGAAACTGAGGAACAGAGGACAGGAGGGAGGTGTGGAGGAAGGAAGGAAAGTTGTCAATATTCCTTTGGGGAGTCACTAAGAAGCCAGAGAGAAACCATCGTTGGTTTTCCTGCTTTTCTTACCTTTTCCCACTCCTCCTTTCCCCTCTGATTCTTAGCTTGAACGTCAGCAGCAGTTCTTGATGATAGTCTCTGGCAGGCTTGTTTCACTGCAGATCTCCCTGCTGGAGACTCCTAAAATGAGATTTTTCTGTTCCATTTACTCCCTTATTTCTTCCCATTTTCACTGAGTTGGGTGTGTGTGCAGGCACTTACTTCTAACTCTTTCCAGAGTATCCTTTGACTGGAAAACCAGGTAGTTTTGAATGGATGTTCTTCTTGTAAGACAACTGGGGAAGACTTGTGAATAAAATATACAATGCAAATGAATGAGAAAGGCACAGAAAAGAAATCAGGCTTTTAAAAAGCCAACACAGATTCCATCAAGCAAACCCAGCTTCTTTTCTATCATTCTCATCATCAGAAATAAATGAAGTTCTTATGCTCCACTGGCTACTAATGTCTAATATTAATTGGATGGAAAGCATTGAAAAGGGCCCATTGTAGAGCTACAAGTATCTTGCATGCTTGTCCACACACACGTACACACCCACACATGAGTATTCTTCTGCAGCAGGGATATTCAGAAGCTGAGTTTCCCTAGTCATTGCACAGAAAACATACTAGTATGTGACCCCCAAGAAAAACAGAGTGCAGATGCACATTTCAGCATTAGTCTTAGTGGCACTGGCACCTAAAGTGAGCCCTTTTCATTTAGTGCTGGAATTTATATAGTCCATCCTAAGAGGCACTGATGAGTTTGATAGTGCCTTCAGTGAACTGAGATGGAAGACTGATACTGTTGTTCCACCCAAGATATTTTTGTAAAGAACAGCTGGGCTTTAATGTCACTGTGTTTTGTGTGGTTTATACATGCAACATTCTGTTTTAGTGCCCGGTGTTTTAGTAATGGATATAAAAAGACTTCTCTGGAAATGCAGATTATCTTCTAGTTTCATGCCTATGAGCATCTCTGGAGCTTCCCCATCACCTTTCATCAAATGACCATAGAATCCAGCAGTCTATATCAGCTCTTGTCAGATGTTGGTGACAGGCAAAACGGCTCATTTCTACAGCCCCACACCTGCCAACTGTAAACAGGTAGGTTGCATGAAGCTATCAGTGAGTGTCTCTGAAGAGTCACATACTTACTTCATTTAAAGAATATACTCCACTCAAGTCTTAAATAAGGTGCTGGAGCCGCTGAGTGGGGAGGTTTATGTAGAAAGGCCTGTGCTCCAAGGGCTTCTCTACTACTGACTGTAGGAAAGCATTGTGGTCTTCCCAAGTCCTCCCTCAGTGGCCCAGTACGTTTGGCAGCTGGACCAAGCTCTTATGCATCATTTGACACATCTAGCAATGCTGATTTCAGTAGGAGCCAGGATTCTGCCATTAAAAGGCAAGAAAATTTGGCCAAGCATTTTTCAGCAGGATTGGAATCAAATGATTATTGATAGGATTAAATAAGACACTAAGTGTAACTGGATGAGCTCCCCATGACCTCCAGAGAGACAGATAGCCTATTGAAAAGCACTTCAGGCCTTGTGGTGATCATACTTGGAACAGCATGGTCTCTCTTGTCTCTGAGGACATATGCTGTCTGCAGTTAGGCAGCTGGCCATGCAGGACTAGCCTCTCTCACATTATCATTGCCTCCCCAGCCTCATTCAGGTACAGGCTCCACTGCAGACATCCCCATGGAGTAGATATACTTTGCTATACCTTGTTCTGTGTTTCGGACAACATATATCATTATGGTTCCATTCATTTTCCTTATGAAAATTCAAGGTTAAGTTCTGACACTGGGATTGATTTTGCTATTTATCATGTTTGGAGAAATGGGTTTATTCTTTTTATATAGGCTCTGATTTACAGAAAAAGCATTTAACTCTTCTATGATGTGGGCTCTTCAATTATACAGAGGGAAAGTAGGCATAGCTCAGCTTATTTCTTCCAGTGTCTGCCCAAGTGTCTTGTCTGGAGGTACACAATGATGCTGATGGGGCTATTTGTGGGGAGGGAAGAGCTGATTGTTCTTCCTTGTCTTGTAGTGAGGGGTCTGGAGCAGTGCATTTGGCTCAGACCAAAGATAGCTTCCTAAACCTGAGCAGGACCATGACTAAAATAGTAAAAATGAAAAAGTGCCAGTTAGGAGAAAGCAAAACCTTTGCATTGCTTGTGATTTGGGCTGTCTGAGAGGACAGAAAGGTGTCTGAGAGGCCTTATAATGCATGAAATGCTAATGGTTTTTCTTTGTGGGTTGCTGTGAATTCTTAAATGGGATCAGCATTTCAAGTCTGAGACAGATCCCAAATTCACCCATTCATGGAGAAGAGGGCAAGAGGCAGTTTCTGGGACTGTATTAATGGTTCTGGCCTCTCCTAGGACAGCCCAAATCATAGAAAAGATATCTGTCTGCAAGGCTGGCATGTTGCCCACAGTTCCAGTTTGTATCCTGGCTTACAGGTGGTTTGAGATCTGTTTCTGCCATCACTCAGGCAGAGGGCTAGGGGATGATGACTCATGGGATAGGAGGCCTATTTCCCTGTAAGCACTCCCTCCCACTCCAGGAAAGTGGATACATGACTTGGGATTTTACATGTACTACGGAGAGGCCTGAGCAATTTAGAGATGTATGCAATGCAATATACCTCATCTTTGACCTCCCATATCTGTCAGTTCCTTCCCATTTCATTTCTGGAGTGGGCAGAGAAAGCAAAGGAGGATAGAGAGGAAATTGGAGCTCCCAGAAGGGATATCAGTTATTGGAGGTGAATTGGGAGAATTGGAACTAGTCCAGAGAAGAGCAGAGAGCTGATTTAACAGTTGAAGGGACTGATTTACGATGAAAGATGAAAAGAATTAAATATATATGGCTGGGCTAAATGGCGATGAAGGGAAAGCCATGGTAACAATCTACAAATCTCTGAAGAGAGAGTGGCAGTGAAGGAGAGGAGTTATTTAGCGTGGCCCATGGAAGTAATCGGATCATACTTGTAGAAGGAAACTTCGGGTTGGATATCAGGGAAACCTTGTTTTCTGACGTTGATATTCCTTCCTCTGACTATGGAATGGAATTCCAAGGGAGTGGGGAGTCAGGTGAGATGTGGGTCAGACAAGCCGCAGCATTCCTAATTAATCAGTTCTATATTTTCAAATATTGAGAAGTCACAACAGGACAGAGAGCTGGGATGCAGAATGGCGGAAGGAATCATGATCCAAACCCTTTTATGATCCAAACCCTGGAGGCTTTGGGCATTGGTGTTTTTAGAGGAAAATAAAAGAATTGCATGTACATCTTTGAAGTTGGTGAGAAGCACTTAAAAAATTGTTAATGACAAGTATTTTGAAATTACTGAATTTATTCTTCCCTGCCCTCCAATTAAACATCGATTATTTCTCTGAGGTGTGATCTGTATATCCAGGGGTCTGGGAGGCACACTCACCAGAGAATTGTGTATCTAAGATACATCTATGGGTGAATGTATGTGACAAAACATCACTGAGCAGGGCAGAAAGTGACCTGTGTCTTGAGAAGATGTCATCAGTTCTAGATTTGGTGGACTCCTACTGGCTACTTAAAAATCCCTTGAAATGTTGAGAATCTATATTGTCATTTGAAAGATGAAGTTCATTCACATCCAATTTAGCATTTCAAAAATTTTCAAAAGAGAAAGAAGGTCCATGAAGGGTTTTTGTGTAAGGCATGGGAGGAGAGTGTGATTATTAATAAAAATGGATGTCTAGGCTGGGCGCAGTGGCTCATGCCTGTAATCCCAGCATTTTGGGAGGCTGAGGAGGGCAGATCACTTGAGGTCAGGAGTTTGAGATCAGCCTGACAAACATGGTGAAACCCTGTCTCTACTAAAAATACAAAAATTAGCCAGGCATGGTGGCATGCGCCTTAGTCCCAGCTACTCAGGAGAATTGCTGGAACCTGGGAGATGGAGGTTGCAATGAGCCAAGATTGAGCCACCTCATTCCAGCCTGGGCAACAGTGAGAAAAGGATATCTATAAGGAAGTTGGTCTGCCGAAAGTCAGGAGGAACTGGCCTGCAGGTGGGAGGAGAAAAGAATGAGATTTGCTCAGCAGAAGTCTCAGTGCCCTGCCACTCAGGATCACTGCCTGACAACCTCACAACATGAACATTTTTCCAGTCTGACCTGTAAAGGAAATTTTGCCTTTCTTTATAATCGTTATTAGTGTCCTGTTATGGTTATATGGAACTTTACAATTTATAAAGCACTTTCACATTTGTTATTAGTTATTAATCCTATGGTAGGCAGGACAAGTGTTTGCTTTATTTTGTAAATGAAGTAACTGGAATCCAGACATTTAGTAATACTTTTTCCAGGTCTTATAGTACAAAGTGGTATACACCTGGAAACTTTCATACTGACTAGAACCACAGTTCCCCTTTCCTTCAAATCAGAGTTCTTTCCCCTGAGGGAATCATCTCCAAGTGCAGATTACAAAGAGCAAGACATGTCAATAGGTGAAAAAATGTCCGGTATCCTTGCTAGAAGGCCATGCAACAAATATTTGGTGGGCAATAGCCAGGGCTTGGAAAAATTCCTCGAAATCATTGAGGGCTAGTTTTATCATTAGAAAAATAGGGATAGTAATAGTTCTTAAATGTTCCTAAATGGGGTTAGTAATAGTTCAAGGTGTTGTCATGGGGATTAAATCAGATGATATGTGCACATCCTTAACCCAATGCCTGATGAAAAATAAAGTGCTTCATCAATATGAACCACTGTGGTTTTCTCATGTAATAGCAACAGCAGCACTCCAGAATCTGATCATGCAAGCTGTGCACTCTACAACTCTAGGGGTTCCATATACATTCTAGTCTGTCTGAATGGTGCCATCTGGAGTTGTAATCTCTATGTTTGCCCATGTGAGGCAACCTTGGCAGCAGCAGTTGTGATGCTGTGGTTCTCCATTCAGCGAGCTTCTTACTCCCAAGAGATGAAAGATGGGATGTATGGGAAATGAAGAGAGTTATAAGAGTAGTAGTTTCTACTATTTCACCATGGAAGGTGACTTTCTCAGAAATATGCATGGAAAGGAGGATTGATATGTATGGTATTTACTTCCTCCCCATGAACTAATGTCCTCTCCTAAGGCTTTTGACTTTGGATTCAGTTCAAAGGGTCAACCAGCATATTCGCAATCCTGTTCTTTTTTTCTACAGAAAGAAACCAAGGCTTAACTTTATGAAAGTATGAAAGTTAAGATGGAGGAAGAACAAGATAGAGATGTTACAGCAGAATCATTTTCAGATGGCAGATCTTTCTTAACTGAGAGTGCTCTGTCCAGGTCTAGAGACACTGGACTACTGGCCTCTGGTAACTCCTTTATTGTAATTAGCTGAAGATGTGTTCTTTCTTTCTTTTTTTTTTTTTTTTTTTTTTTTGAGGCGGAGTCTCGCTCTGTCGCCCAGGCTGGAGTGCAGTGGCGGGATCTCGGCTCACTGCAAGCTCCGCCTCCCGGGTTCCCGCCATTCTCCTGCCTCAGCCTCCCAAGTAGCTGGGACTACAGGCGCCGCCACCACGCCCGGCTAATTTTTTTTGTATTTTTAGTAGAGACGGGGTTTCACTGTGTTAGCCAGGATGGTCTCGATCTCCTGACCTCGTGATCCGCCCGTCTCGGCCTCCCAAAGTGCTGGGATTACAGGCTTGAGCCACCGCGCCCGGCCAGATGTGTTCTTTCTATATTTTCAGCGTCACCATTCATTGCCAAGTGGAGAATATGGAGAGAAATGTAAATTACCAACTGATTAATGGACCTGAGCACATTAAGAGCAGTTAAACTTTGAGATGCCATGGAGATAGATAACCCAGGGACTTGAGTGGGAGGCTGCCTCAGGAAGATCCCTCAATCTAAAAAAAGAGGCTAAGAATCCACAGAGCATTTTGTACATGGTGGTTTTTATGAACCATAGCTGAGCCATTGCCTCCAAAAGATGCACGTGAACATCATCTCTACTTGGGAGTAGATAAAAAATAGGGCACGTGGGTGAGGATGGTTGTAGGTCCAGGATCACATGGAGAGAGCTAAGAATAAAGCTATCAAGGACTCCTTCTTCTTTACAGCCATTGTGTTGCTCTGTGGTCTAGGGTGTGGCCAATGTTTCTTAACCTTGTGATGACCAGGG
Organism: Papio anubis; assembly: GCF_008728515.1. Taxonomy (NCBI): domain Eukaryota; kingdom Metazoa; phylum Chordata; class Mammalia; order Primates; family Cercopithecidae; genus Papio; species Papio anubis. The sequence continues at coordinate 29,731,374 of NC_044989.1, read as the reverse complement.
CTGTTTCACGGAGGTCAAGATGTGAGCAGGGAGTGTTGGCCTGGTGGTGAGGTAGTGGAGGAGGTTGGAGGCATTCTTCAGTACGCTTTTTGATTAACTGTATTTTTCAGAATAGCTTATTTTTCTTCAGTAAATTTTGTGATGAATTTTTCAGCTGGCTGTTCTGAGCTTGGGTCCTTTCCCAAGGAAATTCTATTAGATTTGCTTTGTGTTGTGGTGTACATATTCCAGAAAGTGGGCAGAGAAGAACTCCCTTGGGGGAAGATACACCCAATCACTTGGTTATTTAAGTCTTTTTTTTTCTTGCACCTTACCTTTCTGGCTAAGTAACAACAGGTACATGGAGTGGTAGGCGGTCAGAATTCCTTAGAGTAAGAATAAAGCTAAAGGAAGGTATGAAAAAGGTATGAGGTTAGAGGACAAGGGAAATCTAGGCAGGCTTAAAGAAATCAGGAAACTAGCCAAAGGAAATGAGGATAGATTGAACCGTTGATTCTATTTTTCTTTGACCCCTACTTATCTTTTATTTAGTTTTCACTGGAATGTGAGTTCATGAGGGTGAATATGGAAAGGACTCCTTTAAGCCCGGATAATTAAAGTAAGTGTTCTGTGGCGAGAAGAACACTAGATTAGGTGCTCAAAGACCTGAATTCTATGATGTTCTTTAATTTTTGTTAGCTTTGCAATCTTCTACAACTCTCTTAAACTTGCTAAGCCCATAGATTTTTGTTCCTTGCTTTTGGAAAGCAAATAATAGAGACTTTGTCTCAATTATCTCATGGAGTCATTATCAGCATTGTATAAGATCACCTATGTGGAAAGTTCCAGTTTGGACTATTCTAAGGCAGTAGAAAAAAGTGAATGCACAAGATAATAAAATGTGCTGAGATCCTGCTTTACCCATTCATGATTTCAGCTAACCCTTGGCATTAGGAGCAGTGGTGTAGAGTCCTAGATTTTGAGCCAGGCCCTGGGGTTCAAGTAATAGCCCAGTATGCTTGAAAAGGTGTCCCTCCCCAGGGATAACACCTTCTCAAAATGACATCATTGCATTGAAAGCATTTTCCCCAATTTCAGACTTTTCTGGCAAAGAGTCTAAAAATGGGACAGAGGAACCTTTATTTTAACAACAGAAAATGATTTTTTTTAAATTTAAGGGATGACAAGTATAATAAAGTGTATTGAGAGTATTAATCTTGTATAACTTAATGATAATTTGCATGTGTAACATCTGTATAATCACCACCCAGATAAAGATACAGAGTGTTTCCAGCACCCCAGAAAGTTCTCTCCAGTCCTTTTCCAGTCTGTATCCACATTCCACTCAAGGTCACCATCCTTCTGATTTGTATGTAAGCAATTAGTTTTGACTATTCTCGAACTTCATGTAGATGGAATCATACCAAACGTACTCTTGTGTTTGTCTTTTCCTACAGAACATGATTTCTGTGAGATTCATCAATGTTGTGTATAACAGTATTCTTTTTTATCATTATGTTGTATCCCTTTGTACGAAAATAACATCATATATTTATCCATCGTCTTATTTTTCTACCAAGGAGTTCAATTTGTGGGAAATTAAAAGTAAAACCATCTATTCCAAATAATGAACAGAATAAGACACAGATCTGGGGTTAAAGTCCTACTCTCTTATTTACTGACCCAAGGCTATTTATTTTCTTCTCTCTGAACTTCCCTTAATTGTAAAGTGAGAAAAATAACACCCAACTTCCAGAGATATTTTGAGAATTAAATGGGATAAGGCGTATCGGAGATCCCAACCCATGGTTAGTGTTCAACAAGTGTTAGTTTCTTTCCTGAACTCTTGATTATATTTTTGCCCTCGTTGGACAGAATCCATGCTTCAGAAACTCTTCCTGAAGCAAGGAAGGTAAGTCTTTTGGAAGTAAAGGCGTTAACCCACAGAGGTAAAAGGAACAACCAAGGGCTATGTAAGTTACATGTAAGACTTTTTAATAAATAATTTTGTTTATAAATAAAATAATTTTAAATAAAAATAAAGATTTTTATGTTCAGTAGTTAACAAAGAAAATAAACTATTCAATAAATAAATAATTTTGAAAACTTTTTGGCCTTTTAGTCAGGACTGTTAGAGAAAAATTATAGAAGGAGTAGAAAAAGAAACACAAATATATTTGCATAAAGAGAAAAAATGATGAAGAACAATGAAGTTATAAGTGAAGAAACTGAGAGAGGAATGTATAAGAGGCAACCCAGAAAGAGAGAAGGCGGGAATTATCTCCCAGACACTGAGATGCATAGACATAGAATAAAAGACCAAACAATGACACAAAGAGTGAGGTGGGGGTGGGGGAAGGAGAAGGGAGTGAACACATGACTATTTGGGGCTTGGACGGATGCTGACCTGGTGTCAAAATCTATACTCTAAATCTAGGCTAAAATTATATGCTATTGTTTTTAACTTTATTGAATTCTGATTCACATAGAATAAAATGTGCCCATTTCAAGTGTATAGTTTGATTTGTTTGATAAATGCACACTCCTGGGCAACCACCACCATAATTAGGATATGGAACATTTCTATCAACCCCAAAAGGTCCTTCTCGACCTTTCGCAAGAACATCCTACACTCCCTGCTCCAGGCAACTTCTGATTAGATTTTGATCACAATAGATGAGTTTTGTCTGTTCTGGACTTTCACAGAAATGAAATCATATAATGTGTTTTCTTTTGTGTCCAGCTTCTTTCACTTAGAATAATGCTTTTAAGATTTATCTGTTTTATTGTATGTGTTAGTGGTCTGTTTTATTTTTGTTGTTGTTGCTGCTGAATAGTATTCCATTGCATGAACATATGACAATTTGTTTATCCAGTCATCAGTTAATGGACATCTCAAAACTGTTACAGACATGTTGTGTACAAGTCCAGAAGTTGACTGGAGCAGGAATTATAGGGGATTTACTTCCAGTTGTAACAGAACAACTTCCATTAATTCAGCAACTTAGAAGGAAATAATATTTCCTTTTTTTTGTTGTTTGTGGGGTCGGTAGTTATGTCCCCTTTTTCATACTTCATACTTGTGATTTGCATTGTTTCTCTCTTTGTTGTCATTCTGGCTAGAGGTTTGGCAATTGTATTTTTTTTTTCAAAGAAACAGCTTTTGGTGATACTGATTTCTGCTATTTTTAAAATTTTAATTTCATTGATTTCTGCTCTTATTTTATTAGCTTTCCTTAATTTTGCTTGCCTTGGGTTTAATTTTTTTAAATCTTGTTTCTAGGTTTCTTAAGGTGAAAACTTAGTTCATTCATTTGAGATCCTTCTTTTCTAATATAAAGTTGTAATGCTATAAATTCCCTCTAACAATAGTTTTATTTATATCCCACACTTTCATTCAATTTAAAATATTTTATAATTTTCCTTTTGGCTTCCTCTTTTACCCTTGAGTTATTTCTAAGTGTATTGTTTTATTTCCAAACATTTTTTCTAGATATCTTTCATTTATTGATTTCTAGTTTAATTCTAATATGGTCTGAAAACATGCTTGATTTTATTTCAGTTATTTAAAATTTATCAGGGTTTGCTTTACGGCCCAGAGTATACTCTGTCTTGATGAGTGTTCCATGTGCTCTTGAAAAGAACATGTGTTCTGCGATTGTTGGGTGGAGTGTTCAATCAGTGTCAATTAGGTAAATTTGCTTAGTAGTGTTATTCAGGTCTTTTGTATCCTGACTGATTTCCTGTCTGTTATATGGATTACAAATAGAGGAGTGCTAAAGTCTCCAAGTTTTTCTTTTGCCTACTTCTTTCAATTCTATTAGTTTTTGCTTGATGTATTTTGAAAATCTATTATTATATGCATACACATTTAGGATTGTTATATCTTATTGCTGATTTGACTATCATTATGTAAAAATCACTTTTCACTTTTTATCCCTGGTAATATTCATATTTTGAAGTTTAATTTTATTATCTTAATATAGTCAACCCAGCTTTCTTTTAATTAGTGCTTATATGATATATCTGCTCCAGCCTTTTAATCTATGTATTTATATTAAAAATGGGTTTCTTTTAGAAAGTATATAGTTGGATTTTGTGTTTTAAAAAGACAGTCTCTGCCTTTCACTTGGTGTGTTAGGCCACTTGTATGTAATGTTATAATTCATATGGTTAGAATTCGGTCTGTCATTTTATTATTTGTTTTTTATGTTTGTCCCCCTGCTTTTCTGTTGTACTTTTATAACTTTCTTGGCATGTTTTGGGTTATCAGAATTTTGGGGGCTGGATTTCAGTGTTAATTCATCTATTGGTTTTTTGGCAAGAGCTCTTTGTACTATTATTTTAGATTTTAGTGGTTGCTCTAGGTTTTATACATACATAGAGAGAGTCTTTTACATCCTACTTAGAATTGATATTTTACCACTTTGATTAAAATACAGAAGCCTTACAATTATATAGGTTCCTTTATCCTCCTCCCCACTTTTTGTTACAGGTGTCATTTGTGTTCTTTCTACATAATTAAATCCCTGCTAGATTTTATATATATGTGTACCAGTCACGCATGTTTTAAATAACTTTTAAAAAGAAAAATAGTCCTTTATAGCAGTCCAGATATATACCATTTCTTTTGCTCTTCCCTTTTCCTCAAGTTTCAATATTTTCTATTTTATCATTTCCCTTCAGTCTAAAGAGCTCTTTTTTGCATTTCCGTTAGAACAAGGTTATTGACAATAAGTTCTCTTAGTTCCTGAAGGATAGTTTTACTAGGCTCAGAATTATGCATTGACAGTTCCTTTCTTTCCACACTTTAACTATTTCATTCCTGTGTCCTTCAGAGTTTCTGATGAGCAATCTGCCATTAAATTGTTGTTCCTGTATGTAATTGCTTTCAATACTTTTTTCTTGGCTTTTGATTTTCAGAATTTGATTATGATGGGTCTCTGCATGATTTTATTTGACTTTATCCTGTTTGTAATTTTTTGAGACTCTTGAGTCTATACATTTATGTCTTTCATCAAATCTGGAGATTTTTCAATCATTATTTTCTCCTTTTTATTCTGCACCAATATATTCCTCCCCTCTTTTGAGACTCTTGATTACACGCCTATTAGATCTCCCATGCTCTTGAGACTCTGCTAATTTCTTTTTTCGAAATTTTTCTCTTCTGCAGATTGAACAATTTCTATTGACCTATCCTCAAGTTTATTGACTCTTTCCTCTGTTATCTCCATTCTGATATAATTATTTACTTTAGATATTGTAGTTTCCAGTATAAACGTTTCAGTTTGACAGCGACTTCTATTTCTTTGATGAGAACTACCTTTCCATTCATTTTCCAGAGTGTTTACTTTTACCTTCTGGGACATAGTCATAACAGCTTCTTTAACGTCTTTGATAATTCCAACATCTGGATGATCTTGTTATTGGCATATGTTATCTTTCCTCTTAAGAATTAGTCATCTTTTTTCTTTTGTGTTGAGTAATTTGAGATTGTATCCTGCAAATTTTGAACATTATGTTGTTTGATCTGAGTTGGGTGTGGTTTGAACCTTTGCTTTGTTCTCAAAGCCTTTGTTGTTCTGCTTTGAGTCTGTCCACACCTCTGCCACTCAGGTGAGCTGAGGCCCTTGGCCAGTTCCTTCAGCAAGTTAGCATATTTCTTTCTCCAGTTCTCTTCTCTTTAGGATTCTCCTTAAACTTAGAGTTTTACCTACCTGTGTTATTGCTGCACAGATTCTGCACTTAGGGTTGCCCTTGAGAGATGACAGCAGAGAGATGATAAAGCAGATGAAAGTAGAGAGATGATAAAGAGAAACAAAACAGGGATTCCCTCCATACTCTTGGGCCTGAAGGGACCCCTTTCCCGGTCCTTTAGTCTGAAAGCTGTGGTTTCTACCAGAGCTGCTGGGTTTTTTTTATATATATATGCGTGCAATGGAATATTATTCAACCATAAAAAGAAGAATGCTGATAATGACATCATATTGTATGATTCCATTTATAGGAAATGTACAGAACAAGCAAATCTATCAAAACACAAAAGAGATAAGTGCTTGCCAGTTGTTGGGTATTGGAGGAATAGGAGTGGCTGCTAATTGGTATGGTGTTTATAATGTGATGAAATGTTTTGGAAAGAGACATTAGAGATGATTGCCCAACCTCGTGAATATATTAACATCGACGGAATTGTACCCTTTAAAATGGTAGACTTCATGGTATGTGAATTATATCTTAATTTGAAAAAATTATTTTAAGGTACAAGTAAGGTATATTTCAGGAATCCCTTTATGTCTTAAAATGAGTTTATTTTGACATTACACTTTGTTGATAGTTTGACTGAGTAAATAATTCTAAGCTCAAAAGGAATTTTTTTTTTTTTAATCTTGAAGATCTTTACTATATTCTAGCTTTCATTATGGCTGATGAGATATCTGATTTTTTCCCCTTTATTTTTTATTATTTTTTAATTATACTTTATGTCCTAGGGTACATGTGCACAACGTGCAGGTTTGTTACATATGTATACATGTGCCATGTTGGTGTGCTGCACGCATTAACTTGTCATTTACACTAGGTATATCGTCTAATGCTGTCCCTTGCCCCTCCCCGCACCCCACAACAGGCCCCAGTGTGTGATGTTCCCCTTCCTGTGTCCAAGCGTTCTCATTGTTCAATTCCCACCTATGAGTGAGAACATGCGGTGTTTGGTTTTCTGTTCTTGTGATAGTTTGCTGAGAATGATGATTTCTAGCTGCATCCATGTCCCTACAAAGGATATGAACTCATCCTTTTTTATGGCTGCATAGTATTCCATGGTGTATATGTGCCACATTTTCTTAATCCAGTCTGTCACTGATGGACATTTGGGTTGGTTCCAAGTCTTTGCTATTGTGAATAGTGCCGCTATAAACATACATGTGCATATGTCTTTATGGAAGCATGATTTATAATCTTTTGGGTATATACCCAGTAATGGGATGGCTGGGTCAAATGGCATTTCTAGTTCTAGATCCTTGAGTAATAGCTACACTGTTTTCCACAATGGTTGAACTAGTTTACAGTCCCACCAACAGTGTAAAAGTGTTCCTATTTCTCCACATCCTCTCCAGCACTGTTGTTTCCTGACTTTTTAACGATGGCCATTCTAACTGGTGTGAGATGGTACCTCATTGTGGTTTTGATTTGCATTTCTCTGATGTCCAGTGATGATGAGCATTTTTTCATGTGTCTGTTGGCTGCATAAATGTCCTCTTCTGAGAAGTATCTGTTCATATCCTTTGCCCACTTTTTGATGGGGTTGTTTGTTTTTTTCTTGTACATTTGTTTGAGTTCTTTGTAGGTTCTGGATATTAGCCCTTTGTCAGATGAGTAGATTGCAAAAATTTTCTCCCATTCTGTAGGTTGCCTGTTCACTCTGATGGTAGTTTCTTTTGCTGTGCACAAGCTCTTTAGTTTAATTAGATCCCATTTGTCAATTTTGGCTTTTGTTGCCATTGCTTTTGGTGTTTTAGACATGAAGTCCTTGCCCATGCCTATGTCCTGAATGGTATTCCCTAGGTTTTCTTCTAGGGTTTTTATGGTTTTGGGTCTAACATTTAAGTCTTTAATCCATTAGGTGTAAGGAAGGGATCCAGTTTCAGCTTTCTACATAGCTGATTTTCCCAGCACCATTTATTAAATAGTGAATCCTTTCCCCATTTCTTGTTTTTGTCAGGTTTGTCAAAGAGCAGATGGTTGTAGATGTGTAGTATTATTTCTGAGGGCTCTGTTCTGTTCCATTGATCTATATCTCTGTTTTGGTACCAGTACCATGCTGTTTTGGTTACTGTAGCCTTGTAGTATAGTTTGAAGTCAGGTAGCATGATGCCTCCAGCTTTGTTCTTTTGGCTTAGGATTGTCTTGGCGAGGCAGGCTCTTTTTTGGTTCCATATGAACTTTAAAGTAGTTTTTTCCAATTCTGTGAAGAAAGTCATTGGTAGCTTGATGGGGATGGCATTGAATCTATAAATTACCTTGGGCAGTATGGCCCTTTTCATGATATTGATTCTTCCTATCCATGAGCATGGAATGTTCTTCCATTTGATTGTGTCCTCTTTTATTTCATTGAGCAGTGGTTTGTAGTTCACCTTGAAGAGGTCCTTCACATCCCTGGTAAGTTGGATTCCTAGGTATTTTATTCTCTTTGAAGCAATTGTGAATGGTAATTCACTCATGATTTGGCTGTCTGTTTGTCTGTTATTGGTGTATAAGAATGCTTGTGATTTTTGCATATTGATTTTGTATCCTGAGACTTTGCTGAAGTTGTTTATCAGCTTAAGGAGACTTTGGGCTGAGACAATGGGTTTTTCTAAATATACAGTCATGTCATCTGCAAACAGGGACAATTTGACTTCCTCTTTTCCTAATCGAATACGCTTTATTTCTTTCTTTTGCCTGATTGCCCTGGCCAGCACTTCCAACACTACGTTGAATACGAGTAGTGAGAGAGGGCATCCCTATCTTGTGCCAGTTTTCAAGGGGAACGCTTCCAGTTTTTGCCCATTCAGTATGATATTGGCTGTGGGTTTGTCATAAATAGCTCTTATTGTTTTCAGATACGTTCCATCAATGCCGAATTTATTGAGAGTTTTTAGCATGAAGGGCTGTTGAATTTTGTCAAAGGCCTTTTCTGCATCTATTGAGATAATCATGTGGTTTTTGTCTTTGCTTTTGTTTATATGCTGGATTACATTTATTGATTTGCATATATTGAACCCTGCCTTGCATCCCAGGGATGAAGCCCACTTGATCATGGTGGATAAGCTTTTTGATGTGCTGCTGGATTTGGTTTGCCAGTATTTTATTGAGGATTTTTGCAACGATGTTCATCAGGGATATTGGTCTAAAATTCTCTTTTTTGTTGTGTCTCTGCCAGGCTTTGGTATCAGGACGATGTTGGCCTCATAAAATGAGTTAGGAAGGATTCCCTCTTTTTCTAATGATTGGAATAATTTCAGAAGGAATGGTACCAGCTCCTCCTTGTACCTCTTCTACCAGGGTTTCTATTTGAGGGTTTCTATCCACAGTCATGCTGGCTCTATTGAAGGGTCACCATCATGAGATAAGAAGGAAAAAACAAGTAAGTGTAAATTTTCCTTTGTACTCACTGAATCATAAGCTCCTTTCCTTGTCCTTTCGGTGAGAAAGAAAAGATTGCTTTGGGCCCCTTAGCTGTCCATGGCACCACCACCACAGATTTTCTGGGTGCCTGCATTCGGTTCATAGAAAAAAGAGGTAAAAACAGAAGACTTGCCTTCATATGAATTGATTTTTTTCAGGTTTTGACTCTCTTCCTCAGTGTTCCTGATTTCACTTTTCAGAGTCCCTATTAGTCATTTTTTTTGTTTGTTTTGTTTTTTTCTTGTTATTGTTGTTGTTGTTTTGTCCAGAGTATTTTGGTTGTAAAGAACAGAATGAATAAGACTTAGTGGACTTATTTCATCTTGGCTGCACTGGGAGTTTCTCATTTCTATGTTGAATCAGAGTTTCCATCTATAATTTTTTTCCTTTAGCCTTTAATATTTAATGTTGTTCTATTTGGTATTTAAATTATCTCAGCATTTGTTTGCTGAAAGTGACTTTATTCTGCTTTCATTTCAGAGAAAGATTTTCACTGGATATACTTTCAGGTGGATAGCGCTTTAATGCTGTTGCTCCATTGTTACATGGTTTGCATTATTTCCAGTGAGTCAGAGAATTTCCTGAGTCAGAGATGCTCTTTACCTGTTTCCTGTTATGTCTTTCTCACCTTCTGCCTTCCTTAGGATTTTCTTTTTATAACAGGATTTTAGAAGTTTGATTAATGATGTGCGCTTATGTAATTTGCTTTGTGTTTTTCCTCCTTGCAATTTGTTGGTAGACTCTTGGTTTTCTTTATATTTTTCAGCACATTTGGAAATTTTTTAAAAAATTGTTTTCTCTTCCTCCTTTCTAGGAATTCAGTTACAATTGTGCTACACTTTTAAGGCTCCCATATTTTATTAAGGGTCTGTTCATTTTTTTTCTCAGCCCCTTTTCTCTCTGTATTTCAGTCTGCATAGTTTTTATTGCTTATTTTGAAGTTCACCCTCTTTTCTTCTATAGTGTCCAGTGTGCTAATAAACCAGCCCATGTAATAAATTTTCACTTTAGATACTGCATTGATTTTCAACTCTAGAATTTCTGCTTCCATTTTTATTTCTATCTTCATTATGTTTATGTTTTTCTCTAAGTCCTTGAACATATATAACAGCTATTTTCAAGTTCCTTTCTACTAATTATAGTATTTCTATCATTTCTATGTCTATTTATATTGATCAGTTTTTCTCTTGGATATAGGTCACATTTTCCTGCTTCTTTGCATACCTTGGTTTTTTTTTTGGCGGGGGTGGGGGTGTTGTGCATTATGAACATTCCATTGTTGAGTGTGTGGATGTTTTTGTCTTCATTGAAAAACTTTTGAATTTTGTTTGACAGTTAATTTACTTGTCCATCAATTTTATACTTTCAAGGATTATTGTCAAGCTTTGTTTGAGGGAGTTTAGAGAAGTCTTTATTCTATGGTTAGTGTAAGCCTCCTCTTAAGGTTTGACCTTTCTGGAGTCTCCATCACATGCCTTAGGTATTCAATGCGGTCTCTCCTCTCTGGTTCTTAAACACTTAAAAAACATTTCCCAATTCCATGTATGAGCTGTAGAAATTGTTTGGCTTACAGTTCCCTGATAGCTATTCTTTATTTGGTAGCTGTTCTTTGCTTAGTCTTGTGAAATCTCACTCTGTGAATGCACAACTTAATATTTAGCCAAAGACTCAAGGGGACTCCTAGGCAGTTTTGTGGAGCGTGCTCTCTCTCTCTCTCTCTCTCTCTCTCTCTCTGTGTGTGTGTGTGTGTGTCTAGTTGTGCCTTCTCTGGTTTGCTCCCTGGAAATTCGAGCTGCTTCAGCCTTCCTAGACACCAGTCTCCATGACCTCAAGCCAGTGAGGCCACTATGCTCTGTTTGGCTTTCTCTTTCCTGTGTCAGAGTCTGGTAAATGCCTCTAGGCAAAAAATCAGGACAGTGCTAGGGTCTACCACATACGTTCTCACTCTTTCAAGGATTATAGATGTAGTCCTGCATTGGTGATTATTCCACAGTTGTTTTTTTTTTTTTTTTTCAAATATTTTGTCAGTTTTACAGTTATTTATGGTAGGAAGGATCGTCCAGTGCTCATTCTTCCATCATGGCCAGGAGCCTATATGATACGCTTTGGGATCTAGGTCATACTAGCCTGTCTCCTGAGACACCATATAGATCTCCAAGGGAAGTGCGCACCAAAGAGAAATTAGACAAGGGAATCCTTTTAATGGAGATCCATAAGTTTGAATTTTTGCCTGAGGAAAGGCTTATTTATTGGTTTAGTGTTTTTTTTTCTTTTAAATTGAGCACTTGCCAAGATGAATGAAGTACAGTCTCTTCCTCCCAGGAGTTCACAAACTAGCTGGGGAGAAAAGGCAGACAAAGCATGCTAATAAATAACTCCAATAAAAGGCAGCACTTGAATGCTAAGCAAATGGTGCAGGTGGTTGTAGTGGTTGGATAGAGGGTTGGTGAGGTCAGTTCCTGCTGGGGTGATTCAGGAGACTTTCATGCTGTCCCTCCAGATCTCAAAAGCATTCCCTTAAAGGCGGATGAGCAATACTTTTCAGTGCATTATGGGAGAGGTAAAGTTTCTCGGAGACAGGGAACTATAGCTCTGGAATTTTAGAAACAACAAGCTTATTGCCTTTTGGCAGGGAGTCAGGTCAAAGGATATCTGCTGAGAATGATGGTTTCCTTTTGAGATTGAGGTAGAAGTGAGTAAAAAATAAAAACACTTCCAGAAGGAGGTAATTTGAAAATAGGGTCTTGGAGAGAGGGCAGATTTTTACTTGGAAAAGAGAAGGGCAAAGGGTCTTCTGAGTTGGGGCAAGAGCCAAAATAATGCCCAGGTGAAGAACAATTGGCTAGAGAAAGGGAGAGATAGGAGAGGAGAAAGGAGAGACAGACAGAAAGGCAGACAGACAGTGTGTGTGTGTGTGTGTGTGTGTGTGTGTATTCTGGAGAGTAGAACCAGCCAGAGCAGAGAGCTCTAAGGTGCTAGTTCAGATATTCTGAACTATCGGGTAGCCTGGGTTTTTGTGTCTGGAATTTTGACTTGATGCTAGAGAAATCTGAACCTATTTAGGTCTTGAGTAGGGGAGTTGCATTTTGACTGCATATTGACTGCAGATTATTCAGGAAATGTATTTTAGTGTGGGTCTCAGGCCTAGATGTAGAGAGAGCTAGTGTTGGAACCCCGTGAAGCTGTTACACCAAATTAGGAATGAAAGTGTCAGAGCTGGGCCAAGAGATGCCCAGATATAAGAGGAACAAAAGTGTAAAGTTTTGACCCAGGAACCTTGACAACTTATGGTTCACTGATAAAGAAGACAGTTGGGAAGAGGATCTGGTTTGAGGGGCAAGTGGTTGGCATGACAATAATTCTAGTGTGGCATCCATCCAAAGATGAGGGTATCTGGGACACACGTGAAAACATGGGCCTGAAGCAAGAATGGGGAAGAGGTCAAGGCTGAAGATATGAATGTGGGAGCTATTTACACACACCTGGTAGTTTAATTCTTGAAAAAAAGAGATGACTTTTCCAGAGGATGTAGAGAGAGGAAAGAAGGAAGGTCACAGCTTAGATTTAGGAAAATTCATAATTAGACAGTGGAATAGAGTCAGTGACGTCACCGGAAAGAATTTTCTTACAAGAAGGAACAGAGGCCTCTGGATCATGTGGTGTCATAGAAGCTCAGCAAGGTAGATGGAGTGGAAAGACTATTGTGTTGGACCAAGAGCAATTCGCAGAGTGTCTTGTAGAGAGCAGGAACAGGCAGAAGGAAGTTTAGAGACAGTGCTAAAGAAATAGAAGCAAAATGTGTTTAAGTAGTCATTTAAGAAGTCTATCTGTGAAAGAAAGACGAGAAAGAGAATGAAATATCAGTGATGTCAGGGTTCAGCAGCATGGAGAAAACACATTTTATGATAGAAAACCTCTTAATGTTGAAAATCAGGGGGAAAAAGCTAAAGAGAAAAGATTTCAGGTATCTGAAAGAGGATAATTGTATAGCAAAACCATTCAATCTAGGCATTGCAGACTCATACAGGTATTAGATGCCATTATATCTAGGGCTCTGTCTGCTTCTGGAGTCTCCTCTTAAAATAGAGTTCATTCAATCTTATTTAAAAAAATATTTCTGCTACTCGGGAGGTTGAGGCAGGAGAATGGCCTGAACCCAGGAAGCGGAGCTTGCAGTGAGCCGAGATCACGCCATTGCACTCCAGCCTGGGCGATAGGGCAAGACTCTGTCTCAAACAAAACAGATATATATATATGTATATATTTATTTATTTCTGGGGATGTGAGGATCACTGTTTTACAAGGCTGCCCTGTTGCTTGTTGGACAAATCTGTTAGGAAAATATTTAATAGTGGCTAAATTCTATTCCTCTGTAGTTTAATGGTAACAGCTACCATTGAACAGTTTGACATAGACTGTTTTATTTAATCCTCACTATAATGTGGTATTTTTAAGATTTTAGTATTCCTTTCATTTTCCAAATAAAGAAACTGATGCTCAGTGAGGTCAGGTAACATGATCCAGGTTGCACAGCCAGTAAGTGAAGGATCTGGTATTTGAATTTCAACCTGTTTAACTCCACATCTATAATCTCTCTGTCTTATGTCTTTTGCTTGTGACTGTAGTTTGGCTGACAAGTATTAACTTCTCTCCAACATGAGGGTCCTTCAGACATTTAAAGTCAGTTATTCCACATATCCTGGATATTTTTCTTTGTCTCCTCCTTCTTTTCATTCTCCTCCTCTTTTTCTCCTATCCCTTTTCTTTAAAAAATCATTAATTCAACAAATAATTATTGGGCAGCTTCAGTATGTTAGACACCATGTTAGATGCTGCACAGACAGCAATGAACAAAACAGACATGGGCTTTGCCCTCATGGGATTTATAGAACGGTGAGGGAAGAATATTAAATGTGCAAATGAGCAAATAAATATATAATGAGAAATGATGATACATGCTGGGAAGGAAACAAACCTCTCTAGCCCCCTTGTCACTCTTCCTCATTCACCACGGATTTCACAGTGCTCACTGAGCCTGCTTCTTCCCCCCGCCACCCCACGCCCTCTCCTCTTAAAGCATGGCCCCAGATGAGGACAACGTTTTGCTCCTGTGATTTGACCCTCTGAGTATAGCGAGGCCCTTGAACTGGGAAACCTGTGTTGTTGCAGTTTAGCGGTAGGCATGGGCAGAATTGTAGGCAGGGGTACAATAGAGAAGGAAAACAACCTCCTCCTCTGAGATGAGAAGACAAATGTATCCAAGGCCATGCAGAGATGAAAGGCAGAGAGCCCAGGAGTGGGGCCAGACAGCGGTCTCAATCTGTTCTGTGAAGTACGAGCAAAGGTTGTGCTAAATAGATCACGAAGCCACGCGTCCCCTTCCATTCCTCACATCCTGCCTTTCCCTTCATGCTCCAGTCTCCTTGGACCCACACATCTGCTTGACAAATGCAGCCAAGGGGGAAAGCATAAAGTTTACTAAATAGAATGCTTCACTGTGGGTGGCTAAGGTAGGAAAAGGGATTCCTTCTCTGCCTCTGTCCTTCCCTCCCTCCTCCCTCCCTCCCTCCCTCCCTCTCTCCCTCCCTCCTTTCCTCTCTCCCTCCCTCCCTCCCTCCCTCCCTTCCTTCCTTCCTTCCTTCTTCTCTTCCCTTCTCTTCCCTTCCCTCCCCTCCCCTCCGTCTCTTCCTTCCCTCTTACCTTCTTTCTTTCATAGTATTAATCTTGACACCATAATTTGGAAGAATCTGATTGGAGAAAAATGTCATGAAGCACAAATGCAGATTTGATATATCTGACCTTTCTTCTCTTCAGAACAATAAATGTCAAATAGCTTAAAATGACAGCCAGGATAACTAGAGATTATTTATATGCTTAAATATTTAGGCGAGAAACATAGTTTAGACTTAAGTCTAATTTACATGAAGATGCTGACCTATGTGAATCAGAAGCACTTTAAGGGAACCATCACAAGCAGTGGTGTTTGCATTTCAGAAAACAGAAAATGTGAAATAGAAAATGTGAAAAATCAGAATAGAGTGAAGTGGTAAATGACCCTTGATAAGTAATGAGAATGTTTGATAACATCAAGAAATTACTTTGCAGCACAAAATTGTGTTTGCATTTTT
Source organism: Papio anubis (assembly GCF_008728515.1). Taxonomy (NCBI): domain Eukaryota; kingdom Metazoa; phylum Chordata; class Mammalia; order Primates; family Cercopithecidae; genus Papio; species Papio anubis. The sequence continues at coordinate 29,716,105 of NC_044989.1, read as the reverse complement.
CATATCTGAGTGGTGTGGTGGCATCTGGAGAAGGACCCACAACCCACATGTCCTCTCCTTTATCTGATGCAAAGTATTTTATATGTGCATGTGTATGTGCATCATTTATCCCCATTTTACTGAAGACACCAACAGAAGGAGGGAGAATTGTCTTGCTCCAGCTGTGTAAATCCTGATAGAAGTATAATGCCCCAGACAGAGTGTAATTCTCTACTCAACCTCACACTCAATTATCATCAGGAACAGGCTCTGAAAGGTGGGTTTCTTGTTTTGTTTTATTTTGTTTAAAGAACTCTGAACATCCGTTAACCCATGTACTTCTGAAAAGAGAGGATACTACATTGTGTTAAGGAAGCAGAATCTGGAATTAGTTCTGAGTTTGACTCCCAGCTCCAGACATTCTTAAGCTGGTATGAAAATAGTTTTTCTGATCTTAGCATCCTCATCTGTAAAATTATAGTACTTGCTTTATAGGGTTCTTTTGATGAGTAAATGAGGTAAATTTTAAAAAGAGTTTAGTATAGCATCTGTCACATGGTTAGAGCACTGAAGATATTATCCATTATCTTCTGTTTTATTATTACTGATGTTGTTATTAATAAAGGGGTTTCCCCTCATTATTTTTTGTGGCTCCCTTTCTATCTCATTTTTGCTGGGATCTAACTATTCTCACAGTTAGAGTTTATCTTGTGGAAAATATAACTAAATAAATGAGGGTCACAATATAATTCTTTTTTGAGACAGAGTCTGGCTCTGTTTCACCTAGGCTGAGGCAGTGGCTGGATCTCAGCTCTCACTGTAAGTCTGGGCCCTGGTTCACCATTCTCCTGCCTCAGCCTCCCGAGTAGCTGGGACTACAGGCGCTCTAAGCACTCCGGCCTGCTAAGTTTTGTATTTTTAGTAGAGATGGGTTTCACTGTTAGCTTGTGGGATGGTCTCTGGATCTCCTGATTCCTTGATCCTCACTTTGCCCTGCCTCCCAAAGTGCTGGGGATTACAGGTTTATTTCACCGCTACCTCCTCCACAATATAATTCTTTAGATATTAAGCACTGGAACAGCTGTTTTGCTCTAAGAGTGAACGTTACCGGAAAACCAATCCTGTCCCATTATGCATTGCCTAAGGATTCCATATTGAACCAGTGAATCTTTTGTTTATTTATTTATTCATGTGGAAGGATTTTAATTAAATCATAAATAATATTTCCAAAGTCAAGATATTCATTGTCAGATCTCTTATTTCACAGCAGAAAAGACCCTATTTCAATAACTAACTATGAAAATTTAAAAACTGTAATATGAGTTGAAGCAGTGGAAGGAGGGAAGAGAGTTCTTCACCAGGAGTTGTGAGATTAGGTTTTCATTTTAGAATATACTAAGTTATTCTTTTTTAATCTGGGCAAATCACCTAAACTTCCTGAGTCTTTGTTTCTGACAAATAAGTGAGTTCTAATCTCTGTCCTTTTCATATTAAAATCCTATGATTCTAACCTATTTTCTGGGCTGATGCTGAAGCATGACTGGGAAGTATTATTTCTATAAACAGTTGCAGGGCCCATTGGAATTTCATAAAGCAGTAATAAGAAATGATCACCTTCTCTGATTCTTATGTAATTGGTAAATTATGATCAGAGCTGCTTACCTCTAATATGCTTTAAAGACCATGACTAGATTAAGAACATTTATTTTTCCTTCTACCCCAAAGGAAAACCCAAGTGATTTTGATGCTTTTCTGGGTGTATAGCAAACTCACCAGAGCTGCGTTGTTATGGGTTTCTGTTCTAATCATTATAGCCAATTGTGTGAACAGAGGCAGTCAATCCATTGATTGATAGACCAACTGATAGATAAATATCTACTTACATAGACACATAGAAACTGTATTTTCTCTTCCTTATTTGGGCAGGGTTTATGTTGGGGTTGGGACTGAGGGACAAGGGAGTGTTTGACTCATCTCTCTCAGATGAGGGACATAGTAGGTGCTCAGTAAATATTTGCTGAATCGGTGAAGGAAGGGAAAAGGAATGAATTAGGGATATAAATGTGGTATATTAAAAGGACTATCTGAGCAAGTTCTTTCTGTCTTTTATAGCCCATGTCCCAGTGAACACAGTATGTGTTTATATATTCACTTGCCCACTTCTTAATGGTTCACTGACTCTTTCCTTAATTCCAATTCTTCCTTCCAACAAATAATCATTGAGACTTCCCATGTGTTCAGGACTTTATACGGTTCTATAGGGTAACAAGCAGTAATTACAAGATGTAGTCCCTGACTTTAAAGAATTTAAAGTCTAATGAGGTAAACAAAAAATATAGGATTTTGAGTCAGAATTTGGGGATTCAAGACTCGACACCATCGTCAGTTAGTTTCATGATCTTCATTTAAACTCTCTGGGTCCTAGTGAAGTGCAGGGATGATAACCCCACCAGGTCGAGGGGATCAGATAAGATGATATGCATAGGTTAGTGCACTGTAAAATCAAAAGCACTGTAAGCATTATAGTACATGCTTTAAAATAATACAAGATGGTGTGAGCTTAAGAGCTAAATGTCTTGGGGCAAAGAACAGTGAGTAGGAGTGGTGAGTACAGGCTTCCTCACAGAGCTGAAACTTGATGGGTTTTGAAGGAGGAGTAGGGTTTGGAATAGTCAGGATGAAAGAGGAATAGCATTCCAGGTGGGAATCACAGAATTTGGAGCACAAGGTCAGTCCAGTTTGTCTTCCTGGAGTGCCTAAAATGAGCCTCATGCTCTGCTGGGCCCTCTCAGTTTGGAGAAGAGATTTTATGTTGGTAAGTACAGTAGGATGGGCAGGATGGGGTCAGGACCTTGGAGAGCAAGCAGAGGGTGTTTGACTTTCTCACAGCAGGAAACAGGCAGCCATCAAAGGCCTGATACAAATAGCATTTTAGGAAGATGAAACTGGTAATGGTGTATGATCTGGATTAGTATGTAGGAACTGAGGTCAGGAATCTGGGGTGGAGGAGAGGGAAGGTTTGGAAATATACAGATTCAGCAGGATGATGGAGAAAAGGATGGCTTCAGAAAAACTTCACAGGCCTTAGCACAAGAGGCTGAAAAAGAGAAATTCAAGTTTTCTAGCACTTTCTGCCAACAAGATTAGAATAAAAATGGGTCATTTGATAGAAAAGAATTTGGGAAGAAAAAACATTGGGGAGGAAGAGTTGAGTTCCATTTGTACCTGGGTAGCTGAGATGATAGCCCAGCTCCAAGCAGCTGCGTCCTGCTAGCTGGAAACGTGGCACTAGAACTCATGTAAGAAGTCAGGGCTGGGCATGGGGATTTGGGTGTCATCAGCACAGAGACTTCTCATGAATTATGCGCTTTGCTTAGAACTTAATTTCATGTTTTTTTGGAAGATAAGAGAAATGAAAAGCTTCCTGAATTATGGATTATGCAACTGTATTCAAAGTAATTCTCTCTTCCCCCCTCCCCTCTGCTCCCCTGATGAATTTTGTGTTCTGTTCTTCCCTTTGATCCACACCCCCTACCCCTAATTCTTTGCAAACTGAGGAACACAATAAACTATTTCTGTCAGATCAGAAGATTGTCAGTGAAGGGAATAAGGTGATCGAGAATGTTCACCAGAAGATAGGCCGATCTTCCAGGCCCCCTCTCCAATCCTTCATAGATCACAGGGAGAGAGACTTTCTCTAGAGGAAAGCAACCATTTATATTTATAGGAGGAAATGTTTAAGGAGCTAAATTCTAAGTTCCCTGGACAGCCCTGTTGTTTGATTTGCAGCTTTTCTTAAGTAAAGCGCTGATTCTCAACGAGAGATGAGCTGCTTGGCCAATAATGCAATCAGATAAAGTAGGGTTTTCAGACCTGGTGGATGGGCTTGAAGCTGGTACTCCTTTCCTGGCACCAAGCTTGCCTTTGTAGTTTGAACTGAGTTAGCATAAACAGCGGGTGCAACACTCAGAAGTTGAATTTTCTTTAGTTTAATCCTCTTTGTCCTCCTCTTCAAAGGGAAAAATTTGCAAGCAGTTTGCTGAGACATGCTCAAGAATTACCTGCCAGAGAGAATATCAGACATGACCTCAGATAAGGCAATGATGAGGAGGGGGGTTGGAGAAAAGAAAAATGTGGCACTGAAGTTTATTGAACATCTATTATATGCCAGGCACTTTACAGACATTCCCATCTAATCTTCACAGCTGCAAGAGATAGATAGTTTTATCTCTGTTTCACAAATGAGGCTCTGTGGAGTTAGGTGACTTGCCCAGGTCAAGTGACTCATAAGTGGCTGAACTGGGATTTGATCTCAGGTTTCTAAGCCTGAGGATCCCCTCCTCATTCCAAATCTGTGCTTTCTTCTCACCCCTGCTGTGAGGGAAAGCTTTCTTTCTTTAAAAAGACATTCAGCTATAATTTTCTGGAAGCCTGTGGAATAGGATGAAAATCGAGTGATTCTCATATCTATCTACTCCTCTTCTATCACTCATTTTCCTTGTCCCTCACTCCTTCTTGATTTCTTTTCTCTTGTTCTCTACCTCTCATAGTGGGATGTGCTCCTTTCTTCTTACATGTCTCTCTTTGGGGTTGAGGGGTTAAAGGATGAGGAGAGTGATGAAGCAGCAGAGTGTCAAGTCCTTCATCTCTCACAGTGTCCTGTGCACTTTTCATCGCCTTTCTGTGAAGCCCAGTCAAGGGCGTGTAGATGGCCCATGTTTGCTGGTTACAGCTTCTGATTGTCATTTTGACTGCAGATAGTCATAGAGTGAAGTACCCACTCTGTGCAAGGCATCACAGTGGGTGCCAGAAAAAATTATTTTGAAGTGACTAAATTGAAGTTTCCTTAAATATAAATGAGTGTGCTTACATTTTGCCTATTTAGGAAATAGGGGCTAAGGAGAAAGGAGTGAGGAAGCCAGAAGAGGAGGCAGCAACCCTGCTTAGAAGCCAAGGAGTTCCCTGGTATACAAGGTGATAGATTCATATGCGGCCTTGGCCACCTGTCCTGGTCCACAATATGGTCCACTGACTGGTCTAAAACTGTTGAGTGTCCAGGGCTCCCTGTTAGATGGCCCATCTCCATTGGCACTGTTCAGGGGGCACCCCATGCAGATTCTCTACTCTCTTTTCTCTTCCCCTGAGATCTATTTATGATAAATGAAAGAATGCATGAACCAGCCTACTCTCAGGATAGATCTGTGCGTGCTTTCTAAAGCCCATTCATCTGGGCAAGACAGGGAAATTGGAGTGGGCCAGAGCCCCTTAAAATGCTCTCAGGTCAGGTCAGCCTTTCAGAGAAGAGTGGCTAATAGTGAGGATTTTAGGTCAGTGAAGAGGTGAGACCAGCTGTGATGCCCATGATGATGATGCCCATGAAGCAGCCACTGCAGTGCTTGGCACATGGTAAGTACATCCTGAATCTTTCAGTCAGAATACATTTGGCTGCAAGTAACAGAGACCCGCTCAGAGTAGCTACACAATCAGGGCCGTGGTCCTTCCTTTCTTCCTTCCTTCCTTTGACAGAGTCTCACTCTGTCACCCAGGCTGGAGTGCAGTGGTGTGATCTCGGCTCACCGCAACCTCTACCTCCCGGGTTCAAGCGATTCTCCTGCCTCAGCCTCCCGAGTGTCTGGGACTACAGGTGCGTGCCACCATACCCAGCTGATTTTTTTGTATTTTTAGTTGAGACGGAGTTTCACTGTGTTAGCCAGGATGGTCTCGATCTCCTGACCTTGTGATCCGCCCGCCTCAGCCTCCCAAAGTGCTGGGATTACAGGCTTGAGCCACCGCGCCTGGCCCTAGGGGTGTGGTATTTCATGTGAGAGCTTGAGAGCACATATGACTCCAGGGTAGGTTACTGCAACATGACCAGCTCAAGAGCCCAGGCTCTCTGTCTTTCTACTCTGCCCTCCTCAGGGTGAGTGGCTGCCCGCAGGGTGATGGGTGGGTGCGGAAGCCCTCAGCACCTTCACACACAGCTGCTTGCAGGGCAAAAAAGGGGCAAGGGTCTCTGGAGAACAAAAACCTTTCCCGAAGGCCCCCACTGGATTTCCTCCTGTGTCCCACTTGCTGGGGCTGCCTCACACAATGCCAAAGTCAATCACTAGAGAAAAGAACACAATTCATAGTCTCAAGCTCGAGTGCACATCACAATCACCAGGAGGGTTTGTTAACACGGGCATTGCAGGGCCCCATCCCCAGAGTTTCTCATTTAGTAGGTCTGGGGCAGGGCCTGAGAATTTGCGGTTCTAGCAAAACCTGCTGGTCTTGGGGTCACACGTTGAAAAGCATTGATTTGAACTATTCAGCAATCATCTCCCAGGCCCAGGGCAGTGCCCCTGAAGTACCTAGAAGCCCCAAATCTGAAAAGAGCAGAGAGTCTGTGAGCAAGAAGGAAAGAGGAAGTGCCTGCCGGGTAGTTACACCATCTTTAATTTTTGGAGTTATAGATGGATATCAAACATTGAGATTAAGTAGACCACCAGAGGTGGTGGTGGTGGCTCCTTCTCTCCTCCCCACCCTTTTCTTCTGTTCCTCCTCTTCTTCCTCACTGTAAACTTCGGTGCCGTCTGAAACTTCTCTGTTTCTGAACATCAAATTCTTCCTTGTTCTGTAATGGGTCCACCCAAAGCTACCATGTTGCGGACATTCAGTCCTGTGGCAAGGCCTGTGGTCTTTCAGTGGGAGCTGAGCTGCCCGAGCTCAGCCATCAGGGAGCTTGATGTGGTGGTTACTTCTAAATGAGCACTCATTATTGATGTTAATTGAACTTGAAGTTAATGAAAAAGGATTATTTTACAGGGCTTAAGTTGAGGCCAAAATTGTTATTACAGGTTAATTATTCTCCTTAAAAGGCACCATTACAACCATGATTGTTTTTTATCAGCTTTTTCTCTGGTGCTGAAAGAGATTTCTTCGAAGGCAGATTCCTGATATAATTAATCACCTCATCTAATTCGTAATCACCAATCACTTCTCTCCAGATAAAGGTTGATCAAAGGGATGTGAGTTGGGTACTCTCCCTTAATCGCATTTGATCAGTTTCAAACAAACCCTTTCTTCTTCTATTTTTGGTTGGGAATATGGCCTTTCACTATGTTTTCAAACCTAAAACTTGGAAGAATTCAGGATGGGTTCACTGAAAAAATCAAACAGGCCTGCTAAGGACAGCTCTAGGCTGCCTGGGGCTGGGGAAGGTGGCAGGAAAGAGAGGCCCTGAGGCCATGGAACTGTGTCATCTGCTGTCCTTTCTCTTCTCCCTCCCTCCTTCTTTTATTCTTCCCTTTCCCTTTTCTCTTCCTCTAGTCTTGCCTTTACTCCTTCCATCCTCCAATCTCATTTTCACTTCTGTCTGACTTTAGGCTCATAATTTTGCCTTTAGATCTGCCTGCTTTTCTTTCATCTTCTCTTTCCTCTTTCCACCTCTCTCTATAGCACAAGCCTGCACACTGGGCTAGAACTTGGGGGAGTCTGTTTGGCTGCTGCTACCAAGGAAAGATAGCATGGGCCACGAGAAGGACTCTCACCGCACCCAGGGATAAGGGCAGGGTACAGGAGGGGCATGGACATTTGAGAAAAGCCTGAGAAGGGTAAAGGCTCTTCCTTGAGAGAAAGGGAAGGCTGAAGGGAATAGGATTGAGCTACACAATTATAAAAAGCCCTAGGTAGGAGGAGGAGAGATTTAATCACGAAGTCCCAGGGTAACTGAATGAGAGAGGAGGTCTTGAGGCTTTAGCACCCTGTCTCACAGTGCCACACTGCTGACTGGTGGAGGGAGGAGCTGTCAGGGAAATCCTGCTGAAAAGTCACCAGAGACAATCCTCCCTGGGGCCCCCACCCCACCATCTCCCACTCTGATGTCCCTGGTAACAGAACAAATGCACCCTTCCCTTCCTCTTTACAATTATTTTTCAACTGAAGTATTATTTATGAAAGTGACATGTGAATGTACTCTCCTAACTTTTTCTTTCTTTCTTTTTCTATTTATTTATTTATTTATTTATTTATTTATTTTTGAGATGGAGTCTCGCTCTGTCAGTCAGGCTGGAGTGCAGTGGTGTGATCTCAGCTCACTGCAAGCTCTGCCTCCCAAGTTCAAGTGGGTTCTCCTGCCTCAGCCTCTTGAGTAGCTGGGATTACAGGCACCTGCCACCACACCCAGCTAATTTTTTGTATTTTTAGTAGAGATGGGGTTTCACTGTGTTGGCCAGGCTGATCTTGAACTCTTGACCTCAAATGATCCACCCACCTCAGCCTCCCAAAGTGTTGGGATTACAGGCATGAACTACCACGCCCGGCCTCTCCTAACTTTTTAAAGGTGGATTGTAGATCTCTATTTACATCTACATCTATCTGTATCTAAGCTCCCCTTTGCTCAAAACATCCACCTAGGCTCTTCCTCCTTCACTAGAGATAACCAGTGTTTGTAGTTTGGTGTGTATTCTTCCCAATATTTCCATGTATTTACAGAATACAGAAACCTGCCTCTGTGAGGTAACGAAAACCCAAGCTGAGCATCTTCTTACAATGACCTTGTATTGTCCAATGGGATGGTGTGGAGGTGCATGATGGAGATTTTATTTTCTTAAAAGAACTTTTATTGTCCAGTGGGATCATGTGGAGGTGCTCCACACTTGTCTTAGCTTGTGAGAGCTGCCATCAGAAAATCCTACAGAATGGGAAGTTTGCAGCAGAAATTTATTTTCTCACAGAAATTTCTTGAGGCTAGAAGTCCAAGATCAAGGTGCTACAGGGTGGGTTTCTCCTGAGACCTCTCTCCTTGGTTTGCAGGTGGCTGTCTCCTCTCCATGTCCTCACAGAGCCTTTTCTCTTTGTCTCTTCCTCTTCTTATAAGGATGCGAATCCTGTTAGATTAGAGCCCCACCCTTATTGACCTCATTTAACCTTAATTACCTCTTTAAAGGCTGGATCTCCAAATGCAGTCACATTGGGGATTAGGGCTTCAACAGATGAATGAACGTGACTTAGTCCACAACAGCACAAAATCTGCCCTCCCAGCTCTGTGCTTTTGTCGAGACATTCCCTCTTGGGGGTGGAGGGTATGCTTTCTATTCTTCATCCTGGGAAATGTTCTTCATACCTTAAGTTTCCACTCAAATGTCAACTCCTCTAAGACACATTTCCTCTGCAGCCCGGCTCCTTGCTTCCACGCAAGAGCTTTGTGCTCCCCGAGAGCTTGTGACCCCTGTCTTGTAGGAGCTCTTTTTGTCCTGCAGCTTCTGTGGCAGTTTGTCTCCCTGCACCCACACTACCATACCTACTCTCCCATTGCAGGGAACAGTTCATGGATCCTAGGGACACATTCAGTAAGTTTCCCTTACTTCAGGATGGAGAGAGCTGTGTCAGAATGTTCTGGCATCAAACACAGTATGTGGGGAATGTAGGGAAGACCAGGGAAAAAGAGAGACCCATAACCTGTAGCCAACCCTCTTTCTTCACCCCAAGCCACTGAGAATGCTGGACAGCCAGGATGTCACTCCTGTGGTCCTCCCTTCAAAAACACATTGGCCAAAAGAAATGACCTAGTAGAACAGATAAACTGGCCAATAAGATGGTAATTAAGCAGATGGAGGCTCACAATGAATGGTTGAATTGAGATGGTTAGGGATCTCCCGAATAAGCCAGTGGAAGGACTACTAAAAGGCACATATCATCTAGAAGGAATAACATAATAAACTATGGCCAATCATGCAACACTCATTTAAAAGACTGAATTCCTTTCTGCGTTGTTTCCTTTCTCTGGTTTCTGAAGGCATTGGTGTTGGTAAAGCATTCTGGGGCTGGACCGTGGTATAGCCAGGCTCACAGCCACAGACCAGGGATCCCTGGAGCTGCAGCTTCCTGCTTCCAGCCTCAATTCTTGTCTCTCTGCCAAGCCTTTCAGTCTCAAACTTTCAGCTCATCGCCCTTTCTCCTTTAAAGAAAAGCTCTGTGTTTTAACCTTTGTTCACTTTCAATGTCTTTCAGAATGAATAAAGACTTTCTAATGGAATCTCAGTGCAGTGTAGTGTGGTCTGCCTTCCCAAGTTGTCACCCCTCCACAGTGCAGAGTGCTGGGGAGGAGGTCATCCTGAGTAACAACTTTCAGAGCTAATTAAGGTTTTACATCATTCTAGAGAATTAGGATCAACCAGCGGCCCTTGTGTGTAACTTGCCAAATCCAAATCCTGCCTTATCTCCAGGCATAAAAGCCACATTAAGTTTTAAGACCTGATTCAAAAACACATTATGGATAATGATGACACCTTGATATTAAGTCTTCAGAAAGGAGTCTGGGCACATGACTTGACATATGGAGGTTTTACCACTGATGGAAATGTGGGGCTTTTTATGGTTCCCATTGATTGTTAAACAAATGCTACATCTCTCTATGGGAGATATTGACCACCAAGTGCATTTAAGAGGAGTTTGTCTGTGTATGTGTGTGTGTGTGTGTGTGTGTCTGTTTTAAGCATCATCATTCTCACAGATACTGGTATGTTCCCCTCATCCTCCTGGAAAAGCAAAATAGTTGAGAATTGAAAGGGAGTCCAGAATCACAGACTATTGCCTTCAAAAAGGTGCTTTAGAAGTAAGAATGAAACGTTCATAGCATGATATCACCCTGACTTTTACAATTTCATTTTTCTGTACTAGAAGAAAATATCCTGGACTTGAAGTCACTCTGCTTGGGGTCTTGCTGGTCCCCACTAATTAACTAAGTTATCTTAGATAAGTTATTGATAGTTTTTTCCCTACCCCCGCTCCCCAGGTTATTGGTAGTTGTGAGAGCTAACACTTTGTTGAATGTTTTCTCCCCTGCAAAAATCAGGCTTAACCTCCATTTCTCATGTAGCCCTCCCAGCAATGCCATGTGGGGGATAGTATTGATTTTCCCATTTCACAGAGGCTTAGAGAGGTTGTCCCTTGCCCAAGGATCTCACTGTTCAGTTGTGGAGCAGGAGCTCAGGGCTCCTGGACCCCCAGACACCTGCTCTTAGCCCCAATGTTATGCTGCCTCCCCTGGGTTTAACACCACCATCTACAACAGCAGCAAATATTCATTGGGGGCTACCATGAGCCAGGCACTGTGAAGGAAATGGACATGGCCCCTGCCCCCAGGGTTTGCAGATGAGGACAGCTAAGTTCTCTCTGGGTTTCTTGATCGTTTTCTATCATAAGAAAAGGGTTTGGGTCCTTGACACCCTTTTCAACTTGAAAGTTTATGAGCACTTAAATTATTTGCGGTGACTTCTAGTTTTCCATTTCTTCATTCGTATCACCAGTTACCCGCTTGTATTGGGTGACTGTCATGTGCCAAGCACTCTGCTAAGGGTTTTTGTAGAACTACTGAATTTTGTCCTTGTATCAGTCCATAAGAGACTGCAAATGAGGAAATGGAGGTTCAGAGTTTGCCTTGCTCAAGGTCATTCTGCTGGTAAATGTCAGAGCTGGGATTTGAACTCAACTCTGTCAGCTCCATGCTTTTCCCCATGGAAGCAACTTCTTGAGCCACTGTTCTTAAAATTCAGTAAGTCCCATTCATTTAAACGAGCTAATTTCTGTTATTACAGATATTATGGAAACAGTAATCTATGTAACCGAGTCATCTGGAAGCGTGCGCTGCAGTCTGCTTATTAGAGGCAGGATTGTATACCAGGGAATTCAGACCTGAACAGGACCGAAACCTTGGTGTTTGGTTGCTGAGCTGAGAAAGAATCCTGGAACCTTCCCCACAGTGAAAGTTAACATTTTGACACTTAGAATCAAACTCGGGAGGTTGTTAGTTATAGCAATAACAATAACACAAAGAGCTAATATTTATATACCTCTTTATAGTTTCCCTGGACCTTCCACATCCATTATCTTATTTGATAAGAAGAAAAGAATAATGGAATGAATTGGGAGCTGGTGAACATATAAATTGATACTGAGTCTGCACAGCAGAAAGTCAGAGCAATGAGAAAAAGGAGCAGGGTCACTCATCGGAAGCAGATGGGCTTATCTTTAAATACCTGATCAGGAAGGTGGCTGAGCAGTAGATAAATGTAAAAAGGACCATGAAGCTGAGAATAAATGGAGCAATCTTTTTCTGAATGGAAAGTGGCTAAAATCCCAGGGCCAGGGAAGGGGAGGGGTGGAAATATTCAAGAATTATGGCCTGAGAAGAATCCGTAAAGCTGTCAGGCAGCAGGGGCAACAACAGCACATCAGGAGTGGTCCAGAATTGATGGTCCCATAAATCAAGGGGGGAAACATTATGGCCAGTGCAAGGCAGCACTGTGCCCTAATGGGGAATGGGCTGGAGGACTTTATAAAACTGGGTCGGCCAGGCTCTAGGCGCGATGGAATTGACCGAGTCAACCTTGGAAAAGCTCAAAATTCAGCACGTTTAAAAAAATGGGCTAGTTGGTGCTTAGATCATTCTGAGGATCCACAAGTCATTCTCCCCCCTCTACCACAAACTTACTTAAAAGGAAGAAATATTATATACCGTTGGGAAGTATGTGTGTGGGAGCAGGGAAGAGGATGCATTCTCACTGCATCAATGTGCGTAGAGTCAGTCTGGAGTGTGGGGAGAGTCTGGGCTCCAGCATGGGTGGTCATGGTGTCAAGTCTTAGGTCTGCCACTTACCAATCATGTGACTGACCAATCCCTTCAGCTCTCAGCCTTCAGATTTTCTCTACAGAACAGGGACAGTAATATCTTAATAATTGCTCATTGTGAGGGTCCAACAGGCTGTTTGATTATAAAGTGCTTAGCACAGAGTTTAGTACAGATAAGTGATTAGAAGCAATTATTAGAGGGAACAGTGGAACTACCCTTCACTCAGAAATCATAGTCCAACAGATGAAGAGTATGGTGGACAGTTTTCACTTGGTTATGCTGCATGAATAACCTCAAATTCTTGATACTTTCCAGCAACTTTATTATTGATGTTGCTTGTTGGTGTAGTGGGATGGCTGCTGCTCTGCTTCAGGCTGTCAGTAGATTCACATCTGCTCCATGCATCTTCTCATCCCATGATCCAAGATGAAAGGGCTTCTCCTATGAGAGCTGAGTATTTTCAGATCGGAGGAAACTAGAGCAAGAGAGCTCTGAGAACCTCTTGAAACTGCCACATTGCCCCTTCTGCACACATTCCAATCAGCAAATGAAATCTTGAAGCCAAGGCCAACATCAGTGGACAGGAAAGCACATCCTTCCGTGGTGGGGGTGCAGGTAGTAGGAAAGACTGAATATTTGCAAGACAGTAATAGGGTCTGCTTCAAGGGGCATGGTTAGGACCATGGTTGTGCATAAAAAGCCAGTTGACTGGGTTAGGGAGAGATTGGTTGAACTCAGTCAAGCCAATGTTTACTAAAGCAATAGACATATGGTCAGAGAATGAGCTTTTGCTGAGTCTTTCTCTTGATGCTAGCATTGTATAGAGAGAAGCTGGATGTCAGGATGACTGTGCCCTTCCTTGCAGTCCTGCTGCATCTAAGCTTCCACCTGTGACATGGCACTGACCTTCCTTATCAGCCCCTGCAGCGCCTAGGCTTGGGTAGCATGTGGTCCCAGGCAAGTGTGAACTGATGGTGAGTGAGTCTCTCTCTAAGCAGCTGGATGTAAATGTTAACACTTGTTTCCCAGGCAGCATCAGAATTCAGCGTTTTCTTATAGTTCTTATGGTTCTCCCCAGAACTAGAAAATGTTCTTTTTTATAGGCCTTGGATTTGTCATTTTAAATGAGATGGGATAGAGTGATCTCTAAGGCCATTTGCAGTTCCTGTGGTCTATGACCATGATAATTTTACAAGTGTAGAGAAGGCATGTGAAGTACTTGATCTGAAACATGCTAATGCAGTAAGTGTTATGCTAACACTGTGCTCATTTAAGATGCATGGTGTTATCCACATTGCTGTAAGTAGAGGTTGTCACCCAGCATCCTCTGTAGGTCTCCTGTACCCTGCAGTTTCTCCTACTCTCACCTCTTTTAAAAAATCTGCTGTAAGGCATCCTTAAAGTGTGCATGTCTAACCATTGTTTACACTCTTGAAGGAGATGAGCCTTTACCCCCAAAGGAAGGGCTTTCTAATACTGTGATGTTACAGTATTGTGAGTATTGATAAATACTTACAGAGCCTCCATTATGTTTCCTCCCAAGCTATGTGCTTTCATTTATGTTGTCTCTTTCAATCCTCACAAAACCCCCTTGAAGAAAATATTAGTATCCCCATTTTTATAGATAGAGAACACCGAGTTCCAGAGAAATTAACTTACCCAGTCATACAGCCAGGAACAGCAGGTGTGAGATTTAAACTTAGGTCTTCTTCACTGCAATTTCCATTCTATTCAGTTCCTCTTTTATTATGTTTTGATAAGATGTGTGCTGAGCTACGAGTTGGGGGCTTCCTTCTAAGACTTGAGAGGTCTTCTGGCCTGTGTGGCCTGAGGCAAGTCTCCAATAACACAGGATTGAGGCAAGGGAACAGTTAGCTACCAGGAGACCTTGGTTCTTAGATAGAGGGACACAGCTGATTAAGTCACTGGTTTAAGATGAGTCATATATGTGAAGCAGGGCTGATGGCAGCTACCCTGCCACCCTCTTAGAGATTCAGAGGGACCCTGGAGAGAGAATATAGGTAAAAATTCTTTGTAAACTATTTAATATCATTCAAATAGATGGCGTTGTTGTTGGTTCTCTTTAGAAGGAAATGGGAACAAACCTAACTGGCATTTTCCCTCAACAGAGGTTCTGCCTGAAAAGGCAATCCTGTCCCCTAAAATGTTTGTTTTGAGGGTTCTAGGACACAGGGCAAAGAATATCACGCCTATAACCTTTTTGTAGTAGAGAGTACAACAGAGAATTTCAGACTCACTTTTGGAAAACTCAGTGCCTAGAAATCTAGATTTCTACCAAAGGCATTGGTGGATTCAGGCCCAGGCTTGTTTGACTCTGGAAACTTCCACTGTTTCCTTCTGTAACAGTACTAATACTTAGGTTAGGTATGGTACTAAAAGGGGTTACCAAATATAAGACATAGCCCCCTTCATTCTAGTGCCACATGGTCTGTTTGATGTGGGAAAAGGCACACTGACATAAAACAGCAAAACCAAAGCGCTAAGGGGCAGAGGGCATGGAGTCGATTGTCAAGATAAATGCCTGGTTAAAGACCAGGCAGAACTTGTCTCTCTCCTACTTGTAGATGCTCTATGTTCAGCTGAGATTGGAAATGGCCTGGAAATCCTTGCTTAGGGGACTGGAAACCTCTGGATGTACACATGTTTTGAAGCATTTCTCTATAATGTCTTTGTAAAGCATCCTGCTGTCTTGTTTTTTCAGCTTGCTTTCACAAGATGGTCCAGTAACAGCTGGTTGTGGTTCTTATCCTTCAATAACTTGGGTCATAAAGAGGTGAAATGGCTACCCAGTCATCCAGGACTGGCAGTACCGGAGTCTGTGTCCATCACAGGGCCTTTAGGCACGTCACCTGACTGGCTGCCCTCCTGGCTTCTCTCTCTCTTTCTCTCTCTAGATGTAGATGTAGATATAAATATAGATATAGATATAGATATTGATATTCCACAGCAGTACTGGGGGTCTGTGCATGGCCAGACCCAGGAAGGGGCTGTTTTCCCCTGCTTTCTCTCTGCTGTCACTTTCTGTCCACAGCCTCTCCCCTACTCTATCTCTCTTTCTCTCTCTCTCTCTCTCTCTCTCTCTATTCTTTAAAGGAAAAAGTCATTTTAAGGAAAATAGATCCTATGGGAATGATAATTTATAACACCTGATAATCTAGACATTGCCATATTTTATCTAGAGGTTTATATTTCCTGTAATCCTGCTTTGAATGGTATCGTTCCTTAAGCAAGTAAACATTAGTAAATAAAATTGTGTTAACATTGATTATTAGCTTATATATGATTATATATAGAGTATATGATATATGTGTATATATACACACGTATATACACACATATGTATATATGTACATATGTATATACACATATATACACATATATGTGTGTATATATACATATGTGTGTATATGTGTGTATATACATATATATGTGTGGATATGTGTGTGTGTGTGTGTGTGTATATATATTCCTTTTTTTTCCCTTTCTTTCCTCTACAGAGAAACCATTGTATATCTCTGGAAACATTTAGTTCTATTTAAATGTGCTTTAAAATGCAACTAAGTAAAAAGAGAACTTTTTAAGAAGAAAGCTTAATATGAATCTAGCCAGACTAGATTTATATTCAAAGTCACTTTTCGGTTCAAATTAACTTCTACTCAGTGGTTTTCAAACTGTGTTTGGAGACAGAGATACTCCCATGGTTGATTCAGTCACAGCTACTCACTCTCATTGGTTTTATACATTGGGATTTCCCTTAGGACTTCACTTAACAAAATGTTCTATTTCAAATAAACAGCTTGAAAATCCCACTTTCACACCAACAGTGAGCTCCCCAGGAGTCAGAAGGAAATGGTGTATTGGATGTTACAGTAACATAACATTTTTCTGATTGTGAGGAAACATCTTAGAAATTGGCATGTAACTTTTTTAATGCATTTCAAGGCCACTGGTGCCATGTGCCTCTGAGTTTGGAAGCTGGTTTGGTAGCTGGAACAGCTTGCTCCAGTGGAAATTCTACACAGGGCAAAATCTGCACTTGTTTTGATGGGAAAAAGGGAAAAGTCCCTTTAAAGAAAACAGGTCCTATGGGAATGATAATTTATAACAGCTGATAATTAATCTAGACATCACCATATTTTATCTTTAGGTTTATATTTCTTCTAATCCTGCTTTGAATTGTATCATTCCTTAAGTAAGCAACTAAATATTAGTAAATAAAATTGTGATCATTGATCATTAGCTTAATACATAAGTTCCTTTAAAAAAACAAAAACAAACCAAAAAAAAACCAATTTATTGGACCATGTGCTCAATGTCTACAGGCCCAATCCTCCACAGCTAGGAACAGCCATGGTAATTGGATAATTGACTTATATTGCCAGAAACCAAGACATCAATATTTACTAGTTAGCAACTAGCTGAGTCACAGGTCTCGCACGAGCCTCAAAGAGGTGATAAACCACCAGTGAGTCCTCCTCTCACAACCAGCTTTTTGGACTCACTCTCTCCTCAAAGTGGATGGCAGAGACAGGGTACCCAGAAGGCTTTATGATTACCTGACCTGACATTCTCATTTGCCAAAGGTTTTCCTGGTAGCCTCTTGTGAAATCTAAACATAGGGATGCTTCTTTCTTTTGAAGCAAAGGTCTTTTAACATAGCAGTCCTTCCAGTAAGCACAAGAAAAGATTGGCTGTCTGAGTTTTAAATTAAATGAAGCTACCCAGAAATGAGACAACAGGAACAGTAACAGACAGGATTTTGGTGCAATGGAAGATGCAACATAATGGGCTTGTCAAGCCTTTCCTACTCACAGTGTGACTTTTAAAATGTCCATATTGGCATCGCTTGGGAATCTGTTAAAAATGTAGAATCCAGGGCCCAACCCCAAGGCCTACTGAACTGGAATTTGTGCTTTGACAGGATTCCCAGGATGACAGTTTAAAAATATAGGCCCAAAGTCTTTGATCCTCCTCTCACTGAGAGGTGATGGGCTCTATGTCCCTGCCCCTTGAATATGGGCAGGGTTGTGACTGTTTGACAACTAGTGTGTGGCAGAAGTGACCCAGGATGACTTCTGAGCATAGGACAGAAAAAGTCGTGCAGCTTTCTTCTGATTCTCTTCAGATGCTCACTTTGGGGGAAGCCAGCCGCCATTTAAGACCTCCAAGTGCTCTGAGATACCCATGAAGGCACTGTGACCAACAGCCCCAGCTAAGCCCAGACTTCCTAACATTCTTGCTAGATTGTCAGGCATATGAATGAAGCCATCTTGTGCCTCCAAGACCAGCCATCTGCCAGCTGAATACCACCAAGTGACTCCAGCTCATGCCACATGGAACAGAAGAATCACCTAGTTAAAACCATGCCTGAATTTTGGAACTATGGCATTTATGAGATATCATAACAATGGTTGTTGCTTTAAACCACTAAATTTTGGGGGTAGTTTGTTAGGCAGCAAGCTACCTGGTGAACTGTAGGCCCAGTAAAATGTGAAAGCACTGGACAAAACAGCAATAATCAATCATTCAGGGAGGCATTGAGAAAATTCCACAGAGTAGACAGAATGCTTGGATGGATTAAAATATTTCTGATTTCAAGTGAGAATGTTCCTCATTCAGTCTTTCTCTTCCTTTCTTTACTCTGTAAACCATGGAAAACCTTCTGATAGGAATTTGAAAATTGGCATTTAATAAATATCTAATTTACCAGGAGTTGAGCTAAGTGCTACACTGTGTTATATCAGCTAATCTTCATAAAAACCTTTTGAGCTAGGTATGATTATTCCCATGTTGTAAATGATGGAACTCAGGCCAAAAGGGGTGATATAACTTGGGCAAAGTGAACTGCTAGAAGTTAATTGTAGGTCTGTCTGTCTTGAGCGTCTCTTTCACCTGGGTTTTGATGGCAGGAGGCTGAGATGCACTTGACCACAGTCCTGACAAGGTACTGTTTGTTAGCTAAGGGCAATTTTCCTTCTTTCTCTTCCCTTATGGGAGTAAATGGACATGACAAGCCTGAGTTTTGAGTTGCATCTCTTTTTCTATTTAGTCTCTTATGAAAGGGCTACCAAAGACCAAGTTACAGGCAAATAGTGAGGTATGGGGCCAGGGTACTACACGTGCATGATGGATTGTTCTTAGTTAACTGGCTCAAATGTACACTTGACTTTTGAACAACCCCTGCACAGTTGACCCTTTTTTACACAGTCAAAAATCCAAGTAGAACATTTGACTTCTCAAAAACATAACTATTATTATTAACCACTAATAGCATACTGTTACCGATAACATAAACAGTCAATTAACACATACTTTGCACATTATATGTATTGTATACTGAGTTCTTACAATAAAATAAGCCAGAGGAAAGGAAATGTTATTAAGACAATTATAAAGAAGAGAAAATACATTTACTATTTATTAAGTGGAAGTGGATCATTACAAAGGTCTTTGTTATCTTTAAGTTCAGTAGGCTGAGGAGGAGGAGGAAAAGGATGGGTTGGTTTTGCTATCTCAGGTGGCAGGAGCAGAAGAGGTGGAGGAGGTAGAAGAGAAGGCAGGCCTTCCTGTTGTACAACTCCAAACCTGTCTCTTTTCTCTTCGAGGTTTAGGGGTTAGCAGCTGTATTGATAAGTCCTCATCATAAACCTATTTGCATTTGCACAAAATGGTAGAGTTAGCCTATCCCTTCCTCCGTTGAATCACGGTGCTCACTTCTCTTCCTTACTCGTAAGTGTTCTTTGTGGCCATTTCTTTTCTGAATAGGGCACTTTAATCTGCATTAAAAATCTATGCAGACAGATATCCTTTCTCCTAGATAATAGGAAGGCATATGTGGTGTAACTTTATGAAAATACCTAGTTATTTCTGTCTGACTTTTTTGCTTTCTCATTTCTCTAAAAATATTTCTATACAATATCAATTCTTTCTTCCACCATGTGCTTTGGTTTCAGTGCCCATATCATAGAAGGATACATGTTGCAAAAGAAGTAAAAAGCAGTTTTGAGTAATTAGAACCCTTTTTCTAGATTGTCTACTTTCAATTTGTTTTCTGTCACTGCTTCTTCTGTGTCTTCCTTGTCATCATCTGGCACTGGTTTGGAGGCACTCATCTCCATCAAGTCATCTTCTGTTGATTCCTTTGGTGTGGTTTCTATTAGCTTTTGAACTTCTCCAAGACCCATATCTTGAAAACATTCATTCTCCACCCTTTTTTGCCATTTCCATAATCTCTTTCCTGATTTCCTTGATTGTCAGAAAACCCACAAAATCATATATAAAACCTGGGCATGGTTTTCTCGAGCAGGAATTGATTGTTTTGGGCTTGATGACTTTCACAACTTTTTCTATAATAACAGTGGCATCTTCAATGTTGTAATCCTTTCAGACTTTCACGATGTTCTGTCTGTTGGAGTTCTCTTCTATAGCATTGACAGTCCTTTCCATAGAGTATCATGTGTAATGAGCCTTAAAGGTCCTTGGAACCTGCTGATCTAGAGGCTGAACTATAGACATTGTGTTTGGAGGCAAGTAGAATACTTCAGTACCTTCATTGTTGAACTTACAGGTTTCTGGGTAACAAGGGGCATTATCCAATATCAAAAGAACTTTAAAGGGCAGTCCCTTACTAGCAAGGTACTTCCTGATTTCAGGGACAAAGCATTAAGGGCACCAATCCAGAAAAAGGGTCTCAGCATCCAGGCCTTCTTGTTGTACAACTCCAAACCTGTCTCTTTTCTCTTCGAGGTTTAGGGGTTAGCAGCTGTATTGATAAGTCCTCATCATAAACCTATCTGCATCTGCACAAAATGGTAGAGTTAGCCTATCCCTTCCTCCTTTGAATCACGGTGCTCACTTCTCTTCCTTACTCGTAAATGTCCTTTGTGGCCATTTCTTTTCTGAATAGGGCACTTTAATCTGCATTAAAAATCTATTCAGGCAGATATCCTTTCTCCTAGATAATTTTCTTCATGGCATCTAGAAACTCTTCTGTTGTCTCGGTCAGCAGAAGCTGCTTCCCTGTTATCTTGACATTTTTATAATCTGAACTTTTTCTTAAAATTATCAAACCATCCTTTGCTGACATTACCTTCTCCAGTTTTAGATCCTTCACCTTTCTTTTGCTCTAAGTCGTTACATAATGACTTGGCTTTTTCTCAAATCACATTAGAGTCTATAGGTATGACTTTCTTATAACAATCCTGCATTCATATAAAAGCTTTATTTTCAATCTGACATAAAAAGGTATTTCCCCCAAAGTGCAAGGTTTTTATGCCTGCAGGTATAGCCACAGCAATGGCTTCACATTTTTTTTCTTTTTCTTTTTCTTTTTTTTTTTTTTACAATTGTCCTTATGCCTGATTCATTTATCTTGAAATGGCTGGCAGCTGCAGCTGCAGACCTCAATCTTTGGCACATATCAAGCAATTCCTCTTTTTCTTGTAACATCATAACTTTTCTCTGCTTCTTGGGAGCACTTCCAGCATCACTAGTGTCACTTTGTACGGGCCCCATGGTGTTATTAAAGGTTTACAGTATTGCACTAAACATGATGAATAATATGTGAGAACCATGAGAGATCACATTTTACTGTGATATGAAATTTACTGGAGAGAAAACTACTCATGTAGAGAAGATTTTAAACAGATACAACACTTGACCTCTTGCAATAGTAACAGGTGGTCATGAAACTATTACAGTAGTACAGTATGAACTAAAATTAATTTCATAGTTATGATTTAATGCTGCATCTTTACATTTGTTCACATTTCTCTCAATTATGAATGATGCCATACACAGTCTGTGTGTGCACAATAAGTTTTAATACATTTTAACTTATAGATTTGTGTATATTTTATGGTAGTAAATGATAAAATAGACTAGTATCTATGTATATTTTATGATTCATAACATACATAACTTTTTCTCATTTTTTTGATATTTCCAGGCTATGTAGTATATCTATGAGTTTTCTCAAACTGTCACAAATCTCCAAAAAATTTTTCAATGTATTTATTGAAAAAAAATTCACATATAAGTGAACCCGTGAGGTCCAAACTCATGTTGTTCAAAGGTTATCCATATTTAAATGGCATATGAGAAAATTCCATCTTACTTTTCAAGGAGTGAGTAGGTCTGAGCCTAGTTTTTACCCCATTGAATCTGAGTTAGTTGGCTTCTCTGTATTCATCTCTTGGGAAAAGAACACGTTTCAATTCAGCATTCTTTACTGAGGGCCCCTGTGAGCCTGGTGTGATGCTAGACACTATTGGGGAGATACAGTGGTAGACCAGTCATAGCACCCATCCTCAGAAATTCATCATCATGCACCAATGAATATCAGAGGGCAGTGGCCAGAGGATGGAGAGTCTGGGAAGGTTTTCTGGTGAAGATGGCCTAAACATGGGCCTTGAAGGAGTTCACTGAAAGTAAATGAGCTTAACAGCATTAAGACAGTAGGATACTTAAAGGAAAGACCTAGAATAAGGAAAAGACCAGGTTGGGGAATGGCTGGCAGACCTCAGTAGCTGGAGTTAGCACAGGCTTGGTTGCTGGATAACCATTGTTTTGCCCTGTCTAACAGGGAAGTAAGGGATTCTTTAATGCTGTGCTTCCTTCTTTGCCCTGCCCTTCCCTGCCCTTCCCTTCCCTTCCCTTCTTCCTTCCTCCTTCCTTTCTCCCCCTCTCTCTGTCATCTCTCTCTCTTACCCCCTGCTCCCGTCCTTCCTTCATGAAAAAATTATCTATCAATATAAACATTAAGCTTACTTGCGCTTCCATTTATGACCAAGGAAAAATATTTGAGTAGTAGGTAGAGTTTAGCAAATAAAAATCAGCTTTAGCAAATAAAATACATGATGATCAGTTAAGTTTGAACTTCAGATAATCACCTCTGATGTTACAATATTTGGGATACACATCACTAAAAGTTGTATTGTTGTTTATCTGAAAGTCAAAATTTAACTGGGTGTCCTGGATTTTATCTGGCAACTTTAGCATTAGGTAAATATAACAGTTCTTTTGACTTCTCAAGCTAGGCGAAGTGATGCTTCCTTGGTATTATCTAGTTTGTTGTTGTTGTCGTTGCCTGTCTGTTGCCAGGCTGGAGTGCAGTGGTGCGATCTCAGCTCACTGCAGCCTCTGCCTCCCATGTTCAAGCAATTCTTCTGCCTCAGCCTCCTGAGTAGCTGGGACTACAGGTGCGCGCCACCACACCCAGCTAATTTTTGTATTTTCAGTAGAGATGGGGTTTCACCATATTGGCCAGGCTGGTTTTGATCTCTTGACCTTGTGATCCATCTGCCTCAGCCTCCCAAAGTGCTGGGATTACAGGCATGAGCCACTGCACCCGGCCTGGTATTATCTAGTTTTTATAAACAAATTACGTTTCGATTTAACCCACTGTAATAGTTTATGTTGAGACATTATGTTTTGCTTCATACTTTTTATTGTTTCTATTTTTTAGAAAAATGACCTGTTTGCAATTTGTGGCTTAGTTTCTTCTTGTCTGGCTTTATTCTCTTGATTTTAACACTTTCCTGTCTGACAGTCGAGTTCTAGAAGTTGTTCTGCTTCAAATCCCTTGAGGTTTGTTTTGAGGGGACATAGACACTCTCTCACACACCTACAGCCCTTCACAACCTTTTCTGTTTCGTGGCCAGCTTAGAAATGATTAAGTTTATTGAGGCAGCCTCAAATGGAGTCCCTGTTTGCAGATGGAGGAATTGGGTGGGGGGACTGTGATGTGTGTGTGGGTCTTCACTGAGCTGCTGTAGGGCTGAGGGTCAGATGAGAAGGGCAGAGCCAAAACAGTCACATCCCATTCTGCAGGCTCCTTTGGCCTACTGAACTGAGGAAGCTCTAGTCGTTTCTCCCTGCAATCTGCTGGGAGTAGAAACTACAGAAAATTTGAAGTTTAAAATGAGGGAAAGTGGGGGAGTACATGCAATGAAAATAAGAATGAGAGAATAATTCATTTTGACTTGGAAAAGGTGAAAAGTATCATTTTGACTTGGAAAAGATGAAGAGGGTGGGGAATTGGGAAAAGTTTCATGGAGGAAGTGGCATTTCAGCTGAGCCTTAAAACAGTTGGGTAGAACTTTTGCCCCATTCTTGCCTGTGAAATTTCCTTTCCTCTCCCAGTTCTATCTCATTACTTTGTAAAGAGTTGAACAGCCTACGCAGGAGGCGGGGAGACAGCCAGCAGCCTGTTGTGTCTGGACAAGCTGGCAGGAGGGCCCACCCCACAAGCACAAAGTTTGCCATGCCTGACAATGCCACCATACCCTTTGCTCCAAAGTCAGAACAATTCAGCCCCATCTATCTTTCTTGCTTCCTGGAAGACACAGAAATGCTCCTCTTTGAAATTTGATAAAAGCACCAACTTGCCAATCAGAAGAGGGAAGATCATAATTAATGATAATAGCCTGGTTTTAATTATAGCTATTTAGCAAGTTAGCAGAACAATACCAGTAAAACAGCTCGACACTGAATGGGTCGGGAGCAGCCTGCTGCTTCCTTCAGCGTTCACATGGTGGCCCTGGAACTTTGCAAGGCTCAGCTCTTTGGAAATGGAGGGATTGCAAATGAGGGCAAAGCAACCTGCATTCCTCCTTCTCCAGTAAGAGATTTCTACCTTTCTCTGTTCCACACGATTTGCAGGTGCATCTAGCATGAGCTGGTTGTCCCTGAGACTACACAGTTGAAGACGGACCTGTGTTCTGTTGGAGTAGAGGCAAGAGCTCAGATATGCATATTACAGTGAGGACCCTTAGTTGAACTGTCCATCCTTGGCTCCTTTCTCTGTCCTGGCCAGACCTAGACTACTAGAAAGTTAACTCTGAAAGGGAATTTAGAGATCCTCTAATCCAGAGACCTTCAAACTTTTTAAGGCCAGAAGAGCTACTGTAATTGAAGAGGAAGAATGAGAAAGTGGCCACAAAACCTTGATTCCAGCCTCCATCTTGCCAATGGCTATACTATAGCCCCATGGTCGCTCCATGAAACCCTTAGGATTCCTTAAAGAAGCAATTATTCAGCCTCATTTTTATGGCATGGGTACTAGAAGAAATGTGGCTTTCCTATACCCAAGCAAATAGATATTGTGAGATTTAAAACCCAGATCTCCCCTTTCCTCCCAGGCATATGTGTTTATGATATTCCACTTGGGATATTCTTTCAACACTGAAAATCCAAATCTACCTAGCCATGCATCCCTGGGGACTTACAAAGCAGGAGCTTAAGTGGGGGTGGGAGACAGCCACTATGTCAATGGCTTTTAATTTGGTCCACAGTGGAGAGTCCATAGCTTTCATCAGCTTTTCAGCAGGATCTGTGACCCCCCCAACATTTAAAATCACTGCCTTGAGGCTACTCAGCAACTCAGCTAAGGGCTCTGACACACCCCGAGTTCCTGCTTCCTTCTGAGGTCAGACCATCACCTCACTCCTGCCCTGGGCCACATCTGCCTGGCCAGCTGGTTTTTCCTACTTCACGGCTAATTCCAAAATGACCAGGACCCAATCAAGATAGAAGCTGACAGGTAACAAAGGCACGGAGCAGGATGGAGAGGAGGCCGCCTCCCAAGGCAGCCAGGGAAAGATTTTCTCTGAGAGATGACAAAGTGGCCTTGTCATTAATGAGGCAGGCATCTCTCCAAGGATGGGTCTGCAGGAAAGATGGCATTTCCCCAGTCCCCTTTCTGACAAGACAGCAGCCTCTAACAGATGAAGAGGAAATCTATAGGACGGAATTTCTTGGATCTGCTTTAAATCTGCCATGGGACATTGGCAGTTGGAGAAAATCATCTCAGGTGATAAAGAGTTGGATTAGCATCAGATGACTGTGAAGTAATAATTTGTCCCTTTGAAATAATTCAGGCGGCCTTTCTTCTCTGTGACAGATTCAGACCCATGAAGTTTCAGCCTTGTTAGTTACCAGATTTACAGGAAACTTACTGACTGCTTCTTACCACAGAGAAGAGAAGTTTTTCCCTAAAATAAAGCATTATTTTGGGATGAATGACCTAGCATTCATCCTTTCTCATCCCTTTCATGAGTGGGCATGTCCTCTTTGTTTCTTAGGAACAATCACTCTGTTGCTTTGGGGAGAAAAGGATAGAATAAGTACCCCATTGCTTGAGTCAAGCTGGATGAACCATTATCTACAAGGTGAGTCCTCCAGACCCTACTTTCCCATGCTGTCAGTCCCCTAGGACATGAGTGGATGGTGGGATTTGTTTGGGAGGAGTCTGATGCCTAAAGAACTGGAGCAGAATAGTTTAAAACAGGTTGCCATAGATAGTCATTGATGAGACAAGGAGCTTGCCCAAGGATGTAAATCACCTTCATCACAAAGTTTACAAGTTAGTTCAGTTGACACTTTTTTTCCTTGCAAGACCTTTCTGATGGAGGAAGCAGTGTGTTGCTGCATGCATAGTTGCACACTGCTTACCTGATCAACCACCAGCACTTTGGTTTAAAATGAGAGTATTTCCTGTAAGCTGTTGTATCTAAAGGTTGGAAGTTTTTCAAGTCAAATTCTTTTAGAATCCAAGAAAACTGCTTGGAGGAGGGATTCTCATTCTCTGGGTCAGGTTTGCATGTCCTGGGCTGCCATGCAGGCATAGGCTATGTGTGGACAGTAGCCCTTTAGTACCACGCACGGGAGGGTCGTGTATGCTGGTTCACTGAGTTCAAAGGATCCTGTGGCTTTGGAGTCAAAGAATGCCGGAAAGAATGGACTTTCATGGGAGGACTCAGGTCTCCTGACTGACACTCCCTGGCATCAGTCCTATTTCTTGCCTGCATGCTGCGTGGCTTCTCTGCTTGGACTTTAGCCAACTAGACTACTGTGTTTCTCTGCAGCATTTTGCCCTGGATTCTCTCCTTGCTCCATCTACCAGTCTCACCTTCTCAACTCTGGATTCCTGACCAGCACTGTCCCCTGATTTTACTTTCCTCTTAGACCTAGTAACCCTGTACACCGCATACCATCAACTACAATGCTTTCCAGCTCTCCACCCACCTCTCTGCTGTGTCTACTGTCACTGCACTGGCCGAACCTCCATACCTTAGAGTTCTCCTTGCTCCATAATCTCGTGGGATGAGAGTTCCTTTTTCATAGTGATTGGCAACTTGTTTATCCTCCAAGGAAGACTGGAAATTTCTAAGCCCCAATAGTGACCTTGACCTACTAGTAACATCCAGGTCTGAGCTAGGGGAAGTTGTTTTAAAATGCCTCAACAGGACAGTTCAGCATATTTGCCTAGGAATGATGGCTAAAGAACAAAACTTAGGCTTGGGATTAAATATAGACTTTACAATTTACCAGCTGTTAGATCTCAGGCAAGTCATATGAGCCTCAGTTTCTCAGTCTATAAAATACAAAAGACTGCAGGAATGTTATGAGGGTAATAGAGGCAGTGAACAGTGTACTTAACACAAGGCTTGGCTTATAATAGTTTTCATTATTTTCATTCAACCTCCTAGAGACCTAATTTCCCAAAGGCTCGTAACTTTATCTTTTCTCTCTGATTTCTGTGCCTCTTGCCCTTCCTCAGTGGGTAGAATACTGCAGCTCCACACTAATATTTCTCGGAGGCAATCAAATCTCTTTACAAATGATAAACAGGTAGCTTCTTGCCAAGCAAAAAGCTGTGTACTTGATTGATCCTGTAATCCAACAAAATGAAAGAGGTAGCTTTTTATCTTGTACAATGGATGAAAAAACATTTTTACCAAACAATGTTCTTCTCAGCTTTTCTTCCAAGTTGGGGTGGATGGGATAATGCCCTCTACAGATTGTAGTAAACAGGTGGGCCCACTACCGTCTGCTCTGGTAGTCATGTCTCTCTTCCGGGTCTGGGAAGGAGGCCAGAATCCCAGGGTTGGGCAGAGGGAAGAGGAGGTTTCCTGCCTTTGCCTCACTGAGAACCATATGGCAGCCAGTCATTCCATCGGGAAAAGCAGCCTCCTGGATTTTCCCCTAGGAGCCAGGAGGCAACCACAAGGAGCAGCTCTCTTGCCTTGAAGACCTGACTCCTAAAGTACAGATAGGCAGAGCACAGCCACTGTGTGGGAGGGGTGTGGAAGTGAGGTTGTCACCCATAATATGCTGCTACGTCTGTGAAATTCTGGACCAATGAGTTAGTTGGTGGACTGAGGCCTCATGAATTCATTCAATTAAACAATGAACTGACTGGCCCACTGAATGAATGAATGAATGAATGAGTAAATGAATGATTACTTAATACCTACTATGTGATAAGCACCTTCTAGGCACTAGGGATACAGCAGTGAACCAAACAGAAAAGAGTTTCGGCTGTCATGGTGTTTATATTCCAGAGGAGAGAACAGGCAATAAGCCAAAAAATACATGGCGGTAAGGGTCAGGGAGAAAATGAAGCCCAGGAAGGGACAGAGAGTGATAGGGCGGTAGTGCTCATTTACATAGGATGGACAGGGAGGGCCTCTGTGACAAGCTGGTGTTAGACCAAGAATGGGAATAGCATGAGAGAGAGAGCCATGAGGATATCTGGAGGCAGAGAGCTTAAGGCAGAGGAAATAGCAAGTACAAAAAGTCCAAGGTGGGAATGTATTTTGGCCCATATCAGCCTTCAACTTTAACTTATAAATAGGCAGAAAGAAGTTATATATTTATATGTTTATTTTTGATATGCAAATGTGATACTACAAGAGTCAAAGGAGACACTGATCCTTAAGAAAATCCCTTCACTGAACTTCTGGTAATGTAAATATGTTGGATTGGATTAGCTCTAAGCTGTCTTCCAGCTTGGAGGGTCTGATTTTTACTATGAGTCCTGGGAGGTTAGATATTTCAGGGAGAAGTCAGGACCAAGGAAGCTAAGAAAGATGGAAGGATAGACAAGAAAAAAAAACTGGTGGGACAGGACCTGAGAGCTGGTTCAAGGCAAAGGTGGGATCTACAAACACAGAGCATTCTAAAGGGAGAAAGGATCATTATTGTCATTTTCACCTTCATTATCACCAACACCACCATCATCATCATTACCACCATCATCACCATCATTACCATCATCACCATCACCACCATCACCATCATTACCATCATCACCATCACCACCATTACCACTATTACCACTACCATCACCATCACCACCATCATCACCACCATTGCCATCATCATTACCACTACCATCATCATCACCACACCACATCACCGTCACCACCACATCACCGTCACCACCACATCACCATCACCACTATTACCACTAACATCACTACCACTATCACCATCATCATTACCTCTGTCACCACCACCACCATCACCTTCACCATTACCACTACCATCAGCACCATCACCATCATCACCACCACTGTCATCACCATCATTACCATCACCACTGTCATTACCGTCACTGTTAACATTGAATGAGTTTATCATGTGCCAGACATTGGAGTAAGCATCTTTTGTATTATCTCCTTTAATCCTGACAACAATAGTATGCAGTTGAGAGTATTATTATCCCCATTTTACATATGAGAAAACTGAGAATCAGAAACGTAAAGTAAGCTGCCCATGGTCATAGAGCCAGCAAGGGCAGGGTAGGTAACAGAATATAATCTCAACAAACACACACATTGCTAGTCAGAGCCAGAAGTCCCGAGTGAGGAGGACATCATGAACAGATGGAGCAGAGAAAAACAGACAAGGATAGGGAGGGCCAGGGAAACATTAGGAAGTGCTTCAATTCAGGCTTGCAGCTCTCCTTGGCTCCGGCTGAGGAGCCTGGCTAGCCTGGGTCCTGCTGAGGGAGCCCTTGTCTAGTGCAAAGAGGAAGAGTGTTAGGTTTGGGAGAACAGCAGCTCCCAGCAGACACATCCTGACAGAGATGAGTGAAGTGTCACCCCTTGTTGTTCCTGAGTTGGATGTAGCACCACATTAGATAGGCCAGGAACTGAGACTGCAAGATGCCACTAACTAACCTGGGTAGCTAGTAGGGAGGGAAGGTTGACCAGATGGCCTTTGAGGCCCTTCAGTTCTAACATCTCATGAGGCTGCAGGCTTGGAAGCACACATGGAGGGGAGGTTGGAGAGGGCAGGTGGACTACAAATGGGCAGTCAGGCAGCATTTGAGATGCATGACTTCATTTTGTGTCTTCCTTTCATGCCTCATCCCAACCTGGCTTCCTAAGGTAGGAGCCTAGGAATCGAGGCTGACCTCTTCTACCTCACCCCCAAATATTCTTTTGTTATTTTCTTCAATCCATCTCTTCTATGTTTCTTCTACCTCACCCCCAAATATTCTTTTGTTATTTTCTTCAATCCATCTCTTCTATGTTCATTCTGGCTTGGCTCTTTCCTCTCTCTTGCCTGGCTGTTCCAGGAGGTTCCAGGAGGTTCTTACTACTTTTCCTGCCTCTACTTTTGCCCTGTCTTGCCAATGCTTCAAGCAGGATAAGTTGGGTAAAATGCAAACCTGAAAACCTCCAACAACCTGAGGCCACCCTTGTCAGAGATATGGAGTCCAGTTGTCTCACTGTGACCTCCAGGACCTTCCATGGTCTGTCTCCAGTCACATCTGCTATCCTCTGCTTTGTACTCATGCACTGAGTTGATAGCAATTTCTCAAATATACAGTGGAGCTTCCTGTGCCTGGAATGTCCTTGTTCCTCCCTGTCATTCATTCTTTAGGTATCAACGGAAGGATACTCATCACTGGGAAGACTTTCTGACTCTTCCCTACACACCCACCTAAGACTAGGGTAGGTTCCCCTGTCCCCACTGCCTCTGTGTTCCCATGCTTCCCTGTGCTTCACTAGCAAGCACCTATTACAGTGCATTATATGTAGGAGTGGTATCTTTGTTTATTTTAGCCCTTATAGCTTTTTTTTTTTTTTGAGACAGAGTCTAATTCTGTCACCCAGGCTGGAGTATAGTGGAGTGATCTTTGCTCACTGCAACCTCTGCCTCCAGGTTCAAGAGATTCTCCTGCCTCAGCCTCCTGAGTAGCTGGGATTACAGGCACACGCCACCACACCCAGCTAATTTTTATATTTTTAGTAGAGATGGGGTTTTGCCATATTGGCCAGGCTAGTCTTGAACTCTGGACCTCAAGTGATCTGCTCGCCTTGGCCTCCCAAAGTGCTGAGATTACAGGCGTGAGCCACTGCACCTGGCCCCTTATAGCATTTATGTCTAGCAAATAAGAGGTGGTCAGTAAATAGTTGCTAAACGAATGACCTAGAAGTTAGGCATACAGATGAGGGCTAGCCAGGAGGAAAAGCTGAAGTCAGGAATGAGGCAGGCACTTGATAGTGAAAGGCTTGGATAGTTAGATTTAGCGACCTTCAAGGCCCCTTTCAGTTCTGAGAATCTAGTTCAACCTCAGTATTTGGATACAGGTTTTGCTGCATATCAAATTATCCCCAAATTTAGCAGCAGCTTAAAACAACATATGTTTTTAATATCACAGAGTTTCTAAGGGTCCAGAATCCAGGTCTGGCTAAGCTGGGGCTCACAGTCTCTCCTGTGGTTGCCGTGAAGCTATTGGCCAGGGCTGCAGTCATCTCAAAGCTGGACCAGGGCTAGAGGATCACCTTCCATGATGGCTGTCTTTCATGCCTGTTGGTAGGGGGCCTCAGCTTCTTTCCACAAGGGCTTCTCCACGAGGTCACTGAAGTGTCCTCACCAGGATCAGAACCAGGAACAGCAATTAAGGTGAGGCATGTGTCAGCCCTGGTTCTCACAACATGGCACTCAGCTTCTCCCAGCATGACTCATGAGTGACAGTGCAAGCCCAAAGCAGCAGGACTTTATTCTGTTCCTTAGAAACCAGTCATTTAGCCAAGCTCATGATCAAGGGGAGGTGAATTAGGCTCTACCTCTTGACTGAAGGAATAATCCAACAATTTGTGGACATTTAAAAATCACTACATCTATATTTTAAGTTGTGGAATTCATCAAGTAATAACTCTTGATCCTCAGATGCTCACTTCCAGCTCTTAGTATCCTACATGAAATGTGCATGGAAGGCACTTACAAACTTATATTTATTGATTTATTTAGAAGGAAAGGCAAGAATAAATGGAAAAAAGGCTGATATTTAAAAACACATGGGCCATGCCAAAGGTATTCTGATTCAGTTGATCTTAGGTGAGATTTGTGCACAGGCATGATTAAAAAATTTTGTGTGTGCTTATTGACATATTTTATTGTGATTTATGCAGCCAACATACACGAAAATAAGCTCATCATCACTGGTCATTAGAGAAATGCAAATCAAAACCACAGTGAGATACCATCTCACGCCAGTTAGAATGGTGATCAATGAAAAACTCAGGAAACAACAGATGCTGGCAAGGATATGGAGAAATAGGAACACTTTTACGCTGTTGGTGAGAGTGTAAATTAGTTCAACCATTGTGGAAGACAGTGTGGCGATTCCTCAAGGATCTAGAACCAGAAATACCACTTGACTCAGCAATCCCATTACTGCGTATATACCCAAAGGATTATAAATCATTCTACCATAAAGACACATGCACATGTATGTTTCTTGCAACACTATTTACAATAGCAAAGACTTGGAACCAATACAAATGCCCATCAATGATAGATTAGATAAGGAAAATGTGGCAAATACACACCATGGAATACTATGCAGCCATAAAAAAGAATGAGTTCATATCTGCAGGGACATGGATGAAGATGGAAACCGTCATTCTTAGCAAGTTAACACAGCAACAGAAAACCAAACACGGCATGTTCTCACTCATAAGTGAGAATTGAACAATGAGAATACATGGACACAGGGAGAGGAACATCACACACTGGAGCCTGTCGGAGGGTGGGGGGCAAGGAGAGGGAGAGCATTAGGAGAAATACCTAATGCATGCAAAGCTTAAAACCTAGCTGATGGGTTGATAGGTGCAGCAAACCACCATGGCACATGTATACATATATGACAAACCTGCACATTCAGTGCATGTATCCCAGAACTTAAAGTAAAATTTAAAAAAATAGTAATGGTTAAAAAAGAAATATTTTATTGTGGTAAGTGTACAACTGAGTGACATTAAGTCCTTTTACAATGTTGTGCCACCCTCACCATTATCCATTTCTAGAACTTGTTCATCATCCTAAATAGAAACTCTGTACCCCATTAAACAGTGACTCCCCATTCCTCCACCCTAGTAACCTCTAGTCTACTTTCTGTCTCTATTTATTTGCATGTGTCAGAATTTCATTCTTTTCTGAGGCTGAATGATATTCCATTGTATGTATATACCACATTTTGTTTATTCTTTCATCTATTGGTGGTCATTTGGGTTGTTTCCACCTTTTGACTATTATGAATACTTCTATGAACATTGATTTATAGGTATCTGAGCCTTTGCTTTCAATTCTTTTGAGTGTATACCTAGGAGTGGAATTGCTGGATCACATGCTCATTCTATATTTAACTTCCTGAGGGCCTGCCAAAGACAGGAATGTTTTTTAAAGCTCCTTGGGTGATTCTAATGTGCAGTCAGGTGGGAAGAGCTGACTACAGGTGGAGACTGCTAAGGAAGTTCACTTGATGAGCAGGGGGAAGGTGGGCACTAGGAATAAAGACATATCTTGGTATGAAGTCCAAAGTGTCTGTGTCTGTACCTCCAATGTCATTTACAAAGACCCCTCTGATATGGGAATTACTACCCTTTGAATCAAGAATCCTCTCTTGTCTCCCCTGTTGCTTTCTTGTGGGATTTTCTGAAAATGATTTTCCTGTGTATATTTCTGTGCAAACTTGTCTCATGCCTGCTTCCCTTCTCTCTTTCTGGCATGTTGAGAAATGACATTGGTAATGTGGAGACAAAATCCCCAAAGAGCCTGAACAACATCAATAGTATTTCCTCTAGGTGCACGTGGGCCGGAAGGTCCTGTCCAAGGCATAGTAAGTGCTTTAGGTAAGGGTTCCAGCACTATCCCTGACTTAAAATATCCAAATTTTCATGTTGTCTGAGTTCTTCTCAAAGAGAGGAAAACATCTGATCTGATTTATCTGATATTTCACTGAGTGCCTTTGGGTTTAGCTTGTCATTGCCAAGGTTTATTTCAACTATGTCAGCCTTTGTCACACCAATACAGCACTTTTCATACTGGGCTTGAGTTGACAGTCATCAAGCATTGCTAGGTCCTGGGTGGTGGGGGTGGGGTGGGGACAAGAGAACAAAGCCATAGAGAAGGGAATAATCTCACCAGTTTTTGAAGTCACAAAAACAGTCATACCAACAAGTACTTCTGTATGCATAAATCCTTGAGCAGTGGTACAAGAGAATTTGTCCATACATTCCAGTGCATTGGTAGGTTTGGTCAGTAGTTAATGGGTGGTTTGATGGTGAAGCAGTTTCTACTTAGGGTTGGGGAGGTCACTGTAAGGAGAATTCTTTATGGAACTGCTAAATTTGGGTTCTGCTGAAGGAAGGTGCTTCCAGTACAAACCAGGTTCCCATGGAACCTGCTTTGTTGTCCAGAGGCTGCTGGTTTGTTGGGGATATTAAAAGGGATTTTGATGCCCAGAGTGGAGGTGATTATCAGGTGGTTATTGCTACCCAGTCATTATCACTACTATCCTGGGTAATGATGTTCTGCTTGTCTTGGTGGCATTTCCATATCATAGGAACTCAGGAATGGTGAGTCTAGCTCCATGGGCCCCTGCTTTGCCCAGGAAGAGGCCATGATGAAGCATCTGCTTCCTCCTGTCTGGCTTTGTTTAAGACTTACTTTGACTCCAGATGCTGAATTCTCTTCCTAGAATTTGGCTTTAGGCACCTTCTGGATTCTGTCTCTGGGCATATTTCTAGCATCTTGGTTTGCTCCACTGATTTTAGTTGTCCTTTATACTTCCCATCTCTGACTTGGAACAAACCCTTGAGCACAGTCCTCATCACTGTCCCCCCATCACCATTCCAGAGTTCCCATTCTCAGTGCCTGCACCTGCCAAATGCCAGCACTCTGGTTCTGCCCCAGCTTCTGTTGCTCCAGTGGCATGTGCTGACCTGGCTTCAGAAGCTCTCTGGGTCCCAGCACACATCTTTTCTGCAGCCGCTTCGTCCGACCCCTACAGATGTCATTCTGGCTCTGGATATGGTATTTGGGAGTATTGAGAAGAAGAGCCATCTGAAATCAAGCCACCAAATTCTAGACTTTTTATCATTAATCATGAGAAATGACACTTGGATCTCTTGCCTGTTTGAGATGGGAGCCCATAGCACTGAGCTGTCACTTTGATAAAACATCTGTCAGTGGTTGGAGCCACAGCCCAGGGTGGATACCACTAGTGCCTCTGACTCCTGGAGGGAGTGTGGCTGGACATACAGTCAGCTGAGGAGCTCACACTGTCTAAGACACTTTCAGAGAAGCCTTTGGGAATTCCCTGGGACTCTTCCAAGGAGAGATGTTGTGTGTCTCTTAAATCGCTTGCTTTTTGACTTGCAAATGTTCCAGTCCAACAAGTTCTTCTGAATGCACACATCTCTGGGCAGTGGGACAGAGGATTTGTCTGTACATTCCTTTGTCCAACTTGAAAGTGAGGAGAGCTACTCTTGGACAGATCTATGGCAGAGATTAGAAAAAATGAAACTTAAAGAAATCTAAGAGACCTTAGTGATTACAGAGGGTCACTGACTTACAGTAGGCTGACTTAGGATTTTTTGACCTTACAATAATGCAAAAGTGATATGTAGTCAGTAGAAACTGTACTTCAAAATTTGAATTTTGAAATTTTCCTGGGCCAGTGATAAGGCAGCATGATACCCTTTTGCAATGCTGGGCAGCAGCAGTGAACAAAGGCTTCCAGTCAGCCACACGACCATGAGGATAAGCAACAGTCTGTGGTATACTGTGCTGCCAGGTGATTTTTACCGAACTATGGACTAATGTCAGTGTTCTGAGCACATTTAAGGTAGCCTAGGCTAACCTATGATGTTGTATTAAATGCATGTTTGACTTACAATATTTTCAATTACTAGGGTTTATCAGGACATAACCCCACTGAAAGCTGAGGAACCTCTGTATCTAGTTTAACTACCTGTTTTATCTGCTCACCAAATGAGGAAATTGAGGCTTGGAAGGATTTCAGGATGTCCTTAATATAATGCGCTCTGCAGATCAGCTGCATCCCCTCCCCAGCTCTGTACTTAAATTCCTTGACTTCCAACACCCTCAGTTCTTCTGAATTAAGAATGTTTCAGGCCGGGCGCGGTGGCTCATGCCTGTAATCCCAGCACTTTGGGAGGCAGAGGCAGATAGATCATGAGGTCAGGAGATCGAGACCATCCTGGCTAACACGGTGAAACCCCGTCTCTACTAAAAATACAAAAAATTAGCCAGGTGTGGTGGCAGGCACCTGTAGTCCCAGCTACTCGGGAGACTGAGGCAGGAGAATGGTGTGAACCCAGGAGGTGGAGCTTGCAGTGAGCCAAGATCACGCCACTGCGCTCCAGTCTGGGCAACAGAGCGAGACTCGGTCTCAAAAATAAAATAAAATAAAATAAATGTTTCAGAGACCAGTTCAGTCAACTCCCTGTTGTTCAGAATATTCTGGGGTCTCCTCTCTGAAAGCCTCTGAGCTTAATCAGAAAGAGAAGCAAGTGGAGAGTGTGAGTGTGAGGTTTCCTGAAGCTTGGATTTGTGGGTCAGTGTGTCCAGCATGCCATGAGATCTGTGTCAACCATGTGCTTACTGATATCTAGTCTAGGGATTGGAGGACAATAGGCTGCATGGTTTCTTTGGCCAGGAAGGCATGTTAGAAGACCCACACCTCTATCAGATATGAGTGGTGTCTCTCTAACCTAATTGGGCAGGTAATATAATTGCCCTCAATTTGTGATTGCTTCTTCAAAGCTAATACCAGGCTTTTATCAGAATTGGTCTAGGATATGCTGTGAACCATCTGTGTGACCTTGGATCAGTCACTTTCTCTCTCTGGACTCAGTTTTTCTTTTATGTAAAACAAATAGAACTGCTGATGTCTAAGGTATTTTTGTTGGGGAGGGGACCCATGTGATATTAGTAGAAACCACTGTAGAGTGTCCAAAGCTCTTTTTAAACACGTCTGTAGTCATGGCAGGGTTCTTATGGTCAGGAGTAGAATTAGAGCCATTGGTTGAGAGTAGATTCTAGAATCAGAGGTTCTGTTGCTCTTAGATGTTGGGCATGCTCTGATTTGATTTTTCCTTTTCCATGCTGCTTGTGCCTAATGGCCCTAAGCTCCACACTGCTACATGCTCAGTGAAGGACCAGCCTTGGACTCCCGTCTATGAGTGATGATTGGGCAACAGTGGGAAGAACTATACAGGGAGTGTAGTTGTTGATCCAATGAAGCCTTTCCAGGAAATTCCATCCAGTAGGATTCAAGGGATCGGTGCAGGATGTTTGCATGGCTCTATTATGGCCTAGATACTAGTTGCCCTTGGAGATAACCCAGGAAAGCCTGGATTAGTTTAGATACAAACTTCCTCTAGTTGAAAGGATGCCTTCACTGGTAGTTGGCTGTAGGCTTAATGTCACTAGGGATCTCTCCTCTGCAGTCAGGCATCCTAACCCTTAACACTTGGCATCTGTCAACTTTCCTAAAGCCAATGGGTTTTATACCAAGGTTCATACGTGTTGACCAGCCAGACATTTCTGTCCCCACAAGGGATTGAAAAAGGAACATAAAACACACTCATGCACAAACTGAGGGCTGATGTGTTAAACGGTCCTGGATTCTTCACTTTCCTCTAAAAGAGGTTAGCTAAGCTGCCCTATGATCCTGCATGACCTTGTGGTTCCTGTGGGCAATGCTCTTTATCAAAGACCTAAAACACTTAATTGCTCCTACTGGAAAACTGGGATCCAAATCTTGATCACTTTTGCCCTGATTTCTTTTTCTTACTGCCTAAAAAAATGACCAAAACAAAAATGTATGAAGTAGATAAGAAAATTCGCAGGTAATCCCTAAGATACCCAGCACCATCAGTTTAAGGTACATCTTCTTAGACTTTTTTCTTTGTAGAAGCATACGTATTTTTGCGTATTTTTATTTATTCAAAATTGTATTACATGTTCCACATTAAAAAGTCTTTGTAAGCATGATTTTAATAAATACATAATATTTTCTAAAATAGATAAATCATAATTTGCTTAACTATTTCTTTGATGGTAGTTGATATGGTTTGGCTCTGTGTCCCCACCCCAATCTCACACTGAATTGCAATCCTAAATGTTGGAGGAGGGGCCTGGTGGGAGGTGACTGGATCGGGGGCAGACTTCCCCCTTGCTGTTCTCATGATAGTGTGTGAGTTCTCATGAGATTTGGTTTTTTAAAAGTATGTAGCACTCTCCCGTTCACACTCTCTCTCCTGCCAGCCATGTGAATTTGTGCCTGCTTCCCCTTCACTTTCTGCCATGATTGTAAGTTTCCTGAGGCCTCCCCAGAAGCATAAGCCTGTACAGCCTGCAAAACTATGAGCTTATTAAACCTCTTTTCTTTATAAATTACCC
This sequence comes from Papio anubis, assembly GCF_008728515.1. NCBI lineage: Eukaryota > Metazoa > Chordata > Mammalia > Primates > Cercopithecidae > Papio > Papio anubis. Next base: position 29,677,983 of record NC_044989.1, on the reverse strand, counting down.
AGTCTCAGGTATGTCTTTATAGCAGTGTGAGAACAGAATTATACAGGGATAATTTACCCTAAATTGTTTCAAGTATTTTTCTTTTGTTTTATTCATTATGATGTGTGTTGTCAAATTAACTACCAACTTTTAAAAAAATGTATACTTCTACCAGCAATGTATGAGACTACTCAGCTCACAATACCATTATTATCATTTTGCTATCATAGATGAAGATCATTATTACCTTATTATTATTTTAATTTGAAATTCTTGATAACTTTCAGGTTGGATATTTACCATTTGTATTTTCTCATTTAGAATTGTTCTGTTTGTGTCATTTGCCCATTAATCAATTAGGATCTTAATGTTTTTGTTTTGCGTATTTGTTTGTTTTCGGTATTTGTTCTTTGCTTGTAATCTTTGTGGCAGATACAGTTTTTAGTTTATTGTCTTTTAATACTGCATATAATTTTTTGGCATGTAATTCAATCCATCAATATTTTCCTTTGTAATTCCTTTGCTTTTACATTGGGAAAGCCTTTCCCTGCAAGAAATAAAATATGCCTTTATCCATACTTCCTTCTTCTTTATTAATTTGATTTTTTAATATAAAGTTTTTTTATTTATATCAAGTTGATTTAAGTGTAGGATCTAAATTGATTTTCTTCCAAATAGTTAACCAATTATTCCAGTGTTAATGTTAAAATCATTCTTTCCTTCCTTACTGATTTGTGATGCTTCCTTTAACTTCTATTAAGGTTTGCTTCTGGGCTGTTTATTCTTTTCTGCTGATTTCTGTTGGGGGTAATGTTGAGACAATTAGATAGTTATTAGGTCAAGGGATATAAAAACACATTGATCTTACCTTAGCCTAACTATCTCCTTTCCTCCAAAGATGCCTAAGGAAGATATATATTCAAGGGACATGCAAATCAAGGTAAATTTTATTATGTAGCTGAGGTAGGGCTCTATACTTTTATGTGGCTGTTCCGGTTATCTCTTGTTATGTGGTTGCATAGCAAACCACTTGAACTTAGAGGTGTTAAAACAGCCATTTTATTATGCCCATGGATTATATGGGTCAGGAATTTGAAAAGGGCATAGTGAAGATGTCATATTTCTGTTCCATAGTGTTTGAGGAAGACTTAATGACTGGGGGTGACTTAATGGCTGGGTGATGGAATCATCTGAAAGACTGTTCACACCCTGTCTACTGGTCAGCAATAGCTGTCTGCTGGGACCTCAGCTGGGGCTGTCAGCCAGGATACCTGTATGAAGTCTCTGCATGTGGCTGCTTGGGCTTCCTCACAACATGGTGGCAGGATTCCAATAGTAAGTGTTCCAGGAGAACCAGGTAGAAGGTTTACTACCCTTTATAGGTTACCCTCAGTGGCTATGTAGAAAAACTCTGCCACAGTCTCAAGTCTGTGCAGATTTAAGGTAAGGGAACATCAACCCCACCTCCTGGTGGAAGGAACGTCAAAGTCCCATTACAAGGAAAGCATATGGGATGGGAGACATTTTTGTAGCCATCTTTGGAGGAAGGTATGATTTGTTAGAGTGAGGAAATTTGGCAAGTTGGATTAGAGCATAAGGATCAGACTCCTTGTCCTGCTTGATGTTCCTTTCCCCTAGATATCCATATAGCTCACTGCCTCACTAACCGCCTTCTCAGTGAGGTCTCTCCTGACCACTCTATTTAAATTTGACCTTACTCACACTCTGGAACTCTCTATTGCTCTTCCTTGCTTTGTTTTTTTCTTAAATTACACTTATCATCTCACATGCAATATAGTTGTCCGGTTTATTATGATATTATTTACTGCCTGTCTTTCCCCTGTAGAATATTAACTTCACAAGTGCAGAATCTTTGTCCGTTCTGTTCATGGATGTCCCCCAAGTGCCTACAACAGTGACTAATATGTAGTAGGTGCTCAAAATAATTGAACAAATAAATGGCTGAATGAAGGGCAGGAGCCCCTTATTCCCCTCCTTCTCTTGGCCACCTCCTATCTTGAGGCTCCTTTGGAAGCCCAGAGAGACAACCAGACCATCTTCTCTCCTTCCTTTTCCTACCTCCTTGTCTTCCAGCTCCAACTCTACAGCCTTTCTGCTCATCATTACCTCTTTTGTGGCCAGCATTTGCTCTGCTCTAGCGAAAGTAGGGCATGATCTTGAGGCTTTGAGCAGATTACACACACCTATTCCTAACACCTTGCTCTCCACCTGATTATGCAGGGTCCATGTCTTCTGTATGTCACCTTCCAATAGAAATGAAGGCATTGCTGTCTGAGCAGCTGCCCACTTCTCCCATCCCCAACTGTATCTGTTGTCATCTTGCTGCAGCGCACCCCTCACTCAAGCAAAGCAAGGAGACTTGATCCTCAGAACAACCCTGAGAAGCATGAAGGTCAAATATGGGGGATCCCATTTGCAGATGAGGAAACTAAAGAACCACATAGTGAGCTTGCTGAGGTCATAAAGAATGGCTGCTGGAACAAGGGTGCTCAAGCTTGGAATCTATGAATCTCCATTGAAATGTCACAGTCCCCTTCTGAAGTGGTGGCTACATTACCTTGTGGCTCTGGGCCCCTTCTCAGTGTCTTTGGGTTTCTGTTTCCTCATAAAGGAATTTAAAATACACCCCAAGTTACGAGGCAATTGTAAGATCTCAAATTGTCAGAGACAAAACAGTCTTGTTGCAACTCATGAATCTGTTGAATACCATGAACATAGCAACAAAATGGCTGAATATCTTTTTGGGACAAGTGAACCGTGTCATTTGATCAGATTGCCTCCCAGAAATACCATTTTGGCTATTTTTAATACAGAAGCAACATACTGAGCAAATGACTATTTTGGTTATGGTTCTTCTAATCCCACTACCTTCGCCCTGGAGAACATTTAGGGAAGGAACCAAGAGCCCCAGGAGCCTTCTCTATAATCTGTGTGGTTCACGGACAGTGGTGTGCACTGGAATCAGAACTGTGTGTTATGGCTGGTCCTTTTCGCCACTTACAAACAAGCCAGTTTTAACCTTTTGGTTGAAATACGTACACTGGTTCAATATTGAAGGGCATAATGTATTATCTGGCAGGCCCTGGATGCCAGCTTCTGGGGTGGGTGGAAGGACTAATATATTCACATAAAGAAAGCCTCCAGCCCCCTCCAGATTCTGCGAGACACTCCACTGCACAACAGTAGAATGTTAGATTTAAAAGAAACCTTCTAGAAAATAGTCCCCATTTTATCAAGGCCCAGAGCTCAAGTGAGCATGTCGAAGATGGCAAAATAAAGTTATTTTTGTGTCCTCATGTCCCTTTAAGGAAGTTTAGTCCTTACAAAAAAAACACAAAAAAACACTAGAGTTTCCAACAGGTGACTTGTACTCCATGTGGCTCATTTTCAATAGGCCTTGAAGACTTTTCTTTCAGACTCTTCTCTGTTTCAGTATCTCTCAACCCCTTTAATTATGAAGTTCTTTTCATCTTTAACTTTAATTCTTCCTTATGTATGTTCTCATCAGTCACTGCCAGTCTCTGGTAAATCTGCATATCACAGCGATCAGCCTGGGGCTGATACAGCTCGTAAGTGTAGCCTGTAAATGGAACTGGAGTTTAGGCTCCTTATTACCATAGAAATTAAAAAATTCTTCCATTCACGTGTAGTTTGGGTTCTTAGACAGGGTCCACTAAACCTGCCAACTCTTAGTGGGCTGTAGAGGCTTTGTGCTTGCTTCATGCTGAGCTGGAACCATGCTCTGAAGGGCATCAGATGCTACCAGCTCCCTCTGCTCTGAGCATTGTGTGTCGCGTTGCCCCATGCTGCTGTGCAAACATGGACAGACTGACTGCCTTTCCTTTCAATTTAGTTAATAAATTCAGTGGAAGTGAATTCAGTTCCTGAGATGTGCTAGAGATGAGAAGGGATGTGGCAGAAGAAGTACCTATCTCTTGAGGGGTGAAGTGGCCTCATTTCACCTCCTGAGAGTCAGGGAGTGCCCCCTCTGCAGCCTCTGGGCTGGTTGGGATCAGTCTGCAGATTTCCCGTGCCTTTTCCCATGCCCTTGTCTTTCTCTCCCCTGTAGAGAAAAACGCTGATGTTGCTGTTGTTCTAGGAACAGTGGAGACAACTGTTAGGTTGGTTAAAAACAAAAACAAACGGCCGGGCGCGGTGGCTCAAGCCTGTAATCCCAGCACTTTGGGAGGCTGAGACGGGTGGATCACGAGGTCAGGAAATCGAGACCATCCTGGCTAACCCGGTGAAACCCTGTCTCTACTAAAAAATACAAAAAACTGGCTGGGCGAGGTGGCGGGCACCTGTAGTCCCAGCTACTCCTCAGGAGGCTGAGCCAGGAGAATGGCGTGAACCCGGCAGGTGGAGCTTGCAGTGAGCTGAGATCTGGCCACTGCACTCCAGCCTGGGCGACAGAGCGAGACTCCGTCTCAAACAAACAAACAAACAAGCAAATAAACATTGAAGAATCAACTCCCTTCAAGCATGCGCTAGATGCTGAAGATACAATGCTGCCCCTGTCCCCAGACACCCTTGCTCCCAGAGACCCTTGGGGCCTGGGAGAAAGACCTTGGGCATCTGGAGACCCGGTTTCAAGTCCCGGCTCCTGTCTTACTGGCAGTGTGATTTTGGACAATAAAAACAATATCAATAACCATAATAAGTACTTCTGTTTTGGAGCACTAACTGTGTCAGGCACAATGTTAGGTGACTTCCCACATTACCCATTTAAGTAAATGTATCTTTTCAGCTTTCAATTTCCTTGTACTAAACAGACTTTGTCAGCCCAGCTCTTCCTCCAACACAATCTACACCCCCACACCCCTGAGGACATGGTCCACTGATCTAAGAATGGATGTCTGAGCAAAGGTGGACCAATAGTTCTTCACCCTAGACTTTGGGGACAAGACTGAGTTGTGTTGAGAGAGAGAAGGAGAATGTGTATCCGTGAGTGTCTGGATGTGCAGATTGTTACATATAAAACTCAGGAGCAGCTGAAAGGCAAGGAAGCCAGTCTACATAGGAGAAACAAATAAAGCTGACTGGCAGAATGGTGAAGACAAAAGAGGAGTGCACGGTCCTGAGGACTCCTCAGGCTCAGGCTTCAGTGTGCTCTGGGGACCCAGCTCCTTGCCTGTTCTTAGGCTCTGTGGAACAGTCTGTGTCCTAGCAAAATCTTTCCTCCTTAGCTGGAGCTAGTAGAAATTAAGTTTCTAGTCACTGTGATAAAATTCCTAAATATATTTCTTTTGTGCAAAGTGGAGAAGTTGCACAATGGCAGTCCCATGGAGAGCACATGCCCAGAGCAGGTCACCTGAGGTGACCAGAAGGTCATGGCAAGGTTGGGAAGACTTTGTTGAACCAGAACACCCCAACCACAAGCTCTGCTAATTTAATTGTTGGCAGCAGAGTTCTGCTTTGGGCTGATAGGAGCAAGCCCTTTGAACTCAGTAGCATCAGGCCAGAAAGTGGCTGAGAGGTCTTGGCTGACATCTCTGACACCTTTGATGGATATCAGCCCTGCTTGATCTCCAGTGCCCTTCAGGGGAGAGGATGGGAGGTGTCTGTCATCTTGATGTGACCTGCATGTCTAACTGCTAGTTCTATACATGTCTCATCTAGGAAAAACACTCCCAGTTCTCCAAACATGGGATGTGCCTTTGCAGACTGCTGACTCTCCCATCATTAGAGGCACCCTGGCACTGGAGGTTCTTTTGGGCATGTGTGGAGTGATCTTTTTCTCCCATTCAATAGATTTAACTCTTCTTTTTTCCTTCCTTTGTCTTCTCTTTCCCTATGATTAAATGAGACAATATGTGTGAAGAAATACTATGCAAATACATTAACTCACCCATCATTTGTTTATTTGACAAATGTTTGTTGACTATGTGTCAGACACTGTATTAGGATTTATCAACACAGTTGTAAAAGAGAAAGATGTGATTCTTAGTATCATGGGACATGCATTCAAAGGGTAGAAGGAGACAAAAACACTAAGTAGAAAAGTAGAAGCAAAAATTGTATGTTGTGAATGCTGTAAAGGAAATAAGCAAGTGACAGAGAGAAAGAGAAAGGGCCTACTCAGGAAGGCCAGGGAGTACTGCTCTGCCAAGACTCAAAAGAGGGGAAGAAGCTGACCCTTCAAGAGAAGAGCATTTCAGACATGAGAAGTGGTTTGGGCAGAGACCCAAGGCAGGATAAACTGGCTGTGTTCAAGACAGGGAATAGACTGCTGTGACTGCCCTGTGACAAGTAAAGGAAGGGGCATGTGTAAGTAGCCAGAGGCAAGAGCACAGACCCTGGAGTCAGACAAATCTGGATTGAATCCCAACTCTGCCCAGGTACTAGCTCGGTGATCTTGGACAGGCAGGTAACCACTCTGTGCCTCAGTTTTCTGGTCTGAAAAATGGGGACAATAGTACTTATATTTTGGGTTATCATAATTATGAAATAAGATGAAGCATTATGTTAGTCCAAATCTTCTGAGAAGCAGATGGCAAGACAGGATTAGATGCACAACAGGCTGTTGGGAGAAATGTCTTGAGGGATAATGGAGGAGAAGCCAGAAAAGGTAGGAAAGCCTTCAGACCTCAATGCAGGTCTGACTTATGAAAGAGAAGGGGAAGGTTAATAATGCTGCAATCAACATGGGAGTGTAGATATCTCTTTGACATACTGATTTCATTTCCTTTGAGTAAATACCTGGTAGTAGGATTGCTGGATCATATGGTAGATCTATTTTTATTTTTTTGAGGACCCTCCATACTAATTTCCATAATGACTGTACTAATCTATATTCTCACCAACAGTGTAAGGGTTTCCTTTCCCCACATCCTCATCAACACTTGTTATCTTTTTTTTCTTTTTTCTTTTTTTTTAATAGTAGCCATTCAAACAGGCATGGGGTGATGTCTCATTGTGGTTTTAGTTTGCATTTCCCTGACGGTTAGTGGATTTGAGCATTTTAAAAAATATTCCTATTGGCCATTTGTATGTCTTCTTTTGAGAAATGGCTTTTCAGGTCATTTGCCCATTTTTAAATTGGGTTGTTTTCTTGCTATTAAGTTGTTTGAGTACTTTGTATGTTTTGGATATTAACAACTTTATACATGTATGGTTTGCAAGTATTTTCTCACAGTCCACAGGCTGTTTCTTCACTGTGTTGATTGTTTCTTTTGCTGTGCAGAAGAAGCTTAACTTTTTAGTTTGATGCCATCCCTTTTGTCTGTTTTTGCTTTTGTTGCCCATGCTTTGGAAGTTATCTCCAAGAAAACTTTGCCCAAATGTCAAAAAGCTTTTCCTCTATGTTTTCTTCTTGTAGTTTTACAGTTTCAGGTCTTACATTAAAGTCATTAATCCATTTTGAGTTGATTTTTATATACAGGGAGAGATAAAGATCCAATTTATTCTTCTGCAGGTGGATACCCAGTTTTCCCAATGCTTTTTCTTAGACAGACTGTCCTTTTCCTTGTTGTATGTATGTTCTTGGTACCTTTGTCAAAGATCAATTAACTGGAAATGTGTGGATTTATTTCTGGGCTCTCTTTCTGTTCCATTGCTCTATACATCTGTTTTTTTTGCCAGTATCATGATGCTGTGATTACTAAAGCTTACTACATTTTAAAATCAGGTAGTGTGATGCCGCCAATTTTTTTTTTTTTCTCAAGATTGCTTTGGCTATTCTGGGTCTTTTCTGGTTCTATATGAATTTTAGGATTGCTGTCTCTATGTCTGTGAAAAAATGTCATTGGAATTTTGATAGGGGTTGCACTGAATCTGTAGATGACTTTGGGTAGTACAGACATTTTAATAAGACATTATTCTAATCCATGAATACAGGATATTTTAAAATTTGTGTCTTATTTAATTTCTTTCATCAACATTTTATAATTTTCAGTGTTCAGATCTTTCACATTTTTGGTTAAATTCGTAGATTTTTAATGCTATCATAAAAGAGACTGTTTTTCAGGTAGTTCATTATTGGGGTATGGAAATGCTACTGAATTTTGTATTATGATTTTATATCATGAAACTTTATTGAATTTATTATTTCTAACAGTTTGTTGGTGGAATCTTTAGGGTTTTCATATGTAAGATGATGTCATCTGCAACAGTGTCAATTTAACTTCTTTTTTTCCTGTTCGGATCCTTTCCCTTCCTTTTCTTTCACTTCCCTTGCCTTTCTGTTTTTGCCTAATTGCTCTGGTTAGGACTTCCAGTATTACATTGAATAGAAATGGTCAGAGTAGGCATCTTGTCTTGTTCCTGATCTTAAAGGAAAAACGTTCAACTTTTCACCATCGAGTATGATATTGGCTATGGGCTTGTTATAAATAGCTTTTATTGTGTTGAGGTACATTCCTTCTATAATCTGCTGAGGATTTTTATCATTAGAGGATGTTGAATTTTGTAGTTGTGGATTTTGCACCTATTGATATAATCATATGATTTTTGCCCTTTATTCTGTTAATGTGGTGTATCATATTGATTGATATGTGTATTTTGAGCCATCCTTGCATCCGAGGAATTAATCCCACTTGATCATAGTGAATGATCTTTTAATATGCCATTGAATTCATTTTGCTAGTATTTTGTTGAGGATTTTTGCATCTATGTTCAAGGATATTGGCTTGCAATTTTCTTTTCTTGTAGTATCCTTGTCTGGCTTCAGTATCAGGGTAATTTTGCCTCATAAAGTGAGTTTGGAAGTATTCCTTCCTCTTCAATTTCTTTGGAAGAGTTTGAAAAGGATTAGGATAAGCTCTTCTTTAAATGCTTGGTAGAATTCAACCATGAAACCCTCAACTCCTGGGCTTTTCTTTGATGGGAGATTTTTGATTATTGATTCAATCTTTTTACTCTATTAGTCTGTTAAGATTTTCAATTTCTTTATCACTCAGTCTTGGTGGGTTGTATATTTCTAGGAATTTATCCATTTTTCCTAGATTATTCAATTTATTGCTGTATGATTGTTGATAGTAATCTGTTATGATCCTTTGTATTTCTGTGGTTTTATTTGTAATGTCTCCTCTTTCATTTTTTATTTTATTTGAGTCTTCTCTTTTTTGTAGTACAGTTAAGAATTGTTGATTTTGTTTACCTTTTTAAAATACCAACTCTTAGTTTCATTGATCTTTCCTATGGTTTTTCAAGTCTCTGTTTCATTTATTTCTGTTCTGATATTTGTTATTTCCTTCCTTCTGCTAACTTTGGGCTTAGTTTGTTCTTCTATTTTTAGTTCCTTGAGGTCTGATGTTAGTTTATTTGAATGCTTCCTCCTTCTCCTTACCTTCCTCCTCCTTCTCCTTCTCCTTTTTGAGGCAAGGTCTTATGCTGTTGCTCAGGCTGGAGAGCAATGGTACAATTACAACTTGTTGCAGCCTTGACCTCATGGGCTCAAGTGATCATCCCACCTCAGCCCCCTGAGTAGCTGGGGCCTACAGGCATGTGCCACCATGTCCAGCCACTTTTTTTATTTTTTGTAGAGACAGGGTCTTACTATGTTGCCCAGGTTGGTCTCAAACTCCTGGGCTCAAGCAATCCACCTGCCTTGGCCTCCCAAACTACTTTCTTCTTTTTTAATGTAGCTATGTATTGCTTACCTTTTATAACTTACCTTTTATAATTGCCTTTGCTGCATCTCATAAGTTTTGGTATGTTGTGTTTTAAATTTTATCTCAAGATATTTTTAAATTTCCCTTTTGATTTCTCTTTGACTCATTGGTTGTTCAGGAGCATGTTGTACATATTTATGAGTTTTCTGAAATCTCTCCTATTACTGATTTCTAGTTTCATACTATTGTGGTCAAAAAAGATACTTGATATGATTTCAGTCTTCTTTAGTTTGTTAAGACTTGTTTTGTGGCATAACATATGATCTATCCTGGAGAATGTTTTGTGTGCGCTTGGGAAGAATGTGTATTCTGCTGCTGTTGGGTAGAATATTCTGTATATGTCTGTTAGATCCATTTGGTCTAAAGTCTTAGTTTGTGTCCAGTGTTTCCTTATTGATTTTCTGCCTGTGTAATCCAAGAAATCTTGATAATTGCTATTGGTATCTTGTTTTTGTTTTCCTAATTTCTTGTTGTTGTTTTTTTTTTTCTCTCTTGCCTTAACTAATCCTTAGTTAGCTATAGAACCTCAGGACATTACCCATCCTCATAGCTGAGCAAGAGACTTCCTAACAAGAGCTAACGTAGGCAGTTGCCATATGGTAAGATTTGAGAGGTACCATGAAAATTGCCCTTTGTTAAACAAACCAATAATCCCATACCTGTGATACTACCAGAAGTTCCATCGTTAAGAATTTCTTCCCCTGGGATAAGCCTCAGACCACAGCTTCCAAGGGGAACATTTTAAGGCCCTAGCATTGTAGGTCTTTGTGTGTCTTATTTGGAAGCACTCAATGTTGCTTAACCTACCCTCTTGAAATTCTCCCCTTGCCTCTCATGGGCCACTGCTGTTCTGATTCTTGTTTCAGCCTTCCTCCCCTTCCTTTTGTCCATATCTGTATTCTTTGCTAACTCCTTTCTCCCATCCTTTGGGAATCCCAAGGCTATACTAACACCCTTTCCCTTATAAATCTACTATGACTTCAACCAGGAACATGATTGTCAATCGATATGTCAAATTTTCACATCTTCCGAGCCTCATAGCACATCTCTCAACTTTCCTTTGGTCATTTCCTCTTAGAAGAATTCTTTCCAGTAACTCAGTCCCTATGTGACCAAACTGTCTTCTCCTTCCCTGACATCCTTCCTCTGGGTTTCCTGTTCATGCAGGCTGGAAATCTGTGATAGATGTGTGATGTTTTCCCTCTTTCCCCTCCACTTCCAATCACTCCTGATCTTTTCTATTTATTTTTTTCACAAGCGACCACCTTTCTCTGTCATTACCTTAACTCAGGTTTTCTTCTTCCACCTGTGATTTTGCCGTGGCCCACTCATTATACTTCTCATTGCCTCCTCTGATCCCTCCATTTTTTGGAACTGTCTATTGAATAATACATATGGGTGAAGTCAAAGTGGTTTTGAAAGTTCTTGAGCGTGGTTTGTTCTCAGCAATTTTGGCATCCCATAGTTTTCTTTACACGTGCCATTGTGAGTAAGTCTGGCTTCATGGGAGAGTGGAGGACAGCTTCAGCTGTAAGCCTCTCTTTCAGGCCTGGCCTGACTCCCATCCCAGACCTGATCTCCTGCTGAACAACTGCTGCCTAAGCCTTACCTTGCAGACACAGCAACTTCTTGCCACTACTGTCACGTAGGGTTCCCATCCCCAGTACATAACCCTTCGAGTGGCACAAATCCAATTCCTAGCCCCAGCCCCTCCTATTTTATCCTGCCCCACCCACTCAAGTTGTTAAATCAAAGTGGCCATTTCCTGAGAATGTCTGGAAGGTCAACTGGGTCAGACCTTTTGTTCGTTTATTTGTTTTTTGAGACAGAGTCTTGCTCTGTTGCCCAGACTGGAGTGCAGTGGTGCAATCCTGGTTCACTGCAACCTCTGCCTCCTCGGTTCAAGTGATTCTCCTGCCTCAGCCTCCTGAGTAGCTGGGACTACAGGTGCGTGTGCCTGGCTAATTTTTGTATTTTTGGTAGAGACAAGGTTTCACCATGCTGGCCAAGCTGGTTTCGAATTCCTGACCTCAGATGATCCGCCCGCCTCAGCCTCCCAAAGTGCTGGGATTACAGGCGTGAGCCACCGCGCCCAGCCTTGGTTTTGTTTTTGAGATGGAGTCTTGCTCTGTTGCCCAGGCTGGAGTGCAGTGGCACAATCTCGGCTCACTGCATCCTTTGCCTTCCGGGTTCAAGCGAGTCTCCTGCCTCAGCCTCTGGCGTAGCTGGGACTACAGGTGTGCACCACCACGACCGGCTAATTTTTTTTTTTTTGTATTTTTAGTAGAGACAGAGTTTTGCCACATTGGTCAGTCTGGTCTTGAGCTCCTGACCTCAGATGATCCTCTTGCCTTAACCTCCCAAAGTGCTGGGATTACAGACATGAGCCACCGTACCCGGCCTCAGACCTTTTGTCCATATAACCTCCTGTCAGAGGATAGGAGATGCTGTATGAGAGGGGGATGGTTCCACTTTTGTGTCTCAGTTATCACCCCAAGGGATGTTCCTCATGCTTAATTATGTGCTATTATTCATATAATGTTAGAGTGCCTACGGTTCCATTTATGTAACATTATTAAAATGGCAAGATTATAGAAGTGGAGATTAGTGGTTACTGGGTGTTAGGGATGAAGGCAGGTAGAAGGTGGGTGTGGTTATACGGGGGCAATAGGAGGGATTCTTGTGGTGACGGAACTGTTTTGAATCCTGACTGTGGTGATGGATACAGAAACTAATGCATGTGATAAAATTGCATAGAAGTAAGCATACCACATGCACATGCACACACACATACACACACACGCGCACATACACACCAATGCAAGTAAAACTACGGGAATCTGAATAAGGTTGTTATTGTATCAGTGTCAGTATCCTGGTTATGCTATTGCACTAAAGTTATGAAGATGTTACCGTTGGTAGAAACTGAGTAAAAGGGACACCACAGGATCACTCTACTATTTCTCACAACTGCGTGTGAATCTACACTTACCTCAAGATAAAAGGATTAACAAAAGAACTAGCACTTCTAGTTCTAACACTTGCTTAGTGGTATTTGTTCAACTGAACTGTTTATTCTTTCAGCTAATTCTGTCTCTTGGGAATAATAGATTTCATGGGACTTTGGTTCATTTAACAAGAGTATGTTTCTACTCACTCTCCAGAATGTACTGCTAGCTTCAGCTTCTCCAGCTTCCTCTTTATTCTTATTTGCATGATTTTGTTGACATCAGTCATACCACCCTTGGTGCTCTTGCCTGTGAACTGGAGAATCCCACTAACTTTAGTTCAGCCTCAGTGCTCCTTTGATTGTTTAAACTGCTCTTCTCCGGCCCCTCACCTGTGCCCATGGGATCAGAGCCATATTCAGCCTTAGCCGAGGTTGACGGCACTATGATATGCCACAGTCAAAATGGGATCATCTCATTGGTTTGTATTTTCCCTTTTTTTCTTTCCAACATTTTTGGCCACAGAAGCATATTAACTGGAATTCCCTGGGGTCCAGTCTGGGAAAGACTCCCAGATGAATTCCCTGACTCTTAACTGAGTACTCAGCTGTTTGAATCTTTTAAGTTGCAGAACTATCCTCTACTTTTCTACCTTTCTCTGCCCATTTATATAGTCTTGTAGGATCTTAAGGTTCCTTCCCATCAACCTCCCAATTTTATATTAAAAAAACTTAGTGTCACCTGCCAAAGCTGAAAGTGTACTGCACATTTCATACTCTAGGTTATTTATAAACAAGGTGCATAAATTCGAGCCCAGTTCTAACTCCACAGATGCACACATTCGCCCCTTCTGGATGTTTCCTGCCTTTAGGCCAGAGTCCTGTATTTGCTAAATCCCACCCCCATGGTCCTGTACCTGATACACACACTTACGGACAACTAAGGACATTTGGCTAAAAGGTACAACTGAGAACAGTGGTGTAACCTACTACAGAATCCTAGAAGTGGGAGAAACTGTGAGGTCATCCAATTCAACACCCTATCTAACTCAGGAACTTCATTTGTTAGAGATTCTTTCTTAGGATGAGTCCACAGCTGTTTGCCCTCTGGAGGGACACAGGATCCACTTCTTTTCTCCTTCACCCATGATGCTTCTCCACTAATTGAAACTCTGTTTCCTGGGTGATGTACCCACTCATCCCTTCAGTCATTTTGTGCACATCGTAGGCAGACAGAGGATGGCACCACTTGACCCACTTCTGTGTGTATCTAAGAGGAGGTAGGATTTGGTGAAAGCAGCCTGTTGGTGGAGTTACACAGACCTAGGTTCAAATATCTATTCCTGCACCTCCTAACTGCACGACCTCGAGCAAATTACTAACTCAGCCTCAGATTTATTTTCCTCATATGTAAAACTTGTCTCAAACGTTGAAGTGAGAAGTGACTGAGGTCGTGTTTGTAAAATACCTGGTACACACTAGATGCTTTCACTATGATGGCTTATATTACACATAGTAGTTTGGGTAATTTTACTGAACACTTACTTTGTGCCGATACTACATTGGGCACTTCCTATGCAATAATCATTTTTATTCTTCACAATGACTCTAAAATAAAGATGCTGTTATTATTTCTTACTTTACAGATGAAAGAGCTAGGGCCTGGTTAAGTCATTTGTCCAAGGCCACAAAACTGTAAAGCAGGAGAGCTAAAATTCAACCCCAAGTTTTTTCTGAAACTAGAGGTATGAGTTCTCTGACAACTGTGTCTTTTTTTTTTTTTTTTTACTTCCTCCCTCAGAGAACCTCAATACATTAATCAGGCAGTCACCTCACATCTTTCTTAAGAAGAGACAACATATCAGTACAGAGAATATGCATATTTCATCTGCAAGGCATCATAATACTGCTTGCTCTATGTTTATGTAATTATCATGAATTTTAAATTAATGTCATCTGAATTAATGAGGTCACCCATTAAAGAAACAAAACATGATCTTTAGGATACTTTTGGCTTTAAAATTTGATGATTCTATATATATAGCAAATTACAGGGAAATAAACAAATAATTGAAGAAATGGGAAGAGTACACAGAGGCTGGTTTTGACCAAGAGTTTCAGGATTTTCAGAACCTGAAAGCCATGGGCTTATGGAGACAAAATGGGCCGAGTTTCCATCTGCCCAACCTGCTCTGACCTTGTGGCTCTAACACAAGAACTGGGACATATAAATTCCTGTGTGCACTTCTCTGAGGTGCACAGAGACTTTTGTCAGTATGTTGATTCCTATTAATTAATTTTTAGGAACTCTTCTGTTAATTTTTCCTAAAGTTCAAGGGTATAATCCTTGAATATTGACCAATTAATTAAAGGTTATGTATAGGCCTATTAATCAAGATTCTCATCTTTACATTTTCATATCCCCAGGGGTATGAGGCAGTGATCTCTTGGTAGAAGGAAGAAGGGGCTAACTGTTCCTGTGTCACTCCCAAGAAATGAGCATGGCACTGCATAAAGAGATGAGTTACTTGTGCATCAGGGTGGCAGTCCTGTACAGTGGGAATAGCATGGGCCCAACATTCATTCTGACTCAGATGTAAGTCTCTTAACCTAAGAGCCTTGGTGTATCCAACTATAGAGAGGAAATAATAACAATATTGCCATAGGGAGGCTGTGAAGATTAAATGAGATAATATATGTGAAATGCCAAGGTGCTGGCTTGTTCCTTTATGGCTTCATTCAATAAATATTGATTGAGTCCCTCTGTATGCCGGGGCCATGCCATGCACCAGAATTACAACTGGTTAAATGGTAAGACAGACATCATCCCTACCCTCATGAAGCACACAGTCTAGTGGAGAAGACAGACCAGAAAAAAGTCACAGATACAATTCTGTATTGTGCACTTAAAATTTGTCAAGAGGGTAAATTTCAAAAAAAGGAAGAGAGGGTAGCTCTCATGTTAAGTGCTCTTACCGCAATAAAATAAAGACATAAATAAATAAGCTAGTATATTTAACTACAAAAGAAAGTATGCACGCATATCAACGAATTTATGTTGGTATTTAGAATATTACTGGTTACAGAGGAAGTACTATGGAAGTATATGTTTAATAAACAATATATTCAAACATTGGGGCTTTATTAGAAGGCCATGATTATGGGATGTGGAAAGATTTAATTGCAAAAGTGCTTCACCGCAGGATGGTTAATAGAAAGTTGGAAACAACCTTAAAGTCCAACAGTGGATGATGAACTATATAGTGCATTTTGTGTTGCTGCAAAGAAAGACCCAAGGCTGGGTAACTGGTAAATAAAAGAAGTTTATTTTGGTTTACAGTTTTGCAAACTGTACAGGAAGCAGGATGCCAGCGTCTGCTTCTGGTGAGACCTCAGGAAGCCTCAGCCTACCGTCATGGTGGAAGGCAAAGGCGGAGCCAGCATATCACGTGGTAAAAGAGGGAGCTCTTAAGAGAGGGAGAGGAGGTGCCAGACTCCTTTACACAGCCAGCTCTCGTGGGAACTAACAGTGAGACATGAGGGATTCACCTTCATAACCAAAACACTTCCCAGCAGGCCCCATCTCCAACATTGGGGATCACATTTCAACATGAGATTTGGAGGGGACAAACATCCAAATGATATCATTGCTTAAGTAAATTATATGAATCCATATACAAATAAAAGAGAATACAGGGAACACTAACGTAGCTAGTATGATAGTGAGGGCATCCTTGAGGACGTGATAACGTGATCAGTGAAGTGCGAGAAAGACCCATCCTGTGCAGGGTGGAGGAGGACAGGATAAGAAAGAACATTCCCGCCAGGCGCGGTGGCTAACACCTGTAATCCCAGCTACTTGGGAGGCTGAGGCAGGAGAATCGCTTGAATCCAGGAGGTGAAGGTTGCAGCGAGCCGAGATTATGCCACTGCACTCCAGCCTGGGCGACAGAGTGAGACTCTGTCTCAGGAAAAAAAAAAAAAAAAGTAAAGAAAGAAAGAAAGAACATTCTTGGCAGAGGGAACAGTAAACACCAAAGCCAGGAGGTGGGGAGGGGTGTGGCAAATCTGAGTGAAAGATGAACCCCAAGTGAAGAGAGAAGAGAAGGGAGGGAGAGGTATGGGAGGCTGGGGAGCCCAGCAAGGGCTGACCCTGCAAAGTCTCCTGGGCCATCTGAGTGACGTTAGATTTTATTGCAAGTGCAACAGAAAGTCTTTGATGAGGTTTGGGTTGGCAGATGGCATGATCTGAATTACGCGTTAAGAAGACTGCATGGAGAGGGGTGGGTAGGGAGAGCAGAGGTGGGAGGCAGGAAGGAGGCTGGTTGAGAGGCTGCCGTAGAAGTCCAGGTGAGCAATGAAGGTGGCAGAACTGGGTGGTAGAAGTGGGAAGAGCAAGGTGTGGGGGGCCTGGGATCTTGTCTGGAGGTGGCATCAACAGACTTGCTGAGAGACTGGATGTCCAGTCTATCCAGGTGAGAGAAGGTGAAGAACTAAGGATGCAAAACCTGGATTTTGGTTTGAGTAATTGGAAAAATCAAGATGTCATTTACTAAAATGGGGAAGACCGGTGTGTGGAGAGAAACACGGGATTAGGCTTTGGGCATGTTGGATTTGAGATATCTATGAAATATCCAAATGGCAAGATCAAACAGGCTGTGCAGAAGTTGGAGGGTGGAGAGATAAAGTAAAAGTTGTCAACCATATTGATGATGTTTACAGCCTAAATCAATAAGGCTGCTTTCTATTCCCATATAATAATAATAACAGCAACTGCTGGTTTATGAGTTTTCTCTGACTTATTATTTGGTTATAGCTGTTATCTTAGTTTGGGCTACTATAACAAAATACCATAGACTATGTACCCTAAACAACTGCATCTATTTCTCACAGTCCTCGATACTGAGAAGTCCAAAACCAAGGTGTTGCTGATCTGGTGTCCACCTGTGATGGCTGCTTCCTGCTTAGCAGATGGCTGTCTTCTGGTTGTATCTTCACATGGCAGAGAGCAGAGAGAGTGAGACAGAGAGAGAGAGAGAGAGAGAGCGAGCTGAGAGAGAGAGAGAGAGAGAGAGAGCAAGCTCCAGTCTCTTCATCCCTTTCTAAGGGCACTAATCCCATTCATGAGGGCTCCACCCTGATGACCTAATCACCTCCCAAAGGTTCCACTTCCAAATACCATCACATTGGGGATTTAGGCTTCAGCATATAAATTTTGGGGGGACACAACCATTCGGTCAATAGGAGTTGTCAGAAATACCCATTAGATTGTGTACCATCAGGAGTAGTTGTAACTGAGTGACCTAGGAGAGGGGGAATAAATGTGGAGGAAGGTTCCAGAACTGTTGGAATCCTCTGCTGGGCAGGCTGCTCATCCAATTCCAACTGCTACAGCTGGTATTGAGAGATCTGTCTATGGCACGGAAGGGCCTTTCCCCACACCTCTGAAAGTATCGTCAGCAACTGTCATACTTGTAGGTCGGGCTGGTGTGGCCCATCTTGGTAGGTAATGGTAGGTGGGGCTGCTAGTTTGGTTTTTTGAGTCTGAAGGAGTTGAAGAGGGCCACACAGATTTCATTGCAGACTCTCAGCCTCTGCACTTACACCTCCCATTGTCTGCTGTCTGATTGTCACCTACAGGGAAGGCTGCCATGCCATGAAAATGTAAGAAGTTGCAAGCTTTTTTAGTCCCTCACCACCTTACCTACCTTGGCATAGCCTTGTCCAAGGAAACAAACTCTGTGCCACAGGTCATTGGATAAACGCTACATAGGGGCTTCGTTTCTTATTCCTGTGCTGGCATCTACGGGAACAGAAGAGAAAAATCGATGAGTTTTTGTTCCGTTCTCTATCTTCCCCTGCAGGCAGATATGGCCAGAACAGAGTAATAATATGAAGAAACTTCTCTTTGGCTGCACATAAGAAAATACAGGTTCTGCCTGTCATTCTACTACTTACTGCTGCTGACCTTTTTTTGGCCAGTCCCTTGAACATTCTGCATCTTGGCTGGTCCATCTGTAAAGAAGTAGCAGTCTATGCTTGCTCTGCCCTCTCCCAGAGCTGTCTTAAGCAGCAAAAGAGACCATAGGTGTGAAGGTGCTTTGGTAACTACAGAGCCGTAGAAATGGGGATTTGTTTGCATGTATTCAGCCAGGCTCCTGTTCTCATGGAAGTGTGTCTGGTGAGGAAGATGAATAAGGCAGGCTGCTTGGTCTCGACAGCGGTCCTTAAAGTGTGGTTCCCAGACCAGCAGCAGCAATACCTGGGAGCTGGACAGAAACACAGACTTCCAGGCCCCATCCTAGACTTACTGAGCCCAAAAGCCCTCCAGGAGTATCTGATTCCCACCTAAGCTTGAGAACCACTGGTCTAGGCATTCAGGAAAGCACTTCCTGAGAAAATGACTTTAATAAAACCTGAGAAATAGTCAGCACTTAGCCAGACCGAGAGGAAGGGAATGTGGGATTCAGAACACCATCCTAGAGAAAGGTCTTGGCGCAAGAGACAGCTTCATCCTTTTGAGAAACTGAAATGAGTCCAGTGTGGTAGGAGCCAAGGAAGAGCAAGTGTAGAAGCCAATGAAAGGAAGCAGCCAGGTGTGAGGGGCCTTGTAAACCAGGGAAAAGGTTTTGCAGTTTATGCTCAGGTCAATTGAAAGCCATTAAGGGATCTGGAGCAGAGAAGGGCCTTTTCTTTCAATAACATGCTATCGTAATTTTAAAACATTTCCTTACAATCCAATAAAGGCAGTTAATTGTCTTAATTAGAACTTACACTCTAATTCGGGAGAAGGCACAATGCAACTATTGGGGCAGTCTTTGAATATATATATAAATACAAATTATGTGTTTGGCACTGTGCTAGGCACTATGAAGGAGGCGGAAAGTCACGCAGCTCCTTCTTTCAGGGGACTGAGAAGCTGGGTGAGAGGACAAGACAAAGACACACCAACACGGGTGAAGGGTGCCAGGCATCTCCACATTAAGTCCCCCCAGGGGGGTGGGGCTGGCTATGGCAGTGACTCAGAGTGTGGGTAGTTGAAGAAGTGCTGGGGCAGCCAGACCAGGCTTCCCAGAGGAAGAAAGGGCTTGGGAGAAAGCACAGAGGCAGAGATGAGCAAGGGATTTCTCTGTATTCCTGGGGAACAGTTCCCTTGGAAAGTACTACAAAATACACTGGGAGGCACAGCTGAGACCAGATGGTACAACCAAGTCTAGGGAGAGGAAACCCCCTCGAGCCTGGCTGTGTAGACCCCAGACTATCTTGACCCCAAATGAAGCTATCCGTGGGGTTGTGGCCAAGGGCGCTTCTGGGAGGCCTCATGCAAGGGATTGAGGCCTTTTTCTGCAGTGGTCGATGAGAATTCCCTGTTCAGTCTCTTTCTCAGGCTCTGGGGCATCCCTGAGAGTTACTGGCTTTGCCCTTGTTTTTAAACCTTTTTATAGAAGTATAATAATCATAGAAAAAAATACATAAACTTTAAGTGCACGGCACAAAGAATTTTTTTCAAATGAACCCACCTATGTTCCCCCCATGATGATCAAGAAACAGGACATTCCCAGCGCCCAGAAGTGCCCCTGCCTCCGCCATTCCTCTGCTGGTGCTGCCCTCCCTGCAGGGGACCAGTCCTGATTTCTAACTTGCTGCTTTTTGTCTTCTCTGGGCTCTTTGGTTTCTAGCTTCCCCATGTGATGTTTGTGAGCTATGTCCACAGTGTTGCCTGTAGTTGCAATGCTGTGTGATATTCCATCGGGGAGGTGTATACTCTACCATTGATTTGTCTTGTTCTACTGTCAATGGGCATTTTGGTAGTTTCCAGATTGGGGCTATCATTTTGTTGCATTTTAAACTTTGACCTGGGTCTTCCTTTTCAGTTTGCTCAGATTCCCCTTATTGTCACTAATTTCCTCTCCTCTAAAACTGTTCTACTCTGTTGTATGTGTGTTTGGCAATGGAAACAAATAAAAAAGGAATACTAAATAAAAAATTAGCACCACAAGATTGGAGGGATGAGGGCGGAGGGCACCACCGGAGAGCCACCTCTCCCTTCCCTCCTCCCCTCCCCTCTCCTCTCCCCTTCTCCCCTGGCTTCCTCCCCACACCTCTTCTTCCTCAGAGGACCTAAGCTAAGGGACACCACTGCAACCAGGTGCTGACAGCCAGGTACCAGCAAAAGTGGCCAAGTTAGATTGCCCTCCAGAGCCTGTGAAGGGCAGGAAATGTATCTTGTTTATTTTTATAAATGGCTTTGTGTGTGGACACTTGGTAAATGTTTCTTGAATGAATGAGTTTCTGATATAATAAAGTGTTTATGTTGCCTTCGAATCTGTGATGTGCCATGACATCCTTCCTTGAGGATGTTCTGAAACACATTTGGCCGAGCACTTAGGCCGACATCAGGCCCCGTCTCAGCACGCTCCGCCTCCTGCCTCCTGTGATTCTGCCACAGCTCTGTGGTAGTCCCTCTTCTTACCCCATGCACAGGTGGGGAAGTTGAGGCACAGCTGCCTGAGTGGTGTCCCGGGTTCAGACCGTTAGTGAGGGGACATTCAAAGCCAGTGGGCTTAAATTCATGCTCTAACTGCCACTGTGACACTTGACTACTGTCAAGTGAGCATAGCTAACTGGAAGGGACACTAGACAGTGGGCAGCCCCAGAGCAGCTGGTGAGGAAGCCCAGCTTTTCTGAGGAGGCGGGGCCTGAGTAGGGCCGTCAGGAAGGCGATGCTTAGACAGGTGGGAAGAGCAGGTGGGTCCTGTGAGATGGGAGGCAGCTCGAGGACCCTGCTGGTGTGCATGGGGATGTGTAAGTCAGAAGGTCAGGGACGCTGCCAAGGGCAGGTGAGACTGTGGGGAGGGGGGAGACATCTCCAGGCTGTCCTGGGGACACAAAACCTAGGAGTTCATTGTGGCCAATCAGTCCACCTAGAGCCGCCCGCATCAATATTTCACATTCTAGAATCTGCAGCTTCGCTGCTGTTGGGGTCCCTGGTGGCTGTATCTCTGCAGTCCTGACTTGTGCATTTTATGTGAGTTCAACTTTCCTCCCCAGCCAGTCTCCTAAGTCAGCTTCTGCCAACAGTCCCCGGGATATGTAGTCGAGACCTTCACCTAGCCTTCAGAGCTACATAGCCCCCACCTCGCCCTCCTGGCACCCATTCCAGAATTTAGCCACAGGAAGCTCAGAGTTGAAACTTGCTGGAAGCCTCTTCCTTTCCACAAACCAGAGAGCCTTCCCCTCACTTTCTATCCTGGGTAACCCTCGACAACACACAAATCCATTAACATGTATTAAGGTTTTACAGGCTAGGTATTAAAACACTATGTGAAAAGCCCTGCAGGCTAGCAGAAACACTTTAGAATTCTCTACTCATCCAGCAGTTTGAGAATTACCTTGAAGGTGGGGTGGTTAGAAAGCCCATATCTGCATACACATGTTCATTTCCTTCCTTCCTTTGAGTCAAGTTCAGTGGTTCTCAAACTTGCTAGTTAAAAAAAAAAAGCCTTCCTGAGCAAGGTGGTCAGCATGAAACATGCAGGCTGCATGTTCTGGGGAATTTAAGGGATTTTCAAGGATAGTTTTGAATCTATGAAATTCAAAATATAGATTTTTGCCTTTTGCACTGACATCAGAATTGAAGTCTCCCTGTACTGCTTAGGTGGTTGGGAAGGAAAGCCTCCCGACTTCCTCCACCCAGAGGCACTAAGGCCTACTCACACCCGCTGCCCCGGATCCCCCAGGGACCCTGGCAGCTGCGTATGGAGCCTCACCAGCAGCCAAGAGAGCACTTTTTGGAGACTTGGAAATCCCTGCCACTTATGGGGCGATTTAAGTCCAGTTGGCTCCTGAGCTGAGCCTGTTTTTTGGAGCCAGAAGTTTGTCTCGCCACTAGACAATGAGCGTATCAAAGCCAAGATTGCTTCCCATCTCTGCTTCTCCTTCTTACCCCTCTCACCACCCTCATCCTCCTCTCCTTCCTCCTTGGCTTCATCTTCCCCCTCCTTCTTGTCCTCTTCCTACCCTCTCCTATTTCTCTTCTCCTTTCTCTCTCCTTCTACCCCTTTCCCTGCCAATGTTGCTGTCATTGATCACAGTGCCTGGCATGGAACACCATTCTATAAAGTTTATAAATGAATGAATGAATGAAGGCCATTCTTTAGCTTCAGAGGAAAATCCACCTTTTTTTTTTTTTCCTTTCTTTTTTCAATCTAGGGCTCTTGGAACTAGATTGTCATGTTCACCTTTCTGTCTTTTTCATTATTCCCTGAAAGCACAAACTCAATTTAGGCTTTAGTGAAAAATGAAGAGCATTAGACCAACCTTTTAAAATTGCTTGGTCAGTACTTCCTGCTCGCCTGTACTTCACAACGCTGTCATCACTGGGTAATTATAACATTAAGTATATACCTGATCAGCAGGTTGCTTTTAATTAAAATCCCCTGTTGGTTTCTAGGCATCTCGTAGCTCCTGGGATGTTTGGTCAACTCTTTGGGCCTCAGGCAGTTTCAGCTCCAGCGGGGATAGGAGCCCAGGTCCAAAGGTCCTGGGTTTACACATCCCTACCACCGCCCCATTCCCTGGCTTTCCCGATGGTACTTTTGCCAACTGTGTGGTGAGCAACTTATTATGGTCACCTCTAGAAGAAGGGGCTGCCTATTCATAGGTGAGAATACCGAGGTATCGTGGAGGGAAGGGAGGAGCCCCTGGGAACACGGCTTCTCTTGGCAATCCCTAAACCACATCCAACCCACAGTGAGATTCCTCCCTGTGTTTTTGCTGGTGGAGACCACCTGGACCTCCTCTCATGTTTCTGGGAAGGGGTGATGGCAACTGTGGCAGGGCTGTTTTTTACTTTACAAGCTCCCTTTTACGTGTGTTTACAAATTCTACAGCTCAGCAAGATTCTAGTTCTAGAGTCAGATAGATCTGCTTGCAGGTGCTGGGCCAAATAACTTGACTGTTCTGAGCTTTGTTTTCTCTGCTGTAAAATGGGAATAATAATAGAACCTATCTCAGAATTCTTTTGAGTGTCAAAAGATATATGTAAAAGGCTTCACATAGATCCTGGCACGTGGTAAACACTCAATAAGTGTGGCTAATATGATAATAGTAGTGCTACTTAGCAGTTGTCCAGTAAGGAAGTTGCCAGACTTTTGACAACCTCTGGAGAAGGATGGTATCCCTTTCTTGCAGTGTCGAAAATCTTTCAATGCCCAGGGGAGGAGGTGGACTTTGGTACAGCACCGACCAGAGTCTCTGCCACCAAGTAGACTCCTCTACCTTACAAAAGTTATAAGCAAAAACTCATTGAGAGAATTCATTCACTGAACAAATGTTTACATGCTTGCTACGTGCCAGGCTGTAGACAAGGATCACCCTAGACAAGGTCTTGTTCTCATAGAGCTCATATTCTTGAGAAGAAGACAGACAATAAGTGTGTAAATAATTGGACAAGGCAATTTTACGTAGTGATGAGCATTGTGAAGAAAATAAAACAGGGTATTAGGACAGTAGGAAATTTGGGGAGGGGTGCTGTTGAATTCCAGTGGTTAATAAAGGAGCCAGTCAGCGTGAACTGGCTGTGCGGTAGGGTGGGGGGCAAGTGCCAAGGGCCAAATCCTAGAAACAGATCCTAGAACCAGCATGGTATGTTCAAGAAATAGGAGTCCAGGGTAACTGGCCTGGGAGAGGTCAGTTCCAGGTGAGATCAGAGAGATTGGCAGGGCCAGATTATGAGAGCCTGCTGATCACAGGACATCACATTCCCAAGCCCAAAACCAGATTTCTTTTTTATAACCATGGGCCAAATGTATGGGCCACACTATAGCACTTATGATATAGACCAGACCACTGGAGAAGGCTTCCTTCATGAGGCAGGATTTAGTATGAACCTTGGATGGGAAATAAAGTTGTGCATTGTGCTACAGAGAACCCTGGCATGAACTAGAGCACAGACACTTTTTAAGAGTGCTATGGAGAGTCACAGTTCCCAGAATCTGTCTTGGAGCACCAAAGCCAGGAGGTGCTCCTCAACCAAAGGTGTCTGGAAGTCTTCCAAAAGTTTGGGGAAATGGTAAGCTAGATTTCATTCTCCAAGGTTAAAAAATGTGGCCGGGCACAGTGGCTCATGCCTGTAATCTCAGCACTTTGGGAGGCCAAGGTGGGTGGATCACCTGAGGTCAGGAGTTTGAAACCAGCCTGGCCAACATGGTGAAACCACTTCTTTACTAAAAATACAAAATTGGCCGGGCGTGGTGGCACATGCCCGTAATCCCAGCTACTTGGGAGGCTGAGGCAGGATAATTGCTTGAACCTGGGAGGTGGAGGTTGCAGTGAGCTGAGATAGCGTCATTGTACTCTAGCATGGGCGACAAGAGCGAAACTCTCTCAAAAAAACAAACAAAATGTCATTAAAGGTTGAGGAAGCAAAGGCACCTGTCTCACCTTTTGTAATCCAACGTATCCCAAGCTTACTTGACCGTGAAACCTTATTTATTTTCAGAGTTCCTATTAACATCCCCCAGAATTAAAGTGCCAGGGAACACCCTTTGGGAATCACTGTTGAAGAAGAAGCCAGGGTTTGCGTGAGCCTGAGGGATCAGTAGCATCTGTGATTCAGCACTTATGCCTGTGACGGTTCATGCTGATGATCCCCTCCAGTGACTCAAATCATTGAGTGTCAACTGCGCCTATGTTAGCCCTGATCCACTTGCTTTATTTTCACTTTGCTAGCAGGACAAGGGAGTGCCTGGAGACAGGAAGTGAGTAGACTCACATCCATAACCCCCTGGGACTGGGCTGAGACTGGGTTGCTTATGAAAATGCTCTTGGGCCTTAGACTACAGCCCTGGAACCCCCAGTGATGAGCTTCTCAAAGAGTTGAGGTCCACAGCCTGTGAGGTGCGTTTCTGTAGGATGGGCAGTGTGTGTACTCTGTGTGTGTGTGTGTGTGTGTGTGTGTGTGTGTGTGTGTGTATGCAGGGGGTTATCAGGGTGCAGGTGATTGCATTTTCGGCGCATCTCTGCTGCTAGCCACATCAAACACACACTTTTAAACTTTTGGCTCTAATTTCCCTGCTGATGACAGTGAACCTTAGTTTGTCAATCACTTGGATGGATCTGGGTTGGTTTTTGGCTCATGAATCTTAGAAATGGAAGTGACTGTAGTGAGAAATCATCCAGTCTCCAGTCTCCTCCCCTAAGAACCAGGACAATGGTTCTAACCTTCAGAGGACTGTGAACTCCTTGGGGAATCTAATAACAGCTATGGACCTAACCCCAGAGAAAAAGCACAGATGGAGATTCAAGTAACATTTCACCTACTATATCAGAGGTTTGCAGGCCTTTTTATGTCCTTGGTACCCCTTATGTATGATATGGTTAATAACTGTTCCTTGAATACCTATTTAAATCCTGTTGTTCATTGTCTCACTTTGCTCTTAGGGTAAGGTAAAATATCTCTAAAATGGCACACGGGGTGCATGATCTGTGTCTGCTCCCCACTGGCTCCCAGGGGCACTGCTCAGTCTCTCTGTCCCCATCTGCTGCTGGTCTAGCCACGCTACAGCACCTCTGAGAGTTCTTGCCCTTACCTGCCCCTGCTTTCCACAGGGCCTATGCATACGTTGTTTTCTCTCCTTAAAATGTCTTTTTTCCTTTGTTGCCCAGACAACTCCTTCTTATCCTTCAGATAGCAGTTCAGGGGTTACTTCCTCAAGGAAATTTCCTTCACCTCCTTTTTCAGGTCTCATACAACAGATCATCCATTCTATGTCCTTTACCAAGTCCTATATGTCAGATTATCCATCCTGTATTCTCATAACACTGTAGATGTTTCTTTCAAAAGCGTATGTCACAGTTGAAATTTACCTCTATTTTTGAGATTAATTAAGGCCTGGCTTCCCCCACTAGACAGCAAGTTTCATGAGGGCAGGTGCTGGATCTTTGGTGCCTAATAATATGCTCAGCACACAGTAGGTGCTCAGTAGTAACTTCGTGTAGGGTGAGAGGATGGCCATTGATTATGAATGCTCCCTATATATCAAAGCAACCCATTCCATGGTCCCAGAGGTTTTGTTCTGGTACCTTCTGATACCTTCTGGTACCTTCTTCCTCTTTCCCTCTTTTCTTCCAGCAGTTGCATAGGTACCCTCACAACCTAAGTAGAGAATGTGACACACAGACATACCATACACACACACCACACACACAACTCTTGGAGGAAATTTTATGTGTATATGTGTGCCCAGTATGTGGGAGTAGGTAGAAAGTAGGGCAAAATTTCACTACCAATAATTCCGATTCATAGCTGAAATTGACTCTGTGTGGTGGTGGGGCACCAAGACCCCTTCTAGCTGATGAGTCTTTTCCCCTCATCCCCATTGACATTCCCCTCCTCTCCATGAACACAACCTAATATTGGTATTACTCAAGTCTCACGCCCCAATATTTTTCTCACCCAATCACCCTTACACTGCCCCTGCTATTTGGTCTGGACTTCATACAGTGGGGAGAACCTTACCTCACAAGGATGAGAAGCGGTGGCATTCCCTGTTCTCATTTCCTCTGTCCTTTATGCTAGAGCATTTGTTCCAACCTCTACTTCCTCTCAGTATCCTGCCACACAAACATCCGAGAAAGATGGGAAGCCTGTAGTTTCCCACCTGCAACTCATTTCCCCACCTGCAAGAGAGGAATGTTGGTGGAGCCAGGTACTGAAAGAGATGTTTGCACAGCCCCACATGTTTGTGGGAGCTCAGCACACACCACAGTTGTTAGGTCTACACAGTCCAATGTAGGCACATGGCAAAGCTACTCTGATAGAAATGAGCCCTGCCTGCTCAGTCCTTTCTTACTCTCCTCCTCCATGTGGTCCAGTCCCAGCATGTGGTCCATGCTGTGGGTCCTGGAGGTAATCAGCTGCCACCTTATTGAGAAATGTCCAGAGTCTTCACTGCCCCTTAACCACAACTAACCTGGGAACTTGAGTGTTTATCCTTGAAGTGGTAACTGTGTGGGGTAGTGGGTGAGAAAGTTCATTGTCAAGTGGGAAGAAGAACAGGCATGTGGGATGTAGCTGTGTATCCTGGTAAAGCATGAGAATGATAGTCAGTACAGCCTGAGAACATCCCCATATTCAGATTCTTCATCCAGTTCTTGCTTTTTCTGAAGTGTGATGGTGGGGCTCTTCTTGAGTTCCTTCCAATATATCCCTTGCTACTTGAAGTCACTCGAACAAATGTCTGTTCGTTGCAACCACGAGAATCTAGCTAGAACCTCTCCTAGGGTCTCTCATAGATATAATATATAGTTTTTCTTTTTTAGGATGGTCATAGATATATCTGCCATATTTAACCTATCACACTACAGACTTCTTAAGGCAGGTTCTCATTCAAAGTCAACTTTCTAGCTTCTGATGAAAATTGGTTTGAATAAAGAGAAGGAGGGAAGGAAGGAGGGGGCAGGATAGAGAAAAAGGGGGAGGGAGAGAAGGAAGGAGAGGAAGAAGGCAGATAAGAGGACTGAAGAGGGGGATGGAGGGAGGAAAGGAGAAGGGAACGTTAGTTTTCAGGAGGGACCTGCATAGCCTACACGTCATTACACTGTGTACCATGACTGGGGTAAGAGTGGGGGATGAGGTAGGTCAAAGGCATAAGGGTGAAGGAACAGTTATTGGCTAAGTTTTCCATGAAGAAGGGTAAGATAAGGCCTTGATTCAGAACAGAGAGTTTTGTTTTTGGATAAACTAGTTTTGATGAGTATTTTTGGAAGATGAAGAAATGGAAGTTTATTTCATTATCACTTCTGCCTGTTTCAATGTGGCAAACAGATTTCTTCACTCCCCTTTGTGTTTCAGGCAGCACTAAGGCTGTTGTTCATTGCAGCTCTCCAGGAGTTATGGAGCACAGCCCCCAGCAGAGGCTGCCTGCTATTACCCAGAAGGCCAATAGAGGGCTCCCAAGAACACTGAGCAAAATTTGATGGAAGACACCAAGATGTTCAACTGTAATGGCAGTAGCGGTTCTTATCCTTCTCTAACATACAAACTGATAAGACTGTATTCATATGGCAAAGGTGCAAATGGAAGAGCACCTGCCATGAATGCAACAGAAGCAGTTGCTGCATTAAGGAAGCTTGGATTAGATTAGCTTTAAGTTTCTTTCTGAACACAAGCCAGTGTCTTGACCAGAAGTATCTCTTCTGGAATTAGCTGATGATAGAGCTTTATAAAACATTTGCTTGTTGGATATGTTAAAGCCTTGATTCTGTTCACTATGTTATCTTGGAAAAAAATTGCTTAATATCTCTAGGCATTATTTTGTCTATTTTTTTTTAAATGATGGGGATAATATTAGGGTAGTGGGAGTTTAGCTTTTTAAGACCTTTTAAGGTACAATCTTCTGTTACTACAACTGATAGAAACCATACTCAGAAAAATCTGGTCAAACATAACTTATTCAAAGGGAAGAGAGTTAATCCTATCCCCTAACACAGGGCTAACAAAATGATTCTTAGGGTAATACTTAGAGTAATACTTGGAGCAGTGACTGCAGTGTGTGATGGCCAATGAGTTAAGACAGTATAGTGAGGGTGAAAAGATAACAGTAACTGTATCTAGAAGACTTAGATTGAAATCTTGATTTTATTTAATAGCAAATCACTTCACTGAGTCTCAGTTTTTTTAATCTGTAAAATTGGGATAATCCAAATTGCCTTGTCTACTCCAAAGTGTGAAGATCAGATAAGACAATGCAATAGAAGTGTTTTGCATACTACAGTGTGCCATGCAAATGTTCAGCTATTATTTAATAGATGCAATAACTTAATGTTTCACATTTTAGTGACATAGTATGTGTGAATGTCTTGAATTCTTTCTTTCCTGAATTTAAGATCTCATATAGCCATATTGCAGCCATAGTTTTTCTTTGTAATCTTTCAACAGAAAACACATCTGAAAAGAGATATAGAAAGATTTCTGAGATGTAGAAGGAAAGGAACTAGATTCATAGATTTTAGAACAGAAAGGAATTCAAGAGACTAAGCAAAACCAGGTGATTTATAGATAATATTGAGAATATATTTGAATTAGTAACTATGGCTAGACTATTTGAAGTAGGAACTAAGCTTTGTCTTTATCCATTTATTCTTTCATTTCAGTTGCTTGAAGTTCTAGGAATACAAATTTTGGAACTGTGGAAAGAACTAGAGTCTCGCAGTGGGATTGTCTATCTCTTTATCTCTCCAAGCATTTGTAGACATGTACCTATTTGCCAGATACCACGTTAAATGCAGGAGGCAATACAAAGATGTACAAGATATTGCCCCTCCCCTCAAGGCACACTGAATATTCTGCCTGTCACATAGTAAGTGACTTAAAAGAAAGAGATAGATTTCTGGGTTTGTTTTTGTTTGTTTTAGGATACATGAGACATATATGTCAAGGAGGCAGTGTAACATTGCAGTTAAGAATAAAAGCTATAGATTTAGACAGGTTTGGAGTATAATCTCAGATTTGCTAAGTAGATTAGCTTTATCTTGAGCAAATAATTTGGCTTCTCTAAATTTGAGTTTCCTCCTCTATGAATTGTGTTAATGCTGCCTACCTTGGAGCATGACTGTAAGGATTAAATGAGCTGATGTGTGTAAAGTGCTCAGCACTATGAGTAGTGTGTAGTAAACTCACAATTATTATTATATCATTATCATTATTACAGAGCGACACAACACCAAGTCATAATATATCTCACAGAAGAGACACCAAGAGCCACAGAAATCCTGAGAAGGGAGCACTCAGCAAAGGCTTTGTGGGGAATGACCCTGGACCGTTTAAGGATAAGAGAATTTTCTATTGGCAGAGATAAAGAAAAGGTCATTCCAGAGAACGCAGAGGAAGGGACACAAACAAAGGAGGGAAGCAAGAGAGAATGTGTCAAGGGCTGGGAATGTCGAGACAACCATTTTGCCATGAACAAAAAGCTTATGTTGTGATCTACTTAATGTATTCATCCTGACTCTGAAATTTCCATAAAGATACCTTGCCATGTCTCCCTGTGTAGAAAATTGCCACAATTATCCTAATGCTTTGCTGGTCTGAATTGGAAGGTAGTTTTGTGAAATCTTGAAGATGATGAGATTTGTTTCCCGGAATTCTCAGCCACTCATTCTTCTACCAGTTTTCTATCTCACTGGGTCCTCCCCTCTGCCATTCATCCAGGATCTCTAGTTACTTTAAAAAACTCATTCATTTTTCTTATATAAATAATATTTGTTTATTGAAGAGAAATTAGAACATGCAAGAAAATCTATCTCCTGTGACCCCCATGGAATTTGACCCAGCCATCTCCTCAAAAACACATTCTTAGAAAAGAAACAGATACACTAATTTGCACTAAGGTGGAAATGGTTTTCAATGGGACCAATTTAAGAGCCCTTTGCAGACTACCAGGCCTAGAACTTCAGAATATATAAATAATTATCAGTGTAATTTTAGGCATCAGAAAGCATATAGGGAAGTCATTTTGGGTGGTAAAATTGATGCCAGTATCTACTTAAAACATAAAAGTATATTACACATAAGCTGTTGGGTTATGCCTTTTAAATAACTTTTAAACATTTTTATTTAAAAATAATTCATATATCATGAAAAACACTTATCTTTTGTGTCCAGTAGGATGAGTTTTGACAACTGTATGCACCTGCATAACCCTCTTCCCTACTGAGATATATAATATTTCTATCATCACAGAAAGATCCCTCATGCCCCTTCCCAGTAATCTCCTCTATAGAGGCAAACACTGTTATTCATTTCACCCACAGGTTCCTTTTGTCTGTTCTAGAACTTCATATATGTGAAATGGCACAGTATGTAATTTTGCGTGTCTGGCTTCTTTCACTTATCATAATATCTGAAAGATTCATATACATTGTTGACTCGTTCAGTGCTTTGTTCCTTTTTATTTATAGTATTCTATTGTATGGTTATTCCATTACTTGTTTGTGCATTCTCCTGTTGATGGACATCTGGATTATTTCCAATTTGTAGCTATTATGAATAGAGTTGCTATAAACATTTTTATACAAATCTTATATCTTTCTATCACTAGTTTTTAACAATTTGATTATGATGTGCCCTGGTAGAACTGTCTTTGTATTTATCATGCGTGGATTTCATTGAGCTTCTTAGATCTGTAGATTTGTATTTTTCATCAAATTTGGGGAAAATAATCAACACTATTTTCAAAAATATTTTTTCTGACCCAACTTTTTGTCTCACTTTTATTTAGGCCAATTACATATATGTTACACTGCTTAATATTTTCCCATAGATCACTGTGGCTCTGCTCCTTTTTTTCCTTTTTAACATTTTTCTACTCTTAAGTTTTGATAGTTCCCACGACTGCTCTTCAAGTTCACTAATCTTTTCTTTTGCAGTGTCCTCTGTTGTTAAGCCCATCCAGTGAACTTTCCATTTTAGAAACTATATTTCTCTGTTCTAGAATTGCAGATGGATTCTTTTAAAAAATTTTTTGCTTACCATTTCTCCATTGTAATTGTTTCTTTCTTTATTAAATTCATATTTTTCCCTTAAATATATGAACAACTTTCGATACCTATTTTAAAGTCATTTAAATGAATGCTAATCAATTCTTCTCTATCATTTCTGATTTGTTTCTATTGACTGGCTTTTCTTCTGGAAATGAGTCACATTTTCTTCTTTGCCTATCTGGTAATTTTTGATTGTATTCTAGACATTATTGGTGTTACATTATTGACTGCCTGGGTTTTATTGTCTTCCTTAATAAATAGTTGAATTTTGTTCTGGCAGGCAATTGATTTGTGAATCAATTTAGTCCTTTTGAAGCTTGCTTTTAAGCTTTTAAAGAGATGATCTAAAGTAGTCTTTAACCTAGGGCTAGTTTAGGTCTACTCATAAGCATGGACTTTCTTGGACTTCTGTGAATTTATTGAGGATTCTCCACAGTCTTGTGCCATCTCCAGTAGATTGGGGAACAATATCTTGCAGTTTTGGGAGCAATTGTCTTCGGTAATTTTTCTTTCTCTAGTAGATATTATTTTCTTGGCTCTGTGAAGTCTTTTACTGCACATGTGCAGCACAGTATTCAGCCAAAGACTCAAGGGAATGCCTTTGCCTATTTGTAGATCTCTTTGTTTGCACAGCTGCCTTCTTTCTGGTACCATATCCTACAAATTCCAGGCACCTCAGTAGCTCCAAATCCCAATATCTCTCCCCTGACCTCAGCAAGACCATGTTTTGGCCTTCTCTTGTGATGTCACTCTCCAACAAGTGCTATTTTCCAGATAGAAAACTAGGTCAATTCCATGGCTCACCTTATCTGTTTCCCTACAGAAAATTATCTGCATAATTCTAGATAGGCTAAGTTATACTGTGAAACATACAACTCTCAGAATCTTGATGATTTAAAACAACAGAGGACTACTTCCAGTTCATAATACCTCTCTATCAAAAGTTGAGGGGGATGTCTCCATTCACAGTGGGATTAGGGATTACGGTCCTTTACTGCCTGCCGTCCGGTGTTTGAAAACAGTTATTTAATGAATTTCTTTTTTAGTTTCAAAAATGTTTGCACTAGGAGACATAGCTCTGTGCCAGTTATTTTAATCTTGACCAAAGTGAAAGAACACATAAAGTAATGCTGTCAGTTCATTTTGCATGTGGAGGAACTGTAGCATTGACCATGGATTACCTAAGAGCTCCATATTAAGCTGGAGTAAGAGCAACATTTTTCAGCTCGTGATTTCTCCAGTCAACCATACAATCTCTAGTAGAAAGTAAATAGATTATAGATTATAGAGCTAAATATAGAAGTAAATAGATTATAGAGCTAAATTGATATTCATGAAAACCAAAGCATATTTCACAAGGAGGTAACAGATTAGGGTTCTAAGCTCTGAGTTACTGCAGTAGCCATTAGTGAAGTTCTTCCTTATTCTGGCCTAAGGTGATATTACACTTACTTGTAGTTGGCAGGGGCACTCTCTTCTAGTTGGCTGGGGCCACAAAATTAGCTCTGGCCAGGGAGTTGTGAGCAGAAGTGGTATATGTCAATTCTGAGTGAACACTTATTGCTGAAATACACATTCCAATCTCTATTTTTTTCATGGTAACTAGCAATGTTCAAAATGGTGACTTGCTCAGCCTGCGTCTCTGAGTGACTAAGGTGAGCAGAGAGCCCCTCTCTACTTTCAATGACCAGGTAGTATGAGCAAGAAGTAATTCTCTATTATGTCCAACCACTGCAATTTTTGAGGGTTGTATATTTTCATAATATAATTTAGCCTACCCTGAGTGATGCAGATAACTTTGATAAAATTTGCTATTTTGATTGTCTTAGATTGGTTCCCCAGAAGCAGAGCCTGAAATCAGAATTAGTATACCAGGGACTTATTAAAAGAAGTGCTCCCTGGGCATACTGCTAAGGGAGTACAGGAAGTGGGATGGGGAAGGGAAGAAGCTAAGTTATGGAATGATCTCAGGCAAAACCCCCTCATTTGTCATGCTGCAGCATGATCTGCAGGGGAGCTATGAAATGGAAGTCATGCCTCAGTGATGTCTCAACTCAAGGCAAGTGAGTTGGACTGTATTAGTCCATTTTCACACTGCCGATAAAGACATACCCAAGACTGGGTAATTTGTAAAGAAAAAGAGGTTTAATGGACTCACAGTTCCACATGGCTGGGGAGGCCTCACAGTCATGGTGGAAGGTGAGGCTTGTCTTACATGGAGGCAGACGAGAGAATGAGAGCCAAGCAAAGGGGGTTTCCCTCTATGAAACCATCAGATCTTGTGAGATGTACTCATTACCACGAGAACAATATGGGGAATACCACCCACATGATTTAATTATCTCCCATCGGGTCCCTCCCATAACACATGGGAATTATGTGAGCTATCATTCAAGATGAGATTTGAGTGCGGTCACAGGCAAACCATATCATGGACTTTCTTATATCCACATACAGTCTGGGTTGGGGAGGGGAGAGTGGTGCATGGGGAATCTGAAGAAGGAGATACACGAACATCTAGATGAAGCACCAGCATGGTATACTACTGTGATCACAGGGGAGAAAGAAAACACTCCGTACCTTCATTTTCAGTTCTGTACAATGGGAAGACACATCATTTCTTGTCTCTTGTAAGTAAGAATGGCATGGAAGAAATGCACAGCAATGTTATTTGAGGATAGAAATGCTGCTGGTTGCAGTACTCTCAGATGGAAATGCCTTTCCCCCATGTCATTATGTCTTAACTGTCAATGTGTCTCTGTAGTATGGCCGCTGAATTTTACCCCAAAACTTTTACATTCTCTTCTACTTTCTCAGCCTCTAAATCAGCTTAGAGAAGAAAAAAAAAAAAAAAGAGCATCAAAATTTGCCTTCAACTCTTGCTATTTATTATTTGCTAGCTGCTAGCAGGGTACTCAGACCTTTTGCTGCACAAAAATACATGGGTCAAAATTGCTTGTTTCTTTGTCACCACTTGATTTACCCACTCACCAGCCCAGCCTGAGTGACTGCTGCCTTTTTATTTGGCTTAGATTGCAAGGCTTTGCTGAGCTTGTCTAATGAGGCAGTTTTCTTTACCATGAGCTCTGAATGAGTTACACTGCCTTTGTGCTCTTTTGAAAGGTAAAGCAAACGGAATTTTGCCTGCCATGATTTGAAGTGAAGGTGTGTGATTCTTTTGCTGCAATTGATGGTACCATTAGTGCCGAAGGCAGACCAGGAAACTCTGGTCTTTCTGTGTTTTGGTGTGACTAACGTGGGAAGACTTCTCAGGTCGCTGCAGTGAAGTGGTTCGAGACCAACTGCCAATTAGGGGAGTAGAGAATCATACCCCTCATTTTCTTTTCCTCCTCTTTTTGTGATCTCCCCTCTCTATACTCACACCCTTTTTGCTTGTTGCCCTTTCTGGACAAAGTATTTCCTATTGCAATCTCAGTTTTTCATCTTGATTTTTAAGCTGATAAAATGTCTATTATATTGGCATTATAGCTGATATCTAAGCAAGCTTCACTAAAAACTTTAAAAAATCTTTACTGTTCACTCCCACCCTACTTACTTTCCACATACTGACATTGTCCTAATTGTTTAGAGTTGGTACTTCCCCTAGAATTTTCTGCCTCCAGCTCTGTCAACCCGTATACCAAAATAACGTGTCAAATCAGTTGAGAAAATTGATGAGACTGGCTACTTGGCATTGTGTCAAGCCCACAAAACCTGGCTAACTCAGCTGAATTTTTCACTTTTTTTCTAATTGGGTGAGTACCATGTATACAATAAACATATTGTGTAATTAGAGCTCTCAGGCAGAAAGAAGCATTCTCACATTTTCCCCAAACATCATTGGCTGAGAAGTCAGCGGTTTTGACCTTACCAGATGTGTGGCCTTGCTGGTCATATTAATTTAACTAACATTTTAGAGTCTCATACTCCTGGCTTATGTCTCAGGATGAGTTTAATAATATTTTATATACTTTTGCAGTCTACAAAGTGCTTTTGTATACCCTATTTTGTCTGCCCAACCATGCGTCCTATTCATTTTGCAGGATTAAACTGTGCTTCCTGGTTTGAGATAATGAGGGCTGGGTTGGGCTGAGGAGTGCAGTTGATATTGGTAATGTCAAAGTCTATAAGAGATCTCGAGTAATCATGTAATTAAGCTTGCAAGGACAATGGCATCAAAACTGTCTAGAACTGAAGGTGGTGAGATGTGTTTGTGATTTTTCAAGAAAGGAGATGCTGCATGCTTGAGATGCTTTCAAGGAGATACAGGGTAGACCTGGGCTCCAGTCCTGAATCTACCACCTGTGAACTGTGTCACCTTAGGTAATTCTACGTCTGTGAGCCTTAGTTTCCTCATTTGTAAAATGGGAGCTAAAATGCCTGGAACATGCAATATTGTGAATATGAAATGAAACAATGCCTGTGAAGCATGTGCCCAGTGCCTGGCACCTGGTAAGTGCTCCATAAAAGGCAATGATTATTCTGGGCACTGAAGGATTCTTGCTATTGGATTTCTTCCTAACGTTTGCTTCCATCTTTTTTAGAAAGCTCAGGATATGAAAAATAAATGAATGCTTCAACCCAACTAGTGAAAATTCACATTGTAGAGCGTGAGAGATGATCATGTCCAAAGATGGACCTGAAAACAGGCAGGTTTCCTTTTTTGTTCAGTGTCTTACAGATTCAGGGCCAAGCCTGGAGGCTGCTGCATTATTGATGTGGACTTGCTCCTCACACAGGTGCCGTAAGGGGTAGTGGAGGAAAATAGAGACACAGGGATGCAGAGCAGAGATGCCTTTTCATAGTTCTTTCAGTCTAATACCTGGAGAGAGTCCAACAGAGGAGAGGAGAAGAGGGGCCTGATGCTCACTTTCCTTCAGGGCATGAGGGCTCTATGTGGCTGGAATCTGGAGGTCTTGTCCCCTAACAGCCCTCTCTGTTTTCTGCAGTGTGACTCCACTTCCCTACCTCAAGTGCTCTCTGGGTTGTGCAGCCACCCACACTGGGCTCTCTTTCTTTCCATGCCCCTGCCTCTGTTGAAAGTCCTCTCCCTACTTCTCTTTGCCCTGTCAATCCCTACACATACTTTAGAGCCCAGCTCAACTGCCACCTTCTCAGGAAGCAAGCTTCTCCTGACTTCCTGACTGCATCCAGTTTCTTTACACGCTCTCATGGTGAAGTGAAAATTGAACATTTATTTCTATTCTTACTTGATTCATGTCCACTAGACTTTGAGACTCATAAAGATGGCCACTGCCTCACTCAGAGCCTGGCACATGGTAGGTGTTCCCTAAATATTTGTAGGCTGGATGGATAAATGGGTGTATGGGTGAGTATTCAGAAGCAGGTACAGTGGTCTGTGGTTTGCCCAATGTGCTGAAGAAGCAAGGGCTTTAGCTTCCCTATTGCCTCAAAGTAGCTGTGTTCAGAAACTTTAGATCTCTGGGCAAAATACCCACATACATAGTGAGAAGAGGCATGACAGAAATGTAGGGCGTTCGTGTAACCCTAGTGTGCACACGCACTCAATCATGCGCACCCTACATATCCCTCTTCCCCCAAAGATAACAAATTTTGGGCTTCTTGGTTGTTGTGTGTTGGTTTACCCCTTTGAAAGATCTACCCCTTCCTCTTCACTTCACCTCAGTTCCCTAGTTCTGACCATCAGGCTCTGCCTCTACTTCTCTGCTCATGAGACTTCCTGCCGGGGACCTATGTGATGGGACCCCACACCCAGCTTTTGGAAATTGCCACCTGCTTGCTCCATATATCTGCTTTCTGGGTTCTCCATCCTCTGCTTTCTTGGTTCTCCACCCTCTGCTTTCTTCTCATTAGTCCAAAGTCATGTGGAATTGGTGTCTGGACATCCTGAATTTCAACCCAGTTTCTCCATGATGTTGAGATGCCCTATATTACTGTTTCTTGTTTGTACATTTCTACAAGATGACAATGCATACAGGGACCCTCATCTCCCAGTGTCATGGTGAAGACTCACCCATGCTCAAGATTCCTTTCCTGTTGCTAGAGGTTCTTCGTAAATCGTATTCAGTATACTGAGCTCTTTGAATGATAAGACCATACCCAGTTAGAGAACATTGTGAAATTCCTACTTTTCTGACATTTTCAGAATTAAGCATGCAGTGAAAATGGTTCGCCTATTCAGGAGATATTGGCCATTAACCCAGACAGATGCTCACAAATAATGTCTTGCACTCACTGTATAATAATGAGTGCTATTAAATATGAATGACCTCATTTGTCCTCCTGGCATGTGTGTCCCATAGAGAGTGACACATATGTATATCGTCATTTAGCATCTGGAGAAACTATAGCCTAGACAGGTTAAGTGATTTCTATCAACTCCCAAGGCTAACTATTAGGTGTTGGACCTTGAGAAGGCATTGCATTGGCCAGACTTGAGTTGTAAAAGTTGTAAATTATAGTGATGATAGAATAAGAAGCCAAAATATATACACTGATGTGGGTCAACAGAGTTGGAGCTAGGTCAGGAGGGGACACAACACACACAGTAGAAACAGAAGAGGAGCTGATCAGGAACTAAGAATTTAGCCTATAGAGGAGTCATTGTCCCTCGGGGCATAAAGAGAGAAGCGCTAAAGCATGCTTCTCAAAGTGTAATATATATCCAGAACTCCTAGGAATCTAATGAAAACTCAGATTCTGATTCAGGAGGTCAGAGATAAGTCTTGGAACTCTACATTTCTTCTTCTTCTTTTTTGTTTCTTTAGAGTCAGCGTCTCACTCTGTTGCCCAGGCTAGAGTGCAGTGGCACAATCATGGCTCACTGCAGCCTTGTACTCCTGGGCTCAAGTGATCCTCACACCTCAGCCTCCCAAGTAACTGGGACTATAGGCACATGCCACCATGCCTGGCTGTTATTTTTGTTTTGTTTTGTTTTTGTTTTTTAAACTTTTTTAGAGACAGGGTCTTGCTGTGTTTTCCAGGCTGGTCTTCAACTCCTGACCTCAAGCAATCCTCCTCCCTCAGCCTCCCGAGTCACTGGGATTACAGGTACGAGCTACCATGCGCAGTGGACTCTGCATTTCTAACAAGTTTTCACGTGATACCAGTGCTCTTGGCACTGGATCGCTGTGAATAGCAAGGGTCTTAGGAGCCCTGGATGGGATTAAAGAAGACCTTGTATCAATAGGGCTCCCCTTACCTAAAGTCTCTTTTGAAAACCCCTTATCTACTTCCTCAGTAGGGTCTTCCTACATTCTAGGGCTGGAAAGGTGATGGTGGTCAGTGGGGAATACTAGGCTATGCCCAGGTCCTAGAAATTGACCTAGATTTCTCCTAGATTTTTCTCCTAGGTTACGTTAGCAACAACCCTACTTTTTGAAGATTGGAAATACTTTTTCCCCTGCAATGATTAATTCAATTGGAAGGGAAAAGAACTCTTTGCCATTGGTATCTTTGTGAAGGACAAAGCATGTATTTGATCACAGAGTTGAAATAAATAATTGAAAACAAGTTTCCCTGAAAGTATTTACAGCCAAGAGCCTCGCTAAAACATCCACTACACAAACGCTCTGTCTTCAGCAAGCCAGAGCCAAGTCAACGTTAAACTTCTCGGCAGCCAGTGGCTCCATGCCACTTCAGTTTGCCAAGGGAGTGATGAAGGATGCCCAGATTGGAGAACAAAACCTTGCAGAGAGACAGCAAATTATGGCATCAACTTAATGGAAATCTCAAATGTTCACCCAGAGGCTGACAGCTTCTGTGCTCCCATCAGCCCATAGGGTTTGCTGTGTAGCTACTTAAAAGAGAAATCAAAGTCCAGTAGGGAGAGAGCTTCACAGGTTAGGGCCATGCAGGCTGAGAAATAGATACATACATCCATAGCTTGGGGCACTGTGCTTCATAGAATCAGAGACAGTCTTGCACTGGTGACCTTGGATTCTTCTAACAGCAGAACTCAATAGTATTAGGATAAGTTCCCTGTTCACTGAGAATTAATCTGATGAATAATTTACCTCCCTTCTTAGGTGAAAATGTTCTTAGTAGTGGATCCACCTCATTCATACAAATGCAGACCTATAGTCCGATTCTAAATAATTGGTCCTCTGAACATCTCATGTGATAAGCCTAAAGTATACACAGACTTGCTTGGTAATAGTTTTAGGCACCATGCAGTAGGACCGAGAGTAATGGAAGTCTCATTCTCTGCTCTTACAAACAACCACTTGGAGACTACATCCCATCCAACTCCCCAGCCTTGAAAGAGACACTACAGTCTACAAACTCAGGTCTAGAAGGCACAAAGAATATGGTTAAACTGCATCAGTTTAACCATCTTCATCCTTCATTCTATGTCTCCTTGCAAAGCCAGTAGTCATCTTGGGCTGTGGAATCAGTTTCTTAGTAGGAGTAGCAAATCACCTTACATAGGGTTTGAGCCTACCAAGT
Source organism: Papio anubis (assembly GCF_008728515.1). Classification (NCBI taxonomy): domain Eukaryota; kingdom Metazoa; phylum Chordata; class Mammalia; order Primates; family Cercopithecidae; genus Papio; species Papio anubis. The sequence continues at coordinate 29,637,450 of NC_044989.1, read as the reverse complement.
AATACCCTGACCCTGCCTTTGCCAACAAAGCTCACTAAACAGATTGGACTAAGTAGGAGAAATACTAATCAGAAAGCAGCATCTCTAATATGTAAAATCTGCGAAGAGTTCATCATTTGGTAACGGCTCAGAAGCAGAGAAGACCTGTGCATTTAGAGGACATCACATCATAACAGTGAGCCACAGGAAGCGAGTGTTGTTGAAAATGTGTGACTTCTTTGAAGGTCAATTGGGTTTTGCATTAGACAGTGGGCCACAAATGAGGGATCTTGAGTAAATTCCTTAGTCTCTCTGGACCTTGATTTCTCATCTATAAAATAATCTTAAAGGCCTTCACTTCCAGCTCTGATATTCTAATTTTTCTGGGCTTGGAAAGCCATGCTCCCAGAGCTGCCTCTGATCTGTGGGCTATTCTGAGACCATTGCTTGATGTCTTTAAGCCTCTCTTTTCCCTCTAGCAATAGTTACTCCGTTAAATGTCTTATGATCATTGGTTGAGAGATACCGGATTGAGACCGATTTCTCTGTTAGTCTCTAACACTTGGATTTGGGTTCATATATTTGGAAATCAATCTCCTGTAAGGATACAGCAGCTGGAGGCAAACCTTTCTGAAATGCTGCACCATTAACATGGCCTTTTAATGGGTTTAAAGTTTGACATCTGACTAATACCGACATGGCATATGCCTGGAGAATTATAGCCATGAGCTTGGGTAAAAACATTTTGAGTGCCCGTCCAATTTTTGTTCCTTATGGCAAATAAACCACATGATGCTCTCTTTTTAGTACTCAGCCAATGCCTGAGGGCCCTAAGGAGGGGTGGAAGATAGCTGGGGAAAGGCAGATGTGATTTATTGCTCTGATTAATCATGGAGGGCAGGCAGGCATTGCTCTGATGTTGGACTTTCTCCTGGGAAGTGTAAGAACATTATTCTCCTCATTCCTTGCACACCAAGAACATTTGCTGCTGCTTCAAGCACAGAAAGGGTTGCATAAACATTTTAATATTGCATGAGGCTTGTATAAGACTGACGGAATATGTGAATGCTAAACCCTGACACATAAAGAGACAGAGAGAGAGAGAGAGAGAGACTGGTAAAGACCTAAGATTGTCTTTTCTTTTTTTTTTTTTTTAATCAACTGGTGATGCCGTCTGTAGTAACTCAGAATATTTTGATGATTCTCATTGGAGAATTTTGTCATTGTGATATATCAAAGCCCATGATAGATCAAGCCCAAACACCAAAAACTACAGACATATTTCCTGTTTTTGCTTGAGTTTTCACACACAAAAAAGTCATAAAATCACAGGCACTCTGTCTTTCTTTTTCTGTAATAGTTTGGATTTTGCTGTTGGATTTCTCCTACCCCATATGGAGAGGCTGGCTTTAAAGAGATTTCAGAACTCAGGTCTATGTGTCCTTCCTACAGAACAGCAGACCATGGCAGAGCTGCTAGGGGATGGGGAGGGGCACTGCAGGGAAGGACAGTTGCAAGTGGGCACCTGTCACCTGAAAGAGCCCCCAGGAGAGCAGTTGTGCAGGGAAAACTTACCTTGTTTGGTTTAGCATTCAGTGAGTCACAAGACCAAGTCATGGGTCACCAGGCACTGTCAGTCCTGTTACCACAGCCTCTAGAACATCTTTCCATAGTCACTCTGTTCTAACCCCTACCACCTAAACATCTAATTGCCCTTTTTGTTGTTTTGATTCTAACTTCTCGGTATTTCTCAGATGCTTCCACGTTTCTCCTTCTCAATCCCAGTCCAAATTCAGATCATCTCTGCCTGGACCACTGCATTGCCTTTTTGTTTATTTTACCTTCATCTGCCCAATCTTTGGTACACAACAATGATTTATTGTAAAAAACACAAAATGATCTTTTCAAGACAAAAACATAATTCTATCACAATCATGCATAAAATCACTCAATCCTCTAGGATACCTTTAGAAGTCATCATCCTTAATCTGGAGTATGAAGCCCTCCAGATCTGCCTCCAACCTACTCCAGCTTCACCTGCCAGTATTCCCTGCCTTGCATTCCATGGCCTAACCCTGCTGTCCTTCTTTCCGTTCCTTGAACATACCAAGGTCTTGCGTTCCTCTGACTCTTTACACACACTGTGATACATATTTACTTCTCTGCCTCTCCTCCTTGATTGTAAATTCATGAAGACAAGGACCAAACCATACTCATCTTGCTTGTTGTTATGGCCCAGCACCTAACAGGGAATCTGACCATATAATAGGCACTTAATACATATATGATGAATGAATGGATGGACAGATGAAGAGATGAAGCTGTTGTATTAGTCCATTTTCATATTGCTGATAAAGACATACCTGAGACTGGGCAATTTACAAAACAAAGAAGTTTAATGGACATAAATTTCCACATGGCTGGGAAGGCCTCACAATCATGGTGGAAAGCAAGGAGGAGAAAGTCACTTCTTACATGGATGGCAGCAGGCAAAGAAAGAGAACTTGTGCAGGGGAACTCCTCTTTATAAAACCATCAGATCTCATGAGCCTTACTCACTATCATGAGAAGAGCAGAGGAAAGACTTGCTCCCATGATTTAATTACCTCCCACCGGGTCCTTCCCACATCACGTGGAAATTCAAGATGAGATTTGGGTGGGAACATAGCCAAACCATATCATTCCACCTCTGGCCCCTCCCAAATCTCATGTTCTCACATTTCAAAACCAATCATGTGTTCCCAACCATCCCCCAAAATCTTAATTCATTTCAGCATTAACTCTAAAGTCCACAGTTCAACATCTCATCTGAGACAAGGCAAGTCCCTTCTGCCTATGAGCCTGTAAAATCAAAGGCAAGTTAGTTACTTCCTAGGTACAATGTGGGTGCAAGCATTGGGTACATACAACCATTCCAAATGGGAGAAATTGGATGAGACAAAGGGACTACAGGCCCTGTGTAAGTTCGAAATCCAGCCAGGCTGTCAAATCTTAAAGCTCCAAAATGATCTCCCTTGACTCTGTGTCTCACATCCAGGTCACACTTGCAAGAGGTGGGCTCTCACAGCCTTGGACAGCTCTGCCTCAGTGGCTTTGCAGGGTACTGCCTCCCTCCGAGCTGCCTTCATGAGCTGGCATTGAGTGTCTGTGGCTTTTCCAGGCACATGGTGCAAGGTGTCTGGGGCCTGGAGGACAGTGGCCCTTTTCTCACAGCTCCACTAGGCAGTGCCCCAGTAGGGATTCTGTGTGGGGGCTCCAACCCCACATTTCCCTTCTGCTCTGCCCTAGCAGAAGTTCTCCATGAGGGACTTCCCCCTGCAGCAAACTTCTGCCTGGATATCCAGGCATTTCCATGCATCTTCTGAAATCTAGGCAGAAGTTCCCAAATCTCAATTCTTGACTTCTGTGTACTTGCAGGCTCAACACTGCATGGAAGCTGCTAAGGTTTGGGGCTTCCACCCTCTGAAGTCATGGCCTGAGCTATACCTTGGCTCCTGTTAGTCATGGCTGGAGTGGCTGAGATGCAGGACACCAAGTACCTAGACTGCATACAGCATGGGTCTCTGGGCCCAACCCACCAAACCATGTTGTCCTCCTAGGCCGCTGGGCCTGTGATTGGGGCGGGGAGGCTACTGTGAAGACCTCTGACATGCCCTAGAGACATTTTCCCCATTGTCTTGGGCATTAACATGCAGCTCCTTGTTACTTATGCAAATTTTGGCAGCTGGTTTGAATTTCCCCTTAGAAAATGGGATTTTCTTTTCTATTGCATTGTCAGGTTGCAAATTTTCTGAACTTTTATACTCTGCTTCCTTGTAAAACTGAATGGTTTTTAACAGCACCAGAGTCACCTTTTGAATGCTTTGCTGCTTAGAAATTTCATCAGCCAGATACCCTAAATCATCTCTCTCAAGTTCAAAGTTCTACACATCTCTTGGGCAGGGACAAAATGCCACCAATCTCTTTGCTAAAACATAACAAGAGTCACTGTTGCTGCAGTTCCCAACAAGTTCCTCATCTCCATCTGAGACCCCCTCAGCTGGGTTTCATTGTCCACATCATTATCAGCATTTTGGTCAAAGCCATTCAACAAGTCTCTAGGGAGTTCCAAACTTTCCCACATTTTCCTATCTTATTCTGAGCCCCCAAACTGTTCCAGCCTCTGCCTGTTACTCAGTTCCAAAGTTGCTTCCACATTTTTGTGTATCTTTTCAGGAGCACCCCACTCTACTGGTACCAGTTTACTTTATTAGCCCGTTTTCATGCTGCTGATAAAGATATACCTGAGACTGGGCAATTTACCAAATAAAGAAATTTAATGGACTTACAGTCCCACGTGTCTCGGGAGGCCTCACAATTATGGCACAAGGCAAAGAGCAAGTCATGTCTTACATGGGTGGCAACAGGCACAAAAAGAGAACTTGTGCAAGGGAACTCGTCTTTATAAAACCATCAGATCTCTTGAGACTTATTCACTATCAGAAGAACAGCATGGGAAACACTTGCTCCTATGATTCGATTACTTCCCATGGGGTCCCTCCCACAACATGTCGAAATTCAAGATGAGGTTTGGGTGGGGACACAGTCAGACTGTATCAGCAGAGAAGGGAGTCAGTGTCTGGAACAGTATCTTTCTATTATATTTCCCTCCATGTAGAATCATTGAATTCAGAAATAAAAGCCAGAACTTAGAGAGTTCTTAGGGAGAATATAACCAACAGCCTCACTTGAAAGGTGAGGAAACCAAGGCTGTGAGAAGTCCAGTGATTCGTTGAAACAGTCAGCTAATGGGCTAGGACTAGAATCCAGCTCTCCTAATGCCTATTGCAATAATTCTTCTGGTTCCCTTGCTGCCTCCCCAAGGAGTTCATATTTGTTGACTTGTAGACCTTCAGGAGCTGGAAGGAATCTTTTTGTCGATTTATAAGTGAGAAACCTCACTGAGGCTCAGAGAGGCCAAGGGCCTTGCTCCAGGTCAGTTTTTACACACAATTCAAGTCCTAGAGAACAGGGATGGGCATTAGCAACTGATCATAGCCCCTGCTGGCTGAAATGAGGCAGCCCAGGAGCCAAGAAGCACGTGCCCTTGACTATACACGGAGCTACAGTGATGCTCCCTGAGCAAATGGGCAGAATTCAGACTTGGCCACATGAGTTTCCCATTTCCTCTGTCCTCCTGCCACCTGAAAACTGGTTCTGCCTTTGTCTCACCTCTGCCTAAGTACCCTGGGACTTTAGTTCTCTAGGCTGGTCCTGTAAACTGCCAGGAGGTGCTAGGTAGTGGTCTAAGACCAACCAGTTTGGAAGCCAAGGCCTTTGAATTTCAGATCTCCCACTTAGGTAGGGGGCAGGGATGAGGCCTTGGATTATTTACCACTCAGTCCTTTGACTCCTCCCTCTGCTGAATCAGGTGACATTGGGACATGGGAGCTGATTTTACTGGATTATTGGAGAAATGTGCATTAAGTCCTTTGGACTCTTTAGGGAAAAGGACAATAGAAGTTCCAGACATCCTTATCCCATTCTGCATAAGAAGGCCTGTTTTCAGGTTTAGAAGCTAAGCATACAGGGCCTGAGAGAGCTTCTTGAGGTCTGTTTCCTTCCTAACAGGCCAGAAGGAATGTCCAGACAATGTGTGCAATAGCCACCTCGGAGTGGCCCTTCAACCCCTGAATCCCCATTCTGTGCTCATCTTCAGGAAGGCGACAGTGGGAAGGGCAGTTCAGATAAGATTGATTTTCCACTTAATCCTGGCTGGCAGGCAGGAGATTGAGTTTCCCTTCTCTTCCCCCAGGCCTGAGGAATGGGAACAGCTGAGGGAGGCCAGGACAATTCAATTTGTGAAATACATTCCAGAGGTCTTCCTCTTAATGCCAGGAGGATGTCTGGAGCAGAGTGGTCTGGAGCAATTGAGTGCCCCAGAACACCTACAGATGCCCTTCATCAGGGGTAGGTGGCCAGGGCTGGGGATGGCACCAGCTTCCTTTTCACTCTCATTTGTGGGGGTTGGTCTTGGACCTTTCAGTGCAGCAGGACTGAATCTCAGGGACTGTACCTTCTCACCAGGATATGAGAGCCTCTTGGCCCTCAAATTCAGGTGCTCTTTACTTCGATCTATGTAAGAGAAATTTATCAAAATTGGTGCTTGTCCCCTTCCCCAAGAAGTCTTCCCAAGAGGTAGATGCTTGAGGGGAGGGGAGAGGAGTGTGGGTTCAGAGAGGGCAGTGGAGAGTAAAACCAAGCTAGAGCCTGAGAGCAAAGTGGTCTCCCCCTAGTGACTCAGAGGGCCACCTCTCTAGAAACTGTAACACTGAGGCTAGAAGAAGACGGATGGTTGCTGGGGAGAGCACCCGCCATTATTCTCACAACTTTCCTCTTCTTCCTCTAGCAACAGTGGATGGGAAAACAGAAGGTGGGTTCCATGTGATGGCACCTTCCCCTAGTGCCACCGTGACACTTGATTTGGCAGTAGTCTCGATCCCCTCCTCTAGTGGAGGCTTCAGTCAGACACCCACCCTCACTCGGGTAAGCTCCAGATAGAGTAGGCATGCTATCCCCTAGCTCCTTCTTCTCCACACAGCATCACTGCTCTACCCCCAACTCCTGAGAACATGTGTTCTGAGAACAACAAATGTGCTGAGGTCAAAGGCTGCAGGGCTCTGAGAGTCAGGAACAGAAGAAGGAGAAGGGGAAAGAGAACACTGTAGAAGCAGTGGCTCCAGCTCTCTGAGTCCCATTTGGCAAGTGCTGAGTTAGTTCTCCAACATACATCACTTCTGTTCTTCTAAGAGGAAGACTAGTTAAGGGACTCGGGTCACAAAACCAGTCAGTGGCAAAGCCAGGGTCAGACCCAGGCTCCAAAGTCTATGTCTTGTAAGTGTACTAAGAAGACAAGAATCTCATGAATCTTCATCTTCTCTCATGGCATGGGACCTGCTTCTTTTTCAGCTGGATCCCTATATTCTTTCAGTTTTGCACACTTCTCAGGCTTTCAGAAAACATCTATTTGATGTTTTCAAGACCAACGTATTGGTTATCTACTGCAGCATAACAAATTCCCCCAAAACTTAGTGGCTTAAAAATATAGCAACATCTGTGACATTATAGTTTGGGTAGGTTAGGCATCTAGGAACACCTTAGCTAGATGGTTCTGGCTCAGGGTCTTTTCCGAGGTTGCAGTCAAGCTGTTGGTGAAGGCTGCAATCATCTGAGGGCTTCAATGGAGCTGGAGAATCTGCTTCCATAATGGCTTATGGGCATGTCCTCACTTCCTCCCTATGTGGACTTCTCCATAAGGCTACTCAACTGAGCTCATGACGTGGCAACCGGTTTCTCCCTGAGCAAGTGGTCCAAGAGAGGGCAAAGAGGAAGCTGCAATGCCTTCTGTAACCTAATCCTGTAAGTCGCATACTGTCATTGACACCATATTCTATTCATTAGAAGATAGTTGCTAAGGCTGGCTCGCTTTCACAGAGGAAGGAATTATGCTCCATCTCTTGAAGAGAGGAATACCGAAGAATTTGTGGATGTATTTAAAAACCATCACGCTCTGTTACCCAAGGCACCTCAGTCTTAGGGACAGATGTTTTGTTTTCCTCTCTTGTGCTAAATGAATATGGGAATTGCCTGTTCCTCACCTGCATTGGGGCCCAAACCCAAAAAAGACACATTTCATTCTGTTCTACTGCTGTAGAATCATGGATTGAGGAATGTGGACGGTGGAAGGCAAGCCGTCACTTCCAGTAACACCTTTTAGTGACCTGCTGACCATGGGAAGTCTAGCACAGGAGCTGAAACGTCCAGAACAAAGTCCTTTTAGCAAATAAGAATGAAAACAAACAAAAAACACATGCAACAGCTCTGAGTTCACTTGTTTTAACCATTTCCTAATGCTCCAACATAAATTTATTTTCATTCAATTGGTAAGATCTATTTGGTAAGAAACTTTTTATGGCAATGAATTTTTCTCTACACCATGGGAGAATGCACTCAGAGGTGAAAACACCTGGGAGAGCAGGAGTCCAGGGCATCGCCCAGTCATCCCTCTCGTGGTAATAATAACACTCAGAGAACACACACGAGCCAGCAGTGTTTCAAGCAGTATTAGCTAATCTCCTTCACACAAGAATCCTGTGAAGTAAGTGCTGTAACTCATTCTACAGATGAGGAGACTGAGATATGAAGAAGCTGTATAATGTATCCCATATGAAGTGAGCAGCAGAGCAAACCCAGGCAGTAGTGACTGCAGAATCTGGGCTCTCAGGCATTCTTAGTGCTTTACACATAGCCCTGGATGAAGAAACAGGAATAAAACAATGTTTCTCAGTTTGTAATGTGAACATGAATCTCCCAGAGTCTGGGGGATCCTGTTAAAAATGCAAATTTGGATTCAGTAGGTTCTCGTTGGAGGCTGAGATTCTTCATTTATAACAGGCTCCCTGATGATCCTGATTGGAGGGACAGGAGAGGCAGGAACTACACTTTCAGCAACAAGATGTCCCTTCCCTTCCCCCATATTTCTTTTCCTGGGGGCAATAGTTCACTCTGACTGGACTTTAGGATCACTGGTGTGGTGGTAGAGTGGAGGATGTGGATATTAAAGAAAAAGCAAACCTTCTGCCTATGTTCCTCCCTCAGAAGTTCTGATTCACTTGGTCTGGGGTGCCTTCCAAAGGAAGTAGCTTTTAAAAGCACCCCAGATGATTCTCACAGGCAGGTAGAGTGTGGAACCAAGGCCCTAGGCGTCAATCTGCATATTCCTAAGAACATTTCTGCAGCCCCACCCAATCCAGAACCTGCCCAGTCTCATTTCCCTTTGCAGAAGCTGTGGCCAGGGCTGCCTCACGCTGTGCCAGCCACAATCAAACCCTATATCTGCTACTGAGCTGCTGGAGGCATGGGGGACAGAAAAGCTTGATGCTATGTTTCTTATGCAACGGAATATTCTTGGAGCACTAATGGGCTGCCTTGCTTTGGGGGCGAACAGCAGGCACTGCGGATTGAGGCTCCAGAGCTGGGCCAGTGTGGAAAACCTGTGCGCTGTTTCCAGCCAGCGTGTTGGGTATGCAAGGCACGCGCCGGGCCGGGCTTCCTCTAACGTCTCATTTTGCATAACACTTTTTGTTTTCATTATGCCTAAATTTGGCCTGCCCAGAGAGCGTGATTAAAATGAAAACCTTATTCTAATAGAGCTCGGGAAATGAAAGAAGAAATCTAAAAATAGGCCAGGGAAAAGGGAAAAACTCAAATGGTATAATGACCGAATTGCTTCAAACACACACACTTGCAGTCATTTCTCTTCGAGAGAGAAAACAGCAGTGACATCCATGCAGGTGTTTGTATAATCCAGGTCACATCAAAACTCCTGTCAGTTTTATAAATTCACAACCCTGGAAAAAATGGCAGCAAACAGTAATAGGAGATAATAAGAGGGATAATAAGTCTGACTCCCTGCCTCTCGCACAGTGGAGTTTGGCGAGCCAAGAGGGTATCTATAATGCACTTTGTTCTCTGTGGAGAAACACTGGATGGCGAGAGGAAATACAGCGTTAGTATTCTAGCACAGGCCTGATGAGGACTGGCCATGAGCGCTTGGTTTTTGGCTTCATTTCTTGCTTTCTCTAAAATTAGATAATCCAACCTTAAGAGCTCAGCTTAAACAATTTCTGTAGAAGGTATCCTCTAGTTCCCTGGCCCAAGTTAAGTCCTCCAGCTCTAAGTTCCAAGAATTCCTTCCATTTCCCCATCAGGGGACTCTTTTCTCTTCATGACTTTTATTTAATCTGTGTTCGTTTAGCTCAGCCCTACATCTGTATGGCCTTGGACAATACATAGGTGGCACTTAGTATGCATGTATAAAGGGAGGAAGGGAGGAAGGAAGGAAAGAAGAGAGGAGAAGGGAGGGAGGGTGTGTCCTTGGGCAAGCCATTTAAATTCCCTGAGCTTCTGTTTCCAAGTTAGTATAATGTTAGTGGAGAAGAATTTGGGCAGATGATCCCTAAGCACCCTTTCTCCATTAAGCATCCCTAAGCTCTATTGTGAAGCTTTCAGTTTTTCCAGCCTGAGAGTCCCCTCCACTGGGACAGAGTGGTTGACTGGACAGACAAGTGGCAGAAGACACAGCCCAGGCGTGTTGCTCACAGGCACAGGTAGCGCCAGTAGAAAAGATGCCATCTTGCATTCACGTTGTTTACTCACCTCCCATCTTGTCCCCCACTCCAGCCATTCAGTGTGATTTATAATTTGTCCTAGTTAAAACTGAGATCCATGAAAGCTGAGCTATCCAGTTGTCACAGAGAAATCAAGGAAAGGACTAGGACTAAGATCAGAATTCAGGACACCACCCACTCACCCCCCACCTCTTAGTGTGACACACCCACCTCCTCTTGTATGCAAACCTTGAACTCCCACCTGGTTGGTCTCAGGCTGGAGCAATAAGCGGCAGTGTTGAAGCTGCGTGACCTTGGGCAAGTTACTACTTAAGCTCCCCGTGCTTCCATGTGCTTCCATCGTGTCCTCTGTAAAAGAGGAATGGACATTTTTCTACCTCCTAGAGTTGTTGTGAGGATATAATGAGTTCATACGCACAAAGCACTTGAAACAGGACCCAAAGTTAGGCACTCAATAAATGTCAGCTCTTTTTATTGTTCCCTCTCTCTTGCATATTCCTGTCTCTGCTTCTTGCCTTTATTCATGAGCTCCCACTCCTCTATTGAAATCTGATTCACTTTCAAGGCCCAGCCCCTCACAGACCATACATCACATCCCGTCAAGCTGGGGGGAGCTGTGCAGATAATTAAATCCAACCCCCTAATTTTACAGATGAGAAGTCAGAGGCACAGAGAGGCACAGCCGATTGCTCAAGGTCGCAGAGCCAGGTGGTGTGGAGCGGGCTAGAAACCAAGGGGGGCCGACCTTGCGGCCCAGCCTTTCCTTCCAACACTGGGCAGCCTCCCTCTTTGGAACTCAGAGTTGTTATTGTCGGCATCTTTCCTCTGGTGCTTGCTCTCTTGGGAAGGCTTTTTTATTAGCGTATAATTAGTAAACACTTTTAGAATCGCCTTTCTTGATGAATCCTGCATCCCCTGCCTGCTGGGCATGTTGCTTTGTACAAAGTAGGCATTCACTGATAATAATAATAAAGTCTATTGGATTAGGAGGCCACTGTTTACAAAGCTCTTTCATATATGTATGTAAGTATCTCATCGATGCAACAATCCGTGAGGCAGAGATTATTTTTGTCTCCTCTAGAGAGAAAGAAACAGGTTTAGAGAAAGGAAGAGCTTGCTCACAACCACCCAGCCCTCACCCAGGTGAACCTCTGTCTGCAAATGTCCCTGTTATTCCTGCTTGCCTGAATGAATGAATCTATTACTTAATGTTTCATGTGGATTTGTTTTGTTTCCTTAACTAGAAAGCTTGAGCTGTGTGTTAAAGATACTTTATCTTCTCGAAGAGTCTACGGTAATCACAGCAGGTTCACAATGTGTACTAGTGGAAGAAATTAGTCAGTTTTCTACCAGCGCCTCCAACTGCAAGGATACAGGGTCTGTCCAGACACACAAATGCCATTGGCCATGTGGCCCTAATTCACTTGCTTCCCAGTCTTGTGTTTCTCATTCTTCCCTGTAAAATGTGATTAAAGCTGTTTGCCTGCTTTCAAATTCTTTGAGAACAAGCTGGTAACTAAATATTCATGGACTTTACACAAACGGACTGTAAACACAAAGCCAGGAGAAAGAGTATATATGGAATTTCCAGAGCCTCAGTTTTGGGACAGTGTCTCGGGGCACATCAGGGAGCAGAAGTTGGAGGACAGTGGACAGGAGGTAGAAGGAGGCATCTGACCAGCCCACTCCCGGTCCTTATTTCCTTGTTTCATTACATTCTTATTTCATTAATTAATAATGTCACTACTACCTTAATATTATTCATTAAAGCGGTTGATTCCAGGCAACCCTGCATGGGCTCCTTTGTGAATCCCACATGAGAGATCTTTCTACAACCCAACAGCAGAAGGGTTCCAAACAAGAACTTCTCCTTCCTCAGACAGGGACTGGTGGAAGAAGGGGCTCGGCACAGAGTCCCAATGCCTCCCTCACCTTCTTTGCAACAACTGGATTTTAAACAGAACTCTTTATATTAAACATATGGTAGACCAGAAATAGCAGGGTCATTCAGAGACTTTAATGAATAGTCCCTGCTACCCCTTCCCCTTTATTTTTAAGTGAATTAAGAGGTTAGTAGTGACTCTATAAAGACATTCCAGGTACTGTGCTAAATCTTTTCCAAACTTTGACTCTTGTCCTCACAACTTGCAAGTTACTGTTATCCCATTTGACAGACAAGAAGACAAAGGCTAAGAAAGCCTAAGAACTTAACCAATGTTGCACAATTATTAAGTGACAGAAGTGGGATTTAAACTCAATTTAGACAGATTCACCAGGAATAGCTGAGGTTCCAGACACACTTTGCAAAACACTCTAGATTCCTATGATTTTCCACGAATGACCTGCATCATACCAGATGCTAGATGTTACACTGAGTCCAAGTCCATTCATTCATTCATTCATTCATTCATTCATTCATTCATTCCAGATTAAATTAGAGGGTTTGTAAAACCTGACATTCTGTGATTCTGAAGCACAACCACCACAACTACTGTCACTAATATTCCCTGCATTGTAGTTTACTAGTTGCTAGGCACTGTAAAGTACGTTTAAATTGCATGTAATTCTCACACCAATCCTGTGAATAGGGATTAGTCAGTCGCATTTCACATAGGAGGAAACTGAAGCTCAGAGAAGTTAAATAACATGGTCAAATTCATGTAACTAGTAAGGCAGACCCAAGATTTAGGCTTAGGCATGCCTGACGCTTTTTTTGTCTGAGACAGTCTTTTTTTTGTGGAAAGGAAGTCTTGCTCAGATGCCCAGGCTGGAGTGCAGTGACATGCTCTCGGCCCACTGCAAGCTCCGCCTCCCAGATTCACGCCATTGTCCTGCCTCAGCCTCTCCAGTAGCTGGGACTACAGGTGCGCGCCACCATGGCCAGCTAATTTTTTGTATTTTTAGTAGAGATGGGGTTTCACCGTGTTAGCCAGGATGATCTCGATCTCTTAACCTCGTGATCCACCCGCCTCGGCCTCCTAAAGTGCTGGGATTACAGGCGTGATCCACCGCGCCCGGCCTTGGGCATGCCTGACTCTTAACTCCTAAGCAAAGGTGAGATGCTTGACTGGAGAAAGGATGTATATACCGCCACGAAGGGGACTGGGAACATCAGCACTGGGCTGCCTGGATTAAACTCACAGCTCCATCACTTAAAGTGCAGCGTGACATGGACAAGTCAGTTAGCCGCTGGGCCTCAGTGCCTCTTCTGTGAAACAGAATAACAATAGTATGCCTGCCTCCTAGGGTTGCTGTTAACATTTGCAGAGTGCTCAAAGTATTAGCTACTGTTGTTATTTTCTTCTTCCAGGAATCTAAGTCTGTGCTCTTGCGCCCCAGGGGAGGTCAGCCCCAAGTATCTTCATTCCTTGTACCACTGTGGGAGAAATCAGTCCCCAGACTTCGGAAGAGAGATTTAAAAAGATAGCCTCTCGGATGTTACTGAAACATGAACTTCTCCTTTCTTTCTCTCCTTGAGTTTCTTTCAGCCATGACAGCCATGGACTTAATAGAATTCAATTCACTAAAATTCTATTCGTTCTGGATATGAATTATAGAAGGAGCTTTCCCAGGAAGCTGCTTATGGGACTGACGATATAGATGCTATTTGCTACACAGTTGTGAGTTACAGGGTTCCACAAGGAGAACAGACTGAGTTTAGATGAGACACTTGGAGCCGGCAGGTGTGGATGCTGTAGAGTTCAGCATCGAGTCCAGGTTACAAGCTGATAGTACTACAATGGGCCATTATTTGTGCAAGGGCATGGCCTCTCATTTTATAAGGAAACAGACACCCATATCCCTGTAAGTTCTAGGAAATTTATTTTTATGCCTCTTCGTTTTAAATCTAAGTAATGAATTTAGTAGCTGTCTTGGGGGAGACAGTGACTCCTTGCTTCTGGTGTAACAAGAATATGTATGCAACCTTGAGCCCTCAACATAGTTATTTCCTAGCCTGCTTTCCCTCCTCCTCCATCCACTCCCTAATTCCCCTCACACCTCCATTCTTTTTTTTTTTTTTTTTTTTTTTCAGACGGAGTCTCGCTCTGTCGCCCAGGCTGGAGTGCAGTGGCCGGATCTCGGCTCACTGCCAGCTCCACCTCCCGGGTTCACGCCATTCTCCTGCCTCAGCCTCCCGAGTAGCTGGGACTACAGGCGCCCGCCACCTCGCCCAGCTAGTTTTTTGTATTTTTTTAGTAGAGACGGGGTTTCACCGTGTCAGCCAGGATGGTCTCGATCTCCTGACCTCGTGATCCGCCCGTCTCGGCCTCCCAAAGTGCTGGGATTACAGGCTTGAGCCACCGCGCCCGGCCACACCTCCATTCTTAGTGCTAAGAGATTCTAGCTTGTGACATTTCTGCTGCATCCTTCTTGGGTGCTCACTGCCCAGATTGAAATGGATGTTTGGCCTTTACCTAAATATACGAGGTGCGGACACCTGGAAAAGACGTTTTTGAATCTTCTTTGATGCCTGGCACAGTGTGGAACCTGCAGTAGCTGTGCTCAGGAAATACTGGCTGGAGAAAGGCACCAATGTGCTGTACTCAGTCGGAGTCAGCCGTATTTACTGGGATGTCCTTCAACCTCCTCCATGAAGCTTTTCCTGATGGTGTCTTCATCTAGAAATAATGTCTTCCAGTCTGAAATCCCATGAAGTTTATCTCTTAATGGAGCCTCATGCTTCACAATGTGTCATACCCAGGTCCTGGTTTCCTGGCAGGACTGTACACATCTTCAGATCAGGACAAAGTTGGTACCATCTTTATTCCCTATACAGCCCCTAGCATGGAGTCCATTAGGGAGATGTGTATGTGTGTGTGAAGTTGAACAGCATATTCTAGATTGTGTGTGTGCTGGAGGGGTGTACAGCCCCAGTGTCCAGCTCAGTCCTAACACATGATAAGTGGTCCATGTGCATGACTACATGAAGCCCAGGTGGGAAATGTTGTAGAGGAAATGCAGCCCTGGATGGTGGGCCCTCAGGAGTGGAGGTCTCCAGACACGTGGCCCTCTCTTCTCCATATGGCACCATCAGCCAGATCAGGGGTTCTTGCGTCTCATTGGAGCCAAGCACCACTTTGGTTACACCAATACACTCACCTGTGCTTGGTAAAAGGCAAATGGAGTTTAACCTGAAACCCCATCATTTAAAAACAGGAAGGGAATTTTTATATGTATGAAATAATAATGTAAATTCTTAGGGTGAGTGATGCATGGAAGACACTCAGCAGTTGTTAGTAGCCTTGTTTGCCTCCTCTCAGGGCTGTGTTGGAGTCAGCTCACCCAGGGCCTCTGAGAGTCAATTGTACGCGACTCTTTCTGACTCCGTGGAGTGAGCTTTTGTTGGTAGCTAGAAATTGATGATGGCGGGGGTATTTATGCTACAGAAACCAGCAAATACTACAAAGCAGAGCTTACCTCCTCTCTTACCCTCTTACCCAAAGCTGGTTGTTAAACATTTACCATTGGCTGCTCCCATCCCCCACCCCGGCAGGCTTAGATGCTGTGCCCTTGGCGTTGTTGTGTGTAGCTGTGATGGGCACAACACCTGAGATATGTGAAGGAGAACTGGGTGAGTAGGGACTGGGTTGTAGAACTGTGTGCCTTTTGTGTCTCATACTTGTCCTTCCTTCAGGAACCTGTATCCTCGCTAGGTAACATTTGATAGGCACAAGGAGGCATGAAGAACCTGAATTACTGCCTTTTTGAAACAGGGATTTATCTTGTCATCTTTGCTATGTGTGTTTTACCCCTTCAGTTTTCCTGCCTCTAGCACCCTCTATGCCACCTTTTCCAAGCGTTTACTCTAATTGTGCCATAGTTTTGCCACCTTAGCATTATAGAGCCTAGGGGGACATTTGAACTGGAAGGGGTGTAGACAGATACCAATGCATTACTCTGGACATCATTTACGCAATGAGATACACAGTGTCAAGAGAAGAGAAAGGCATCACCAGTAACATAAACTTGAAATCCAGATCAGAGCCAGGAATGGAGAAGCAGAAAGATTACAAATCCTACAATGCAATCTGCCATCCTCTGTTTGGCCAGTTTAACTACATGCCTTATTGTGTTTGTGCTTTAGACTCATGTCCTTGGCATGAAATCAGTTTGTGCTAGGAGCATGGGAATATTTCCTGTGTGAAGCAATGAGTTAGTTCCATCTCACACCTGTCAGTGAGTCACAAACCTGAATACATGAAAGCTCCGTCCATGCAGAGCTTTTAGAATCAGGGAACATCCATTTTTTAAGGACTATTACATTTGGTCTAATCCTCTTCTCTTGAGACATGGAGATAAGCTTGACATTATGATGACCCAATGTAAATACTGTTTGTAAATATCTCACGGGCTGGTTATCTCTGCATCTTTTGTAAGTATTCATGGGAGGGACCCTGGCCTTCCATCCTACCAAACTTCTTTCTGTTGTGCTACCTCCTCAAGTTACTTCATGTCTCATTTCTTGTGCTCTTCAGTTTCAAAGGGGGAGTCAGAACGTGCCCGCTCCACCTCTTCACCTCCCCTGCTCCCCTCCAGCCTGGCCTTCCACCTCAGCACTGTATGAAAGCTCCTTATCTGTGTGACACTTGACACCCTTTTTCTTACCTCATCTCTTTGGACTCTCCAGTAGTCTGCTTGGGTTGCCATAACAACATACCATGGACTGGATGACTTAAACAACCAAAATTTGTGATCTCACAGTTCTAGAAACTAGAAGTCTAAGATCAAGGTGCCTTCAGAGTTGGTTTCTGGTGAGGTCTCTCTTCCTGGCGTGCAGACAGCAGCCTTCTCACTGTCCTCACACGGCTTTTCCTCTGAGAGAGAAAGCTCCTTGGTGTCCCTGGTAGAGCCCTATCTTTATAACTTCATTTAACCTTAAATACCCTCCCAAAGACTCTATCTTTAAATACAGTTGCATTGGGAATTAGGGCTTCAAGCTATAAATTTGAGTACACAGTTCAATCCATAATGTATATATTCTTTTTTTTTTTTGAGATGGAGTCTCGCTCTGTTGCCCAGGCTGGAGTGCAGTGGCGGGATCTCGGCTCGCTGCAAGCTCCGCCTCCCAGGTTCACGCCATTCTCCTGCCTCAGCCTCCCGAGTAGCTGGGACTACAGGCACCCGGCTAATTTTTTGTATTTTTAGTAGAGACGGGGTTTCACAGTGTTAGATGGTCTCGATCTCCTGACCTTGTGATCCGCCCGCCTCGGCCCCCTAGAGTGCTGGGATTACAGGTATGAGCCACCGCGCCCAGCCTAATGTATATATTCTTAATATAAGGCCTAAGAGATAGTCAGAAAAGGCCCTGTGATTGCCACTTTATCAGCACAGGAAAGCATAGCTCAGGAAGTTCAAGTGACCTGCACAAGCTTGTCAGGCCAGTCGACGTTGAAGCTGGGAGGAGAATCTGCATTTTCTGACTCTGCCCCTGATCTCTTCACATTGTTCTCCCAGGCCTTCCAACACAAGTCATACAAGTCATACCCAACTAAAAATGCAATTGTCTTTTCTCAGCCATTATCTCACTGACAACATTTGATAGTATGACTGTCTGACTGTCTGTCCTTTTTTTTTTTTTTTTTTTTTTTTGAGACAGAGTTTTGCTCTTGTTGCCCAGGCTGGAGTGAAATAGCGCAGTCTTGGCTCACTGCAACATCTGCCTTCCGGGTTCAAGTGAATCTCCTGCCTCAGCCTCCCAAGTAGCTGGAATTACAGGCATCCACCACCATGCCCCGCTAATTTTTGTGTTTTTAGTAGACAGGGGGGTTTCACCATGTTGGTCAGGCTGGTCTTGAGTCCCTGACCTCAGGTGATTCACCCGCCTTGGCCTCCCAAAGTGCTGGGATTACAGACATGAGCTACTGCACCCGGCTGACTATCTGTCCGTTTTTAGACATTATGATATCTCAATTAAATTAAATTGTGAAGGAGAAAATTTTACCCAAAACACCACCATCTTGACACCATCACTATTCTTTGTCTGTGTTACCTTTTTAATCCATATATAGTCATTAGATTCAGTTGTCAATGGGAAGTTGGAATGAGAAATCCATGGACTTGTCAAACTCTTCAGGCCTATGACTTGGGAAGATTCTAAAGCCATGGGCAAACACAGACCAGGAAGTACAAACTGGTCTCAGATAGACAAGTCCTTTCTCAGTGAGGCTGGACCATCCAGCAGCTGCTTTCCTGCACTCTTCACAAACCTGCTGAATACTAGTTGCTCTTTGGAATTCCCTGGCCTTGTATATGTCTCTGGAAAGCAATAATTTGAATCCAGGACAGAGCAGCAGAAGACACATCAAAATCTCATCAAACCTATGCTGTGACTGCATCTGAAGATGGGAAGTACGGGTCATGGAGATCTCACACACTCTTCCTAATGTCTTGCACCCCTAAACCAGGATAAAGGGCTGTTAGGAAGCAAGGTGCCAGGCAGACCCCCTCCTATCCTTAAACCAAACTCCCTCACGTAGATAAAAGTAGCAAGATCCAGTAGAATGAATATGAATGGAGTCAGATCAACTGTAGTTCAGATCCAACTCTGCCACATAGTCATTTATTTTTTCACATCCTCCCTTGTTCCAGTAAAATTTGTAAATGGTTTTCTGCCTTATTACTTGCTATTAGGATGACGTTCAGAAAGCCATCTTGATTTCAAACTCTCAGTATAATGGAGATGCTAACAGCTACCTTGCTAGGAAGGCTGTTTTGAGGATTAAATGAAACAATGTATGGAAGGTCCAAGCACAACATGTGGCACATAGTAGGTGCCCAACAGATAATATTCATTATTTTAAAATGGAAATGTACTTGTGTGATAAGCTTGTGTTTCCAGAACCTTGCTTAAGTAAATGCTCTTCATCCATATTCTTCTTTAAACTCATATACTGTCCGATGTAGTTTAGCTTCTGCATAAAGTTTACACTGACCTGGTGTTATCAATAAGGGACTCATTATTCCACTGCTTTGGTGAAGCAGTCCCTGGAAAGGCATTAGGATTTGGGAATGGCAGGTGATTATGGATGGGGCTAAATTATTTACTTCATCAAAGTGTCTCTGGGCTTTATCATGCAGGCCTGTCATAGGAAGCTGTACATAAAGATGAATAATGGTCCCTTTAACTCAGGGATCTGAAAGGTCACTGGGGCCGTGGCAGACATATAAAGTTGTGTTTGCCATATCCATCAAGATGCAATTGTGTATGGATGTGATGCATGGCAGGCAGTGGAGGATGGACTTTTGCTTTCCGCTTTGTATTCTGGTCGTGCTGGGCTGCCATGTGGAGAGGCAGTGATCAGCCACCAGAAGGCCCAAAACCCTGTGCTGACACTACCCTTCATAGCCACTGCCTACGGGCAGTAGGCTGCTCCTATGGGGGAGCATTCAGAGCAGCAGGGGTTTGGAGCATGGGCCAGTGAGAAGAGGGTAATGGCTTGTCTGTTTTTCCATCTGATAGGTATCCTGGCTCTCAGCTCACTCTATCTCCCAGGGATCTAGGAAATTGATGGAAGGAAAATGAGGCAGAGTGACTAATTTTGTCACTACCACGTGAGGCACCTCGGGGTTGGGGGTCAGTTGGCTCTTGGTTTCAGGTTTCTTGGCCTGAAAAGGAGGGACTGAGACACTTAGGATCCAGAGCTTCAGAGAAGTCATGTGGCTTCTCTGAGTGCCAGATGCTTTTCAGATAAGGCTGCCTTTCATTTTCTCTCCACCTTCATAGGAGACACCAGACAAATGAGACACTATGGTCAAGTCATTTCTGCACTGGGACCAACATCCTTGTTCTCCTGACTCTGGTCACATTTGTGCCACCTACATTATCCATGTCCTCTTTGTGTAACGTGTACTTAGTATCTTTTCCCATAGACTGTTTTTAATTTCAATACATTCATTTTAAAGGAAGAAACCTTATACGGTTTTGTAATTGCATATAGAAAATACATGAAAAAAAAAGAGATAAAGTGAAAACCAAACAATGAGATTAGATCTTTGTTAGATGCTTTAGCCAAAGCAAAGTCTCTAAGCCTGAAGCTTGCTCTCTCTTTGATAAAAAAAAAAAAAAAAGGAGCTTGGCAAGTGTCAGAGAAGAAGCACCCAATTGAAACTCTCTCTCTTTGAGATACTCAGAAGGGTTAAAAGAGAATTAGAAACAGACATCACCTTCTCACAATGTGATTTAATGTTATTTAATAATCCATGCCTGTGTCACGGAAACCATTTCCCGAACGATCTACAACGAGATGCCATAACAACAACAGTATGGACTCTATACTGTGGGGAAAACTCTACAAGGAAATTTTAACTCCCTTTTAACTCCACATTTTTATTACTTCATCTAGTATCCATAATGATCACCTTATTAACCATTTATATTTCCATTTTCACTTGTACTACTTTGCTTACTGGCTTGTATTAAGCTGGTATTTATTTGAACTGCTCACCCAACACTTGTACCTTCAAAAAACTTCCAGGTGCTAAAACCATTGTTGCTTTCACTCAGCAAATCATTGGAGCCTGGAAGCAGGCCAAGGAACAAGCCCCGAGACTCCCTCTCCCCAAAGCTCCTGGCCTGTGTTGGGCCCCTGAGCACAGAGCCCTCCCTGGCAGAAGGACGCCTCCTCACCCTCTTCCTGAGGGCTGCCACCATTCCAGTGAGTAATGTTTTCAGACAGATGCAAAATCGATAGCATGAGACTCACACTGCTCTGGTTATCTTCTATTCTTTTTCATTCAACCTCCCTTGGCTTCCCTAGATGAGAGTTTGGGGAGAGATTCGTCTCCTCCCTTGTTTCTTATTATGTCACTGTTGTAGCCGCAGGGGTGAGAATGACAGATATTTCTAGGTTGTCAAGGGAGAGATAGGAAAGGCGAGCTCTTTGTGGCACCTGACAACTTGCCATAAAGACCCAAAGCGCTATTTGTGGGCTTTAAGAAAATTAAAGTTTTAATTGTCATCTTCAATCTGCACAGATTGTAATCCTTGCTAAGGATTGCTCCCAAGTGAAGTTTGGAAGTACTTTAGGTGGTCGGGTTGTCTAAGATCTCTTTAATGATGGTGTGTGTGTGTGTGTGTGTGTGTGTGTGTGTGTGCATGCGTGCACGCGCACATACACATCTATGTTTTCCCTTACAGTTGTCTAACACAGACCTGTGGTATTTTCCTCGAAGAACCCTGTTTGTTCTTCTTACCACCATCTAACCTAAGACCTTCTTCTGCAACTCATTTGTTTTGCTTCTTGTGTTGCCACCCAGAAATGGACCCCATGCGTGCCTGTGTATACCCTATGCAGTGGGGAGAGTTGTGGTGAATCAGCCACTTCCCCATCTGACTTTCTCATGGTATCACCAACTCCTCTACCTTCCCCAGGGAGGCTTTAAGTCCTCACCAATCTTTTTTGACATGTCCCAGCACTCTGGACAACATCTGCAAATATCGACATTGCTCAGGTAGAAAATCCTGCCAGGTGAGGACATGGGCAGGTAGTCTCAATTGGACTTCAGCACAGCTCAAAGATTTCAGCCACTGTGCAATTTTAGTTACCTTTGTGTTTGCCCACATCAGCTGGCAGCTCCTTCTCTCCCAACTTTAATCGTTTAACGGTAGCTTCTAAGCTATCTTCCATTTTGGGAGCTGTTCCTAGATTTCGATCTCATTTCGTCTTTTCTAAATGATTTCTTCCCTCTACTGTTATCACATGGAACCCTTTTCTTCTGATTTAAAACACTGTTAGTCTTTCTCCCATACTATATATTTTTTTTTTTTTTTTGAGACGGAGTCTCGCGCTGTGGCCCAGGCTGGAGTGCAGTGGCGCGATCTCGGCTCACTGCAAGCTCCGCCTCCCGGGTTCACGCCATTCTCCTGCCTCAGCCTCCTGAGTAGCTGGGACTACAGGCGCCCACCACCGCGCCCGGCTAATTTTTTGTATTTTTAGTAGAGACGTGGTTTCACTGTGGTCTCGATCTCCTGACCTTGTGATCCGCCCGCCTCGGCCTCCCAAAGTGCTGGGATTACAGGCGTGAGCCACCGCGCCCGGCTCTCCCATACTATTAAGAAACTTCGCCATCCCACACCTCTCCCCGCTGACAACAATTACAGACCCAATGCACACATGTACACCGTGTGATTTAGGTTTTGCATTCAACTCTCTCTGACCTTTTACCTTAGTCTTAAGACTGTCCTAAGGGATTCAGGCCTTTCCATGTAGTATCATAGCTAGAAGACTATGAAAAAAAGATAACAATGCATTGATTTTTATTTAAACATCTGGATATTTGAAGGCTTCTGGAAATTACTTAGCTACTGAAGCCTGGGGATGTATAGACACACACAGACACCCCTCCATTTCACCTTCTCATTCACATGTACATGGCTTGTCAAATGTGCTGAGTTCCTTATGGTTTGGGTTCTGTAATCCTCAGCTGGTATCTCTGCTACCTAGCCCCGCAATATGAAGATGGTTCTCAGATACAGGAGTGAATCAGAGATGAAGAGTCAGGGATGGAGAGGTGGAAGAAACCAGCAACCTGAACACACAAACAGTGATGATTAAAAAGTGCTCTCCCCATTATTCACAATAGCTAAGACGTGGAATCAACTTAAATGCCCATCAATTATAGACTGGATAAAGTAAATGTGGTACATATACACCGTGGAATACTATGCAGCCATAAAAAAGAACAAGATCATGTCCTTTGCAGGGACAAGGATGGAACTGGAAGCCATTATCCTCAGCAAACTAACACAGGAACAGGAAACTAAATACCACACAGTCTCACCTATAAGTGGAAGCTGAATAATGAGAACACATAGACAGAGAGAGGGGAACCACACACACTGGGGCCTTCTGGAGGCAGGAGGAAGGAGAACATCAGGATAAATAGCTAATGCATGCGGGGCTTAATACCTAGGTGATGGGTTGACACATGCACAAACCACCATGGCGCACATTTACTTATGTAACAAATCTGCACGTCCTGCACATGTATCCAAGAACTTAAAATTAATACGTTTTTTAAAAGTGCTCCCAGGAGCTTGAGCCTATTTGTATAGGGCTTCTGTCTTATAGCCTTTAATGTGTAAGGACTCCTTGTCTGTTATGTTAGCTGTCCTCAGTCACTCTGTGAGGTTGGGGAGGTGGACACTATGACTGTTCTCATTTAATTTAATAGGTGATGAGTTGTTTCACAGTGGGCAGGTCTATGCAAACTTAGCCCCCAAAGTTCAAGGAAGCTGAGAGGCTGAAAAAGAGGCTGACAGATCCAGTTTCTCAGAAACATTTAATAGAGGCTTCCAAACAGAAACCAGACAAGATAGTAGATCTCTGCACCATTACTCCCCAGGTCCAGGAAAGGGGGATACGTGGTTCAGAAGTGATGTGTAGGACAATCAACATACCATAACATCAAGGTTGTTTTGACATCTAGGGGCAGGATTTATAGTAAATATAGTGCTCTTACACAGGAACAGTAGATAAACTGGAAATCTT
This sequence comes from Papio anubis, assembly GCF_008728515.1. Classification (NCBI taxonomy): domain Eukaryota; kingdom Metazoa; phylum Chordata; class Mammalia; order Primates; family Cercopithecidae; genus Papio; species Papio anubis. Next base: position 29,613,812 of record NC_044989.1, on the reverse strand, counting down.
ACAGGCCTTCCCAGAACTAGGGTTACTCGAAAGTCAACATGGCAGATTAGCATCCAAGATGGAGTTGCTTCAGCCCCCACATGGGTCTAAGAAACAGAGAGGGTGGGCATACTTTCCAATATGGAAAGTCAGAAGTAGGACTAATGGGCTGAGACAGCAGCCCTGGTAGCACCTTCAACCCGACGCTGGTATTCCTTCAGACAGTGGAAGGCAATGGAGGTAGAGTAGGAGTCACAGGCCTCCACGGCTGCCAGGTAAGTGAGCTATGATGGCTCGATAACCTCTCTGAACCTGTGTTGCCATGTCTGCTGAAGGCACACAGTCTTCCTGGCCTGCCTGCCTTTTAAATGGTTACAGTCTTAAGCTGCATATGGGGTGAGGGTTTTAAAGTCCGTTGTGACCCAGGGAATGCTGGGCATTAGTCCATGTTGCTTCAGGAACGAACCCATACCCTGTATCCAGGCCCATTCTAGTTCTTGGAAGTCTCATTAGTTGGGAGTGGAATGAGATGCCATCAAGGGAGAAAGAGCACGGGCTGCCCTGCCTTGTACCCCACCTGTCTGTGGGGCCACTGGCAACAGGCAGCCACTTTTAACTTTCACTTGGAAATATATCTTTGCATTCAGTAGTTAGTTCTTAGAAGATGAGCTTACTGTTCTGAAAATGTTCTAACTGCAGGCTTCACAGATAGGCAGGCTTTTATATTCTGCAATGCTGTAATGAGAAAAAAGAAAAAGAGATTTAGTTTTCCTGGTCTGCCCCTGAGTATTGCCTAATTGTCTTGAAAAACAATTGACTTGGTCTTTCTCACTCAGCTTCTAATACTAAACGTACATATATTATGTCCCCCAGTTTACTTATCTATTTGCCACTGTTGCTTGGGGGAGGTTCATTTCTTCTCAGCCTAAGTAATTTGTTCCCTAAAAATGCCTCCTATAAGGGACATTGAGGCAGAACCCATATACACGTGCAAGGAAATAGAGAACAGCATCGTTTATGAGGCATGATGCACCAAAGGGTTTGGGCCTCCTTCCCCCACTTCCAACCTCTAAACTTGGCATCCCATTATTTATCTGCATTACTTCTTAAATCTACATTTCACTATGTAGACAAGCCGAGACAATGTTTATTTTACATGAATGAATCAACCCTGGTGCAGTCAATTTATTTCTCCTTAGTAGGATAAAAAGACAATTGTCATGTGATGGACTGGATCAAACATACAGCAGTCGGAAATAATGGTGAAGAAGGTAAAGACCAGCATCCTGACAGCCCAGTGTTATTTTTCTCTCTAAACAGAGGCCGATATGGCTAAACCCCTCTATTCAATTTCCACACCTTGACCATGAAGAATACCCCAAGCGCGACAGTGGACTCATGTAAACAACCAATTACTGTTTTACAAAGTTAATCACCAGTTGCTGGCTGTTTAGTTATTAGTAAGGAATCAGCGGAATTCAAGCAAACAAGAGTCTGATTCTATTCAGCTTTACAATAATACCTTGTGGGAGCTTATTCTCTTCTGGCCCATTCTCTGCCCAAATCTGCTGCCTAATGGGCTGAGTTGTCCAGAAGCTCGTGGTGATGGAGTTGCAGCAATGACAGATTTCTTTGGTCTGAATTATGTGGACCGTTGCCCAAATTGCCACTTTGTTTTGCTGGCATAGACACAGCTCACTGAGAAGGAGTAACTCCCTGAGGTTGCTTTAAAAAAAGATTTGGCATTTAATAAAAGCAATTCCTTACTTGCATAACAGTTCAAGCCATTTTAGATAATTAAGAAAGAATTCCTTTGAATACATTGTAACTACTTTTTTAAAGTTCTGTTATATTTTTAAAATCCCATTTAGGTTATTTGCACTTTTCCAAGAAACAGAGAACTGTACCTAAGCCAGGATGCATGGTTTGGGGGTCAGCGTCGAGGGAGTGGCTGCCACTATCTAAAATATGTCTTGGGCCTTCTGTTTGGTTTTCAACCTCTTCCTCCTCCTCACTGTTATAAACCGCAACTGATAACCAAAAAAAAAAAAAAAAAAAAGAAAAAGAGTTCCAGTCTTTCGTTTCTTTTCCCCTTTCCAGTGGTAGGTATAAGGGTGTAGAACAATGATCTAAAAATCATATTGGCAGAAGGAGATGGGTAGAGCAAAAATCCTGAATAATCTACCAACTTGATAATCATCCCCTGGATATTGATTTGAGATTTGGCTCTGGACGGTTTTCTTCCCTCCCCTCCCCTCCATCTCTCCTCCCCTTCCCTCCATCTCTCCTCCCCTTCCCTCCTCTCTCCTCCCCTTCCCTCCTCTCTCTTCCCCTTCCCTCCTCTCCGCTCCTCTTTTCTCCTCTTCTCTCCTCTTTCTCTTGATAAGCAAGACCATGGAAGTTGCCCAGTGCAATCAACCCCCAAGCTTTCTTCTTTTCTCATTCAGTCTCCATACTTCACTGAGCTTAAGTAGGTAACCATTTTGGGAGACATGCACAGGTTTCTTATGTGACTGAGACAAATATATTTAACCTTGATTAGTTTTGGGAGATTTCGTTTTGAAATTTAAACCAAGTCAGCATTTAAACAGAACTATTTTCTTTGATTGTGTAGTTTACTTTATAGAACAAGAGGTAGATTTTGATTTGGAGTTTATCATTATTATCATCGTTATTATTTACATCCCCCAGACCTAGGGGTTAAGAAGTTGTTTACTCTATCATTTCCCAAACTGATTTGCCCTGCGATGGTGCTGCAGCTCCATGGTAGAAAGAATACTGACATAAGAGTCAAGTGATCTTTAGGATCCTAAATCTGATTCTTCAATAAATAACTGTGGTTTTAGGCTGTGATTTCTCAGCCTCCATTTCCTCAATACTGAAATGATGTGTTACTGGATAATTTCTACAAGCCCTTTTAACTTTTATGGTCTGCACTACCAAATGGAGAGCTGTATTTCTTTCCTCCTGGAAAAAGAAAGAAGTCAGGCAGGGAGGCAGGAAGGAAAACAGAAAATGAAGACAGTTTATGAGAAAAACAGAAGGCAAAACCAAGGAATAGAGGCCAATTCTAGCAATACTCCTAGCAAATGGAGAGCTGTATTTCTTTCCTACTGGAATAAGAAAGAAGTCAGGCAGGGAGGCAGGAAAGAAAACAGAAAATGAAAAAAGTTAAGTGAAAAACAGAAGGCAAAACCAAGGAATAGAGGCAAATTTCTACTGAAGTGGTTGTGTGGCTCCCCTGATCCTTGAAGGCTGAAAGTCATGCAGCAATAGCATACACAATGCACGATGCAGGCGAAACCTGTATGTCTAGGAGCCGAACCTAGAATCGTTAAAAGCAAATGAGAAAGCTGAAGTGTTGCTCAGTATAGGTAGCAGCTAGAATACTCATCTGTTTTGTTTTGTTTTGTTTTTAACATAACAGTCTCTGGAACAGAGTGATAGATGACTAGTCATTGAGCTTAAAAATTCTATGCATTTTTCAAATTAGGTGCAATGAAGGGGAACTGGAAATTGGGAAAGCAAATGGGTTATTGTTTTCCATGTTTCTTGTTTTCTTCACCTACTCTTGGTGGAAGACATTTCTCACAGTATCTGCTGGTTATTATGCATAGCTTTTGTTTTTCCTCCATCAGCTGGGTAGGGGAGCATATTCCTGGGCCTCATGGTCTTCCATGGGTTGAAGGTTGTCTCTCTCTTGCCATCTATGGGTTCTTGGGAGACTGGGGGAGTCGCTTCAGGACCTGTTCCTCCCTGAGGTTGCTCTGCCCCTTGCTATGAGTAGGACCCCTACCCCGATTTGGGTGAGAAAGAGGAGGCCAGTGCCTATGGGAGCCCACAAGAGGGAGAGAGAAGCATGGGCATGCTTGGCGGCGCAGCTCTGATCTGTCGCCACACATCAGATGCCAAATGACTATACTGTAAATTACTCAGCTCCCCAAATTGCCTTGCTTAGGACCCGGAGGCCCCGTGCCTTGGGAATGTTGTGGTTCTTCCTCTCTAGGTGTGGGGTAGATTTGAGCCCAAAGGGCTCTCCTTGGATCTCAAAGAGAAGAGCCTGTTGTGAAGTCTGAGGTGTAGGAAACCTGAGTGCCTCCAGGACTCTGGTCCTTCTCAGCAACCTCCCTGTTGCCACACTTCCATGGAAGTTCCTGGGTACCCTAATCCTAATGATTTTAGGGCTGGGGTCAGTGGCTGCAGGGGGTTGTAAGGAGTTGTCTGTCCTTATTGACCAGCCACTTCTACCAAGATTCCAGATCCACAACGAATTATCCTCTGCATAGTCCCAACACCTTCTTCCAACTCACTTTTATGTAATCATCTTAGATTGCCTTTGAACTCAATAAAACCAAGTAATGGTTCACGTTCCTTGCCTGAGCTTCACGAAATGCTGGGAATGATGAAGAAACATACAAGGATTTGTTTCTGTGCTTAGATGCTAAGGACTAAATCTGGTTCCTTGCCTTTGCCCAGCATGCTGGTGGCTAGACTTTCTTGAAGTCCTCTGAGAAGTTAATCCTACTGTCTCTCAGCCGTGAGAGCTGTGCTCCACCTGTCACTTTTTAGCCTCCTCTCAGGCACTGCCTCCTCTGAGGGGTCCTCCCCCGCTTTCACATTCCTCTCCACCCCTCACTTCCACTTCCAACGAGTGTCCTCATTCCGGGCAGTCATCATTCTTAGAGCATGGCACACACCACGGTGAATTACGGTTGTTACTTTGCGTGTTCACCTCTCCTACTTGGAGTCAGGAGCTTCGTCCTATTCTGCACCCTAATGTGGCACAGTGCCTGACACGGAGAAAGTTCTGAACATAGGTGTGCTGAATGAATAGATGAATGCAGGGATGCTGGCTTGGCCACAGTTGTTGTCATTGTACTTTTTGGTCTAGTTTTGCATTTCTTGATCAGCCAAATGTGGTTTATTGATGACAATACAATATTATAGTATGCCTTTTTCTCATTTTGAGGTATTTATGGTGATTTTAAATGCATTTTTCTACTATTTTTGTCATCTATTCTCTCTCTTAAAATACTGTTTTACATTTTTATTTATTTTACTTCATTTTTGAGACAGGCCTTGCTCTGTGACTGAGGATGGAGTTCAGTGGTGCAGTCATAGCTCACTGAGCCTTTAACTCCTGGCTCAAGTGATCCTTTCACCCTAATCTCTTGAGTAGCGAGGACTATAGGTGGGTGCCACTGTGCCTGTTTTTGTTTGTTTGTTTGTTTTTGTTTTTGTTTTTTTGAGACAGGATCCCACTATGTTTCTCAGGCTGGTCTCAAACTCTTGGACTCAAACTATCCTCCTGCCTTGGCCTCCTAAAGCACTGAGATTATAGGCATGAGCCACTGCGCCCAGCTGCTATTACTTTATTAGTGTTTTTAAAGTGATACATGGTCATTCTTTCCAACCCATCACTTCTGTGACCCCATTCTGAACCACTTCAGCGTTCAAGTTGGTGCCTTGCCTGGATCTCAGTGGCTAATTCAGAGTTTAGAAGTTTCTGAAAATGTTTCTTTTTCAGTCAAAAGAGAAGTGGAGACAAATGAGAGAGAAGCAACTATGGAAAGTGTTGGTTTTATAGTAACCTGGCTGTTGAGAAAGCCCATATGAACAATATCTAGCTGGTGCAGCCATAGCTTCCAATTTCAGACCATTTCAAATCCCCTTATCTCATTGATTACTCACAATAGCTCTGTGAGGTAGGTGGAGCAAATTTTTTAAAATTTCTGTTTTATGGGCGGGAGAATGGAAACTCAGAAAAGCTCAATGGCATATCCAAGTTCTCATTAGTGGTGAGCACAGAGGGAGGAATAGAGCCAAGGTCCCTGACTAAATGCAGTGTCCTTGCCACCACACCAATGACCTCTCTATTCTTTCCCTCTTTCTCCCTCTCTTTTTTTTCCCCAGGAGAATTGTCCAGAAAGGTCAGGGTCCTTCTGTCTCTAGGATTGAGGTTTCTGGGTATTACTCTCCCTGGGGTAGGGATAAAGCCGTCCTTACCTAAGTGTGGCTTAAAGGAAGAAAAAAGTTCTTTGGGTTATTAGCGTCCTACCTTTGGATGTTCATGGAGGCATAGCAGGTTCTAGATATGGTAGCAAATACAGAATGTGGCCAAAGACTGTCATACCTCTCGAGAGCTTCACCATTCTTTAACTCCCTTTAAAGGTACATTTGCTAAAAAGACCTGGATGCGAGGATTGCAGGTTTTACTTTGTGATGCGAAGACCAAATTCTACATATTTTCTCTCCAGCACAAAATCTCTTCAAATCATGTATGATTTCTAAATTTTAAACAACAACTCACATTTCAGCAATATTTGAAATCACCAATTTCCAAATGCAATGGAAAAGAATTCTAATTCCTTCGATTTCCCTTTGATGGGATTTCTACGGTTAATGTTGTCCCTGTGAGTGAACCTAGTGCTGAGTGTCCTTGGCTTTCCCAAAATGGAGAGGAGCTGGCGACGATACCAGTTTAATCATAAAGCATCCAAAAGCCTCTCTCTCTCACACACACAAAGAGAGGATTTGGCCTCATAAGTCCCAACATGGTGATCGTTATTTCCTTTTGGATTTAGCCTTCTGGGCTTGTTTCTTTATTAGCGGATATAATGAAGGACACTGGCAGGTGTGAGGAATCTGGCTGCTAGGCTTTGCCCTCTGGGCTCAGTGGTTGATGGCAACACCAAGGTAGTGCACAGCTCTAAGATACCTGGTCATGAGCCTGCAGGCGGCTTTAAGACTTGCTTACTGACCAGGAAGATCTGGAGCTTACCACCCCACAGCCTTCTGCAGGTGGCTCTACTTACTCCTTTTCGTCTTTCCTGGTTACTCTTAGGATGGCCACAGCTAAAGCTTTACTTGACCCAAATTCTTGTGTCAATGAGTACATGAATAAACAGGTCTAGTGCTTTGGTGAAAGTGAAAAAAAATCCTCCTATTTATCTGCTTTTTGAAAAAAGATCAAGAAATATTTATTTAGCACCTACTTTGTGCATGTATATGGAGATGAGAAGGAAAGAGTCCCTGATTTAAGGAGATTTAAAATCTAGCACTAGTCCAATAACTAGTCAGAACATCAGTTCCTTCAATCAGCAGACATTTAGTGAGTCCTTCTAAACTAAGCAATGTCCCTGGCACTTGGGCTATACTGGTGAATGAGACAGACATGGTCCCTACCTTCAGGGATCTCAGAGTTCCAAAAGGGAGAGAGACACATGAACAAGCAATGATAGTGGGGATATTACTCCTTACTGTCCTTTGATGAGAGAAGAAGAGAGTGCTCTGATAAACTGGATCTTAAGAAAGATTCACAGGCAAGAAATCAAATATAACTGGGGCACAGGGGCAAAGATTAGAGGATGCTGCAAGGAGAAGCATTTGAAAAAAAATCTTTGAAAGACTTATGAATAGGAGCAGGACGTGAGCAATTTTGGTGGAGGAAATAGCATGAGCAAAAGGCAAGGAGGTGGGAGAGCAGAGTGAGCTCAAAAAACAGTTATCTGGACTGGTTAGAATATACAAGATGGGACAGTTAAAGGAAGTTATGAGCAGAGAGCTGCTAATCTTCATTTATTTTTAATTTTTAAAAAATTATTGCAATCTAAAGAAAGGTTGCTAGGACAGTATTGTTAATTTCCGTATACCTTTCTGTTACATTTTATAATCTAATTATTTACATTTTGCCATATTCTCTCTCTCTATATGTGTGTGTATGTGTGTGTGGGTGTGCATGCACGTGTGTGTGTATGTATGCATATATATGTAATTTTTGTTATTGTTGTCATTGAGCCATTTGATAGTAAGTTGTGAACATCATGACCTTGTATCTCCCAAAATTACACTAACAGAATTTTATTTGTGCTTATTCTTCTACCTTTAAAAAAACTCACGAAAGGTAGCTCACCTCCTCTTCCCATTATCATACCCTGTGCTCCACCCCACACCGGAGCTTCTTTTAAGGTAGTTTCAGCTCCACTTGCATCTTTCTGAGCTTTGAAATGAACAGCTGCTGAATAGCCAGGTTGCTTAGAGAAAAGAAACAAGTTTAAACAACTCCAAAGTCATTCGTAGTCTCTGCTGGGTTGAAGCAGACGGGGCCATCTGTGCTTTCTGTTCATATCTCAGGACCTGAAAGAAAATATTCTATGAGGCTTAGGAGAAAATGACATAAAATGAATCCATTCTGCTGTCAGCGATCATAATGAAACGAGAGAACAGGTACAAAATCAATTCATTCTTATTATAATTTTCAGATTGCCATCTTCCCGTTTGTTCAGATGCAGGTCTGATGGCTCAAATTGGTCTTTGTAATATTTAAGGAGCTTTTCTGGTCTTTTAATATTGGCTTATCAGTTCCAGTAATTTTACCTCCCAGAGTGAAATTGGCTGCTAACGTTTGGAGGAAATCCGTGCTGTATTTTTCGTAAGTTTTGCTGATCGTCACTCACCAGGCTACAGTAAATGTGCTTCTGGCTTATTAAGAAGACAGCCACAGAGACTGGACGCTTTATTACAGATCCACTGATGGTTCCAGGAGCTCTTCCCCAGCAGAGAGAGCCTTTGTGAAGCATTTATCTATTTATCTATTTTTCTGCCATAATACCTTAGATCTTCTGTTTAGAAGTCTTCTCATTTGACCATAAGGATAAAAGAGAAAACTCAGGCCTACAAACAATTCTTTTATTTCTCCTTCAAGGCTGTGTGTGTGGACCTCATAGAGAGAGATTAGGAAGGAAAAGAAGGGCAGAAGGAAAGGCAGTTTGAAGGCAATTGTCAACCTCATCCTATCTTTCTCCTGTTGCAAAGTAATAATAGGAATATGCAGTTATGTCCTTTTTATAAAAATATGTTATGCTAATTAAAAAATAATGCATAGTAATTATTTTTCAAATAATTGAAAAAGAAGAAATTAATTGTTCATGCTACTACTCACCAAAGATAACTACTGTTAACAATTTAGTATTTTTTAAATCAGTCTTTGTGAGTTTAAAGCCTAGAGTTGATTCATATAAAATTTTTAAGATGATCTTTTCATTTAATATTACATAAAGTCTTAGTCATCTTTGTTGGAAGTTACATAATAACTTATCTTTTGGATATGCCATATTTACTTTATCACTTTTTATTTCAAGCAGCTACTTTGCTTCCTAGTTTTGTTCTATTTTGTTTATCCTATAAAGATTGCAGCAGTGAATATTCTTATGCAAAAAAAAGCTTTTATGTGTGTAACAGGTAATTTTCTTGGGATGGATTTCGATGAGTTAAATTACTGGGTCAAAAAATAGGCATATTGTAAAGGCTATCTATATTTGCCTTTAGAGAGTTTTTAAGAATGCTCTTCCAGAACAATTTATACTCCCACTAGAAGGGTATAAGAATGCTTATCTCACTCAACACTTGCCAGAACTGCATATTACTTTTAAAATATTTTTTAATTAGATGGGCAAAGAAAAACTGCCACCTTAAGTTACAGTTCTTTGCTTACCAGTGAGGCTGAACAACTTTTCATATTTGTTAGCTCTTCGTGTATGTGTGTGTGTCTGAATTTTCTGATGTTCATAGCCTTTTAACCTGCTTGTCTTAGTGCTTTTCTAAATAATTTGGATGATAGCAGGACTAACCCTCCATCTACTACATTTGTTGTAAATTTTCCCCAATATGAAAGTCTTTTGCAATATTTGTATGCAGTTGTAATGCAGACATACTTCCATTTTTTGCGCTTTACTTTATTTCACTTCACAGATATTGCAACTTTTACAGATTGAAGGTTTGTGGCAGCTGCATGGAGTGAGTCTGTCAGCACCATGTTTCCAACAGCATGTGTTCCCTTCATGTCTCTGTGTCACATTTTGGTAATTCTCGCAATATCTCAAACTTCATTATTATATCTGTTATGGTGGTATGTGATTGGTGATCATTGATCTTACTCTTCTAATTGTGTTGGGATGCCACAAACCATGCCCCTATAAGGTGGTGAAGTTATTCAATAAATGTGTGCTCTGATTGCTCTACCAACCTGCCATTTTCCTAACTCTCTCCCTCTCCTTGGGCCTCCCTGTTCCCTGAGATACAAAAATATTGAAATTAGGTCAGTTAATAACCCTACAACGGCCTCTAAATGTTCACGTGAAAGGAAGAGTAGTATGTCTCTCACTTTAAGTAAAAAACTGGAAATGATTAAGTCTGGTGAGTAGGCATGTCAAAAGCTGAGACAGACTGAAAGCTAGGCTTCTTGTGCCAGTTAATCAAGTGTGATGGAAAAGAAAATTATTGAAAATTAAAAGTGCTACCCCAGTGAACACACAAATGATCTTTTTTTTTAGGCAAAACAGCCTTATTGCTGGTATGGAGAAAGTTTTAGTGCTTTGGATAGAAGATCAAACCAGACGCAATATTTCCTTAAGTCAAAGCTTAATCTAGTGCAAAGTTCTAACTCTCTTCAATTCTATGAAGGCCAAAAGAGATGGAGAAGCTGTAAGAGAAAATTGGAAGCTAGCAGAGGTTGGTTCATAAGGTTGAAGGAAAAAAGCCATCTTTATAACATGAAAGTACAAGGTGAAGCAGCAAGTGCTGATGGAGAAACTGTAGAAAGTTATCCAGAAGATCTAGCTAAGATAATTGATGAAGGTGGCTACACTAAACCATCAAAGTAGGCAAAACAGCCTTATGTTAGAAGAAGATGACACTTAGGACTTTCATAGTTACAGAAGAGAAGTCAATGCCTGGCTTCAAAAACTTCAAGGGACAGGCTGACTTGCTTGTTAGGGGTAAATGCAGGTGGTGACTTTAAGTTCAAGTCAGTGTTAATTACCATTCTGACAATCTCAGGGCTCTTAAAATTATGCTAAATCTACTTTGCCTGAGTTCTATAAATGTAACAAGGGCTGAATGACAACACATGTGTTTACAACATGGTAAATCATGTAAACTGAATATTCAATAAATGGAATATTTTAAGCTCACTGTTAAGACCTACTGCTCAGAAAAAAATGATTCCTTTTAGAATGTTATTGCCCATGGACCATGCACCTCGCCACTGGAGAGCTCTGATGGAGATATGCAAGAAAATTAATGTTTTTATGCCTACGAAAACAGCATCCTTTCTGCAATCCATGGATAGTGGGCTAATTTTGACTTTCAAGCCTTACTGTTTAAGAAATATGTCTTGTTCACGCCTGTAATCCCAGCACTTTGGGAGGCCGAGGCGGGCGGATCACAAGGTCAGGAGATCGAGACCACGGTGAAACCCCGTCTCTACTAAAAATACAAAAAATTAGCCGGGCGCGGTTGTGGGCGCCTGTAGTCCCAGCTACTCGGGAGGCTGAGGCAGGAGAATGGCGTGAACCCGGGAGGCGGAGCTTGCAGTGAGCCGAGATCGCGCCACTGCACTCCAGCCTGGGCGACAGAGCGAGACTCTGTCTCAAAAAAAAAAAAAACAAAAAAAAAAAAAAAAAAAAAAAAAACAAGAAATATGTCTTGTAAGGCTATAGCTGCCATAGATAGTGATTCCTCTGATGGATCTGGGTAAAGTAAGTTGAAAACGTTCTGGGAAGGATTCACTATTCTAGATGCCATTTAGAACATTTTTAATTCATGGGAGGAGGTCAAAATATCAACATGAACAGGGGTTTAGAAGAAGTTGATTCTAACCCTCATGGATTACTTTGAGGGGTTCAAGACTTCAATGGAGTCTTCATTGGAGGGAGCAATTAGAGATGTGGTGGAAATGCAAGAAAATTAGAATTAGAAGTGGAGCCCAAAGATGTGACTGAATTGCTGCAACCTCATGATCAAACTTGAATAGATGAGATGTTGCTACTTGTGGATGAGCAAAGAAAATGGTGTTTTGAGGTGGAATCTACTCCTGGTAAAGATGCTGTGAACATTGTTGAAATGACAGCAAAGCGTTTAAAATGTTGCATAAACTTAGTTGATAAAGCAGTGGCAGGGTTTGAGAGGACTGACTTCAATTTTGAAAGATTTACTCTGGGCAAAATGCTATCAAACAGCATCATATGCTACAGAGAAATCTTTCATGAAAGGAAGAGTCAATGGATGCAACACACTTCATTATTGTCTTATTTTAAGAAATTGCCACAGGCGCCCCAACCATCAACACTGAGGCAAGACCCTCCATCAGCAAAAAGATCATGATTCACCGAAGACCCAGATGATTGTCAGTGTATACTGTTTTTTAGAGATTATGCCATTGCATACTTAATAGTCTAAGTGCAGTGTAAGCATAACTTTTATATGCACCAAAACCAAAAATGTTGTGTCACTTGCTTTATTGCAGTGGTCTGGAAATAAACCCTCAATATCATTGAGGCATTTCGAATGGTCACATTTTCCTCATTTTCTTTTAATCCTTTTTACTGATTTTAATCTTAGAAAATCCTATCTTATCTAAAGATGTGCAAAATACCATTTTGTGTTTCCATTGAGTTTTGTTATGGATTATTTTTCTTACACTTACTTTATCTGCCTTTTATTGTGGTAGATGATTTGAATTGAGGTTTCAAATGAGTTTTTCCCCCAAAAGTTAACTAGTGGCCCCAGCAGTAATTATTATCTAGTGCTACCCTCCCCCTGAAACAACTGAGATGTCCCATTTATTACATATTAAATTTTTTTTTTTTTTTTTTTTTTTTTTTATTGAGACAGAGTCTCACTCTGTCGCCCAGGCTGGAGTGCAGTGGCCGGATCTCAGCTCACTGCAAGCTCCGCCTCCCGGGTTTACGCCATTCTCCGCCTCAGCCTCCTGAGTAGCTGGGACTACAGGCGCCCAGCACCTCGCCCGGCTAGTTTTTTGTATTTTTTAGTAGAGACGGAGTTTCACTGTGTTAGCCAGGATGGTCTCGATCTCCTGACCTCGTGATCCGCCCGTCTTGGCCTCCCACAGTGCTGGGATTACAGGCTTGAGCCACCGTGCCCGGCCCATATTAAATATTTATACAGACTTGAGTCTGTTTCTGGAGTCTCCACTGGACTGTTCCATTATTCCGTCTACCTACCTTCTGCAACTGTTCACTGTTCCATCTATTTTTGTGTTAGCATCACACATTTTAAGAATTAAAGCTTTATAAAATACCTAATGTATAGTTAGAGAATTCCCCATCCCTCCATTCATTTTCTCTAACAAAAAGGTTAAAACTATTTTTAGCTATTTGTTACAACAGAGGAGTTTTAGAATCATTTTTCAAGTTCCAAAGAAATTATATTCATATTTTGGTTAGAATTGTTTAAACCTATACATGCACACAAATGTCTTCAAGGTTACAACTCTTATTTCATAAGCTCATGTTACGATCAGAATTGCTGATTCCTTAACATCTATGGAAAACACAGAATACTCATTTTCAGATAACTTAGTGCCTCTGAATCACCCTGATTGTTTAGAGAAAATCCTGAAATGCAGTATTTCAGATTCCCTCGAATTATAATTATTAATTGATGATAAATGACAAAGACTGTCTCTTGGTCTATATTGCACAAACCATAGAAACTAGTTGAAAGTAAGTCAATGAATAAATAAATGAATGGATGAATGAATGAGATTGCAAAAGCGTCACAAAAAGCAAGAGATCTGGTCTACCAGAGGCCTTCAGTATCATCTGGGCAGTGGTGACTATTGTTTGGAAATCTTTTTTTTTTTTAAATTATACTTTAAGTTCTGGGATACATGTGCACAATGTGCAGGTTTGTTACATAGGTATACACATGCCATGGTGGTTTGCTGTACCCATCAACTCGTCATATACATTAGGTATTTGTCCTAATGCTATCTCTCCCCTAGCCCCCAACCCCCTGACAGGCCCTGGTGTGTGATGTCCCCTCCTTGTGTCCATGTGTTATTGATCAACTCTCACTTATGAGTGAGAACATGCGGTGTTTGGTTTTCTGTTCCTGTGTTAGTTTGCTGAGAATGATGGTTTCCAGCTTCAGCCATGTCCCTGCAAAGCATATGAACTCACCCTTTTTTATGGCTGTATAGTATTCCATGGTGTATATGTGCCACATTTTCTTTATCCAGTCTATCATTGATGTGCATTTGGGTTGGTTCCAAGTCTTTGCTATTGTGAATAGTGCTGCAATAAACGTATGTGTGCATGTGTGGAAATATTGTCTGACAACATCAATTACATATGATACAGAGATAGGAAACTAAATGTTTATTGAGTTACGCTGGGCATTTTGTTAGGTGTTTTCCATGTTATCTAATAGAGGAAAAATAAGATAAAGGAAAGGAAGAGACTTGCCAAGAGGTCACAGAGACTGTAAGAGGTGGACCCAGATACCGATTCCTGTCTCCTGGGCTCCAGAGCCTTTGCTGTCACTCCAGTTTCCACAGCCTATGCGTGGGCAGGTCTAATGTATAGGATCTTAAAGAAGGATTATTTTTTGGCCAGGCACGGTGTCTCATGCCTCTAATCCCAACACTCTGGGAGGCCGAGGCAGGCGGATCACCTGAGGTCAGGAATTTGAGACCATCCTGGCCAACATGGTGAAACCTCGTCTCTGCTAAAAATACAAAAATTAGCTGGATGTAGTGGCGGGCACCTGTAATCCCAGCTACTTGGGAGGCTGAGGCAGGAGAATTGCTTAACCTGGGAGGCAGAGGTTGCAGTGAGCCAAGATCGTGCCATTGCATTCCAGCCTGGGCAACAGAGTGAGACTCCATCTCAAAGAAAGATTTGTGTGTGTGTGTGTGTGTGTGTGTGTGTGTGTGTGTGTTCCAATGTCAATATGTCAGAAATAGCAATGGGTAGTAACATTTTAGAAATGAAGTCCCACTGATGATTATTTACCCTTGGAAAAGACCCATAAGATTCATCTTTTTTCTGTTATATGAAAGTAGGTCCACAAGGATGTGTGCCATGAAGGAATCTTCTGGTGTATACTGAGAACAACAGGATTTTGCACAGATTAACATTTTTTCAAGTCCAGTCTATGTCACTTGTGATTGCATAGACATGGCTCTTGGAGGCTTAACCTGGCATCTGGTCTTAACACGAGCAGCCCTGCTTTAATCTACTTTCCACTCTGCCACCCTCCATCCTGACAAGATAGTCTAATTATGGCAGATGCAGGGTTGTGAACTGTGGTTTACTCTTCTTAAAAAAATGACATTAACATTGCTGTAATCATTCTTTAGCTGCATACATTAGAGATTTCTTCCCTAGAGCCCCAAACACTTTGCAAATGTGATCTCATTAACCCACATGCCTACCCTCTGTGGTAGGTCGGCTGTCTTGACGGCATTCGGGGATTGAATTATGCAAAGAGAAAGTGGTCTCTTCAGAGCTGCCCGCCAGCTGGAGATGGGATCAGGATGAACATAAAATCTTAGAACTTTACAGGGCCCTGGATATTACCTAGTCTGACATCCTCAACAAATAAGCAGGAAACTGAGGCCTGGAGGGGCCATGCTGCTAAACTCCAAGGTTCTCCATGGCCAAATGCTATTATCACCTGGGAAGCTTAAAAATAATAGCATTATCCAGGTTCCACTCCAGATCAATGTAATCGCAGTCTCTGGGACCTCCCCACATGAATGATTTTAAATGCTCCTTAGGTGATTCTAATGAATAATCGTGGTTGAGATTTAACTGGACAACAGCAGACCCAGGAGAAGCCCCATTCATTCACCCTAGTCTAGGGGTCTGCCTATGGCTTCACTTTGTCATTCTCCATCATACAGTTTGGTTTATGAGAGAAGTTCTTGTGGTTTTAATCCAGGCTGGCATCTTTCACACAGGAAATAATCGGGGTAATTTCTTAGCTTTTCACTTCATTTCACCAGCAGAGGCACATTGTAAAGCTGTGGCAACATGGTACAGAAGTAACTGTGTGACTCTGCCAAGCCAGTCAATCAACTGGTCAGCTCACTGGACAGAATCAGTCAAATTGGTTGGTTGGCTGATTTAGCCATTCCAGATAGAATAGCCTGCCTGATTGGCTAAGTGTGGTCATTACTCTTCTATACCTTGCCTTTTACAAGGAGGTGTGATGATGTTTATTTTCCACCATAAGCTCAGTGCTAGGGAGCACTGGAGATTCTCAGCATTTGCTCTGTAAAAAAATAAACGAAATTATATCCTCTAGCATTATAAGCATTAGAGATTCAAGAGTTCATCACAGTGCCCATAGGAGGGGCTCAATAAATGGTAGTAATTATGGTGTTCATATTTTCCTGGAATATTGCAATGACCTAGACTCAGACCCAGGCAGTCACACATAGGCATATGTGTACAGACACACACACACACACACACACACACACACACAGTGTTCCAGGATGGAGCATTTTTTTAGACTCAGCCATTTGCAAAACTTAGCTAAAGTTGATGGTGGAAGGAAGGAACAACCAGTCTACTAACTCTTTTACCTTCGGAAAGAAGTGTCAATGTAGAAAGTGACATTGGTTAGGGAACTGGAAATGCAAAGACCATAAAGCTTTGTCTGAATAAGAAAACACAGTTACTTCTTAGGCTTTATTTGAGGTGCAGCTATAATGGGTCTCCTGGCTCTTATTCCTTAGCCCTCCAGGTTGTAAAGCTGAAGTCCTTTGACCCTGGAATTTGGGATTACCCTGTCCTGCAGCTCATGAAGCTCTTCCTGTCCCTTTCTGTTCTATTATTTTTGACAGTCAGTTAGTCTTACTGAGGTTCTTTGAGCCTCTTTGCTATGTTCCCAGAAACTCAGTCTGCATCAGTTGCCTGTGTACCTTTCCTAATCTCTTGTTCAAGAGCTGGGTCCTTGTCTAGTTCCCTCCCTTTCTCTTTCTCATGAATACCCAAGTCCCTATATAACTTCTAATTTCTCCCAGGCCAGGGAGTCCATCATGCAAGCAACAGAAATGGAAAGAGAAAGAAAGCAATTGTTGCTCCTGGTCTCCATAGCAGGCTCTTGGGATCTGTCTAGACCTCTCTGGTTTTGGCAGCTAGACACTTGTTCCTTCTCTGACAAGGAATGTCATGTTAATCTGTCCACTGGAATATCCCTCACTGCCTGCCTCCCATGACATTGTAGCCCTTCCTGTCATGACAGGTGCTGTGACTATGTGGCCAGGCTTTGACCCACCTCACGAAGCACTCAGTGAGTTATCACTAGGCTCCTTAATCTCACCAGCTGTACTATAGCCAGATGGCTGGATGAGCTAAGACAAGTTCATTTGTTGTCCTTATAGACAGGTCATAGGCTAAAGAGCAGACAGAGGCTGCGCGGTACATCTCTTAGCAATTGTGATCACTGCTTGTTTCAACAAACTTTTTTGCCTTTATACAAATCCCTGGTGTCTGCTGCAAATGATGGTATGTTTTCATTTCCACGACTATGCCACACCTAACCAACATTTCCATAACACTTTGAATAAAGGTGTAGATTCTAATCTCACTTGAATGGAATTCATGTTTATGGAAGAATACCAAAGATCATTGGTGATTTTGATTCCATTCTTCTTTGGTTGGGACATTTGGTTGGGATGTAGGTCATTTGGTCCCACCCACATTTTCAACATCATTTCTGCTTCTTCCTCGGAGGACCACTTAAATATTCTCCCTTATTGAACCTGCTCTACTGTCTTACCAATTCTTATCTGCATACTTGCTGCTTCCTCTCTACAGACTGTCTTTTTCTCATTCTCTTCCTGGCTAACTCTGACTCATTTTCTAAAATCCAACCCATGCATGTGTCAGCTCCCTTGTAAAGCCTTCCTAGGCTACTCTCTTTCCCTATGCATATGTCCCATGGACCGCTTGTCATATTGCTGTGAGCTCCAAGGAGAAGCCTGTACATTGTTTATCTTCACATACTTGATGTGCATAGTATGAGTCCAGTAAGTGCTTTGGTGCCAGTGTATACATTTAACTGCAAATTAATAAACACTGGCCTTGGATTGCCCTCTGTGACTTTTGACTCAGTCATAGAAAAACATTAAGTAGCTTAAGGAATAAAGCCCTAATTAATCCATCTTTGTATCCCCTACTCAGCACCCAGCACTGTGTCTCGGACATAGTAGGTACATGTATTCTAGATGAATAAACAATCACTGGATAGATTATTGCAGTGCTAATGTGCCTGGCCTAAAAATGGTATTTGCTTGGGTTAGATTGAACCTGATGTGAAACATGTGTGAAATTGGACTTCAAGAGGCTTCTTTGTGTTGAGGAGGCTTCCATTCCCTTTCAAAAACTTCCAGGGAAGGCTAGGCGTGGTAGCTCACACCTGTAATCCCAGCACTTTGGAAGGCCGAGGCAGGTGGATCACGAGGTCAGGAGATCGAAACCATCCTGGCTAACACGGTGAAACCCTGTCTCTACTACAAATACAAAAAATTAGCTGGGCGCGGTAGTGGTCGCCTGTAGTCCCAGCTACTCAGGAGGCTGAGGCAGGAGAATCGCTTGAACCCAGGAGGTAGAGGTTGCAACGAGTCGAGATTGTGCCATTGCACTCCAGCCTGGGTGACAGAGCAACACTCCATCACAAACAAACAAACAAAACAAACAAACAAAATTCCCAGGGAAATCCTCAGAACATTTGTCTATATAAACTTAATAAGCAGAGTGAATACAAGGAAACTTTTCATTAGCATTTATTTTCCACCTGGACTTTGGGCTCCCACAACTGAGACTCTGACCTTCTACAGTCGGGGACTACATTATTCACCTTTTACCTTGCCTCACCAAGCACAATACACAATTGGTGGTTTATAAATGTTTACTGAGGGAGTGACCACGTGGTGATCTGTACACCACTCTTGGAAGCCCTCCAGCACCATGGCTCTTAACACACATCTAGGTATAACATTGATTGCTGCGGATGCCATTTCCTTTCTAGGAGAAGTTATTTGTTCAAGTGCAACTTGCTGGCCTTTGCATTGTCCTCTGAAAAGAATCCCTGATGGCTGTGCAGATGCTTTAGTTAAGTGGAATGAGATGGTTTCCATTTTCATATTGTTAGGGAGTGCCACTCGTGTTGGTTGATGAGTGCTGGTTAGAGCTGGGGGACGATCTCCTATCCTTCTCGGGTTCTATAGACATTTCAGATAATATAAGGTAAAGAAATGAAAGATTGGATGGCAAAAGGAGGAAAAAAACTAACCTAGGCAAAGAAAACGAATACAAGAAAACTCCAAAGGACATGAAAATCGGTAGCATTCATCATTAAAAGGGGAACATCAATCATTCTTAGTCTCATTTTATCTTCATTGTGTGCCTGAGTGAAGGCGAAAGTGGAAATGACAATGGCGGAAATTTTTTAAAGCCACTTTATCCAGGAACAGTGAATAAGAAAGATATTTAGTTCCAACCTTGCAGAGAGGGTGTGTGTGTGTGTGTGTGTGTGTGTGTGTGTGTGTGTGTGTACTCAAAAACATTTCTCCCTAGGTAGATGATATTCCCCCTGAATCTCTCCTATGCTTCCTGCTATCAAGGGAATGAAAGATAGGGGAGCAGGCAGAACTACAGAGAGGGTGCTGACGGGAGGCCGGGGTGGGGGGTGGTGAGGGGTCAGTAGTGCGGTAGTGGTCTGTGGCTTCGGCTCGTACTAAATTCATTTTCCCACTGCAGGATTCATATTCAACCCCATCTACTTTCTTTCTTGGTCTTAGCCTTGCAGCTCTGCACACATTTGTATGCTTTGCTTCTTGTTTTACACATTTTCCCAAGTCACATGGACTCATGCCTGTGTAACTCACCTCTGTTAATGCAAGGTTGTGTGAAAGGTTGTGGACAAATGGAACTTTCGTAAATCGAATCATCTTTCAGATGTATTTGGGAGCTTTCTATTTAACAGAAGGCAGGCTTGAGTCTTGGACAAAATGAAAAAGACTTTAGCAATCTCACTCACATTCCAGTTTGTTTCTTCTGAAAGGTAATTTTGTGTTTTTATCACCAGTTTTCTTAAAGCTGAGTCTGGTTTTCCTGAAGCAACAACTGGGTGCCTGCCATTTGCAGGATATTGGTATGTTCTGCTGAAGTGGCTCCCACCTCTCACGCCCCTCATGTATACCAGGAAGTGCCAGGGACAGAATTATCCTTTGCTTGTGTCTAACTCCTTATACCCATGAGCTTATGTGCACCAGGGTATCAGCAGTGCTTAGAGGCAGGTAGCAGAGAGAGGGCAGAGTCCTGTGAGAAATCTGTGGTCAGAGCGTAGGCCCAGCTCTCCTGATGTCTAAGCCAGTACTTGTCCCTCTTTTTTCTATGCTGTCCCCCACAGCAGGATCCATCCTGAAAAGGGATGCTTCTTGTCAATGGTTCAGGGCAGTTTGCCTTGATCCTCCCCTTCTGTGTCAGAGGCACATTCAAAACTGCTGGTGGAAGGAGATGCTGCCTTTGTGGGTTTCTCACAGCTCCTCTAGTTGAGCCATGCTTTGTAAAGTAAAGCAGAACATAGCACTGTATCTCTTGCTAAACAACTGGGAGAATGGTTTAGGAGGCACTATAATGTAGTGCAAAGGCTAGGTTAGATTCTTGGGTTCAATCATAGTTCCAAATAATTATGAGCAGTCTGAACTTGGACCAGTTTTTTTTTTTTTTTTTTTTTTTTTTTTTTTTTTTTTTTTTTTGAGATGGAGGTCTCTGTCATCCAGGCTGGAATACAATAGTGTGATCTCCGTTCACTGCAACCTCCGCCTCCTGGGTTCAAGTGATTCTCCTACCTCAATCTCCCAAGTAACTGGGGATTATAGGCGCCTGCCGCCACACTCGGCTAATTTTTGTTCTTTTAGTAGAGACAGGGTTTCACCACATTGGCCAGGCTGGTCTTGAACTCCTGACCTCAAGTGATCTGCCCGCCTCGGCCTGCCAAAGTGCTGGGATTACAGGCATGAGCCACCACGCCTGGCCTGGACCAGTTCTTTAACTCCACTGAACCTCAGTTTCTTCACCTGTGAGACAGATGTGTTCATATCAGCCTCAGAAAACTGTGAATATTAGAGAAAATGTATATGCAGCATAGTAGGTGCTAAAGAGAAACTCTCATTGTCATTTGTGTTTATTAGCACTAAAGTTCTTTTTACCCCATCTTTGTCTTGTTCTCTACTTTGTCTACACTTCTATTTTCTGTTATTATACTTCTCTTGTGGTTTCCTAAAGACATTTTCTTGGTTCTATCTCCTTGCTCCCTCATTTCTTCCTTTCTTCTTTTGTCTCCCTCTCTTTTCTCTCTGTCTCTCTCTCCCTCTCTCAGTCTCTCGCTGTCTCACTTTCTCATATCTAATATCATGGCATTCCTGTTCTTTCTTCTACGTAAGAATTATAACATTTCAAAGCTGAAATAGCCCTTGGAGATTCTCAGATCTAGCTCCTATGTGTGAGATGAGACAATTGATGCCCAAGGAAATTAACATCTTACACACGACTGCCAGTTGGTGGAATCCTGGAGGACTGGGGTGGGTGCTCAGGCCACCCACTCTGTAACAACACTTTGTCCCTGGGGGTGACCATGGGAGGGTCCTCGATCCCCAGGGAACCAGTGAGGACAGGGATGTTATAGTTCTTCGTTTCCCTAAAGGGTAGTGTTTTTCCTGTGTCCTTTCTAACTCCTCGGGAGCACTTTATATTTCAAAGCTTTTTGATAAAACAACTAAACCAACTCATCTCCTGGGACAGCAAAACTCAGCAGAGATTTCTCACGAAATTATCTTATTGTTGGACTAGACTGAGGATATTTTTAATTTTTTTTCTTGCAATCAAAAAAATTTATAGTCGCTCAGCATGGATAGTACATCATGAATGGCCGGTCGTGGGTCTTTGATCTCATTTTTATGTGTCTGATTTCTCAATAATAAATGGGCTTTTGTTAGGAGACAGGTTGACACTTACTGAGTTTGCTCTTTATGGGTCTGTAGTGAGTTGGGAGCCAGCTGTGGATGTGTTCTCTCTTCTCGGTCCTACAGCAAAACTGTGACTTGACACATGATTGAACATTGTTGCCTAGGCCCTTTCAATAGTCCAGGCATTTGAAAAGAGAGAAAACTATGTTCCATCCAAGAGAATAGCATCTAAGCTAAATGTCAGGTGACAATTTTGCATAGTTGTGACTGATATGATCCATCACAGAGCGGGGGAGAACTATTGATTATGATGCAGATAAGAGAAAAACACATCCCAGAGACAAAGGTAGGAAAAAGGGAAGAACCCGAAGAGCCTGTAATGTGACCGGTTGTCTTTAAGTCACTGCCCTTGAGGAATGACAAACGCCTTGCCCTGGCTCAGATTTCTTTGAAACAGCCTAGAAATGGAGCACAACACTGCTATCATCGCAGGCAGGAGTTATGTTAAAGCAAGCTGTTTTGAGTAATGCTCATGAACAGCAAAATGGCTCACACAACAGAACATCCTTCTAGAATGTGGTCAGAGGGCATTCTGCAAAAGGGCCTGAGAATGAGGACTGGGGAAGAGGAACTGGCATAAACATGTCAAGAAGGCTCATTTTTCTGTACTCTTGAAAGGCAAGGTGAGAGGCAGAGGCACACAGAAGGCTGGCTCTGGGGAGTGATAATGGCATTTGGAGCTTTTCACTTCTGTGTAGGTCGCTGGTTCAGTTCAAAGCCTAACTGCTCGAAATTGTTACTGCTTGATGGCTGATGGGAAATTAGGTCCTGGCTTTCAATCTGCCTCCTAAAAGTATTCCCTGGGAATTAGTCTCCCTTCCTGGAAGACTGACAAAGGCTGGGAAAGGAAACAGGTACATGACTGTTCTGACGCCAGAGGGGCTCTTGGTGGAGTGGGGTGGGGTTAACGCTGGCCAGGCGCAGGAGAGGGAAGGCCGTGAGGGGCTGGTGATGGTGGTGGGTACCAAAGAAGAAAATGCTTTATTCCTGCAGCCCCTGGAAGTGTGAGGGCTGCAGGAATCCTGGGGCCGCCAGTGGGCAGACCAGCTTGGGTACCATAGACAGCAAGTTGAATGGAGTCCCATGAAGAAACTCATACTTGTCTCTAGAGGGCACAGTCCTCCTTACAGATCCACAGGTCTCTTCACCCTACCTCTCTCTGATCCACCTCTGGCTCCCTGACTCCAGAGAGTCCTTGTCTAATCTCAGGACAGGCAAGTTTGATTGATGGGCTGTATTCCAAATCTCCTAAGACTCTTGCAAAGCAATTTAGCTCTTAGAATTAAACAACTTTTTTGTGTGTTTCTATCATTGTTCTCCCTCCCCTGAGGCAATGACATGAGGAAGAGATAGGGTAACCAGATAAGGGGAAATCTATGGAATAAAAAGCACCTCAGTTAATATCTCCAACTGTCAATCCTGCTATACTTCTCTACTTGTTTTTGACACTAACTTGACGCCTGGGCTTCTGAAGCCTACACCCAGCCCGTCTGGGGGACCACTGTGGGCCCAGTTCTTTCTATCTAGAGGAAATTCCCTGTGGGCAGTTCATGAACCCAAAAGCTGTGAGAAGGCTGATTTTGTGTCGTAGGACAGGTTAGCAGAGGACAGGAGACAAAGAAAAGAGCCCATGGAGAACTTGGCTAGAAAATTCTCTCCTGATCCCCCAGCTTTTTCTTTTGCAAAACAGGAGGTATGAGGGTATTGCCCTCAATGAAGAGCTACTACTTCATGGCTTATAACCTTTCAGACACAGGTTTAGGAGATGAGAAAAACCTCAGTACAGTTAATCACCCATCATAGGCATGCAGTGTCATTTTTTATATGGGTGAGACAGATTCTTCATTTGCTTCACACATTGTAACGATTTGATGTCACTTTGCAGATGATCTGTTTCTTAAAAAGTGTGCCTAGTGCGTCAGCTGTGTGATTGCAGGCATGTTCTCTCTCTTTCCTGGAGGAGGGGAGCCTTTGGTGACATGGAAGGCCCATGCAAGGAGGATGGGGAACCTGGCATGCTAGACCTATCAGTAAGCCTGGGAGAAGCCCAGACAGTGGTTTCCACTGGTCTCTGGAATACAGAGATTTGTGCAAAAGCTTAAAGGCTGGGATATAGTTCTTTGAGGGAATCGCCCAGCCAAGGCAGAGGGTGGGATGGAAAACAAAGATGGTACTCTCTGGAACAAGCTGCTGCCTCCACAGCCCTGACAGATGTTGGGCAGCCTTCATGCTCTGTCTGGGTAGTAAGTGGGTGTCTTTTAAATATTTGTGTGTAAGTTTCTCTCTCACTACCCCTTGAAATCTCTGGGGACAATGTCTGAATCATCTTTGTTCTGTTTATTCCTGGCAGCTTCCAGGCACATAGAAAGTTCACAGAAAATCCTTGCTATCAGAATGAATGAAAGGGGAGAATGAAGTCCAGGTAGTTCTGTCTTTTCTGAAGATGATGTTTGAATGTCTTGGCAAATTTTTAATCCGTTCCTACCCGACTTTTTCTTCAAACGTCGCTCAGGCCTCTAGAAAGTCATCAAAGAACATTTTGCTGAAGAGCGGAGGAAGTGATCTTAAAAATTAGAACTGAGGTTTCCATGTAATGATAAAGTCAGAGCTTCATCAACTGAAAAGATGCTGGAAAGATTTGGAGACACTCTCGCCAGTATCACCTTCCTTACCCAGCATGGGCTTTTCACTGTGGCATCTTTTACCCCGACACTCCACAGGTTGTGCTAACATAGCCCGTCAACTTCACTGGAGGGCGCCACTCAGATCTCCCTAAGGTGTTCAGGACTTAGCTCTCCTAACCTGGATTCCTCCTGTGCGTTCCTGACTCCATTTGACCCTGTCATGTTGCAGTTAGGCCCGATCAATAATCTTTTAAAATAAGCTTTACCCTTTGAAAACTAGCCCTAAGCATTTTGTATTCCTTTCTATTTGAAAAGTTCAGTTTTGTTCCATGCTCAGTTCTAAATATACCCTAGAGAGGTGAGGGGCCCACGCCATGCAGTCCAAAGCTGCTTCAGGGGGTGAGGGTCTTCAGGGCTTGACAATGAGCTCACTTGGGTGAATTCATCACCGTCACACTTTCTGGAAATGGACTTCCTTAGGGACAGAATAGGAAAGTGAGCATTCTGTCCCCTGGCAATCTCAGGTCCATGGACACGAGGGCTCTGCGCTCAGAAGATGAGGCAGGCACCAAGACCCTGAGGGTTGCTGAAGTGCCTGAGTTGAAAATGGCCCCCCAAATTTTTTTTTCAAGATGAATGCAGTGTGTAGACAGTATTGACTGCAGGTCGATTGATAATCTTCAGTCTGCATTTTCGAGAGCACCTGTAGAGATCCGGAGTCAATACTCATTGTCTTTAGGGCTGGGATGCTAGGTCCACAATGATGCTGGTTATTTGGTTCTCAGCATTCCCAAGATCAAGGAATCTTGTCCCAAAGCCCCATAAATGCAAGACAGTTTCCTGGTGTCAGTGAAGTAATACCTTTGTTCCCTTTACCTATAATTGTCCCAAAGTGGCTAGCAGAGGTCTAATCTCTGTTTTTACTTGATGTCCTTGGAGAATGAAGCACAATGAGATACAGGCTGTTCAAGCACTGAGCTTTTTGCACTCTGTTTATCTGATTCTTCTCTCTAATTAAAGTTACCTTCTACACTTGATTGGTTTTTAAAGCCCAATATTTGGCAATTAAACCTTCTTTATTCTAACAACTGTGTGACATTTCCCTGAGTGATTTAGCACATGATATATTATCTGCAGAACCAAAGACTGGCTTCCTTGGGGAGCTTCTTTTGCAGAATTTGATGTCCAGTGACTTCTCTAAACATACACTGAGCATTCTGCAGAGAGAATGATGCAGACTCTATTCAGGGGTCCATATTGCTGGTGTAGAGAGAGCCTTAGCTTGAATTCAAACTCAGGAGACCTCATTTCATCCCCAGTGAAGCGACTTTTCTAGAACCCACTCGAGGTATTTGAAAGTGTCCCCCTTTTTATCTGTGTCTGTTGATTATAACCAAAGAAGCATGAAGGGTGTCCTTGGAGAAGCCAGCCTGCCCTCACCATAATGGCATTTTAGCCCACTCAGCCCAGGCCCCAGGTGGGGTGCTAGAGGCTCTCAGGGTACAGAGAGCTTCCAAATAGGGCTGGCTAATACACCAGGAGCAAATTATTTTGACTTAACCCTTCCTGGAGGCCTAGTCAAACCACCTCAAGGTTTTCTTTCTTTCTTTTTCTTTTTTTTTTTTATTTTTGAGACAGAGTCTTGCTCTGTCGCCCAGGCTGGAGTGCAGTGGCATGATCTTGGCTTACTGCAAGCTCTGCCTCCTGGGTTCATGCCATTCTCCTGTCTCAGCTCCCCAAGTATCTGGGATTACAGGTGCCCGCCACCACACCCAGCTAATTTTTTGTATTTTTTAGTAGAGACAGGTTTTCACCATGTTAGCCAGGATGGTCTTGATCTCTTGGCCTTGTGATCTGCCTGCCTCAGCCTCCCAAAGTGCTGGGATTACAGGCGTAAGCCACCATGCCCAGCCTCAAGGTTTTCATTATTCCATGTTCTCTCAGACAGGAAAACCCATGGCAGGACACATGAGTGGTTCAGCAGGTGCAGACATTGTAATACAGCCCCTTCGCTTTCCTCATAAGAGTGGATCCTGTTTCCTATTCAGGTTTGTTCAATTTTTGATGGACAGTTGTAGTGTTGCCTTTTCCAGGGAGATGGAGAAAAGGTTGTTGTAGTACCTTTCAGTTGCCATAGGCAGGACGGTGTGAAGCAGATGGCAGCCACTGCACAGAGAAAGCATCAGTGTGTTCAACACTTTCTCCCCACCTCACTCCTACTGCACATACACACACGATGCTTGCACTCACTCACGATGGCGGCCAACCCGAACCATCTAGGAATGCACACAGAACTCCACCTTCTGCTCTGTTGGGAAGTCATCTTCTCCAAATTTAGCATTTGAGCTGAAATTTAGTCTGTGACCGTGAGCCTTCCTGGGAGCCTGGTCCAACCACACAGGCATTCTTTATTTGTTTGAGAGTGTTTTCAGTCTTTTTTTTTTTTTTGAGACAGAGTCTCACTCTGTCGCCCAGGCTGGAGTGCAGTGGCCGGATCTCAGCTCACTGCAAGCTCTGCCTCCCAGGTTTACGCCATTCTCCTGCCTCAGCCTCCTGAGTAGCTGGGACTACAGGCACCCACCACCTCGCCCGGCTAGTTTTTTGTATTTTTTTTTTTAGTAGAGAGGGGGTTTCACCGTGTTAGCCAGGATGGTCTCGATCTCCTGACCTCGTGATCCGCCCGTCTCGGCCTCCCAAAGTGCTGGGATTACAGGCTTGAGCCACCGCGCCCGGCCTGTTTTCAGTCTTTTATCCTCACATATGAGTTTGGAGTGATGCTGAAGGGAGGTTAACTCACTGCCATCAACTGAATTGGATTCCATGTGAGGTGATTAACTCTGCCACCTGACACCAAGGACTGCAGAGCACATCCTAATGCTTTTATGTTTCCTGTGCTGTGATTGCAAATTATTTTAGGGGGTTTCTCCTAGACTTTTTGTCCTGTCTTGAGGACTCCCCTGGGGAGGATAACTGGAGCTATCGAAGACCACTATAGTAATTTTGGTGTGTTTGTAAGCTTCCTCAGCAATACTTCCCTGCCTGGAGCTGAGGTGTCCCGCTGCTACCTGGAGTACTTCTGCATCTGGGCATCACTGTTTTTGCCAGGTGGAAGGCTGGACTGCTGTATAGGGATGGCTCAGAAAGCAAGGGCCTGCAGGAATAATCCATGAGACTATTGATCTGGGAACTTCTGGCTGAGATCGTTCTGGGGTGAGTTCACAGGCTTGGGGCAGTCAGAGCTAGAGAGGTTTCTAGTGCCTCCCTACTTAAAGTGTGGCCTGAGGACCAGAGATAGCATCATCTGGGAGCTTGGCAGAACGCAGCACCTTAGACCCCATCCTAGACATGATGAGTTCAAATCTGCATTTGAACAAGATTCCCGGGTGATCTGTAGGTATGTTCCAGTAAACAGCCGGTCAGCCTGTCCCTCGTCTTATGAGGCATTCTTCTAACGGTCCCTCTGAGATACACTGCACCAAGAAAATGCCCACATGGGGAAAAGAAAGCCAGCCAGCCAGTGGGAAGTTGCTGTATGAATTTCTGACTCAGATTTCTGGATAGTAGAAGACCCTAGGTACCTAGAAATAAGCAAAATAGGTGGATGGCAAGAGGGGATAGAGAGAGGTCTGCGCATCCACAAACTTCACCTTCTCTGACATTCTCTTCTTTTCTTCTTCCCTACAAACTAGCTGCCAGTGACTCACTGTCAGTGACCTCAGCCAGTGACTCGTAGGCTGGGTGATGATTTCAAGAGACCCTGGTCTCTAAGAAGGTCATGATGTACCCTTTTTCCTACTCCTACCATAGAATTAAAAATAAAATAATAGTATATTGTAAAATAGATTATTAAAAATCTGATAGAATTCTGATTTTCTCCTGGATGAATATTTTGATTCTTGCTTTAAAATAGCACATGCTAGTTTAGTATATGAGCCCCTGATGTCCTCCCTAAGCACATACTCAGCTTCCCACTGGGTGCCAGGCTCTGCTCTTGCTGTAGTTTGAGGAGACATTTTTGAGACTAGATGAAGAAAATCCTGACTCCCTGACCCCTCCCAATTACAGAGTCAGTTGCTGGTAGACTAGGGGGTCAGAACCCTTGTTCCTGGACACTTAGGTCACAAGTAGTCCTGGTTCACCTGGGCATGGTGGTATCCTGAAGGAATCATGAAATTTTCTTAGCTTCTAGGACTTGACGTGAACTAAGACTTGGGGTTTGGGCTTGTTTTTTCTTTTTCTGTTTTCTTTTTTCTTTCTTTTGTTTTTGTTTTGTGTGTGTGTGTTTTTTTGGAGGGGACAGGGTCTCGCTCTGTTGCCCAGACTGAAGCACAGTGGTGCAATCATAGCTTACTGCAGCTGTGACCTCCCAGGGTCAAGCAATCTTCCTGCCTCAGCTCATGCCTATAATCCCAACTACCCCTCCTGAGTAGTTGGGATTATAGGCATGAGCCACCATGCCCAGCAAAACCAGGACTTGTTTTGAGTTTATCCATATCTTAGCCTCTGGGAGCTAATGAGAAACAGATCTGACTCAGATTTGAAATAAGCCAACTATACATTCAACCACCATCATTTCATTCCCATTTGCCAGGAGTGAGAGGGACAAATTGGCCCTCTGGCCAAGGTGGTGCAGGAGGTCAGAGTGGATCAGAGGGAAGCTGCCCTCCCAAAGGCTGTTTTCAAACTATCATCTGCCACTGTTTCTTGCTCAACACTGAATCAAGGTTAGGATTGGAAGGAATGAGGAAGGGGTTTACCATTGCTGTTCTTGACTTTTAAATTGATTTGTGATGAACATCCTTCTCTCTCATGCCTAAAGAGCCAGTTTAATCATCACAATGTCTTGTGGGAGTAAGCTTTTTTTTTCTTTTTACAAAATTCCATTGTATTTTCTTAGCGTAGTTACAGTTCCGTATAAGGGTTACATATGTCATGCTTCTTCCAGGAAGGTCTGAATGTAATTAAGCCTTGTGCCGTGCCTCACATCATGCCTTGCAAGGAGAAGGTGATCAACATTATGTCTGATTCAGCAAAAGACTTGTAGTACCATCAATAACATGGTTTACTGCTTCAAAAGTGGCAATTAGAAAATGCCTGTCTCCATCATTGCCTTCCAGATGTTACCCGAGTATACCTGGGGGTTTCCTGGGTTATGTCATGTGACTTTTTCAAAACGCTCAAGAATGTGTGAAATACCCCATGGTGCCCTGACCTTTATGATTCTTCTCCACTGCAATACTTACTAAAACTTTAAACTACAGTCATTGATCATTCTAATATCCACTGGGTGGTTACTGTCCATTGCCAGCCCTGTGCTCTCCACTTTACTTACATTAATCCTCACAATAGGCTATGGACAGGTACAATTATTATCCCCATTTTACAGATTAAGTAACTTTCCCAAGGTCATCCAGCTAGTAAGTGGGGAAGCAGGGATTTTAACCCAAAGAAGTCTGTCTAGAGGAGCTCAAGTGATTAAGCCCTGCCCTAAAGGTATAAACAGAGGGAGCCAGTCTCTCTTTTGACTTCTGCTTTTTTTTTTTTTTTTTTGGTAGGGAGAGGGAGTCTACTTCCATCCTACATGGTGGAACCGGTTTCTGACTATGAGGGAAAGCTTTGGTGTATAACGTCTCAGGCCTCCATCATGTGGTATGCAGTTGTTTAGGAGGGATTTCCTTCTCCCCTGGTGGCATGACAGTCTCCAGTTCCTTTGGTTAGCAAAATAACAAGACTGTCAAGTGTTTTGGTAACAGAAATTATGGGCTTCAGTGAAACATTTCTCTGACTTTCCAGTTAAAGAATGGTTTGATCAGAGTTAACCAAGACCTGAGAGTTGGAAGAGAATTTAAAGGCCCTTTTGTTCAAATCCCCATCTAATTCATGGCTCCTTTAATAACCTTCCACCGAGCATAATGTTGTATTTTGGTTTATCTTTTAATCAGTCAAAGGGGGCCTTGTGCTTGTTGACACTTTCAATGATTAAAATAAGAATTCTTTTTTTTGTCTTATTCTAAATCTTTAACCTGGATTTCTTGTCTCTGTCTTTTCTCCCCTTAGGCCCTATTTGTCTGCTTAACATGAGCATCTGGGTTAACTATATCCAGAAAGAAATCCATTCTTTTAATTATAGATTGAATAACTATAAATGTAAATTAACCCATCCCCAGTTCAGTATTTTAGAATCATCCTTTTTGGTAACTCTTTGGCGAAGTTTGTTTCAGCTACTAATTTTTTTTCTTGGGAGTAGTTACGTCATCCATTTTCAAAGAGAAGTCGTATGTACTCAACAGAAACTGTTTAATTACGGGTGTCAGTATCCATCTTTGTCTGGTCTAGAGTCGTGCCTTTTGCATTCTACTGGAAGAAATTTCTCAGGCACATGGCATTCTATTTTTACCTCTGAGGCCCACCTCACAGTCCAAATGTCAGCACTTTATGGAAAGAGCACTGGGCTCAAAGCCAAAACAACTGAGTCCCAGGTTGGCTTCTGCCCTGGGACCTTGGTCAAGGCATTAACCTTTGGGAATCCTTGTTTCTCCTAGAGAAAATAGCCACTCTGCCAGCTCTGCCCTTGTCATAAGGTTGTTGAGAGGCTTCAAAACAGAGTTGTATGTCAGAGCACTTAGTAAACTGTAACATGGTATGGCAATAGGAGGTCAAAGCACTGGGTTCCCAGAACAATTATGATGTGGGTACCTGGGAACCAGAGAGCAAGAGAGCCCCACAGCTTCAACCCCACAGTGGATTCTTGTCCTTCTAGGGTGAGTGTCTGCAGATGTCTTGGCAGGGGAGGGTGGTTGAAATTAAGTTGCCTTAGAGATGAACGTTCCTGTCAGTCAGAAATGTGTCAGTCAGGGAGTTTCAA
Organism: Papio anubis; assembly: GCF_008728515.1. NCBI lineage: Eukaryota > Metazoa > Chordata > Mammalia > Primates > Cercopithecidae > Papio > Papio anubis. Next base: position 29,582,497 of record NC_044989.1, on the reverse strand, counting down.
AGCAACAGGGGGGAGAGAATGAGCTGACAGTCATTTGTAAAAATTTAATGAGCACTAATTAAGCATCCTGTTTGTAAATAGCACCAAAGATATCATTATATAAATGCTAACCTGGACCGTTTTGGGAGGTGGCATTACGCACAGGCGAGCTGCTCTGGTTAGCACTGTGCCTTGCCCGCAACAACTCTGAGCATCGATGGGCAAGGGTCTTATTTGTATCTTTTAGAACTTTTCCACAGCAGACTAGCTCTCCATTGAATATGATCTTATCAAATTATGTTTTTCTCAAGATTTTGATAAATCTGGCACCATCCAGTTCTAAGACCTTCTCTTGAAAGAAGCCTTCACATTAAAGACGTCTTCAGAGATCCTCTTCCTTCTCCTTGTTCCCTTCAAATTCTAAATTAATCTCTTCCTCTTTGAAGTTTTATTTCTTTATGATGTGTTTTAAAAAGAATAGAATTTCATAGGGAAATTGATGAAACAAAATTCAGCCAAAAATGCATTTAGCGCTTAATACCATAAATATTTCAGTTGTCATTCCCATCATCCATCCATTGGGATGGATGTTTTACTTATATTTCTCTGAAAAATAATGATTCTGTCAGTTATCAATAGTCTTTAACTTTATGCTAAAGAAACTCATCATTATCTAGTGAGTTTTGCCCTTTGCGGTCATTAATGCCAATGTCCTTGGGGGAAACTCACCAAAACTGAAGTCAGTCAAGTCAGACCTGAGACTTAAAGACCTAAAAGCAGAAGCTTCCTCTATCCCGGTAGCAAAAAGTACAGAGGGGAAGATAGAGGTCACTTCCTACAACAGAGGGCCCCTGAAAGATTGTTTTGGCCAATTCTCTGTTTCTACATAGGATTTCTCCTTCCTCATTCCTGAGCAATTGCTATAGGTACATTGGTGTACTGGTAAGTGTTTAACAACTAGTTCTCTAAAAAGAAAAAATGTGTGTGTGTGTATACATTTACTGTGTATTTTACTGATAGAAAAGATGTGTAGTGTACAATTTACAAATAATATTCTTTTTTGAAAATTCCAATAGATTCTCACAGAATGCTTTTGTTGATTTTGTCAAAATTTGTATCAATAGTCAACATATGGTTGTAATTAACAAGTGAGTATAGTTCCAACATCAATGTTGGTTGGTGTTTTCGTTTACATTGACAAGCAAGACAACAGTGAAACAACAAAGATAAATGTGGGAACTCCAGCACATCATTCCATGAATCCCATTTTCCTAGAGTTCTGAGGAGAAAGAAGTCATTCCCCCTACATGGAAGTCCTCATGTTGCATGGCAAGCCAGTCCTCTGCTTTGTGCATGAGACCAGGTAGGAAAATACCAAGACCTGTAAGAGGCTGGGGCACTTGAAGAATTGAGATTCATTCATTCTTTAAGTTCTAACATGTTATCAAATCTTATACATGCCCATTTGTTTAAAAAAGCAAATAGTATATAAGGCTTGTTGTGAAAAACAATAGTCCTCTACCCCTTACCCTCCATCTCCTCTCAGCAGAGAGACCCCCTTTAACTCTTTTAGCTATTTTGTGGGGGCATACAGCTAGACCTCTGTAAATAATACACTTGTGTTGCTGTTTCTTGATTTACCATTTTAAACCCTTTCTGTTGACTTCTCACTATGGTCAGGAAGTGTGGGAGGCGAGGAATTGGTTAACTCCACCCCTATTCCCCATTCCACCCCTGCATCTGCATACGTGCCAAGACATGCTTTTAATTTCTCTTCACTCTTCCAATAGAGCTAAATTTTAATTTCATTCAAATCAATATTCAGTGTTTTTATTATATAGCAATGCAAATGATATTCATGACTAAGCCTTTCTTTTTCGTTTCATGAACAATCTTTTATTTTCCCTAGAGGTTTTGCTTTGTTTCTGTTTTGCTTTGTTTGATATTTACATTTAGATTACATTATATCCTTTTATATTAGCTTAGTTTCCTCTGAATGTATCACTGTGTCAACCTCAGACTCTGCCAGTTGTCTACATTTCTAATCCAAGTATCAGAAGCCTCTGCTGTCCCACCAATCTTATCTTCAAGAAATCCCTCCTGGAGCCCTCTTCCCTGCTCCCATCTGGGTGGGTTGCCCTCTGGCATTCTTGGCCCTGCCATCTGCCTCGTCTCGGGAATTCTCTTTACCTGGCTACCCTATGGGTTTAGACCTCTGTCTTCCAGTTCCCGATGGTACTGGCTGGTACTGAAGGAGTCCCTCCTCAGTCAGCTTCCTGACAAAGAGTACAGAGGAGATAAGACATTTGAGGCTCTGCTTATCTGACAAAGCCATTATTTTACCCTCATATTTGATTGGTAGTTTCTCTGGGTGTAGAATTCCAGGGTGGAGGCTCACGCCTGTAATCCCAGCACTTTGGGAGGCCGAGGCAGGTGGATCACGAGGTCAGGAGATCGAGACCATCCTGGCTAACACGGTGAAACCCCGTCTCTACTAAAAATACAAAAAATTAGTCAGACATGGTGGCGGGCACCTGTAGTCCCAGCTACTCGGGAGGTTGAGGCAGGAGAATGATGTGAACCCGGGAGGCGGAGCTTGCAGTGAGCCAAGATTGCACCACTGCACTCCAGCCTGGGCGACAGAGTGAGACTGTCTCAGAAACAACAACAACAACAACTTAACAACAAAATAGAATTCCAGGGTGCAAGTCATAGCCCTTCAGATTTTGGAAGACATCACTCTATTTTTTTCTGGCCTCTGGTAATACTATTGAGAAGTTCAAAGCCATTCAGACTCATAATCTTTGGAAGGGATATATTTTATCTTTCTCTGTCTAGAAGCTTGTTTGATTAGAACTTGTCCTATGTACTCTAACATTTCATGACACTGTGTTATGGTTTGAGTTTATTTCATTTGTCTTGCAGTATGGACTCCTTTAATCTAGAAATTCAAGTCTTTTGGTTTAGGGACATTTTTTGAATTGCTTTGTGGTTAATTTTCTTTCCTCCTTTGTGTGTGTGTGTGTGTGTGTGTATTTGTGTATGTGTAGACGTATCTGTGTGTGTATTTGTGTATGTGTGCAGGTATGTGTGTATTTGTGTGTGTCTATGTGTGCATGTCTCTGTGTGTATTTGCCTATGTGTGCATGTACGTATATGTGTGTATTTTTCTGTGTATATGTGCATGTCTATGTGTGTGTGTTAATGTTTGTCTGTGTATGTGTGCATGTATGTGTTTGTGTTTTTGTCTCTGTGTGTATATTTGTCTATGTGTTCATGTGTGTGTGTCTGTGTTTCTGTGTATGTTTGTGTGTTTGTGTATGTGTGTGTTTCTGTGTATGTGTGTGTATGTGTGTGTTTCTGTGTGTCTGTGTGTGTATTTGTATATGTGTGACTGTGTGCATGTGTATGACTGTGTGAGGCTGTGTGTGTGGCTGTGTACATGTGTGTGACTGTGTGTGTGACTGTGTGTGTGACTGTGTGTCTGTACATGTTCTCTTTCTGGCACTGTCATTATTTACATGCTGGGCATCCTGGACTGGTCATTTGCTTTTCTTATATTTCCTGTCCTATTTTCTATCTCTTTATCTTGTAACCCTCTGTTGACTTTTCCCATTTCTACTACAATCGTTTTAATTTCACCAGTCTTGTTTTGCTATCATAATGTTCTTTTTTTATATTATCCAGCTCTTGTTTTCATAAATGTAATTTATCTTCTTTTAACTCTCTCAGGATATTAAATACATTCTGAATATAAAATGTTTTTCTTACATAATTCCTATTTGGTTGTTTTTATCCCGTTTGCTTGATTTGATTGCCATATTTCAAGTCAGATGTTTTCCTCAGATGCCTGTCAACACTAGTTTCTGCTCTTAGTAAGAGTGGGACACTGGAATGCTGTTTGGAAGCCCCGAGCTTGTTGTTGGGATGTGTCATCATCTGTGGGCCTCAGTGCAGGGGGTGACTGGACAACTTTGTTAGAGAACCTTGTGGTCAGTACCTTTAGGTCTTTCCTTTTGAGCTGTTCAAATCCGCTTGGAAAAGCTCTCCCAGTTACCTGCTTAGAGATACAGGCCTAGTGGCCATGATTCTGGCAACCCAATGGGGAAAGAGTTTGGAGATCTTGGCATTTAGGATACAAAAAGTCACTCCTTCTTGCTACACTTGGTAGTTTGCCCTCTTCCTCTAACTGTGCCTGCTGTCCCTGGACCGGGAGTCTCCATTTCTCCAATTCCAGATAGTAAAGAAGCCTCTGGTCTCTTGCTGGATATGGGAAGGGGATTTATGGATCCAGCTGCTTCTTGAATGAACTTTCATCAAGGCTTCTTGGCTTAGTTTTTCTTCCCTCCCACCAACAGAGGTAGTACAATCAATGCCTAATCCTTTTTAGGAGTTCTGGGAAAATAGGGCTGCTGCTAGGCCTCCACACTATCAATTGAGGATGCGGCTTTCTGATCACTGTTCAATTAATTGGCTCTCAGTCTACTCATCCATTTGCTGCCCAGTATCTAAACCGCTGTTGCTGTTGTTTGCTTGCTTATTTTCTTTGCCCCTGCGCATGAATGCCCCCTTTCCTCCTGCAGCATCTCGATGCACATTTATTTCATGTCACCTTTTTTTTGTTATTGATCATAATAAATCTGATCGCTCCTCTAAAGAGGGAACACCTCTGAAGGAAGAGATGCATCCACATACTTAATAGTTCTCAGTACTCAGCCGGGGAAGATCACTATGTGCTGAAGTGTGACTACCCTGAGGTCTGTTCAGTAACTGAGCCAGGTCTCGGGCTAGGTGCTGAGGTTCAGATACTGGTGGACTCATCTATGCCCTCAAAGAGCTTATAGGTGGGTGCTGTTTTCTCCTGTCCAACCACAAGGAGCCAACTTCTGCCTGTTGACATCTTGGTGGCTAAAGAAAGAAGTGATGGCTGTAATCGTGAGCTTTCCTTACTCTCTATCAGGAAAAAAGAGATAGAAAAAAGTGAAAGACAGACTAGAAATGAAGAAACACGTCATTCTACAGACTGATGGGAAAAGACAGGGCTGGCGAAGGATGGAAGTCAAGAGACTCCAACCCCTTTCCATATACTTCTTTGCCCTCTTTAATAGGAAAGACTGTTTCATAATTTTAAAAGTAATACCAGCTCAATGTGGGAAATTTGAGAGATAAAGAGAACTATGAAGAAAAAATTTAGCCAGATGCTATGGCTCACACCTGTAATCCCACCACTTTGGGAGGATGAGGTGGGTGGATCACTTGAGTCCAGGAGTTCAAGACCAGCCTAGGCAACATGATAAAACCCTGTCTCTATAAAAAAAAAAAAATGCAAGAATTAGCTGGGCATGGTGGTGTGCACCTGTAGTCAAAGCTACTTGGGAAGCTGAGGTGGGAGTATTGCTTGAACCCAGGAAGTCAAGGCTGCAGTGAGCCATGATCGTGCTACTGCACTCCAACCTGGGTAACAGAGTGACACCCTGTCTTAAAAAAAAAAAAGATAAAAAAGATAAAGAAAAAACTTAAAGTTACTGTTAACCAGACCACCTTTAAACATTTTATTATAAGTATTTATTTATAAACACATATACATATATATATACACACATAGACATATATAATTTAATAAAATTGTAACTTGGTTAAACTATACCTCCTCTTATAGTTTAGATATCAAGTAATATTTTTTATTGATTTTAATTTATTACTTGGTCAAATTTTGTCCATTTTAATATTTTGAGATTCATCATTTTTAATTAAGAACTTTATACACCAATATAATGGAACTTTGTCATATCTTTTCCATCAGTTCATTATTTTCCTTTTTTACTTGTATTTTGACATCTTCTGACATATAGAAATTAGTATTAGATTTTTATGCAATCAAGGCTATCCGTCTTTCTTTGCAATATCTTGCTTTATACCAAGAAAGTATACTGAGATTTCCTGAGCTGAATTTCCTGGGGTGCTTTATTTCTCAAAAAGCCATCAGCTCTCCCTGAAGTTGTTTAATTAACATTTACTGGGCCCCCGTTTACCCGGAATTCCAAGGCTGACTCAGATAGAAGATGTGGATTGGGCTTTTTAGAGCTCCAGCTCTCTGCTGTATCTGTTCATTGTCCTGTTTGCCACATTCACAAAGAGAATGGGCGTGCTCACTGCAAGCAGAGTCAGCGACGTGGCCACAGCTGTCATCGGATCTCTAAGCCATGAAAATTCCCTGGGAGTCCCTTGGGATACTCCAGCTGATATCCACCTTCATTTGAAAGTCCTAGGATCCTCCCCAGAAGACTCGCTAAGACAAGAAATAGCAAAGACTGCTCTAGGCACCAACTGTCATCCGGACAGTAACAAGTCATTTTTCTTCCCTTGTAGCTACCTAATGAGTAATCATCATGACTTCCCCAGACTGGGGCTAGAAGACAAACAGTGTTCCTTGCAGTTACATCCTTTCATCTTGCCTGTTTGACATCCCTGTTGACAGGACACAAGATGCCAGGCCAGATGGCGCCAGGCACATTATACAGATGAGTGGCAGCAGTCCAGGTGTGCCAGGCAGGGGGAGGAGGCAGGGGAGAAACTGGGCATTTCATCACTGGAGTGTACCAAAAAGAACAGGTCCAGCTGGGGTCTGTCTTTTCTTGAGAGGCTGAGTGATTGATGTTCCAAACAGATTCCAAAATGCCTGTTTCACTAAGGGCCCGGGAAAATGAATACATGCGTCCTAATGACTACCTCTTCCATTAGGCCCTCCATGAAGTGAGAAAGTAGGACATATGTTTGTGGTGGAAAGAGCAGTATGCCAGGAGCCAGAGGCCCTGTTTCTATGCCTTCATAGGATGACCAGCCATCCTGGTTTTCCAAGGACTGATGGGTTTCCTGAGACATGAGATGCTTCATTTTAAAATCACAACAGTCTGGGAAAAACTGAGATGATCTCCTTTTCTAGCTATTTGAGCTTGACTGCGTCATTTATCCTGCTGAGGCCCCATCTCTTGACATTCATCCCTGCTCTGCCTTTAAAAAGTTGCAGTAAACATCATGAAGGTATTGGGAGACAGAGTTAAAAGTTATGTGACCTTGATCAAGTAACCTAGCCTTTTTAAGCTTGATCTTACTTCTTGCTAATGAACACTTCATCAGATTGTTGTGAGAATCAAATGAAAAGTAAAAATTAAGTGTAAACTCCTGATCACAGTGCCTGGTGCATAGTAGACCCTATTAAAAGTTATTAATACCTGTGGTTCCTACTATGTAGTACATTGCCAAAGCTAGATGTCATTGTTACTGTAAGAGATTTTGGAGTTAAGAAAGTCGACTCTGCCTTCTTTGGATTGGATTGATGTTTATCCAGAGAGAGGCCAGGTGGAGCCTTAGAAGGCCGGGGTGTTCCACAGCTTCTAGAAGAGCCTTTGGAGGCTGGGCTCTGGGAGAGTGAGGAGCTACACTCAGCAGCTGGCAGCACTGGTCTCCTCCTTTTCTCCTGGACATGGGTTTCAAGTCTGCCAGGGACACTTCCATGGTTCCTGTCAGAAAGTAAATCATGCAGAGGATGGCAGGTGGAAAAGTACATAAAGCATTGTATTCAACAATCATTTATTAAGCTTCAGCTCTGCTCCAGGCCTGACACTAGTTACTGTGCATATGAAGATGAGGAAGATTCATTTCTTACCATATCCTCAAAGGGTTATGGTCCTGCTGACCACAGATTTAGATCATAGATTTGTTTAGATGCCATAACAGAGGTGTCTGTGCAATGCTGGGAGGCCCAGAGGAAATACTGACTGCTCAGAGTGTGTCTTGATGAATGAGCAGGAGGTGGTGGGGAAGAGAAGGAGGTTTCGGAGACTGGGGAGACAATACTCAAGTATGTGAGGCAAATATGTGTGTATGGAGGACATGGGGTGATTCATGGTGGCTGCGGGAGAGAATGGAACTATGCTGTGTAAGAATAAATGCCAGGCTTTAGGACTGGAAGATCCTAAGCAGCCTGAACAACCCCGTGGAGGAGTTGGGAATTTGTGCGTGGTGCAAAAGGATCCATACCAGATGTTTAAGAAGGAAACAAGAACCAGATTCTGTATTGGAACTATTGCTCTGTCCACACAGGTCTATCTGTAATTATGTTCATAATAGCATTGTTTATACTAGCAAAAACCATAGAGTTTATATGGATTCTGTTGAGTCAATTATGCATTGATACAACAAAATACTATACAACTAATTAAAATTATATTAGTGATATATATTCATTGGCATGAAAAGACTTTAAAGAGTGTGTTACAAAGAAGACACAGCATTTCCACATTTCACTTCAAATTATATATGAGTTTTACAGTGGTGCGCTGCAGCCAGCTCACATAAGCTCGCAAGATCCGATTTGCTAGCACCTCTTTCCAAGTCCATGTTCAGTGACATCATGTTGGTAGCATGAAATAAGCCAAATGGAAGTATTTATTATGGAAATTGGCAAATACTACAAATCAGGGCCTAAAAAAACAGAGAAATTGTTAAACATCTCCCAGCCCACCACTGTGTATATATAAATATTGAGAGAAAAACCTGAGCACTACTGGTTGATGAGATTAGAGGTGATTTCTTTGCTCATCTGTGTTTTCCAAGTTTTTTAAACTGACATGCATAACTAAGGTAATTTTTTTTTTCATTCTAAAAGTACCAGTCATGGTGGCTCATGCCTGTAATCCCAGCACTTTGGGAGGTTGGGGTGGAAGGATCACTTGAGCTCACGAGTTTGAGACCAGCCTGGGCAACATAGTGGGACCCTGTTTCTACCAAATAAAAATTAAAATAAATAAAAAGAAAAATAAGAGCAAGCTCACTCTGACAGCAGCATCATGATGAGGGATGGGAGCAGGGGGATCAATTAGGAGATCACTTAATCCAACAGTCCTGGAGAGAGCTCATGAGAGGCTGGGATAGGGCACTGAGAAAGTGAAGGAAGGGGAGAATTGCCATAAGATTTATGAAGGAGGCCACTCTATATACTTCACATCTTTCAGGTGAGAAAGTCATGGGCAATACTTTCACAGAACTGTATTAGTCCATTCTCTCACTGCTTTGAAGAAAGACCCTGAGGGTGGGTAATTTATAAATAAAATAGGTTTAATTGGCTCATAGTTCTACAGGATATACAAGAAGCCTAGTAGCTTCTGCTTCTGGGGAGGCCTCAGGAAACTTATAATCATGGCAGAAAGCAAAGGGGAAGCAGGCACGTCGTATGTGGCCAGAGCAGGAGCAAGAGAGAGAGAAGGAGGAGGTGCCACCCACCTTTCTAAACCACCAGATCTCATGAGAACTCACTATCATGAGAACAGCACCAAGCAGGAGATCTGCCCCATTGATCCAATCACCACCCACTGGGTCCCACCTCTAACATTTGGAATTACCATTTGACATGAGACTTGGGTGGGGACACAAATCCAAATCATATCAATAACCAACACAAGGACAACCAGAAAGATTCCATGAAAATGGAGCATCCATGGATTTTAACATGATATACCAACCTTCATTTTAACCCAGAATTTTAAATTCTCTTGCAACTTCATTATTATTGAAGCCGATAACAAAAACCAACATGACTGGACTTGAATGTCTTTGCTTTTGGGAGTCCCTGCCCACCCTAATGGGATTTATTAAGCCAGTGACAAACAACATATACAGGCAAGATCCATTATTTTCATATATATAGTGACTCTCACAGTGCATGGCCCCAAGTGTGTGCTCTAAGAATGTTTGGTGAATGAAGGAATAAAAGGTAGGGCTTCCTCAGTGGTGTGCTGGTAAACGTTGAAGAACTATTTTCCTGATTTGGGACATTCACTGATATTTGGTGTAATATGGTGTAAATAATCCTACCATGGCCAGTTTTAAGCTGTAAGTGTGATCACCGAACTTGAGACGAGGTGAGGACAATGGGGTCTTAGGAGCCTCTAGGAGAGGATTCAGCACACAACTGGACCACTTGTTACTCAGGGACCAACCCCAGGCACCTCTCTGGCTCGACCCACCCTCCCCACAATCACTTGGAGAGCTTTGCTCTGACAGCCCTGCAGGGCCTCAGCCTGACCCTTGGACAGGTGTAATGAATGCCATGGTCCTTGAACTGCATCCTGGTAACATGAGGGGATTGACCCCAAGTAGGGACCCCACTGGAAACACTGGGTTAGGGTTGAAGGAAATCTGGATTCTGGTTCTGGGTGACCACAGGATGTCACAGGTCACACAAGTCCTCTTGCCTGTCTCTTGGAGATAGTGATCTCCACCTCCCCAGGTGGCTGTGAGAGCAGAATAAATAGGGTGTTACTAGAGGGCATTTCAAGGATCCCTGAAAGTTGGTGTGGGGCCCTGAAGAAGGCTGTTTCTTTCTCTACCCCTTTCTTTCTCCTCCCCTCTGCATTTCCCTCTATTGGCCTGGGCTCTATTGTGTGTGAACAGGAGCCCTGTTTTTCAGTGTCTTTCAGTGCCCTGGGGTTAGGGGACATGAATTAAGGTTTCCGGAAATCATAAATCATTATGATTTATTATGACAAATCATAAATAATTGTGGAGCATGCTCTCAAAGCTGATGGGAAAGGGGCGGCAGGACAGCACCCTCAATCCTCGCTATAGCCTGTGACCTGCAGGCGGGCACTCTAGTTTCCCTTCAACAGAGGTGCATGAGCTCCTCAAGAGGCAGCTGGGTCTCCACTGGCCCATAAACATGGGGGCTGAGCCTGGTTTAATGGGGAAACACTTAATTTCCTGATTTATGAGGCAGTCGTTATTTTTATTAACTGTCCTATTTTATTAGGCCTCATTCACGGACTGGGAAAATCCTTATTCTTATGGTTCTAAATGCCAAGATCTTCATCCAGGCAGAAAGATCCTTAGAGGTTGCATATCTGGGAAAAAATCTAGCTCTCAAAGTGGCTAGAAGGAGAATATTGGCATTTATAATGATTATAATAATGCTATTTAGGTGCCTACCTACGGGCCTGATTCTATACTGATATCATGCGTTTCATGTACTCCTCAAAGCAACCCTACGTGATAGATACTATTACTTCCATCATACAGATGAAAAAAATTGAGGTCTAGCAAAGGTATACAACTCAACCAATGTCACACAGCTAGAAAGTGGTGGCACAAGACCTATACCCAGGTCATCTGACTTCAGAGTCCTTTTTTTTTTTTTTGAGACAGAGTCTCACTGTCACCAGGCTGGAGTGCAGCGGCATGATCTTGGCTCTCTGCAACCTCCACCTCCCGGGTTCAAGCGATTCTCCTGCCTCAGCCTCCTGAGTAGCTAGGACTACAGGCACGCACCACCACGCCCAGCTAATTTTTGTATTTTTAATAGAGACGAGATTTCACCATGTTGGCCAGGATGGTCTCTATCTCTTGACCTTGTGGTCTGTCTGCCTCGGCCTCTCAAAGTGTTGGGATTACAGTCATGAGCCACTGAGCCAGGCCAATCCTTCTCTTTTAAAGAGGCCCTGCCATTGCCATAGATGCTTGGAACTAGTAAGGGGCTTAAAGTCTCTCCTCTAACCTCCTTGCATGGCTGCAACATCTTAGCTGGTTGCTTAAGCTTCCCTTATCCTCATTTCCTCTTCTGTTCTGTAGTTCAGAGCCACATATGTCTATGTCTCTAAGAGCTGCTGTATTTTAAGAGCTAACTTCACTTTAGCCATAACTGAGTCCTACCAACCCCTTATTATCATATTTTTCCTCTGCTGAGACATGGATCTGGTATAATGATTTCCTCTTGTCAGATGGACCAAGGGCTACAAGTTGTTCCACAATATATACTCATGGGAAGACTGCAAAACGCAACCCTCTGCGCAGCTATTAAAATAACCTTCCCTCTGTAATGGATTAGTTATTTCAGCAATGAGACCCATTTGAAGGGAGATCATGAGATAATTGACTGTCAAACAGTTGAGCAATGTTAAGGTCAATTGTAGTGGAGGTCAATTCGTTTGAACAATGGGCCTGCTTCTGACAGGCCTCATAATGTTGATAATAATAACTTTGGTTTAATGGAAGTGTTCAGTGGTGTTAGAGAAGAATGAACTATTAGATGTTCAGATTAAGTATTGTCTAAACTCAGAGGGTTTTGGGCATGGTTTGGTCATAGAGAATGCAAAATCCTCGGCTAGGGAAAACCAACTTTAAAGAACAGCTGGATTTAATGTCAAAGGCAAATGATTTTCTTTCCCCCTTTACCGATTGACTTGAATTTACATTGCGCAGATTGTGATTATTCCCCTACTCTATATTTATAGTTCCTCATTTGCATTTTCCAGAATAATTAAGAATTTAACCTAGAATGGGCCATTTTTGAGCAGAGGTGAATGCTTTCTGATTTTCAAATAAACCATCTAAATTAGATACCAAATATACATTGTATTCTCCTTGCCTCCTGCTTGAAGTCCTTCTAAACTTCTGGACTCATTACTGGAACCCAAAGGGAGAGATTGCTCACCCCATCCAGAAGTCCGTCTTTGTTAGGAGGTGACTCTCATTCACAGAGGACAAGCCGTTTTACAGATGGGGTCATCTATGCATGGCTATGTGGAGTCCACAGACAAGCTCAGCAGCCTCTTTAATGGGTGGACACTGAGGGACTCCCCAGTGAGTTCCCAGTAGAAGCAGAAGAGGAGAGCTGCTCTACATTCTTTGCTTAAATTCCACGGAACATTTCCAATCTATTTTGGTTTGCTTTCCAGTGCGGACTCTTCCTTTGTGCTTTTAAAGGATTTACATCTCCAGGAAGAACATAACTCTGACACTCCCCGAGGTCATGCTGCCCTCAAGATTCAGCTGAGAAGGGGGAGAGCTAATCCTCAGGAGAGTTTGCTCCTCTAGCCAGAGCATATTCATCATCCTATTGCTCCCATTTAACACAGGAAGGCCAAAGCTCCAAAGGTCAAGAAATACGCCCCACATCACAGAGTGTCAGGAAAAACTGGCAACTGGGCCCACATCTATTTGCCTTCAAAGCCTGTTCACTCTTCCTATCTACTTTACTACATCCCAAATTTATGAATGGGGCCTCATCATTGTGAGGGCTTCTTGGTTCTTTAACAACAAAGCCCCCTGTCTACTCCCTAAGTTCATTCTCTGTTAGTGGGTAGTGGGCTATTAAGGCCATGTCAACCCTGTTGCTGCAGGATTCTGCATTGCTATAACATGGTTCCAAGAGAAGGGCTGTGTTCTCCCTGGGCAGGGGGCTCTATATCCCCAGGCAGGCATGAACACAACTGCAGAAGTGATTCTTCAGAATTTCTTGGAAGTCTGCAGCCCCAGGCAATTGTTTCTTTCCTTGGGACAGAAGGGGCAGGGGTAGGGGAGAACCATGAGACTCTGGATGAGTGTAGGTGTGCAAACAACCAAAATCTCTTTCAGAGTTCTTGGATGGAGGCAGAGCACGTTGAGGTGTGTGGAGAACAGCTTATCTGGTTTTACTATAGGTTTTTGAGTTGTCTGCAAAGTTCTCTGCATGGTTGGGTTCCAGAGTTTCAAATACTCCCTCTACCCCCAACAAAAATTAGTAGTAATCCCAACAATAATGTCTGTAATCCCTTTGCAAAAGAGTCAAAAGACCCTGCCAGTCAGACAGCATAACCTGTGAATTTTGCTGGTACTCACCTGGACCAGGTCATTGATCAACTAGTTAGCAAAGATTGGGGCTTAATGGAGTGTGATGGGTCCATTTTGACATTGAAATGCACTGGAGAAATCCCTGGGAAGGGTGGACCTTAGTGAGGTTCTACACTGGGGGAGCTTAGCCAATGATATTTGCACTTATCAGGCACTTACTATGTACAACCTGTATAGTTGTATAGTTGTACCATGTATAGTTGTACCATGCAACCCTGGTATAGTAACTTCGACTCTTAAATGCATTTTCTCACTTCATTATCACTCTATAAGAATGTAAGTACTATTATTATCACCTATATTACAAATGAAGAAGCTGCAGCTGAGAGGGTTAAATAGCTTGTCTGAAGTTGCCCAGTTAGTAAGTGTTGGCACCAGAAGTCCCAGCCAGTCAGTCCAACAGCCTCTACAGATAGACTGAGCATCAGGAAAGGGAAGTGTGTGTATAGGGGGGTGTGTGTGTGTAGGGGTGTATGGGTGTGGAGGGGTGTTTTGTGTGTGTAGGAGGGCACTGGCTAGACAAAAATGATGCCAAGCATCTTTTACCTGGCCTGAAAGCAAGGGCAGAATGGTGTCTGAGTAAAGTACTTGTAGCTTAGTTACACTTGCTGTGACAAAACCAAACAAACAAAACTACTTTACCTCCATGAGGATGATAGGCAGAGGTTTAAAAAAAATCCTGTAATACTTCCTTTGTTTTGGCTTCCAAAGTGCTGTTGATAACAGCCGTTCCCAGTGTACAGTGTATTTATTGTTGAGTAATTATGTTTTGCTTTCATATTGACAAAGCTATTATTTGTACCCATAGGAGCAGTGGACATCATGTATGCACAAATGAATTACTGTGACAATGGCTTTCCACTTTGGAAGCAGTGACCTATTAATCTGCAGTGTTAAATAAATACTCAGATCTGTTCATCATGGGGCCTATCACTACTGGGTTTCTCTGGCTGCAAATTTCACAAGATCATGCAACCCAAAGGACTGGAATATAGACAAAAAGAGAGAAATCATGGACATCTCCCTTGTGATGATTTTGAAACCTATTCAGAAGCCAAAGAGTGTTTCTGATTTAAAACAGCCAGAGTGGCCAAAGCCAGACATTGGAAATTTCCCAGAAAGCATGTCAAGGGAAAGATTCCTGCACTGTATCCTGTCCTTAGAAGGCTAAATCAAAGTGACATTCCTCTTTCTCCACTCTCCACCCACATTTGCACACACACATGCACACACATGCACATGCATGCCCAGGGATCTTTGATTTCTCTCAGACTTCCTAAGTACCTCATGGAGGTCTCAGTCAATAGTATTGTTTGACTGTTTTATTATTACGTACCATTTCCTGTATACAAGGCAACACACAGTTAGCTAACTCACCCGCTAAGTTGACTGAATGGAAGGGCAGACAGAAAACCTCAGTTAGGTGAAAGATGATGAATATTCTCAAGGAATAGGAAGGTACAATAACGAAGAAAAAGGTTTTGTGCGACCATCTTGCAGACTTGCATTCCGATTGGTTAACTTCAGACAAGAGGAGAGACTGACAAGCAGGAAGGAGACAGCTTACACAAAGAGAAAAGAGATGGGAAATGGAAGAACTGTGTTTAGTAAATATTCTTATATTCTTGTGTCTTCATTATGTCCAAAATGAAGTGTAGATTGTGGATTGCAGGAAAAAAAAAAGCAAGACTTAGCTTGTATTCCTAGAGAAGTCAAATTGTTGGACAGCACACACCAAGCCTATAAAGAGGCAATGAGAGGTGGTTGTGTGTAAAGGGCCCCAGTAGGGCATGGTTGAGAAGAAAAGGAGAACAGGCATTGTCTTAGACATTCTTCAAGGCAAATCTGAAATGTCCAGAAAACAGGAATTTGAAGGCCTGACAGAGGTAGGAACTCATTTGGGCTAAAGCCTTTTTAATTAGGAGAAGAATGAGAGAAAGAAGCAGGAAGAGGCCAGAAAGGAGGTCACCCATGGAGACAAATGATGAATAAGGCCTGAGCAGTGCCTGGGGAGGGGGGAAGGAGCCAAGGACAGGGCCAGGTGCCTGGATTCAATGCAGAAAGGGATGAGATCCAGAAAGGAGGCCAAGGGGCTTTGGTCTACAAGGTACAAATCCTGTTCATCTCTGATACATCCCATGGGTATGGAAACCCTGGAGTCAAATCACCATCCCAGACACAAGTAGGCCAAGCCCCGTCCTCAGAAAAGACTTAATCAGTGGCTTATCATTGAGGTGCCATGATTGAACCTTAATGCTAAAGTTAGTCCTAATGCCAAGGCCAGCAGGCAGCTGTTCCTCTATGTGATGGGAATCTCACAGCCACCCCCAATGCTCCCCAAATAAGAGTATGTGGGGCCGGGCACAGTGGCTCACACCTATAACCCCAGCACTTTGAGAGGCTGGGGCAGATCACTTGAGGAGTCTGAGACCAGCCTGGCCAACATAGCAAAACCCTGTCTCTACTAAAAAGACAAAAAATTAGCTAGGTGTGGTGGCACATGCCTGTGGTCCTAGCTACTCTGGAGGCTGAGGCAGCAGAATCACTTGAGTCCACAGGGCAGAGGTTGCAGTGAGCCAAGATCAGGCCACTACACTCCAGTCTCGATGACAGAGTGAGACTCTGTCTCAAAAAAAAAAAAAAAAAAGAGAATGCGGGTAAGGTGTGAATATCCTCTCTTGGGAATGGGTGCATTTTCCCTCGCAAAAAGAATCAAGGCCTAAGTGAGATCATGTCTGTCAGAATCCTCTAGATCAGGGGTCAGAAACTGCAGCTGGTGTGATGTGTGAGCTAAGAATGATTCTTACATTTTCAAAAGGCTGTTATAAACAGCACAACCAAAACCAAACCAGAATATGCCACAGACACTGTATGTGCCATATTCTTATATGGCACAAAATATTTACTATCTTGCCCTTTACAGAAAAATGTTTGCTGACCTCTGCTCTAGTGGATTCCCACCATATTTAGACAAAATCCAAAGTTTTTAATGGCTTAGTAGTGGCATTGGCAGATTACACACACACCCCACAAACAGGATGCTTGCACAATATTTAGGATATACTGATGTGAAAAAATGACTTGCTGTTTATCTTAAATTCAAATTAAACTAGACATTTTGTATTTTACTTGGCAGCCTTCCTTACAGGACATAAAAGGGTGGTATAGCAAGAGTATGAGCTCTGGATCAGACCGTCTGGGTTCATATCTCAGTTCCGCCACTTATATAACTGGGTGAGTGGTTAACCTTTCCGTGCCTCAGCTTTGTCAACTGCAAAATGGGGGTGATGGTATCTTCTAGGGCACCTGGAACAGTATGTGGCATGTAGTAAGAGATCAGGAGTACCAGCTGTTACTACATCACCTGCTCCAAGATACCCTTCTGGCTTTCCCTCTCGCTGCTCCCCACTTTCCACATTTCACTGTAGCTATTGTGGTCTTCTGGCCATTCCTGGACTCTGCCTTAAAGGCTTTGCACCCATGGCACCCTCTGCCTGGAACACTTTTCTTCCTACTATCCTACGGAGCTCACTGCCTCAATGCACAAAGGATCCTGCTCAACTGTAACTCCTGGAAAGGGGTCTCTTTCTAACCCCCTTTCTGCTTTTGTCCATCATCACAGCATTTACCTCTGCCTGATGTTGTTTATCTGTGTTATTTGCTCATGGTCTGCTTCCCCACGGCAATGCCAGCTTCCTGGAGCAAGAATCTTACTGATCTTGTTCTCTGTAATGTTCCTAATCCCTAGCACAGTGACTGGCACATATTTGAAGAATAAATGGGCCAGGTGTGGTGGCTCATGCCTGTAATCCCAGCACTTTGAAAGGCTGAGGTGGGTGGATCACTTGAGGCCAGGAGTTCGAGACAAGGCTTGCTCACATGGTGAAACCCTGTCTCTACTGAAAATACAAAAATTAGCCAGTCGTGGTGATATGTGCCTGTAATCCCAACAACTCGGGAGGCTGAGGCAGGAGAATCACTTGAACCTGGGAGGTAGAGATTGCAGTGAACCGAGATCACGCCACTGCATGCCAGCCTGGGCAACAGAGTGAGTGAGACTCTGTCTCAAGAAAAAAAAAAACAAAAACAAAAAAACAAATAAATGAATAAATGATCTACTGTACTTTGCTAAGGGGCTTGCTTCAGAGTCAGGGAAATAGTTATAAAGACATCAACACAGTGTACAGAGGATTGACTACATGCTGAGACAGGGTAGTGAATAAACAGATAGGGTCCTGTCCCCTTCTGAGTTTACAACCTAGCTGGGAGGGCAAATATGACACAGATACTGAGGACTGACAAAGTATAAAATCTGAAAAGAGTTGTCAGCAAAAGTCCTGGGGGCCTTGAGAGCATTTAAAAGGTCTGGAAGGTCCTCCCAGGAAATGGACTTTTGAGCTGAGCTATGAAGCAAGACCAATTTAGCCAAGTAAAAAGGGGGAAGAAGAGAATTGCAGTCCAAGGGAACTGCATGTGCAAAGGCCTGGAGGCGGGGTAGGCTCAGAACGTTCAAGGAGCATAAAGGAGTACAGGGAGCCCAAGGATGTGGGCTCCTTGCCACTGGTGTAGAAACCTATTAGTCCCGCTCAGTGCTTGGGATTTTGTGTTCTGGCTTGATGCTTACATCAGCACAACTGAGGTGCATCTGGGCCAATGGCAGCCTCCTTGCATGTACTGATTAAAACTTGGGTTTATTATTCTTTTCAATTCATTTAAGCACTGGCAGAAAGAGCTAAGCTGACAGGTCTGAAGACTGATGGATGGATGGGTGATGCGGCACAGGTGCTTGAGGTGCTGTGACTCTTTTTTTGCCACTCCCTATTTGGCAGTGACAGCCCCGTAGGAACAGCACAGCCTTGAGTCATCCCCGGGTGTCCTCCCACTGGCAAGCTCTATGAGCCCCCATCTCCCCACTAACAAAATGGGGAGGTGGGTGCTAGTATGTGCCTTGTAAAAATTAAGATAATTAAATGAGAAGGGATATAATGTGCTCAGTTTGTTGCCTGGCACATGCGGGGGACCCAAGAATGGTGAGCCTGTCTCTCATTCCTCCCTCTTCAAACCCAGCCTTCTTCTACTTGAAGCTAGCGTTTTCCATCCTGGGCCCTTTGAAATCCCGGTTACCTGAGATAGTCTGCAGAAATAGGTGCTGTGGTAAAATAGGTCCGTGGAGAATTCTTCCCCCAAAACTGCAAGGTTCCTTCCTAAAACACCAACCAGGGGATTTTCCTCAGCCCAGAGCCAAGGATGTGTGGGTATTTGACACTCTGGAGCTTCCTGGCAAAGTCATTTTGTGATGCAGCACAGGTTCTCACACAGGGCCACTCACTGGCAGGTGAGTGGGGACTCCAAGTCCATGAATCCCTTTGAGTGCAGGGTTGAGGTGTTTCTGACTAAAGAGGGCTGGTCCCCTGGCTACAGTGCTGGTCACCAGCTTCTGCATGAAATTGCCTCTGTAGAAAACCCAGAGGGTTCCTCCCTGACCCCCCACTGTCACTTCAGCCTCCTACTCCCAGAGTTGACACCCTTAGAGAAGCTGCTACTGGTAAAACTTCATAAACATTCTTTCACAGGCAACCAAGCTCAGAATCATGGTGCTTCCTGCCAGCTGTGGGGCGGAGGTCTTCCAGAAGAGGCTTCCCATCTGCACATCCATGCTGACGCCCAGCATGTCCTGAGACCAAGAGACATTTTTGTCCTGAACACTTCTATACTACTATTTGTCAAATGGATGTAGAAGCTGTTGTAGGTAGAAAAGTAGAAACTCATTTAGAATTTTTTTTCTGAGAAATATTAGTGGCCGCTAAGATGTAAATACCAACATGTATGGATTGGCAAATATTGTTAGCCTAAAAATAGTCTTTATTCCCAGACAAGTTTGGAGTACCACTTTATTATTATTATTATTATTTTTTTTTTGAGACGGAGTCTCGCTCCATCGCCCAGGCTGGAGTGCAGTGGCGTGATCTTGGCTCACTGCAAGCTCCGCCTCCCCGGTTCACAGCATTCTCCTGCCTCAGCCTCCTGAGTAGCTGGGACTACAGGCGCCCGCCACCGCACCGGGCTAATTTTATTTTGTATTTTTTAGTAGAGACAGGGTTTCACAGTGTTAGCCAGGATGGCCTCGATCTCCTGACCTCGTGATCTGCCTGCCTCGGCCTCCCAAAGTGCTGGGATTACAGGCGTGAGCCACTGCTCCCGACCTATTATTATTATTTTGAGACAGGGTCTTGCTCTGTCACCCAGGCTGGAGTGTGGTGGTGTGATCATGGCTCACAGCAGCCTCAAGCTCCCAAGCTCAAGCGATCCTCCCACTTCAGCCTCCTGAGTAGCTGGGACCACAGGCATGCACCACCACATCTGATTAATTTTTAAATTTCTTGTAGAGATGAGGTCCCCCTATATTGGAACACTGCTGTAGAATATTTGGTATCTCTCATCACAGATGAAGAGACTGAGTCAGGGAGTGACTGGTATCATGCTTCAAGTCAGTGAGGGCAAGCAGGGGCTATGGCATGCTAGTTCGTGGAGTGTATGATGGGATCACACTTCAAACTGCCCTGTCCTCCTTCAAAGCTCCTTCTGGGGGGAGATGCAGGCAGGGAGAAAGGCTGCTATATTCTGCATCCTGCTGAACTTGCTGTGGCCACCCTTGGATGGCCTGGATTTGAGGACCTGGCTTTCTTGTCTGATAAGCCCAATCACTCCTGCATTTCGGCTGGCTGCATCCTGCAAAGGTGCGTGGTCCAGAGCGGAACAGAATGAGCACTGCGTTAGGAGTTAGAAAACCTGGATTCTAACCTAGTTTAACCATCTATTATCCTTGTGGTTTGGGGCCAGCCAATTCCTCTCTTTTTGTTGTCTGGATTTTTTTTTTTTTTTTCAACGTCCGCATCTGTATAATGCGGGCTCGGTGGGAGAGGGAGCAAATCTGCTTTACCTTTCTTGCAAAGATGCTGTGAAATAACAAGATGTGAAACATTTTAAAAACATTCAAAACGATTCAGCCAGACTCGGGCTGCTGACTGTGTTTTGGTGCTGATGCCAAAGCAAACATTTCCATTTCTTTTGGCACGTTTAGCATCAGATTCATGGCCTGGAATTGTCAAAAACTGACCAGAAAAAGTTTCTTGGAGTCTGTCAAGGGCATTCAGTTGTGGTTCAACTGAGTTGAAACCTTGGGAAGTTGCAGGATGAAATTGGAAATTGCCCTGGGTAATGGAGAGCCAAATTGGACCTTAGAGCAGGTAGCAGGGTGACTTATTTTTTAATGTTTCCAACATGAAAGAACACAATTGATTTTTTTCCTCCTTAATCCCTCCAACGCCCTAGCTTTTATTGTTTCTAAAATAAGATAAACCAAGCAGGTGTTATTTCAGCTCTGTAAACAATCTTTATTTTTCTGGCTGATAGGAATAGAAATTGAGACGGAGACCAGGCTTAAGAGAGGGGGAAGCCAGGCAATCAAGGAAATCATTGATCTTAACTTAGCCAGCTCCTACTACTTCTGCAAAAGCTCACAGTGGTCGTGCTCCCCCTGTAACTTACCCTTGGGTCTTTGTCGATACCTCATGAAAGTGCAGAGCCTCCGGCAGAGAAATCTTCAAGCACTCTGGTTCCTTGCACGGATCAAATCACACTTGTTATTTTTTCAGATTAGTGGCAGCTCCTAAAATGACTTCACTTTCTCAATCCAGGCAAATAATTGTCCAGTGATTTTATTTTAATGCTTCAGTGCTGGGAACATTGCAGGGGTTTCTATTTTGTTGCACATTCTGAAGTTCCCGACCTGCTTTCTCCTCCCTCTGTGTGTTTCTGCCATGGGCAGAACTGTGTTAGATTCAAAGGCCTTTTCTGAGTTTGTAGACAATTAGCAGGGTGGAAACAAGGAAGACATGAGCCTGAATGGTCCTAGTGAAGGAGATAAACCTGTGACCCTGGGCTGGATCTGAGTATGAAGATTAGGGTGCTTGCTGCTGCTGGAGTGTAAGCATTGATCCAGCAAACCCCCGTCCTTTGTACCGGTCCCAAGTCTTGGGTGTCTCAGAGTGAAAGGTGAGTTCTTTCACTCCTTGAAAAGCAGTTTTGGCAGAACTGGCTCAGATGACAAGACTGTTTCTCCTTCTCCCTACCTTCAGGGCTATTTGCAGTGTCAGTGCAGGACGTGAGGGCAGAAGCAACAGGATGCAGAAGCTCCTCGAGCTAGCATGAGGTTACATCCTGATGAACCCATTGTAAGTTGAAAATAGCAGAAGTCACAAGTGTATTGAATACACGTAAGCTATCAAACATCGTAGCCTAGCCTAGCCTACCTTAAACATGCCCAGAACACTTACACCAACTTACAGTTGGGCAAACTCATCTAACACAATGCCTATTTTATAATAATAAAAATAAACAATTTGTCAGGAGATTGAGATCATCCTGGCTAACACGGTGAAACCCCGTCTCTACTAAAAAATAGAAAAAATTAGCCGGGCGTGGTGGCGGTTGCCTATAGTCCCAGCTACTCAGGAGGCTGAGGCAGGAGAATGGCGTGAACCTGGGAGGCGGAGCTTGCAATGAGCCGAGATTGCGCCACTGCACTCCAGCCTGGGCGAAAGAGCAAGACTCCTTTCAAAAAAAAAAAAAAATTTGTAACAAAAAAAGATCAAAATTTAAAATATGGTTTTCACTGAATACACATAGCTTTTGCACCATCATAAAGTCAAAAGATCATTAAGTTATGCCATCATAAGTTCAGAACGTCTTTGTAGAGTACAGGTAAGGTCTTCGATAACAGACTCAGGTTAGATGATGTTAGCTCTGTGCTAATATCTTAGCTTCCTGAGTCTGTTTCCTTACCTCTAAAATGGGGATAATACCTCTACAACTCGGGTCTCAAAAATGTTAGCTACAATTATCATCCTTGTTATTTTATAGTTATCCTTAACCAGTATCTCTAGGGTTTATGTATATTTTCATCACCACTAATTAGTACTTGTTGGTTGAACAAGAGGACAGAATACTTGAGCTGGGAACCGTCCCTAAAAACCTAGAACATGAAGACACAGTGGACACTTGCTCTGCTTCTACTTTGCCTGGCAACGTGTCACCTCATGAAAGGTGGTCACTGCCTCAGAATTGTCCCTAAGTTTCGGTAAAATGGTGCTTCATACAAGCAGGAGCTTGAGAATTGGGATCCTAGGCTGCCTCAGAAACCAGTTATCTGGTGTTACTCTTTAACTCAGAGCAGCAGAAGGCAAGAGGAGCAGAAAGTGCAATTATTACTTGGGATTATAAGAAGAAGCTGAGATGCTCACACTCAATAAGCACACAACACCTTTCCCATCCCTGAGACCATGGGGCAGGCAGAACACAAATCAAACCAGTCATGGGCCACATAATGACCTTTGAGGCAGTGAAGGACCACACATACATCAGTGGTCCCATCAGCTTATAAGGAAGCTAAAAAATTCCTATCACATGCTGAAGTCATAGACATCAAAATGTCCTAGCACAATTAATTTTTAAAAATAAATTTAGTGTAGCTTAAGTGGACAGTGTTTCTAAAGTCTATGGGAGTATACAGTAATGTCCTAGGCCACCCTCACTCACCACTCCTTACTGACTCACCTAAAGCAACTTTCAGACCTGGCAAGTTTCATGGTAAATGCCCTGTACAGGTGTACCATTTATTATCTTTTATATTTACTATAACCTTTCTTTCTTTTCTTTTCCCTCCCCTCCCCTCCCTCCTTCCCTCCTTCCCAGAGAGTCCTTCCCTCCTTTTGCCGTTCCTTGGGTGCTGTGGTACACTGTCGGCTCCGCTCAAGCAATCAACCTGACCTCAAGCAATCCTCCCACTTCAGCCTCCCAAGTAGCTGGGACTACAGGCATGTGCCACCATGCCCAGCTAATTTTTTAATTTGTTGTAGAGATGGAGTCTCACTATGTTGCCCAGGCTGGTCTCAAACTCCTGGGCTCAAGCAGTCCTCCCATCTTGGCCTCCCAGAGTGCTGGCATTATAGGCATGAGCCACTGTGCCCAGCTCAGTACCTTTTCTATATTTAGATATGTTTAGTACCTTTTCTATATTTAGATATGTTTAGGTCACAAATACCATTGTTATACAGTTGTCTACAGTATTCAGTACAGTAACATGCTGTACTGTGGCCTAGTTTGTGGCCTGGGAGTGATAGGCTATACCATATAACCTAGGCATGTAGTAGGCTACCATCTAGGTTTGGGTAAATGCACTCTGTGATGTTCACACAGCGATGAAATCATCTAATGATGCATTTCTCAGAACAAATCCCCATCGTTAAGCAATGCATGACTGTACTTCTCAAGTCCTATGTAATCATGCCCTTGGCGGATGTGCTGTTTGTCTGGGGCAGCTGTTCTCTGCCTGCTGCCTCTTTCCTGAAATGCTTCTCTGGGCTGTTCTTTCCTGGCAGGGAGCCCTCATTAGCCTTTCTAGCTAATGCTGCCCTTGAAATATTGACATGAACCTGCTTTCAAGGGTCTGGAGTGTTTTAGGGGAGGAGCACTACACTTCTGATTACCATAGGTCCAGATAGAATGTGTTCCTATTCTGTGAAACAAGAGGACTCTGCTCATTTCTTCTCTCCCTGTCTTGATAAATTTGGGGAAGATCTCGATGAATAAGTGTCACTCTAGTTTCCATATATTATAGATAAGCTGTTCTGCTAAACTGAAGCTGCCTTGTGTGGGCTAAAAAATGGCTGCGCTCAGGGGGTTGGAGACACTGTGGACTGTAGGGGAGCCATGACCTCCTTTACTTTGGGGACTGAGAAGCATGGGCCCACCGCCTGATGGAGCAGCTTCCCTCCTACTCAGCATCTGTTAGGCCTTTCCTTGGGTTTGGGCCTGAGGATTTCCCTGTCTGAGACCCCTGGGTCTAGTTGGTCAGCAGTCCCACATATCTTTCTGGGGTCCTAAGAATATTTATTTAAAACTATTATCTATTCAGGATTAAGGGGCCTTTTCTTTGGAGTATTTGTTCTCTGAGTGGGTGCTTAGCACCTGAAATGCTATTTGTAAAGGACATGGGTTGGTGTCCCTAAGCATTTCATAATGAGTGTGGGTTGAAAAGCTCCTCTGGTGATTTTTAAAAGGTTACCTTTCATCTATATCAGAGGTTCTCAGAGCGTGGCCTCCAAACCACCAATATCAGCATTACCTGGAAACCGGTTAGCAATGCGAATTCTTGGGCCCCACCCCAGACCTACTGAATCAGAAACCCTGGGGACTGGGGGCAGTTCTTTGAGCTTTAACAAGCCCTCCAGGTGATTTTGATATGCCTTGGAGTTTGACAGTCACTGTCCTAAGTAGTCGGGAGGCATGGATGTCAGGTGAGTATTTCTCTTCTGTAACAGGCCAGAGGACACACCTTCAGTATGATCATTCAAGAGATATGTTAGTATCTTTTACTTTGGGAGGCCAAGGCAGGTGGATCACTTGAGGTCAGGGATTCAAGACCAGCCTGGCCAACAGGACAAAACCCCGTCTCTACTAAAAATACAAAACTTAGCCAGGCATGATGGCTCGCGACTGTAATCCCAGCTACTTGGGAGGGTGAGGCACGAGAATCGCTTGAACCCAGGTGGCAGAGGTTGCAGTGAGCCAAGATCGTGCACTGTATTCCAGCCTGGGTGATAGAATGAGACTATGACTCAAAAAAAAAAAAAAAAAAAAAAGGATATGTTAGTATCTCTTAAAGTACCGTCGACTAAGTGCCTTCTGCTGAATCATTGAAGGGTACCTATTAAATATGTATATACTGTGGTCCCATTTCAGTTTTTCTGAATCAAAACCTTTGAGGTTGGTGACCTGGGATTGTGCCTATTCAGCATGCTTCCTATGGGCTTCTTTCAGCCAGTAAATTTTAGAAATAACCTTCCTATTCAACATATGGTATTTGGGCCAGCAGCATGTTCATTACCTGGGAGCTTGTTAGAAATGCAGAATTTTAGGCTCCACCCCAGACACTTAATCAGAACCTGCATTCCCAATATGATCACCAGGTGATTCATATACACATTAACATTTGAGAAGCATTGCCAAGGGCCATATGCTTGGAGCACTTGCTCTGTGTGGGCTGCTGATTCATAGTTTAGTCAACACATCCTCAAGTGGAAAGTGTCATTCTAGGGTAGACCAAGAGCTCTTAAAAAAGTGCTAGTGTCCCACGGGTCCTGACTCAGACATCCTGAAGCTTGTCCAGGATGTGATTAACAGGGTAACAGATGTCTTCTGAAATCAGTGGAGAACTGATCCACACCTAACGAGTGTCAGATCGAAGGCACCATGTGGATCTCTTCTTGTGGGTCTTATAACCCCTTTAAGAAGGGAAGTCCAGTTGACCGCCCTTCCAAACTGCTTTTTTGTTTTCCCAGAGGAGATAGGTAGGCAATCTCACCAGTTTAGATGATACCTACCATGTAGCTCAGAGAAGCAGAGATTTAGGATTCACATGACTCATTCTTTTGTTGCTAGTTTTATGTAGCTTTCCAGAAAGGTCTGCCACTGTCCTTTATACCTTAGTGTGAGTTGAGGGTAATTTATCTTTCCTTTGGACCTTGACACTTTAGAAGGGAAAGCTTGACAATGTGTGCTATGACAGGCTCTAGACTTCCATCAAAGGAACTTTAGGCATCAAAAGCAGATGAAAAGGTATTGAATTTGGTGGCGGGGGAGGGGTTTTCTAGGAACCCACAAGAAATTACTGACTTGTTTCTCTTTTATATTTCTGGGAGGAAAATGATTGGGCCAAATGGTCTCTGGGGCTCTTTCCATTACTGGAAATTCTTTGGAGTGTTTGTTGAGCATTCACTCTGTGCTAGGTCCTGTGCTGTACATTGAGGGGATAAAAATGTAAACTGATGCTTCTACCTGTCTCCCAGGATGGGGTGGGAAGGGAGACGGAGACATCAGCCCCTTTCTGAGGTCCAAGAGATACTCTCCTCCTGTCACTCCAAAACCAACGTATCCGGAGGGTAACTCAATAGTAAAGGAAACTTCCATTTTTATTGGTGTGAGTAAACTCATTAATGCATTCATTCAACAATTATTTTTTAATGTCTCCTACCTGTAGACAATTGTTTCTGAAATTTGTTTTTAAATTTGAATATGAAAATGATCTTTCTTAAGAGCACCTGTTTCAAAGATAAGTTTGTAAACTTTAAGACTAGTTGGAACATTGTTGTGAATAAAGCACTGATTAGAGGAGAAGAAATGGGCTATTTTCCCTCTAGTTTTCCATAGGACAGTTTGAGAGAGGTCAAGCTGAAGTTTTAATTCAGGAGGGTTTTTCCATCAGTCAGCACTGGCCACTCATGAAATAGAGTGACCTCCCCGACTCAACACACACACACACTTGGAACTGGTGAAGAAAAGGTCAGATGTCATTGCCAAGGGCTTTGAGAAGGGACCTGGACTTGGTGGCTTCCTACAGTACTTTCCAACCTTGAGATTCTGTGAGGAACAGAGGGCTGCGTGAGATTCATCTCAGGGACTGTGGTTCTTTTAGCATAACATCCTCATGTCTTATTTCATCATGTTTCTGCACAAACATTATGAGTAGAGGGCTTGCATTTGCCCTTCTAATTTTCTCTCCCAAGTGAAAAGACACTGGGCGTATGGTTCAAACACAAGGGACTGATAGAAAACATGAAACTTAGAATGTAGCAGATATCTCAAAGATAGCAACTAAGAAAAATTACAGGCACTTTCTCCCCTAAACTGGACTAAGGACCTAGAGTTGCAGTGGATCCCAGAAAGTATTAGGCTTCTCATTAACCTTTCTCCAAGTTACCTAAACCATATCACAACCCACAACTAAGGGAGATGTTGGAGGTGGCATGAGAGCCACGTGCTACATTAAACCCTATGCCAGGGTAGAAAACTGAGAGCCTAGAATAATTTAGATCAAGTCACCCTCTTATTTAAAGAGTTCAAGCAAAGCCAAACTTTGTTGCACCATTCCCTATTTGTATTCTGAAGATTCAAGAGGCTCACAAATGCTGCTCCTATAATTTGGGTACCTGTCACCAACATGCATGGACCTAGTCCAAACACTACTTGGTGTTAGTAATGTGTTGTCAGAGAGTCAAGTAAGCAGTTGTCATTTTCCATAAAAATTAATTGTTTAAAATTGATCTCTAGCTACATTTTCATTTTTTTAATCAAAACTTTAAAGAAACCCATAGTTGGCAGTATTGCCCAATAGCTGAGAGAGCAGGCTGTAAAGTCAAACAGATCTCAGTAAGAACCTTTAGTTTTGCTTCTTTCTAGTGGTGTTGGCTTAGTGCAAGTTACGTATCTTCTCTGAACCTCAGTTTCCTCATCTGTAAAGTGGGAATAATTGTAATATCTATGTCACAGGGTTGTAAGGAATAGTGAGATAATAATCATAAGGTGATGGAAGAGTGCCTGACTCATAGTTAAGTGCCTCATTAAGATTGCTGTTATTATACCTGATTTTTCCATAGTGGGCCTTGAGAGTGTGGACCTGTGGTCCTAGCATTCTGAGGTTAAAAGTAGAAGCTCTATGAATCTCAAGGTTTTTACAGTCTAGGATCATTCCCTCATTCAGTCATTTGTCCATCCAACAAATATATATTTAGCACCTACTCTCTGCCAGGCACTATGGTAGTAGTCAGACAATAAGCAAGTTACTGAGCCCATGTGTAATTATTGGTTGGGATACATGCCAGGGAGGAGGCAAACCATGGGCAGTGATGGAATATGCTGGTATGGGGGGACCTACTTTGATGGGGTAATCTGAGAAGGACTTTTTGAGCAGGTGACATTTAAGCTGGGTCCAAAGGATGAAAAAGATCTTGTCAGGCAAAGAACTACTGATCCTTTCATTAGCACATAAGGTAGAAACGATTTCACCAGAAGGACTCCAACCAAATTGAGAGCTCCAGCTTTCTTCTCATCTGTACAAGAAGTAGACCTTGCTAGCATCTGGGAGGGGAGGTTTTGCTCATTGTATTGTATATGGTGGAGGGTTCAATTATATCAAACTTCTCTAGAGCCCAGAATTTTCAGGGGTGTTGTACCACCAGGGACACAGTTTCCCACCTCAGTGGAAGCTGGCAGGAAGTGGCAGGAAGTTATCTTATGAAAAGAGAGCGAGCCTTCAGTCCAGATCTGCGATAAAAATCTGCCTCTGCCGCTTCCTCATTCAGTGAGTTTAGGCAAATTAAATGATCTCTGAATCTCAGTTTCCTCTTCGGTAAAATGTGAGTGTGGCTGCTGTTGTTATCAGGACTGAAACTGAAATGAAATAGCCATACAAAACATTCAGCCTAGTGCCTAGTATATGGTAGGCATAGAGTAAAGCACATTTTCCTGTGGGGCTGTGTATTTAAAACAGTGAAAATCAATTCCTCACTTTCTAACCCATGTGGTAGGAAAAGACATCTTTGGCATACGTGGTGCTTTAAAACAGGTCCACAAATTCTTTGACACCCCTTCCATCCACAAATAGAGTCGAATCCCCTTCTCCTGGAAAATGGGCTTGCCTGGGTCACTCACGCCTGATGAGTAGAATGCGGTGGAAGTGATGCTGGATGAGTTCTGAGGTTGCGTTGGAAAAGCTAATACAGCTTCCATCTGCTCTCTCTCTCGGTGCCCCGATCTTGAAAGCATGTTGTAAAAAAGCCAAACAGCCACATGGAAAGGCCTCTTACAGATGATGTTCAAGCTACAGCCCCAGGTGAGATCCCAGCCAAGAGTCATCATCAGCTCAGGAGGTTGAGGCTGCCATGAGCCGTGATTGAAACACTGCACTCTGGCCTGGGTGACAGAGAGAGACTCTGGCTCAATAAGTCAAATAATTTCCCAGAAAATTCAGTTAATAAAAAGTCAGCATCACCCACCAAATATGTGAGTGAATGAGCCTTCAGATGATTCCAGCCCCCAGCCTTTGAATGACCCAAGTGAGCCAGAGTTGACCAGAGACAAGCTACCCCAACCAAGCCTTGCCCAAGCTGAAGATTTGTGAGCATAATAAATGCTGTCATTGTTTTATGCCCTAAGTATTGGGGTTGTTTGCTACACAGCATGATAACTAGAATAGCACACTTCTCTGTCTTGGTCCAACCCACCCCCTGCCATAGTGTCCGTCCCACCACTGTGGACCCAGAGTAGCAGAGATATTAGGAAGGACACTGTACCATAGTGAGATCTTATTTCTTCCACTAACATCCTGCAAAATCTTAAGCAAGTAGCTCCTCCTGTGGAGCCTCAGTTCCCTCCTGTGTGTAGTGAGTTTGGATTAAATACTCCCTAAGGCATCTGCTAGTCCCAAGGTCATGTAGGAAACTAATATGAAAATAGGAAAAGTTGCAAGATTTAGGTATTTTGCATTGTAGGCCTAAGTTTTGCATACAGTGGCATAGAAACCCAATGTTCTCTAAAAGCCATCTTTACAAATTTTCAATTAAAGGAAACATAGTCTAAGCATTTTTTTTTTATTTCAAAGGGGGGTTTTATGTGTCTTGAGACCTCCACGTGAACCATAAAATGGGCTTGGTTGGAACCTTGCAGGCCTGTCCTGATCCAATTGTCTAGCAATTCTCATAGAATCCTCATTAGAACCTGTGCCCTGAAGAGGCCTGCGACTGTGGGGTCCCATTTAACACCTGCAGTTCTCTTAAAGTTTAAACAAAGACTGGCAAGCCGCAGGCTAACAGAGTTTTAAGCCCCCATCTGTTGGGTGGTTTCTGGCAGATGGTCTTTAAAAGATGCTGTGTGTTTTATCATTTCAGTTTCTTCTGAAGAGGGATTTAAAATCAATTTAGGGGTCATGTTCAGGGACTTTGTCAAAAGTACAGGCTCCACGTCAAACAGGAATCCGTCCTCAGGGGCTCACTAATGACAAAAGGAAAGTGATCCGGGCTGTTCCGTGGATTCTTGTTCCCATCTCCTTCCTTTGTGGAGGGGATAGCTTTTCTTTTGAAGTCTATTGCTTCCTTCATTTAGTCTTTAATTTTATACCACCAAGGTGAGTACCGCTCTGTCTTGTGCATATAACTGACTGTGGTATGGGAGACTTCCCTAATGAGCAAAGGCCTGTCTGAAAAGGGCTGGCTTCCAGGCTTCCAAGTCGAACATCATACTCTAAATGAAACAGAGGCAATTCTCATTAAGGGGAACTTGTGGGTAAGCTTTGGCGGGAAGAAGAAGTGAAAAATTGTAGAAGCTCTAGAGATCTTAGCTGGCTTGTGCATTATCAATATGGAAAAATGGATTGTTGCTTTTTCCGTCCCCACTCCTACCCATGGATAGGGAAATCGTGAAACTCAACATCAGAAAAGGTAAATACCAAGAGCCCAGAAAGAGCACAACTTGTTTTTCTTGGTCTGTTTAAGGCTGCTGAGATTGAATTATATCCCTGGGATATTGGAGTTTTTCTTGTCTATTGCCTAGAGCCTGGCCATTATTGTGATATTTGGCTGAGATGTTGCCAAAGTACAAGAAATGTTTGTCATTATGAGTCCTTCACTGAAAGGTAGCTGGCAAAAGAAGGGCCCTATTCGTTGCTGGCCTTTGCAGCTGTCATTTTGGTAGGGGCCGCAGCTGTGTGTAGGGAAGGCTCTTGCTCTGGGCTGCTCTAGGTGTCTTAGAGCAACAAAAAGGAGGGAATAAGCTCTTCAGGTTGTAGTCCCAGTTTGGATTGCAACCTAATACATCCTTGCTCACCTGGCTAGAATGGGAGAATAAGTGAGGTTTGGTGTGCCAGAGTCCCCTGCCAGGGGTTCCCTGGCTCTGAGCTGTGGTTGCTGGCTTCTGTTGGTTAGATCACTGGACTAATGTGTCAATGCCTAGTGTTGGATCCCTGGCTAGCGGGGGAATCTGACATACAGATATAAAGCCTGTAGAGGAAATCAGAGCCAGGAAGGACCTTGTCGATCAATTGGCCTAGCCCCTTTCTATTATGAATGTAGAAACTAGGTCCACAGCCATTGAGTTCTTTCCCCACAGCCTGTAATAGAGACAGGGCCACCCATCTCTTCTCTCAACTCCAGCTCAGGTCTCAGTCCAGGTCAAGCAGCCTATGAACTCAGGCCCTTGGTCACAAGGATGTTCGGAGGAGGGCTTTGCACCATTCGCCCATACCTACTGTGGGAAAAGCAATGTAGAGTGCTTGCCCTGCTGATGTTTATCAGCAAGACCGCCTCACAGTTAAGATGGCATCTCACCTAATGGACCTGTCCCTGCATTTTCCCTCCAGAAAGAGGGCCTTGGACAAGATGAAGGTCCCTGCCCTATTTACCCACAGTCACGCAGGCCCTGCCTGAGGTGAGGCTGAATAGAAGTGAAGGCTGTCATGAGTTGGAAATGGCCCCCATTCCCAAGGAAGCCCTGTAAGCAGTAAAGTTGTTGGTGTGATGGAGGCCAAGATGCTCATTGATGTGCTGGGAGGCAGAGTTCAGGTTTCATAATTGAAATGTTCAGATTTTTTTCATGGGTGAGTGAAACCTTCTCAGCCCCAGCATTTTGGGTGAGTAATTCTCCCTCCCCAGCTCCTCTTCTTGAACCCATTTGGACCCCAGCCATGTGACTGCCAGCCTTTACCCACTAGGGTCACTCTGAAGCTGCAGCTTGGATCCCATGTCAGAATCTATCTATGTGGCACCTTCGACTTGCCCCAGAGACTTTTGTAAGGGAATGGAAGCCAAAGAGGCTTTTGTCTTGGAAGAACCATCACAAATGACTCTCTAATTCTGAGAAAGGGGTTGAGCTTGGTAGCTGTCAGCGTCTCATTGACTAGGTGATGTCACCAGCAGAGACATGGGCTGGTTCACTTCAACAGCCAAGCAGCTCAACTTAAAAGCTCAGAATGGATCTGACCTCTTTTCCAGATTGTTTTTGTGAAGATTGATTAGCTGTAGTATGCAGATTATATACATTTATTTTAATACACATTATGTTTTAGAGCAGTTTTAAGTTCACAGCAAAATTTAGTGGAAGGTACCAATATTTCTCATATATCCCTGGCTCTCACAATGCATAGCTCCTCCACTGTCAACATCCACACCAGTGTGGTATAATCTGTAACAATTGACAGACGTATGCTGACACAGCGTTATCACCCAAAGCCTATAGTTTACAATAGGGTTCACTTTTGGTGTTGGGCACTCACCATTATAGTATCATTGAGAGTAGTTTCACTGCCCCCCAAATCCTCTGTGGTCCACCTATTTATGTGCCCCACCCTTACCCCTAACCCCTAGCAACCACTCATCTTTTTCTTCCATAGTTTTCCATTTCTAGAAAGTCATACAGTTGGAATTATATAGTCTATAGTCCTTTTAGATTGGCATCTTTCACTTAGTAATATGCATTTAAGTATCTTCCATGTCTTTCATGGCTTGATACATTTATTTTATATTATTTTTTTTATTTGATACTTTTTTATTTTATTTTATTTTATTTTATTCTGAAACAGCCTTGCTCTGTCGCCCAGGCTGGCATGCAGTGGCACAATCACTGCTCACTGCAACCTCTGCCTCCTGGGTTCAAGCAATTCTCCTGCTTTAGCCTCCCGAGTAGCCGAGATTACAGGCATCCACTATCACGCCTGGCTAATTTTTGTGTTTTTAGTAGAGACAGGGTTTCACTATGTTGGCCAGGCTGGTCTCGAACTCCTGGCCTTAAGTGATCCGCCCGCCTCGGCCTCCCAAAGTGTTGAGATTATAGGCATGAGCCACCATGCCCGACCTGATAGCACATTTCTTTTGAGTGCTGAATGATATCCCATTATCGGGATGTACCACAATTAAATAAATTTTTAAAAATCAAATACTCTGTTAGTGTGATTTGTCTGTTTTACTTGACACTTAATATTGGCACTGTTCGTAACCATTCAGAATCTAATGCTTCTCTCATTTTTAATATGTTCCTTTCAATAGTCCTGTGAAGCAGGTAGGAATTGTCATGGTCCAAAGATAAGAGAACTCAAGGATAAATAACTGTCTTTCTGTCTGTCCCTGTGTCTAACTGTCCCTCTGACTGTTCTCGTGTCTGTCTTTCTGACTGCCCTCTGTTTGTCTCGGTGACTGACTATCCATCTCTCTCTCTCTCTTTGCTATCTTCCCTTCTTTCATTCCTTCCTTCTTTCTTCCTTTTTTTCATTGAATAAATGTCCACTCTCCTACTATATGGAAAGCGTTATTTTTGTTAATTCGTGAAGCTGATAGAGCTCTGTTGTACCTGTGTGGAGCATAATAGTCAAGTAAACTGGCCCTGCATAGTTAGGGACAGAAAACTTCTCAATGTCAGAAGTAGAGATTTGAAACAACAGTCTCTGACCTCACATCAGAATGCGGTAGCTCTCTGAAGTTCTACTAAACTAGAGAATGAGTATGTATGGTATAGGCATTCAATCAATGTTTGTTGAATTGAATGCAATAAAAATGATAAAAGTAACATTACAAGTGCATTTTTGAAGTCTTCATTACATGTACTGGAAGGTATCTTTGGCATTTTATCCACATTTCTAGTTGCATCCTTAGTGCCTGGCACACATGATAGAGTTCCTCGTACTGCCGTGGTATGTATCACTGGCTGTAGAGTCAAAACCCATGCTTGCCTCTAATTATTTGATTCTAATGGGGGTGTGGGGAGTGAACTCATATTGAAACAGTCATTGATGTGCGCTTGTTATTCATAATACACATCTCATAAAATCTTTTAACAGTAATACAAGGCAGAATTTTCATCTTCATTAAATTTTGTGACAGATGAGAAAAAGGAGCCTCAAATATATTAATCTGCCTCAATCATATGCCTTGTAAGTGGTAGAATGGAAATGTAGATCCAAGTTTATCAAATGTCACAAACCATGTTACTATGGGTTTTTTTTTTTTTTTTTTTTTTTTGAGACAGATTCACGCACTGTCGCCCAGGCTGGAGTGCAGTGGTGCAATCTTGGCTCACTGCAACCTCTGCCTCCCAGGCTCAAGCAATTCTCCTGCCTCAGCCTCCTGAGTAGCTGAGACTACAGGCACGTGCCACCACGCCCAGCTAATTTTTGTATGTTTAGTGGAGACGGGGTTTCACAATGTTGGCCAGGATGGTCTCGATTTCTTGGCCTCGTGATCCACCTGCCTCGGGCTCCCAAAGTGCTGGGATTACAGGTGTGAGCCACTGGCGCCCGGTCTATGTTCTTTTTTTTTTTTTAAAAGAGAGACTGTCTTGCCCTGTTGCCTAGGCTGTAGTACAGTGGCATGATCATATCTCACTGCAGCCTCAAACTCCTGGGCTCAAATGATCTCCCTGCTTCAGCCTCCTGAGAATCTAGAACTACAGATGTGTGCCACTATGCCTGGCTATTTTTAAAGATTTTTTTGAAGAGACAAGATCTCACTATGTTGCCCAGACTGGTCTTGAACTCCTGGTCTCAAGTGATCCTCCTACTTTGGCTTCTCAAAGCACAGGGATTACAGGCATGAACCACCGTGCCTGGCCAGTATAATAATGTTCTTTTCTCCCTTTTCTGCACATCTTTGAAATCAGATATCCTAGAAATTATTGTTTTGCTATTTTTGGCTTTGGATTGTCAATAGCAAATATCCTTGCATGTTCTGACTATGGTTTCATTCTGAGTTTCATGAAACTCTAAGCATAAAATTTTAAATCACCAAGTAGAGCAAACGGTTCATGCCATGGTGTTCCTATCATGCTTCAGCTTT
This sequence comes from Papio anubis, assembly GCF_008728515.1. Taxonomy (NCBI): domain Eukaryota; kingdom Metazoa; phylum Chordata; class Mammalia; order Primates; family Cercopithecidae; genus Papio; species Papio anubis. Next base: position 29,547,143 of record NC_044989.1, on the reverse strand, counting down.
AAGTTGAGGCCACTCTTTAATTGATTCAATCTCTGTAGAAGGTAAACAAGTCTCCTTTCAAGAGTCCTTGTTTGAAATTTCACTTTTTCATTTGACTGTCTTTTCCCACATTGAAAAACCCTAAGATCCACATATTCAAAACATGTCTCATATTTCTCTTGGTCCTAAAAACCTGGGTAACGTCCTCTAAATATGACCAGAGATAGATTCATGGGCTGTGTTATCACCACCCAGTAGTTCTGAATGACCACAAAGTAGTAGATGGCCACATAAGTTACAGAATTTTCCCAGTGGGTTCATAAGCTAAATTATGCTATCGAGACATAAATGTGGAAGGCTATTTTATGATAAAAAGTAATGATACATACAACATGAGTGTGATTCTTCTGCAAAAAGAGCACACAAATTTATAATATGTTGCTTACTTTTCAAGTGTCCATTTGGTCCTTCTCTTTCCATTGATATGGACTCCAAGGTCCAGGGGAGCCGGGACTATTTGGTGTGATGCTCAGTTTTGTGTAACTAGGTGCAGCACCTAGTTACAGTGCAAGAACAGAGCAAGGGCTCAGGTAGTATTTGATGAATAATTGAATGAGTATAATATAACATGATCTCCCTGACCTGAGGCACATGAAAGCTACTGCCAAAGCCATCTTTCTAGCTTGCTGTTGCTGCTGATCTCTACCCTTTTTCACTCCTCTCATACCAGGATCTGGGTTTCAAGGCCCAAATTAGGCCCACCAGGCTTACATTTTTGTTCTTGCTCTCTCTTGTGCCTGTTGTTCTCCCTCTCGCCTTGGCTCAGCTATCCTCATCATGGCCTGACTATTCTTCCAAGGTCTAACTTCTACTACTACTCAAACCATTTCCCACTCTCCATGCAGGCGCATGTGTTATTCTGAGGAACCATCCCAAAATGTGTCCTAGTGGTGGAGGCTCAGGGAGGATTATGTAAAAGAAAACAGACATCAGATTGGGAAGGATGGTGGAGGTAATGCTTCCCAGTAGACTCTCCTTTTCTGGGCAAGCCATGTTCATGGCAGATACCTACCACCTGCTTGTTGTATTCTGGATTCCCTAGTTTTTCAGTTCTTTTCTAAAACAATGCAAGAAATGAATGCAAAGTTATCACTGTGCTTTGCCCACTGTGGAGCCCAGAGGAGTCACTGCTGCCCATAGCCAAGAGATTTTGCTTCTCGTGGTGTCACTTAAGATTGTAATTAACATCTTCTTAGCTGCCATGCTGCACTGCTAGCTATACAGAGCTTGGGGCAATCATACACCCAGACCCATTTTTTAAATATATATGAAATGATGTAAAGTCAGCACTAACTGCAGTTTTCCAGAACACATTCTATAGTTGTATATAGAATAGTTTTACATTTGTTTTTCAAAAGTAATTCACATTCATCAAAGCATAATGAAAAAATACAAATATAACTAAGCTATCTATGATTAAATCATACAAAGATATCTACCCCTAAGATTTTCATGTATAGCCTCCCAATCTATGTTTCGTGCATTTATCTCTAGCTAGCACCTATATATTTTAACAACATTAGATCACATTGTTTATACTGTTTTATGACCTGCCTTTTAAAATTAATATATTTGTAAAAAATCCTTCTACATCAACACATAAATTTCTACAAAATGCTTCTACTGGATAAGATTTTATTTTAAGGATGCCCAAAGTATATGCAATCTATCACATACTGTTAAACATCTAATTGTTTGTAATCTTTAGGTGTTACCAAGTACTGGAACAAGGAACGTCACTGGGTCTAAATATTTGCACCTATTCTCTGTTACTTCCCTGGGACAGTCAAAATTAGCAATTCAATTAATAAAAAATATTTTAAGATTTCTGATACATAAATTTTAACAAGTATTAAATTTCATCCTGTGTATGGCTTAGATCATTACAAATGTTGACTCTATTTTCTGTGATATCAGTTATCGCTACAAATTCAATAAGCATTTTTTCTATGTCTTGCCATTGATTTTTTAAAAGTGTTCAGCAAGATAAAATCACTCATTCTATAAATATTTGCCAAAAGTCAACGCTACATAAGGCACTCTGCTAGATACTGGGGTAACGGGAGTAGAAAATCAAGAGTGTGTAAGCCTTAATCTTGGTCCTCTTTTATTTACTTACTATAGGAAACATTGCTTCATTAATAAAGAAATCTAAGCATTATTTTTATTAAACTTGTTCCCTTGTTTCCATTTTTTAACTTATACTGAAATATAAGTTACTTTGTCAAATTTTAAAATGCACTGTCAAAATGGAAATAAGGGTAATTTGGCATGAACATGACTTGCTTTATTTCCACCCTGGATTTAAAAAAAAAAAGACACATGGTTATTTTAGTCCATTAGAAAAATTCAGAAAAGTATAAAGAAGAAAATAAATGACTCATAACCAGACCATTCAAAGGCAATTACTGTTAATTGTTGTATTTCCTTCCAGGCATTTTCTTTGTATATTTTTCACATAGTTAGATCATACTATATATGTAATTTTCCAAGCGTATAATGTAAATATTTCCCTGTTATCAAAAACCCTTTGAAAACATTATCTCTAATGGCTCTGTCATATTCCATAATGGAAATGAACTACATATATAGAGTTTGATCATTAATAGTAAAAGCTCTGGTGTAAGACTTCCTGGGCTCTAATTCTGATGCTGTCATGGGCTGGCTTGGGGTCTTGAGCAAGTTACTTTTCGATGGCTCAGTTTTATTATATGCAAAATAGGGATAATTATAATCTGTAACTTACAAAAGATTTTTGTAAGTGTATTCGTTCATTCTCACGCTGCTATAAAGAACTGCTCCAGACTGGGTAATTCATAAAGGAAAGAAGTTTAATTGACTCACAGTTCTGCATGGCTGAGGAGGGCTCAGGAAATTTACAATCATGGCAGAAGGGGAAGCAAATATGTCCTTATTCACATGGCAGCAGGAGAAAGAAGTGCCGAGCAAAGGGGGAAGAGCTCCTTATAAAACCATCAGATCTCATGAGAACTCATTTGCTATCATGAGAACAGCAGCATGGGGGTAACTGCCCCATGATTCAATTACCTCCCACTGGGCCCCTCCCATGACGTGTGGAGATTATGGGAACTACAATTCAAGATGAGATTTTGGTGGGGACACAGTCAAACCATATCGATAAAGAATATATGAGATAATTCAAATAAAGCTTAAACTAGCACCTGGTACATAATAAGTGTGCAATAACAATTATTATTACTACTACTATTACTATTATTTTCTAAATAATTTAACCTATTGCTAGATATTTAAGTTGTTTCCAACTAAGATAGCATTTATTATTATAAAATCACTGAAGGCTGTGATTGTTCACGAACACTTTCATAACTTTTCAATATTTTCTTAGGAGAGAATCAAAGTCAAAAGTATGAACACTCTTAAATATTGCCTAAATTAGTTATCTGTCCCTATCTACAGAATAGTGCATTGTTCTTATTCTAAACAGGGGAATGGTATATCCAAATCAGAACACCCTGTAGGGCTTTCTCTTGTCTCGTCCTCTCCTTACCCATTTCCATTCTCCCCGCAACCCCTAGATGACATGTGAGAATCAGAATCTCTGGGACATGTGAAACTCTTACCCTTTCAATTTCTTTATGTGCAAAATGAGAATACCAGTACCTTTTTCATAGGGTTGTTGTAATAAAAAAATAAAATGATCCATGTGCATAGTAATTTACACATACTCATTGTTAGTCATTATTACATTATTATTTTAAAAACATTAAATTTACAATTCATACTTCTACCAGGAATGTATAAGATTATCTATCTCATTGCCCTCAGCAGTGCTGAGCATGATTATTTTAAAATGTATTTTAAATTGTATTTAAATTACTAAAATATCTATTAAATTTATTTAAATTATTAAAGTGATTTTAAATATTTTCTAATTCAATAAGTGAAAAGTAGTATTCCAGTATTTTAATTTTATTTTCTTTGATTACCGTTAGAGTTTTTTTTCAAGTATTTATTGGCCATTGATATTTGGATATTTGTGTGTGTGTTTATGTGTGTTTCAGAAAGAGAGAGAAAAAGAGATCAGGAGCTATATTTATTTTTACAGGTGTTTTTGTTTTGTAATTATTTTTCTTTTTGAGCACGGAGGAAGAAGTTGCTCATTTGATAGTAAAAATATTATCTTTAACCTGACCATGTCTTATTCCAACTGAACTAGTTTCGTCTCCCTCTGGTCAATGTATATTTCTAAAGGCTTCCATGCCATCTGATTAATGACTATTTTAGAGTTTTGTCCAAGAGCACTGTTAAACTTAAAGGTCTGTAGTCCCCGAACTTTATCTTTTTTTCATGTTAAAAAAAATCTGAAAACATTAGCCAGTCTCTTCTCTTTAGGACAACATGAAATCTCCATGATTACTCAGAGCAGATGGGGATGGAGACGGTCTGCAGCACCTTTTCTTGGGACTTGAATGTGGTTGAGGGATAATGAATATAAACAGCACAGATTGCACAATTGCCAAGTCAATGAATCTTGGACAAATGGCTAGAAGGAGGCTGAGTCCTGGGCCCAGTGCTGGATCTCTGCCCTGTCCTGCTGCTTATTCTCCAAGTCCTCTCATTGGGCCCCTAACTCGTTTTTCCGTGCCTCAGTTCTCACCTTGGGAAACTGATGTATGCTTTGCTGGCTCCCAGACTGACAGCTTTTGTAAGCATTACAAGCAACTCCAAGTTCAGGCCATCTACTGTTGGCCCCTCTGATGTTGATCAGTGGTCTGCCAGGATCTACAGGCCACAGGCTCAGCAAGTCCAAGCTCCCATTGCCTCTTTTCTTTCAAGACAACCCCTCCAACCCCTCCTGTTGCTGCCTGCACAGCCCTGAAAACCTGCCGGGTCCTCGTGGGTGTGTCTGGATTGCAGATCCTCCCCTCCTGCCTACAAAGTGTATGTTTCCCTCATAGGCATCGCATGACTCTTCCCTGAAGTTTTAAAACTCAGAACTCTCAATGGCTGGGCACACATTTTGCCCAGCATTTTATTTTCTATAATAATAATATAAATCACATTGACTGAACACTTACTCTAGCCAGGCATTGTGCTAAGTGCTTCATAAGCACTCTCTCATGGCATCTTCAAGGCAAGCACGTAAGGTTGCTTCTATTATTATTCTCATGTTACGTAACAGGAAAGCGAAGGCTGAAGAAGTTAAATAGTTTGCCTGAGGTCACGTAGGTGCTAGTAGGTGTTGGAACTGTGAGTTAAGTTCAGGCCAGCCTGACATCTAAGCCCATGATCTCGATTCCAAGACAACATGGTACCATCTGGGATTCTCCATCTGGCCTCCTTTTCCCTTAATCTAGTTTGCAGTCCTTTTATAATTTCCATATCTCTTGCCACAGATCTCTGTTAAACAAGGACATTTCAAAACTGTACGAAGACCTGGCTGCCATTTCATTCTGCTGGGTGATACCGGCAGATCCTGATCCTGCTATACTTCCTGTATGACTTCCAGGGAGAATGGCTGGGTTACTCTTCAGTGCCCGCTTTCAGGGAGAGTTCCCCACCAGCCAATTGTGTATCTTCCTCTTGGGTGTCATGTTACCTATTTGCTCTGAGTGGATTTCCTTCTGCTTACTTCCTAGCCTCTTTCCAACCCCCTGGAAGGCTGCTTCATATTCTAGTGCTTCTCTCTGTTGGTCTTATATTCATTCCACTTACATCAATTCATGAAGGTCAGGAACTCTAAGTCTTTATCTTTGGGGTCTCCCTTAGTCTATTCAGGCTGCTTTGAAGAAAACCCTATAGACTAGGTAGCTTAAAAACAATAGAAGTTTATTGTTCACAGTCCTAGAGATTGGGAAGTGCAAGATCAAGGTGCCAGCAGATTGAATATCTGGTGAGGGCCTATTCCCTGATTCACGAACAGTGCCTTCTTGCTGTGTCCTCACATGATGGAATGGGTGAGGGTTCTCTTTGGGCCTCTTTTCTACGGGCACAATCCCATTTATCAGAGCTCTGCCAAAAGCCCGACCTCTCAAAGGCCTCACCTCCTAATACCATCACATTGGGGAGTGGGTTTCCACATGTGAATTTTGGGGAAACCATAAACATTCAGTCCACGACACTCCCTAACAATCAGCCAATAAACACGTCTTCCTCAAGTCTTTTCACCCCAAGGGTGAGTTAAACCTAGTATAGATACAACTGCTGCTTACTTCAGGGAGGAAAACTGCACAGTCCACAAGTGTGGACAGTGAGGAAGCCATGGCTGGAACTTCTGGAGTTTGTGACAATAGTTCTTGGCTCCCCCTTCCCATTTCAGAGTCTGGGACCACAGGGTAGGTGGAAAAGTCACTTTTGCATCTTGTTTTATTTCTCTCTCATGTTCTGACTACAGCAATTTCTTGGTAGTGGCAGATTTAATAGTCACACTTTCTACTATTTGCAAGTGACCCCAAATTACATAATATGTAATAAATTGTCATTTTGCTGAGATAAGAATTTGAAAAATCTCATGCTATGAGGCTGGGTTTGGTTATAAGTCACTTAGTGAATGATTTATTGTTTTCTCCCTATTGTAGCAATGCATTTTATGGAGGTAATGATACGTTACAGCAATATTCTTGAAGATGAGGATTCCAGAAGTCTCTGGATGCATGCCGTACAAATGACCAGGGTTTACCCAGTGTGCAAGGCCCAGGGCAAAGTGAGGCCTCTCCTCTCTTCCCTTCCATTGCTGAGTGTGAGAAATTAACAGGGAATTGACCTCACCTTCCTACAACACCTTTACAGGTCACTGACAGAACCTCCCAAGACGTCAGGGGCGCTCTCGGTGCACAATTATAAGAGATAGAGGTAGTATTATCCAGTTAGCCCATGGTTCATTCACCTGCTCCAAATATCTTTAATGTTTAGTCTTGACTGCTTCTCTTGGGCCAAATTGCTATTGTCCTAATGAAAATATAGATCTTTGGTTTACATTCGGAGATATTAGAGGATTTGAGGAAATATTTTCATTTTCCATCCAGAGGTTTCATGTTGTGTAAGTGCTGCCTGGATGTGACCTACCTGTATCTAATAAAATCATTAATTCAGCAGCCCAGAAGGTTTAGTTTCTGTTATACCTGTTGCTAGCAGCTCCTCATGTCGTGATGCTGCCCAGAATCTCCAGTGACAGTAAGACCCAGGAAGTCTTGGGGAGATAGAGTGCCACTTGCAGCAAAAGAGTCCATTATCTTGAAAGTCACTCCTGGAGTCATTGCCAAAAGCAATTTCTCAGAGTTTATGCTCAAACCTTGGAAGGCTTCTCCTGCCACCATGATTGAAGGGGACATGGAAGGAGCCAAGCCATATTGGCCAGCAAATGTCACCAGTCATGATGAGCTCCTAATCCTGATGGGACGTCTGATAAGACACTCGTATGATGACAGATGAGGCTACGCATAGCAGTTTAACTCAGTCATTTGTAATCATTACTTTTTGGCTATTCAATAACCATCTGTGAAATTATTTTCTGAATCTCCCAGAGTAGAGAAAGGAACCAAGTTTTGCCCCTTTTCTTTAGGGGAGCCTCTTGACAGTTACAAATGCCTTAAGGAAACTTTCTGAGGCACTCTCAGATCAACCTTCAAAGCCCCTATTCACCCATGTCACCTGCTTTGTTTGAGTGATGACACAGTGTTGGTGACAAGCACCAGGAACTTTCTGAGGCCAACATCTCTGTTGCCGTGTAGAAATGTCCCTGGGGCAAGATGCAGGGTGACAGTGCATCCTACTCTTCTCACTGTGTGATTGTGGCCGCATCTCCTGACCCAGAGCTTCCTTGTCCAGCAGTGAGCTGTGGTCCCATGTGTGCTGGCCAACAGGTGTGCAGAGACACTGACCTATGGAGCCTGTCAGCACATTGAGAGGCTAGGCCAGACCAGGAGTGGCAGAAGCCCTCGGGCCAACTGCCTTTCACTGCAAGCAGCCTTAACTGTTTACTCCAGTGGATCATACAAATATTATTTTCTGTGTGTATCATGATATGAAAAAAGGTGAGGAAGCGCTGGTTTAGCCTCTCTGATTTTTTGCTTTCCTCCTGTGTAAGTTGGGATTTGTTTTTCTTATCTTATTAAACTGTTATGAGGATCAAAGGCTCAAATGAAAGGGCTTTGGGAGTCTATATATTTGTGGGGTGTGTCATTGGCCACAGAGATAGAACTCTATCCCTCTATCTCTAGTTTACTTTCATTGGCTGTTCCTTTGAAAATGAGGTGGAATTCCACTTTTTTTTTTTTCAGCCTTTCCAAGTCATAAAATCAATGTACTGTACCTACTTTTAGGTTCAAGCACTTATATAACACTATAATTATACATAGTCTTTGCTTCTTATGACTTTTGCAAGGCGCCTACCAGAGCAGAATCTGCTTACCCCTCTGTCTACTTGTGCTGAGGATACACACTAGTGTATCTGACTCCTCCTGGTCTATCCTGCACTCACATCCCAGTAGCTCCCAAATCCCCACAGGTCTGCCCTTCCTAAGGACAGCCTTTCCTTTCTCAGAGCCTGTGCTACATTTAGTGGCAGGTCCTGGCCCAGGGATGAGGGGATCCCAAATTGCCATGATTTCAGCATGTGTGTGCCAGGGTGCAAGCTGCTTTGGTGGTTTAAAAGGACGACTTACCCTCTCTGCCCTGCAGACAAATCTCATGAGTGCAGTGGAACTCTCTCCTTCCCTTCTCCTCGATATACTTCTCAGCCAAGTGCTGTCTTGTTAAGTGAGTGAAAACCAAGTCACAAACCAATATACCATAAAATGTTAACGCTGGCTTCTCTGGATGCTGGAGGTATGGGTGATATTTATTTTCTCCTTTAGACCTTCTTGATTTTTTTTCAGATTTTCTATAGTAAAACCGAAAGTGTATTTTAAATTACATTCTAAAAGATGCACTCAAGATGTGCTGCATGAAGGCAAATAACAGCTTCAACATTCCTTCACACTTGCTAGCTCCAAATTACTGCCTCTGCCTTCAGAGCCAGGCGATTTGGAGGGGGTGGGAGCCGAGAGGGAGTGGGGAAGAGGCTGCAATGTGGGCCATTGAATCTCCTCTTTTTAGACATCGCTCTGGCAGCTAATTCCAGGGTGCTCGTCTGTATGGTGGCAGCGTGACTTTCATGTTTTCCCCAAGGTGTTTTATGGCCTTTTTACAGTGGTACTTTGAATAACTTTCTCTCAGTAACTTCCAGATAGTGAAAAATATCAGATGATTTCTCTTTCCCCCTCTACGTTTCTTCCCTTTTTTGTTGCAACTCCATTCCTTAATAGGCGTCTCCTTGCCATCTCTTCCTTCTCCTTCCTCCCTCTTCTTTTCTCTCTCTCCTTGCTCTCCCCTCCCTCTTTGCCTCTCTTCACCTCATTTTTAAAGCAAAATAGAGAGACTCTGACCTTGCTGGCCCCGGCCATGGGAGAGGGCAGGGAGTGCCAGCCAGGGCTTATCAGTGACCCAGACGGCTGCAGGAATAGTTCCTGAGGCAGTTTCAACCCTTCACTTTTCCAGAAGGTAATTCAGGTTTCAGAGCAAAGGCGAGGCTGAGGTTTAGTGGCTGGATTTCAGGCTCCTTCTCCGCAGGAAAGTTGGCCAGCAGACTGAGCATCCGAGAAAAGGCAGGAGGGTCCCTGGCAAGTCAGGTCAGTCTTGTTACAGGGCAGAACCATTTTAGGTAGCAGTTTTAGATGGCCTTCTAGGTTGATCTGGAGGGATCTCTCATCCTTAGTCAGGAGAAGGCAGCAGGCATCTATGATCTGGTCACTCCTGCTGTGTTTAATTCCCTGTCCTTGTTCTCGATTGCAATCAATGTCATCTGCAAGGGGTTCTTTGCTGGACAGTGGCAGTGTGATTGGGCCATACATCAAGGTTCCTCTGTAATGCCTCACCTTTCTTGCTGGCAAATAAGGAGCCAGTGCTCCATTCTGAGAGAGACTCGAGTTTGAATAGACCCCTGCCCTCTTCAGCCTCCCACCCTACCCCACTCCCTTTAACTAGTTAACTCTACTCCTCTGGTTAAGGGCCTCAGCTCAAGCATCAGCTTCTCAGGTGATCTTCCCCTGGCTCTCATAGTGAAGTCAGATCCCTCATCATGTGTTCTCATAGGGGTGTGTCTATCTCCTTCACAATGGATAACAACAATCAAGATGTCAAAAGGACTTGACAGGTTGTTGGACGGCTGTCTGCTGCCTTCCACGCTCTAAGCTCCTCAGCCTGGAAGCTCTATGAGGGTAGTGTGGGGTTCTGCTCACTAACGCAGCCCAACTGCCAAGGGCAGAGCTTGGCACATAGGAGATACTCAGTAAGTATGAATGGAATTAATGAATTAATCTTAGCTCCATCCCTTTTGGCTCCAGAACCTTGCACAAGTTACTCAACCTCTCTGAGCCTCAGTTCCTGCATGTGAAAATGGGAATAATAATCCCCACTCAGAAAATTGTGGGATTTGTGGGGCAATGATTGTAAAGCCCCCAATATGGTGCCAGGCACCATGTGTAATAGGCACACATGAAGTATTGGTTTCTTTCTTAGTGAGTTTTTTTTTTTTTAAGACATCCCAGAGTATTGCAGCTTAAAGGTTTAAAGAACAAAAACATGTCTCCCTATTTCTTCTCCCTCCTCCTTTCTTTGCTACCTTCTCCTGTGGGGGGTGAGGCATAGAATGGGGGCACAGAAGATCAGATTTTGTGATTTTTTCACTAACGAGATGACTTTAGGTGAAGCATTGTTCCTTCCAGTATTTCAGCTTCCTCACATGTGTGATAGGAAGACGTAGATAAATAGCCTTCACAGCCCCTCCCAGCTCCCCCACTCTGAGTCTCTGCATGAGGTCAAGGGTAGCATTGATGACCGTTGTTAACAGTGCAAGATGAATGGAAGCAACAAAGGTGATGCAGTGCCAGAGTAGGATGAATCCAATCAGACTGTTGGCCTATCTATTTTAATACAAGCTGAGTTTATTTTAGTAAACTCTTCACAGGTGAAGAGTGATTTAAAATATGGCATCATGCCAACACCCGTTAGTAAAAGCACAAGGATTTCTAGTGTACCTTTCTTCAAAAGAGCCTGAGGCTTTGTAGATACTGTCTCATTAATTCTCTGAGCATCCCGAAAGTTGGCTGGGAAAGCATGATGAGTTCTGTATTATATGCAGAGAAACAAAGCTTGAAAAAGGTTAAGCAGCTTACCCAAGGTCACGCAGTAACACCGCTGTACCCTAGAACACAGTTCTCTAGCACGTCAGCCTATCTCTGGAAATGAGTTCAGTCATGGTGAGGGGCCTTTGCGCTGAATAAGTGGCATCTGGAACTGGGGCTTCTTAGAGGATAGACTCTTTATCCTGAAAGGACAGGGGTGACAAATAAAGAGGGATTGAAAGGTCTGGAAGTTAGGAGAAAGTGTTTTGTCCCTCTTTCTCCCCTCACCCTAAGCATCTTCCCTTGGACAAGCCAAGGACCAATTTCAAGGATCCAGGCATCAGGCCTTGTGGTGGTTGCCATGGAAACAGTCGTGGCTGAACCTGAGGCCCCGCAGAGCCAGCTGCCCTGATGGAAGGTGTGTGTTTCTAGTTCGACTTCCTGGTTGACCCAAAGGGATCTATTGTCCTCAGTTAGGAGAAAGCAGCAAGCATCTGTGACCTGGTCAGTTTCTTTCTGCTGTATTTAATTCCCAACCCCTGTTCTCCAGGAGAATCATCACCTGCAAGGGGTTTGTACTGTAGAGTGGCATTCCTAGCTGGTCCACACATCAGAGGTCTGCAGTCATACATCCTATCCTAATACTCACTGGCAATGTGACCTTGGGCATTTGTGCTTTCTGAGCCTCAATCTTTTCATCTGTAAAAGAGGTTAACTACCAAGGTCGTTGTAAGGATCACAAAAGTGGATGCCTCTGAAAGGCATTAGGGAGCCCTAAGTCGTGGTGAATGTGTACACAGTTACAATCTACTCTTCCACACTGGAGCTTCCCTCTTCCTGTGAAAGTGGGTCACACTATGCCCAGGGCACTCACTGCATGATTTCAGGAGTCATCCTGGCAAGCGTTACTTCCTAACTTGACACATCAGGTCAAGAGAAGAGCCAGTTGTTCTTGGATAGTTCATAGCCTCTTGTCCAACATGTCTGGAGACTCCTAGGCCTGCTGGTGGGTGATTATCCCTACCAGGACTCTCTCACTCCAAAAGAAAAAGGTCTTTTGTTCATGGACTTGGTTTTCCAGGCTGCCCTGTCTTTGTGTCTTTGTGTCGCTTTCAGTACATTAATTATTTAGTGCTTGGTAAAGCTCTCTGAGATCACAAGATGAAAGGCCTGGTGGCAGTTCAAAGCCTTCCTTTTGATTATTATTCCAGTCAACATATTGTGGGGGGAGAAAATAGGCTTAAGATCACAGTGGAGTAAATTTCATAAAGAGTAGAGTACAAGCAAACCACAGAAATGGACCCAAACAGATAGTCATGTTGCCCTGCTAATGGAAGCACTCAGGTCTTACAGGGGTAGGGGGTGCGGGTGTGTTAAGAATCAGGCCATCTGGAGAGTGATATCCTCTATATTGCTGGCTTGGATTCGTAAAATAAAAATGCCCATTAGTCTTCCACAGCTACCAAAAGCCAGTGTGAGTCCACCTTGGCTAGTAGGTAGGGCCAGTGACCAAGCACACCTGCAGCAGGGGTTCAGGGCCAAAGGAGACATTGTGGGTGAGTCAGGAGCTGCTTGCTTGGGATGCTGAAATCGTCTCTGGAAAGGTAAAAATGCAGTGACTTGGTACTATCAAATTCTGAGAGATACAGATTCTGAAGAGGAGACATCAGCTGTCACATGGCCTTTGTTATCGGACTTTGGCCTTGAATTATGAGTCACTGGTACCTGCATAGACGTGGTATCTCAACTGATGAAATAAGTCCATGCCTTGATCTGCCCCTGCCCCTGCAAAGCATGTCCTATGTGACACCAAACCAGAAACAGCCTCTGTGAAATGCTTTTCCTATTTTTTTCTAAATCAATGAGCCAAAAAAGAAAAGAAATCAACCTAAACAACAGACCTGAAGCTTAAGTTGCGTGAGTGAAATTAATATACAATTACAATCCATCATCATTAACATGTTTGTTGAATGGCCTCAACACCACTATCCTAAGTGGTTAAGGAGGTCAGGGCCCAAGTTCAAGTTTTGTTCTGACACAACCCGAATCCCAACTCTACTGCTTTGGTGTCCAGCTCAGGAAAGACGGGGACCTTGAGGAGGAGGGATTTGAACTGGCTCTTTAAGAAGGGGTAGGATTTAGGAAAGCAGGGTTGGAGAAGTATGTTCTAAGCAGAGATTAGCTTGGGCGCAAGTTTGGAGACTAAGGTGTAATGGGATAGAATGTGAAAGGAAGGATTCTGAATGGGAAATAAGGTTGAAAAGGTAAACAGTGGCCAGAGTGTTTGGGCTCCAAATTTATATGCTTTAGCCGTTTCTGGAGCAACCTCTTTGTGATTCTTTTTTTTAGTATAGGATACCCTGCAGGTAACCAAGTCCCTAAGGGCAGGGACCAGGATAACAATTTCCTTTATTAACATTCCTCACTGTTATGCCTTGGGAAGGGGTACATGCTTTCGCTGGCTGGCAGAGGTTGTTCACCATTGAATGAGCACAGAAATTATACATGGGTCCTCTTGGGGAGGCAGGAAATGCATGCTGAAACTCTAACTTTTGACAGTACAAGAGAATATTATAGGAGTGTAATTTTTGCTTCAATACTTGAGCTACCAAGAAAGAGCACAAACATCTCTGGCAGGATGGGATGGGGCTTAGAGAAAGGTGAGGCGGAGTGGGAGCTGTTTAATTCCATCCAAATTCCGCCCTTGACACTAATAGCTCCCTTCTGAATGAGCCAGCTGGAAGAAAATGTGAAAGCAAACCGTAGAGAACCGAATACGTATGAACCAGAGAGGACCTTAGCAACCAGTGAGTTCAACCCGCTCATTTCCCAGGCCTAGAGAAGGTATGGGGAGGGCTATATGTGTAGGACAAATGGTGCATCTGCAAACTCTCTCTTTTCTCTGAAATCACATCTCAGTTTTTCAGACTAAATTAACAACATCGCCCATCACCGCTAACTCTAGGAGTCATGTAAATTTACTGAGGTTTCTTTTGCTGAACAGGTGCAGGCTCAGCCTAGTGAATACCCAAACCATTTCCCCTGGACTACCCGTCCCAAAAAGAGGCCTGCCCTGTATTCTCTGAGAGCTGTGCCTGATTTGACATCCAGACCGCTATTTATTTGGCCACAATAAGCTTTGCTTTGTGTGACACAAAATCATTGTAAAAGAATGCATTATTAAGTGTGTTTTCAAATAAGGGGGGAAAAACAAGCAGACTGTCACTGATTGTTTTATTGTTGGAAGGAAAATAAATAAGTAAAGCGTCTACAGGCAAGGTAGGAACTGTTCCAAAGAGCGTTTAGAATGGAAGCATTTGTTACATTTTATTGATGTAGGTTTGTAAAACATGCTTGCTAGTGAGCCTGGGGCATTCATGTAAATAACCATCACACATGCATAGCTCTTTATTATTTATACTGACACAAGTATGATATATTATGTACATTGGCTTAGGAATAGATAGACATGCAGTGAGACATATAAAAATAAAGATTGGAAATACACAGTGCCAACTGGCTGCAATTTGGGTAGTCGAGATCATGTACAGTTGGCAAAGTTAATGATTAGTGAATAATAGAGAAGCAGCTCTCTGGGAGCACTTTTGATTTCTGGATATTGTAATTATTGACACAAGATGATCCAAATATAGGAAAGGGACCAAGACTCCCCCTCATTTTGGATTCTAAAACAGAGATAGGAATATACAATTATAAGGATGGCATGACTGATATTGAAAGACTATGTCATGCACACATTGTCTCATCTGACCCTTACAAAACCCTGAGAATCTTTAGAGTATGCCCATTCTTATTCTCATCATCATTTTCAGAAAATTGAGGTTTGGTAGAGTGTGTGCTTATCCTGAAGTTAACAGCTAATAAGTGCCAGAGATAATACCTTTCTCCAAGGCTCTGGTTTCATTTATTTGACAAATATTTATTGAGTGCCTGCTGTGTGCCAGGCATGGAGACATAGCAGTGACTAGTGCAGGAGGTACACAATGAATAAACCAATATACAGAACACATATATGTGTAAGAAATAGGGCAAAGGGATGGGAGTGGCTTACAAGGAGTTGTCTCTCAACAGGATGACCAGGGAAGTTCTTTCTGGGGAGGTGACCTATGGACAGGGACCTGGACAGAGAGAGGGAGTGGCCATGTACCTGTGAATAGGAGGAGCTTCCTCAGCTGAGAGAATTCCCAGTGCAAAGGCCCTGGGGTGGGAATGTGCTTGGCGAGTTTGCGGAAGAGCAAGAAGACCTGTGGGACTGAGCTCCAGCAATGAGGGAAAATGGTTGCAAATGAGGTTAGAGACAGAATCAGGAGCCAGATCCTGTGGGGCCTTTACGGGCTACGCTATGACAAGAAATTTGGAAGCTATTTCAGGGGCTGCAGTGTCAATATAACTGCCACATAGAGAACAGACTGAAGGCGACCCCTGTGGGAGCTCATAGCAATAACAGAGAGAGGTGAGGAGGGAAAAGATGAGAAGGGGTAAAATTCAAGTAGAGCCATCAAGATTTGCGATGAATTGATGTGGGGTGAATAAAAGGAAGAAGTTAAGAATTCCTTATTGGTTTTTGGCCCGAGCAACCCGGTGAGTATTGGTAACACTTTCTGAAATGGGGAACGCCTGGGGTTTAGGGGAAGGGCAGTCAAGTTTTTGGCTTGCTCGTGATAAGTTTCAGATGCTTATCAGGCAATAAAGTGGAGATTTTGAACAGGCAGTTGGATGTGTATTCTGTTGTTCAGGGGAGAGATTGGGCTGAAGACACAAATTTGGTAACAGTAGTATGTGGATGATATTTAGAGCTATGAAACTGGGTGAGATCACTTTGAGAGAAAGTTTAGATGCAGAAAATGCCCAAGTTCTCCAACTTTTAACAATTGTCAAATAATAAAATAAAGATCCCACAGATTTTTTTTTTTTTTTTTTTTTTTTTAAGACAAGCTTACTTACATGTCAGGCAAAGAGAAATTCACTGCATGGTTTTCCAAGTAAGAAAAGTCAGAGTTGTAAAAGCCTTACAAAGAGGGCTACAATGTTGTCCTGGTTATTTGGAATTAAAAATCGGTTATTTGAACTGAAGAGAATGAATGAATGCATAGGCTTGTGTGAGTGTGGGTAAACAAGTTCCCTTCATTGGTCAGCAAAGAGTCTTCAGTTAGGTACAGGAAGGGTCTGGTGTCCCACAGTCACTTGAAATTCATGATCATTGATCATCAGCTGGTTAGAACCACTGGGATAAAATACAATACTCAGCCATGACAATTCCTAAGCAAGTGCTGCTGGAAAAGGAGAAGTTTCCTCCTCTACAGTTTGGAAAATGAGGAAGATCTGGCAAAGAAGAATAAAGAGGATCTTCCCACTGAAGCAGGAGGCAACCAAAGGCTACATGGTGACCAGGATGTAAGAAATCCAAGAAGCAGGGAGTGATTGCAGGGACAAATGCTTCTGAGGGGTCTAGTGAAACAAAGACCGAGAGTTGTTCAATGTATTTGCAGCCTAGGGTTGTCGACCTTGACCTGGAGTAGTGAAGCCAATCTAGATTTTGTTGGAGGAGACAGGAGCAAAGACAAATCCTTTAATAGATTTAGCTGTAAAGAAGAACAGAGTAAAGGGACAATAACTGGAGAAGAGTGTGACAGTCAAAGAAGCTTTTTCTTTATAAGATGGTGCATGTTTGTGTGACTGACTTGGCAGAGAGGGAAAATTGTTGATACAGGACCATTGTAATAGCAGATCCCTTGAGAAGAGATGAGACTAGCACCTAAGTGAAGAGGCTGGTGCTGTTTAAGAGTGTACACTGTTATCCTTTACAACAGAAGAGAAGGCACTGATACCTGTGAGTGGGTAGATTGCTTCTCTTTTCTCAACAAGCTAAGAAACAAATTCATTCGCTGACAATGTGGAAGCATATGGGGAATTGAAGGTTTGAGAACTTAAGAGGAAGTTTCAGCTAGTTGTACTGGAAATAGAGTGAACTGAGTTAGGGAAGGCAGTGGGATTCCTGGGCCATCCTGAGGGTCTTGAGGTTTCTGGTGATGAATTTTAAATGAGGCCCATCAGCACTGTTGTGTGTTCCTCTACCCCTCTTCTCCCACTACCACATCCACCTGCTCCAGGATAATTGTAAAGAAAGAGGCAAAGAAGTTGAGATTGTGTGCAATGGAATTATGATAGAGGTGAGCCCTGGAGCTGAAGCTAAGGACATTAGGGGGATGATGCACAGGGAAAAATGCTGAGTATCAAGAGCTTGAGGTTTTCACTCTGCCTTGATACCCTGCAGTGCCTAGAAAGGGCTTAAGAAATCATCAGAAAAACAACAACAATTGTATCGCCAGCGAATCAATAATGCCCTCAATCCAGGTGCATTTCTTCCTCATTTCTCTTCAGGCCTTCGCTTGTCTGCCTCACTTGGGCACCTAGAAGCTCCTACTCCTATTTCCCCACTCCTTTCTCCTCTACACTTCATCTCCCAAGGTCCAAGAGTCACTCTACTTGAGCCCGTTGGTCTGCATTCATACTTTCACCCATACGTCTGCATTGAGGCCCATTTCACTCTGGATCCTCATATTTTCAGAGTGGAACCCTGAAAACACAAGGCTTTCTTTAGCTTAAATGGATTGCTTCTGATGGCTTGGCTTCTCTTTCTGCTAGAAAATCCTTCCCTGCAGTGGTTGGGAAGGGCAAGGGTAAAGAGCGTGATGGGAACAGACAGTCTCTTGACCCTGCACTTGTTAAATGCAGAAATATTTTGTTTGTTATGTTCTACATTGATGTATATTCTATGAACTTTGACTAGCACTCATTTCTGTTCCAATGCTTCTGATTTGAGCAAACAACTGCCTTCATGTGGGCTTTGCTTTCCTTGATCCTTGACTTTTCAGGTGGGGAGGCTCAGCCTTTTAGCTGACCCCTGCATTAGCTCCCTAGCCTCATCCGGCTTATCACTTGCCCTCCCTACTCTAGGGGGTAAGTTTAGGGACCCTGTGAGCCCACTGGCAGGAAGAAATTCTAGGAGTTCCTGTAAGGGCAAGATAAGACTTTACGCTTTTTTTCAACCCTGCAATATTCAACCCTGTGGATGCCTGGCAAGTTACTGTGTTTTGTGATATAAAAGGCCTCTGAAGGGATGACCTGCAGTGATGTCCATATTACCTTGCTGGGTCATGACCCAGCCCTCAGAGCCCTTCCTTTTGAAAGTTTTTTTTTTTTTTTTTTAACCCCTGAATATATTGTCTGGTCCTCATTCATATTAAAGTTATCTGCCATTCTGTGCCCATTCACAGATTCATAAGTGCTTCCTGAAGTCTAGCCCCATCTGTTTGGTTCTTCATATCCAGGAAGAAGTTACTATCATTCCCAAACTGAATGGTTCAGAAAAATGACATCACTTAGAAACAGGGAAGTATAACCTAGGCTTAGTCTTCCTGTCACTTCAAAGCTACTTAAAATTTGAGATTAGCTGATGACTCAGACCTAGAGTCTAAGTGAATTTTTATTCACATGGGAGTCACTGCAGGGAGTTGATTGTCCGAATCTTCCCAGACCCTTCCCACTTGCCCTGTTCTGAAGCATGCTCAGTGGTGACCTTCCACCTCAACCATTGTGCCGTGGGGGCCCTGCCAGGCCCTGTGGAGAGCCGAGGACCACCCTGCACTAGTCTGTGGCCTGTGCAGAGTAGTGAAAGGAGCTTGGACTTCAGTGTCAGTTGATCTAATCTTTTGACCCTGATTTCCTGTCTCCTGCTGGCTGTGTGGCTGTAGTCAAGGTAACTAACCTCTTTATGCCTCAATTTCCTCAGCTGCAAAATGTGGACAAATAAACTTATTCACAAGGTTACTGTAAGAAGCAAACAAAATCACACATTTAAAGCACTCAGCATCATATCTGGTTCATATGTGCTCAATACATACTAATTTTTTAAAAGACTAATAAACTAACCCCACCCAAAATAACCCTATGTGGCTTTGCATTCACTTCTCTGAGGCCCATTGCCTGTCTGTGAAGCAGAGTTGATGTGCAGGTGAAATGAGACGACTTCTCTCTGCACTCCGAGCACAGGCTCTCACCCCTTTCAGTGCCTTTCCTCTGAGCTGTTTTGCAGAAATACTGCAGAAAGATGTACCTGGCCCCAATCAATTTCGTTCTAATCTCTATAGACCAAATATAAGAGAAAAGCCAAAATTCTTTCCAAGATACCCAGGAGCCAGCACGTCCAACTCAGATCTATGGAAAGCGGCGATTAAAATGTTTTTAGGAAGGAGACCATGGAATGCCCATCCTGTCCCAGTTGCAGGGCACAAAGACCGTTAATCAGCATCACCTAAGGGCAGCCCCTGCAGATAAAATAGTGGAGGGGTCTGGAAACAAGAGACTGCCATGGGTACCCAGGCCACAGATTTCCTTCAAGTGTGTGAAGTGGTGTGATACTAAAAGGGAGTTAGAAGTAGGAGACCAGAACCTGCCAGAGCTGGTGCAGGGGGTGATGTAGAAGAAACTGCAGAGCAGGCAGACCGGGAAAATGCCTCCGCTACTCCTGCTGCCTGCCTGTTCTTCTTTCTCTTCTCCTCCTTTTCCTCTTCACAAACTTCCTCCAAGTGGGTTAACAGTTACCACCAGAGTAGCAGATCAGCCCATTCTCCATAGAACATGGCCTGTTGATCTGAGGCAAACCTGGGCTCAGTTCCTGCTTCCATCACTTGCTTCTCTGCATCTCAGTTGATGCATCTGTAAAATACAGATGATCATTTCTATCTCAGAGAGCCATGGTGAATATCATGTGACATTATGTAGGTAAAGATTCCAGCATGGCGCCTGTACCGGGGAAGCTACAGAAGAAATGCTACTTTCCTTCCTTCCCTCCTCCCTGCACTCGGTCTTGCGACACATCTATCTACGAAAGAGAACTAATTCTCAAATCCTTCCTTCTTTAACAAAAAAAGGCTTTGTCTGCCATAAAACATTAGCAAATAGTGATTGAGCTTGGGATTTTCCGGGAAGCACTGTGTTAGAGCAGGCAGTGTGTGATCATTTGATTTGTAGATATATTGTAATGACTTTTCACCACACAAAATCCACTTGAGGTGCTGCTGAGGACAGGAATAATGCTTCTCTGCTGCTTTTCTTTCAAGCCTTCTTTCTCTCATACAAATCAGAACCATTAATCCTTTTGGCTTTCTGGCCTCTTGTCTTTCAGAAAACTCCAGTCAGCTAGCTTCCCCCACAACCCTGAAAATAACATAATTGTTAAGAACTCATAACTTCAGAGTGTGATTTCAACCCTCTCATTGATAAGGCAATAACCTAAGCAAACAACATTAGATGAAGTTACAAGTCTGAACATAAAGTAGGGATGGAGGCATTATCTGGATGAGATGAATTGGAGTTCTCTATAAAGCTGCACAAATTATTATAGACAGAATAGACTTTGGATAGAACTCTTAGACCAAGCCATTAAGTGCCCCGGCTTCTAGTTCATCTCCCAGAGCTCCTCAGCGTGGCCTTGGTCAGAACATTCAGACCTCTTAGATCTGTCTGCCCTTGGTAGAAAATGTACATCAGGGTCCTGAGGTCAACTCAGTCTACTAGTGGCTCATTTTTTCCCCTCATCTTTCCAATGGATGTCATGAAAGCCCCTCCTAAACTTCCTTTTTGACTGATACTTAGTGACAGCTAAAAGACACACCCCAAGCACATGGATCAGTGTTTTCTTTGTTTTTATGTCCAGGTCATAGCTCCTTGGAGTCACCAACAAACATACCTTCTCCTTCTCCTGATTATTTTACATGGAATCTCACCTGGATAATGAAAGACTCCTTCCCTTTCCTGTCTCATCGCAGCCGATATGGTAAGTATATGTTTAATAGTTACTTGTGATGCACCATCACCATCTCGTAATAAGGACTCTGTGAGTTTCAGTTTGGGATTCATAGTGCTCCAGGGGATTCCCTCAGTTCCCTATATACAAAAGAAGTCTTTCTGAGCCCTCTGTCTCCCAGTGATACTCAACCCACTGGAGCATTCCAGCCAGGTCATTCCAGCTGCGCTCTGTATCCTCATGGGAGCCAAGGGTTTTGTTGCTGCCATATCCCTCCCGCTTAGCCTTTATGGTATATAGTATTCCAGCCATCCCCTTATCAATCATTGGAGGAGATGTTTATTTGCATCTTGACTGTGGCTTGCTTTCTGGTTCTAACCCACAGCGTTTCTAACAATCTCTCTCTCTCTCTCTCTTTTTTTTTTTGAGATGGAGTATTGCTCTGTCACCCAGGCTGGAGTGCAGTGGCGAGATCTCCGCTCACTGCAAGCTCCGCCTCCCAGGTTCACACCATTCTCTTGCCTTAGCCTCCTGAGTAGCTGGGACTACAGGCTCCTGCCACCATGCCTAGCTGATTTTTTTGTCTTTGTATTTTTAGTAGAGGCGGGGTTTGACTGTGTTATCCAGGATGATCTCGATCTCCTGACCTCATGATCTGCCGGCCTCAGCCTTCCAAAGTGCTGGGATTACAGGAGTGAGCCACCGCACCCAGTCAACAATCACAATCTCTTAAGAGGGGATTACTATTATGAGCAACACAGGTCTTCCAGGGCCCCTTACAGTTGGGAGGCTTCTTAAAGTTTCCCAAACATGTTCTTTGATATTTTTTCAGTTCATTTGATTCTGCAACAGCATCCGACATAAAGAGACCAGGTCCAATTACATTTTTACAGATGCAGAAACTAAGTTTAATAAGATCACACAGAGTGGCGTCTCCAGCTACCAAGCCAGAGTTCTTTCCCTACTTTCATTTTTTCTCCCAGGTGCCACCTACACAGCCTGGTAGGTCCTGTCCTAAGAGCCCTCGGGAGGCTGCTTCACATGGTATAAGATTCCTCCTTCTCTGTGCTCATTCAAACAGTTCATAGTAGCTGGGTCTCCGCAGTGAGGAGATTTAGAGGAGAGAAGAAGCATTTCCAAATGAACATTTTAATTCTCTTGAACTCCTCCAGGGTGAACCCCATAAGGACAGGCACTAAGCTTTGCTTTCCACTTTATTCTATCACATGGAAGATATGCATAAAGACTTATTAGATTGGTGCAAAAGTAATTGTGGCTTTTGCCACTACTTTCAATGGCAAAACCACAATTACTTTTGCACCAGCCTCATATGTATGATGAATGAATGCAAAAGGCCTCCAGAGATGAAACTCATTCATCAGGCCTGATTCAATTAAGTATTTATAAACCTAGTGTAGCACTGAGTTCTAGATTCCCTTCTGGACATATTTACCTATTCCTCCATGCAGTCTATACCCTCGGCCTAAGCTATTTCAAATGTACCTAACAGAGATGTTCCACTCACTATAGAAAAGCTTCCAGTCCAAAGCCTGCTGTCCTCTCATCTATAATGCTCCTGGTTCATATTAACTGTACCTTTCTGTACCATATTTTAACCAAAAAAAAAAAAAAAAATCCATCAAAAACCCTAGGGCAGTTTAGAATTATCTTCTGTGCTGGCATGTTTCCTGTGACTCTTAAGCAGCCCTCGCAGGAGAGAAAGATCAGTGGTCGTCAGGAGATTCCAGATAAGAATTACTTCCTGATTTTATTTAAGCCAGACACTCAGTGTCATCTTATGATAAGGGCAGGTATCTATAAATAATTGAAATCTGGATCTTTGCGTTGTTAATGCTTTGTAACCAGATTTGCAATACAACTGGTCTTCAGGTAATATTTTTGAGTTTGCTCCCAAAGTCATTCAGTATCTCTACAGGAGAACAATTTTTATAAAATGCGGAAGGCCCAAAAAAGACAGATCTACCCCCTGCATTCTGCAGAGGGCAACATATTTGTTCCCTGTGGAGCATCTTGTAAGAGGTTGCAGGTCAAAAGAAGAAAACCATGAAAGCTTATTAAGCTACCTCCAACCCACGACTTGGCCCTGATAAACCCATTTGGTGCTCCCTGAGCTTCATCCTCCTTACCTGTAAAATGAGGGTGAAATGCCATGCCACCTTAGGGCAAAGGAATCAATCTGGAGGTTTTTCAAGATCTTTTTCAAACTCTCCTCATGGCCTGGAATTCTCATGATTTCCGTTCTTGGCAGAGGAGAGGACCCAAACCATTGGCAGTTACTGCCCAAGTTCTGGGTAAGAGTACCCAAGTCATCACCATTGTTGCTATTGATGTATGGGGAAGGAGGAGCTTATTCTGCATTGGTGGTCCCTTAACCGATCATGGTGGGCATTTCAGAGGCTTTACATCTTTCTGCCATATTTAATTCAGCTGAGACTTATGAAGACATTACCACCACCACCATCATCATCTCTGTGTGCTTGGCCCTGTGCCTGATGTGGGAAGTGATGCAAATATAAAGACAGGTAAGGGTTGGCCCTGCCCTTTCAGTGCTCATAGACCAGAGAAATCATTCCATAGACAACTAAGCCCAAGTGTCCCCAGTGGGCTGACCTCAGAGCACAGATGTTAAGGACTTGCCCCAAGACCCACTGTAGAACAAGCTAAAGGCAGAGCTAATGCCAAGAGTCTGGTCCCTTTAAGGATGTTGGTCAGGGCTCAGCCTACAAGTCTATGAATCAAAGAGGCCAGCCGAGTCGGGTGATAAATCCATACCTTTCAACTGCTGTGAAAGACATTTTAAGAAATGTTAACAACTTCATTAATCTTAAGGCCTCAAACTTGGACTGAGAAATTTGACTGGAAAATTGCTGCCTGAAGGGATCGTTCTTCAGACAGTGAGAAGTCACCAAGTCTCTGCAAGTCCATCGTGGAACTCCACGCTTGGCTGGCTGTCTTCACCTGCGTTCTGGTGGGGGACGTCAGGGTGGGGGAATGACAGTGAGCATCAACAACCTAATTGCAGGTGTCCTGATGACCACTGGGCTAGGCCTCTCTCGGGTGAGCGGTCCAGTTCTGAATTGGAATGGCTTTCTTCTTTCCAGTGTTTTATGAGAAGAGACAAGGTGGAAAGAGGCTAATAAGATTTACTCACCCCCAGTCTGTAATTATCTGCTTGAGGAAAAAGTTTGACCTACCTTTTTGAAGCCTCCCCATATTTCTTCTAATTTGCGTTGGGGCCTGATATGCTGTGTGAAATATATTCTCTTCTATGGCTTTTGACATCAGATTCCAGTCCTTTCTCGCCTTTGTGTTGAATGACGAACGCCCACTAATTTCATCATCAGCGAGCAGAGGGCTGCACATTCCTCCCCTAAGGCTTTGAGAGGGAGGACGTCTAAAGAAAGACTTTATTTTTCTTTTTATCATCAGCTCTAATGCCTTTAGACTTATTTATAGGCTTGGCTAAAGGATTAGGCTCTAACTACCTACCCAGATAAAAATCTGTTCCATCAGGTAGCACCAGATGCTAAAAGATTAAGGCCACTGGGGGTTTTGAAAGGCAGTTTTGATCACCTTGAGTTTTAGAGCCACAGAGACAGATGGTATCCTTTCCAACTTTAAGTCATATTTGCCCACTCTGGGTATGGGAAGAATCACATCAACTTTTTAAATTGAACGACGAAAGGTTCTGCCCCATATGAGCAGGAGAAAGGGACTTTTCATTTATTTAAAAAAATAAAAATAAAACAAAACATGATACATTGCAAAACTCTTTTCACCCACTTTTCTCATTTAAGTTGTATTATAAAATTGCAGTAGATGAAAATTATTTTATTTTATTTATTTTTTTTTTTTTGAGACGGAGTCTCGCTCTGTCACCCAGGCTGGAGTGCAGTGGCCGGATCTCAGCTCACTGCAAGCTCCGCCTCCCGGGTTCACGCCATTCTCCTGCCTCAGCCTCCCGAGTAGCTGGGACTACAGGCACCCGCCGCCACGCCTGGCTAAGTTTTTTTGTATTTTTAGTAGAGACGGGGTTTCACCGTGTTAGCCAGGATGGTCTCAATCTCCTGACCTCGTGATCCGCCCGTCTCGGTTATGTTTTATTTTTATGGAAATACACATTGAGGGTCAAAGGAGTTTATTAATGTGCTTTCAATTTACGGAGTAGGTGAGCCGTTAGAAAAGAATAAACCCAGACTTTCTGACTCTCTGAGTGCTCTTTCTATCATGTCACAAAGTTATTTCAAAGATGAGCTTTCCCTGCCTGGAGGGCATGCCCACTTCCTGGATGACCTGGTGTTTAGCTGAATGATCAATCTGATGTCTAAGACCTTGGGTAGCTATGGGACCAAGACTTGATATCACCAAATGGAGACTATCCCAGGCAGGCCAAGTAATTCAACCCGTTCTAACCATGAGTGGAATCCTCTTGGCACTGTAGGTAGTCTTGTCTTCTCTACCATCCCTCCCTCCCCATCCCAGACTATGGTCCCTGTATGGATTGACTTGTGTCTCCCCACAACATTATGTTAAAGTTCTAATGCCCTAGTACCTGCGAATGTGACCTTATTTGGAAATAGAGTCTTTGTAATCAAATAAAAATGAGACCATACTGGATTAGGATGGGCCTTAATCCAATATGATTGGTGTCCTTATAAGAAGAGAAAACACAGGCATATATAGGGTGCACACCATGTGGCTATGGAGTCAGAGATTAGAGTGATGTGTCTACAAGCCAAGGAACACCAAGGATCGCAGGCAGCACTGGGAGCTAAGAGGAAGGAACAAATTCTTCTTTAGTGCTTCAGGGAGAGCATGGCCCTGCCTACATGTTAACTTTGAATTTTTGGCCTCCAAAACTGTGAGAAAAGAAGTTTTTTTAAGCCACCCTGTTGATGGTACTTTGTTATGACCGATTATTTTAAGCCACCCATTATTTTAAGCCACCCAGTTGATGGTACTTTGTTATGACTGCCCTAAGAAACTGATCCAGCCCCCTAATGTCCAGAATATTGGCTCCTGGGAAAGAAAATATTCTTCCCAACATCCCAGCGTCTAAGCACAACAAAATAACTGTTAGATTTGAATAAAAGTTCTATTCAAACTTTGTCTGCTTTCCAGTCCAAGGGGATCTATCCAATTCAGGGGCTGGTGCTTTTAGAAAGAAAAATTAGATTTTTTAATTACTTTCCCTGCCACTGCCACCATCACTACCCATCCTGTTAATGTATCAATTTCTTTGATTGAAAAGACTAGGTAAATTAAATATCTCTCTCTCAAAAAAAAAAAAAAAAAAAAAAATCAGCCTAACACGGAATCAAAAATGGAAAACACAAAGGGCCTCCGGCTCTGTATGGGATTTGCTTCATATCTCTGGCAGGAAGTCAGTTTGATCGCATTTCTGAAATTACGTATTTAATGTGGCTGGCTGTGAACAGCCATTCTGGTCCTCAGGAGCACTGGTGTCAGTGAAAAGCAGCTCCCTTGTGGACTGTTGTCAGGGCTGAAAGCTTCCTTACCAACTCCTCTGCCCCTGCCAGGCCAGGTCTTTTTGTGTTCTCTTCCTAACCTTGCTCACTGAGCTAGGGTGTCAAGCTCTTTCCTAGCTTATGCCTCTGTATTTTCATCTATAAGCTTGGTAAACAAAAGACCTCTGCATGCATTCACCACAAAGGCTGAGTCCCAAAGGGGACAGTAATGCTGGCAGTCACACAAGACCAAGGATCAGGGACCGGCTATCACTTTGAGGGCCCTGACCTACTGGGAGCCAGTGTACTCAATCCATGGAAATTCAATAAAAAGGAGTTGGCTTAGGTGTTTCGAGGAGAGGCATGTTTAAAATGCTCCTCTTGGTCATATCCCTTTAAAACAAAGACACATAAAAACATTCCAATAAATATGAACAATTTATCTCTGTTGGTGGCAAGTTGAGTAAGGATATGCAGAAAGAAAAAAAGTCAGAATAAAAGATAGTAAGAGAATGAATGACCATGTGACACAAAGGTGAGAAAAACAAGTCAGAAAAGATCCATTTAAAACACTTTTCACAGACAGAGCAGGAAAGACACTGACAAAGGGAAACAGATGATGAGGGGACAGAGACAGAGAGAGACACACAAGGAAAGAGAGAGAAAGACACAAAAGTAGGAGGGGTCGCCCTTGGCTGTCTGATCGCCTTTTCATTTATTCTTTTTCCTGTTCACATGGGTTTGGCTCTCACCCCTGGGAAGATGGCTCCCTAGTGCTTGCTTCAGTCTTGACTTCCCCCTTCGGAGGCCCTCTTGCACCCCCACCCTGCCTGCATCATTTCCCCCTTAGCATGTCTCCACCAACACAGAGAACGGGAGAAGGGATGTCAACAGTCGTGGAGTGCCAAGTGTACGCTTGGTTGTGCTCTAGGCATGTCAATGATAAAGACAAATAGGGCATGTTTGCTTCCCTCAAGGAGCTCTGGAGGAAGAGGTAAGCATGCCTGCTCTTTGACAAATGCAGTATCAGAGGCCCAGGAACACAGAGGAGGGAGGACCAGGTCTGTAGAGGACTCAAGAAGGGAGATGTTTTGGAGACTAGGGCAGCAGAACTGGACCTTGGACTCTAGGGAACATGGAGAGTCATGAGAAGAGTGTTCTGGACAAAAGGGATGCATGTGCAAAGGCGTGTTTGGGAACAGGTCAAGCTCTGTGGCACAGGCTGTAGAGGACCTGGGGTGAGGCTGGAGAGACAGTTACTCTGCGTATGCTCAGGATTTGGGCATGGTCCTACACATGAGGCATAGGGTGGGAAAGAAAGGGAAGGAGGGGAATCTGGAAGAGATTCTGGATATAAGGTGAGCATCACTTGGTTTCCTATTCAGGAGAATCCACCTTGAGTAACTGAGTGGATGAAGATGTCATTGACTGGAACAGAGAAGAGAAACATTTGGCAAGGAAAGATATTGACCAAGATATCTAAAGGGAGGAGGAAATATGGTGAGATCCACTGTAATCAAGTTACATTTGAAATGCCTTAGGACAGCCAGGTGAAGATGGCCAGTACAAAGCTGTAAACCCAGGTCTTGGCTTTGAGGAGAGAAGTGGATGGAGAGTTATTAGCAGCAAGACTGAGGTTGAGGCCAGCACAGTTGCTCACACCTGTAATCCCAGCACTTTGGGAGGCCAAGTAGGTGGATCACCTGAGGTCAGGGGTTCAAGACCAACCTGGCTAACATGGTGAAAACCTATGTCTACTAAAAATACAAAAATTAGCTGGATGCACATGTGCCTGTAGCCCCAGCTACTTGGAAGGCTGGGGTAGGAAAATCGCTTGACCCCGGGAGGCAGAGGTTGCATTGAGATGAGAGTGTGCCTCTGCATGCCAGCCTGGGTGACAGAACGAGACTCCATCTCACACACACACACACACAGACCGAGGTCAAAGCTGGTAATTGGAGGTTGAAGACCCAGAGGAGATCCAGGATGTTTCGTTTGAGAGGTAAGCAGAGGAAAAGGACCATGAAACAGAGAGAGATGAAGAAACGGGAGAGAGGAGGAGAACCAGGAGATGGTATAGTCACCTGTGTTAGTCTGTCCTCATGCTGCCAATAAAGACAAACCTGAGACTGGGTAATTTATAAAGGCAAGAAGTTTAATTGACTCACAGTTTCACATGGCTGGGGAGGCCTCACAATCATGGCAGAAGGCAAGGAGGAGCAAAACCACATCTTACATGGTGGCAGACAAAGAGAGTGTGTGCAGGGGAATTCCACATTATAAAACCATCAGATCTCATGAGATTATTCACTATCACAAGAACAGCATGGGGAAGACCTGCCCCCATGATTCAGTTACCTCACACAGGGTCCCTCCCATGGCACGTGGGAATTATGAGAGCTACAGTTCAAGATGAGATTTGGGTGGGGACACAGCCAAACCATATCAACACCAAAGCCAAGGAAGTGAGGAATTTTTAAATGAAGGAATGTTGTATGTATGTGTGGTACCCCCAACACTCCAGTCAGTTCTGTGGAGGCAGAATCTCTCTCTGGGTCTGACGAACCATCATTACCTAATAGGAAGGTTTACTCAGTTTTAGCAGACATGACATGGCTGTTGGATTTAATAGAGCTTCCTTTTGGATACCATATAGCAAGTATTCACCACCAGCAGCTGGTGACCACACTATAGCCCCAAATTAGAACAGTCTGGGAGGTTGTGGACCTCACTTTATCCCCATATTCTCATGGAGAAAATTTTTATGTGTCTCCCTGCTACTCGGTGCCTCTGATGTCACACTTTTCCTTGTGTCTTAGTTATTTGTGGTCCTGCATTATCACTCTTCCTAGACTTGAAGCATTTAGACGTCCAGGAATTCACATCTTGTTTCCTTTTGCACCCCTGGTACTTCTCTCATGTTTTATACTCATTGTGTACTCACTAGAGGTAATTGCAATGTCTGCTCAGCAGTTCAGGCACAAACGAGGAGCAAACTGAGGTCTCCCAATTCCCAACCTCCAGCTTTCCAGCCCCCGAAGTTCTCTGTTTTATTAAAGGGCAGGGACATTCCCACCAGCCCTCTCATTTCTAGTCATATTAATCAGTTTCAGGAAAGAAATGTGTCTAAGGGGAGAACAGTTGATGGGCTGGACTGACTTTGGTTGAGGATTCAAAGCTGTGATTTTAACTACTTTGAGCAGGCTTGTTTTTTTTCTTTTCTTAACCTAAAAAAGCATACTCAGCAGACATGAGTGAGCTGAGGAATTTCTCTTTTGACAGCTGTGGGACATCTGAGCTATCGTATACAGAGCACTTCTAACCAACCTAGAAAGACATGTGTCCAAAACGTGTTCAGGAAAAGGACTGATCAAGAGTGAGAAAAATAAGAGAAAATCGTCTTAAAATGTTTTGTTGAGAGCTCAGGCGCAAAACTTTGTGTCAGAAGAGAGCTCTGATTCACAGGACTTGAACCAGCCCATTTGGGTAGATGACTAGGATAATTTGGTCTATGAGAAGTTCATAGAAATTGTGAGCTGTCAGGGCCTTCTGTGGTCTGATCAAATAGCCGCATCTGTAGGATGAGGAAACAGAGGCCTAGAGAGGTTAGTGATCGCCCCAGGACTAGTGGCAAAGCTGAGATTCAAACCCAGGCCATCTGCTTGGCAGAGCCCCTGCCTAACCTCTCTACCATAGAGGCAAGGGTTCATTTTCTTCTCAATAAGAGGGCTCACAAAATATTTTCTCACATTTCAGTCCCATCTGTTGCTTTGCACACCTCATCCCTTGAATACCT
This sequence comes from Papio anubis, assembly GCF_008728515.1. Lineage (NCBI taxonomy): Eukaryota > Metazoa > Chordata > Mammalia > Primates > Cercopithecidae > Papio > Papio anubis. Next base: position 29,516,846 of record NC_044989.1, on the reverse strand, counting down.
TGGGTTTGCATCAGCCCAGTAGAGTTTTGCTGCCCCACGGATTGCCTTGGTGTGGGGTCAGTGCCTTGCTGGTGTGGATGAACACATGGCCACACTCAGTCTAGTTGCCTTATAGTCACTTGGAGAGCACCTTAAAAAACAGGATTCTCGTGAGGGTGTTCACTGGACTGAAGAACTAGGTCTGGTTATCCTAGGGCTTTAACTCGCCTCTACATTGCCTATTTAAATCTTCTCTGGGCCGGGCGCAGTGATTCATGCCTGTAATCCCAGCACTTTCGGAGGCCGAGGCGGGTGGATCACCTGAGGTCAGGAGTTCCAGACCAGCCTGGCCAATATGCTGAAACCCCATCTCTATTAAAACTACAAAAAATTAACTGGGAATGTGGTGGCAGGCACCTGTAATCCCAGCTGCTTGGGAGGCTGAGGCAGGATAAATGCTTGAACCCAGGAGGTGGAGGTTGCTGTGAGCTGAGACTGCACTATTGCACTCCAGCCTGGGTTACAGAGCGAAACTCCATCTCAAAAAGTAAATCAATCAATCAATCAATCAATCTCCTCTGTAACATCCCAACAAAAGGTCTTCCAGCCTCGGCCTGAAAGCAACACATAGAACCACAGTGGGGAAAACTCATCTTGGGGATCTGAGACATGGAATGAATTCCCAGCTCTGATTCTTGTGAGTTGTATTACTTTCAGCCACTACCTACTCCTTTTGGTTCTCTATGTCATCTTTAAAGTGGAAGTGATCAGGATTACCAACTGACAGCATTATTGTGAGGATATCATGACAGATCTGAATGTGCCCAGTGCACAGCAAAAGGTGGGTTTTGGTGGCGTGGCTCCATTTGCTCTAAGGCTCTGGCTTAAAACTCTTTTAAGTCCCTAGTTTTGCCCTCTGGAACTTGAAAGCATTTTGCCTTTAATCACACTAGTATTTGAGCTGGGATTTAATTCATGCAGTTCAGCTTCAACATTTATACACCTATAGCGAATTAAGCAATATCAGTTCTTCACCTGCCTAGAATAACCTTATCTTCTCCTCTGTTCTTAGCAAACTTCCTAGACAAACCCTTAATATCTGTTGAAAGTGTTTCATCCTTCAAGATGTAGCCCAGCAGTTGCTCTTTCTGTGAACCTTCAGTCCTCCCAGGCAAAGAGCCTCCCTTGTTCTGTTTTCCCCGACGTCTCTTAGAGTTAGGTGTGGGCAAGTTCATCCCCCAACTGGACTGGGAGTCCCTGAAGGGTAGAAGGTCTGTGCTCGGCCAGCCTGGTACCTTCCTGTGTTTGAAAACAGGGAGGAATGGAACCGCATGTTCACATTAACACCCAGCAAGTCCTGTCTCTTTAGAGACAGCAGAGTAAGTGGGGAGGTCTATCTGCATATTCTGAGGTCTCCCTTAACCACCAGGCCTTCTCCTATTGTCATGGATGCCACGTTGCTCAGAGTTCATCTCCAACCTTCTGGTTTCAGGAATAAGCCTGTTTAGACAGATGTCGTATTGAAAAATGGTACAAACTGCTAAGGATTTCACCATGCCCTCAGGAGCCTGCGTCATTCTGTTAGACTTTCTTACCCAACACACATACACATATTCTGCATGAGTGTTTCCTGGAAATTGCAAGCAGAGAACTGAATTGGAAGTCCAGTCTGGGTTCTGGTCTCAACTCTCTTCCTGCTCCAGGCCCTAGGCCATGCCACTTTGACCACGTCCCTTCACTCTCCTGAGCCTTAATTTTCCCATCTATAAAATGAGGAAGCTAAGCTAGTTGACTTAAGAATTTATTTTCAATTTTCTGTTCTGTGATTAAGAGCAGAGCCATGTTTTTCTATCTGTAACATAGTAATGGTCACTGATAAGAGAAATAAGAATTCAACTTTCCATGTGTATCTCCCACTGCAGTGTGCACGTGTGCGCACACGCTGCCATCCGAGGCTGTGTTCATGTAATTGATTGATGGAAGGAGACTTGGCCCTTCTTCTCGGCAGCTTGATTATAAGTGAGCTAAACAGATGTCTTGAATTGGGTGATTGGTTCCCAAGATGCATTCCAGGGAGCAGGCTGGTGAAAAAGAAGTGAATGATTTCAAGTTATGGGGCTCTATGACAAATGAACAGTGGTTGTGGGCAGAGTGGGTAGGGGCCAGGTTGGGTACTTAGTGTTATGAAGCAAGTGACCAGATGTTGATGGCAGCTTGTGGATTAATAACGAAGGTGACTGGTGAGCCAAGTACCCCTTAAGGAGATAATCCAGAAAGGGGGAGCCACAGTCCCTAATCGTCTAAGCCTGGGCTGGAAGTCAGGCCCCCTGGGTTTCTACTGACCAGCTGGCTAGAGTGAAGTTAGGCAGCTTATTTTGGCCACCTGCCCAAAGGGGCAATTATTCTTAGCATGGTAGAGATGCAAGAGACCGGAGAATCATTTTATTCCCCCACTCCATTTTACAGATGAGGACACTGAGGTCTGGAAAGCTTAAGTGGCTTGTGTGAAGTTATATCACAGAGCCAGAGCTAGAACCCAGGTCATCTCACTTGAGGTCTTCCACAGCCAAGCTCAATCAGCCGTCACAAAGGAAAGTTTGAGAGAGGAGCACACGTTTCTCCGTCACCCCTTTTCCTTTTACACTTCCAACTGCAACGGGGCTTGAAACAAAGTTTTCTTCCTGCTGTGCTGGATATACTCCCTCTTATATCCTCTCTGCCATTGCTGACTCACGGAGACACTTAAAGAGTAACAGCAATGGCTGGGCACGGTGGCTCACACCTGTAATCCCAGCACTTCGGGAGGCCAAGATGGGCAGATCACAAGGTCAGGAGATCGAGACCATCCTGGCTAACACGGTGAAACCCTGTCTCTATTAAAAATACAAAAAATTAGCGGGGCGTGGTGGCAGGCACCTGTAGTCCCAGCTACTTGGGAGGCTGAAGCAGGAGAATGGTGTGAACCCGGGAGGTGGAGCTTGCAGTGAGCCAAGATTGCGCCACTGCACTCCAGCCTGGGCAACAGAGTGAGACTCTGTCTCAAAAAAAAAAAAAAAAAAGAAAAAGGAAAAAAAATGAGTAACAGCAATGACACCCATCATTAAATAAGGCCAAACTGTGTGCAAGTCACCATGCAGGGCACTCAACATACACTATTGCATTTCACCCTCCTCACAATTCCAGGAGGTGCTCCCTGCTTTAATTCTTATTTTGCAGTTGAAAAAATTGAGGCACAAAAAGATTAAATAATTTTCTCTGACATGTGGAGCTAGTAATGGCACAGCCAAATTTCCAACTTGGGAGCCTGACCTCATGCAGGATCTGTGCTTCTAGTTACTCCATGCAATGCCTCCCCAGACACCCTGGTGCCTCTCCCATGCCCCTGAGAGGTTGATATAAAATAAGGCAAGGACAGAAGGATCTCTGTTCCAGCCTGCTTCTCCCTGGGTCCTCCAAGGTCAAGTCAGGTCAGTTCATCCCCAGGTTCCTGGTGGTAGATCTGAGGCACAGGAAGAAGACACAGTGCTATGTCTGCATCACAGGCCAAGATGGTGAGAACATCCATCTATTAATATATGGTAGCTCAGGGTTTATAAAGCATGGCCACATTCATTACCTCATATGATCATCATAGTAGATATATATATTTTTTTGTTTGTTTGTTTTTGAGACGGAATCTCACTCTGGCACCCAGGCCAGAGTGTAGTGGCACAGTCTTGGCTCACTGCAACCTCCGCTTCCCGAGTTCAAGTGATTCTCCTGCCTCAGCCTCCTGAGTAGCTGAGGTGACAGGCACCTGCCATTATGCTTGGCTAATTTTTGTATTTTTAGTAGAGACGGGGTTTCACTATGTTGGCTAGGCTGATCTCGAACTCCTGACCTCAAGTGATCTGTCCGCCTCGGCCTCTCAAAGTGCTGGGATTACAGGTATTTATATTATTTTTATCAGCATAATTAGTGTGATAATTCTCCCTGGTTTATCCATGAGAAAACCGAGACTCAGGTGGTTAAATGAATTGCCCCAAGCACAAGGCTGATGGGCCTGGAGCTGGGAGGCTTCCTAAGAATTCTCTAGTGAACTTTCCCCTTTGCTTCTGGCCCCATGCTTTCCCTCACCCTGTTCTCACTGTGGCTCCTGGCCTGAGAACAGACATGCTCACCAGCAGGGAGCTTCCAGCAACCATCAAAAAGCAGCTTGTTGGCAGAAGAGTACATGCAGGAGGAGACAACCCAAAAAGCTTTATTGGAGGTGAGTTGAGCCATCTGATCATTGGGAGATATTTGAAACCTAGCCATATATGGTTTTGCTAATTTATTCCAGAAAAAAATAGTGTGGATTTTTCAGAATTTTTCTACTTGTTTAAGGTATTGTTTTGTCTATTTGTCAGGCACAGCTTTGAATAATTATAACAATCAGGATTAGAAACAGAATTTTAGTACCAGCCTTGCAACCAGCCGCTGTGCATTCTTTCATGATCCCCATCATTCTCCAGCCTTTTCCTTCCTCTTAGAGGTCTCCAAGGTCCCTCATGATTCGGAAGGCCTACAGCTGGGACATTCTGATGAATCCCTTGAGCAAGGAAGACCCTCCCTGTGCCTCAGGATTAGTGGCCACTGAGAGAGTTCCCTTGAGCTGAGTACAATCTTTAAGGACTGACAGTGTTTTAAGAATGCTGATTTCTGGGGTTCCATTTAATGAAATGTAGCGTTACGTGTAGATCTCTCTAAAGGCCAGCTGTAAGATAATTGCCATGTATGCATGATGTTTCATATGGTTCTTTACTGAAGACACTTAACCAGACTTGTCAGGAATACATTGGCATTTTCCTATGCCATGAAGAAAACCAGCTTCAGCTGGAGGGGCCAGTAAGAAAGCCTGAGGATGCATGACAGGTGGTGGTTCAGTACTTCTGCCCAGCTCCCGTCTGGTGCTCCCCAAAGTGGTGACATTCAGAAAGACTTCTGCAGCCAGGAGAAATGCCCTCCACACTGTGTGTGAAGGACTCATTAATCAGTGGCATGGCCCTAAGTCAGTATTTTCCTGTGCCTGGGTCTTGTTTTTTTCACATCTTGAATGGAGAAATGGTTGACCTCAAATGTTGCTTAAAGTTCTAACAGCCTCTGACTGCAAATATCACCTAAAGGCAATGCCAACCTTACTTTGGTACAACAAAATACTAAAGAAATGGTCATGGTCATGTGCCATCACCTGCTTCAGACTGACAATTTCTCAGAATACTATTTCTCAGGATGAACAGGAAGCTGTGTTCACAAAAGGCGTGGTAAGCAAATTTGGAATCAGCCAATGTGCTTTGGGAATTCTCCATTCTAAGCACATGCCTCATCATCTTAAGCCCTTTCAGCAGTTCTGGAAAGTGAGGCTTCTCACTGAGATGACCTGAATGAGGCTTAGCACAAACAGTGTCCCATATTACAGAGCTGACAATGGCAGAATTGGAGTCGAATCTCAAGTCTTGTGCTCTATTCCTGTGAATCAATCATGATGATATTAAGGTCACTTGATGCATAAGACATATGGCCATAGACGTACGGAGAAAGATTGTACAGCTGATTGGTATCACAGACATCACCATTCAACAAGTGAGGACAGTCAGGCCCAGTGTCAGGCTCTGTATCCCAGTAGTTAGACATCAAGTCAAGATAACTGGAGACAGGAAAGCATTTTTAGTGGGAAAATAACCCCAACACAAAATCACAATCATATTGTCATTTTAAGTGAGTGGCAAACCTGATAATTCTGTTTTCAGACGCAGATCCCATTGACCAAGTATTCAGTTAAATGAACTCTTATAGGCCCCTTCTGAAAACAGATACATCCTAATGGCCACAGAAACTTTGCCCACCCACCCTCAGTTTTCTAAACTGGGATCCCAATCAGACCCAAGAAACACAGCACATATTCTGGAAGACATCAGTGATATGGCTTGACCGTGTTCCCATACAAATCGCATCTTGAATTGTAGCTCCCATAATCCCTACATGTCATGGGAGGGATCCGGTGGGAGGTAATTGAATCATGGGGGCAGGTTTTTCCTATGCTGTTCTCATGATAGTGAGTAAGTCTCATGAGATCTGATGGTTTTATAAAGGACAGTTGCCCCGCACACACTCTCTTGCCTGCTGCCATGTGAGATGTGCATTTCTTCTCTTTCCCTTTCTGCCATGATTGTGAGGCTTCCCCAGCCATGTGGAATTGTGAGTTCATTAAGCCTCTTTTTCTTTATAAATTACCCAGTCTTGGGTATGTCTTTGTTAGCAGCATTAGAACAGACTAATACAATCAAGAAACCTAGATGGGAACTTTAAGCCCTGGGCTTTATTGTGCTTGTGGTTTTGGCTTCCTGAGCCATACGCCCACTGAGAGTCTGACTTAGATCTTGGTGATGTGTCCTCTGACTCAGTCCTCACCTAGGGCATCCCAGGCCCAACTTTATAGGTCGTATCAGAGCCTTCAAGACAGCAAAGACACTCTGGCTCCTGTCGTGCCCCCAGCTTTGTCCTGCCTGTCCCTCTCTGGGCCCAGGTCCTTTCCTGCCTCACTTGCAGAGCTCATATATTGTTGTAGTGTGAAGTGCGGCCATCCAGAAGAGTGTTGGCATTCTAAATCAGCACACTGGCTGATTCAGAATTTGTATACCATGCCATTTTTTGAGCACAGCCTCCTGTCCATCCTGAGAAATAGTATTTCAATTGTCAGTGTGAAGGAGGTGATGGCATATGGCCATGACCATTTCTTTAGTATTTTGTGGCACCACAGTAACGTTGGCATTGCCTTTAGGTGGTACTTGCAGAGTCAGACACTGTCAGCTCTGCCTCACTTGTGGAGCTCGTACATTGTTTCCTGCCTCACTGCAGCCGCAGACATGTCCATGTCTGTGGCTCTGCGTGAGGGGAGCTATGTCTGCTGCCTTTTCTATTGGCAATCCTGTTTGTGACCTACTGAAAGGGACTCAGGACTCACAGGAAGGAAGCACATCAGTAAAAGACCACCGAGTCCCTTCCTATCTGAGTAACATCAGATGTAACTTCACTTCTCTGAGCTCCAATGCCTTCATCTGTTGAATGGAGATAAGAATCCTGCCTACTTCAAAGGGATTAAATAAGATGATCATGTCAGGTGCCTGGCATGGTGACCAGCCCCAGTGAGCCCTTGGCGAGTGTTATTACTTATGAATACACTTCCCACACACCTTCACAGAAGTCCTCTCCATAGGGCTCAGGGCTCTTCTATGCACACTACAGCATGCGTTGCCAGGAACAAGAAAGTAAGTAAGACCTCCAGCTTTACTTCATAATAAGAGACAAAATCAAGAAGGACGAAGTGTCATGGAATTGATGGGCATGGTGTTCTTCTCTTTTTTATGACTTTTCTTTTCATTCTGCAGTATTTGTTTCCAAGGCTCACAGTGACCTGAGGCTGCGAGGCCTCATCCAAGGGGCTGATGTGGACCTGCCCTGGGGGGCTGCCCTTTAAGGCCCTGCCACCCTACATTCACCTGGAAACTGGGCAATGTTGGAGGGGATGTCTTTAAAACTAACGGGAGCTGCTGGTCCCCTACCTTGAAACTGACCCAAGGTGATTTAGAAAACTAGTAGGGTTTAGGAAACTAGTCTCTTGGTTAACAGGCTCAGGTTAAGGAGGCATAAAGGGCCTTGCTCCAAGGGATTCTGGGGAAATCTGAGGTCAGTCTGGATACAAAGGAGGATTGTTTGATATTCTGAGCCCACTCAAGAGGAGATCCAAGTGTCCAAAATGCACCAAGCTCTCTATTCCCCTTTTGTGGTGTTATGGAGAATAGCTGGAACCTACATGCAATCTCCTTGAGTGTCTCGGCCTGGCACATGACCCTGGTTGGAAGGCCCCCATCTCTGCCTGAGTAACAAATGCTGGGCTTCCTAGGCACAGGCCTTGGGCTTGACTGCTTTGGGAGTCTCACACATTCCTAGAGGCTACATTTCCACCCTCGGGTTCAGAGTGTTCAAGGTGGATGGTCATTGACAACTCTTCTACAGCCAGGGGGTTTTGATAAGGGAGACTGGGTATGTCTTCGGGCAGGGTCACCCCTGTGGTTTTCTGATAGTTACCATAACGTTCTTCTGAGTGGCTGTGCTTCATACTAAAACAATGTCTAGAAGCTAACTGTTAATGAATTCAGTCTTTAAAATGTGATTCATGCACTGGGAGGTTTCAGGAAGTGAGTATCAAATCATAAAAATGTATGAACACACACACACATGTGCAGGTGTGTGCACACATACTCACTTGTTCATCCTGCAACCATTATGTACAAAACTTACACGAGCTTTCCTTTTTTTTTTTTTTTTTTGAGACAGAGTTTTGCTCTTGTTGCCCAGGCTGGAGTGCAATGGTGGGGGTCTCGGCTCACCACAACCTCAGCCTCCCAGGTTCAAGAGATTCTCCTGCCTCAGCCTCCCGAGTAGCTGGGATTACAAGTATGTGCCACCATACCTGGCTAATTTTGTATTTTTAGTAGAGACAGGGTTTCTCCATTTTGGTCAGGCTGATCTCCAACTCCCGACCTCAGGTGATCCGCCTGCCTGGGCCTCCCAAAGTGCTGGGATTACAAGTGTGAGCCACTGCGCCCGGCCAAGCTTTCCTTTTTAATTCTTTGAGAATCTAGAGGCAAACCAGGTCCCCATTGAGTGTGATGTATATTCAACCTCCTTCCATAGGAAATCTGTCTCTTGGGATGACAACAAGTCCCTGTTTAGGGGCAGCAGCTCCTCAGCAGAGGCAGGCTGAATGGTCTGTAGGTTTGGTTGTGTCAGCCCAGGGTAAGCCTATAGAATCACTGACCTTCAGAGATGAAGGGCACCATGGAGGACACATGCTCCATTTCTTTCATCTTTCAAATGCAGAGAAACAGGCCTAGAGACAGAAATGGACCTGCTGGGGTCTCAGCTACTCTGTGCGGGACCAAACCCGGAACCATCCTCCCTGCTCTGCTAGAACCCTTTCCCTTCACAGCACTTGATGCTCCTCTCAGCTGGCAGATCTTTTCCAGAAGGTTCCATCACCTTACCTCTCTTCCATGATGGAAACAACAAGAAAGTAGGTGGCAGTGATTTCACGTATGTGATTGGCAGGTCCTGGAAAGTGTGTCTTTTTCTCAACGCTCTTTTTCAATGGTCAGATTCTCTTGGGTCAAAACAAAAAAGGTCAAGATCTCTGGATCCTCCTGAAGGTCACAGTCATTCTGCAAAATGGGCCTGACATTGAGAAAATATAGATGTGTCCCCTATCATGGAGAAGCCTTTTCAGATATGAAAAGTTTGCAGGCTTTGGGTCTGAGAATAGCCAAGATAAAACACTTCATAGGTTTCTCATCTATTGTGTAATTTAATCTTCAGCACTAAATTGAGATTCTGAAACTGGGGGAGAGAGACGAACAACACTGGATATTCCGCATTATCCAGTTCTAGGTCACTCTCTGGGTCTGCCTTGGGGTAGTCCTTTGATTTGGGGGCAAGAAAACTTTTTACGCCTCAGCTTCCTCACCTATAGAGAAAAGAAGAAACCAACCACTTCTCAGTGTTGTTCTGAAGATGAGGTACAGTGATGGAAGGAAAACACCCAGGACAGTGCCTGGAAGACTACCAGGAGGGGCTGAGTGAATGTAGTTTCCCACCCTTACCCCTGGGTGGGTGTGGACCTGCCTCTGTGGTTGGGTTGCTTAAGGTTCAGCACTGTGCAGAAGCCGTAGACCCCTCTGAATCCCTCCTGTAAAGTAGATTCTACAGTCTCTACCTAACAGGCACTGAGTCGGAAGAGGGTGAAGGAGAGACATTCAAGAAGCACACTAGGTCTAGAACCTCGGAAAAGACCCAAGGAAAATAAGACTTAACCTGGTGTTTTAGACAAGTCCCAAGGTATTATTGCCCAAGAGGCACTGAGGCTAGTTTGAGAGAGAAAAACCTGTGTCCATGTTTTATAAGAAATTAAATCAGAATGTAGAAAAGCCCAATTCAGTTTCACCCAAATGAGTAGTAATAGTAACTCCATTCCTATTTAAAGCTAGAAAGTACAGCTTTAACAGCTAAAAGGAGGTTGCTGCGGACTGAGAATTACAGAAGAAACTCATTTGATAATCGGTACATTTGCATAGTCTGTTTTACTAGGCAGGATCTGGCCCAAACACAGCCAATTATCACACTTAAATTCTCCAGCATTCAAAGATCCTAGAATTAATATACTTGGTGCTGGGATTGTATATTCCACTGTCTGTTTGTTGAATACACATGTAGGGCACATTTGCCAGGCAGGACACAACTCAGACAGTTGGCACACCTCACCTCTGTCTTGAATAGAAATAGGTCATCTTTCATTGGAGGAGAAAAATCAAGATAGACGATGGCTGCAGAAGTTGAATCTTTGGGAAAAGCACTGATAATTGTCAATGTGGGATGGGAGTGGCTGGGGGCATTCTCTCCCTTTCTCTGACATGAACATCCACCAATGTGGATGTGTCTTTTTGACCCTCCCCAGAGGAGTTACATTTCATGGCTACGCCTCTCCTTATTAGTCATGTTTCATAGCTAATCCTTCCTATGTCACTCTGGTGTTGCAAAGTACAAAATGTTGGACCAGTTTTCTCTTTGAAGTCTGCTATGAAAACCAGGTGTCTTCAAATACATCTTGAAGATTAAGGCAGCCTGTGGTTCCTGGACACCAGCTGTAGAGCAAGTGGCCTATCAACCCAAAGTGAGAGCTACCCATTTCAGCTTTCCAGTATGAAGGCAAGTTGTCTGAATCGTGAAAGGGCAAGGAGTGTTAACCTTAGGGCCAGAAGGATGGTAGCTCCTGGAAAGCAACTGAGGAGCAGAAAGACACTCAATAGAAGTGTAATTGAAGGATTTTTTTTTTCTTTTCTCCTACACTTAAATAGTTTGCTACACTTAAATAGTTACTTAGTGTTAACATGAATATTTTGCTCCCAACTCTGCAGCAGGGCCAGCTGTCTATGGGTGTGGACACCCATTGGAAGACAATCCAGTGACCAGCTGCTTGCCTTAGAATCTGCCTCCACTTTATTCTGAAATTTCCAACACCAGACTTGTCTTGGAGATTGGGGTAGTAGTAGCCTCAGAAGCAGCTGTTAAAATGCACAAATGCTAATTGGGACGTAGCACCCATTAGCACTGTCACAAAGATTGAATTATCAAAATAGCTATTTTAACTCTTCTGAGGCCATGGACTTTGGAATCTTTAAAAAGCCAAATCAAATGGGAACTTTAGAAAATATCTGGTCTAGATTTTATATTTGAGGAACTTGAGGCCCAGAGAGGTTAAGTGACTTATTCAAGGTCACCAGCAAATCAGTGGCAGAGATGGAGCTGCAGCCCAGGTTTCACCAGGTGCTTGTTCCTGGAATCTTCTAGTCTATAAGCCCTTTGTCTTGCAGATGAGAAAACCAGAGTTCACACATGAGAGGTAACTGGACAAGCCTGGACTCAAACTGAATTCCTCAGATTATCTGTCCAATATCTATCACATTATCCCTTTTTTTCTTATTCCCATGGCTTTGGGGAGAGGATGAAATAAGAGGTGGTTGAACGTTTTGTGTCTTGGCATCTTCCATTAATCCATAAGTCAGCTTTGAGAGCCCACCATGTGCAAAGTTCTTCAGCCACTTTGGAGAGTAGACAATGAGCAAGGAAGGGGAAGAAAAGCTGAGTGGTCCATGTACCCTAAAAGTGGGGCAAATGTGGAATCACTGGACAGAAAGAGTCTGCCTAGAGAAGCTCAACAAAGTACAAAACATCCCAGGGCATGGGCCCTTCCTGCCTCCCTTTTCTCTCTCTCCTTACCCAGGGACCCTCCCCAATCACTCCCCAAGAGAAAATAAACCCTGATTCACTGTCATCGCCTTGGCCCTCTTCTCTGGACAGGAGATTGAAGGGTAGATTATAGGGCTGGCAAAGATTATATGAGGAAACTGCAGTTCCCTGTGGCCTTTCTCTTATCAATCAGAAAGGACAGGGTCTGGCTAGCATTTTTCAGAGCATCCATTATGGACCAGGTCCATTTTTTCATAGGCAGTACATTTTTTTATTATTTTTTATTATTTTTAATTTAAGTTCTGAGGTACAAGTGCAGAACATGTAGATTTGTTACATAGGTATATGTGTACCATGGTGGTTTGCTGCACCTATCAACCCATCACCTAAGTTTTTAAATTTTTTTTATTTATGCATTTTTTCTTTTTTCACGGAAAAGGGCAAGCAGGTTGTATTTCTGGCCAGGCATGGAAAAGGAGAGAGCACTTGCTCTAAAGACAGCTTCTCCCAGAGCAGTGGGAAGCTGGGGAATGTTACAGGGTTAGACGTGGGTCAGAGGCTATGTAAGCTTGTGGGGAAAAACTTCAGACACGCAGGTGCAGATCAAGAACACGTGTGCAGAAAGTGGCAGTGATTCTCTTCTATGGGTGGGAACTTTTGCATTATAATGATATGCTAATGATCTAAATGTGACAGGGGCCACTGGTTCTGGTTTGCTCTGGTTTTGTGCAGGCCTTATCTTCCTCTGCAAAACGTCCTGAAGTTCCCAGGCCATCTGGAGTTTTTTGTTTTTTTTTTAATACTTTAAGTTCTGGGATACATGTGCAGAACGTGCAGGTTTGTTACATAGGTATACACGTGCCATGGTGGTTTGCTGCACCCATCAAGCTGTCATCTACATTAGGTATTTCTCCTAATGCTATCCCTCCCCTATCCCCCCACCCCCAGACAGGCCCTGGTGTGTGATGTTTCTCTCCCTGTGTCCACATGTTCTCATTGTTCACCTCCCACTTATGAGTGAGAACATGCGGTATTTGGTTTTCTGTTCCTGTGTTACTTTGCTGAGAATGATGGTTTCCAGCTGCATCCATGTCCCTGCAAAGGACATGAACTCATCATTTTTTATAGCTGCATAATATTCCATGATGTATATATGCCACATTTTCTTTATCCAGTCTATCATTGATGGGCATTTGGGTTGGTTCCAAGTCTTTGCTATTGTGAACAGTGCTGTAATAAACATATATAGGCATGTGCCTGTATAGGAGAATAATTTATAAACCTTTGGGTATATACCCAGTAATGGGATTCCTGGGTCAAATGGTGTTTCTGGTTCTAGATCCTTGAGGAATCACCACCCTGTCTTCCACAATGGTTGAACTAATTTACACTCCCACCAACAGTGTAAAAGCGTTTCTATTTCTATTTCTCCACAGCCTCACCAGCATCTGTTGCTTCCTTTTTAATGATCACCATTCTAACTGGTGTGAGATGGCATCTCATTGTGGTTTTGATTTGCATTTCTCTAGTGACCCGTGATGATGAGCTTTTTCTCATATGTTTATTGGCCACATAACTCTTCTTTTGAGAAGTGTCCTTATCTTTTGCCCACTTTTTGATGGGGTTGTTTGTTTTTCTTATAAATTTGTTTAAGCTCTTTGTAGATACTAGATATTAGCCCTTTGTCGGGTGGATAGATTGCAAACATTTTCTCCCATTCTGTAGGTTGCCTGTTTACTCTGACCCATCATCTAGGTTGTAAGCCCTGCATACATTAGATATTTGTAGAGAGTGTGTTTTACCACCAGTTCTTACAGCCAACTTGAGTGGTAATTATCAGCCCAATGTACAGGTGAGGGAATTAAGGGACAGAGTGGTGAGTTTTCTTGCTCGGAGTCACCGGGCTGGTAAAAGTAGTGCCAGACTTGGACTCAGGCCTCGTGCGTTGCTTGCGCAGGCTCTGCCTACTCACCCTCAGGCCCTCTCTGTGTCTTCAGGTAACTTCACAAGATGCAGAGCTTCCCACCATTCAACCTGTTAGTTAGCTCTGCTTTTTACCTGCCTTCTCTGAGAACATCTCCCATAATATGAGTTACAGAAAGGGCACATTTTACTCTCTTAGGCCCCTTTTCACCAATACAGAGCCCCGTGGTATTGACAACTGATCTCCCCTGGACAGGGCAAAGGGTGTGGAGGAGATGAAGGCCAGCCTCCTAGTGTGGAGTGGAGGGGGCTGAAAAGCCACATTTGGGAAATGGTTTGTTCCACTGATCCTTGGCTCTTATTGCAGGTCTGGAGTGCAGCTTTGACTTCCCCTGTGAGCTGGAATATTCCCCTCCACTGCATGACCTCAGGAACCAGAGCTGGTCCTGGCGCCGTGTTCCCTCCGAGGAGGCCTCCCAGATGGACTTGCTGGATGGGCCTGAGGCAGAGCGTTCTAAGGAGATGCCCAGAGGTAAGGGAGAGACCACTGGTGATGTCGTGGGTGGGTCAGGGCCAGGCTGGAATGCCTGTTTCTGTTTGAATTGATGAGACTTCACCCCTGTTCTGCTCTGTTTCCGTTGAAACCTGCTTTTAATATCTGTGCCTTTCCATGGCTTCTTTGGCCATGCAAGGAAGGGAGGAAGACAAGTCCCATCTCAAGTTCAGCCCAACCCTTTATTCTTTAACAAGTAATAAAAGTAGGGTTTCATAACTCTCCTCCATGCAGATTTCCCTGTAAGAGAAAGTGCTGATCGGTATTTGAAATGGGGTTGCCAGATAAAATACAAGATACCTCATTAAATTTGAATTTCAGATGAACAGCAAATGATTTTTTAGTATAAGTGTTTCTCATGCAATAGTTGGAACACACTTAAACTAAAAACTATTCCAATTATACAAAACAATTCAAATGTAATTGAGTGTCCTGCATTTTTATTTTTACTGCCAAATCTGGCAATCCTAATTTGGAAGGTATTGTAGAACTGGCTTAAATGTTTGTTTCAAAGCCATTCATAAATACTTAAGTGACATGTTTGCTTGGTGTGATGCTTTCTGTGGCCCTGAGCTGTTTATGAATGTCCTCTTCTTTATTATCAGGCCTAGGAAAGGTAGGCTCAGAGGAAAGTAGTGGGCAGTTGTTAAATTGTGCTGAGTTTCTTGGAGAGAGATATGGAGGCAGTAAGCCCTGGTCTAGTTTTATGTCTCACCAAGCCAAATCTTAGGGCTCCCAATGTCTTGAACCCAGAAAACTCTACTGACTCAGAATTGAAAGCCTATGTTCCTGGCTTTTAGGAAGAAGTAATAACTGAAATGGCAATGGGCTTATTGGACATTCAGGGTAGTTTTTTCAGTTTGCAAAGCACTCCCACCTACACTATCTCATTGGATTTCAATGAGAGAGGCAGGGCAGAGAAGAAAACTAGTGCTCAGAGAGGGTGAGTGACTTGCCCAACATCACACAACATGTACATGTGAGTCTGGGTCTAAATACCTGCTGTGATGAGTCCTAGACAAGGGTACTGTCCACCACATCATGCTTCTGTCTTTGTAGCAAGACCAGGACCAGAGTGTGCTCTGTGGCCAGGTTCTTGACAGAGATCATCTCAGGCTCATGCTACTAGGGAGTCTAACAGGTCAGATCTGTTAAGCTGATGAGGGAGATTGAAGGTGGCACAAAAACAACTAATGCTCTCAGGCTTATACCTCAGTCTCTACCTTGTCATCAAAGAACCAAAAGAGACTTTCCTTTCTATACACTTTCCTGGGCTGACTTTTTGTCTTTATAACTCTTTTGGGATTGCTTGACCTTGACTTATATTTTAAGCTGCTTTTATCTGGATTTTGATAGGTATTGTAGTGTGTGTGTGTGTGTGTGTGTGTGTGTGTGTGTGTGTGTGTGTGTGTAGGTGAATGCTCTTAACTAGAAAGTGCATCAGAATTCTTCTGGAGAACTAATGGAAAACACTGCCTAGATCCTATAACCTGAGATTCTGATTCAGTAGATCTGAGATGGAGACTACGTATCTGTGTATTTTACATCTTTACTAGGAAATTTAGCAAAAAGTAGATATATGCATGCATAGATTAGAGATTACAACAAAACCAACAACACTTGCATTCTCACTGCCAAAAAGCTGAAGAATCTGAACATTATCAGTCTTTTTGGGGTTTCCTCTATCCCACCTAGATCACAAACTTTTCCTCACCCTCCAAAGTAACCACTCTCCTATATGTTGTGTGAATCACTTATTTGCTCTTTTTCATGGCTATACTACCTATGTATATAGCTCCAAACAACATATTGACTAGGTTTGCATGTTTTCAGCCTTGTATATAAATGGGATTATACTGTCTTTGATCTGTTCACTTTGATAGATGTAGCTGTGATTCATTTGCTTTTGGTACTATATTCATCCTTTGCATAAAAATACACAATTGATCTCTTCTACTGTCATTGAACATTTGAATTATTTCCAGGTTCTTGCTATCGCCATCAACACTATTGTAAACATTTTTGTACATCTCTCTTGGTACACATGTTCAAGATTTTATCTAGAACAGAGACCCCTAACCCCCAGGCTGCAGACTGGTACCTGTCCAAGGCCTGTTAGGAATGGGATGCATAGCTGGAGGTGAGTAGCAAGCGAGCCAGCATTACTACCTGAGCTCCGCCTCCTGTCAGATCAGCTGCTGCATTAGATTCTTATAGGAATGTGAATCTTATTGTGTACTCTGCACACACACGGACTGTGCATGCAGGGGATCTAGGTTGAGTGCTTCTTATGAGAATCTAATGCCTGATGATCTGAGGTGGAACATTTTCATCCCAAAACCATCTGTGGGAAAAATGTCTTCCAAGAAACTAGTCCTTGGTGCCAAAAAGGTTGGGGACCATTGCTCTAGAGCATGTAACTAAGAGTGGAATTGCTGGGTGAGAGGGTCAGTGCATCTTCCATTTCACTGGTTAATGCCAGTCTATTTTCCAACGTGGTTGCACCAATTTGTACTCCCACTAGTGATATATTGGTATTCCTCCCCATGGCTTTACATCCTCATCAATATCTGCTATTGCCAGACTATATTTTTTTATCTGTCTGGCGAATGAAATACAGTATCCCATTGCAGCTTCAATTTTCATGGAAGTCTGTTTTATTTTATTTTTCATAAGTTTCTTGGGTGATTCTGAGGCATAGCTGGGCTTGTAATACTGTTGACTTACTCTCATTCAGACTTACTCCCATTCAGCCACCCCTAGGACTATCTCCAGAGTCCAACGTTTAACCTCTAGAAACAAGTATTTTTGGTCACTACAGATTTTTTAAAAATTTATATTCCAGGAGTGGAATTGTAATTACAGTTCAGTGAGATCAAGAGAGAGGGACAAGTGGAAATTTTGTTCTTCGTGAATTCCACTGATGGTACGCAGTTACACATTATAACTTTGAAAGTTTGTGCTTTAAAAAAAATTTTAAACAATGCCAATACATTGTGCATTTCACTTGGTGACCTGTTTCTCCTCTTCCACCTGTGATTGCTGACATGAGCACATTATACTGAGTGCTGTGAGAAAACAAAAAAGAAGGGGAAGAGGAGACAAGGAAGAAAATAAATAAATTTTTACTTCTTAGCATTCCTTAGCATGGAAACATATCAATGCCTTTTGTTTTTATGAAGCTGGATCCCAAGGGTCAGTGCACACACTGAATATGAAACTTTCCCATTAGATGAATCAGAATTGGAATATCCATTTATTTAAAGTAAATGTTGTCAACTTCCATTGCTCTGAAAAGTCATCACTGTTAGCATCAGGTAGTAGTTCGCAATACTAAGGATGGTGGTATGAACAACCATAGCAAAAGCTGCTGTGGATACACCAGACTCCTTTACCAAGCTCTTTCATGAACGAGCACATCCAAACATAGCTTAAGAGAGGCTTACCACTGTCAGAAACTTCTAATTTTTCTGGGGTCTAATGGAGGGGTCTGTACTCACACAGCATGGATCAGTCATGGAAACAAGGAGATGAGCCTCCCAGCCCTCCCAGAAACTCCACTGCTTCAGTAATGACACTGAGAGGTGTTTGGAGCTTTCAGGAGTGGGTCATTCATCACTTTTCTAGTCAATTCTTTACACCACTACCTTTCCCTGAAGTAGCATTGTTCCTCATGAAGCAGCCTACTGTAATAAACTCCCTTGACCTTCAGGGAAAGAAGTGAAGGTAAAGGAAGAGAAAGCAACCTGTCCATTCGGCACAATGGCCAAGCAGGGTCCTATATTCCAATCCTAACTCCCAGAGCTTTAGAGTCTCAGTTTCTCGGTCATTTTGGCAGAAAGGGTGCTGGCGGTGATGATGAGAAGCGGGGATGGGTTGCCTTTAGTATGATGTAGTCACTATTTTGTTTTCTAACTCAATATTCATGGGTCAGAGAGTATTTAGATGCTATTGCAATATTTCTTGTCAGGTATAGAAGGGCCAGAAAAAGGCAGCAAGATGGTACCAATCAAAGATAATGAACTGTAAGTGTATAAATCCTGAATGATTTTAATTTATGGCCCCTGTAGCTGAGAATAATAAGGAAGATACAATTCAGAGCAGCAAGATAATAAAAAGTGATCATTTTGATGGAACATAATATTATGAATGAATAAAATCTTGAAGAACCATCAGATCAAGGCATTCTGTGACTTTTTAAGAAGTGCCAGGGGCCATGTTGACGTCTAACTGCTTCCGGTGTTTTGGAATGTAGTCAAGGTATTTTTCTTCTCCAGCAAGGCAGGATTTTACTCTGTAGCACGAATCCTGGCTTAAAAATGGAAAACATACTCTCGCCCCATCCACAGAGCCCCGTCCCCAGCGCCTCACTCCCAGGCACACACAGGAAAGATGGAAGCAGACTCCACAGTGAGGAGGCTCCTATTCTTCCTGGATCGGCTCGACTCTCTCCCAGTGCTCCGACTCTCAGGTTTTTGCTTTGATTTGTTTTGTTTTGGTGGAGGGTCTGGATGCAGCACTGCTACTGAGGTTCTTCTGTTCATCAAGATGGCTTCGTTTTCAAAAGGTGGTGAAACACCGTCCTGGAGCCCTGGAGTGGCTAAGGATGCTTTCACACATGACTAGGGTATTGCAACACCAGGATGGGGTCATTCAAACTTTTGATGCACTCCTGTCGTACCCTTGTGTATTCGTTTCCTGTGGCTGTTTTAACACATTCTTACGAACCGGATGGCTTAAACAACAGAAATTCATTCTCTCCTCATTCTAGAAGTCAAGAGTATGAAATCAAGATGTCTGCAGGGTTAGTACCTTCCGGAGGCTGTGAAGGGAAATCCTTTCCATGCCCCACTCCTAGCTTCTGGTGTTGCCAGGAATCCTTGGCATTCCTTAGCTTGTAGATGTCTTACTCCAAACTCTTCCTCTGTCATCACATGGCATGCCTCCTGTGTCTCTGTCTGAAATCTGTGTCTTAATGGGACATATGTTATTAGATTGAAGGTCTACCTTTAAGTCCAGCATGATCTCATTCTGGGATGCTTGATAACATCTGCAAATACTCTATTTTCAAATCAGGTCATCTTTACAGGTACTCTGGGGTTAGGATTTGGACAGATCCCCTGGGAGCCACTCTTCAGCCCACTATGCCTTGGTTTTTCTCCCGCTGTGTCTGGGTTGGCATGTGGATCCCATGCACCTGTGGACTGTGAATTCTCAGACCCTTCAGGAAGTCTGATTAGACAGGTTCAGAGGAGCCCAGATTCATGCCAGCATTTCTCATCCTTTCTTCAATTTCTTCCCCCACCCCAAAAGTTTGCCATATTCTTAAAAAGGTCCCTGAACACTTCTCAAGTGAACTGTATCCCAGGAGTAGCAGGGACCTGAGTCACCTTTTGAGCTGCAGGTGCAGGCTTTGTGGGAAAACCCTCTCAGGATATAGCCTCCTTTGCACCCACAGTCACTGCAGGCTGCAAATAAGTGGCTGAGTTGACTCTGAGTCTTGCCTCTGACTCCTGATCTTTTGAGGCATTGATAGGCTACTGGAATGATAAAGGGCTGCCCAGCATTTCCTCCTTCATCAGTGAAACTCATCGTTAGCCAACCCATTTCTGCCTTCAGGCTTCATTTGCTGATTGGTGGGGACCTCTGATACCTACATGCGAATGGGTTTACCACTCTTCCTGGAGAGCAAGTACCATAGGTGAGGAAGGGTAGGAGGTGTCCTTACAGACGAGGACAGGCTCTCAGTAAGATGGAGACAGACGACCTTCAGAGCTGGAGAATCACTGATCTTTATCCCGAGAGCGCTGCCGTTGTCCCTGCTCTGCACCACTGCAGAGTGAAATGTGCTAATGCAGGCTTCAAGTCCGGCATTTACGGCCCACAGGGTTCAGTGGTCACCCTGAAGTTCATCTGATTAATGGGAGTCAATAATTATACATTTCACTTTGTCTGTAGGAACAGCCTTTAGCAAACCTCTTGTTTTAGAAGAATGTTGAAGTTGGGGAAACAGGAGAGGTAAGAAAACTGAAATAGAAGAAAAATGTAATCGGAGTGACTGCTGATCACACACACGGAAATGCAGACACATACTCACAGGCCGAACAATGTTCCTTTCTTTTCACTTGTTTCAAACCGGATGATCTAAACTGGGATTGTCCTTGCCTGGTATTCACAGGCTGCAGCTCCCCAGAGCTCCCTTCCTTTGCTGCTCTGTTCATGGCCAAGTTTATACTTTAAGTCAATGGTCTCCAAACTTTATTTTGTTGTATGCCCCATCGGTAAAATTTTTGAGCATGTACTCCTACCATGTTATATTCATCAATTATATGCACTTTTATGTGCCTAATTGTATAATACTATTTATTAGCAAAGGTTTTTCTTTTCTTTTTTAGATAAAATAAATATAATTAGAGCCACACATCTGTCCTCTATAAATGGAATCAGACTTCCTTGTTTGTTAAGTCATCTCACCCTGGCCCAAAGGTTCCCAATATCTCTGTCCCTTTTCCAGTCCTTTAAGGAGCATTTCTGGGGCAGGGTTCTCCCTGTCCACTCTCTTCCCATTACATGGGCTGTGCTGGCCAGGGACTCCTTCACCAGGAAGGCCTCACACACAGCTCTAGCCCCTGTGTTCCCTCTTAAGTTTCAAAGACCTTTATCCTCTTTTCTCAGAATCTGCATCGTTTGGAGAGGAAAGAGATAACTTCTTGGTTGAGTGCTACTGACAACACTAACTCTCCAAAGTCAAGAGATATCTTTATAGAAATTCATGTTTTCATTTCAACTGACATACCTAAGATACAGGCTGCAACCAATATTTCCTACTGGCTTATCTAAAAAACTATCTTGGTGCTGTTTATGATGGTGAAAACTAGAAATAATTTAAATGCCTAAAATAAGGAATTAATTACATAAAATACAGTATACCTAAAATATTATAACACAATTACAGGTATACTTTGTAAAAATATTGAATAATATGGGGAAGTATTTGGAACCTATTATAAAAAGCAAGTTAAAGAATGTGTGTAGTAGAAGTTGTTTGTAAAAGAAAAAAACACTAAGTACCTAAGGAAAAAGTCCATAAGGAAATATACCAACATAGTAGCAGAAGTTATTTCTAGATAGATTAATTATTAGTGATTTTCATTTCCTTCTGTTGCTTTTGCTATTTTCCAAATTTGAGTTCATTAACATGTATTATTTTTATAATAAGATAAAACATGCTATTATTTTTAATACAAAGGGATCAAAAATTCTCATTCGAGACTGTATTGAGTTATTCTATTGAGTTCTATTCTATTATTCTATTCTATATGTATTCTATTGAGTTATCTTAGACTTTGGGGGAAAAATGTTAACTATTTTGTGCCACAACCACAGTCAAAAAAGCCCATCCAAAAATTCTGGCTAGGATGCAGTAGGCAAGCAGACAGACAAGCAGGTTATTTTCCTGCCTGCCTGCCTAGGGACAGAACATTGGCAGCTGGTATGGGCTCCCAAGTCCAGAGCACCCCATCCCCTACCTCTTTCTGCTTGGCTTATCCTTGAAGGGTAGGAAGAGGGAAATGTGGAAAATAAGTGTGCAGTAGGCTCAGGAATATACCCAGCAGCCAAATCCAGCATCTAAGTAAGAGTACAGAAACACGCCCACTTCAGTTCAATTTTTGCCCCTGCAGACTTACCAAGAGGGCTCTGTGTGCTCATGCTTTTCATTTGAGCATGATTTCTCATCACACTAAGGTCACTGGGTGGATGTGTGGCCTTTTATCCCTGCCCGTCTTCTGGAATTCACCAGGAAAGCCCACATTAGTTCTCTGGTTCTGTTTACAGAAGCATGTCACTTGTCTCTCAAGCAATATGGTCCCTGGCCCTTAGATCTGGACCCTTGAGCAATCACATCAACAAGTTGTGGCGTGTGATTCTTTCCATCTAATGTGATTCTGATACAACTAGCAGCTGGAGTTTGGGCTCCTGAGAAAGGTTGCCTTAATGAGTGGCATTCTTGCCTCAGGGGTGGAACTTCCAGGGAAGTATTATTCACCTCCCCATCAGGACAGGCCTCTCCTGGGGTGCTGGGATGGATTATAGATGTCCAGTGAACATGGAAACCCTCCTAACTGAACCTCATGGGTCTGCCCACAGGGAGATGGGGAGCTAGGCATGTGGAGCAAGGAAAGAAGGACTGGCTGGGGAAGCAGAGGCCTGGCTCTGGTCCCAGCTCTGCCATTAGGAGCATCACTTTACTTCTCTGGGTCTTGGCTTCCTCATCTGTTAGGTAATAGACTAGATGGTCAATAAGGCCATTTCCTGCTCTAAGACAAGGGTTAGGCATATGCAATACAAATGATGGCCAAATACCTGGCACAAAACCTGTGAGGCACAGAAATCTCTACCAGCCCAGAGAGAGAGAGACCCACCTCCTAAGGTTTGGCCATGGTTTCTGGAATCTAAACAGCCCAATGATTCAGGTCACCCTTTGTACCACAGTGCCAAGATAGGATCATTGCCTCCAGAAACCCTAGTATTTTCTCTGGAGGAGGGAAAGAGGAACTCCTGGCCCATCATAGCAGCTGAACTTGTCAGATTAGATTCCAGAGGTTTGGGAGCCTGAGAAGGGATCATAGCACAAAACTAAAAACTAGTATTGGCAAATTAATGCTTCCTCCAGCCCCCAACAAGATGTCCCAATCTCTAGAACCTGTGAAGATGTTACTTTATAGGGCAAAAGAAACTTTGCAGATGAGATTGTCTTGGATGATCTGGGTTGACCTAGTGGAATCACAGGCGGTCCTTAAAAGGGAAGGAGGAAGGCGGGAGAGTCAGTGTCAGAGAAGGAATGTGAAGAAGGAAGCAAAGATCAGAGAGAGATGGAGATTTAAGGAGGTTACATTGCTGGCTTTGAAAATGGAGGAAGAAGCCATGAGAGGAAGAATAGAGGTGGCTTCTAAGGGCTGGAAAAGAAGAGGACATGGATTCTACCTGGAAGCTCATCTGGAAGGAACGCAGTTCTACCAACCCATTTTATACTTCTGACCTGCAGAACCAAAAGATAATATAGTTGTGTCATTTTCAGCCTCCTACTTTCTGGTAACTTGTTACTGCAGCAATAGGATACTAACACAGCTGGTCTTGACCAAGTTGGCATGAAAATTGACATCCTCTTGGGGTCAGGGCCTTGGCTTACCTGGGACATGATTCTAGAAGGATCAGGGCTGAGAAGACTTCAAGACAAACTGACTTAGATACATTGAAGGTATCCAGTGAATTGTGGCTGAAAATGCAGTCCTTAAACTGTCTCCTCCACTGTAAACAGAATAAACTTCTCTATGGACAGAAATGGGACAGAAATACCCAAGAGGACAAGAGCTGAGGCCAGAAATAAGGAGATGCATCTGGGAGTTTGGCTCTTGTAGGGCAAGAAGTACCGAAAGTACCCCCAGGGAGGGTCCCGGAGAAGGCCAGTTGCTAGAAATGTGGTACCTGGGATAAGGCTACTACTTTACCTGTGGAGAGAGCCTGAAAGAGCTGTAACAGCTGCCAAGAGCTTGGTTTCTATGAAGCTCCTGTCTGGGGTGGTTGGAGGAGGCAGTGAAACTACACACACACGGGTTGGGGTGAGCTGCCAACTGGCTCAGAAATAAGCCCTGTTTTCTGTCCCAAATGAAACTGGTAAGAGTTGCAGACTGTAAAGTGCTTCTCCAGCCATAGTCACAATTGATTCCTATAACATAGCAAGATAAGTATTATCAGTATTCCTAATTTATAGATGATAACCTAAGATGAACTGGTAAGTTTCAAAGAGAGGAAACTGAGTCTTATTCATTGCAGTGTTCCAAGAGCCTAGCCTAAGCCTCAGTATAAAATAGGCATTCATTAAATATTTCTTGACCTATAGTTAGAAGCTTGGAGAGATGAAGTAAGAGGTTCAAATCTGCAAAGTCAGTATATTGCAGAATCAGATACTCAATTCCAGTTTTTGAACACCCAGTCTTAACATTCTAACCATTACGACAAGCTCTTCTTAAAGCACAATGTTTCCCAGGCCTGTGCCCACAGAAGACTCACCCTCATTAGATATCTGGCAGTATATTCAGAAGTTCGGGGCGTCACCCAGATACCAGTGATACTGGGGTATCCGCTTTGTTCTATGACACAACCAAATTACATCAATTGGGGTGTCTGGAAGTGCAGTGTCTTTGGAGGGGTCTTGGGAAGCCCACTGTTACCTGTGTCTTCTTTGCAGATGGCCGGGTTGAGGGGTGCTGCCCAAGGCAGCTGCAGCCTAAAACTTACCATCCATCCCGGCCACACAGAGATGCAATCCATGTGAGGAAGTGGAATTGGTTACTGCACCAGCTAAGCTGTTTATGGCTTCCCTGCCCTTTTAGAAATGGAAGGCGCACTGTGCTGAGAGTTGAGTGCTGGGTTGGCCATTGGTTGACACGTGACTTCAGACCTCAGTCTCTTAATTGGTGAATTGAGTGGGTGGGACTAGATCATCTATGAAAGAATGTGGAGCTGTCTTTTTGCTTTCCTTACTTCCTCGTGTTAAGAAGTTTTTATTAGTGTTATCTGAGTTTTTTAGCCTCACTGATTTCTATATATCAAATAATATAGATAAGACACATCCTAAAGAAAAATGGGCTCTGCTTAAGAAAAGCCATGAACCACTCTGAATTTATGCTTGAAGAGATTTGAAAGAAAGCCAGGACCTTGCAAAAAAGAATAAAATAAAATTCTCTTGAATGGGGATAACTACAGAATTATTCTACTTAGAGTGGAAAGATAATCTTTACTCATTCAAGATGGAGAAAGACTGGTTCAATGTA
Source organism: Papio anubis (assembly GCF_008728515.1). NCBI lineage: Eukaryota > Metazoa > Chordata > Mammalia > Primates > Cercopithecidae > Papio > Papio anubis. The sequence continues at coordinate 29,491,736 of NC_044989.1, read as the reverse complement.
AGTTGAAGAGGGATCTGGGGGTCATTTTACCTCTGTGGCTCCCTTTCCTGACTTGTTATAAAAATCAGTCGAAATAATGCACAAGAGACCATTCTGTAAACAGGAAAATGGCATAGTAGAGTAACATGCAGCCCTGCCTGACAGCAGCCATCCAGCCACAGCAGGCTGAAGCAAGCGGTGCTTCTCTGTCTTGGTGTAAGGATCTTGACCCTACAAAACAGGCTTATTGGGCCCAGGCATTCACATATAACATCATATCTGGGCGGCGTGGGGGGGTGGGTTAAACTCAGGAATTTTGGACATGACAAAGGATATGCTAAGAATGAGGAGCCCTCACCTGAGGCAGTAATCATGCACATTTACAAATGGAAGTGCAGCAAGCTTGAAAGAATACATACACAGGGCTTCAGATCTCATTGTCCAGCTCTTTCTGCTAAGTGATTGGTGAGGACCTTTAACCCGCATGGCAAAGGCTGTGGTCAGGTTATTCTTATCTAATGCATTATGGTCCACTTTGAGTTTTCTCCATCTTGCTTTGGGATCCTTACTACTGATTGCTAGTCATGCTTTTTTTTTTTTTTCTTTCTTGAGACAGAGTCTTACTCTGTCACCCAGGCTGGAGTGCAGTGATGCCATCTCAGTTCACTGTAACCTCTGCCTCCTGGGTTCAAGCGACTCTCCTGCCTCTGCTTCCCAAGTAGCTGGGACTACAGGTGCATGCCACCACACCCAGCTAATTTTTGTATTTTTAGTGGAGATGGGGTTTCATCATGTTGACCAGGCTGGTCTCAAACTCCTGACCTCAAGTGATCCTCCTGCCTTGGTCTACCAAAGTGCTGGGATTACAGGTGTGAGCCACCATGCCCAGCTTTCATGCTTGATCAAAGTACATGTGTTGAGTAATACTCCTTTCCTAATTGATTCTTGTGGAAGCTGTTATTATTTGGAAATATGCAAGATGCTGTATTTACTTGTTAATGAAACTAATAGCATACATAGTGTGGCAGCTCCCTGTGTCTCTTTTCTGGAGCACCCTGACCTGTATCTGTGTTATATTTGGCAACTTCCTTCTTTCTGTTGTGATCAGCATTTAGAGGCTGCACCTAGAGGCAATAAAAGAGGTATTTGAAATATTGTGCTAAGAATGATGAATTATTCTTAGGTAAGGTACCTACAATGACAATAGTCTTTCGATTATATATTGCCATGACGCTAAAGTAGATAGACATTAAATTTACTTCTGCAACAACAGCTTACAATGCCCCTGTTTAATCCCCTTATCTCCAACATTACTTCAGCTAAACAAACATAAAGTATTATTAAAGTATCATTATGTAGGTTAAATAATCTTCCTCTCCTAAGATTTATTCTTCTTCATTTATTAAGACAATACACTGATACCCAAAGGAATTCATTCTATAGTGGTATGTACCCAGGCAGTGCAGTGTGGGAGAACTCTGTACAGTCACTGCTATCTCTCCCATGTCCAAGTTCCAAACACAGATTATATCCTATTTGGAGCCTTTAACTATAAAATAGGTCAGAGCACTGGGAATATTAAAAAATAGAGTCATCAAAATAATTAATGCTTTCAAAATGAGGATTTGAGAGAAGACAGGAGTCTCAGTGCTTTTGGCTAGGCAGTTCTCTAGAGAGAACCCATAGTTGCCCAGCCCTCAAATGAGTGCTTCATTCATTTCTCTCACTTTTGCTGTATGTTACTTTTCCATCTCTCTCCTATCCCCGTGTTCTCTCTTCCTCTTCCCTCCTCAATCTCTTTGCCCTCGAAAGCCTGAAGTATTCTTCCTATCAACAACTCTGGAAATGGAATAGGCAGAACCAGCAAGATTGGCTGACATACAGAACGAATGGGCTGGCCCTACTAATAAAAACAAATTCAGACACCTGTTGGTCTTTTGTGTGATGCATATTTAAGGACAAATTTAAGAAACATTGCTTTCTAGAGAAACAAGCTTAATTGTCTAAATTAATAAGAGAGGTGAATTCCAGAAGCCTGTGAGAATGAAGAAAGTATTACATTGAGTAATATTTTTTAAGTAAACTGGATCAACTGGGTTCTGTGCTCCTGAGATCAAAGACAGGATGAAAACTCAGTGTCCTTTGGAAGGAAATCAGGTGTCCAGGTGGAGTGAAATAAAGATGAGGTTGAGGGGGAAAGGGGCAATGTGCATGTCCAATGGGGTTGTAGGTGAAAGTGATCATCTCAGAGGGAAGTAGGATGGGGCTGGGATAGGGCAAGAACTACTCTACTAGTCTGAGGTTCCATTTATGACTGCATATATTCCCAATGGAGATGGGACAGAGTCTGAGGTAGCCACAGCCTTTTAGCCAGTCCTAAGGTTGTGTATATGCAGAGCAGACACGCAAGAACTCAACAGCCTGAACATTAAACTGCATTCCTCCTCCAAATTTTTAAGACCTGACATACACAAAAATAAGAAAAGAAATGCATTATCTTACCTATACACAGATCTATTGACAGATGACAGAAGTCTTACTGACTTAAGGAGTATAAGAACATCATCTATAAAAACATTTGCCAGTCACTAAGGAACTACCCATAGAAATCCAGGCTTAAAAATCAAAACAGCTGGGTATGGCGGCACATGCCTGTAGTCCCAGCTACTCGAGCGGCTGAGGCAGAAAGGATGCTTACACCCAGGAGATCTAAGCTGTAGTGTGCTATGCTGATAAGTGTCTGCACTGAGTTTGGCATCAATATGGTGACCTCCCAGGAGCAAGGGACTACCAGGTTGCCTAAAGAAGGATGAACTGGATGGGTTGTAAACAAAGCAGGTCAAAACTACTTTGCTGATCAGTAGTGAGATCATGCCTATGAATAGCCCCTGCACTCCAGCCTGGGCAACATAGCAAGACCCCATCTCTTTTTTATTAAAAAAGTAAAAATAAAAATATGCACCAGAAAAAGAATCAACAGAGACATCAGCCTCCACACACCGTGGGGAAGACAGACTTCACAGATAGAACCCAGCCAACATACTAAATGAAGAAACAAAACTAACAAAGATAGCAAAATAAAACAACTATAAGAACAAGAAAAGAACCTGTGGCCGTCTTCAGGGGGAAATATCAGAATCCAGAATTGCTGTAATATATTATCCAAAATGTTCAGTTTTAGCAAAAATGAGAATATATGCAAAGAAATAATACAATATGACTCATAAGAAAACAAAAAGCTAACAGAAACTTTCTGAATGTCCTTAAATATTGAATTTAGAAAACAAAACCTTAAAAGTAGCTATTGTGAATATATTCAATTAAAAACAACAAAAAAGTTTAAAGAAGTAAAGAACAGCATGACAACAATGAGCAATAATAACCAAAAAAAATGAGAATTTGACGGGACAGATAAAAATCTTTTAAAAAGAAACCGAAATGGAAAATCTTGAGTTGGAAAATGCAGTAACTAAAATGGAGAATTCACTAGTCCAGCTAAACAGCAGATTTAAGAAGCAGAAGAAATAAAATGTGAAGACAAGCCAGTATAAATTTTTCAACCTGAAGAACAGAGAGAGAAATGTTTTAAGAAAAATGTTCAGATCCTAAGAAACCCCTGGGACAACATCAAGTGTTATATGTGTTTAATAGAAGTCCTGTAAGAGAGAAAAGAAAAGGGGGGAAAAATTTTTTTGAAGAAATAATGGCCTAAAACTTGCCAAATTTGGTGAAAGAAAAATCAGTTTACACATCCAAGTGCCTCAGAAAATCCCAACTTGAATAAATACGATGAGATCTACATCTAGACATATAATCATCATATTGTTAAGTGCCACCAAAGATCTTAAAGCAGCAAGAGCAAAATAGCATATCATGTACAGGGAATATTGAAATGATTAATGGCTGACTTCTTATTTGAAACACTAAAGACTAAAAGACAGTGGAATACATATTCTAACATGTTGAAAGATAAGAAAAATATCAACAAGATTTTGATATCAAGCAAAACTAACCTTTAAAAATAAAGACAAAACAAATAATTCCCAGAAAAACAAAGACAGAGAATTTGTTGCCAGCTGACCTGCTTTACAATAAATACTAAAGGAAGTCTTTCAGGCTGAAATGAATAATACCAGGGGCTAACCTGAATCCATGGGGAGAAATAAAGAGTACCAGAAATGGTAAACGTATGGGTTAATATAAAAGGCTCAAACAACCTTTTTCTTATTCTCTTAACATCTTAAAAGACATAAAATTATATAAATCTGCAATTATAACACTATATTGTTGGGTTGATAACATATATAGATGTATATAGGACAATAACAGCACAAAAAATGGAGAAAAAATAAAATTATATTGGAGCAAAATTTCTATATTTTAGTAAAATTAAGTAATATTAATCTGAAGTAGACTGTGATAAACTAAGATGCATGTTGTAATTTTTAGAGCAATCACTAGGAAAATAACTCCAAAATGTAAGAAAAAGAAACAGAGAGAAAAGAAAGAAAAAGCAAGGAAGAAACAAAGGAAAAAATGAAAGAAAAGAAATAAGCGATTTCAAATGGTACACTCAAAAGTATTCAGTGTTGAAAAAACAAGGAAGAAAGATAGGAACAAAAAACACAGGAGATCAGAGACTGTCGGACTACATGAAAAGGAAGATGAAATATATGTTTTCTAGAAGAGGGACACTTTAGACTCAAATACTCAAATAGATTGAAAGCAAAAGGATAGGAAAAGAGATATCATGCAAACAATTAACCAAAAGAAAGCTGGAGTGCTTGTATTAACATCAGATAAAATTAAGACAAAAAATATACCAGAAATACATTTTATAATGATAAAAATGTCAATTCACCAGGAAGAGATAACAATTATAAATGTATGTGCATCAAACAACAGGGTCTCAAAACACATGAAGCAAAACTGTCAGAACTGAAAGGGAAGGCAAGACAATTCAACAATTATAGTTGGAGATTTCAATAACTTCCAATAGTAGAACAACTGGATAAAGAAGGATATAGAAGATTTGAGCGATAATATCAACCAACTCAACCTAACTGACAAATAGGCACCTTTCCACCTAATGACTACATAATACAATCCTTTCAAGTATACGGAGAACTTTCTTCAATATAGACCATATGGTAGGCCATAAAGCAAGTCATAAATTTATATGGATTAAAATTATACCAATAAAAATTAGTATTATATAAGTAAAATTAATTAAATTTAAATTTAATTAAAATTAACATTATGCAAGTAAAATTTAAAAAGTATATCCTCCAATCACAATAAAACAAATTAAAAGTTGGCCACTGAAAGAAATCTGAGAAATCCCTGAATATTAGGAAACTAAGTAATGAACTTCTAAATAAACATCAAAGAAAAAATCAATCACATGGGAAATAGAAAATATTTCACCTGAATGAAAATTAATATAAAACATATTAAAACTTATGAGATGAAATTTAAAAGTGCTCAGAGGAAAAAAAGTATAGCTTTGAATGCCTATATTAGAAAAAGAGTAAAGTCTCAAATCTATAACCTAAGTTTGTACTTTAAGAAATTAGAAAAATCAATAAAAACATGCAATGTAAACAAACATGCAGAAGAAAGGAAATAAAGATTGAGTAGAAATCCATGAAATAAAAAAGCAATAGTAAGAATCATTGAAACCAAAAATTGGTTATTTGAAAAGAATAACAAAATTGATAAACCTTTTATTAGATTAATCAAGTAAAAGAGAAGACACGTTACTAATTCAGGAATAAATGAGGGACCATCACTCTTGACCCTAAAGAATTTAAAAGATTGTAAGGGAAACTAAACATCCTTTTGCCAATATATGACAACTTAGATATGACAATATATGACAACTTAGATAAAATGGATAAATTTCTAGAGATACACAAATTCCCAGAACCAATTCAGGAAGAAATACTAAAATCTGAATAGACTTATAACAAGTAAAGACTTGAATTAGTAATTAAAAATCTACCCCAAAGGAAAAGTCCAGACCCAGATGCCTTCATTGAGGAATTCTACCAAATACTTGAAGAAGAAATTATTCCAATTCTTGACATATTCTTTTAGAAATAAGGGAATGAATACTTCCCAACTCATTCTGTGAGGCCACTCACTATTCCCCTGATCTTAAGTCTAGGAAAACAGATGTGACAAGGAAAGAAAATCCCTGATCAATATACCTCATAAAAGATGGGTGCAAAAATTCTTAACAAAATATTACAAACCATATTTAACAATGTATGAAAAGGATGATACACTATAACCAAGTGGAATTTATTTAGGATTGCAAGGTTGGTTTAATATCCCAAAAACAATTGATGTAATGCATCATGTTAACAGGATAAAGTACATAGGCCATTTGGCTACCTCAATAAACACAGAAAAGGCAGTTGATAAAATCCAACATCCACTCATGATCAAATTTCTCTGTGTACTAGGAATAGAAGGGAATTTCCTTAACCTAATAAAGAGCACCTGTGAAAAACCCATACCTAACAAACAATATATTTAATAATGAAAGACAAAACTTTTCTCCAAGATTAAGAATAAGGGAAAAATATTTGTTTTCATCACTTATAGTGACTGAACCTAGCCAATACATAGGAATGGAAAGGGACGGGAGGGGAGAAGGAATGGGGGAGGGGAGAGGGAAGGAAGGAGAGAAGGAGAAAGGAAGGGAGGAAGGAAGGAGGGAAGGAGGGAGGGGGCCAAAAACATGCAGATATAGAGATTGGAAAGGATAAAATAAAGAGGGAGGGAGGGAACCGAAAACATGCAGATATACAGATTGAAAAGGATAAAATAAAATTGCCTTTATTAGCAGATAAGATGATTTTTAGGTAGAAAATCCAAAAGTCACAAAAGAATGAAAACTAATTTAACAAACAAATGAATTTACCAAGGCCACAGATACAAAATCAATATTAAAAAATTAACTGTATTTCTATGTTCTAACAACAATTTCCAAAAGGGAATTAAGAAAGCAATTCTACTGACAAGATCATCAAAAAGAAGAAAATAATTAGAAAAAAATTTAACAAAACAAGTGCAAACTGTGTATGCTAAAAATTGCAGATTGCTGAAATTAAAGATAATATAACTTTAAAAAGAGACATTCTATTTTTGGAATTTAAAATATCAATAGCTTCAAGATGGCATTTATCCCCATGTTGATCAATAAGCTTAATGTAATTGCTATCAAAATTCCAGCAGGCTTTTTCATTTTGTAACTTAAAATTTATATGGAAAAGACCTGCAACAGACACAATATTTTTTCAAGGAACAAATTTGGAGAACTTCTACTACCTGATTTCAAAACTTACTGTAAAGCCAAAGTAATGAAAACAGTGTGATGTTAAAGAAAGGAGGGGCTTATATATCAATGGAACAGAATTGAGAGTCCAGAAATACATTTTTAATTTATAATCAACAGATTTTTGACAAAGGTACCTGAGGTAAAAGAAATGGTTCTGGAATAATTGGATATTCATATACAAAAAAAATGAACTTAAACTATGACCTCACACCATACACAAAAATTAACTCAAAATGTAAGAGCCAAAACTATACAAGTTTCTACCCAAGAAAATGAAAATGGCAGAACATCTTTGTGACCTTGGGTGGGGAAAAACGTTTTTAGGTATGACACTAAAATCACAATGAATAAAAGACATTGATAAATTGTGCTTCGTCAAAATTTAAAACTTTTGTGTTCTAAAAGACACCATTAGGAAAATGAAAAGTCAAGCCACAAGACTGGGAGAAAAATTTGTCAATCATAAATTGCATACAAAATTGTATCCATAATATATAAACAACTCTTACAAATCAATAATAAGACTAAAATCTGAATTAAAAAATAAGATTCAGGCCAGGTGTCACAAATCACACCTGTAATCCCAGCAGTTTGGGAGGCCAATGGGGAGGATTGCTTCATGCCACGAGTTCAAGACCAGTCTGGTCAATATAGAGGGACCCCATCTCTACAAAAAAAATTTTAAAAATAAGATTTATAAAACTTACCTCAAGGGGATTTAATAAGAATTAAACAAAGTAATGCACTAAATGTCACATTGGCACAATGTTTGCTACACAGGAAATAATCAATAATAAACAGCAGCAATAGGTATACTCAGAAAGGTATACTCATTATTTTGTAAATAAACAAACTGAGCTGCAAAGAAGGTAAAGAATTGTCTAAAGACATACAGCATGTAAGCAGCAGTACGGACCAGCTATAACTTTCAGTATCTAAGAAAAAAAAAATTTCACAGGTGATTTTCACACTGGATGAGGGAAAGATGTTCCCCTGGGCCATCCCATCCTTCAAGGTAATGAGGGCTGGGACCTCCCCCTGGTCTCTGTCCCATCAGGTTTTGCTGGTAGGGAAGGCTGGGGGCAAAGGAAAAGGGAGAAGCAGGCTGCCTTTAAGAGGAAACTCTCAGGATCTCAGTTATCCCTCTTTCCCTCACTTGATTTTCAATAACTGTTTAAATGTTATTACAGTTCACTGTCATAATTATGTGGAATGGGGAAAAAATGAATCTGCTTTAAATGTCCATCAACAGCCAACTGGCCAAATTAATTAGGATTGATCCATAACAAATTTAATTACAAAAGCAATGAATATTTTAAAAATTTTTAATAAATATTATATATGCTAACATGGAAAAATATTGATATATTCAAATGAAAATGTAGGTTGTTAAACAGTATGCATATTATAGCCTCATTTTGGTTTATGTGTAATTTAGGTGTAGAAAATGTTCTTGAAGCATATACACCAAACTATTATTGTCAGTTACTTTTGGAGAGTAGAATTTTGGTTGGGAAACTAGGAGGAGAATACATTTTTGTATCATTAGAATTTTTTACATATTTATTTTTTAATTGAAAACTAAAAAAATAACATTTAAAAATATTTATATCTAAAAATGCTTATTTACTTTCTATTAAGAAAAGGGGACTTCCAGTTTGAAAATGGTGATGTAGAAGCAAGGTGGTTTTAGTCCCCCACCCTTTAGAAAATCAAAACCAAAGCATTGAGATTTTCACTAGCAACACTTGAAATTCAAACATGAGGATCAGACAGGACCACAGAGAAGTGAAAATATTCTAAGCAAATGGTAGGAGAATCAGACTTTCGCATCTGTGACACCCCCACCCCACAATCTTCCTGGCAACAAGTTCACAGAAAATCTTTCCTCATTCACAATTTCACACTGGAAAAACTGAAATTGAGGTAGTCAGCCAGCTTTTCCATCTTCTTAGGGGCTTCTTGGCAGGAGATCTGTCCTTCCCTTAATGCACAGGAAGCATTGTGATGGCCTAAAGGGAAAAATATCCCTAAGGATGGGCATAGGCAAAGGTGGAAGGCAGGACTGCCATCTCCAGCCATGAAAACTCTGCTCTGTAACTCAGCCAAAGGAGATGCCAGATCAATGTGGCTATTCAGCAGCATCATGTTTAGAAGGCACATTTCACAGGTTCCTTGGCACAAACCGCTAGCTAGCCTTCCCACACTACTGGGTAGTCCCTTTGGGATCTCCCCCAGTTGGAGCAGGCAGCACTGTGGCTATTTATTAGCACAGAGGTGAACCTGGGCTTCAGGTGCTACCTAAAACCAAAAAGGAGGCAGCAACCTAGAGGTAAAAATTTGCTAAGCAAATATATCCAATAAAAAACAAAACAAACCAGAGAGAGAAAACTAGAATAAATAGCTAATCTTTCAGTGCAAAGGTATAAACATACACCAACAAGAATCAACAGTTAACAGGGAACTATGACCTCCTAAAAGAACAAAGCAACAATCCAGTGGCTGACCCTAACAAAGTGGTTATTTGTGAACTCCCTGACCAAGAATTAAAAATAGCATTTTAAAGGAAACTTAGTGATCTCCAAGGTAACACAGAAAAGCAAATCAAAATTTTATCAGAGAAATTTAACAAAAAGATTGAAATAATTTTTAAAAATAAAACAAATCTTAGAACTGAGAAATACATTTGCTGAAGTGAAGAACTCATTAGAGGCTCTCAACAGAAAAATGGGCCAAGCAAAGGAAAAATCAGTGAGCTCAAAGACTGGCTATATGAAAATACACAGTCAAAGAAAAAAGAACAAAAAGAAATGAGGATTGCCTGTAAGATACAGAAAATTATCTCCAAACACCAAATCTAAGAATTATTGGTGTTCAAGAAGGAGCCAAGGAAGAGCAAGGGGTATAAAGCTTATTTGAAGAAATAATAGCAGAAAACTTCCTCAAACTTGAGAAATATACAAGTCCAAGAAGTTCTAAGAACACCAGAATCAACCCAAATAAGACCACACCAAGGTATATAATAACCAAACTCTCAAAGTTCAGAAACAAAGAGAGGATGCTACAGGCATCAATTAAAAAAAAAAAGTGAAATAACATATAAAGGCACTCCAATTCATCTGGTAACAGACTTCTCAACAGACTTCTAAGTAGGCCAGGAGGGAGTGGAATGATATTTTCAAAGTGCCCAAAGAAAAAATAAAAATCTGCCATCCAAGAATACTGTGCTCAGCAAATTATTCTTCAACTATGAAGGAAAGCTAGTCTTTCCCAGACAAATAAAAGCTGAGAAACTTCATGACAACCACACTCTTCTTAAAAGAAATGCTAAAGGTGGTTCTTCAATCTGAAAGAAATAAAAAACACTAACATGCAAAAAAAAAAAAAAAAAAAAATTCAAAGTGAAAAACCCACTAGTAAAATTAAGCACACAAATAAACCCTTAATACTCTATTGTAATTATGGCATGCAGTTCACTTATAACTCTAATATGAAGCCCAAAAGACAAATCTGTCAAAAACAATAAAAACTACAGCAACCTGTTGAGAGGAGGTAATATAAAAATTTATAAATTGAGACAACTAAAAGTCAACATGTGGTGGATATGGAGTTAAAGTATAGAATTTTTTTTAGTTTTTTTTTTGCCTTTGTTTTTATTTCTTTATTTGTGATCTAAGATAAGCTATCTTTTTAAAATAACTTCTAAAAAAAGATGTTTTTGTAAGCCTATGGTAATCACAATGTAAAAACCTGTAGTAGAATCACTAAAAATAAAAAGCAACAAATTAAAACATACTACCAGAGAAAATCACTTAACCACAAAGGGAAATGGTAAGAAAGGGAGGATCTTAAAACAGCCAGAAAGCAGAAAATAAAATGACGGTACTAAGTTCTTATTATCAATAAGAACACTAAATGTAAATGGTCTCAATTCTCTAATTAAAAGGCATAGAGTGGCTGAATGGATAAAGAAACAAGATTCAGCTATATGCTGCCTTCAATAACCCCACTTCACCTACAAAAGACACATATAGACTGAAAGTAAAGGAGTGAAAAAAGATATTCCATGCAACTGGAATCCAAAAAAGGACAGGAGTAAGCTATACTTATATCATGTAAAATAGACTACAAATCTAAGATCATAAAAAGAGACAAATAAGTTACTATAGAAAATAAACAGGTCAAATTCAAGAAGAGGATATAGTAACTATAAATATCTATGCAGCTAATATCAGAGCTCCCAAGTATATAAAGCAAACACTAATAGATCTAAAGGAAGAGATAGACTACAATCCAGTAATAGTAAGAGACTTTAACACCCCACTTTTAGTAATGGACAGATCATCCAGACAGAAAATCAACAGAGAAATAACAGTGTATCTCAGAAATACAAAGAATTTTTAGAGACTATTATGAACAACTATATGCCAGCAAACTGGAAAATCTGAAAGAAATGGATACATTCTTGGACACATACAATCTACCAAGATGGAAACATGCAGAAATAAAAAGCTTCAACAAACCAATAATGAGTAATGAGATTGAAGCCATAACAAAAACTCTCCTTTCAAAGAAAAGTTCAGGACCTGATGATTTTCCTGCTGTCATGTAACAAACATTTAGAGAAGAATTAATACCAGTTTTACTCAAACTCTTCAAAAAAATTGAAGAGGAGGGAATACTTCCACATTTATTCTACGAGGTTAGCATTACCCCGATAGCAGAACCAGATAAGGATGCAAGAAAAGAGAACTACAGGCAAATATCCCTGGATGAACATATATGCAAAAATTCTTAACAAAATATAGGCAAATCTAATTCAACAACACATTGAAAAGATTATTCACCATGACCAAGTGGGATTTATCCCAGAGATACAAGGATGGTTCAACATACACAAATCAACAACATATCTGACACCTAGAAAAACCTGAGGACTCCACCAAAAAAGCATTTGATAAAATTTAATGTCTCTTTATGACAAAAATCCTCATCAAAGTGGAGATAAGAGAAACATACTTCAAAATAACAAATGCCATACATGAGAAACCCACAGCTAACATTGTACTGAATAGGGAAAAATTAAAGCCTTTCCTCTAAGGAGTGGAACAAGGTTAAGGATGCCCAGTTTCACCAGTTGTATTTAGCATAACACTGGAAGTCCTGGCCAGAGTAATTTATTCACAGAAAAAAATAAAGGGCACCAAAACTCGAATCAGTATAGCCACTATGGAGAACAGTATGAAGTTCCCTAAAAAAACTGAAAATAGAACTACTACACAATCCAGCAATTCAACTACTGGGTGTATATCCAAAACAAAGGAAATGAATATATTTAAAAGACATCTGCACTCTCATGTTCATTGCAACACTATTCACAATAGTCAAAATATGGTATCAACCTAAGTGCCCATCAATGGATAAAGAAAATGTGTTACTTATACACAATGGAATACTATTCAGTCACAAGAAAGAATAAAATCCTGCCATTTGCAGCAACATGAATGGAACTGAAGATCATTATGTTGACTGAAATAAGCCAGACACAGAAAGACAACTATTGCATGTTCTCATTTCTATGTGGGAGCTTAAAAAGTGAATCTCATGAAGATAGAGAGTAGACTGGTGGTTACCAGAGGCTGGGAAAGCTAGGAGAAGGGGGTGAAGGGGAAGAATATATACACATAAAAAACTACATTACATATATAGTTATTACCACTTAACTGTATACTTAAAATAGTAAAGATGGTACATTTTATATGTATGTTTTACCTTAAAATTTTTTTTTTTTTTAATTACTTGCTTAAAGTCACATGGCTAGTTAATGGCATGCTCAAGACTGGAGCTCAGATCTGCGTCTTCAGCACACCATCCTCTTTCAGAATAGTCCTGGATGAGAAATTAGGAAGTTCTTCTGGAGCATAAGGTCATACATGAATCATTGATTCAATTATCAAAAGAGGTCTCGGAATCTCGTGTTTGGGAGACACTGAGTAATGAGTACTGGTCTAAAATGGTTTAGAAAGGAGATGAGAGCCTTGAGGAGATACAGGGGCATTGATCAAGTGACTCCTGGGAGCTCCTTTCTTATTTTATGATTCAAGAGAGTAAGAAAATACCATTTTGTTGATAGTTTCAAATTAGGTAGCACATTTTCAAAGCAGTGGGGAGAAAAAAAAGGATTCTAGAAACGACCATCTAGTAATTCAATCCCTGTTAATATAGTGGAACAAATATTAAGAGGAAAAAAATACTATCTAGGATAATGGAATTATGAGCAATAAGCATTATGGGTTTTAAAAGAACAAATCATGCCAGACAAAGTTGATTGCTTTTTTGATTAGTAGACTAAGGGAATAGAGTAGATGTAATATATCTTGATTTCAGCAAAAGGTTTGATAGTGTCTCATGAAATTTTACTCAGGAAATTAATTGAAAATGGCCTAGAGATGAGCACTGTTGTGTGAACTTCGGCACGGTGGCAGGACAGCAGAAGGGAATGAGAAACATCCATGCGTCAGAGTGAGGAGACGTGGGGCAGGGAATTTCAGGTCAGGGGTTAGTTCTATTTAATTATTTCATTACTTCTCAGGAAGAAGAGGAGGCTGCTCTTATGTGAGTGAAATTCATAGTATATCTTATCCATGTGCTTTAATGAAAAAAAAAAATCATTTGAAAGCTAGCAAGTCTACACAGGTTCCAATCCCAGGCTTAACCTCACTGTGAGTCCCAGGGGAAGCCCTGTTAATGCAGACAATATCAAGTAGGCCAAGAATTAACTTCAACTCTAATTCTGAATGATGAGGTGGGTGTAATGTTCTTAGCTAAGAGCTCTGCCTATTCTTGTCACCATGCCCTTGTCACCATGCCCTGTCCTGCATAGGCCCCCTTTCAACCTCAACACCTGGGAGCCCACCAAGCACTCAGAGTCTAGCACTTAATGCTATAATAAGTTATTTAGTACCTACTATGTTCCAGGCCATGGTAGGCATAAGGATAAAGGATGCCATAAATATATAAGACATAAGGATAGTTCATATAGTTCATGGTTTGGAGTAGGTAACAGACACATTAAACTTGCAGTCATTATTGCTGTAGTCAAGTTTAAACAATACTCTATGAAAAAAATACAGTAGGCTCAGAGTAACATCAAATAGGGAAAAGCAGGAGGTTAGGAGGGTCAGGGGTTGTGGAAGCCAGCCTCAAAGAGGAGCAGAGGCCAGGTGTAGTGGTTCATGCCTGTAATCCCAACACTTTGGGAGGCTGAGATGGGCAGATACCAAGCGTAATGTCACATGCCTGTAGTACCAGCTACTTGGGGGATGGAGGCAAGAGGATCACTTGAACCTGGGAGGTCGAGGCTGCAGTGAGCTATGATGGTGCCACTGCACTCCAGTCTGGGTAGCACAGTGAGACCAAATCTCAAAAAAAAAATAAAAATAAAATAAAAAGGGTATATTTTACCAGGTTCTCAATGGAAGGCTAGATTTTTATACAGGATGGGAAAGGAAAGGGCAATGTAGCCAGAGGATAGAGACTGGTAGGCAGCCTTTGACAAGTTCTGAACCTCTGTAAGTGTTCCGGAAGACGATTATAATAATCATATCAGCCCTAAGTTGTGAGGATGAAGTGAAAGGTTGTCCATATAGAACATAGCACCATGCTGAGCACAGAGTAAAGGCTCAATAGTTGGAAGCCATTGTGCTGTCACCACTGATGGTGGGACCTGGGGCAAGGTAGGGTGGAGCTGGGGTGCAGCCTGAGGATGGAAAGATAGGTTTAGAGCCAGCTTGTGAAGAGAACTGTGAAAGTCAGACTTTACTGGGCAGATAATAGAAGGACATAAATAGGGGGGTAACTTGACCAGCCCCTCTTTTGCCAAGATTGCTCTGATAGCGATGAAGGAAGAGTATGAGGAAGGGGTAGCCACAAGAAGACCAGGTAAGGGCCTACTCAAGTGACAGATAAAGACCCAAACCTACTCCCAAATGGAAGTGGGAATAGAAAAAAGGCTGTGAGTCCGAGGTCTGTTTTGGTAGCTAAAGAAAAGAGAACCAGTATTAACTTAATTGTATAGTTTGGACAACTGGATATTTAGTAATGTCATTATTTTTAAAATGGAGCTCAGAAACAACAGATTTCAAGTTTGGTTTTTCATAATCCCATGAAAAGTTTCTTAAGTGGACTTATGCAAATCAAGCCTCTGAACCATGGTTGGAATGCCATTTTCATCATTGCCACCTTTGTCGTAGAAGTGAGATCTTAGTGGGCTAACGCTGAGATCATCTCTCCTGGCTCTCAGAGGCATTGGCAGTTAGAGCAGAGCTGTTTGTAGGAGGAATGTTTCAGAAGGTTTTACCTGGGAAGAACTGGGAAAGCTGTACTAATCAGAAAGAGGTAAATGAGGAACCCAGAAACGAAGGGGGTTCCTAGAGGTAGTACCTTCCCTCTTTTTCCCCTCTCCTTGTGTTGTTTCAACAAAACAAGGAAAGGTTTTTATAAGTCCTTTTCAGGGTGGTTTCATCATGGAGTGAAATGTTTCTTTGTTTTGCTGCTTGACATATAGAAAAACACTAGAAAGAAGCATTATACACACACCGACTTTAAACATAATAGGTTACAGGCTAGACCTATTAGTTATGATTTTCCTTCATTGTTACATGGAACAAGATTTAACTTTCACAACTACTGATACCCACAGTTAGATTTTGTCCTATCTTTTATTTTAAACATCGAACAAAGGAGAATGAAAACTAGTTGAAAATACTGCCTGATTCATTATCTGTTATGAGAAGATATTCAAATATGTCTTAGACACACAGTACAACTGTAAGTCACCCAAAATACAGTCCGGTTCTCTTGAAATGATCCCCATGAGATTAAACTCTATAGAGGGAAATTGCTTCAGGATCTCACCAATACCATCGCTGCTTGTACTCTTTCTTGGGTAAAAGTTGGTGAAGGAATTGGGGAGGGAGAGAAGGAGGATGACAGGAAGGAGGAAGGCAGGGAGAGAAATCATTCCAGACCAAGAATTTTCTTTCAATCTCTTCCTGTAAAGCTTTGACTGATTATGTTTACTTTGACTCACCTGAAGTGATTAATAAGAGTGTGGCTCCATGAAAGAATTTTGGGTCCGTGTAATCAAGACATTTTTACTTAAACTTTTTTCAGTGTCCCTAAGACATAATTACTAGGTCATTTTGAAATCATGTTTTATGGTTGCTCAGGAAGATGAATATGAGGAGTTTCAGTGGGGAAATTAGGCCTGCAGTTTAGTCTGCTCTGATTTGTGAATTGCCCTTTAAGGAAATACAGTGGTAGTTGAACATAGGCTTATGGGAAGACAGTGGTGTTTAGGAAGTGTGTTCAGTGGAAGGAGTATTAGCCTAATAGTCAAACTTAGCTATGAGTCAATGTGTGACTTAGTCTGATTTATTGTCAATCATCAAGCAGCTCTTGAGTACCTACTATCCACTGGACATTCTTCTAGGCCTGAAGAGCAATACATAGCAGTGAAAGATATGGTACTTATTCTAAGGAGCTCATATTTTTATCAAAAATATAAAACACAAACATGTAGCAAGGGTTAAACATGATATTATAAAAGCAGGCACACAAATTTCTCTTGGGAGGAAGCTGTCTTTATTTGGAAAAAATACCTTCATATGAAGGTCACGGATGTCTATATTTATGTGTGAAAACAATGAGAGGACATTTCTGGAAAGAAGAGAAGGAAAAGATAGGACCAGTGAAGTCAACTTTGACAATTTCTTACTAGAGGGTGGTTGTAACTGTAGGAACTGGCATAAACATAAGGAGCCAGCACACCTAATGATCACCTTGAGGTTGTTTATATTCCTCTATGTATTAAAAGATACTGATAGGCCGGGTGCAGTGGCTCACGTCTGTAATCTTAGCACTTTGGGAGGCCAAGGTGGGCGGATTGCTTGAGCTCAGGAGTTCAAAACCAGCCTGGGCAACATGGTGAAACCCCGTCTCTACTAAAAATACAAACAAATTAGCTGGGCATGGCGGTGTGCGCCTGTAGTACCAGCTACTTGGGAGGATGAGGTAGGAGAATTGCTTGAACCTGGGAGGTAGGGGTTGCAGTGAGCCGAGATGACACCACTGCACTGCCTTCCAATGATAGAGCAAGATTCCATCTCCAAAAAAAAAAAACCAAAAAACCAGATATTCATAAAAGACACAGTATGATACTCCATAAACATATGAGAGTTCAACAGATAGGGCATTTCTTCCATTGGCCTCTGTTGGGTCTCAGTTTTCTGCTACGTCGGCTGTAAATGACACAGACTGGCCATTTCAGTGTGTAAGTGGAGGATAGAGTGGACACGAGGACCAGAGAGTCAGACTGCTCGAGTACAAATCTTGGCTCCATATTTATTCACTGTATGATCTCCAGAAAGTGACTTTATCTCTCACTTGTGCCATGCAAATAGAGAGTCCTGCCTTATAGGATTTTTATGAGAATGATGTGATTAATATATGACAGGTCATAGAACATCACCTGTTAAGACCTAAACAATCATGTTATTTTTCTTGTTAAAGTTCAAAATGATTCCACACCTATGTGTCCTCTCAACATTGACATAAACTATTCTTATTCGAATCATAGAAGTGGAAATATTTCTTCATTCAATGAAAATGCAATGAGCCAGATAGTGTGGTGAGTCCTGGAGTTGACAATCACAGCATCAGTGCAAAATGGCAATGCCTCTCTCATCTAATCTTCTGGCCCATTAGAGAGCCCCTAACTAGGTAAAGAGAAGAAGCAAGAGGGTTAGCATGATGCACTGGAGGAGTGAGGTTAGACCCATCTGACTGTGCTTCCTATAGCTGTATGACTTGCATTGAGATGCTTAATTTCTCTGAATCTTGGCTTTATCACCTATCAAATAAGAATAATAATATCTTGTTTTAGGACTGTGATGAGATTTAAATGAGTCAACATATATAAAATCCCTACAAGAATGTGTAACACTCAATAAATACCACTGTCTTCAGTCTCTTTCCATAACTATGTGGCAAGGAGCCAGAGAGGAGCAGAGTAAGTGCTTTTGACTGCCCAGGAAGATGTCCAGTGTGAACACTTCATGCAAGAAGTCAACCAAATGAGAAGTTGAGGGAGCACCACGGTTTCCATGAGGGCATTTGTGTGGTCTCCTTCTTCTATGCCTTTACAGCTGATGCAGTACTTCAAGGTAGAACTGGGGAGGGTCGTTTAATCACATTCAGGAAGAGACATAAGTTATGAAAACGCAAGGAAACTGAGAAGACCCCAAAGGAAAGAAAGCTGTGAGCTTTGGAACAGCTGTGCACACTTCAGCCTTCCATGGTACCCTGCCTGTCTGCTTGCCTCTACCCACTCTTCTGACCACCCCCTTGGTCCCCCTTTCTCCCCTCTCCCTGGGCCCTTTCTTTCCTCACCTTCTCCTGGTTTCCCTCATCCCCTTTTCACCCTGACTTCCTCATATATATCTTTTCTTCTTTTCTTTCTCATCACACCCCATCTCTACCACTCCCCTCTTTTAAAAAGAGAGAATTGTGTGAAGCATTGGCCTGGGAATTGATGGAGTTGAGTGACTGGCATCCAGGGGGTGGCCTTGTCCCCACAGGTAACTTCCTCAAGAGGGGCCTCGAGAGGGAGAGGCTGAACTTCAGCACGCTTGCCCACCTGTCTTGGCAACTCTTCTTGTTCCCAGTTCCTCCGAACAAATTGGGCACAGATCACTCAGGCTTTAAAGTGTTATCTGGTTTGTGTTCACAGTCAGTCCACAGTACAGCTGTTACTGCATTTTCTGGACTAGGATTTAACCACATGACCAGTCAGGAAGCATGTCTATGGGTACAGAGCCTGACTGGGCCCTGGGTCCCAGAGGAACCATGCTGGACAGAGGAACCGTGGTAGACAGAGGGACCGTGGTGGATAGAAGGACCGTACTGGACAGACTCTCGGTGCCCCCATTGTCCATAGCACATCCATGGCTTATTTGGAAAGGACAAGGCTTCCTCCCATAATTTTACACACTAAAGGACTATTTTATTTCATGTCCTGAAAGTGGGGTATCACTTTTTAAAAGATGGAGTCTTGCTAATAATATTTTAAAACTGGATATATAAGAAGGGGCATACTAGAGCAAGGTAAAAGGAGAAAGGACAGAGCTGGGGGGGAAGAGATGAGAACAAAGTAGAAAGGTGAAAAGAAAATAAAGTGCAGCAGACAAGAAGAGGAGGAGGCAGGGACAGAGGGCTCCTCTAAGAGACTGATGGTAATCAATCTCTTTTCTTTAAAAATTACCCAGTCTGTAGTATTCTGTTATAACGATATAAGACAGAATAAGACAATCTGTTGTGTTGAAGTAGACCGTCAGAAATGCCTGGTCCCTGGGGACAGATGTTGCAAATGTGAACATGGGTTGGTTTATGTGGTAGACTGGTAGAACTGTTTGTTTGTTTGTTTAATAACTGGGGTCCAGCCCAGCCCTGAGAGAATGACTGATTCACTTCTCCTCCCCAGATGTCAGTCCCTGTTGTATAACGTAATGCTTAGAATGCCCGACCCTTCTTAAGGGGCTTCTCACAGACAGTGTGTGACCAGGTTTTGTGACCAGTTGAGAGCCTAGACCGTGCTGTCACAATAAATAGCTCACCATGGAGACCCTATCCCATCTCCTAGCCCACCTTCCCCAGGCAGAACAGCCCACTCCTGGGTGTAGTGATGTCAGTGGTACGCACTTGCCTTCCTGGAAACCTCACCTACTGATTTACCGTGGAATCCTAAATACTGTCTATAAATGCAAGGCTAATTTCATTGAGTAGCATTGTTCCCAGTGAAACTGCAAATCTCCCTATCAGTCACTAATGCTTTTGTTTGAGTGGGTTTAGAGGATCCCTATCACTCCTTTTAACTACCTGCAGCAGGCTTGACAGTGAATATTAGCTCTAGGAGACGCAGGAGGAGAGGAAACCCACAATTCTAGAGCACTGGCTAAGCATTAAATCTAGGACTTTAACATCATCATCCCTTTTTAAGGGGAGGGGAGGGAGGACAATTCTGAAAGCCCAGTGAGATACATGGGTTTGCTTGAGATAATGAGCTCTCTTCCAATTTGATTTTTTCGTTTTGCTGAAAACTTCATAATTTTGGATTTAATGCAAGTGATTTAAAAACCACAGCACCCAAATAGTAGCTTAAACTGGCTCAAAGAGGGAATTAAACTTATGGTCCCTGCTTCGGTGTAGTTTATGAGCCTCTTTATCTTGGTCTATTCTAGGGTGAGTATGCAATAAATATTATATATGTGTATTACATATTATGCAGCACACATAATTAAGAAAATCTGTATTACTTAATCCACCCTAGAAAGTAAATATACTAGCATTAAGATGCATGCTAAATAAAATGGCACTCATCACACTTGCATATTACACATGTCTTTAAAAAACATGCTAGTATTTTCTGAAGCCAGGTCAACTCAGTGTGGGTGTTTTATTTGAGCACCTTTTCAGCCCTTGCTCTCCTATCTCTGAATAAGGGTTATACTTAGCCACTGCTATCTTTCTGGAAGTGTTGTTTGCTGCTATTTGGCAAATAGTTGACATGTCTCCAAGAAAAGATATATTTATTAACTCAAATTTCATAATGCTAGAAAGGATCCCAAATGAACATCTTTCCATGCAGGTAGGTAGTTCAGGTGAGGTAAGAGAAGCCCAGAGAGGTTCAGGCACCTTACCATGGCTCCAAGCTGGTCGCTGAGAGAGTTGGCCCTAGAGCCTGGGCTAGGAGTTCTGCGGGCTGATATAGTGCTCATTGTACCATATTACACTGCTCTCATTTGAGTGCTACACAAAGGCAGGAAAAAAAAACCTCATTTTAAGCATTTTGAATTCCTTTGTTTCCCAGAGTTACAATCCTTTGGCCTTGCTTGAGTGGATAGTGGGGAGGAGAGGAGCAGATGAAACCGGAAGCTCACATTTTTTCAGCCTTGTAGTTAGCTCTCCTTTCTCCTCCCAGAACAGGACACATGCATGGCCCGCAGAGACACCCGCCATCCCTCCAGCTGTTCAGTTGAGTGAGACAGATGCTCAGTCCAGCAAGTGACCCAAAGTGACTGGCAAAAATTAATTAACTTGCTGTGGAACTAATAATAAGCTGCTGGTTTGTTTTTTCTTTCCCTAACACCAGTTGCCAAAGAGTTTTTCATTAAGGGGCTGAATGCTTCCTTTGTAACCAGAATAACCTCATTAGTTACAGCCCCATCGTGGCTGGAGAGTCAGACAACAAATCATTGTCTACTCTTTAGCCACTGTGACCTAACTTGTCATCTTTCATTGTCTTTCTTGGAGGAGTTTATCTCCACCCCAAACATTCTCCATCCCTTCTTTAAGGTCTCTTTCAGAAATGACTTTCAAGTGTATCTACCCACTGTGTTCTTCTTGACAGCAGAGCCATTTTGTGTTTGCTAATTCAGGCCTTTGTTAGAAAGAGAATAAACATGACCACTCTGTCCATATTCCTCAATTCCCTAGCTTCTTCACCCAGGCACCTTTGGTTGGTGCTCTGCCATTTTAATTCATACTGCACGGTGATTTACAATGTGTACATCAGTTTTAGAGACATATCTTTAGTCTTAACAAGGACCCTTTTTGCTATCCCCATTTTACAGATGGGCTCATTGAGACTCAGAGAAGTAGCAGATTCAGAGTCAAGCTTCTACTGAAAGACACAACTGGTATTAAGATCAGGACTTCTGACTCTGAGTCAAGTGGTCTAGAATCCACCGCAGTTGCCTCTCAGTCCTTTATTTTCCAGTGCTATCTTTACAGTCCAGGTTTTGCTTCCCTTCTCACTTTTGTTCACCTTAGCCTTGTTACTCCTTTAAGACTTCTGTGTCCAACTGATTAGCTTAAAGCCACCAAGAAGTGGGTGACAGGGCAAGGGCACTGGATCACAAAAGATCCACCCATTGGTTCATCTTCCTTGCAACTTCACCAATCTTACTTCAAACTGGCAGCTTGCCTTAACTGATGCCGTTGTCTATGTTAAATACTTTGCATGGGTGCTTTCTAGGAGGAAAACGTGAAGAAGCAGAATAGGGAGACACCATGCCCTTTATATAGGCAGGAAAAAAGGTTCTGAGGTTTGTTCTTTGAACAGTTTTTTTCCCTGCAAAAAGGGATGGAGTAGTAGGATGGAGAATGAGGAGCAAGGATAAAGAAGTCTGTGATGGGAGCTTCAAACACCGTGTCTACCTCTCTGTGGAGTACATATGGTTTGATCCCTCCTTGCTCATTGGATTCTGAGTCTCTCCACAAAGAGTACAGTACCTGGCTTTAAGTTCTGGCTTTACCACTCACTTGCTGTTTGACTGTGAACAGGCCACCTAACTTCTTTGTGTTTCAGGTTCCTTGTGTGTAAAATGGAGACAATAATAGTTTCAGTTTCATAGAGTTGTTATATCAAGTAAACTAATACATGTATGTCACATAGAAATGCCTGTGCATAGTAACTATTCAATGAATATGAGTTAGCACTATTACCTTAGCGAGGAATTGAGATATTAACATTTGCTTTCAATATGTTCCCCTGCA
This sequence comes from Papio anubis, assembly GCF_008728515.1. Classification (NCBI taxonomy): domain Eukaryota; kingdom Metazoa; phylum Chordata; class Mammalia; order Primates; family Cercopithecidae; genus Papio; species Papio anubis. The sequence continues at coordinate 29,468,794 of NC_044989.1, read as the reverse complement.
TGTGGGAAGAAATGTGTATACATTCGTTGGCCAGGTTTAAATACATGCTTACAGCCTCAGTCATTAGTGTCCTGCGGGATAGAAATGTAAAGTGCTTCGATTGGGATGGTTTAAAATTATTCATAGAATGTTAGGGTTAGGAGGAATTTTACTTATCATTTAGTCAATCCCTCTACCTTTCCAATAAGGCCATGAAAGCTGGGCTTTATCATAGACTTTTGTCTTTAAGAACTTAGTATGTGTGTTGGGGGTGGAGTTAATGAAGTATTTAATGTAAAACTTTACATTTTTAAAATTCACCCTTTATAGTATACCGTCCCATGAATTCTGATAAACACACACAGCCCTGCAATCAAGAGAAAAAATTTCCATCATCAAAAAAATTTTCTAGTGTCTCCTCTGTGTATTTGAATTTGTATATATACATATGCTTGTGACCCTCAGACAGAATGATATCTTCTTAGAGAAAGATGTTTATGGATATAAACATGGACACAGGCATTTAGTAGCACAGCAGCTCTACTCCTATGACCCAGTCTCCAGCTAGCACAACCATATGTCAATCAACAGAGAAATGCATGAAGTATTAAGACACTTGATATTTGACCTGGATTCTTTCCAAGTTGCTTAAAAACAATCCTTCAGAAAAGAGAAATACATCTTTATACTTTATTTTCAATTTTCTTTCTATGAAGAGTATCTAGAACTTTTATAATTGTTCAAAGGAAATCCACATTTGTGAGCTGATATTTTTTAATGAGCCTGATCTCTGAAATGAGCTGAGACCTTACAACTCCAAGGTGATGAGTGTTAGAGTCCGGAGATCATGGGCCTAAGCCCCAGAGGACTGCCTTCCTGCCCTGTGTGGTTATGAGTGAGCTTTTCCAGGCCTCCCTGGACTCAGCTCAGAATAATCTGAGAGAGGACTGAAAGCGTTCCTCATGGACTCTCTTGTTAGTGAAACCTCAGTGTTAGTGTGGGCCCCCCTAAGATACTATCTTCAGCATTTTTTTCTTATCCCCCCAAAAAATGGCTTGGAAGAGGTACCATAAAGAACTGGTATATTATTATTTACTATTTATTTGGATATCTTGACATCTTCCCAAAATTACAAAGCACAAAACCATTAATTAGGTTCACAACAGATGTACTTCCTGTTTCTCTAGATCCTTAGTTTGTTAATGGCACCATATTCAGCCCCTATCGGCATTTTTATAACACCCCAGTATTGCCAAGTTTCCACCTACAGGAACTTCCTGAGTCTAATCCAAAGAACCTTCTTAGACTTTGAAGGTTGATAAATCAGAGACAAACATGGCTTATTCTTGTTTTTGCACTTTCCTATTAGTATTTTTGGACATTTCTCTGATTTATATTCCTGGAAACCAATATCTGGTCTTCAGCAGCTCAGATACTTTCAGCTTTTGAAGATGTCTTCAGTTGGTAGAACAAAAGAACTTGTTTTCTTGGCCTACAGTAAGCGAACAATGACAGAAGCAGCCAGTTCATCATCTTTTCTTTATTAACAGATGTCAAAGTAATTGATGAGGGCTTTTTTTTTCAACCTTTAGTATATTTTTTAAATGGATTGATTCTGGGGCATTTCAGTTCATTTACCGATAGTGTCTTGAGGAGGGGAATGTGGCTGTAATCAATTTTCATTATCATTGTGTAGCTAATAGGGCTAAAAATAAGAACTCTTAATTTGCTATGGCATGATTGATTACCCAAGAAGAACATGGAAATAACATCTTTTAATATGCCTGGAGAGTTACATTAAACCTCCAAAATTTCCATCTTCAAAACATATCACTTCCTATAATTTTCTATCCACTAATAAAATAACTCAGGACTCATGACATCACTTTTCTCTGGGTCCTAACCTCAAAGGGCGATCTCTAGTTGTGATTTTCATATGCAGTGTTCCCCTACCCACAAACTGTATGACTCAAGCTTCCTTTTTCATGGATTCTTTCCATCATCGTTTCTCTCTAAATAATTACTGGAAGCTGTGCTAGACCTGGAAGACCCAAAGCAGCTTCCTGGAGCATTGACTGTTTGTATAACTCCCCCTAGAACAAAAGTAGGTCATCTGGAGCATGACAGCCATCACGGAGTCTCCGAGATGGTGTGGTAAAGACAGAAAGCTGAAGATCATATAGCCTTACGAGCAAACCACTGGGCTGGGAATAAGGAGAACTTGGGTCCAGGTGCCAACTCTGCTTCATCATCTTGGCCAGCTCTTTTAATCTTTTAGACCTCCGTTTTCTCATCTGAAAAATGAATACTAAAGCCCATTCTATCTCACAGGGCTGTTGGACTATGCCAGTGATATAATGTATATAAATTGACTTGTTAACTACACAATGCTCTATATTATTATTATTATTGTTATTATTGAAACAGAGTCTTGCTCTGTCACCCAGGCTGGAGTGCAGTGGCGCCGTCTCAGCTCACTGCAACCTCCCCTCCTGGGTTCAGATGATTCTCATGCCTCCTGAGTAGCTGGGATTACAGGCATGTGCCCTGCCCAGCTGATTTTTGTATTTTTAGTAGAGACCGGGTTTTGCCATGTTGGACAGGCTGGTCTTGAACTACTAACCTCAAGTGATCCTCCTGCCTTGGCCTCCCAAAGTGCTGGAATTACAGGCATGAGCCACCGTGCCCAGCCCTGTATATGGTTTTTACTACTTTTTCTCATCTTCTCTATCTCCCTATTTTGAATCACTTGTTCCTCATACCTTGTATCTTCCCACATTCCTTTACCTTCTGATAAAACTTTAGCCACCCTTTGCTCCCTCCTGACATTTGTTGAGCATCCATCCATATCTGGTCCTCTGGGATATGTTGGGGCATTTAATCCTTACGATAATTTGGTAGAGTACTTATTGCCATGACTCTTTTACAGACAAAGAAACTAAGGTTCAAATTAAGTTAACTTAGGTAAGCAAGAGGCAAAGTCATGATTTCAACTGAAGACGATCCGACTCTAGGTAACAGTTTCTTAGTGATGTGCTGCTCAACTCTAATTCTTGTCCTGGTCAAATTAGAAGGCAAGATATGATGCCCCTAAAGACAGGGCGAAGGGAGTAGGAGTTGGGGAAAGTCCCAAGTGGATAAACTGGTAGCTTTTACCCTCTTTAGCATCAATATTTCTTGTGGCTTTTAAACTATCCAGGTGAAGGTGGAAAAAACACAAACAGCTCTCACGCCAAAAATCAACACAGATAGAAGGTATCTGTGACCACATGTGTAGAGATTTTCCCCACAAACCAAGCAAGCAGGAAGTTCTGCAGCAAACACCAGCTGGGTATCCTCCAATTCAGTTCTATTCTGACACTATCTACCTGGAGACAGCGTCAGACTCCACTGGTTGAGGGATCAGTCCCCAAATTGCCACTGCTTCCTACCAGTCTTAAATCCAAGCCTTAGGAACCTCTGCCTAACCAGCTTCAAGTTGGGGTTCTCACAGTTCCCACTCTGGGTTTGATTAATGTGCTAGAGCAGCTCACAGAACTCAGAGAAACTTAGTTATGTTTACCGATTTATTTTACAAAGAATACAGATGACAAGATGTGTAGGGCAAGGTCGAGGAAGGGGTGTGGAGCTCCCAGGCCCTCTCTGGGTGTGACACCTCCAGGAACCTCCAGATGTTCAGCTACCCACAAGCTCTCTGAACCCTTTCCTTTGGAGTTTTTATGGAAACCTCGTTACCTAAGCATGATTGATTACATTATTGACCATTGGTGATCAACTTAACCTTCAGCCACTCTCTTTCCGTGAGGTTGGGGGATGGGACTGAAAGTCACAATCTTCTAATCCTGCCTTGGTCTTTCCAGTGACCAGACCTCATCCTGAAGCTACCTAGGAGCTGCCAGTCATCAGTCAATCATTAGCATACAAAAATGCATCACTTTGGAATTTTTAAGGATTTTAGGAATTGAATGCCAAGAAGTGGCATCAAAAATGAAACACGTTTCACAATATCACACCAAGAAACTTTCATTATGGAAAAGGGTGGCTCTCAATGGATGTTTCACCATGCTTCCCTTTGAGTTTAAATCACATCATGCAAAGAGAACTTCTTACTCCTTCATTAACCAACCTCAATCATTTTTTATTTCACTATGGGCAGCAGACCCTAAGCCAGGGGTTCCCAATCTGAAGACTATAATGCCTGCAGAGTTATGATAAGGAATCCAGAAATTTATCAATGGACTAAAAAGATAAAATGGCTGACATCTCTAGGTGCTATTTTTTAAAAATATATAGATGCAATAGTGAATAATAAAATACAAATTTGTTTAAGAGCATCACTAAATTCACAGGACAGTAGAAGCTCTCTTAATTCGCCTTCCCTTTACCAGCTCTCTGTATTAGCTTTCCCTCTGTAAAGTATCATTTTTTAAAAAATTCCCAGAACTGAGCAGAACACTCGGTAAAGTATCTTGATTGATGCCCATAGCATCCTGTACACTCAAGGCCTGTAGGCTATTCCCTTGCATACCTGCACACTTCTGCTCACCAGTAAAGATGCTCATTTCCCAAGATGCTGTTGTATTTGTTCTAAAAGATATTTATGGTAATTACAAGATTCAGTTGCAGTGCAAGGAAAGAGCTATTGTTTCTATGAAAACTCAGTTGAATGCTGCAGAAAGATTCAATAAAGGCAAGCCACTACAAAAGAAGTTGCTGCTGGATGAGGCAGGGCCCCTGAGAATGACTCTCAAGTTGTCACTGCATGACTCCAAGGGATACCCTGTGGCTGACACCTCCTCAAGTTGTGTAGGGCATAACTGCAAAACAGCACACAGAAGCCTTTGAATTGGGTGACTCTCAGAGTTTGGAAAGAAATACATAAATATCTCTGAGATGCTATTGAAAATGATCCTCAAATCTTTTTAGGTTCTTATTCCCCATTACGTAAACCCAAACTGAAAATTATAACCAATACATTAAAGGTGTGATGAATGTGAGAAAGATGATACACAGAAGACACTGACCTTGGGCATGAGCCTACATCAAGAGATTGATATATGAATATGTGTGTGTGTGTGTTTGTGTGTGTGTGTGTTTTAGTTAAAACAGAATGTTTAAGGTATCATAATTTATGTTTCTCTTACTTACCTAGCTCTTTAAATTAACATTTGTATCACTAGTCCTTAGGGATTCCAGCCTTTGCTTGTTTTACATGTTCCCAACAAGCTTGAAGCACAGCCCCCACTATCATGTCAGGAAGAGTGGTCTGGATGTGAGAAGTTTTGAAGTTACAAAGGAGATCTTTTTGGTGGCACTCAGATAGCTCTTAACTGAGTACAGGGTTGAGTAATTCCATCATTGTCATAGAGGGGGCCGAGATTTCTGCAAACACCCATATCATTTTCTGTGCCTGCCACACACTCCCCGAACAGCCCACACCACTGTTGTTTCAAGAACTCCAAGTCACCGTGCGGCGACTAGCAGACTCTGCATTCTCCATAATTACACCCAATTTTCCAATTGAATTATCGCATGATTTAATTCGTTTGGTGCATCTGGAGAGCATCAGCATTGTGCAGCTGTTGCAGCTTCAAGAGCTAATTGTTGCCAAGCACATTAAAAGTAGCCCTATTGCAATGCTCTGGAGTCAGAGGGGAGGGGGCACAAACTTTCACTTGCCATTTTCCCTTTGGTTGAATCATCACCCAAAGAGCCTGAGGGGGTAGCAAACATTTAAGCTCTATTGACACGGAGACCTCATCGGGTATGGTTACTGTCACTGGATGAAACTTCTTAAGTGAGTCAGACATATCCAGATACCAGAAAACAGAGAAACCTGAAAGCTCTGTTTGGCATGTCTTAGAGAATCATGCCAAATAAGATTAGGTTAGAAACTAAAGGCAGGGTTAAAGGAGAGACAGTGCTTCATCAAAAAGTACTAGGAAGTCGATTGTTAATGAAGCCCCAAGACATCTTAAGACCCCAAATCTTTCTTCCAGTAATAAGCCACCTTAAAGAGAGTTACCCTTTTCCATAATGAAAGTTTCTTGGTGTGATATTGTGAAATATGTTTAGTTTTTTATCCCATTTCTTGGCATTCAAATCCTAAAATCCTTAGAAATTCCAAAATGATGCATTTTTGCATGCTAATGATTGACTGATGACTGGCAGCCCCTACGTAGCTTCAGGATGGGGTCTGGTCACTCGAAAGACCAATGCAGGATTAGAAGATTGGGACTTTTATACCTGATTACCTATCCATATGTTCAGTTCATCTTGCTATGTTTCATTAGAACATCTCTTTTGTATATAACCATTTGAAGGCTTGCTTCAGTGTAAAATACTCCCTACTATTCATCTTCAATCTCTTGTTACTTAGTATCTTAGAGTCAGGGGTCTGAAACTCTGGAAGGCATGGGTTGGACACTTGTCCTTCCTTCCTTGTGGTTCTAAAGATGTGGAGTTTGATTCCCAAAGGGTCTCTGTCCTCTGCATAGATTTTGGGGTCTACACATTTGCTGTCTTTCTTATATGAAAGATAAAAATCATGAGTTCATGTAGGGATGTCATATCTGAGCTGAGGGCTAGCCAGGGAGGAAAGCAGGCCATGGGGGGCTGAAGTAAGGGCTGGAGGGCAGAGGTGAGTCAACTAAGGGAGAGAATAGAGGGACCCCAAATGGAATGTAAGGACAGAGTCCACAAGGCAGGAAGAGGTGAGAGCATGGGTGTGCACCATACTAACCACCGGGAGGTTAAGGAAGAGTCTGCATCCTGAACAGTGACATGTCCTAGCCTGCTCCTCTCTCAGACTTCAGAACAGTGTAGTTAGTCGTATACCCCACTACTAAGGAAAAAAAGGGAGTTATTCCTCAAGGAGACTGGCAAGCCCAAGAGAAAAATCTGTTATTGCCATGGGGAATACTCCATTCAGTGATTCAGTCCTGGCCCAATCACCCTCCTATGAAGTTTACAAGGCAACAGCCTTCATTCATGCACATAGAAATTCCAACTGGCTTTGAATTTTTCATAAAAAACAACCAAGGATCAACAGATATTTGATGGTAGCAGTTCTAACAGAAAGCACAGTGACTGAAACCAAAAAGCAAAGGTCAGTGGTGAAGTGGGGTGAGGGTCTCAGAGTCAATACGGGGAGAAAGAATAAACATGAAACACACACACACTCTGTCTCACACACACACACACTTTCTCTCCCTCTCTCTCTCACACACATACAGTCTCTCTCACACACACACACACACTGTAACTTCAGAAAGTGTCCAGTTTTTTGAATCCCACACTATAAAAGGCATACACAATACCAGATAATTATAAAACTTTAGAGTACTACAAAATAAAGATTGTATATCTTGCAAAGGAAAAAATATAGATCATATACAAATGATAGGGAATCAGAATAGCGTCTGTGTTAACATCTGCAATTTGGGGACCTAGAAGTCAGTTGATAAATGTGTTCAAAATGTGAATGGAAAATAATTTCCAATTTAGAATTCCATACCCAGCCAAACTGTCATTAAACGCAAAGTTAAAGATTTTTTTTCACACATGCAAAGTCTCAAAATATGTGCTTGTTGTGCATCCTTTCTTAAAAAGTTAATGAAGGCTATGCCACATCAAAATAAGAGAATAAAACAAAGAATAGGAAAACATGGGATCTAGAAGACAGAGAATCCATTTCAGAAGAGAGGAAAAGAGAATTCCTAGCATAATGACAAAAGAAAGTAGGGGAGTGAATTGAAAGTGTTACATGCTACCACATGAGTGAGGCTTGAAATAATGATGCTAAATGAAATTAGCAAGTCACAAAAGGACAAATACTATATGATTCCACTTATATGAGGTACCTAGAGTAGTCAAATTCATAGAGACAGACAGTAAAATGGTGATTGCCAGAGACTAGGGGGATGAGGGAGTGGGGAGTGAACTGGTGTTTAATGAGCACAGAGTTTCAGGTTTAGAAAAGAGTTCTGAAGATGGGTGGTGGTGATGGTTGCACAGGACTGTGAATGTACTTAATACCACCAAGCTATACACTTAAAAATGAGTAAAATGGTACATTTTATGTTATGGATAGTTCATCACAACTTTTTAAAAAAAGAATTGAGAGTGTATGCTCTAGGAAGGGAGAATTAGGAGGGAGGGGCAGCTGTGTTTTGTTATAAGCCTAGAATACTAATTGATTTTTCAAGTTATTTATGTGTAATACATTAATAAAAATTTAAAAATGTTTAAACCTAAAACTAAATTAATTGGAGTGGGCATTCCAGGCTAAGGGAACTGCATGAGCAAAGTCAGTGAGGTGTGAAACAGTGTGCAGAGAACCTTAAGAATTTTCCTCTTCATGGAGAGGGTTGAACAAACTGGGTAAAGGAGCTGCAGCTTTATTCTCTAGGTGGTGTTTCCCTACAGTGTGGTGCACACTTACAGATGAACATGAAAACTTTGTCATCTGAATCCCTGTATATTTAATTGTAATATTCTCTTCTATTCATAATGAATGACACATTGGGTTTTAGTTTATGGTGGTGACAATAATGATTTAGATTCCCTAAATTTAAGTTTATAAATATGAGTTGGTTTTAAGAAAAACATTAGGTGAATAATAGTAAGAGAGGCATACAACTGTGGCAAAAAACAAAAAAAGAAAAGAAAAATTCATGAACGTGGTGCATGGATTACTACAGTAGACAAAGCACTTCTCTGAGCAATAGGGAGCAGCCCTTGCTGGTTTGTGTGAAAAGGGGCGTTCAAGCCAAATGTATGGACTGGATTGATCAGGGTAATATGAACTTCATTCTACAGCTCCCTGAGTTCTGGAGGCTTCTTCACAGACTGCCTTGAGGTGGGGTGAAAGAAAGAGCTTCAAATAGAGATGCTCTGTTCTATATATGAGTCTACCTATAATTACAAAGGGGTGGCCACTAAAAATGAAAGATTGCAGACCACTGAGATAGATTACTCTGGTTAGGTGGGAATTAGGGGAGAAAGACTAAGAATGGGGAAACCAACTGAGAAGCTGATGCAAGTGACCTAACAGGAGACTACGTGGGCCTGGCCTAGGACAGTATGTAGGGAGAGGAAGAGACAGATTAGAGATGCAGAGCTCCTAACTGAACGCCCAGAGTTCTACCTAGTGGCAGCTCATCTGAACTATAGGTATAGCACTTAAGGAGATATAAACAACTCTTAGAGAACAAGCCTTACGTGCCATAATACAGAAGTGATGGCAGAAGTTCATTGTCATGTTGAATTTTCTAACATAACTTCCATTACTAGGAGCAGTTGTATTCGAAACTGATTTTGCCAAGCCCAGAAGAATGTGAAACTGGAAGAAAAGCCATATATCATATTACAAGGAAACTAGACTTGGATTCATCCATTCATTCATCCATTCATTCACACCACAATTATTTGTTCAACACACATTGATTCAATACACCAGTGCAAGGAACTGGTTTATACACAGAGACCCATCAGTGAGCACAACCTACATCAATCCCTGCTTTCTCGATGTGTATACACTCATAGGAAGAAACAGAAAAAATTAGTAAAATATACAATATGTTGAAAGTAAATAAGTGCTATAAAGGACAATAAAGCAAGGAAGGTAGGAGTGGTAGGGTGCAATTTTTGAAAGGGTGGTCAGGAAAGCTTTGTGTGAGAGAGACATTTCTGAGAGACATTTCAGAGAGACAATTCTGAACAAAGAATTGAAGGAGGTTAGATAATGAGCCACACAGCCATCTTGCAAGGGCCGACCAGGCAGAGGCAGTAGTGATCACAAGGGCCCTGAAACAAGGGAATGCCTGGAATATTCAGGAATGGCAAGACGACCATGTGGCTGGAGCAGAGTAAGCCAGGAGGAGAGTGGCAGGAGATGAGGTCAGGGAGGCTTCGGGGCAGGCTCTAAGGGTTTTGGAAACATCATAAGGACTTTGGCTTATACTCTTAGAGAAATGGAAGGTTTTGGAGGGTTTGGAGGGCAACATGTTCTAATGCAAGTTTTAAAAGGACCCCTTTAGCTGTCAAGTTGAGACTATAGTGAAACAAGAGGCTGAAGCATGTAGATGTGTAGAAATATTTTCAAGAAACTCAGCAAGAAAAATATAACTTGTATCAGATGCTGGAAGGGCAGATGGTAAGGAGTGGTGTTTATGAGGCAGAGCCAATGACTTGGGCGTAGAATTTGAGAGAAAGAGAGGAAACAAGAATGACTCCAATGGTTTTGGCCTGGGGGGATAAAGTTGCAATTAATTGGGGTTAGAAATGACTACAGGTAGATCAAGTTTGTGTCAGTGACTCATGAATTTAGGTTCTAATGTGGGAAACTGGAATCATTCAATCCATAACAATGCCCAAGTGGAGATCTTAAGAAGGAAGAGAGATAAAGGGCCCTGGATATCACGGCTGTGGTCTTGGCTGAAGATACAAATCCAGGGTCTTCACTAGGGAGTTGTTCACTAGGGAGATGAGACTAAAGTAGATTTCCCAAGGGAATGAATGACTGTAGCTAACAAAGAGCAGAAGACCAAAGGCTGGGCCCCATGGAACTCCAATTTTAGCATCTTGGGGAGATGAGGAGGAACCAGTAAATGTGATTAAAGAAAGGATGATGAGGTAGGAGGAAAACCAAGAGGCCTGTGTCCCGGAAGTCAAGTGAAGGAAGTGTGGGTGTGGGAGTGATCGGCTGTGGGCAAACGCTGTCTATGGCCAAGGAAGAGCATCTGAGGGCTGAGGGTTGACCACTGGATGGAACAACACACTTCTTGATAGGAGCAGCAGTGGCACAGGATGGGGGAAAATGCCTGGTTGGAGGAGGAATTGCTGGGCCCTGGTCCATTCCACCAAGTCACCATGCAACTTCTCTAGGGCCAGTTTCCTCATTTGTAAAGCGAAAAAGCTCCTACTAGCTCTAAAATTCTAAGATTTTTGATGATTCTAATGGAGTGCGGTTTATTCTTTTCATGAAACTGGTACCATGAGAGTATTTGGGATCTGAGAAAAATGTGGGTGAAAACGTGGGACATTCCTCAAGCTGACCATTGGGTCTTATATGAAAGAAGCCAAGTTCATTTGTTGTTGAAAACAACTGACCACACACTTTCTGACTTTTCCCACAAGGAAAGACACCTCATTTATATTTGTATTTTTGTTTTTGTTCCATGTGTAATATTGATCCTATTTAATTACGATTTCCAGACTTTCATTAAACAGAGTTTGTTTTGATAATTTCCTGAAACTGAGCCTTACACTTTGATAACTCCACCTTTCTCATAGATGCACTTACCTGCTACCACCTGGTGGTAGCAAAAATATTACAAAATAGAGGAAAAGAGGAAAAAGTAAAGACTTATTTTTAGTTTACTACTCTCAAGGATTGGACCTGGGTCTTTCTGGGCAGTCTTGGCTTTGGGACATCTCCAACACCTCCAAGGCTGTGGGACCTGGAGGACCCTATGGAGAATTGATATTGGGCACTTGGCCTGGAATCCTTGCACCCAGAGCCAGTGAAATCTAAGCACACTGAATATTTATGAGATATTCCTAGGCGAATGAACCAAGTAAGTCAGGATCATTATAATTAATTCTAACTTTCTGAAACTACTTGAAATTTCTATTTAAGGAATGATCCATGCATGAATTGTTTTTAAAACATACCTTTTTGAATATGTACTTTTAGAAAACTGTTTCTAGTAAAGGCGGGTGTGGTGGCTCATGCCTGTAATCCCAGCACTTTGGGAGGCCGAGGCAGGCGGATCACGAGGTCAGGAGATGGAGACCATCCTGTCTAACACGGTGAAACCCCGTCTCTACTAAAAATACAACAAATTAGCCAGGCGTGGTGGCAGGCGCCTGTAGTCTCAGCTACTCAGGAGGCTGAGGCAGGAGAATAACATGAACCCAGGAGGCGGAGCTGGCAGTGAGCTGAGATTGCGCCACTGCATTCCAGCCTGGGCGACAGAGCAAGACTCTGCCTCAAAAAAAAAAAAAAAAAAAAGATTGAGCTTTTTGTTTTTTTAAGGTCTTCCATCTGTGTTGGAGACAAACTGAGTATATCTGGTTGCTAGGGGTGTAAACTTCTCTAAATGATCAGCAAACATAATGGCTAGCAATTTGATTTCTACATGAATGGAGAAGTTGCTGCTTTCCCTGGAGAGTGGGAGAAAAAAACTTTAATTTGAAAAGATATATAGGATTTATTCTGCTCTTGCAAAGACACACCGACATGACTATAATCTCTCTGTGTTTCTGAAACCACAGGGAAAGCTCGAAGCAGCTCTAGGTGAAAAATACTGAAGGATAGCAGGAAACGACTAGATTTCGATTGTTACAGTACGCCCATTTCCTCCCCTCCCTAACCTGGCTGATCTGAGCCAGCCCAGGGAAGAAGGTCTAACTTATAAGACAGAGCCACAGTTATAAATGGTCTCCCCACTGTTCACCCGCTCCTAGCTCAGTCCTCGTTGCCCTCCACCAAGCCTTTTGCGATGCCCTTCCTCTGGGTTTTCAGTGTCCAATTCTCTTAACCAGCATTTCCCCCCAAAAGCTCAGGCTTGGCTGTGTCACTCCTCTATTGAGAAAGTTATTGGTTGCTCCTATTGCTTTAGAATAAAGCTCAAATTTCGTAGACTAAAATTTAAAACCCTCCACAATCTTTCCAACATATTTTTTGAATTATCTTCATGCAGGGGCCACTCAAGTCAACTTCGTTATATTCAGATGTCCACACACTATATATGGTAACCACTTTGCCTTTGCAGATGCTATTCCCTTTCCTGGTGATGTATCTTGCTTTCCGGTACCAGCCTGGAAACTTTAACACCTGCCCATATCAGTTTAACTTTTCAATGCATATTTTAAACCCACCATGACCCCCAAGAAACCATTTTTATTTTTCCCCAGCCAGAAAAATTATCTTCTTTGGCTTTCCCCATACCGTTTTATCTCTCTCTCTTTTAAATCGTCACTTCTCACTTTCTATTAGGTGTTATTAATATTCCTGAAGTTTAAATCTCTAATAAACTCTGAGCTCCCAGAGGAAAGAGGCAGGTTGGATTTAATCTCACATAGTATGATACTTTGGGGTACCAAACTAAGTAGGTGCTCAATAAATGTTGGTGGACTGAATGACTAAATGACAGTTACTGAAACAATTCCTGAAGACAATAGGCAAACTTAGTTTAAATTCAAGTAGACAGGTAAATATGGAAAGAGATTTGGGATTTATCCATGTAGTACTAATGGAAGAAATTATAACAGGTTTTTGTTGTTGTTGCTTATTTTGATTTGCCTGTTTTTCTTTTTTTAAAGAGGACCCAAATAGGTGAGAGTTGAGTCTGAGACAGGAGAGAAACTGCAGAACGCAGCTCAGGATGAGAAGGACCCAGTGAAAAAGGAAGTGGAAAGGGAGGAGGATATTTAATACCCCTGAGAAGAAATTTATGCAGACCCAGATTTGAAGTCAGCCTCTGATTATCTACTATTTATATATTTTAAAGAAATATGCACAAGATTTTAGTGCTTCCTTTTTTGTTTGTCTCCAATATATGCATGAGCCAGCACAATTCAGGACTTGATTTACCTTTGCTGATTCGGCTTCTTTTCTCTGAGCTTATTTATGGCGGTGAGAGAGGCATTCTGTCCTTGCTGATAAAGGACAACCGAATTGCATTCGAAGCTCAGCCACTGAGTTGCTCTGCTTCTGCTGGAAAGTTGGTTTCTTCTCCAACTGCCAAGTTTTCCTGAACTGTAGGAAATAAGGTGCATATTTGAAAGGTAGAGTCCTAGACTGGAACTTCTCAAATTTTAATGTTCCTCCAAATCTTCCAGGATTCTTGTTGAAAGAGCAAATTCTGCTTCAGCAGGTCTGGGTTGGGGCTGAGATTCTATATGTCTAACAAGCTCCCAGGTGGACCACACTGCAAAGCAGTGTCCTAGACTTTTGAAGACAGAAGGAACTTGAGAGGTCATCCAAGCAAGTAGTTCAGAATACAAATTCTCAGACTCCACACACAGAGAATCACGGATGGAGCCCAAACAGGTAAATTTTTGATAAACTTCCTAGCTCATTCTTATGTATACCTGGGTTTGGAAACCACAGATTAGTCTGATTCCCCATTATGGATAGCAAAACTGAGGCTCAGAGACTTCCTGAATTCCACGAAGAAAAGTTTCTGTTTATATGAAAGGGGCTTTCCTGAAAGGATAACCCTTATATATCTTGCTGCCCTAAGCAAAGGTTCCCCTTTAAAGCCACAGAAATAACTGGATCCTGTATATAATTCATTTCTTAAGAGCTACTAGCAGAGAATAGCAATTTTTTCTGCCTCTTTTAGAATGACAAATACTCTAAATTATTTTAGTTTTGTCCTAATAGTAGGGGGTGGTGGTGGTGGTGGTAAGGAATGGCTATTAAGCAATTATGTTATTCAAACACATCATTATTATTATTACCAAGATGAGTGGACTCATTATAATTGAACAATAAAAGCATGAATGACTTTGCATTGTTATTAGTGTCTGTCTCAGGGCCCCTGTTTTTCCCAGGGGCTGTGGCGTTCAGCAGATCCGATTCACAATGTACCGGACTTGCAGTGGTTCACTTGCAGGCAATTGGATTGTTTTTCAGAATCATCTGCTGTGGTCATCTTTTCTTTTCTGGTACTGACCTGTTGTTCATTGAAGACTCTTGCCACCCCCACCTCCTGCTCGGATAACCTAATCCTAGAAAGACTGTGGCCTCCCTTTCTTCCCTCTTGTCATCTTCCCATCCTTTTTTTTTCGCACAGCAGCTAGTGATCATCAGCATGCGAACAGGCATTAAAATTCCCTTGCTTGAAACCTGCCAATATCTGCCTATTTATTTTAGGATAAAACACAAATCCTTGGCAAAGCTTTCCAGGCCCTTAATGAAGTGTGCCACTTCCTTCAGCAGCCCCACTGGGAGCCGTTCCTCTTCTTCCCCCCACCATCTCTGCCCCTGCCAAGCACCATACTGTTTCCAGCTTCTGGAATGTCCCGACATCTCCAGTTTCTGGAATGTTCTAACACCTCTCTCACTTAGGGGATTTGTACATGCTCTTCTTTCTATTCATAATACTCTTTCCCTAGCTGTTTAGTTCTTATCCTTAAGATCTCAGCTTAAATGTCTATATCTTCTTCACTACCTGACTAATTCAATACCCCATATGGACCCCTTCCATAATCCTGGCACTTCACCATTGGTAGCAGTGTCTACACCAGTAATTACTTGCTTAATATCTTTCTTCCCCCACTAATAGTAAGTTCTAAAAGGACATAGCTGTCCTTTCAAAACTAACTCCCTATTGTTCAACACATACCTGGTATGTTAGGCCATTTTCATATTGCTATAAAGAAATACCTAAGACTGGATAATTTATAAGAAAAGAGGTTTAATGGCTCACGGTTCTGCAGGCTGTACAGGAATGTGGCCTATACAGCTTCTCATGTACAGGCATGTACAGAATGTGGCACTTGCTCAGCTTCTGTCCTCAGGAAACTTACAATCATGGCAGAAGGCAGAGGGGAAGCAGGCACATCACATGGCCAGAGCAGAAGCAAGAGTCAGATCATAGGAAGAAAGTGTCACACACTTTTAAACAACCAGAGCTCATAAGAACTCACTCACCCTCATGCGAACAGCACCAAGGGGCTGGTGCTAAACCACTCATGAGAATTCCACCTCCACGATCCAGTCCCTTCCCCACCAAGCCCTACCTCCAACATTGGTGATTACTCCACAACGTTGAGATTTAATTGGGCACAAATATACAAACTATATCACCTGGCACATAGGAAATGCTTAGCAGTTATTTACCGAGGAGATGAATGTTTGAGAATCCACCAGGTACTGAAATCACAATACAAAATCATGGAGACAGAAGGGGGAACTGGAGGCACCGGATCTCCCTCTGTATAATTCACAGCATTAAGTGCTGAGCTGCTTCTTCTGTAGTTGCATCTCCCTTACCCCTCCACCATAAGTTTAAAAAAGTTTAAGCGATTAAAATATGTTTTATCCCTAAGTTGAACATCAAGACCCAGCACATTTGATCTAGGTTTCCTAGAACTGTGGTGGCAGTGTTGCTCTGGGAGGCTACATGGCTGAAACCATGCAAACTCTGGACCTGAACTTTCATAGGATGTTGTTGAAGATGCTGTTCACGACAGCACTCCCTGTTCCCTATGTAAAGACACACCTAAGAAATGTCTCTTGTAGATTTAAATGTCAGAAAGAACTTTGCTTCCTTGAGAAACTGGTGAGTGTTTGCCTTATGTTCACTGAATTCATGAACCATGCTTTTCTCTCTCGGCTTTGGCTGCCAGAAAGCTCAGAGTCACATTCTCTGCTCAATTTTTGTAACTGTAGAAGCCTATAGCTCACACACCTGGCAGGGTAACTTTGCCCTGGTCTTGATTTCCTGTTCTAAATATATTCTCCCCAGTCTCAGTTTATTAAGTTATTTGTAGCTTTTTATTTTAGAGTGCAAAGTCTTGTAAGTTTGCTGAAATCCTTTGTGGAATGGGGCAAGGAGATATATTAAAGAAATGCATGAGGCTCTGAGATACATTCCATTTAACTTGCGGAGGGTTCCTATCTGTGGGTGGTCCTGGCAGGGGCAGTGCACAGCAGGAGCCCTGCTGACACGGGTGTCTGTGCACCCCACAAGGACCCAGCAGGATTTCTAGAAGAGGAACCCTCTGGAACAGCTTACGGAGGTGGTTTTGTTCCTGATCTTTTGCCGAAGCTATCCTCAAGTGACCCAGAAGCGTGAGTGATGCCAATCTCCATTCAAGATCTGAACCCTTTTCTGGGGAGTGGCTAAATATGAGCCCTGTAACCTGTCCTGAAATTCTGTGTGAAAGCTGGATTTCTGCTGGCGTGAGGTCTTCTACTATAAGGTCAAAATTAGAGTGTTTTCTTAGGCAAGACTCTAATTTCAGCTACTTTCTAATTCTCCTTAAGTGCCCAGTATTGCTGTGAAAACCCTATTTGTTTTAATTGAAGCTGGCATTTATTTCTTTGGCTAAGAGAAGCAGGAGCAGACGTGTGGTCCACAGGTACTGAACACGGGAGGCCATGTATGTGCCTCACACAGGCTGATTTATGAAGGAGCCTCATTCTCTGCATTTTATATATGGGTAAAACATATGTAAACATGTATATGGTTCAGAGAGTTTTCAGAGGTCACTTAGCTAATGAGAGGGGGTGCTGTGGTTCAGTCCCAATCTTCTGATCCCAAACAGGCAGATCCTCTACAGCCCATTTCAGATGATGATAGAGCAGAGAAACTGTAGGGCAAGAAACAGGCCACTCCATGGGTGAGATAAAGAGCGGTTCCATGTGAAGCTGGGAGAGGACTAAGAGGCAGGCAGAAGAGAAAGGACGAGACCCTTGCAAGGATTCAGCCACATCCTTGGTGTACATGCCCCTGCCCCGGCATTATCTGCATCCATCTCCCCCGACCCCCCACCCTACTCCATCATCCTTGCCCTGTGGTCATTGCCACAAACAAGTTCCCTAACACTCGAGGCTGTCCTGGCTCTCATCATTCTTCTCTCCCCAAACAAAATGAAGATTGCTTGAGTGGAGAGCTTTCATCCACAGCATCCTTAGGGTAGGAGGTGCTCTTGGAAGGTGCATACTAGTCAATGAAGGTTGATATTGGCAAAAAGTTACTATGTGTTGACGTACAGTCATGTTCTGTGCCCCTGGGCACAAACTTCACAATAACTCAGCATGGTAGACACCATTACTTCTCTATATTGCAGGTCCCCATAGTCATGCAGTTAGCAGGTGCTGGTGTCCCAGCTTCCTGCCTCCACTTTCCATCATTGTTGAGATGCCAGAAACGTCTATCAGAGCCCTCCAAGTATCAAAGGTGTGCTTTAGGGAAAATGGAGTCAATAGGGAAGAACATACTCCACAGCCCTCTGATCTGAACACTAGGTCTCTCTGCTTATTTCATTGACATACACATTGATTTTTTTCAAGTTTATTTCAAAATTCTATATTGGATTTAATTACCAGCTTGAGTTTTAATAGCAACTATATATATTTTAATTAAACTTATTTATGTTGAAAGAATTATAGATTCATATACAGTTATAAAATAATACAGATTCCATTTCGCTTTTTACCTAATTTCCACTAACGGTAATATCTTGAAAATATAAGTGTAATATCACAACCAAGATATTGACATTGTCAGAGTTAAGGTACAGAACATTTCCAGCACCACAGAGATTCCTCTTTTTTTTTTTTTTTTTGAGACGGAGTCTTACTCTGTCACCCAGGCTGGAGTGCAGTGGCACGATGTCGGCTCACTGCAACCTCCACCTTGTGGGTTCAAGCAGTTATCCTGCCTCAGCCTCCCAAGTAGTTGGGATTACAGGCCTGTACCACCAAGCCTGGCTAATTTTTGTATTTTTTAGTAGAGATGGGATTTCACCATGTTGGCCAGGCTGGTCTCAAACTCCCAACCTCAAATGATCCACCCGCCTGTTGCTTTTTTTACTCACATCCTCTTCCCTCCTCTCTCATCACTTCCTTAACCCCTGGAAACTACTAATCTCTTCTCCATTTCTATGTTTTTGCAATTCTAAACATGCTATACAAATGGAGTCATAAGGCATGCAACCTGTTGAACTTGACTTTTCTTACTCACCATACATTTTCTGGAGATGTATCTAAGTTTTCACATGTATCAATAATTTATTTCTTTTATTGCTGAGTGATATTCCATGGTATGGAGGCATCGCAGTTTGTTTAACCATTCCTCCATGGAAGAACATCTGGATTTTCCATTTTGGGACCATTATGAATAAAATTGCTGGAAATATTTGTGTACAGATTTTTGTGTGAACATGTTTTCATTTCTCTGGAATACATTTTCAGGAGAGCAACCGCTGAGTCTTGTGGTAATGGCATGTTTACTTTTATAAGAAACTGCCAAACTGTTTTCCAGAGTGGCTGTACCATGTTACTCCCATCAGCAGTGTAAGAGTGATGTAGTTTCTCCATAATCCTTATCAGTATTTGCTGTCGTCACTTTTTATTGCAGCCATTCTGATAGATGTGAGGTGATAGCTCAGTGTGGTTGTAATTTGCCTTTTCCTAATAGTTAATGATATTTAACATCTTTCATGCGCTTATTTTCCAGCTGTTTATCCTTTTTGATAAAATGTCCCTTTAACTCTTTTGCCTGGTTTCTAATTTGAATTTTTTAAATTATTGAGTTTTGAGTTTCTTTATATATTCTAGATGCTAGTCTTTTCTCAAAAGTGTGGTTTGTAAATATTTTCTTCCAGTCTGCAGCTTGTCTTTTCATCCCATCAACAGGTTCTTTTGCAGGGCAAAAGTTTTTAATTTTGATGAAATCTAATTTACCAAATTTTTCTTTTATAGATAGTGTTTTTTGGTGTCAAGTCTGAGAACTCTTTACCTTGCCCTACTTCCTCAAAATTTTATCCTATGTATTTTTTTGAAGTGTTATAATTTTACATCTTACATGTAAGTCCATGGTTCATTCTGAGTTAACTTTCATTAACTAAAAATTCTGACCTAAGGTCATTTGTTTCTTCTCCATTTTTCTTTATCTTTCTTTTTTTTTTTTTTTTTTTTTTTTGGCCTGTGGATGTCCAATTGCTCCAAGACCATTTATTATTTGTTGCAAGTCTATCCTTCCTCTATTGAGCTGTTTTTGTACCTTTATCGAGAATATGGGCGTATTTGTATGTGTCTGTTTCTGTGTTCTCATTTCATTCCATTGATCTTTGTGTATATCCCTCCCCCAACACCACATGTCTTGATTACCATAGCTATATAGTATCTTGAAGTCAGGTAAAGCAATTCTTCCCACTTTGTTATTCTTTTTCAGAAGTGTTTTAGCTATTCTAGTTCCTTTGCAACAAAAATCTTCCTGGGATTCTGATAGGAGTTGTGTTAAACCTTGTATTGGTTTCTTGTGGCCGCTGTAAAAAATGACCACAAGCTCAGCCATTTAAAACAATAGAAATGTGGCTGGGTGCAGTGGCTCACGCCTGTAATCCCAGCACTTTCGGAAGTCGAGGTGGGCGGATCGCTTGAGGTCAGGAGATCATGACCAGCCTGGCCAACATGGTAAAACCCTCGCACGTACCCTAGAACTTAAAGTATAATTTTAAAAAATACAAAAATTAGCCAGGCATAGTGGTGCATATTTGTAATCACAGCTACTCAGGAGTCTGAGGCAGAAGAATCACTTGAACCTGGGAGGCGAAGGTTGCAGTGAGCCGAGATCACGCCTCAGGGACAGAGTGAGACGCTGTCTCAAATAAGATAAAATAAAATAAAACAGTAGAAATGTATTCTCCAGAGTTCTAAAGGCCAGAAATTAAAAATCAAAGTGTCGGCAGAGCCATTCTCCCTCAGGCAGCTCTCGGGGAGAATTCTTTCCTTGCCTCTTGCAGTTTCTGGTAGCTGCTGACATCCCTTGGCCACATCACTCCAATCTCTGCCTGTCTCTACATCTTAATCTCTGCATAATCTCTGTACAGTTGTCAACTGCCTCTCTCATAAGGACACCTGTGATTGAATGTAGGACTCATCTCTGTTATCTAGGGTGATACCCCCTTGTCGAGATCTTTAATTGAACCATATCTGTGAAGACCTCTTTTCCTTAAAAGGCAATATTTAGATTAGAACCTGTTATCTTTGGGTGGTTATTATTCATCCTGTTACAAACCTACATATCGATTTTGGGGAAATTGACAACTTTACTATATTAAGACTTCCAATCCACGAACTTGGTATTCTTTCAATTTATTTAGATCTTCTTTGATTTGTGTTGTCAGCCTTTTGTAGTTTTCAGCACACAAATTCTGTACCGGTTTTGTTAGATTTATGCATAAGTATTATTTTTTGAGTAATTACAAATGTTATTGTATTCCTAATTTTGTGGCCTTGGTGTTCATTGCTAGTATAGAGAAATACAATTGATGTTTATATATTGACCTTGAATCCTGCAGCCTTGCTGAATTTACTTATTAGTTATAGAAGCATTTTGTTGATTAATCGTAGATTTTCTATACAGACAACTATGCCCTCTGAAAATAAGGACAGTTTTATTTATTCCTTTCTGATATATATATCTTTTATTTTTGTTTCTTTGTTTATTATTTATGTATTTTTGCCCTATTGCCCTGACTATAACTTCCAGTACTATATTGAATAGCAGTCATTAGTGTGGACATCTTGCTTTAAATCTCAGAAGGAAAATAGTCGGTCTTTTACTATTATATACAACGTTAGCTATAGAGTTTTAGTTGTAGATTTATCAAGTTGAAGAAGTTCCTCTCTCCCGGTCTACTTTTCTGGGTTTTAATCATGAATGAGTGTTGAATTTATCTATTGCTTTTTCTTCATGAATTGATATTATCATGTGATTTATCTTCTTTAGCTTGTCAATATGTTACATTATATTGATTGATTTTTTTAATATTGAACCAGCCTTGCATCGCTGAAATAGCTCCCAGTTAATCATGGTATGTAATTCTTTTTATATTGCTCAATTCTGTTGGGCAATATTTTGTTAAGGATGTTTGCATCTATATTCAGTAGGGATATTGATTTGGAGTTTTGCTTTTGTTTTGTACTGTCTCTGTTTGGTTTTGGTTTTGGAGCAATACTAGCTTCATAAAATGAGTTGGAAACCAGCACAGCAGTGTGTCGCTAGTTCTAGCTATTCGAGAGGCTGAGGCAGGAGAATCGCTTGAACTGGGAGGCAGAGGTTGCAGTGAGCTGAGATTGCACCACTGCACTCCAGCCTGGGTGACAGAGCAAGACTCCATCTCAAAAAAAAAAAAAATGTGCACCAGTCATCCTTTCATGGATAGCCAGGACACCGGGACAACATAGTGAGACTCTTTCTCTAAAATATAAATAAATGAAATGGAAATCATACCTCTTTTATTTGTATAGAATTGATATTAATTCTTTATGTGTTTGGTGGAATTTTTCAGTAAAGCCATCTGGGCCCAGAGATTTCTTTTGGGGGAGTTTTTAATGGCAAATTAATTGTCTTAATAGTTACAGGGCTGTTCAAATTACCTATTGCATATTGGTTGACTTGTGGTAGTTTGTGTTTTTCAAGAAATTGGCCCATGTTATCTACATTGTTGAATGTGTATGTGTAGAATTGTTTGTAGTATTCCCTTATTATGCTGTTGATGGTTGAATGGGCCATAGCATCCCTTGTTTCCTTCCTCATATTGGTAATTTGCATTTTCTTTTTTTCCTTTGTGATTCTAGCTAGAGGTATGTTAATTGTATTGATCTTTTCAAAGAACTAGCTCTTTGTTTTAATTGAATTAGTCTACTGTCTGTATGTTTTCAATTTCATTGATTTTTTTCTCTATATTTATTATATCTTTTCTTCTGCTTGCTATTAGTTTATTATGCTCTTCTTTTTCTAGTTTCTTGAATTGGGAGCAGAGACTGTTGATTTGAGAATTGTATTCTTGTCTAATGTAAGCATTTGGTGTTTTTAATTTCCTTTTCATCACTGCCTTAACTGTGTCCCACAAATTTTGATACATTGCATTTTAATTTCAATCTAGTTCAATGTTTTTAAAATTTACTTGAGACTTCCTTTGGGATCTATGTGTAGTAGCCGACATGGGTAAATCTCTCCCACATCTCCTGAGCTCAGACCAAGAGTGGAGCCTTTTCAACATGTTCTAAAGATTATTTTGACATGATCACTGTTATGACTATGATGAAGAAAATATTTCCAAGAATGAGAAATCAGGTCATTCAGCCTATGAGGTGTATCATCATGGACTTAGCCCACCATCAGCCCAAAGTGTAAGATGTCTGCTCAGGCTTCCATAACAACCATAGGTGAGGTTGTGTAAACAAGAAAGATTTCTGTTCTAGAGGTTGGAAGTTCAAGATCAGAGTGTCAGCATGGTGGATGATATGGTTTGGTCCTCTGTCTCCACCCAAATCTCATCTTGAATTGTACTCCTATAATTCCTAGGTGTTGTGGGAGGGGTGCAGGGGGAGCTAATTGAATCATGGGGGTAGTGAATAAGTCTCATGATATCTGATGGTTTTATCAGGGGTTTCTGCTTTTGCATCGTCCTCATCCTCTCTTTGTCTACCACCATCCACATAAGATGTGACTTGCTCCTCCTTGCTTTCCACCATGATTGTGAGGCTTCCCCAGCCATGTGGAACAGTGAGTTCTCCATTAAACCTCTTTCCTTTGTAAATTGCCCAGTCTCAGGTATGTCTTTATTGGCAGCGTAAAAATGGACTAATAACAGTGGGTTTCTGCTGAGGGCTCTCTTCCTGGCTGGTAGATGACTGCCTTCTCTCTGTGTCTTCACATGGTGGGGAATAAGGAGAGAGAAAGATTTTTCTCTTCCTCTCCATGTAAGGCCACTAATTCTATCAGATTAGGGCTTCAGCTATAATTACCTTTTATACCTTATTTATTTAAATTTAATATTATTTACTATAACTTCAATTTAATCTTATCTCTTAAATTTAACCTTATTTATCTTCTAGATTACTAAATGTAACCTTAGTTACCTCCTAAGATCCCTATCTCCAAATATAATCATAGTCAGGGCTAGGGCTTCAACTTACGAATTTGGCAGGAGAGGGACAAAATTCACTTTATAATACTTGCATTCCCACTAGCCCTGCACTCTACAAGGAAAACCTGGCTGTTACTCAGCTCTCACAGTTTATTTCTGTATCACTCATTTTTATTGACTCACACTTTGTGCAAAGCTCTGCACCAGACAGTACGTAGGCATGCCCTCTGGGAGTTACCACCTATCCTGGGGGAGAGACATGAAGAAACTTTCCACATGAGACAATCCTAAGAGATGAATCTGGACCACATCCTGTCTCCGCCAGTTACTGTTTGCATGGGATTTGTGCAGTTTGCTTATTTCTACCCTTCAGTGCTAATTAGAAGCAATCCCTATTCTGTCTCCAAGAGTTACAATGATCGAATGATACATGTGCGAGATGTGCACATGAAATACAATAACAGACAATGCATAGCTGTCATATGGTAGAAAACGGTAACTTGATTCAGGTCACTAGAGCAGAGGATATGTGCCTAGATAGCAAGGGAACTGAGGTAGGACCCATGGAATGGGGTTAAATGGTGCGGAGCCTTGAGGCCATGTTATGATACCTAATCTTTATTCTCAAGGCAGGTTAACTGTGAAGTTCAGTGCAAATCTGATTTACAGCTTTCAGAAAACCTTCACATTCATTTTCATTTGATGTATCAACAGCCTTTTGAATTGCACAGGGCAGGTACTGTTTTTTCAGTTTTAGAGATTTTAAACAATGAAATCAAAGAGGTTAACTAATTCACTAAGATCTTACAGCTAGTAACTGGCAGAGCTGGGATTTCCAACTCCTGTTCCAGTCCTTTGTCAGCAGCCCTGCCAGCTGCTGTACGAATGCACAACCTGTTCCAGGATGGGATCTAGAATGAAAGCCCATTTCCATGCTCACTGTTCCACACATATTAGTGGAGCCAGAGGCAGAGGCTCCTCCATGTCAGCAAGATTCCCCTGATTGTTCTGAACTGTGTTGAGTTTAGAAACAGCTTACAGCTCTAATCTGATGTGATGATAAAATCTGAATTTCCTTTCGTTTGTCAAAGTTTTATTTCATCTGCATCATCCTCATCATGAGATACAGCCTAGGGGCCCAAATCATCACTTGTTCAATAATGCATATTAACGGGAAATTTTCTCAAATGAAAATGAGCAACATCTATGACATAATGAATGCCCAAGTTTTTCCCAGATCTTAAAGCTGCATATATAACTATAAACATGTGTTATTCACTTACATTTTTATTTAGTTTGTGCAGATTCAGTTAGTACAGTCTCACCTTGGTCATTTTATCTACAGATCTGTGAATTTGCTTTTTTATTTGAATATGTTGCACATATATATTTCTAAATTGCTACCTTTCTTGAAGAACCCTAAGCACCATGTGCAACTAAATACATCTATATAGAGAGGGATGAGTAATGGATCTCCATGAACAATGGCTTATGTGATGCTGGAGTTTATAAGGCTTGTCCACAAGAAAAAAATAGATAGCAGTACGTAACTAGGCTAAGAGTCTTGCAGTGTAAATACCAAAGTTCCTCAAAGGCATAGACAACCAAATTTCAAAATATAGCCTGGGATAATCTAGTATATATTTCCTGTGAAAATATAACTCTTCATTAAGAGAGCAAAGTATTAATCTAGAAAGATTCCTAATACCTGATGGTTTATGTAACATTTTAATGATACCCTTAAGAACAATATTTTTAAAATTATGTTAAAATTATAAATACTTAGTACACTCAGGTACTTAGTAATTGCCAACCTTAATTTCATTTCTCTTTTCCTTCTCTGCTTTCCATAAAAGCTTAACATTTTCTTCTCATTTATGGTAGTTTGGGTGTCAAAAGTCCCTAGGCTACCATAAAACTCCCTGGTGCTTAGAATTAGAGACCCTGTAATTAGGCTTAATATCACCTGTAAAAAAAATAATAAATAAAATTTCTTATCTACGATGGCTCTGTTAATACCAGAGAATCACTAAAGTCACCTTTTAGCTATTTCTTTACTCTCCTCTTTCTTTGCAAGGAGAAGGAACTTTTATTTTCTCCACAATGGGATTGGCAGAAGCTAGGAGAAATATCTATGATCACTTTGGGCACCTTCCTATGCATCCATGACTATTGTTCTCCAACCAAGCATCGTTTACCTCACCTCCTCCATGCTTATTCCCAACGCTTTAAGGCACATGTGGCCAAACAGTCCATCAAATTTCCACCCAGACTTTAATTGCATTGTGTGTCGAAGAAATGCAACTGACACAAAATACCTTTAAAGCATAATGTCTTCCTATTTATTATTAAACTGCTTTTATGAGCAGGGGTGGGGAGCAAAATGGAACCTGTTTGTTGGGTAGACTACTGCCTCGAGGATATGTTCATCATTTTATAGATCTAGGAATGTATTACTTCCAATTGGCTTCATGGTTAAAACTGTGAATGTGAAGTCAGGCTGACCTGCATTCAAATCCTCAAAGATCTATCACCTGCCCCAGTGTGACTTAATGCTTTGACCTGTAAAATGAGACTAATAACTGTCTGTACCTCAGAGGGTTGCTGTCAGGATTAACCGAGATCATGTATATGAAGGGCTTATTGCATCGTACCTGGCAACTCATTACTGAGTAACATTACTCAGTAACATTACTCAGTAATGTTAGATAGTATTAGCATTGTTGTGGTTGAAAGACAGTGCTTAATAAGTGGACCGAAAATGCCTTCGATTATGATTTCTTAGAATCTGTGCTAAGTGTAACAGAAAGAATTATGAGAGCAATTTAAGATTATTCAAGATTCTCCTCTAAACTTTAGCTTTAAAAATCCTAGAGGAAAACTCTGACCATTATGTAGGAAAGTTCTATATTCCATCTCAAGAAAGATTCAAACAAATAAAACTCCTGTTGTGGGCCATTGTGTATCTGTTCACTATCATATTCGTCTGCTTGAAGAAACCAGTAGTTAGAAAACAGTTTTCCATTTATGCCATTCTTTCCTTAGGGTCTCAAGTTTTCTAGCATTTATATACAGAGTTAGTTTGTAAAATACAATAAAGGTTTAAATATTTATTATAAAAACTTATTTTCATCCTGGTTAGTAGGCAACGGTCCCGTCAGTTGTGTTTGAGTGCGGGATTCTTAACACTCAGATGTGCTTACATGTGTGAGGGAGGCGAGTCTCCAACGGTGTTCAGGTCTAGATATGACCCCATTGCCTTTGTGTACACAGAGCTAGGCAGAGTGCCATGTTTCCTCTTCAAATAAGCTCTTGCAACTTATCATAGAAAGCAGATAGCCTTGCCTGCCAACACTCCCATGGCAGTCTTAGGTTTCATTTTTATTTTGGTTCCCTGCATCTTCTCTACATTAGAAAGAATGACTCGCTCCTATAGATGAGGTCGTTCTCAGTTTTGAGTGTGCTCCGTTTTTGAGTCTTGAACATGCTATATCTGTATTATGTGAGTATTTTATTACGCTCTGTCTTTTTTTTTTTCTTACAGAGTTGTCTGTCTTTGAATAGTTTCTCTTTTAGTGCTTAGTTTAAAAGTCATTTGCATTGAATTGCTTGGGATCACACATGAACTAGTTTAGCAAACAGTTTTTGCAATCTGATCTCTGCCAAAGAATTGGGTTTTTTTGTTGTTGTTGCTTTTTGGTTTTGTTTTTTGTTTTTTGGGGTTTTTTTTTTTTTTTTTTGAGATGGAGTCTTGCACCGTCACCCAGGCTGGAGTGCAGTGGCGTGATATCGGCTCACTGCAAGCTCCACCTCCTGGGTTCACGCCATTCTCCTGCCTCAACCTCCCGAGTAGCTGGGACTACAGGCGCCCACCACCACGCCCAGCTAATTTTTTGTACTTTTAGTAGAGACGGGGTTTCACCGTGTTAACCAGGATGGTCTTGATTGCCTGACCTTGTGATCCACCTGCCTCAGCCTCCCAAAGTGCTGGGATTACAGGCGTGAGCCACCACGCCCGGCCAAGATTTGGTTTTAATTGTTAAGGTAGCCAGACATATTTTCTGAATCAAACATTTTAAAGAGAATTCCACTAAGTTTTAAAACAGAACTGTACACCATCTCTTTATAACACAACAGAGTGTTTGCTATGCAATAACAAATGAGTACAGTATAATACTTGTGAAGTGGTACAACTGAATTCTGTCCAAGAAAACTCCTCCATATGGTTCCTCCAGCTCGTAAGTTTGGCTGCAACCCTGAAGCATTCTCCTGGTTACTATGGCTGCTTATACATTTAAGTCCCATGGAGATAAGAAAAAAAATGCAGTAGAGTGAAAATTAGCTATATAGCATGTTTTAATAGAGAGCACGTGTGATTCATCCTGAATGTGTTAAGATTATATAGAAAATTTGTAAATTTTACTTGTGGTTTTGTGGGAGGATGTAAGGCATATAGATTGCATGTTGACAAATGTAAAATGCTTCCAGTGAATCATAAAAGGCCTAAATGGTGCTTTTATTGTATTTCAGGGTTTTAAGGAAACATATCTGTGAAATCATAATGAAAGTCAAAAGGAAAAGATTGTAGCTTAATGCGTACTTTTTAACTTTACACATAGCTGGGGATAGGATGTGATGCATAAAGTAAGATCAATCTTTACTGAATTTACCAATTCTTCATCTGAAGACTCCTTAAATTAAGCCTGTTTGATTTCTCAACTGGATGCTGAAAGAGAATTAATGTTATTTCCCAAGCCAAATCAAGGTTTGATGCTCCGAAGCTTCCTTCATTCCTTTCCCCTTTCAGCATTTTCTTTCAGTTTGGACCCTTTGCAGTGCCATTGAAAATGGAGCACGCTAAACTTTTCTCTCTTTAAACACACAAGATCTCTTCTTGCTTAAATGGTAATGAATAAATTACTTTCTGCCGCCTGACAGAAAGATGAATTGTTTAACACTTATTATGCAGGCATCTACTTAAAGCCCATATTACGGTTCAATTCATATTTGATTCATAGAACTTGAAGTATTCATCATCCCACCCCCTCTCCCCTTCAAAAAGGTCCTGGGACATCTTCCTGTTGTAACAAACAAGACATGACTCACGCCTCCTCATTCCTGTCTCCTGCCGGGGTCTCAGCAGTTAGGCAGCCAGAGACACGTGTGTGAGAAATAAGACTTAAGTTGGATGGATCAAATGCTTCTCAATTCCCTGGCCCACTGCTGTTCACACAACATAAATACAGTAATCATCTTCATCTGCTAAATTAGGGAGTGGAAATGGGCTACTAGCCATCTAATGCAGAAATTTGCAGCATCAACAGTGAGCCTTATGTTGGGGAGAGGGAGTGGTGAGCAGGCAAATACTCTTCCTTGCAAATAGCCCTGCTTTTTGAATGCATGGAATGATTGTGTCGTCCTCTCTGGGTACTGTGTAGAGGGCAGCTGGGGCTGGAGAACAGAGGAGAATTTTCTGTTTTAATTGGACAAGAGAGAAATCTTTTACAGAACAGAACTGTGGTGGTCTAGAAAAGGCCGCTGTCTGCCTTCCAGTGTCTTGCTCAGCAGAGCCTCTTTGCATCAGTCAGCTTGGCTTCAGAGCTGGGGCAGTGCCTGGCATTAGGGGATGATGGGCATGATTACCTAACACTGACATCTTCCTCTTTTGGAAACTGCAGCCAGGTTCCTAGAAGTAAGTCTAATAACTAGTGGGCAGATTTCAGGTGGTTTGGAGGAGCCCCAGCTTTAGCGATGTTTGGCAGCTGGGGAAGGAACAAGAGGGTCTCTCTTTTCACTGCAAGCCTCTGGAGCTCCAGGCATCATCTCTGCAGATGTATAGGCCTGCATCTAGCTAGAGTGGAGAAAGCATACTGTCTCAGTCTGCTCAGGCTGCCGTGACAAAATACCATAGGTTGGTAGCTTAACAACAGACATTTATTTCTCACAGTTCTAGAGGCTGGGAACTCCAAGATCAAGGTGCTGGCAGATTTGGTTCCTGGTGAGGGCTCTCTTCCTGGCTTGCAGGTGGCCACCTTCTCACGGTATCCTTATGTAGGGAGGGGAGAGTGCCAGTTCTGATCACTTTCTCTTATTACAGGATGCAAATCCCATCATGGAGACTGTTTTAGTCTATTCTCATGCTGTTAATAAAAACATACCCGAGACTGGGTAAAGGAAAGAGGTTTAATGGACTCACAGTTCCACATGGCTGGGGAAACCTCACAATCATGGCAGAAGATGATGGAAGAGCAAAGGGATGTCTTACATGGCAGCAGGCAAGAGAGCTTGTGCAGGGGAACTCCCATTTATAAAACCATCAGATCTCTTGAGACTTATTCACTACCATGAAAGCAGTATGAGGGAAACTGCCCTCATGATTCAGTTATCTCCACCTGGCCCCACCCTTGACATATAGGGATTATTACAATTCAAGATGAGATTTGGGTGGGGACACAACCAAGTCATATCAAAGGCCCTACCCTCATGACCACATCTCAATCTAATCACCTACCAAGGGTCCCACCTCCAAATACTATCACATAGGGGGTAGGACTTCAACCTTTGAATTTGAGGGACACAGTCCTTCAGTCCATAGCACGCACGCACCATCAGTAGTTCTTAGAGCCCTGTGTGGCTTCTCACTTCTTTGCCTTTGCATGAGTTGTTTCCTCAGTTGAAAATGCCTTAATCTATCTTGGTCTCTTGGTAAACCTATGTTTTAAGATTCAGCTTTAGGAATCTTCAAAGCCCTTTCCAACCTTGGCTCCCCAGGTGAAGCATAAAGGCCTCAGTTGATGTCTGCCTCCGGCACCCACCACCCGCTTGGTGATGGCACAGGTGCCTCCACTCCATCAGGCAAGTGATGTCAACTTCCTCTTAGTATCTCCAGAGCCTGGCCCTCCAGCAGCAGGCAGAGGTTAGCTGGATGAGTAAGTGAGGGCAGTAAGCATGGGATTAACAGTGGGAAAAAGTGGGTTCCCGTTTGCAGCCATATACCTGGTGTATAGAAGGCCATATCTCCTAGGCTTGTATAAGAACATTGTATGATGTTGACACAATGATGAAAATGCCTAATGACGTATTTCTCAGAACCCATCCCCTTCATTAAGGGACACATGTCTACGCTACTTACTACTTGGTTCTCTGTCATATTCTAGTTATTGGTTTTCTGATTTGTGAAATTTAGGTAGTTATAATTGTTACTTTGCAGGGCTATTGAAAGAATCCAGTGAAACTGGGAGAGAAGAACTTTGCAAATGGTAACATTTGCTTCAAATCTATCAGAAAAACTTTTAGGAAAATACACACATATACATACATACTATGCTTGTGTGCACTCCTCCTTCCTTCTACTTATGGGTCTTGAAGTCAAACAATTAATTTGGAAGTTGAACTGCAGTCTCTTCCTTAGCTGTGTAATCTTTACTCATTAATTTTCTCATTTGTAAAATCAATAAAATAAATATAGGATTGTTGGTGAGGATGAAATAACAACATAGCGAAGTTGCCTAGTACAGCACCTAGCACATAATGGATAGCTACAGATTCTCTTCCTTGAATCCCACACACATTCTACGGCCACCAGTGTGGACACAGTGCCCCTCTGACTGCCTCCCCACACTGACCTGACACACTTAGGTCCATACCACTCATGTGGGCAAATGGGAACCACATGCATAGTTTGAGATTATCAATGACCTTTTCCCTAGCTGTCAGTCTTATCTCCCCACCTAGTGTGTAGGCTTCCAGAGCTGAGGCAAACCCCCTTCTCACCCAGCACCAGTCTCTGCCCACAGTGAACACCCTCCTGTAAATATCCATTAGAGGAACACTCATTTGTAGTGCCTTGGAGTGGGGTTTGGGACTAATCACAGAAGAAATGAGTTCTACTTTTTTGTGTTTGCTTTTGTTTTCTGTTTAACTTTTATTTTAAGTTCAGGGGTGCGTGCGCAGGATGTGCAGGTTCATTACGTAGGTAAACATGTGCCATGGTGGTTTGCTGCACGGATCATCCCATCACCCAGGTATTAAGCCCAGCATGCATTAGCTTTTCTTCCTGATGCCCTCCCTTCCCCCACCTCCTGATCCAGCAGGCCTCAGTGAGTCTTAAGTTTTAGGCAACAGTGGTGGCTTCCCTGCAGTTCCTCCTCAGCTCGTTCCATTGGAACAGCTCCTTCAAAGCAAGCTCCATCTGCTCCTCTTCAAACCTGAACAGGGAGGTGTAGGAGGACCCCTCCCCACCTGTGTCCTCTCATTTCCCATAGAGGGTTTCTCACTCATATACAGACATGAAACCTCACTTTGTAACAGAAATACTCTGTGTGAGAGCTCAAGGAATCCTGGGTGGTCAGTTTTGCTTTTATAAAAGATCTAAATCACATTAACTTGGTAAAAACTTAAGGGTACCTTTCCTTGTGCCCCAGAAATAGGCGCAACACTGGTCTCCCCCATGCATCTCCACCCAAGCAATCTCCCAGGACTTGGTTTGGGGTTTCTACCACCAGTGAGAGCAGGGCTCGGGTTCGAGCAAAGGAAGGGCATCTTTCTTTCCTGTCACACACTCACCCACCTCAACCCTCCAACCCTGCAGTGACCATGGTTTATAAACACATAGTCTAACAATGATTTTTTTCCTTGACTGGTGAATTGATATCTTTCTACGAAGAGTCTTGCTAGGGTATAAACATCAAATCCCATATGTTACACATTACAAAGGAAATAAATACATGAGCAGAAATACAGTTTCAGCTTCATGTGTCTGTCTATGCATCAGGTAACTTAGTATTTAAACATTTTCATTCAAGACAATTGTGGAATATTTAAGCCACCAACCGTTGTAAACATGCTTTACAAGTAGACATTTGAAGAAAGATTTCTATATTATAAAATTTCTAAAATTTTTATTTTAAATATTGTTCTGTTGTAAAGGTAGTATAAGCCCATTATAGAAATGTTTAAATATAGACTGAGAAATTCCTTTTCTCTTCACAACCTTAAACAAGCAAGAGCATTTGGTTTTATTTTCTTCTAAACTCTAGATGAATTTTATATCATTATGGTTAAGAACACAGTGTCTAGACACAGGCTGTCTTGGGTTCAAATTCAGACTCTATTACTTACTAGCTGTGCAGTTTAGGGAAAGTCACTTATTCTCTCTGTGCTTCTGCCCCGTCATCTATAAAATGAAGATGTGAATAGTACCTACCACACAGGATTGTTGTGAGAATTAAGAGTTCATGTAAAGTGTTAAAGTGAGCCACCATATATGTGTTTGCTATCATTTTATTTTACATAATCATTATCATCCTATCCATGTGTTTCATGTCATTTTCATTTAATGTTTTATCATAATTCTTTTCCACATTTGACACGGTTTCTTCTAGCGATGATTTTTCACGGTTGCAAAACATTATATCAGATTATAATTTAACTGTTTATCTATTATTGGACATTTATGTTATTTCTAGGCATTTCCATTTTAAATAACACTGCTATAAATACCATCATGAAGATCATTTTTTCATAGTTTACATTATTTCCTTAGGCTAGTTTCCCAGAAGTGGAGTGCCAGGGTCAAAGTTGATAATATTGCCCATGATGCACCTTGCCAATGGCTTTCCAAGAACTTTGGATCGATTTATATTTCCACCACAAAGTAGATGGGTGCTTCAACTGAGTTCTGTTGCTTTCTAATTAGCAAATTTAATGGTTAAAAAATGGTTCATTCACAATAAACATTGTTAGGAACCTCCTAGGTGCCAGGGACTGCCACGTCTCACACTGGAGTTGCCAAAATGGAGGTCACTGGTTCTGCCACGTTCTAGAGGAAGAAACTGGAAACCAAATGAACAATTCTAATCAGTGTGATTAGAGCAGTGAGGTGCAGGGGACCCTCACCTACTCTGAGAAGTCAAGGAGGCTTCCTGGAAGGGGCAGGCTTGAGTTTAGTATTGAATGAAGAATTGTAGTTAACCAGGTAGAAAAGGGATAGAGAGTTGTTCCATACCAAGGCAAGAGTGTGTGCAGAGGAGGCGTGAGGGGGCTGGCCCATCTGGGGAACTTCAAGGAATTGGTTATTGGTGTTTTGGAAGGAGGATTGAGAGATGCAGCTGTTACCAGGTCATACTGAGAAGCTGGGTTCTGTGTAAAGTTATGACTTTTCAAAGCTGCTTAATATGGTTTGGGTGTGTCCCCACCCAAATCTCAACTTGAATTGTATCTCCCAGAATTCCCAGGTGTTGCGGGAGGGACCTAGAGGGAGGTAAGTGAATCATGGGGATTGGTCTTTCCCCTACTAATCTCGTGATAGTGAATAAGTCTCAGGAGATCTGATGGATTTATCAGGGCTTTCCACTTTTGCTTCTTTCTCATTTTCTCTTGCCACTGTTGTATAAGAAGTGACTTTTGCCTCCCGTTATGATTCTGAGGCCTCCCCAGCCATGTGGAACTGTAAGTCCAATTAAACCTCTTTTTCTTCCCAGGCTCGGGTATGTCTTTATCGGCAGTGTGAAAACAGACTAATACACTGCTTTTTATTTGTTGGTTGTTTATTGGTAAGTTTTAATAATAAAAGCAGCCTCAGAAGAACCCTGCAAGAGAATTTCTGATGACATACCTTCAGATTTACCAACTGGCTCACAGTATGAACTGTTAAAGTAATTTAGTGGTATGGGTGTTCACTAAACCAAGCTAACCTATAAACTAGTAGCATTGGTGCTTCACTAAATGAGGTTAGCCTGTACTGTGGTTCACCTGGCAGCATAGTGAAGTGGGCAAAAATGGTCTTCGAAGTCTGCCACCCACCCCACCTCATCCCTTTTTTGTTTTTCTGCTTCTTCCTATTCCCACCAGAGGCTTGGAGACCTGCCCTGCCCTTCCCAGTCCCTCTCTAAATAACCTCTCAACACCCTGGAGAAGGATGGTTGAGACAAACTCCTTCACACAATGATGCTGGTGATTAAGAGGTCCAGCCCTCACCTCTCCAGGAGCAATTGAATTCTTGAAGGAGTCACCTGGACCCAGAGTCTCCAATAGTGCAATTCAGATCAAAAGGCCAGCAAGTAAAGAAGCTATTTAAGATCAAAGCGGGCAGCAGTGCCTTCTTGGCCCCTTCCAAGGTCCCACATGATGAGACATCTTTGTGCAAGCCCAGATCTGAATGTGACCTTTTGTCCCACTGTCCAGGGTCAGCTTTAGCCCTGCCTCCTTCATCTTGCCTTCTACATGGAGTATGAAATCAGTGTCCTGGGATAAACTGTGCCTGACCATTAGCTTTTCGTAAAAGCCGGTCAGACTGAGGACAATGGCCAGAGGCTGGGAGGATGAGGGCTTCAGTGGAGTGGCCACAATTCCATCATTTCAAGCTTGCCTACCTCTGTAGCCCTGATTTAGAAAGAAAAAACCAAAGGTATCTTTTCTACCTTTGCAATAGCAAAACCACAACAAAAAGCGATAAACAATTCATCTAGGACAGTGTTGTTTTTTTTCTCACCTCAGAAAAACATTGTA
Source organism: Papio anubis (assembly GCF_008728515.1). Taxonomy (NCBI): domain Eukaryota; kingdom Metazoa; phylum Chordata; class Mammalia; order Primates; family Cercopithecidae; genus Papio; species Papio anubis. The sequence goes on along the minus strand of NC_044989.1, from coordinate 29,433,682 downwards.
ATTCCTTCTCAGCAGATTTCCTAGATCTTAAATATCAGCTCAAACATTTATGCATGAAAAATTAGAGGCCATGAATGATGCATGTATTCTGGAAAGTCTGCCTGTAAATCTCTCCCTCTCGTTTGGAAAGTCCCAGGATGGCAGCCAAAGCCTCATTTCCAACCCCTATTTCAAAGCCACCTGAGATGAAATTTCCTATTTGTTTCCAACTCGCTCACCCTTTGCATATTCAGCCCTCCCTGGAGACAGATAAGTCTGCTATTATCTTGTCTGAGATATTGTTCTTTTACTTGACCAGATTATAGCACAATTGTCAGTTTGCTCTTTAATAATACTACTTCACAGGGGATTTGTAAAGATTAATGAAATAATGTTTGAAAACCACTTTGAATTTGTATGCATTCTTTCTCCCGAGGCACAGGGTTATTATTTCTTAGTGTTTATACTGTATCGTCCATGTAAGAAGTTTTAAATACTCTGCTAACATTTAAAACAGTTTAAGTTAGATGGTGAAGCCATTGGCTATTATAGCTGCAAGGGGTCCTACCCTTAAACTGAGGCGAAGAGAAGTCTGTTGCCGGGAGTACGGGGCTGATTTACCTAGTGCCATGCAGCTGCTGAATGGCAGAGCTGGGTCTAGAATCTACGGCCCCAACTCCATGTTCACACCTTCAACTCCATTATAGGTTAAATTGTGCCCATCCACCCCCCACAAAAAAGAAAAGTATACGTTGAAGTCCTAACCCCCAGTACCTTGGAATGTGCTCTTATTTGGAAATAGGGTTGTTGCCAATGAAATTAGTTAAGATGCGGTCATACTGGAGGAGGGTAGGTCCTTATAAAAGGTGGAAATTTGGACAGAGGCACACACAGAAAGAACACCATGTGAATGTGAAGGAAGCCATCTGTAAACCAGGGAGAGAGGCCTGGAAGGGATCCTTCTGTCACAGCCCTCAGAAGGAACTAACACCTTGATTTTGGACTTCCAGCATCCAGAACTGCCAGGCAACACAGTGGTGTTGTTTAAGCCACACAGTGAATGGGATTTCCTTACAATAGCCCTAACAAACTCATACAAAGTTTTTCCTACTTTTAATACTAATTATTGCCACTTAGCAGATTAAGAGATTGAGGCATTAAGAAAGGGGTCATTGGTCCATAGGCTGGAACATCTACTGGAGAGCCAAGTAATGAACCCAGAAACCTGAGCTGCTTTTCTTCACTCTCCCCAGGCATCCCTTGGGGCTGCTAGAGTTGGGCAGCCCTAGCTCGATGCCCCTCACTGTGGGTATGGGCACCTGATGTAGCCCATAATGACATTCCAGTGCCCCAGGGGCTGCCTCCTGGCATCCCTCCATCCTTCCCATTGTCAGAAGGCAACAGCAGGGCTGAGTGCCGGCAGCAGACCAGGGACCCTTGTCATGTATTGTTTGACAACCCAGGAGGGGTTTTAAATGCAAATGGGTGGAGATAGGTTCTGAGAGTCTCTTTGTCAAGGAGACATTGGATACACAGAATCCATTTTCCTGGGACACAGCATATGATCCATTGGGGCTAGGTTTTCAGTCCTGTCCACAAAGCCCGTGTAAGTGAGGGTGTTCCGGAAGCTGAGGGCTAGCAGTGCTGCTTGCTACTTGGGAAGTCATCAGTGACACTGAAGAGGCTCTTTCTTTTTTTTTTTTTTAATTTATTTTTTTTTTGATACTCTATGGTAATGTTTATGTACTTAGGAATTAATACCAACTCATTATTAGCAAAAAATCTTTACATCAAGAGTAGTTTTTCCTTTAAAAAAAAAAAAAAGGTGGAATGTGTATAATGGACAAGGGATAATCAAAATTTGCCAAATGAGGCTAGTAAGACAATCCCAACAATTCACAATCACTGGTCTATTATTCACTGGTCCATTAATCACAGGACAATACATACAAATGAAACTTACCTGGCTGGGCGCGGTGGCTGATACCTGTAATCCCAGCACTTTGGGAGGCCGAGGCGGGCAAATCATGAGGTCAGGAGTTCAAGACCAGCCTAGCCAACATGGCGAAACCCCGTCTCTACCAAAAACACAAAGAATCAGCTGGACATAGTGGCGGGCGCCTGTAGTCCCAGTCACTCGGGAGGCTGAGGCAGGAGAACCACCCAAACCCAGGAGGCAGAGGCTGCAGCAAGCCGAGACCGCACCACCATACTCCAGCCTGGGCAACAGAGCGAGACTCCATCCCAAAAAAAAATAATAATGAAATAAAAAAATTAAACTTACCTACATAGTAGAAAAACATCAAAATTCAACCATGAATCCGGCACATTATCAAATGAATAGACAAAAATTCTACCAACAAACTTAAGAAAATATCATTATCTATGAAATTCAAGTACTACTGCTTAAAGAGCATTTACAGAACTCTGAAGAGGCTCTTTGAATGGTGTTGTCAGGGAGAGCAGAGAGAAGGAAGGCAACACCCTCAGCTCTGGCACCCTCAGGAAAGGGGAGAAGGGAGAGGAGAGCTTGATCTGAGGGCTTACACACTCAAGGAACAGGTATTGGAGGTTTATTTTCCACACTGGAGAAACCTGAGTACATTTGAAAATCAGGAAAGGAGCCAGCCCCATGAAAGCATCAGTGATATCTGAGGAGGCCTAGAGAGGTTAAGGCACATCCCAAGGCCATACCGGAAGTAAGAAATAGAGCAGAGACTCTTGCTTGCCAGCCCAGGGCTCTCCACTGTGCACAGATCATCTCAACTTCCGCCCGTTGTTTCTAATGTCACAGATCACCCTTGTGATCAGTTATTTGGTACTATTGCAACTCAGCTAGTTAAACTTAAATATTTAACCTCATCTAAAGCAATAACATCTACAAAATTATGGGTTTCTTATGTTAGTTATATAATCATTTCCTTAATACTTATTTAATTAAATGCACACCTATTTTTCAAGCGTTATTTATTTATTTTTTTTTTGAGACAGAGTCTCGCTTTGTCACCCAGGCTGCAGTACAGTGGCGCAATCTCAGCTCACTGCAACTTCCGCCTCCTGGGTTCAAGGGATTCTTTTGCCTCAGCCTCCCAAGTATCTGGGATTAAAGGCACGTGCCACCATGCCCAGCTATTTTTGTATTTTTAGTAGAGATGGGGTTTCACCATATTGGCCAGACTGGTCTTGAACTCCTAACCTGATGATCCACCCTCCTAGGCCTCCCAAAGTGCTGGGATTTCAGGCATGAGCCACCACGCCCAGCCAAGTGTTTTATTTTTTAATGATTTTGCATATCACGGATAGTAGTCACCTAGTCTGTAGTGTGGGCAGCTTTGCACCAGGGGTTAGGGAAGAAAGAATCCGAATCAGGGACAGTGACTTAGAATCCTGAAAATGGGGGTGTGGACATGTTGGGAGCACAGGGAAGGGACCCTCTCCCCACCAATATAAGGGCAAGTAGGTTCAGGGACAGAGTGACATTGAAATGGAGGTGAAAGAAGATGGCAGCACTCCTGCTCACTCACCTAAATTTGTCAACAAAAAATGACAAACTGATGACAACTTGAAGGTAACACAGAATTTTAGATCTTAAATTAAAATTGTATTATAGTCATCTGAGACTCAACCGTTTTTGTCACAAAGCAGAGGTCAGTTGTTTCAAGGAAAAAAGTTGGACTTTGAACCTCAACTCTGGTACTTAAATCACAACTATAATTGCTTCTGGATTGGATTTTGAGGTTGACCTTTGATCAGAAACATTGGTTTCCTAAGATGAGGCCTCTCCCTGATAAAAGGCTGGTTTGATTGCTTGGAACAGGGGTGAATGTTGGTCAGCACCTAACAGCAGCTTCTAAAGGCCTGGCTTGACCCCTCCTTGGCAGCTCAACACATTGACCCTAAGGAAAGCTATGGAGGCATGTGCCAGGCAGACCCTGTGCTAGGCAGAACCCAAAGCACCTGCCTGTAGTCATCACGCAAGGGCAGGTCTCCCAGCCCAACGGTGGTGCTAGAAGAGTCGTCACAGGACTGTGGATGTGCTGCCTTCCAAACCAGGAACTAGGTGGAAAAATTTCACCATCTGTTGATCCCTGGGGGAGAGGAAAGATGATGGCATTAGTCACGTGCATGTGCTGTTAAAGAGAAGTTATTCTAACACTTGTTAGAATAGTGAGGAAGACTTCATCCAAGACTGTTGCAATGGGGCCACTGCAGTAGGGGAGGTAGTAGGGGAGACAGACAGTGCTCCTGATACAGCAAGGACAAGTGGAGTTTCATAACCATGAAGCAGATGAGTGGGTCAAGGGAGGGGGGGTTTCTTGCTAAACTGGCTTAGCAGGATTCTTACTAAAACCGAGCTAACAGAACAGGGGCCAAAGTCAGGAAGAAGGCTCAGAGGATCCTGAGACAGTCTTTGTCCACACTAGGTGCTCACTAGGTGCTAGTCACTGGACTATGCACTCTGAAATGCAGTCATCACACCATCCGCTGAAGTAGGAAGGCTTATTTCAATGTGATAGAAGAGTAAACTAAGGTTTGCCCCTTGTCGAGGGCCTATAGACGGTCAGATGGGAGATGTAGATTTGATTTCAGGGTGATCCTCATGCACAAACCTTTCCCACCACTGAATGATTCCTGATGCCTTGTGAGGAGCTCTCCTTCCTTCAGAGATGTTTGTAAAAGAGCAGAGGCTTCCATGTCCAGAATGTTCAACACAGACAAGAAGTGGGGGGCTGTGTGGTATAATTTCCTCATAGCTTTGACATCTAAAAGACCATCAGGATGGCTAAACAGTAGAAAGGAGAGCTTTATTGATTATATCAGTTTGCAAACCAAGAAGAGACAATTTCCAGCATGGACCTAAGATGCTTTCTTTTCAAAGAGAGGAAGGATGGGCTGTGTTGTATGCCTCAGAAGGTCTGTGTCACACAGTAGATATTTACCAGGTTGAATATCACTGTACATATTCACCAGGTGTGGAGGAAGGCCATACAGATTTATGAGGTGGGTCAAGCACATGCACGATGGGCCAACATATAGGTAACAAACATCCCATATTCACTTTGGAGCAGGGCTTTAGCATTAAAATGAGGTGGAATTTGGCTCTTTAGGGCAAAAGGTGAATGACAGGGCACAAAGACAGTTTGCCTGCAGTTTCTATGAGCTGCCGGAACTGGCTTAAAGGCTATAGTTGCTTATCAGGAAAGAATGTTTACAAGGCCAGTCCTCTGTCTATTCAGAGTTGTAGTGGTCTGGGTTGTAAGTCAGAGTTAGGACGAGTCTGATATTTTGCCTGCTACTGTTAGGAAGTTTAGCAAGGGTGTGGTTTTTCTCATAACTGTAGGAATTTCAGAGGTTGCCATGCCCACTGAGTCCGGAGCCCTCGCCAATATATAATCTTTTCCCCTTAACCTTTGTGTCTGTCTTAGTTCAAGGGGCATCTGTTTTGGTCTCTCAGATTACAAATTCTTCAGACCCCTTGATTCTCAAATTGTAAATCTTCCTTCCTCTTGCCACTGTGAGCTCTATGCAAGTTCAAAACCTGAGCCTACATTTAATTCCTAGATAGAGAATTTGAGGACTTGTTTTAGCAAACATGGCTGGTGATTCTGCCCTTTTCCTCCCCTCTCTTTATTCACTGCTGATAATCCCTCCCCATCTTTCCAGGCTGCCCTTCCCTTAATCCTGCCAGTAGAAACCCTGACCGTCTTCAAATCCCAGCTCACAGGCCACCTCTTTCCCGAAAGCTCCTGGGGGTTCCAAGCAGGAGCTCCCTCTCCTGTGTCCTTTCTAATGCCCTGAGAGCTGTGGCCATACTCTGTCTCATGACATAATATGCCTGGGCTGTGACTCCGTGAAGTCCACTGTAGAGGCGTCAGCCTCACCAGAGCAGGCTCTGGGTCTCCTCATCCCTGACTCAGTGAATGACTTTGAGTAGAAATCATTTAGTTGGGAGGGGCCCAGGCCCTGGCCTCTGCATAGGAGATGTAGCCAAACACTAAATGAGATTCAGAGCTACTGAAAGGCCTGAGGGTTCAAAGGTGTCTACCTCATCCTCCTCAATATTAAAGATACTTGACTTCCTGGGGTGAAATGCAAAAGGTATTCCTTGCAGCTCAAGCACTATTTGAAGGCTCCTATTAAAATAAACTGCCTTGGAGTGCACATTAAACCTGCAGGGAATCCTTCATTAGACCTACTGATATCAGCAAAAGTACCGAGTACCTACTGTGTGCCATGGTGATGTGAGATTAGAAGAAAAGTGCAAAGATGAACAAGACCCAATCCCTGCTATGAAGGAGCCTCCCAGTTGAGGATTGTGGGGTCAGTAGTGGGAACAGGGCAAATAGTATTGATAACAACAGTAACTATAAACTATGAGAAGAGCTCCGATAATAACGCTAAATGTGTTGAAGCACTTACTATGAGTCAGACACTATATCCAAGCACTTAACAGAATAAATGCATTAGAGCCATAACCCAATGAGCTAGGTATTATTGCTATCTTCATTTTTTAACAAGGGAACCACAGCACAGACAGGTTAAAACCATTTGCCCAAAGTAAACAATTAGAGAAAGGTGGAGCTGGAATGTGACCCCAGACAGTCTGGTGCCAGAGCTTTGCACTAGAAGAACAGAAGAACGAGGGGTTAGCTTTACCTTAGGGCAAGAGTCAGGGGTGGGGGGCTGTCCAGTGAAAATTTCACGAAGGAAGTGGCATGATATCTGGAAGAGTAAATATCATGTAACCAAGTAGGAAGGAAGAGAAGAGGGAACAGCATCCTTAAAGTCACAAGCAAGAGCATAGACACTCCAGGTCTTGTTAAAGAAAAACATTGGCTGGGTGCGGTGGCTCAAGCGTATAAGCCCAGTACTTTGGGAGGTTGGGGCAGGCGGATTGCTTGAGTTCAGGAGTTCAAGACCAGCCTGGGCAACATAGTAAGACTCTGTCTCTTAAAAAATGAAAAATAAAACTTAAAAAAATTATCCATGATACTTGTTAAAGAACTGTAAGGCAGAGTTTATTCCAGATGATTGCAACAGGGGTTTCACCATAGCGGATGGAGAATGTGCTCAACTGAGACTCCAACAAGAAAAAGTGGGAATTGATAGCCAAAAACCACGGGAGGGGGAAGTTGTCTGTGGATAGAAAATTACTAAGAAGAAACGTCAGGGATATGGAAGGATTCTGGCCACACTGACCCAACAGGAGCCATGCAGGCCAGGGTAAGCAGACATGGCCTAGGGGATGGTGAAGAATGGGAAATTCAATCAGATACAAAGAGTGAGGGATTCTGGCTAAATCGAGGTGACAGGATTCTTGCTGAAAGTGGGCTCTTGGACGGCCTGCCCAAGAATGGGGCCTAGTGGGTCTCAGATGAGCTTGACTCATGTTTGGTCACAGAAAGAATTCTTGTCGGTCTCCAGATCATTTGGAATGGATGGAATGTGCTGTCAATCTACAGAGAGGGAAATCTTGGAGAAAGGAGCTGGGCTTGGCAAGCCTGGGAGGGCAGGGGTTGGAGAGTAGAGTGAAAGGAACTAACCACAGAGCCTTTCACAGGCCCTACCATGATTCTAGGCACTGGAAATAGGTGACACTTTTAGTAGTGATGTAAGGATTATTCTACCTGTTGAGCAAACTGAACTTTCGAGAGGTGAAATGATGCAGAGCTGGCAAGTGGCAGAGCTGGGATTGGAAACCGGGTCCCACTGATGCCAGCGCCACTGGAACCAGCTGTGGGGAGTGATGCTAAGGGCTTGGGAGGCAGGCAGCCCTCGTCAGCAGACATCCGAGGACCCAAGAGAAGCAGGGCCCTGGTCTGGGGAAGGGTAGAGGGAGGTGAACTCTGCTCCAGCTCCTCCTTACTTCCTCTGAGTCCCGATGCCCCTGGTGAGTCTCCCGTCACACCAGGCTGCCTGGGCAGGATCAGTGCTGGTTGGAAGCAGGATGAAAGATGATGGGCTTGCGTAGGAAACACTGGCTCCTGTTTCATTGCCAATTAGTCCCTGAGCTATAGAACCCCCCTTTTTCCTGACTTGCTGGAAGTGGATCTGTCTCTCCTTAGCCACAGAGAAAAGCAAGTCCAGATGAATCTGCAAAGCTAAGTAACCTGGTTACCACAGGGCAGGAGTAAATCAGTCTTGACAATCACATCTGGCAGTATGTAAAGCCATTTTGTTCGGACAGTACAAATTCACTTTATGGTATAAAATGCTATTTATTTATTGTGGAGGAACACTGAACTCATCAGTACTCTACCTAGTGTTTAAGATTTCCGTTCCATGGAGAACAAGATTTTACTTTCTTCATGGAAGAGATATAGATGTGTGAAGTGCTTGTGTACCTGTGTGACATATGCCCTGGCTAAAGATTGCATGTCAGCTGATGTCCGCAACAAGGAAGAACAGTGCCCAAGCCTTTGAACTGTGTTTCCATTGACACTTGTGTTTCCAAAGCTGATTTTTTAAAGGAAGGGCTTATGCCTTAGAAGGAAGAGTCAACATCTGAACATGTTAGCTAATTTAATTTCCCGAAGAGAAATGCAAAAGGGATTGAGGTGGTTTATTATGTTAAATCTCATATAAACCTGGACAATTAAAAATGGAAGGAAAGCCAAGACTAATTAAAAGGAGAAGAGAATGAGAAATTGCAGGCATCTGGGATAAATTGATTATTGCAGTTGAGCACTAAATTTAGCTCTTGGCTTCTTTGTGGCTCAGGCGTTCAAAAAATAATTTGGGATAATGAAGATTTTTAGGTTTATTTACAGAAAACTACCTATGACCACAATCATGACAGAACCCTTATGACTAAACAATTAGTTTGGGGATTGAAATGTAAATAGGACTAGAATTCATGAATTTGTTCTCAACATTTTTCCTCTCTGACAAAACTCATGTTTGATATTGTACCTTTGCTTTTGTACTCAGACCACCCGTGGTATGTGTATGCCTGGAGTGAGAGGAGGTCATCGTTCCTATATTTTTTGTTTGTTTTGATTCCTTTCTTCCCAAACTGGTCTGGAGTTGATCTGAAGGTGATATGTAGTCTGGAACTCTAAAATTCCGAAGGTACTAGAGCAAGACAGGAGGGAAGACAGCACCACTGCCTCCCTGCAGGATGGGCACAGCTGCCTCTTTCTGTCACCTCTTCACTGACATTAGCAGTCCAGCACTTAATAAGCATCCTGACGCTCCCATTCTCCCATCCCCACTCCCAGCACCCACTTCAAGAGCTAAACTACTTGGAGATGTTGCCATCGCAGACTCCTCGACAGGAGGGCGATCCTTCAGGACTAGGGGTCAGGTGAAAAGAAAGAGAAGTTTCAGTAAGTTTGGGGGGAATTCGGGAGCATTGATTGGAAAGTGAATGACCTCAAGGGAGAACTCTCTTCTGGGTAGGACAGTTCCTCCTCAGGTGAGCGCTAGTTGACCTCATGATCACTTCGGAAACAGAGAGAAATTGTCCATGTTTGAAGTAGAATTTCTACATTTGTCTTCAGCATGGAACCCTGAAATGTAGAAATAACTCCAGGGATAATTGAAATCAAGGAAGCAGAGTAAAATGCAACCTACCAGGGACTTTAATAATCACCCAGATAAACATTTTAAAAACAACACACACAGCTAAAAGCACAGGAAGGGGAGTTGTGCAGATTATATTTAGAAAGGCTTAATTTTTTAAACTTTTTCATTTTCAAAATCAGAGATGCTATTAGCACACTACTGAGATGGCAACTGCAAAGGTATCTGTCTTATAAGCACAAAGGCATTGAACAGGCCATCAACATTGAAGGCAGTGGGAGAGGGAAGGGAGGAAGCATGGGTTCTGTTGCACACCCTGGTGTCAAGTCCCAAGTCTGCCACTTCCGGGTCCTGTGATGGTGAGTGAGTCACCCTGTCTGGATCCATTCCTATAAGGTGTTCCTGGCATTGATACTGCAGAGAAAGAACCTATTTGTCTGTCTCTTTGTTTATTTATTGTATTGGTCTGTTTTCATACTGCTATGAAGAACTACCTGAGACTGGGTAATTTACGAAGAAAAAGGGAATACTTGACTCAAAGCTCTGCAGGCTTCACAGGAAGCACGACAGCCAGGCCTCAGGAAACTTACAATCATGGTGGATAGCAAAGGGGAAGCAAACGCCTATGGCAGGAGAGACAGAGACAGAGCAAATGGGGAAGTGTCACACACCTTCAAACAACCAGCTCTCCTGAGAGCTCACTCACTATCACAAGAACAGCCAGGGGGAAGGAAGCCCATCCCCACAATCCAATCACCTCCCACCAGGCCCCTCCCCCTAAATGTGGGGATTACAATTCAAGATGAGATTTGGGTGGGGACACAGAACCAAACCATATCATTTATTTATATAGCCTTCTCTCTCTTTCCTCAAGGTAAAAGTTCAGATGGTTGACATAACCCTTTCATGTAACGGTTAACAGCAAACAAACAAGCACACAGAAAGCCAGGGAATTAAAACTCTACCTATCTCACAGGTTGTAGTGAGAATTATGTGTACTGTTTATGAAAGTGTTTACTTTTTGATAGGCACATAGTAGATAGTAAATGTTTGCTGAGTCTGAAAATATGCTCCTACCAGCCTAGGGAGCTGATGCGTTGTCGGTTCTGCCCACATACCTTAAGGAGAGCCAGAGAAAGTTCTTGTCTGTAGCCTCCTTTCCCTTTGTGCTGTCCCACACCATCCACCCAAATAATGCCTATCACTCTGGCCAAGATGCTGTTTGTGGCTGTTCCCCTGCAGCCCAGCCATCCCTAGAGACTTCAGCATGGAACCCCAAGCATCACATTTGGTTCCCAGGGGTATCACGTTTGGTCTGATGGGCAACATTCCCATGCCTGTCCCTCTCCCACACTCTTTTGGTGTTAGTGACCTAGGTCACACTAAAGAAACTTCTCTTCTACCTTTGGAGCCGAAGTCTGAGAAGTAGACAGCAAAGGGGATCTGGAAGAAGCAGTTAATGATCCCAGACACCTCTCATAAATTTTTCAGTGGGGTCCTAGAGGAAGTACAGTGTCAGCAACTCCAGGCTGATTTCAGCATAAGTGAAATGTATTCAAGTGACAAAACTCACAAGCAGAACTAGAATGTGATCTTATCCAGAGTCATTTTTTTAATTATTGTTGAGAAGCAGAATCTAGTTACAGAGAAATGATTTGATGGGGATGCCCAGACTCTAGCTGCAAAATGAGATACAGAGTAACATTTGTCCAGTGACCTTTTCCTTTCACAGGACAATTAATAGATCTTGTTTTCGTAGAGCTATGATCTTGTCAGTTTAAATCCAACTCCCTGACCAAACTGGAGAGAAACCTTTGTCTCCAACAGACCAAGTGCTCATATCTGCCGCTGCTTGGAATCGAGTTTGCTGGCTGGTGTGAGTGGAATTTCAGATTTATCAGGCCAGCCATGGAGCAGAAATAATAAACATGGGATTCGAATGAAAGGAAAGCAGAAAGTAGAACTCATTTAAGAGAATGAAACCCTTTAAATGAAAGTGCATCTTTCTCAATAATAGAAATTCTAATGTTCTTGAAGTCGTTATTATAATAGCTTTCTCTGGAGTATGCTATACATTAAGGAGTCCAAGTCAGAGCAAAGGACAAGTAACCGGGAATCATTTGTCCACTGAGCCAACAGCAAGTCATCAACCATCCATATGCCTTTGTTTCCCCATCCATACGCTGGTAATGGCACTGCCACTTTGTACTCCTGTTGCAGCATGTGAAAAAATAGCAAAGATTTACGAACCTGTGTTTGCTTTAATAGCCAACAAAGTTTTGCTGGTACTTATATTCAACATGAGTGGACTAAATGCTCTTTTCTGTGTTCACAGGCCTACTTGAAGACCTGATAATTGAGTGAACCATGAGATTTACTCAGAATAGGTGTCAAGGACAAAACCAGGGCCAATGTATGGAAGCTTTAGGGAGGCTGGTTTTATCTCAACCTAAGGAAAATTGTATGAGAGTAAATCTAGGCCAGGTGCAGTGGCTCATGCTCATAATCCCAGCACTTTGTGGGACTGCATTGGGAAGGTCACTTGAGGCCAGGAGTTCAAGACCAGCCTGGGCAACACAGTGAGATCTCACCCCTACAAAAGATTAAAAGTAGCCAAGTGTGGTGGCATGTGCCAGTAGTCCCAGCTACTCAGGAGGCAGAGGTGGGAGAATTGCTTGAGCCCAGAAGTTCAAAGCTATAGTGAGCTGTTATTGCACTACTGCACTTCAACCTGGGTGACAGAGCAAGACCCTATATCTGGAAAAAAAAAAAAAAAAAAAAGTATGTTCCATTGATAAAAAGCCCCAAGCGAAGGTGACTCACATGTCACAGATGTTTCAGGGATCACTGCATTGGTGCAACATGGTGAGACAATATGCCATTTGAGATCCCATCCAAATCTAAGATTCTGGATTCTAAAATTTTATTAATTTTGGATGTGTAGATGAGTGAGAGAAGACCTCTAAACAAAAGCTCTGAATATTTCTCTTCTGTGGGCCGCCAGGATTGGGTAGAGTTGTCACAGAGCCCCTGCCTCTCCCGACTTGCCATCATGTAGTGAAATCTTCTCAGCGTGGAAGGGCAGGCTTGCAACACTTTGGAATGGGCACCAGTGAGAGTGGACAAAAGAAAAAAAAAAAAAAAAACTATTCACCCAGATAAGGCACAGGCATTAAAAACTGGAAATAGGCTGGGCATGGTGGCTCACACCTGTAATCCCAGCACTTTGGGAGCATTATTTGAGGCCAGGAGTTCAAGACCAGACTGGCCAATATGGTGAAACTCTGTCTCGACTAAAAATACAAAACTTAGCCAGGCATGGTGGTGTGTGCCTGTAATCTCAGCTACTTGAGAGGCTGAGGCACAAGAATCACTTGAACCCAGGAGGTGGATGTTGCAGTAAGCCGAGATGATGCCACTGCACCCAGCCTGGGTGACAGAGCAAGACTCTGTCTCAAAACAAAACAAAACAAAACAAAACTGGAAATGGAATTATGAGAGGCCAGCCAGTAGATACTGGGACACCTCACAAACCACCCAAGATACCCAACTCTTAACAGTCACACTGTGGAGAGCTGAGAAAGTGGCCTTAAATGCGAAGGGTAAATTTCTTCCCTGCTGCAGAAGTCGTGTGTCTAAGCTTTATGCCTCAGGAGGGAATGGTGGCCATTCAAAGACAAACATCTTCTTGGGTCACAAATGGCCATTAGGATGGTGGAAACATTATGATGGAGAGAGCCTGGTCTAGAGGTCAAGGAGCAAGCATTGTCCATTCAAAGTCAGTCTTCACTGAAAATCTCCATGAGAGCAGAAAAGGCGCCTGTGTCCACACGGTTCATTACAGTGCCTGGAACTTAGTAGAGACTCAACAAATGACCAGGTGTCTGATGTCAGCTGTGCCATTAACAAGCATGTGATTTAGGACAAGAAGGCACAATCTTAGATCCCTCAGCTATGAAATCATGATGAACCCTAGAACCCTGTGTCAGACAACTCACACCTCTGTTCATCCATCCTAAAATATTTGCTGAGTGTCTAGTATGTGTCTTGCAGGATTATAGGCCCTGGAATTACAGCCAAGAACAAAATATTCCCTGCCTTCATGAAGCATATGTTCTAGTGAGGGAAGACAGACAGACAGCTAACAAATATAAGCAGATGTAGAGAATATATCAAATGGTAAAAGGTGGTAGGAAGAAAGCACGGCAAGGGAGCACTGGGAGGCAGGTGTGGGGTGCGGGTGTTCTTTATACATGTATTTATAGAAAGAACCACACTGATAGTGTGATATTTGAACAGAAACATGAAAGAAGTAAGCCACATGGATTTCTGGGGAGAGAGCTTTCCAGACAAAAGACAGCGATAGAAATGTGGTTTACCTGTGTAACAAACTTGCACACATACCCCTAAACTTAAAATAAAAGCCTTTGTAAAAAAGAAAGGCAATCACCATTATGTTGGCAAATTGCTATAATTATTTTTATAAGACTTACTACAGGCGAAGGTCTACTGAGATTAAAAAAAAAAATGTGAGAGTTGCTAGTGTGTACTTGGTATTAAAGCCACGAGACAGGATGAGATCAACAGAGAAAGTGTAGGTGAGAAAAAATTCATTCCAAGAAGGCTTTGAGGCATCCAACAGTTACAGGTCAAGGAGGTGAGAGGGACCCGTACAGTGGCTGAGAAGGAGGTAGGAGAACCGAGAGAGTGGGGTCCCAGAAGCCAAGAGAAGAGATGCTTGGAAGAGGAGGGTCATTATCTGTGTAGAATGCTGCAGATATTTTGACTATATCGGAAGCTGAGCCTTGACCATTGGTTTTAGCTACCTAGAGGTCATAACGACCTTGACAAGAGCCATTTCAGGGGAGTAGTTGGGGAGAAAGCCTGACTAGAATGGGTTCAAGAGAAGACGGGAAGAGGGGATTAGGGGAAATGTGTATTGACAGTGCTTTAGAGGAGTTCTATTGCAAATGTCAGCAGAAATGGGGGGGAGGTAGCTGAATGGGAATGTGATTTTCTTAAGGTAAAAGATGCTCTATTTCTGTGCTTAGAGAGACGATCCAGTAAGGAGAGAAAGTATGATGACATTGGAGGGAAAATCCTCTGCCCACTGCAGTTCTCCCCACTTCTGTTATTACCACCCCCATCACAGGGGAAAGCACTACTCGCCTCTACTACCCTGGCTTAAGGGAAAACCATAGCCCTCCCTCAGATATCATCAGCAAAACTGTCACTAAACTTGAAAATCTAAGTAAGGCCTGTCTACAGGCTTAGAAAAAACAATAGAAAATCAATTCAAAGAACAGTAATAAGCCACAAGATTGGTGTTTCACCGTGTGTGCTCCCCATGCTCTGTGGAATGCTGACAGGTCAGGTGAGTTTAAGGATTGCTGAGTTGAACAAAGGAAAGCAGATGCATGGCTGCAAGACTTCTTGGAGGCTTCAAAGGCTGGTGAGCACTGTGTATTTCTAAGAGGGGCATCTGGTGTGAGGATTTTCCCCACCACATTTGGGGAAGTATGACAGGGGACTAGTGTTGCAAGGCATACAATACAGGAAAGAGTGAACAAGATCAGGGGTTGGCAGACTTTTCTGTAAAGAGCCAGATATAAATATCTTAGATTTTGTGGGTCATTGTCTCTGTTACAACTACTGAAGCCTGCCATTGTAGCACAAAAACAACCACAGACAATAGGTAAACACATGGGCATGGTTTTGTTTCAGTAAAACTTTATTTACAAAAACAGACAATGGGCCAGATTTGGCCTGAAAGTCATAGTAGTTTGCCAACCATTGAACCAGATAATCTGCCTGAAGAGATGAGCTCATTTTCCTGCAGAAATACCCAGGTCTGTCCACAGGAATGCCAAGTTCCTAGTTACCTCTCTTTGGCAGGGGCTATTTTTTCTTTACCTTTCACTTTGGAGCACCCTCAAATACACTTAAATTCTTTGCAATTTAGCACAAAGGTCCGAGACCTAGAATGGCCCATGTAGATTCCCATTTCCTTTCTGGGGCCCTGCCCTTTTCCTTGTGATTAATACCAGAGGTATCCAGCTTCTTTGCCATTTTTATAAATCTGTTTGGGTCCAAACTGAAAATAACTCTGAATCATCCAGATTGTGGCTTATCCAGTGGGCCTTTTGCTTAAGTGTACCTCCTCATTTCCTCATGTCTGTGAGGGAGACAAGGGAGGGGAAATGAAATGAGTGCCTGCCATGTTGGCTGCTTATTGTCCCTGTTGAAAGCTTTTGTGAAAAAAATGAGTCTTGGAACCACAGCACATGAAGAGTGATTAGAAAATATTCGCTTATTGGTTCTGAATAAAAGAACATTTTTGAGGTTATGGGGAGGTGGCAGTGGGGCTGGGAGGTGGCAGTGGGGGTGGGAGGCGGAGGGATGGTTGTGGGGCTGTTTCATGGAAGGGAAATTAAGATTTTTCCTTTGGGACCCAAAGGATGAAACCAAGACCATCAGGTTGAACTTACAGGGAGCAAATTTCAACTGATAAACAGGAGTCACTTTGATTTTGTCAGAGGGGTAGGGAGGCAGCATTCCATGTGAGCCTTCAGGTAGAGGCTACAGAAGGGACACTCACAATTCAAATGTGCCAGTAAGCTGGTGCCTTCACTGGAGCTGCCCCAACCCAGTATCATATACTGGGTGGCTTAAACAACAGACATTGATTTCTCATAGTTCTGGAGGCAAAGACCTTCAAGATGAGGGTGCCCACATGGCCGGTTTCTGGAGAGGGCCCTCTTCCTGGCTTGCAGACGGCCACATTCTTGCCAGGTGCTCACATGGAAGAAAGAGACAAAGCTCTGGTCTCCCTTCCTCTTATAAAAACACTAATCCCGTTATGAGGGCCCCACCTTTGTGACCTCATCTAGACCTAATTATCTCCCAAAGGCCCACCTTTCAACCTGTGAATTTTGGACATGTAGTCTATAGCAGTGGGATAACTTTTTAAGGCCCCTTTCAATCCTGGTCATTTATGATAGGGATCTACAACCCCAGGGCCATGGACCGGTACTGGTTCCTGTTAGGAATCAGGCCACACAGCAGGAGGTGAGTAGCGAGCAAGGAAGCATTACCGCCTGAACTCCACCTCCTGTCAGGTCAGTGGTGGCATTAAATTCTCACAGGAGCGTGTACCCTATCGTGCACCACACATACAAGGGACTTAGTTGTGTACTCCTTATGAGAATGTAATCGCCACCCACCCACTGTCTGTGGAAAAATTGTCTTCCACGAAACCAGTTCCTGGTGCCAAAAAGGTAGGGGACCACTACCTTTTTGAAACTGAAGTAATCCACTCAAGCATGGTTTTCTTTAGGCTGTAGATTATTGCTTCCACATAGTGTCCTACTATTGCCCTGGCCCCCATTGTCATTAAACATCACCTATATATATTGGCTGGAGTGAATATGTCAGAATATCCCAACAGGAATGATTGAAGAGAGGATTCACCAACTTTTAAGAGACATGAGTTAACAACACCAGTGCTGCCACCTTTGTATAGCTCTGGTTTGAGCAGGGTGAGCTGAAACAAGGCGCTCTAATCCAGAGACAACTGTCTGCATAGGCTTATGGCTTTGTTCCCATGTCAGAGATGTGAGCAGAACAAAGCAAGATCTGAAAGAAGAGCAATGTGGTGCCAGAACATGAAACTCCTAGGGTTGTTGCATTTTATAATGGAATGGAAACCAAACTCAACTTTGGCACAAACAGGACACATCAGACCTCTTTTCAGTAGAAACGCTTTTATGCTTTTAAGTGTCTTTTCTCAGGGAGGTGTTCAAAGTGGCTTTTAACAAAGCACCTTTTATCCCATGTCCTCGGGATATTTACCTATCCCAGATACCTAGAAAACCTGCTGAGGGGGCCAGGTTAGATTCTGGACCATGAGTTTTGCTGTCTTTGTTGCCAGTTTGGAGAAATTCAATAAGTAAAAACTCTGCAGGAGTTTGAAAGATCTGAGTGTAATCCCTGACACATGTATGAACTTCAGCATGGCCCTTCTCTGCTGCTTTTTTCTGTTGTAACTACTTGACTCTGCCATTGTAACACCAAAGGGCCGTAGACAGTATGTAAATGAATGAACATGGCTGTCATCCAACAAAACTTTACTTATGAACACTGAAATTTGAATTTCACATAATCCTCACGTTATAAAATATTCTCTCTCTTTGATTTCTTTCCGACAGTTAAAAAATGTAAAAAACAACAACAACAACAACTTCTCTATTCTTAGCTCTTGAGTTATACAAAAATAGGTAGTGGGGCAGATTGGATCTACAGGTTGTAATTTGCCAACCCTGTGCTAGACCCTGAGTACACAGAGGTGACCACATTGAACTTGATCCTAGCCTCATATTAAATAATTTGAAGAGTTTTTCATGTAATCAACAATTGCATAGGAAGGAAAATAAAGGGTCTCATTAGGAATTATAACAGGGAAATATCATTTAAATTGGAGAATCGGCAAGTCAAATATCATTAAATTGGAGAATCGGCAAAGATTTAAGGATTTAGTCAGGAAAGAGTGGATTAAAAAAGGAAGTATCCCAGGCATAGGGGGAAATCATAAGCTCAAACCGATAAGCTGAGGGGTGGTTTCGATCCTTCATCACGGACCTACCAGGTAAGTGCTTCAGGATATTTCCAGAGAGGCTGAATGGTACTGAGCTTGCTGGGCCAAGTGTGAGGGATGAACTGGTAAACTAAAAACAAAATTCTGAGCCACCCAACCAACTGAATGGACACCTCCTCTTGGCCAAAGGAGCTTCCAAAGAAACCTAAAAAAAGCTAGTTCAGACCATGATGGGAAGGAGGGGGTCAGACATGCCTCATGATACTCTCCTTCCTTTGGAATTCAGGCACAACTAACTGGCATTAACATTAAAGCAGAGATCTGAAGGCTGACAAAACAGACTCTCCGTAGTAATAAGATACTAACTTCCAACCTGACTCTACTGTAGCATCACATGACAGATATTAAGCCCTGAAAGAAATCCAAGTATTTTACCCCAAAATGTATTTCTCTGACATATTTTGAAATGGACCTGCAGAGCTGTCTCTTGAGGGGGAAATTTTCGTTTGGTAGAGAATCCCCTTCCCTGTCTAGGTCTTTTTCTGATCCTGACAAGATCAGGCGAAACTCAGGTACCTTTTAAAGGTCTGAATAGGAAACATTTGCGACCTATTGCCTCTATGAGTGGCCATCTATGAAGACTTCATCTTCATAATAAGAACCTTGGTCTTCGTAACCCCTTATCTTAACCCAGACACGCCTTTCTATTGATTCCAAGTCTTTGGATAATAAATAACTTAACCCTTTGGACAAATTGCCAATCAGAAAATCTTTGAATCCACCTCTGACCTGCAAGCCCCCACTTCAAGTTGTCCTGCCTTTCCAGACAGAATCAATGTATGTCTTACGTGTACTGATTGATGTCTTATGTCTCCTTAATACTTATGCCACCTAAGCTGTAGCCAACCACCTTGGGCACGTGTTCTCAGGATCTCCTGAGGCTGTGTCACAGGTCATGGTCTTCACATCTGGCTCAGAATACAGTTTCAAATATTTTTACAGAACTTGGCTTTTTCATCAACAAACTCACCTCCAAATGTTGTAGCCTCTGTTGTCCAGCTATAGGAGAGAATGGTCCCACCACCTTCTTTAGCATCATTATGTATTTTTGCAGAGGTTCAGGACTCTTTAACCTGATCTTTGTCATTGTCGTACCTCCCCTGGGAGGCAGGTGAGGGGTAGTGACATTATCAAGCAAACAGGACCCTCTATATCTAGAAGTCAGGCATGCTGGTTTCCAGATCCAGTTCTACCACCATCTTGTTAGGTAATACTAGACACATCGCTTAATCCTTGATAAACTGGAAAATAAAGAGATTTTGTACATCAAGAGTCTCCAAGCAGGTGGCCTGGTGGGAATCCAAGCCCCTTTAACCAGATCATCCCCACTCATGTCTGTCTCATATATTAAAGAGTTCATTCAAAATAGGATTTCATAAAAAGCTCGCTGGACGTGATGATTTTTGGGTCCTCCCCAGGCCTGACCCTCCTGGGATTCTATGACCAGAATCTCTTCTCCAAGCCTGTCCATGTTGGATCCTGAATACGTCTTGGGCCTCCTTGGGGCAAATGAACCATGAGAGTGACCATCCAAACTTGTTCTGTGAGAATAAGGACAAGTCAAGCCACCATTTTCTCCAGGAAAATGATAAATCCCATCCTGCTGGCAAAATATCAAGAAAAAACATAAATATATGATTCAGCTTTCTGTCGCCTCAGTAGTGCCACAGGCAATTAGTGACATAAACTAGGTGTTAGCCCTTTAACCTCCCAGTAAATCTGCATCCAACCCTTGAGGCACTCACACCCTCAGGACACTGAGCTGGTAGAGTTCCTGTCCCCCGGCTCTCCATCCTCCCCCCACCTTCAGGTGTCCTCAGAGGCAGCCCTGGGGCTCTCTAGCTCTGTCCAGCTTGAACATGCTTCTCTCAGAGCTTCTGTCTCCCCTAATCCAGATAGGCCAATGAGCTTCAGTCTCTGAGTCTGGTAAGGGACATCCTGACAACGAATGCCAGGACGAGGTCTGGACCCTCTGCTGAATCTGCCCAGGCACTCGTTTCTGAGTTGCCTGAACCCAGCATCACTCCTCTGGATATACCCTGTACCCGTTTGCATGACTTTCCTGCCTGCTTTTGTTTTTTCAGAGAACTCTTCCCACAGCTAACTTCACTCTATGGAACACTCAGAGAAGCCGAGTAAGCACCATAATTCTGCCCTGTCCTCTCTGGGTGGCCATGACACTGAGAAAAAATCCACTGGTACTCTTGATGCTTCCACCAAGATTAATGGAGCTGTTAGAATTCAGGCCACAGTGTGCACCTGCTTCCCTTTGTTATACCCCCGGCCCCTCCCCTGGAATCATGCCACGGCTCACAAAGCCTTTCATTCATATCCTTGCATGTGATACTCAAGATAACCCTAATACTTTAGGATAGGCAGAGGACACATGATTATCCCCTATGACACATGGGGAAACTGAGGCACCAGACTCAAGTCATTAAATAGGACTGGAGCTAGAACTGGTGCCCAACGTCTTGATAAATACTAAATTAATATTTGTCAAGTATTAGAGCCTGTCTGGGGCCTTGCTGCAACACCAGGCTCCTACTCGCTGTCCCTTCACTCCCTGATATTTCTGTATTGCTTTCAGAGGCCATTGGCCAAGCTGTAAATTGGCTAGTTTGAAACTTCTTCTAGAATGGGAATCAGAGAGAGCAAATTTCTCTGCATACAGGCAGGGTTGTGTGCAAATGCAATTCTGGTTATTTGGACCTCCAGAAAGGAATTACAAAATAGACTACAAACCCAATTCTGAAACCTTTAACCCAATATAATTGGTGACTCAGCAGTCCTCACCTTTCCCCCTAGGTGGGTATCCCTCTGAGCTGGGCTGTTAAGAAATTTGCTGCTAATCCCCAGTAGAAATACTGAGCCCTTTCATGGTCCTCTAAGTTAAGCTGCCTATTTCCAGAAATACGGCCTGGGTTCCTTCCTGTTCCTCCACCCACCAACCAACACCATACCTCTTCTACTGTTTATGCCCCAGCTCTTAACGTGTCCCCAGACTATCCTTTTGAATCATCTCATCCTACCTTTGGCTCCCACAAAGTTCAATCTGGCCTGAATCCTCTGAGCTCTCAGGGCTACCCCCACCATGCAACTGACACTGTACACAAGCAGTCCTAAGCGAGTGAGCAGCCCCCACAATATCAGCCTGAAACACTTGCCTTGCCCATCTCCCAGCAGGCTTAGGATCTGTTTCTCCCATTTGCTTCCTCTCTAATGCCAGGAACTACTTCTTTAACCTCAGCATTTTGTTTCCCACATAAGCTGTGATTTAATGTCTTCCTCTACTTCTGCAGCCTTCATTTCAAAAATTTCTAAGTGTTTTCTCTTTGATAACCACCTCTTCTCATTCCATAATCATCTATTCTTTTCCATGGATGTTATTACCTCCTTTATCTCTTTGAGTAAAGATACTTGTTTAAGAGCCAATTTAATATTATTCTATATCTCTGTTTCCCTATGTGAGTTCTGTTTGTTGTCTGCCTTTTGTGGTGTTACTCTCCCACAGACTTGAGAATTTTTGGTTTATGAGCTCATCTTCCACCAGAGGCTACCCTTCTCAATGTTCTGGGTGGTATCCCAGGAAAACAGTCTTGGGGGTTCTTAGCCCTAGACTTGAGGGGAAGTGGTTCCCAGCCAGGCTTGTGCTGGTCACTGGTCTGCCCCATGTGTAGATGGGTGATGTGGATCTGAGCTCTGTCCTCACTGGAGTGAGCTCTGGGCCCTTGTGTCATGTGAGTAGCACTTTCCTCACCTCGCCATGGGTATTCACATCATCCCCAACCTTAGGGAGATGGCAGGGGTGGGGACGACACAGCTTAGCTTTTCAACACCAATGAGCATGGTGACCCAGCCCCTAGCCTCATGAGGGTAGTCTTGTCCTTACTATAGGCAAAGAGCATTGGCATGTTGCCCATTTGATGTTCCTTTTGTTTTCATGTTTCAGGGTTTAAGGAATCCCCATTTTGGTCTCATGAGATGTCTCTTTCTTGCTTTTAAGTATGGATATATATCTATTAACTCTTATTACACTTAAATAGTTTTCTACTTTTCCCAGTGTTTGGTGTGGAAAAGTGAAGTGTCAGCTTATGTTCAATTTTCTGTTTTCAAGAAGACACTCAAGTTCAAATTCTTCCCTTCTGGTCCAGGCAGGTCCCTGAAAACCTGCATTGTACTGCAGGCCCTGCAAACAAAGCCCTGGTCACACACATTCTTGTAACCTGAAAGCCAACTCATTAAACAGCTTCATTTAAAAGCCCGCTTTGTGCTTCACAATTCTAACCTCCTCCCTTCCTTAAATATGAATCCATGTCCTCTATTAAGGAATTTTTCTGCTTAAAAACATGTTATGAAGTGAGAGAGTTGCCATCCTAATCCTGGCAGTTAGTTCCTCATTGACTTTGAAACATTAAAAAGTACTTAAGAGCTCACATTTTTATTTTATCACATCTGGGATTGTGCCTTATACTAAGGATGTTCTTGTTATACCACAGGCCTTCCAATTACGTAGCACTCCTCTAGGACAGAGTGTAATGTGGGTTTTTTTTGCAGAGTCAGATATTTAAGTGAATTTTATTGTCAGGTTTGCTTTGTAGTCATTTTAAAACCAGCCACTATTTCTTAAGCTACCTCAGAGGGTAACTTATCTATTGATGACACAGCTATATCATTTTACAGGGTTCCATACCACATAGCTTAAGTGCCTGGACATCATTATTTTAAAGTAGAGGAAAAAAATTCTTTTTTTGGTTCATGATTTTTTATGTGTCCTTTTACATGTACTTTTAAGTGTCCATATATTTTGTAACAGGGAACAAAAGAGATGGCTTAAGGTGCCTTGTATTTATTTTGTAGTACAAATTATATGTTTGTAATATTTATTTCTCTCAGTCATAAAAGCAATTCATGCCCATTATAGAATATTCATCAAATATACCAATGTATAAAATAAGAAAATGAAAATCACTCATGCTCCCATCATCGCAACGCTTTTAATCAATATTAATATTTTAGAGCATTTCCCTCCATTCTTTTTTCTATGCCCATCAGTGTACATGTATAGTATATATTCTGTAATTGAAATCTGATCATACATAGCTTTGTAGACCACCATTTTTCGCCAAATGTCATGTACTTTTAAAACCAGAGCCAGATGCCCTTTGCTCTCCAGACCCATGGCTGCCTTATTCCTACTTGCAAGACTATGAAGCTATGAGCTTTCATGGTGTCCCTAAGAAAAACTGTTAGGATAAGAACAAGCTGCTCTAGGATCATGCAATGCCTTAGTGTCACCTCTAGGTTTCTATGCTGGGTTCTGTTACACTAGTCCATGTGAAAAACAAAACAAAACAAAAAAACAACTAGTGTTCTCTTTTCAGAAGTACTCTCTGGACTGGGCATGGTGGCTCATGCCTGTAATCCCAGCACTTTGGGAGGCTGAGGCAGGTGGATCACCTGAGGTCAGGAGTTTCAGATCAGCCTGGCCAACATGGTGAAACCTCATCTCTACTAAAAATATAAAAATTAGCCGGGTGTGGTGGTGCATGCCTGTAATCTCAGCTGCTCAGGAGGCTGAAGCAGGAGAATCGCTTGAAGCCAGGAGGCAGAGAGGTTGCAGTGAGTGGAGATTGCGCCATTGCAGTCCAGTCTGGGGGACCGAGTGAGACTCTGACTCCAAAAAAAAAAGTGCTCTCTGAACCTCTCTTTTCTCCTCCACAAAGTGAGGAACTAGAGCAGGTGACAAAACCCAGATGGAGACCAGCCACATTGACCAGGCTCCCTTGGCAGATGCTGGCGGTGGCCCACACTCTGCTCAGGCACATGGGTGCTCTGCTCCTCCCCTCTGTACTCCTTTGCAGCCCTGCACCACCCTCCCATCCCTCCACCTGCCCCGCTGTCTCCCTATCACCCTGGGGCCATTCTGTGTCTCCTCCCTTGGTGAAGAGAAAAAGAGTATGCTCCAGGAGTCTTCAAGGTTTTAATTAAACATGATCAGCTGTACATATTAAAACTTTTATTAAAATCACGGCTAAGGTTCCACATTAATCAGGAAGCCACTTTTTTCCTTAATGGACAAAATTGCTGGTTAGATCACCAAAACCAGTTGAAATCTCTCAGCTGTCAGGTTTTTTCTTCCCTAATGCAAAATCCATATAAGTCACCTTTCCTGTTAGGAATTAATACATGTATTATTATTTGATGTGATTTTAAGAAAAGGGCACTGGGCTTTCTGGAGGAATTTCTGAGGCCTCCATGGCAAATGGAACAACTCGGCGCCAAATGAGTGGTGTTGGTTCATATTCTTTGATTTATCATCTTTTCCATGCTTTGAAGCACAACAGATATGATAGGTCTGAGAGTGAGCACTAAATCTCCACTCCCTCGCCACTCTGTTGACAGTAGCTACTTAAGGGAAGCCTGATTTGTGAGGCTGTCCAGGCCTGCTGCACACCTCTGTCACTGCCCGTCAGGGGATTGGATTTCCAACAGACTTTCCCCTTCCTTCCAGTCTCCTCCACCCAACTTTTAATAATAGATTCGTGTTTCCCAGGTACTTTCCTGTGGCCTTAAGGAATGTGGTTGCCTTGTCTTATTCTCAGTCTCTGAGGGAGTGCTATTTTTTGTGTCTGTTTTGAAATGGGGAATGCTAAGAGATCTAGGTATTGACTGGCCCATAGTCACACCAACTAAAGACCCAGCAGCAGAGACTAGAATGTTCCTTCAGGGGAGGAATTCAATATCAGGCAAAGTTTGGTTGGACCTCTCCACAAAGGGCAATGATGAAAGACTTCATGGACCACTTTATAAGCACTGACCTCTTTCAAGACACAGCAGGCAGTCCGCAGTCCACAGAGTTACCAGGAGACTCCCCACATGGTCTCAGTGCTTCTTTTAGAAGTCAGGACCTGCCCCAGCCTGCCAGGGGAATTCTCAAGTGGCCAGAGCCCTTGCCACCATGCCAATGCTCTTGTAGAGTCTATTTTATCAAAGGCTATTTTGCGTCCAGCCAGTCCCTTTTGGTTAGGGCTCTCCACTGGGTTTTATGATCAACTCATAAATCAAAGCCCTCAGAATCTGGCCCTGCTTACCTCTCCAGCTTCCCCTTTCCCCTCTCCACACACCCCCACCTGCCCCTTGCAGCCATTCTGAATCTCTATCATTTCGTAAGGTGTCTTTACTCTCCTCACCTCCCAGTCTTCTGACAAATCGCTCTCTCTGCAGGGAACACTTTCAGGGAAGGAAAGATGGTTTGGGGAAAGAGAGGGTGATTTGTTTTGGATATGTTGAGTGAAGGTGACAGCAAAACATTTAGGATGTCTGTATACTACTTAAAAGATAAGATATGGGGGAAACAAGATATTGGGACTTAAGCTGTGAACCCCAGAGTCATTTTCCCAGACAGGGCAATTGAAGTTGTCAATAGGAATATAGGGAGAAGTGCGCAGGACCCAAAACAGAGCCTCTATTTGGGTTACGGAAAGAAAAATCTGGCCAAAGGATATGGTAGAGGCAGGTTTAACTGAAGGAGATCAGAGGTGAGAGGTAAGTCACAATCGTGTGCAATTGAAAGTTAGGGAGAGGAGCTAACATTTGTTGAGTGTGGAGTAGGCACCAGCCCTGTATTGAGTGATGTATGTACATGTGGTCTGGACTCCTGGGATCTAAGTGGACACTCGTTTACTGTCACCTCTTAAACATGGCCCCAGCCTCATTTTCTCATCGTCAAGCCAGCTTGCCGCTGCTGGAGCACAAGATACCTTATCTTCGTCCGGAGTTCATTCCTATCAGTGTCCAGGGTTCTTCTGCTTTTTCCCTTCAGTCCTAGAATTCTCTCAGCTTCAGAGAGCTTTTTCC
Source organism: Papio anubis (assembly GCF_008728515.1). Taxonomy (NCBI): domain Eukaryota; kingdom Metazoa; phylum Chordata; class Mammalia; order Primates; family Cercopithecidae; genus Papio; species Papio anubis. The sequence continues at coordinate 29,407,665 of NC_044989.1, read as the reverse complement.
CTGTGCCTCCCCTTCTGAGCTACCACTTGGTCCCAACAGACTTGTTTCATTGGCTTACTTAGTTTTAAAATTTGTAAAATTCTTCCTTCCATTGAAAATGTTTTGTTTCCTCTCTCTGTCTTCCTCTCTGTTCCCCTACTCCCCTGTGTTTTTAGTGAGAGGAGCTCTTTAAGAATGTGACCACATCACAGAGCAATCTCCAACTTCAATGAGACGGCCGGGCGCGGTGGCGCACCCTGTAATCCCAGCACTTTGGGAGGCCGAGGCGGGTGGATCACGAGGTCAGGAGATCGAGACCATCCTGCCCAACACGGTGAAACCCCATCTCTACTAAAAATACAAAAAACCTAGCCGGGCGTGGTGGCGGGCGCCTGTAGTCCCAGCTACTCGGGAGGCTGAGGCGGGAGAATGGCGTAGACCCGGGAGGCGGAGCTTGCAGAGGCCCAAGACCCGCCAACGCACCCCCACCCGGGGAAAAAGAGGGAAACCTTTTAAAAAAAAAAAAAAAAAAAAAAAAAAAAATTCTAATAAGACAGCAGATCCCAGTGAAGAAACCACTGTCTGTGTCTTTGCTTCCACCTGGGATCACTCTGAAACCAAGTGCTACTTTAGCAAAAGTTAGTTTGTTTTCAAATATCTGAAGAAGAAAAAAAAGTAGAAAATCATCTTAATATTTCCTAATATTGAGACATTATGCTTTGTGTAATGCAAATATTCAAATATTCATCTACTTGGCATCACAATGAAAAGACATCTGGGAGGAGGATTGATTTTCACTTTTCATTCAGATGTTTTAATCATGTAAAAACATATTTAGACGCATGACTTCCTTTCCATGTAAAATTACTTCTTGTAAATAACCTATTCCTTCTGTTCCTTCCTTTTGCACTTTTATCAGATACTTCATTTTTTTCGACCTTCTTTGCCCCCCCCACCTCGTTTTTGTTTAGAAAAATAGAGGTCTCAGCTTCATTGCATTCTTTTGTAAGAAGTAAAAAAGAGAAGAGAACCCTCCAACACACCCCTATAGCCACACTATACCCATTTTTCCCGTAGTGAGCTAGGGCATGTTTAACAACTGGCTCTTCAAAAAAGTGAGGAGACTTGGCTGGGACCAGTGGCTCACACCTGTAATCCCAGCACTTTGGGAGGCTGAGGTGGGTGGATCATGAGGTCAGGAATTCGAGACCAGCCTGACCAACATGGTGAAACCCCGTGTCTACTAAAAACACAACAATTAGCCAGGCATGGTGGCACACACCTGTAATCCCAGCTACTCAGGAGGCTGAGGCAGGAGAATCGCTTGAACCCGGGAGGCGGAGATTGCAGTGAGCCGAGATCGTGCCACTGTACGCCAGCCTGGGTGACAGAGCAAAACTCCATTTCAAAAAAAAAAAAAAGTGAGGAGACCTTATTTGTACTGTTTGTCTACACTCATAGCACTTATGAGTACTACACTCATAAAAGTGCCACCATGGCCACTCTAAGCTGCTGACATGATTTTACTGAATGTAGAGTTGGGAAGAGATACACAGTTCACACCCTTATATAGTATTTCCACTGTACAGATACAATATGCACATAAATATCTAATCTCAAAAACATAGATACTAGTAAATAATGGGAAAGTGATGAGTTTTGAGTGATTGATTACCTTTTTAAAAATATAATTTAGTTAATTCAGAATTTTTCAACATTAGTATTGTTGACATTTTGGGCAGGATAATTCTTTGTTTTGGGGGGTCTGTCCTGTGATTATAGGATGTTTAGCAGCATCTCTGGCCTCTACCTACTAGATACTAGTAAAATCCTCAGTTGTAAAAACCAAGAAAACCTCTCCAGATATTGCCAAATGTCTCATGGAGTACAAAATCACCCCCAGTGAGAAGCACTGATTTAATTGTAAGTTTGTATATTTTAATAATGGCTGTATTTAACAATCTTAACAATCTTCTTTCAAAATTCCTGAAAATGTCACAATCAACTTTAAAAGCTGGTACTGTCAGCTTCAGCTCAACACTCATGGCATTGACTGTAGAGAAGCTTGTCCTAAGAATACACCGGTTTGCCATAGTCACGTAGAATATCAGAGGAAGTAAAAAGAGCGAGATTCTGATACACTTCTAAACTTTTTGGTTTCTACAGGACTGTGTTCATCACATCCCTAAATGCAGAGTGACATCTTTCTTTCATTGTGTTTTGGTTTTCTTTGAATTAAAGAATTCCTGGCTAACGGCCAGTGTTTTTCTCAGGTGCGTAGCCCTAGAGTTCCCTCTAAGGCGAATGTGATTTTCTGCTCTGTCAGAGTTAGGAACCTCCTGTAGGTCCTTATGAGCTTTCTAAGTTTTGCAGTGGGAAATACAGGGTAGAGAATGAAAGGGGACAGGGTCTCTAAGGCAATGTCAGGTAGTGATCTGGGTGAAGAAAGGTCAACTCCCCCATTCTCACAGAAACTATATCCAAGGGTAAGAAATCCTAGTCTGCCCCCATCTCTTCACCCCCTGTCTCTCCATAGGCAATGGTCGAGCCTTTATAGATACTGGAAATCATCTCCAGCCATCCCCCTTCTGGGACTTTTCTGACCTCCCGACATCCTCATCCTTTGTTCCCACAAAATCCCCAAGGCCCCTTCACAGACCAATATTACCTTTGGTTTCATCCAAAGCTCTCACCCCACATGCCAGCCAGGCACAGGTATAACATAACCTATGGACTCATTTGTCTGAACCTGTGAGGCCCAGTCCATACCCCTTTGTCCAATATGTGTCAACAGAAAATATTCTGTTATTGGTGGTGTTTGCCTCGGGCCATGTGCTAGTTTCTTAGGGCTGTCACAACAAATGACCGCAAACTGGGTGGCTTACAACAGCAGAAATGTATTATTATCTCGCAGTTCTGGAGGCCAGCGTCAAGTTGCAGCGGGGCCATGCTCCCTCCCAAGACTCCAGGGCAGAATTCATTCTTGCCTCTTCCAGTTCTGGTGGTTCCTGGAGCTCCTTGGCTTGCAGCAGGACTCCAGGCTCCTTCTTCATATGTCTGTCTTCCCTGGGTCTCAAATCTCTTCTCCTGCCTCTCTTTGGATTTAGAGTCCATCTGAGCTTAATTCCATCTGCAAAGATGCTGTTACCAAATAAGGTCACCCTTGCAGGTGCCAGTGGTTAGGACTAGTACATAGCTTTCTGATGGACACTGTTTAATGCACTATAGGGATATTAGAAGAAGGGTTATTTCTCCTGCTTCATAAATGATTCAACTTGTCTGACCTCCCAACATGAAAACTAGCCAGGAAGTGAGGAGAAGGAGGCTTTGTGGCCTCCAGCATCCCTCTTCCCAGGTATAGGGAGGGAATAAGCAACTCTTTCACTTCCTTCTCCCACAAACTTTGTGCTCTGAGAGCTCAGGCGAGAGGAATACTTTGCAACTCCAAGCAGCCTGTTTGAGCCAGGATGGAGTAAGGAACAGAGAGGCCTGGTGTGGTCAGCTCAGGCCTGATCTGAGAGAAGCAGAGAGCTGGACCCCAGAGCACATAGGGCTTCGTGACCAGCTCCTCGGAGTGGCAGTGAGTCAGGTGATGTGGCTAGATCTCTGGCTAGGGTGAGCCTGGTGCTATTCCAGGAACAAAGGATGGGTATTAAAAGGAATATGAGAGTCAGAAGGAGACCCACAGGGAGCAGAAAGGTGCTCTGGGACCCGCTGAGTACCCCTGGAAGCCATCAGCTGCTGGTGACTCAGGGTCCTGCCTCTGCCCAACTCTCACTCCATCCCCCAGGCTCCTCCGGAAGCATTGTCATCTGGATTTGGGGGAGCTGGTTCTCCAGTGACAATACCCCCAGGCTTCAATGTGGGTAGCCTTGACTTTGTATCTGAGATAGAGAGTAATCTTAAGATTGGCAACAAGGGATCTCAAGCTGAAAAGGATAAAGATGGAGCCATGAGAAAGATGACAGAAAGGGCAAAACCCAGAATGAACTCAGGTGCTGAAAGATGCCAGCAACGACCCAGAAGCTCTGTCTCAGCTCTCACGACACCGAGAATGAGAAGGCGCTTCTGTCACTCAGGAATAATGATGTAATCTACATGACCAGGGCTTCATACGTTGATTCTTTTTGTAAAACTTTCTTTTTTCTTCCTTCTCTTACCAGGCCCCCTCTCTCCTTTCATTTCTCTCGTTGTTAGCCCTGCTGTCACTCCTTGCCTCCCTCTTTTCTCTGACCTTTAGTAAGAAAAATTCAAAACGCCATCTCCAAGGTGCTGCCTTAGAGCTCTATGTTTATTTCCATCTCTTGAAATTCTGGCAGCTTTCACCTGGGCTCCTCTGAGGTTTTATATTCTTCCCTCTTTTTAGTCATCAGCCTTAATGTTTCATGGCCCTGGGGTGTGACTGGGGAGGCAACCATTCCCACTTGCATACGTCCAGCCCTCTGTCTTACTGTCCAGCCCTGTCTTGCTTTGGTACTTCCCTTGTTTACCATCCTGGCTGTGGCTGCCCGGGTGCTTCCAAAAGCCAAGTCGTCTTTAAGATCCCAAACTCAAGAGCAGCTTTAAATCTGAACTTCTTTCTAGTGATGAAAAGGAAAGAGTGGAGAATTTAGCTCATCAGAATGAGGAAGTCTGAAGGACCTGATAAATGAAATTGGTTTAGACAGCACTGGTGTTTTGTTTTAATAGGGGGGTGGTGTGTTGAAGAAAAAAAAAATTATTCCATGATTCTTGCTAAAGCATGGTAAGACAGACTTTGTTCAGGACCATCATGATAGGGAAAGGGACCACCGCAGTGGGATTTTTGCAGGGAGGGAGAGAGATGGGGCTCCACTCCCAATATAGCATGAGCAAGTGGGAATGCATAACCAAGAAGCAGGATGGGGGTAAGAAGATGGAAAATTCCGAGGAGGAAATATCACGGGTAAGGGGAGGATTCTGGCTAAAGTGACCTCATAGGATTCTTGCTGAAGATAGCCGAGATGATCAGATATTACCTGGGGCCTGGTGGAGGATGAGAAACCTTATCAGATATCTGGGGTAGAGGGTTTTTGCTAAACTGACTTAGCAAGGTTCTTAATAACACTGGGTTTTATAAGGAAGGGCACAGATGTGCCTAGGAGAAGGTTTAGGAGCCTCACTAAAGTTTAGTCCAGCAAAAAATCTTGGTCAACTGAACGTGAACATGAGTTTGAGGGTAAAACACAAATTTTTTTAACCTTTAAAAATGGTCAACTGAAAACAAGCCACAGAACCATGCATGATTTGGGTAGACCGTTGTAGAGTAATTAATGCAATACAAAGTAGTGACCCGGTTTCAATCAATTAAAATGTAATAAATCTACCAATAACACTATGTTCAGAATAATGTTCAGAAGAATTAAATAGTTTCGTGATTAAGAATATATTTGTTCTTCTTAGTCTGCCTCTGGAAGAATTAGGCACATCCGTTCCCATGGCCCTGGAGATGTTTTCAAGTGTTGGCTGGTGCAGAAGTTCATTTGATGACAAGCCAGACAAACTAGCTTTGGCTATGGATGGACAGTGTCCCAGGGGTGACTTTCCCGTAATATGCTCAATAGTATCCTATTCCCTGGCACACAGAGAGCTTGACACAATGACCTCCAAAGCCCTTTTAGAATGGCAATTTGACAAGCGTGCTTGAGGGGACTTCACTGTTTACTTTCCGTTCTGCCAAAGTGCTTCCACTTGGCACAGGGATACCCACTCCCTTGGCAGCTGGTTCTGACTTATGAAAGTACTTTATGCCAGGTCTCTGAATATCCATTAGACTCTTTTGATCTAGGTAATAGTATTCTGAAAATAGTTACTCATCCATAAAATGGGGTAGTGTAACTTCCCGAGCTGTAACCATGAACGAGAAGGCCCCAACTCTATACAATAGCAGTGGAGTTAGCCAATGATTTTGGATATTGTTGTCTAGTCACAGCCTAAAGACAGCAGGCTGAGAGTGTTTGAGGTTTCTCTAAGTGTGTCATAGCAAACCCCACAAATTTCAGGACCCAAAAGACCTGCCTTATGGTTCTAGCTCTACTGTTCGTAAGCTGTGCAACCATCAGGAAGCTTGTTGGTCTCTCTGTCCTCGATTTCATCACTGTCCAAACTCAGGACCACCACACTTTTTCTGAACCTGTCCTTGCAGTGTTGTTGTGAAGATCTTTCCCCATGAGGTAGGACTAGGTCAGAGGTCCTCCAACTTCTCCTGTTACGGGTCACACAGCTCTGGTATATTCATGACAGTTTGTCCTGCCTGTGACCCTCACCTGTTAGTCATCTTGCAGCAGATCCCATCTCCTACCTGGAGAAGGCAAATGCAAGTGAGGGAGAACAGCATTATTATAGCAACAGCGTCAAATCTGCTCTAACTTATAAATAGGCATAAATCACCTGCAAGCTTTGGTAGTTTATTATCAGTAGCAAATTACTTATGATACATCTCACCTATCATCACTTGCTCGGTGGTTGAACACTGCAGAGATGATAAGTTTCTCCCAGCTCTAAAGCTCTCAGACCTCATGTGTGTATTCAGGCTATATAAATGTAAATGTTGTTGATGATGATGATACCCAATGTATGCAGAGAACCAACCCCCAGAGGGGAGCAAGGGGCTTGTTCACCAGCATCCAATGCATTCAGAAAGGTGCTAAAACAGCACAGGGCAGCTACAACCTGCAGGCCTTGTCTAGCCCACAAGTTAAGAATGGTTTTTACATTTTAAATGGTGGAAAAACAATCAAAAGAAGAAAACTATTTTGTGACACATGAACATTATATGAAATTCAAATGTCTGTGACCACAAATGAAGTTTACTTGGGAAATAGCCGAGCTTATTTGCTTACATATTGTCTGTGGCCACCTCTACAATAGCAAAGTGAAGTAGTTGCAACAAAGCCTGTCTGTCCCACAAAGCATAAAATATTTGCTATCTGGTCCTTTATAGAAAAAGTTTGCTAATCTCTGGGATAGCATGTGACTCACCTTACCACAATCCCCAAATCTAGAGACAAAAAGAGAGCTTAATGTCTTTCTCGGCCAGGTGCGGTGGCTCACATCTGTAATGTCAACGCTTTGGGAGGCCAAGGTGGGCGGATCACTTGAGGTCAGGAGTTCGAAACCAGCCTGGCCAACATGGCAAAACCCCATCTCTACTAAAAATACAAAAATTAGCCAGGCATGGTGGTGGGTGCCTATAATCCCAGCTACTCAGAAGGCTGAGACACAAGAATCGCTTGAACCTAGTGGGTGGGGGTTGCAATGAGCTGAGATGTGCCACTTCACTCCAGGCTAGGCAACAGAGTGAGACTCTATCTCAAAAATAAAAATAAAAAAATTTTCTCATCTCTTTTTCCATGAATAGCTAGGATAACTGTATAATTTATGGTCTCAATGGAGACATTCTTGAGAGTTGAAAGGGGTCACTGCATAAACTGACACAGTCCCAGAAAAGCTGGGATGCATGATCACTCTACTTAAAATCCTTAGTGATAGCAAAGCAAAGTAAATCTGTCCAGGGTGGGGACAGAAATCCTGTTGGCCCAAACTCTGACAGATGTATTCTCTGGCTTCCTGAACTAGAAGAGGCATATCTTGGCCCATGAACCAAGAGGAGGGTTAGATGCAGGGAAAGTTGATCTTCCATGTGCTACAGAGCTCTACTCTGCCCACCTCTTTCCCCTGAACCAGGCCTTCACTGTTAAATCAATATTTTGATATTTCTATATGTTGTTGCTTTTAGAGGGATAAGCTACATTTTTTATTTTTATTTTTAGCACATAAAATATTGCATACAACATAAACACAATCTCTCATCTGTATTTGTTTTTGGAAATTTACTAAAACTCTGCCCTCACCTGGGCTCTTGTTATTTGTATAAGAGATCAGGATCGAAAGAAGTCAAAGGAAGAAGTGAAGCTACTGACAGTTACGCATTTTCTATAAAACCAAATGCAAAATGCTAAGTATTAGCTCCAGGCCAATGAGTTGACACATTAGCATGTGACTTGAACTAAAAAGAGAAGTGATTTTTAGGGGCCTGGACCTTTGGATCCTCCAACTAGTTCACCTGAGGGGGGAAAACAAAAATTCTGATTTACTCTTGTAGGGGCAGAAGAAGTCATCTCTCAGAAAAGCAAAGGCTGTTTCACCTTGAGCTTTATACTTCTTAGTGAAATCAATGCTTTCAGTTGTGCTTAAAAATAAGCTCACAGCCTATGCCAGTCATGAAAGACAGATGTTATTTGTATGGGAGATCAGGGCTGAAAGAAGTCAGAGGAAGAAGCGAAGCTGCTTGAAAGACATCAGGCCATAGCCAGGAATCTCGGATCTGCTGCACCAGAAGACCAGGGACTTGGTGTCTGTGCCCAAGTCTAAAACATGAGAATATCCTACCCCTCCTCCAAGCACAGGGGAAATATATTAGCATCCCTCCAGTTGCCCTGGGGAATAGTCTAACTGGTCACCCAAGAGAAAGGCCCTAGGCTAACTTTCAGGCAAGGAGGGGCAAGAGTAGGGAGGTGTTGATGGAAATCAGTGATTCAGGCTTCATTTGCATTGAGGAGCAGGTAAGGGTACACCCACCTCATCCTCCTAGATTCCCCCATCTCAGTGCTCCTCCATCCTGGAACTGGTCCCAGGAGTCTGAGAATCTCGGCTGAATGTCTTCAAAAATAATCACCGTTAACCTTGGGAACTGACTAGAAAACTTAACTGCTCAGGCTTTAGTTTTTTATTTGTTGGAATCAGGTAGAAAGAAAAGGGATATATCTATAAAGGTGAAATTTGGGTCCTGTTCCTGGATGCTGAAAGTGTTTTATATATTTTGGTAGGCAGCAATGGGGAGATGGGTCTTTCTGATTCACTTCCAATCACACTGCACAAGTTGTCACCTACTTTACCTTCTTTGAAGAGTCCAGCCTAAATATGAGTGTTGAAAGTGTCCCTATTTCCCAGGTAGATAACAGGACCACTATCCCAGAGGGGCTTGGAGATAACTAGTATTGATATATTGTCATGGGCCCAGGCCTTGAGCCTGCAACAGAAGCCCAAAATACACTAAGATTAATTCTAGATTTTAACCAAATGTAGTTAAATTTAAAAGATCAAAGCATTTTTTGAGACCTAAAAGAAAATATATGTGGATAGTTATTTCATTCTCAAATGTAGATAAGAATTAAATTGAACAAATCTGTTGAGATGATTGCATAAGAATTAAAATCCTGTAATTAAAAAATTTAACAAAATGGAAACACAAGCATATTTTCCATAAATACATAAGAAAATAGTCGTTGTATTTAATATATGTATGAAAGCCTCACATTTAAAAAAAAAGAAGTGTTAATATCCCCAAAAAGAAAAATGGGCAACTGATATGAAGCAACAACTCAAAGAAAAATACATTAAAAAGATTAATAAAAGGATGAAAAATGATTGCAATTGCTAGTATTCAAAGATGCAAATTAAAAAACAAACCATTCACTACTACAAAATGGCAAAGGTTTTAACTGTTATAGCACAATAATGCCAATGAGGTTGTGATGAAATAGGCACGCTTTTTATGCTGCTAGCAAGAACATAAATATATTGTACAACTGTAAAGCAGTTGTACAATATTCATCAAAAGCATTAAAAATGTTATGTATTTTAAACTACTAATTCTCTTAGTAGGTATGTATCTTAGGATAATAATTAGAAACTTGAACAAAAAATATTCTAGAAAGATTTTTTAATACGACATTATTTATAATAGAAAAAAATACCAAAGCAAAACCATGAGAACATGCCAAAAGCCCCCAAACAAGAAAGTGGTAAATATAGAGAATATTTAATAATATTATAGAAAAATGCTCAGGATATTTTGTGGGAAAAATCAATTTGTGTATGGTATATTATTTTAATTTTGTAAAAATAATTGACAGGGCGGGCACAGTGGCTCACACTGGTAATCTCAGCACTTTGGGAGGCCGATGCGGATGGATCACCTGAGGTCAGGAGTTCAAGACAAGCCTGGCCAACATGGCAAAACCCCATCTCTACTAAAAATATAAAAAAATTAGCCAGATGTGGTGGCACGCACCTGTATTCCCAGCTACTTGGAAGACTGAGGCATGAGAATCACTTGAACCCAGGAGGTGGAGGTTGTGGTGAGCCGAAATTGTACCATTGCACTCCAGCCTGGGTGACAAAGACAGACTCTGTCTCAAAAAATAATAATTGACAGAAAATACATCAAAATATTAACTGCATAACTTTCTCTGGTGTTTTAATTACATTTGACTTTTACTTTCTTCTTTGCATCATCACCTAAAGTAAACGTTGAGAATTTTAAAAAATATATACATTTATATTTTGCCTTATTCTAAAAAAGAATGTAGGGTTTAAAACTATGAATAATTGAGCAACATAAAATAAATTTAAAATAATTAAGAAAGATAGAGGAGAAAACATAAATAAGGAAGTTACTATGGACCTCAGAATGTCCTTAATACAAAAAACCATGCCATGCAGTTTACCTGATAGAGGAAGCCACACATTTGGCTGTGGGTCTCCCAAGCAGCACACATAAAGCAAAGCATACAAAGTGCTTTTCCGTTATAAAATTCACAGCTTAGCTAAAGTAAAACAAACCAGTTGCTTAACAAAAATGTATGTGGTCTGAAACTATGACCAGAGAGAAATCTTTTATATGGATCTTTAAAGCGATGCCAATACTCAACAGCATCTGAGCAGTCATAACAATGAGTATATGTGGCATTGCTTACAATGACTTTTGAAATACAACTGATGTCACCATGCACAGGTGCAAACCAGAAAAGCATTCTGATCACTTGGCAAAATCCAGGGCTAGACTCCAGAACACCAAACCAGCCATTCTATAGAAGGAGTTCTGCAGGTCCTGGAGTTTCTCTGCAAAGAAAAGGTGTTCCTATGAGTGTGAGACTGCAGATGATGAGGGAGGAAAAAGTGAAGGGCAGGGCCTTGAATAGTCCTATTTTTCAAATATCCTGTTGGGTATTCAAGCAAATATTTCCATGGTCACATGGATGTGAGGATGCCTGCATACTCTGTGTGCCTGTCTGAGAGTCAGAGGGTGTGTTACCAAATCAGACAGTGTTCAGTACAGGCCTGCTCCAATTTATTTGACTAATTTCATTGCAAAATTCCTGTTAAGATACAGATGAACCAACCACTAACTTTTCTCAGATTTTATTTGGGAAAAATGCCCAAGGTACACTCATTGCCTTTAAAATTAGGGGAACATTGTGTAACAAGTAATAAATGAGGAAGGCTCCTATCATGGAATGTTCACAGACTCCCTGCCTCCTTGCCCTTCAGTAAATCTTGCTAGATTTGACTCAAAGATGTTTCCTAGAGACTCTTTCTCATAAAGGCCCCACTCAGTTCTGGTAATTTTTTTTAGCAGCCTGGGTTTTGTGGTGGGCTGTCTTGAACACCCCCTGACTTACCTTACCCCATTTGACTTTTGCCTTTAGCCTTCTGCTCCCTTATGCTCCAGGGCCAAGATCCAAGAAAGACAGAAGTTAATTGTTTTTGTTTTATGCCAGGGCAAGAGAGTTCAGGATGCAGAGCTAGAGAAAGTGGTGACTGTTGATAGACACAGAGTAAATAAATCAGGCCTCTAATTAAATTTACATGATACATAAATAGGTTGTCTCATTTATTTAGTAAACAAATTTAGGTAAATAATGAGATTTCCACTGAAGACTGGTCATTGCCCCAGAGGCATATGCCAGCTACTTACCCTGTTAACATCCCAGGTTTTCTATAGAATAGCTTATCTGATTCATCAGGTGAGTGTGACTGCAAGAGATGGGACAAATGACAAACAGCAAGGAAGAGAGGTCGCTGGTACAGGGGACTGTCCTTCTAGATAGTTCTCTTAGGGAGGGCAGAAGCAGGGATCTCATAATAACTGTAACAAGAAAAGGAAGGAAACAGATGGAGCATATTTATCTTGATATTATCCGGAAACTGAGATCAAGAGAGGTTGGAATTAGAATCAAGATGCATCTATTGTGTTCTTTGTGGAGGGTTTTGCTTTGACTTAGGGGTCTAGCCAGGAGTTTGGTTGCATTGGGGAAGCTCTCTTGAATTAACAGAGACAGGCTGCAAAATTCCCCATTGACCAGTGGTGTGGTCTTGTGCAAATCATCTGGTATCTGTATGACTAACAGAGACTACTAATGATGCAAGGATTGTCAAACAGTTATGAGGCTTGAAATGCCTTGCAAATTATAAAGCATGATGCAATGTTTAGTTTTATAGTAATGTTATGTAAATAACAGCAGAAGCAAAGTGTAGTGGAAGGAACAGTTTCTCTGGATTAAGAGGCTGGGTTTGGGCTGGGCATGGTGACTCACGCCTGTAGTCCCAGCACTCTGGGAGGCTGATGCAGGTGATGCAGTTGGATCACCTGAGGTTAGGAGTTTGAGACCAGCCTGGCCAACATGGCAAAAATAAAAAATACAAAAGTTATTTTTATTTTTAAAAATAAAAAATACAAAAAATACAAAAGTTAGCCAGACATGGTGGTGCATGCCTATAGCCCTGGCTACTTGGGAGGCTGAGGCAGGCTAATTGCTTGAACCCAGAAGGTGGAGGTTGCAGTGAGCTGCGATCGTACCACCACACTCCACAGTTGGTAAAAAAGCAAGACTCTATGTCAAAAAAAAACAAAACAACAACAACAACAAAACCGAGTGCTGGGTTTGAATTCTGACCTTTGCTGTTTTCCTTGTATGAAGATGACATTGGAAAAAAAATTCTAGTTCTCTCTGGTTCGGTCTCTGTCTCTTTCTCTGCATCTATATTTTATACACTCTCTGTCTCTCTCACACTTGGTCTCTGTCTATGAAACACGTGTGACAACTTCTTGGAAAGGAATCTCAATGCCAGGCTTTGGAAAATCCTGTTCCTCAGAATTACTGTGCAGGTAAATGTTCTTTAGAACATCAACACAGAAACTAACAAAATGAAGTCACATCACAGTGTCCCTTTAATCTGCAAATGCCCCACAGAAGCCTGCCAGGCATAAGACAGGTAAGAATGTCCAGGACAGGGTATCTGAACAATCTGTCACATCCATGGCACTCACCCAATCCAGAGACCCCAATTTTAGGTTCTAATGATCAGACTGGTCCTATGAGCTCCTGGCTCAAACTCCCTCCTAGGCCCTGTTACTGAGATACTGAACAAAATGAGATTGTGCCTTTAGAAGCAGTTAGAAGGAAGTGAGATGCCCATTCTTGTAGGATTCTGGGTGCAGTTTCTGAGTACTACTCAAATATCTCCCTCCTCTGTGACTGCCTGAGCAAGAAGGCCGTTTCCCTCTGCTGCACCTGCATGGCGCTCTGTTTCTGTCACTCGTAGGCACTCATCCTCTTCTCCCCCTCCAGAAGTGGCTCTATCTAGGCAGATCTTCTCCCCTCTCGTGAAGACCCAGCAACTCAAGGTCAGGGCTTAAGTGGGAGATATATCTATGTCTTCATACACTGGCCCCATGCTTTGTACAGTGAAGGCCCAATAAATGCTTGTTGAATGAATGGTCAACCTGAGTCTGCATGCAAGGATGGGGTGGAGGCAGAATTTTGCCATGGCCACCTCCTGCAGCCTACTCTGCAGAGGCACCACCCACGCCCACTCTTCCCTTAGTGTCATCCTTTCCACACGTTTCTCTCTGCCTAAGAGGTAAGGAAACAAGGCAGGATGGACATTTAAGCCATCACTGAACAAAAACTCAGCAGAGCCAAATGCCCAGTCTTTCCAGTTTTGAAAGAAAGAAGTAAGAAGAGAGAAGAAAGGGACTCCTTTCTATTTTGGGGATCCAGAGGGCTGAGGTCCCTCTTTGTCCTGGTCATCTAGGATGGTCACCATCTCCTGGAGCTCTGGGTCTTGGTGCAAGCAACTCCCAGTTCTTTACCCAAGACCTGCAATACACGCCTCAAGGCACCCGGGCAACACTTCACCTTCCCAGCCTCCTCCCTCCAGTGCACTGACAGCAGGGAGTGGTGAGCAGAGCTGGTGGGAAGCGGATATGATGAAGTGGTCCTAGGAGGTGTTCCCCTGGCTCTGGGGCTAGGGGCGGATTCCACCAGGTGTGGCCCTCCCTTTGAGCAGCTGCTCTGCACAGGCTCTGCTCACGCTTTGTCTCTATTTTATTTTATTTTGTTTTGTTTTATTTAAGACGGAGACTCACTCTGTTGCCAGGCTGGAGTACAGTGGTGCAATCTCAGCTTACTGCAACCTCCGCCTCCCGGGTTCAAGTGACTCTCCTGCCTTAGCCTCCCAAGCAGCTGGGACTATAGGCACACATCACCACACCAAGTTAATTTTTGTATTTTTGGTAGAGACAGGGTTTCACCATGTTGGCCAGGATGGTCTCGATCTCTTGATCTCATGATCCGCCCACCTCGGCCTCCCAAAGTGCTGGGATTAGCGGAATGAGCCACCATGCCCAGCCACTTTGTCTCTATTTCTATCTATGAAACATGTGTGACCACTTCTTGGAAAGGAATCTTGATGCCAGGCTTTGGCAGAACCACATGGTATGGCCATAGAAATGGGCAGAAGATCCAGACCTTGTGAAAAGAGGCACCTATGTCCACCCACACTGACTCATCCTTGCTTCCTGGCCCTCACCGCTTCTTTTTCCTTGCCTGAGACATAAGGAAACTATGACAGGAAGGGCATAGGAGCCATCCCTCAGCAAAACCCCATAGAACTGACCACTGCTGAACCTGTGGCATGAGCGTCAGTCTCTCTGACTCCCCGCCACTGGGCAGCAGGATGGCGTAAATAGCCGCAAACCATGTCAGGGCCTGTTCTTGTTCAAGCTGAACCAAACTGTCATCTGGATGGCAACTTTCCCCTCCACATCTGTTTAGCGTAATTTAGAAATCACAGCCCTTGCACCTACACGATCGGTGCCACATGTTGCTCATATTCCTTATTATCCCAAATTAAAGTGTTGCCTGGTATCTGGGTTTTCTGCATGGACTGTAATAACGGGGCTCTAATCTGACACCCAGTCAAACTGGGAAAAAGCAGATTGAATCAAATGGGGGTTATGTCAACCTGAGACGTGTGCTGTGGCTGGGCCTGAAATCCTAGGCTTTGGTTATAAGGATGCTCAGATGCCAGCGCTGGCCTTGCGGTTTGGCTCCTGTGCATTACAGAGAAAGGGGGAGCGGGAGAGGACACTGAAGCGAGTACATCTGGGCTTCATTAGTGGCAATGTAATTTACAAAAGGCAGCTTTTCAGATGTTGAGATAATCAGCAGGCTGTTATCAAGGTAGCGGACGGTAATCACGGGTTGACATGAGCAATCCATGCTCGGTGAGATAAATGGGTTTGACTGGCAGGGCAGCGGTTGGACTCTAATAAAAAACAAATTGGATTTTTTTTTCCTGTGGCTTAATATAAGAATCATGTGGACATATGCATAACACTGACACAGTAGCAAAAATCCCTGGCAGAAAGAAAATGCCACTGCCCTGGGTCTCAGAGCCAATTTCTGCGTTATAAATTCTGTGGCTGTTTGGGCAGTGGTTGAAACTGGGCTGAGTGGGTTGAGGAAGAGAAAGCAATGCAGGGACCTCTCAGCCCACCCTAGCATAAATCACATAATAATGGACAAGTAATTTAATACTGTTCTGAAGCCTCAGAGTGAATCATTGCTTTTTCGTACAGTGAGTCTGGGTTCTGGGGGGTGCAGAACTTTAAGCTGTTGACTCCTAGAATTATGCCTTCTTTGGGAGCTGTATATCGGTGTGCCTAGCGTCGTCAAGACTGAAGTCTTTTGCTGAGGGGCCTTTCAACCTTCCCTCTACATATCCAACATCTGAAGCAAATGAAACAGCTCTCAATCTGACGAGTTGACAGTTTTTCAAACCTGGCATGTAGTGGGTGCTCTTAGAGAAGCCTCAGGATGGCTCATATATGCTGAGTTAGTTCCCAGAGCATAGAGGAAAAGAGCAAAATATCACCAAAGTGTATAGAGGACATTGCTGAGGACATCTTCTGGAAGGCTGTCAGGGATTTCTTTGCATATAACAATGCACGTAAAAATCAAAGTCTAGCTGAACATTTGCTATCACGTCATTCCCATGTGGATAAGAATTTCATCTTGTTGAAGTTCAAATTAAATAAGCCATGGGGATCTTTAAGGGCTCTGAAGCTTGTGGGATACAAAGGAAGAGCAGATACTATTTTTCATGGCAAGTTGATAAAAAGACAGCTATTGGTGCAGGAATAAGGTCATCTTTAAAGATCAGGAAGAGCCTAGAACACGAAAGCTGGAATGGAACTTAGGCCTAATCCATCCACAGGTGAGGCAAGTCAAAGACAAAATTGCTAACACAAGGTCACATGGCAAATTGGCTGCAGTGTCAAGGCTACAGCCCTGGGCTTTGGGCATTTTGTGTGATGCTACTTGGTGCCCTGTGGATTTCCAGACCCATTCAGCAGGGCTACCTAGAGATGAAGGGCCTGGCGAACCGGGTGCTCTCCAGAGCATCAAAGTTCAGGTAGCTAGTACTTCTTCAAGAGTGTGCACTCTCCTGCTGACATTGCTTGTTAGACTTTCTCCCTCCCCATTCAGCAGTCCATGCCTAGGCTTCCTGGCATCACCAGCTAGGAAAGCACAGAGACAGTGCTCAGATTGTCTGAAGGGCAGGGCCAGGGGTGGGGAGAAGAGCTGGACTCCAGGGTAGATACAGTCCCAGACTGGGATCTGCACTAACCAGTGGGTGACCTTGGGCAAGTCTCTTCACTGCTCTGACCCTTAGACTCCTTTGACTCTGAAACATGGACATGAAATCAACCATCCCTGTGGCTTTTGAGGCAGTTTATGTTTTGCTGCAGTGGAACCGTTTATTCCAGGTGATAACTTCATCATCACATACCCCTGCAAGAAAGAAAGAGACAGGGTAAGGTGGTTCTAGTTGAAGACAAGGAACAAAGCCAGAGAATGCCTTCACATGTGAGTCCCCTACCCCCAAACAGGCCCTGAGGCCCCTCCTCAAGCTTAGTACTCCACAGAGTTAGGAAAACACTGGAATAAGCATCCTCAAAGACCCTTTCGGCATCAGCACTTCCTGATTCTATTAACAGCCTGGAGTCAGGTGTCCAAACAGAGACTATGTAAGTTAGGGCACCATACCCTGCAAACCCTCCCTGAGTTACAGTATTAGTCTGTTCTCATGCTGCTGGTAAAGACATACCTGGGACTGGGCAATTTACAATAGAAAGATTTAATGGACTTACAGCTCCAGATGGCTGGGGAGGCCTCACAATTATGGTAGAAGGCAAGGAGGGGCAAGTCAGTCTTACATGAATGGCAGCAGGCAAAAGGAGAGCTTGTGTAGGGAAACTCTCATTTTTAAAACCATCAGATCTCATGAGACATGTTCACTATCATGAGAACAGCACAGGAAAGTCCTGCCCTCATGATTCAATTATCTCCCACTGGGTCTCTCCCATAACACATGGGAATTCAAGATGAGATTTGGGGCCTGGCGCGGTGGCTCACACCTATAATCCCAGAACTTTGGGAGGCCAAGGCAGGCGGATCATGAGGTCAGGAGATCGAGACCATCCTGGCTAACACGGTGAAACCCCACCTCTACTAAACAAATACAAAAAATTAGCCAGGCATGGTGGCAGGCGCCTGTAGTCTCACCTACTCAGAAGGCTGAGGCAGGAGAATGGTGTGAACCTGGGAGGCAGAGCTTGCAGTGAGCTGAGATCTCGCCACTGCATTCCAGCCTGGGTGACAGAGTGAGACTCTGCCTCAAAAGTAAAATAAAATAAGGTAAGATAAAATAAAATAAAATAAAAGTAAAGTAAAATAGATTTTGATGGGGACACAGCCGAACCGTATCAGTTAGTGTAGATCAAGATTCACTCTTCTTCCTCTTTACCTAGAGGAAAGAGACCAATGCAACCAGGGGGTGCCACCCTGGGCCTGCCAGTGCTGCCACCCCTCAACTTTGCCCTGACCTAAGAAACAGTCTGGCTTCGAGGATTGAAGACCATATCCTGCAAAAAGACAGGTCTTGGGTGTCTTAAGAGTTGGCTTATACTGTCCATTTAGGTTGCCGGAAAAGATTCATCAACTGTCAGCTCATGTGAGAACTAGAGCAGAGATTCACCAAGCACATGCTTTTCTCTCAGATCAGTGTTTTAGGCCATCTGGGAAACAAAGATGTTGTGAGGAGTCAGTCACTCCTGTGTTTGCAGAGCTGTGGGAGGCTGCACTTGCTAGAAGCATGGTCCCGTGATGGGCAGTAATGCATAGAGCTGTGGCATCCCCTGGGACAGGGCCCTCATCTCATCTCCTTTTTCTACCTTTACTAATCGTTTATCATCATGGCCCAGATCTCCTCCGTGTAGACTTCCCAGTCCCACCCCTTCCCATGCATCTATTATTATCTGTTATTTAAAGCAGGTAGACACATTCCTACCACCTTCCTACCATTCAGACTGCTCATTAAATTTATTTTTGCCTTTTGTCATACCTGAGGAAGGGAAGGAAGTGACTGCTGGGTGCCAGAGCAGAGCATACAAGGACCATGACAAATGTCATCTGCTTTAAGCGTATCTGAAGTAGGTATCTTTATTTACTTCCAAATGAAGAAACTGAGGCTCAGAGGGGTAAAATGACTCAAAGAGAGCAAAGGGCAGGCCCAAGATCTGAACCCAAACACCCAGAGTTTATTTTACAAACATCCAGTGCCACTTCCTGTAAGCATGTGGGTGAAGGCTTGGGCTCCCAAGGAGGGTGCCATGCGTGAGCTGACAGGCATCTATGAAGTTCTCTAGAGCAGCAGTCTCCAACCTTTCTGGCAATGGGGACTGGTTTCGTGGAAGACAATTTTTCCACAGACTCGGGGTGCAGAATGGTTTCAGGATGATTCGTGCACATTCCAATTATTGTGCACTTTATTTCTATTATTATTATATCATAATGTGTAATGAAATAATTATACAATTCACCATAATGTGGAATCGGTGGAAACCCTGAGCTTGTTTTCCTGCAACTAGACGGTCCCATCTGGGGGTGATGGGAGACAGTGACAGATCGTCAGGCATTGGATTCTTATAAGGAGCACGCAACCCAGATCCCTCTAATGTGCAGTTTACCATAGGGTTTGTGCTCCTGTGAGAATCTAATGCGGCCGCTGATCTGGCAGGAGGTGGAGCTCAGGCGGCAATGGGGAGTGGCTGTAAATACAGATGAAGCTTCGCTTACTCACCCACCACTCACCTCCTCCTGGTGGTCTGTGGCCCAGGGGCTGGGGACCTGTGCTCCAGAGGACCCGCTAGCATGGCTGTCAGAGGCATCTGCAATCAGCAGGGAGCTTCACTGAGAGCAGTCAGCAGGCAGAGAACCGAGCTGAATGGGGCGGGAGTGGGGTACAAATGTCAACAGAGCACCTGCTGAGGACACGGGCCCTGCCCTTACCAAGTTGGCATTGACAATTGAGGGCATTTGCCAAGTTAGCCTGCAGTTGGAAGGCAGTGTGCATGGTGTTAGGAAGGAAAAAGTAGAGCAACACCCAGACAGGCCGGCAGCGTGGCCCGAGAGGAGGCAGGAGAGAGAGGCTCGTGGTTCCGCTCCTGGCTCTGCTCCTGGTCTCTGGGAGCATAGTGGGCAGTGGAGTTGGTGACAAGCACACTTGTAAGCCAGGCTATTTCTTAATGTCTTGTGATTATTTAGGGATATGCTTTTCAGCACATCGTAGCTCTCTGTTTCATTCATTTCTTAGTCTCTAAAATGTGCCTCTGTTTCACTTCAAATGATCTAGAGCAGTCAACTGGTCAGCCCCAGTTCCTGACTCTGCACCCCGTGCACCCACTGGCTAATCATGAAATCAGATAACTGCAGGTTCTTGCAGGTTCTTCCCCATTCCAACTTCAGGAGCACATAGTCACATCTTAACTGGGAGGCTCAGGAGGTGCATAATATGCTCTCAAATAAACACATTTCCTCTGCATCAACCTCTGGTGTTCAGAGTATGCCTTTCATGAGCACATCAGCCACACCCCTGCTGCAAAGCCCCCTGGACTCCACTCTGTTGGAGCATTTGGCAACCCCAGCAGACTTGACCAAAAGAAACACCATTCTGGGGTCACAGCACTGCAGAAGAGCAATCTTCTGCCCAGAAACTTTCCAAAGGACTGGGAACTCACTTATCTGCCAGCAAAATTGCCAGCTTGGGAATTCAGCACTGCTTCTCTGCAAAATCAGGCGCTGAATTACCCTGCACTTAACAAATGGTTGCCCTGCTCTCCTAAAGCTGCCAACACAAATTGAATTGTATTTTTTCATTGGTGTATATAGTGGGTGTGTGCTAGAGCCAGCACTAATTTCCCCCAAGCAAGATAAATGCACAGACCCAAGCCTTCCTGCTTACATTCTGTCTCATTCTAGCAAATTAAAATGTCACAGAGCTATAGCCATCCTTTAGGAGACCGGGTCAGATGGGGATGAGGGAGGTTGCAGTGGGGGTGGGAAGCCTATCAATTGCTCTCCTGCCTCAGCTGCAACTTAGATAACTGAAGAGAATAAAAACTGATGAAACCTGGTGAAAACATTCGCAGCTTACTGTAAAATAAGTCTGTAGAAGGCCTTGCCGATGGAATCTTGCAAGAAGCAAAACGTATGATTTTGGCAGTTTTCTTCAGGGTAATTTTTACATTGCTGGTGTCCTCTCTTGGATTTCCACCTCCCCCATCCGCAATACCGTTCGCCCTTATAACCAACCACAATCAATTTGGTTTAATTGAGTTCTATGAAAATTTTCACCTATGGTGGCCACTTCATGAATCAAAGTTCATCAGCACACAAAGTTCAGGCAATCAGAAACAGAGTCTGATTTAGAGAGGCTCTCACAGGGGCTTGCAGGAGGAAACGGGGCTTCGTTTGCAGCTGGAGTGCCGCTGGTTGTGCCTGCCTGAATTCTCTGAAGTTGCCGCGCAGGTATTAATAATGTAACACCTGGTTTCACATGTGTTTTTCTGGCAGGCATCTCTCCGGCATCAAAGGGCACTTCAGCAGGTTCACGTTCATCCTTTTCGGAAAGGGTGTGTGTGGGACTGTGCTGCATCCCATTTTCCAGAACAGAAAATGCAGGCTTAGAGAACCTCCCCAAGTCCTAAGCAGCAGCTGAGAGAAGAGTTCAGCAGAGCTTCCCTTCCTCATCAGCAAAAGGTAGTCACACCAACCTGCGGGAGGCCCTGCCTCAAAGCAATTCTAGGGAACTTTTACCCATTCCTGCCCACATGCCCAGAGGTCAAGCTTTTCTCACCAAATCTTTATTAACGAGGTCCTGCCAAGAGGCGCTCCATACTAGAAGTAGTCAGAGAGATGCAGTTTGGAAGCTGAAATATGAGTCTGTCTGAGATATTTCAATGGTTTATAGGGCCAGCAGGACCAAACATATAAAATCAAGGCTGTCCCAGAAAATTCAAGCTAAATGGTAGCCAACCCATGGGGGCTTAAAATCAGAAGCAGAGAACACCAGCACAGACAGGTGGGAAGAGGTCCCTGTTGGTGATACTTAACCCCCTGATGTACATTTCAGTTTAGAAAGAGCCTTCTTACTCAGGATCTCACTCACCATCCTGGAAGGTGGATTGAGAACTGGTGTCATGGCCCTGCTCAACCGGCAAGACGCCGAGGCTCAGGGAGATGCAGTGGCAAGAGCAAGTCTTTTTTGCACAGCCGGGATCCAAACACAGATCTTCTGACACCAGAACCATGCTCTAACCACTGCACCACACTCCCTCACCCCCTCACTATACAAGCTTGCATGCAGTGAGGCTTACTTGCTCTGCTCCGGCATCAGTCAGTGCTGCAAGGACTTTTTTTTTCAGATGGGGGTTCTGGCCAAGGACTCTCCTCCCTCAAGGTCTTTGCAGTTGGCGTTCCCACTACCTGAAATTCTACCCCCTATATATCCATCTCTCTCTCCTTTTTATTGTGCAGGTCTCTGCTCAAATGTCAGCTCATCCATTTCCTCAGTGAGATCTTTTCTTATCACCCACCCATGCCCATCCCATTCCATTTTCCCTCATTGCATGAATCAGTCTTTATTTGTATACTGTCTGTTTCCTTCCTGTGAGAGCAGTCATGAGCACTGAGAGTTTGTCATGTTCATTATTCTATTCCCAGTGTTGAGGTTAGGAGTTGGCTATTTTTGTAAAAGGCCTGATAGTAAATATTTTAGGTTTTGTGGGCTGCACGCTCTCTTTTGCAGCTGTTCAATTCTGTCATAGTAGTGTGAAAGCAGCACTGGATAATACGTGTATGAATGGGCCTGTGTTCCACTAAAATTTTGATGGGCACTGAAATTTGAATTTCATATAATTTTTACATGTCGCCTAGGCAATAGAGTGAGATCCAGTCTCAAAAAAATTTTTTTACATGTTATAAAATAGTCTTCTTTTGTTTGCTTTAAAAACCATTTACAAATGTAAAAGATAAGCATAAAACATTCTTACCCATGGGCTATACAAAAATGGGTGTTAGACTGGATTTGGCCTTGAGGCCATACTTTGCAGACGGACTTCTGATCCAAATCAGTGGCTGGCACAGAGCAGGCACCCAATAAATAATTGTTGAAGGAGTGACCAAACCAATGCATAACTATATCATGAAACTGCATCAAGCAACAGATAAGCAGCCATCAGGCGTTTATGAAGCAGCTGGGTGCTCTGAGGGATGCTCTAGAAGTCAGACCCAGCCCGGTCCTCAGGGAGCCACAGTCTTGTTTTACATGTAAGGGGAGGGAGAGCAAGGAGGGAGCTGTAGAAATTCATCAGGAAAAGAGAAGCCAGGCAGATGTCCCAGTTTCCCTGCAGCTTACCCAGAAATTGCGTTCCCTTGGTAAAAACTGCTTTGGAACTAGAGACAGGATGGTGAGCTCAGAAGCCAGGGCCTGAGGAGGACAGTGTTGTCTTGGGGGGCCTGGTGCTCCAGAGACCGCGTGATGCTTGCCACAGAGATGCTGGACCACCACAATCCCGCTGTCTAGGGCTGTGTGAAGGAATGCACTGGGCATAGTGGGGAGGGGAGGAAGAGGCCCCTCCTACAGACTGAAGGAATGGGTGGATGAGAGGCATTTTCTCAAGACAAAATATTTGAGATAAGTCTTCATTCATCTGTTCAACTCCCATGTTTTGAGAGGCACTGGGATTGGAGCTGAAGATCAGGCAGGCATAGTCCTCACCTTTAAGAGATGACAGTAGAAAGGGGATCAGAGACACTAAACATTATTGCGTTAAATTTGTGGGAAGTGTTCTGGTGAAGAAATAGAGGGTACTATGAGAATATAATAACCACCCAGATAGGCACCACAAAGGGAATGGATTTGCCTGGCACACAAGGTCGGGGGGCAGTGTGCCAGCCATGCAGGGCATATAACAAGTCACCATGGCACAAGAGAGCCAGGGATGCTCAGGAACTGAGCCATCGGTATGACCAGACTGCAAGAAATGTGCTGCTTCCCTAGGACCTTGCATGCTATGCTGAGGAGTTTGAGTTCAATCCTGAAGTCTAAAACTTTTCATTTAAACAGTGGCCGACCACCTTTCTGAATGGCCCACAACCCTGAGTTCTCCCTCCATAGCTCAAGACCTCTCCACAAATCTGCCTCACTTGGCAATTTCCAAGAAAAGAAATCTTCATAACTACTTCAGGCTAAACAAATCCAAAACAGCTTTAAGTGACATCAGCAGAGATATCCTTAAGTGCCACAATTTGGAAATGATACTCAACACAGGCCTTAGATTCTTGAAAATGTGACTTGACTTCCCACCTTGCAGGATACAAAGTTAAGCATTGCCTCCAGGGAGCTGAGCTGCTTTCCCTAACATTGGTTCTTAGTCTTTGAATCCCTCAGTCTAGTAAGGCTCAGCCCATTCTTCAGTTGGGCTTTCTTTGTGTTTGCAGATATTCTCATTGTATTAGTCTGTTCTCACACTATAAAGGTACTCGCCAGCTGGGTGCTGTGGCTCACACCTGTAATCCCAGCAGTTTGGGAGGCCGAGGCGGGCAGATCACGAGGTCAGGAGTTTGAGACCAGCCTGGCCAATATGGTGAAACCCATCTCTACTAAAAATACAAAAATTACCCAAGCATGGTGGTGCACAGCTGTAGTCCCAGCTACTCGGGAGGCTGAGGCAGAAGAATTGCTTGAACCCGGGAGATGGAGGTTGCAGTGAGCCAAGATCATGCCACTGCACTCTAGCCTGGATGACAAAATGAGACTCCATCTCAAAAAAAAAAAAAAGGTACTAGCCAAGACTAGGTAATTTATAAAGGAAAGAGGTTTAATTGACTCACAGTTCCACATGGCTGGGGAAGACTTCAGGAAACTTACAATCATGGCAGAAAGCAAAGAGGAAACACGGATGTTCTTCATGTGGCGGTAGGAGAGAGAAGTGCAAGCAGGGGAAGTGCCAGATGCTTATAAAACCATCAGATCTCATGAGAACTCACTGTCACAAGAACGGCATGGGAGAAACTTCCCCCATGATCCAGTCACCTCCCTCCCTTGACACGTGGGGATTGCAGGTCCCTCCCTCGACACGTGGGGATTACAATTGGAGATGAGATTTGGGTGGGGACACAGAACCAAACCATATCACTAGTCTATAAACCACCTCTGTGTGTGGCTGGGCCCCTCTCTGTGGGTCTCTCGGTTCCCCTGAGAGTTTATCTCCAACTTCTGTGTGGCCCCTTAGGTTTCCTTAGCTCTCTCTGCAAAGTCATTCATTTTCATCTTTCACAAACAGGGACAGGGAACACATGGTAAGGTGCCCCCTCCACTATCTCTCTCTAGGACTGTGAGCTCTTCCTATGTTTCTTTATGTCTTTTTCTCTCCTGCAACTCTTTCTTCCCCCTCCTTTTTCTCCTTCCTTTCTCCCTGAGTCTCTGCTCTGTAATTATCCATAATATAAACAGATTTTATTTGTTATAAGTATTTGAAAAGATTTTGTGTTTCCTGCTTCTAGTTTAAAAGGCTGCTGAGAGAACAGTTTAATTCCTCTCTCGGAAACAGGTAAATAAAAGTTTTGCTTTGCTGATGAGCCCTGGTCGGATAAAATGTTCACCATCTGCACTCTGCACAAGGAAGCCCTCTGCCAGGGAGCCCTGCTCTCATCAAAATCACTCCTGACCAGCCAGCTTTACTGTTGAGAGAGCGAAATGTCTAAAAGAGATAAGCTATGCCCGTCAGAGGCTTTGAGGATCCTTGCCCTAGAGCTGGCATTTACCAAGTTCTAAGCGAGAGAAATGTCTCCAAGGACTTAGCCTCAGAGCCTGCTCCTGCAGACCCTGTTTCTTTCTGAGCATGAGACCCTGTTTCTCGGGCTGGTTGACCCTCACAATCCCTCACAATCCAGAATCTATGAACACTTTCTGTCCTAATGTTTCCCTCTTCCCATGCAACACTCCCAGAATTTTCACATTCTTGGGCACTGTCAGTCCTACCTGGGCACACCTGCCAAGCTTCCTAGGAAAACAGGCCCTAAAAATTAAGCCAATTTCATAGGCACAGATGACTACATATGCACTTATCAACTCTTTTCCTAAAACATCATCTTCCAAGTCCAGTGTCTTTGTGACACCCAGAGCATTGATCACTCCTATTTGTTTATCTTCTCTTTCTTTTTAGAAATCCATTAGAATCCTAGGTTTTAATAGTTGTTTCCTTGATATAAGGAGTTTAATTGTACAGCTCTTAGCATGCCCTAGAGAGTCTAATGAGAAATAAATAATCCTAAGCAGCCTCCCTTAGGAAGGAAGGATAAACTCTACCCAGAGGCTCTGTTGTTAAGGAGACTTCGCTAATTGTTTCCACAGTGTTAGGCTGCTCCCCAATTAAGCAGGTGGTTCCTTCAGGCCTGGGGTCATTTCTTATCATTTCTTATCCTACTAGGGTATTCCCTTTCCTCTGGAGCTTGGAACCTGGGCAAGTAGACCTGAGCTGGAGGCTCTGCGGTCAGCAAGCTCATAGCGCAGAGGAGGGAAGGGGGACCCCCTGGAACTCAGGTTCTTCCCCTCCTGGAGGGGATGTGGGGTTCCAGGGACCCCTGAAGAATTTTCAACTGGAAAGCACGGATCCCTGCTTACCCAGGATCTGTGCTAGGGACTGAAGGGAATACCCTAGTAGAATAATCATGTTAGTCAATTGGTGGTGGAATCAGCACCACCCCAACAGAGCCCTCTGGTGCCCTTTGATTGAGTGATGGCCAAGAAACCCTGTCAGCTTTCATGTGCTGCCGTGTCCTCGTCTGTGGAAGGAGACACTGTCTCTGGACCTCACTTTGGGGGAAGAAAAGGGAAGGAAAGTCACATTTATTGGGCAGGTACTATGAGTCATATCCTGTGTCAGGTACTTTCCCATTCATTATTACCCACCTACAAGGTACATGTAAGTATCCAACCCATTCTATAGACAAGGAAACTGAGATTAAGTGATTTACCCAAGTAAATGCAGTTATTAGGGATAGAGATGGGATTGCATGACTTTATGGAAGGATGCAGAATGGCACTGGAAGGGCTCACTAGGTGTTAATCATTGCTGCTGCTGCTACTATAATTATAGAAAGTCAGGCTATTTGATTTCCAACCCCATGCTCTAAGGGTGAATGAAAGGAAGCTTGCGAAACTCAGGATGATGAGCCTCACCGGTTGGATAAATTCAAGCAGTTTAAGCCACAGGCAGGTTCAAATTAACAGTCAGTGCCCAAAGGGCTTGCTGGTGGGGCCGTGTGGTTGGAAGCCCTCTGGGTGCTCAGTCTCTGGCCTTCCTCTGTGGATGGAAACAGGGGTACCACAGAGAGCCAAGGCTAAGGTCTGAAAAGAAAGACTCATTCCCCACCCTGCCCCACCTAAGGTAAGAAGTGGAGGGACCCAGCGTATCTTTAGCGAGTGCACTGTCAGTCCCTCCTACAGACCACACACAAGGGTCAGCTCCAAGAGCTGTCATTGCCCATGGTGACACCACTGCCAAGTGATTGTTTTTCCACCTGGCCCCACTGAGAAAACACTGACAACACCCACCAGCTTTACAGATGATCAAACAGGAGCCCAAAGGGAAGAAAAACCTCTCTCAGATTCGTTAGTTCTTTCCCCTTCTTTGACCACCTCTGCTAACCAGAAGCCAGACCCACACTTTATCTTCCTTCCTGCACTTCGGAGGTTCTGCGATTAGTGAGCTTACAGAGCAGGGGAGGGAAGGGAGACAACCTGGCACCCAGGTTTTCCCCTCCTGGAGTGGGTGTGGGGTTCCAGGGACCCCTGAAGATCTCTCGACTTAAAAAGCCTGTCCTCCCTACACTTTGAGTCACCCACCTGAAAGTACACTAGACCTTTGAATTCCTGACTGCAACCAGCTCTCAATTAGGTTTTCACTGCCCCTTGTCAGTTCCCTAGCTAGATTTCGGCAGTGACACTTGTAGCCACTACAGAATGTGGCAATGGAAAGAAAAAATGTCACTATGCCGTTGTCAAAAGAGGAAAGGCACTCTGTTCAATCAACTGTGAGAGAGATTGAATTATTTATACTGCCTTTGTCAGTCACTGCGAAAGGTAATTTCATTGCTGAATTTTAAGTTTTTCATTAATTAACCACTTTTTCAGTTCAGTGCTCCGCAGCCAGGCAGAAACCCACTGCAGAGCCATTTCTGAAGAGGGCGGGGGCCCTGCTGCTCCCAGTGACATATGGATGTCTCTGTGTTTTTGCTTTTCTGCAGTCACTTTTGCTGTGTGCTGGTACAGATATTGGATGTTTCATTTAAGGCTCAGAGTCTCACCCAAACTGTCTGCAATTTAATATATCTCAGTATATACATTGGTAAATCATCTCTGTGTCATTTTTCTCAACGCTCTGTTATTAAAGCCCATTTTTCATGGTAAAATATTCCTCCAAGAGATGGCACAAGGTACACACATCCCCAAGCCTAGTATTTAACCCTAATAGGCTGAACTTTCTCTGAACTAAACTTGGAATTGAGAAAATGTAGCAGAATGAATCAGGAAAACACTTTCTTAGAAACGGAATGGGATTTAGACTAGAAAGAGGATTCAGAAGAAGGCTTACATTTTACCTGAACTGTCCAGATAATCGCTTTATTTTTTTTCTTCTCTTGGAAAGTGGAAATGTGGCTAGACGCACCTTGGGAATGGTTTCGGGGAGAATGTGCAATGATACCCCAAAAGGAACAAGCATGCAAAGTTTATAAAACTTTTTCAGGTGAAGCAATAAGTGAATGACATTGCATGATTATGAACCTCCTGTCTGAAGGTAAGAGTCTCCCAGATATCACCCCTGCTAGAAATAGAGAGTAGACAAACGCTGGTCGATTCAAGAGAATACTTGACTACATACTAAGTGCCAAGCACAGGACAGGTCTGGGGATGTGGAGAACGTGGACTTGACCCCTGACCATTTATGAGTGACTGGAATGAGATGGAAAACATTGGCAGAAGCTGCTTCTTGGCTCTTGGAAAGGCCAGTATTTCTGGGGCCTAGTCATGTGATCTTACAGACATTAATAATCTGTCAAGAAGGATGGACTATCTATGAAATCCTGAATGCTGCAAGAATGCCAACGCCCAGTAAGACAACCAAAAGGTGTTACCTGGTCTGTGTTGCCTTTGGTCATCGAGAACAGCTGGCTTTTCTTAAAGATCCCTCCTGCACTGTGACTTCTTCACTTACATAGAGCACTACCTCAGAGTTCCTTGAATCTTAAAATATATATATATATATAAAAAACTTAAGTTGACAAAACTAACATATTCATTGTAGAAAATTAAGAAAATAAAGATAAGCAGAAAATTACTCATAGCTTATGACTTAAAGATTTCTACATTTAATGTTTTGATGCTTATCCTTTCAGTTTTTTTCTTTGTATATTTTTACATACATGATTTATATATCATATTGCATTCTGTTTTGTGGCTTTACTTATTATGTAGAAATATATCATGATCATCTCCCAGGTCATTAATTACTTTCCTTCAACCTTATCTCCCATTCTCATTATATGCATGAATTAGTTCATTTAACTATTCCCCTTTTTAAGCTGTTTCCAATTATCTTTTGCCATTATAATCAATATTTCTTATAATATTTTGGAAACTACATTTTTATTCACTTCCATAATCATTTCCATTAGACAAATTTGGGTTTTAAATTGCTGAGGCTAGGATTTTTGCCAAATCTCAAGGTTTTTATAAAATTTTCCTCCAGAAATCTCCAACCAATGTATGCTCCTACCAGCCTTGTTTTCCCACATTCTTGCCTTGGTTCCTTTGACTGTCAAGAGTTCACTTCTTAACAACACATGAGTGTACTTGGGATACCCTACTCCCAACTATCATCAAAGTTCAATGCAGTCCTGAATCAGTACATGCAGAGTCTCTGATTTCTTGTTTTGGGGTGCAGTAAGTTGATGTTGCTACTACTGTTGGCATCTTAAATAAAATGAGGCAGGCTAGCAGCCCTTCCTTGAAGTTCTGGCAAACTCAGTATAAACCCAAGATGCCCAGACCAAATCTGATGTGGCCAATCAAATCATGTGGACCTCTTTAATGACTAACTCGGATTTGGCCATGGTGAGTGGCCCTCATCAACATGCAGAAATAAATTGGACTTCTCATAAAGTGATCCAGATAGGGTGACCCTGGGCGGGTGGCCCTGGCTGCAAACTTCACATGGTTTCCTGGTCCAACTTTTCTCCCTGCAAGCTTGTCACTCAACCAGGCTTAACCTGTCATACAAAGCATCTCCAGGAGACCTTCCACAGCTTATACACTGTGAGAGTCACTCGAAGCAATAAGAGCTGACAGGTGCAGTCCCACAAAGCTCTGAGTGCGAGTAGTGGTCCCCTCACCTGTCCATAGGGTTTCTCTTTCTTTACTCTTCTTTTTCCTTCCTCCCTTTTTTTTTAGCTGTGTTAATTTAATCTTGCCAATATCAAACTCCTATGCAAGAGGTAATAAAATCCTTTTAGGAGTAAAGCAGAGTTTATGTTGAGAGGAACAATCTCTCAGTTTTGCAGGGTGCTATTAAATGGCTGCTGTGCAGTGTGCTGAGGTGAGGTGAGGCTGGCTGCCTTTGCCTGTGGCCCTGCTTTTCTTTGTGACAAGCCATGCCCAGGGCAATGTGGTGGCTGGCAATTAGGAGAGCTTGGCCACTACCTCGGGAGTGCTCCACTGGAGAACCTCATGAAGAAGTGGATCCCAAGGGCTCTTCTTGTTTGTTTAGGCTCTGCTGTTATTATTCAGTGGCTATCCGAGATTGCTTTTCCATAATCCACCTGCTTGATGCCTGGTTTCTAGCACTCCTCTGTTCCCCTTTCCTTTCCACCAGCCTCCCCTCGCTACCTGTGAGCTTCTGTTAGGCTTGCTAAACACTAAGCAGGGTCTTGGGATGTATATTTATCCATCTTCCTGCCCTTCCATGCTCACCAGTAGGAAGTTAATGCTAGAAGACCCATGTTCAAATCTCAGTTCCACCAGTTAGGGTCTTTATGTCCTTGCTCTTGGATCTTCTTTGCTTCAGTTTTGTCATTTGCAAAAATTGTCATAGTAATCTTTCCTAGCATTTATGGAAGGATTAAGTGAGAATATAGTAAATCTTCGTGCCATGCAGGGCAATGTCACTTCATGACCCCAGAGGGCACCATATCACGTTATCACCTAGAGTTGTGCATTAGTCCCTTCTCCAGCTCTGTGTCTGTTCAGAGTAGGCGATTGGCAAATGGAAGCTGTGGTTATTGTCGATGTTATTTTTTTTCTGCTTTTTACTGAAAGCTGCCTCAAGTCACTGGGCTGTGCTATTACCCCTAAGGGTATTCGAGTGAATGCCCTGGTTATAACTGGCCAGCAAGCCTGGGTTCCCAGTCTCTCTGTAATAAAGCAAGAGAACATAGGGGTCCTCTCAGATTGAACCCTGGAAAATAACCATGCAGGAACCAAGTTGTGGCCACACACACACACTAAAAATAAAGCAACAACGGAAAGATGACAAGAGTGGCTCGGCCTGCCTCTGCCTCTGAGTGGAGCCTGAGATACCTCCTCCCTTCCTGAGGCCTGCAATTCCTCACGCATAATGACCTCAGTGGCTTCTCTGAGTTATGCTATTCCAAGACTCTGCAAATATGAGTGCCTTTTATGATTTCCAATTTTTAAGAGGGAAACGGAGAAATAAGAGGAGTAGATGAGAGGACAGGTTGACCAGCCCAGCGTGAGGCAGCTCCTCAGAATGAGCATAGTAGCAACAGGAAATCTTCTAGGAGATGGCGTTTTGCCACAAGGTCTCAAAATAGCTAGGAAGAGAGTCTGTTCTCTCACGAGGGTGGGGAGGTGGTGCTAGAGATCCTCTATGCCAGGCACAGGGTGGAATATTCTATGTTCACTCATTTTTATTGGAAGACCCATTTGACAGTGTCTGTTTTTCTGATTATTTGATTTTGTTTTGATTTTGATAGTTAGGATAGTTGGGTGAGAAAAAGCACCTGTTACCCCTCGCGATTGGCCTTCGAGAGTCTACGTTGGAATTGTTTGTTCATGGGGTGCAAAGTATTATCCCAGGGAGCTGGGAGAAGTAGCTTCCCATGTAGCTGAGTCCAAAGCTTGCACCACTCACCACACAACAGCCAGTAAGTCAAGAGACAAGGTGTTGGGTCAAGGAAGATGCCCCATTATGGAAGATGTACCCATAATATTTCAGGGACCCGGCAATCTGAGAAGATGGTGGACTAATGTCCTAAAGAACCACCTTAAAGGGCATAAATGTCACGCTTCTTTTTACATTGGGAAGGAGGAGAAAGGAGGCAGCTGAGGTTAGGAGGTGGCAGGTGATCACAGATGTTCGGGCGTCAGCTGGAGTCCAAAAGGATCGCATAACTTCTTTGTCCTTGGTCAGACCACAATGCTTCTGTAAATCATTAGAAAAACATTATTACTTGTGTGTATACTCCTTATCTCTTTGAGGGCTAGTTTTAGGACGGGACTGTTCTCATCCTTGTTTTAGAGTTAAACTATAAACTTAACTCCCCCCGTAGTTCATTTGGCCTATGTGCAGAGATAAGCAAGAACAGTTAACCTAAAAGATATTATCACAGATGGTGAGAGTTGGGGATCAGGAGCAACATGGAGTTAGCCGTGTTAGGCCTCCTTTTCACTGTTATACCCACATCAGAAAGAGGCTCTTGGTTTGTATATTGCAAAACTATAAATTTCTCTCCATCCTTTTGATATATCTTTCAGCCTCTGCCTTGTCTGTCTATAGAATTTGGCTGATTTCAGGTGAAGACCATGACCCACAAGAGCAAAGTCACTGTGGAAGGGCATGCGCTAGGTTTTGAAAATGCTTCTTTTTTATTAATATTCTCAAAATCAGGCAGTAAGATACTCCTGAGTTTTTCTGGTACTTCCCTGATCCTCTCCCAATTCCTATGTAGACTCTCCACCCCTGGAATCCAGCGATCCTTTCTGAATAGCAGTAGGTATTCCCATTCTGCAATCCAAGTAAACCCTGTTGCAACCAATTTAAAACAAAACCATATGTAAAGGCACCCTCCCCAGGTATCTAGCACAGATTATGAGTATTCAATATATGTACATTGAATTTGAAATGAATTATCTTTGGACAGAGATGTGGATAGTTAGGCTGGCTAAGAAGCAAATATATCCTACCACAGTCTGGGCTCTGCGCCAGCAGAGAGGAGGCCAGCACAGCCCCTCCTCTTTGGGAGACCGTGTTTTTGTGAGTAAAGCCACATAAGGAGTAGCTTCAATTCACATCCTGGAGTTTAAATGGCCTCTCCAGGCAGGGGATGTGATTTGCATTTGATCTTAGCTTACCTGTGGGAAACAAGTCATTTCCCCAAATAGAAGGTACCCTACGCAAGATAGACCCAATCCTTTCGAATCTGTTAAGCCCTTTGTTGAGTATTATCATTTTGCCAGCATCCCCAAACTTTGGCCACTGGAGCACTTGATAGAAGGCTAATAGTTAAGAAATAAGTTGGAATAATGAGAATTCCTTCTCTGTAGACAGTCTTTCCATTCCAGTAAATTGGGTCCACGTTCTCTGGATAAGTATTTTGTGAAGTGTCATACTCAACCATAAAAAGTTTATGGATAAGAAATTTCAGAAATCTAGCTTTCCCTTTTTCCCCCCTCCTTCCCTCTCTTCTTTCCAATTCTGCTATTGAGCCAATGCAGTATGGTTGTTCATTACTAGGAGTGTAATGGCCTTATCAAGGAATGTAATTGTCCTGCTGTACTGGCCCTGGGCAGACACCATCTGGAGGGTGAGCATTTGGAGGTTTCCCAGCTTAGAGGGAAAATTGACAAACTAGAGCTGAGAGATGGTTACAGGCCTGGAAAGGAGGCCATGCAGTGAACAGATCAAGGAAATGGGATGTCTAGTGTAGAAAAGAGTAGAGAGGTCCTGGTAATTGCACTCAAATAGTGGAAAGACTCTCATGTGAAAAGGGGCTAGACTGAATCAGTCTTTGTCCAGACAGCAGGACTAGGACCCATAAGTGGACATTAGAGAGCAGCAGGGTTGAGTTTAAACTGGGAAAGACACGTCTAACAACTAAAGCTCATCCAAGAGAGAGAAGCTATCTCATAAGCCACAGACGGCACCCACCCATGGTTGTCCAGCAGAAACTGGCTGACCGCCTAGAAGAGCAAAGGGGATGCTGGCCCTGGTTGGGAAGGGGATTGATTATAAACTTTGCTTGGCCTGCTGGATTTGGTGGCTTATCTTGTCCATCCTCCTCTCTCTATTAATCTAAAGTCCATTAGAAGTCCTTACTGAGCAAGGCCCTAGGTCAGTGATTCTCAGTAGTGTCTGTTGAAAATCTTTTGAAACATCACTACTTAGACCCCACCCCAGAATAGTTAATATATCTGGGGGTGGGACCCAGGCATCCACATGCTTTAACCACCACCACCAACACCCATCCCCGGCCCCAGTCATTTTCATGAGGAGCCAGGGTTGGGACCAACTGCTTCAGACAAAAAGAGAATGTGATAATAACCTTGCTCCCCTAAACACATCGTATGATATGTTTGTTTTTTTTTTTAATTTTTTTTTCTTAAGACGGAGTCTCGCTCTGTCACCCAGGCTGGAGTGCAGTGGCGCGATCTCGGCTCACTGCAAGTTCCGCCTCCCAGGTTCACACCATTCTCCTGCCTCAGCCTCCCGAGTAGCTGGGACTACAGGCGCCCGTCACCTCACCCAGCTAATTTTTTTGTATTTTTTTAGTAGAGACGGGGTTTCACCATGTTAGCCAGGATGGTCTTGATCTCCTGACCTCGTGATCCGCCTGCCTCAGCCTCCCAAAGTGCTGAGATTACAGACATGCGTATATGTTTGAAAATAAAATAATTTTGTCTCAAATTAGTAGCATTTAAGCTTAGATCCTCCTAGATGGTTTTAGTGGCTTCTATGCTTATGTTATTTTAGCACAGATCACTGGCATTGAAGGGTATGTGAACATTTATGAACACTTATGAAGGGTGTATGAACATTTGGGTGAACAGTGAACATGCTCCATTTACAGACGTGATGGATGTGCCATTGACATTGAACTTGGTAATCTCTTATGCTCCTGTGCCTCAACTTGCAAAAGGCCAGCAGCTTCCTCCACGCCCAGCCCAACACCCCTCCTCCAATCACCGGGATGCTGTTGTATAGCCAGGGGCCTGAACAGCTACGATCTGGGCAATTTCCCCCTTTTTTAGCATCTTTTGGATGATGCAAGCACTCAGTTTCCATATGGGGCTGGTTGTGAGTCCAGAAGAGAGGAAGCACGATCTCTGAAATGGAATGGAGGTGTGGGGATTGTTTAACAGCTATCGTGGGATCTTCTAAAGCTGTGCTGCCCAATAGAAATATAATGCGAGCTACATACGTAATTCAAAATTTTCTACTAGCCACATAAAAAATTAAAAGTAAATAAGTAAAATTAATTTTAATAATACGTTTTATTTAACTCAATATAGACAAAATATTATTTCAACATGTAAGCAATTTAAAACTTACTACATTAAAATTACATTAAGAATTATTACATATTAATGAGAATAATATTAGGCTAAAATCACATTTAAATTTATTGCATATTAATGACATATTGGGTACAATTTGTATACTATAAAACTTACTTGTTTTAGGTTAAAAAAAAATCAGTAATTTTTAGTAAATTTACAGAGTTGGGGCAGGTGCCATGGCTCGTGCCTGTAATCCCAGCATTTTGGGAGGCCAAGGTAGGTGGATCACTTGAGTCCAGAAGTTCGAGACCAGCCTGGACAACATGCAAAAACCCAGTCTCTACAAAAAATACAAAAATTAGCCAGGCATGGTAGTGCACACCTGTAGTCCCAGCTACTCAACGGGCTGAAGTGGGAGGATTGAACCTGGAAGGTCAAGGCTGCAGTGAGCCGAAATTATGCCACTGCACTCCAGCCTGGGCAACAAAGCAAGATCCAAAAAGAAAAAAAAGAAAAAGAGAGAAAGAGGGAAGGAGGGAGGGAGGGAGGGAAAGAAGGAAGGAAGGAAGGAAAGAAAGAAAGAAAATTAGAGTTGTGCAACTATCACCACAATCTAATTTTAAAACATTTTTTATCACCCCAAAAAAAGGCCTTCAGTTCATTTGCAGTCATTCTCAATTCCCATCCTAAGCCCCAGGCAATGCTTAATCTATTTCTTGTCTCTACAGCTGTAAAGACAGTAATAAAATATGTGGTCTTTTGTGTCTTGCTTCTTTCATTTAGCCTAGTGTTTTTGGCCTTCATACATATTGTAGCATGTATCAGTCCTTGGTTCCTTTAGACTGTTGAATAATATTCCATTGCATGGATATACCACCATTGTTTATCCATTCACCAGTTAACAAACATTTGAGTTATTTCCACTCTTTGGCTATTACATACTAATAAAGCTGCTATGGACATTCATGTACAAATCTTTATGTAGACATATGTCTTCATTGCACTTGGGTAGCTGTCTAAGAATGGAATTGCTAGGTATATGTTAACCACATGCTGAATATTTTAGGAAACTTCAAAACTGCTTTCCAAATAATGAAATATTTTATATTTTTTAAAAAACCCAAAGCTTCAAAATCTGGTGTGTATATTATACTTCTAATACATTCATATTGAGACTAGCCACATTTTAAATGTTCAATAGCCACGTGGGGCTGAGGACACTGTATTGCATAGAGTAAGTGAAAGTGTTTCTGCCCAGATATCTTATCTAGAATCCCAAGCCAGGTCAGGATAATGTGTGAACTAATACACACACACACACACACACACACACACACACGTACATGCTCCCCTCTGCCCCACACACATCATGAACACAGGCACAGCAGCTCCACCCTCATTACTCTTCATTTATGATTTATTCATTTGCCTTTACGGAATGTTGCAATAATTGGATTGTGCTAAATAAATATGCTTTACAATAATTCATCCATGTCTTCCTGAAACACATTTCTCAAGGGATTGAAGGTGATAAATTAACAGAAATATACCCCCCAAAATGAAGATATAGAACCTCATTAAGAGTTGATGGCAAATATTAAGAATGTGGAGAGACAAGGAAGATTAGAAAGCTGAACATATTAAAAACTGTGTCATAATTCTGGAACTCTCTATTATTTGTCAGTGATGCAGAATTCAGCCCATACGCCTCTGCTGGGCAGACATTTGGAGCTGCTTCTCCTACCTACTTTATCGGTCCTACTCAGATCCCAAGATGCTTGGTCTCTTGGCTCTCTAAATTTCTAATAAACAGGCTTGGATGTAATTCTGAGTTCCCAAAACCACCTGCAGAGTGAGGGTCCCAAGGCCATGAGATGGATTCCCTTCAATATACAGATTCCTGGAAAATCCGTTAAAGCTCAGTTGGGGACTATCTGTACCATTTCAGGCAGATAAGCAAAAATCCATCCAACTCTTCAAGAAACTCCTTTTGCCCTCAATTCTGGATAGACTTGTCTGAGCCCTTCAAGGTATGTTAGGTAGTGGATGCATATTGACTAGAAAGATAGCTTGCCCACCTGTGCATGTTTATAGGAGTGTATATGGACAGAAAATTATAGGCCACCCTCTTAAAATTTCATATTAGACTTATTAAAACGATTTATAGATTATTTCACATTTCTAAACCCCTAGTGTCCCTTTCAGTTCAATTCAGGAGTCTTTTATGGGTGTCCACTATATGCCAGGACTGGAATAAATGCTGCAGAGAATGAATGAATGCTGAATGAATAAATGGTAGTTCATGCCTTGGGGAGAACATGGATAACTGGAAACACAGGCATACTGTCATAATAACGCACTAAGTTTTAGAAAATATTATACCCAAAGATTTGGCTATAGGAAAGGAGAATAAGGCCAACTCTGCTTGAGGAAGTTGGAAAAGTCATCCCAGAGGAGGTGACCCTTAAATGGACCTTGAAGGGTGAGCAGATTGTGACGTAGAGAAGGGGAAGAAGGGCAGAAAGGGTAGGGAGGGGTGTGTGCAAAGGCTTGGTGGCCTTAAGAAGAATGTCGTCCTCAGCTAGCAGTGATCAGTCTTGTGGGTTGGGAGGTGGGCCACAGAGTAAACCAAAGGGTCTGAAAGCAGGGAACTGTAAAGATGATGTTGGGCCAGGCTAAAGAGTTTGGACTTGGTTCTAGAGGCAAAACAAAAAGCCACAAAGCTCCAAGGAGAGGCAATGAAGTCACTGGGCCAAGGCCTAACACTGAGATAAGCAGGAATACATCAGCATGAAACCAGAAAGCCTAATCCAATTCTAACAGTTCTGCCCGGGTCTAAAGTTATCTGGCCTCTGTGAGTAATCTCAAGTGTTATAGCACATGCCATAAACAAACAAGTATGTTTGCAAATGTAGAAAAGATCGGCTCTTGATTGAGGACAATCCTGTAGTATGTCGAGATGCCAGAAAGAAGGGAGGACTTTTTACAGAAGATTTAGTTGGTGTCAGTCTTCCAGAAACCAGAAGAGTTTTTAAAGCAAAAGGAATCAAACAAGTAATGCAGTGTAGACATCACTGGCCAGACCAGGAGGAGGAAAGAGGCAGCCTTTCATCTCAATAGAGGATTTAAGGGCTCTTAGTTTAGAGGACTCCTTTGCCAGGACTTCGAAAGAGCACATGAGTATAAGCTTAGACTCTCTGGAGTCAACTTGGAGGGAGAGGACAGGAGATTAGATACATGCAAATATCCACCCTAACCCACACCCTAAAATCTCAGTCTCCATTATTACTATTATGTGGCACTTAGGACCTATCTATACCTTTTGTTTTGTTGTTGCTTGTCTTCACACTGTATTATATATTCCCTGAGGACTAGGAGGGTATATATACCCCTTTATACATCCTCCACCCCACTAATATAATGCTATATCTTGGAGGTACTTGCAATCTATTTCTTGACCTAACGATGGGTGTTTCCAATGAAAGAATGCATTCATGTGGGGCCACTGGTATGAAGTTTTGTCTCATGCCCATTTGTTAGTTAAAAGGTCAAAGTAAAGGATACTGACCTACCTCTGCTATTTATGCCCAGTGTAGCAACCTTCATATCTCTTGCCAAAAGACCCAGGATCTGAGATCAGTGAGCTCTGAGCACTGAACTCTGAGAATCTGGCTGGAATTATTTCAAAAATCATTCTCTAAGAGAGTATCAACATTCTTGGCTAGGTTGGAAATACGTTTCTCATGACCATTTGGTTCCTGAGAATCAAGCACTTTCAATATGCTTTGTTGTTTCCAAATGTGCTACCTGATGATCTGCTCCAGGCTACTTAAGAACAGAATTTAGAGCATAGGTCTCAATTTCAAGGTGATGCTTAGTTCCCTTATTCTTTTGTTTTTTTCCATTAAAAACTGTTGATTTGCTTTTTCATCCATCAGTCAGTCAGTAAACATCTACCTGCTCAGGACCTACACAGTACTAGAGAACAAAATATATGCAATTTTATTACACATTTGTGTGACAAATGTTTCTATGCATGGATAGACCACATGCTTTAAGAAACACTGTAGAGGCTGGGCGCGGTGGCTCAAGCCTGTAATCCCAGCACTTTGGGAGGCCGAGGCGGGTGGATCACAAGGTCAGGAGATCGAGACCATCCTGGCTAACATGGTGAAACCCCGTCTCTACTAAAAATACAAAAAACTAGCCGGGCGTGGTGGCGGGCGCCTGTAGTCCCAGCTACTCGGAGGCTGAGGCAGGAGAATGGCGTGAACCTGGGAGGCGGAGCTTGCAGTGAGCCGAGATCGCACCACTGCACTCCAGCCTGGGTGACACAGCGCGAGACTCCGTCTCAAAAAAAAAAAAAAAAAAAAGAAACACTGTAGAAAGAGTTTGATAATGAAACTGAAGTATTTATAGATATATTTTTGATTTCACAAGTTAGTATTATTAATAAAAGGAGAAAAATCCAAATTTGGAAATGTAATTTATTACAAATTGCCTGGAGGAGAAATATTTACAGCTTATGACATAGACTGAATACTGTAAGCTTATACCCACTAAATGGAGGCTACCTCGTGGCCCTTGAGGGGTAGTAATAAGCCTTGAGAAACCTAGAAAATGTCATCAGTATATACCTGTGCAGGTAGAATATTGATCAGAAAATCCTAAGCTAAATGTCACTTCCACGTTTTAATGAAACCTGGATGGTTCTCATAGGCCCCACTAAAATCAATAGCAAAACCTTAAGACTTCTTGATAATAACTTCTGTATTTAAATGAGACTGAATTCATGAAATCACAGTGGCCACCTTTCTATTTGCCCTGCCTTAACTGCCACCATTCAAGTCCTTATATAGAGACTACAACCTTGAGAATTGATTCCTGCTACCTTTCTTGTATCCCTCATCATTGAAAGTTGTCTTGACAGTAACACAAATCCTCAGGACAGTCTTGTGTGCAATAGTAAGGACTGTGATGACAATAATAACAGGAGTGAACAGTTTTTGAACCCTTGCTGAATGCCATGCAGTGTGCTGAACATTTTACGTGGGTTTCCTCCTGAGACTTCTCCACAGTTCTACAAGAGGGTCCTGTCACTGTCCCTATTTCATATACACTTTAGAAATGATACATGCCTTGTCCTACAGTAAGATCACACAGCAAGTAATGGCAGAGCCAGGACTTGGCACAGGTGGTCAGAGCTCTGAGCAGTGGGGCAGTAACCGCCTAGGTTGCAGCATCTCCCAGATAGGCTCTGCAGGTACTAGTTGGGCCATCACAGGCACAAATCCCTGATGCCAGGTTTTGCTTGGGGTCCACTTTGACCATCTCCTCACTGAGGCGGGATACAGCTGCTCAGGATTTCAAATCCAGCCTCTTGTATGTTGGGACCCTTGAGCCTGGCATTTTAGATTGTTTCTTTCTGCACAAGATTATACTTTTAACAGCCTGAAAGCCACTTTTTCTACCACAACCAACATTTTTGTCTAAGTCATATTTATAAATATTTAACGGTTATCTTTTTCCTTTTCTTTAGTCCTAAACAACTAACTGACCTTTTTTCCCCTCTGTTTTCTCTTCTGATTTTCAAAGTTCAAGCAATTTCTCTTTTCCAAAGAAATTGGGAATCTGCCCCTATTTATTTACCATCACTACCTGCAGCCATTAGGATGTAAGATGCAAGATACCAGCTGTATCTTCAGGCTCATTCAATTGAGGTCATTTCACTATCCGCTTCTTCAATTGGGCTTTTGTTACAGAATTTTTGAATTGAAGTCAATATAAATCATATTCATTAAATCCAAACCAAGGGAAGAGGAAGGAAAGAGAGGTGGAGGGTAGGGGTGGAGAACAGACATCAGTTTCTGCTTACAGAAATGGACAGAGCAAATACTTGCAGATTGACTGTTCCCAATTAAACAGTCAGAACTGGATTTAAATTTAATCCCCATGTTTCCGTGACTAGGGAGATTACCTAGCAAATTTCAGCAGCCCAGCCTGATGTCCTTAAACAAAACTCAAATGCCCACAGCAGCCTAGCAGGTAAAGTAAATGAGTGAAGTGGGCCAATGGTAAGATGATAAATGGCCACTGACCCTCAGCCTCAGTGATGGAGACATTAGGAAATGGTGGGGACTGTGGGGAACTCGAGAGACATGGCCATCCGAGGGAGTAGTATTACTGGAAAGGGGTCCCCATCCAGAACCCAAGAGACGGTTCTCGGATCTCATACAAGAAGAATTCAGGGCAAGTCCATAGAGTAAAGTGAAAGCAAGTTTATTAAGAAAGTAGAAGAATAAAAGAATGGCTACTCCAAAGACAGAGCAGCCCCGAAGGGTGCTGGTTGCCCTTTTTTATGGTTATTTCTTGATATGCTACACAAGAGGTGGATTATTCAGGCCTCCTTTTTAGACAATATAGGGTAACTTCCTGATGTTGCCCTGGCATTTGTAAACTGTCATGGTGCTGGTGGGAGCATAGCAGTGAGGACGACGGCAGGTCAGTCTTGTTGCCGTCTTGGTTTTGGTGGGTTTTAGCTGGCTTCTTTACTGAAATGAAACCTGTTTTATCAGCAAGGTCTTTAGGACCTGTATCTTGTGCTGACCTCCTATCTCATCCTGTGGCACAGAATGCCTGAAGTGTCTGGGAGTGCAGCCCAGTAGGTCTCAGCCTCATTTTACCCAGACCCTATTCAAGATGGAGTTGCTCTGGTTCAAACGCCTCTGACCAAAGCAGATATTCAAATCCAGCCACTTATTGCCACCAAGAAAAAAAAAAAATAGGCCCAACATTGTCAGATCTTCCTTCACTTTCCCAAATCCAGAACAGCTCCAGATATTCAAGTGATTACTGTTTCTGACTTTTAAGCATTGAAGACCAATCCAAATCTAAAAGTCAGTGCAGGCCACGCCTTGGGCCAAATGAAAACCCATCCAAGAATAATCAATGTGCTCTGAAAGGCTGACAGTTTGCAAGCTCTTTTCTAAACCTTCTTCTCCCAGCCTTGCTATTGTTTTGCAATTTAGATCTCACTTAAAATTTAGGGCTTTTTTCTCTCTCTAGCTCTAATAGCTAAGGAAGTCCTAAAGAAAGCTCAATTTACAACACAAATTTAGTGACTCTTTAGATAGGCTTTCCCTTTTTCCCCCCCACTTAACGATTTCTATGAATATAATTATGCTTAAAATTTCCAGCCAAAGATCCATAAAGCAAGGTATACCTTTACAGTGATTATTTTTGTCACATATTAATGAAAGTAATACTATGGAAAGCCATTACAGACACTCAAGTTCATAAATATAAAAAGGCAAATTAGTAAACTTTATATATGAGATTTGATAGCATAAAATTGTCCAAATTGTTGACATTAAAAACAAAATTAAATGGCAAAGGACAAATGGGATAATTTCTTTTAGCAAATATAATAGATAAAGGGTTAAGAACCCAGTTTGAAGAAGTTCTTACAGATCAACAAGGAAAACACTAAGCCTCCAATAGATAACTGAACAAAAAAAAAAAAATGAACTGACAATTCACAAAAGATGAGAAACAACTAATTAAAGAACATATGGGGAAATGACTCAACCTCTCTAGTAATTAAAGACATGCAAATGGAAACAACAAATATAATTCCCAGTTCAGACAAGGGTGCAATGAAACAGGTACTGCCATGCATTACTGATGGACAAAATATAAAGCCTCATTGGTAAGCAATTGGCTAATATAAATCAAGAGTTCAGTTCTATTAGGCAATATTGAGCTTTTTCTATGTGCTAGGCATTGAGTGTATGCAAATGACGAAAGCCCACCCCTGCTGTCAAGTAGAGAGCATGTTTCATCAGAGACACAGGTAACTCCATTATTAGGAGGTAACTGTCAGAAGCATCCACACATATGGCAAATGCAGGAGTAAAGCAAAGAGTTTGGAAGGTGTCTTAGTCTTGTGCTGCTACAACAAAATACCTGAGACTGAATGGTTTATAAACAATTGAAATTTATGTCTCACAGTTCCTGGAGGTTGCAAAGTTTAACATCAAGGCTCTGGGACCGTTCGTGTCTGGGGAGGGCTGCTCTCTGCTTCAAGATGGAGGGGCTAAGGAAAAAAAGGAGCCTAAGCTAGTTCCCTCCAGCCTTTTTACAAGGCACTAATTCATTCATAAGGGTGGAGCCCTTGTGACTAAATCACTTCCCAAAATGGCCCCTCTTAATACCACCACAATGGGAATTAAGTTTCAACATGAGTTTTGGAAGAGACATATTCACACCATAGCAGGAGTTTTATTTGAAATGATCCTGAGCTGAATCTGGAAGGATGATTAGAATGTAGTTGAATAAAGAAAGGAAATAAGAGGAAGAGAAGATGAGGAGGCTTTCTCAGCATATGGTACAGCGTGGATGAAGGCATGGTGTCTACAAGAAGTGTGGGAGCATTGAGAGCTGCCATAGCATCAAGTATGAAGTGAAGAGGCAGGATGGGAGGCTGGAGAGGGAACCCAGGCAGCCCATGCTCTGATAGTGTGAACTTTTTATCTCAGAGGCAGATGAGATATGGAAGCAAGGAATGGATACATTCTGATGTGTACTTTTTAAAATTCTGCACAAAAGTCACTGTGGTTTGTTTTTCTAATTCAAGAAGTAACAGATAAAAGCAAACAACCCAATTAAAAAATGGGCAAAGGACTTGAGTAGACATTTCTCCAGGGAAGATATGCAAATGACCAATAAGCACATAAAAATATGCTCAACATCATTAGTCATTAGGGAAATGCATATCAAAACCACAATGAGATACCACTTCACATCCATTAGTTTGTCTACTATTTTTTTAAAGTAATATATATTGGTGAGGATGTATGGAGAGAAATTAGAATCTTTGTGTATTGCTAGTGGGAATGTAAAGTGGTGTAGTTGCGGCAGAAAACAGTCTGGTGGCTCCTCACAGGGTTAGACATGGAAGTATCACATGACCCAGCAATTCCATTCCTTCATATATACCCCCAAAAACTGGAAACAGAGACTCAAATGTACTTGTACAACAACATTCATGGCAATATCATTTACATTAGTCAAAAGG
The DNA here is from genome assembly GCF_008728515.1 of Papio anubis. Classification (NCBI taxonomy): domain Eukaryota; kingdom Metazoa; phylum Chordata; class Mammalia; order Primates; family Cercopithecidae; genus Papio; species Papio anubis. The sequence goes on along the minus strand of NC_044989.1, from coordinate 29,363,540 downwards.
TAGAAACAACCCAAATGTCCATCAACAGATGAATGGATAAACAAAATGTGGTGTACACTTACCATGACCTTAAAAAGGAATGAAATTCTGATACATGCTATAAAATAGATGAACTTGGAAACATTGTGTTAAATGAAATAAACCAAACCTGAAAGGGCAAATATCGTTTGATTCCAATTTTACGAGGTATCTAGAATAGGCCAATTCATAGAGACAGAAAGTAGAATAGAGGTTACCAGGTGCTGAGGGGAGGGATTAATAGGAGTTATTGTTTAATGAGTACAGAGGTTTTGTTTGGGATGGTGAAAATATCTAGAATTGAATTGTAATGATTGTTGGACAACACTGGGAATGTACATAATGCCACTGAATGGTATACTTAAAATGATTAAAATGGTACATTTTATGCTGTGTATATCTTATCATTGTAAAAAGTGTGTTTTTTAAAAGTAGCAAGTGTTTTGGAAAATTCAAGAAAGTATAAAGAAAAATATTCTAACCTCCAGAGTTACCCATTTAACATTTTGGTGAATTTTTTTCTCAAGTTGTTCTGTGTGTATAGTCATATATTTATTAGATTTTGTTAGACTGAGGTCACACTCTCCATGCTGTTTTATAACTGCCTCTCTCTTCTAATGAGAGATTGTGAACTTCCTAGTTGTTTATACAGCATGGTGGTTAAGGATGTAAGTCCTGGAGACAAACCACCAGGGTTTTTGTGTCTTAGTTCTATTGCTTACTCAGTTATCAGCTATGTGGCTATAGGAGGTCACCTAACCCTCTGAATTTGTTTCTTCATCTGTGTGAAAAAGACAATAATAATAAGAACAAGCACATGGATTGTTAAGGATTAAATTATATCCTAAATATGCATAAGCACAGTATCTGGTACTCAGTAAAAGAAAACTATTGTTATTCATATTTTTAAATCCTCACCTATTTTTCCAGAGAATAATTTTAATGACTCCGTGAAGTACTTTATTATGTGGATACACCATACTTTACATAACTAATCTTCTGCATTGAACATGTACCATTTCTAAATATTTACTCCCATAAATAATGCTGGAAAACTTTGCAAACAAGTCTTTAGAAATAACTCCATTTCTTTAAAGCAATTCCTAGAAAGGAAATTATTTGGTAAAAAAATGTGCACAGTTTAAAAACCTTAAACTGTGCATATTTTGGCGGACTATCCTCCAGAAAGAGTATGATATTCACAGAAGCAGGAGAACAACTTGATCACCAATAGCAAGAAACTGGAAACAACCCAATTGTTTAAACTAAAGCAATAGATTAAATGTGATGTCCACTTATTGGAACATTACACAAGTATTTATAAATATGTTTGCAAATCCTACATAAAAACATAGAGAATGCTTATGACAATGTTAAGTGAAAGAACAAGATAAAAAATGTATGTTAAATTTTTAAAATCCCACGCAGATAGTGAAATAGAAAACCAAAATAGAATGGTTAAGTAGTAGGACTGTAGATAAATTTTCTCTTACCATTTCTTTTCTAAATTATATTTAATGCACATAAACAAGATTTATGACAAAGGAAAAATAATTTTCCTGGGAAAGTATGATTTGTCCCTATATTTGAAGGCTGTTATTGAGATATAGTCTGACATTGCAAGTAGATCTTTAAATAAGCACCGGTGATAACAAAGCCCAAATTTCAATTTTGTGGTTGAAAATTTTCAGACACAAAGTCACCTTCTTCAGCCTTATCTATATATTCAAAAACCGTAGAGATTGGAGATTTCTGCCATATAGTGTTGGAATCAGCAACTAGATCAGACAGCCATTATTTCTCAAAGGAAATGAATCTAACAAGACTCTAGAAATAACAGCAATATACTATCTCTCAGAGTCCAGCTGCTTTCATAAGGGCCAAGGTCCAGGGAAAGGCTCTAGCTGTCCAGTCATCTTCATGGAGCTCCTGGGCTCTGGGCCCCTCAGTCTACACCATCTTGAGCTGATAGGCAAGTTAATTGATATCTCTGAGTCTCAGTTTTCTCAACTAAACAGTAGGTATAATAATCATATAACTAGCTTACAGGGTTGTTGCAAATTAAAATGCAGTAAACGTTGTAAAATGTTAACATATTGCTCAGTACTAGTAGGCACTGGATAAGCATTAGCCATTGTTATTGTTATCATCATACACTAGTTTATTCAGCAAGGCCTAGGGCGATGTGACTTGTCCTAGTTTAGTGGGAAGAGCCATAGATTTGTAAAGGGACCTGAATTGTAATAGTAATTGAAGCACTTACTTATCCAGGGGCTTAGGGCAAGATACTTAATCCTTAAAGTAGTGCTAATAGAAATACAATATGAGCCAAAAATGTCCTTTTGGATTTTCTAGAAACCACATCATAAGAAGTAAAAAGAATTTCATTTTAATAAACATCTTATTTAACCCAATAGATACAATATTTTCATTTTGACTTGTACTCAATATAAAAATTATTAATAAAACATTGTATGATTTCTGTACTAAATCTTTGAAATCCAGTGTGCATTTTATACTAAGTCATTTCAATTTAGAGACTAAATTTTCATCTGAAATACTTGATATGTATTTTATAAAATTTATTGTTAGAAGATGATATTCACATACCCAAGTTGTTCCAAACATATTTTTCCAATAACTGAATTAAGTTTCAGTACTTAAATTAATTAAAATTAAATAAAATAAATTCAATTCTTCGGTCACGTCAGCCATATGTCAAATACTCAAAAACCACATGTGGCTATTGGCTGCCATTATTAGACACATAGCTACAACTGGGGATAGCATCTATTTCACTCGGTTGTTGTAAGATTGCATGAGAGAGTTTTACAAATCATAAAATGCTGTCCAAATAGATTACTTCTTCTCCAAGGTCACCCAACTAATGAGAGGTGGCTCAGGAACAAGAACCAGGCCAGTGTGATTTTCACATATGGACATTTGAAATTTGAACACTACTCATCTTGAGCCTGGCTTTTAATTTTTTTTAAACTGTGATTCACAGTAAGAAATATATTTCACATCACAATGCAAGACACATACACCTGTGCGTGTGTGTGTGCATGCGTGTGTGTGTGTGTACCTGTAGATCAGCAGCCATTATTTCCCAAAGGAGAGTTGCAATGAGGATATTTTATAAATTCATTCTGCTTCTTCCTCCTGCTGGTCTTCTCCTCCTCCTCCTTCTCCTCCTCTTTATTTGATGCTGGTCATGACCCACTAAATTGATTTCATGGCCCATTAATGGGTTACAAACCACAATTTGAGAAACACTGATCTTAAGAGTCCAAACTTCAAGGCATTTTAAAAATTAATTTGTTTTGTGTTGCAAAGAATAACCCTCTGTAGCCACTAGTCATAATGTTCCAAAAGGAAAAACATCCCCCGCAAGGTAAATAAGAAATATGACACTGCTTTAGGTAAGATATAAGAAAATAAGTGAGTTGCCCACTTTTTTGTTAAATATTATTAATGTATTCATTCAGCAAATGTTTACTGAAGAAACACTGTACTTGGCATTGCACTAGGTACTAGTGAGCCCCGGCCCAAGACAGACAGGATCCCTGAGCTCACAGAAGTTCAGCTCCAAAACAACAGAAGTCTTTGCTGCAATGACTTAGCCAGATGAGGATCTTGGGTGTTTTGCTTTGTGTTTCCCACAACAAAAAGAGCAGAGACAGGCAGTTCAGTGCTGGCATAGATATCCAATGACACCATTAGTGACTTGACTTAACTCTTTTTTTTTTTTTTTGAGATGGAGTCTTGCTCTGTCGCCCAGGCTGGAATGCAGTGGCACCATCTCGGCTCACTGCAACCTCCGCCTTCCGGGTTCAAGTGATTCTCCTGCCTCAGTCTCCTGAGTAGCTGGGATTACAGGCATGCGCAACCACGCCCAGCTAATTTTTTGTATTTTTAGTAGAGACAGGGTTTTACCATGTTAGCCAGAATGGTCTCAATCTCCTGAGCTCGTGATCCATCTGCCTTGGCCTCCCAAAGTGCTGGGATTACAGGAGTGAGCCACCGCGCCCGGCCGGCCATGACTTAACTCTTATTACTTTAGTAGTCCACATCCCATGTTGTCAATCCCTGATTACAAGACAGCTGACACACCTCCAGGCATTATGTTCATGTTCTAGGCAAGAAAAAGAAGAAGCAGAAAGGGGAAACTTCCCCCACAATTCCCAGCGCCAGAGGGCTGCCAGATAAAACACAGGATGCCCAGTTAAATTGAGTTTCAGATGAACAACAAAATTGTTTTTTAGCATAAGCATGTCTCATGCAATATTTGAGATGTATTTTCACTACTAAAATTGTTCATTATTAATCTGAAATGCACATTGAACTGGGTGTCCTGTATTTTTATTTGCTGAATCTGGCAACCATATGAGCGTAATTCTGCTTACATTTCACCACCAGAACTGTGTCACATGGCTGTTCCTATGTGCAAGGAAGGTTAGTTAAATCAAGTCATTTTTTTTAAACTTCCAGTCTCAATAAAAGAAGAAGGCAAGAGAGAAGGAAGTTGGTTGGGGACCTGAGTGAGCCAGCCTATGAAATCCATGGCAGTTCAGTTCCCCTCTGGCCTTTCTTATACATCATATTATGGAATTTGTTTTTGTTTCTGTTTTTGTTTGAGATGGAGTCTCACTCCGTCACCCAGCCTGGAGTGCAGTGGCGCGATCTCTGATCACTACAACCTCCGCCTCCCAGGTTCAAGCAATTCTCCTGCCTCAACCTCCCGAGTACCTGGGACTACAGGCGCACACCACCTCATGCCCACCTAATTTTTTGTATTTTAGTAGAGACGGGGTTACACCATGTTGCCCAGGCTGGTCTCGGACTCCTGAGCTGAGGCAATCCGCCCACCTTGGCCTCCCAAAGTGCTGGGATTACAGGCATGAGCCACTGCGCCAGGCCCCGTATTATGGAATTTATATTTTAATCTATGCTCAGTGAGAAGGAATTGAAGAGTTTAAAAGAAGGGAAGGATAACCTAAATTAAATGTAAGAAGACAGTTCTGGCTTCTGTGTGTAGAATGTATAGGGAGGAAGTTTAGGCCAGAAATGAAAAGATCTGTTAGAAGAAGCCTGGAACCTTCTAGAACCTTTGAGAACTCAGCCTGGCCAGCTTGCCACGCAGATACCTCACCTTCCTGCATGTGCACTGACTCTTCTGAAAAATGAAGAGGAATGGGTAAGAGGCCCCTGGGTGCCCCATGCAGCTCTCCCAGAGTGGCAGCAGGTGACAACCAGTAGTGCATTCCCAGCTTCCCTTTGCTTCTCAGCTGTGTGGCTTGGTTATTAACGTTCACCCACGTTCCATGCTCCTTCTTCAGCAGGGGGTGTCTGAAAGCCACAGTAGATGGAACATCAGAACTTATTATAATAAGGTTGAGATTTTATGATACTCTTGCGAGGAAATGGGCAAAAAATTGCTTTTTAAAATATTTAATTAAAAAAATCAATGGAATGCCCAGAAAAAGCAATAAAACCTGCTACCTTTTAGCAAAAATTTTAAAAGTAACATAGAAGATGTTTATCCTTTGACATCTGGGACTTAAGGCAAAAATTGAGCAATCCAATTCCAGAGCTAAAAAACCCACATGGAAAAAGGAAAACCTGACTTTGTGCTTCTCTCTCTCTAGTGGGTTTTGTTCCACTGAAGGCACCCTGGTCGTCCAGCTCCCTCCCTTCCGTCCCCCTCCTCCAGCAAGTGCTTTTATCTTTCCTTCCTCCTGTTTCTCATTGAATTAAATCAATTCTTTAGTTTTCATTTGGTTCCCCTTTCTCCCTCTCGTCAGATCAAGTGCTTTTCTATTTTCCTTGAGGATTACCGAAATGAGCTCTTAGGGAAAAAGGATTTCTCAGCACTTTGTCTTCTGTTTCTTTCTATTATTTGGTTTGCCTTTTATTATCTTTTTTTTGCTGACACCCCAGGACATATATGCAGTATGTAGAGATTATTGGCTCTGCCCCTTTTTTCTAAATGAAATCCATTGATGTAAAAACAAAAACCACCTTTGTGTCTCACCTAAAAATGGTTTATTTTTTAACAGGATCAGAGATCTAAAAGGGAATATATAAAAACATACTCCCCCACACATAGACATACATATACATCCATACATATGTGTATGTTTATGTGTATTCATCTATTGATGTACACGTATAAACGCACACACACATACGCATGCTTTACTACACACACATGAGCATAAATATGTATTATTTCTAGGGAACTTCTGCCTCAGTTAAGTTGGACCTGAAACGTTGTTTTGCCTTTTCAGTTTGCAGAGGCTCACTAATTGTGCAAATTGTACCACCACTTCTAGGCTACAACTAACTTATTATCTTTTTTTTTTTTTTTTTTTTTTTTGAGACGGAGTCTCGCTCTGTGGCCCAGGCTGGAGTGCAGTGGCCGGATCTCAGCTCACTGCAAGCTCCGCCTCCTGGGTTTACGCCATTCTCCTGCCTCAGCCTCCCGAGTAGCTGGGAGTACAGGTGCCCACCACCTTGCCCGGCTAGTTTTTTGTATTTTTTTTAGTAGAGACGGGGTTTCACCGTGTTAGCCAGGATGGTCTCAATCTCCTGACCTCGTGATCCACCCGTCTCGGCCTCCCAAAGTGCTGGGATTACAGGCTTGAGCCACCGCGCCCGGCCAACTTATTATCTTAAGATTAATAATACTATCAAGAAAAATCAACTCCCTCTACTCCCCTTCTCTCTCTTAATGAACGCACTTGGTTTTTCTAATGATTCAATCTCAAAGACTAATACCAATTCTCTTCAAAGTGCTTCCAAATGAAGGTGCAGAACAGCAATACATGTAAGTCCTGGTGGTGGAGGGTAACAGAGCTAATTCCAAATATTTGACATCAAGACAGAGGGAGACAGTAAAAGTGCACAAGGACTGAGTACCTAAATAGCTCAGTTCTGCTATGGAAGCCAGTCATAGCCCTTCACCCACTGGACGGTTTCCTCAGCTGCAAGGTGAACAGGTTGGACCAAATGATTTCCACGAGTCTCTAGAGTTTTGAAGTTCTGTCTTTCCATTATCTCAATATTAGGCAAAGCATGCCAATGAGCACAGTCCCACCTACTCCTTATTCTAAATGTCAGACTTCTGCTCTAAAACCTATAACATGAGTTGAGGCTATGTAGGATAGTAGAATTCAAGTTTGAAAAATAAACAATAAGGAGCCTCTTGCAGTGGCCCCAGTTTGCTCTGAACAATTCATAAGACCACATGAACAAAGGAAACCCTCAAATACTGCTCAGCCACGGTAGGGCCATCTAAGCCCTGTGAGTGATTTCAAAAGGAGGACCCACTGTCTGGGTCCCACCTGCCCATGCGTTAGTCTGTGACCTCTGGGGACAGTCAGAAAGAGCTTGAGACCAGCTGCTGGGCCTGATCCACAGAGTGGTGAGAGTGCTGAGAAGTGAAAGGAACAGCTGCAGGCAGCTGGGGACCAAACCACAGGGCATTTGACTGAAGCACCTTCGTAGACTTCTGTCACGGACAGGCATATATCCAGTGAGTGTTCTACTGGACAGAAGTCTGGAAACCTTGCCTTCTAATTGCAGATCCACCACTAATATGCTGTGTAACATTGGGCAAGTCCTGAACTTCTTTGCTTCTTGGTTTTCTCCCCAGTACAACAAGTGATTAAGCTACGTGACAATCATGTTTATGTGTAGCTATGACATTCCCAAAGTCAGATATGGAATGTAGCATTTTTAAGTCTCCTCAGGTAGCGAGTCCAATGCAGTAACTCAGAGGAGGCTTTCCAGGAGCATGATTCTGCCAGAAGGAGCTGAGGTCTTATGAAAGGACAGTTTGAAAGTCAGACAAGCAGAAAAGACTTAAGAGATGATAGAGATGTAGATATAGATTAGACATACACACAGATATTGATATAGATAGATATGGATGAGGATATATTGTTTCTCCTTTTTTTCCATGATTTTTTCCTTTATTAGTTTCTGCAAATGGTCTTTGTAGCAGAAATAGATTAGAGGAGGATATCCAAAGTGTGTTCCATAGAACATTATACACAATAACAAAAGGGTTCTGTGCAGAAAGGAGTTTGGGAAATGTTTCATTTTATATTCCACTCTTGAAGAGCCACACTCTTATTGGCATATCAAGGCTCAGAGAAGTCTTCAGTGAAAGAGCCTGTTTACTTCTTGTTGTACCCAGGAGTCCTCAGACTCATTTGCCCACAGAGCCTTCTCATAATACCTGTTGACATCCATGGGGCTGGTGTTCTGTGGAAGGTACTCCGGAGCTGGCACAGCATTATTCTCCAATACGGCATCTCAGGGGCATGCATCTGGATGAGGCCTGCATGCATTATACTGCACTCCTTTTGTCCAGATTCCAAGCCATTAAACCTCTGCTGTTCCTTAGTTCCCACCTAACATGAGTGGCATTGTGATCAACTGAATGAGTAATAGCTTATAATAATGATTTAATAGTTTATTGTACTATGGACAATTAGCCAATGATGCCTGGGTCCTGTTTGATTGATTGAGATGGAAATCCATCCATCCATGCATGTGTGTATTTATGGTCTCACTCAGAGAATATGATTAAGAGGCTTTCTGGTTCAGAAAGGTGGATTGAACATTTGTCTCCTCTTTTGAGATCCCACAAAAGTTATATGAAATAGAGAAATATCAATGCAGGAACAAATTCTGAATAGCAAACAGAGCAGGAGGGGAAACATGAGCAATTTCTAGAGCACATAGAGGAGACAGAAGCTGTCCATGGAGAAAATAAAGTGGCCAGAGCCCAGAATGTGCCCAAGAGGTTTGGGGGTCCTATCTGCTGAGAGTACAGGTAAAAGATCACCTGAAAGAAAGGACGAGGGTAAAGAAAAAGAATGGAAATTTCTCTATGGTTAACCCAGATGGCCTTAATTCCTTTTCCAGTATCATTTTCCCAAAGTGAAAAGTAGCAGGATACTTAACCACAGAGAGAGGAGAAAGCCTCTAAAACTTCAAATAGAGTGATAGACTTATGGCTGCTAGTGGGAGTATTCATACCCAGGGTGATGCACCCTTTGGGCTGGCATTGGGAAACAGTCACCTGCAAAATGGCTTGCTCCTGACACTGTCCATCAGGCAAATTCTGCATAAAGGACAAACACCATCTGTACACATATAGTTCCTGTTAGCCTCCCTAGTCTCTCCTGTTTAAATGTGAGGGGCTGATCAGTGATCACTCAACATGTGAATAACCCAGCAGCATGAAAAAGAAACATCATGCATAGCAATAAAGCCTTTTCTTGTCATGTGTTTCCTCCCCTCACCCTTCCATAATCTGCTGCCACCTCTCCCCAGGGCTCCAAGCCTCTGTTCATTTCTGCACAGTATAAAAACTTCAGTCTTCTAGTCCTTCAAGTCTCATATTTTGTGTGGCTCCCATGCATTTGCACATAAATAAATTTGTATGCTTTTTCTTCTGTTAAAAAGAAAATGAAGAATAAAAGAGAAAAAGAAAGATCAATATAAAAAAAAGCTGACCCCAGAGAAAACAAAGATAAATCAGATAACTAACAGAAGCTAACTTGAAAGATAAATCTCTTAAGAAAGATTCAAGATTAAGTATGGGGTAATTAAATTATCAGAGAAATAATAAAACAAGATTTGCTAGAGATGAAAGAGGCATGTGTTTTCTTATTGACAGAGGCTAGCAAATGCTATGGATAAATTTTTGTACAGATCTATAGCTAGATACATTGCAAAATGCCACAGATAAATTTTTATATAGATCCTTACCTAGATACAGTGTATTGAAATTTTAGAACTTTAAAGTTAAAGAAAGATCCCAAAAGCTTCCAAAGAGGAAAAACAGATCAATTACAAAGAAATTGCGAACAAAACCAGCATCAGACTTCTCAATAACACTGACACTAGAAAACACTGAAGCCAGGTCTTCAAATTTCTGAGGCAAAGAGTTTCTAATCTATAAACCATAACCAGAAAATCTATCAACCAAATGTAAAGATGAAAGAAACATTTCAAATATTCAAAGATTCACTAAGAAATTTGCCCCTGAGGATGTTTTCTGAGGATGGTGGGACTAACATAAAAGTCCCAGTGAAAAGAAATTTCAGAATAATAGCTGAACCATAGGCCCAGAAAGCAACTGATACAAATCAAAAGAGGAAATCAGTGTCTTCAAGAAGAAGGGAGTAATTTTTTCAAGAGGTGTATGGATGTGTTAGTGATATGGTAAAGAAGGCAGATATAAAATAAATAGAAAAAAAAATCAGCTAGAAATTCCTGGAAAGACAAACTGCAAAAACAAACAAACAAACAAACAAAAACTGATTCTGTAGGGACCAAGGGAAAACTTTCCCTTTGCCCTCCCTCTGAAGGTTCACTGAAAAATTAACCCACAAAGGGCAGATTAATTGGAGAAAAAGCACACCAATTTATTAATGTGTACATAAGGGAAAGTCACAGAGTGGTTAACCCACCACCCAGTGGGATGCAGAAGCTTATTTACCATCTTGAAGTTACAAAAAGAATGGGGACTTGGAGTATGGCCAAAAACAGGTTATGGTTGCAAGACAGGTTATGGGAGGAAGAGAAGAGGAGGCTTGGCTAGCAAAGGTGGTCTTGTTATGTAGATGAAGTCTCACAGGTAGCAGCTTTCAAATAGAATAATAAATGTATTTTTCAGACTTTTAAGGGTGTCAACCTCTCAGTTAGTTTTTCCTAGCTCTGGACAAGGGAAGCACTGGTTGCATAAGTGCAGATTTTCTACAGAAGCAATTTTGCCACACAAAAGACAGCTTTGTAGGAATACTTTTGTTTTCTGACTCTCCAAGCAGCCATTTGAAAATATATCAAAGAAATATACTTTGGGGTAAAGTATTTTTATTTCCTTCAGTCCCCACTTTGAAGCCTTAACAAGTTTCGCATATTTGGCCATGTGTGGTGGCTCACACCTGTAATCCCAGCACTTTGGGAGGCTGAGGCAGGCTGATCACTTGAGATCAGGAGTTCAAGACCAGCCTGATCAACATGGTGAAACCCCATCTCTAGTAAAAATACAAAAATTAGCTGGGTGTGGTGGTGAGTCTGTAATCCCAGCTACTCAGGAGACTGAGACCAGAGAATTGCTTGAACCTGGGTGGCAGAGGTTACAGTGAACTGAGATGGTGCCATTGCACTCCAGAGCAAGACTCTTGTCTCAAATAAACAACAAAAAATGTTTCACATATTAAAAGCCAAGTTGATAGCTTTGGAGAGATTTGGTTTAGAGATTGTTAGAGATAGAAGAATGGAAAACAAATTGGGATATGCAGAAAAGAGTAAATTTAAATATACCATTCCGTCTCTCTTTAAATCAGCCTTTTAGTCCTGAGAATAGATCAGTTTGGTTAAACAGTTGTGTCCCCTTCCAAGAGGTGGCATTGCAGGTAGGCTAGGCTCTATATATGATGCAGGCAAACAGATCATAAATAAAAGGTATTTCTGTGGAAACAGGAAAAAAAAAAGGCTAATGTCTGGAATAGTCTATAAATTACTTTTTTTTAGAGTCTCTGAAGCATCTTCAGATTTCAGTGACAATCTGACACATATTTCTGGATTGTAGTTTGAATTGGGTGTTTAAATGAACTTTGTGAGTTCATATATTACTGGCTGTTTATATATAATTTGCTGTGGTAATTTTTCTTGAAGTTTGTTTAAGTGGCCTATCTTTAGTTTGCAGGGCTTTAAGAAAAGCACAGTTTTAATTTCCAATAATTTCAAGTTAGAAAAATGGAAGAAAAATTGGAAATGTTATTTTGGAGACTTGTAGCCAAGAAAGAATTCAGGATTCAGTCTAAATTGTGAGAAAATAATAAAAACTCAAAAATAATGGACAAGGCTAGAATCTCATAACAGGGTTACGAGGAAAAAAAAAAACTATAGGGTTTTAAAAAAAAAAAAAAAAAAAAACTATAGGGTTTTTTTTTAAAAAAAAAAAAAAAAAACAATTTTTCTCTTTAGTCCTTTATTTCTACCAAAGACAAATAATGGTAGGACAAACTTATTTGCAAAATAAGTATTAGTTTGATAATGTTTGGGCCTGCTTATTCATATTCATATAAAGCGTAGCAAGAACAGTGATTGGCCATAGAGGCTCTTATAAGTTAGCTTTGTTGGAACTTTTTTACAAGGAATCTAAGATTAGACTTTTTAAAACCTCAAGCCTAGAAAGCCAAGCCAAGGATGTGCCACTTATCTATATCTGTAATACCTGTACAAATTGGGCGAATGTTTCCCTTCTCGAGGTCTTAAAATATCTTGAGGTTTCTGGGCCTGTCAGAAAGTGACATATTTTACTTACCACAGGTCAGGAACCCTATAAAGAAACTGTGTAGAAAAGGTATCAGGTCAGACTTTTTAAAGGTCTTCTTATCAGCTCGATAAAGTCAATCTAAATTCCTCAAAGCAGTCTGATCATATTTGAAAATATACCATTTCAGTCAAGGCCTTGGTAAAATAACCACTATATCCAATAACCACTATATCCACTATTAACTACTATATCCACTATAGCCACTATTTTGTCCTACAAAAGAAAACAGATTCTAATTGAACTTATGTAAATAACTACATTGCTATAAATTAAGAATACTCACCCTTTTCAAAATTCTGGAGAAATCAGGTAAAGAAAAAACTGAATGGTTTAATTTTGCTCACAAAACTATGCTTTACCCAGTTGTTGTTGTAAGCTATAAGTAGCTCAAAAGAAAAAGTTTTCTTAACTTTAGACAATAAAGCATAAAAAGAATCAACAATGTTTCAAACAAAAAGAAGTCATTAAAAATTATTTTGGTCCTCTGTTCAGTCCCATGTAATTAATTCTTGTCCCACTTGATGTTGTGTTGGCAATTTTCATGAACATGTCAGATTATTAAAATTAGAGTCTTGAATGTTTTTTATCTAGTTCAATGATATGATCTCCAAAGTTATAGCACCTATGTTCAAGAGAACCTGTCAGAGTCCTTTCAATGAATTACCTTGAAGATGAAGCAAATTTTGGACAGTAGCTGATTACAAACCTTTTTTTGAGAATAATCAAAGTAAAACAATAAAAAGACAGAAATAGCTATAAAGACACAACTGGCAATGAAATTTGGTTATTTTTGTGGCACACAACAATTTAACATAATAATCAATTATTGCTGATAACATATACTAAGACTTATTTCAAATATGAGACAAATTAAAATGTGCCACAATTTTGACAAGTTACAATGCAAGAGGGAGAATTCATTTGATCCTGATGCTGGAAATATATCCTGCTTGGAGTAGAATGCATTCTTGGATCTATAGAGAAGATTATAAATATAACCCTTATTCACTGCAGTAAGAAATATATAGCCATCAGTATAAAAGGTCTGTTTATTGATTTTTCAACACTTAGCATCAACCTATAAACAAAACGCGAAACACTTAATCTTTCTTACACAATCTTGACAAGGTAAAGGAAAAGTACAGCTGATTTGGGAGGTGGGTGTGGAAGAGAAAAAGTACAGGGAAAGGCAGGAAGACTAAATAGCCTCATCTTTATAGTGAGGAGAGTCAAGTGATACTGTCTGGAGCTGATGGAAGAAGTCATAAATATATCACATAAAGTTAAAAACATAAGCAATAGAAGATAATTTTTTAAATCAAGAACATTTAAAAATCAAGAATTATAAAATGGATATTGTTATTTTTCTTATTGTCCTGTCCATGTCTAAAGTTGTCATACCTGCAAGTAAAACTATGACTATAATATTTAGAATTATGAAGGCAGCCACCTAAATAAATTAGGAATCCTTAAAAAAATTTTTTCCAGTGTGTGGAATGTGGTCAGGTAGAGCAGAGGTTAGAGACTGTTTTTTGAAAAAACATTATAAGCAATTCTGTACTATTCCTTGTCATGTGTATTAGTTCATGCTTGTGTCACTGTAAAGGAATACCTGAGTTTGGGTAACTTATAAAGAAAAGAGGTATAATTGGCTTATGGTTCTGCAGGCTGTACTGGAAGCATGGCAATGGCATCTGTTTCTAGTGAGGGCCTCAAGAAACTTACAATCATGGCAGAAGGCAACAAGGAGCCAGCATGTCACATGGTGACAACAAGAGCAAATGAAAGAGAATGAGGAGGTCCCAGACTCTTTTAAACAACCAGATCTCACATAACTAACTGAGCAAGAACTCACTTATCACCAAGGGGGTGGTATTAAACCCATTCGTGAGGGATTTACCCCCATGATCCAATCACCTTCCACCAGGCTCCACCTCCAACATTGGGAATCACATTTCAACATGAGATTTGGAGGGACAAACACATCCAAACCATAGTATTTCACCCCTGCCCCCCCTCCAAATATCATCTCCTTACATTTCAAAATATGGTTATGCCTTCACAATAGTCCCTCAAAAGTATTAACTCATTCCAGTATTAACACAAATGTTCCATGTCCACAGTCCACAGCCTCATGTGGGGCTCAAGGCCAAGTTCCTTTCACCTATGTGCCTGTAAAATCAGAACAAGTAATTTACTTCTAAGATAGTGGTGGTACAGGCATTGGGTAAATATTCTTGTTCCAAAGTGGAGAAATTGACCAAAACAAAGGGGTATCACACAAGTGTGGAACACAGCAGGGCTGTCATTAAATCTTAAAGCTTCAAAATAGTCTTCTTTGACACCGTGTCCCACATCCAGGGCACACTGGTGCAAGGGATAGGCTCCCAGAGCCTTAGGCAGCTCTACCCCTATGGCTTTGCAGTGTGCATCCTCCATGGCTGCTCCCACAGATTGGAGTTGAGTGTCTGCAGCTTTTCCATGCTGAGGTTTCAAGCTGCCAGTGTCTCTACCATTCTTGGATATGGAAGTCAGCAGCCCCTTTCCCACAGCTCCACTAGGAAGTGCCCCAGTGGGGACTCTGTGTAGAGGCTCCAACCCCACATTTTCCCTTGATATTAACCTAGTAGAGTTTCTTTGTGGGGGCTCTGCCCCAGTGGTAGACTTCTGCCTGGGCACCCAGGCTTTCCCATACCTCCTATGGAATTTAGATGGGAGCTGCCAAGCCTTCTTCACTCTTGCATTCTGTGTGCCTGTAGGCTTAACACCACATGGAAGCATAGCTTATGCTATCCAAAGTTGTGTCTGGAGCTGTACTTGGGCCCTTTTGAGCCTTGGCTAGAGCTGGAACAGCCAGAATGTAAGGAGCAGTGTCATGAGGCTGAGCAGGGCAACAGCACCCTGGGCCTGGCCCCTGAAACCATTCTTTCCTCTTAGGCCTCTGAGCCTGTGATCAGAGGGGCTGTCCCAAAGACTTTTGAAAGGCCGTTGAGGTCTTTTTCTTATTGTCTTGGATGTTAGCACTTGGCTCCCTTTTAGTCATGCTATTCACTTTAGCAAATTGCTCCACAGGCCACTTGAATTCCTTCTCTGAAAATGTTCTTTTCCTTTCTACCACATGAGTAGTCTGCAAATTTTCCAAACCCTTATGCTCTGCTTTCCTTTTAAATATAAGTTTCAAGTTTGTCATGTCTTTGCTCCCATATCTGATCATAGACTGTTAGAAGCAGCTAGACCACTCAGGAACTCTGCTACTTAGAAATTTCTTCTGCCACATACCCTAAGTTATCACTCTTAAGTTCAACCTTCCACAGATCTCTAAGGCATGAACATGAATGCAGCCAAATTATTTGCTGTGGTGTGCACAGGTTACCTTTACTCCAGTTTTCAACAACTTTTTAATTTCAGTTTGATACTTCCTTAGCCTAGTCTTCACTGTCCATATTTCTATCAGCATTTTGGTCAAAACCATTTAATTAGTCTCTAAGAAGTTCCAAACTTTCCCTCATCTTCCTGTGTTCTGAGCTCCCTCTGCCCAAATTCCTCCAACCCCTGCCCATTACTCAGTTCCAAAGTTACTTCTATATTTTCAGGTATTTTTATAACAAAACCCCACTCCTTGGTGCCAATTTTCTGTATTAGTCCATGCTTGTGTCACTGTAAAGGAATACCTAAGGCTGGGTAATTTATAAAGAAAAGAGGTTTAATTGGCTCATGATTCTGCAGGCTGTACTAGAAGCATGGCAATGGCATCTGTTTCTAGTGAGGGCCTCGGGAAGCTTACAATCATGGCAGAAGGCAACAAGGAGCGAGCATGCCACATGGTGAGAGTGAGAGCAAGAGAGAAAGGAGGGGAGGTTCCAGACTCTTAAATAACCAGATCTCACATAACTGAGTAAGAAGTCACTTACACCAAGGGGATGGAGCTAAACCATTCATGATAGATCTGCCCCCATGATCCAATCACCTCCCACCAGGCCCCACCTCCAACATTGGGAATCACATTTCAACATGAGATTTGGAGGAACAAATACATCCAAATGACATCACCATGTTACCACCATATCACTTTGATTTTTAGGATCACTGAGTACCTACTATGTGGCAAGCATTGTGTTGCATACCAGATATTTAGAGGTGTTAGCAGCCTTATAGCAGAAGCATCTAAGAAACAAATGATGCTAGCACAGGAGCCCTTCCTAGGGATGTTTGTGTGTAAATTGGGAGAGAGGAAGGCAGGGCAGGGAACCACAGCTTACTTCCTTACTTCTCAGCAGGAAAGTTCACGGAGTATTTGGCCAGTTGATTAAAACTGTTGGTATATAAACCTCAGAGAGGTGAATTATGAGAAGAAGAGTTTAGGACTTGGGGGCTTGGAGACTTGACTCAATTTCTTTAGATTAATAACATTCTAGGCAGGCAGATAGAATTACTGACAGTTTGGGGCTGTAAGAATCCTTAGAGAGACTCCATCCAACCCTTTCATTTTACAAAGGAAGGTTGGTAGTAGCAGAGCTACTCCAATTTAGTCCTGATTCCAGGTTTAGTCCTAGTTCAAAGGAATTCCAGACTAAGACACCTGTCAACACAGGGAACTGATATTTATTACATACCTACCTTGAGCAGCATGGTACTGCCTACTTGATACATGTTATTTAATCTAATCTTCACAGCAGCCATATGAGGTAGGCTATGCCCATATTAAATTTGAACAAACTAATATTTAAGTGTTTAAATAATTTGTCTAAGGTCAATAACTGAACAGATATAAAAGAGTTTGACCTCTAAGTTCATGACCCTTGGGTTTTGCCCATAATTTGAGCCCTGCTGGTTGAGATGAGAGCAGCGCATTCCTACACTGGTGAACAGAGGTAAAAATAACCATTTCATATTTAATCATTAAACATATTGACATGATGCATAATAAAAGAAACATGGTCATGGCGCTGTATAAGCAGAGCTCTTTGATCTGCCTCTCCACTCTCCTGTGGCCACACTGGGTGAAGGTCTGTGTGCTGCTAGACCATCCTTCTTAATTAGAAAGGACCCCAGGAGACTTCGCCTAGCCCCAAGCTATCCTGGGCAAAATAAATAGGAAACAGAAAAGAGAGAGAGGAGAGATAAATTCTTACTGACTTTAAAAGATTTATACTGACAATATCCCAAGGAGCTTATGAAATGTATTTTTTCCCTTATTTTTGGTAGAGGAAAGCTGCCGATGAAGAGATAGCTCTCAACTATAGAGTTTCACTGACAGTGAAAATACTTTAAGCTCAGTTGCTTATTGATAGGTTGCAGAAAATAAGGTTCATATAAACATCATCTCACATATTAGAGCTGGAAAAATAATCTATCTTTCAGTCAGCTTTGAAAGAGTTCCATTATTGAGGTGCCAAATTACGGGGACAGAATTCACATGCATGGCCACACCCAAGGGTGGAGAGGATCAGTGACACATGAAGTGTCCCTGGTCCCAATACCCCAACACCTTCAGCTGGATTTTTTTTAGCTTCTCGTGCGTGTGCACATGTGCATAAGTATAATCTTCCTGAGAAGAAGGGGGATACCTTCTTTATTTTGCCCCCATTCTTCCCTTCAGTAACTTAAAAATCTCCTGGTTTCTACTCAACATTCTGCCAACTTGAGAACATCAGAGAATGGTCTCAGACCAGGGCACAGTTGCTGCTGCTCCCTTATGTGTAAATTATTATCGGACATGGGACTGGCTTCATCCTAACCCCAGGCCATACCCCCAAAGAGTCTGGAGCAAGACTCTGTCCCCAAAGATACTTCCAGGGTCCTCATGTGCTCTGCACAGATACACACTACCCTAGTACTGGAAACCCCAGTCATCCACCTTCCATATATTGCCTATGCTTACAACAGTAACATAGCAAACACTTCAAATTTGTATTTAGTCACATTCTTGCCCTTGTGTGGACTTGTGGTGCAAGATGAGGTTGGGTCAATATTAATTCCCTCTTGCCCCCACCATAACAGATCAGTTCTCCTGCAGCACCACTCTGATGGTGCCATTCTCCTGCTCGAAATATCTGGCTCTCTATTATCCACAAAATAAAGCTGGAAATCTTCAGCCAGGAAGCAATGCTCTCTATGGTCTGGTTATACCACCTATCACCCTAGCCTTCCTTATTTCTCAGTTTTCTCTTCAGTGTCCTACTCTGCAGCCAAACATCTTCTACCTTTGTCCTTATTCCTCTTCCCTTCAACTTCTGCACAGTCCATTCTGCCAGTATCTTTGTTTTTCTCTCCCTGTAAGACCTGGCTCAAGGGTCTTCCTCTTTATGGATCTTCCCACCTGGACCTCCTGTCTCCTCCCTCCTGAAGCCTCCCAACATGTTTTGCCTGGATGCGTGTCTGACTTTATGACCTCTGTTAGTGCTGATAGTTCTTGCAGACATCTCTTCACCCCGCCAGACCTGGAGTTCCTTGAAGGCCACAACTGTGTCTGTCACATCGTCTCCTCAGTGCAAAGCCAGTCAGTGCTTGGATGTTTGCTCAAAATAGGCATCCGTTAAATGGAATCTGAGGGCAGAAAGGAGTAAGGAAGGGACCGAATAAATGGATTGGGTCTGGCCCATGCACCCCTCATTCACCTTCCTGCCCCTCTGACTTCCAAAGTTGTACATTCTGGCCACAAGGTACCTTGGCCATGTTTCAGGCTGAAGTACACGGTGGGCCAGTGAAAAAGATAGAAGAGTACTGCTTAGGAGTCCAGAAATCTGGAGTCTGGTCTTAATCTTCAAACTAAGACTTTGGACAAGTCATTTCCCTATCTGGATCTCCAGTCTGCTTCTCTAGGAAAGCAAGGCGACTGAATTAGATGATCTTCCCAATTCTTTGTCTTTGGTTCTAATCCCTTTTCTTTTCCTCTGTGCCCAGACAAGAACATTTCCTCCACTCAAAATACTGTAATAATGTAGATTATTTACTGATGGTTGTAGAGCACTTCTCATGACCATACGCCATGCTGAAACTTCCCAGCAGGTACAGAGGGTTCACGTTCTCGATCCAGCTCAGACACAGTCTTGTGCTTCATCCTGATTTAAACCAGAAGTCGCTTTTACTTACTTTAAGAAAGTTGGAAATCTCCAATTCCTGGAAGAACACCTTCCTTTGGAATAATGCTTTGCCTTGGTAGGGATCCCTCTCTTTTATCTGCACCATTGCTTATTGCAGGCTGCTAGTTTATTTGCCTATTTGGGAAATTGGGTTATCTGCAGAAGGAGACCTTGGAAGTGCCAGGAGTAGTTTAAGAAGACTGAGTACTCCTTAGCTGCTTCCCACTGTGGAAGTCAGGGATCTTGTTGAAATAGATTTCTACTGCAAAAGCAGCAGCATCTAATGGCCCAAAACTTCATTGCAGAAGTGCAGCAAGTAAAATTAATGTATCAGAGGGAATGCCTGGAACAATACAATGGTGGTGTGCTTTTACACTGACAGTAATCCCCTTGAATGTAGGTTTCTTGCAGGTCATTTGGCCTGTGCTACTGGAATCAGGATTGGCTTGCTCCAGAGGGAAACTCTGCCACAGGCATAACACCAGGGGGGATTTGTAGGGCTTTTTCTGGGGAGAGTTGCAAGTTCACATGACTCATAGGCTCAAGAGCTGAAATGAACCTTAAGAGATTATTGAGTTCAGCCAACCCTCCCACCCCATTTTACAAGGGAGGGAACTGAAACCTAGGAAAGTTAATGCTTTTCCCAAGATCATTCAACTAGTAAGGGAAGGAACAAGAGTCTTTTGAAATGGATGTTTTTGTTCCTGTTTTGCAGATGAGAAATCTAAGGCTCTAGGACACAGAAGTAGGAAGTAGGGGAGCTAAGGTTAGAACCTTGGTCTGCCTGACTATAAGGCCCATGTGCCCAGTCACTGTCCACCTGCATCAGGCTATACTATTTACAAAGAAAATCTAAGAGCGGAGGAAGAAGGCTGGGTGCATGCAGAGAAGGAGATAATGGCCTCCAGTATCTCTGATTTTGATGCTATTTGTCTCTAAGTCTTGCCACAGAGCTACTGCTGGTCTTACCTGAACACATCTACAGATTCATTTTCCCTGTCTCTTTCCAGGCTCCTTTCTCCTCCTCAACACCTCAGCTGACTCCAAGCACACCATCCTGAGTCCGTGGATGAGGAGCAGCAGTGAGCACTGTACGCTGGCCGTCTCAGTGCACAGGCACCTGCAGCCCTCTGGAAGGTACATTGCCCAGCTGCTGCCCCACAACGAGGCTGCAAGAGAGATCCTTCTGATGCCCACCCCAGGGAAGCATGGGTAAGTACTTCTCCACGTCCAAAATTGATTTTATACAAGGTGATTTGGCTTTTGGCTACACATTTCCAAAGTCTGTGACATCTACTTACAAACTCATGATTGTCATTGAATCGGTAGGTCCAGGTTGAGCAATTGGTACTAATATCCCTTAGGTGGTGTCTTGGGTACTGACCTGTGGGTCCCTCTGACTGCCCTGGCTAGTGGCCCTTCCAGAAGCCAGAGGACCAGCTGCCAGAGTGGGCATTTCATGAGTGGGTATTAAAGATGTTCATTTCCCAAAGTTCAGATGGAGCCAAGAAGAAAACAGCCAAAGAAATGTTAAAAGGCCAGAATGAAAGTAATTTAATATGGTAGAAACTGGGTTTTACCAGCAGAAGCTGGGCAGAAAGGGAAAGGACAAAATATTTTGGCCATCCAAGCAGGTTCTACGGGAATTTGGTACCCCAGAGCAGGATTAGTCATGGATACTACACCAGTGTAATTCAGTAGAGATTGGAACAGAGCTTTGTGCTACAACCACCAAGGCATATGCCAGTGGAAACCTTTAAGCTTTCTGGAGATACTTACTTGCTTACTCAGTGATTCATCAGGGCTCTACAAGTCATGACATTGGAAAGCAAAGTTAAACTAGGGCACCTCTGTGCCTGGCTTTTGTTTTTTCATTCCATAAGTATAAATACCATCCTATGATCTCAGCACTGAGGGACCCCAGATCTGATTACTTTAGCAACAAGGATCCTTCTTTGTGACTTGTTTACAGGAGAAAATTCCCAAATGTCTAGCTGTGCTTAGACTTGGCTTCCTTCTAAGAGAATATCTTTTCAGAAGGGTCCCAGCTGGACGATGACTGCTACCCATCCTCCATCCCCATGGTGTGCAGGGGAGAGATCCTGTCTGTTGCTTTGGCAGTAAGGCTGAATGGCCTCCTTTGTAATTTATTGAAAGTCTTCTCCCCACTCCCCGCCATTAACCCATCTGTATTTAGTTGCACTTAGAAGGACTACAAGCTGCTGCAATCTCATCAGGAATGAAATCTTGGCATCAAAAAGAATGCTCTCCACATTCCTAAACTCATATCCATCTTCCTGCCTCTGAAATACCTCTTTGGGCTGGCTGAGAAGGTCCCAGCTACCAAGGACTCTTGCTCTATTCACCAGATATCAGTGTGGGATAGCAGGTGTCTGGACTGCCCCGTTTGGGACCAGCTGTCCTCTGGCGCCAAGCCTCCCTCCAGCACGGCTTCTCTTTCCAGTAAGGAGCCTGGATGGGAAGGCCTCTTATCTGAGAGCAGGGCTATGTGCCATCCTGTAGGTATTTGCCCAGCCTCATATTCTGAGAGTTGCATATTCTGACTTACCACTCTCAACATTCCTTCCTTCCCCACCAGGCCTGGCAGAGACGAGAGATTGTTGCTTGAGGCTGCTGAGCCCTCAGGCATCAGTCCCTTGTGATGCTGGTGGAGGGTGGGGGGATTCACAGATGTGGCTGGGAGAGGTGGAGTTGGAGTCTGAGAATACCCACGAGTGTGAGAAAAGGTGCCAGAGGGGTTTCAGCCCTTCTTGTGTGGCCTGGCCTGTTTCCCTGTGTAGCATAGTCAGGAACATAACTCCTCGGGTGTGACTGGCCATAGGGCCTTGCAAAGTTTTTCCCTCTTTACCTTTTTATGCTCATAACTACCAAGTAAATTCTCATTTAAAGGAGGAGAAAATGAGGCAGAGAGAGGAAATAGGAAGTGACGTGGTCCAAACTGGACTCTTTCCAGGAAACCTAAAGCCTCTTAGGGAGAAAGGGTGGAGTTGGGAAAGAGAAAGGGAAATATGAAAGAATCTTGCAAAAAAATCAAAAAGAGAGAGTGATTATTTTGATTATTTGACCTTTCAAGACAAGTGAGCCCTGGGGCATGCGATGTCAGTGCCTTCAAGGGCAGCCTTCCCTCCATATGGTGCCATGGCCACCTACCTCAAGGTCCACCTGGCCACCCAACTTACCCTCTTCCCAAGGCAATGCCTCTATCACCAGAGGAGCTGCTCTGTCATCTGGAGGGTGTGAGTTGAGCAGGACAGAGGAATTGGGACTGAGCTGAGGCAAATTCAGTGACTTGATGGCTTTGTCTGGGGCTGCCTACATATACAGGGACTTAATCTTAGACCCAAGCTTCATGCATCTCAGGTACAGCGATGTTTTCCCCTGGCCCTGGCAGAGCCATGGAATTTATGGAGTTTAGTGAAGAGCAGGAGTGATTCCAGATTTAAATTACAGATGCCTGGGCCAGCCTCCTCACCTCCCCTGAGATCAGTGTGGTGAGGGTAGAAGGTGGCAGCAGAAAGGACAATCAATAGACCATCCACTGCAGCGCAGAGCTACTCTCGTGGGTGCCTTGGCCAGCTGCAAGGAACAGGGCATTTGCCTAGCAAATCAAAACTTGCCCAGCTTTGCACTGTTGAGAGTTTGGGATCACAAAGAATGGAGATTTGCTTGCTCTCTGATTATGGGGTCACTGCTAGTCTCAAGAATCTTTGGATTTGCAATACTCAGCAGTTTGCCATGCTGAAAGCTCACTCCGTTTAATGTCAGAGATGACCTCACTAGCATAGCGCTCAGAGCAGTGAGGGGGACACAGTGATATCCTGGTGATGTCGAATGTGATGATTACGAACGGGGCTGGCTTCCTCTCATAACAGGAGATGGTGGTTTGGGGACCACTATTTGGAAAACAACATTCCGTGTTTGTAGTAATGAGGGAGGAAGTTGTAATAATAAAGTCGGCTGGGGAGAGCCTGACTCAGAGGAGTGGGCTGAGGAATGACAAGTCAGACGCCACCAAGTTCCCCGGAAACCACTGAGTCGTGAGCAGGCAGTGCCGGCTGTCGTGCATCAGAGGGGCGGGAGCAGCAGGCTGGTTGGAAGCACCCGGAGGCAGGAGGTAGGGGAAAGGCAGTTGGAGAAGCACAGCAGCTGCTCCCTTCCTAGTCGCCTGGAGAGCAGCGGAGTATATGAGGTCTAATGAATCACAGAGCATGAGTGGCCACGTTGGCCAAGGCTGCTTGGCTTTGCCCAGAGTCTCGCAGGGGACAGACAGGTGAGTGCCCAGCCTGCTCATGTGCCCAGCCAGAATGACCAGAGAATCAAGGAAGCAGAGAAATAGGGGCTGTCAAACAGCCTAGGCCCAGCTGGTCACAGTCACGTAGGCATAGGACATCTTAGCTAGAAATTAGTGGCCACAAAGTCCCCATGAACTGAATGAATATGATAATACCTATGTAAAATGGTGAGTTGTGAAATGGCATATGGAAAATGGCTCACACGGTGCCTGGCTATAGTTGGCACTAATAAATGCTAGGTCCTTTTTGGTTCAAACATTCCTCTCACCATCATGGATTCAGTGCCTCTTGTGTAGTAGGTGCCAAAGACGACACAGCCGAAGACAACAAGGTCATAGCTTTCAAGGAACATCCAGTCCAGTAAGGAAGACACAAGCAGAATAGCAACAGCACGTGCTTGTGTGAATGTTTTAAAATTGAGGCTCATATTATTAAGAGGCTGAGCTAAGATCGCTAATGGCAGATTCAGCAGAAGCAGCCGGCTAGGGAGCCATCCACTGCACCACACTGCCGTTCTGATGTGTCTTAGAAAGATCGATCCAGCAGCAATTGTCTATGTAAAATTGGTGTTCTCCTGGATGCAGGAATGCAAGCTTGAGGGTGGGTGGCATGTCAGGCTATAGGAGACACTCTCCAGGGCTCCTGCCCAGAAGGCCACCTCCAGTCTTGTTTCCTCTCCAAGCACATGGCTTTCTCCTACAGCCGCGGGTATCTGGGGACTTTATTATGTGTGACCAGAACTACACAGTGTGTGGAGGGAAGAATTGGGCCCCGAGGGAATAGAAGTTGCCAATCATTTGAATTACTAATACTTGAAAAGATATTTTAAACCGAAAGTCATTGGGGAAACTCAGGCTTGAGCCAAGATAAGCTGTCAGGGCATTTTAAAGCACAAATAAGACTCAGTCCAGAGTGTGGTGGTGAACTGAAATTCTCAGCACAAAGCCTTGCCTTTCTGCAGGACCTCAACCCCTAGACCCGGAAGATACTTGAGTCTAATCTCCTCCCCTTTCCATGTTGGTTTCCTGATGGGGAACGTGAAGCCCAGGGGGGTGATGATGTGGTGTGATGTGATGAAGGTCAAACTGCAGGCGCAGACCCGGCACAATGGCTCACACCCCTAATCCCAGCACTTTGGGAGGCCAAGGTGGGAGGATCACTTGGGGCCAGAGTTCAAGACCAGCCTGGGCAACATAGTGAGATCCCCAACCTCTACAAAAAAAATATATTTTTAGTTAGCCAGGCATGATGCGACATGCCTGTAATCCCAGCTACTCATGAGGCTGAGGCAGGAGGCTTGCTTTAGCCCAAGAGGTTGAGGCTGCAGTAAACTATGATCATGCCATTGTACTCCAGCCTGGGTGACAGAGCAAGACCCTGTCTCAAAAAAACAAACTAACAAACACACAAAACTGCAGGCTCATGGCAAAGCCAGGACTCATCTCCACAGTGGCACCCTGGAAGGGTCTGTTTCCCAGCTGCCCAGCTGCATCAGTAAACCCTCAAACTCACTGCCCTTAGATTAAAATCTGCAGCCACCCTCCCCAAGTGAAGAAAAATTTGCATTCACACTGGGTACCCATACAGCTGCAGCACTTACTTAAGGCAATCAGTTCCGACCAAAGATCCCAGCTTTAAAACTAGTAACAATCCTAATAGGAAATGTGCCAAGGTAATTTAACTCAAAGAGATATTGATTTGTGGCCATCAGGAGGTGCGGTTTCAGTCCTGATTCCGCCGCTAATTTGCGGCATGGTTATGGACAACCACAGCATTGCCCTGCTGTAGCTTCTTACCTTCTAAAGTGGAGGTTCTGACTGCCCTCTGCTCCCCTCTTCTGTCCCAGCAATGCCAGCGACCGATCCTCAGATGCCATCCAGGACTAGGGCAGCAGGAAGTAATTCTCCCCACCCCAGACTCCTGCTCCCTGGACAAAGAGGGACCTCCCTTCTGGCCCACTGAAACCTTCACCACTAAGTCACAGAACCTCAAACGTTCCTGTCAGTAGACAGGCTGAGCGAGAGATGGTCTCAGGGCAGGGCACCTATGGAAAGATGCCACCAGGCATTTGCTTCTGAAAAGGGACCTGATTGCTTTTCCCAGGCTGCTCTGGGTTGAACTTCAGTCAGCCCAGGGCAAAGTGGGAAGTCTTGACAGCTGGGGAAATCAGAGCCTGTGGCATTTAGCCTCCACGGTCAAAAGTTCTCCTCGAATCTTGCCTGCATGATAAACGAGATCAGAAATAAAAAAGGTGATCATTTATTGAAATTGATGCCCTCAAGTGGCAGTGTCACAATGATTTAATTTCAGGCCCAGCTTTTTCTCACTTTCAAAGTCATTCATAGAGTCAGCTTCTCTCTTTTCCCCCATGGTCTGAATAACACACTAATAAATATATAATAAGGCCTTTAATGTCTAGGTGATTTACACTAAAAAGAGAGAGCCATTCAAAGGCTCCAAAGATAATTTTTAAAAGCCTTAAAACTCACACCCAGGCTTGTCAGGGGCATATTTCCCAGACACCTTGTTACAGGAACAATCGTGTAGCTCAGAGTTCTCTGAGCACACAGTGGGCAGGAGACGTGAGGTCTAAGTGTCCCTGGAGGAAATTCTTCACATACAATATGAGTTTGGACAAGTCTCAGAATCTCTATAAGCCTCATCTTTGTAAAATGGTAGTAATTGTGCCACTCACGGGGGTGTCGTGGGTTTAAATTAGATTAAGATGCAGAGGAGGTGCTAATAGTGCCTACCCCCTGCCTCCCAGGCCCAGGCTGTGTGTCTAAGGGACACCCTTCTCTCAGGCTGCTCAGGGTCATGGGAGAGTGGGCAGGAAGAGAGCCAGGGTTACAGATTTCACACCCCTGCTTCTCAGAGTAACCACTTGTGTTCTTCAAAATGGATCCCAAAGTACCAGTCCCATTGAGTATGCCTGGATTTACCATATTTCTCCCCACTTTGAGTAGTAATATTGAAGCAACTACTAAAATGCTAGTCTTTAGATGAACTGGACCTTCGGCCATTAACATGGTAGGTCACAAGCTTTAGTAATACAAATCGGAGCCACACATTTTACAAAATTCATATAATTGAGTCTCATCTTGAGCCATTCTGATTTTACTTGTGTTGGAGTGGGCCATGAGCATATGTATTTTTAGGAAGCCCTGCAGGGATTCTGGGTGTGCACCAAAAGTTAAGAATCATGGCTCTAACATCTCAGCTTGAATTGGTTGATCACATAAACGGGTAGCTTTATATTACCATTTACTAAACACTAAGAAGAAAAGCAAAATAAAAGCTTAAAGACGTGGGAGGACTTGTGTTTAAGGTGGAGAGCCATTTTTCTCCCACTCATGATTGGACAGGCTAGTGATAAGGTTTCCACCCGTGGCCTAATCCTGCCTGTGCAGCCCATGAGCTGGGGTAGCTGGAGGGAATCCAAGGTCATAAATGTCTCTGGTCTCCACAGGTGGATATACTCTCAACACATCTATTATCCTCTCTCTAGAAGGACTATGGCTTCCAAAGCCACAGGGGAATGAGAATACAGATGGACTAGAGAAGCAAAACCTTTTAAAGCCAGAAGGAAGCTCCATCCCATTCTTCCATTTATCTATCCATCCATCCATTCATCTGCCATCCATCTATCCATCATCCATCCATCCATCCCTCCCATCCTCCCATCCACCTACCTATCCATCCATCCATCTACCATACCATCCATCCATTCATCCATCCATCCGTTCATCTACCATCCATTTACCCATCATCCATCCATCCATCTCATCCTCTTATCCACCCACCTATCCATCCATCCATCCATTCATCCATCTACCATCCATCTGTCCATCCTCCATCATCCATCCCATCCTCCCATCCATCCATCCATCCATCCATTGATCCATCCATCCATCCATCCATCCATCCATCCATCCATCCATCTATCATCCATTGATCCATCCATCCACCCATCCATCCATTCTCTTTGTACTTCACGTATTGACTCTCATCTAGGTCCCAGGTAAACAACAGAACCACAGCCCTCCTTTTTGTTCTCAAGAAGCAGAGACTATGTTGTTAAATATTCATGGTAAATTATCTGTACACTGCATATTCAGTTTGCCAAGTGAGTCAACATCTATCAACTCATTTCACCTTTACTATGATCTGTACCATAAGTATTATTCACCTCCTTTATAGATGAGTAAACCGAATCTCAGAGAGCTTCCATAATTTGCCTATAGTTATGGGTAACACAGGGGAACACAAATCTTCTGGGTCCATTTCTTTTCTTATGTTGTTTTCCCAAGACAGCCTTGCAGTTGAACCCTGGCATCATGCCTGGCTCTGAGAAAACTAAGAGCTGTCTTATCCAATCAGGAAAAGCTCTTCTCAAGAGGACCCCTCTGATATTTGGTCATCTAATTCTGGCCCACAGGTCTTGAAGATGGAGACTTTGGGTTGCACACCTTTTTATGCTAGCAATGTCTGGCACACTGCCTAGCAGATAGTAGGGGTTCTGTGTTAGATGGATGGATACCATATCAATTGAAGCTAGTTCTAGGATACAACTCTTTTAAAGCCTAAGCTCTGGGTCTAAAAATTAAAGCCCCGTTCAAGATCACAGAAGAGTCTCCAATCGATGGAAAGATGAAAAGTATTTTCTCCCTGCCCTCCACCCACACCCAGGGATAAATGTGTAACCCTCCCTGGGGCTCAGGAAGCAGCTGTCAAAATGCACCTCAACTGTGAAGGTTGCCATGAAGTACAAAGGACAATTCCTTTCCTGGCAGGTACAACTTTTACTCACGATTGCTTTCATTGATGGGCATCAAAAAAAAAAAAAAAAAAAAAGACCATCAGCTTCTGCCAGTTCTGACCTTCGAGATTTGACAGCTGAAGGCTTGTAGTGAGGCTCTTTTGAGCCGCTGCTTTTGCTTTCTCACTCTGCCCTGGATATTTGATGGATTGAACACCAGGACGATGAGAGAACTGTGAATACCTGTAACCCCGTGGCTTGTCAGAATGGCATCTTGGCCAATCCCATAATGATAAATATATATTGCATACAAAGAGAAGTCAAAATGCGTAGAAACAGATGCTTCTCATCTCAGAACTGTTTACTGAGCCTCACCGTTTCCCAGTGGGGAGGGAGATGGTAAAAATAGGTGCAGGAATTTTAGTGATAGAACACTGGTGTCAAGAAATTCACTCATAGTTCATGTATGCATTCTGTCAACAAATGTCTATGAGTCATGCTCAGTCCCAGGCACTGGCTGGACTCTGGAAGCTCATTCAGGCTCCAAGGAGCTCAGAACGAGGTTTGGAATTGGACGACAAGACACAGTTATGAGGCCATAATGGGTGCTGTGTGCTGGGTGCTATGGAAATGCTGGTGGCTGTCAGGCAAGCTGGCCCTGAGAAGAACACTTGAACTGGCTCTGCAGGGGTGAGGGGTGTCAGGTGGATGATGAGAGGAAGACATTCCACAAGCGCACGTGTGCGAAGGACAGCCTGAGGACACAGATCATGGACTGTGGCCATGTGATTCTCTTGGTTTCTTCCTCCCCGTCCTGCCCGGGGTTCCTTATCCTGGCTCTCGGAGTCCTCACTTTCATGTGTTTGTGGCCACCGGCTTATGTGGCAAGAAAACCCATCCCTCTCTACAAAAGCAGTCCTCAAACAGCAGAGCTTCATTCCTGGGTCCCACAATCACCACTACCTCTTCTTGTAGCAAATGTCCTGCTGCAAATGCCCGGAAGACCTCCCTCTGAATGCAGGCACTCCCCTTGCTTTCACTTTCTCTCTGGCAGTATCTTCTTCTCCACCGAAAACTCCAAGTACCTGTGTGGACAATCCGTGCATGCAACTATTTCTCACCCCAGCATGGGTGGGTTTCAGTGGATGAGCCAGGACTCCAGGATTGGCCTGTTGCCCCTTCACTCCTCATTTTGCAAGACGAGTAGCCATAGGGGGCGGGGGTTCTTCATGGATTGCCCTTAACCCCTTTTCCACTACAGAAATCCCTACACATGCAATGTCCCCTCCTCTGAAAAGCCCTTTTAGGGTTTCTCAAATAGCATTGACCATGCAGCCTTGTGACCATTCAGTTACCAGCTTGTCTCTCCCCACAGTCAGCAGGGACCCAGGGTCCTCTCCCTATTGGCTCCTAAGTGCCAACACATGAAAGATAGGGAGAGAATGAGGCTGCTGGCTGGGGGACCGGACAGGACCTGGCATCCCAGGTAGGAATTCACCTCCCTTCCTTCATCTCCTGTAATTTGTATGATAATGAGGAAGAGAAAGAGGAAGAGTCACTTGATACTTACGCTCTGGTGGCAGCATTGTTCTAAGTGCTTTGCAAGTGTCAGCTGATCTAATATTATATGTACCATCACTTGCTGAGGGAGGCACTAGCACTACCTCTTTTACAGTGGGGAAGCTGAGGCTCAGTGAGGTTAAGTAACCTGCCTAGAGTTGCACAGCTTATAAGGAGTAGACTGGATCTGAGCCCAGCTAATCCAGCTCCACTGTCCCTGCTCCCAATCATCACTCCATGGATGGTAACTACCCTATTACCAGCTGATAATCAAGGATGCATTCTTATTTATTTATCATTGTTAACCGTTATTTATTCTTTATAAATACCCAGCTGCATTTTTCTATGGTGTGTATACAATCCTTCCCGTCCACAATAAAGGGCAAAGTTGTAAGGCTTTGACGCACAGAAGAAGCCTGTTTTAGAGAGCAGGCAGTCCTGAGACTTACGTCTGGCACTGCCAAAGGTCATAGAGAGTCTATCCAGAAAGTCTGGCCTCAGTTCTCCTGTCTCCTGAAGCTCCATTCCAACCCGGTTGCCTTTACCTTCACAAACCAAGTCTGTGGTGAGGAGATGGAATTGGGTGATGGAATTGCCAGCTCTTTGAGCTGTAAGGAAACTGTCCAGGCAACTGGAACTGATGGCCCAAGTGTGAGGAAA
This sequence comes from Papio anubis, assembly GCF_008728515.1. Classification (NCBI taxonomy): domain Eukaryota; kingdom Metazoa; phylum Chordata; class Mammalia; order Primates; family Cercopithecidae; genus Papio; species Papio anubis. The sequence goes on along the minus strand of NC_044989.1, from coordinate 29,332,784 downwards.
CACCATGACCCGCTTAGTAGCCCAGTTCCCCTCTGCATTCATGCCCAGCCTCAAAGCAAACCTCCTTCTTTCTCATTACTTGGCCTGCTTCTAAGTTTGCCTTTTCCTCTTTGTTTTATTTAGAGAACCACACACATATGCCTGGCTAAACTCCTGGCTTTTACAGAAATGCATTCTCTTATGGTTCAGAGCCTTAGTTAAGAGCCATAGCAGCCTGGGGATTTTGAATTTAAAGGGGCTCACAAAGTCTACATATGGATTTGGTGCACTGTCTATTCCTGGGAGAATCTTACATCAGTAAACTCAGTGAATGAGTGTTCCCACTCCTTTCCAATGACTGATCGTGTTCCCCCTGCCAGTGGGGAAGTCTTGTGGTGGTAAGAAAAGGGAGGGTCCCTAGGAGAGGCCACTGAGACAGCAGGCTGAGCCCAGGGCATGAGACCTACCATTGCCAGCGGCTAAAGATGTTTCTTCAGATCACTCACCCAAGGGCACCAGGTTACCTGAGGATCTGGGACCTTGCTCCACCCTACAGGGCAACTTAGCTCAAATGACATACACATAATGGGAGTCTAAGGAAAGAGCTGTGGGCCATGCTGCTTTTTTCTTAGCCCCGCTATGTGATCCAGGCTTTCAGTTCACCAAAAGTAGTGTGAAGGAGAACCCACAGTCAGATTGGTGTTTTGCATTGTGCTGTTCATTCTGTGGAACGTTCCTTGCAGTCCTAGAATGATCATCTCAGTGACTTCTGGGCATTAGAAAGTCCCACATTGGAGCAAATGAAGACCCGGATGAGAGAACTGACAAGTGAATATCACGGGCTGTTAATCTTCAGCCTCAAATCCTTTAGGGGGTCCCTGTGAAACCCAGGATCAAGTGAGCTGTTTATTAGCATGGCACTCAAAGCCACCGATCAAGCCTCACCCCTCTTGAGCCTGGCTCACCCCATTTCTCTGGACCCATGATTCATTTGTATCAAACTACCCACAGTTGCCCCCCAGTGAAGCAAACCAGTTCAAGCCCTCTTGCCTTCCCTCACCTTCCCGACCATCAAGAACAATCCATCTTTTCCTCCAAGAAGGAATCTCCTACCGCCTTTTCCACAAAGTCTTTCTTGAGACTCCAGACCCTCTGTGAACAGAGCTGATTGCACCACCATTTGCTGCCTGTTGCACATCTCTATTAGTGTTCTCACAGCACTGGGCCACGTTTGTTCTTTTACATGTCTTCCTCACCAATCTGGTACCCCCAAAATAGGGATGGGCATTATTTATCACTGCAGCTGCAGTGCCTAGCACAGTACTTGACTCACAGTCAATAAATGCTTATGAAATGAACAAATTCCCAAATTAATTGGAGCAGAAACTCTTTGAAAACTTGAGACATGGTTTTAAGAATGCATCTAGAATGCTCTTGACCAAAATTCCATCTCTGTGCTTCATAACAACCCACTTCCTTCTGCCCAACCTCCAATAGAATGACTGTCTTCAGCCTGGGCTATCTCCATTTGTGGCCCTAACCATCCTACACTGCCGATCAAATGCTGGCCTATGTTAGTCTAGGAAATGAGATGGTTCCCGTGCTTGGTGATTGCTCTGTCTGTGTGTGCCTTTTAGTTCCTCCAATTTCCTGAGCTATTTCCTGCATATTTCCTGTTCTTCCAGTCAGGACTTCTACTTAGTAATTTTCCCCCAATTCCTCTTTCTCCTTAGTTTACTAGCCTTTACATCATCACTTAACCACACTGACTTCTGTTGAGTGTTTTATCTTTTCAGATAATCTAAGATGAATTCCAATTACATTCTGTCCAACTGTTCCCTAAAGATTCCCTCCATGATTTTGTTTCTCTGTCTTAGAGCTAAAATTTCTCTGTGACTGCATGAAATTCTAATCGGCACCCTTTTGGATGTTCACCTGTAGGCCTCAGAGTGATTTCCCTGTCTGGAGTCTTCCAGCCATTCTCGCAGTGACCTGGTCACCTGCCCTGGGAGCTTCCTAGTGACCATTGGCTCATCCTCTCAGTAGACCCAGATGACTTCCATTTCTAAAAAACCTCACTTGTCTAACAACTTTCTAGTTTAACTTCTGCCACCTTGTCTAACTTATGGACAATCTCCAGGGTTCTGGAAGCTGGTGGCAGCAAGTTACATTGTGTGTGGGATATGAGCCAGAAAATGTGGTTGTTGGCAAAGCCAGAAATCAGATGGAAATAAAAACTCCTGTATTTCATCATATGTCCAAGGTCCTTAGTCCTTGGCCTTCATCCATGACTGCCTCTCCAATTTCACATTCCTACATGACTGTTTATGGGTTAAAGGCATAATCTAGCTAGCAGAGCTTGAAAAATATTTCAATCATAGAATCATGAACCAGAAATGAACCTTCAAAGTAATTGAATTCAAATTGTTTATCCCCTACCCCAAACCAATGCAAGAGGCTCTTCCAAAGCCCACCTGGCTTTGACTTGCCTGGCTCCAGCAGGAGAATGCTCACCACCTTGCAAAACAGATCACCCCATCATAGAGCAGCTGTAGCTCCCAGGTAGAACTTGCTGGTGGCCCCTTGGCTTTGTAACCTTGGAAAGGTAATGACTGTCTCTAAAGAGTTATTCAGTATCTCCAAACCTCTTGTGTTTTATACACAAAATGGCAATAGTAATACCTGCTTACCTTGTAGGATCTTTGTGAAAATAATGCTTTTAACAATGAGAGCCAATGTGTATAGAGTACTTACCATGTTCTTAATACAAAGACATATGATTTCATTTAATACTACAATTTCCCTAAGAAGTAGTACTATGATAATGCATACAAAGGACCTAGAATCATATGAGTACCCAACACATGATCGTTCCTTCTCCTAATTCACCATGATCTGGCTGATCCTCTATTTGTCCTCTAGAGTCATACAGAGCAAGCTTACATTCTCCTAGCAAGGCAGTCTGTTTTCCCTTTGAGGATAGTTTTTATATCTCTTCTTCACTTGTTTTCCCAGGCTGTGATTTTAGTCTCTTCTACAGCATATTTGCCAGAGCCATATTGTTCAGAGGGATTCTTACAGCAAAGGGGTCCAGGAGACTTGTTCTTCAGCTATCTGGAACCTCCACCTGCTGATGCGGCTTAAGCCTGGCTAACCATTTCACTAGCTTTATTCTGCATTTGAACCCCAGCCACCTAAGTTGACACTATTAGGAACCATGAAAGCTGCTGCAGCATTTCACTAAAACCATTTCTTAGACTATTTGATTTTTTTTTTTTTCCAAATGGAGAATCCTCAAGTTTTTCTTGCAGGCAAAGAAGGCCTTTCTTGTTCGCTATTGACATTCCCAAAAATGTCTGATTCGGAAAGAAATTTAATTCTGGCCCCAGCTTTCACATCATCTTGCTTTGTTTGTCATCCCTGTAGCCTGCCAGCTTTGCCCCTTTGTTCTCCTAATTGCCAGAGACATTTTTATACTGAGTAAATTGCATCAGGCCCACTGCAAAATGAATCAATTTGGGAAGAGTATGAGCTGCGCTGTTGTCTTAAGTGTGCATTAACATTTAGATGCGTTATTTAAAATGGGCCTGGAGTTCGTGCCAGAGAGACCACCTCATGCCTATTCTGACTCATTCTCTGCTATTGGACTGCACAGAAGGGACCTGGGGAGCCCTACAGCCCACCACCAACCTTGTTTTATTCTCCATATCTCTAGGGAGGGCTTGAACTAGGTGAGAACTTCTAAGAGCTCAGATTTGGAAAGTAAATTTACAAACGGAGTTTGACTTGGTGATCTTAGAGTGAAATAAAGACAGGTGAAGGAGGAGACAAAGGGGAGGCGAGGTTCTCCTTCTCTGTCTATCACACACCATGCACACACATGACATCTAGCTTTAAATACAAATCATACAGCCAGAAGTCTTTGGAGGTAAAACAAAGCATACACAAAAGCACAAAGGACACCAGCCAACACTCTAGTTTAAAAATTAAGTGATGTTCTGGAACTGGTGAAAAAGCAAGGCTGCAATCCTGATAATCATGTGGTGATTTGATGAGATAATTCTTTTATTATCAGGAGAGTCAGATAATATCTCCATTAGTAGCAGGAGGTTTAAAAATTGGAGAGAGTGGCAACACCAGGACAATAGCCTGATTAATGCTTTTTCAATCACCTGGGCTCATGGCCTAAACTGGTAATGGACTCCATCCATCAAAAAATTATTCTATCTGGCATCCTGGTTTCTGAAGAAATCTGGACGTCCTCATAGAGGACTGGTTAAATGATTTAATGTGGATGAAAGCTCTTAGCACAGTGCCTCAGTAAAAGCTGCTTGAATCTATTCAGTCTATTTTAATATATGTTCAGAGATATAATGACCCACTAGATACACAAGAGAAATAAAATGACAGTGGTATAATGAAGATCTTGAAGCTCTGAGATGTACGATTATCAGCGATGTAAAAGTGGTACCTTCTGGGAGAGATTAACCTGGAACCCCCGTTCCTGAGGGTCACTTCTCTTTGTGCTACCCCTAAACCTCTCTGTATGTAACAGCCCCAGTCCCATGGAAACTGACTGACTGTGTGTATTTCTATCCATTTTTTCCACTACAGCCTCAACTTCATCAAAACATACACTGAACTTTCATTGTGGGGTCCTCAAAGTACAAAACAGTACCTGACACAGAAGAAGTATTCAATAAATTTTTGTTGACTGGGCAATATTTCCAAATTAAAAACTCAAAACTAATGTCATGCTGATGTGTGAGTGACAGTAGATGATGATAAGGATATCTGATGTATTTTGTGCCAGGCAGGCCTGAAACAGTAGCATCCCTGACCAGAGATAGAAAACAAGACATACTCACTGATAACCCAGCTCATTGCTGTCAAATAATAGCAGCTACCACGTGTATAGCACTTACTATATGCTGGACATTGTTCTAAATGCCTTTACCTATCTTTACCCATTTAATTTTCACAATAGGCTTGTGAGGTAACGTATTATTACCCTCATTTCACAAATGAGGAGACTGAACTTGCTCTGTCACAGAGCTAGTAATCAACAGAGTTGGGATCTGATCCCACAGAGAGCACTGCACTATACGATGTGACCCCTCCAGAAGAGATGTAGAGAGGTGGCTCCCCACTTTTCCTCTCCGCAGCAGGGGACTTCACAGTGGCCCTGGCAGGTGACATGCCAGGTGCACAGGGACAAGTAGCAGTGAGAAGAGACTGTCGCCCTGACATGTACCACATGAAACAGCATCTCCACCATCTACCCCTTGGACCCCCTTCGTTCAGCTACCGCTAGGACCTGGGAGGGAGGATCCTAGGCAAAGCCTCACCACATATGGTATCTGTATGGGAAAACTGAGAGCAGAACCATTGCAAGCCAGAAAGATGTTTCCTGCCGTGCCCTGTTTCAGGACAGGTGTGGGGACTAGGAGGCAGTGTCTGATCTATACTCCCACCAAACCCCAGCAGTGCACTTAGCAGAGGAGTTGTTTCATTCTATTCATAGGCAAAATTGGGTAATGAACTCATAAGAGGAGGGACATGTACATAATGTATTCTTAGGTAAACTGAGGCAAGATGAAGTTGACTAAGTCTGCATGCATTCTACTGCCGTGCAGGAGCTCGCTCTGAGCACAGACCCGACTCCAGCACTGTCACTGTCAGAGCCCTCACCCGGGTCACTGGACCCAGAACTCACCTTAGCCCACTCAGCCAAGCTTGAGCTGGCCTTCCACAGCTGTGTAAATAGGATTTCCAAAACCTCCAGAGGAAGAGTGAAAATATCTCCCTGTTTTCTAACTGGCTTATGAAAACATCTTCCTCTAATTGAACTTTCCCCTCTTGCCTGTGCCTTTTGATGCCTGTACTTAATTGTTTCTAAACAGGAAGCTAGTGTGGTAAGAATTTAGTTACATCTGCATCTTCCGTGCTGAAACTATTTTACCATATGCTTCTAAGGTTGGTTACAGGTTGATTTTGATGAGAGTAATGTAAGTCCCACCAGTTTTGCTATAATTGATAGGGAAAGAAAATTTTTTTATTGATTCCCAGTTCCAAAAGGAAATCTATACAAGTGTTTCCCACAACCACATGATCGCATTATGCCTCCCCCCATCCCCACCATCTTGGTGAGGTCTTACCCCATGGATCACCCCTACCCTTCCATCCCATCCAGGATTGCCCATCTCTTTGCTTTCATTCACTCATTCATCCATTCATTCATTAAATGCTTATTTCAATACGAATTCTATTATGTGCAGGGAAATTAGCTAGATGGTGAAAATAGAACTGGGGACAAGCAGAAACAGTTACTATCCTCAGGAAGCTCACATGCTAGAGAGTGAAATATATACTACATGACACTTATATGTATAATTATATCATTGCCATAATGATACATGACAGAGAAGTACAGGCTTCCAGAAGCTCTTACAAGCAGGGACCTGAGCCAGGCCAGGGGCTCAGGAGAGCCTTTCCCCAAGAGATGGCATTTGAACTCAAGTGTGAAAGAGGAGTAGAAATGACAAGTAGCAAGACCCTTTCTGGGAGTGGGAGCAGCATATGAAGGACCTGAAGGGAAAGAGGTAGGACATTTTTTAGGAAATCAGGGAAAACATGCATCTGAGCCTGAAAGAAAAGAGGAGACTGGCTGGAGAGAAGGCCAGGGGAAAGGACAGTCAGAGGACTGATCAGGAACATTTAGGATCATAATCCTTGTCTTCAAAGCCAAGGAAAGCTGATGTAGAGTTTAAGGATGGGACTGCAAGTCAGTTGGAAGTGGGGTAGGGATGGGTATGGGAACCCCAGACCTTTGCAGCACCACAAGGAAAGGGAGGATAGTCCTGAATAGAGTGGGGCATAGAGAGTAGTGAATGACTTGCAGATATATACAAGAGACAATGGGCAGGATTAGTGATGGGTTGGACAGGTGGGAGACTGAAGAAGATATTTTTAGCTTGACCAATTGGGTAGACAGAGCCATTCACCAAAACAGGCAAAAATGATAGAGGCACATGTGTGGAGAGAAAAGTACAAACTTCAGTTTTGAGATGTTGAGTTTTTTGAAACTTATAAACATCCAAGGGGAAATGCATGTAGACACAAGGGTCTGGAATTTGGAGGAAAGATGTGGACTGGAGGAAAAAAAAACAGGAGTTGTTGGCATGTTGGAGTGGCCTTCAAGCCCTGGGAGTGTATTAAAAAGTCTAGGAAATAAACTGATAATAAACTGTAGACCTAAACAAAATCTAAAGTTATTATAACATTTCTGGAATAAAACATAAGAGAAAATCATTGCAAATTTGGGTAAGAAAAGACTTCTTAGCATACAAAAAGCATAAACTATAAAACAAAATATTGATCAATAGGAATTTATCAAAATTCTAAACTTTTTCTCTTCAAAAGAGTCCATTTGAAAAATCAAAATGCAAGCCACAGTGTGGGAGAAAATATTAGCTATACATATATCTGAAAGGAACTTGTACCCACCCAATTAAGGGCAAAATATTTTAACAGACATTACACTAGAGAAGATATACAATGGCCATGAAACATGAAAAGATGCTCAACATCACTAGTCATTAGTAAAATTACAATTGCTAAAATTAGAAAGACTAACCATACCAAGTGTTGTCAAGGATATAAAGGAACTAGAACTTTCATATACTACTGGTGAGAATGTAACATGGTATAATCACTTTGGAAAACAATTGGAACATTTCTTTAAAAACTAGACATATGTCTACCATACAACCCAGCCATTCTACTCCCTGTCTGGGTATTTACTCAAGAGAATGAAAACACATGTCCTCACAAAACCTTATGCATCAAAATTAATAGCAGCATTATTTAAATAGTCTAAAACTGGACCCAAATGTGTATCAACAGGTGAATAGATAAATTGTGGTTTATCTATACTATGGAACACTATCCAACAATAAAAATAAATAAAATACTGATATATATGATAACATGGATGAATCTCAAAATCATTATGCTGAGAGAAAGAAGCCAAGCACAAAAACCACATAGTTTGTGCTTCCATTTATATATAATTCCAGAAAATGCAAACTAATCCACTAATCTCTAGTGACAGAGAGCAGGGCAGTGGTTGCCCAGGAAGCAGGGCAGGATTGACTGCAAAGGGACAAGGTAACTTTTCATAAGGGAGAGACAGGGTTGGAGATGATGGAAATGTTCTATATTTGGAATGTGGTTGTGGTTTCTTGGTGTAACAACTATTAAAACTCATCAACTTGTACACTTTAAATGGATACCATTTATTGCACATAAGTTATACCTCAATAAAGCTGACATTTTGTAAAAATACCTAGATAAAAGAGCTGAGAGTAAAATTAGTGAAAAGGAGATGAGAAAGTGATATATGCATGTACAGACAAGTACATTGAGTGTAAGGGTGAAGGGCTAGTGAGAGAGATGGTGGCAGAGTAGAGAGGCAGAGGATCAGAGCCCACTTATTTGACCTTATCTACCCTTCAGTCTGCCTTGCACAGTGCAGACACAGCTAGACAAAATGAGTGGTATTCCTGGGCACCTGATTCATGAATCACCTCCCTCATGAAGGCTTCTCAGAAAACATCAGCCCACTCTGTTCTCTTCTTCTCTCAACTCTGTAAAACTGACTAGACCACAAAATAAAACTCCAGTGTCCCATCAGGTAATGCCTGGAAGTTGTTAAACCGTACTCTGTTTCCTCAGTCTATAAACATCCAATACTCTCTTTGTTTGCAAATTGTTTTGTTTAGGTTTGGTTTCCCCAAAGAGACTGTTGTTTCACTATTAGTTATTGATTTCTTTTTTTGCTGCAAATATATTACAATTATTGTACACAATAAATACTTATAGCAGCATATGAAGTAAATATTATTAACTTCCATTTACAGCAAACCAAACTAAGGCTCAAGAAAATTAAGCAACTTCCCAAAAAAGAACTGAGCCTATTCATAACCATTGTAGAAACAAGCTTCTTCTATTTCTGGGCCACGTTTTATGCTTAGTTTGCCCACCATTGCAAGATGCTAAACAAATATTGGCTTATTCATTGATTAATTCCTTCAACTAATATTTTTATGATTTAAAATAGCAACCATCTGCCACTAGGGACTCTTAAGGGGCCTTAAGAATGCCAATTGCTAGGGACATTTCATACTTGCCAGAGCAGATGAAGGAATTAAAGAAGCCACAGGTTTTGTGTCACTGCCTGGGTGGGAGGAGAGAAAAGGAGTAAGCTTCCTCCTCTCTGCTTACCCAGCAGCCTTTCTACTTCTAGGATTTCTTCTCCTTCCCTGTGAGAGAAGCCACAAGAGTGTCAGGGATTGTGGCCACCTCCACTGGCCACCTTGGCCCAAAACCAGTGTTGAAGCTTCCTTTACACCCATGACCCCATAGGCAATCCTGGACTAGGGAGTGGGGACTAAAGCCACTGAGTGGTCATTCTTCTGATTACAAAGTGCCGAGTCCCAAACCTGAACCACAAACAGATCACAACTGCTAAACCTAAAAACTACCTTTCAAATTGCCTTGTAAATAAAGCCCCCTCCCTGGCTCTCTTTCTCTTTTTAAATGCCTCTCCCTAAGCCTACCTTTATTCTTTCTGGCTCTCCAATGTCCCCAAAGTCTGCACTATAATTGCATATCTAAAAGGTTATTTTGGTTGTTGTAAAAGGCATTCTATTAGAAATAAACTGGAACAAAGGAAGAGAGACATGTTAAGAAATGTAGATTCCAATTTATGTGTCCTTGATTTTTGCATAATTTAGGATGAGTCATGGTTCTTTGATGAATCAGTTGGGGGAGGAGGTAAGGATTCATTCATGAATAAAAGTATAAAAGTTCCTAGGATTCATGAGGACTCAGAGTGAGATAGTTGCCTGGAAGGTAGAAAGGCTCTTTTCTTCCAGATTTCAGACTTAATATTCACTGAAAAGCATGAGAGAAGGAGGGACTGAAAGGGATTGTACAAGCCAGTACAGAAAGCTTTCGCTGATCTAATTTACTCTTAAAACAGCCTTCTCCATGGTTGAAGGAACCCCTGTTCTCCTTAAACCTTTCTATCTCAGCTACATTTTTGAAAAATAAGCTTCTTTTAATCTGTCAGGGGAAACCAGGGATGTGTTAAAGATGCTTCCACGAGAGATGAAGCCAAAATCAGTAATGCTGGGAAAGGTCAAAGCCAGAATTGTTATTTAAATGTTGAGTGTCCACAAATTTACTACAAGTTGCTTATAAACATTTACAATATTGACTTTCTTTTCCCTCTAGAAGTATCCATGACAAAAAGCTTCCACACATGACCATGGGCACCTGGTCTTCTCATAGCAGGGCGTACATATCCCTGTTCCCCTCTGTCCACGGATGGGAATACCTGCACACACTACTCACATCCGTTTCTTTTCCCCTTTCTATTAAAATAAAAATACACACTGAATTAGAATCACCAAGAAAAGAGCCTGGGCATCTCTTTAATAATGCACACCCAGACGATGTCCACGACTGGGCACGCTTGGGAGACACTGAATGAGATGGCTTAAGCAGAGCTTCTCAGCATTTGTTGTGCCTGTGAATCACCTGGGGATCTAATAAAATGCAGATTCTGATTCAGTAGGTCAGGGATGGGCTGGAAGTCTGCATTTCTAACAAGCTGATGCCTATGCTGCTCTGAATAGACCACTTTCAGTAGCAGGAGTTGGAAAGGAAATGCACTGGGTGTCCGTATGCAGATGTTAACTGAAGCTGGAGGCCAGAACAGTTTCACAGGGACCACGTGAACTTTCTGCTTTCCTTGAACATCAGATCAGTGACAGCAGAAAAACTTCTTGAGAAAGCCAGCCAGACCCTGTAGGGTGGCAGTTTCTCAGTGCACTCCCCAAGTTCTAGATCAGACCCTCAATTTGGTGGGACCAAACATGCTCAGGGCTCAAGCTAACCACACTCACACAAGACATGTAAGTCATGAGTAGGATTTTGAAATGTCCAATAAAACATACAGCGATTGGTGTGAATTCACTCCTTGACCAATCAGTGCATTATCTGACTGCAGGCAGAGCCACCTGGGGGGCCAAGTTAACTGATTGTAATCAGCAGGTGGTTTGGTGAACAGGCCTTCAGATGCATCAGCTGATTGACTTCATGGCCTCACTCTGTGTACCATGAGGGACATCTTAAGTCAGGACTCAGTCAGCTTGTCCTGCCTTTCCTGCTCCTATTCTAGGAAGTTCTTGCTTCTCTAGATGTGTTTGTGTTCAACTCATTACTGCATCCTAAGCCTCAGGTGCTATCCTGAGCACAGAGGCCACAGAAATGTTAATTTTAGTCAAGCCCTGCTCCTCCTGATTTGGGCCTGGAAGTCGTTTCTGCCTCTTAGTTTTTTTCCATTTTTAATTATTTAACAGTGGTAAAATACACATAAAATTTACCATCTTAATCATTTTTAAATGTACAGTTCAATAGTGTTAAAGTACATTCACATTGCTTTGCAACTATCACCACCATCTATCTCTAGAACCTTTTCATCATCCCAAACTGAAACTGTGTCCCCGATAAAAATAGTTCCCCACTTCCCCCTACCTCCAACCCGAGGCACCCACCATTACACTTTCCGTCTATATGGGTTTGACTACTCTAGGTACCTCATAAAAGTGGAATTCAATGGTGTTTGTCCTTTTGTGACTGACATTTCATTTAGCATAATGTGCTCAAGGTTCATTCATACTGTAACAGGTGTCAGAATTTTCTTCCTTTTTTAATGTTGAATAATATTCTATTATATGTATGTACCACGTTTGGTTTATTCATTCATCTGTCAATGGAGACTTGAGTTGCTTTCAACATTTAACTATTGTGAATAATGCTGCTATAATCATGCTTGTGCAAATAACTCTTCAAGACCCTGTTTTCCCTTTTCTTGAATATATACCTAGAAGTGGAATTGCTGGATCCTATGGTAATTTGACTTTTAATTTTCTAAGGAGTTACCATGATGTTTCATAGTGGCTGCATCATTTTACATTCCCACCAGCAGTGCACAAGGATTCCAATGTCTCTACATCCTCACCGATATTTTCACCTCTTACTTTAAGCATCTTTCTCAGCTATAAGCTGGGTCATTCCCCAGTGTCCCACCCAAAACACTGTTTCAGTCTTCTTGCCCCCTCCAAATCCTGCTCAACTTCTAAAGCTAAGTCCCATATTTTTTAAAAAGTCCAAAGCATTATCCCCTGATGAGCTCGCCTTGTCTATACATGATCATGAGTGTCTCATTCTCTAATCACCTTCTATTACCCCACTAGAGGTCATATTCTATGCTCCTTGGCTTGATCTAGCAGTAAAAGCAATTGGTATTTGTTGTAGCTTGTTTGATAGAATAATATAAAGAAAAACAAGAACCATGCAGAATTGGAAAAAGGGATTAAATGCCCAAAGTTTGATCCCTGATCTGAGAACTCTGTACATGGACAAAGGAAATCGAGTCCTCCTGCCCCCAGAAAACTATCTCTGGCAGAGACTTACGTAGAGCCTCTGTACCCACCTAGTCAGCCATTCCTTCCCTGGCCACAGTTACCTAAAGTCCTAAAGTCCATCGGGTGAGGCGAGATGCCTCTCAGAAAAAAACTGGCTCTGGAAGCGCTGGCCGCAAATCTGCAGCAAACCTGAACTCATTAGTTGAGGGGATTTTGCTGTAGGATTCCATGTGGGTTTTATTACAGTATATGCAGCCACTTACATTATGTCAGGCCTGAGTTTTCTTCTCTATTCATTCACCCCATGAATGGGTGTTGCTGGCTGCTGAACCAAACTAAACTTACTTTTTTTTTTCAAGTAGTCTAGCTGCCTTAGATTATGGAAAGAGCTGAATGGTGCTGGTGTTGGCCTCTTAGAATGATGATTTCTCTGCCATTCCATGAATTCTCCGATGTGTGAGGTGGCCACTACAGTTCCTGGGCTGCCCTGCACCCATTTATTGGTATGAAGCAACTGCCTGAAGCCTACAGGCAGCATAAACAGGGCCTGGGACAACCAGGAGCCCAGTTCCAGTGTCCTTTCAACCTCTTCCACCCACAATGAGGTTTCAGTCATCTCAGGAGTGCCTGACCTAACATAGAGCTCCCCGGAAGCTCACCAGAACCTGGCGGAACCAGGAGTGCTAGCAGAAGGAGACATTCAGGACATCTAGTATGGCTTCCACCTGGCATTTGAAGCCCCTGCCAAGTACTTATCAGTCCACTTGAACTGCTCTTGTGACAGGAAGCTCACTGCCCCCAAAGGTAGTTCGATCATTTTGAGATAGCACATTCACTCAGGCGCCATTGATGACCCAAGAGTCTACACAGCAGCAGGTCCCTGGACTCCCTTCCCCTCCCCCAGAGGCATGCTGGGGGCTGTGTGGCTCCCAGGCCACCCATCAGAGTGTCCCACCCAGTAGAGAATTCACAGCCCTCCCATCTGAGAACCCAGAGCAAGCCAACTTCTCCACTGAGAGGCCTAAAGGCTATCAAGTTACTCTCAGGCCATCTTGCCTCCCTCACCCTGGTCCAATTACTAATGCCTCCCAGACAGGAGCTGCATTTTCCTTCATGATCCTAACCATGCTGGACCCTGGGGTGGCCACAGGCCATAAGTAGCCGGGGGTCTCTGCCCCACCTCTAGCCCTCATCCCTGCTTGCTGACTGTCACAGTCACCCTGGACTCACCCCATGCCTCCAGGCTCCTTGCCTCCCCACTCTACCCAGCTGTCAAAGTGGCCTTCTATTAGGATGGTGCAAAGGTAATTGTGGTTTTCCCATTGGAAGTAATGGCAAAAACCGCAATAATGTTTGCAACAACCTAATAAAATGCCAGCTTGACTGTGTTATTCTTCTGCTTAGCATCAGTCACTGGCTCCCTATCTGCTATGGGATCGAGTCTAGCCTTGCTGATGAGCCTCGAGGTCTCTCTCATTTCTCCCTTTTACTCCACCCCTCACTGCCTCTCCCATTGTTCAAGCATTACCCAAGGCTGTGATTCTTCCTCATCTCCTCTTCACCCCATATCCCCCATGAGAGCAAACCCTGTCAATTCCATCTCCAAAGTATACACTTACCCACTTGCCCCTCCCTCCCACCATCCTAGTCCAAGCCACCATAATCTCTCACCTGGTCACCTGATACAGCAGTACCTCCTGACCGGCCTTCCTGCCTCCACTTTTGTTCCCTTCTTTCTCTGCACAGCAGCCAGCATAATAAACATCAAAAATATAGATCAAATTATGCCAGCAAGCCACCTCACTATAAAACCTTTGCATGGCTTCCCACTGGCCTCAGAGTAAAATCTCGGCGTAAAGCTCTGTGTGACCTGGTTCTGCCCACCTCTCTGACCTTCTCTCACACACTGTCCCCTTCTCTCACACACTGGCTGTCCATCTGTTTCTCCTGGCCACCGGCCCTTTGTACTCACTGCTCCCTAGCATGGGACACCTTCCCTTGGCTCTATACTGTCACCTCCTCCCGCTCATCCTGTGGAGCTCAGCTGGAATACCACCACCTCAGGAATTCCCACTGTGAGCTGTGTTTTCCTCTGTCTCAGTGTTGTGTTTAGCTCCTTTTAGCACCACTAGCAACTGGTAATTAATTAATATATTGGTTCCTTGTTTATTGTCCAAATCACCTCACTATTAGGTTGGTGCAAAAGTAGTTGCAGTTTTTGCCACTGAAAGTAATGGTAAAAACCACAATTACTTTTGCATTGACCTATAGAAAGAAAGCTCCATGAGGGCAAGAACTTTATGTATCTCGTTATATCCACAGCAACGACAGCACTAAACACCATTCATGGCACTTAGTAGAAGCTCTATAAATTTTGTGAATTGAATGCCAAATAAATCCAGCCCCTGCTGCTTCACCAGTATTCCTTCTGCCACGCCTCACCCCGTGCCCACATCCCAGCCATGTTGACTGGGATTCCTGAAGATGCAGCTGTTTTAGGTCTCTGCCTTCGCTCATGTCCCCAGGCTGGGATTCTTAAGCCAGAGAACTCCTCTGGTGGAAATGTTACCTCCTCTGTAAAGCGTTTCTAGCTTCCCCAAGCAAAGTCAATCTCCCAGATCTCTATGTGCCCTGGTACATTGCCCATGCATTGTTCTTTCTCTTGGAAACTTGGTTGTAATGATGCTTTTTCATATCTGTATCCTCTGTGAGATTTGATTTCCCTGATGAAAGATATCATCTCCACCAACCTTCACTCACAATCAAATACAGAACCTGGAGCATGTTAGTTGTTCAACAAACATTTGTTGAAAAGATGAATGAATTAAGTGGAAGAGCACTCCCTGGATATAAATCCAACAGACCAGATCCCTAATCCCAGCTCCCTGGTAACCTGAGTGACCCACAATGCCACTTGTGTCTCAGTTTCTTCACCTGTAAAATGGGAATCATAATTCATCACCTATCTATTAAGTTAGTGTAAGACTAAAATAAAATAGTAAATACCAAAATAGTTGAAAAATATAAGTTCATTCATTTAAACAATATTTATTAAGTCCTTACTCAGTGCTGAGGCACTTGAGTTACAACTGTGAAGACATCATCCCTTGAAGAGTTCCATGTCTTCATATTAATATGTAATTACTAGTTAGTTGCCCACCCCCGCATAAAGACAATCTACTCTGAACTGTCTTGGTTCTTGGTCTGCAGCATCTTTGCATTAATCCTTTGCTTTTGGATTCACTGCATACCTGTTTACTCTAGTTTTACTGGAGGTCTCTGCGTGCATTCCAGCTGTAATCACGGCTGAATGATTCCCTCACCGATCCTGGTTCCACTTCAAGAAAACTGTCAGCAGTACACACAGCACCAAGCCCATCCATCTGTGTAAGAGATAATGTAATTCTAAGACAATATTTAACATTGTAGGATGAGGCATAAACTCAATATGCTTTCAGGCAGAGTAAAAAAAAAATATGTGCCCCATCTCATTAATCACAATAAGAATGAGGGATGGGGCAGATACCCAGGCCGGTGCTGTTCCTCCAAGTTAATCTGTCTTAATACCAAGCCCTTGATAAAAAGAATGCCTGTGTCATTGTTCTGCTTGTTTGATGGCAATTTACATTGGGGGAGCGCAAGATTTATGAAGTAACAAGAACCTCTGAGTAATAAAACCTTGAGTGATCCATGCTCTGTTTGGAAGTCACTTCTCCTGCAAATACTCTCTGGGGATGAAACTTCAAGAGAAGTTATACATTTACAAAACTGATCTTTTACAAGTGCTTATTGGGTTCATTCATTCATTCATTCAGCAAATCTTAACTAGGCATTAACTCTGTACAAAGCTCTGTTAGGGATTTGGGGACCACCAAAGAAGCCGGCAATGGTCTGTACACTCAAGGCACTCGCATTAGGGAAGTTGTGACTCAAATTCAGTACAAAGGGTGCTGCATGGACTGTATGCTTTGCAAAGGCAGGGATGATGCCTGTTTTATTCTCCAGCATGTACCTGTGCCTATTACAGGACCTGGCAAAGAAGAACTCATTAAAAATGTGTTAAATGATAAGTGTCCATCAAGAGATAAATGGATAAACAAAATGTGGTAGAATGGAATATTATCCAGCCTTGGAAAGGAAGGAAATTCTGACACCTGCTACAATGTGCGTAAAGCTTGAAGACATGCTAAGTGAAATAACCAGACACGTAAAGACAAATACACCATATGGACAGAAAGTAGAATGGTAACTACCCAGGGCTGGGGGTAGGAGGGAATGAGGAGTGACTGCTTAACTGGTAAGAAGTTTCAATTTTGCAAAATGAACAATGTTCTAGAGATGGATGGCAGTGATCATTGCCCCACAACGCAAATGAACTTTGTGCCACTAAACTATACGCTTTAAATGATTGAGATGGTACATTTTATGTTACGGGTATTTTACCACAATAAAAAAAAAATGTTTTCAAAAGGGCTAGCAAGAAATCCAGAGAGAGTTTGAGGCAAGGGATGAAATGGAGCTTTCCACAGAGATGAGGCCATTGAGGGGAACCTGTACTTTCCCTGGGAAGGAAGAAGAAGAGGGCATGGAGCAGTGCTAAGGACACCCCCTGGGCATCCTCCAAGGAATGGAGGCCACAGGAAGAGTGGTGAGAATTTGCAGGAGCAGCAAACCAGTAAGGACATGGAAATGAAGCGTCAGAGAGTTTCAAGGATGGTTGTTTCAAGGATGACAGCAGTGTGCAAAGGCCTTTGGCTTTGACAAGTAAGAGGTAACAGATGACCCCTGGTAGAGCATCTTCAGGGAATTGTCGGCGTGGAAGTGAGGCTCACAGGATGAATGCAAGTAAATGGGGAATAAGACATTGAGATTCAGTAGTGAAGGAAGGGGAATGATGGTGGGGACTTGAAAGAATCAGTGGAGAGGAGAGAAGGAAGACTTAGTAAGGGACAGAGGGACTGAAAGAAGAGATGTTCTAGAAGGATCCAGAAGAGCTTGAAAGGATGATCTGGGGGAGTTCTTCTACCCATGAATCAGAGGTCAGTATAAGAAGATGAGAGAAGAGAGGTGTCAGGAAAAAGCAAGGGGAAAGAGGGGGTATTGAAGGGCTCCTGGGGGACAGCCCAGTCTCCCTTCTCAGCAATGCAGGAAGCAAGACCAAGTACTGACAGTGGGAAGACAAGAATATGCCAGAAAGGAGGTGGGGAGTTTGGGACTGGGATTGTGTGGATGTGGTAGGGAGCGAATCAGAGATGAGCAAAGCATTAGATGCATAAGATCAGAGCCCCTGTGTATGCAAGGATCCCAGCAGGCCTGGAGACATGGCAGCACTGGGCTCCTGATAGTCTGAAGGAGAAGAGCGAAGGGAAGATTTGCCCAGCTGGGGATGAATGAGACAGGGTCAGCACAGGCCAGAGGTACATGCTTCTCCAGGGTAGGCAAGACCGTGGATGGCACTGATGTCCATGAAGTTCCTGGATGACAAGGAAAGCAGGGAGCAGGGAGGAGGAGAGGCTAGACCAGGTAGAAGAAAAGGAATAGGTGGCCATTGTCTTAGTTCTGAGATTGGGTAATTTATAAAGGAAAGAGGTTTAATTAGGTCATGGTTCTACAGACTGCACGGGAAGTATAGTAGCTTCCACTTGGCTTCTCAGGAGGCCTGAGGAAACTTAGAATCATGGCGGAAGGCAAAGGGGGATCAGGCATCTTACATGGTGGAGTAAGAGCAAGAGAGGGAGCCAGGAGGTGCCACACACTTTTAAACAACCAAACCTCGTGATAACTCACTCACTCACTATCACAAGAACAGTACCGAGGGGATGGTGCCAAAGCTTTCATGAGGATTCCACCCCCATGATCCAGTTGCCTCCCAGCAGGCCCCACCTCCAACACTGGGGATTACAATTCCACATGAGATTTGGCTGTGGAACACAGATCCAAACCATATTGGCCATTGAGGAACTCTGGGGTCTGAAATCATGGCCATGGAACCACTGTGGGTGGTGGGGAAGGACCCAAGAAGAGCCGTGTTGAGGAGGAGTGGGCACCATCCAAGCTTAAGTCAAGGAACGGTGAGACCCAAGTGTATGGGGGTGTCAAAATGTCCTCAGTGTTGGTGACTGGGTGATGAGATGGGGACGAGTGTTCCAAGAATAAGAAAAGCAACCACCGGGTAGGAAAGAGCTGGAGAAGGAGAGGGGAAGGTACACTTGGCTGGCAAGGGCAACAAGAGAAGGGGCCTGCTGAAGTTGGAGGCACATCTATGGCTAGGAAGTCACCTGGAGGCATCGCAAGACTCAGTCAGGAAGTCGTGGGCTGGTAGGGGAGGGAACTCTATGCAAGATGGTTCATGGTGGGGGAAAATGAGTCCACCTGGGGATATATGAGGATTGGAAGAGGAGAGCTGGGGTTTGGATTTTCAGTCTGAGGAATAGTGGTGAACAATCTGATAAAGAGGTTGGCTGGAGGGAGGTGAGCAGGTCTAGAGAGTGGAACCAGGGAGATGTGTGGGAAAAAAGTATCTGAACTTCGAGTATTTGTAAAACTAGTCAGCCCTCAACCTGAACATAGAAGACCCTAGGAGCCAGGTGCAGTGGCTCATGCCTGTAATCCCAACACTTTGGGAGGCCAAAGCAGGTGGATCACTTGAGGCCAGGAGTTCAAAACCAACCTGGCCAACATGGCAAAACCTTGTTTATTAAAAATACAAAAAATTAACTGGGCATGGTGGTGCACACCTGTAATTCCAGCTACCTGGGAGCCTGAGGCAGGAGAATCACTTGAATGTGGGAGGCAGAGGTTGCAGTGAGCCGAGACCACACCACTGCACTCCAGCCTGGGCTGTCTCAAAAAAAGACCCTGTCAAAAAAGAAAAAGAAAAAAAAAAATGGAGACCCTGGAGAAGGACACTCAAGAAATACTCAGATGTTGGATTCTCAAATGCCACAAAACCGGGGTGAGGAACATATATCTTGGGAATGGAGAACTCCTGCTTCTAATTGGTAGGACTGCCAGGCAGGCCACCACGGGTCTCATTCCAACTGCTACCAGCCAGCTTCATGAACTTAACTAACAAGCCTTTATTTTTTGATGGGGAGGAGAAGTTGACTCTGAGTCTTGAACTCCTTTTCTTCAAAATGGGAGTGTTTGGAGTAGGTGATCCTCTAGCTTCCAAATGCTATACTCGTGTGAACCTGTGTCCTTGGCTTTTTCATGCCACCATCTCTGACTGTGCTCAATTATAGTGATGATCCAACTCCACACTCTCCCCACTGGTGGTACAAATAGACACTCATTAGGAAAAAGTGAAAGCCCTTGGTTGAATAATAATGTCATTACATACTTATCTCAATCAGGGTGGCTGTGAGCACAAACAGCTCCTTTTTGCAAATTAGAAAAAGCCCCTCTGCTCTTGGCCAACAATGAGAAAATTAGCAAAGATGCACGAGCAAAAGGCCATGGCTTGGCAAGTGGAGCCTGGCTCCATTGGTGCCCCTCTGCTCCCCTCAGCAGAGTGTTCCAGAGCAGGCCCAATCTGCACAACTGCACCCCAAGACCCTGATTTCAACCCTCAAGACAATAGACGTGGCACTGGTGGTGGCTCCAGTACTCCCATTTTATGGATGAAGTCAAGACAGAGAAAGCATCAGTAATTTCCTCCACATCTCACAGGCCCTCCACCCACATACCAAGACCCTGCAGGCTTTAGACTTTGAAAAAAATCACATTTCAAAATTTTATTCTGTTTCATTTTTGCATATTTATCATCAATAAGTGTATTTCCTTGCCTAAGTAGCCTGACAAATAATGAAGGATATCTCCCAACCTGCTCCCCCCAACCCAGTCACAGTGCCTCCCTTTTCATTTTTTAGGTCATATTTGGTCATTAATCATATCACTCATAGTCAAAATGCCATCTCATCTGGCAGGAATAGAGCTGCAATATTGGGAGAGCATAGAATAAATACTGAGACTCATAATTCTTTATCATCCTCTCAGCTCCCATATGCACTTACTGAAATGCATTTGGCCAGATTGGCAGGGGGGGAATGTGGAGAGGAAGAAATGAATCCTAACAAAATTAGTAGTAATGGCATTAGAAATTGTATTTTGGCTTATACTATTGTTACTTATTGTAAGTAATAGTATTATAACAATATCAGGAGTTCTCAATTAGTTTTGTATTTTTTGGACTTAAGAAGATAGAAAAGAATTTAAATTTACTTTTTGGACCAGGAGAGCAGTAATCATTTTATGACTATATTCATTTTCTTAGCCTCATATGAAAAAGGTGACCAGGGACTAGTTATAACAAATGATCATGCCTTATTTTTCAAGGCACCCTACATGACTGAAACAATATGATTTGTTGAGTTCCCATGTGAGCAGAATATTGAACCTAAAAGGAAGAAAAAGATTCTGTCTTCAAGGGATTTGCCCTCTTGATAGGAATGCAGCGCCTGGACACACAAAAGAATTATAATGAGTTTTGCAAAGATTTACAAATTTTCATTGAGTGCTGATTAGCAGAGAGCAACAGAGCATGGGTCTGTGTGGAGTTTAGAGAGGAGAGGAGGAAGGAGAGCGGGCTGAGGTCAGTGGGGATGTGTGTGCTGCTGCGAGCCCTGGTACACTCAGTAGCAAGCACCATGCTGACCTAGACCAAGGTTCTGTTCATATTTGAGCAATGAATTGAGGCAGAACATAGGCCAGTGGTAGAGTGGGAGCCAGGTATTGCCAACCAAGGGAGTGGTACGCAGACCTGGAGAACATTCACAGGGCTCTGGTGGAAGAACCTGTGATGACCACAATCATCAGAATCTTTTTTTTTTTTTTGAGATGGAGTTTCACTCTTGTTGCCCAGGCAGGAGTGCAATGGCGCCATTTCGGCTCACTGCAACTGCCATCTCCCAGGTTCAAGCGATTCTCCTGCCTCATCCTCCCTAGTAACTGGGATTACAGGCACCCACCACCATGCCCAGCTAATTTTCATATTTTTTAGTAGAGACGGGGTTTCACCATGTTGTCCAGGCTGGTCTCTAACTCCTGACCTCAGGTGATCCACCCACCTCAGCCACCCAAAGTGCTGGGATTACAGGCGTGAGCCATCGCGCCCAGCCTCATCAGGATTTTGAGATGGTGAATCTATAGTGCCTAGAATGTGATGACGATTGTGGTCATTGTTCCAGGTGCTGTGGATTCACTATCCTGAAATCCTTACAACAACCTTCTTGAGCAGTGACAGCAAATGGGTATGAGCCAGTATGCCAACCCCATTTGGTTGGCAGTGGTTACTTGGCACATGGTGTAGGTTGCATCCAGATTTGATGAGGAAGGGAGCTATGATGGCTACTGGGGTCTTCCATGGGCAAAGTGTGGTGGTATACATGGCAAATATTTGTCATCTCTATTCTAAGAGATTTCCCTTGATTAGATTATAAAACCTGAAGAAAGTTATTTTCATAAACTTATATATAATTGCTTTATTATGAAGCTAGGAGAAGGTCATATTAGAAAAAGTTATCTCTTCCTCAAGGCATTTTTTTATTTGTTGTAAAATTGTCATAATATACGAAGTTTAACAAAGCCAGCCACTCTACTACTATCTTCTGGAAAACTGTCATTAAAAAACATAAAGATCTATAGCATCGATGATGCAAATACCTTAGATGTGGCATCCTGTGCAGGACAAAGCCTGCACCACCATATGCGGTGACCCTGAACCAAGTGTGAATCTAATTTGCCTGTATTAGTTCCACGAGCCCACACTGCCTGAAGAAAAAGTGAGTGAGTTGTGGAGGAAAGGCAGTACATTTTTATAAGACCTTAACATTTTGGCAAATAAGTTTGGATCTGATGTAATAAGCAACGAGCAAAAAGGCTGTTTATAAGCATATGCTATCCTACATTTAGATATTTATAGATTGAATAGCTATAATCTTTTGCATTTTATAAAGAACATTACAGTGTTTAAAAATACTTCAGATAAGTTATTTCATTTGATCCCTACATGGCTACGGTCTATTCCTGAGCAAAGAACTGACATGGGAAAAAGGGGGCCGCGAAGGGAGGGGGATCTCGGCATAGGAGTTCTATAAAATGTTCCTCTTTTAGAAAGGAAATGTGAGGTTGTTCTCTTTTCCTCAACTAGGTTAGGATTCTCTTAACTGAAACTGAAATATGCATTTCATTATTTAATTTATCAGCATCTCGAGTAGACTTGCTAAATCATAGCTCCATTCATTGGATGTGCCAGCATAATTAATTACACCGTGAAACCTCCTGACAGCATCTTCCAGGGACCAAGAAGAAAAGACGAAACACAAGAAAACAGAAAAATCTGGGTCAATGTGTTACATATTCATGATAGGCTTCGTCAGCTTGAGTCCTGGTTTCTCTCTGATTGAGTAACTTTGGGTAAGTCACTTCCTGTGTTTCCTCCTCTGTCAAAATAAGGAATAGATGATCTTTATCACTCAAGGTCCGAGGAAGAAAGAGAGGGCACATTCAGATTGGATAATTTGAGGTGAGTCTGATCAGGGAGATTCTTTACAAAGGTGTAGGCAGAATAAGAAAACCACCAGGACTAGTAACTAGCACTAGTATGCCAGGGCTAGTAACCATCACTAGCCCAGCCCTGAGCGGGGAAGGCATGATTGCTAGAATCCAAAGGGAGAAGAGTTTTGTAGAGAAGGTTGTCTTGAGAGAGGAATGGACCTTGACTTGGGAACACACTGTGTGGTGCCACAGGAAAGGAATTAGAGAAATAAACACTCCTATGCCACCATCCTCCCTTGCTCTGATCTCCTGTGGTGTTCCCCATTGACCAAACACAGCCAGAAGCCAGAAAGCCAGGGAGGCAGGATGCACTTCATCCCCTTCAGCCTCCTGCAGCACAAAGCAGACAGGAAGGAGCAGGGAGCAGAGCTGGGGTAGGCAGGAGGGAGCTGGCACACTTCCTAAGTCTGCCCCGGCACTGTGAACCTACTTCATGCGTATTAAACATCCCTTTCTCTTCAAGATGCCAAATGTTAGATGTCTTAGAAGAATTAATATTATTTTTTTTGAGTAGAGAAGATGCTAGCATCTTGGATTAAAACATTATAAGGCACAGTCTGCTATCGCAGGTGAGCGACATCTATGTTTTGAATGAATGAATACATGCAACAAAATAGTCCCTGCTGACGTCCAATAGTGAGGAACTAAGAGACTCTATGTGCAACATACAAATGCATGCATACACACACACACACACGAGTCTCTAAAGAGCTTTGAGCTTCTCACAATAGCATGGAATTTACTAGGCAGGAAGTCAATCCTGCGACTCAAGCCTTGAGACAAAACCCATCAAGGCATCCAAAGGGTCCTATTGCAATGGCACCTCAAAGACCAGGCGGACCAGGAACCCAAGGATTTTAGGCCAGGGAACGATTCAGGGAGCAGCTAGCAAAACCCACCCCTTTATGTTCCAGGCTGGGTTACCTCAAACTGCAGAGGGGCTGGACATGCCGGGCACCCACGCCGAGGGGGCAGCACCTGTGTTGAAGTCATCTACAGCTGTCACTCCCCCACCCACCCCTTAAGACTCACTGTCTCACTCCTAGGATCATGGCCCTCATGAGGGTGGGAAAGTTTGCTGTTTTAAAGATCTCCGAGCCCCAAACTGAGTGGGCCTTCTAAAGACCCTCATTCAGCACACTCTCTGTAGTGTTAGCATCTGTCTGTCATCCCAGATTTCTCCGGCAGCTCCTGTCTCAGTGTTTAAAATTCTGCTCTCCCTCACCATGAACAGAGACCCAGAGCAGACCAATACCAGGTCTGGAGGCCTCAAAGCTTGAGGCTGTTCTCTTGATACTATTATTATCACAAATCATAATAGAAACAAAACTGCCTTTTATTCTGCACCTTCTGGGTGCCAGGCTCTCTGCCAGGAAATCCAAATACCTAATCTCATCTAAGCCTCCCATCACATTGGTGGATCTAAGCCACCCATCTAAGCCACTCATCGCATTGGTGGATTCTGCCTCTTATTGCCTATAGGAGGACCCTTAGACAGGTCCTCGGGCACGGAGCAACCTGCCTGAGGGCCCATCACAAGTTAGCGGAGAGCCAGTATATCTTTCTGCATCCACCCCACTATGTCCCCTCCCCTCTGTCAGAATTAGACATGGAAGGATCAAAGAGCCTTCTCCTTCATTGTGTTGAACTGTCAGGCCGTTTCATCCTGACAGTGCTGGCCTTGTGACGAGAGCCTCATTGGACTACATAACCAACCAAGTCCTAAGGGCTTTGCATGGTACCTCCTAGGGAGCCTTGTTCACCTGCTTCCAAAGTGCTCTCTAGAAGACAGAAAGGAGCTAACACTGATCAAGGGCACACCTATGTGCTTGCTGCACTAGACAGACCTCATCACTTAATGCTCCCACAACCTTGTGAAGTAGGAATTATTATCCCCATTACACAGATGAGGAAACTGAGACCTACCCAAAGACTAAAGAGTGAAGTCAGTTTTGTTTTGAAAGCCAATGTTCTTTTCACTGCATGCCACTCCCTCAGAGAATAAAAGAGGAAACAGGAAGGCTAGACAGAGCATGCTAGTCAACCTCTCAGTGATGCAGGGACCTCCTAGAAACATCCTAACAAGGACTCATTTTGTTATGGAACAGACAACTCATTCTGTTATGGGACACCTGGAGAAAACACAATGCATCACTCTCTGATATATACGCCTTTGCCCTCATTTGAGTTGTAGGGCAGAGTTTGGGGATGAGGCGAAATTAGGACCCGAAACAGCGGAGTAGTTAAGGCAACTGGAGATGCCAAAATCTCAGGAATGAGTTACCCAGGTGGAGCTATTTGAAAATCTGATGGGCTAGCCATCCAGTCTTCATCCCAGTGTCAGATAAAAATGTTAGACAGGACAGGGCAGAGGACAGAGAGACACCAATCCACACTCCTTGCTATTGATGCTCAAGTAACTGTAAATCCACTTAATGCTGTTATCGACTAATCCACATCTATCATATTACTCAAAAGGATAGCAGGAGAGATTTCATCAAAAGCTGAAATGAGATGCATGCTCTCTACTGCATTCCTCGACCTGCCAAGTGCCAAGCCAATCAGAAGAGAAAACGAGATTGGTTTGCATGCTTGATTCTGAGTTTACCCACAGTGGCTTTTCAATGATTCCTGCATTCTTTTCTAAATACTCCCAAACCATCTGGTTAGAAATCTGTTTTTAAATTTGTTCAAGGATCTATGCCAATATTACCACTATGAAGTTGATTTTTTGAATCAAAACAGTTACCTACATCTAATCTGCAACCGACATCTGCATAGCTGGAAAGCCATGGGTTCCATCCCTAGTTTAGACAACCAAACCCTTGATGTTATTTACATCTGCTCTCAAAAATAATCTTTAAGAATCTTTACGAAGAGCAGAGGAAGTTCCTCATCCATATTCTCGGCTTTTTACTTATCAGGCAGAACTACTGGACCAAACTGAAGTCATCAAACTTGGGCTAAGCACTTACTGACTGTGTGCAGAAACAGCTGGGCCCTGGAGAGATCCAGCACTGAATAGGGTCCAGTGGGGGATGACGTGGAGTCTACCCCTTAGGCCCTGATTCTCTCTTCCCACTTCTAATGACTTCCTCTCACTCTTTTTAAGCAATCCTCACCCAAGCCATCAAGGGCCTTCATCATTTTCTCGCTTCTTATAAGGTCAGGCACTGTATTTCATTTCTCAGTGCTAGCTCCATGTCTTCCATGGAAAACACACTCAAATACACACTTGTAACAATGATGACAATGTTGATGATGGGTTGCAGCAAGACACAGCCTAAAGATAAATGAATCTCTGATTCAGAAAAAAAGGGTTATAGAAACACATTAAATATAGCATTGTCAAGTAATATGATTACGTATTAAAGCCAGCCCTACACTACTGTAATTGGGAATGGTAGCCAGGGCATATTCTTTGAGCCAGACCCAGGGTGATATTTTTCATGATTAGCTTTTGATTAATCCTACTAGATAGATATTTCATTTACAGTCTATACATTTGTTCTTAAGGATTTCATTGATTGTGCAATTTATAAGTATGAGAATCGCTGTTATGTAAATGAATTTTCAGCATCCAATTCACCTTTAAGGTAATTAAATTAAGTGTGGTTAGTTAAGAACGTTAGACATCTATGAAAAGTGCCTGAGAAAAATTTGTTTTGCTTAGAAGAGGAGAAGGCCTGGTATGTTTCTCTTCTCTCATTTTGTGCTTCTCTCTGAGCCTGGGTTCTCAGCACTCCCTGCCCCTTTAGTCACTGCCTTCTTGCCTCTCCTGCTGGCACTAATTTGTCAGTTAAAGGAGGACACACATTGAGTGAAAGTAACAACCTGTTTCATTAACAAGCTCAGCTGCTTCCAAGAGAAACCAGAGGGACTGGCGTTCCTTGCTGAGACACTCCTCTCCTCGATTTGTTGAATTGTTTTCCAATTTTGTTGGAATAATGTTGCTCGTGGTATGTGTATTCAACATCAATTTTAGAATCAAAGCTCAGTTGTCAGGTCTAGTAGATCGGGGAACTGAACTTACCCTTCCCTGCCTGCTGGATGAATAAGGAGAAAAGTCTTTTTCACACGTAGTTGCACAGGATAGATGGAGAGTAGAGAGAGCATGGAATTTTGAGGTACGCAGGCTTGACTTTCATTCAATTCAATTCATTCATTCGAGCAATCAGCACATACTTACTGAGTACATATTATGAACTCGGCCCTGTTCTAGGCACTCTGAGAGACACTAATGGATCAGCCGTGAAAACCTGATTCTACAGGGACTTTGAGCCCACACTCCATATCTGACTAACCACATAAGACATTAGACATGTTTCTTCGGTTCTCTGAGCCTCAGTTTCCTGATCCATAAAATGGGAATATTAGGAGTAAAACTTTTAAAAGAATAAAATAAGATAATGTTTATTAAGGACTTATAGCATAGTTCTGAATTTGGGGATCATGGATCCTTAGAGGACCCTGGAGAGAATCGAGGGGCCTATGGACATGGATGGAAAGAAAGACATTTTTATTTTGATTACTTCTAACTGAAATGTAGCATTTCTTCCATTGTAAATGCAGGTAAAAAATCACTACTACTACAGTAATAGGAGTCTAGTCTATGTGATTTTGTCAGTAATAGAAATCACATGACAGCTGTTGTTGACATCTTGAAATACTGCTGAAGCTCATCACTACATCAAAATTACAGATGTTATTAGATCTGCCATGCGATGGTTATTTCATGTGTTTATAAACAAACACATACATGATTGCAGCATAACTTTTTAAAAACTGTATTTCAGTATATCTGGTTTCCTTTGTAGTTCTACATATTTGAAAACATTACTCTGGGGAATCTATGTGCTTCACCAGTCTGTCAAAGAGGCCCGTGACATCCATAAAATCCAAGGGCCTGATTTAGATGTTGTCAAACACAGTGGTTCTCAAATTTGAGTATGTGTTGGAATCCCCTGAGGGATCTGTTAAAACATAAATTGCGGTTCCCCTCTCCCCAAACCGACCATCACCTCCCAAGTTTCTGACTCAGTAGGCTGGAACGAGGCCAAATAATTTGCATTTCTAACAAGTCCCCAAATGATGCTGATGCTGCTGATCTAGGGACCACACTTTGAGAACTAGTGGTCTAAGTATATAGCAAGTATATTTAAACCCCTTTCTCCCCAACATTGACCTGGCACATGAATACTTTCAGATTATTGGAATGCTACCAAATGATCCAGAACAGCATATTAACACACCATCTGACTCTGCTGGCCAGGTCACGCTGAGTGTTAGCCCCTCCTTCACCCAAGGCCAAGGTCATATGACCCTGCTGGGCTGCTTACAGCCTCAGCTCTTCCCTATCTCTGGCTCCAGCTCTGACTTGGCACAGACAATTTCAGAAGCACTGAATATTCTGGGATTTAGCATCAAGGCATACTCACTGCCTAGCCAGCTCTAATCTTTTGTCCCTTGTACCCAGGGATGATACCTAGCTTCTGCTTTATTATGTGGTACATGAATCCCTGGCCCATGCGCTAGTTCCTATAAGATAAGAGCCTGTCCCCAAGTTCCAGGTTTGGAGTCCTGGCCAGCATGTGGTACAACAACCACGTTTCTGCTACCTATAGATTTTCTACCTTCCTGCATTTATAAGCATTGCCTGCTATTGGCTCTCTTGTTGACATGCTTCTTTCTTTTGCAGGGCCACTTCCCCTTCATAACACCTGCATAACCAGCTGTCTAATGCCATGTCCTTCAGATACCAGATCCTAGGCCTTTCCAGAGCTCAGCACCTGAGACAGCTCCTCATCCCTAGAATAGGCTTCTTAGGTCCAAGCTCCAGGATGTCTCATCCTGGTGGAGTTCACTGTGAAACACTGCTTCATGCCTTAAATAACACATTGTTCATGATTTTCTATTTGGGGCAGTATTGAGTATCAGATTAATATAACATCTTTGGAGGGCCAGGCACAGTGGTTCACACCTGTAATCCCAATACTTTGGTGGGAGGATCACTTGAGCCCAGGAGTTTGAGACCAGCCTGGGCAACATGGGGAGATGCTGGCTCTACAAAAAAATTAAAACTTAGTTGGGCAAAGTGGTGTGCACCTGTAGTCCCAGCTACTCAGAAGTTTGAGGTGGGCAGATCACTTGAGCCCAGGAGGTCAAGGCTCACTGTTACCGCAACACTGCACTCCAGCCTGGACAACAGAGCAAGACCTTGTCTATAAAATAATGGTAATAATAATAATAGTAATATAACGTCTTAGGAAGAGCTTATACTTGTAGAATATTGAATTCAATTAATCATTTATTGAGCATCTATTAAGTACTAGGCATCATGCCAAGCCTTAGGGATAGAAAATCAAAAACCTAAGATACAGACCTTGTTTTAAGAAATGCACAGGCTAATATGAGATGTAAACATATAAGTAAGTGATTGAGGGCTCTTTTCATCTCCTTTGTGTATTCATTTGCATAGTTCTGCTCTAGTTAGTCGTTCATCGCTAATTCTGCTTTAAGTGGACTATTTTTAGATCCTGACAATGATCAGTTTGGGCTTCTCCTTTGGCAGAATCTTTTAGTTCTTTTGCTTTCTTTTCAGAGCTTTTGGCCCCATTCACTCCCTCAGTGATTACTGGTCTGAGTTGGCTAATAAAGTGATAAACCACTTATTTGCTCCATGAAACCAAAGTAACAAACTTAGACAAAGACAATGGCCTTCCTAGGTGGAGGAAGACCAGGCTGTGATTACAAGTGTTTGACAAACTTCATTTTCTGCTAAGCCTACCTGGTGTTCCCACTTCCCATCCCCTCATCTCCCTTTGAACATATACTGTGGTTATGGAGTTCCACTGGGACTGAGCAATTTGAAGTTCTCCCCATACTAAATAAGAATTGAAGATCATGAGTACATGGTGAAAAAAAAGAATGCTACGCATCATTTTTTTCCATTCTTTGATTTTTTTCAACCAACTTCAGCGAAATTTATGAAATATGACCATGAAAGCTATCTGGATTCTTACCAATATTATCTGGTCCAAGTCAATCCTACCACTCCAATACCATCAGTCATGCCAGGGAAACTGCTTGACATACCCTGAACTAGCGCTGTTCTGCTCCAGTGCTGCTGTGATTAATTAGATGTTTAGGAGAGCTGGTGAGTCACCGGTGTTTGAGTCCCCATTTGGGGGTTAGGGAATGACCCCACCATTCTGCTGCATACAATAGTGTGATGAAACACTGCTTATGTAATAAGAAGTAAGCACCTGGTGGAACATGGTGACAGATTATTAAGAAGTAAATAGCAAGAACTTGTCAGTTGCCTGAAAAGCAGGCTGTGAAACTAAAAGAATGCCAATAATTTAGTCATTCACATAGGAATATATAAATAGCACATGCTTTGTCCGGAGAACTGTTCTGGGGTTACCTAGAACTGCATATGAGATGAACCCAGCTGCTACAAAGTTAAGTCAAATAAGGCAGACAGAATGTAAAGGGATGTTAGTGCTTTTCTGTGTGCACATGCACATGTGTATAACTAGTATAAAAGAGTCCAACAGAAAAAAAAAATGACAACCCAAGAAAATAAACTGAGCAGAGAAGCCCAAAGTAACTCCAACCACACTGGGCCCCTCTGTCTTTGAATTTGAGCTGAGCTCCAGGAACAAGCATGGGATAGCAGGCAGCTTTTGGAGAGAGGGAGATGCATAAGCTGTGAGTTCTCGATCTGGTGCCATCTATGGCCTTGGTTCTGTCTCAGTAAAATGACAACTAGCTCAGTAAATGGGTGGTAAATTAAATGAACTAATGTTTAATACCTGGTAAGGTGACTGATACATAGCAGGCATTGAATAAATGTCTTCTCCTTATCATCTAAAAATCATGTGAGCTAGGGCAAGATGGATACCAGTAAGCCTATATTTCATATTAGGAAACTGAGCCTCAAAGCAGCCGAGTTGCTCAAAGTCATAGAGTTGTTAAGCTGCAGAGATAGGACTTCAACCTTGAATCTGAGGCTCTGTGTACTACGCCGGGTTGCTTCTCATTTCACATTTTGACAGATTAACAAACTCAAAGAGAATCCTTTTTTGATATCAAAGTTGGACCACCTTTCCACAAACTCTAAGCTAGTACTTGGAAAAACAGTCCCTCCTCATTGTCTAAAGTAAATCCTATTCCCTCAGCTTTGGGGCTACAGACAGCTATCTGGGGGCATGGGGATCCCCTTCACACTGCTCTCCCACCTCAGGCTCAATCGCTGTCCTCTCTGCAGCCCAGCTCTGGTAGGAAGCATCCATTCAAACTCCCCTACATGCTCATCTGTTTATTTCAGTCCCTTTTGGACCATGATCCCAAATTGGCAATTCTTAGAAATCCAATTTTGTCTACTTTTTTGATGACTCTAAAGTGCAGAAAGTTAGAGTATTGCTTTTTAATTAATTCTACTTTCCAGAAGCTCAAAATGCATAGTCCTGCTTCCTGAAGAAAAGGATCCCCTCTAACTCTACTGGAAACATTGATATAGGTCAGTTGGTTGGCATTGTATTCGCCATTGTTACCCTTTTAGGACTCCACTTTAGAAAAGCTTACATTTTTTAAAATTGCTGTCATTTAATTACATAGGCAGTTGACTTAAGCTTTATTTTTTTCCATTAAATGAAAATTAAATTAAGCTCATTATTGTATTAGACAAGCATTGATTGTGCCCACTTTGGTTTTAATTAAACGTTACTATTCATTATTTCCTCCTCTGTAGTGCTTTTAATTTTCTTTGGTATATAATTTGGGGTAACCACGATATCAGTAAATTATCCCTCATAAATAATATTCAAAGAGAAAGACAAACAAAACACTGTGAAAGCAATTTGAAGGTATTTGCTTCTTGCTTTTAATTTACTGGTAGGATATTTATCAGTGAATATTTTTCCATGTTGCTCCTTTGTTATAAAACAGGGCATGCCCATATCTCTCTTAAGCAGCTCTGACTTTTGCAGTTAATGGCTGACTTCAAGATGTCATTGATCTTAAAAATGTGCTGACTTTATGTGCAACACTGAAGTTATGGTCCAGGGGGTAGGTGTTTGAATTTAAGTCTAAGAACATTATCAGAAAGGTTCAGAAAAATGCCCAGAGAAGCTTATTTCGTTTTCTCTTTAGCATTTATGAAGCACTCATTTTATACCAAACAGTCTCTGGGGTCTTTCCAATGCAGGAATGATAGAGAACCACAGTCTCCATCCTTCTAGTACTTGTATTCTAAAGGGTAAGAGATAATATACTATATACTGATCCTCATCCACCAAGAAAACAAGATTCTCCATTATTAACTTGGCGACTGTGCCTTGGCCATTATTTTGCAAATCTAGACTTTGAGCAAGATGGTGTATTTTGCACTACTCTGCTCTAAATACAGCACAAGGAGAGATAACATGGGGATGACATAACTGTCCTGAACAATACAGACACCATGTTTCCATCTCTCAAACCCAGAACAGAAATGGAAAGTAGTAAGCAGATCAAGCTGCAGGCCAGCTGAGCTCTGGGGTGGGAAGCAGTCCATACAGCCAGGAATTTGGCCTCTGTGTGGTAAATACTTCTAAGGATGACCAGCCAAGCTGAAAGGCCAGGGCCAGGATCAGTGCTTGCAGCCGGGGTTCACATGAGCTAAGCTCCCACAACCATAAAAAGGAGCCTAAAAAATTGCCACTGAGGCCACTGTTTTTTTGCAAGCTGCGGTCCTAGGAACAATATCTTATGACTCGGACGTGAACCAAACTGCCCAGAGATTGAATCTGGTTCTGACCTTGAGGGAGGAACAAACAGAGGCAACAGAAACAGCCAGACAGGAATGCGTGAGCCTGGCTGGGGGAGGGGAGGACCTGTAAACAAACACCCATCAAGCAAAAGGAGCCTAGCCTTCAAGTACAAAATTCTAAAATGTAGAACTCTGCCAAGAAAGAAAGCCAAAAACCAATCATTCGCATATGAATGCTCTTCAGATTAATAGAAATTTTTATACCAGTCTGAATAAACTTTGAAACGAATACATTTAAGATATACTTGAATAGATACAGGAAGGAAATCTTTTGTTTAAAAAGAGCTAGAAGTTATGAAACAGAATCAGGCTGAAATGAAATGAGAACAGGTAGATATGGAAAAGAGCCAATTATACGTATTAGAAATGCAAAAGATGGTCACTAAAAATAAAATTGAAATGAATTAAAAATAAGTCTTAAAGTGTCAGCTCAGCCGCTAAGATGAACTCTGGGGTGGTCTTGTTCAAATGGAAAATTAGAGGATTAGAATATCCATTTGGTGGTTACTCAGAATGTAGCAGAGATTGTCTAAATATTTGAAAAAGTGATTTAGAGACATAGAAGATAGAGAGGTGCATCAGGAGAGGACAGTGGAGGAGATGGAGGAGAATCAATACTTGGGAAAACAATTTGAGTATTTTCTAGAACTGAAGAAAGACAGAATTATTTAGATAAAAGGTTCACTTCAAGTAGGCAGCAGGATTAAGATACATCTACTCCTAGATAAATTATAGTGAAATTTTAGATTATCAAAAGTAAAGGAAAAAAAACACTAAAAGCTAGTAGAATATTTTTAAAGGGATTACATATAATCAGAATGACATCCAATCTGTCATTAGCAACAACAAAAACAACAGAAAATAGTAGGTCAATACTTTCAAAGTGCTGACAAAGAGGAGTTGTCAACAGAATTTTGCAGTCATTTAAAGTAGTGTTAAGGAATAACATACAAATAAAGATGTTTTCAGACTTATCAGGATTAAGAGAGTTTAAAATTTATAGATCTCATGAAAAGACTCTTTAAGGATGTATTTCCTGAAGAAAGAAAACAAAGTTTAAGGGAAGGTATATAAAACAAGGTACAATAGGTAGCACTAAAATGAATAAATTTGGTTGGTAAATTTTTAAACATTACAATTAATCATTGATTACAAGAAATGATTTAGGGTATCTAAAAATTATGAAACTAAAACACTAGAAAAAATTGGAGGTGGTGTTCAGTGTGTACTTAAATCTTGCTAAGTTCCATGTTTTGAGGGGAAGAAGAATAGAAATACTTTTAAGTAAATTTAGTTTTTCTTAGAAACTAATTATAGTTAAGTATATATGTAAAATTTAAGATTGTTTCAGAGAATAGAAAGATAATCTATGACTTTCAAACCAGTTGAGGAAACAGGGGATATAAAAAACATGTCAATCTAACAGAAGGCAAGGGGGAAAAGTAAAAGAAGGAAAAATGTAAAAAATAAATTATTATGGCTGTTGATAGAAATCAGTCAAATAGATTAGTAATAACACAAAAAGGTAAACTGACTAAATTCACCCATGAAAAAGATAAATTTTCACACTGAATTAAAAAGAAGCATATCTAAAATGAAACCATTCAGCAAGGTTGAAAATAAGGAGATGGAAAAAGATTTAGCATTTGACTAAAAAATGATTGTTATCAAAATACAACTTAGCAGGAAAAACTCATGAAAAGACTAACAAAATAATAAGAAAAGACTCTAGCAAGAAGATCTAGCAATAGCAAACTTTCATGTGCTTAATGATATGGACTTGTTATATGTAAACTAAAAGCTGACAGAGAATAAAGAGTTGCTGACAAAGCTACTCTCTCAAAATTTGAAGATCAAACAGAAAAATAATTAGTAAACATGTAGAAGATTTGAACAACAAAATTAACATGCAACATCTCATTATAAACCCCCTAAGTCCATAGACACATGAAAAAATTCTAAAAGTGGGTCACATTCTACATCCAAAGGAAGTCATACTTCACAGAGTTGATGCCACAGAAATCATGTTTTCTGTCCACAGTGCCATTAAATTAAAAGTAATAGGAGTAACAAAAGAGAGTTACAAACAATAACAACATATGTTTGGAAACATAAAAATGTCCTTCTGAATAACTAATGAATTAAAGAGACAATCACAGTGGAAATTACCAGATATTTAGAACCGAGAGACAATAAAGGCACTAATCAAAATTTACAATATGCAGCTATAGTGAATTTTGAGGTAAAGTTTATAAGCTTTATGTATATTAATTTAAAAAAAATTATAAGATTCAATTCAGCAAGCTACAAATGTAAAATCTAACTAGAAGGAAATAAAGAGTGGTTTACAAAACTGGTTCTTTGAAAACAAAACAATAAATGAGACAAAAGGAAAATCAGACAATAACTACAGATACAGTAGAACATTTTTAAGTTAATAAGTTAAATAAAGAATTTTTAGGTCAATAAATTTGAAAACTTAGATGAAATGCATAAATTTCTAGAAAGAGGCTGGGCGCAGTGGCTCACACCTGTAATTCCAGCACTTTAGGAGGCAGAGGCACGTGGATCACCTGAGGTTGGGAGTTCGAGGCCAGCTTGACCAACATGGAGAAACCCGTCTCTACTGAAAATAAAAAATTCGCCAGGAGTGGTGGCAGGTGCCTGTAATCCCAGCTACTCGGGAGGTTGAGGCACATCGCTTGAACCTGGGAGGTGGAAGTTGCAGTGAGCCGAGATCGGGCCATTGCACTCCAACTTGGGCAACAAGAGCAAAACTCTGCCTCAAAAAAAAAAAAAAAAAAAGGGAGGTAAGTTGCCGACATTGACTCTAAAAGAAATAACAACTCAGAATAAACTGATAACCATTAATGAAAAGGAATCAATATTGAGCCCCCTACAATAATCCGCAAGAGACAAGACACAGATGCTTTTATAAGCAACTTTTTCCATCCCTCCAAGAAACATACCAATCCTATCTTTTGCAAACTAATTCAAAGGATAGGAAAAAAAAAAAAAAAAAGGTGAAGGGAAACAGCTAGGGGCGGTGGCTCATGCCTGTAATCTCAGCACTTTGGGAGGCCTAGGCAGGTGAATCACCTGGTGTCAGGAGTTTGAGACCAGCCTGGCCAACATGATGAAACCTTGTCTCTACTAAAAATACAAAAATTAGCCAGGTGTGGTGGCGCGTGCCTGTAATTCCAGCTATTTGGGAGGCTGAGGCAGGAGAATCACTTGAACCCGGGAGGTGGAGGTTACAGTTAGCCAAGATTGTGCCACTGCACTCCAGTCTGGGAAACAAAGTGAGACTCCATCTCAAAAAAAAAAAAAAAAAAAAGGGTAAAACCACCTAACTTATTTAATATGCCAGTAGAATCTTTATACCAAAAACCTGACAATAGAGGAACACTTTAAACTGATCTGACTTAATACCGTAAGTCCTAAATTGCTAGGACCCAGATCCAGTGTTTATATATTTGTGTGTGTTGTATATATAGATATACACATACATATAAAAACTTGTGTGTGTGTGTGTGTGTGTGTAATGACCCATTAGGATTTGTCTCAGGAATGCAAGATTGGATCAACAGAAAACATGTTAAGAAGGCAAAGTCATTCTATCATTCAATCAATTAATCTAATTACCTACTTATATAATAATAGTATGTGATATGGTTTGGCTGTGTCCCCACCTAAATCTCATCTTGAGTTGTAGCTCCCATAATCCTGTGGGAGGGATGCAGTGGGAGGTAACTGAATCATGGGAGGGGGTGTTTTCATGCTGTTCTCATGACAGTGAATAAGTCTCACGAGATCAGATGGTTTTGTAAAGTGCAGTTGCCCTGCACATGCTCTCTTGCCTGCCACCATATAAGACATGGCTTTGCTCCTCCTTCACCTTCCGCCATGATTGTGAGGCCTCCCCAGCCATGTGGAACTGTGAATCCATTAAACTTGTTTTTCTTTATAAATTACCCAGTCTTGGGTATGTGTTTATTAGCAGTTTGAGAATGGACTAATACAATATGAAAACATTAATGAGATGGAGAAACACCAAAGTCAGGATAGTGACTCTATCTTTGAAGAAAGCAATAGGCATAAGATCCAAGAGGAATACACAGGGAGGCTTCAACTTAAAGTATATGTCATTACATTAAACAAAACCTAAATGAAAAATAGTTTTTAAAAACTAATGACTTGCTAAGCCAGGTTGGGTATGTGGGTACTAATTAAATTATTCTCCATGCATTTCTGTGTGTTAAAAATATTTCACAATTAAAAGTAAAATGTTATTTAGAGATGAACTGTCTTGGGGCTTTTCAAACTTGGATGTGCACATGAATCATTTGAGAATCCTGTTAAAATGTGGATTCTCTAAGCTGAAGCCAGAGATTCTGCATTTCTAAAAAGCTCCCGGGAGATACCGCCTACTGGTGCACAGACTACACTTTGAAAAGCAAGAGTGGTTCTCAAACTTGGACATACACTGGAATTAGCTGGGAGGGCTTTAAAAAGGCCCTGATGCCTGTGTCCTGCCTCCAGAGATTCTGGTTCAATTGACCTGAGGCGATGCCTAGACACAGGGATTTTTTGAAAGCTCCTCAAGCAATACCAGTATACAGACAGGGTTTAACACCATTGAGATAATATAGTCTCTCATTTTGTACCTAAGAGAATTAAGTCTCTGGGAGAGGGAGATGCTTACCCAGGTCATACAGCTTGCTGGGGACCAGAACCTAATCTTGTAACTCCTATTCCTGCTGTCTTTTTAAGCACAGATATTTACCACAGTCTTTTCCAAGTTCCTGCCCTTTGGGTTTCCTATTCTAGAACACATATTGCTCATTCAGTCTTCTCAGCCTAATAACCGTGCAGGCATAGCCTAGTAGAAGAAAAGCAGGCAGATCCAAGGCAGAGCTGTAAATTAAAGCATGCTGCCATTGGCATTCTCCATTACCTCCTTTCCTCCCATCTCCCCTTCATGCACACTCTTGGGGAGCTTCCCACTGTGGGTTTTAATAATCCATGTAGTCATCATGGAAGACTAAATAACTTCCTTATCCAAAGACCAGGTCTCAGAGTTTCTAAGTTGTTGTTGTTGTTTTTGCTCTCCTACAGCACTCTCCTGCTGTCATCAGCTAAAATACAAGACACTTGTGGTTCATTCCATTGTACCAACAATACTCACTTCTGTGCAGAGGACCCATAGGATGCATGCCGTAAATAACTGAGGAAGGTCTACCTACCTGACCTACCTCACACCATTAGCTTGGTGCCTATTTAAAGCATAAGGTCACTTTTCCCAGGTAGTACCAGCTGTCATGCTTCTCTGCTAGCCTCGACCTCTGTTCTTGCATACTAAGCCACCTAATTTGATACCTCCTCCCTCAGATGTAGGCATAGACATCTTTCCCCCTTAGTTCTCCTTCACCTTGAAGAAGTGGGATTTATGACCTCACTCCAAGTCCACTTTCATACACAGAATCCTAGAACTAGACATCAGAAATTCTTGCAGGCCAACCCTCTATTTTATAAAATTATGGCTCTAAACAGTAAAATAACTCCTTTGCTCATGGCACACTGTCCACTGGTGTATCCCATCCTGACCAGCTAGATCCTACCCCTAGCAATATCTCTGCAAGCCCAGAGAGAGCCTTGATGGTTCCAATGCTACTAGGGTTTTCATTCCTGCCATTGGTCTCAAACCAGGCCTTTCTTCAGGGAAAAGGCCGAATTTATCCAGAGGGATATACTTACTGCAGGTTTGCATTTTTCCTGTTTGAGGTCTGTGGTCACAAGGCAAGAAGGGACAGCCACAATTGGTTTGATTAGGTTTCCTCCTAGGTCCACTGCACTGACCATATTCTTTCTTTTAAGGAAGGCCAATTAATCACCTTCTTTTTGGGAAGAATTGAGGCTTAAGAGCCTTTGAAAATCAAACAGAAAGTGATTCCATTGCTGAGTTTTAAATAGTACCTTGACCCTCTTTCCTGAATATAAAGTAACCACTGTATCAATAGTCCTTCCTGTCACTTATCACTTTTCTGAGCAGGAAAGCTGTGAACCATGCAAAGAGAAAAATGACAGCTGGAGAGAGAAGCCCAGAAACCCATATTTAAGGTATACAAAGAGGAAAACTTTAAACTCAAAAACCGTTAAAACTGAAAAGACCTTAGTGATGATGTGTTCAACACCAGTTTGTAGATGAAAGACTTGAGGCCTAGAGAAGAAGCTTTGCCAAAGTCAGAGATTCCAGAAACCTCAAGACAGACAGAGATGTAGAGTCTGACAGAAGCACATTAATCAGTTAAGGTAGGACTTTATTTATGCAATATGTGCTGATAATATGTATAAATTGAGTTTTGGTAAAATCAAATGTGAAGTCTATTATGCGAGCTTGTCGTTTCTAGGAATCCTATGATAAAGACTAAAAAATAATTGTCTTACCTTCCACATTGCTCTTCTATTTTAAACCTAAATTTGTCTTCAGGGGAGTTGCAGGGGAGTTGCTTAGAGCCAAATATATTGTCCATTTAATGAATTCTTTACCGTCACGTTTGTTTTCTTACTAAGAGGAAAATGATGAAATGGTAAGATAGTTAAAGCACTGAACTACAAACCAGGCATCCAAATGCTAGTCCAAATCTGCCACTACCAGCTGCATGGCTTGGGTGAATGACTGAAACTCCATGGGCATCTGCTTCTTCCCTTGCTATTTGAGAATGATCACTCAGGTCTCCTGTTCATTAAGTCTGAAGCTGGTCCTCAAACGCAGGAGCATGGGCCCCTATTACAGGAATACACCCATGTGATATATGAGACGGTTCAAAGGATCAGGCCAGATCTCTTTTCCTTCCTAGGGACTTTGCTCCTGAAAGCGTGGTCCCTGGACCAGCAACCTTGGCATTGCCTGGGAGCTCACTGGAAATGCAGAATCTCTAGCCTTGCCCAGACCTGCTGAATCAGACTCTGCAAGGTCTCTAGGAGATTCCTGTGCATATTTAAGCATTGAGAAGTGCTGGTTTAAATGATGGATTTTTTTTTTTTTAAGATGTCTGTTCCCTGAGCTTTCTGAGTTCCCACTTTTTCATGTGCCTGCGTGTGGCTGGAGAGTGCCTGTAGCCCCCGGCCTGAGCCAGCCAGCCCCACTTCTCCCTGTGTCTGACTGGCCTCTCCTCTTGACTGCTGTGTGAAGTGAGTAGGTAGGTTGACTGACAACAGCAAGAAATGTCAACTTATCCCTGGGGCAACGGGGCAATAAAAAGCAGAGACAAGAAATATAACAGACAATCACCTAGGACCGTGCAGTTTAGAGATAAACAGTCCCATTTAACTCAGCAAACTCCGAAAAGATTCACACCTCTCCAAATGCCAGAAGAAACTATAATTTTCATTGTTTTTAAAATAATATTTTACTTTCAGTTGTGAAATATTTTAGACATATAGAAAATAATATCACAATTATTACAAACAGCTCCATCCCCACCACTTAGAATTAGCAAACATTAATATTTCACCCTATTTGCTTTGTTTTTTTCTTTCCTTTTTTTAAATAAATAAATCTAAAGCCTCGCCCCATTCTCCTTCAGCCTCCCGTCACTCTACTGAGGTTGCTGGTGTTACTCCACATGAGACTTTCTACTTTTCCTGTATACTATGTGTCCGTACCATAGTCAGTGCATATTCCTGTTTTTATCACACTGTAAGTCTCTTTTGCAATGTGTGTTTTTCACTCCACATTATGTTTTGGGGATTTTTCTGTGCTGAAATATACAAAGTCACGTGTATTTTTAAAGCTGCTGTTTAGTGTTTAGCTGAAAGAACAAAAGCCCGAGGGACAAGGGCCGGTTAGTTGAGGGGAGTGAGAAGGGCTGTTTAGGAATAACAAACAACTTTGAGTTATGTGTCTGGTGTATTTTAGGTCAAAGATTTCTTGTACCAGATTTCCAGACTCTCATGTCCTTTTCCCGGTCTAAACCTATCCTTTCCACCCCTGAGATGAATGTTCTTTTCCAGATCTTCCTAACTCTTCCCAAACTCATTGCCAGAGCAGAAGGCACCCACTCATCTAGGGGGAGTGGTAGGAGAGCAAAGGACCAGCCATCCCCAGACCCACAGCCAAGCTGCCCCACGTCCCCCTGTGTGACCCTGTGGTCTTCAATCAAATTGCCTATGACTAGAGAAGGCTCAACTCCCTGCACCCAGCAATACATGGAGAAAATGCAAACACTTTATTGCTACAATTTATCCTAAAGGAGATTTGCAAAGCCGCATGCCTGAGATTTATGGTGTGACATCCAGAGATTTCATACACTGTATTTCTCATTTATGGGCTTCAATTTAGTTAAGAGAAAAGAAGCTTTCTAGAGCAAAAACACCCTAAAGCTTTGGTAAGATGGGATATTTAATTAATTCCAAAATCACCAAGCGGGTGAAGAATGAGTTTCAGGCCTTTGTGTTCAAGCGTCCCCTGGGCCTGCTTGTTAGCTCCCTCCTAGGTCTTGGCTACGGATCTGTGTATGAAGAAAGACTGAGGCTGTGGTTGAGGGCTCAGAACCTACTACTATCTCCTGCTGCCATCCCAGAAAGCTCAGGATGGGGCCTTTTCCCAGGACAGTGTAGATCTGCCTGCTTCAGAGTGAGCCATCATTTTGGGGACATCACAGATGTTCAGGGACCCCTGGGTGGTCCCAGGCTCCAGAGCTCTCTCTAACACACCCCCTTTCTCTCCAAGATGATCATCCTGCCCAGTCTCACAATAGCCAAGGCATCCTTTCTTTCATACCAGTCTAGGACCCTTTTATGAGGATGCAGGATGTCATGGCAAGGCTTCATTAGATGGCATTCACCTTGGTCTAGAGTCCTATTCTTTGCAGGGCCAGAAACTAGATTTATTTTGGTGTTCCTGATGCCAGTAAGTCTCTGGGGGCATGCCTTAACAGTAACTGAATTCACAAACCAGGTATCCTCCCACCCGCTGCACCTGCCCCTACCATTCCCACACGCTGGGACACACTCATTCTCCCTGACCTTTCCAAATCCTGCCTGTCCTTCAAAACCCAGCTTAAACACTGAGTTCCTCCTTGAAGCCTCTTCTCACACCACCCGGCCTTTGAGTGACCCCTTTCTTTGCATATGTCCATGTTCATCATTGATACAGATTGGACATCAATCCTCAATCACCTGGCGGTGTAAACTGACTTGCATATGCATATGACTCAGTCCATAGGAGCCTTGAGAGCACAGAACGAGCTCGTTACTTCAAAGCTCTTCTTCAGTTCAGCACAGGGTAAGGGAGTCATGGAAAGAAGGCAGTGGCCACCAGGGAGGCGAGTCCTCCGCCTGTCCAAGGCTCTGTTTCCATATACACCCAGCGATGGGAGCACCCACCCTACCTTACCTGGAAGGGGCTTGTGTGGCTCATGGCAGACAATAGATGTGAAGGCTGTTCTGAGGCTGCAAAGCCCTGTATACGAAAGCAGGATCATTACAGTCCTGTGTATGGTAAAACATGGTTTGCTAATTTACCGTAACTGGAATATGGAGTGAGAGCTGTCCTCCCCCTAGAGATGATAGGGGGGCAACATTGGCCATATTCATATGTGTGTTTCCATTCACTTGTGTGTTTGTATTCCTGTTCATATGTGTGATTATATCAATCCTCATGTGTGTTTGTATTCCTGTTCATATGTGTGATTATATCAATCCTCATATTTCTATCTGTTGGGTCTGGAGCCATAAGCAGCAAACCTGGGGAGCTTTGAGAAGCTTAGAGTGAGACAGTCTCTTCATTTTTTGTAGATGGAGGAGCCTACATCAAGAAGGACAGTGCTTTGCACAGCTTGTCAATACTGAACTCAGACTCAGGAAAATAGTCATTTTCTTTTTTGCTTAAAATCACTGTGTTATCTGCTGGCAGAAGCGCCTTCCTTACTTCGCCTATATGCTCCCACATAGCACCTCCAGCTAGAACCCAAGATTTCAGATTCTAAATCACATTCACATTCAGCTCTGATTTCCTGACTGCCACCTGGTGCTGGCCAGGGAAGCAATTTCCCCTAAGTCTTTCAGCCATATCTAAAGTCCCCACATTTCTTGTTGCCCCTGCCCACACAGAGCCTCCAGTTCCCTCGCATCCCTCACCATCCCTCTGCCTGCTGTCACTGTACCTCTGAAACCAGCAGCCGGTTAGGATCTATCAGCTTGGAAACCACTGTGTCCCAGGACAAGAAGATCTGGGACCACTGAGAAGCCATCTGTTTAGTCCGTGCCCTTTAAAATCTGGGACCAACTCTGGGTTATAAAGAATCATATAGCACCTCTTAAAAAACAGTCTGAACCTGAGGGTGGGGACTTCCTGACTTGCTTAGCTGGGAAGCAAAGAAAATCAGCATCACTTGAAAACACATGTGTGCCAAGAACTCCACTAAGCAATTTCATGGTTTCAATCTCAGTAAATCCTCACCAAACTAGAGGGCCAAGTGTTGCCATTTATTTTGTAATGTGGAATCTCAGAAAGTTTAAGTAAATGTGCCCCAGACCATGCAGCTGGTACATAGCACAGCCCCTTTCTCCTTAGCATGAGGGTAGTGGGATGAGGGGGTACTGGCCATGTTAGTGACGATGATGTCCTTTCCAGGCTCTAGGACCCACTCAGACCTTCCACCCCAGGAAGCATCTCTTGGCTCCTATTCATGTACTCAAGTCTTACCCAACCTGCACTGCTCAGCTCAACTCTCCCTCGTGGGTCACCTCTTCCTGTGCACACCACAGCCTTTCTAGCCTGGGTGTCCCTAGTCAACATCTCCATCTAGACCCTGCTGCTCCACCCCTTCCCATCAACTCTGTGTAGGCTATCAGAACATATGTGAATGAGGATGAGGCAAGGTGCATAGTGATCTCCTTGAATCTGCTCCAGTGTCGACCAACGATAAAAAGGCAAGGTGATCAATACCCAGAGAGTCATTAGTAACAAATTACTAGCTATACATCTCACAACTAATTTCTGCAGTGTGACATCACAGCAAAAAAAAAAAAATGGTCCAGGATGGAATCGAGCTCTTCGCAAAGCCCAGGGCTCTTTTACACACCTCATCTG
Organism: Papio anubis; assembly: GCF_008728515.1. Classification (NCBI taxonomy): domain Eukaryota; kingdom Metazoa; phylum Chordata; class Mammalia; order Primates; family Cercopithecidae; genus Papio; species Papio anubis. The sequence goes on along the minus strand of NC_044989.1, from coordinate 29,288,839 downwards.
TCTCCCTGGTCTCTTCTCCCTTTCTTCCCTGGGCAGCCTCACAAGCTCTGAGTCTCGGTCCATGCAGCACACTTCCCTGCATCCTCCTGTGTCTTCTCGGGGAAGTACAGCCCTCCATCTCCACCGGGAAACTCCCCCGCGTCTCAGGGCCACTCCCTCCCTCTTCTGTGCTTCTACCACCTACACCCTGTCTCTTCCAGGCATGGGGCCTGTGTGGTTATGCAGAGTTTTTTTCCATATACCTAAACACATACCATGATTGTCTCTGGAGAGTAGGATTTTATTTCCTTCTTGATACTTTCATTCATTTTCTATATTTTTCTATAATGTATCTTTCCTACAATGATCTTTACAAATGGAAAAGGATGTTGGTTGTTTAAAATGATTACAGTAATTTTATGTCCCTACTGTACTGTAGGATCATCCAGGCCGGAAACTAGGCCTTGGTGTGGTCTTCAGAGCTCAGTGTGGTGCCTAGAACCTGGAATGCGCTCATTGTATGTCAGATGCCTGAAGGACTAGATGCATGCCTGCAGGCATGGGGAGGAGAGGGCAGCATTTGGGTTGGCAGCTAAAGGCTGGGTCTGAGCCTCAGCTTGTGTCTCCTCATATGTAAAGTGAGCAACAAACCTGGTGGTCCCCGCATCCTAAGTTGTTCTAGAGTCTCCTGACCACTCCCACCCGTAGTCAGCGCTGGAGGGGGGCTCGCTGCTCCCTGGTCTGAGTCTCTGCGCCGCTGTCCCTGCCCCATCTGTCAGAAGCAGCCCTACATGGGAAGACCAAGAGACTTTCACTTAATTGCAGTTGTGAGACTCGATGTCACCGTTCACATTTGCCGCCTGTCTGGGATTTTATAGACATGCTCTCTGTCTCTCTGTTTATTGTAATGGCAGTTTGCACAGTTCCTCTTCAGGCACTCAGAGTCTTCCAAGCATGAAGCTCCTAGAGATGAATGAGCCTTTATCGGGGCCTCAGCGCTCTTCACTCAGTGGAAGCCAGCTGTGCTCTAGGCTGTCTTAAATTTCCAGCCACATTTTCCAAACCTTTGACTGAGAGACCAGGACCAAAGGGAGATTGGCCCCAGAGGGTCGCAGATCTCTACATAGAGCTAGCAGGGGCTTAGCCACTCACTTCAGGGGAACAATGAGGATGGTAACACTTGCCTCCCTCTAGTGCGGTCTGGGAGGGCCTGGAAATGCAGCTCGTCTGGCCAGCCCAAGACTGTTCAGGAATGTTCTCCAGTGTGTGGACCTGGAGATTGAAGGATTCCTTTAGTGGAGGGAGGGACTCTGGGAAAAGATGGGGGGAGAGGCAGATTCTGCCACCTGCGCTGTGTGGCCTTGGGCAGGAGAGTTCACCTCTTGGGGCCTATTTTTTCCACAGTCAGATGGTAACTATGTTACCTGAGGGGATGTGGAGTTGGGAGGAGACATTGAATAAAGGGCAGTCTTCCTCTTTTGCTGCCCGCTTGAGCTCCCTGAGGCCTGAGGCCTTCCAGAGATGTGGCTCTGGTTCAGCAAGAAAGGGGTTTCTCCAGGACGGGCTGCAGGGCCTCTGACCTCGCCCCCTGTCTTGCCTGGCCTGTCTTCTCCATTTTCCGCCCTCTCGGCTTGTCTGATGCTTCTGCAGGAAGTCAGCAGAAGGGCTCAGAGACTCAGAGGGAAGATGAATGAGTGGAGGAGATAAGAGGAGGGAACGCAGGAGCAGGGGGACAGAGGACCCAGGCGGTTTCTTCTGCAGAAACTTCAAGGGGTTCCCTAACGCCTCTCTTCAAAGTGAACACCAGAGCCTGGGTGCTGACCAGCAGCAGGTGTGGCAGCCAGGCCCCGACCAGCAAAGGCCTCGCAGTAGATAATTTATTCAGGCTTTTGTGCGTCTATCTTGGCTTTTCAACTTGATCTGATGAATCACCCCTTGTTCCACCTCTCCCCCACTTATATTGCACTAGAAAATCAGCCTGAACTAAACCTCCCCAAATCCAACAGAATAAAAAATGAATTCACAAATAAGTTTCTGTGTTGCGGTTCTGTCTTGTGAAATACAGCATATTCCTGAATCCACAATTTTTTCCCAGAGGCAAAAAATTCAGATATTATTTCTGTAGAGTTAGTTACACAAGGTAACTGAAAATCTACACTTGATTTTAAATAGAGCACACAACTTGGGCATTTGGAAAAAAAATCAAACCTCAGAATTAGGAAGTCATCCTTATCACCATCAGCATAACCAGCCGTCATTGCTATTTTTTCCTTTTCTTAAGCTAGCTTTATGTAATAGAGCATACATACACTAAAACCACACATCAGTGGATGCATTTTTACAAAAGGAAATCATTCATGGAATTACCACTCGGACCAAGATGTGAAACAATTACCAGCAGATAAGAAGCCACCTTATGCCCCCTCCCAAGTCATTACAATCCCTTGAAGATCATTGCTATTTGACTTCTTTCACTATAGATTAGATTTTCCTGTTTTTAAATTTTTTGCAACTTTATTTGAATAGTATTAACTATTTTGTGTCTGTGAGATATTCCTGTTTAGTTGTATGTAGCAGTAATTCAATTTTGTTGTTGTTGTCTACTATTTCACTGTATAAATATGCCGCAATATATCCAGTGAATTAGGTTATTCTTATACATGTCTTTTGGAGCATATATATACATTTCTTTTGGATGTTTACTTAGGAGGGTAAAAATGTATGTCTAGTCAGCTTTAGAAGATATTCTGGAACAGTTTGCCAAAGTGATTGTACCAACTTAACTCCTCCCAGCAATGTATTGAGAATGTGTTCCATAGTCTCAACAACTTGGTAGGGTCCATTTTTTGTTTGTTTGTTTGTTTGTTTATTTTTAGCCATTCTGGTGGATGGGAAGTGTTGTTTTTGTTTTTGTTTTGGTTTTGACAAAGTCTCACTCTGTCCCCAGGCTGGAGTGCAATGGTTCAATTTCAGCTCACTGCGTCTTCTGCCTCCCAGGTTCAAGCCATTCTCCTGCCTCAGCCTCCTGAGTAGCTGGGATTACAGGCTAATTTTTGTATCTTTTTCAGTAGAGATGGGGTTTTGCCATGTTGGCGAGGCTGGTCTCCAACTCCTGCATTTCCCTGATGAGTAATGATTTTGAACACCTTTCATATGCTTACTGAATATTTCTTTTGTGAAGGTCTTGTGCAAGTCTTTTTACCTTTTTTGGTTGTTGTATTGTTTGTATTTTTCTTAAAGATTTTAGGACTTCTTTATATATTATGGACAATAGTCCTTAAGATGTATACATTGTAAATATTGCAGATATTTTCTCCCAGTCTGTGGCTTGCCTTTCCATTTTTTAATTTTTTGGCTTTTGATGAGAAATTTCTCCAACTTACCAATTTTTTGTTTTTATCATTAGTGCTTCTTATATCCTATTCAAGAAATCTTTACTTACCTTGATATCATAACTGTATTCTTCTATGTCATCTTCTAGAAACTTTGTTGTTTTTCCTTTCAGATTTAGGTCTATAATTCATTTAGCATTAAGTAGAAGTATAGGTTCATTTATGTTGAAAAGATTCTCCTTTCTCCATTGCATTGCAATGGCATCTTTGCTGTGAATCAGGTGGTTTTAAGAATAGGTTTGTTCCTGGACTTCATTCACTGCGTCTGTTTGTTTATATTTGCACAAGTACCACACTGTTTTAAATACAGGAGCTTTATAATATGTCTTGATATCTGGTACTGTAAGTGCTCCAACTTTGTTCTTCAAGATCATCTTTGCCATGCTTTGCCTTTTGCATTTCTATGTGTATTTTAGAATCATCTCATAAATTGTCACACATATACAAATATACACAATTCTGCTGAGATTTTGATTGGGATTAAGTTTAATCTACAGATTTGAGGAGACCTGACATTCTCACTATAGTAAGTCTTCCAGTCCTTAACACATTATAACCTTTCATTTATTCAGATCCTTTTTAATTTCTCCAGGTAATGTTTTGAAGTTTTCTTTGTGTTCTTGCCAATATTTCTTTAAACTTACTCGTATGTAACTTTTAAGTGTTTTTATAAAAGTTATTTTTAAAAACTGATTTTTTTTGTGACTAGTATTAAAAAATATAATTTTTATTGTATATAGTATTGACTGTGTATTCAAAAACCATGTTAAATTCACCTATTGATTCTAGTTGATTTTTTTTCCCAAATATGCCTTTTATTTCCTTTTCTTGCCTTATTGTATTGGCTAAGAGAACTAGTAAAATGTATATTAGAAGTGGTAACAGGGAACCTCATTGTCTTCCTCCTTAACTCAAAGAGAAAACTTTCATCATTAAGTATGAAGTTAGCTATAGGATTTTCAGAGATACCGTTTATCAGATTGAGGAAGTTTCCTTCCGTTCCAGTTCCTACAGTGGCATAAAAAATTATCCCAAAACTCAGTGGCAAAGAACAACCATTTAGTACACTCACAGATTTTGTGGATTGGGAATTTAGACAGGGAACAGTAAGAAAGGCTTGTCCCTGCTTCACAATGACTGGGGCCTCAGCTGGAAGACTTGAAGTTGAGGAGATGGAATCATTTGAAAGCTTGTTTACTAACACTTCTGGTGGTTGATGCCAGCAGTGGACTGGTGGCATCACTACTTGGGTCTCTCATATAGTCTATCCATAGAGCTAATTCAGGCTTTCTCATACCATGGTGAGTGGGTTCCCAGGGTGACCATCCTGCAAGACAGCCAGGTGCCATCTGTGATCTAGCCTTGAAAGTCATCAGCATCAGCTGGGTGCAGTGGCTCATGCCTGTAATCCCAGCAATTTGGGAGGCCAAGATGGGTGGATCACCTGAGGTCAGGAGTTCAAGACCAGCCTGGCCAACATGGTGAAACCCCATCTCTACTAAAAATACAAACAATTACCTGGTTGTGGTGGCGACCACCTGTTAATCCCAGCTACTCAGGAGACTGAGGCAGGAGAATCACTTAAACTCGGGAGGTGGAGGTTGCAGTGAGCCAAGATTGCACCATTCCACTTCAGTCTGGGCAACAAGAGTAAAATTCTGTCTCAAAAAGAAAAAAGAAAAGAAAAGAAAAGAAAGTTATTCAGCATCATTGCCACTGCCGTCTACTCTGCAAGTTATGTAAGAGCATGTGGGAACAGAAATATTGCCGTGACCATATTTGGAAAATACAGTCTACCACAACTGCTATTCCTAGTGTGCTGAGGTTTTTAATCATGAATAGATAATGAATTATATCAAATGGTTTTTCTGTATTTATCAAGACAATGGTATACTGCTTATTCTTTTTTCTATTAATATGGTGGGTTATACAGATTGAATTTTGAAAGTTAAACCAACCTTATATACTGGAATAAGCTCAACTTTTTCTGACGTATTATCTATTTTATATATCATTCATACTGATCTGTTAATACTTTGTTTAGAACTTTTGCATCTATGCTAATGAGAGAGATTGACCTGTAATTTTTCCTTTTTGTAGCCTTCTTATATTTTGATATCAAAGTTATGCTAACTTAATAAAACAAGACAGAAAATCTTTGTTTTTCCATCTTCTGCTAAGAGTTTGTGTGAAATTGGTTTTACTGCATCTTTAGATATTTGGAAGAACTCATTGGTGAAGCCAACTTGGCCTGGAATATTCTCTGTAGAAAAGTATTTAATTATGTATCCTATTAACATAATTAAAATTATTTAATTTTGCATCCTATTAACTCTGTATCCTATTTAATTATGTATTCCATTAAAATATAGTTATATTTTACTATACTGTTTGTGGTTACCTTAGAGACCATTAGAGTATATCTTAAATTAGTATGCTTGCCACTCCAGAACAAGGCAAGAACCTGATTACTTAAACTCCGTTAACCACCTTCCTTTCTTTTATCCTTTTGTTGTCATGTATTTTACGGCTACACATATTTTACATATCTGAAGACATTATTATTATGTTAATTAGCCAAAATTCATTTAAATATTTCCACATATTTTCCTTTGCCATTGCTCTTTATTCCTTCTTCCATGACTGTACCTTCATTTCGGAAAAATTTCCTCTTGCTTCAAGAGCTTGCTTTAATATTTCTTTTAGTAAGGGTCTGCTGGCAAAAAAAATTTCAGCTGTTTTGTCTGAAATGTCTTATTCCGCTTTGATTTTTGAAGAATATTTTCACTGGGTAAATAATTCTTGGCTGGCAGTCATTTTCTTCTAGCGCTTAAAAGACATCACTCTGTTCTCTTTCGGCCTTCGTTGGCTCTGTTGAAGTCAGTTGTCAGCTTTATCGATGCTTCTTTGGAGGTAATGTGTTTTTCCCCCTCTGGCTATTTTAAAGATTTACTTTTTGTCTTTGATCTTCAGGAACTTTATTATGATGTGACTAGGCATAGTTTTCTTCACATTTATTCTATGTGCGACTCACAGAGAAGTTTGAAGTTTTTGTCAGTTTTGAAAAATTATCAGCCAGTATTTCTTCAAATATTGCCTCTGTCCTTTCACTGTTTCCCCTTGTCTGAGACTTCAAATTATATGTATTTTATACCTTTTCATTGTGACTCACATGTCTCTTGATTTCTGTGTATTCCATCTTTTTTTTCTTCTTTCTATTACTCAATCGGGGCATTTTCTATGAGTCTTTCTTCCAGTATCCTAATTTTCTGTTCTGTTGTGTCTAATCTACAGTTAAGCTCATCTATTGAATTATTAATTCGTTATTGTATTTTTCACTTCTAGAATTTCCATTTGATTCTTATATTATAAATTTCTGTTTTCTAATGAAATTCTTTATTGCTCATCTGTTTTCTTGAACATATTATAATTATTCTAAAGTCTGTATTAGATAACTCCAATACCAGACTTCAAGGTGTGTTTTTATTTTTTTCCATTGCTTTTTATATTGGCTTTGGGTCATTTGGCTCTGTCTCCTGTCCTTTCTGGTAATATTTTATTGAATTCCAGAAGCTCTAAATGATGTTGTTCTTCAGAGAAGTTTCATTTTCTTTTGGCAGGCAGATACCTTGATCCAATCAGGATTTGATGATTTAGGGCTGTGAAGTCTCAATGAATGACTAAATGACTGCATAGAATTGGCAGAAATCCACAACTTATTAAAAACTCGTTGACGGGCTGGGGAATGATGAGTGGAATTTGCAAGAAAGAAGAAGTCAAACCTATTGTGGCTGGGAACTTCATTGTCAGGGAGGGGGATGGTGCCATTAAGAGAGCTGCAGAGAGGGCCAAAGTTGGGAAAGAGTAAGGAGAGATTTAATGACCACAGAGGTGCAGCATGACTGTGAAAAGATGCTGGGACTGAATGGGATTTTTATCTTTCAGAGAGAGAACACATTGAAAGATGAACCTAAAAATAAATGCAAGTGGGCCCTTATCAAAACTAATATCTGAAGACCACCTGCCACTTTCCTATTAGATATTACTGTTGATGTCACTGGTTCTCAGCAATTGTCAAATTAGGGGCTCTGGGTATTGGGAAGGCAGTTTGGCACAAGATAGTGGCTGGTAATCACTGATTTGGCTAATTCCTTACATTGACCCAACGTGTCCACAGATGTGGAATGGATCTGGAAACTCATCTTTTCATTATCTCACTGACCAGGTGCCTGCCTCTCCCCTCAGACTGCAAGTGAGAGCAGCTTCCTTTAGGAAAGCTTCATAGCATGATCTTTACCCTCTCAGACCTCATTAGGGCTGGCTATTTCCAAGACATACCAGCCTTCAGCCTGTACCATTAGCCCATTTATGCTTAGTGTTCCATTATTGGAATGCCAAGCATGTGAGAGTTATTTATATCCTGCTGCTCAAGGTCATTGCCAAGGTCTGATTGCAAAAGTTCAAAAAATTGCAACCTCAGGTATAAATGGGTTACTAGTAAGGCAGTTACTATAGTTCTTTTGTGTGCTTAGTTTGTTTGTTTGTTTGTTTGTTTTGAGACAGGGTCTCACTCTACTGCCCAGGCTGGAGTGCAGTGGTGTGATCATGGCTTACTACAGCCTCAACTTCCCAGGCTCAAGCAAACCTCCCACCTCAGCCTCCTGAGTGGCTGGGACCACAGGCACATGCCACCATACCCAGCTACATTTTTTTTTTCAAATTTTTTGTAGAGGAAGGGTCTCACTATTTTGTCCAGGCTGGTCCTGAACCCCTGGGCTCAAACAATACACCATTCTTGGCCTCCCAAAGTGTTGGGATTACGGGCATGAGCCACTGAGCCGAGCTGGCAATTCATTCTGAACCATGAACTTTTCATTTAGAAGGATTGAAAAGAGAAATGTATGTTCATGAACTTATTATGGGCTCATATCGCTAGCAAGCCAATATTCTTCAAATCTGTATCTCCATGGCTCCTCAACTTCACCCTAAAATATATTTATTGATCTCCCAAGTGCTCAGCATTGGTCTAGGTCAGCAGTTCTCATAATTTTTATCTCAGGACTCCTTTACACTATGAAAAATTATTGGCCAGGTGCATTGACTCACGCCTGTAATCCCAGCACTTTGGGAGGCCGATGTGGGTGGATCACTATGTCAGGAGTTCAAGACCAGCCTGACCAACATGGTGAAACCCCATTTCTACTAAAAATACAAAAATTAGCCGGGTGTGGTGGCACAAGCCTGTAGTCCTAGCTACTTGGAAGGCTGAAGCAGGAGAATCACTTGAACCCGGTAGGCACAGGTTGCAGTGAGCTGAGATCACGCCACTGCACTCCAGCCTGGGCAACAGAGCAAGACTCCATCTCAAAAAAAAAATTATTGAGGACCCCAAAGAGTTTTGTTCATGTGGGTTACATATATACATATAGATTCTTATGTTGGATATTGAACAAAGAAATTTTAAAAATATTTATTCATTTATAAATAATAAATATATTACATAACAAGGGTGTAAATAACCTATTTTAATAAACAGTAACCATATTTACCAAAACTAAAATAAATTTCATGAGAAGAGTGGCATTGTTATACATTTTTGCAAATCTCTCTAATGTCTAACTTAATAGAAGTCAGGTAGCCTCTGGAAAACTCTATAATACACTCATGAGAGAGTATGTTTGGAAAAGAAAAATGATATTTTAGTATTATTATGAAAAGAGCTTTAACCTTGAGGGTTCCCTGAAAAGATCACAGGTCCCCCGAGCCACACGTTGAGAGGAACTGGTCTAGTGGATAGGCTTTTATACCAGAAAGAATGAGCAGATTCCAAGCTCTGGTCTTACACCAGGCTCATTTCTTAAAATAGGATCATTTCTTAAAAGCATCCTTGTACCTTTTAAAACCAGAATTAATAGAGAATGTACTTGGACTCCATCAGATGGCAGAAAATGATAAACTAAGTGGAAAAGGAAGACTAATTGGCTTATGTAACTGAAAAATCTAAAATAGTGAAACTAGGCTTCAGGCTCTGAGGGCTTGTTCACTGCCACATTCCCGAAGTCAACAACAGTACTAAAAGCATAGTAAATATTCAATATGTATCTTTTAATTAATTAAACAGTAAATTAGTTACTGTCATCAAGACTCTTTATCCTCAACTCGGCTTGCCATTTGTTTTTTCTGTTATCAATAAGAGTCTCCTTAAAATTGCTCCTTGGAAGCCCCAGTCAAACATGGCTCTTGGTCCTCATGATCCCAAAACAAAAGTCATCCCTTCCTTCACACAGCATACCAGTATCAGCCCTTCTTGAGTCATGTGCCCAAGCTCTATCAACTATTGTGTTGTGAGGTGAATGCGTGTTGCCAGCTTAGAAGGGGAGGAGGGGCAAAATTATTAACAGCCTTACCAGAAACAACTGGAGATGCTTCAGTTCCTAAAAAAGAAGAAATACTGATCACACATCACACAAAATTACAGATGTCCACTAAAGATATCATAATAACCCATCAACAAATGGCTTATCCAATCAAGTGTAAACGCAAATTATCAGATGTAAAATATGTGCTGTAATCACTTCAGTGATCCAGAGAACTGTCTTCCAGACAAGTTAACAACTGAGTGATTGATTTATGATTATTTTATTAGTTTTAGTCAGCCTCAAAACAAACTCTTCAGCTTTTTTCTACCTCATTTTCATCAAATGTAAAACTTGTGAGAACTCTGTTCTCATGACACACCATTGAGAAGCCATCAGCAATTGCTTGTTACTTGTAAGAAACAGTCTCAAACCCTCAAGGCCCAGCCCTTTAATTCATCACAATGGTTCCACGGTTCCCAGCGTCTTAAAATTGAGGAGCCCTTTTTAATGACTCCCATGAATAGAACCTAGTTGTTAGTCATAAATATTGATTGATTTAAAAAACATAATGACACTTTAGAATAGATTTGCGTGTGATAGCACCCATGTGCGTTTGAAAAGTATTGTGCATATATTTGTGAGGCATATTTGAAATGTGTTCTCCAGATAAAGCTTGGTGAGTGTCAGTGTGTGAGTGTGTGTGTGTGTCTGTGTCTGTGTATGTGAGTGAGTATGTGTGTGTGGTTTCCATGACTCTGGACATAGAAACAACAGATGATGGGAACTAAGAGGTCAGCACAGAGGCTTGGGAGATTCTTCGTTGATGTCTGTACTAGTGTTTTCACGGCTTTTTAAAGAAGAAGGAAGAAATCAGGCCACATGATGTCCAGAAGCCCTGGAACCATGAAGAGCTTCAGTTTACTTAAGTATTTGTTTGTGATTCCATTTTAGTTTGCCTATAGTTTATTAACTATATCTTTCTTTTTAAATATATTTTTTGGTGGGTGTTCTAGGCTTTTTAGTGTTCATTGTAAACTTCTCACAAGCTGCCTTCAAATAATATGACTGTACATATAGTATAAGATCTTTATATTCTTGTATTTCCAGTCTCCATCCCCAGCCTTTGTGCTATCATTGTAATACATTTTAATACTACATATACTATAAACTCATAATACGTTGCCATTCATTCAAACATTCAAATCTTTTAAAGGGATTAAAAGTGAGACAAAATGTTTTTTATATTTGCCTAAATATTTGCCATTTCTGACATTCTTCATTTTTTTATGTAGATCCAATTTTTCATCTGATATCATTTGCCTTCTGCCTGAAGAACTACTTTTTAACATTTCTTTTTTTTTTTTTAAGATGAAGTCTCACTCTGTCACCCAGGCTGGCATGAGTGTAGTGGTGCAATCTCAGCTCACTGCAACCTCCACCTCCTGGGTTCAAGTAATTTTGATGCCTCAGCTTCCCAAGCAGCTGGGATTACAGGCATGCATGACCATGCCCAGCTAATTTTTGTATTTTTAGTAGAGATGGAGTTTCACCATGTTGGCCAGGCTGGTCTCGAACTCCTGACCTCAAGTGAGCTGCCTGCCTCAGCCTCCCAAAGTGTTGGGATTACAGGCATGAGCCACCGTACCTGGCCTACTTTTAACATTTCTTAAAGTGAAAGTCCTTATAGAATTTTGTTTGTCTAAAACACGATTTTTCTTCATTTGAAAAGATGTTTTTGTTGAATATAGAATTCTAAGTTGACTATTTTTTTTCTTTTAACAATATCTTTAAAGATACCCCTTGTCTTTTGGCCTATGTGACTTCTGACAATGAGTCTGCTGCCATTCTTATATTTGGTCTCTGCATATATTGTATCTCTTTTTGTCTAGGTGCCATAAAGATTTCCTTTTTATCACTCATATTAAACATTTAGATTATGATGGATCTTGATGTAATTTTCTTTATGTTTCTTCAGGTGGGGGTTTGTTAAGCATCTTGGATCTGTGAACTTAAAGTTTTCAACAAATTTGGAAATCTTTGTGCTATTATTTCTTCAAATATTTATCCTCCCTTCTGAGACTCCAGTTATACATATATTAGACTGACATTGTCACTGATGTTCTGTTAATTTTTTCCAATCTTTTTTTCTCTGAGCTTCATTTAGACAGTTTCTATTGCTTTGTCTTCAAGTCTAATGATCTTTTCCTCTACAACAAGGTTTCTCAACTTTGTCACTATTAACACTTGGGGCTAGTTAATACTTTGTTGGGGGAGCTGTCCTGTGAATTATAGGATGCTTAGCAATATCCTTTGTCTGTACCCACTGGATACCAATAGCACCCTCCCCTCATTTCTGATGATAAAAATCATGTCCTCACATTACCAAATGTTCCCTAGTAAAAAACCGGCTGCTGTTGAGAACCACTGCCCTACACTGTCTAATCTGCTTTTAGTCTTATCCAATATATTTTGTATCTCAAAAATTTCCCTTTGGGCCTGTTTCAGTCTTTCATGTTTCCCCTGATTTTCCCATGTCTCCTTTATAAGAAGGCACACACAGGCTTCTGTTCTACCACTTGCTTTCATAAATAAATTTGTATTTGAACACATAATGCCCATTTGCCAATGTATTATGATGGCTGTCTTCATGACCCAACGGGAGAGTTTAATAGTTGATGACCTGCAAAGCCTAAAATATTTACATGTTTATACTCCAGTTCTTTATGGAAAAGGTTTGTTGGCCCTCTGCTTTATATTAATAAGTATATTTATAAGGTTTATAATAAGCCATTCTAAGATCATCAAATTCACTGACTGATTATCTTCTTGATTATGGGTCCAATTTTCTTCTTTTTTGAATGCCTGGTAACTTTTGGTTAGATACTAGACCTTGTGATTTTATATTATCAAGGCCGAATTTTGCTAATATTCCCTTACAGAGTGTTGGATTTTGATCTGGCATGCAGTTAAATAATTTGTAAATCAGTTTGATACTTTCAAAGATTGCTTTTAAGTTTTGCTGTGTCAGACTCAGAGTAGCCTTTATTCTGGGACTAATTTAATTCTAATACTGTGAAAGTATAACTTTTCTGAGAACTCCACTGAATGACCCATGAGTTACTAGATCTACCTACTTTGGCTGGTTGGGACACAGATTATTCATAGCCTTGGATCTAGGAATTGTTCTGCCTGTTGCTTTCTGGTACTGCTTTCCTTGCCCGGGGACAGTTTTCCCTCATGCATGCATGAATTAGTACTCAGCCAAAGACTCAAGGGGACTCCTTTGCAGATTTCCAGAACACTCACATTCTCTCTCTCCCCTACATCTCCCATTCCAAACTTGACTTAGTCACCAAGCTGTGTTTGGTTTTATTCTCTCTGCATGGCAACCTGGAAACTGCCTCCAGGCAATAATCTGGAAAAATTATAAGTATCACCTCATTTGTTTCCTTTCTCTCAAGGATCACTTCTTTCTCTTCTCTTAAGTCTTGTGGTGTCTGTTGTTCAGTGACTGAAACCCACCATTTTATCTAGATTTCCAGCTTTCTATTTCTTTATAACATGAGAGCAATTCCTGTAGCAGTTAATCCTCATGAGCCAAAGTTGAAGTTTTTGAGGAGCTTTGAATAAACCAAAGAGCAGACTTTCATATTAAAACATATTTTCAGTATGAAAAATACAATATCTACTCTGTGCAGCAGTCATCATTTTCTGTGGTATTTCAAGTGAATGGAATGTCTGGAATCCTTCTTCTTGCTGCAAGAGTCAATCCAAAACAAGGGAGTGCACAAGCACTAACTTCCTTTGGTATTTCACATGTTAAGAGAAGTGGGCATCTAAACCATCCTGTAAAAATCCATCTGAGGTCTAAAGGAAGGAAATAAAATTATCCTTCATTACATGTTCTTGGTTTATTATTGTTAGCATGTTAGTCTTAGGTGAGATTTGTGGTGTAGGTTTTCACGATTATATGTTATATGACTACTTTGATTATACAATCAGCCCAAATGTGCTGTAATATGTTCCATATATTTATTCCCATTTTATAGGATTTGGATCATCATTTTATTATTTCAAATGATGTTACATTTTGCTCTTGTGCCTTGTTATTGGCTATATTTATAATTAATTGGATCCTAAGTCTTTGGTTAACAGCATAACCCTTTTTATGACATAATTCCTATGGGGAAAGTAGGAATCATTTTATAATGATTTGCTTTTTAACACTGATTTGAAGAACATATTGTAGCAAAAAGGAGCCATTGCTTTAAAAGGACTCTAGTTTAACTCTTGCATTTCTTCTCAGTATGGTACAGGCATACCTCAATAAGGTATTCCAGACCACCACAATAAAGCAAGTATCTCAGTAAAGCAAGTAACACAAATTGTTTGTTTTTTCCAGTGCATATGAGTTTTGTTTACACTACACTGTAGTCTATTAAGTGTGCAATAGCACTATGTCTGAAAAATATACATGCCTTAATTTGAAAATGCCTTATTGCTGAAATCTGCTAACAATCATTTGAGCCTTCAGTGAATCAGAATCTCTTAGCTGGTGGCAGGTCTGACCTCAATGTTGGTGGCTGTTGACTAATCAGGGTTGTGTTTGCTGAAGGGTGGGGTGGCTGCGGCAATTTTAAAAATGACAACAATGAAATTTGCTGCATCAACTGACTCTTCCTTTTATGAAAGAGTTCTCTGTAGGTTGTGTTGTTGTTTGATAGCATTTTACCCACAGTAGACCTTCTTTCCAATTTAGAGTTAATCCTCTCAAACCCTGCTGCTGCTTTATCAACTAAGTTTATTAAATACTTTAAATCCTTTTTGTCATTTCAACAGTATTAACAGTGTCTTCACCAAGAGTAGATTCGATTTCAAGATACTACTTTCTTCGTTCTTCCAGAAGAAGCAACTCCTCTTCCATTCAAATTTTATCATGAGATTGCAGCAATTCAGACACATCTTCAGGGTCTCCTTCTAATTCTAGTTCTCTTGCTATTTCTACCACACCTGCAGTTACTTTCTCCAATGAAGTCTTAAACCCCTCAAAGTCATCTATGAGGGATGGAATCAACTTCTTCCAAACTCTTGTTCATGTTGATATTTTGACATCTTCTACAAATCAAAAATATTCTTAATGACACCTAGAATGGTCATTTTTTTTCAGAAGATTTTCTATTTACTTTGCCCAGATCCATCAGAGGAATCACTATCTATGGCACTTATAGCCTTACAAAATGCATTTATTAAATAATAAGACTGAAAGTTGAAATTACTTCTTGATCAATGGGCTGCAAAAATGGATGTTGTGTTAGCAGGAATGAATACAACATTAACTTCCTTATACATCTTCATCAGAGCCCTTGTGTAACCAGGTACATCGTCAACAAGCATATTTTTAAAGGAATCTTTCTCTCTGAGCAATAGGTCTGAACAGTGGACTTAAAATACTCAGTAAACCATGTGTTGTCATCCAGGCTTTGTTGTTACATTTATAGGGCACAGGCAGAGTAGATTTAGCCTAATTCTTAAGGGCCCAAGAATTTTCAGAATGGTAAATGAACATTGGTTGTAACTTACAAGTCACCAGCTGCATTTGCCCTGAACAAGAGAGTCAGACTGTCCTTTTAAGTTTTGAAGCCAGGTATTGACTTCTCTTCTGTAGCTATGAAAGTCCTAGATGGCATCTTTCAATAGAAGGCAGTTTTTATCTATATTGAAAATCTGTTGTGTAGTGTAGCCACTTTCATTAATGATCTTACCTAGATCTTCTAGATAACTTGCTGCAGCTTCTCCATCAGCACTTGCTGCTTCACTTGTACTTTTATGTTATAGAGATGGTTTGTTTCCTTAAACCTCATAAACCAGCCTCTGCTAGCTTCAAACTTTTCTTCTGCAGCTTCCTCACCTCTCTCAGTCTTCCTGGAATTGAAGAGAGTTAGAGCTTTGTACTTGGTTAGGCTTTGGCTGAAGAGAATGTTTTGGCTGATTTGATCTCCTATCAAGAACACTGAAACTTTTCTCCATAGAGCAATAAGTCTCTTTCACTTTTCTTATCATTTGTGTGCTTCCTGGAGTAACTTTTTATTAAAAGTCCTCCAAGAACTTTTCCTTCGCATTCACAACTTGGCTGTTCGGTGCAAGAGGCCTAGCTTTTGGCCTGTCTCAGCTTTCGACATGCCTTCCTTACTAAGCTTAATCATTTCCAGCTTTTGATTTAAACTTAAAGCCATATGATGCTTCCTTTCACTTGAACACTTAGAGACCATTGTAGGGCTACTAATTGGTCTCATTTAAATATTGTGTGTCTCAAGGAATAGAAAGGCCTGAAGATAGGGAGAAAAATGGAGAATGGCATGTCAGTGGAGCAGTCAGACAGCATTTATTGATTAAGTTCACCATTTTATTTTGGCATGGTTTGTGGCATCCCAAGCCAATTACAATACTAACATCAAAGATCACTGATCCCAGATCACTGGAACAGATATAATAATAACAAAAAAATTTGAAATATTGTAAGAAGTATCAAAATGTGACACAGAGACAAGTGAGCACATACTGTTGGGAAAAAAATGGTGCCAATAGGCTTGCTCTATGCAGGGCTGCCACAAATCTTCAGTTTGTAAAAAGTGTAATATCTGTGAAGTGCAATAAAACAAGGTGTGCCTGCATGTGTATATGACTGATGTCCTCCACTGGGTAACAAATGTGCTGAGAACAATGATCAAGTATTACATTCTTTGTACCTACAATGCCTCACATTTAAGAAGAAAGCAGCATGGCATAATGCTATTGTATTTCAAACTATTTTTTCATTCATCAAAACTCTGTCTTTAAATTGTATCTTACATGGAAGCCCAATTTAGAAAATATATTAACAAGAATTCCTCTGGCTGAAGTGAGATCAAGAGCCCAGGCCCCATAACTTGCTGGGTTCCTTCCACTCCTACTGCAAGGTAATCACTAAAGCCCCTTCACTGTGGAGCAAGGCTCCAGGGGTGGATGGGTCAAGATTTGCAATCAGTCAAGCTGAGTTCCAGCTGAGGATCCACTGTGTACTTGCTTAGAGATTTTGAGCGAGTCACATAACCTTTCTGAGACTACTTTATACAAAACATGGATTTTAATCATTATAATACTTCTGTATCAGTCAGGAATGCTCTTAGCTGAAAGTAACATAAAATTCGGTTTATGGTGATCTAAACAGAGATTCACTTTTCTTACTTAAAAGTAGGTTCAGAGGTATGCAGTTACTAAGTGTTTTTTAGACATTCGATGATATTGCTGGGGACCTCGGCTGTTTTTATCTTTCTGTCCCATCATACTTAGCATTTTGGCTTTTATTTGTATGCTTGTTACTTCAGTGTCATAAGATGGCTATTCATTTATAAGTTCCAGAAAGAAAGAAGGAGCAAAGGCCTCCACCTCTGGAAGTTATTTGTTTTTAATTCAGGAAGAAAAATTCTCCCTCAGCACAGTTAAAAAAAAGAAGAAAAATTAATTAGCTAGAACATGACCTCCTTAGCCAATCAGTTGCCAACAATAATGAGTTTGCACCAATCCAAGATTTTCCCCTGAAGATTAGATAGGGACTTATGTTCCCAAGTTTGAAGGAATCTCTAGCCCAACACCTGAACACATCAGAGTCCTGCTGACAGAATAGAAGGAGCAGAAGAGGAGTGTCCATTGGTGTCTGCCATGTGTGTCCCTATTCCTGCCTCATGAAGTTTAGAGGGCTGCCATGTGCTTCAAATGTGGATGTTGGAGAAAGTGACTTCCAACCTATAAAAGCACCAATGAAATGAAATTGTTCATTATGTTAACGTCTCAGTAAATGTTTAAGGAGTGAACAAAGGGGAAAATTTCAATGGAGAATAAGAATGACCTTGAATGTCCTAAGTCAGCGATTATCAAAGTATAACCCCATAATGCCTATGTTAGATGGCATCAGAAGGGTTGATAGTTTAAAATATAAATTCAGACCTACTGAAGGTGGACCTCTAGGTGAGTTCCAGGAACTTATATTTTGAAAGATTTCCCAAGTGACTCATATGCCTATTAAAACGGAAAACCATGGTCCTGTATGACTGGGGACCACCCAGTGAGGCAAAACCAGGTACTCCTGGATAGATGTGTACCTACAATGGGTATTTGGGAGTATCAGAAGGGGGAACACCAAACAAAAGAGCAGGTTGCTGACTGGTAGCTGTACCTTCTGTTTAGCACAGCCCCTCCGCAGTGTAAGCACTCAATCATGGCGGCAACTTTTATTCTTATTGACAATTTTCTCCAGCACCAGGAGAATTCAATCTTAATGGAGGCTTCAGCTATGGTTCAGTTGTTCAGTCACTGTCTGTGAAATGAAGCCGCCATCACCCAGGTCTGCTTGTGGTAGACACCATGGAAACTCCTAATTTGATCCACAGGGAACAACAGGAAATTCCCAAAGCATTCTGTAGGTCAATAAGAAATGTTAAGCCTCAAGATGGTGTTGAAGGCAGTTGCAAGATTGATGCAATATCTATAAAGGGTATAGAGTCCCTCAGATGACAGACAGCCAAATCAAGGTGTAATGATTAGCGACATCTCCTTAGGCCAGAGCATTGGGAAGCGCAGATGATAAATTACTCTAAAGGCTTAACGGAATGCTTCAAAGTTCTATGTAATATTACAACATAGAGCCTCTGAGGCTGAGTCCCTGGGTGTGACTGAGCAGATGTTTTCCTGGTTGATTTTGAAGCAAATTAATCAAGTTATGGATGATTATTCCAGGCTGTGTGTCCCAAGTTACATAACTGGACCTGAAATGATTGTCAAATGTAAACAGATGTATACCCACGCATATACATTTAAATCTACATAGATATGTGTGTACATGTATGTGTGCATGTATGCGTATGTACACACATTGTATAACACTGTGGGAGTCACATGTTAAACATTATAGGTTTAAAAAGTAGATTACATGTCTCCATTTGTCATCCTTAGAGTCTTTTTCTCCTATAAGCTAAGCACACTGGTAGGCTTTCACAAAGGCTATTGGTGAGAGTAGTATCTGAGACCTTCCTAAACTTCCTAAAGTATTGATGATAGTACCTTCAAGATGCTGAAAAGTTGTGGTTGAGCAGGAGAAAAGTATGTGAAGGGTTGTTTTTTAGTATCCTTGTACCAGGCACCTAATCTCTTTAAACATCAGTTTCCTCATCCATGAGAAGGAAATCATAATACCAACACCAAAGGGTTCTTGTGGGGAGTTAATGAAATAATGTATATAAAGCACCCAGTACAGTCTGACAAATAGTAGACTCTTGATAAACCACTGTTACTGGTCTTATTTATCTCTATATGTAGATGTGACAGGTTTGAAAACAATCTGAGCCCAAGCTCCCTGATTCCTGGTGTTGTTTGAAGGCACCATCTGAGAAGGAGCAATGTAAGAAGACAAAGAGTCAGGCCCAGACCTAGACAAGTATGCAGTAGGGTTCAGGGCCTCGCCTGGGCTCCTGCAGGAAGAGCTCCCCTGAGACCTGCAGGCGGAAACCTGTCCATACGTAGAGGCCACAGATGCACTGAAAACGATCTGGAAGAAGCCTTAGAGAAGTACTCTTTGGAATTATCCCCTGAAAGCCCATTTCCCAGCAGCAGCTGAAACTTTCCCTACTCCTAACCCAGGCTCATGCCTTCCAGTTTACCTCTTCACCTTGTTTCTGAAGTTCAGCTGAGCATCGATGGGCAGATGCAGTGACTCACCACCCAGAAACACCATTCAGCCAGGCGAGTAAGATTCCAGCTCCTACATTTGAATCGAGCCAGTGCTGAAATGAAGTGTTAGCTGGCCTAGTGGACTAAGTAGGTAAGGAAGGATACTCCCTTCACTTTTCAGACCCACTTTTCAGACCCAGAGAGGTACGTTTCCCCTTCTGTTTTAGACTCAAGAGGAAGTTGCCATGGTGCCTTTCCACTTTCAGTGTGTTACAAGAAGCTTTTTTTTTTTTTTTTTTAAAGGCATACAGTGGAGAAATCAGGGTCTCCAGACTGGCTTGTGATTACTTTCTTTCTTCTTTGAGTGTGGTCATCTTGCAGTAGAAATGTCATTCTATTTTGTCTTTATGTGCGTGGCCACTTTTCGGGTATTCTCTCCTAACTGAGAAGGCAAGGACACACTCTGTATAAATTGTATATTCTCTGTAGAGAAAGAAACCAGTACATGTTGAACAACTGCTAGGAGATGGAGCATTATTCTAGATATTTTACATGTGACATCTAATTTAATCCTCAAAATAACCCCACATGCTAGGTGGTAATATTCCCATTTTTTATTATGGTAAAATACATATAACATGAAGTTTACCATGTAATCATTTTAAGGGGTACAGCTCAGGAGCAATAAGTATATTCATATTGTTGTGCAACCATTACTGCCTTCCATCTCCAGAACGCTTTTCATCTTGAAAACTAAAACTCTGTACCAGTTGAGCAATAAGTCCTCATTCTCCCTGTAGCCCCTGGCGACCAGCATTCCACTTTCTATGTCTATGAATTTGACTACTCTACATACCTCATATAAGTGGTATCATACAATATTTGTCTTTTTGCGACTGGCTTATTTCACTTAGCATGTCTTCAAGGTTTATCCATGTTGGAGTGTGTGTCAATTTTTTTTTTCTCGTTAAGGCTGAATAATATTACATTGTGTGTGTGTGTGTGCACGCGCGCATGCGTGCCACATTTTGTTTAATCATTCATCTGTCAGTGGGCACAGATTGTTTCTACCTTTTGGCTACTTTGGCTGCCATGAGCATGGGTGTACAAATATCTATTTGAGTCCCTGCTTTCAGTTCTCTCTGGTATATGCCCAGGAGTAGAATTGCTGGATCATATGACAATTCTATGTTTAACTTTTTGAGGAATCACCAAACTGTTTTCCAGAGCCCCTGCACCATTTTACATTCCCGCCAGCAATGCACAGGGATTCCAATTTCTCCTCCACCTCACCCACCAGTCTCATTATTTTCTGGACATTGTTGTTGTTGTTTATTGATAATAGGCATCCTAATGGATATAAAGTGGTATTCCCACCAGGCTCAGTTTTAATCTAGAGCTCTTTGGCCTCAAACTTATGGCTGTGTTCCTTTCACCAGCACAATGCTAGGAGTACAGGGACCTCGGGAAAACCACAGAGGAGAGAGTCTGCGTAAGAGAAGAGCCTGGTTGTGTCAGTTCTCTTTTCCAAGAGCCACCCAAAGATGGAAAGGCAGTCTCTGCAACATAATTGCCCAGTCAAGAGCACCGCCCAGAACTTCAGTCTCTGCAGTTATAAATAGAAGCTTTTGAATTCCCATTTCTCTTACTTCTCTTAGTCAATCAAGTGGTTTTTGACCTTTTCTTTCTTGCATCCAGACGAAGGCTCCCCCTGGGGATATTGTGCTTTTTCCCTTCTGCAGCCAATTAGATCATTTTGATTGTGGAGCTAACAAAACAGTCCTTATTTGAAAACTGAGAGTGAGAGAGAGAAAAAGAGACAGAAATAGAAGCAGTGAAAAGAAGACGGAGGGAAAAAAGAGAGGATTGTGAGGTTGATGTAATTAGCATGGCACAGCATTTCAGCCAGTTAAACAACATCCATTTCCGTCCCCCACACACAGGACAGCAGAAGTCTCCAAGCTGACCAGACCAGAGGCCCCACCTTGCTGTTCTCCCAGGCTAGAAGAGGGTTTTCACATCTTCATCATCTGACAGATGACATAGCTAAGGCTCAGAAAAGGCAAATGCCTTCACTGATCCCACTGAAATAATATGAAACAAAGACAGGCCTCCAGTCTGCTGACAGTCCCTCTGGGCTCTCTTCACACTGTTCCCGCCACCTCCTGCTGCCACACCTTGTGAAAGAGACCAGGACCAGGACCCCTTCCTCTTAAAGGCTCGTCTCTCTCGTCTGCAAATGTCTGTTATGAAATAGACATGAAAGATGGGGCAAAGAAGTGAAGAGTTGGGTTAGATGACGTCTAGGACCCTTTTCAAGAGCTCGGAATGAGAGAGAGCTAGGTTTGAATTTCTGGCTTCGTGGCCCTATTGTGTAAATTAGGGCCAGCGATTTTCTTCTCTGAGCCCGTTTCCTCATCTGTGAAGCAGGTACATTAAACTAACCACATAGGACTTTTATTGTGAACAACTAAGGGAGTATAGAACTTTAATAGTATATAACTTTAATAGTATATAATTTTAATTATGTGTATTAATTGCCAATTATGTACCTAGTATATAGGCACTTATGTACTAGGTGATGGGTTTATAGGAACTCTCTGTACTATTTTTGCAACTTTTTTTCAACTTTTATTTAAATATAAAACTATCTCAAAATTAAGGTTTTTAGGGTTTTTTGTTTTGGTGTGTGCCTATTATATAGGCATCAATGCAATTTCATTCTTTCTACTGGAAAGATACCCCAAATTTTGAGCCCTTCTTGTGTCCTTAGATTTGGAAGACAGCACAGCATATACAATCAGATCTTCGTGTCTGTAGTTCTGCATTTGTGGATTCAACCAACTGAGGATCAAAACTATTAGGAAAAAAATGAAAAGTAACAATACAACATAGAAAATAATACAAATTAAAATACAAGATCACAGCTATTTACATAGCACTTACATTGTATTAGGTATTCCAAGTAATCTGGAGATGATTTAAAGTATATGGAAAGATACATGTAGGTTATGTGCAAATATTATACTACTTAATATAAAAGACTTGAGCATTCTTGAATTTTGGTGTTCACAGGGGGGGTCCTGGAACCAATCCCCCAGAAATACTGAGGGAAGTGTATAATTTTCTATATCCCACAGTTGAAAATAAATTCAGTTCTACAGGTCATCCAAGAATGGGCCCTATTTTACTGAATTAATCTTGTTCCAATTTCTAGCAGTCTTAAGAGACTCATGTATGCAAGCCCTCAGGACCCAGGCCTTAGACTATGACAGTTTCATCCAGTAGCCAAAGTTATTAACCTGCCCACCAAAAGCTGGAGAACTCTTTTGGGAGAGCGTTGCATGTGTTAATCCAACTATTGCATTTAATCCAAGTTATTAACTACTTGAATTAAATTGAACTCAATGAAACGTCTAGAATGTGAGATCTCCATGCTTTTGTGTGTCCCTGGGGTGTGCTGGATGCTATGAGAGAGCCTTTTCTCTGAGGTCCTTAACAGGCCTGTTCTGTTTCACATCTTCTTCAAGGGACACCTTGAATTTTCCCAAAACTGTGCAGTCCTTCCCCTCATACTTCCTCCATATCTTCTTTCCTCTCTTCCCTTCCTCTTTTTCTCTTTTCCTTTATCAGCTCCTCTTTTCTCCTATTCCATCTTTCCTTCTTCATTCTCGGTCTCCCTGTCATTCACAAATAAATATTTAATACCTACTATATAGTAGGTACTATTCTAGAACAAGACAGATAAGCCCTTGCCCTCAAGAAACTTGTAATTTTTTTTTAAAGAAACTTTTTATTTTAGGCCAGGTCCAGTGGCTCACGCCTAAAATTCCAGCACTTTAAGAGGCCAAGGCAGGAGGATTGCTTGAGTTTAGGAGTTCAAGACCAACCCGAGGGACATAGCAAGACCTTGTCTCTACCAAAAATTATAAAATAAATAAATAAATAAAATTTTAAAAAACAGGCATGTTGGTGCACACTTGTAGTCCCAGCTACTCAGCAGGTGAGGTGGGAGGATGGCTCGAGCCTGGGAGATTGAGACTGCAGTGACCTATGATCATGTCATTGCACTCTAGCCTGGGCAACAGACTGAGACTGTGTCTCAGAAAAAATAAATTGTTTTGAGATAGTTTGATATTTAAATAAAAGTTGCAAAAATAGTACAGAGAGTTTCTATAAACCCATCACCTAACTTCGCCTTATGCCAACATCTTACCTAACTATAACATAATTACTGAATATAGGAAATCAACATTGACACAATTCTCTTAGCTATCCTACAGATCTCATTAGATTGTTTCCAGTTTTCCTACTCATTTTTCCAGTTCAGGAGCCAATCCAGTTTCCTGCATTGCATTTAATTATCATATCTGCTTAGTTTCCTCCCATATATGACAGTTCTTCAATCTCAATGCATCTTTCATGACCTTGATACTTCTGAATAGAATCGCCAGGTATTTGGTACAACGTCACTCAATTTGGATTTGTCTAACGTTTTCTTCTGAGTAGACTGGGGTTCTACATTACAGAGGGGAGACCCCAGAAGTGATGGATCCTTCTCAGTGCATATCAAGTGGGCATCTCATGTCAAAATGTCTTGTAACTGGTGATGTTACTCCTGGGTTACACTTGAAGTTAACATGTGGTGCGGTGGCGCCTGATGGTTTTCTCTTCTGTACTAAAGTTTCTGTTTTCCCCATTATAATTAATTAGTATCTTATGGGGAGATACTTTGAGACTATATACATATCCTGTTTCTCATCATGCTTTCCTCCATTGATTTTATTATGCATTGTTTTTGAGCACTTCCTTACTCAAGAAGCTTACCTTTTATTAGGAGTTAGACAATGAAGAAGTAATGAAATAAATGAGATGACTTTAGTGAAAGTGTTATAAAGAAAGTGTAAGAGGGTAGAGTGAGAGCAAAGAGGTCTACTTTAGAGAGCACATCAGGGAAGTCCTCTCTAAAGATGGGACATTCAAGCTGAGTCCTGAATGAATGAAAAAAAAAAAACTTGAATGAGATCTAAGAGAAAAACACTCTAGGCAAAGCGTGCAACAGCAAAAGCCTTGAAGCCAGAACAAGCTAGGGCCTGTTGGAGAAAAGGAAATCAGCCAGGCATGGCTGGAGTGCAGGGAGTAAGGGGCCAAGTGTAGAAGACAAGGAGGTGGAAGTAGAAGAACCAGATCAAGCGACCTCTGTGGGTGGGATAGAGAGTGGGAATGTTTTCTACGCACAGTGCAACCTCCTTTGTTAAACATATTCTCATCTGTGCTGTCCAATAGGGTAGTCACTAACCACATCAGCTACTTATATTTAAATTGTCATTGATTGAAATCGAATAAACATTTTAAAATTCAGTTCGTCAGTCACAGTAGCCACATTTTGAGGGTTCACTAATCACTCTGAGGCTAGTGGCTGCCCTGTTTGACAACACAGCTATAGAACAAATTCATCATGGCAGGAACGTCTACTGGACAGCGCGGCTGCGCATGTTTTCTGGAGGTCATTCATTATGTTAGTTTCTAGGGGATACGCAAAGTTGAATGAGTTATAGCCCCTATTCTCCAGGAACTTCAAGTTTAGGAGACAAATATGCAAATAAACATAGTACCAGACAGCTCGTATTAAGAATCATGGGCATGCCACAGAAAAATTGCTGTCGGATTTGGAGGCAGCACTGACAGTTAGGAGATCAAAAGAGGCTTCCTGGAGAAGCAGCGCTTAAATGTCTAGGAGGATGGTAAGATTCTTTTGGGTTGAGAGGAGGAAGTTATGTCCAATGGAAGTTCGATATGAGCTGAGGTTTTGAAGACAGCAAGTACAAGATGAGGATAGCAAGTAGTGTAGGTTGGCTGCAGTTTGGTTGTGTGTGTGTAGGAGAATGTGAAAGGGAGATTAGCAGGAAGGAGGGCGATAGAGTGTGAAGGGCCTTGGAGCCAAGCTAAAGAGTTTTATCTTTATCCCATAGGCAGTGGGGGAGCTGTGGATGGCTCTTACCAAAGGAGTAACATTTTTGAAGTTGTGCTTAGGAAAGATTGGTCAGTGTGCAGCATATGAAGTGGACGATGGCTGGGGAGATGGACTGCAGAGAGAGGGTGGGAAATCTATTTGCAGTAGAGCAGGTGTGAGGTCATTCCTGTTCCAGCGTCTATTTTTCTGAAGCCTAAAAGCGTTCTCAAGCACAAGAAGACAGGCTGCTTGAAATATAACATTCAGAAATAAACCTGAGATTAGAAAACACACCACTTACTCTTTACAGCAAGCAAACATCAGACCCACAGGATGTAATTAAGCTCACTGAAAAACAGGCACTCTTTGTGTGTGTTTATTTACACAAATCAGGGTTTTAGGAACTTTAGGGCTCATAAAAGTCACCTTGAGCAGCTTATTAAAATGTGGAGTCCTGAGCCCCTCCCCTACGGACTCCGACTTCATATGTCAGGGATGGGGCCTAGGAATCTGTTTTTTAACAGGAATGCACTATGATTAGGGCAGTCAGTGATCTCAGAAAAGGCGCCTGAGAAACACTGCCCACCCTCTTTTCCTTTTAAGCTTTCTAACCTTAAGGTAACAGGTTCCTTTTCTCATTATTTATAGGCCATAGTCTTGCAAATATAAAAATTGTTCCTCTCTCATTATGCCTTTTTCTCTCACCTCCATGAATTAGTAGACTTCAGAGAACTGTAACATATTTTTTCCATTTATCATTTTTTATTTTATCTACTTAAAATAGGCTTAAAGAATTATCCCTTCATTTTTTTCTTTTTCCCCAAGTGCTGATTTCCAGAGCTTAATCTATCTACCCTCTGTCTATGTATCCCTTCTATTGGTTTTGTTTGTTTTTCTTTGCTCTGTCTGCCCCGCACAACCAAAAACTCTGAGGGCAAAGACCTTGTTGCAGTCACTTCCCTGAACCCTACAGGACTCAGCCCTGTGCCCTGGAATTGTCCTAGTTAGCCCTGGTACCATTAGAGCTCTGGCCCAATTGGGACCACAAATGTTCTAAAAACCCTCTGAATTGGCATCATTACTAAAGCCACTTGACAGTTGAGATGACCAAGTCTCAGAGTGTTTATGTGGAATCCTCAGAAGCAAACAGTGAACATCTGAGTGGTTTTGAACCTCAGTCTCTGAACCTGGCATCCCATGTGTTTTTATTGTTCACTGCATGGGGTCGGAGAAGGTAGGTAAAGAAGGTGAAGGAAGGTTTGGTGATACTGATGTTCTTTCCCTGCGATCTCAGGAGCCGTACAGTCAAGGAGGGAGCAGGAGGGGACAGCATTTTCCCCTTTGCCCTTTCTTTTGCTTGCTATTATCCACTTCCAACTTTGGCACTTTCTCTTCCTATTCCTCCAATGCCATGTGCCCACACGTGATCTGCACAAACAAGCAGCCATTCCATTAGCCCGTCTTCAAGACCAGCGTTCCCAATTCACAGGTAACTGGGGAGTCCAGAGAGTGATAATTACAGACCTTTCCTCCAATTTCACACAAGTAAGGAGCTTTTACAATTTAACACAGTGCCTTTCTTCAATTATGTCACATTTCAGACAAAATGCTTGAGCCTCAACATTTCCTTTGGCAATCCATGCCTTTACAGAACAGATGGGGGTTTTGAGATAACAGCCTCCTCTGCACAGACAGTTCCTGTAGGGAGGCGATGGGAGATGGAACAAACATTCGTAAGCCCTCAGCTTCTACAGCCAGACCCTTGGGGGTACTGGCCCCTCCCAGGGGCTTTCCTGCTCCAAGTCGCATGCCCAGGTGAAGCCAGATGGATCTGAACTGTATATGGAAATGCACCAAAGTGTTGTGATTGTCAGAGCCCACATAAATGGAGGCCCCAACACAGTGGCTGGGTAGACACCAACATGCAAGTCTCCTAGTGATGAATTTGCCAAGCAGTTTGAAGAAAGTTAGGAAATATGCAGCCCTCAAGGCCCAAGATCAACGCCACCACCTTGGGAAGCCTTCTCTACTTCCACTCACTTACCCACCCACTAGGCAATGAATATGCTTTCCTGTAGACCCCCAGAGGACATTGTTTAGGCTTTTACTCACTGTAGAAAATTCAGATTAGTTGACTTGTGTCCAGTACCATAGTATATTGTGAGAGCACGTTCCATATCTTATCCACCTTATATCCCTAGTCTCTGGTTTCTGGCACATAGTAGCTGCTTAATATATGTTCACCTAATGAATGATCAAATAAATGAATCATGTGATATGGCATGGCATGGCAGCTACCTGCAGCTATTGGAAGATTGGCATGCAAAGAAAGATTGTTTATGCCCTTTGTGTAATACTGGATAAAATTAGAATCAAGCAGTAGATGTCATGATTTTAAGAACGTAAAGTAGAAGGGTTTTGTTTTTGTTTTAGCAGCCTGGTCACTGAGAAGTTGAGATGAGTCAGCTGCCCTGGGGGAAGCAGCGAGATCCCCTTGGTGGACAGGGTTTAAACCAGAAACTGGAGGAGAATAAATAAAGATTTTCTAAGAGGATTCAGGTGTAGACATTTGGAGGGGTGACCGGTCTGGACGCTCTTAAGGTTTCTTCCAACCTTGAGACTCTCTACTTTCCGGATTTGTTTTTATTCACCTGCATGGCTGCTTTATTGGTCTGAATATACATGGGGATATTTTTCATCTTCACAGTAATCTGAAGGCAGCCTCTCCATTTACCCACGGAGCTTTTGGTGGGAACCGTGGATTGACTTATAGTGGAGCTGACTCCTATGTTGCTTGATTCACTGTGCTCTATAGATGCCCCCAAACACATATATCATTGTGTCTGCTCTTCCAGGATGACACTGTTATTCCCCCACCTGTGCAAATACAGCTGTAAAAAATGTTACATGGCCAGCCTTCCCTTCCCCAGAGTGTAGAGAGAGAGCACACACCTTCTGGTTTAACACGCCCACGAGGCACACACCCCCTTTTCTGAATTTCAACACTCACATTCAAGTCTATTAAGAAGAGAAGAGAATTGCAAATGAACGCACACTACTGGCAAAACCAAGCCAGCCTCCCTCCTAAATTACTGCGTATATTAAGTCTGTGGGCTACAGAAACTCCTGCACCGTCCGTGGCTCCCTGGAAAATCAAAAAGGTTTCCAGCAGTTTCAGCACACAAACAGGCTCTGAGACTTCTCTCTTTGTTAGAGATTTGATTCAAACTGTGTCCGTTAGCGGTGCAATACAAAAGGAAAAAAGTCAGTATGGTATAGCTTTGAAATTTTTTAGCAAGCGCCACAGGAAAGAATAATAGACCATAAATTGCTGCATCTGGCCTTAAATTTATGAAGAAAACAATAATGCAAAAAACCAAAGATGTTACTCTCCTTTGTCATTTAAAAAGATAGTTTTGACTCCTCATCAGTTTTTGTTCACCCTTTTACTTCACCAATTGTGAAATTGCAACAAAAGCCACATCCCTTTCTCCCCATCCCCCCCATTAAGCAATAAACTTTTGCCAAAAACCTCACACATATTTAAGCAGCAAAGAGATTGGGAAAAGTTGAGAGTAGTAAGGACCCCTCTCCATCCCAAAGACAAGATGTGTGGGTGGGTTTCTGGTTAGGAAACAAAGCCAGGAGCCACCTGGAGGGCCTGTGCCATTGAACCTGAGATGTGAAGTGGCCATCTGAGCTCAAGGTGAAACCCCTCCACCTCTCCCCCAGCCACTCTCTTTCTACAAAAGGTGCTATTGAATCATGTCATCTCCTAATAGAAGCAGACTGTGGAGAGAAGGATGAGTCCTGACTCCATGTTCTTATCTTTTATGCGTGCTCAGAAGTCCAGGACCGATTCTATTCGATTTTGCACATTTGGGGCAATCATCTTGGACTGCGTTGTAATAAACACAAGATTTTTTTTTTCCCTCCCAAAGCCACACCTTGCTGTGCTGCTCAAAATAATTTCTGCATCTGATAAAAGCACCATATGTCAGTAGACCTGTTCTGCATGGACTCTCTGTCCCCGTCTTACCCAGATACTGCGATGGTTTAGTCTCAACGCTCCCTGCCCAGGTGCTGCTGTACCTGCCAGAAAGATTTCTGCAAGAAGTCATGATGGGCAGTGCTAATGAACAATGGAGAGGGGTAGGGGAAGAGGTTCTGGCCGGAAGGTCAGTTGGGGGTAGACTGTGGAGGGTCTTGAGTGCCTCCATCAGGTATCTGGACGTAATTCAAAATGGCATCCAGCTCCACCCACGTGTTTGCCAGGAGACGAGTCCCCAGCTGCGTTTACAGCTGACTCTGGTGGCCACATTGCCAAGGAGGTCCTTAGGGGAGGGTTCGTTCCTTACTTCTCTTCCAGTGAGTAAGTTCCTGGCACCATCATTTTTAAGTGATTAATGATTGAAAGACTTTGCTTAAATGATGTCAAATACCCTGATGAAGACTGAAAAAGAATATTAAGCACACAGTTTATAAAGCACACCCTGAACTCTAGCTTCCCCAGCATCTGTATTTTATAAAACAGCTGGAAGGGTAACTAAAGTTTAAACTATTCTTCCTGATTCTTGTGAAGATATAGACAGCCTTTGGCCACCAGATTTTTCTAAGCTAACACAAGGACACTATTTGCACATTATTTTTCATGAAGTGTGGTCATTTACATACATTTGCATAGTGCTTTCAAAAAGCCTTAATTCTAAGTACGTCAAATAAAATAAAACAAATTAGTGTAATCTACTGCCATTGTATAGCAGCTCAGCTTGGAGATCTTAGCAGTGGTGGCTGGAAGAGCCAAGAACCAGCTTTTAAGAAGCTCCAACAACCCAGGTTTAGTGTATCCAGGGGTCAACAGACACAGTAAAGTCTGAAAACAGGGAACTCTTTGGGGCAGGGTCAAGTTTCAAGTGTCTGGATAGTGCTAGTAGTTGACAAATCCCAGTTATATCTCTTATTTCATTGAAGCCTTACAAAAACCCCGTTACTTGATAGGGCCAGGATTGTTAAGAACTTTTCTGCAAGGGGATCAGAGAGGTCAAGTGAATTGCATAGTTATACCCTGGTAAATGGTCACGCCAGCGTGCAAACCTAAGACAATTCCAAATCCTCATGGACCTCAGAGCCTTGTTGCTCTGAGAATTGATCCTTGAGAAGAGGTAAAATATCCCTATTTACTGGTTGTTGTGTTTTCTTCATTTTTTTGTTTGTTTTGTCTTATTTTCATTATTATTTTTTTTCTGAGAAAGAGCTTCACTCTTGTTGCCCAGACTAAAGTGCAATGGTGCAGTCTCTGCTCACTGCAACTTCCGCCTCCCAGTTTCAAGCAATTCTCCTGCCTCAGCCTCCCAGGTAACTGGGATTATAGGCATCCGCCACCACGCCCAGCTGATTTTTTGTATTTTTAGCAGAGAGAGTTTCACCATGTTGGTCAGGCTGGTCTCGAACTCCTGACCTCAGGTCCTCAAGTGATCCACCCACCTCGGCCTCCCAAAGTGCTAGGATTATAAGCATGAGCCACCATGCCCAGCCCTTATTTACTATTAATCCAGCATCTCCTCTTTAGTCACCACACTGCCACTGGGAAGCAATATGAGGGAACCCCTATTGGCTCTGGAAGAGCATTACCCAGCCTGTGATGCATCTGGCCCTAAGTAATTGTCTTTTTATAGTTTGAGACAGTTATTTGAAAGTTATGGTAATGGGGTGAAAATATAAGCAGCTTATAGTTTACTAGAACATTAATCCTCTGGGGATGATTTCTTTTCTCCTCATGCATCTCCATGGGACCTTTTTCACTGCATTGTGTAAAATTTATTTTTAGACTTTTCTCCCTGTGATCTACTATCACTGGCCCACCTCTGCCTAATTATTAATTTCCGTATTTGCTAAGGTATAGAGAAAGGGTTCTAGTGCAGGTCAGGCTAGATTTTGGACCAAGGACCAAGGACCTTCTCAGCAGAGGCTCAGGGGAGACACACAATGGGAAGTATGAGTCAAATCCAAATGGGCTTTGGAGCCAGACAGAGCTGAGTTCAAATCCTGGCTCTTTTATCTTTGATAACTTGGCCTTGGCCTCTCTGATATTCAGTGTCTTCAGTCATGCACCTGTAACTCCTGGATGCCCAAACTGATGCTCTAAGACTAATCCTGTAAATTTGGGTAAGCCTGTATGTGGACAGGCTTGAGCAGGACCAAGGAGTCAGCTACTATAGCTGGCAGCCCTAGGATGCAGAGGAGACTTCCAGGGCCGACTTATTCATGAGAAAGAGGAATGCACAGTGCCTAGGGCCACAATACTTTTAGAAGCCCAAGGAAACGTTTTAATTTCTTGAAAAATCAGAGGAAAAAAATGAACTTTTGAGTTTAATAAAAGGGTTTAAATATATGATATTAATATAATTTGTATACATTAATATATACTATTAATATATTTATCTCAATGCAATTATAAAACAGACTTTTTAATTTTTTCTTTGTATAAAGGATCCCATAATGGCAAAAGCACCCGGGGCCTCCAAAAGTCATAATACAGCCCTGGGAGTTCTTGCCCAGTCCTCTGTTGTCTCTTGGGCACCCACTCCTCCTTTGTTCAATCTTCATCTGTTCATTTACAAAAGAGCTTCCAAATCAGGCAGCCTTGGGCTGACCTAGCTCCCAACATTTCATGGTGCCCAGGGAGCACCCATGGGGCAGGTCCTTTACATCAAGGTGACCTTTGGTTTGCCCAGACTTGGCCACCTGCCTGCCCTGCATCTTGCACCAGGTAGTATCATTCCACATTCTTCAGTTTCCCTCATGTTCCTGCCCATAACCCTCAACCACCTCAAGCCAAGCAATAAAAGAGAGGAGGGGAGAGTCCGATTCACTCTCAGTCCTAGCCTCCCCACGTAGGACTGTTCTGGCAGACTAAATACACATGCCAATGGCAATCATGTTGCTCTCTACTGTAGTTTATTTTATGTGAATGCTTGAGAAACCAGTAGAACCAATGCCAATTCATGATACGACTTTCTGTGCCTCAGTTTCTCCTTTTGCAAATTGGGCATAACAAGCAACGTGGTAGAAGCAATAGGAAAAGAAATAAAATTACAACCGGGAGAATGCAGAATGCCCTTCAGAAGAAACATCCTAGGTGTGTTTGAAGTTATTATTAGCATGACTATCAGTGAGCTCAAGCCTCTCAGAGTGCCTGGGGCATAAGGACTTCCTGTATTTATAGGGCTACATGTCTGCCTCCTCTTCCTTCCTGATTCACCATCAATTGCTTTCACCACTACTAAATGGGCCCTGAGCTCCAATTACTCTCAGTTTATGCCCACAGCCTGCAAAAGGGTGAGTGAGCCAGTGATGGGTTAATTTCAGGAGACTAGCCCCTTTCCAACCATCCCGAGGGCCTCAGTCAGTCTCCCAGGAGGCCTGCACCCTAAGGGGTGAGAAATTGGGAGCAAGAAGCAAAGTCAGCAGGCAAAGGAGGGCAGAGGCTGTAAGGAGAAAAGCCCAGAATTATAATTAAATTAACAAACCAACCCTTCTCCCAAACTGGAAGGGAGCCGAGAGACCAAAGAAACACTCCGTGGCAAGTAGATGAGTTTATTTGGCCTTACATACGGGGCACTCCTGGGCGGCTGCAGGACAGCTCTAGAGATCTAGCCCACCTCCCATCTCCAAGCTGCTTTTAAGCTAATTTTCTGGCTCTTTGCCTACTATATGTATGTGGTGGGACTGTTTTCCTTGTTGGTTCTCAGATACTCTCTGGGAGGTTTGCATTCTCAGGGACACCTGCTCCCTGGCAGACACCATGGCCTTGGCTCACAGCCTGGCCTTCAGGGTTCAGGCAGCAGGTGTACACCCTTAAGTAACCTGTCACACTACAGAGGCAAACAAGGAGAAAGAGGAGAAGTGCAAGAAGCGAAAGGATAGTTAAAAATGCCACAGGGATGGGAAAAGACGCCCTCAAATGTCTAGTGTCACCCAAAGCTGATGCCTTCATTCTCTGTTCCACAGTCATCCTTTGAGCAGGACACACAGGACATGCTTCCAGTCCCCCTGCATCCTCATCGTACTGTAGCTACCATGTGGCAATTAACCTTAGCCAGTGGTAGAGTCATGCTTTGTCCCTTCCAGGTTTCAAGTTAGAATCAGAGATCTTCGACCTGGAACGGACATTGAGAATCATTTGTCTAACACTATCTTTTTACAAATTAAAAAATTGAAACCCAGAAACTTAATGGGCTTGTCCAAGTTCTTACAACAAAGAAATCAGGACGAAAATCCCAGATCTTCTAGTGCCCAGCCCAAAGTTTCACTGTTATGCATCAGACTTTTAGGTGCGTACCCTTCCCACATGCTTAAGATCTAGGTGTGCTTTTACTCTCATTATTTTATGCATCCTGACACCAACCAGGCCTGGAAAACATGTACTATATCCCCATTTTTACCAGTGAAAAAGCAGAGGCTCAGAGAGGCTAAGGAAGAGTACCCAAGACTCAAGGGAGAATATTGAAGATCACCAGGTCGTTGTGGCAGAGCTAGAATCCAACCCAGTCTCACTGACCAATACTCTCAGACAGTGCACTTCCCTCCATCCCACACTGCCTCAAAGCCGACTGTCCAGAGCTCTGTAGTAATGGATATTGTGAAGGAGCAAGGATTCCCATCCATATTTATAGGCAAACTTCTGGCCCAACCACATTCATGCTTAGAAGTCTCAACATTTTTTTTTTAATTTATCAGAGGAAGGAAAGTAACAATAGAGTTGATGGGCAATTTGTGTAATTAACACCCCAAAGCTCCTAGTACTGTAAGGTTTTTGGATTCAGTGCATTCTCCCAAAAGATGCTCTTTTTACTGGTCAAGTGGCGTTATCATGAGGATTATAATGGAGTGGAAGAGAATGGCTGCCAGAGGAGTCCACAGGGTAGGCGGGATATGGGTTTGTCATTAGTGGTCTTGGGTGCACTTCTGTGCACCTATGAGCCTGCTTCCTGTGAAGAGTTTAATGATGAAACCGGTGAGCTCTGGAGAAGGAGTTGGACATCTGCTTCTCAATTAGCATTAATTTAGCTTGTTTGGAAATGATTTATGCTTCTACAAGACAACATAACTGAAAGTTGTTTTCTTTCCTATGATCATAACTTTTTACTCTTCTCACAATGGGCCAGATGAAGGCAGCAGAGGGGCATTCCTGGGCTGCAGAGGAACGATGAATAGTCCTGTTCCTGTCAATATTTGAAAGACATTGTTGCTCCTTAGTCTCAATACAACTTTAATGCCCAAATCAAAGTCTTAAGAAATGTCCAGCCCCTTCCAAAGCATTTCTTGGAAGCACGTAATTGGCCCTTTTATGGTTGTTACCCCAGGGTGGATGTTAAGGTGGTACACACAGCTACAATCATGCTGGTTTTTAAAACATTGACATATTTCCAGATCAATTGAAAAATAGCCATTTCTCCAAGCCCTACAAGTGCTCCATCACCTCTTCAGCTTCCCCAGACTCAGGGATCACAGATGAGCACTGATCAGGAGCTTCCCTGGTACCCAGACACCAACCAACCTGCCAGTCAGGCCTCCATGGCCCCTGCATGCCTGCCCCATTCCTACATGTCCCTCAACCAGGCCCTGCCCTGCTAAGGGAGATAGCATCCCTTACAGTGACACTGAGCCCCAGCAGGCTGATCCCCGCTCTGTGATTTCCCCAGAGGCACCTAAAGTGATTGATTGTCAAATGGTTTTAATGGCACACTGCCTTTGAGTTCCTTTGTGAGGTACACAAGGAGACCCCTGCTCTACGCTCTTCACAGGGGCCCATGCAGATGTGCTGTACTCTTGTTGGCTCTGAAGTTGACAGAACCAGAGTAGGTTCTGCCCTTGAGCAGGGCGTGCCAACACTACCTCTTACAGTGTTCAGGTGAGCAATGCTGGAGCCTGATGGCCAAAATGAGTTGAGTGTGATGGGAAGTCTAAGTCCAAGTTGGCTATTGAAGCCAGAGACTCTTGACCAGCCAGAGCCTGGAGTCACACAGGAGTCAGGAAAGGCAAGAGGGAGCGAGAAATGGACAAAATCTGATGCTTTTGCCCCTCAAATCAGAGTCTGTACACAAGGATCTGTGAGTTCTCTATGATAATTTAAATGATATGTTCTCATATTGATGATAATCTAAAAGAAAGTCATTTTTGCCTCTACCTTTGGGCTTGTGTTCTGGATCACTTTGGCATCAAAAAGTGGTGCTTTAATAGTTATCAGACTTGAAGATAGAAGCAAGGTAGACTTGTCGAGTGTTCATGCCCTCGAAGGCCAAATGATTGCAGGGGACCCTGACGAGAGAAGGGTTTACAGCAGTTGCATACTGAAAACTCTTAGAAGAATTGATTCATCAGCCAGGCACTATGGCTTACAGCTGTAATCCCAGCACTTTGGGAGGCCGAGGTGGGCAGATCACCTGAGGTCAGGTGTTTGAGACCAGCCTGGCCAACATGGTGAAACCCCATCTCTACTAAAAATACCAAAATTAGCTGGGTGTGGTGGTGGACACCTGTAATCCCAGCTACTCAGGAGGCTGAGGCAGGAGAATTGCTTGAACCCGAGAGGCAGAGGTTACAGTGAGAGGAGATCGCGCCACTGCACTTCAGTCATCCAGCCACTTGACAACAGAGACTCCGTCTCAAAAAAAAAAAAAAAAAAAGGAATTGATTCATCACGTAACCTATGTAACATGGGCATATCAATCATCTGAAAATATGTGTATTCGTGGGTTTTTTTTGTTTTTTTGAGATGGAGTGTTGATCTGTCACCCAGGCTAGAGTGCAATGGCAGGATCTTGGCTCACTGCAACCTCTGCCTCCCAGTTTCAAGTGATTCTCCTGCCTCAGCCTCCTGAGTAGCTGGGATTACAGGCACCCACCACCACACCCAGCTAATTTTTGTTTTCTGTTTTTGTTTTTTTTAGTAGAGACAGGGTTTCACCATGTTGGCCAGGCTGGTCTCGAACTCCTGACCTCAGATGATCCTCACACCTTGGCGTCCCAAAGTACTGGGATTACGGTGTGAACCACCATGCCTGGCCAAAGATGTGTATTAGTTTTCCATGGTGCTAGAATGGATGACTTATTTACTCAAAGTTCTGGAGGCCAGGCGTTCAAAATCGAGGTGTCAGCCACGCTGTGCTTTCTAGGAGACTCTGGGTAGAATCCTTACCACTTCCTAGCTTTTGGTGGTGGCCATCAGTCTTTGGCATTCCTTGCAGCCACATCCCTCCCACTTCTGCCTCTGGCCTCACGTGGTCTTCTCTCTGCACATCTCTCCCATCCATTTTTTTTACAAGAACACCAGTCATGTTGGATCAGGGCCCGCCCTGATAATCTCACCTTAACTTGATTACATCCGCAGAGACCCTATATGTGGTCACATTCACAGGTGCCAGGAGTTAGGATTTCAACACATCTTTTTGGAGGACATAATAAGAACCTGAGTAGGAGCCATCTATGCTCTATTTGTCTGTCCTGTGAGCAGTGATGTTGTTTCAGCAAATAGCACCTTCCATCACATTGAATTGATGTGTTAATTTAAACAGTATGGTTTTATGGATTTATATTTATTTCGTATTAAGTAATTATTGAATTATTTTTGTTTGGTTTTAATAGTCAAGTAAGAGCTATAAGCGTAAGGAGTTTATGCCCACGTATGTGCTTTCCATTTTAAAATAATATTAGAATACATAATCTATCAGCTAAGGCAATTGTCCTTGACAATTGTCACCTGTTCTACTTAAAGCAGCTTCGTGTTGTTTCAGTACTAGAAACCCTGGAGTCCAGAGGAATTCCAGATGTGAGAGGAGATTGTGCCTTTTCTAAGCTTGATAGGTGGTCAGATTTCAAGTTCCTAAGGACCTGTGTGCTCTCAGGACTTGCAAATGTCCTCGAGGTAAATGTTGAGTTTTGAAATAACCTGGAGCCAACACCAGTTCTCTCAGCAACAATATCTGGGCCAGAGAGGGGTCAGATTCTGGCTTGGAGTCCCACTGGCAGGGCTGGTCTGGAGATAGTCAAGCTCCAGAAAGCTGGGTTGCCCCTGGAAACCTAGGGAAGAACTGGCATCTATAATAGAACAAGACCACAGTTCTCTCCTCCCCAAATCAATGGGAGCCCTAGGGGACATTGTAACCTACTCCATTGACCCTCATGGCCCTGAGGACAGGTTTGCTCTCAGCACCCCAACGAGAAAGCCAGCATGTCAGTCTAAGGTATTTGCTTCATGTTCTTTGATCAGAAATGGATGCAGGGACACTAGTGGAACTTCTTAGCTCCATCTACATATTCCTAAAGGCAGCCCTCTGAAGGTCAGGTGGGATCTGTGAGAGTAGCCTTCAACCATTTGCAGCAAGTTACTGCAAATTTGGCCGGGCGCAGTGGCTCAAGCCTGTAATCCCAGCACTTTGGGAGGCCGAGGAGGGTCTGGATCACAAGGTCAGGAGATCGAGACCATCCTGGCTAACATGGTGAAACCCCGTCTCTACTAAAAATACAAAAAACTAGCCGGGCGCGGTAGCGGGCGCCTGTAGTCCCAGCTACTTGGGAGGCTGAGGCGGGAGAATGGCGTGAACCCGGGGGGCGGAGCTTGCAGTGAGCCGAGATCGCGCCACTGCACTCCAGCCTGGGAGACACAGTGAGACTCCGTCTCAAAAAAAAAAAAAAGTTACTGCAAATTTCTTTGCTTTCTATTTTAACATTTCTTTCAGTTTTGTTTGAATTTTAAAATGTTTGAATCTCTTGCTTTAAAAAAATATTAAACTTGTTTTCTCAAAATAATTTGATTAAAATTGATGCCTTTGAAAGATATTCCAGGTTTTTCCTATGTCATGGTGCCTACTACCAGTCTTATTCTCTTCTCACCTGCAATCTCCAATTAGTGCAGCACCAAATAACAAATAACTATGAGACATCTTTCTTCTATGACCAGCTCATGTGAACAAAACACTGTATATGGAACAAGATGACCTGGATCAAACTGTGTTTCTAGTACTTATGAGATGTTTGAACTTTGAACTTACATTTAAGCACACTGAGCCTCAGTTTCCTAATCTGGAAAATGGGTATTAATATAATAATACCTGCAGGTCTTCCTCATCGGTGGTGTTATGAAGATTGAATAAAATAATGGCTATAAAAGCTTTTCAAAATGTAAATGACTGTTTGAATCTGAGTTATTTTTACCACTTGTCTATGGCCTTCAGCCAGAGACCACCAAAGCTAATCTATAGTTAAACAAGTTTGGTTTATTACTAATTGTAGCATGAAGAATAAACATGTTGAGTGTCTTAGTAAGAGGACATTAGGAAGAACCTATTACAGAATTGGGGTTTTGTTGGGTAATTTGAGGTGGGGCTTAGGGAAGCAGGGCTTTGCTCTAAATTGGATGGTGTCATTAGGTGGCAGCAATTCTATAACTGGGTATCTCAATAAACCTCCACTGAGAAGAAAGACTAGAATGAGGATAAAGCTGTATTTGGTAAAGAAGCAGGAGTAACTCATTTTGGTCAAGAGAAGAAGGTGTTTGGTATTTTGGAGGTAGCACAGTGATCATATCTTTGTCTGTACTTAGAAGTAGTCTTGCTTTGTCTCGTTTTATCAAGATCTCAGAGTAGCCTTGTCTGAACTTGGTATTCTGCATGCTGTGTCTAACGGGAGAATCACATGGCCTACCTGTGAGCCAGGCCAGCTTCTGAATGGCAGAAGCTGCTCTTTTATTTCTCACATTATGCATGTTTAAACCAACAGATTCTCTGGAGAACCATGGGCCCGCATGGGGATCCAAAAATAGATGTTCTCAGCATATCTAAGAGAGAGAAGAAGGAAGGGAGGGAGAAAAATGAGGAAGGAAGAAGAAACATAAAGGGAGAATGAAGTTAGGAGGCTGTAGAGTGTTCGCATGTCCACCAAGGCTCCCCAAGAGCCCCGGAAGAACTAAGATGGATCGAGTGATTTCCCCTTCCTAACAGGCCACCATCACATCACATGGTTGGCGGAGAAAGCACCAACACCATTTGATTCCCTTAGAGGGCACCGCTTGAATCAAATCCTGGGACTGGTTGTAGATTTGACCTTTTTTGGCACCCCTCACTACCTGTCTCACTCCTGCTGAGTCCCATGTCATACAGATCTTGGGGTCTGTGCTCCCTAAGTGGTTTGAGGGGAAGGATTCCAGAGCCATTTTCTCCTCTGGCCGGTCTGTGATCACAGTGCACAGAGGTTTCATAAAACTTAAAATGACTAAGCCATTTACCTCAGGTGGCTAATCAAGCAGGTTTAAAGAATTCCAAGGTATCAAGGAACCACAAGTGCAGAGTGGAAATTGAATTGCAGTCACAGGTATGGTTGGGCCATTAAAAGCCAAACTTGATGGGCTAAGAGAGAGTTATCAGCTGATGAATGAACATGAATATGATAGCAAAAAAATTGGCCTCTGTTGAAAGGGGCTTTTCTCAAAGGCCTCATGATACCCAGTAGAAGATGAACTCTTGATACCTGCCGTCTCTCTGTTAATAGCTTCAGTTGAATCAGATTAATTTAAAGGGGCTAATGAAAATGATGTAGGAGAAGAGTTTGGAGGTAATAATTTGATGCTAAGGTATTGGCTTAAAGATGATGACATTATAAAACCAGTCCCCTGGGGAACAGGCAGAGAGAACTGGGAAGTGATTAGGAAGCAGGGGGTTCCCGCTTTCAAGGGTTCTTGCCTCCCCTCTGCCAATCCACAGTGCCTTTCTCAGACAGGAGCGTGTGACAATATCAGCTGACATTTATCAGTAAGGATTTTATCAGTAAGGTTCCTGGAGAATTTAAGTATTTAAATACATGGCATACGGTAGGCTCAATATCTATTTTGTTTAACAAATGAATACCAAGTAGTAGAGACTCTTTGTTTCCTTTATTGGTTAGCTCATTTCCACTTTGTTTTGGGTAAAGACCCAAATCTTAAAATGATACTGGAATGATACTTAAATTCCAGTACCTTTTGCTTGATACTGGAATTTCTAAGGAGTTCCAGTCTTCTCAATGGTTTTATAATATATGTATCTTGCCTTTTTCTTTCATTTCTAGGAAAAGTTCTCCAACTGTGCTTACGGTGCCTTCTTTGCTTCTTTCTATCTTTTTTGGGACCAAAGTTATACTCGAAACCAAATCTTAGCATTATGAAAGCCATGTCTTATACAGAAAAATAAAAATCCGTAAGACAAAGGTGGAAAATTACATAGTTAACAAGTGGGAGTTAAGGTGGCCAAATGGACTCCACTTTTACTTCTTTAAGGGTTAGAGTTACCCAGTTCTGTCTAGCCGGCTGCTCTTGACACAATTCCTCAGTCATATTGGCATAAGGGAGAAGCTTATGTTGCCTTTGGTGTTAAATGTACCTGTATTCAAATATTAGCTCTAGCACTTTTTTTTTTTAACCACTGTGACCTTGAATTGACTTCATAAAACTTTTCCAGATTTCTGTATTTTTATGTTTTCAGGACACAGATTGGGAGAGGGGGTAATATTTGACTGTGTTCCTGCCAAAACTAGATGAGAACATGGATATGAAAGCACCTGGCATTGCACCTGCATGTTCAAACTTTTTTTTTTAATCTTATGAAGTGCTCAGTTTTATCCTCTTGTTGATGGCATCTGGCAGGGCCGCCTCTGACAGAGGC
This sequence comes from Papio anubis, assembly GCF_008728515.1. Taxonomy (NCBI): domain Eukaryota; kingdom Metazoa; phylum Chordata; class Mammalia; order Primates; family Cercopithecidae; genus Papio; species Papio anubis. The sequence continues at coordinate 29,247,759 of NC_044989.1, read as the reverse complement.
ATATAGGCATTACTCTTGAGGTGGACTCAGCAGAGAACACCTGGATGGTGCTGAAGACTCCTAGGAGTCTGTTGAGAAATGAGTTTTGAAGTTCTAGTAGGAGGGTTCATGGTTCCTAGGGAATTTAATTAGTTAAATAACTGCCACATAGTAGGCTCACTGTCTATTTTGTTTAATGAATGAATGACAAGTAGTAGAGACTCTTTGCTTCCTTCGTTTGGTTAGCTCATTTCCACTGTGTTTTGGGTAAAGACCCAAAAATATACTGGTCGGAAGGGTAATGGACTGCTAAGCTAAGAGGTCCCTAGGACTTTGCTTGATATGAGTCAGCTGCATTCATGAACTGACCTGACCTAACAACCAGGAGATCTGAGTGCTTTAAATCATTGTGCAACCTTGGGCAAATCAGTTCAATTCTCTGAATTTCAGTTTGCTTATCTATGAAATAACAGCTTTGAGCTAGAAGATTTCTATTATTCCTTCCAGTTCTAATGGTCTGTGATCCAAAATTGACTGTTCCCTTGCAAATGGATTCCCCACGGACCTAATGGAAAAAGGCACAATTGCCTCATCATTCAACCCTGAGCTCAGCAATGTCCATTAGAATTGGAAGGTGAGCCTCCATTGAAAGTGGTTATTATACATGTTGGGGGCTGATCAATGCCTTTCCTTTGTGGATGAAGTGTTATTTTGATAAAAACTTACCTTATGAATTTTAATCATGTAGATTGTCAGCATTCCTCAAACTCTAAAGACCAAACTGTTGTTATTACTTATTGACTGACTTACAGCCAGGTCAAAGAAACAAGTCCCAGACATTGGCAGCTGAAATATTTATGATGCAACTAGTGTTGCTTCCAAGTAATGTACATGATATTCAAAAAGGAACACATTATGGCAAGCCAGGGCTTAAATTGATGAACGTGTGTCCATTTTAGCCATGCAAATTATGCATCAGAGAACAATCAATATGAATTTGATATTCCCAGGAGACAAAGCAGGCGTGGAAGTGGGTCCTGGGACTAATTCTACTTTCTCGTGCTTTAGAGAAGGAATGAGCTATCCTCAACATAGTACCCTAGCCCCTGTCTCATTTGTATTAGGTCATTATGCTCTTCCATCCAAAGGACAATGTGCCTACTTAGAGTGTATCATATAGATATATAAGATTGAGATTCGGAGTTAGTTTCTTAAAATATTCAGTTAAAAAATTTATGCATTCCCTTTCCAACCAGGGACAACACCGTAAGTATTATTGTACAGGCGCAAGTGGTGAAGTGATAAGGAAAGCATCCTGTATAAAACTCCAGGCACAAGCAAGCATCCCCTTCTCCATGCTTTGCCTTTTCAGTACTTTACAAAGCACATTGACTGATTCCAACTCTTGGGAGTTTGGGTGCAAAATAGCTCTGAGTTTTAAAATATCTTGTAGATATTCCATTAAGCTGGGCCTAAGAGATCCAGAAAGACTTAATTGCAGACAGGATGGATGTGATATTTCTTTTGTTCATTTATTTGTTCATGCATTAAACAGTATCTTTTAATTGCCTTTTTATGCCAGGAAATAAGCACCTATTATAGTCTGGGTATACCCATAGATTCCATTTTCCTTCCAGAATTGACTTATTAGCTATATCTCATCATTTTATGAATTTTTTTAAGTTGACAAACTATGACTCCCAGGTCAGCCACCTGGTTTTGTAAATAAAATTTTATTGGAACACAGCCATGCTTACTTATTACATATTTTCTACAGTCATTTTCATGCTGCAATGGCAAAGTCAAGTAGGGCATGCTATTTGAGCTATATTGCCCTTAGTGGTTAAAAAGGAAAGAGATACATTTTCTTCTAGCCTTTAGCAAAAGAGCAAAGTTTATCTATCAGTGAGCAAACACTTATGAGGCACTTGAGCAAGGCCTCAAGTTAAGCACTTGGGGGGAACAATTTGGTATTCTCTCAGATATAGTATCAAGCCTCCTAATACTGGCCTCATGTTTCCTCCTCAAAACCCTCTAGAAACTTGCCACTTAAAGTGTGGTCAACATTCGTCTTGTCTGGGAGCTTGTTGGAAATACAGACTCTCCAGCCCCATCCTACACTGACTGAATCAGAATCTGCGTTTTAACAAAAGTCTCCTGTTCACTCCTATACACGCTAAAGTTTGAGAAGCACTACTGCAGACTAAAAGGGTCTGAGAAACAATCACTTGGCTAATCAAAGAGTATTCACAGGGGGCATCCTGAAGTCCCTACTATGGGTTCAATAGTGTCATAACAGCCTCTAATAGTTGTTAAACATTGCCTGGTCACTTTGGAAATAAATGGATTATCTCTAAGGGTCCTATAAAGAGGACTTTTTTAATTGTGTGAAATCATAGATGGTACTGCTGGGAAGGATCTTACTGACTACCTATTTCCTGCTGATACAGATAAGGAAACCTAGAGCAGGGAAATGATCAATGGTTCATAGCTAGTAAGCATGAGAGCTGGAGCTAGAACTAAGATTTCTGAATGTATTACCTAGTGCTTACTCACCTCCATTTCACTGAGCAGTGAAGACAAGGGATGAAGTACATGTTTGGATGAATCACTCCAGATCAATTGATGTACAGTGGATCCGCTGGTTAAAAAAAAAAAGAAAGAAAGAAAGAAAAGGCTACAGCTAGTTTACCCCTGGGTTATCCATTGCTTAGAGTCAAGTTGTCAAGGGGAGAAAATGGAATTACAGGAACATGGCCAGTGTGTACCACAATTAGTGCCATAGCATGAGTCAGGGACAATGTGGAGACTGACCAAGTTTAATCATTAAATAAATGACCTTGTTATACAAATCTGAGGTTGATTGTCCATTTGCATTGCTATAAAGGAATACGTAAGACTGGATAATTTATAAAGAAAAGGGCTTCATTTGGCTCAAGGGTATGCAGGCTGTATGAACATGGAACCAGCATCTGTTCAGCTTCTGATGAGGCCTCAGGAAGCTTACAGTCATATCAGAAGGGGTGGGGGAGCCAGCGTATCACATGGCAAGGGAGAGAGCAATGGGAGGATGGTGCCAGGCTCTTTTAAACAACCAGATCTCATGTGAACTAATAAAGTGAGAACTCACTTGTTATCACAAGGGCAGCACAAAACCATTCATGAGGGATCCACCCTCATGACCCAAACACCTTCCCCTACGACCACCTCCAACATTGGAGGCCACATTTGAACATGACATTTGGAGGGGACAAAACATCCAAAGTATAATCTTTTCTGATATCTAAGAAATAGATATCAGAGAGAGGCCTACCTGTAACCTAGGCTTCAGGGGTTGAGGTGGTAGCAAGGCAGGGGCATTCTCCTCAAAGTTTCTTCTGTGCTAGGAAACACTCCCTCAAGCCCTATTCTTCAAGGGTCAGCTGAAATACTGGGATGGGATGGGATGGGATGGGATGGCATGGCATGGCATGGCATGGCATGGCATGGGATGGGAGGGGAGGGGAGGGGAGAGGATATTATTTTCTCTACTGGCCTGGGAGCTCCTAAAGATGGAGTACACATCTGACTCATATCTGGGTCCCCAAAGTGCCCAGTACCTAGTAGGCCCTCAATCCTATTTGTTTTGTGGAACCTTTTGGGAGAATCTTTCCCAGTTCACAGATTGACTGAGCTTCTATCACAATGACTGCAGGAGCTTTGGGGAACCCCATATCCACCAGCACCATCGCTATGACCTAGTTATCATACACATCTGACCTACACGGTCCCTGTTGCTGTTCTTGCTTGCAGTGGCAATGGTATACATATTTCATATCCTGACCTCTGCTGAGTCAAGGGACAAGCAGGCAGTTTGCACAGAAGCCTGGGCAAAAAGAATGGTTTAACCAAATTGATTTGTCAGTCTCCATGTGCCTAGAATAAGTCATTATAAATGGAAAAAAATAAATCACTTCAGTGATTTTTATTTGGGACTTAATTTTAGCTAAAATTCAGAATCAGTTGGCTACAGGAGTCAAGAGGATTGATTCCCATCTCCTCCTTAACCCATTAGCCTGAATGTTCTGTCTTACACACCATGGTCCTCTGTCTTGTAGACAGCCTTAAATACACATTAACATTAATGACTCTTGGGAGATACAACCTGAGAGCATGTTACCTTCCCATATTTATCATTTGGTTAGATTTTCCAACCTCCTAGGTCCCTTTGTGTCTTATATCAGAAATCATTTGATTGAATCACTGAAATCAATTTTCCTTTACTTTCAGCTAGCTTTCTGTTGTCCTTTCTGGCTCTCAGCTTATAGTGATTCTCTTGTGTCTGGCATCTCTATGTCTGTCTTTTGTGGAAGTGATTATGTTTCTAAGAACTCTTACTGTTATCCCTGAGATACAGAAGAAAAAAAAAAAAAAAAAGCCTCGCCTTCCAGTGCAGCCTCCTTGTCCTCTCCTTGCATTTCAGCCCAGCTGCAGTCAATGTGGAATGCTGACATACTATACCAGGACTGCTCTGGCTGGGCTGTTTTCCTTCTGAAGTTCCCGATCAAGGTGTCCAAAAACACAGGGTGTCAGGAGACTTGTTCAAATCAAAGTGAGTACATGGGAAAGCATACACAGTATGTGGCCTCTGCCTGCCCCCATTCATTTCTTTGTTCATTCGTTAAACAGTATTCATTAACTGCTATCTTTATACCAGGCAATAAGCGCCTATCACAGTCTGGGTATGCCCATAGATTCCATTTTATTTCCAGAATTGACTTATTAGCTATATCTCATTGTTCTATTTTTTAAGAGTTGCTCTAGGGCATGAGTGGGCAAACTGACTCTCAGGCCAGCCACCTGGTTTTGTAAATAAAATTGTATTGGAACACAGCCATGCTTATCTGTTACATATTTTCTATGGTTGTTTTAATGCTACCATGGCAAAGCTGAGTAGTTGTATTAAAGACTGTATGGCCCTCAAGCCTAAAACATTTACTATGTGACCTTTTACAGAAAAAGTTTCCCTACCATTGGTTTACAACATCCTTTGTACATTTTTAATTGGTTGTCTTTTTATTATTGAGTTATAAGAATTCTTTATATATTCTAGATACAAGTCTTATCAGATACATGACTTGCAAATATTTTCTCCCCATCTGTGAATTATCTTTTCAGTTTCCTGATGGTATGCTTTGAAGCAACAAGCTTTAAAATTTTGATAAATTCCAATTTTTGTATTTGTTTGTTGCTGCTTATGCTTTTTTGTGTTATATCTAAGAATCCATTGCCAAATTTGAGGTCATAAAGATTTACTTCTATGTTTCCTTCTAAGCATTTTAAAGTTTTAGCTTTTATATTGAAGTCCTTGACTACTTTAAGTTTTATATATTGTATGAGGTAGGGGTTCAACTTCATTTTGCATTGGATATCCAATTTCCCAGAAACATTTTTTTAAAGACTATTCTTTCCCCCATCGAATTGTCTTGGTACCCTCTCAAAACTCAACCGCAAATCTGAGGGTTTATTTCAATTCTATTTCATGGATCTGTGTGTCGATCATTATGCCAGTATCACATTGTTGTGGATGCAATTACACTGCAGTAAGTTTTGAAATCAGAAAATCTCATACTTGGTTCTTCTTATTAAAAACTATTTTGACTATTTGGGGTCCCTTGAAAATTTTATATAAATTTTAGGATCAGCTTGTCAATTTCTACCAAAAAGTTACCTGGGATTCTGATAGGGATTATATTTAATCTATTGATCAATTTAGGGATTATCTTCATCCTAACAAAATTAAGTCTTCTGCTCCATGAACCTGGGATGCTTTTTCATTTGTTCAAATCTTATTTGATTTCTTTCAACAAGGTTTTGTAGTTTATCAGAGTGTAAGTTTTGTACTTCTTTTGTAAAATTTATTTCGATTTTATTCTGTATGCTACTGTTCTAAAAAGAATTTGTAATATCATTTTTGAATTGTACATTGCCATTTTATAGAAATACAATTGATTTTTTGTATCCTGCAACCTTGCTGAACTTATTAGTTCTAATATTTTTTAGTGATTTCTTAGAATTTTCTATACACAAGATTATGTCATTTGCAAATAAATAGTTATCCTTCTTTCTTTTCAATCTGGTTGCTTTTTATTTATTTATTTTTTGCCTAGAATCTCCAGTATAATGTTCAATAGAAGTGGCATGAGCTGATATTCTTGTCTTATTCCTGATCTTAAAGGAAAGCATTCAGTCTTTAATAATTAAAGTACAAAGTTAGCTGTGGGATATTTTTAGATGCCCTTTATTAGCTTAGGAACATTTCTTACTATTGTTTGTTGACTGTTCTGTCATGATAGGGTGTTCGATTTTGTTGAATCTTCTTTCTGTATCTGTTGAGATGATGCTGTGGTTTTGTTTTCTACTCTACTGATATGGTTTATTATATCAATTGATTTTTGCATATTAAGTTAATCTTGTAATAAAGCCTAATTGGTCATGAAGTACAAGTCTTTTTATACATTGCTGGATTGAGTTTGCTAGTATTTTGTTGAGGATATGTGTGTTTATATCCATAAGAGACATATTGGTCTGTAGATTTCTTTTCCTGTAATAACTTTATCTGGTTCTGGTATCAGAATAATACTGACATCATAGAATGAGTTGGGAAGTGTTTCCTCTTCTTCTATTATTTGAAAGAGTTTGTAATGATTGGTATTATTTTTTTAAATGACATAATTCAGCAGTGAAGACATCTGGGCCTGGGATTTTCTTTGTAGGTAATTTCTTTAATTACTAATTTAATCTTTTTACTTGTTATCTATTGATTCAAATTTTCTATTTCTTCTTGAGTCAGTTTCAGTAGTTTGTGTCTATCTAGGAATTTATTTCATGTAAGTCATCTAATTTCTTGGCACATAGCTTTTTTAAAACAGTATTTCTTTATAATCCTTTTTATTTTTGTAAGTTTGATAGTAATGTCCCCTCTTCCATTTCTGACATTAATGATTCAAGTCTTTTCCCTTTTATTCTTAGTCAACCTAGGTGAAGGTTTATGAGTTTTGTTGATTTTTGCAAATAACAAATTTAAGATTTATTGATTTTCTCTATTTTTTCTATTCTCTGTTTTATTAATTTCTGCTCTTTGTTATTTGCCGTCTCCACATGTTTTAGTTTGCTCTTCTTTTTCTGGTATCTTAAGGTGGGTGGTGAGGTTATTCACTTGACAACTTATCTTCTGTTTTAACATAGACATTTACAGCTATAAATTTCCCGGTAAGCACTGTTTTAGCTGCTTACCATATGTTTTGGTATGTTGCATCTTTATTTTCATTTATCTCAAAGTATGCTCTAAGTTTTCTTATGATTTCTCCTTTGACCCATTGGTTATTTAGAAGTGTGTTGTTTAATTTTCACTTATTTGTGAATTTCCCAAATACCTTTCTGCATTGATTTCTAATTTTATTCTGTTATGGTCAAAGAAAATAATTTGTATGATTTGAATTCTTTTAAATATATTGAGCCTTGTTTTGTGACCTAGCATGTGGTCTATCCCAGAGAAAGTTTCATGTGCATTTAAGAAGATTCTGTATTCATACCTCCTGTAGAAAGCATATAGACAGATTTTGGGTTTTTTATTTCCCCCATTCTGATGATCTCTACCTTTTTGTTTATTGTTTAGTCCATTTGCATTTAATGTTATTATTTACATGCATGGATTTTCTCTGCCATTTTATCTCATTTTTTCTGTGTCTCATGTCTTTTGTTCTTCTTTTTATCTCATACTGTTTTCTTTTTTATTAAGTGAATATCTTCTAGAGTAACATTTTAATCTGTTTAATGATTTTTTTCTCTACATTATATTGAGTTATTTTCTTAGTAGTTGCTCTAGGGCTTACCATATACATCTTAACTTATTAGAATTGATTTTAGATTTATATTAACTTAATTCCAGTGAGATGCAGAAACATTACTCTCATATAACTCTCTTCACCTTCACTTTTTAATGTTATTATTCTCATACATATTACAACTTTACATTTTATAAACTTTACAACAAATACATTGTTATAATTGCTACTTTATAGAATTTTATGTCCTTTAAATAAGCTTGCAGGAAAAAAGGAGAGCAAGTATATATTTATAGTGTTAGTGATACTAACCTTCATATTTACCATTTCTCTTAATTGTTTTTGTATCTTAAAATTACTGTCCGGTGTCCTGTCCTTACTCAAGTATGCCTCTGCTGCCTGCAACCTCCCCCCAATCCTTTGTGCTGTTATTATCAAATATATTATATAATACATTTCTAATTATTTTAGGCCCAACAATACAATTACATACCTATTTTTAATGTAACTGCTTTTTTTTTTTTTTTTTTTTTTTTTTTGAGACGGAGTCTTGCTCTTTTGCCAGGCTGGAGTACAGTGGCGTGAGCTCAGCTCACGGCAACCTGTGCCTCCCAGGTTTAAGCAATTCTCCTGCCTCAGCCTTTTGAGTAGCTGGGCCTACAGGCGCACACCACTATGCTCAGCTAATTTTTGTATTTTTAGTAGAGATGGGGTTTTACCATGTTGGCCGGGATGGTCTCCATCTCTTGACCTTGTGATCTACCCACCTCGGCTTCCCAAAGTGCCGGGATTACAGGCACGAGCCACAGCGCCCGGCCTGTAACTGCTTTTTAAATCCATTAAGAGAAAGAAGGACAAGAATTACGTGTTAAAAATGTCTTTTATAATTACATAATTACCTTTCTTGATGTTCTTTGGTATGTGTCTGGGTAGGGGGTGTCTAATTATTGTCCGGTGTTACTTTCAGTCTGAAGGAATTCCTTGAGTGGTATCAAATCTCAGTTTTTGCTGATCTGGGAATTTTTTATATTGACAGAGATTTTTCTTTCAGCACTTTGAACATGCCACCCCACTGCCTTCTGGCCTCCATTGTTTCTGATGAGAAGACAGCTGTTAATCTTTTTGAGGTTGCTTTGTAAGTGATAAGTCATTTTTCTCTCGCTGCTTTCAAGATTTTCTCTTTGTCTTTCAGCCTTTTTACCATGAGTCTGTGTGTGGATGTATGGATTGAATTGTGTCTCCCAAAAAGACATGTTGAATTCCTGACCCCTTCCTACCTATAAATGTGGCCTTATTTGGCTTTAGTGTAGTCTATTTCCCTGCAGTGGGAAGCCTTTCATGTCATTCTCCAGAGGGCATGGTGTGTGTGATCATCCTAGGATGACACTGCTTTTAACAAGGTTCTCTTTGACTGTTTATTTCCCTGATCTCTGTTAAACCGACTGCTTCTGTTGGCATTACACCCAGCTGTTGGCACTCCCTAATTGTTGGCTGATTATTCTATTGTTTTTGGCAAAGCTCTGGGGTAAATGTTGCTCCACAGTCTGATCCAATTAAATGTGAGTTCCCTTTACAGACATAATATTTGAGGCCACTCTTTGAAGGATTTTTTCTCACTCCAGCAGGTTCTTCTTAGCTATCTATTTCCATGGTTCTCTCTGGATAAATAGCTAACCAACTGTTTAGCTTGTTGTAGATAGTCATGAAACTGCCAGTCTCGTCTCAGTTGTTTGCCTCCAAAATCACAATTGTTTGTAAGAGCATTCTTAGACTTGAACTCCCTCACACTCTGATATAAATAAATTCTGTTGCTTTGGGGAGAACTTTGAAGATCTCTGTTCTTATGGCCTTCTTCTCTCCCTGGGCAAAATCTCTGAGCCACAGGTCTGAGGCAGGGAGCAAGAGATTGTGGCCCACTTTTCTTACAGTGACACCCTACATTATGGTCAGGGTGCTGAGCAGGGTAAGTAGCCTCTCTTCTTGTCAACATGTCTCTTCCAGCTTAGAACATCCATCCTACACATGAGCTGTGGTGAGGGCAGCTGGAGCTCAAGCATTATCAGCATGACATGCCTGAGGTAGAGACTCCATTCTATTGGGGTGAACTGGGTAGAGTAAGGGATCCCCAACTTCTTGGTCCTTCTTACCTGGAATTTAGCCTCTGCCATGTGTAGCTGGGGAAAATTAGAAATGCTCATAGCCTGTCCCTCCCGGGTCCCAGGAGGTACCAGACACTAGATAGGGAATTGGGGGCCAGGGAGAAAGCCTTTCTTGACTAAACCTTCCTGGAATGGAATTTCCATTATGTTGAGCCGGGAGGGGAAAAGAGAGAGCAGGTCATGGTCCCAATGTTACAAATTCTCACTGTTCTTAATGAGTTTTAGTAGCTTTTCTTATTTTTTTTTCATTTGCTATATTACCTTAGGACAATTTCCAAAGACTTTAAGTGATTGTGTTTCTAAAAAATAATTTTTACCAGTTATGCTTGTTTCACAGGAGAGCAGATATGCAGGGCTCCTCATTCTACCATTCAAAAGTAGAATCCCTTTGCAATTCTTTATTTTTCTGTCTCCCATACCAGACAGTGAATGCCTTTAGAATAGGGTCAGTATTCAAATAATAATTTCTGCCTGCATTTAATCTATGCCTGGAGGTCTGTGAATTTTATTTATGGTATCCTCAATAGAAAGTTAATTATTATCACCATTCCACTGGTGAGAAAACCATGGTTTATGAGGTTAAGTGATTTGCCTAAAATGTTACCATTAGTAAATACTGGTTACAAGAATACAAACCAAATGTCTTTCTCTCAAGTCCATGGTCTTCCCACTCCATCATGCTGCCGTTGTGTCTCTAGCACCTAGGATAGTGCTTGGGATACAGGTTCTGGCTGAATGAATGAATTGTAATTGAATGTACAAATAATTAAGCTCTTAGAGACCAGAAGCTTAAGAATATAAGCACACTGCTATTCTCACCCCTTTTGCATTTTGCTTTCAGGCTGATTGATGTACCTTCATGGCAACCTTCTTGACTTTGCTAATTTGTTCCTTTGCCTTAATGGTAATCATAATATACAAGAACAACCTTAATCCTAAATTCATTAAATTAGATCAATGGCTATTATGTAGCCACGATATTCAGAAAATGTAGTGCTAAGGTCTCTGGAATTTGCAAAAAGTCTTCCCTTTGAGTTTATTTTAGTGCCACATTATAGTAGTATTCTTTTGTGCTACTTGATTTCTGCATAATTTGTCAGCTTGGCTATTTTTAGATTGGTCATTTTTGATGTAGTATTGTTAAGAAAGTCAGGTTAGATAAGCCATTCATAGCATGATTGTACCTGAGTCTGTTTTTGACAAATACATTGATCTATTGGACACTCCAAAAATTTGGAATCAATAACTTCCTTCCAAAACTAAGCTTTATCTTTTAAGTTCCACTTTACCTTTCTCTCTTTCTCTTTCTTGTTTAGAATTACATTTTCATTACCCATGTAACATGTGAATTTATTCTCCTTGTGAACATTTCTGTGAATACATATTTATGTGTGATACATAAGAAAAAGGCCTGAAAAGATATATTTCAAACTTTATACGATGGCTACCTCTAGGGATAGAAGGGAGAAGGGGAAGGGGAAGGAGGGAGTCTACTGGTCAAAGAAAATGCTAGGCTTATCCGTATTGTTTTAATATTTTATAAGGAGAACATAGCCTCCTCCTTTCTGTGTTCCCTTTGTTCGCTTGTCATTCTTAGTGCAAACATATGAGAATGTGTTTATACGCCCATGTATATAAGGTAAATGCAGCCAAAACCTCCTCCCTAGGAGGGTCCCTCAGTGTCCTAAGGGGTCACTCACCCCTTCTTAATTTTTCTTAAGTATGAGAAAAGGGGTATCATTATTCTTGTCTGTGCCTTTTTCCTCTGCAATGTGCATTTTTCTATTAGCTTGTGCTGCTGCAGTTTATGGCAGTTTTATTGCTCAGATTATTTGCCCAGTAAACACCAGCTTGATCATGAAGAAGCGGAGAAAATTGAAGAGGTACTTCTAAAGACACATCCTGTTACCAATAGCAAGTTGCCGCCTTGATTAGAGATTCAAGCTGAGGCCACCTGTGGCATGATCCAAGCCTTCACTCGGCTAACCAGCTCCCCACTGGACACTGTCTGCTGCAATGGGATTAGTCACTGAAGGACCCACATTGTTGGCTAGGTCAATGCAATGTGGTGGAAAGAGCAAGGGCTTTGGGGTTTCAATCTTGGTACAAATTCTGGTTTTATCTCTTACCAGTCAAAGGGCTCACAGGCAAATTCCAGTTTCTTTCAAGTCTCAGGTTCCTCTTCCTCCTCCTTCTTTCTCCTCCTCTTCCTCCTTTTTCTTTTAGAATTAAATGAAATGACATATGGAAGATATGAAAGAACCTAGTTCCATTATAGTTGAGGCACATAAGAGGTGTTTTATGATTGACTGCCACTTTTCTTTCTTTCTGCTAAGAGAGAAAAAAATAATTCTTTCTCCTTCTTCTGGCATGAATATGCCCTCTATTTCTCTTTCTTAAAACTATGGAGAGCAGTCCTCACCCATGCTCATCTCCCCTGGTATTGTTGATGACATTTCAAGGTAAGATCTCTTAGGCTGAACAGAGAATTGATGCTGGAAAAAAAAAAACATATCAAGTGTTATTAGGATTGAGGTTTGAAGTTTTCATAGACTCAGGCACTGTTCCTCAAGCAGTTCCTGAAAAAGCTTTTAAGATGAAGGATTTCTAATATCTGTAGGAAGAGTAAAACCTAGACCCCTTAAGGAACAATAACCCTAGGCCATGCCAAATGCTTCCTTTCTTTAGGTGAGGACTCTCAAGAAGAAATAGCAGCTGGCAAGAGTTCTCACTGGCATTTCTTATTTCCATATGATAAGCTTGGTGTAAAGGTGCCTAACTAGTCTCAAAAAGAAAAAAAAAAAAAACTAAACAAAAATTATTGAGCTGCATTTGCTTTCATTAAGCATTTCTTCAGGAAGTGTTAGAGAAGATAGAAAATAGAGAGTCAGACTAGCACCTCAGGAAGCACCCAACTTACTAAGGCCAAGGCAGTCCTCATTGTTTGTATTAGGTTGGTGCAAAAGTAATTGCAGTTTTGCCATTACTTTTGCACCAACCTAATAAAAGAAGCCTGGACTAGAGAGGCTTCCCCATAGGATCAGGGATGAGGTTTCTTCTGAGTGAGTAGAACGCCACCAATTGGGCTCATGTAGTCAGTCATTCATAAGGCTCTTTCTCTGGCCAAGGAGACTGTGTTTTCTATTAGTGAGAAAGTCAGGAGACCCAAGAAACCCTCCTGGAACTCACTTGAGTTTGCTGGGAACTATTAGGTTCTTGTGAAAATGACTTTGATATCACTAACGTTCTTTGAAGCCTTTTAATTCTGTAATTCTGACTTAGAAAGGTGTAGTCACACCTACCTTACCTACAAGCTCCAAAAACACTACCTGGCTTTGGTCTTCAGACTCTGATTCCTTTGCCTGTCCTCATGGAAAAAGCCCAGGGAGCCTCACTGGAGAGGCGTTATCAAAATGGAGTTGTCTGGGTAAATTCCAGAATGGAAACAACCTAACTGCTACTTCCAAGCACTCCTGGAGGTTAAGAAAAAGAGAGGTTAGCTGTGAAATGAATTGCTTTTCTAGAATTTCTAGCAAACAAAAGTTCTTCCTCAAGACATTACAGTGGGGTATTCTGTAGAGTTTCTGATTTGCAGAATGGGGCTCTGGAGAAAGAGTTAAATTCAAGGGTTCTTCTTTATCCCCACGGTGACTGTGATCTGGGCAGAGGTACATAGGATGCCTAACCAATGGCTGGCACTTAGGAATCTCATGCCTGAAGCAGACGCTCTGGTCTCTCTGAGATATAGGACGCAGTCAGGCTGAACATGACACAGTGAGCTGGGAGTCACATCTCTAATCTGGTGTTTATCTGGTGGGAGTAGAGAGTCAGAGGTCAATCACAGAATTGCAATTGCAGACTGTTAGAGTGGAAAGAGGCCTTAGAAATATTGTCCATGCCTGTGCTTTTAAAGGAAACAGGCTCAGAGAGATCAAATGGCTTTCCAAATGCCTCCTCTACTAGCGCGTCCCTCAGGAGTCTCATTCTTCTCAATGTTCTCAGCTGTCGGCATGCTTCCTGACACATGATAGGTGTTCAACAAATGTGGAATGAATGAGTACACATTGTGCTGGTGACTCAATAATGGAGCTGAAATGAGTACCAAGACTCTCTTTTCTACCCCTATCGCTCAAGTCAACACTCAGTATTACTTTCTCTGCACAGTCAAGCATTGGCACTTGGAGCTAAACTAAGGCTCACCAAAGGCGGCCTCCTGCCTGCACTCAGTCTGGATAGATTTGCCACTCACTGCTATGTTGGCCTTGTGGATTGAAGGGGCTGCAGCTTCCAGTACCGGCAGAGGATGTCCATTGTCTTAGGGAACGGATTGGAGCCAGTCTCTCCTTTGGAAGCTAGGATGTATAGAACCAACGATCCTATTTTGCCACAGCTGTCCTGGGATGAACATGGAATGATGGCATGGAGTCAGGGAGGTCAAGAGCCACCAGCAGCTCCTGGCCATTTCTTTTCCTGACAAGTGCTGTGATAGGGAGAGTATGCGACCTCCCCGAGCATGTAATCACAAAGCAGAGGGCGCAAGCTATGTCGAGCAAAAGTAAGGTCTGGCTAGCATTCTCTTTATCCAGACTTTTTAAATAACAGGCTGCAGGGCTAGCATTTCTCCTCTCTGTGGTTATTATCTGTTTCTTTTTGCAAAGCAAGGCATTCCGTGAAGGACGCTGGAACCGCAAGGCGGGTCATAAAGGGTGACAAAGCAGAAAGAGAGTTGCCTGCAGTCTCCTCTGCCTAGGATCCACTCCGCCTGCTTATTCATCCGCACAGAGGAGTCGCGGGCCCCACTCTTAAATGGCTTCATTCATGATGATTGACTTCGGAGATTTGCCCATGCTGTTTGCAGAATGTTAAGCAGGAAAGGATTTTTCCCTCCTTTGAACCAGCTATGTTAGGAGGCTCCAGTTTCACAAACTCAGGGTGGGGGAGGCTGGAAGGAAAAATCAGTCCTCAGCCAGAATGCGTTCCTCAAATGTGAATAACTGCTGAATAAAGATGATAATGAACTTGGAAGAGGCTCCGCAGCATGAAACTGATGCCTGGGGGTGCTCAGGTATTTCTCTGACCAATTCTAAGTAGCATTTAAAACCTTCAAATATCTGTAAAAGTTTGTTCTATTTAAGATAGCTTCACTTCTGTCTACTGACTAGCTTTAGTTACCTATATTACAGGAGTTGGAGAAGATCTGAACCTCATTGTTCATTAAAATCAAAAGTTGGATTTGTATGATGCATTGGAGCTTGCAGTTGTGGTCCCCACCTTTTTTTTTTTTTTTTCTGAGACAGGGTCTTACTTTGTCACCCAAGCTGGAATGCAGTGGCACCATCTCAACTCACAGCAGCCTCGTCCTCCCTAGTTCAAGTGATCCTCCTGCCTCAGCCTCCTGAGTAGCTGGGACTACAGGTGGGCCATCATGCCCAACTAGTTTTTGTATTTTTAGTAGAGACAGGGTTTTGCCATGTTGCCCAGGCTGGTCTCGAACTCCTGAGCTTGTGATTTGCCTACCTTGGCCTCCCAAAGTGCTAGGATTGCAGGCATGAGCCACCTCACCCGGCCAGTCTCTACCTTTCTAGAGAAACTGTCAGCATGCATATTGGTTCAAACTTTCTCCTCTCAAAGCTTGACTCCTGTAGTAGCTTCCCCAAGTGTCTCCAGTCTTCACAGTCCTCTCACCCCTAAATATTCTAATGCCAAAATATTTTTCCTGTGGACTATTTTATTTATATAACTTTCCCAGTGATGAACCTTATAAGCTTCTCATTCATTCCCTTATGAGAATCAAATTTCTTCATAGAGCAGTTAAGGTCCTTACAAATGACCATTCGCACTTTGTATCACACTAATCCTCTCTATCCGATCTCCATTCCAGCCAGGCAGGTTCACACCACATTGTTAGCCAATCTTTAGGCCTCCCCAACTCTGTAACCTTTCTATGTGCTTGTTCCTCCACCCGGAAGGCCCTCACTTCCCATCTCTGCTTAACACGTCCCAAGTCATGCTGCAAGGTCATGAAGGCTGTATTGATAATTCTCATTTGGGAACTCCTTGTATTATAAGCACATGGGAAAATAAACATCTTGGCCAGGTGTGGTGGCTCACGCCTGTAATCCCAGCACTTTGGGAGGCCAAGGTGGGTGGTCACTTGAAGTCGGGAGTTTGAGACTAGACTGGCCAACATGGTGAAACCCTGTCTCTACTAAAAATACAAAAATTAGCTGGGCATGGTGGCAGGCACCTGTAATCCCAGCTACTCAGGAGGCTGAGTCAGGAGAATTACTTGAACCCGGGAGGTGGAGGTTGCAGTGAGCTGAGATTGCACTACTGCACTCCAGCCTGGGCGACAGAGTGAGACCTTGTCTCAAAATAAAATAAAGTAAAATAAAAAATAAAATAAAACATATTGTCTTCTGCACAAGAATATAGGGTTATTGAGAGCACAGATTATGTATTTTTTATATTTCTACCATACCCTCTCACCTGTAAAGGCCACTGCTTTGCATATTATGCACACTTTAAAAATAATTTTTCAATGATGAATGAATATATGAGTGAATGAGTGATCAACAAATTAATGTATTAATTCTGGATGTACATTTTTTTAGCCTTTAGTCTCTATTTTCCTGTACAACCCAATGCAAAGAAACTCACTTCTTAGTAGCATAATTTAAAAAGAAAGACTATAAAATATCTACTATTTAGCCATAAGAAAAATGAAATCATGTCTTTTGTGGCAAGATGGATGGAGCTGGAGGCCATTATCCTAAGTAAAATAACTCAGAAACAGAAAATCACATGCCACATGTTCTCACTTATATGTAAGAGCTAAACAGGGGGTACACACAGATACACAAAGTGGAATAATAGACACTGGAGACCCCAGAAAGTAGGAGGATAAGAGAGGGGTAAGGACTGAAAAATTACTTTGTGGGTACAGTCTTAACATAAGCATGTAAGAAATCTGCACTGGTACCCCCTACCTCTTTAAAAATGTTTTAAAAATAAATATGTAGAAGAAAAAGAAAGATTATACGTATCTGTTATAAAGTCCGCGTTTTCCTATGGACTCCTTAGTTGTAAAAACAAGAGAGTAGAGAGCATAAAAACTTGGACCTCGGGGCTAGGTTTTCTGGTCCCAGGAATCCCCAAGGAGTACTGGGGAGTAGGGATTGGAAAACATCAGGAGTTAGACGAGACAGAGCATGTAAGAGGTTGACTGCTTTCTGGTCTGGGTGAATATTTTTTTAACTGCAGAGTTAACCCTCAAAGGTCATGGACTGGGAAATCTAGCTCTTGGTGGTTTTACTCAAATCAAAATGTTAAAGGACTAATCGAATCCAATCAGTAAAAGTAAACTTTTTATGGGCTGTAAGTAAAGCATAAGGGAAGCAAGCCAGGAAGCATGAACTTAAAGGGGTGCCATGCCCCAGGGGTGTGAAGCTTAGAGGCCTCTTATGTCAATTTTCACAAATAGAATTATAACTATATTCGCGAAAAATAACTATGATAATAAACATGTCCTGCAGCATGTAATTTATAAGCTCAGTCACTAGGGTAAATGCATTCGGGTCTAAAGCATGCTGTTATGCTAGAATACAGTCCTTGGGACAGTCATATTATACTTAGCAGATGCAAGAATAGAGCACAGCAATTCCACTCCTCCTTATGTACTTGAGGCACAAAGGATGGGGTAGCCCTGAGGAAGTCTCTCTTCCTGATGTCCTATCTGGGTTTTTTATTTCAGTAGGAAATTGTCCACTTGGTGATCACAGGATGTAGGTTAGAAGCTATTTTATCAGTAAAAATAGGCTTGCCTTGAAATAAACACACCCTTTCACTCACTAGCCATGTGATTTTGGGCAAGTCATTTTCCTCTCCACCCGTCTCTTTATCTGGTGAACTAAGTGATTAGATCAGAGGATCTCTGGGTCTCCTTTCCATACTAGAGCTTTCTCTTATGGATGAAACTCTATGGGTCTATGAATCTTTGTTCTTTTTCTGTTCTACAGAACTTGCTTTACAATACAAGTTTGGCTCTCAGGATAGCTCAAGAACAGATTCATTCATTTTGAGGAAAGGAAGGAGAAAATGTTTCAAGAGTTGATTAGCAAAGCAAAGAAAGGATACTTACATTTATTGACCTGCTTGAATGTTTAAAATGCTTCAAATGCTCACGCCTGTAATCCCAGCACTTCGGGAGTCCGAGGCAGGTGGATCACAAGGTCAGGAGATCGAGACCATCCTGGCTAACATGGTGAAATCCCGTCTCTACTAAAACTATAAAAAAAATTAGCCGGGCGTGGTGGTGGGCGCCTGTAGTCCCAGCTACTGGAGAATGGCATGAACCTGGGAGGCAGAGCTTGCAGTGAGCCGAGATTGCGCTACTGCGCTCCAGCCTGGGTGACAGAGCTAGACTCCATGTCAAAAAAAAAAAAAAGCATCAAACATCTATAAAACAAAAGTTCACTCATTCTTTTTTAATGAGCAAATATTTATTGACTACATGCCATATATGAGGCAGGCATTGAGCCAGATGCTGGGGATACAATAAGAAGCTTTTGTCTAATCCCACTTTACAGATGGAAAAGTTGAAGTTCAGAGAGCTTGGTTAAGTAATCAGCACAAGGTCATGTAGCTATTGGTTGGGGAGTCTGGATTTGAACCCATATCCCTCTGACTACTGTAGTACTTCATGTTGCATCCTGGGAAGTGAGTCTACAGAGCCAAAAGGAGTAGTGTCTGGAGCCTGAGCCTGGATCTAATATCCTGGGTATTCTTTCTACAAGAGCCACCAAAATGAGGTTTTTTGTGCTTCCTGACACTATCCCCAAAGTCTGATGGTATCTGAAAATTCTCACTTTCCTTAATGATTTTTATAGAAACGTCTTCTGTTAATCATGCTAAACGCTTAGAAAATAGCCTTGGAAAAACTCAGAACTAGATCCCTGAAGCCTGGCCCTTGGATGCCACATTTGATATTTCTAGAAACAAGAAGGGGACTTCATAATATCTGAAATCATGAATGAGGTACTTGAAGAAATAACTAAAAGATGGGTCTCCTGCAAATTGGAGTTTCTTTCCCTAATCTTGTTCCCCAAAGCCCCTGGCTTCTTGTTTGATTTGCATACAAGTATTCATAGATCTTGCAGAGACTGGGAAGACCCAGAGAGATGACTCTGTGCCCATCCAACCCTCCAGCCACTCCCAACATGTAGCCTTAGGGCCTATGTCCTTGTATTCACTCAGAGTTCTCCAGAGAAACAGAACCAGTAGGCCATATATAGACATATGAAAGCATATCTATTATAGAAATTGGCTCACGTGATTATAGAGGCTGATAAGTCCCATAGTATGTTGCCTGCAAACTGGAGAAGCAGGAAAGCTGGTGATTTAATGTAATCGGGGTCCGAAGGCCAGAGATCTAGGGGAGCTGATGGTGTGACTCCCCGTCCAAGGCTGAAGGCCTGAGAAATACAGCCAGGGTGGGGGCGGGGTTGCCGGGGGGGAATTGCTGCTGGTGTAAGTCTCAGAACCCAAAAGGCCCGAAAACCAAACGCTCTGATGTCCAAGGGCAAGAAAACATGGATGTTTTAGTTCAAAAAGAGAGAAGGATAATTTGAACTTCCTCCACCTTTTCGTTTTATTCAGGCACTCAATGATTAGGAGATGCCTGCCCACATTGGTGAGGGCAGGCCTTCTTTACTCAGTCTACTGATTCAAATGCTAATCTCTTATGAAACTCCCTCATAGACATACCCAGAAATAACATTTATACCAGCTATCTGGGTATCCCTTAGCCCAGTCATGTTGGCACATAAAATTAATCATAGCTTTAACTGGGTAGTTCTGATTGGGGAGCCTGTGTTTTCCAAACCTAATGGATTGAAGCAACACTGTATGATTCTAAGGTAACTCCTTGCTCACTGTCTCCATCTTATGCTAGAAGTATAGAAAGAGTTCTTAAGGAGAGCATACCTGGCTAGGTGACCAAATAGAACTTCGGTAGGCGACACTGGATTGGAGATAAAGAATGTGCTTTAGGGGTACAGTAGAAAAATAATGAGTTTGAATGCCAACCTAGTCTACTAGCTGTGTACCTGGGACTCTAGCATCAGTGCCTTCCTCTATTGAATCAGGATAATAATACTTCTCTTGGAAGATCGTGAAGATAGTTGCTAACACAAAGCAAAAACCTGTTTTGCAATAAAGAGTATCTGCTGTTATTTTTGCTTTATTTATTAATATCCCTCATGAATCACGTAAGATTTCAGACTATGGCATTCTGGATGGTCACTTATAGTGAGGGAAGAAGAAGCTTAATTGCAAACTAGAGACTGTGACTGTATTTGATGTGTGTGTATACATGTGTGTGGGGTGTCTGCATATCTGTGCATGTGTGTGTGCACATGTCCTATGTATCCATGCATGCATTTGCATGCTCCTGGGCCTGGAGCCACACCTCCACATGACATTCTCTGGAATGACTAGAAGATTTGATAATCTCCCTTCTTGTGCAGCCTTCCTTAAATATGGCAGTTTGAGGATCCCAATTATAGACTCTTGTCTCAAAACAGCCTGGAAAACATAAAGACAAGTCTCACAAACATTGTCTCATTAGTTCAGTAAAATCTTGCTAATTTGTCCTAATTGTGGGGAAGGATCGTTTGCATGCGGGAACTGTCTGAAAGGGACCTGCTTTAATAAATAGACAGGACTTACTTGTAATTAGTGGTGCCACTCACACACAAACAATCAATGTGCTCAAGTACTTAAAAATAGTTTGTTCTCGTAAGTGGGTTGCACATTCCCAATGTCATCTTGAAGCCGCTAATGCAAGGAATGGGCTGGGAGCAAGGGTCTTTTATTTTCTTATTTCCAAATACACAACCATCTGACAGATGGCCAGGGGCCTATTTGGACCTACTTGCAGGGAGAGAAGGAAACAATGAAGGCAAAGCAGAGGGTTTTGGCAAGAATCAGGACTCAAAAGACCAAAGTTGGAATCCCAGTTCAGTCTCCAGGCTGTCCGGTTATGTTCAATTTCTGGGTCTGTTTTGCCTGTAAATGAAAGAGTTTAGCTAAGTGGTCTTCTAGTGTTTTTAAGTCACAGTATTTCAGAACTGTAAGCGATCCTAGAGGTCATCCAATTTAACTCCTTTCTTTAAAATGTGAAGATAGTAAGGGGTTCTTCCAATACAGTCACGTGCCACAAAAAATTTTGGTTAACAACAGACCACACATACAACCATTGTCCCGTAAGACTATAATGAAACTAAAAACTTCCTGTCAATCACCTAGTGCTGTTGTAGCCATCCTAACCTCATAACGCAGTGCATTACTCGTGTGTTCGTGATGATGCTGGTGTAAATAAACCTATTTCACTGCCAGTTGGATAAAAGTATAGCACATACAATTATGTTCAGTACATAATACTTGATAATGATAATAAACAGGCCTGGGCACGATGGCTCATGCCTGTAATCCCAGCACTTTGGGAGATCAAGGTGGGTGGGTCACCTGAGGTCAGGAATTCAGCAGACTGGTCAACATGGCGAAACCCCGTCTCGACTAAAATATAAAAATTAGGCCAGGTGCGGTGCCTCAAACCTGTAATCCTAGCACTACAGGAGGCTGAGACAGGTGGGTCACCTGAGGTCAGGAGTTCAAGACCAGCCTGGCCAACATGGTGAAACCCCATCTCTACTAAAAATACAAAAAATTAGCCGGGCATGGTGGTGGGTGCCTGTAGTCACAGCTACTTGGGAGGCTGGGCAGGAGAATTGCTTGAACCTGGGAGGTGGAGGTTGCAGTGAGCCGAGATTGCACCACTGCACTCCTGCCTGGGCGAAGGAGCGAGGCTCTGTCTTAAAAACAAAATAAAATAAATAAATAAATAAATATTAGCCAGATGTGGTGGTGTGCACCTGTAGTCCCAGTTACTTGGGAGGCTGAGGCGGGAGAATCACTTGAACCCAGCAGGTAGAGGTTGCAGTGAGTCAAGATCATGCCACTGCAGTTCAGCCTGGGTGACAGAGTGAGGCTCCATCTCAAAAAAAAAAAAAAAAAAAAGGGATAATAAACAACTGTATTTACTATACTATACTTTTATTATTATTTTAGAGTATGTTCTTTCTACTTATAAAGAAAAGAGTTTACTGTAAAACATATGCTATGTTACCCCAACAGCAGCCTCACCCGTCTTGTGTTTACCATGTCTCTTGACGGTGTCGTTTTCTCTTGTGCTTGATTTAGTCTCATGTTGTTTTGTTCATCATGGCCCCTAAACATACAAAATCCACTGCTGACATTGCCAGTAACCGGCCAAGTCAAGTGATTGACCTGGAAACAAAATTAAAAGTGATTAAGGACTACGAAGGTGGAAATCAGTGATGGTTATTGCTTGCCTGTCAGGCATGTTGCATGCCACCATAGCTATGATCTTGAAGAACAAGAACAAAGTGATGGAAGCTATTAAAGGATCTGCTTCATTGAAGGCAAGGAGACAAACAAAATTCTAGAAGGCTCTATAGCAGTTATGGAGAAACTTCTCATGATTTGGATTAAAGACAAGACACAGAAGTATATCCATCTCAGCACCATGACAACCATGGCCAAAGCAAAAAGATTGTTTCCAATGTTGAAAAAACAAGGCTGGACCTGACTGTGATGTTGAATTTACTGTTAGCTCTAGATGGTTTAAATGATTCAAGAATCACTATTCATCACATAATGTGAAAGTGAGTGGTGAGTCTGCATATGCTGATATGAAGGCAGCTGAAAAAAATTTTCAAACTAGATAAGCTGATTGTGGGGAACAATTACTTGCCAGAGAAAATCTTCAATAAGGTCGAAATCTCCCTACTTTGGAAGTGGATGCCTGAAAGGACTTCTATCCATAAGGAGACTAAGTCAATGTCAGCTTTCAAGGCTTTTAAAGACAGGACAACAGTCTTGCTTGGAAGCAATGGTGCAGGCTAAAGATGGAATCCCTTTGTGACCTGGCACAGTGAAAACCCCAGGGCCCTCAGGCATATCTATAAGCACACAGCGCCAGTGTACTACGGGAGCAATTAGAAGTCATGGATGACCCAGCTCCTCCTCCAAGATGCCCTCCTGAATTGCTGTCTCAGTAAAATGGAGAAGTGCTATTTGGAGAGTAACATACCTTTCAAGATTTTGTTCACTATTGATCATGCTCCCGCACATCCCCCTTTTATTGGTGATTTTCATCCCAATATCAAAGTGGTGTCTCTCCCTTCACATAGCACCTTTTTGGTCCAACCAATGGATCAAAGACTTATAGCAGCTCTTAAGGTCTACTACCTGGACAAGACATTTGTACCTACTACCTGGACAGGCTATTGCTGAAGCTGAGAAAGACACTGAGATGACACTGATGCAATTCTGGAAGGATTACAACCTCTATGACTGCATCAAGAACCTTGCTTGCACTTGGGCTGGTGTCTCACCAAAGAGTGTATGAGTGGCATCTACAGAAGAGCCTCATCCATGACTTCAAAGGATTTGCCAAGGATGAGAAGGTTGCAAAAATCAACAAGGCTGTAGCTGAGATGGCAAATAACTTTAACATGGGTGTGGATGAGAATGACATTGAGGAACTCCTAGAAGTGGTTCCTGACGAATTGACTAATGAGTTGTTGGAACTGGAACAGGAGTGCATAGCTGAAGAATAGGCAAGAGAAAAGGAAATTGCATGAGAAGAAAAAGAAGAACTCCCAAGAAAATTCACAATGAAGGATTTCTTTTCCAGACCTCAACAAGGTCCTCAAAAAGTTTGAAGACATCTTCCAGCTACTTGGGAGACTGAGGCAGGAGGGTCACTTGAGGCTAGGAGTTAGAAACCAGCCTGAGCAACATAGCAAGACCCCCATCTCTTTCTTCAAAAAGAAAAAAGTTTGAAAACATGAAAAAGTTTTTTTGTTTTTTGTTTTTTTTTTTTTAATAGAGAGGAATGTTCACCGTGCATTATCTGCTTACAAGCAACTCTGTGATGAAGAAAGGAAATAAAGCAAGCAATCCACCATGGACATATTTCTAAACAGAGTGACAGCTCCTCTAGAACAGCCTCAGGCGGGGCCCTTAGGAGATATCCAGAAGAAGGCATTGTTATCACAGGAGATGACAGCTCCATGCATGTTACTGCCCCTGAAGACGTTCCAGTGGGACAAGCTGTGGAGGTGGAAAACCGTGATATGGATGATCCTGGCCATGTGTAGGCCTAGGCTAATGTGCATGCTTGTGTCTTAGTTTTTAACAAAAAAGTTTAAAAAGTAATAAAAATAATTAAAATTTATAAAAAATAGAAAAAAGCATACAGAATAAGGACATAAAGAAGAAAATACTTCTGTACAGCTGAACAATGTATTTGTGTTTTAAGCTAAGTGTCACTACAAGAGTAGAAAGTCAAAAAATTAAGTTTATAAAGTAACAAAGTTACAGTAAGCTAAGGTTAACTTATTATTGAAGAAAAATATTTTTTATTAATTCAGTGTAGCCTCAGTGTCCAGTGTTGCTAAAGTCTACAGGAGTGTACAGTAATGTCCTAGGCCTTCACCCTCACTCACTACTCCTCACCGACTCACCAACTTCCACTCCTGCAAGGTTCATTCATGGTAGGTGCCTTACACAGATGTAGCATTTTAAATCTTTTATGCTTTATTTATACTGTACCTTTCTATGTTTAGATACACAAATACCATGTGTTACAATTGCCTACAGTATTCAGTACAGTAACATGCTGTACATGTTTGCCACCTAGGAGCAATAGTCCATACTATATAGCCTAGGTGTGTAGTAGAAAGTTTATTTTGCCAAGGTTGAGGACGTGCCCATGACACAGCCTCAGGAAGTCCTGATGACATATGCCCAAGGTGGTCAGGGCACAGCTTGCTTTTATACATTTAGGGAGACATGACACATCAATCAATATATGTAAAAAGTACATTGGTTCAGTCTAGAAAGGCGGGACAACTTGAAGCAAAGGCAGAAGGTGGGACAGGAGCTTCCAGGTCACAATTATACAAAGGGTGTACACAAAGGGCTACATTCTTTTATTAGCCTTTCCAAAGGAGGCAAATCACATATGCATCTATCTCAGTGAGCAGAGGAGTGACTTTGAATAGAATTGGAGGCAGGTTTGCCCGAGGCAGTTTCCAGCTTGAGTTTTCCTCAGTGATCTTGGGAGACCAAGATATTTTCCTTTCACACCATCTAGGTTTGTGTAAGTACACTCTATGAGGTTCCCATGATGACAGAATCTCCTTAAGATGCATCTCTCAGATGTATCCTCGTTGTTAAGCAATGCGTGACTAAACCCTCTAAGGGTTCATAAGCTATAAATTATGAAGGTTGAGCGTATGTTTAATGATGTATATGATTAAGATAAAGACTCAAGAAAGAGTGAAAGTGGAAGTTCTTGACCCAGGTCAAGGTCCAAGCAGAGAAAAGATGAGCAGCCAAACAGGGCGCACAGAGTGCAGGCAATCAGAGAAGACAGAAACGGGTAATGGGGTAGAGAAATGAACCCTTGAACCCTGAGCTCAAGGAGCAGAATAGGTCTGGGGTCACCAAGGGAGCAAGAAGGCAGGTGGGAAGCCCACTAGGAATCAAGGACACAGATAAGAATCTTAGCAAAGAAAAGCAAAACTCAGCAAAAATATTGCACCACAGTCCCAGGTCATTGAAGAAGGGGATGAGGCTTGATGGGAGCCTCTGGCTCAGCCAATGGTGATCATTATAAGGCTAGTGGTCCAAGGGCATCTTCTTGGATTAAAGGAGATTAAGGAAGCTCTGGGCTTGTGAATTGTGTCCTCCCCTCTGGAGGAAAGTGGAATAATGGATAGAGGGATGGGCTGATGGATTGAAGGGGGCTCCGTGTAATGGAGGGCATCCTTGCAGAAATGGTTCCAAGCGGCAGGAAACAGTGCCAATGGCCCCGTGAGCCTGACCAGAGCAGGAGCTGAAGATTTGAGAGTCCTCCCCACAGAAAGCAACATTGAGACTGTGAGAATGAACAAGCTCTCTGCAGAGACAGTAGAAGGAGAAAAAGGAAGGTCAAAGATGATCTTAGATAACACTCTCTTCTGGCTGGGTAAATACACTAAAAGGTGGCCTATTCTCTTCCCTTACTAGAAGCTAATAGTGAAGCATATATTGAGGACAAGTGGGAAGCAAGACGAGTGGCATTTTAGAGGTGACAAGAATAAATATGGCTCACTCCTTGGGTTGCATGTTATCAGATTCACCCATCTGTGTCTCTCCTTCACTTACATTATTGTTCACTGAGGAGATGGCATCTCCATTGTCTCCAGAATGCAAACTACAACAAAACAAGTCCCTGGTGTTCTTTTCCTTCAGAGATAGGTGTGGATTGAGATATGAAAGCTACAGAAATAAATCAGCCCCTAGAAACAAATGCTTGTATGTTCCCTTCTCCCTGGGAAATTGCATTCCAAGGAAAAATCAGCAAGTTCTGTTCTTTTCTTGATCTTTTTTTCTAAATGAGCATTCTCAAGCCTGGTGACCTTGAGGCTGTCAGCTGGGGCAGCAATCTCAGAAAGGTCTGCCTGCCTCCAGAATGCCTCCCTTCTCAGCCTGAAACTCATAGAACTAAAAATTCTCATCTGCCCATTCCCCACTTTTCTAAAAATGTAAAGAATAAGTCCAGAGAAAAAAAAAATAGTTCGATCAAGGGCATCAGTGCATATCATGGATTAGATAGTATTTCTCAAATCACAGTACTACATAAGCCTCTTTTAAAATAAAAATAAAAATATTTTATAAGTCCCTATAATATATGCATATACCTCGATTGAACCCTAACTTCAGGTTAATAATCTGCAGATTGGTTCAGGGTGGCTGAGAAGTGTCATGTGCTCCCCGCCCACTGGCTCATATCCTGAGCTCCATCGGTCTCATTGTCCCTCACAGTCCACTCCATCCCAAGCTCCTGGCAGGCCTTATAAGAAGAGTTTTCCCGGTGGCTCACACCTGTAATCCCAGCACTTTGTGGGGAGGCCGAGGCAGGTGGATCATGAGGTCAGGAGATTGAGACCATCCTGGCTAACACGGTGAAACCCTGTCTCTACTAAAAATACAAAAAATTAGCTGGGTGTGGTGGCATGCGCCTGTAGTCCCAGCTACTCAGGAGGCTGAGGCAGGAGAATCGCTTGAACCCAGGAGGCAGAGTTGGCAGTGAGCCAAGATGGCACCACTGCACTTCAGCCTGGGTGACAGAGTGAGACTCTGTCTCAAAGAAAAAAAAAAGGACTTTCCCTGAGTACCTTTGCCTACAGGAATCTTCCGAGGCCCACCTGTAGCCTACTCACTCTTTCTCCTTTGATAATGGTAGGATATCTTTCTCTGCCTCTAGTTATACAGTCTCTGAGGCTTCTTGGTTTCCAAAGCTACTCTCCTAGGAATTGGTCTTTATTTGGCTTAATTTCTTTTTCAGATCCATACTTACCCAGAGATGAGGTAGAAAAATGTGGAGGAGTCTAGCAGGTGATGTGATGAGCAGCTAGGCCACCATGACGTGACACATGGGTGAAATGTTAGGGGTCCATAGGAAAAGGGTATAGCCCTGGGAAGCTCTGAATGGAAGGTAGGGTAGAAAAGGCCGCAGGGGTCAAAGGGTGTGTAGGGAATTGATCCACAGCATGTGAGAACTGAATGGACCAAGGAAAACCCTAGACATACTCCCTTACTTTGCATATAAAGACAGTCCCAGAGATCCAAAGAAGCTTGCCTTGTTCCTTGTGGGTTAGGAGACCATAAAAGGTAGCAGTTAAGAGCAGTGGTTTTGAAGTTGGACAGGTCTGGGTCCTGAATTCAAACAGCCTCTATTATGAGCTGTATGATCTTGAGCAAGTTATCTTACTTTCCTGAATTTCTGTTTCCTCATCATAATAGACCTACCTCATATGGTAGGGGTGAATGTTAAATGAGATAATGGCTTATGAAGTGCTTAACACAATGTCTGCCACTTAATAAGAGTTCAATAAATGTTAACTGTGAATAACAACAAAGGTGGAATTAAAAAGTCAGGTCTTCTGGATCCTTCATCTGGATGTCGCGTATCTCACCCAAAGGAGACAAATTTGATTCATAGGTTTATTTATGGTTGAACCTGGCAGAAAACATGCTCTGTTAAGAAGATAAAGAGTTTCCTCAGATCAGGAAGTTGAATCGTAGGCGGTTAGACATGTTTGCTGGAGAGCTGAAGGACAGTTCTACCTGTCCAGGATTGAGGATGAACCACAAGTGATGCACGTGGACTTCATGTGCAAAATAAGATGTGCTGCTAATCAGGACAGCTGATACATGGACAAAACCAGAATGTGCAGAAGAAGAAAAAAAGCCAGACTGTGCCAGGGATTGGGAGCAGGATCATTATTCAGGCCAGATCTTTCATGAAAATTCTGTTGTAATTTTTTTTTTTTTTTTGAGATGGAGTCTTGCTTTGTCGCCCAGGCTGGAGTGCAATGGCGCAGTCTCAGCTCACTGCAACCTCCACCTCCCAGGTTCAAGCGATTCTCCTGCCTCAGCCTCCCGAGTAGCTGGGATTGCAGGAGTGCACCACCATGCCTGGCTGATTTTTGTATTTTTAGTAGAGATGGGGTTTCACCATGTTGGCCAGGATGGTCTCGATCTCCTGATCTTGTGATTGGCCCACCTCAGCCTCCCAAACTGCTGGGATTACAGGCGTGATCCACCGTACCTGGCCTTGTTTTAACTTTCTAATACAGAGAATCCATGAATTGGGCTCCCTCCCAGCTCCATGCAGGCTCTGCAAAGGAATACAGGTACAATCAGCAATCGGTCAGCTTCTATTCATTTCTATGAGGCATCTCAGAATGACGCTTCTAAGCCTAAGAGGAACCTGTTTACTGAAGGCAAACTTGGAGACAAGCTGGGAATATCTCAGCTCATAGCCTCATAGACTCTCATTCTACCTCAAATCCTAACAAGTCCTTATACAAAAGGGTTCCTGGAGGAAGAAATGGAAACAGGAGGTGAGGGAGGGATTTGGGAGATCAGAGTTCCTAGGGAGGACCAGAGATGACCCAGGGAGGCTGATTTGGTGGAATGATGCATTCCTTCAGCCTTTGCTATGGAGGCCACCCCAGACTTCCCTGCATTCCATCCTGGGGGAACAATAGGTGTTGACTTGTCCCAAGGTCATGCTCATCAGTGATAGGGATGGAGAAATGTCACTCTGGGCCTTGTCGGCTCCGCAATTATTCAAATGCTTTGCTTATAATACAATCACAGCTCCTAGCTCTGATTATTGGCATCATCAACATCATCTATTAATGGCCTTTGAGCTCCTCTGGGTACACAGCATTGTACAAGATGCTAAAAGGTGCCAAATACAGACTCAGAAAATGGAAGAGGAAAAAGAGCAGAAAGTGGACCAACCCAGGCATCATTCTGAGTAGAAAGATCTAAACCAGCCTGAATTCATTCATGGGAGCTAATCTTAAAGGGCCAGGGCCTGCTAAGTACCAGAAGGGCATTAATTATTCCAGGGTCTTCTATCATTCCTGTCTTCATGATTTCAGCTGTCTATTTTTAACTAGAAGTATTTAAATTTCCATTAGTTTTCCTTTTATCCCTTTTGTTAAGTAAACCCTCTCTTTATCACCTCTCTGCCTCTCCCAGTGTGGTGGCTGTCTGCAGAGTGGAGAATGAGAAAAACTCTAACAGTTAGAACAAAATAAATAGGTAAAGGAGGGCTAGCTTCCAAATTGGCCAGACCTTGCTGTGTTTGCACAGTGGTACCTTGATACCTGGCATTTCTCTTTGACGGTGCCGTAGGAACTCAGCACAAAGTGGGGAGACACGCTTTGCTGAAAATGCCCATCACCCCAGCATGAAACATGTTCCACCCACTGCAGAGCTCCAAACAGCTGTTCTGCCTCCTTTCATGCATGTGCTTTTTAGCTGATGGTGGGAGACAACATGCCAGAAACGTCTGAGTTTCCACCAAAGACATATTGTAAGTTAGAAGACAGACAGCTGCTGTTGTATTGAAAACCTGCTCATCAGAGTTTCCAAAGGAACAGATATGAAAGGTTCAAATGACCCCTTCAGGGTTTCTCCATCTAACTAGGCCTTAAGCTCTGCCTCTCATTAATCTTTAATGAACAACAAAGAAAATGTGTAGCTGGCTAATTATTGTGTAGGGTGGCAGATGCTTAGCGAGGAAAAGTCCCCAGAGTCACATCATTTAAAGAGACATTGTCAAAAAGGGAGTCTTATTTTGAAATGGCTTCCCTGACCTGTAGCATTATCTATTTCTTTTAAACTTGAACTACTTTTCTCTCAACATTTTTATCATTGTCTCTGTCTAGGGCATTTGAGCTTTAAAAGTCTACAGCAATCAGGTGATGGAATCCCATATTCATCCCCTACAAGAAATTCTCAGCCCTCCTCCTTGGGACTGGGTAGGAAGATTTGAGTGCTGCTTTTCCTCATGGCATGATACCTACCTGGAACGTCTTTCTTCAGTTTTCTCTTTCCCCAGTTAATTCATTCATCCTGTCCCATGCTGCACTGGGCTCTCTCTTTCTTTGAATTTTCTCAGCATTTAGGCAGTCTTAGTATGAAAATTCTTGAATACAAGTTCCTCCAGGGCAGAGACTGTCTCATCATCTCTGTCAGTACTTACCACAATGCCTGGCACACACTATACTCAATAAATGTTTGTTGAATTCAATGAAATTGCTTATAGACGCCTTGGGCTTATTTGCTTTTTATTTTATACTACTCTGCACTTTTTACCACTAAAGATTCCTTGAAGGTAGAATTCTTGTCTTATTCTTTCTTTGCCCTACCTCTAGAATAGTTGCTACACAATGATGTAATAGGTTCTCCACATGCTGGATGGCCTTGTTAATTGTTGTTTAAAGTCATTCTGTATATCAACTCAGCATGCACTGTAAGGTGTTCTGTTTGAGTAAATATTTATATATTATTTATTTAAGAGGAAACTAGGCAAGTATGATTAGAGCTCCTTTTTTTTTCTGAGATGGAGTCTTGCTCTGTGGGTCACCCAGGCTGGAGTTCAGTGGCGTGATCTGGGCTCACTGCAACCTCCACCTCCTGGGTTCAAGCGATTCTCCCACCTCCGCCTCCCGAGTAGCTGGGATTTCAGACATGTGCCACCACGCCTGGCTAATTTTTGTATTTTTAGTAGAAACGGGGTTTCACCATGTTGGCCAGGCTGGTCTCGAACTCTTGACCTCAGACGATCACCCACCTCGGCCTCCCAAAGTGCTGGGATTACAGGCGTGAGCTACCATGCCTGGCCTAGAGCTCCTTTTATAGACAATTTTATTTTTAGGTTTAAATGCAAGGATGTCAATGCTGTATTTTTAAGATTGTGTTTACTTCAGGAGTCAGTAAAAGAAAATGTTTTTTTGAGACAGGGTCTCTCTGTGTCACCCAGTCTGGGGTGCAGTGGCACGATCATTGCTCACTGCAGTCTCAACTTCCCTGGCTCAAATGATCCTCCTACCTCAACCTCCCCAGTAGCTCGTATTACAAGCATACACCACCATGCCTGGCTAATTTCCTTCCTTCGTTCCTTGCTTCCTTTCTTGTTTTTGTTTGTTTTTTTGTTTTTGTAGAGACCTGTCTCACTGTTGCCCAGGTTGGTGTCGAACTCCTGGGATCAAACGATCTTCCTGACTTAGCCTCTCAAAGTGCTGGGATTATAGGTGTGAGCCAGCATGCAGGCCCCCTCCCCAGATTGTTTTAATTTAAAAACATTAAACCCAGTAATATTCTAAACAGTTGCTGAAGAAGTGATTTTGGAACCTTTAGAGGAGAATATGGTAATTCCAAGAGTCAACACAGGCTCACTTAGAATAAGTCCTTTGAAAAGGCCCTCTTCAGGAGGGTCATGAGCTTAGTAGCGTAGAGGAATGGAACAGACACAGAATAACTTGATTTAGGCAACCCATTGGACAATGCTTTCCCGATACTCTGGTAGCTGAATCTGTGGCAAATTGAACACTTTTATCCAAAGAGGTATAGTGAGTAAGTCTTGCCCATCTGGAAAGCATCTCGGATAAAAATGTCAAAGGATTCTGCTTTGGCCTTTGGCTTTTCTGTGTTTTTGATGTGTGACTGAGAGGCTGGCAGAAACAGAATTTAACTTTTGTTCAGCACCTACCACATTCTAGGCATGGTGGTAGAAGCTGTGTGGTCATCATCTCATTTCATGAGAGGCCTGGTCTGCTGATGCTTCAAAGCTCAGGAGCAAAGCCAACTTCACAGATGACAGACTATATTCTGGCAACGAAGTAGTTAAAATTTGCTGCACAAAGCACCATGCCCCCACACTCAGGTTCAAAACAACTAGCTGCTTTGAGCCACAACCTACAGAATCTAGGAGATCTGGTTTAGTAATCATTTGGGGGAAAAGAATTGGGAGTAACGAAGAGGGGGTGGTGAGGAGGGGGGATTTGCAGTGATCACATGTGAACAGAAAGTGATGGTGAGCTGCAGCTGCTTGGAGAGAGAACTCTCCAAGAGGCTGCAGATGCACAGCCCAGACCTCAGGGAGAACTGGCCCTAGGATTCCCTGCACCTGCCAGACCAGTACAAGGTACCACCATTGTCCTAGAATTCTGTAGCTGAACAAAGCTTCAAGAGTCATCTAGCTCTATTCTGGTCATCAGATTTGAAGGGAAGAGACTTAAATCCAGAAGAGAATGACCATATCAAAATGGGCACTAGAAACCAATACAATGGAAACCTATTATATGGTGTATCTTCAAAGCACTCTTCTATTCATTCTACCATTTAATCCTTCCAACAGTCCTGTGAAAGAGTTAATAAAATAAAGGAACCACAAGGAAAGAAGTGGAGTGACTCGCCCACAGCCAGCCAGTGAAGAGTCTGGCTCTTGAGTCGGGATCTCCAGACCATCACTCGGGTATTCTTCCTCTGGACCATGCTGTGTCTCTATGCACGGGCATCTGCTCATGCTGGACCAGACGCCGAGTAGGCACAGGCCTGTGGGGAAGTTGTTCTGTAAGGCTCATGGGAGGCCAGAAGCTCCACAGCCCATAAACTCCCAGCCCTTAGCCAGTCCCTGGCCCCCAACACAGTCTGACCCAGAGCAGCTGTGTAACAGGCACAGGCTGTTCATGCCTCTGGCTTTCAGCAGAGCTTGGGCTGGAGTTCACCTGGGAATGGCTCTGCCAGCCTTTCACTCAACACCCGCTGCCAAGTCTGCCTTCCCTTCCTCCACTGATCTCTTGTGAAGGGAGGGATGTAAAACACAGCCCAACTCTAACCCGCGGTTCCCGCCAGCCCGGCCCTCAGAGCTGCCCCTGCTCCCAGAAACAATACCCTGATTATCATTCATTATTTCTACTTCTTAGTATTAAAATCCTTTTAATATGGCATTGAAGACCATTGGGGAGTTTTAAATTTCGTGTCAGACCAGGATTTATAGGCCAGTTCTGAAATTTTACCTCTGGGCTCGATAATTGCAATTCCCTTTTAATCGCTCTCTTAGACACCTCTGTTAAAAGACTTCAATTATTTTCACACTGTGGCCCATGAGACGGCCAATCTGAATACCCAACCCATGTCACCTCCTTATGGAGGCCTGCATGGGAAGCGCTAGACATGAACCTCGTCTGAAGGTACCAGGTCTGATGTGCTGTCCCAAGGAGCCTTGGAGTTTGGGGAAAGGGAGTCTCCTCTCTCAAGGAGTCACGAGTTCAGGGATCATACCCCCACCCACCTCTGTTCTTCCATTCCCCAACTGGAAGCAAGAACCAGATGTGTTAGGATGTATATGCTCACTCAGGCTTATTTTGAAAGCTGTACAATTCTATGAACAGGCAAATGCATATACTGGGAATCCTTCCATGGGAAATTACTTAAAGGAATATGATACAGGGGGTTGGCTAGGAGGGTCAAGGCAGATAGAGATCCTTCAGCTGAGCTCTCAAGAGTCCTGTGGTGCTTTTGGGAAAGTAAAAGCAGATACTACCTGAGGGGGTTGTGGAGTATTGGAAAGAGACCCTCACCGCCACCTCCACCAAGGACAGAAAGAGGACACAGGATTAGCCACAGCCTACAAAGGGCGGCCGTGTCAGGAGAGGAGAGAAGAGCAGCTGTTACCCTGCTCCTCGAAGACCCAACTTGATCAGGTGTAGTGAAGGGGGCTGAGACAGGAGCTGAGGGTGGAAGTAGCTAAAGGAGCCACCTCCAGGATGCCATTTAGTGCTTTGTATCTGATGATGACAATTTGTAAGGGATAAATGCGTAACTCTGTATCCAGAGCCACCAAGTGCTGAAAGAAGGGTTAATTGTGGGCCAAAAAGATCAGCTTTTTTTTTTTTTCTGAGACAGAGTCTCACTCTTGTTGCCCAGGCTGGAGTGCCATGGTGCAACCTCAGCTCACCACAACCTCCGCCTCCCCACAACCTCTGCCTCCCAGGTTCAAGCGATTTTCCTGCCTCAGCCTCCCGAGTAGCTGGGACTACAGGCATGCGCCACCACACCTGACTAATCTTTGCATTTTTAGTAGAGACAGCGTTTTTCCATGTTGGTCAGGCTGGTCTCGAACTCCCAACCTCAGGTGATCCGCTCATCTCAGCCTCCCAAGGTGCCAGGACCACAGGCATGAGCCACCACACCCAGCCAACATCTGCTTTTATTGGGAGATAGTAGGCTGAATGAGAGGCAGCACTCAGGTTGGAAAAAGGGGACTTCATAAAAGAGGCAAGGGATACAAAGAAAATCTAGGACTCGGGGTCTCACACATTGTGATCAAAGTCTTGTTCTTGGGTGGCGGCAGCGAAGAGGGAATGAGACTCCCCAGCCTTGGTTAGGAGGGATCCGCTGGGCCCTTGGTCAGCAGCCTTGCACAGTAACATAAGGGATGTCTGCACTGGAGGCTGTTAATGGGTTGGACGAAAGCGAGAAGGGTCTTTGTCACTCAAGAGCGTAGATCTCTCAATACAGCAATGGGCTAGGCTATTGTGTCCAAAAACAGAGTGCTCTCACCCCAGTATATGCAACATGATTAATTGGGGTACTATTAACATGGCTTCTTATATTTATCACTAATTTTAAAATAAGATATTGAATTTTACTAATATTTAATATCAGACATGTGCATGCTCAAAATATTTTTATAATACAGGAAAGTAAATGAAAAAAAATCTTTGAAATGAGCTGATGTACTGACACCAAAAGACTCAGTGGCATATGATTTAACTCAACATGGGGCTCCGCCCCTGGCCCATCACCGAGCACATGCCCACAAACATACACGGAGCCAAGTCATCATGGAAGAGGATTCAGGGTCCCAGTTATCCTAACTCAGTTTGTAAGACGCCATGAGGATCAGCACCAGACGCTTGTTCTAGGATGTTAGTGTCTGTGTCTTTTCCTGTCGAAAAAATGGGCTTCTATTTCCTTCCGCTTTCCATGCCTGTTTTCTCATCTGTAAAATGGGAAGAGTCTTGCATTATCTCTGTCCACAAGAACCAATGTTCATTCTCACCCATGTGAAAATGCAAGGAAGAAGGAGACTCCCAGGTCTGGTTTGTCCCAGGCTCCTCCACACATATAAGCCCTTCTCATGCCCCTACCAAAGGAAAGCTTCATAAACAGGAGAGACGTCACTGGTCAGGCTCCACAGGTACACACACCAGGCAGACACCATGGTGGCCAAGCCCCATGCTCTGAGGCACTTCCCGCTTGTGGGAGTCTTCAAGGGGTGGATAAGAGAGTGTCAGCCTAGAAATCCCAAGGCCAAGCTCAGGCACACCCTAGCTAATCTTCTGAGCATGCCCTGTAACCCTCATTCCACACTGCCTGGCTGTGCGACAAAGGGGACACGGGCACCCTCGTGACTTTTGCCCAGGGTGGCTGTAAGAATCAGATGAGTTGGCAGTGGGGTGTATGTGTGGAAACATGGAGCCCTCTTAGATGGTAGAGAGTGTGCTGAGTTGAGGGTCCTCTGGCTGTCCCAAGGACTCACCCTGCTGTGGACTCGGAATTTGACAGATCTAGGTTGGAATCTCATCTCTGTTATTTACCAAACCTAGAACAAGATAATTCACTTGCTAGAATCTCAGGGTTTTTTTTTTAATCTGTGCAATGGGAACAATTCCTCTTAGAGCTCCTAAGAGATTAAATGAGATAACTGTGAGGAATTCCTGCCTAGCATCTGACACAGAGTTAGTGTCCAAGGATGGCAGGCACTAATGTAACTATTATCTAATATCAATGTAACAACCACCACCTTCACTACTTGGATGACATCATTGGCAGGTTTCCAAAGCCAGAGACTCTTGCAGATCACAGTCTCGACCACTTTCAGATACCCCTGCAGCAGCTCCTGCCACACAAGCCCCACCCTGTAGCCATGAAGAGCCTGAGTGTCCATTACCTGCCTTGGGGCAGAGGCCACCAGCCCTTTGAATCAGAGACTCAGAGCTGTTTTGAATGGTGTCTCTGAACCTGCTCTGAGCTGTCAGCAGAACTTTGCAACCACCTACAGAATTCACAGAAGGTGGGAGCTCACATGCCAGATTCCATCTTTGCAGCCTTTGTCACGGTCTATTCCAGAGTCCTCCGACCTCTGAGGATGCTGGGAACTGGGAAGGAGGAGGGGGCTCCTGCTCTCCTGCCCAGCTCCCTGAGAAACATGCCAAGCAACTGAACAGACGCCAGCTTCTGTGACCTATCACAAAAAGGCCTGGGTGAAGACATGGGTTTTACAGCCTCATCCCCAGGAGCCAGTTTTTATGGACTCTTTGGAGGTTTCTGCTTGGTTTGTTTTTAAGAAAACTGCATTACAAGCTCACCAGTGGCTATAGTGACACTTATAAAACAGTGGGTATCCAGGAAGCTCTGTATTAAGACACTTTGCATATATCTCTTGGGAGACAGGTAAAGGAAGTGGGCTATTCCTGTTTTGGAGATGGCTAAGTCCTTATCAATTAAATATATCACTTAAGGACTAAACCAGCCAAAAACTGGGAGCCTGTCCTTGCCGGAAAATGACAGCTTCCAGTGTATAGGCCAGGGACCATGTCAAATGATCCTGAGGGTTTGGGGCTTTCTTATTATATTGATTCAAAGTCTGAGAGAAATGAGCCAATGGGAGGAAACGCTGACCTGTGCCCAGAGATTCCTGTGCCCTCCAGCGCCTGGCCCCCATCTTTCTGGCTCTTCCATGTGCCCCTGCTTCTCGTGCAGGCTCAGCATCCCTTAAAAGTTCCAGGTCACAATTTTGAGCTGACCCTCGAAAGTCATGAAAATTGGCAGTGGCAGTCCCAGCCCAGAAACTGACTCCCAAGTGAACATATCATTGGCACAATCTCAGGGCCTCTCAAGCAGTTCTGTTTGCTATGTTCTGGAAAGCTCCCATATGGCTGACACGGTAGAGGCCTCAATTCTGAATTCCAAATTCCATTAGTTTCTTCAAGCATGGCTTAAAGATGTGAGCATGACACTGGGCAAATCTAATGGGCCCTTGATTCCTGCATTATTTGCAAGCACTTCCTAGTATCATTCTACAGAGGGGCCTGCCTGAAGGGTATGGTGATATTATTCGTCTGGGAGGCAGAGGTAAATGTGTAGAAAAATGTTCTGTGCAATTTCTGGCCACAAGGAAAATTGGGCTGCTTTGCAAGAAATGAGTTGTTTTCTCAGCAGCCTGTGGGCTGTCTGTCCACCGGGCTGGTCATCACACAGAAAAATGATGCCATTCATCCCCAATCTGCAAAAATACTTTTAAAGTTTGTTTCTCCAGTTAGTGGGGATGGTTTTGAATGATCGACCTGTATTAGTTTGCAAGGACTGCCATAATAAAGAACCAGAAACTGGTGGCTTAAATAACAGAACTTCATTGTCTCACAGTTCTGGAGGCTAGAAGTCCAAGATCAAGGTGTCAGCAGGGTTGGTTCCTTCTGAGGCCTGTGAGGAAGAATCTCTTCCATGCCACTGTGCTGCTAGTGGTTTTCTGGCAATCTTTGGCATTCCTCGGTATACATCACCCCAATCCCTGCCTTCATATTCACACAGCGTTCTCCCGGTGTGTATATCTGTCTCTGTGTCCAAATTTCCCTCTTTTCTATAAGAATATAGTCATATTGGATGAGTGCCCACCCTAATGATCTAATTTTAACTTGATTACCTTTATAAAGATCCTGTTATCACATAAAGTCACATTCTGAGGCTCGGGGGGTTAAGACTTAAACACATCTTTTTGAGTGAGTCACAATTCAAACAATGATACCAGCTTTGCTACCCACCCTACTAGGACCAAAGGAAGCCAGCCGATAGTAGCACGTGCCACCTTCTCCAAAAAGCTTTTCCAAAATCTTCTCAGACAGGGTTTGGCACTCCTTGCCCTTGTCCCCTATACCAGTTGCCTGGTCCAACCTGGGAGGTGTATTCCTGAAAAACACCAAGATGAGCCTTGATCAATGAGGAGTAGCCAAGTAGCAAAAAAAAAAAAGTAGCAAATGGCCTCTGGGTACAGGGAACATCATGAGCAATATGTGGAGGATGAAGGAGCCCTGGTATGTGCGGGGAGCCAGAGGCAGGTCCTGAGGCCATTGGAGAACTGTGGTCATGTTTGAGGGTTTTTTTGGTTTTGTTTTTGTTTTTGAGATGGGGTCTGGCTCTGTCACCAGGCTGGAGTGCAGCAGCACAATCTCAGCTCACTGTAACCTCAGCCTCCTGGGTTCAAGTGGTTCTCCTGCCTCAGCCTCCTGAGTAGCTGTGATTACAGGCTCGCGCCACCATGCCCGGCTGATTTTTGTATTTTTAGTAGAGATGGGGCTTCACCATGTTGGTCAGGCTGGTCTTGAACTCCTGACCTCGTGATCCGCCCACCTCGGCCTACTAAAGTGCTGGGCTTACAGGCATGAGCCACCGCACCTGGCCATGTTTGAGTTTTAAAGAGATTATTCCTGACACAGGGTGTAGAATGGACCCCTCCTCTGGCTGAAGGTGGGTATGTCCTTGGGTCTCAGTTCTTCTCTGCCACATTAGAGGATTAGACACAGCGATTTCCAAGATTCAGACCAGTCTTAACATCTATCAAGCCTGCAACAACATTATTATCCAGGATACTTGCCCCCAGGAAGTATAAGCAGCATGGGAGAGCTTGTGAGCCTTTTGCGTACCAAGAGGGCTCAGAGCACCGTCCATCAAGCTTCTGACAATTACCTTCCCATTCCTAGTGTGGAGATGGAAAGGTGTGATCCCTCTCCTCACTCATCGCAACAACCACAGCTGACACACCTATAACAAAAGACAGGTTAACAAGAGAAAAAGCAAAACAAACGTATTTAATCAAAGTTCTCCATGACATGGGAGCCTTCAGAAAGGAAAACCCAAAGACCCAGGGGAAATTTTCTGATTTTATGCTTAGGTTCAATGAAGAACAGAGAGCTGTGTAGAAATATGATTGGGCAAAAGGCTATGAGCTAAGGCTAATAGACTAAGGGGGGGACCCCAAAAAGGCCTGGCTGTTGGATTCTTCTTGGTCTCTTGTGTAGCACTCCTTCCTCACTCTTCCCTGGTACAGGGCAGGACCCTCTGGAACTAGGGTCTTGAGACCTGCTATCCAATAAGATAGTTTGGAGAATTCATTTATGGACAGCTCTACATAGAAAGGCAGGGAGAAGGTTACAGCAACAATTCTCATTTCTATGACTTGCCTTGAGGGAGAAAGGGGAGTAGGGAATAGAAAGGCAGGAGAGGCCAGAGAGAACTTGCTTCTGAAGGCCCTCCAATGTCCTTCAGTTTAAAGTCCCCATCATGCAAAGGTGTCATACCTTGGGGTCATATTCTGAGTCCCAACCATGACCACCCCAGTGAAGGGGCAGGGCATAGCAAGGTGTGGGTGGGGGACCCTCTCCAGCAGGTACAAGTCTGTGAGCTATTCTTACTGCACCTCACCAGGCCCCTCCAGCCTTTTCTGGCTGACCACTTATCCCAGCCCCAGAATTTGCTTACAGGACCACAGTTTATGGCAAGTTTCACCCTACTGTATAAAATTTCAGCACAGTGGCTTGACTTGGCCAGAGATTTGTGGCTGAAATGGAGCCTCTGGGCTTGGGTGTCAGCATTTTGCTTGGCTTAGAGGTTTACATTCACATTTGAACCAATCAATACATGAAGGCATTAAGTGGTATTTAGGCTGCCTCTCTAGGGAACAAGACGGGCTGCTGGAATCATTTGAGCATGGGCAGGGAAGATGCTTCTAGGACTGGGAAATCCTCGGAGCTCTGAAGTGGGGGCCCTGGATGAATGCCTCAACTCCAGCCCTGCTCAAGACTCAGGCCTCAAGCTGGAGGCAGACTGGACTGAAGGAGGGATCCCACAGAAACAGCCACATTTCAGTTTCAGTGTTGTCTTTATCCTTCTCCATGGGGATGATGTATTGAAAGAAAAAAAAAAAAACCTACTGCATTGACTTGGCTTGAACGAAAAGATTGTATTTGAAAAGAACAGATGGTGCTAAAAAGTTATTGGAAGGAAGAGAGAGTTAGGAAACCAAATTCCAGATTCCCACTGGCTGCTGGTAGGTGATGTGCCCACATCTCCTTACAGAAAGAGTTAGAAAGGCAAAATGATCACCTGGGACTCTAATCACAGAAAATCCACCACCCACCCTGCCAGAAAGATTGTCTGGCAAGTTTGTGGAGTGGAAAAACCCCCCTGGGATCCCCTCCTGTGGTCTCTTCTCTAACTCTAAGTGAT
This sequence comes from Papio anubis, assembly GCF_008728515.1. Classification (NCBI taxonomy): domain Eukaryota; kingdom Metazoa; phylum Chordata; class Mammalia; order Primates; family Cercopithecidae; genus Papio; species Papio anubis. Next base: position 29,207,006 of record NC_044989.1, on the reverse strand, counting down.
TCCTGGAATGCCGGCACCATCCACACTCACTCTCCTCTCACTTCCCCTGCCCAGAATTCAGCTGGGTCCCTCCCCACAGCTCCCTGGTGAGGGATGCTCAGCAGATGCTGGAGGAGGAGGTGGCTTGCATGGGACCTAATCCAAAATTCAGAGAAACAGAAAGAGGAAATTCAGGATTCTCAGGGTCACTACTCGTGATTAGAAGTTTTCTCTCGCTTGATTTTTTTTTTTTTTTTGGTCTGGATAATCAGTGTTTTTTCCTTTAAAAAGAAGAAAAAACCACTGATGCATCTTCTATGTATTTTTTATACAAACCAGAGCGAAGAAGAATCCCTCTTAGACAATACTACTGGGACTAATTGTTGTTTGGGAATCAACTTAGATCCTTAAATGTTTTCTTTTAATTTGCAACTTCTAAATGCATACTAATTCACCAATGCTTGATGTAGCGCCAGATTAGTGTGGTGTGGTCTGTTGATTAGAGTTCCTCATTGTCTTTCTCATAAATCACATTCATAACACCTCATCCTTGATATTCAGTCTCCGTTTCTTTAAAATGGAAATAATTTTAAAACTTGTGAAGTAATCTGAAGGCTCTCTGGAGGCTTTCCGGATTTTTAAGATTTGTTTCCTGATCTTTCTGTTGCCCCATTCACACCTAATTCAACAGTAATTATTTGTAGTGACTCACCAGCTACCAGTCTTTCCAAAGTATTCAAACGTTGTCCTGCGTATTTCATCCACTTAATGAGTACAGCTGGCATAAACAGTTTTAGAAACTGTAGGGGCGGAAAGGTGTGTCACTCTTCCTTACCCATCACAAAGGTCACTCTGGACACTCCTAGGACAAAAGACAGGAAAGCAAGAGGAAAGCAAAACAAATTGATTTAATCAAAATTTTACGTTACTTGGGAGCCTTCAGAAATGAAGACCCAATGTCTTTGTTTGGTTTGATGAAGCCATTGCAGAAGGGGACGGGACAGAAAGGGGATGACAGACTTAGGGGGAAACCTAGCAAGCCTGTGGGTTCAGATTCTCCTTGGCCTCCCTGTCTAGCATTCCTTCCTCCTGGGTGTGGAACAGGACCCCTGTGGAATGAAGGTCCTCAAGGCCGCAGGGAGAGAATAACCATTCTAGTTTTATGGCTTGCTGCAGGGGAGAGGGGTGCTAGTTCCTATGACTGATTTTGGGGAAGAGGAATTCTGGTTTCTACAACTCACTTCAAGGGAGAAAGAGGGGCGGGAGACAGGAGGGGAGGAGAAGGTCAGAGAGAACCTGCTTCTGAGACCCTTCCAATGTCCTTCATTTCAAAGGACTCAGCATGCCAAGGGGCCATACTTTTGGGTATCATGTTCTGTGTCTGACAGAATAAGCATAACTGACTCTCAGTGGGTGTGGAACTCAAATGATTGGAGTAGGGAGTCTAGGGGTACTAAAGAATAAACTTGAGCACTCAGTAACTTTGAACACTCAGTAACCTTGGGCATTCAATGACCTTGAACATTCAGTAACCTTGGACACTCAGTGACCTTGAGCATTCAGTGACCTTGAACATTCAGGAACCTTGGACACTCAATGACCTTGAGCATTCAATGACCCTGAACATTCAGTAACCTTGAACTTTTAGTGATCTTAAACACAGTAACCTTAAATACTCAGTAACCTTGAACATTGAACCTCAGTAACATTGAACATTCAGTGACCTTGAACACTCAGTAACCTTGACCACTCAGCAACCTTGAACATTCAGAGTGCACAGGGTATTTCACAGCATGTAAAATGCAGAGCTTGTGCTAATCCAGCAAGCAAATTAGTCACACAGAGGCCAGTTAAGAACACCTCTACTACTATGTTTTTCTTATAACTGTGGCTATGATCAGTCTACTCCTCCCCATCCCGATTGCAATGATTTAGAGGCTAAGTCTGTAGAGGTAGACTCTTTGTCTCCTGCTTTCTGGCCTTGTATACAGAATGAAGAAAAAATGCTCAGCCACGGCCAGGGTGGACATCAGCCCCCCACAAGCCTGCATATTCCAATCCAGATTCTGAAGATGCAGAGGTCAAGTAGAAAAGAAATAGGGTAGCCTGAGGCAACACTGAAAGGAGCCAAAATATCTGCAGGATGCACCCTTTATTAGTATGCTGTTCTTCAAACATGACGCACCTCTGACCCACCAAAAGTTCTTCTAAAAAATGAGTTATTTGCATTTGGCGTACATTTAAACCTATGTGCATTATAGTAGGAAGTGCCAGAGTTTTGAAGATAGTCTTGGGTTCACATTGCCTCCTAGTACTTACTACATGAACCAGCTATGTCAGCTCTCTGAGCCTCAATTTTCTCTCATAAAATGGGCGTGATGATATGTTTCATGCATTTGTTAGGAAAATTAAATAAGATTTTCATATTTAATGGAGGGAGTCCTGAAAACCTTTATGTCTGGAATGGGAGGCTCTTCTCCAAAACCCCCAAATCCCACCACATAGTCAGTCTCTTATTTCACCTTATAAGATCATCAGCCACACTGGATTTAGGAGAGAAAAGAAACACTAGAGTAATAATAACAACAGCATCTGCTAATGCTTATTGAGTGCTAACTACATGCCCACATATCTCAACCCATGTGATCTTCACAACACCCCTTTATAAGTCAATTATTATTCCTACTTCTTAATTACAAAATTCAGGCACAGAGAGGTTAGGTTAAGTAGCTGGCCTAAGGTCACACAGCCAATAAAAGGCAGAATTGAGACTATAAAACTCCCAGTGGGGGTGGAACTCAAGTGATGAGAGCAGGAGGTCCAGGGGCCTGAGGTCACATAGCCAATAAAAGTCTGGCTGCTTAATTATTATATTTCTCTTGAAAGAAGGAAAGGAAAAGGGAGGGAGGAATGGAAGCAAGAAAGAGAGGAGGGAGAGAGGGAGGGAGGGAATGAGAGAGGAGAGAAAAAAAGGGGAAGTTAGAAGAAGCTCAAAAGAAGCTAGGAGAACCGAGTGCAGTGGCTCACGCCTGTAACCCCAAAGGAGGAGCTCTGGGAGGCTGAGGTGGGTGGATCACCTGAGGTCAGGAGTTCAAGACCAACCTGGCCAACATGGGGAAACCCCATCTCGACTACAGATATAAAAATTAGCTGAGCATGATGGCACACATCTGTAATCCCAGCTACTTGGGAGGCTGAGGCATGAGAATCGCTTGAGTCAGGAGGCAGAGGTTACAGTGAGCCGAGATTGTGCCACTGCACTTCAGCCTGGGTGACAGAGTGACACTCCACCCCTGTCCCCCTCCCCCCGCCCAAAAAAAACAAGGAGGCTAGGAAAAGGAGCTCAGGACCATTTATGTTGTCTTTGTTCCAAAACATGTGAAAATAATTAGGGAAATGCAGTTTGGAACATCTTCTATGCCTCTACCCCAGGAAGGCTAGCCTACCTTCCAGATCCTAGTCACCCACTTAACATCTCTGATGAAATGAAAACTGCTTTACAGCTGACAATGCTAAGGTCTCAACAAGCAGACCTGTGGCCCCAGGGAACCCATCCCTGCCTTGGCCCCTCCTACAGAGCCTAGAGCCCCCCTTAGCCTCAGAGCAGCTCTTCTCCACCCTGGGCCATTGGGAGCCAGATCCCCACTCGACCTGAAACCTCTTCCTATCACAGCTGATCCTCTCCAGAACACATTTATCTAACTTGTGGGAAAATATGAAGGGCAAGTGAATAACAAAGCCAAGGCTACTTGGATAAAAGACTCCATGCCACACGCCATGTGTAATTATTATTACAGAAGATTAATAAGCAACAAAGGACTTCACACTAAAATTTACATTGATCTAGCATTTTCCCCCTGCTATCTCCCATAAAAATGCTTTAAATGCAGGCTGATTTAATGGAAACAATAAAAAATTGTGCTGAATGGTTTATATTTGCTACAGAATTACTACAAAGTATATTTTAAGGAAAACTTGAAAGTTATGTGTGTTTTTTTTTCCTGTAGGATAAGATTAGAGAGAGAGGTTCAATTGGTTTTTTTTTTTTTTCTCCTTTCTTTCTATATTGATCTAGACAAACTCCCACAGGCTCAGTTCTTTGTTTCTAACAAATCTTCACACCTTCACACCTTGTCCAGACACTTGTCAAGAGAGATTCTTAGCAAAGGCACATGTGGAGGAATGCCAGCAGTGTGGCCTGAGTCTTGACAGGGTTATGCTTGATAATAATCGTCATCACGTGACTGTGTTCTATGTGACAGGGACTTGGCTAGTTATCTAATTTATGTGGCTTTTGTCATTGTCGATCTCACCCATGAGTTTGGCCATCCCAGCTAGGAGGTCAGTCACCACCTGAATGACTTGGTGCTCATGACCAGCACAGGACATGAGGATGGCCACATCTCGTAGCTTCAGGTCCCCAGCCATGTCCATCAGAGCCAGAAATAGAAATAAAGCCTCGGAAAAATAGTTTCTAACCTCAGGGAGCTTAAGTGACAGAATAAAATGGTGTTCTAAAGATTGTAGAGGCATGCCAACCTGCATTTAAAACTCAGCTATAAGCAGTGCATATAGTAGGCCTTTAATAAGTTTTAACTCTTGTTGGTCATATTATTAGTGCTGCTGTATGTAGTATTCACATTGACTTAGTCCAAGCCCGACCTGCATTGGAGAGAACATTTATGCAACAGATGGTAACTGTCCTAGTTGAGAACTCAGGTATCCTCCAGGTCTCAATTACATAATTCTCTGGTTCCTTCTGATTTGCTCTTGGCAAATGAAGGCCAAGAGTTATGTGATGAGCTATGTAGTAATAATGCAACCGCCAAAGTTCCCCAGTCTGTGCGTTTCTCCTAACAGGGAAGGTATCATTATCATGTGAATAGATGACAGCTAGTGTTCATGAATTGACATGAACGTTTGGATTAACTCAGCTCCACTGCAATATAAATTTTGACCAAGAGTGTCAGAAACGTGTCTGATTTAATGGAAATATGTTCATTTGTCCTCTCAGTCAACAAATATTTTTTGAGTGTCTATGATGTATAAGGCATTGGAGACATGTGATGAATGATCTACCATTCTGGCATTAAGGAGGTGGGAAGGCGAGACACAGAAGTCATCCTTCCTGTAGAGGACCATGGAAAACATTGGCACGCGCAAGACTGGACCACCTGTTCTCCAAACACGTACTGTCTATGTGGCCTCTGCTCATGTGCTTATGCCAGTCTCTCTCTCTGCATTGTCCTTTTCCTAATTCCTGACCCCTCTTCACAACCCATCCTCAAGATACTCCTATCCTGACCGCCCATTTGGAGACATCGCTTTGGCCTCTGCTTCAATAGCATATGGTACCTACACCTCTCACTTGCCTCTTCTATGCTGCCATTCACTAAAAATCTTGGTACATATGTTTATTCTTTCTCACCAGTCTGTAAGCTCCTTGAGAACAAGGCTAAATCCTAGACCCTTAGCATCCCTAGAGCATCCAATACTTTAGCTAGTGTGCAGCAGTGCACCAGTAAATATCTGAGAAATTGAATGCGACTCAACAAATGCTAACCAAGAACTAGACACAAAGCATCTTTTCATGTCCTACAGGAAGATGCAAAGGTAAAGAAGAAGCTTTTACTCTAAGTGAGGTGGTGGCCTTTGGAGGATTCTGAGAGGAAGGGTGATCTGCTATCATAGTCAAATCCTAATACATCTCATTGTAGGGATGTTCTAACATAACCTTTTGGAGTTGTATTTAACGTATAAAGGTGCATTTAACCAAGTTTTTCTTTATTTAAACAAATGTGATGGCTGCTATTGATAAATTGCAGTACCTTTCTCGCCCTCTTTTACTATATTCCTTTCTTCTTTGACTCTCATAAATGAATTGAGATGCCCACATTTGCAAGGACCAGTGTCATTCCATGGAGAAAGCAGTGGTTTCCATAGGAATAGCTCCACTTATGGAACTCCTACTGTGTGCTAAGAGCTATTGCTTTGTGTACATCCTTCTCAAAAATCCTTACAACAATCCAGCAAGTTAGGCATTATGACCTCCACCTTAAAAATAGGAAAACTGGAGCTCAGAGGAGTTAAATCTTTTGCCTAAGGTTGTAGCTTAGGATGGTGGATGGTGGAGCTGAGAGCTGAATCTAGGCCTTTCCTTGCTACACTGCAGCAGCTAAAACCATCTCAGAAAGGCATTCCTTTGAAAAGGATGTAGGGTTTGAGGGCTCACTGATGTGAGCTAGCCCTATGTCAACATGACGCCCATCAGGATATTGCACAGAAGCAAAGTATGACATGTTCCCTGTCTTGTCAACTGCCACTCATGGTCCTCACATGCTGTCATAAAGTGTCCCTTCATTCTGGGCTTAAAATAACTTGGTGCCTTTGCCCTTTTGAGTCACAGCTGCCAACCTTTCAATCTCATCATTGGCTTGCCTTGTATCAGATGTGCCAGACAGTTTTCTTTAAACATATACAGCTAAGCTGGTAGGGAGCCATGGCAGCCTTAGAAATTCTTTTTGTTTCCATGTTAGGACTTCTTATGATTTTTTGGGAGATTTTTCTGACAGTGTATTTCACTATCTGGCTGGTGGGTCTATCCTGAAAACCCAAATTGATGATCCCTCCAGCAATGCTAAGTAGACATATTCTTCTCTATCTCTGTGATTTTAGGGAAATGAAATGCAATTGATTGTATCGACTGATCCATAGGTTGCATTGTCTCTTTTGCTTGCAGTCTTGGAGCAATAATATGCTTTATTTTCATCTTAAGTCTGCAGGTAACTCAATGTGTGACCTTGAGCAAGTCTTCACTTCTCCAATGAGGGTGAAACTGAGTGTCTTTGCAGAAATAAATCTGTGATTCTGTGATTAATCATTCTCCTCTCATCTCTGTGGGGTATTATTTGTCAATTGGAGCTTTCAGGGCTTTCATAAAATGTTTTGTTACTAGGACTTCTGCAATCAGCTAAGGAAGTATAGATATCAGATCAATAAAGGCCCTTAGGGAACTTTTAATTCAATGCCTGCATTTTGCTGATGAGGAAACTAAAACCCAAAGAGGTGCAGGGACTTGCCCAAGCCCATGCAAATCCACAACCAGAATCCAGGACTCAGCTCCCAATTCAGTGGCCTTTCTACATATCACTTCTAGCCCGTAGGTCAGAAATGGACCTTGATATTCACAAGCCAACCCTCCTGCCTTTTTTGATGGACTCTAACGTACTCATTATCATATAGGCACTCTGCAAAAATGGGTGGTCAGTGTTTTTCTCAAAAAATTCACGCAAAATTGGAGACAGAATACAATTGATCAGAAAACATCCAACATTTCTGTCATTTTTGGAGAGAAGTGCCTTATTCAAAGTCATCAGGCAAATAAGGGGCAGAGCCAGAACTGGAACTGGAGAGCTCCAGAGAGACACAGGGAAGATAATGGATTGTGACAAGCTGTCCATACAGTCCTCTGGCTTCCTAAAGTCCAGATGGACACCCCACACTGTCACATTGATTGATGGAAGCACCAGTGATAAGAGAGTCACAAATCCCCAACACATGGAACCAGCTGCAAGTTTGTTTCCGGGAGGCTCTAGGTCAGAACCTAACCTTCCCTTCTGCAAGCCTAAGTAGAGTTGCCACCAGCCGAAGGAACAAAAGCAGGACCCTGATAGGCTCATTCTGTGACCACTCAGGTGTAAGCAAAGAAAATGGAGGCAGACCAAGAAGAGAGTTTAGATTTATTTTTCACTGGGTTTTTGGTGGTCTCTTAAACAAATCTGACCCTAGGCATAAGCTTGCCCTTTTCTAGTCCCAACTTCCCTGGATATAAAATACATGTTTGGCAACTGCTCTGGAAGTTATTAAAGCAGCAGTAAACTATGGGAGGCCAGAGAATTTCAGACAAAAGTTATTGCATCGGTAACTCAGAAACTAATTCCTAAAACTCTTGACACATTTATCCAGAGGGCTAGTGCCAATATAGAAATGGAAATCATTGTCAAGGGCCACTGTGTACCTGGAATTAAAATCCATCATTCCTCAGAGCAGAGAGCTATGATTGTGGCAGAATATGAATACTCCTGCCTTTCACCACCATCTTTCCTCAAAAATAGATCCTTTATTTTTCAGAAGAACAAGACAAATTCTGCTCTTTTTGTCTTTTTGTTTGTCTCCTTAAGAACCCCTTGTTTACATATTCTTTTCAAATATTGCTTTCTTTGACAGTCCCTCATTTAAACCAAAAGGCCTCCTTTTCCTTCAATTGCACCAGTTTTATTGTGGATGGAAATCCTGCTGGGTACAGTAACAGAGAACAAACTTTACAGCAGCAATAATCCCTTCTACAGCATCTATTGTGGGGAAACTCAATACACTTTTATTAAATGGCTGAAGAATTGGCTTCAGTGATCTGAATTAACTACAGAGAACAGCGATAGGGAAGAAGACTACCTCCTTCATTCAGCAGACACCCACTGCATGCCAGACACCAGAGACATAAAGCCACCAGCCAGGAGCACCACACTGAAAGAGGTGGTGGATTGTCTTAGGCAATGCCTTCATCAAAAGTTAGCACAGGCAGAAAAGACTTGGTGGGAACTAGTGTTAGCAAGCCCATGCAGAAATGGGCCCCCGATTCACTGTGGGGGGATTGACAATATGCCTAAATGTGTACACACTTTGACTCTGATTCTAGGAATTTGTCCTTAGGCCATATTTAGACAAGTACACAGAGTTAGCTTCGGCATAATCATGATCAAGAAAAAATTAGAAGCAATGCACAAATCATTAAAAACGCAATCATTAAAATGATAATGTAATCTATATTGTCTTGTGACATACCGTCAAGTGAGCAAGTGCAACCACAAAGTATATGTACTATGGTCTCATTCATGAAAAATTAAAATGGATTAAAATGGACAGGTTGGGCTTGACACAGTGGCTCACACCTGCAATTTCAGCACTTTGGGAGGCTGAGGCAGGTGGATGGCTTGAACCCAGGAATTGGAGATCAGCCTGGGTAACACAGTGAGACCCTGTCTCTACAAAAAAATACAAAAATTAGCCTGGATTGGTGGTTCGCAGCTGTAGTCTCAGCTACTCAGGAGGCTGAGGTAGGAGGGTTAACTAAACCGGGGAGGGTCAAGCCTGCAATGAGCTGTGATCACACCACTGCACTCCTGCCTGGACAATAGAGCAGGACACTGTCTCAAGACAAAAAACAAAAAACAAAACAAAACTGACAGGTTGTTCCCTTAGGTGGTGACTATGGTTATTGCTGGACAATGGTATTCTAGGTGACTTTTACTTTCCATTATCAGCCTTTCTGAATTGTTGGATTTTCGGTGCTTTTTATTTTTTACAGTGAGCATCACTTTATATTTAGGGGGTGGAAATGTTTTTAAAAATTTAATGGAAAGCTAGTTTTTCCCTTATTCCTTTACCACTTGTACCACCATACCAAAGCCCAACCTAGTGGTAAAAAAAGTGAAATATTGTGATGATTTCATAGATGTATAAATAAACCAAAACCCACCATCAAATCATACACTTCTTTTTTTTTTTTTTTTTTTTGAGACAGAGTCTCTATCACCAGGCTGGAATGCAGTGGCTATCGCTGCTCACTGCAACCTCCACCTCCCTGGTTCCAGTGATCCTCCTGCCTCAGCCTCCCGAGTAGCTGGGACTACAGGTGCATGTCACCACACCCAGCTAATTTTTGTATTTTTAGTAGAGACGGAGTTTCACCATGTTGGGCAGGATGGTCTCCATCTCTTGACCTTGTGATCCACCCACCTTGGCCTCCCAAAGTGACACTTTTAGTACATGTAATTTATTATACATGAATTATACCTCAATAAAGTTGTTGTTAAGGAAAGAAAATATGAAATAATCTAGGTAATTTTTATTTTCCACACAAACCACTCAAAATAAGTAAATAAATCCCCCCCACACACACACACACTTGCAGACATTTATGAATCAATGTTGGAAAGTAAATCTGATGGTCCAATCAGTGACAGGAGCATATTTCAAGAGGTTAATAGCATGAGCAAGGTGTAAAAGTGTTCATTTAATTTGTTGTCTATTCTCTGACAGTGTCAGTATCCTTGATTATAGGTGGGTGCCGAGCTCACCATTTCGCCTGCTTCCATCTTTTTCTGTCTGCACTTTTTGCAAAGTCCACGTCAATCTTAGGTACCTTTTACCCCAAAATACATGCTTCGGTGCACTTTAATTTTCCTGCAGTAAATAAATAGCTCTTACTAGCTTCCCTGTTAAGTAACTGTAGAACAAACCTGAGGGTTCCGAGACTTTCTATCAGATAAAACTCTGAAAACCAATCATTCTTTCTAGAGATAATTATGAATAGAGTGATAAATGTTTTGAAGACATTTCCTTGAGTCTGCTGGCAGATTTTCTCAAGTATATATTTTCTTTCTTGTGATACTAGCTACTGAATAGTCCAAAGAGCTTCATTTGCCTTAAACAGAATATGACAAAAGAAATGCCAGTGGTGAGAGTGGGTTTGCGAATTGCATCTCTAAGTTTGCTAGACTAAAAGTAAATAAGTATTTGATTGTTGCTGTCAGAGTCACTGTCCTCAGTGCCACTTAGAGTCCCATCTCTTGGTGCCCATGAAGAATGTGAGCCCTGAAGTCCCTGCAAGGACGTGACCCTGTCCACATGTTACACCTAATTCTCATAACTGTTTCTCTATGCTTTTCTCCCCTGCTTTCCGATACAACCAGTTGGACAGTGCTCCAGGGAAGAATCGGGCGCCCAGACAACCCCTTTCGAGTGGCCCTGGAATACATCTCCAGTGGAAACCGCAGCTTGTCTGCAGTGGACTTCTTTGCCCTGAAGAACTGCAGTGAAGGTATCTGAATCTGGCTTTCCCACTCTCGTTGGTAGCCTATTGTGTTAGATGTGTCAATAACCTGCAACCATGTTTAGCTGGGAATGCACACACTTATGAAGAAAAGTCTAGAATGGGCTGGGTGCTGTGGCTCACACCTGTAATCCCAGCACTTTGGGAGGCCAAGGCAGGTGGATCACTTGAGGTCAGGAGTTCAAGACCAGCCTGGCCAACACGGCAAAACCCCATCTCTACTAAAAATACAAAAATTAGCCAGGCGTGTGATGTGCACCTGTAATCCCAACTACTTGGGAGGCTGAGGCAGGAGAATCGCTTCAACCCAGAAGACAGAGGTTGCAGTGAGCCAAGATTGTGCCTTTGCACACCAGCCTGGGCAACAGAGCGAGACCACATATCAAAAAAAAAAAAAAAAAAGGTCTAGAGTGTTTTAGGGGCTAGTTCTGAATGACACCAGGTGATCCATATCCCAGATAATGAATTTCGAAGAGCTGGTATAAAATTGTATCTTCCTTGAGAACACTTAGGCACATAGAAGGGAAGAGCAGACACTGGGGCCTACCGGAGTGCGGAAGGTGGAGGGTGGGAGGAGAGAGAGGATCAGGGGCCCAGGAATGAAGTGTGGAGCCAGAAGAAGCCTGAGGCACTCTCAGACCTCAATTCTCAGTTTAGACTATTCATGAATAACTTTGAAGGCCCATATCCCACAGTCATCTGTCCCATGTACAGGTCTGGATTTGAACTTTGTGCTCCTGGGAAGTGGTGTGTGAAAGGAATTCTCTTAGGGAGGAAGCCCTACTGACCCCCCGCCAATCCAGCTTCTTTTGCCCCTGTGGCTCTTCATTTATTGCTGGCCTTGCAGGAAATTTTATAGTGTATTTTGTTTTCGTTGTTTAATCAAAACTGGTTTATGTGTGGGGAAAAGAAAAATCACCATAATGTGATAGATTGAACCACAGTTCAAGTTGAAAAGGTTGTTAACCTATGATATGAGGCAATGTATGAGAAACATGTGGTTTGGGAGCAAGCCAGGAGCTTGTACAAATGTTTCCGCACTCCTGAACTTGAAGATTTGTGAATGTCTCTGGACATCATCAGTCCTCACAGATGTCAAGGATCTGTGTACCGTACAAAAGAGGCCATCTGTTGAAATGGAACCAGTTAACAAGAATGTGACAGGGAGAAGGTATCAGTTCCCAGAATGTTCTCATTTGATCATCATTAGGAAAAGGGGAATAAGAAACTACAAAATTCCAGATATCAGGCCCACTACAAATACTCTTGCAAAAATTTCTTGACCTAAAAAAAATTCTTTACATGTTAAAATCAAGAATCTCAACCTATAGATGTTTTCTCCCTTGCCCTGCAACTCCCTCTCACCTAAAAATATTCATCCCCCATAGCCTGTGTTGCATTTGCAGTGAGTCTGTTCCAGAGACCCGTTCCTTGTCTGCTTTTCTACCTTTACGAAACCAAGAGTTGACCTCCCTAAACTCTCTCTAATGATCCAGAAAGTTTCCGCTGGCAGGGCACCCTCTTAGAAGAGGGAGAGGATGAGTCTTCCTCTGATTCCCTAGAGAAAGTGGCTTGGCCCAGATACCTGGGAAAGTTCTCATGGTCCAGCTTCCTTCTTTCAGTGGCTCTAGGTCCAAGAACAGATGGTCTCCATGAGGAGGCAAATGTTCTCTGTGTTTCTTCTCTGGGTCAGACCACCTGTGGTCAACAATGGATGTGGAGGGATTGATGTGGATGTGTAAGGCGGAGAATAGTGAAGAACAAGGTGATCTCAGTGTTTGCTCAGAACTTCTAAATTTCCTTCCCAGAGAAAACAAATTCAGGTGCACATCAGTAGGCATAGACAAATTGCAGACATAAGAATCATCCTAAAATTATACTCATATTTAAAGGGAAGGGGTTACTTTAAAGGCATACTCAATGCCTATTTGATGTAGCCAAATGTCTAGGTTTTCTGGGGTCATTGCTTTGGTTATGCCAGAAGAAGAGGGGATAAGAGGAGAAAAATGGTGTCTTTGAAGGAGGTGAATAGGGCTGGCGACATTACTGGCCAGAACTGTAGGTAGGTCTGCAGGATGCCTGGTCTATTTTTCTGATAAGAACTTGGTCCCTTCATGATGAGGCACAGACACAGAGCACAAGGGGAAACACAGCTGTAGAACTCCACAGCTCTTCCTTGGTCCACTGCAGAGACGTGCCATTTTAGTTCATCTGGAGAAGACTCAAGGAGACATGGGACGATTCTCTCTGCATAGGAGATAATATCTATCTGTGGGTGTCATCAAGACAGAGGCCATTCCTATATCCTCTCTACATCCTTACACTTACCACAGTGTGTGACACTAGGTAGGTGCTCAGTTCGTGTCAATTGATATGGACTAATGGTGAAAAGCTAACGCTGACAGAGCACTCGCCATGCACAAAGGCAAGTGTCAATGCCTTTATGTGTTACCTCATGCAAGCTTTACAATAATGCTGTAAAGCAGGGACTAGTATACTCATTTTACAGATGGGGAAACTGAAGCTCACAGAAGTTTCAAAACTTTCCAAGGTCATTGAGTTAGTGAAAGGTGGAGTCAAACTCAATTCCAAGTTGATCTGATGACAAAGCCAGTATTTCTGTCTAGACACTTGATATGGTTTGGATTTGTGTCCTCCCCTCCCCACCACATTTCATGTTGAATTGTAATCCTCAGTGTTGGAGGAGGCTTATGCCTGTAATCCTAACACTTTGTGAGGCTGAGGTGGGCGGATTACCTGAGGTAGGGAGTTCGAGACCAGCCTGACCAACATGGAGAAACCCTGTCTCAACTAAAAATACAAAAAAAAAAAAAATTAGCCAGGCGTGGTGGCGCATACCTGTAATCCCAGCTACTTGGGAGGCTGAGGCAGGAGAATCGCTTGAACCTGGGAGGTGGAGGTTGCGGTAAGCCAAGATTGCACCACTGCACTCCAGCCTGGGCAACAAGAGTGAAACTCTGTCTCAAAAGACAAAAACAAAAGTGTGCAGTGGCAGGGCACGGTGGCTCACGCCTGTAATCCCAGCACTTTGGGAGGCCAAGGCGGGTGGATCACGAGGTCAAGAGATCGAGACCATCCTGGCCAACATGGTGAAACCCCGTCTCTACTAAAAATACAAAAATTAGCTGGACATGGTGGTGGGTGCCTGTAGTCCCAGCTACCCGGGAGGTTGAGGCAGAAGAATCACTTGAACCCAGGAAGCAGAGGTTACAGTAAGCCGAGATCGTACCACTGCACTCCAGCCTGGTGACAGCAAGACTCCGTCTTAAAAAAAAAAAAAAAAAAAAAAAAAGGTGTGCAGCACCTTCCTCGTTGCTCTCTTCCTCCTGCTTTAGCCATGTAGGATGTGCCTGCTTCCCTTTTGCCTTCCACCATGGTTGCAAGTTTCCTAAGGCCCGTACAGCCTGTGGAACCGTGAGCCAATTAAACCTCTTTTCTTTATAAATTACCCAGTCTCAGGTATTTCTTTACAGCAGTGTGAGAATGGACTAATACAATACTACTGTTGCTGTCTCTTGGATCTACCCTTCTGACCTCATATGCTCAGCTGTGTGTCTTATTCTTCCTATATTCTTCATATATGCAGACTTGAACTTTGGCAGCAGCCAACTGGTCTCTCTAATACCATTCCATCTTCCACACATTGCCAGATAAATCTCCTCAATATTACTCCTTCCCTTGTGGCACTTTCATGTGACACAGGTCATTTCTTATTGCCTCCCACATCAGAAAATAATAGAATAAGGGACCTAGACTGGACCACCTCACTCATTTCCTGGGGCCAGGAAATGTCATTTGCAACTACAGAAATTCTCCTTGGAAGACTTTATTCTCTACATCTAAATTTAGTAGGTGTTTTATAATCATTTCCCATTTAATCATTTTGGGATCCTAACTTGAAGTTCAAGACCTTGTCTTACATTTCTTTTATTTCTCCAGGGAGCAGCTAGCATGGTGCTAAACACACAGAAAACACCACACAAATACACGTTGACTGATTGGTTAATCAATCTATTGATAAATGCTGCACCTTCTTTTATAGCTTTGGGCTATTACCCTACTACTTCCAAAAGAAAGTAGCTGTGAGTAGAAATGGCTCGGAATAGGTTTTTCCCTGAAAGACCAGTGAAAGAGCAGCTTACACAATCAGCACAGACAAGAGAGACATCAGCCCCCAGAGATACCCATGCCTGGCTCCCAGGAAAACCTTAGCCTATTCACAAAAACCTGTCTTGAGCAGACAACCCAGAGCAATAGGATCACACAGGACACTCACTGGGACCCCTCAGGTTCAGAGGTGCCTACAGAAACACATATGTCAGAACGGGACAGACTAGCTTCTTGGAAGGGATTTGAAAAGGACCAGTGTGCCAGGCGTGGTGGCTCATGCCTGTAATCCCAGCACTTTGGGAGGCCAAGGTGGGCGGATCACCTGAGGTCAGGAGTTTGAGACCAGCCTGGCCAACATGATGAAACCCCGTCTTTACTAAAAATACAAAAAAAAAAAAAAAAAGAAAAAAAAATAGCCAGGCATGGTGGCACGCACCTGTAGTCTCAGCTACTCGGGAGGCTGAGGCAGAAGCTTGAACCCGGGAGGCAGAGGTTGCAGTGAGCTGAGATGGTACCACTGTACTCCAGCCTGGGCAACAGAACAAGACTCTGCCAAAATAAAAAAGAAAGAAAGAAAGAAAGAAAGGGAGGGAGGGAGAGGAGGGGAGGATTAGCGTGGCTCCATACAGCTCGTAAAAATGCACAGCATTGCAAACCCTCATCTAGCACTTCCACGCACTAGGCCCTGTTCTAAGCATGGGCATGGTACATATATTAACTCATTCAATCCTTACAACAATGCTATGAAGTATGTAATATTATTATTATCATTATTATTCCCATTATATGGATAGAGAAATCAAGGCACGGAGACCTAAGTAATTTCCTCAAAGTCACACAGTTGGTATTGAAATGGAGCCATCTGGCTCCAAAATCCACGTTCTTAGCTACCACACCTTGCTGTGTGCACAGAAGATCTCTGCTGGAAAGGACACCAGAAACATCGAATCTGTCTCCTTTGCCATGTAGAAATTGAATGAACAAAGACCCAAAGATTTTCCTTGAAATGTGATACACTAAATTACTGACCAGCCCAAGGTGCTTTCTGCCTCTACCTTATGGTTGTCAAGTTCTCAATTTTTCTAAGAAATCAATTCAGTGTTTCCCTTTCCCAGCTCGGATTGGTCAGAGGCAGTTGAGATGGACCACTGCCATCAGTCAACACGAAGACAAGGAGCTGCAAAGGAGCTCCCCCGTGAAAAACAAGGAGATGCGATAGCTCCTGTGTGAGCCTACATACATTTTATAGCAGGCCTCTATAGCTCCTCTTCTCTTTCATGAACCTACAAGAAACACATCTGAGGTTTCCCAGGCCATAGCCACATTCAGCTCACTAACAGATTTCTCAAAAGAAGTAATCTTCTTGGTTCCTTACTCTACTGAAATAATTTCATACACATTGCTTCTGATTCATTCATTAGAGAGGATGTCATAACCTTCAGCTTACCCAAGAGAAGTTATTTCTCTAACTTCTTTGGCTCAGGAAGGTGAAGGAATCCAAAGTGTCAAATGCAGTCCCATGATTATGGATACCTTGAAACACATGTCCCCAAAGAGTTGGAGATGCACAAATACCATTTTTTAACTTCTCTGGGGCTAAAATGAGGGTGTTTGAACTCGACCCGTGGTCTTCAAACCTTTTCTAGAGCCTGAAGCCTTAATTAAAACAAAGTCTTATATGGAAGCCCAGTATATAAAATGATACAAGTACAGCTCTCTTTGGGGGGACCCAGAACCCACCTGTTCCACAGCCCTTGACATTCCCCCTCAATGGGGCTTCATGTAATACATTTTAAGAGCCACTGGACAGTCTGATTCTCAGCTCTCTCTCTCTTTTTTTTTTTTTTTTTGAGTTATAGTCTCACTCTGTCTCCCAGGCTGGAGTGCAGTAGCGCCATCTCAGCTCACTGCAACCTCTGCCTCCTGGGTTCAAGGGATTCTCCTGCCTCAACCTCCTGAGTAGCTGGGATTACAGGCGCACACCACCACGCCTGGCTAATTTTTGTATTTTTAGTAGAGACAGGGTTTCACCATTTTGGTCAGGCTGGTCTCGAACTCCTGACCTTGTGATCCACCCGCCTTGGCCTCCCAAAGTGCTGGGATTACAGGTATGAGCCACCGCACCCGGCCTCAGCTCTCCTATTAACTCGTTTTTATGATCTGGTCCTGGATGTTACACTATTTAAAATATGAAAACCAAAAATAGGTAGATCAACTGTATCTTTTTTAAAAAGCTAGGGCTTAGTACAAGGCTATTAGACTTTGAATATGGGCCATTTTCACAAAAGGCAAGTTCTTGTCCAGGTGGGTCCTGGCTTTGAGGTGCTGGGTATGTAGCTAGTATAAATATTTCCAGGAAAAAATGGGTAGCTTCCCCTAACCTTGTCCCCCCTCTCTCTTCTCCTTCTCAACCAAAGACAATGTTGGGCAATGGAGGGTATCTTTCTTAGCCTGAAAGGGGACAAGAGGAAATGAGAGAAGCTGAACAAATAGATTCAGATCTTTGGCCAGCCATGTGGAACCAATCAACATCTAGAGTAGGCTCCAAAATCCAGCTGGGTAAATGAGGGATTACTTCATGGGCTCCTGGCAGCCTGACCCAAACTGGGCATTTTCTCTTCCAACAGCAAGCAATGCCTCAGCAGGATCCTCAGTCTGTGCTTGTAAAATGTAGATCACAGTGGCACTCTGTCTTGGGGCTGCCAGGAGAAAACTCTGTAGGTAGCGGGCTCAGCTATCCATCCATCCTTGCATCCACTCATCCATGCCACAGACATTTTCTGAGAAAGTACTAAACTGGGTGCATACTGACATTAATATAAAATAGTTGTTTCTGTCTTAGGACTGAATTGTGGTGTGGTTGCTTTAACATTTCCATTCTACTTTGCATAGAACTGTTCCTTAAAGGTCATCTTTGATTTATATTTAATTTGCACCCTAAACCTAAGAGTTGTGAGAGTTAGTGCAAAGTAAGTGCAAATCTTACAAAGAGTTTGTAAGAGTTAAAGAAAGAGGAAAGAAACACAAAATGCAGCTCAACAGTTAAAACCAGATTTATTTTAGAGAAAATAAACCTGAGAGGGGCTTCTGGCCGATTTTGGTCAGGAACACTTTCTCTTACAGACTAAGAGTATATATTAGTCTTAGGGTGAGTGGGCTTATCAGAAGCTTGGAATGTTTCTGTGTAGGGGAGAAGTTTTATGGGGGGGTTGAAATTTCTCTGGATGGAGGGGAGGTTATCTTGGGGCTGACATCTTTCCAGCTGGAGAGAGACTATCTTGGGGCTAGCATGTCTCTGGCTGGGGAGGAGTTTGGAATGTTTCTTGTCAGAGATGTTATTTGTGGTTTATGGTCATGCTGACCTTGGCCACTAGGCTGATGTCTTTTGGATTTAGGTGGTTTTTGATTAAGGTGAACTTTAGGATAAGGTGCTTGTCCAAGATGGCAGTGTTCCTCCTCTGTCAGTATTGAATAGGTGTTCCATTCCTGAAGATGTCTTCCTCCAAGGTAGTTCCAACATTCCTTTCTCAGAAAGACCACAGAATGAGCCCTGAACCAGAATCAGAAAACATGGATTTAAGTCTCCTTCCTACCTCTTACTTGCCATAGATTAGCCATCACTCCAAATCATTAAAGATTTCCCTCATAACTGGAACATAGATTGGGTTTTGTTTTGTTTTTTTTTTCATTTAAAATAGGGATAACAACGTATCAACAGTTGTCTCAAAATTGACCTCATGCTGAGGGTCAGTGAGAAGGTGGATGTGTGGAGGTACCTTGTAAATGATGCCATGAGCTATTTAACCTCTCTGGGCCTCGCCTCGCCTGAAGCTTTTGAAAACTAACCTGTTTCTTTGATGCTGCTGTTTCTCATGAAGAAATTATCATTCACAATAACAAACTGGCTCCTCTGAGGCCTCCTGCAAAGCTTTGTGATGTTAATTATTGACCTAATGCCAAGAAGGTGATGAGAGCCACACACTGCCAACCTGGGGAGGTGCCACCACCTGGATCAGTCACTTTAGGGGACTCAATCAGCCATGCAATGGTGGGCTCTATTGCCTGGAAGTGAACACCAAGGAGAAATCGCAGTCACAACCTTATTATCTTCACTTAGTTCTTGTGCCTAACTCCAGGTGGATGTTCAACTCCATTTTCAAAACGCTCTCCTTCCTAACTCCCTATCTCCAAAATCTCCTGCCCTTAACTTACTGTGGACTGAATCATTTAAAAGATAAGCATGAAAATTATGATTTCATCAGCCACTGAGATCTGCTTGCATTTCTCAAACGTCCCTCCCCAGCTCAAGCTTTGGTTCCATCTGTGCCCCCCTGCAGTGCACTCTCCATCTTTCAAAGACCTGCACATCTTTCAAACCCCAGCTCAAATAGTATTTTCTCTAAGTCTCCGCTCAGAATTGTTTCCATGTATGTCTATTTTAGAACCATCTACTTCTCTCCACAGTTATTTATGTGTCTCACTCAATAGATGCTAAGTTCCTAAAATCAAAGACTGTCTTCTTTTTTAAATCTCTGTATCCCAATTAGCAGCGAAGTGCTTTTTTTTTTTTTTTTTTTTTTCATGGCAAGCACTCAATAAAGGTTTGCTTATTCCAATGTAGGAGAAAGATTAGAGGCTTTAGAATCAGACTGAATGAATTTGGAATGCCAGCTCCATCACTTACCACCTTTTTGAGCTTGGAAAAGTTTCCTAAGTCTATGAGTTTTTATTTTCTCATCAGGAAATACATAATTATAGGTTTGTTGGGAAATTAAAACAGATATTGCGTGCAGAGCTCCTAGCACAATGCTTGGCACAATACATGTTCTCATCCTCTCTCTGGCATCCCTTGACTAAGCTGAATCTCCTAATTCTAGAACCAGAGCTGAATAATTCGGCACAACTATCCTGGGGTATGTTTACAGATTCACACCCGCCTTTTGCCTTTCCATCTGTGCCTTGCCTGAGCCATTATGCAAAGGGAAAATTTACCTCTTTTCCAGCAGAGATTCTGATAGCCCAGACTTGCTTTCTGATTGCAAAGGCAGCTGCTTCTCTTGCCTCCTAAGACCTATGCTCTTATGCCTGATAAAGTCATTTTTTTTTACCTTGGTGACTGGGTGCAAAGAGACCTTTGTGCCACACAAAAGAGTAATCCTGCTTAATTCTGTAGAGGTGGTTGGAGGCAGGAGAGAGGTCTTTTCAAATGCCTGTCACACCGCCTCCCTTGAGGAAGACTGGAATCCAAAACAGTCAGGCGAGAAAGCAGGTGGAACCAGGAAGGAAATTCGCTGGTCTTTCCTTTCTCCACCAGTGCCTAGCTACTGTTGGCAAAGAAGCTCTTACTTTGGAATGGCTTATCCATAATTATTAATAAAGCCAATTTTTAAATGCCCCACAAAGTGCTTAGAAACAATGCCTGCTTGGGCAACTATTTAAAATATTCGATCATTGGAACTTGCCCAGAAATGGGGGCAGACACAAAAGGTTTTTAAATATAAATAAATAAAGAATGAGTGTGCCGAGGTCATTGTACTCCCAGAAGAAAATTACTTTCAAATTACAACTACATAAAGGAAATAATTGAAAAGATTAATCACACTAAAATAATTGGTCTATTTTACAAGTAATTTGGAGCAATACTCAGTCATTGACATCAATGTCTAGTAGTAAAATAGTAATGAATTTCATTCTCTGACTAATGTATTTATTTTATTAATGGTAATAAATGGTGTTGTTACCGCTTATAAATATTTCATAACTTTTAATTCATTAAAATGTTCAATGAATTTCCAAAAGTATTTATTAGTTTTACATAATCCTTAGTATTCAATGTGCAATTGCCACTCTGCCTGGGTAATTAAAAATATTATTGTTTTGGGTAATGGGACTCCCTTTGAATGTGAAGGATTAGGCTCCAGTTATTAATGAGACGGATGCTCCAGCTGGTGATGGGGAAGGGGCTTGGGAAGATGTTTTCTCTTTAGGTCGCTAAGACCTCTCTGGAATCATTCCTTAAAAAAAATGTGGCTGTGAAGCAAACAGGGTGGAGCCAGATAAATTAATTCCAGATGTGATCAGAGAAATGTCACTTTAGACATTGGTTCCGATCCACCACCTCTCCCACACTCTCTCTGTCTTCCTGAAACAACTGACTGCAGGATTCAAACTTTCCAACCTCGCCTCCTCTATCCATTTTATTCTCCAACATTACAGGTCATAAGGGGTAAAATGGCCAAAAAGATGCAACAGAAAGAAAAGCAAGGGACATAGCAGCATGGACAGTGGATAGAAGATATAGGACTTGGAGAAGAAAAACATGGATTTGAATTCTGAGTCATTTGGGTGCTATGTGTCCATTACATCCTGTAGTACCAGATAATTCATGTGTGAAATGAAGACAGTGACACCTATCCCTGGGTCCATGTGAGGATTAAATAGGATACTGTGTGCCTCACCTGATACAGTGCCTGGAACCTTGTGGAAAATCGAACTGGGTTAGCTCTACCATTCCCTGTGTCCAAATTGTAGGTCATGGTATTATTGGCCCAATGACCTTGGCAGCTCTTCATTAACTAACAATTGATACAAACAATTGGTATGAGTCACGAAGAAAAACTGGACCAACAGTGAATTAGTACAACTCAGGATCTGTGAAGTGAAATGGTATCCCCTGGAAGAGGGACTAGATGACTCAACTCTCAGCACCTTACTCTGTAGGTCTGAGATTCAGCTCACTGTAGTACCTCCAGAGCCTCTCCTTACAGGAGGCTAAAGGCATTTGGCTGTGGGCAGGTTGAGAGGGACCAACAGGTGGGTTGGGGTAAACTGGGGCCAGCACTCACACTTAGATGTTTGCACCTGCAGGATGTGTAACCATGATCCGAAAGCGTGCAAACCCAAAGAATCAGCATGGCTCATATTTCCAGAGCTTCAGTTTTACCAAAAGATTGGACGGGAGGAATATTTTTTAATTTAAACTAACATGGCAATGTATTGAGTTCCAATGCGATCTGCACGCAAATGTTAAGGTAAAGCATCAAAGATCTTCCCTGCTCAGGGTGATTCCCTATACTTTGAGTGGTGGCTTTATTCTTCTCTGCCATTTGGGACACATCAGAGGGGACAATGGTAAGGCACCACTCCAGAGGGGACAGAGGAACATGAGGAGGAGGTGCAGCCAGGCCTGGAATCACCAGCTGGAGAGGAGAGCCAGAGGGGAGTGTGTCTTCTCGGTGCAAGCCATTGACAGGTGCAATGATGGGCAGGATCCCGAGGTGACACCAGAGACTAGCAGTGGGCTCCAACCTCCCAAATCAGGCAGAGAAGGGCTCAGTTTCTAATCTGACATATCAAGTCAGAACCAGACCCACCAAACATTGGATGTAAAAGTCTCTTGTGCGTTGGCCTAAAGTTTCGTAAATGTCCCCAAGGACAGGATTGATCTTGTTGATTTGTTTTGTTCATTTGGTGGGTGGGGTGGGGTGGGGAGAGGTAAACAAGGACTGAACCTTTAGCTGAAGATCCTGAAGACATTTTACTTCCTTCCTACCCAGACCCCTGGACAGAGCTCCTCACACCAGGATCGGTGGGAACCTCATGCTGAAGTCTTCCAGAGTGAAGGGCTTTGTGCAGGAAGTGAGGGAGCCTTTTGCTAACCGAAGGGCATAGCCTAGGAGTACCAGAAAGTGCACTGCTGGGATTTGATGATGGTTCTCTTTTTACTCAGGTTATTTTAAAGTTCTGGCATTTTCTGTCTTCAAGTTATGCTGAGAGCATGGTTTTTGTGGAACTTTATTTTGCCCTTCTGGTTGAGATCTGTTTGGGGAGGAAACATTGGCAGACAGTTGCTGGGCAGCGGCCCAGAAGGCCCCTCAATGCAGAATTTTTAAACCGTAGGGCAAATGGTTTCGGAGATCCCTCCTTCCCTCAGCTCCAACATTATGGAGTTCTATGATCAGCATTTGGGTGGATATAAAGTCTTTCAGCTTTTGCTGCTTCTGCTTCTTCCTTTAGCTCTTAGCCAGCATTTTGTATCTACAAAATGACTAACAAACATTGACTAATTACCTCTCATTAATCATTTATACCACTGGTAGCCCAGGGTCTTATCATTTCCTTCAAGAACACGGGTGCAATATCCTGTCTGGATCCCAAATCTCACGTCTAGGGGATGATGGACCAACGTGGCAGCCCTGGATCCTCCTGAGCTCACAGGGGAAGTGGGCCGGAAGGTGGGCACGGGCTCTGTGAGGCTACAACCCCACTAGGATGCCTTTCTGCTCTAATTAACAGGAAGGGCGAGCCACATGGCCGCCCAATGGTAGCTAAGAGGCAATAAGCTTTAATTAGAAGCTTCTTCCTGGCAACTCACATGGTCATAATAAGTCTGTTGTCTTAAAAGGCCCAGAGAGTTTGAATGCATCAACTCTTTTTTGCTTTTATGAGCTGATCCTTTCAATCATTTGTGAAATTTAAATATAATGAAAACATTGGCTCCGGGCAAGGGCCCTGATTATCGCCCCTTGCTACAGGGACGGGCAGCCCAAGTGTAAGGTGAGGAAGGCAGCCTGTCTTCTTCCCATCCTAGTCTGTCTGTAGGTTTATGATTCAGAAACACACAGCAGGCATGTGAATAAGCTGCCATGGCCAGGACCAACCACAGAACTCTCCCTTGGAGGGGGCCAGTTTGTTTCGGGGAGGACTAGAGAGGGAAAAAGCCCTGTTCACACCACTCCCCCAGAGATCCAGGAGAACAAGTGAATGGCTCAAAGCCTCTGTCCTGAGGACTTGGGCTCATGAGTATATGAAGGTGGGGTGCAAAATTTCTTGAACTACGTGATTCGAATTAGAAGAGAAAGCAGAAAGTGACAGGAAGAGGTGGTCTCTGTTTTCCTCCTTGTCTTACCATCACAGGATCGATGTCTTTCTTTCTTGTTAGTGCACGGACACAAACTCATGCTTGCTTCCTGCACGCTCTCCCCAAGAGATCCACCATGCATGTGTGTCAACTAATGCACAAGGGCTGTCCTCTTGTCCACCCCCTGCCATTCTTCCACTGACGTGGCCTTTTTCTCCGTTCCTTTCTTCCTGTTACTTATCTGTGGCTGTATGTAATGCAAAAGCAGGTACTCGATTCAGAATCGTATCGTTTATTTACTCTGTGTGATCATAAATAAATAAATGCAGGCAGATCATTTTCCATCTCAACTGTTTGGCAGCTTGTGGACAGCCTTTCTCTGCATCTCCCCAGTCTCAGCCTCTCTTCTGTGTGCCTCTCCACACTCTGGATATCTTTGTCTTTTTGCTTGTCTATTAATTCATTCTCACTTCTCAACTTTTTTCCTTTCCTCTTGTGAAGGGAAGAAACCTGGGCCATGGAATTGCTCATCTGATCCCTGTGCCCAACTCCATTGTCAGTGAAGCCTGCTGTGCTCTTGCTCCAGGCACAAGCCTGAGGCTGTATATCCACAGACAAGGTGGCTGAAATGGTTGAATTGGCTTTGCTGGGGCCCAGCTCCGGGGCATACACAGATGGAATCTTCTTCTCTTTTCATCCTTACTCTAAGCAAAGATCCTCTGATGATCTCCTCTCCTCCCTTTCCCCTTCTGCTATTTCTCCTCCTTTTCCTTCAAGTGCCTGTCATTTTCTCATTAGGAGACCAACACACACACACACACACACACACACACAAAAATATGCACGTTTGCACACACACACAAACAGCGAGGAGGCATTTGAACGTGGTGATCCTAAAGAGGACCTCAAGGGCAAGGCTGAGGTCTTTAATTAGAGATTGAGGTCTTATCCAAGGCTGAGGTCTTCCCTAGTGCCAGTCATATGGCAAAAGCAAGGCTCTAGGTAGATAAGAAGGTCCAGCATTTTCCTGTGAGTGTCAAGAAATTAAATTGGAGCTAAGATTGCAGTCTCTCCATGGGAAGACACTGGAAAGCAGGGTCTTGAGAAGAGTCTTTTCTCTTCTGGGGTCAGCAAAGCACAGAGTCTTAAACTCGTGGTGAATACTGGAGACTTTTTTCCCTTTGTCTTTGGCCAGTCTTTAGTAAAATCATATTGAACATTCCAGCTTACCTTGGTTGGACTCCCAGAGTTTTGACTAGGCTTTTGCCAGGGCTTTAAAGGGTTTAAATATCACCCCTGAGAACAGATGGATGATGGCAGTAGTGATCTATGGGATACTCCAAACAAATGCCAAGCCTCAGAAAAAGGAGGAGGAAGAGAGGGAAGAAAAGAGGGAGAGAGGGAGAAAAAGGCTATGACATCTTACCACTTTCCACTCTATGAAGTTCTCCTTTTGTGCCCAACCTGGAAGTTCTGAGCTTGCATTAAGGAAAGTGAAATTTCCCTACCTGGCATATTCTCTACCAGACACATAAACTGGTCTGTCCATTTCCCTACCACCTGGTAACTGGATTTTATAACAAGAAGCCCTACTTCGAGAACCAAGGCAGGAGACTTTACTAGAGAACTCAAATTCTTTGGATTTTTGAAAATTGTATTTGCATACTCATGTTATTATATTACCTGGTGCAACTTCACCAGAAATTCTACTGACATATGAAGGGCCACTGTCTCTCATTACTGGGTGTTGCTTTTCAGAGATGAAAAAGATTAGAAAGGAAGTCACGCAGCCACCATTTGACAAGTTCTTTGTGGGGTATAGAATTCCTCCCACACAGGTTCCAGCACACAGACGATCTCATTCCATACGATATGAGGAGTAGCCCAGTGTTCTGTCTGCAAAGCTCTGACAAGCTCAAGCAAGGCTTGAGCTTACCCAGGTGGGTCATCCAAGTGCTACAGCCTATTTGACTTTAGCGTCTGTTATTTTCCCCTCCTGCTAAACAGTAAGCCAACCCCTTTATCTCCACATCCCTGGTGTTTGGCTCAAAGCCTGGGACAAAATGGAGGCTCCATGAATTTTTGTAAAATGTTGAAAGAGTGAATGAAAAAATGAGTCAAAATGGTATGGCATGAGAAACTATAAACACAAAGCAGAGTAGGAAATTGAGATCAGTAGCTAGAAAATGTAAATAAGGCAAATATATTAATATTTCAAATGATTTCAGAGATTCATTTAATCACTTTACATGGGCATTCAACTTTGTAATTACAGGCAAAGACAAACAAGCCTAGTAGCATAAGCTTAGATTCTAGATTCTCCCTTGCCAATATAATAACAACGACAATAATAATAATAAATTGCAAGAATGGACCCTTCAATACACACCATCTAGAAACTCCTTCCCTAGGTCCTGAGCACTGCCAGCACCACTCAGGGAGGTGATCAATTATGTTCACACCCCAGCATGATTTGCTTGAGGTGTGACTTTGCCACTGCTCTGAGGATCTTACAACGGAACAGAAGAATTTGCTGTATCCTGTCACCTCTTTTGCCCCCTAGGATTTCAGTTGACTATACAATTTTTTACGTTGAAACTCGCAAGAGTCATATAATTTAACATCTGGAAAGGATCTAAAGGATTTCTTTGTCTTCCTTCCTCCCTCATTTTACAGATTGGCAGATTGAATCCCAAAGACATTATGGTTCTGTAGCTACCAAGTGGCCAAGTCATAAGTTTTTAACCTCCTATTCTGTCATTTCTTCAACTGCTCCCTGCCCCTTCTTAATCTTGAAAATATTAGAAAATGACTTTAAAGTCTCTGTGTTTATGTTCCTCAATAGACTGGAACCTTCGTCCCGAATCCTTACCCTCCAGCACAGAGCGTGGCACACACTGCATGCTCAGTCAATGGTCCTTAACTGAAATAAATGAAATACATGGCATCCAGATAAATTATTAAATGGATAATAAGCACACTAGAACCTTATATCTCAGCTTGTATTATCAAAAAGAGGACAGCCCAAGCTCAGCCCAGGTAAGGGGTGTGTTTGAAAAGAGAGTAATGATGGGAGGAAGAAAAGCCAGACCAGCTGAAATATGAAAGAACTGAGCAATTGGAAAGGACCTTCAGGAGCATATAGAGAATATAAATCTTACATTCTGTATGCAAAATTTAAAAATTAAACTTAGCTCTTAGGAAAACCCATTTCCATCAATGGCAAACAGCTTAATCTAACTAATTTAGAGTAAACTCTGATATTTGGCAATTTTTTCCTCCCTTTTGGATAGATAATCAGGTAATTCAGAAGTTTTCTTTTTTTCATTTTCCATATCATTCCTCTGAGGTGTAAGTAAACATAGGAAGGCTTCTGTATCATCCTAGTATTGGAAGAACCATCTACTCCCTTCTCCACTGAGAGACTCACTCCATGTTGGTCTTTGGTCATGGGTCCAGTCTGAGTTTGACTGAAGGAGTCCTTGCTAGCAGGTCATTAGGTCCACAGAGATCACTCTGGCTCCATCCACAGGACCTCCAGGTCTGCCCACACCCTCTCAACCACCTCTGGGCCCCTCTCAGGGAAACACTGAGGCCCTCAAAGCTCTCCTATGCTGCTCTGGGTTCCCAGGCCCTATCTGCCAAGGGCTTCCCGCTGCCCTCCTCAACTCCTCTGACTACCAAAGCAGTCCAGTGCTAACTTGGGGCACATAGGTCATCTGGTTCCCAAGCCCCCTCGACTTTTCTGGTAAAATCTCAGGTAGGGAATGCACCCACCTTGTTGCTCCTTCAGGGCCCCTCTCATGCTCTCCTTATCTAGTTCTCTCTCTCCCAGCCCACAGGGTCTATTCTACATCACTGCACATTCTGCCTCACTCTGTGACTTTTGACTACAAATCTATGTTTTGGGGCCTATCAATTCTTGGTTCCAGATATTCAAGGTTTAGCTTTTCAGACTCAAGGATGTAATTTCACTCTCAAATAGTCCATATCTTACTGCTAAAAGTCTGTATTTTCAAGTGTGTCTGCCCTCCCCAACCCAAAGTAGTGTGCAGAGAAAGCAACAGCAGCTGTCTAAATGGAGGGAAATGAAGGATTGGGTCTGCAAAGCTCAGGAAAAAGAAACCTCAGGCAATGTTTCAAAGTATCACCATATTTTGAATCATAATTGTCATAATCATGATCTCATTGTAGTGTCACATCCCCAGACTCTAGTTGTCCAGCTGTCTCTAGCTGAAACAATCACCAGAAGAGATATCAGTGCCCTTTTATAAAGGCCTTTATGGAAAGAGTTTCCATGACAGTTATGATGCAAGATAAAGAACTCAAAATATTTTAAAATTCTAAGATGTTCCATTAAATACCCAGCCCTTTTTGGTATCGATTGTAGTCCTGAATCACATTCAGAGCTTGTAAAACTCTGTGTAAATCCTTTAGTGTACACCAGATTATCTCCTGGCAAAAGATGATGACTGAAGACAGGATGCAGAGTGTGTTCTGATTCATTTTTGGAAAGCACCACTTGCGTCTTTTTCTTGCACAAGGTCCTCATCATCTATAAAATAAAATTTAGAGACCTTGGAGCTGGACCCTCTTTCTCCAGCCCCAACCTGCCTGCCCACCCTCTAAGTCCAACAATTGGGCTCAACCAGATCCACAACCTGTCCTCTGAATGGGCCAGAGATGGCCATTACCCTGCCCTAATCCCATCTGTTCATCAAGGACCATCACAAATCTCAGTTCATCTCCTAGAGGCATCTGTGAGTGCTTCCTATGTTTAAACTGCACATTTGGCACTAACTGGCCCTCAGTTACCTGCTGCTTATGACTTCTCAAGTAAAACAATTTTATTTTAAGTAAAAGTCTATATTTTGGGCAGAGTCTAGCAACTCTTGCTTCAGCCAACACACATGAGAATGTGTTCCTGCTAATCTAGATGGTAAATTTCCTGAGGACAGCACACCTCTGTGAAAAAAAATTTGGAGCCACAAACAGCATCCACTGAACTCAACCTGTCTGAGCATTGGTTTTTCTCACGTAAAATAGGAATCATTATAATGCCAACCTTACAGGGATGGGTTTAGACTCAGTGAGACTACCTATGTTAACACATTGGCACAAGAAATGTTCAAAACAAGCTAATTCTCTTTCTTCTTTCCCATCGAGTTCTCTATTTCCTCCTCTTCCTTTTCTCAGCCTTCATTCACCAAAAGGGTCCTGCTAACTCACATGATGGTACAATGCTCAAAATAATATGTGCTTCCTAAAGATGGGCTCGATGTTGGATGATGAATGGATGAATTAATTAATAAGAATAAATGAAATTTGGTCTCTACAAGGATGGCCTCACCCAGCCTTGGGAAGCCTCATGACCACTGTCTGGAGCCCTGACTCTTCTTTGGCCATTTTGCTAAGAAGAGCTTAGCAAGGACCCTGCACTGGGCTTCAGTTTTCTTGATAGTGAAATCCAGGATGTATGTAAGGAATGATAGTTGGCTCCATGCTCAAGGACGGTGTGTGCTTCAGAAGGAACTGGCAGGATTTCTATCGGAACCGCATTCCCTTCTGCTGCAAATGTGCCAGGGACTTCCAGCCTTTCTAAGCAGTGACATGAAGTCCATGGTGAGCTGACTTGGTTAGCTGTCCTTCCCCAGCTCCACCTCTGACCCATGTTGCAGAGAAGTCACCACAGCAACTCACCATGCTCCATTTCCCCTTCCAGGAGGGGACAGGAAAACAATGGCAACCAAAGCCTCTCAGCCATTCCAGGTGTTATCATGACCCAGCTGGGCATTTCTTTTCTGGGTCTGAAAACACCAGTTATCTGCCATAGAGCTTGGGTGGCTGTCTTAGACACATGTATCTGAATAGCCTCCCTTTCATTAATCTCTAGCCATGAAGGACTCTAATTCAATGTAGAATATTAATACAGTAATATTCAGATTTTTCCCATTTTGAATATGTGTTTATAGCCCATAATAATAAGGAACTGTAAGGTTGGGTCACATTTTAAGGACTTAGATTTATTTTGGTGAGAGCATTGAAGGGTTTTGTGATCTCACTCCCAAATGGGAGGAAGAAAGAAGTCTCCTAGAAAAGGGGACGCCACCTCATGCCTATGTTGTTTCAGTTTGCAGCTACAGTATTATTATATATTCTCTCAATGCTCTCAAACAGAATGAAATCTGGGTTCTTCGATGTATTTTTTAATAACTTTTCTGAAGAGATGGCTGAGTCTGAATTGTTGACTCAAATTGTGTCAGCTTTCCAAGAATCTTGCTTTCAGAGGCAAGAATGATGAATTAAAGAGTTATTTACTTGGCTTTTTAAAATGTTTCCATCACTGAGGCCCCTGGGCTTGTGTACAAAGATTACAATGTACTATTCCCCCAGAAAAATAGACTGAATAACCTGTATACAGGCCAAGACAACTACAGTCGAGGTAGCCATGCAGTCCTGCCCTACAGATCCAGAAGTGGTGGTACTCCAGCAAGCTCACCCAGCTAGAAGACATGTCTCGGTAGAAGCAAAGCTTTCATTAGGGTGTGAGAGATGAGGCCAGGTGATTTCTACCTACACCTTCAAGTCAGGAGACAGACCTTTCTGGGGCTGAGGGATGTGAGCTCAGAAAGGCACCACTCCATGGAGGAGGCCATGTCTCCAGTTCCCTAGATATGCTGTTATCCAAGAAATAGCCCAGCTGTCATGGGTGAAGGCCCCCAGGAGGAAGGAAGCCAAAGTGGATTCTGTGGTTCCAGAGAAGAGACATTCCCAGAGCCACTGATTCATGTAGGTGCACACCCCAGGCTCTGCCTGAGAAGAGAAGAGATCCCTGAGACCCACATTCTTAGAAAAAGGTTCTAGATAGCCATTATGAGAGAGAAACTGGGGCTTGCCCACTTTTACTGAGGACCCCTGGAGAGAGGAAGAGCAAGTACAAAGGGAAGGGAAAGGAAGGAAAATGGAAAGGGAAAAGCAGCCAGGCAAGGCATGGATGTTGATGAAAGCATTCCCAGAAATATCTTTCCCTTCCTTCCACATGCAATGGTGGTGATGTGATGGAAATACTAGATGGGGAGTTACTGTTGTAGTAACCCACGTAAATGGGAACCAATGGAAGAGAAATTATATATGCCTTGCATTTCATTCAGTGTTTTTTCTGTTTGTTTGTTTGTTTGTTTGTGGGTGGGGATTGTACCTGCTATTTGCTAGCATCAAACTAGGTCCTGGGCAATGTAAATATGAAGGCAATTAAATCAAGTTTCCTGGCCTTAAAGAGCTCAGTACAGTGGGTAAGACAGATAAAGAAGGAACTACAATATAGTGAGGTGAATGAGACACAGTGCTGTGGAAATGGGGGAGGATGCAGTGACTGTGTGAAGGATGATAATAGAACAAAGCCACAGAGTGAGTGCAGAACAGAAGGGCACAGACATTCTACGCATTTCCTGGGATCCATCCAGCTCCATGAAGCCTCTCCCAAGCCTCCCTCCCTCTCCCCAGGAGCTCTGATCCATTCCTGTAACTGTAGACACACCCCTCTTAGGAGGGTCATCCCTCCTAAGCATTTAACCTAAATGGTTAAATCACACATTTAACACTCTGCCTCCTCCTAATATACTGTCAACTCCTTGTGTGCAAGAACCATGTTTTCTTCATGTTTGCCTCTTTAGCACCCAGAATATTGATGCTGAATACTATGTGCCAGATTATGAGTTGCTAGTGTTTGTTGGCAGGAAAGAAAGAAGGAAGGAAGGAAAAAGAGAAAGAAGGAAATGAATTTCTCCAACTTCCAGCACTTCTTTCCATTGCCTCCCATCCTTCTCCTGTATTTGGTTCCTTTTTTATTCCCTCCAGTAACTCCTTCTTTCCCCCTGTTCTCTTCAATTCTTCCTCCCCACCAGCCACCAATCCGTTCCTGAACCTTCCCTTTCCCCTTCCATCCTTTGTCTTCCTTTCTCTGTTTCTCCTCCAGGTGCTTCCTTTTTTCCACTTCCTGTCTGACCCCCTAAGCCTTTGTGTCCTTTCTTTATCCTTTTCTCCCTAATTTCCCATTACTTGGGGCAGGGTCAGAGGTCTGATATGGCTCATGAGGAACAATGAAGTGAAGAAAAGGATGGGCTAAAGATTATTTGTTTTCAAAGACAATCAATTGAAGGAATGGCGACAGCTTTCAGACGGGGCATAAACCAAGTTAGGCCTTCAGTCAATAAACAAAGAACCAGGACCTCCAACCAGACAGTGGTTGTAGATATAGGCCACAATATACAAGGATCATGTGACCAGCCAGTTTTGAGAGTTTCCAGCCCAAAGCAGAAGTCCTGGGAGAGCCTGTGCCCTGCTGAAAAAGACCCTACATGGTGACCCCAAATTGCAGACCCCACAGGGATCTGTTGTAAGGCTGGGTTCACCTGTCCCAGCCTTATAACGTGGGAAGCCCCAGCACCAGGGAGATTAAGTGACTTACCCAAGTTACATAGCAAGTCATGGCTAAGTCAGAGCTACAGCCCAGCTTCTCCACTCCTGGCCCAGCATTTTCCCACTGTAACGCATTGCCTCTAGCTCCAGCAAATGCATTTCCTATGCGCCAGGATTGATGCAGCCAGCATACAGGGAGTCATTTTTCCTGCTGAGAAATGCATCCAGTTATGGGGAGGAAGGTGACAGCTGTTTAATAGCAGCTCTGTGGGATGGTTCTGGACTTGGAATGTGGAATATTATCTCCCGCTAATGCGTTAGCAGAGACGAGGGGAAACAGAATGTAATTACCCAAACGGCTGTTTTTCCCGGATACTAAAATGAATTCTCCCATCCTGGCGAATAATGCGGAGGGCCTTTAACAATTGGTTTATGCCCCCTCGGAAAGCTGTCACCACTCCTAATAGCACAGGGACCTGTCTTGCCAATCAGGGGTATCGATTTGAGACTGCCTCGGCGATCTGCTCGTGGATTCATCAGCTTCCTGAGAGAGCCTCCCCAAAAAAGAAGATCCAGGGGGACTTTGCTGCTGGGCTTCTGACAGCGTGGACTCGGGGCCTCCCTCAAATATGGCCATGCTTCCCTGCGTCTCTGCATCTCTCGCTGAGCCCCAGCAGTTTATGTGGTTTCAGGCCGGTGACCGGGGTGGTGGGAGGGTCCAAGCCAAAGTCAGGATTTAGAGAAATAACCCATTCTTAGGAGAACCCAGAACAAGTGAGCTTCTGGCCACTCATCTTTGCACAAACCTCATAGATAAATATCAACTAGAAAGCATATAAATTAAGTGTAATTAATTCATCTCGTCAACCTAGAAATAACTCTCCTCTAAATGTCTGTGGGCTTTTATGTTTTACTACCATTATGGTACTTATGGTTTACCACAACTCCTAGTTATTTGTGCTCCTGTCATATCTGCCCTAAGATTGCAGCTCTTTGAGGATAAGAGTCCATGAATCATTTTTGTATTCTCACAGTACCTAACACCTACCACAGAGCTGTACATGGGAAAGATGCCCGATAAATCAAACCTCAGCATGAAGTCATTGACAAACACATGGCTTCAGAGGAAGGAATCCACTGTGGGCAGGACGAGCCTTGTATCAGGAGCTCTGGGCAACGTGCTCCCTTTGCACTTCCTGTCTCCAGAGGCCAGAAGGTTACACAGAGGCTAGACCAGGGACAGGAGAGGATTAGCTGACCAGGGGCAGGACAGCAGTACATTGTCCAAAAAGAAAGGGAATGGAGCCCATCCAGACTAAATAAGACCTGGGACCCAGAAGCCTCACTCATGGCTGTGAAGACTCTGCCTAGAGGAGGAAGGGCCAGGACTGGGAAAGCCAACTATGTCAGAAAAGCCATGAATCATGGCTTGCAATCTTGGCCTCTAGGAAGAAGGAAACCAAAGTGTGTTCTGTGGTCCCAGAGAAGAGACATTCCCAGAGCCATTGCACACTCCAGACTCTGCCTGAGAAGAGGAGAGATCCCTGAGAGCCACATTCTTACAAAAAGGTTCTAGATAGCCATTATCAGAGGGAAACTGAGGCTTTCCCACTTCTACTGAGGACCCCTGGAGAGAAGAAGAGCTTTCAGACCATGGAAACATCATGGCTTGGATGTGAGAAGGAAATTGGAATGCAGGTCAGGTCTTCCTCTCAGCGACGAGAAAGCATCTGGACAAAGCCTAAAAAGTCTTAGGCACCGCCAAAGGGCCGTGCTGCTTAACTGTGTTAGGTAGAATTATCTTCTAGACAGAGACAGGAGGGAGGCAGGCAGCAGGACACCAAACCAACTAACAAGACTGCCAGCCCGGGAGCAAGCCGCATGGTGCTGGCCACCTTCTGGGAGATGAGTGGCCGAAGCAGCCCATTCAAAGGTTTTGGGAGCCTTTATGAATCGAATCTCTGGAAGTCCAGCTAGAGTGTCTATTGATCCCAAAGTCACCTTCAAGTGAAACAGCCATAAATTATCAGTCAGCTTTTATTATGTGAGAGACTTTCAAATTCTAAGCCTGACTTTCTCCTTTTTTATTATCCTAATGAAATACCATGACTTGGCCCAGTCTCAAGAAAGCACCCAGTGAAAAAGGAACAGGATTTCTGAGCTAATTGACTCAAGTCCTCACTAAGAAGTCCTGGACACCAACCCTGCCAGGAACCCTCCTCTGTGTGGGAGACAATCTGGACGCCAAATCACACAGATTTGACAGAACTTAAAGTGGGTGGAGGTGTGGACCCAGGAGTGTGGAGGAGACCTAGACCACCCTGAATAATCCCCTCTTCAAGGGAGGGCCATTGGCCGCAGTGGAGACCTGACTCCATCCAGGAACAACACTAGTCCCGGCTGATTTGTGTGCAGACGCTGCAGTGTTAGTTTTTCTAAAGGCTCCTTTACATTCTGGTTTGGGTCATCCTTTTAGATATACCTAGAATATTCTCTTTTTTTTTTAGTTTTTTTTTTTTTTATTACTGTAGAAAGAACACTTAACATGTGATCTACCTTCTTAACAATTTTTATAATGCACAACACAGTATTAACTATAGGCGTAATGTTGTATAGCTGATCTCTAGATATACCTAGAATATTCTTAATTGTGCACCTCTTAGTTGAAAAGTCCTGTGCTAAACCATTTATTAATCCCCCAAACATTTATTAATCATTTACAAATGTGCATAATAGGGAATTGTTGGTCGTCACAGAGCTGATAAGGTAGTAAGGAGGAAGGATCTATGACAATTCATTATAAGGAAATTAAGTACCCCCATGGGGGAAGCTGTGGAAGCAGACAAATGAGCATGTGATTCCAAATGGGAGAAAGTATATCAGTGCCTGCCTCTCACTGACACCAGAGTTTATTTTCTGGAGGTGCAGATGAGATGCTATACAGAAAGGTGGGCATCTGCAGGCAGAGGAAATCCATGTCCAAGTAGAACTGGCAAACAATCAACTTCCCTGACACTGGAGCAAACTTAAGATTGACAGGGCTCCTCTACAGCACTTGGGAGAACCTGCTGTCAATCAGTCTGCTTCCTGGGGGCCACATGCTGGGAAATGTTTGTTCTTATTTGGAGACAAACAAGATGGAGAGCATTAGACCGAGCCATAGGCCCAATCACTAACATTCTGTGTGAGGCTTAAATATTTATGTGAGATTTTCTCCATATTTACTTCCACCTGATGTTTTCTCCATCTTTACTTTTCAGCGAAGGCCAGAACATTTATTAAAAATTACACAATTTGATCACCTTTTTCAGTCATCATTCAGAGATTTAAATTTCCAAATAAAGAAGATAAAATATCTTACAAGGACAGCATTGCCTTTTCCAAAGAGTGGAAGGCCTGTCTTGGTTCAGTTATTGTTTTAATACATTTGCAGATTTTCTTGCATGAAGTGTTCATGACACACAAAGCAACGTTATAGGTACTCCTGACAAACTCAGTACCATACTGGTTATGGACTCTGGCTCTGCAAGCTGGTGTTCTGGGCTCAAGCCTCCTTTCTGCTGTTTACCAGCTGTGAAACCTTGGTCAAGTCTTTTGTTTCTTCTCTTAGCCTCTTGTTAATCTGTAAAATAGTACACCAAATGGGATATTGCGTATTCTGTT
The DNA here is from genome assembly GCF_008728515.1 of Papio anubis. Lineage (NCBI taxonomy): Eukaryota > Metazoa > Chordata > Mammalia > Primates > Cercopithecidae > Papio > Papio anubis. Next base: position 29,171,064 of record NC_044989.1, on the reverse strand, counting down.
TATCACAGTGATTAGCACACAGGAAGATTTTACTCTTGACCCAGGAAAGCGCCAAGACAGTGAGATATTATTAAGCATCTCTGAAATTGAGAGTATAGTTTTTGAGGTACACCGTCATCTACCATAAGCAAGGAAATAACTCTTTCCTCCTACCCCTCCAGGAAGATCGTAGCTTAATTCAGAGCCCCTACCTGCTGCAAAGCCAGCCTGCAGATTCGGCAGGGGGAGCACTGACATGAAAGAGATGCTAGGTCAAATCCCACCTGGGGCTTGGCATTGGACATGGGAGACCAGGAATATTCCTATAGACAGACAGGTGGGGGAGATGGGGCTTCAGGTTTGCCACAGCACCCCCGCTATGACCAGGAGGACAGAATGAGAATTAACTCTGGCTGTGGTTTGACCCTAAATAACAAAGGCATCTGCTGTGACAGTTTGCCAGGACTGCTGAGATTTCAGGAATAATACAACTGGCCTTTCTGGAGGTTGGAAGCAATGGGGTGATGTGCTGTGTCGAGGAATAAAGAGCCCACTTCTCCCTGGAAGAGTCACAGATGTCTTCAAAGAACAGCGTGAGCTGGGCCCTGCCAGCTGGGGAGAAAATTGGGACAGAGAGATTTGCAGGGTATTTCAGATGCCAGGGACAGTGATAGTGGTCACGAGAAGGAGATGAGGGCGAAGAACTAACTAGTGTCTGCATTGTCACCACTAATCATTGCTGACTCATATTTAGTCCTAGTGAAGGACCAGGCTTTGCACTGAGCATTTAAATGGGTTAGCTCGTATTCCTCACTATAACCCACGTGGTAGCTCATCCCCATTTTGGAGACAGAGAACCTAAAACTCAGAGGCGTTCGTTATAGCGGAGATATAAGAGCAGAAGTGAGTACCGTGGCCTGGTTGAATCTTCGCACTCAATTTGATGAGGGGAAAAAGCCTGTGGTTTATTCACAAACTACTTGTGAGTCGTTTGTGGTGGCTGAAGCTCCGGAGGGTGGGACTCGGGGGTCTTTGAGGATGTGGAGCAGTCCTGGGCTGGATGGGAAAGCTTCATTTGCTGATGGTTCAGCTCATGCTCAGAAACCTGGAGAATTCTTTAACCCTGGCTGAACTCAGGTGTCTCCTTCTCTGTCCAAGACAGCTCAGAATAAACAGCACCCCGCAGCTGCGTGAGAGCCCTGCTGTGTGCAGGGCCCAGATGGCACACTTGATTTTCTTTATTTATTTGGATGCCATTTTCAGTGTGATTGAGTGATTCCACCACCTCAGTGGATCTGCTCAGTCTCCCATCCCAGAATCAGGCAGGAGTGGAACAAGTTTGAGGTTTCTGAAAGACATTTATTAATTGAGCCAACTTTGACTAAGCAGCTTCTACTAAGTTCTTGAACCAGAGGCAGCAAAGTGTGGAGAAGGGAACACTCAGGGCACTCCATCGTACTGTAGTGAGAATATTACTTAATTTTCTAACAGTTTCTTCCCCGGGAGTTTTTTTTTTCCAAATTACATATGATGTGGAGAAGGAGTATAGCACAGAGGTTAAGACTGTAGGTTGAGTCAGACTGCCTGAATTCAAATCCAGGTACCAACCTCACTAGCCGTGTAAGCTAGGGTAAGTTATATAATCTCTCTGAGTCTCATTTTCCTCATCTGCAAAAAAGAAGTTAATAATACTATCTACTCTTAGGGTTTTAAGGAGATAAAATGAGTTAATACTTGCAAAATGTCAGCACACAACCTGGCACATATATAGTCCTCAGGAAAGGTCAGCTATTATTGCTGTGAGGAAGAGACAGAGTCAGAGTGGCCCAGGCTGCATCAGGACCGAGGGGCCTTCAGCTTCCACCCACGCTCCCATGCAGGCTCCTTGGACCTCCGGGGGCCCTGGGCAGTGGTGTGCTGGCAGGTGTCTAACAAGTGCCTCTTCAGGAGGAAACTTTGATTTTACCGTTTGCTGATTTCTGTAGTATAAATATTCCCATGATGGATGATTATAAGATACCACTGTGAGGTCTCCGGATGCGGAATTGGGAAGAGATGCACACAATTGGCTCCAGCGTGCTACTCTGGAAGCCTAGGTGGAAGCCAGAGAGTCTGAGGTGTCCCTGTCAGCTCTGGCTTTGTATATCCTAACTCAGGGTAGCCTAAAACATTGGAGTTAAGCTCCCCACCAATGTTGGGCAAATGTGAGGAAATGGACAAAGTGTGGAGCAAGCAGGAAAGAGTTTGGAGAGTTCAGTGTGTTAGGTTTTAATGCCTGATCTAAAAGGCAGCACATCTGACAGTTCAGTGACTCTTAATTAGATGAGATTGAATCAGCAGAACTGCTTCCTGTAGCTAAAAGTCTTTCCCTTCCAGTGCAGCCATTCAATTACTGCTAGGGCCCATTGGGCAACACGCCTCAGCTGAGGGATGGGATAGTGGCATAAGGACATGCATGGCAGAGACCTTCAAGGACAAGTGGTGTATGTGTGTGTGTGTGTATGTGTGTGGCGGGCGTATATGTGGTGTGTGTATTAGCAGGGAGCATAGGCCAGGATGGACAGAAAGTCTTGGGCTTAGAAACTCAGGAATTACCTTGTAGAAAGTGACCTGAGATACAGATAAATTATATAAAAGCAGCACTGGAGTGGGAATCTGGGGACCTAGGTTTTAGGCCCAGTGCTGCATGACTTTGTTTTCCCAGCTGAAAACAGGAGAATCAGGATGCCAACCATGCCATCTTCACAGGGGTGTTGTAGAATCAAGAGACATCTCATCTGTGAACGCACTATACAAATGGAAGAGGTTAATTAGCGAAGTAGCTAAATGCTCATGAGTCGGCCAAACGCCTTGGAAACCAATCAGTTGCTAGGGAAGGTATCAGATATCCCTTCCTGTCACAAAGAAAAGTGGGCTGGCCAGGCGTGGTGGCTCACGCCTGTAATCCCAGCACCTTGGGAGGCCAAGACAGGCAGATCACGAGGTCAGGAGATCAAGACCATCCTGGCTAATACTGTGAAACCCCGTCTCTACTAAAAAAAATACAAAAAAAAATTAGCCAGGCGTGGTGGCAGGTGCCTGTAGTCCCAGCTACTCGGGAGGCTGAGGCAGGAGAATGGTGTGAACCTGGGAGGCAGAGCTTGCAGTGAGCCGAGATCGCACCAGTGTACTCCAGCCTGGGCAACAGAGTGAGACTCTGTCTCAAGAAAAAAAAAAAAAAGAAAAAGAAAAGTGGGCACATGGTAAGAGTAGTGATGGCCTGGGACTGGAACCAGAAAGCTACATGTGCCAAGAAAGCAATTCTTCATCTTACTCCTCAAGAGAGGTGACAGCATCTCTTAGGTATAATACCAAAGCCTCTGGGTTTTAGCTTCTCTCTCTCTCTCTAAAACTGGGACATTGAGGAGAAGGATGAAGAAGGATGGTCTCTGGTGCATGATGCCATGGTTCCCATTGGGTGCTACTCTGCTCTCCTGCCTTCTCTGATACACGTGGCCCAGAAGGACTGCCTTGGCCCCAAATCCACCCCAGGACCATTCAGCTCAGCCCTCAAAGACACCCAGCACTATCCCAGTCTTGAATTCTGAAGAAAATAATCTGATGGGCCCAGATACGGCTTTTGAGCAAGGCCATATGCATCTTGGGTTGTTGGCCAGCTTGTGAAAGGGCTTCCCTTCAATCACAGACAGGAAGGAGTCACACAGCACAGAGACCACAGGGCCACCTAAGACAGGGCAGACTCTGTGAGGAGTCAGGACAGGAAACAGCCACAGTTGGCCTCTCTGGAACATCCTGCACTCCTCAGACACATCTACAGTCTTTTCATAGCCCCTTAAAGACAAAGAAATGAAATTCTGAAATACCTTGTGGCCAGCACATGAGACTACACTGAAGGTCATACAAAGCTATAAAGGTCAGTGAAAGGCTGGTCTGGGGTGTCTGAGCTGCCAAGTGACAGAAATGCCCCAGCCTCAGGCTCTCTTGTGCGTAGGAACCAAAGGCTGTCCTTTGTTAAAAGTGTCAACTGCGTCTATTTATCTTCCTACCTTTGAGTCTCAACATCCTAATCAGGCAAAACGAAGTACCAAGGTTTTCCTTTTGGGATGTCCATGAAGAATTTAGCAGAGTCTTAATGCATTAGGTTGAATCATAAGAAATTGCCATTTTTACGTGCCCAGAACAGTAAAATGTCACCAGTTTCATCTGGTTCAACCTAATAGGAAGCCTTCAATAAATACTTTTTTTTTTTAAGATCCTCACTTCATCATGACCTTCTCCACCAGAAAAATATTGAAACCTCAACACACTGCCTTTGGGTCATTTACAGCTCAATACAAGTGTGTAATGAATAAAACACCTCTCCCTGGTGTACAGACAGGAGCAGGCTTTAGCTCCGACACCACCTTGTAAATTCCCTGCCCTCTGCCCTCTAGAGATGGAGGTTTGTGGTGCATGGAGCCAGACCCAGACTTGGCAAAGCAATGAAAGCTCTGTGTTCTCAGGCTGGAAAATTCCAGAGATGAGTCTTCTGTTTAATCATGTCATTTTTTTCCTCTTTCCTGAAAATTGGGGTAATTGCAAATGTAAATACACAAAAGTGAAAAAGAAAATTGGTGATTGATTGATAGGAAGGAATAATGCATCAAGCTTATTACCTTTCCTTGGAGTGGCACACGGCCAGACCTGAAGCTCTTCTAAGCACAGGCAGGGCCTGATGGAGCATGGGAATGGAAGAAGGGGAAGGAGTCAGGTAGAACTCAGAGAACACTGGCCGGAGGGCCAAGGAAGCCACTAGCATTAGGGGACTCTGGACTTGTCCTCTTTTCTCACTGGACCTCAGATTCTTCATTTACAAAGTGAAGAATGGGTCAGGTTCATTCCCACTTAGCATCCACAGCCTCTGAGACAGGAGTGTACACAGTACTCCAGATAACCTTAGCATGAAAGGGTCAGTGTATCAGTCTGTTCTCAGACTGCTATAAAGAACTGCCCAAGAGTGGGTAATTTATAAAGGAAAGAAGTTTAAATGACTCACGTTTCTACATGGCTGGAGGGGCCTCAGGAAACTTATAATCATGGCAGAAGGTGAAGCAAACGTCCTTCTTCACATGGTAGCAGGAGAGAGAAGTGCAGAGAAAAGGGGGAAAAGCCCCTGTAAAACCATCTGGTCTTGTGAGAACTGACTATCACAAGAACGGCATGGGGGTGACCACCCACATGATTCAGTTACCTCCCATTGGGTCCCTCCCATGACATGTGGGGATTATGGAACCTACAATTCAAGATGAGATTTGGGTGGGGACACAGCCAAACCATATCAGGCAGTGAGGGTGAGCCCCAAGCCAACTGGGATGGCAAATGGGAGGTCCCTGCCCATTCACGCCTGTAACCACCCGGCAAGTTCTCCTTGCCCGCTGCCTAGATAGAGCCAATTTATCAAGACAGGAGAATTGCAATAGAGAGTTTAATTCATGCAGAGCCAGCTGTGTGAAAGATCCAAGTTTTATTATTACACAGGTCAGTCTTCCCAAGAATTCAGGGATTGGAGTGTTTAAGGATAATTTGGTGAGTAGGGGGCCAGTGAGTTGGGAGTGCTGATTGGCTGGGTAGGAGATGAAATCATAGGGAATCAAAGCTGTCCTCTTGTGCTGAGTAAGGTCCTGAATGGGGGCCACAAGAACAGATGAGCCGGTTTACTGATCTAGGTGGTGCCAGATGATCCATTGAGTAGAGGGGCTGCAAATATCTCAAGCATTGATTTTAGGTTTTACAATAGTGATGTTATCCCCAAGAGCAATTTGAGGAGGTTCAGAATCTTGCAGCCTCCAGCTGCATGACTCCTAAACACTAATTTCTAATCTTGTGGCTAGTCTGCTAGTCCTACAAAGGCGGTCTGGTCCCCAGGCAAGAAGGAGGTTTGTTTTGGGAAAGGGCTGTTGTCCTCTTTGTTTCAAAGTTAAACTACAAACTGAGTTCTTCCTGAAGTTAGTTCCTCCTGCACCCAGGAATGAACAATGACAGCTTGGAGGTTAGAGGCATAATGGAGTCAGTTAGGTCAGATCTCTCTCACTGTCATAATTTTATCAGTTATGATTTTTGTAAAGGCAGTTTCACTCCCATCCCCCAACCCTTTCTGGACTCTGCCCACTTCCCACAAGCCCTCCTATTCCTTACTACCACAGCCTCTATCCTCTGGCCTCTCCTGCCTCTCTCCCACTACAGCCTAGGTGTCTTGGGGCAACTCCTCTGCAGATGGATCTGGAAATGCCTGCTCACTGACCAACCACTGATTAATCAATCAACATCACAATGTCACATAACCCTCTCTGGACCTCTGTTTCCCCAGATAATTGGATGTTGCCTGTCTAAAAGTCCTCTCAGCCCTGAGATTCTATCCTCTGTATCTTTGCTTTAGCATACTCCCCACAGCCACCATGCAGGTATGGAACATTCTGGGCGTGATATAGGAGAGCAAGGTTTGGGGGGGTCGTCAAGCCACGGGCCACACAGGGCACGTCTTTCGTGACCACGTGGTCCTAGTAGCTGGAAACCAGCCTGCTTGTCTCCCCCAAGTACTACAAGCCCCACGCAGCCTTTTTTTTTTTTTTTTGAGACGGAGTCTGGCTTTGTGGCCCAGGCTGGAGTGCAGTGGCTGGATCTCGGCTCACTGCAAGCTCCGCCTCCTGGGTTTATGCCATTCTCCTGCCTCAGCCTCCCGGGTAGCTGGGACTACAGGCGCTCGCCACCTCGCCCGGCTAGTTTTTTTTGTATTTTTTTAGTAGAGACGGGGTATCACCGTGTTCGCCAGGATGGTCTCAATCTCCTGACCTCATGATCCGCCCGTCTGGGCCTCCCAAAGTGCTGGGATTACAGGCTTGAGCCTCCGCACCCAGCCACCCAAGCAGCCTTTAAAGGCATTTCTGCCTGTCCTCCCTACATACATTTCCACAACCAATAACAGTAATAAATCTATGCCACTCCTGACAGTTTACAAAGGGCTTTCACACACACATCTCATGTGCTCTTCCCCACAACCTTTATTGTCACCAGTTTAGCAGTGATGGTGAGGGTGCAGCACGGATGTGAAGTGATGTGGCTAATCGGTAGCACAACTTGAAGCAGAGCCCAGATGGCCAACTCCTAGGCCAGTGGCCTCTCCAGATATAGCATCTCCCTGCTCCAAGGTGGTCATCATTTCCTGCTCCTCATGACGGGGCAGCCAGAAGAAGAGAGAGTGGCTGCCAGGGCTAGGGCTGATGATAGGATCGCCTTCACTGCGGCCAGAGCTGAGAAGGTTCTGCCTACCTGGAGCTGCAGGGACCCCCAACAGGAGAGTCCCGGGATCTTAAAGCCAACATTCTGCTCTTCACCGGGCTCAGCCCCAGTTGAGTGCCACTTCTCTCTCTGGTGCTGCTTCTTCCAACTAGGGTACTCTGCTTAGGAGTCTGGGTCTGCCTCTGCCACCCTACCACCAGCCTCCCACGGAGTTAACTGAATTACACCTGGCCCACCTTAGCCTCTCCAGCCTTACTCCAAGACTTTGCAGCTGCCATCATCACCATAAATCAGCAAGTCTTTCCATGTGTTTGATCAGATTTCTCAAGCTGAGAATCTGATCGCTCCAGTCTATGTCTTAAGGCACAAGTCACAGGTGTGGCCAGTCTAGTAATTGGCTGCCCCGGCTCGATCTGTGATGGCTGGAGTGGGATAGTCTGATTCAGAAGTGGCCCCCAGGATACAGGAACTCTGGGCAGAGGACTGGTCCCTGGAGAGTGAAGGGTGGAGGACTGAGCATGCAGTTCACGCTTTTGTCTGGGATACCTCCCCTCTGTCATTATCGGGTGATCCCTGCTGACCTGTCATGGCCCAGCCCAAGTGAAGCACAAAGGCTTCACTGCTTTGTGAAGCGTTCAGGGAGAATGAGCCAGTCCTCTCTCTAAGCTTCCATACATCTCTCCTCAGTTTCACGTATGTCTTCACCCCCCACAAAAATATAAGATCCCAAAAGAACAGAAGTATTTTTCATCTATCTTTAATAACTCTATACGTTAATTCAAAATAGAAGCCACAATATAACTCAATGTTTCCCAACACTGTTGTGGTGAAAACATGTCCCATGTTCAAATATGAGCAATGAATGTTGGGTTTTTAAATGTTGCCCAAATTTCTCCAGTCCAGGATTTCTCAGAGCCTTTAATCTGCTAATGTACAATATGAATCTCCAAGAGTAAAATAGAATATGCAGCCTTCCCGAACTTATTCCCACAAAATAATCTTTTCATGAAGCACAAAAACAGTTCCCAGAACCAGTGTTTTTGCAGAAAACAGTTTGGGAGATACACATGTAGCAGAAATTCCTTAGACTTAGGTGCAGGCAAGCTATAGTTCAAATTTGGCTCTGCAACCTTGGACAAGTCACTTAACCTCTCTGGGCCTGAGTTTCTTTATCCGTTAAAGATGATAATACCTACTCACAGGGTTGGTAGGAGGATAAAATGACATACAGTGGGTCCAGTGTGACTTGCTCAGTGACTGCCTCTGAGCAGGTGCTCCATAAATGGTTGCTGCTGGTTTCTTGGGACTCTGTCATTACTGAGTTTATAGCAGGTACTCAGGAGGTTCTGGTTCAGAAGCACAGCACCGCTGAGAAGCCTAGACGGCTCCTGAGAGCCAACAGAAACTGAGCAAGACTAGAGCCAGTGGCAGCTGTCTCTGTCCCACAGGGGTGGGACAGGCTGACTCAGGTACTCAGCTCAATGGAAGGATCTTCCCAGGATCTCCACATCTGCCAGTCTCCTCTCCAGAACCAATGGCCATAGGGATCACCAAGGGGCCACTAACCTTTCACTGGCCACAACAAATGTCTGGTGGCCCAAGGCCATTCTCATCCAGCATGCAGAATAAAATAATACAGTCACTTACAATTGCCCAGTTCCTTCACATTCACAAGACTTTCTTTGTGGTTTCCATCTTCTCTCTTCAACCAGGCCCAATAGACCTCACATAGAATGCTCTGGAGTTATGTATCAGGATAGTTCTAATCCCAGAAACCCTGTAGGATAGACAGGACAGGGATTATTTATGCCCATTTTACAGATACAAAAAGTAAGACTTGGAAAGACTAAGCCAGTTGCCCAAACCTTCACCCTGAGAGCAGCAGTTTATCAGCCCTGCTTGCTAGAGATCGTTCTTGCTGATTATCCATTGCTCTCCAGGCTCTGAACTGCCTCCCTCTACCTTGAGTGGGTAACATTCCTGTTTCAGTGATTCCGGCCTTGCACAGGCTGAACTTCCCAGCCAGGTGTCTCCTGACCAGCCCTCACTGTAGCCATGGTGACAGAATCCAGCAGGTGCTGGTTCTACTCATCCAGCTTGGAGTCTTCCCCACACTCGCACTGTATTTTGCAGGTTGCTCTTCCCTGAGCAGGGCACATCCTAGGTTTAGTGTGTAAACCATATCTCTATCCTTCTTCCAGCTGATAGACATGGCTCCTCCCTCTGACCTGTCACCTGACCACTCTGCACATCCTTCATACCACCTGCAGGATGCTCTTCCAGAGCTGGAAATAATGAAAGGGGAGGCCTTTGGCCAGAGCAGGCTGCCCTGATTTTTGCACTAGAGTGTTTAAAACAGCCCAGGTGCAGAGGATCCCTGCTTCCTGGAAGCGGAGTTGTTTTGTGTCTAGATGAACATCTCTCTTCAGCCATTGCCCCCTACCCTGGTAGACGCCATGCCAACTGCCTTAGCGTAATGCACTCTGATTTCCCCGCTGTGACTAGTAATGGACTATTAAGCCAGTGTTGCCCCATGAATCTCAGCCTATGAGGCAGCAATCACAAACAAGCAGTTTGAAATGACTTTCCCCCGATGAGGCTGCAAACAAACAGAGGCCAAACCCAGCCTGTGGCCTATTGTCAAGAACACCAGTCAGAGCAGGGTCCAGAACAAAGTTGCAGCTGCAACACAGGCCAGGGAAACCACTGCTTCCCGGTAATTAGGACCCAGGCTATTCCCAGGCTGGAGCCTGAAAGGCAATAGAGGTAAAAGTCTCCACCTAATACCTCTCTATCATTTCATTTTACTGCCCAAGTAGCCCCTGCACCTTAGGAGCGGATGGGACCATACGGCCAGTTATTTTATAATTAAAAAGAAGTGAAAGGAGACATACTTCCCAAATTCTTTGCTTGAGGACATAAAGCCGGAGCCCATAGAATAAGGCAGACTCTAGTGTCTTCTCCGCGCTGATGGAGAGGGAGGTCCTGCAACCCCTTTCAGCTGGAGTGGGGACTGAGATAGTAATGCAGCCAACATTCATCAAGCCTTACTCTGTGTTAGGCACCACTAAGAACTTGATGGACACTAATTCATTTGCTCTTCACAAAGGCCACATGAAGAAGGTACTCTTATTATCCCCATTGTACATTCGAGAAACTGAGTCTTAGGATGAACCACTTCCCAAGCTTACAGAGCAGGTAGGTGAGGGAGCCAAGAGTAAAACTCAGACAGCCTGTCTTCAGAGCCACTGAAAAGTCCTGACTGAATCTGGGTCCCTTTAATGGAGAGTACTCAATGAACACTGATAACATAATAGTGTATTGAATTAGGAGTCTGTCCTCACAATGGGAGCTGTAAATAGCAGAATGTGAGCTGCCTTCAGTTCTGCCTCATTCCTTCCATGTGATCTGCACAAGAACCAAACTGACTTCATCTCTACCTCACAGGACTATTATAAAGATTGAATTTCATAACATGTGTCAAAGTGTTTCATAAACTACGATGCTTACCATATGAACTGTGAGCATTTGTTGCTTTCCAATAAAGAATCAGTGTCCTGCCCTGGTCCTGCTACTCACTAGCTAACTGAAATGGCACAACTGACCGTGTGAATTGGTATTTCTAAGCTTTGGCTTTTTAAACATAGAATGACACTATTGATAAAAGGCCAGCTTCTCACCTTGCTTCCTACTAACCTGATTCTCCAAGTTGTAGAACCTTAATGAGCTGAGCCCCTGGGTGCCTCGAGGATGCACACATACCAAATGAACAGAAAGCATTTATTATTACGGTAATTGTGCTAAGATGCCCTCTCCAGAGAGCTGCCAGCACTTTACAGACACAGTTCATTCATTCTCATAAGCAGACCCAGATGGACCACCCTGGGGGACCATCTGGCTGGGTTGAGTGTGCCAAGTCAGCCTAGGAGAGATGGAGCAACTTGGGCTCACTAGGGTGGTGGCAGAATCCTACAACTCATGAATTCCACCCCTGCCCAGCCTGACACAGATCATGTTGTCTCTGAGAAGAAGCAACTCCTTCAGCCCTGTTGTCCTTGAAGACCAGTTCTCAGCCTATACCAAGTTGATGGGAAAGGTTTTAATAAGACACAGCAAACCCCTACAGCTGTCCCTTGCAGCGAAACCCTCATGGCAGAGGTTCTTAAGGTGCAGTCCCAGAACCAGCACCAATGTAATTTGCATAATTAAAAATGCAAATTATCAAGCTCTATCCTAGATCTACTGAATCAGAAACTCCGGGGGTGTTAAGAAGCATGACTTTGAGGTATGCTAAAGTTTGAGAACTACTTCCTTAGAGTAAATCCCAGTTATAGTTGCAAAGGTTATCTGTGCCTCCTGAAAGGCACTTTCTTCAGATGGAAAGAGCTAGATCGGCAGCTGCTTATTTACTGAGCAGTCATTATTCCCAGGCTGGAGCCTGGAAGGCAGTGGAGGTAAAAGTCCCCACCTAATACCTCTCTATCATTTCATTTTACTACCCATGTAGCCCCTGCATCTTCAGAGCAGATGGGACCATACGGCCAGTTATTTTATAATTAAAAAGAAGTGAAAGGAGACAGACTTCCCAAATTATTTGCTTGAGGACATTAAGTTAGAGCTAAATCTCCCCTATGAGACCAAGGTCTCAACTGCAGACTGCCCCCAGCAGCTCAGAGTATGAGCCCTGCCACTCCCTGACCATTCACACCCCACCCCATCCAAACCAAAGGATGACCTTTAGTGGTCCTGAGCAGTGTTCCTCCAAGTGCTCATGGAAATGAGTTGGTTGACCTCCTTCACCAGCCCAGTAGCCCACCTGGAAAACCAGATTCTAGGCAGAAAGAGGGTGTCAGAGCTTCAGAGGAATGGCCAGGATCTGTCTTCTCAGGGCCAGAGACCCCACTCCTAGAATGTTCTAGGAGAAGCCCTGGACTGGCAGCCAGGGGACCACAGTTCTAGTTCCTCTCTACCTCTTACCACCCATGTGACCTTGAGCCACTTTCCTCATCTATAAATGGGGGTGACAGTTCCATGTCATAGTGTTGTTTTCAGGATTAACTGAAATCATGTACCTCAAACTTCAAAAAATAGAGAGTGCTATGCAAATAAAGATCTTTGTTATTCTGAATCACTGCTCTTTAAAGAAGACAAGTGAGGTCAGGAAAGCAGATGGAGACCACATCTGACCATCGGGTAAGGATTTATGAGTGAAATTGTCCCGCTGATTGGAATGAAGACCCAGGAAGCATGCTGCAGAGTGCACAGCAGCTCTGGGGACTGCCTGGCTGGTCAGCGGTCTGTGCTTCATTCGTCTCCTCCTCCCAGTTCAGAGCCTCTGACAGATGGACCCAGGAATTGCTTCCTGGTTCAGCCAGTGAAATGGACTCAGTGAATAGTTTACAGTTTACCCCTGAGCCAGTAAATCCAAACTCTTCTGCATTGTGTCATACCGGGATCACAATAAATCTGGCATAAGACGGGACATAAAACGTATCCGTGTTTAGTTGATTTGTTAATTTAACTGTCAATGGAAATCAGATGTTGAGATTCACTGTGAAACGAAGTAGCAATTTGTGCCTCTGTCAGAAATATGGGTCTACAGTGTGATTCAGAAACCTCGCCCCAGCATGGTGGGCATTTCGGGGATGCTGGTGGCCCTGAGAGATGCCAACAGCTTGGTGGCCCAGGCCTGGATAAGGTCCGTCTCCCCATTCCCATGGCTGTCCACACTTGGACCAGCCCTGATTCTGCAGGATGCTGTAGGGAGTGGGTCAGAGGTGTGAATGAACTGTGGATCTCTGAAAATAAAGCAGACTGCATTCAATTGGTACCTTCCTGTGGATCTTTTTTTCCCCTCTGAAAATAGATGCAGTCCTCACCCTGCCTGCCTCCTGGATTGATTGAGAGAAACTAATGAGATAGTGGACATGAAAGGGCTTGGAAGAGTTTTGTGAATAGAAATACAGGTCATGTATTGGAATAGAAACAGGGTGAATTGGGGTCCTCAGAATGTAAGCATCAGCCTAGGAAGGAAAGAGAAGGACTGACTCACTCATGCTTCTTTCAGAGAAATTTACTTCCTTTTTTTGATTGTAAAAGTTGTGTATGTCCATTATAGAACACAGAAATTCAGAGAGGTTTAGAAAAGAGAGCTCAAAGCATTCATAATCCTCTCCCTTAGAGGTAACTGTGGTTAACAATTTGACACATATTCCTTCTGGTTTTCCTTTCCGCGTATATAAATGGATTTTGCTATGCTGTTCCAACAGTCTTAGATACAGGTGCATTGGGCTTTTTTGGTTGGTTGGTTGGTTTTCTTTGTAGTTAATTTATTATGAAAATTTTCTCATGTTAATAAAAGTTCTTCAAAAACATCCTTGTGTGATACAGGGGTGCAAGCTTTTATTACTGTTTCCCTGCCTGTGGGGATCTTATTTCTTTGTTTTCACTTTCATGGTATGATAATCTGCTATGAGGTTTTTTAGATCTAAGTGTCTCATAACCCTCTCTCCTCCAGGAAGTTTCCTAAAAGTGGAACTTTGGGGTTCAAAGGTCTGAACAAAATTTTAACGTTCTTAAAACATACTGCCAAACTTTTCTAGAAAAGATCTCGCAGTTCACATTCTCACCAGCAGTATGTAAGAGTCCCTAACTCACTACATCCTTGCTAGGACTGAGTATTATTTTTATTTATTTATTATTTATTTAAATTAAGACAGGGTCTCACACTCAGTCACCCAGACTGGATTGCAGTGCTGAGATCACAGCTCACTATAGCCTCGACCTACTGGAGAGACCTCCCAGGCTCAGGCGATCCTCCCACCTCAGCCTCCCAGGTAGCTAGGCCTATAGGCATATGCCACCATGCCCGGCTAATTCTTTTGTATTTTTAGTAGAGACAAGGTTTTACCATGTTGCCCAGGTTGGTCTCAAACTCCTAGGCACAAGCGATCTGTCCGCCTAGGACTTCCAAAGTGCTGAGACTACAGGTGTGAGCCACTGCGCCCAGCCTGGGTATTATTTTCAAATCTTTGCTAATCTGATGAAGCTATTTTGTGCAAAGGCTATTTCAGTTTCTACCGTTATAAGTAAAAGTAATGGCAAAAACCAGAATAGCTTTTGCACCAACCTAATAAAATGTTTGAATCTGACCATCAGTTGACACAGCTCATACTAAAGTCACACAGACAAGTCACTATTCCCTGAGTATGCCATCCTCTCTCCCTGGAGCTCCCTTATCTTTTCTCTTTTGTTGAGAACTCTTGCCCACTCTTTGAGGATAACTCAAGTGTTATCTGTTTCCTGGAGCCTTCTTTTCCCGCCTGGCTGGATACTCCTTCTCTGTGTGCCTATCATTCAGATATCCCAGTTACCTATTTCTGAGCAACAAATACTCCAGAGCATATTAGCTTAAAATAACTACCATTGTATCATTTTTCACAATTGCATGGGACAAGAATTTGAGCAAGTAACTTTTTCACACCACATGGCATTGACAGGTCATGTATTGGATTCAGCTGGCAGATCATATGGTGTGTGGGCCCCAGGATGGCTTTGCTTGCATGTCTACTGCCTTGGAAAAGATGGTAGGAGGGCTGAGCTCAACTGGGACTATCGCCAGAGTGCCTACACCTGACCTCTCTAGCATGGTAGCCTTGAGGGAGTCAAACTTCTTACATGCATGCTTCAGGCTCCAAGGACAAATGTATCCATGACCAAGGAGGGCACTGCACAGTTTTTATGATCTAGCCTCAAAAGTTACATGGTGGCTTCCATCATATGTTATTAGTCTAAGCAGTCATGAGCCTGCCCGACTCATGAGAAGGATACCAAAATCTCCATCTCTCAATAATCCTCTCAAGAGGATTTTTAAAGAATTTGCAGATAAGTTTTGAAACAGCCAAAACACACACCTATTTTAGCACTTATTGTGTTTTTATTATTAATTGTCAAAATATCTGTCCTAGTATACGGGATGGCCTCAAGATTGTAAACCATGTTTTCTTCATTGTCTAGTATTTATTGAATACCTACTATGTACCAGACACTGAGGCTCACCTGCAGTTTTTGTAAACCTCAAGACAACCTTGTGAGATAGATGCTGACACTCAAGGCAATTGAGTACCTTGTACAAGACCAAGCACGGTCGAGTCAGCATTCAAATTTGGTCCAAAACGGTCTCCAAATCCAATCTTGTTTTCCTCACCTCTAGCACATGCTCAGTAAATTGAAGGTCATTGGAAATTCAGGACAGCACATAATTTTAAAACTTTATATCAGGTCCATTGAAAATGCATCTTCCTTATATTACCAGGGGTTCCACAGCAAAACTGCTTTCATCCCTGAACCCTTAGTGAACTGAGAGAGGACACCTGTGTCTGTGCCCCTGTCACTTGGCCAGTGAGTCCAAGATCTGTGGGCACGAATGTTTCCTCTAGGTGTCCTCAGAGATTTCTCCCATCAAGTCTTGTCTGTTTTCTCACCTATTTTCCCTAAATGAAATTGTAGACTCTGTTCAGTAGCTCTTCACTCTAGAGAATATAGTACCTGGCAGAAACTCCCTGGGTGTTTGAGAAAGACTTGTAAAAGTGGAAATGGAGTCTTGTGTACCCGGTGACCTGCCCAGTCTGAAGCAGCCCTTTGTGCCATCTGCCTGTACTTCGTAGCAAGATTGAGGGCTGAGAGGATTCTAGCTGATCTGGGAGTCTCCCCATATGCTTTCCAAATTGTCATCCACATGTATCACCATTACCAGACCCTCCCCCAACACCTTATTCCTGCACATGGAAACCCATCTCCATTGTTCCCTGCTGCTGACTGAGATGCTGACCCATGGCGCGGGGAGAAACAGCCCTCAGAGCTCACCTGGTCCAATCCTATCATTTCACAAATGAGCAGACTGAGGCTGAGAGAGGCTAATGCCAGGTTTAAGATCACTCAAGTGGCCTGATGCGATGGCTCATGCCTATCATCTCAACACTTTGGGAGGCTAAAGCAGGAGGATTGCTTAAGCCCAGGGTTTAAGACCAGCCTGGGCAAAATAGGGAGACTCCATCTCTACAAAAAAAATTTTTTTTTACTCAGCCAGATGCAGTGGTACACGCCTGTGATCCAGGCTACTTGGGAGACTGAGACGGGAGGATCACTTGAGCCCAGGAATTTGAAGCTGCTGTGAGCCATGATCGTGCCACTGCACTCCAGCCTGGATGACAGAATGAGACCCTGTCTCAAAAATAAATAAATAAAAATTAAAAAATTAAAAAAAAATCACTCAGCACACAGTAGTGTCAGGTTAGCTCAGAGGCTTCGTCACTGCCAGGCCACTGTAGTTTAAGCTATATCCAGTGCCTCACACACTGGTAGATTCCACTGGAAACCAAACAGAAGGGGGATTTAAAAGAGGAAAGAGAAGAGCCAGAACTCCGCACGGGGCCTCAGCCACAGGCTTTTCTCGGTAGGCCACACTGACTTTCTCCTGTCCTGCAGTCTTCATTAGTGCTTATTTTCAAGGCCAGTATAATCAGTCATTTTTCAAATGTTCTAAATATTGTTCTAAAATATAAATTGTTCTAAAATATAGCATAAAATTGACCATCTTAACCATATCTATGTGTACAGTTCAGTAGTGTTTAAGTATATGCAACATTGCTGTGCAACCAATTTTCAGAACTTTAACTTCCCAAACTGAAATTCCCATATCCTTTAAACAGCTCCCTATTCCTCCCTCTTCCCAGCCCCCATAACCACCGTTCTACCTGCTGTCTCTATGGATTTCACTACACAAGGTACCTCATGTAAGTGACATCGTACATTTCTCTTTTTGAAACTGGCTTATTTCACTCAGCATGGTGTCTTCAAGTTTCATCCATGTTGAAGCATGTGTCAGAATTTATTTCCTTTTCAAAGCTATACTGAGGAACCGCTATATTGTTTCCCATAGCAGCCACACCGTTTTACATTCCCACCAACAACACACAAGGGTTCAAATTTCTCTATATCTTTGCCAACACTTGTTATTTTCTATTTTTTTTTTGATAGTAGCCATACTAAATCAGTCATCTTCTTGTATATTTCAATCATATTCATTGAAGGAATCAAGTAAACGATAACACATACAAAAAATGTCTGATACATAGTAGGCTGAATATTATTTTAGTAGTTGTTATTTATCCTCCCTGCCTGCCTATCATCCAGTTTTCCTTCTTCATTAGGTTTCTCCCAATCTTGTGGTTCTGAGAAGTTCAGACCCTCACATGAGAGGCTTAGAAAAGAACTAAAAACTAAAAAATACGAAGAGGTTCTTGACTCCTAGCCTTGGCAAGTGATCTTGATATTTTCATAGGGGACTCTACCCCTTTCCAGGTTTCTTTGCCTGAACTGTGCCTATCAAATTTGATAACACCAAAGCTCCTTATATTTCCTCCAAGGAAACCCTGCTTCCTCTCGCCCCTGGCTGGAAGGATGTCCCATCCACTGCACACTGCTAGCTTGTAGTCTATTTCCCACTTGGCTTTGTGCCTAGAATGGGAAGCAGTGTTTTTTAAGAGATGGAGTCTTGCTCTGTTGCCCAGGCTGGAATGCAGAGGCACAATCATAGCTCACTGCAGACTCAACCTCCTGGGCTCAAGCGATCCTTCTGCCTCAGCCTCCCAAGCAGCTAGGACTACAGGCACATGTCACTGTGCCCTGCTGGGAAGCCCTTACTGACTGTCTCCCAGCCTCTCGCTACTCACTGTAAATCAGCCATCACTCTCCTGCATGTATGGTGGCTCCCAGCAGCCCATGCCAGTTGCAGCTTCATCAGCTTCCCAGTCCAAGCCCCATTGCAGGTATGAATGGGCAGCCGTCATCCTGAATGGAGGTGGCAGCACTGAGCAAGGTCTTTAGATACAGAGAAGGCCATGATCAGTACAAGGAGCCTTCTACATGATTTGCTTTTTATATGAACAAATGCCAGCTTTGTACACACATAGCCACAGGAGTTGGGGCTATATGGAAGTCCTCTGAAATACCAATTTTACATTATGAACAAAGCATAAACCCTGCTTCTGAATCTACCCAAAATTATGTATTAAAAGGCATTATTCACTTATTCTTTCAAGAAACTTTTATTGAGATTCCCAGGTGCCAGGTGTTGTTCTAGGCACTGGGGATTCAGCAGTGAAATACACACTAAGTTCTCCATCCCGAGTGCTAGTCAGGGAGACAGACTACCAACAACACTAATAAGGAAGGTGTATATTGCTCAGTTATACAGGTAGCAAGGAAAGGAGAGATGAAGTATCTGTGATTTGATTAGAGGCCAGGGGAGAGATTTTAAATAAAGCCACCAGGGAAGGCCTTGCTGAGAAGGTAACATTTCAGTAAAGATGGAGGTGTGGAAGCCTCTTATGAGTTTAGTGATATCATGTGTAAATGTCAGATGGTTAATATTAAAAATAAAATCTTAATTGTTTTCTAGCACTAGGTGGTTTACAAAGTACTTTCCATAATTATCTCATTTGGCCCCAACAACCCCTGATGGAGGAGGCATTTTTCCTGGCTCATGGGGACGAGCCCTGAACGCCGATATTCAGGTTCCTGGACTTTATCTTAGTACCTACTTGGTACATTATTCCTCTGAAAACACTGAATGTCCTAGCCATTTGAGAGACGGGAATCCTATTCCCAAATCGCAGCCACCCTCCATGGGTCCCCAAGACACTGGCTTGCTTGCTCAGGCCCTGCCTCCTGCCTGTTGTACACGTTCTTCTCTGGCATTCCACTGATTTGCACTCCACAGTCTTCCCTCTTGCTCATTTCTGGGGCTTCTAAAATGGCCTTTTCCACCCTGGTGGGGCTAGCAGATTGATTAAGAGTGTGGGCTGCCAAGCCAGACAGACAGAAAACTCTAGCTCTGCCAATGCTTATGACCTCAGTAATGATCTTACAAATATTTGGATTCCAATTTCCTTCTCAGTAAAATGAGGGAGCAATTACTTCATAGAGTTACTGTAAGATCCAAATAAAATAATCCTGATAAAGCCTTCAGTACAGGACCTAGAACACTGTAAGCACTCAATCAGTGGTGAGGGTGGAAACTATTGCTATGATGATTGACAGTGGCATCAGCACCCAGTGGCTATCTTGACTCTTTAGCAAGTAGCCAGCCTTTCTACTGTGGCTACCGTGGATCCAATGGGAGCAAGATGACTTCCTATATATCTTTAAGAGGGCTGAATCCACTTGACTCCCTTAATTGGAGGTGCCTCAAGGGGCCACTACTCATGATCAGGTGCTCCTGTCTTCATTTCTCCAGTCTGAATGAGCCCTCCTGGCCTTTGCTCTCATTCCAAGCAGCTTCCTCTGCTGCACAATCTAAAGCCTGGTCCCTGCAGCAGTCTCAGTAGTAGCTATAATTTGTTTGTGATTAGTACTAATTCTCCAAGGTACAGTTGAAATTGCATTGTTTACTGAACAAACGAGGAGAAAATGACATATTTTACAGGGAAGTATGGTTAAATGCAATCACTTTGCAGAGAGATTAATGGCAAAATGTACACAGAGGTCATTTATCATATTACAAATAAAATTATTGGTGTGTGTTTTCAACAAAGCAATGAAGATAAATGTTGAATAGGAAAACCTTAGGAAAGGATCACGCAACAAAATAAAGGGGCTATGGAGACTACAAAAGAATTA
Source organism: Papio anubis (assembly GCF_008728515.1). Classification (NCBI taxonomy): domain Eukaryota; kingdom Metazoa; phylum Chordata; class Mammalia; order Primates; family Cercopithecidae; genus Papio; species Papio anubis. The sequence goes on along the minus strand of NC_044989.1, from coordinate 29,151,129 downwards.
GAAATTTTTTAATTCTTTTGGAGAACTTGACCATAAAAATGAAACGCACTCTGCCTTCCTGCGAGTGGCCTACAGGAATCTTGGCGGTTCTCAGTAAATCTATACGAAGACTTTGTCCTAGGGATTGGAAGTTAGAAACCAGCCCTCACAGGCTCTGTCATGTCAGGCAGCCCTGGTCCCACCCTAGTGCCATCCTTTATGTTGTCCTCTCTCACCATCACCTCGGGCCCTCTGCCAGTCCTATCAGGGTCGCCTTCATATCGACTCACCTCCCTCCATCTCCATGTCACCAGCCTCATTCAAGCTGCCTTTGTGACTTGCTTGGTCAGTTACAACATGGTCAGTTACAACAGCAGCCGGCCAAGTGGTTTGCCCACTTCCATTTTCTCTCCATCCATTCTTCCCGAATCACTCAGAATGATCTTTCTAAGGACTTAGATTTTTTTCAATCTCTTGTCTAAACTCCTTAAATAAGGTCCATGCTCCTTGCCATGGCCCACAGGGTCCTGCCTGGTTGGGCCTCGGCCTCCCTCCGCAGCCACCCCTCATAACCCTCTGTGACCATCTGTGACCCTCTTGAGCTATACTGGCCTCAGCTCTGCTTCTAGATCAGGAACATCCTTTCACACCCCCAGCCTTGCAGTTTCTGCTCCTCCACAGCCTTCTTCATGGCTGATTCCCTCTCATCCTTCACTATCAGCTCACATATCACCTCCACAGAGATGGCACATCATTTTTTTTTTTTTTTTTTTTTTGAAATAGAGTCTCACTCTGTCACCCAGGCTGGAGTGCAGTGGCATGATCTGAGTTCACTGCAACCTCTGCCTCCTGGGTTCAAGCTATTCTCCTGCCTCAGCCTCACAAGTAGCTGGAACCACAGGTGCACGCCACCACACCTGGCTAACTATTGTATTTTTAGTAGAGATGGGGTTTCGCCATGTTGGCCAGGCTGTTCTTGAACTCCCCACCTCAGGTGATCCGCCCGCCTCGGCCTCCCAAAGTGCTGGGATTACAGGCGTGAGCCACCACGCCTGCCATGTTGCTCCTTCCTTAGTACTGTCACCCCAGTGCTGGGCACATTGTAGAAGCTCAAAGATTGAAATGGAGACTGGGAAAGGTGGGTGCAATTTCTGCAGTGCAACCCAAAGGAATTAGTAATTACTAGCAGAATGCAAGGGAACCCCACCTCACAACATTCTTCTATTTAAACTCGGTGATCTGGTTTGTATTATTTGACTACATACATTAGCACTTGCTATGTGACAGGCACTCTTAGGAGATTAAATAAGTGACACAGACTCCCTGCCTTAAGGAATTTAGAATTTAGTGGGAGAAGCTGGCAATGCAGATATAAACACCCAATAAAGTGAGGCAAGGCTCAGCCAGAGGTATGCATCAGCACCCCAGAGGGAGACGCGTGTCTTTCTTCAAGAGAGAAGAGCAAGCAATTGGGGAAAGTGGCATCCGAGTTAGCAGAAATTGTTGAGATCAAGATGATTCTAGACAACGGAACAAAGTTACACAATGGCTGTAAGGAACTGCACGTCCCGATGTTTAGCTAAAGATGTGAAAGGACATGGCAGAGCTGGGATTTGGACTGAATGCTGCAGAAACCAGCAAAGGTTTATGGTAGGATTAGGACCAAAAAGGAGCTGGCCTCAGAAAACTGACTCCCATGGTGAGGTGACTCCAGAGACAACTAATGCTGAAAACCCATCATTTTAAGTATTATTTTTCATAGCTATTATTTATGTTGGAAATGACTCTTGCATTTGTTTCAGTTACTGTTTTGCTGAAAGGACCTGGCAGAGCCTCACCTCTACTATGTGACATGAGGACACCCAAAGGTTCTGTCTGTCCCAAGATCTGGCCTCTGTAACCCCCTCACTGACCCCCTTCCCATCCACCCTCCATAGCTGGTCCTCTCAAAGCCCTTAGGATAGTCTCTGAAATTAGCCCATAATAAGAACCCATGTATTCTTTTATGTACACACGATTTCATTTCATCCTCACATAAATCTTGTAAATTAGGCAGCATCCCCAATTTATAGAAGACTGTAAGCTGTGTCAGTGTTTACCCCACTAGCTAGAAGATGGGGGCTGGAGCCTAGTATTATGTTCTCTACACCTTAGGGGGCTCATCAACACAAACTGAACAAACTGGGTCCTTGGACCTGCGAGAGTATTCACAGACATGGAATCTAGGGGTGAAACGCGCTCTTGAGAACCCTGGACAAAGGAGGAAATCCTTGCAATGAGAGGGTGGGGGCGGTGAGAGGTGCTGGAAGTCTTGGAATTCCTCTGCGAGGAGAAGGAACTAATGATCCATTTCTCAGGAACCAGAGGTTCTCAGACTTGGCTGTACTCAATTATCAGCCAGAGAGCCTGTGGCACCTGCTTTTTCCAGGCCCCCCACCCAGATCCTCGGATTCAGTAGGATTGAAGTCAGGCCCAGGAAGCTCCTGCGTGGTTCTGATATAGGCGTGTGTGGACACACCATTAACTCAACAGCCTAAGCCCATGGCAACTATGAATGGCTGGCTTTAGAGGGCTTACAAAGAAGGAAACTGAAGCCCAGAGAGAAAGAGACTTGCTCATGGTCCCAGGGGACTGGTGACAAGGCTAGGCCTCAAACTAACTCTCCCACTTCCCAGAATCATGATTTCTTACCCAACCCACCAGCAGCCATCCATAGTGAGACCCACTCCTCGCTGATTCACATTTCAAGTAGTAGAAACCCAAGATGCCAGTTCTTTAATGAGGTTGTCCACGCTACAATTTATGAGGCCCAAAGCCCTCAGCAGGACTGGTCTCTGCCAGGCTTAATTTACACAGTTCTCAGGCCTTCCAATACCCCCATTAAGGTCAGAAAGGGATCTGCAGCTGTTAGTCTGTGCACTTGACTACATTCTCATCATGTCACCATCCATTTTCATGTCTTCAGGCTGTTTACCCTTGAGAGCCTGATTTGCCTAGTCCAGATCATGGCCCAGTCCCCTGGACTCCAGCTCCAGCCCCAGGCTTGACCTGAGTCCCCTAGACACCAGGTTCCTCCACGTGTCATCTCCCCTCATTTTAATTGAAGAGCAAGACCCTCTTCTCACCAAAGGAGCACTCAGATTTCCTCCTTTAACGAGTGTCATTAGTTAGGCAAGAGCAAGCAGGTGGGAGATGGCCAGAAAGCTGATAGAAATGTGCCTTTTTAAAATGACACATAAATCACCCTAATTAAAAATTAAGCACCCTAAAATTTGACATTCGTTTAAAAAAAGAAATTTGAGTTGGGAGAGTTGTGTAGGTTTTGTAGCATCAAATCTCTAAAACATGATTGAAGGAGCGGAGGATGCGTGGGTTTCTGTTTTGAATGCACAATTAGGGAAGAGGCATCATTCTCAGTGAGTGAACCCAATAAATCACCTGCGGTGTAGAACAGCAATTCACGTAACCTGACCTGGGCCAAGTGTGTCTCCAGTGCAAATCTGAACTAATTTCTACTATATCTAGAGAGGAGATAAATGGGCAAACAAATGTGGCAGGCTGTTTCAGGAGAGATGTTCCAGGATGCAAGTGACAGATGACTGAGACAGGAAATTCCACTGAGAGGCAAGTTTGCTGGGTGTGTGGCTTTGGAAAGATGCCCCGGAGGGGAGAAGGCTTCAGGAAGAGTCATTAACGACAGCCAGCATTCATAAAATTGACACTAACTCTATCCAATCAACCTCATAAACATGTAGCCACCAACAGCTACTGCCCAGAACAGGACATCAGAGATGGAAGGAGCCTTGGAAACAGGATTTGAGATCAACAGTGAAGATAGTAAAGGTGAAGAACCCACCCTTGATACAGAGGCATCTCAGCCCAAGATCTCCAGGCCTCCAAGGAAATGATACTCAACCATATGCCCCTGAGAATTGCCCGAGGAACAGTTTTTTGTCGTTGTTGTTTGTTTTTTGAGACAGTCTCACACTGTCACCCAGGCTGGAGTGCAGTGACATGATCTCGGCTCACTGCAACCTCCGCCTCCCAGGTTCAAGGGATTCTCCTGCCTCAGCCTCCCAAGTAGCTGGGATTACAGGTGCCCACCACCACGCCCAGCTAATTTTTGTATTTTTTGTAGAGATGGGGTTTCACTATGTTGGTCAGGCTGGTTTCGAACTCCTGACCACAAGCAATCCACCTGCCTCAGCCCCGCAAAATGCGTGAGCCACAGCGCCTGGAACTTTTAAAACCACCAATACCAAGGGTCTGTCCTCCAGAGATACTGATTTCATTGGCCTGAACGCCAAAAATATTTCTCACTTCCCAAGTGACTCCCATGGGCAGTCAGGGAGCCTCTCCTAGAAGACAATTTAATCTGAGTCATGGGAGAGGAACTGGAGCTGGGATCATCTGACCAGGTCCTGGGCCCCTGTCTGTGGTTTACTAGCTGTGAGACCACTTGCAAAGTACCCAGTAAGTCACTGGTTACCTTTTGTAGTGCTTTATTGTCTAAAAATCATTTCTCTGTGCATTGTGTAGGCTTTCACATCCTCAATCTTCTGATTAATCAGATGAGAATATTAATAACTGTCCTTCCAGTTTTTTGTGAGATTCAAATGAAGGGTAAAGAAAATACATCGTAAGCTATTAAAATGCTATATAAAGATAACCCCCTCTGATTTACTTTGTCAGTCTGGGGGAAGTGCCATTTCAAAGGCTAATATGTAAATACCCATAGAAAGGACCCTTACTTATAAAAGATCCCCAAGCACCGACTCTTCCCAGAGTGGCTTGATCTCAGATCTCCCTTACTTTTGCCTATTAGAGCATTTAGGGGTTTCAGTGGTTACCAGGAACCACATGGGCAGAACGCATCAGAAGTCATGATGGGAAACGGGAGCTGGCTCTTCACATCCAAGCCACTGCCTTTCCTCGCTGCTCTGCAGGCTGTGACCAGCCGGGGCCTCAGGATACTCTACACCGCAGGCCAGAACGATCATTTTACAACCGCAGAGAAGATGCTGTTTGGGAACTCAGGCCCTTGATTAAAACCATTCACCAAGGATACTTTTCTTCTTGGAATTTATGGGTCCCATAAACAGAACTTGAGAAGACAGAGCGTTGTTTTTTGTTGTGCCTCATTAGTTTGGGGTTTGGGCTGGCAGTAGAGATCACAGTACCAGGCATCCATCTAATTGACTCTCCCGCCAGCATAAAGCTCCCTGTGGGACGGAGGAGGCTGTGCCGGGGAGCCTGGAAGTCTCCAGTCGGGGAGGGAGGCTGGGCGGAGTTGGTAGCAGTGCTGAAACATAGGCACCTCTGGGCTGCTGCTGTGCTTCCACCTGGGAAGACAGGTCTAGGGGACAAAATCCAGGGCATCGGAGAGTGGAAGCCACCCTGGCTCCTGCTCCTGGACCTCCTCCTTTGTCGAGGTGTGTGGGTGAAGGGCAGGGATGCTGACAGCCTGACCTTCCATGCCCACCACCACCACTCCTTGGAGGCTGCATCAATAATAGAGAACAAGAGATCCAAATCCGTGGGTTTCCAGCAGTCCCTCAGCCAACCAGTAACCACTCGGAGCTTTGGTATTCTCAACTATCAAATGGGCGTAATGAGACCTTCCCCAGCTAATACACAGGATCAGTTCAATTCCCAAATAGGGAGAATTGAGATCTTTATACCAGACACTGTCTGAGGCTCTTGAAGGTGAGACTTGACACCTCCCTTCAAGTCAGCTGCAGCTGGATGAGGAAGTCAGGCATACAAGCCATAGTAATGATATACAGCAGAGTGTCTACCACATTAATTGTAAGAAGTAATGTACCCAAGGGAAAGAGCCATTTATGGACGGGAGAATCCGTGAAAATGGCAGAGATTAGGTGGTGAGATCTAGATCCCCAGTGCCAAAAGGGGAGGAGTTGGTGGAAGGTGTCCCCAGAGAAGAGGGCAAGCCAAAGATTCCAAAGCGTAACCCACATGTGACCTACTGATCCCACTGGAACAAACTCTGTAAGCATCCATACAGAAGAGGAAATCACCAAGGAAAATATCAATAGGGTGGCATCATATGAAAATTTCAGGCTGGGTGCAGTGGCTCACACCTGTAATCCTAGCACTTTGGGAGGCTGAGGCAGGAGGATCGCTTGAGACCAGGAATTCGAGACCAGCCTGAGCAACATGGTGAAGCCCCATCTCTACAAAAAAAAAAAAAAAAAAAGTAGCCATGCACAGTGCTGCACACCTGTATTCCCAGCTATTTAAAAGGCTGAGGTGGAAGGATCACCTGAGGTTGGAAGGTCAAGGCTAGGATGAGCCAAGGTTGTGCCATGACACTCCAACCTAGGTGACAGAGACCCTGTCTCAGAAAATTTAAAATGCCTATTTATCAAAATACATTACAAACAGAATGAAAATATACATAAAATACTGGGAAAAGTTGTCAAGCATATAATAAATAGTTTCACATCCTTATTAATGACCTCATACAACTCAGAATGAAAACAGGAAGAACCTAATCAATACATTGGCAATTCCCTAAAAAATTTGAAAAGAAAAAAAAAAAGCTAGTAATGTGAGAAAAAATTCAACCTCGAGGCTGGGCACGATGGCTCATGCCTGTAATCCCAGCAATTTGGGAGGCAAAGGTGGGCGGATCACTTGAGGCCAGGAGTTCAAGACCAGCCTGGCCAACATGGTGAAACCTCATCTCTACTAAAAATACAAAAATTAGCCAGCCATGGTGGTAGGCATCTGTAATCCCAGCTACTCAGGAGGCTGAGGCAGGAGAATCACTTCAACCCAGGAGGCAGAGGTTATAGTGAGCTGAGATTGTGTCACGGCACTCCAGCCTAGGCCACAGAGTAAGAATCTGCCTCGAAAAAAACAAATAAATAAATAAATAAAAATAAAATCCAACTTCACCGGCTATCAGAGAAATCCAAAATAAAACAGCAGGGGGATACCTTTAGTTAAAAATAAAAGTTCTGGTACTACTCAGGGTTGGCCATGATGTAGTATGAGGGACGTACATGTATGAAAACAGCTGGTGGAGAGTGTAAATTGGATTAACTTCTAGAAAGCAATTTGGCAATCTGTGTTAAGAGCCTTTAAAATGTTTATACCTTTTGATTCAGTAATTCCACTTCTGGGAATCTATCCTATGAAAATAATCTGCAGTGCAGGCAAAGGTTTATGCTCAAAGATTTTCTTCAAAGTGTTATTATAAACAGACTAGCAGCCCAATCATTGAATAATGTTTAAATAAATGATGGGACATATCACACAATATTGTAGCCATTAAAAAGGATTTTTATGGGAAAATGTTAAAGCCTCTGGAAAAGCTTGTGATACAACCTAAATTATTTTAAGGCCTATATATATGACACAACTATACATACTTATAAAGCATGGACAGAAGAAACTAAACCAAAGAGAAATCTACCAAGATGTTAAAAATGGTGGCCTCAGGGTGGTGGGATTCTGGGCATTTTCTGTGTTTCTTTTGACCCTGCTTTTGAACTTTAGACAATTGGATTCTGTTTTAGAATGAAGGAAAGTAAAAGAAGCTGTAAGACCTCTTTGAGGAATGACAGGTGATCGGTGTGTGAAACACTTACGCACACTGGGACATAGGTGTGGATGAAACAGTCTAGATTTGTCCAAGAGGTTGAGAGAGACCTCACAGATATTTTTTTTCTTTTTCTTTTTCTTTTTTTTTTGAGATGGAGTCTCACTCTGTCTCCTAGGCTGGAATGCAATGGCGTGATCTGCAACCTCCACCTCCCAGGTTCAAGCAGTTCTCTTGCCTCAGCCTCCCAAGTAGCTGGGACTACAGGCGCCCGCCACCACATCTGGCTAATATTTTGTATTTTTAGTAGAGAGATGGGGTTTCACCATGTTAGCCAGGATGGTCTTGATCACCAGATCTCGTAATCTGCCCACGTCGGCCTCCCAAAGTGCTGGGATTACAGGTGTGAGCCACCGCGCCCGGCCGATTTTTAAGTTCGCTTATGTTTTCTGTGGCAGGGCTGGGAGTGAGGGTAATAAGGTCTTAACTATATTTAATGGTCTCCTGTGATAAGGCATAAGAAAAAGTGATTTGGAAACAAAATCACCAAGCAAATGTGAGAACTTTTCTTGTGATCCTAAATACCTGGGCCTTGAAAGAGGGGCAGAAGGAACAGGCACTGGGCTTCCCCATTTTCTCCTACTAAGTAGAAAGAACAGAACTGCCCTGGCCTGGTTGTTACAAGTTTAGTGAGCAAGCAGGTGCTGCTTCTGGGGTGCTCTTGACTCCTGGGACACAGCCCCATCAGCTCCCCAGGCAAGGGGATCTCCTCCCACTGTTTCAGGGAGACCACACCTTCCACGGGACCAGCACCAGTGTGTGCAGAAAGCATTTTACCTTCCAGTTTCCAAGAGGACATGAGTGGCAGGTGAAGAATTGATGCACAGAATTAAAGCTGCAAAATGAATTTGACATTTTACATCCTAAAATGAGCATTGCGTCTCATTCTGCCATTCCCTCTGTACTTTGATCCTGCGTGTTTGTCTGAGAATATGGCCTCCATACAGTCGGGAAGTGGTTCCAGGACCCCCACATCTGCACAGGCTCAGTCAGCCCTGCCAAGCACAAAAATACTGTATTTTCCATTCATGTTGGTTTGAGAAAGATCCATGTGTAAGTGGGTCCAAACCTGAATTGTTCAAGGGTAATTTTTTGTTGTGCATTTTCCTGCACTTAGAACCCATAAGTTATGTGGGGAAATCTTGCTTAGGCTATCTTGAGGCCAAGGGACAAATGGGGTGGTGTTTTTCCTTCTGTGTGAGTAAGAAAAAGGTAGAGGTGAATAGTCCAGGGAACCGCAAAGATCTAGTCACGAAAACAAGTTAGAGCACTGAGCAGTGGATCTAAAGCTACTCTGGGCTCCCGATGATGGGAGCCTCGGCTGTCCGGGATTTCAGCGGGAGTCAGGTCTCGATGGAGTGTTCTTTCTCTCTTGCTGCTGTAAAAACTACCATGAACATAATAAAGCAACATGAATTTGTTCTTTTACAGTTCTGGAGGGCAGAAGTATGAAGTTAGTTTCACTGAACTAAAGTCATGTCGTCAGGCAGGCCGGGTTCCTCCTGGAGGCTCTAAGAGAATCATTTCCTTGACTTTTCCACCTTCCAGAGGCTGCCGGCACCCTTTGGCTTGTGACCCCTTCCTCCCACTACTCCAAATGCTTGCTTCTACCCTCACAGTCCCTACTTCTTACTTTGACTCTCTTGTCTGGTCATCACGTTGCCTACACTCCCCAACCCAGGATATTCCAGGTTAATGTCTCCAGCTAAAGATTCTTAATCACACCAACAAAGCCTCTTTTACCACATAGGTAACATTTTCACAGGCCCCGGGGATTCGGATGTGGCTATTTGGGGGTCTGCTATTCAACCCACTAAAGATAGGTAACCTGACGTTCAGATGATTCATGAACCCTCCTGGGGGCCAGGCACTGGCTAAGGCTGAGGGAATGCCATGCTCAAACAACTTGATGGAGATGATGGGATCGTGCACAAGCGTTCTGGAGGCAGGTTGCATGGAACTAGCAGCTCCCCAAATGGAGGTAGGGAGGAAGGTGTGAGGATTGTCACAGGCAGTGTCTGTGAGCTGGACCTGGACGGACAGGAGGATTTCAATCAGCAGAGTATGGGGTGCATCATCACATGACCATCACATGACCATGTTCATCTCCCTCTGGGATTCTGCAGCACAGAGTCCATGAGGAGAGGCAGAAGGAAAGGCAAAGGCAATTTAGGCCCAGATCACAGGGACCTTGAAGAGCCGGTGAAAGGGCACAGATGTGATTCCCTGGAAGGAAGTGGGACCTGTTTTCCCATGACCACTATTTGCAGAGAATGCCCTGCAGGAGGCAGGGTGGACAACACTGGGTGCCCATCTGCTGTCATCTGACAAACTTTGCCTTATCTGGACTACTCTAGAAAGGAGGGCACAAGGCCACCTCCAGCATCTCCTTCCATGAGATGGAGAGGGCGCCTTTACAGTCAGAGAGGCTGGGTGTGAATCCCACATACCAGCGGTGTGACCTGAGATAAGCCACTGAACCTCTCTGACCTCAGTTCTCCCGCTTAGGAAATAGACATCAAGACCTGTCAGCCGGGTGCAGTGGCTCAAACCTGTAATCCCAGCACTTTGGGAGGCTGAGACAGGCGGATCACGAGGTCAGGAGATCGAGACCATCCTGGCTAACACGGTGAAACCCCGTCTCTACTAAAAAATACAAAAAACTAGCCAGGCAAGGTGGCGGGCGCCTGTAATCCCAGCTACTCGGGAGGCTGAGGCAGGAGGATGGCGTAAACCCAGGAAGCAGAGCTTGCAGTGAGCTGAGATCCGGCCACTGTACTCCAGCCTGGGCAACAGAGTGAGACTCCGTCTCAAAAAAAGAAAAAAAAAAAAAGACCTGTCTACCTTCCTCACAGGGCCGGATGTGCTAAAGTAGGTGGAGGAATTCCAGAAGTAAACAAGTCGGGCTTCATGTTAGTTTCAGTGCTATTGGGAAGAGTCCTTTGAACCAGGAAATCATGGAATTTTAGATATTAAAGATCACCTAACCTGGAGAGTACTGCATCAGAATCAGTTGAGTTCGATTTGCAGCCAGAGTTGGAAAGGCCGCACCCCCATGTGAGGCTCAGAGAGGCTGGGGGACTTAGCCAAGTGGGGTCCTAGTTCATCTTCCCCCCACTGCCCCGAGCACTGAGATGGGTTTAGCACCAGCTATGACTGGAATAGAGCTAGAAAACAAGGCAGAGGGTAAAGCAGGCACACGTGGGGTGTTGACCCAGGTGAGCCCTACCTGCTCATCTCCACAGGGGCCAGAGGCTCCCCATCTGACACCAGCCAAGAGCTGAGTAGCAGGAGGCACCAGCCAGGCTCTTGTGAGGTGGTTCCCAGGCAAAGCCCTCCATTTGGTCAGGGAGGCTAAGCCAGGCCAGCCTTCTCCTTCCTGTGGTCTGAATCTCTGGGGCCTGCAAAGATGTGAGTGGTCACAGGTTAATTCATTATCAAAATGTATTGTTCTTAATCCAGAAACTAATAACTGTGTACGCTCATTATAAACTACCCCCGTCCCTTCCCCCTCTGGATAAAATTAATTATCTAACAATTTCAGACTAGAGCAAACCTTCACAATCTAATAGAAATCCCGCCTTTGATAGAGGAGGGGACAGGGACCACACAGAGAAGGGACATGGTCAGCTTCACACAGCAAGGCAGGAGAAGCCAAGTCCAGATCTGAGGCCCAGGCTTGCATGATGGTATTCTTTGCATTCCAGAACAGAAAGTGCTGCATCTTTCTAGAATCTTCTCAATGTCACTCCAGTGGTCGAACCTGGGGTCAAGAACATGGGGGACATGCACTAGACCAGATCCACCTCTTGGTACCCCAAATTTGACCTTGAGGGTGGAGCTGTCTGTACAGGTGAGACTCCACCTGGAGGCCATCCACTTGGCACACTAAAGTCATAGGTTTGAGGACCCCCGAGGGGGAATGTCGTGGAGGGAACATGGACCACTCTGCTACTCACCATCGTAGAAAGTAAGATACCCCAGCAGGCCATGGATGAGCATAAGGGGTTTTGACCCCTCTCACCTGCTGGTGTTTGCCCTGGGTGTGGCCAGATGGAGATGCAGATGGCTCAGTCAGGCCTTGGGATGTGAATGGCAGGGCGGGATAATGCTGTCCCTACAGCCTGCCCACGGGACCAACCCATCAGGCCAGCTGGTGCCTGGGACCATGCAAACTCACCATGGTTGTGTGTCTGTGTGCTCTCCAGGAACATCTCCAGGCTCCAAGATGGCCCTGCAGAGCTCCTTCACTTGTTGGAATGGGACAGTCCTCCAGCTTGGGCAGGCCTGTGACTTCCACCAGGACTGCGCCCAGGGAGAAGACGAGAGCCAGATATGCCGTGAGTAGATGGGGTTACCCCACCCTGCCCCAGCCCAGACCATGCTCATAACCCCCTATTGTCCCCATTACCCCCGGCATGAGAGCATGGACAGCCTTCCCGATATCCAATGACACTTGTGACTCCTCTCATGACAAAGCCACACAGTCTTCAAGAGGCAGAGCTAAGATTTGTGGTCTAGAAATAACCTGGTCCATAGTCATGTAAGTCAAGAACCAAACAAAATCTTGTAAGTTATGCTGTCAGCATCCTTAAGGCACAGAGAAAACGTGCAGGATAAAGCCCAGCTCTAATGTGACATTGGAAGTCCTCCATGCCCAGACTTCCCTCCCCTTCCAAGCCTCATTCCCCACCTGCCCTCATCCTCTCCCTCCTCCATGCACCCCAGCTCCGGCCATATGGAACCACCTTCCAGATCCTTCATGCCTCCATGGCTTTGCTCACATGGTCTCCCCTTTCCTTTCTCGAGTCACATCTACTTCAAGACTCACCCTGAGTCGATTCTTTCAGAAAGCCTCCCTGACCGTCCCCCACAAGTACCATTGGTTCTTCTCCCTCTGAACCCTTCCCCCACAATCCAGTAGATCCATCCAAACATCATCACTGCCATTACTTTTCATGAATAGCTTTGAGATACAATTCATATACAATTCACCCACTTCAAGTGTACAATTCCCTGTTTTCCATGTAGTCACAGGGTTGTTCAACCATCATCACAATTTTATTTTAGAACATTTTTATCACCCCAAAAAGAAACCCATAGTATCTCTCCCCATTTTGCTCCAACCCCCCTGCCATTGGCCTGAACCAACCACCAATCTTTATTTCTATAGATTTGCCTATTCTGGGCATTTAGCAGCCTACGAGGGGCCTACTTTCTCCATATCTTTGCCAACATGTCATATTATCTGTCTTTTTAGTTTTAGCCATCCTAGTGGGCATGCATCCATTATGTGTTATGGAGGTGATTTCCGTGTCTCTCTTCCTCTCTGTGGCTGGTTTGAGTCTGGTCGTCTTTGCTGTAGCAATACCTCTCATGATTCCTGGCACAGCGTTGGTGCTCACTGACTCTTTGTTGATGAGAGGAAAGAATGAGTTGGGAAACTTGGACTCCATAGGGGAAAACAAACTGCCGAGGCCCCACTGGCAGTCGGGGCGGAGCAGACTCCCAACTGGTGCTCCTGCATTGAACAGGGTGCTCCCCGCAGCTGCCTCTCCAGAAGTAATCACTCCAGAGCCCTTGATGTTTTTGCCAGGAAACAACCAACACTTGCAGAATACCTACAGGGAGCTGGAAAACGTGCCAGATCCCGAAGCAGAGATGAATAACTTGGCATCTTCCCTCAAAGCACTGAAAGCTCCACACGGGGACGGAGAGTGAAATCGAGACAGGACTGGGGAAGGATGAGGCAGAATGGTGCCTGGGGTGGGGCCCAGAACCGGAGCAAATGCCTCACCTCGCAGATATGCAGACCCCACTGGCCTGCAAGAAAGTTTCCAAAATACCTTATAAAATAGGGCCGTGTGTCCCTAGTCATCTGGACCCTTTGTGGGGGTGGAGAAGGTTTCATTTATTCTAATTTAAATTAAGCAATCAAGACATCCATTTTCCCATTTTTAAAACTTCATTTTTATACAAAACTTTCAAGTGAAGTTTTCCAATTATAATGGAATAGTTGTATGTTTTTAGATAAAACTCAGCAAAGAGTTACAGGCAAGGGCTTTGCTTGCCCTGTTCTGTTCCGCTCCTGGCCTTTCTCATAGAGTTCTCACTACACATATGGCCCAAAGTGAAGCCAGCCCTGCCCACAATGCCCTGTTCAGGCACCTGTGTGTGTCTATTTATTTGTGTCTGCAATGTTTCCAGCAGTGCCTCTGAACTGTGTGATTGCATGATTACCTTTTTCAAGTTTTTTGATAGCCACCTCCCAGCTGGGACACAGGTCAGGCAGGCCATGCCCTGATTGACAATTGGGAAAATGAAGGCACGGATAAGGCAATGGACTTGTTCAGGGTCACACAGCATGTCAGGGACAGATTAGAGCCCTGAGTCTTCAGGATCCAGCCCATTACTAAGGGCTCAGGGCGTTTCCCACCACTCCAAAGCTTACCATTATTGGTCTCCTGGCCAGCTCCAAGCTTCAGGGCAGTCTGCTTCAGGCACTGAGGGCAAGAACCTGGGGCCCAGAGGCTTTTTCAGCCACATTTGAAAAGCGGCTCTGACAAGCTGTCAGAGTAACCCCTCCACCCTGGAGAACACCCCCACTGTGTTCTTGGCTACAGAAAGCAGCTGCTGGGAGGGAAGTTCAACTCAGGAGAGTTATTCCCACTCAGATCTTGGCAGAAATTTTAGAAAATATCCTTTTTCTTATTTTTGTGCCTTATCGTCTCTGGCATTTTTGCTGTGTTCCTCATCACACTAATGTTGACTCTGAAAACCATTCCCATGAAGATAACAACAGCAACACCACCAGCTTACCTGTTGAGGCTTTACTCTATGAGTCAGGAGCTGTTCTCAGTACTTTTCAGGTATGAACTTGCTTCATCCTCACAGCCTCCTGTGTGATGCTATTGTACCCACCTTTGTTAGAGACAAGGAAGCTGAAGCTCGCAGAGGTGGTTGTCCATGATCAAACTGATAGCCAGCTGAGCAGTGATTCAGGCTCAGTCTGACTTCAGAGCCACATTCTGAACCATGCAGGGTAAACTCTGTTTCACGAGCTTCCAGCACTTAGCTATGCTAAGCACTGAACCTAGCCACAGACACACCCAGGATGAAGGGGCCAGGAAGAGACAGGGAGGTCCAGGGCTCTGCTACCGCCTTTCTCTGGGGGTAGAAGGGTTCAGACCATGGGCCTCCCCCTCTGGGTCTCGGGTTCCTCATCTGTAACGTGATGCCCACTGACACTCTGTTGTCTGAGAAACAAGTAGGAAGTGTTTGGAGCAGCTCCTGGCACAAAGTAAGTGCTCGGTAAATGTTAGCCAGTATTATTCATGTTATTGTTGTCTTCATGGGGATGGTTTCCAGAATCAACACCAATATCATAGGAAAATATTCTTGACTACACCAGCTCTTACCCAGGTGGTCTGGAACCTGTTAAAATGTTTCCTCTGAGCAGGTGTTCACACTGCAGCTCTGTTAGGGATGGCCAGGTCCTCTAAAGAACCTTCCTGAGGGTCTTTCATCTTGGGCCAGGGTAGTTGACCAAACCCTGCCATGGTTGGAATTTGGAGGGGGAAAGTAGGTTACATTTAATCAACACCCCCTACCAAAGGGCCAGCCTCAACTCACCACACCTTCCCAGAGGGAGTCTCCTGCACAGGCTGGGGCTGCAAACAGATGACCAGACTCAATCTGGGCAATGGAACTGGATCTCTCTGGAGCCCTTAAAAATTCTAAGAGTTGTCCAAGATGAGTGGAGGGCCTGAGATGGAGGGGACATTCCCTTGCCCTTTTCTAGCCAATCATGATACTCATCTGTCCATTGTACTCTCTCTTCCAAACTCACAACCCAACACACTACTCTTGGTCCTCTCTCCAACACAGCCAATCCTGCATTTCTAATTAAACATGGCCAAATCCAAGTGAGAGATCCCAGATGCTGTAATGCACTGAAGGGGGTCTTCGTGACTCTCTGTGTGTTCTGGCCAATGGCCTTGATGGCATGTGGCGCCCCAGAAAGGGGCCAGGTGTCCCCACTTCATTCCCTGGATGGGTCAGTGATTCACTGAGTATTGCAGACAGATCACTTTTTCCCCATGGACTCGATAATCTCATGTGCTGGGGATACTCTTCCTGCCAGGCAAAAACAGTGTTTTCAAAGTGTATTTCTTTATTGTAAGACAAAACATACTGGTTGTAAAATGCAGAAAATCTAGAAATGTATACAAGAGAAAATAACTATCGTCCATAATCCTCCCTCTCAAACATTCAGAGATAACTATAATATTTTGATGTATTTCTTCTAGCATTTTTTCCCATGACTGTATATTTTCAAGAAAATGTATAGCACATATTTATCAAAAATGTTAACAGAGTTGTCACGCAGGAAGGAAAAGAAGTAGTGTCATTTGGCCTGGAGTTTATACTTGGCAGCTCCCACAGCTGCTGCTGAGGTCACAGCTCCATGACTCTACCAATTTGTCTCTCTTAGAGTGGAATCAGGTGTCATAATTGCCAAATGTTGCGGGATTGATTGACCTACCCACAGCGCTATTTGGCCATGC
Source organism: Papio anubis (assembly GCF_008728515.1). Classification (NCBI taxonomy): domain Eukaryota; kingdom Metazoa; phylum Chordata; class Mammalia; order Primates; family Cercopithecidae; genus Papio; species Papio anubis. The sequence continues at coordinate 29,134,956 of NC_044989.1, read as the reverse complement.
AGCCAATGAAATAACTGGCTACAGCCCAAGAAAGGGGTTGGTTAGAACAGTGCTTCTCCAAATTTGAGGTGCACAGGAGTCACTAAGGGAGCCTCTTAAAAATGCAGATTCTGATTCAGTGGGTTGGGGCAAGGCCTGAGATTCCACGCATTTTACAGATTCATAGGTGATGAGGCTGCAGCTGGTCCCTGGACCACATTTTGAGTGGCAGAGAGAGTTAGAGGATTGAGCCCACTCCCATTTTGTTCAGCAGATAAGTTTTGAAGTCCTCCAGTGTGCTGACTGAGTAGGAGCTTGGGGCGGATGGGAAGAGAAAAGGATGATTAGAGGATGAGTTGATACCATTAGAGCCAACCCTGTGGGCCAACCTTTTGCTCAGCAATTGCCCTTAGTAGTGATTTCCCAGTTGCAGCCTAATCCACAGGGGTCTTTGTTCTGACTCTTAACCTTAACCCCACCAGCTTCCTCAGGAGTGGCTTCTGTCTGAGTACACTGCCCTGATGAGTTTACAATCATGGAAATCCTGGGCTCTCCTTCCTCCCTTAGGGGTTTTAATGGCCACATCAATTGTCCACTGGCCTGTCTTGCTCTTTTGCCTGGCTCCTCTCCCTTTATTGAATCAGCCAGAAAGAAAAGGGGTTTCCACGACCAGCTCACCCTGGATTCTATGCGAAGCTGAAACAAGAATGGGATTCCAGAGACAGAGAATGCTGATAACTTTCTTCAATCCTGTCCAGCCCAAAGGCATAGGCAGAGCTATCACATATGCAGCCTCCAACAGGCATTTCCAGAGAGCCAGCCAGGGACCTGCTGTCAGTTTCAGCCATACTTTGATGAGCTAGCTCCAAGTTAGGTATGAATGGCAATTAATAACACTACCACCACTTTACATTTGCACCTCTCTAGCTGTTTACAAAGTGTTTCCACAGTGTCTCCCCTACTTTATCCTCAAACCAGCTCAGTAAAATAGACACTAATATTGCCCCATTTTACAGATAAGGAACCTGAGGCTCTAAGGAAGAAGTGACTTACGTAAGGTCACAAAGCAGAAAGTGGTGAGGCTAGAACTAGAGCCCATATGTCCAGATTCCAGTGCTGTTGTGGTACCAATACCCATGATCCAGGCTCAGTTCTCTCCCTCTGCCTCCTAAAAGGGTAAGGAGGGAGTGATGTACTGTGCGTCTCCCACCTCAGGCCGGCTTCCTCCTTCCTCCAGGAATCCTTCGCCCACTGGAATCTTCCATTGTGGGCCTTGGGGTATTTTGTTTGTTTGTTTGTTTTTGCTTATTTTTTTGTTTGTTTTAGATGGAGTTTTGCTCTTGTCCCCCAGGCTGGAGTGCAGTGGTGCAATCTCGGCTCACTGCAACCTCCACCTCCTGGGTTCAAGTGATTCTCCTGCCTCAGCCTCCTAAGTAGCTGGGATTACAGGCGCCCACGACCATGCCCGGCTAATTTCTGTATTTTTAGTCAAGACAGGGTTTCCCCATGTTGGCCAGGCTGTTCTCAAACTCCTGACCTCAGGTTATCCACCCGCCTCAGCCTCCCAAAGTGCTGGGATTACAGGTGTGAGCCACAGGGCCCTGTCGGGCCTTGGTTTTTAAAACTCACTTGTGAAGGACACTCCATGAGAAGGTCACTTCCACCAGTTGGTTTCTGCAAAAGAAGTAGATGTGGGATCCCTTGCGGGGGGAATAAAAAATAAAACAGAAAGTTCTTCTTAGCTTTGGGATTTTTAATCAGAGAAACATGTGGGGCTTGGGGGGAAATGATTCCTTCAGGGGGGTATAAACGGGAAGAGATGCTCAAAGTCAGTGACAGCCTGCTTTAATTTATAATTCTGCCTCTGTGTGAAATGCACAGAGAATCGGGGGGAAATGAGTAATAATTCACTAAGGTGCTGTCACAGCCAGGAAGCGTTAGGGCCTTCTTTGTCAGCCTGCTGCTGCCAAGAAGGCTGAGACAGAGGAAGGACATGCAGTGCTGTGGGTCTCAGCTAGAGAGCTTCTTTCCTCCCACGTGGAGACACAGGCTTCTCCACAGCTAGGCTGGGAGGTGTTGGGGGCCATCAGAATTGCCTGGAATAGCCCACTAGCTCCTCAGGGCTGAGCGCCTTTCCTGGAGCCATGCTCAGAGTGAGCTGGAGAAAGTGAGCTCTCTCTCTCACCTTCTTATCCTTTCCTCTTCCTTCTGTGGGCAGTTGGGAAATACACAGTCTAGAAAGCTGACTGTGGCCTCTTCAGTGGGACCTGAGATCAGTCTGATGTAGAGAAAAAGATGACGTGCCCTTTGTGCTGAGCCCACAGATGATATAAAGAGGCCCCAATGACAGGGATTGTTTGATCAGGCAGGATAGGCTAGATTATGCTGCAGTAATAAACCCCATATTTCAGTGGCTTGGGATAACATTTATAGTACCCATCCAATAAGAGTGGGAGTGGGAGGGGCCTCTGCTCCACAGGATCACTCAGGGACCCAGGCTGGCAGAGGCTCTTCCATCAATATAGTGTCACCCTTAGGAACAAGAACTCTCATTGGTTGTTTCAGCAAAGGAACAGACAGACCAGAGATTTACACAAGGGCTTTTCGCAGCCTTAATTCAGAGAAGACACATCACTTCCACTCACGTTTCATTGGCCAGAGCACATGAGATGTCTTCACTTAACTGCAAGGGAAGGTTGGGAGATAAAGGAAAGCAAATGGAAAGTTTTGAGCAATATGTGTCTCTGCAGACAGGTAATTTGATGGACCCACACAAACCCCCAGCCAACACTACCACAACCACCACCACACTCTGGACATTGTGTCAACCGTTAGAAATGTAGTGAGCTACACAGTGGCTCCTCCTGGGGTCACACTCATGGTGGATCAGTATAAAGAGTGCAGAATGTAGAAGCAGAAGACCTGGGTTCAAGTCCTAACTGGGTTACCTGCTAGCTGTGTGACCTTGGTCAAGTTGCTTCACATTTCTGAGCCTCTGCTTTGTCAGATATGCAACTGGACTACGGATACCCATGCTGAGGAGTTATTTTTCCTATTTTGCTTTCTGAAGATAAGAAAACTGTAAACCAGCACAGGCATCAGTTAGGGCTTGGGGGTTTCTCAGTGTCATTAGTCATCCAGCGTTCTGGCTGGGGAGCTATATTACTAATGAAGATAATTTGGTCATGCCTGGCTAATTCGACTTGGTGTTGGCATATTTTGCCTTTAGTGGTCCTGGAAATGACTGTGCCTCTCTGCTCTCTCCATAGGGAAACTCCCTGTGGGTTTTTACTGCAACTTCGAAGATGGCTTCTGTGGCTGGACCCAAGGCACACTCTCACCTCACACTCCTCAGTGGCAGGTCAGGACTCTAAAGGATGCCCGGTTCCAGGACCACCAAGGTACTACCTCTCTCCTGCCTTCTCCCTGGCACCCATCTTCATGCCCACATAGACAGATGGGAGACTCAGGACTGGGCTTCACCCCACCTGTAGGGCAAGCTCGGGTGTCTGACCAAAGCTTGCGTAGAGCGCTCACACACAATTCCCTCTTCATACCTTGGGCTTTCGAATGATTAAATCTGGCCAAGATAGATGTCACCTTTGGTTACTTAAAATGAGAACCATGAGGAGGAACTAACAAAAAAATAATAGCAACAATGATAATAATCCTTTCCATCAACAAGTGTATGTTGAGGGCCTCCTATGTGTCAGCCACATAATTCATTGAGAGGTAGGGAAAGCCATAGCCCTCTTTATGACTGGGGAGACTGAGGCACAGCGAGGCCTTGTGTCATTTGCCCCGGGGTTGTGCCCAGGGAACCTCACCCTACACCTGGTCCATGGTCCATTCCCTGCAGCACAGCCTCTACAACCATCCCCCCACCTCACCCCTGATTTAAGCTAGTAATGCCTGTCCTCCCATCTCTGGGGCCCATCCTCCCCACAAACCCTGCATGTCTGGCAGAGAGCAAAGGGCCTCCACACAGCCAAGAGATAGCCAGCTCCTCCTGGGTAAGCTGACTCTAGACTCAGAGACACCAGGCTGGGCAAGGTGTGGGATCACAGAGGGTCTACAAGGCCAGCATAGCTCCCAACGTTAGGCTGCTGGAGAGGCCAGGCTAGCCAGCTTTGGGGGCTGTCCCTAGTGATGGGGCCCGGGCAGGCCCTGGTGCCCAACTCTGCAGCATAGGGGCTGATGGGGTGGGAATGTCTCTCTCCTTCTTCTGTCCTCTTCATTTGCCTTCTTTCTGTGGAACTAGAGACCCTCCAATGCTTATTTGTTGAACAAAGTAAGAGTTGGCTCAGTCCTCACCATGCAGCAGCATTATTCTTAGCGTTCTGTCTGTAAAAGACGCACAGGAGAGAAATGGAGCTCCAAGCTGGATGTGCCCTTAATGTCTCTGTTCCCAGTTTGATAATTTCCATTACAGCACCCATAGCAAACAAACATCCAGCCCTGTGGAATACCTCCAATGACAGGGCTCCCACTGCCTCCAAGAGCAGCCCATGCTATTGTTCTCAATCACAGATTAGCTTTCCTTACCTAGAGGCAAGCTCCACCTCTCCGTGACTTCTACTCATTTATTATGACTTTTGCCCCCTGGAGCCCCACAGAACTGAACTACCCCTTCTCCCACCAAGGCAGCCCTTCAGAAATCTGAAGGCAACAGTTGTGACCCACCTGCCTGCCTGAGGGCTTTTCTGTTCCCAGTCACACAATGCCAGCTCCTTGAATCTCCCTCATCCTTGCTGAGATCTCTCGGTTACTCTGCCCTTGACCCACCTGAATATGTTACTAAACAGCCTTTACTGAGAAAGGCAGAAAGGTAGAAAGGAAAGACTAAAGTAATGCTTGAGGTTCTGAGGCCCCCTAAAGTGTTGTGAGCTCACAAAGGCATTCATGCCACAGCACTGACCACCTACAAAATGCTCTGCAGACCCCGGAAGTTTGCAGATGCTTCTTCCCATCACCACGTGGGGTTGGGAGCCCCTGTTCTCCCAGATTTTCAGGCAGAGCCATGCTTAGAAAATATAAGAAGTGAGTCTTCATGGGCAGGGGCACAGGACGACCTGGGTTCTAGACAGGGGAGAAGAGAGTGAAGGTCATAGAAACCACTGGAAGGGCACACATGACTGAAAATGGGGAGGGTGGAGCTGGGGAGGCTAGTGTGCCTCAGGCTATTCCTGGGCCATGGGCTGAAGCTGGTGACCTTGGAAGATCAGGGATGTGGTAGCCCAGATGATGGTGCTGGGACCTCATGGGCAGTTTAGAATGAAATTGTTGACAGGTGGGCTTTCTTCTCCATTGTAGGCCAAAAACCTGTTTCCTCAAAGATATCCCTAGGCTAGATAAGAACTGTGCACAGTCCAATAACCCTGCACCCCTGATCCCCCAGTTCCTGTTAATGGTGTGCTTGTGATTCTTTTCCTCTCTCCTAGACCATGCTCTATTGCTCAGTACCACTGATGCCCCCACTTCGGAAAGTGCTACAGTGACCAGTGCTACGTTTCCCGCACCAATCAAGAGCTCTCCATGTGAGGCAAGTCTCAGTGTTTCTCTAGTTCTCTAATTTCTCCCACCTCTTGTCACTTCCGGAACCCAGATTAAGAAAGTAGCCTAGCTGGCTGGGCTGGTCGTTCTCCTAGGGAGAGAAGAATAGGGCCATCTCTGCCATCTTTGAGGCAGAGATGTCCATCAACATGGTAAAGCCCTGTCTACAGAGAATCATGCCTTAAACAGCCATCCCCAGCTGCACTGAACTATTTGCAGTAGAACCATGATTTAATCAATCCCAGAAGAGATTTTCTGCGGCATAACAAGAGAGAGTGACAAGGATTACAAGACTTTCCACAGAATCCTTTTTAAAAATATTGAGCTCTTATAATACATTGTAAATACTATACATCCTCAAAATTTGGTTTACATAAATTTCACTAAGACATCAATGGCATTCAGTGAGGTACCTCCAAAGCCACTCTCTGAAATGGTTCCTGACGCTGTTTTCTCATTGGTTTGTGGGTGGAGGGACTGGTGCCGTGTTCCTCAGCATATTCTTTAGGGGCCAAGAAATGTACTTAAGACCCCAACGTGGCACAGTGATTAAGCTCATGGACTCTAGAATCAACTTTCTGAGTCCAGGTCAGGTTCCACCACTGATTGATTGTACAGTTTGTTTGGGCAGTTAATTAACCTCTTGGGGCTTCAGTTTCCTCACTGGGAAAGTGAACACACATAATGCCTACCCCGAAGAGGGAAGATTAAATAGATAATGTCCAAAGGGCTTGGAAGAGCATCAGGCACAAAGTAAGCACTGCAGTCTTTAGCCCACAGGGTGCCTGGCACCCTGTGTAAACATTCAGAAGGACACTGGGGGAAGAGGAAGAGAACTTGAGCCAGAAATCAGACTCTAAGCTCCGAGAGAGCAGGCCATGTCTTGTGCTTCTTTGTACTCCCTCACTGCACCTGCATCAACATCTTGCACGTAGTAGAAAACCTGCATGTAGTTTAGATTTGGCCAGTCATCTCGTTCTGGACACTCACAGGAGAAATTCCTGTCTGGCTCAGTTTCAGGAATAGCTATGCACCCTCTGAGCAATTTGTTTCCTGTCAAGTTGTGGACATTGTGAAACTGACCAGATTAACTTCTCCTTCTGTGGCTCATAGAAATCCCAGGGAGGTGGTTCTGTGACCAGCAGAGGGACAGACAACAGGATTGCCCCTGCTGAGGGATGCAGGCAGATTCGAGCCCCTTGAGTTTCTCATAAAATAAAAACTCACAGACAGAAAACAAACAAGAATGGAAAAGATGTAGAAATGATTTTTTAATACGAGGAGTGGTTAAATTAAAACCAAGGCTCCACTTGGCAAGCAAATGGGACTTTGTGATATGCAATTTGTAGCAGCTTACTCCTGGTTTGATTTTATAACTCGACGTTCACCACTTCCTTCTCACCCTCTTCTAGGCTATGCTATCCTTCTAGATTTTATGTATGTCTGTGAACCACCTTAAATCCTTTTTGGAAGAATTCTGAGCACAAATAGATTCATTATATTAAATTGTATTTGAGAAACCATGCTATCTCATGCAGATGGTGGAATTACACAGTCATTGCTGATATTTCTCAGGTGTCTGAGAGCAGGTACCTAGAAAGGAAGGCTTTTTAAGAGAACATATATATGAGGACAGATGGTTGGCCCACCGGAGAGGACAGGAGGATCCTTAAGAGCGTTTGGTCTTTAAATTTACTCTTTGCTGGGTTTAATATGAGCCAAATTTCGGACACAGAAATGTCAAGGTACAAATGATATTATTCTAATACTTCAGCATTTCTCTAATAACCTTTGAGTTGATCAATAGCTTAAACAGGTGTTTTGTTTTACTGGCCTGTTTTATTTTTCCTGCAGTCTAATTTGCTCTGGGCTGTTTCTGCTATTTCCTGCCCTTTTCCAGAACTTGGCTCAGCAGGCATAATGAAGGGAAGGGAAATAAGTCCATTCCACACTCACATTATTTATATTTATATACATTCATATGATTTCACATTCAGGTTTTCAGACCATTTGTCTAATGCTGATGGGTCTTTGAATTCCCAATGTTGGGAGAAATGTTTTTATCAGGAAAATAAATAACCAAAATAGAAATATGCATTTCTAGATTTGTAAGCCCTACCATTTATTTTATGTGACTCCTAAACGCAGAATGCAGGAAGTTGATTTCCTCCTCCCAGGCAGGCTAAACCCCAGTGGCAGAAAAAAATGGATATTGCATTTCTCTGGGAGACTATGTGAGGTTCACCCAGGGCTTTCAAACCCCACCAGCCCTACAGGGGCCTCTGTTGCCTACGGGGCCCAAGTGCAGAAAGGTGGACACTAGACAGAGTTTTGGGGACAGGTCTCTGATGAGCATCAGGCCTACAGGGACTGGCGATGGGTCCAGCTGAGTTCTGGGGTTGATGCCTACCACGAAGGACTTTCTCCAAACCCAGCTCAGTTCTGGTCTCCGGGAAGTTAAAGTAATTGTAGACTATCTCAAGAAACACCACCCTCGTCAGTGGATTCCCAGAGAAGAACTGGTGTCATCTTCAAGAATTTCCTGCAACATGAGAAGTGAGTTAACCAGTAGTTCTATGTTTTACCAGTCACATTCACCTGGAAAATGTAACAGATGCCCCACCCTGGACCTACTGAATGACAGCGCTAAGTGTGGGGCCCAGGGCTCTGCATTTTTAAACCCCATCCTCAGTGATTTGGAGGCACGCTGAGACTTCAGAGCTATTGGCCATAGGTGTGCTTGCCAGTTGTGACTGAAATTCATTCTGAGCCCATGCAGAGAGTTTTCCTCACCTGCCTGTGGCCCCAGAAAGTGTGATGTCACTTGTCTTTTAGAAAGATGAGTCGGAAAAGGGATGAGAAATGATGGAGGCAGGGGTGAAGAGAAGCGGGTGGGAGAGCATATGAAACCAGGTCAAGGGTCCCCCACGATAGAGGCATAGCCACAGTGTGCCTTTGTGCCAATCCAACTTCCAGAGCATTCCAGAAGCCTACCCCACTCCCACCTCCTCCCTCCAGGTTCCTGCAGCCTGCTCTTGCTGACTACCGCGGCCGCCTCCTATCTCTCTGCACAGTTACACATGGGGCATGAATATTTAAAGACCTCTGCCTCGCCCAGCCACAAACAAGAGAGAACGTTGTGGTTTTGGTTTTCTTTTTGTGTTCCTCCTCTCTGCCACAAGCTCTTCTCTGCAGGAAACTGGGGAGCCACTTACAATATATTCTGATTTTATTTTTATTTTTATTTTTCTGAGCTCCAGTTCAAATAATTAAAGTTGCCACCGGGGAGGGAGGGCTTGCAGTGGCTTTCATGTGCACACTTGCTGTCAGACCTGCTCGAATCCGCCTCGGCTTTGAGACACCCGCGGATGTGTCTGGCATTGCAGCCGCTGGTAATAAAGAGCACGGCAGAGTGGCGGCTGACACCACCCCAGCCCCCTGCCTTTCACACACCCGAGCAGCCTGAATGTCTCAACAAGCCCCGTGTGGTTTGAAATTCTATTTTATTTGAATAGCCTGCCTGTGACTGGAATAATTTAAACCATGTTCTCAGGCCAGAACAAGGCCTACAGGGAGAAAAAGTGGACTTTCCTCATTTTCTTTCCCCTCCAAGGCATGAAAGCAGTTTTTCTTATGTGAGCTGCCGAAGTGCAATTTGATCCAAAAGTGAGATGGGATCCCCCAGTTTGTGGTGATCAGTTCCTCAAAGATGGTTTTCCTGCCTGGCCAGAGCTGCAGTTGCCTCTCCCCTCTTCTCGCACTTACATATATACACGCAAACACACACACATACACACATGTGTGCACACACCCATGGGGATCTTGGGACACAGCTGAACCTTTCCACCCCTGACGTCACCTCTAGCAATAAAAAGAATCAGGTTGGATTAGCTGTGGAGAGCTGCTGTGATCTAGGCAGAAAGTGACCAGCAGGCCCCTTACACATCTACATGGGCCTGGAGAAAAGGGGACCCATCCTTTGTGTCATTAAAACCAGCAAATGTAGCCCAGAGAGATGTGAGGGAGAAGACGCCATGGCCCCTGGAGTTGCCCTTGGCCATCCGTCCCCGAAGCCCTTCTCAAAGGGAGGGAATTTTTCTATAAATTGCTATCTGGTTGATTTTATAAGACATTTCAGGGTGCTCGTGATCATCCCTGGAAACAGGCTCATCCTTCCCTCCAGCCTCTCAGCGTGACACAGAAGCAGGGAAGCTGAGAGGCAGGTGTTGATTGGGCTTATTGAAGCTTGCCCCTGACCTCAGCGGCAGGCAAATAGGACTCTCAAGATGGGAAAAAGAGAGGATCTTTTCTGACTGCTGTGTATTCAAAGTTTATTAAACTCAGTGGCAAATTCTTCTGTGGAAAGTCAAGAAAAGCAGGATAAGAGTAAGAAAACTTAGCATCAGATGGCATGAGATCGAGGAAAAACAAAAGCAGAAGGGGGCCTTCCTTTATCAGCCCCCACCAAACTCTCGACAGGGCAGGAGCCAAGGAGGATGAGCAGAACTGTTGAATTCAGCTCATTTTCCAGAGCAGATCCTACGCATCAGGGGCTGCCCGTCCAGATCATGAAATTTACCCCAAGACCCACAGCTAATAAACACAAGACCACACCCAGATCTTATGATTCTGAGCTTCATGCTCTTCCTGTCACACTGCCCTGCTGCGGACAGATGGAACCTTCTCAGCTTGGGGAGAGTTGAGGAGAGCCTCAAAAGCATCAGAACTGGCATTTCTCGCACCTAACTCAGAGCCTCACTACCACGTCTCTGCAGGCAGGTAGGGAATCCCACCCCATTGTGTAACCAAAGAGCTCTCCACTTCGTCTCTCCACAGGCTGGGAGTAGTCACTGGGTCTAACTCCTGAGCCACCAAGGGGACACTGCCACTCACCTACAGGACTCAAATGGAGTTTGTTCATTGGGTGGGCCCCGTTCTCAGCCCCATGTGATCCAACTTACTTTAGCAAATCAGGAAGCAGAAGCCATTCCGGGAGGCCTCATGGGCTGGATGGCAAATAAAGTTGTTATTTTCTGGAGCCAGTTTACCTTCTGCATAGAACGGATGACCATCTAGGGAGAAGAATGTTTCACCCTTCCCCTCTCCGGGCTGACTGGTGAAAGAACAAGCAAGTCCCCATCAGAGCCCACCTGGGACCAGCCTCTCTCTGCCTGTGCTTGGCCAAGCAATGCTGTACTTTGCAGTGTTTGCAAAACCCTTTTATAAATAGTAGGGGACCAGTACCAAGCTAGAGGGGATTCCGGGGTAATGTTATCTCTACCTCCCTCACTAAGCCCAAGTCCCTTTGGTCAGGTATTTGGGGACCAAGATACTCATCAGGCAGAGTTCCTGTGGATGTCCAGCCCCCATCTCATCTGATGCTGTGACATCTCTGCAGTGACAGAATGTGCCTGAACTGGGAGAAAGCAAGTCCAGCTCTAGGTGTCAGTGCTTGCCTAAATTAAGAGCAGATCCAGCTAGTCTTGCCGGGGATTGTTTTCACACATGCTGTTCTCTGCACACTCCTCTTCCTGCCCTGGGGACCACGGTCAGGACCCCAAGCTAGCATATGATCCCTCTAAATTATCCACTGTCTGCCCAGGAGGACGTAATGCTGGGCCCAGCAGAAAGCAGAGGGCTGCTCGGGCTCCCACAGAGTAATGCTGACACCTACAGCAAGTCGGAGCAGGGTGGTGGCTCCAGGTAGAGCTGCCTCCCTCCTGCCCCACAGCCCAACAGCCACGCCATCTCCTGTGACCAGAAGAATCCAGCTGGCCATGTGGGGCTGAGTGCAAAAGGGGCATAGCAAGGCAGTGCGGTGCAGTGGGAAGGACGGGGCTTGAAGTCCCTTAGCCCTTGGTGGAAGCCCTCCACTTTCTAGCGTGGAAATCTTGAGTACAGCGACCCACTCTTCTCAGCTTCAGTATCCTCTGCAGGGCTGTCAGGAGAAACGAGAGAGAGGAGATATGAAAAATGCCCCGCCTGAATCTGGACACAATTAGGTGCTGAAAAATGGAACATGTGGTTTCTGCTACTCTGTTGCAGCCATTACTATTATTATCTTCCTCTCTGACTTCAGTGATGATTCTGAGACCAAGGCTGGAGGCTGCCTTCTCCAAGGAGCCTGAATCTGGAGGGTTTGGCCTCTGCCCTGCCCTGGGTAGCCTGGCAATAGTGGGGAGAGGGGTGTTGCCCAGTTCAGTGGCTGGGGTCAGGGGAAGTTTATACTTTAACAGCAGCAAAGGGGCCCCTGCTGCCTCTGTCCACCATCTCCACCAGCTCCTCTCCCCAGCCAGCAGGGGCATGGGAGCTCCCTCCTCCAATCTGCCAAAAGTCCCTTTGTTCCACTGCCCCCTCGGCAGACACCTACACAGAACAAAAACCCCATACCTTGATATAGTCCCAACGTGTTTACAGAGGGGCCTTCCCCCACATCGCCCCCATCCCCGAGGGATGATATTGTCACCCTTTTACAGATGGGGAGAGAAGGCTCAGGAAAGGAGCCTAGACCACACGCAGCTGGCCAGCAGGGCCCACAGTGTCCTCCAGATGCAAGAGTATCTCTGCTTTCCCCAGGGGAGCTCCTGGGAGTGGGACATCTGCCGTCAACAAGGTCACCCAAGGCAGGGAGGAAGTCTGGTGATATGGCCCAGAGCAGAACATCACAAGTCTGACTTTTCTTTTACAAACCCCTTTTTTAACTTAAAAATAAATGTCAATTCTGTATTTTAATTCCTTACCATGCCTATTTATTTGGACACAAAAACATGCCTCATGTTTTACTATTGAGTGGCTAATGCACCTATTTGCCTTGTGGCTTTGGGTACCCCCAGGAAGAGCCAAGCGGCATATGTGCTCCCACTCTAAGAAGCCCAGAGGAAGAGTTCTCAACCTCGCTGCCTTTTTCGGAAGCCCCAAGGCCTCCCCACTTTAATGATCTCACTCCATTTCCTAGGTCGCAATTAAGCTCATAGATGGTGCATTTTGAAAAGCACCTGCTCTGCCTTGGTTGGCCCTGAAGTCAGCTTCAACTATGGTCGCCCCTCATCTACCCCATAAGTCACCCTGACCCTGGTGCTGAAACCTTAGGAGGGCTGAGCGCTAGCAGCTGCTAACACTACTGGTGATGGAGACAGTAACCTCAGAAAGCCTTTAGCTGGGATCTAGGCATACGCAACTTTGTATTAGAGGGCAAAGCCCTCTAATACAAAGGAGAAAGCTGCAGTGGTTCTCAAGGCATTTTCCAAAGGGCTTTTTCCAAAGGCTCTCTATGAGTAAGAGATCTGGGCTCCACTTCCAGTCTCTAACGACAACCATACAGACACCTGTAATAACATCACTGTAATGAGAATCCCCTGAGTGTCAAAGCTTACAGAGCCTCTCCACCTCCCACGGCTACTCTGTGAGTGGATAAAATCTTCCCTGTTCTTCTGATAAGCCCCTGAGCCATGGCAACAAGGCACTTGACTGGCTGGATGCACACACAGACCCCGAGCGGGAGGGATGAGCGAGGCAGGGGCACTGAGGGTCCACAGTCAGGTAGTGAACCAGCAAGTATTGATTTCAAACCTGCTGCGTGGCCAGCCATGCGGGGAGACAGCCCACAGGATTGTGGGATCTCTTTGGGGTGTTTATTCTACAGAAAAGTTAAGAACACTTACATTCAGTGTGAAAACTTCTGGTCTTCAGGTCATTTACAAATCACTTGGCTGTATTACGCTAAAAAGCAAGCCATTATTCTTAATGAGGGCCCTCAAACACCCTAGCTCTTTGCACCCTAGTTGAAATAAGCCTTCACTTAGTCCAGAGCTAGAAAAATGGACCCTTAGTATCGCTAAAGCCAACTAAGGATGTGGTTTTCAAATATTGATTCCCTAGTATAAGCCTGGCTCTGTGCTAAGCATTTCACCTACATTATCTTATTATAAAAAAAAATTGTTACCCCCATTTATTGATACAGAAACTGGAGCTTAAAGAGTTTAAGTGACTTGCCCAAGGTCACCCTGCTAGAGGCAGAGTCATGATTGAAACCAGGTCTGCCCACCTCCCCAACCAAATCTGTAAATACCGGATTTGACTTAGATGGCCTGAGTTTAGATCCCAGCTCTGCCCCACTTAGGAGCCATATGACCTCAAGCAAGTAACTTCCTTTAATTTGAGAGAAAAAACAAAAACAAAAAAACAAAACCTGTTTTAGTTGCTGCAAGAGGTTGTTACCAGGATCAGAGGAAAATGTGAAAAGCCTGTGTCTTTTCTGCAACGCTTGATGAATGGCAGCAATTATTATGATGATGATCCCTCATCTTACGTTACTCAGGCATGAGGAAGTTGCTGCTGCATAAATTCAGCCGCTGCTTGTGTTCTGATTTCTCCTCTCAGTCGATCAGCAACACGTGGGCAGGTCGGGAGCATTATTTCACACAGTGCCCACATTAGCACCAGCAGGATGTGCCCAATAAACCCACTTCGTTGATAATTAATTAATTGTGCAGCCCCACCCCCACCCCCTGCAATTGCAAGCATAACCCTCATCCAGGATGAGAGCGAACAAGAAGTCTCCTCAATGAGCTTCAAGGATCCAACAAATGACACCTTCCTGAGCTTTCTGAGCCAAAGTCATTCTTACCCCAGCACCTAGAGCTAGGAAGCCACTGCAGCCCAGCATTCTATCACCACTGCCTGTTAAGTGGTCCACTCGGCCAGAGCACTTGCTAATGGCTACAGTAATCAACAGCAATTTTAACTGCAGTCAGACATAATTAATTTAATACCTTTGAGCCATTCACAACTAATACCTCTCCCATTGCATGATGAAGCTGAGGTCTAGGAAGAATGCTGTCTCGGCCCTGGGGTGTGAACAGGGTCTTCCTTGGCACTTAGCACAGACTTGGGTCCCATTCAAAAGCTGTATGTTAATCACAGACCTCTCTGGCTCCCACTAGTGGTCACTGCAACACATTCATGTCGCCCACGTACTGGGGGAACACCCCATTGAGAGCACACACGCTCTCCCACTGTCAGGGAAAAATACTTCCCAGAGGGCTCTGGTTCCCCTGCAGATGTTCCTGTGCCCCACATGTACTTTTTCCAGTGGTGTCCATGAAGGCTGTGGGAGTTTCATTGCCTAGAACCATCCTGTTCCCCAGCAGTCAGATTACAAAGCTACTCCTCAGTGTCATCTCCATCACACACAGAGAAACTGAGGCACAGAGGAGGCCGTTTCCCCAGAATCACACCATGGCAGTGTAACAAGAAAATACCATCTTTTTCTTCCCATAAGCCTGGAAAGATAATTCTCTAGGGAACCCAGAAGATTATAAAACAACAACAACAAAACTAGACAGAAATTTTAACACAGCATTTTCACCCTGTCCTATTGCTTTTTTTTGTGAACTGTTTATCTCTAACAAAGTGTCCCCAGCAGGAGGAAGGAACTAACATTTATCAAATGTCTTCGCTAAGCTGGGCACTGGTCTCATATAATCTTGTTAAAGCCCCATAATAAATATCTAAGCAGGGGACTGTTGACCCCGCTTTACGGAAGAAGATGCTGAAGCTCTGAGATATTATATGATACATAAAAAATAGACCATTCTTTCTGATACCAAAGCTTGTGTTCTGTTCATAGCACTGTCCCACCTCATTCTGCAGAAGCTCCCACCCTCCCTTGGTCTCCCTCACAAAGCCTAGAGTACAGGCACAGTAACTTGATTCTCTCTGAAGTGGGTAAAAACATAGTGCTAGCTTTTACTATTTTCCAACATCAGAATCCTCTCTTACCACCTGTTTAATATAGCATTTATTGTTTTCTCTGATTATAAAAGAACTTTATGTTCATTGTAGAACGTTAGGAAAATGCAGGAAAGTATGAAGAAGAAAATTGAAATTGCCCAAAATCTTACCCCCCAAAGATATTGGTGCATTTCCTTCCAGACAGATAGATTGAGATTTGAGCTTTGCTATAGAGAAAGGGTTTACATAAGATAAATATAAACATCCTGTGTCTTATTTCTTTATTTAACATTACATTTTCCCATATCAATATTAGTCTTCATAAACATGCTTTTAAAAGCTGCATACTCTAAATTAATTTCATTATTTTTGTTCTAGTTATCAAAAGTCAGATAGTCATTGAAAAAAAAAAAAGTTGGAAAAGAAAGAAAAAACCACAGGAAAAAAAAAGAAAAAAAAATAACTTGTAATTTTATAACCTCACCAGCCAGGGATCCCAAGGTGGTTATTTTTATATGTAGCCTTCATGTTTTTAGAAAGAGGGCATATGGATGTCCCCTGGTGTTCCCTGGCTTCCTCATGATCCTTCAGAAAGGAGACAGTAAGTGGTATTTTCAGGAAGAATCCTGATCTTTTAAGTATCCTGCAAGACCAGGAATCCAGCATTTCTTAATTGCAAGCATTTGCCAGAAACATGTTTTATTTGCTTGTTATCAAAAATCTGCATCTGGCCAGCTTCTTGCTGTGTTGGGTTGATATGTCATTAGGCTATTTATAGCTAGAGTGGTGGTGTTTCTTTTTTCAAGGTGAATTAGAAGATGGTGAACAAAAACACTGGATTTTGCAGTGAGTCAGTATTCTCAGCTGAAGTTAAGAAGATACCACATTGAAACCAGGGAAGTCAAAATTACCAGTTCACACTGAGAATTACAACCCTCTGGCACCCTATACTGAGGGAGAGCCTTAACCCCCATGCAGAGGTTGCTTAGATGTTCCTGATGACAATTCCAATCCCAGTCATTCAACAGAGACTGGATGGGGAATACCCAGGGAGTACCCCCACCATGCAAGCTCATCTTTGAGCATCTCTGTTAAAAATGTATTTCCTTCTCTTGAAGTGAAATACACACTACAGCATCTAGCCTTGGTTTTGTCTCTACTATTGGAATTCATGCAGGTCTTCAGAAATTTGAAGAAAGATAGCACCTCCCCCCTCAGAGCACTTCCTACATTTGGGGATCTTGCATGCAGAATAGCTATTATTTAATATCATTGAGTCTCTTTTGAACACTGCAGGCTAAATATCATTACAGTATTTTCTATGGGTTGAAGCGATTGTCCTGAAGCTGCCATGAGGTATGCATAGCAAACATGGGGCATATTCAAGACATAAAATTGCAATAATTACCTCTGGAGGAGGAATGGGCCAGGAGAGAAATAATAGCATTAGGCCTAGCCACAATGCCGTTCCTGCTTTACATACAGGACTTTAATTAATAAAATGACAAACACTGGTACCACATAATTGGAAAGTCTATCAGTCCCTTCCGAGAGGCAGGAAAAAATGGCCCTTGTGAAAGCGCTGGCTGGAACCAGAAGATATAATTGCTGGTGGCGTCCTCGTGGTGTTGTCTCTACTCACTTGTCTCATTTGCTGTCTGCATATAAAAGAGTTTATTAGTCAAACACTGCCATTTATAACCTATATCTACTAGGATGTGTCTAGAAGGATCAAAAATTTTATTGTTACTGGCACCAGCAAGCGTTATATCCCATAAATATAATTTAGAATTTGTATCAGATTTCCCATATTTGTGTGAATACACACACACACACGACTGTTAATCGTCTGGCGGGGACAATGGTTGTAAATGCATTAAAATTCACTAGCTCCCTAATTTCTCCAACAGGAAAGTATTTCCAGGATAAGATCTTGTTAAAATATAAATTCTGATTCAGAAGAGCTGGGGCAGGCCCTGAGACCCTGAATTTCTAATAAGCTCCCAGGTAGCGCCCACATTGCTGTTCCACAGACCACACGTTGAGCAACGAAGATCTGGAAAATCTTTGCAATATGCCCCCAAAGCTTTAAGGAGTACCATAATATATTATATGGGCATTGCACTCCATGTATGGTAGAAAGAACACACAACATAGTGTGGACTCCAGGTCTGCAGCCTGTGGGCTTAATGCCCAGGGGTGACTGACTGACTCTCTAAGCCTTCAATTCTGCATCTGAAAAATGGGTGGAATAATAATATCTATATGAAGGGATGTTGTCAATATACAATGAGATAAGCCTCCGTGCAAGTTCCTAGTTCAGCTTCCGGGCATTCAGTAAAGAGTCAATTAACAAATGACTTCATATCCTGTAGGCCAGGGGTTCCCAACCCCCAGGCCACGGACCAGTACTACTGCCCAGCAGGAGGTGAGCGGCAGGCAAGTGAGCGAAACTTGATCTGTATTTACAGCCACTCCCCATCCCTCGAGTTACTGCCTGAGCTCTGCCTCCTGTCAGATCAGTGGTGGCACTAGATTCTCATAGGAGTGCGAGCCCTATTGTGAACCGCATATGCATGCAAGGGATCTAGGTTGCGTGCTCCTTATGAGAATCTAATGCCTGATGATCTGTCGCTGTCTCCCATCACCCCCAGATGGGACTGTCTAGCTGCAGGAAATAAGCTCAAGGCTCCCACTGATCTGACATTATGGTGAGTTGTATAATCATCCTGAAACCACCCCCCAATCCCCAAACCCTGGTCTGTGGAAAAATTGTCTTCCACGAAAGCGGTCTCCGGTGTCAAAAAGGTTGAGGACCTCTGCTATCGGCCACCCAGATAGAAACAGATCTTAAGATGGAATTCTAAGGGTGTTTTTGGACCGGAAACTTGACTGCCAAGATCAAGCTGGGTCTACTTGGCATGGGTATTTACATAAAATGATATCAAGGGACCTCTCTAACCAAGGACTATATAAGGGAAATGAAAGTCTTTGAGAGGGACTTGAGCCTGCAGTCTGCTCTAGGAACCACATACAGTGAGTGCTGTCTAATGTCAGACACATGTGATCAACAAGGAATACTCAGAACTGATACCAGGCCTCTGAGTCTTCTAATTAAGAAACTGGTAAAAACCTTATCTTGCAGGTCCAAGAGGGTAGTTCTTTCTCCCATCTACATCTCTCTGGTCATCTCTCTGCTCAGTTATTCCAGTCTTTTTCTGGAGGTGATGTAACAGCCCCAAGAAGGCCCTTAGCTGAGAGCAGCAGACTCCCCGCTGCAGGAAAATCCCTGCCTCTACACCTTGGTGATGGTGGGCACATTTTAAGCCATTTGTAAGTTATTAAGAGTTGCCTCTTACTCAAAGTCTAAGATGAAAATGGACCCCTCACTGAGACGGCCAGGCCCTTCCTGCACTAAGTAGCCCAGCTCCCCAGAGGTCTCTACCCAGGCTGCACTTTAGAATCGCGTAGAGAAATTTTAAAATCTGCTGATGCCCAGGACCTACACACATCTACTTAAATCAGAGTCTCTGGAGTGGGGCCCAGACGTTGGTTGTCTGGAACGCTGATTCTAATTTGCACCCCAGGTTGAAAACCACTGGTTTCACCATGCCATTCACAGTATCACAGGAGCTCTACTTCCATGTTCTTCATCTCATACTTCATAACCCCCTTTTAAGGCAGGCAGGGAAGGTGTGGTGGTTATTATCACAAGTTTGTCTTTAACAAAATATAGGTTCAGAGGAGGAAAGTGGTTGGCTTAAGGTCACACAGTTAATCCACATTGGCCTTGAAGCACAGACTCCAAGTTATGCCATAGTCAGCAGGCAAGGAAAGAGGATGGCTGGACAAGCCACTGAAGAATGAATGTTGATGCAAAGGGCAGGTGGTTCCAGTGCATTCTGGAAAGGTTGTGGGATGAGTCACAGGAGCACAGGGACAGGGATTTGGTATCAGTCCAAAGATTCTGCATTTCTTTTTTCTTTTCTTTCTTTCTTTCTTTTTTTTTTCTTTCTTTTTTGAGACAGAGTCTCGCTCTATCGCCCAGGCTGGAGTGCAGTGGCACCATCTCAGCTCACTGCAACCTCTGCCTCCCAGGTTCAAGTAATTTCCTGCCTCAGCCTCCTGAGTAGCTGGGACTACAGGCACCCACCACTACCATGCCTGGCTAATTTTTGTATTTTTAGTAGAGACGGGGTTTCACCATGGTGGCCAGGCTGGTCTCGAACTCCTGACCTTGTGACCCGCCCACCTCAGCCTCCCAAAGTGCTGGGATTACAGGCGTGAGCCACCACGCCCGGCCACATTCTGCATTTCTAACAAGTTCCCAGGTAACACTGATTTTACTAGACTGGGATTACCAGTCTGAAGACCACACTCTAAGCAGGAAACCACTGACTGGTTCTTAGAGGTATAATGTGGAAGAAACAGGTGAAAAGTAGGCCAAGGGAAAGACGTAGGCTCTGGACTGCTTGTATCTTTTTCCTAGATTCAGGGGGTACACATGCAGGTTTGTTACATTATGCAATAGCATAATGCTGGGGTTTGGGCAGCTATTGGACCCATCACCCAAAGAGTGAGTTTACTACCCAGTAGGTAGTTTTTCAATCCTTTTCCCCCTTCTTCTCTCCCACATTTTGGAGTCCCCAGTATCTATTGTTTTCATCTTTAAGTCCATGTGGACTCATTGTTTAGCCCCCACTCATAAGTGAGCACATACGGTATTTGATTTTCTGTTTCTACATTAACTCAAGATAATGGCCTCCAGCCACATCCACATTGCTGCAAAGAACATGACTTCATTCTTTTTTATGGCTCTGTAGTATTCCATGATATATATGTACCACATTTTCTTTATCCGATGCACCATTGAGGGACACTTAAGTTGATTCTATGACTTTGCTATTGTGAATAGTGCTGCAGTAAACGTGACTGCAGGTGTCTTTATGGTAAAATGATTTATTTTCCTTTGGGTAGATACCCAGTGGTGAGATTTCTGAGTTGAATGGTAGTTCTGTTTTTAGTTCTTTGAGAAATCTCCATACTGTTTTCCACAGCAACTCAACTAATTTACATTCCAACCAACAGTGTATAAGCGTTCCCTTTTCTATGCATCTTCACCAAGATCTCTTTTTTTTTTTTAACCTTTTAATAATAGCCATTCTGACTGGTGTGAGATGGTATCTCATTGGTTTTCATTTGCATTTCTCTGAGGTTATTGTCGTTGAGCAGTTTTTCGTATGTGTATTGGCTGCTTGCATGTCTTCTTTTGAGAAGTGTCTATTTAATGAAGTTATCTGGTTTTTTTTCTTGATTTGTTTAAGTTCCTTATAGGTTCTGGATATTAATCCCCTCTTGGATGCTTAGTTTGCAAATATTTTCTCCCATTCTGTAGGCTATCCGTTTGCTCTGTTTATAGTTTCTTTTGTTGTGCAGAAGCTCCTTAGTTAGGTCCCAATTGTCAATTTTTATTTTTGTTGCATTTGCTTTTGTGGTCTTAGTCATAAATTCTTTGCCTAGGCCAATGTCCAAAAGGGTTATTCCTAGGTTTTCTTCTAGAATTTTTATAGTTTGAGGTCTTACCTTTAAATCCTTAATACATCCTGAGTTAACTTTTGTATATGGTGAGAGGTGGGACCCAGTTTCATTCTTCTGCCTATGGCTAGCCAGTGGACTACTTATATCCTGAGGAAGAACATCTGCCTGGATATACTCCCTTACTGAACACTCAGTGGATGAAAAAAAAAAAAGGCCAAAAATACACATTTGCCAGCCATTCACTGGCTACTAGTTTGCAATCTTATTCCAGGCCTTTTGCATCTATTTCTAGAATGCGATATTGTTGAAACTCAGTGCATGCCTTGGCTTGAGTTGTGGCTGTAGTTGAGTGTCTTCTGCTATAAACATAGGAGGTATCATTATAAGATGAAAGAAGGTTAATTCTTTTTTTTTCTTTTTCTTTGAGATGAAGTCTTGCTCTTGTCCCCCAGGCTGATGTGCAGTGCACGATCTCGGCTCACTGCAACCTCCGCCTCCCGGGTTCAAGCAATTCTCCTGTCTCAGCCTCCTGAGTAGCTGGGATTACAGGTGCCTGCCACCACGCCCAGTTAATTTTCGTATTTTCAGTCGAGGCAGGGTTTCACCATATTGGCCAGGCTGGTCTCGAATTCCTGACCTCAGGTGATCCGCCTGCCTTGGCCTCCCACAGTGCTGGGATTACAGGCGTGAGCCACCACGCCCAGTCAGAAGTTAATTCTTTAATTCTCCTATTTGTTCCTAGCTCTGAGCAGTTGGGTCCAGTGGCTGTCTGGACCTAAGTCTTTACTGTGTGATGTCATGTGTCTTGCCTTGATCATCTTGTGTCATATGTCCTGACTGTCAAGTGGCTCCAATTACTTCACCATTTGCGACAATCAGAACATTTGTAATCATTCATTTAAATTCTATCTTCCTGGCTGGATGATAAGCTCCATGAGGGCAGGAGCTCATCTTCAAAAGCAGAGTATACAGCACAGAGTAGGAAGCGGTAACTATCTGTGAGTGAGTAGATGATGATCTCCCTTAAGGACTAATCCCAGGAAGCATCCTGGTAGATTTCCTCAGAAGGCTAAGGATGCCATAGCCTTCACACCATCCCTGGGTGGCCAGTCCAGTTCTCTCTCTTTTGCCCAGCCTGATTGGCCTAAAACACAGAACAGGAAGATGGAGAGAGCTCAGCTGCTGGCTCTCCCCTGGTCCCAGCATAGACAAGACAGGGCTGCATCTTGCCGACATGCTCATACCAACAGCAGACTCTACTTTAAACTGAAAAGTTCCAGGGAGTGGCTGAGGAGGAGGCACTTTAGAATATAGCCAAGTGGCTGGGAAGTGAGGAACCTCTCCCCTTCCCTGGTCCCTGACTCATAGAATGTAAGAAAGTGCCAAGGAGCTTCCTAGGATGGAAAGTTGATTGACTACCCCTAAGAGGAAAGCCTGGCAAAGACGAGAGTGTCTCCCTATATAGATATGCAATTTTATTCATGCTGACATTGATTGGTTCCTACCACCTGCCCTCGCTTGACAGCCACCATGAACATAAGATGAATAAGACAGTCCTTGCCTTGAAGGAATTCATGACCAAGGGTAGAGAGAGAAGACAAGGCAGCAGGTCCCAATAACCTTAGTTAGAAGATTTAAGAGGAGGAAGAGGTCGTTTCTGAGATGGATGATAAGAAAAAGGCTTCCTGAAAAGGAAAGAGATTTCATTTTTTAAGGGGACAGAAGGAAAAAGCAGGTAGAGTAAATGGAAGAATAAAAAGTATAGAAGCATAGAAATGTCAGGCAGGTGCAAATTTGGCAAGTAGACTGGTGTAGGGAAGTTTGGAACCTGCATTCATTCAGCTTCCTTGTGTGGGTTGTTAGGTGAAAACTGACAGGCTACTTCTCTGATCACTCGAAGGTAATGCAGACAGATCTTCAGGCACTTAAAAATGCAAAACACAGGCTTTTTGGTAATCATCATGCTCATCCAGTCATAACTTCAATCTTGCTTTAGAGTCATCCTTCCTGCCCTCTCCTGCCCCCTCCACACTTGGTCCTATTGCAGATGGAAAGCCTGAAATGAGAGAAAGGGTGTGGTCAGTGACCTCTCTAGTTCTCCACCCAGCCTCTCCTCCTCTTCTGTCATCTTATTGACTTCTGACCTGTTGAGGTTGTAAGCATAGACAGTGAGAGGAGTCCAGGGGATCAAGAAAGTTCTTTTTGGAGACTGTTGGGTAATCTTGCATTGGTGTTCTCTGGATGTGACAAATATCCAAGGCTTACTATTTCTCACACAGGGGCTTTTGGGGTTCCTTTGTAGATCCACCTTTCTCCTCATTCCCTCCACTATGGCTTGGGATTTTTCGCCTTGACTTAGAGTATGTGCATCTTTTTTTTTTTCTTTTCTTTTTTGAGACAGAGTCTTGCTCTGTCACCCAGGTTGGAGTGCAATGGCACAATCTCGGCTCACTGCAACCTCTGCCTCGCGGGTTCAAGGGATTCTCCTGCCTCAGCCTCCTCAGTAGCTGGGACTACAGGTGCCCACCACCACGCCTTGCTAATTTTTGTATTTTTAGTAGAGACGAGGTTTCACCATGTTTGCCAGGCTGGCAAACTCCTGACCTCAAGTGATCCACCTGCCTCGGCCTCCCAAAGCGGTGGGATTACAGGCATGAGTCACCGTGCCCTGCCGGGTATGTGCACCTCTATTGTAGGTGGTCACTTCCACCTTCCTCCACTCTTGGGCATCACAAGATACTGGCAGCTTCTTCCTACTATTGTCTATTTACCTTCCTCTTAGGCAAGATCTACAGTGACCCTGCATGGGTTCCCCTATACATGGTTCTCCTCCCACCCATATGCAACACTCATGCATTTCTGCCCCAGCAAACTCTGGGAGTGCAGGCCACTCAGTGCTGCCACCTTGCATTGTTCTGCCATCAGAGCAGCTAGCCAGCCCCTAGTTCAACCTTTAGACCTTCCAGGTAGGAGACAGACAGTAATCCACTGTGTTTCCAAAACTGCAGGGGATAAGTATCAAGTCTTTGATGTGGTATCATAAAACCATTCTCTCTTGGCTTGAGATAAAGATGGAACCCCCTTCTCACCTTCTTCTTAGCAAGAGTGTGAAGTGGAACTTGTGGTATGCCAAAAGCACCTTCCAAAAACTCTCTCCTAAAGTCAACCTCCAGCATTTTGTAATATGAAAAGTATAAGTGTGGGGCTAAGAATTATGTCATTCATTTTTATCCACCTCTCTTGAAAGTTCTGCACCCTTGTGCTCTTACACTTCCTTTGAAATGTGGCACCCGCTGCCTCCATGCTTCAGCCAAAATGCCTTTTTAATATTTTGTTACATCAATTATTATTTCAGTTAACAGTCACTATAACCCTATAAGAGATACAACTATTCTTATCTTAGAGAATAGGAAACTGAGCTTCAAAATGATTAAATAACTAGGCCAAAGTGGCAAAAACAGGTCTGAATTCAGAACGCTCTGATTCTAGAGGTCTTAGACCATTCTGAAATGGAGAATTCATGTGACCCAGCATAAGTGCTCAACAAATATTTGTTGAATGATGAAAAAGTTGATTTCCTCAGATAATAGAGGAATGTAAATGCCATAATTTTTGATAGGGAATGATAAACCATGCCGAGTCACAGATAAGCATGATCAACAGGAGAATGGGACAGAAATATACAAGAGAATTCAGAAGACAGAAAGAGTGGAGTGGGAGAGGCACTTTAGGAGACTCCAAAGAGTTCACAGAGTTATAAGGGACATGGTTACTCTATTTTTCTAGAGTAATGAGGAAATTATCCAGAGACCAGGTTGAAAGAATTTAAGGAGAGCATGAGCAACAAGGAACTAGAGGCAGCAGTTACATCCCAGCTGTTCAAGATGGGAGCGTCTGAATGGGGCAAAGAAATGGTTGCAAGCCAGCGGAGCCCAGAGGATCAAATAAAGGATATTTCTCCAGAATGGGTGAACCTTGATCTTATTTGTAGACTAAGGAGCCAGAAGATCAACTCTGAGATGCTGGGGAAAGGAGGGAAATAAGGGCAGTAACTAAAAGAGCAAAGACTGGGGAAGAGAAAATGCGCAGGGCTAACATGGAAGATAGTAAAGGATGCAGCTTCCTCTAAGAGAAAAAGAAAAGAAAGGGGGATAAATAAATAAACACTTTGCCCACAAAAAAGAGAGAAGGGGGCTGAAGGATATTGTACCTGACATAGTAGATCTTTCTCAGTAAAGTAGAAATCAAATCAGTGGATCAGGAGGTGGGCATTAGGGGGTGACAGTGTCAGTATGTGAGGTGACAGTGTCAGTATTGAAACACACATTGTACTATGTGGGTCCGGAAATCAACTGTGGAAATCAACAGAGAATGAACAAGTACCACCTCACATCCAGGGTATTGAGATTCAACAGTCTGAATTCATGGAGGTTCAAATTACCAATATTCTGCAGCCAAGGAGCAAAAGGAGAAAGCATGTGTCAAGTATGAGCCCAAGCTAGGCATTGCATGGCATGGGCTGAGAGCTGAAGGGGTTTACAGTTAGCAGGGGTAGAGCTGAAATTTCCAAGCATGGCATCCAGCTGGTACAAGAAAGCTAAGTGAGGCCAGAAAAAAAATTAACAGATTCATTCATTTATCCTAGGAGGTCTCAATGGAGATGCATATTGGCTACCCAGGTTATGGAGAAATGGGAAAGGTATAAGTGAAGAGTCTGTGGTTATAGACCAGGCTTATAAGGTCCAGGGTCTCAGAAGTAGATCAGTCCCTGAGGGCCCTAATGCCCTGGTGTGACCTTATTAGTGAAGGGTTTGTATGCAAAAAAGTGGGAAGTTTGGGGCTGCAGTCATCGTTCTTAACTTCTTCAATCAAATTGTGAGGCAACCATGTATCAAGGACTGGAAGACAAAGGAGTGGCAATTTACAGAGAAGCAGGTATTTAAAGAGAATCAGTGAAAAGGGGGTACCTTTACTCTGATGAAACTGCCAGTTTGCCATAAGACATATTTTACCTTTCTTTCTACAATAGCCACCATTTTTTCTTACAAGATCTGAACAGGATTATTTTGGGCAATGATATGATGTAGTTGTCCTAAGTTTTTAAACACAAAGACGAGGAACCTTGTTTATAGCATGTCCTACCTCTGAATATGACTGTACTTAAACTTTCCTAGAAAGGTTATTAGTTACAACTCCCTTTCAAATGTTTAGGAACAATGCCACAGAAACTTTTAATAAAGACACAATGAAAAACAGACAGTTGTAACTTCCTTTTGGCAAAGTGGGCATCCTCTTTGAAAGACGCCCATATTAAAAGATCTTGGTTTGTAGATTTTTGTCTGGCCTTTGCCTGCCAGTGGCCACAGGTATCAAGTCATTGGGTCTTTAGTTAGCTGACACGTGACATGGCACCATTCAAATGAGATTATTAGAGTCTTTGGGGAAGAGATATAAATCTATGATACCTAAATCACTAAAAGAAACTGAGTCACAAAATCATTTGTCCAAGGTCGCAAAGTGAATCTGTCCAAAGGTCACAAGTGAATTCTTGCCACAGGCAAGAATCTTTGGCTACTCTTTAGGAAGTTCATTTACTACCCCACTGATCTTGATATCACCTCACAGGCAGAATCTTGTGAAGCATAGGATGATAATATTAACCTGAACAAAGTTCCAAAACTGCCCATCAGTTGTCCCTGCCCAAGAAAAAAAATTAACAGATTCATTCAGTTATCCTAGGAAACAGGTCACTTGAACTTCATTGAAAGCCTCTTGGGAAGACAGGCGGTGGGCATCCAGCTCTTCTCACCAGGCTGAACCCAGCCGAGTCTCTGGCAAGGTCCTTGAAGCTTCAGTGGAGAATTCCAGAAAGTAGAACTTTCAACAATCATACCTTGTCCTCTGACTCTTCTCGCCCTCACAGCTCCGAATGTCCTGGCTCATTCGTGGAGTCCTGAGGGGAAACGTGTCCTTGGTGCTAGTGGAGAACAAAACTGGGAAGGAGCAAGGCAGGATGGTCTGGCATGTCGCCGCCTATGAAGGCTTGAGCCTGTGGCAGTGGACGGTGTTGCCTCTCCTCGACGTGTCTGACAGGTAGGCCTCTACCCATCTCCCCCAATACCCTTCTCCTCTATCAGCTAAAATGCAAAAGGAATCATGCCTTCTCTTTCCCCATGCCTGTCACCCAAGACGCACATGCAGATGTGCCCCCACACAGATATGCGTGCATGCGCGCGCGCGCACACACACACACACACACACTCTCTGCAGGTTACACACTTTCTGCAGTTTACAAGCTTCTCCAAGGGATGATGAGGCTACTGAACACTTGTCTCAAGACCACCGGTATGTCCTGGTTGGCTACCCCCAGTGTCTGTAGGAAAAACAAAATTGAACAACTCACATTACTAGCAAATAACAGTTTGGTTTTACATGTATATAGCATGTTCTCTTACATGATGGACTTTGCTTTACTTTCCCATTTAACTTTTATTTTATCCTTATTAACAAGAAAACCTGCAAGGTAGGTAGGGCAGGCCTTATCATCATTTACCACTCCTGTCCTGTTATAAGGAGAGAAACAGAATCAAAGTGGTGAAGCGCCAGCAAGTTGGTATCAGAGTTGGGACTGGTACCCAGGCCCGACTCTGACTCCAGTGCTCTCTGTTGAGTCAGGTCCTGAGGCAGGTTGATAAGGAGGATGGCAAATTATTCAGTAAACAGAGGAGTGCTTCTACCTGGGGTCCTGGTTCCTATTTGGGCTCTATCACTAATGGCCTCTGTGACTTTGAACAACATCCTTGACTTCTTTGGGGCTCAGTTTCCTCGCCTTTAAGCTGAGAGGTTTGAACTGGAAAATCATTAATTCCACACAACTCTCCAATGGAGCAGGAACCATGGAGGGTTTGCTGCTCCTTGTCTCCCCAGGATGACACTATTCTGCCACCTGCAGTCGGCCTGGAGCAAGCCGTGCTTGAATAAAGATGGCCCTGCATGGCAGCACTCATGTGACCCTGCCGTATCATCCTGAACCCTCATGGTGGGTGCTGATCTGTTCCAGACAAAAGAGGGGCGAGGGGCCATTTCTATAGAGGGGACAGATAAATGGATCTGGATGGGGGAGAGCCATCTTTTATGGGCTAAAAGTCAAACCTTACAACCCAGAGCAGCCTCTGCCTAAGACTCCTAAAACACATTCAAATTACCATCCTGGTGGATCCACCTTCAAAAAATGAGGGCAGAGGGCTCAAGGCAAGGTGGAGGGTGATGCTAGTTGGCATGCAGCTTTATAAGTGTAAAGCTGGGTTTCACATTTTTCACCCAAACCCCACAGTCTGCTATGTCCAAGAGCTCATAACTGCATCAGTGTTGTCAAAGGAGGAAGGCATTGTCCTCACTCTGAGCACCAGCTAATCACTCCTTCAGATGTGTGTGGGTTAAAGACATTAACCCACCCAAGGACATTCCAAGAATCAGTGACCCCAGGACAAATGGATTTAAGTGGAGAAAGAAGAAGTGTGAGCTCTGCCCACTATAGTTTAGTTTTTTGTCTTTGGGGATTGTGGAGCTGCATGCAGTTGGTGGAGAACAGGAGGGTCGTGAAAGAATCCTTCCTCCTGGGAGAGGCAAAATTAATTCAGATGAATCAAAAGGTTTTTTTTTTCTCCTCAATCCAGCAAGTCTTCTCTCTTTCATAGCCACTCCAGGGGATTTAAAGCAAGTAAGATGTTGACTCTGTTCGCTCTCATCCTCTAGAGTTTCGTTTGAAGGAGACTTTGTTCTCAGCCTCCTTCTTCCCTGTTAAAGGCTGTTTACCAGACTGACATTTCCAATATTGATACTGAGACCAAACTGTCCAGTGGGGATTCAGACAAAAGACAGCTTGGTTTGATGATGTCTCGTGACCTAATAAGTGTACAATTACAGAAAAGAAGAGTGCTTCCATCCACTGGGAGCCTGCATACCACTGACATGCTCTGAGGTTGGAAGCTGCCCTCCCAGAGGTACAGATGATACAGAAAGCATCAAGACCCAGAGGCAAATGGTACTGAAGGAAAATGAGGTGCAGCAGTTTTCATTTGCTAAAATCAAACTAGACTGTAGATGTGACTGGCCCAAAACATCTAAAGAAGCACTCTGGATTAAAGTGCAGAGGCTTTGGAATCAAATAGTGCCAAGTTTCAAAACTGACATGGTCACTTACTAGTTGTGTGACCTCAGCCAATTAAGCTCTCTAAGCCTCAGTATCCTCATCAGTAAAATGAGGATAATGACAGTATAATTTCACAAGATTGTTATGAGACTAAATGAAATGACTGTTGAAAGAGTCTACCCAGAGTAAGTATTAATAGATTTTATTTTCTGCATCTTCCATCCTCATCTTTCAGTTATTTGGTCTCCATAATAATTTATTAAGCAAATAGCACAAATCACAACCACTGATATTCCAAGTCAAGCCATGTTCTATAAAACAGACAACACAGTCTCCTCTTAGGTTTGGAGAAGTAAAGTGCTTGGTTAACTGCCTGATCCACACTAAAGGCTCACTACTAATGATCGTAATATAATAATGACAGTATCTCCCCACCTAATGCCTCAGAAGGGTCTAGGATGACCTCTTTAGCAATATAACCAGTCATCCAACTCTTAGATAAAGGTGGACTTCTTAGGAATTTGTTTTCGCAATGCTCTATTGACTCCTTATAAGGAGAAGTCACTGATGGAAGAGCAAGTGTACTCCTCCCTCTTCCTTTAGGGAGAGTCAGCCATAGCTGCCCAGATTGCTAGAAGATGAAGGGGAGAAAGGAGAAGGTAGAGGAAGAAATAAGCGAGGAAAATAGAGAAATAGAATGGATAAAAGACGAAGGAAAACCAGCTCTCTTCCTCCCACCTCTGAGGTAGGCGTTAACACCTGGCGCCACCCGTCCCACATCCTATGAAGCTTCCTTAAGCAGCTCCTGGCTTCAGCTATTCAGCACCTGCCTTGTGGACAGCTCCCCAACCCTGAACCTTGAAAGCAGCAGAAATTTTATTCCCTATGCTGTCCCAAATCACCTCTGCTCCCAGGTTCCTCAACCTTCACACATTACAAAACTTTTAAAACAACTTTATTAGGGCTTAGAAGTTAGGACTTAAGAGATTCCAGGCTCTAGTCACTGGTATTGGCCCTGGCTGTTACATGAAATATAAATCTGACCATTTTCCTATTTTGGAAATCCTTCTGTGGCTTCCTGTGGCTTTTGGGATGCCTTTCAAACTCCCTGATAAGACCTTTATTTAAGCCCATGTGTGATCTGTCCAGCGCTAATTTCACCAGCTGCTTCTTTTTTTTTTTTGAGACGGAGTCTCGCTCTGGAGTGCAGTGGCCAGATCTCAGCTCACTGCAAGCTCCGCCTCCCGGGTTTACGCCATTCTCCTGCCTCAGCCTCCCGAGTAACTGGGACTACAGGCGCCCGCCACCTCGCCCGGCTAGTTTTTTGTATATATATATTTTTTTAGTAGAGACGGGGTTTCACCGTGTTAGCCAGGATGGTCACGATCTCCTGACCTCGTGATCCGCCCGTCTCGGCCTCCCAAAGTGCTGGGATTACAGGCTTGAGCCACCGCGCCCGGCCCAGCTGCTTCTTAAACCATTCTTTCTCTCTCAATCTCCCCTTCCTTCCATTCAGTTGTACCATGCTACATTCTTACTTCTAGGCTTTTTTGCAGTTGCCGTGTTAAAGTTAAAGGAAGAACTTAATGTTCTTCCTTTACCTTCCATCTCTCTAAATACTACTCTTCCTTCACTTAAAAAAATTATCCCCAGACACCTATACTCTATATGTACCCACAATATATTCTCATGGCTCTTGAAACGTCCCTATAATAATTTATCACTCTTTACTATCTTTTTTATATCTGAATATACAAACCAACAAGGCAGGGATTATGTGTGTCTTATAAATCACTGCTTCCTGAATATTTAGTACCATACTTAACACATAGTATGCCCAATAAATATGCATTGACAGAATGATGTATTGGGGGAAATTGCATATACTTTCAAATTCCAGTTGAATAAACTGAGAATTTCACTTGATGGAATCTATCTAACATTCCTCCTCTCTTCAACCTGTGTCCAACAAAACAGATATGATTGCTTTATAATAAATACTACTGCAAAGTGTTCTGTATATCAGAGCAACACCTGTGCCCCATCAGATGAACCAAAACAGCATTTGTTACTCTGTAACAAGGAATTATCTTTAGGGACTTGCCTGGTACCTGTGCTTTCTTTGTCTCTGGTCACATTCCTGTTGGAATC
Source organism: Papio anubis (assembly GCF_008728515.1). Taxonomy (NCBI): domain Eukaryota; kingdom Metazoa; phylum Chordata; class Mammalia; order Primates; family Cercopithecidae; genus Papio; species Papio anubis. The sequence continues at coordinate 29,103,851 of NC_044989.1, read as the reverse complement.
ACTTCATAAGAAAGACTTTGATCCTAATTGGGTGCCCTGGTCCTTGTGATAGAGAGAACTAGAGCTGTGCACTTGAGAGAAAAGAGCTCTAGTCAGATTGCCCCCACCACACAGTAGTCCTCAGGAAGGCTCGGTGAATACGTCATAGGTACATAAAGCCTGGTGACAGGGAGGCATTGATCCATGAAATGATATTTCTTCTGTCCACTTACAAACATGTAAAGTGATGGAAGGAATGTAATAGTCTGTCATCATTACAGAATTATGTTAACTGTACAACCATACTATAACGAGTAACAAGAAAAATCTCCAAGAGCAATGCCTAAGATGTTTTGAGCAGTGGCAGTGTCTTCCGAATACAGATAAATGCTCTCAAGGTAATTTTGAAGGACAACACCAATTCAAATATCAGCTTGATGTGTGCTTAAAAGTTATCTCATTACTTTACATCCACCTCACATAGCTACTTTTCCTCATCCTCTCCCCACTTTATCAGCCCCACCTCCCCCATTCAATTGCTGCTCTTTCTGCTGGAATTAATTCTACCTTTTCTCAAAATAGAAGAAAGGCAAGTTCGCTCCCCTGATTCTAATTGTCAATCTCTTGCAGAGATATACCCCTAGTTTTTCCTCTCTATATATATCTTACTAAATTAAACATAATGTTCCCACGCCATCTAAGCTTTGACACGCTTACAGAGCAGAAGCCATGCTAAGTTCAACTCATTATGAGATGGATTTGGAAACACCATGGATCAAATCATGTCCCACAAATCACTGCAATTGTACAGTCAAATATAAAGTACACAACTTATCACACCTATGCAGGCCCCATTCCTCAGCACTATCATTTTAAAGGCTTTTAGCCGTACACTATATACATAGTCTAACAAGAAAAAATGTTCCTTCTGGAGATATTTAGATTCCCTGTTCCCTTTGCATCCTTTGTCCTAAATGACAAGTGTTGTGTTTCACAAATGCATCTTTCAAATGAGATGGGTTAAACTGAGAGTTATGTCTTCATGCATTTAGACCAGAAACTCCATAGAGCCAAGATTTTTTTCTATTCAATTTTTATCACCAACAGAATTCTCATTTTATATGGGATGCTGTCAATAACAACATTTTCCCTTTGTGTAGCATCTTTCTGTGATGAGAAAGGCATCAGAGGAGCATTTTTATTACTTGTTCTTATCTGTGTAGAGAAGTAGTAGATTTCAGTAAGTGGAAATCCAGAGATTTCCGGTAAGCCTCAGTTTGCAGGTCTAGACATGCCCCTAAAAAAAGTTCTGTTTAATTCACATTTTTGTAAATTGAGTCACAGCATCCTGATAAAGCCATTGAAGAGTTATAAATGATGATTAGAGCTAGCATTTGTTGAGTGCTTACTGCCTGCCAGTCATGTAACAAGTACTTAACATGCATTATCTAATTTCATCCTTACAACAACCCCTTGGGGTAGATACTATAATTAATCCCCTTTTTAATATGAGAAATCTGAGGGCTATGGAGGTTAAATAATTTTCCCTTAACCCTTAGGCTGGTCTGCCTCCTGTGTACTGCCTGAAGTACAGTACATACTTCATGTACATGCATGGGGCTTGGCATGTAGCAGAAACTTGAAAAACAGTAGCCATTGCTGTTGTTTTTTAATTTTTTAATTTAATTTTTAGAGACAAGGCCTCACTCTGTCACCCAGGCTGGAGTGCAGTGGCATTATTACAGCTCACTGCAGCCTCAAACTCCTGAGCTCAAGCAATCCTTCTGCCACAGCCTCCCTAGTAGCTAGAAATACAGGCGTGCACCACTGTGCCCAGCTAATTTAAAAAATAAAAAAATTGTAGAGACAGGGTCTTGCTACATTGCTGAGGCTGATCTTGAACTCCTGGCCTCAAGTGATCCTCTTGCCTGGATCTCCCAAACTGCTGGGATAACAGGTGGGAGCCATCGCACCTGGTCGATAGCCATTGTTATTAACAAAATATTTAGGTTCTCGGTTATTTTTAGGCCACATTCATCTTATTCATTTCACGTTAGTTTACTGCTTTCCCTTTGCTTCAACCAGCTCCTGAAATTCATCATAGCAAATTCCCACCACCATCTCCTGCTGCAGACCATTCCCCGCCTGGCCCTTCCCTGCCTGCCTCGCCTCCTCTCAGGCTCACAGCTGGAGTCTCCCCTTATCCTTCCAGGCCATTGTGTCCCCTCCCCAGGTGCCTCCCACTCTGCCATGCCTTTGACTATCCCCACACCATGTGTTTCCTTCCCAGCACTGGAGCATAGGCTCTGATAGGCATTTTTAATTTGCAAATCTATTCATGTACCAAGTCTAACGAAGACATAAAAATAACCTTTAGTTATACTGTACATTTAACAAATCGCTCTTTCATTGAGAATAAAGTTCACTGCCATAAGGATCAACAGGAGACCCCAGCCACAAGGTTGGTGCACTGTGCTAAATAGAGCCCTGCTTCATCCTTAGGAGCACATGGCCCAGGGGTGCCCCCCACATCCGCTCTCGCCCTCCTGCCTGTCTGCCCCTCCTAGGAGCACTTTCACCTGTAACTGCTCTGCCTCTGCCTCCACCGCAGGGAAAAGGGATGCCTACGAGGAGGAGCAGACGTCACTTGCCGACTGCCCCTCTGCTGGATAAGCTGGCTGATAGTCCCGGCAGCTCCTGCACCTCCTCACTCTGCTCACGTCTCCCCATCCACGGCAGCCCTGTGCCCACTTCCAGGGTGCTTGGCTCCTTCACAACACAAGGTGCTCATTCAGGCCCACATCTGAGCAGCTAGGGTAGATGTCATTCCCTGTTTTCAGCTGAACAGACAGAGGCCCAGAGGGGTTCAAGAACTTGCCATTAAACATAGAGGCCCCTTTGTGGAGGTCCTTCCTCCCCTCCTTTCACTTCACCAGACAGCATCCTGTGAAGGTTTTCAAGCATGAAATGTACAAACCTCCAAAATCCCCTGAGGCATTATGTCAACCAACATTTACTGCAGTGTTGGGTGCCAGGTGATGGGCGCACTCAGACAAGCAATACAGCCCCAGCTCTCAATCTCCGTCTAATTAGGGAGGCTGGTGGGAAGATGAGACCATGGCATCACAGAACACGAGTCTGGGAGCTGGAGCAGCAGGAGCCCAGTAAAGCCCCAGCTGTTGGGGCTCCTTGCTTCCCAACAGGCACCTGTCTAGTTGCCAGTGGTGCATCCTCCCTCTGCTGGGCATTCCCACACCAACAGAAGCAAAGAGCAATGACTACCACCCCAGGTGGATGTGCATTTGCTCATCCACTCTCAGCAGACGCATGCCAGGAACTTACCCTAGAGTAGCCCTGCAGGCTTAAAGTTGCAAATGGGGCAGAAGGGACAGGAATGTCTCACCTGCCTCTCCAGAGGACAGTTGAATTGCCCTGATGCCATACACACACACACACACACACACACGCACACACACACACGCAAAACCAATTCGTTCACACGGTGGGTGAAGAAAACAAAAGGTGCTCTCCACTCATGACCTGCTGCAGCAGCACAAGTGTCCCTTCCCGGAGTTGCAGGGGCTGGGGACATTGACATGCTTATTGGCATTAGGCTGAGTCAGTTCTTTGAACTGGGAGACAATGGTGGTCTCAGAAGCAATTGTAAGCCATGCAGGGTAAATTACATTGACTAAACCCATCAAGTCTTTCCCCAAGGGGTTCAAAACAGTTCATGTGCACACTATGCTTTATTCTCCTTACCTTCGTGATAAGGGAGGTGGGAATAGAGTCCCTTGCTTCATCAGCAGCCTGCAAGGCTGAGGGGACTTTGGCAGAGCTGGGGTCCCACCTGGAGCTCATGGCCTATGCCTCTTGGGGCCATGATGATAGAGGACAGAAGAGGGATGGTGTTCTCACTGAATCAAGCATCTATGCCCATTAATCTTCATCATTGTAAGTCAGATTTTAATGTCCTCAGTTTATCAATGAGAAACTGTGACTCAGAGTAGTTAAATAATGTGTCCAGAGGCACACAACTAAGAAACAGAAGAGTCAGGATTCAAAACACAATTTTCTTTTCTTTTTATTTTTCTTTTTTTTTGACAGGGTGTCTCCCTCTGTCACCCAGGCTGGAGTGCAGTAGCACCATCTCAGCTCACTGCAACCTCCACCTCCTAGGTTCAAGTGATTCTCCTGCCTCCACCTCCCGAGTAGCTGGGCTTACAGGCATCCACCACCACACCTAGCTAATTTTTGTATTTTTTAGTAGAGATGGGATTTCACCATGTTTGCCAGGCTTGTCTTGAACTCTTGAGCTCAAGTGATCCACCTGCCTCAGCCTCCCAAAGTGCTGGGATTACAGGCATGAGCCACCACACCTGGTTCAAGGAACGATTTTCTAGCTCAGACTCTCACCTGTTTCCAAACACCATGGTCTCATGGTCAAAAAAATTTTTCCATGAATCTCAGTGACAACAGGCAGCAAGTGTTATCACATATCAGCAGCTGATACGAAAGAACTGTGCAATGGCACCTAGGCCTGGGCCACCTGAAGACCCTGTCAACCATGAGGAGGTCAGCCTGTACCTGCAGAGCCCAGCCATGCAGTTAAGAGCCAAAGAAAGGACTCTGACCTGTAGGAGCACACCAGGCACAGCCTTGGTAGAACTGGGGTGCCAGATCAGTCATCCAGAGAGGGATATGGGTGTGTGGTCAGGACCCAGGTGAAAAACTTGGACAAGATGAGGCCCCAGGCCTCCAGAACATGACAGAAAGCCGGTCAATGAGTCTAAAGCCTATGCAAATAGCACATTAGCACAAGAAAGCTGCATCTGCATCCGGAGCCCTGGTCCAAGCTCCTTAATGCCCCCTCCCTGACTCAGACTTGTCCCTAGTCCTGGAGTAGTGCGGGAGTGTGCTGTCGGGGGAAGGCTATTGCTGTGAAGGAAGAATACTGCAGATTCCTGCAACCAGTCAAGGACCAAGTTCACCCATCCCTTCTACCCCCATGAGTGTGTCAGTCATCAACCCAACCATTCCAGGTGCATTGAACACACCTGAGTACCTAGGCATGTGCCACATGTATGTGAGTGGGGGTGACACTACCTGAAGTAACATTACATCTCCACTCCAGGGGCTGTACACAAAAGAAATGTTATTTCCTGCTCGTATGAAATAAAAAATAAGCACGCTGGTTGGTGGGTGGCCTTCCACCTGATCATTCAGGGATCCAGGCCCCTTTCACCCTTTTCCTTCCCTGAATGGAAAGGATTCCAAGGCCAATCCTTTCCATTCAGCCAGTCAGTGGGCAAACAGCTTAGGAAACCTTGAACAGGAAGATTTTTATGAATCATCACTTCTGCTCCCCTCGCATTACCTCCCTTCCCATCTGCTCTCTTCGGATTTCCTTACTGACTTTTTGTTTGGCTTATCTGGGCTGGTTTTTGTGCTTCATACCTAGAAAACAAAAATTTTCAGTCATTGGGATTTTTTTTCAGGGTTAGAATTACCACACCACCTGTAATACCATACTGTGGCTTCTGTATCATCATTTCAGGTTTCTGTCTAAAATTTGGCCCATGTAAGAATCAAAGAAAATGGGTTACATAATTCAGTCGAAGGTCTTGGTCATTAGATGTTAGGCATCTATTGTGCGTAAGACACAAGGCCAACAGTAACACAGAATGATGTTGACCTGCTAAGCATTCTTTGAAACATAGCCAAAATGTATTTTATTATGAGCTCATTTTTGGCTGTTGTAAAGATTAGTGGTTAACAATGTGCTTTCATCATATTTCCTAAAAATTCAAGCAGTGAGAAATAAGACTCCTCTGAATTTAGTAGCTCAACTGATAACATTAACTTGGAAAAAGTCTGGAATACATGGTGCACACAAGAACCGTTCAGGGTTCTGTGGATGAATTTCTTAGCTTTTGCAATGCACCATGTTTCTCAAAGCTTGTTTTCATTAATAAAACATTTTATAATGTAAAAAAAGGTCACATGGCCACACCTACTGCAAAGGGTGCTGGGGAATGTAGTCTAGCTGTGTGCCCAAATAAAAGAAGTGAGTTAGATTTGAAAAAAAAAAAAAAATGAGATGGTATGTCATGAAATAAGCCAAGGAATATAGCTCTCAAGTCTGGGCATCTATCAGAGTGTCACTTGAGAATGTCTCTTCCTCATTTAGCTACGCTGAGCATTGATCATGCTCCTTCTCCACAAAACCTCATAATTCAAGGCTGAAATCAATTCCAGGTTCTATTCTAAGGTACGAATGTTTCATTCCCAAATTTTTATGATGCAGCAAAATCTTACTTTCTGGCAGAAACCACCTCAGAATTTCCCTCCCTGAATTTTTCATTTCTAAAAACAAAAAATAAATAAACAGGAGAAAGTACTTTTGAAAAGGCTTAAAACTAGCAGGACAGTGTAGAACAATGATTTCCAAACTTGAACGAACATTATGATCACCTGGAAAACTTATTTTTTTCTTTCAGAGCCCCAGATCTCATACACAAAGATTCTGATTCATAGATGACATATTGGGACCAGGAATTTGTATTTTTTAAAGTTCCCCAGTTGACTTTCATGCGTAACCACATTTGGAAGTCACTGGTATGTAATGGCAGATCCAGGTATCTGGATCTGGGCAAGACAGAGAATCAAGAAGTGACTGGAGAAATGTCATTGGCTGACACATTGTCGGCAAACATATATTAAGCCTCCATCAAGCACAGAGGATGGAAAAGGCTGTTTGATCAGCTCTTGCCAGATCGCAGGACCTCCACAGGCAAACAGTAGCACCCAGGTACACTGCAGGTTCCAACAGATCACGACCAGGGTTCAGCAGGTACAATGACCTCCAGATACAAGAGCAGTCAGATGAACCATGATGGAGAAAATGGGCTTTTTATAAGCTGACGCTTGAGGAAAATTTATGTCTTGGGGAAATGGAAAAGGGACAAGGCATTCCAGAGAATGCCCTCAGGGAAAGAAGAGGCTTGGAGATGCAGAAATGTTTTCTGTGGGTTCAAGAACAGCCAACCAGGTTATGTCAGAGAATCCTGAGAAATATTTTTGGCAGAGAGTGAGTGTGAATATTAGGCCAGGTGTTTTGGATTTAGGAATACAGGTAATAAAGAGCCACTGAAGGCCAGACACGGTGGCTTATGCCTGTAATCCCAGCGCTTTGGGAGGCCAGCAGGCAGATCACTTGAGGTCAGGAGTTCGAGACCAGCCTGGCCAACATGGTGAAACCCTGTCTTTACTAAAAATACAAAAAGTTAACTGGACGTGGTGGCATGCACCTGTAATTCCAGTTCCTTGGAAGACTGAGGCAGGAGAATCACTTGAACCTGGGAGGCGGAGGTTGCAGGGAGCTCAAATCGCACCTCTGCACTCCATTCTGAGTGACAGAAAGAGACTCCATTCCAAAATAAAAGAGCCACTGAGGGCCAGGCACCATGGCTCACACCTGTAAACCCAGCACTTTGGGAGGCCAAGGTGGGCAGATCACTTGAGGCCAGAAGTTGAAGACCAGCCTGGCCAACATAGGGAAACACCGTCTCTACTGAAAATATAAAAAATTAACTGGTCATGGTGGTGCGCACCTGTAATCCCAGCTACTCAGGAGGCGGAGGCACAGGAATCGAACCTGGAAAGTGGAGGTTGCAGTGAGCCAAGATCACACCACTGCACTCCAGCCTGGGTGGCAGAGCTAGACTCTGTCTCAAAAAAAGAAGAAAAAATAAAAGATCCACTGAGCATGGAGATAGGCTGGAAGGTGGGAAGCACAGAGCATGGGGGATATTGGAAGGTCTTGTGAGGGGCCCAATGGGAAGTGATTGAAGCCTCAATGTGAAGCTCAGAAAGCATGAAGAAAGAAGCTGGAGGAGAGGAACGTTCTTCCTCTGCTGTCTTCCAAATGGCACTACTGGCTCAGGATAGCCTTGGGCGAACTTAAGTAGACATGGGCTACTTAAAATTATTAAGTGAACTTAATTAGGTTTGTCAATCCCTAAGGCTGGCAGGGTGGCAAATAAGGCAATATATTCACTGTCCATCGAGACAGCCTGTTGCCTGAACGAGACTGTGCATTTTCTGAGCTGTAAGTGAGCAGCCTCAGCCCTTCAAGAAGAGGAGAAGAGATGCGGCCAGTGGCTCAGCATGCAATGTGCAACCAGGCATTGATATATACAAATCAAACATTCGTAATTCTGGAAGGATCTGGCCCTGTTTCTTTCTCAGAAAATATCCCAGATCATTGGAGCAAGGAGTAGATTAGCAATTCTGAGCTTTAAATCTTATTTCTAACGCTGATTTACTGTGATGTTTGGGACAAGTTGTTGCTTTTGATTGCTAAGTTTCCACAATCAAGAGTGCAAAGCAGTGAGACAGATCCGGCCCATGAGCTTGGTTTAGGAGGCAGTCGCTCAAAATGGCACTAAGTGAACCTCTTTAAAATAACAGGATGTTTGAATCTGCTCAAGATTTTCTTGGTAACATCCACAGCTTGGCTTACAAGTTAACAGATGCATATGTTTTTCATAATTCTTAATGTCTCTGAAAATGTAGCCCTGTGTTCTTAGCCCCTTCTTTCCCTAAACACAAAGCCTGCAATTTAGGAGATAATTGAGCTTCCAATATTTGAAACAAAGAATCCAGTTCTATCTATGCTGCCCCCACCGCTACACCAGGAGCCTCATCAATGCTCATAACTTCCACTCTTACCTCTATGCAGATGACTCGAATATCTTCATGTCTACCTGAGTCCCACACCTGGGTTTCCAACTGCCTGACTGGCGTCCCACCCACACCTTCCACATTGCTCCCACCAGCACACCCCATTGCCTAGTGAGAGTTCCACCCATAGCTCTACCATTCTCCAAGACTTTTCATTGTTTGAAGGCTTTCTTGACTTCTCTCTCATTGCCCAGATGCAATGATTTTCCAGCTTGAGTAACTTCTAACTCTATAGGGGGCACAACTAAAAGAGACTTCAGCAATTACCAGGTCAGTAAATAATGTGAATTACATCACTGTCTGAAATCCTCAGGAGCAAGGTCCACATTTTACACATCTCTACACTCCTAGCTATAGGCACAAGTAGCTACACTCCTAGCCATAGGCACAAGTGTCTGACTTATAGTACGTGCTCAAATAATCTCTGCTCAAAGAAAGAGGGGGAGTTATGTCATTTGTGACACTGCCTGAGGAAGCACATGTTACTAGTAAGCATGTAATATAAAACAGCAATAAATTAGCATCTCGTGCTAAAGAAAGGGTTCCATTGTTGGGAGGGAAAAAAAACCTCACATTACATAGATTCTTTTAAAAACCAAGATGGCACCTTAAAAGTTTTGGCCACTTGCCCAGGGCCCTACCAACTACACAACCCAGTCTTCACTCCACTCTACTTTTTGAAACTAGTCCTCACCAAGCAGAAAAGACTGCTAGTTTACTCTCCTAAAGATGTTTTTGGTCAGCTGAGAAGAGAGGTAGAAACCACGCTTTCTCTGGGCCTTCTCACCTTTGGCAGTGCTACCATCTCTGGTACCATGTCAGCTCCCCAGGCCGCAAGCCAACACAGCAACAGAGGACAGAGGAAATGTTGATGTGTTCCGAGAAACAGGGAGCAGACATCCCTATGCCTCCAAGAAGAATGGATGCCAGGCCTTTCTAGCCCCAGACAGCCCTCATGCCCCCAGTCATCCCAAGGAGCTTGCTCTACTTTTCCGATGGTATGGAGTACATATGAGACTAAATGAGATTCAAGAAGTTGGATGGTTCTGCAAGAGATGATGGGAAAAGTGGCCAGGGAAGCAAGAGGCCTGAGCTCTCATCCCACATCTGCTCCTGTCTCCATATGCAACCACACAAGTCAAAAGAATGGCAGGGGCCAAAGAGGCACCTGACTCCTTCCCTGGAGCACTTGGCATTTATTTGACTGTAAGTCAAGTATTTTTGTCCATAGGCACCTCCCTTGCTGGGCCATGGCTCCAGGAAGCAATGTCTTTCCCCATCAAAGCCCAGGGCCCAGCAGAGCTCAACATACACCACACAGATTTTGAGAATGAAAGCAAAACAGGAACTTGCCAGAGATGGGCCTCCGTCTGCTGTGGTGGAACATCCTTGCAGCAGGCCTTCCTAACTGGTGACACACAAGAGCACAGGAGGCAGCCAGGAGCCTTTAGGCTCAGCCCCCGAAAGTGAGCACAAAATGCCCGAAAACCTTGAACGGAGAATGTGGAAGAGTCCGAGTGATTCTCCATGCTTGCTCAGCCTGGCTGAAAACTCATTTTCTCTCTTATTTCTAGACAGGCTTCCTCACCGAGCCAGACTCATTGTGAAAGATCTCTAGGGCCCTTGAAAGCCATGGAAGCTCTGTGTTGGCTCCTGGTGTCATTATGCCTAGAGGGGAAACCAAGGCAGGAGGTGGTAAATTAATTCTGAGAGTGAGATGGAGCCAGGAGGGGTGTGTTCCCAACTCCTGAGTATGGCCTTGAATGTCCAGCTCATCTCCAGTTTACTGTGCACAAGTTAAAAACTCCTAGAGCCAAGACACACATTCCCAGCCATGACAGCATTTGACATGGCCAGGGATTGTCCCAGGAATCCAAAGCGGTCCATCAGTTCCCATCTTCATCTTAGAGCTGAAGTCCATTACACAGATAATAGGAGGGATGTGGCAGGGCTTTTTCTTCACATTTATTGTTCTAATAGATATGCCTGCTGCGACCCAAGCTTCGTGACAGCCCATTTTAGAAGACTTTTGCGGAGCAAATCAACTGCGCAGTTGAGAAATTGGAGAAAGTGTTTTTCCTCTGCAGTACCTGCCAGCTCTATCCTAAGCAGCCAGGGCCCAGACAAGCCCCAGCAGCAAAAAGGGATGCAGAACACTCCCTCCTTCTGAGCCCACTAAATGGCCAAGGGAGGAATCTGAGACATGGTGCCCAGCCGGCAAATGCCTCTACCCAGTCCAGCCACTCCATCCTGCTCTCCCCTCCAAAGCGTCGCCATTCCCTCCATCCACATCAGACACAAACCTTTCTGTCAGCTACTTAAAATCATTAAGTGAACTTAATTAGGTTTGTCAATCCCTAAGGCTGGCAGGATGGCAAATAAGGCATTATATTCGCTGTCCATTAACAGTCTGTTGCTTGAATGAGATGGTACGTTTTCTGAGCCGTACGTGAGCAGCATCGGCATTTCTCAGGCAGAGATCTGCCCGGTGAGTCTCCGAGGCGCCCAATTCTGAAGCTGCCCTTCCAGACTTGGCCCACTGCCCAGATGGCCACCTCCCAGATCCCCCTGAGTCTGTTTTCAAAAGGCGTCTCTGTAGAGCTGAACGAGAAGAGTCAGGGCGAATGCATTCTTTATGCAAAGCCAGCCTCCAACCAAGATCTCTAGCCAAGTCTGTTTTAATAACAAGTTCCAAACTCCACTGGCTGGAAAAAAGAAAAGAAAAAGCAACAACAACCCATGCAATCAAAAGTGTCCTCTTTGAAGAAACAGAAAGAGCTGAGCAGGTATGAACTATGAAGGGTCAGGAGCAAAATCTCTGCTGCTAAGCACTGGGAAAGAGAGGAGGCTCCCCTGCCATATTCTTAGGCAACACAGATTGGTGAGAGAGTGGAAGGAACCCCAAAGGGCTAACGCTTCCCTTCTCCTTGACCAGGTTGCCCACAGAGAGGAAGGGGAAGCTTCTTCTATCCTGGGGAACCCAGCCTCCTTTCCCCATCCAGAGCTGAGGTTTCAAAATGGGGCAGAGGAGTAACTATATGTTCACTGGGACGGCCTGTCCCTTGCAATCTTGGCAGTGATGTATCAGGGTCCTTGCTTTCTTTCAGCTAAACCCAGGGTGGCTCACCTGGTACATGTCAGAACCTTCCCACAGTCCCAGAGAGGTCTACATGCCAGAACTTTCCTTCAATCCCAGAATGGACCACCTGGTACATACTAGAACTTTTCCTCAGCCCCACAGTGGTCTACCTGGTACATATCAGCAGCTTCCCTCAGTCCCAGAGTGGTATACCTGGCATATGTCACAACCTCCCCTCAGTCCCAGAGTGGTCTACCTGGTAAACACTAGAATTTTCTCCCTCAGTCCAAGAGGGTCCACCTGGTACATGCCAGAACTTTCCCTCAATTCCAGAATGGACCACCTGGTACATATTAGAACTTTCCCTCAGTCCCAAAGTGGGCCACCTGGTACATTCTAGAACTTTCCCTCTGTCCCAGAGTGGTCCACCTGGTACATACTAGAACTTTCCCTCAATCCCAGAGTGGTCTCTCTGTATATACCACAACCTCCCCTCAGTTCCACAGTGGTCTACCTGGTACATACTAGAACTTTCCCTCAGTCCCAGAACGGACCACCTGGTACATACTGGAATTTCCCCCCCGGTCCCAGAGTGATCCACCTGGTACATTCTAGAACGTTCCCCACGTCCCAGAGTGGTCCACCTGGTACATACCAGAACCTTCCCTCAGTCCCAAAGTGGTCCACTTGGCATATACCAGAACCTCCCCTCAGTCCCAGAGTGGTCTACATGGTGCACACTAAAACTTTCACTCAATCCCAGAATGGACTGTCTGGTACATACTAGAACATTCCCTCAGTCCCAGAGTAGTCCATCTGTATATACCACAACCTCCCCTCAGTCCCAGAGTGGTCCACCTAGTACCTACTAGAACTTTCCCTCAGTCCGAGAGGGTCCACCTGGTACATGCCAGGACTCTCCCTCAGTCCCAGAGTGTGTCAGGTCTCGCCTAAGTGTCAGGTCTACCTGGTATATAACAGAATTTTCCCTCGGTCCCTTGGTAGTCCACCTGGTACATACCAGAACTTTCCCTTAGTCCCAGAGTGGTCCACCTGGTACATCCCTCGATCCCAAAGTGGCCCAGCTAGTAAGTGGTAGAACTGAGACCTGAGGCCATAGCTGACTCTGGAGAGTGACATGGTAGTTGTACTTCTAGGGGACTCACAGGAAGGAGCGGGTAGAACCAGGAGACTGCGAGAGCCTTGAGGAAGCCTTTCCCATCTCCAGCAAGGAGAGGGTGAGCAGTCCAGAAGCAACCTCTTCTTCACCTATCAGGTAGACACACAACCAGGCACCTTCCAAAGTAGGGAAACCTGAATCTGGGTGGTCCTGACGCCCACTCTGTCTCTGGGCCAGCACATCCACAGAAAAGAGCATCCTAGATTGGTGCTGCTCTACCCGCCGACTGCCCATCATCTACCACCCCCAGACTCCATTCCTAGATGGCCTTTGCTTCTGCCCCACCCTCCACCCATCCTTCAGCGGCTCACCTTTGTCCCACTGTCCCTTCCCTGCAGCCTCTGGGGGCTGGAGCCATAGGGGAGCGTTGGCCCATGGGTGGACAGAGGCACCCATGTGTGGGTGGCCCCGGGTGGACAGAGGCAGCACTGCCTGGTTCCATATTGCCATCTGATTGAATCTTCCTGATGGTTGTGTGTGTTCCTGACTCAAAATATGTGCAATTCCCAGTGTCAATCAAACTCTTTTAAGCAGCAGCTGCCACTGCTGTCGCCGTGCAGAGTACTTTAGAAGCTCTTCTATTTAGAAACCATTCCAGCCTCAGCCAGCATCATCCCATCCATGCTAAGAGGCCCCGTGGCTGTGAGAGACTTCGCAGATCTAATCGCTTAGTAGTAAGGAAGGCAGGCAGAGAGGGGGGCGGGGAGACACGCAGCTTCCCAGGGAGCACCCAGTTAGAGGACAGCCGCGATTCTATCCCTCCTCCCCAGGCTCCGCAGGCACACACATGTCATTTACTCACTCAGGCCCCTCTGGCCTCCAGGAAGGTACACCCCTCATACTGCTCAGCATTGAAATCAGGGCCTGGCTTGGCCCCTGGTCCTGTGAATGACAGGTTAGGAGATGATGACCTGGTAGAGAAATGTGCCCTGTGGGGGGACTCACCCCTTGATGTGCAGGCGAGTCAGGCAGCTGTGCCTTCCTGATGCTCCCACGGGGAACCTGAGTCCTTCTATTCACCCTCTCTGTCCCTCTCAGTGCCTGTTTTCTTGCTACCTGGAAGCAGCATTTTCCTAAGGGTTGCACCTGCTTTAACAAGACAGCAGGCTGGGCACGGTGGCTCACGCCTGTAATCCCAGCACTTTGGGAGGCCGAGGCGGGCGGATCACGAGGTCAGGAGATCGAGACCATCCTGGCTAACATGGTGAAACCCCGTCTCTACTAAAAATGCAAAAAATTAGCCGGGTGAGGCGGCGGGCGCCTGTAGTCCCAGCTACTCGGGAGGCTGAGGCAGGAGAATGGCGTGAACCCGGGAGGCAGAGCTTGCAGTGAGCCGAGATCGCGCCACTGCACTCCAGCCTGGGCGACTAAGCGAGACTCTGTCTCAAAAAAAAAAAAAAAAAAAAAAAAAAAGACAGCAGTACTAGGGCCCTGGTTTTCCAGTTGAGATCCCAGTCCTGGGCTTTGTCTGGGGTTATACAGGCTCAAGCCAGAAACTCATCTATGGACTATTTCCCCTGGGGGGACCCCAGGGAAATCGTGGCTATAACCTTGCCGAGATTCGTAGAGAAACCTGATGAAGGCGTGTGAGATGCATGCAGAAATGTCTCTCACGCAATCTCCCCTGTCTCTCTGCCTCCTCTCCTAGTCTCCATCCCACTTACTAATCCCATCACAATTATCCTCTAAGAGGTCTTTGATCTTGCACTGTCCTGTTAGAAACCTGCAATGGCTCTCCATGTTCCCTGAAATAATGGCAGAACCTCCTTACCTGACCTCTGAATGTCCACATCATCTTTACCTCCTTCCTCACTCCTCGCTCCCCAGCAGGACAGGTCCTATCCCTGCCCACATGGCCCTCACACCAGTTCCTCTGCTCCAGACATCTTCTCCTCCCTGCACGCCACTCCCACACCCACATCCTCAAACCCTTCCCTGCATTCAAGACCAACTTAAATACTGCCTGTTCTATGAAGCCCTCCTGATCTCCCCACCCTGGTGTAATTCCCCCTTCCTCTGAGCTCGCACAGTGCTGTGTCTGCACCTTCATGAAGCATTGACCTCCTTCTACTTTATTCCACACCAAGGTACACACACTTCATCTTCACACTGGACAATAAGTGACTTGAATGCAGCGTTCATGCCTGATTTCTCTTAGAATGCCCCATAGACCTATATGTAATAGCTATAAAGGAAACAAAAATAGGTGTGTATCAAAGTTGGAATGAGAGATGCCTCTCGGAGACATACACCCCAGTGCCGGGGTGGCAGGGGCTGAGGGTCTTTGTGCTGTCCATCCCCTCTTGCGCACTCATCCGGCATGCCCATGCCACCCAGAACAGGATTTGAAGGTTGTCCATCAGGCACTTCTCCTTCCACACCCAACCACCAGCACACCCTATCCTGACTGAGGGTTACATGGAGACATCTTCATGGGGAATACGGCCTGAAGGGCCAACCCCAGTAGTGTTGGCCGCGGCTACAACAGATGTGGGCATTTCTTCTTTAGAATCAAACCGGATTTGGGTCCTGTAATTATGACTTTCAGACAGAAAGGATTGTTTCTGAATGACCAGATCTCACAAGATGGTTGAAAGCACAGGCAAATGTATGGAGTAGTTCATTAAGCATAATCGAGTACAGTTATTCCGATAAAAGTTTTGGAATTCAAGGCTTTGCTTCACGGAAACAGTAATTGTTCTCTGGCCAGGAATAACCAAGCCAGCATCTAACAAGCCAGCATCTTCTACATGTTGATCAGAGATCATCTGCACACAGGCGGAGCGGGAGCTTCCGACCCCTGCTGTAGTTTACCCACTGGCTAAAGCTTTGCTGCCTCACTGCAAATCCATGTGAGCAAGCGCCCTTTCTCTCCATATCTTTTCCTCTGCGTCTTCCCTCCCACTGTTGACATCCCATTTCTTGTCCTTCTTGTACCCTGCAGGCCCTGTTCTCTTCACGTCGCCAGTGCCGCCCTGCTTCGGTTTTCTGCTCTTGCCACCCTATGTGGCCAATGCCCTGCGGCCTGGGTTCCCTCCCTCCTCCTCTCTCTCCTTTTTATCTAACAGCTTTATCAAACTGTAATTTATATATCATAAAATTCACCTACTTTAAGTGTACAAGTCAATGACTTCCAACAGATTTATACAGCTGTGGAGAGAGCACCACAATCTCGTTTCTGAGCATTTTCATCACCCCAAAAAAGCCTGTATGCTAGTCTGCAGTCAATCCTGTGCCCACTCCCAGCCCCAGGCAACCACTAACCTGCTTTCTGGCTCCATAGATTTACCTTTCTAGACATTTTCTATCAACAGAATCATTCAATAGGAGGTCTTTAACCTACTGTCTGGCTTCTTTAACTTAGCATCATGTCTTTGAGGTCCATCCATTTTATAGCACGTCTCCGGGTCCGTTCTTGACTGTGGACCGGCATCCCATGGTATGGCTGTACTGTATGGAGTTTGCCCAGCCACCAATGGATGGGTATGGCTTCCTTCTCTTGGTGTTTTCATATCTATGCCAGAGCCAGCACCCTGTTCTGCAGGTCATTCTGGATTGACGTTCTGGAGGGTGGGAAAGGATTTTAAGGTTCTCAGGAAACCTTCACTTAGAACAGGAAAGGGCTGGCTGACTGCTAGGCTTCCAGGCGATGATTTCTCAGGAAACAAACAAACGAAAGGTATTTTCCTGTTTATGTCACTGTAAGGCCTTCCCTGGCCACAGTCTGAGAACCTGGCCCTCCAAGGACATGAAAAGGGGCGGGGGGAAGAAACAATATCTTAATGAGTTTATTGTTAACACTTTTATGACCCCTCTGTATTGGTTACAAATACTCCCAAGGGTAATAGTCAAGTCGCTCAACATTTAACTACCAGGCAGGCAACCTCCTGTGACACTGGATGAGACCCAGGATGCTTGAGACCCCTGCTGGGCTAACCAATGGATAAACCCTACAGATGCTGGTTAATTAGGAAATAAATGGGGCAGGGGCACCAGGGAAGGAGACAGTTGCCTGAAGCAACAAGCAAGTGGCACTCATGAAACTGCAGTTCTTTATTGGCTGGTACAGAAGCATTTTAATATTTTAATAATGACTTCAGCCCCACTGGCTGAATGTCAGACCTACGCATTTTTCCTGTTTAGTTCACCCAAACAGGAGACCCAAGCTGGTATTTTTTTTCCCCAACTCAGTGCCTTGAAATCACTCCCCATTTACTGAACAAAGCAGTTACTG
Source organism: Papio anubis (assembly GCF_008728515.1). Taxonomy (NCBI): domain Eukaryota; kingdom Metazoa; phylum Chordata; class Mammalia; order Primates; family Cercopithecidae; genus Papio; species Papio anubis. The sequence continues at coordinate 29,086,634 of NC_044989.1, read as the reverse complement.
TCAGATTTCCTCTCCATTTCCAAGCATCCTACACACCCAGAAAGCAAAAGATTTCTCCTCAGATGACCAGGGAGTCCTGGTCCCAGGCCCCAAACTCCAGGCTGGATTTAAGGACCAGTGTGTCAGCTGGTTCAGAAGCGGAAGGGGATAGTTCGGAAGGGGAAGTGCTCTGCATTGCAGAAGTAGGGGGAATTGATGGCTTTTCTCTCACCACTGCTCTGGGATTAGGTAAGCCTTTTTCAAACTCACATTCTGAGCCAGGTAATCAGCACTTGCCTGCTGGATGCTGAATCCTAAGACAAGACCCCCCAGTTTGCTCCTCACACACATTCCTCTTGATGTGTACAGGTTCTGGCTGCAGATGGTTGCATGGTGGGGACAAGGATCCAGAGCCATCGTGGCTTTTGACAATATCTCCATCAGCCTGGACTGCTACCTCACCAGTGAGTTCACTCTGACCCCAGCACTATGTCCCCCAACCCCGATGGCCCATGGCCTCACTGTCCCCTCCTCAGCCTAAGCCTGTCTCTCCCACCTCCCTCAGTGTGAAATCATCTCTCACCCTGAAATCGACCCTCACCTAACTCAGCCCATGGGGTCTTCTCTATTCCAGTTAGTGGAGAGGACAAGATCCTACAGAATACAGCACCCAAATCAAGAAACCTGTTTGAGAGAAACCCAAACAAGGAGCTGAAACCCGGGGAAAATTCACCACGACAGACGCCCATCTTTGACCCTACAGGTAAGGGCTCAGCTCACAAATGTGAGCATAGTAACCTCTCGTTGCAAAAGGCAGAAGAAAGATTGGTGCTGTGTTTGGGGTAGGGAGCTGTGCTGAAAGAATGAAACGGTCAATCTTTAGAAGGAGCATCACCTACGCTCTGACTATGGGGTCCAAGAAGAAGCTGTCTGGTTCTCATATTGCCTGAGCAAAGGAAACCTCTGGAAGTTGTACAAAGGAGCAGCTTCCTCTATGCCTAGGGAATACCTAGGCCCCACCCAAAGGAGATAACGAAACTGGCATTTTTTTTCCCCATCTCTGCTTTGAATTCACTCCCGCCTTACTGAACAAAGCAAACCTTACTGTCAGATTTCTTCTCCTTATAAAGAGGGCTGGGGCTGGCCAAGGTTATCTGTTGCACAAACGTGGGCTACTCCATCGTGGGTAAGGTCCCCAAAGCTTTCTTTCAACACAGTTCCCCCAGAGCTCAGATCTCCTCCAAAGCTGTTCTATTCAGCATACCCCAAGCCAAGACTTCTTATGGCCCTTTTCCACTTCAGCAGAACTTTTCAGCCTCTGGTTATAAACCACAGTTGTGACTTCTCGGCCACTCTTCTATTAGACCAGAGGCTGTGAGCCTAGCCCCCAGAAGCTGATTTAGGCTGCCCCAGCTCCATGCCAGTCAGCCAAGGGATTTTCCCAGGCAAGCATTGGTGCCTGGGCCTGTGAGGTTTCTTCTACTATGTATAGCCTGGAAAAACAAGTGTACAACACACAGTCTACCCACACTCTTTTTCCTATAAAAGATAAGTCTTTATCAAAATAATAACAGATCAATGAGAAATCTCTAATTTCAACTTATAATGTGAAATCCTTTTCTGGTACAAAGTACAAAAAATGAGGTTCATACTTTTGCTGCTGAATTCATCAGCTCTCAACAGTAAACTAGACATTAGCGTGGCTTTGTCTTTGAAGGAGTCCTTTCCTTTCTGTCCCATGAAAAGCTGCCCCAGGGCTAACCGTCACCCCTTCCTGATTCCTGCCTGATCTAATCCAGCTGCCAGACCCAGGAGAAAGAGTTAGTTCCTTTTCCCATCATCCCTGCCTTCCCCTTTAACTAGAACGACGAAAGACCTTTGCATATTCCTACACAGAGGGGAGCCTGTCCCACAAAACTGCAGCTCTCTCTGGTTTCCCCCTCCCCTCCCGGTTCATGCCAACGTCTCACCTGATGGAGGCAGCTTTCTAACTTCTCCATCCAATGCCCTGCCCCCCAGCCCCAATGATTCACCTCTACTCACTCCTTGGGTCTTGGTCAACTACCACCTCCCTGTGATAAATTCAGGAAATGTATAAATGTATAAATTGAGGGAAGAAGCCAGACTTGCCCTTTTAGTGTGCTAAGTAAACATAGCCACAGCTCCCTGCCCAGCCTAATCAGCAGCACTGATTACAGAGCAGAGACTCCAGAAACATCTATTGACCAGTGGGTGGCTGGATGCCTGAGCTTGGATCTCAGGTGTCAGCAGCCAGCCCCTGCAGCCAGCATTTAGGAAACAGCCAGCCACATTGCTCGATTCATGAGTTTATTGCCACATAACTCCCACTGTCCCTAAAAGGTTAATCGATAAGGGCCTGCCCAATGGCCACTCAGACTAATGAAATCACCAGTGGCTCACACGTGGCGATGGCTCCCCCACCACCTCTAAATACAATTAAAGGCTGGAGGAGACAGCAGCTGGAACATAAGTCTCCCCACTGAGAAACCTGATCCCTCATTCTCAACCCCAGTCTCAGAGCAATACTGAGGTAGTGCCTATGGGTCCAGGCAGACTCGTGGAGGCAGAGGCCAAGGCCACACCCACTCCCACACCCACTCAGTAATAATCACCCAGCAGACATGTACCCAGCAGACACGTGCCCAGCACAGTGCATGGTTACAACAGGGACAGGGCTGAGCCAGTACTCGCCGTTCTGGAGCTCCTGGGCCATGGGGGAAAAGTGGCCTATGAGGCAGCAGGGCATGTTTGCAAAGCACAAGCTCAGAGCTTCCACCTGGGAGGACCCCTGAAAAAGGACAGAGGGATAGGCTGGAAGGGGAAGGAAAGGAAAGGAAAGATCACTGAGTGTGGTCCCATAGCCTAGGTTATTTCACACAACAACTTGTCCTCACACGGGCCCAGGGACAGTAGCTGTTTTTACCACTGTAAGGATGAGGAAAATGGTATGGAAGAATTTAAGGGCCCCAAGGCTGGAAGGCAGTGGGGCCAGGAAGTCAACCTGGAGTCCACATTCTTTCACCCAACTAAGCTACTTCGAGGTATCAAAGTCTCCAATCGGAGAAAAACACTAAAAATGGCAAAGGGCAGGGAAGAGTTCCAGCCAAGAGGCCCTGCACGAACAGTAAACAAATCAGCTCCCAACCTTCTGACAAACAATCGAGGAGACAAGATAATAAGATTTTTCTTTCCAAAGTTCAAAGCTGTCAGGTTCTGCTGGGCTGGAACAAGGTGGCTGGTGGCATTTCAACTCTCCTCCAGGCAGGTGTTAGAGAACTAGAAACGCAAAGGCCCTTTGGGGTCTTTTGGAAACAGTTACTGGCAACACTTCTAAGCTTCCCTAAACATTCCTCACTCTCCACAGCAGCCCTCCCCTCTGATGAGGGACTCGGCCTGACTCCCTGGATCTGGGAGGTTCTTCACCTCCGGGCCCATGGAGCAGAGCTGAGCCGCTCAAGTTTCCAGGCCAGGAAAATCCTGTCCAGGTGCTTCATGTGGCATTCTCGGAAGACTCTGAGTCACTTTAGCTAATCAGATGAAGATGCTGAAAGAGAAAATGGGGCAAGTATTAAGTCCAGGGAAATTACATTTGTCAGCTTTGCACATACAATTACACTAACCAAATGACTGGGGTAATCTCATCACGGGGCTGCAGAACCAGGTTCTTCTCTCTCTCTTTCTATCTTTCTCTCTCTCCCTCACCCCACTCCCTCCTTCTCTCTCTCTCTCTCCCTCTCCCCCTCACCCTGCTCCCTCCTTCTCTCTCTCTCTCTCTCCCTCTCTCTCTCCCCCCGCCCACCCTGCTCCCTCCTTCTCTCTCTCTTTCTCTCTCTGTCTGTCTCTCTCTCTTTCCCCTCCCCATGACCGTCTCTCTCTGGCAGTAATGAATGTTAGCAGTGAGGAGGAACGGGCAGGTTCTACCACACCCTTTCCCTAAAAAGCCCAGATGAGGACAAGCAGGCCCCCAAGGCCCAAGGACCCTTCCTCAACCTCCCTACCCCTCTATCCTTCTCCTTGGAGCTCAGATGCTATGTAGGGCAAGTCCAATGGAATCAGCTCAGCTGACGGGAGAACCTGCCCAAACTTTAGGCCCAACTCCACAACCCTAACTGTGGAGCCTTGGCATCAAAACCACAGCCTTGCCTCTAGCTATTTGGTGACAGGTTGGTCTGCCATTTTCTGAGTACACATCCCTCATCAAAGCGGAGATAAAAGCAATTAAAACTATATAGAGTCATGGGAAGAGCACTGGACTAAAAGAGAGAACACCCCGCTGGGCCCTGGCTGGTTGCACTGGCAAGCTGTGGCCCTGGGGCCATTCTGCCTCTGCAGGGCCTCCCATCAGGGCAAGTCAGCAGATGAGGGGGGTTAATGTGAACACAGACAAGGGCAGAGAGACTGCAATTTTTTTAAAAGTCAAGGTTAGAAGTAGACAGTGTCCAAGTCCCTTCCCGTTCCCAGCTCCAAGATTCCAAGGGTTGAAGGGTGATACCATCAGGGAGCCATGGCTTTATTTGGCCCATATCTCCAATTAACCCGTGGCACCACTAATGTGCCCAGAAGTGAGGGTGACAGGCTGTCCATTTCCACACACGCTCCTGATTCAAGAACAGATGCCAATTCCAATGAGAAAGTTTTATGTGTTTCATATAAATTGATTGGGTCTATTTCTGCTAAATGCATTATCCATTCACCACAGAACAACTATTAGAGTTAATAGAATTTGTAGCTAGAGCCATTATGTTCCAAGTACGCCCTTCTGGGGATGACGGCATTGTTGGAAGGCAGGCTCCGCAGGCCCAGCATCCTCCCACAGACCCTGTCTTTCCACTCGATGGGGGTCTTTGTTCCCCTCAGAGCCTGCTGCGCTCAGGCCCTGCAGGTCTGGCCAAGCCTACTTTAGTGGCACACCCCAAGAGGGGAGGCCTCTTCTCTTCAGAGTCACTCCGTTCCTGAATCAATAATGTATTCTAATCCAGTTCTGAAAAATCCTGGCCTCTTCCTTGCTGGCCTTGCAGATAATCCCATTCTGGGGACCAGGAGGAAGCCAAGTCCCTCTCTTTAGCCACAGCTCATCATTGCATCCCAACCTTGAAGGTGGGAGGTCCAAGATGTGAGAAGTCCAGAGACAAGTCAGAGCAGGAAGCTGGGGAGCCCCCTCCCGTTGGAAGAAACTCGCGTTAATGGCATCATTAACAGCTTTCCCCAGAAATCCCCAGTTACGGACACAATCTAGGACTCACAGGTGCAGCAGTGAGCTGGCCAGCCAGGGAACTAGATTCAGCCCCCGGTTTCTCCAGGTGTGTTCTCAAACCATCAGCATCTGGGTCCCCTGGTGTCTGCAAGTGCTGCTTGTTAAAAATGCAGATTCTTGGGCCCCCATCAACCTGCAGAATCTGAATGTCTGGGAGCAGGATGTCAAAATTCCCATTTTTAACCATCCCTCAAGGAAAGTTTGATTAGCAAAAAAGTTTAGGAACCCGGGTGTGCATCCTGACCTACAGACGAGGAGCCTGGTCCAAAGCAAAGGCCTTGTGTCACGTTCCCTCGTCACACAGCAATCATAATTGTGATTCACCAAGCACTGCTGTGTGCCACGACTGTGCTGAGCTCTTGGTGCTATCATAGTATCCCCCTTTAACAAATGAGGTCTGGAGGGGTGAACTAACTTGCCCTAAGTTAGACAACTTGTGTAAAAGGCAAACGATCGTGTTTCTTAAAAATCACGCAGAAAGTGAAATGTTCTAGGCCAGATAACATTTAGAAGGTCAAAGTTGTGATAGAGAAATCTTTCAGGAATCCCATTATTGAATAGGTCTTCCAGAGGGATCTCTCTTTCATTATTGAATAGGTCTTCCAGAGGGATCTGGCTTCTTATGTTAGTTTTTGTTTAAACAGAGCACATCTGCATCTTCACTAACATTCAAGACGGCGCCCCAGGCAGGCAGTGTTCCCACACACATGTAAGAAAGCTGATAATTGCAGCTAATTGGCATTCCTCCGTGTACCCCAGCCTTCAATGGTGCACTTGGAAGGCACTTCTGTTAGCACCCATTCGACTAGGGGGGGACTGTTCATTAAGGGGTGGCAGGCATGGGACCGTAGTTAGAACCCTTGGAGCCCCTTCAGACACTGGTCACCTCTGTGTTCTCGCTTATGTTACTAATATTAGATTATCACCTATTTTATAGCAAGCACACTAGTGATGACGCAGGAAGCACCAGCCTTAACAAGGCTCTTGGGACCCCAGTCATTGGAGCACATTCGGTGCCCTCCCAATTAGAATGTCACTATTCATTTGGGTGTGTCTTCCTTCCCCGGAGCAAGCACGGCTGTGCTCCAGGAAGAGAGGTGGCAAAGAACTAATTTATGATTCATGATTCCATTACCAATGCTAACGAGTCTCTTCCAGTGGAAGAGGCTTTGCACGCTGGAGAGCCAGTCAGCATCCCCAAGAAGTGGACATCAGTGAACACTGGGGTTAGCTTGATGGTGAGAAAGCACTTCCCCAGGGACCTGGTGACAGTGACAGGGTGGAACCGGAGGCTGGGCTGAAGGCCGAGCACCCATCAGCAACAGAGTTTCCCAGCGTGTGTTCTGCCATTTGTCAGCCACCTCCTTCCATCTGTCCATGGAGTGACAGTCACTAAGCTCATTCAGTGTCTCTTTCATTTGATTCTCACAGACTTCCTGAGGGAGATGTCACCATGAGGAAGCAATATAGCATCTTTTTTAAGAGCACAGACTACCTGTGTCCAAATCCCAGCTATGCTACTCACTCTGAGCACCTCCCTTCTGCTGTCTGTGCCTTTGTTTCCTTGCATCAAAAAAATGGTGCTTAGATTATCAATGCTTACATCGCTTAGGTTTGATGCAAGGATCACATACGTTAATATGTATCCAGGGCTTATAGAGGTGCCTCACACATAAGGAGCTACCTGAGCCATCATTTTCTTCCCATTTTAGAATTGAGGAAACAGAGGATCAGAAAGATTATGTGACTTGACCTTCTAATCAAATGCAGAGTCAGGGTTCAAAGTCAAGCCGGCTCACTCCAAAGTCTTTCCCACTCTAAGCCCATGCCTATTAGGAACAATACTAAATACTGCCCAACTGCTGACCAGCATAAGGGAGAAGCTCTTGCTGCATCCAAATCACTGTTTTCTTTGCACTCGGGAGATTCAACTCAGCGCCCAATGCAGACAACATCGTTGCTTTCCCTGAATCCCAAGCCTAGGGAATCACAACTCATATAGTTCAATTTAACAAGCATGTACTGGGTGCCTACTCTGTGTCAAACCCTATGCAGGGGCCTGGGGCTCTGAGCCTGTGAACAAGCCAAAGTGTTCTCTTGAAAAATGATCATCCACTGGGAGACCGAGGCGGGCGGATCACCAGGTCAGGAGATCGAGACCATCCTGGCTAACACGGTGAAACCCCGTCTGTACTACAAATACAAAAAAATTAGCCAGGCGTGGTGGCAGGTGCCTGTAGTCCCAGCTACTCGGGAGGCGCAGGAGAATGGCGTGAACCTGGGAGGTGGAGCTTGCAGTGAGCCGAGATCGCACCACTGCACTCCAGCCTGGATGACAGAGCAAGACTCCGTTTCCAAAAAAAAAAAAAAAGAAAAGAAAAGAAAAATGATCACCCAAAGCTTCATCTGCCTAAGCCCAATTTGAAGCCACTATTATCCCACCACAGGAGAGACTTCTGATTCTGATCACATCTAGAACCAGGACAGGTGCCCTCACTTGACTCTGCCCTAGATGGTGCATTGCAAATTATTCTGAACCAATCATCATTTTCACAATATGTCCTGTGAGATGGAAAGGCATCAACACTATTACTTCACAACTTCCCAAACCACAGACCCCCTTAAGAAATAGCACAGACCCACCCAGCTCTGACAGACTCAAAGATGCCTCATGAACCTCCAATCTAAGGCTAGGTGGGGGTTGGAATTATGGCAAGGTTGCTGACAAAATGCTTCAACATAAAGTCGATACTGTTGGCCTTCTAAGCAGCAGACAGGAACCATTGCCTTTCCCTCTCCTGGCTGGCCTGAGAAAACATGCTGTTTTTTCTCATTTGTTTCAGTGAAAGGTTACATAAGTGGGAGACAATAAATGATCCAGGAACTCTGGGCTCAGTATGCCTTAAGATCATTTAGCTTGAAGACTAGCAGAACACAAAGGCCCCTCCATCAGGGCAAGTGCATTAAGTACTTGTTGTTTGGGAAGACCACTTTTTTATCATTCTTCTCTTGGGCTTGCTGCTTCTGCCTGTAAAACAACTCTGTATCTTCTCAGAGCCTATTCAGCTCTCTGCTTGTTGCAGCAAAGCTTCAGTGGTTTTGGACAAAGAAAAAAATTTTTTTAATTCATCCGGGCCTGGAGGTGGACAGTGAATCTAGGAGTAAAAAGGTTAAAATGCTAACTCTTGATCACAAAAGGTGGTCTTCCCAGCTTGCCCCTCCCCTATTGAGAGGAAAAGAAACAAGAGGTGGAATTGCCTTAGCTATCATGGAGTCAGGGAGGAGGGAGAGGGCACAGGGCAGAACTCGGCCCAGCGAGTGCCCTCCCTGCTGGGTGCTTACACAAAAGATGAGGAGGCCAAAGAATGTACCAGCTGTGCAGCAGGGGCTTTGGGGTGCCTGGATAGTTATCCATTGCATTGTAACAAATAGCCATAAACACAGTGGCTATAACAACACACATTTATTATACCAGTTTCTGCAGGTCAGGAAATCAGACACAGCTCAACTGGGTCCTCCATTTCACAGTCTCTCGTAAGGTTGCAGTTAGGGTGTCAGTCTCATCTGAAAGCTCTGTTGGGGAAGGGTTTACTGCCAAGCTCACATGGTGGTTGGCAGTTCTTGGAGGGCTACTGGACTGAGGGCCTCAGTTCCTAACTGGCTGGAGGCCACCCTCAGTTTCTCCCCAGTATGGTGGCTTACTTTTTCAAAGCTAGTGTGGGGGTGAGAGGGTGGGGTGGGGAGAGAGAGAGAGAGAAGGAGAGTCTTCTGGTAATACAGAAATTACAATTTTATAACATAAGCAAGAAAACGACATCTCATCATCTGTGCCATATTCTATTGGTTAGAAGCAATTCACAGATCTCACCTATACTCAAAGGGAGGGGGTTACACAGAGGTGTGATTATCAGGAGTTGGAGACCACTGAGGCCATCTTAGAGCCTGCCTGTAGTGGCTTCTCTATGCTGGAGACCAACATTCACCAGGAAGCTCTGGGAGCCCAGTGGGGATTCTGATGGGCAGAATTCCTAGGATCAGTCTCAAGACTATGTATTCAATATTCTACAGATGCTTAAATAGTCATGAAGCACCTACTGAGTGTCAGGCAATAGCAAGACAGTAAGCGAATTGGCAAAGAATCCCAGAGACCAAGGTTCTGGCCATGCAACTTCAGGAAAGTCAAAGATTCTGGGCCCTGTTTCCTCATCCATAAAGTAGGGATATTAATTACCTGCCACAGTTCTTTCTCAGAGCTGGCTATTGTACTGAGCAAATGAGATCATTTCTATCAGGCTTTGAAAGGTACAAAACAATATGCTAATATAAAATGCTGTTGTGACATTGTAATTAACATTATTATTAAATATATATGTAAGCAAAAAGATTGGACCAACTCACCCCTCGTGTGTTGCCTTCTATAAATATTCAGTGCATTTACAATCCACCTCCTTCCATGAGTTGTGCACACTTTTGTGTATACATGAAATCTATGAGCTGCACACTCTTATGTATACACATAAGTATGTATCTGAGGGGAGGTTAATATTTTGAATTTTGTGTCCTCTCATTCAGTCAATTCCCCCAACCCAATTGATCATCAGTTTTCAGGTAAAGCCCTCAAACTCCCCTTGGGGGAAAAAAATGATTTGTGTGGGGTATACAGGATTGCACCCAAAATCCTGTCATCAGTATAATTTAAAAGAAGATCTTTAGTCTTCTAAAACTTATCAAGATCTTAAAAATAATAGATGCATCAAAACCTTGTTCACGAAAATTCTTTCAAACAAATTTGAAGTGATTGAATTGGAGAGGCTTGGTTTTTTGTTTGTTTGTTTTAGGGGTGTAGATGTTTTGTTTTGTTTTTTTTTTTGAGATGGAGTTTTACTCTTGTCACCCAGGCTGGAGTGCAATGGTGCAATCTTGGCTCACTGCAACCTCCGCCTCCTGGGTTCAAGCGATTCTCCTGCCACAGCCTCCCGAGTAGCTGGGATTACAGGTGCCTGCCACCACATCCAGCTAATTTTTGCATTTTTAGTAGAGACGGGGTTTCACCATGTTGGCCAGGCTGGTCTCGAACTTCTGACCTCAGGTGATCCACTCGCCTAGGCCTCCCAAAGTGCTGAGATTACAGGCATGAGCCACCGTGCCCAGCCCTGATTTGTTTTTATGGTGAATATTGACAGTGTCTTCATCATAAGATAAGAGCAACTTGTAGTCATGTAATTTTTATTACTTTTTAGTAAGTGATTGGCAGATCTAATAATGATCATATTCCAGGAAAAATGTTAAAAAGTAAGAAAATAAGGCTTAGTGTAGGGTTGTCCAGCAACCTAACAGAGAATCGGAAAAACTCCCTTGGCCTCAAAATCATTTCCTGGAAAGAGGACAATTTCCTTCCGCTCAACTGACTTTATGATTGTGATCCTACTAACTAGACCATTCAGTCTATCAGCCAATCTGTTTCATCAGATATGGGATTGGGGGAGTGTCCACGCTGCTAAGGAGTAGGACTCACGTGTTTTCTTAAAAACACAGGGCTCAGCCAGGTGCAGTGGCTCATGCCTGTAATCCCAGCACTTTGGGAAGCCAAGGTGGGCAGATCATTTGAGGTCAGGAGTTCAAGACCAGCCTGGCCAACATGGCAAAATCCTGTCTCTACAGAAAATACAAAAAATTAGCCGGTGTGGTGGCATGTGCCTGTAATCTCAGCTATTTGAGAGGCTGAGGCATGAGAATCACTTGAACCCAGGAAGCAGAGGTTGCAGTGAGCTAAGATACCACTACTGTACTCCAGCCTGGGTGACAGGGTAAGACTCTGTCTGAAAAAACAAAAACAAGCAAACAAAAAAACCAAAGCACCTTGCATTTTGGATATGTGTGTGCATGCATGTGTTAGTGTGGGCTGGTGTGTGTGCTTGTGTGTGTTCAACAGAGTATGTGAGAGTGTGTGCCAGCTCCTCAGAATCCCAACACTTTCCAATCATGGGTAAGAGACAAAACAAAAGGCCTTTCAGCAAACATCCACTTACACTAACAAAAACACTCTGGTTCGTCCATCTTAAGCATTCTAATGCTAGAACAGGAGCCTCAAAGGATCAAAAGTGTCTCACCACCCACTCACTATACCCCATGCATGCATGATCACCTCCTTCTGACCACTCAGGTGGGTTTGGAGATGACGTTTGGGCTACTCTCTTCTTTCTATTTCATTTTGCTTTGGTTTTGTTTTTCATTTAACAAAAATTTATTAACCACCCTTTCTGTGACTAGCACTGTTTTAGGCCCTGGACACAAAGCAGTGAACAAAACAGACAAGGCCTACTCTTTATAGAGTATACATGCTAATGCAGAGAGCAATCTAGTGTACAGATGGCATCATTTCAGAGGGATGTGCTGTGAAAATAATAAAGCAGGTCAAGAGGGCAGGGGTGATGGTGGCTGAGCACACGTGTGTGAATGCGAGCCCTAACAATGAAGTATCGAGGGAAAAAACTTCAGGTTCCTTCAAGGACGTGGGAGCAGAATCAGGAATATGCTACTGGCTACTAATATTAAGATCCTACTTCTTACTCTAGGCTGGTGTGACCTGGGGAAATCTTTAAGGCCTTCCACAATATCCCTGCAACACCCAAAGCTCTGAAGGCCTTAACGGTGAAGTGCACTGAGACACAGCAGAGGGTGGGTTGAGGGTGGAGTAGGGGAGCATGCCTTGGCTGAGCAGACTAGGCCGGGGGAGTGACGTGGGTGCCTGGCTCTTCACCAAAGATGTCAGGTAGAAGGCCACGTGCAGTGTCTGAGAAGCATGGGCAAGTTGGTCCCAATCCAAGCTGGCATTGCTGTTTGAGAGACAGCAGAAGGATTCTCTTGTCAGTGTTGTTTCATTGCAAGTAGCTGGGAGATCTTGATTCTGGGAGGCTTCATTGGGGTTGAAGATCCAGCCAATGGCTGGGAGTCCAAGGACTACTCCAGTCCTACAACCAAAATTATTTCATAGGTGACTGCTGATGTTAATTCAGTGGCCCTAGAAGTGACTATTGTCATTATCCAGAGCCCAATAATGTCAAGACTCACATCTCTGAGAGCCTCTTGGCATTTTCCTCATGCTTGTTGCCTCATGGTTGCAAAGTGGCTGCCACATCTCCAGCCACCATGACTGCATTACAGACAAAAATAGGAGGGAAGCATCTTTTCCCTTCTTTTTTCTAGTCTTCTCGTCTTACACACTTTGCCTTCTCTCCTTGGTCTAGTATTTGGTCCTAATGCTTCCCCACTGCTTTCTTTTCTACCCTTAAAATTTAGATATCATATCTTCTCATGTGTGTCTCAGTCCTCCAATTCATTTTAGAGGATCTGGGACCTAGACCTGGAAGTCGGGACATCTTTCTAGCTCCAAATCCCCTAGCCAGTTGGGCTGCCTTCTCCTCTGTCTGCTCATCTTCAGAGGTATTTCCCAAGGGCCTTGTAGAGATTTCAGTCATCATGAGTTAGAACCAAACAATGAGCAGGAATGACTTAGAATAAGGGAGTGAGGGGCTGAGGCTTCCCACACGTTTGCCTCTCTTTTAGGTGCCAGTGAACCTTACAACAGAAGGCCATGAGTCCTAATCATGTAACCCCTATGGTGATGCACTAGATTAAATCTCTCCCATCTGCAGACAAGAATGGACAAGGCAGAAGTCCGTGACCCTTTGGGCTTCAGTGTGGCAGAGCTGGTATTTAAACCACCAACCACTTCCCACTTAAGCCTCAAAACCAAATCCATTATGCGTAACCTGCAGATGGGTGAGTCCACAGCACCCAGCTCGATATCAGACACTTTATTGGCCCGACTCTGGCCTGAAGCCAAGTTAGAAATAACCAAATTAGCCCTGAGGCCTCCCTTAACTTAATTTTTACAGCCCTGCTTTCAGGATAGTGTTTTTCCCATGACCTTTCTCTTCTCCCTTGTGTTCCTGACTTTCCCTTGGGGAGCAGGGGGTGGCTGAGAACACAATACATCAGCCATCACAGGAGCCATTAAAATCTCCTGCAGATCGCTGGGTGTCAGAGCTGTTTAGGGTAATTCAGCCCTGAAAGCAGCTTTTATCTAGACAGCCCCAGCTTGCTGCCCTGTTGATGGGGGTAAGCTCACTTGGAAGTCCCTCTCCAAGAAGGGATGTCTGCCTTCCAGTAGGGAGGGAGATGGGCCTCTGGTCTTTGTTCCATGGGATACTTCAGCATTATCGGGCAGTCCGCCTGTCTAGAGGAACTGTGTCTGGAGCAAAGGAAACAACAATATAAAAGTAAAACTGAGATCATGTGTGTGAGCATATCTAGTAAAAGACAGGGCTGCTGTGATCATTGTTATTGTCACCACCCCTAACTTCTCATCATCCAAAAAGAACCAGAGAGAATGCTTTGCCTGAATGAACAGGGTGGGTGCGTGTACACAGGCACACATGGGCAGGTGCTCACAGGTACACACGCAAGCATATGTGTAAGTATGTGTACAAGCACACATGTGTGTGCACAGGTACATGCACATGCACGCAAATAAATTCACTCTGAGAAACAAGCTGGAAGAACAGCATGGAAAATTCATCAACTGAAACAGTTTGTGTTGTAGAAAGAGAAAAGGTGACGTGCCCCTCCTTCCTTAGCCCCAGGTTTGCTTTGCAATCACTGGCCAATTGCTTAACTTTTCTATATGATTGCATGACGTATGAGACAAAAGTCAGTGTTTCTTTCTTCCCTGTCTAGTGACCTATCGTGGTTGTAAGGAGCTAGACTTACTGGAGGACAGAGATACTACAGAAATGTACCATAAATTGTCCATTGAAATTGAAAGCCTCAACATTCTCAACCCTGTTCATTCAGAATCATGATAACCTCCTTTTTTTTTTTTTTTTTTTTTAAATAAATCATAATTTATTACGATTTAACATGATCGAACTTGAACACCTAAACATTTCTAAAACTGAGGAATTTTTATTTGAGAATTTAGAAAACTTGTGCCTGCTTTTTTTAAGCTAATAGTTATTGCCAGTCTGATATGTAACAAATTGAGAGTCCAGTCGCTACCCAAATGTTAGCGATTAATGGAAATATTTGTATACGAGTACATAGCCCCCTCAAAAATAATTCTCTCAGGTTTAAAATCAGTATTCAGACCAAGACTCAGACTGATGTATAGCCATCTTAATAATGTGTGAGAGGGTTTGTTTGTATCCTTACCCTTCTTTTTTTTTTTTTTTTTTTTTTAATTTATTTATTATTATTATACTTTAAGTTGTAGGGTACATGTGCATAACATGCAGGTTTGTTACATATGTATACTTGTGCCATGTTAGTCTGCTGCACCCATCAACTCGTCATTTACATCAGGTATAACTCCCAATGCAATCCCTCCCCCCTCCCCCCTCCCCATGATAGGCCCCGGTGTGTGATGTTCCCCTTCCTGAGTCCAAGTGATCTCGTTGTTCAGTTCCCACCTATGAGTGAGAACATGCGGTGTTTGGTTTTCTGTTCTTGTGATAGTTTGCTAAGAATGATGGTTTCCAGCTGCATCCATGTCCCTACAAAGGACGCAAACTCATCCTTTTTTATGGCTGCATAGTATTCCATGGTGTATATGTGCCACATTTTCTTAATCCAATCTGTCACTGATGGACATTTGGGTTGATTCCAAGTCTTTGCTATTGTGAATAGTGCTGCAATAAACATACGTGTGCATGTGTCTTTATAGCAGCATAATTTATAATCCTTTGGGTATATCCCCAGTAATGGGATGGCTGGGTCATATGGTACATCTAGTTCTAGATCCTTGAGGAATCGCCATACTGTTTTCCATAATGGTTGAACTAGTTTACAATCCCACCAACAGTGTAAAAGTGTTCCTATTTCTCCACATCCTCTCCAGCACCTGTTGTTTCCTGACTTTTTAATGATCGCCATTCTAACTGGTGTGAGATGGTATCTCATTGTGGTTTTGATTTGCATTTCTCTGATGGCCAGTGATGATGAGCATTTTTTCATATGTCTGTTGGCTGTATGAATGTCCTCTTTTGAGAAATGTCTGTTCATATCCTTTGCCCACTTTTTGATGGGGTTGTTTGTTTTTTTCTTGTAAATTTGTTGGAGTTCTTTGTAGGTTCTGGATATTAGCCCTCACCACTCCTATTCAACATAGTGTTGGAAGTTCTGGCTAGGGCAATTAGGCAAGAGAAAGAAATCAGGGGTATTCAGTTAGGAAAAGAAGAAGTCAAATTGTCCCTGTTTGCAGATGACATGATTGTATATTTAGAAAACCCCATTGTCTCAGCCCAAAATCTCCTTAAGCTGATAAGCAACTTCAGCAAAGTCTCAGGATACAAAATTAATGTGCAAAAATCACAAGCATTCTTATACACCAATAACAGACAAACACAGAGCCAAATCATGAATGAACTTCCATTCACAATTGCTTCAAAGAGAATCAAATACCTAGGAATCCAACTTACAAGGGATGTAAAGGACCTCTTCAAGGAGAACTACAAACCACTGCTCAGTGAAATAAAAGAGGACACAAACAAATGGAAGAACATACCATGCTCATGGATAGGAAGAATCAATATCGTGAAAATGGCCATACTGCCCAAGGTAATTTATAGATTCAATGCCATCCCCATCAAGCTACCAATGAGTTTCTTCACAGAATTGGAAAAAACTGCTTTAAAGTTCATATGGAACCAAAAAAGAGCCCGCATCTCCAAGACAATCCTAAGTCAAAAGAACAAAGCTGGAGGCATCACGCTACCTGACTTCAAACTATACTACAAGGCTACAGTAACCAAAACAGCATGGTACTGGTACCAAAACAGAGATATAGACCAATGGAACAGAACAGAGTCCTCAGAAATAATACCACACATCTACAGACATCTGATCTTTGACAAACCTGAGAAAAACAAGAAATGGGGAAAGGATTCCCTATTTAATAAATGGTGCTGGGAAAATTGGCTAGCCATAAGTAGAAAGCTGAAACTGGATCCTTTCCTTACTCCTTATACGAAAATTAATTCAAGATGGATTAGAGACTTAAATGTTAGACCTAATACCATAAAAATCCTAGAGGAAAACCTAGGTAGAACCATTCAGGACATAGGCATGGGCAAAGACTTCATGTCTAAAACACCAAAAGCAACGGCAGCAAAAGCTAAAATTGACAAATGGGATCTAATTAAACTAAAGAGCTTCTGCACAGCAAAAGAAACTACCATCAGAGTGAACAGGCAACCTACAGAATGGGAGAAAATTTTTGCAATCTACTCATCTGATAACCTCCTTTTATCTGAAGTTAGACTTCCAGTACCTTCCACCATCCACCAAATATAAATGCCAAAATATAAATATGTCCCAAAACTGTGACATAAAGGTTTTCTGTAGTTAACTGCCCCTTAGCCTGATACATGAAGAGGGATAGGGCGACTCTCATGCCCTCACCTGAGCTTGGAGGTAAAATAAAATTAAACATGGGTGGACACGCTGCAGTGGAGAGACACCTGCCAGGAGAGACAGAGAGTCACTATAAAATATTTATGCCTGAGGCCATTTAGTGATGAGTCAAATAGCCCTAAACAACTCATTAAGTCTGGGTAGCACTATCAAGAAAAGGTTAAATTATACTTAGTGGACTGTATTGAAAATAGGCAGAGCATAATGTAATGGCAGGTTCGAGACCATGGTCACTGGAGGTGTCCCTGAGGTGAAATCCGGAAAACAAGCCTGCAGTCCAGGAATAGAAACGCAGGTGAGGGCTCTGACAGATAGACGGCATACAGGGGCTCACCATAGCAAATGAGCTCAAATGATTTCTACATTTAAAAAATGCTTCCAGGATTCGGGGAAGAGGGCAGTGATGGTGGTAACAGCATAGTTTTTTTTAATCTTTCCAAATCCCTAGGTAAACACAGAACAACCATATATCAAAACTGAAAACCCATGAACAACATTGACAGTAAAATGTGAAGATAAGGCATTCCCCTAAAACTTCAAAATGCAAGTGAGATAGGTCAAAGCTCCAACAACCAAAAGACCTGCGTGGTATCCGCATCTGTACGAGATATAAGACAGGAAAGAAACAGGCCTGAGAACAGGAGAACCCCTAAATAACCAAGAGATAGTTGCTAGAAATTACAGAA
Organism: Papio anubis; assembly: GCF_008728515.1. NCBI lineage: Eukaryota > Metazoa > Chordata > Mammalia > Primates > Cercopithecidae > Papio > Papio anubis. The sequence goes on along the minus strand of NC_044989.1, from coordinate 29,069,222 downwards.
AGCCAGTCTGAGAGCAGCCTCTGAAAGTGGGAGCAGCTTTGCCCAGTGCAGGCGACCGTGAGTACCACAGTCGGATCTGAAGGGGCTGGAGCAGCCTGGCCAGCAAACCTCATTCCAGGAAAGGGCCCACTTAGAGAAGAAAGTTCTGGGGGTAAAATCAGTATTGAGTAGGAAAGGGATAATAGAGAATAAATAAATAAGAGAATGTCCAGATAAAAGTAAAGGAAAGAAACAGAAACCTTAGAAAGCAAACTGCCTCTTTTTTTTTTTTTTTTTTTTTTTTTTTTTTTGAGGCAGAGTCTCCCTCTGTCACCCAAGCTGGAGTGCAGTGGCATGATCTGAGCTCGCTGCAGTCTCAGCCTCCTGGATTCAGGTGATTCACCTGCCTCAGCCTCCTGAGTAGCTGGGATTACAGGCACCCACACCACACCCAGCTAATTTTTGTATTTTTAGTAGAAACAGTTGTACCATGTTGGCCGGTCTGGTCTCGAACTCCTGACCTCAGGTGATTCACCTGCCTCAGCCTCCCAAAGTGCTGGGATTATAGGCATGAGCCACCACACCTGGCCAAACTGTCATATTTTTGAACACCGTATTTAAAAAAAGGAGTAGAAGGAGTTCTGTGAAATAAAAAAGCTTCTGAACCCTAAAAATTCAGGAAAACTAATCTCACATAAAAATACGTAATAACAGAAGAGCATTGAGATCAAATGTCATTCAAAATTAAAATAAGAAAACAAAACAGGACACAGAGGGCAGAATAACAAACCTACAGAAAATAAAATCATGCCAGAAAGACATGCTTATTGGATGAGTCAGAATCCAACCTTCTGTTATTTTTTAAAATGAGCTAACAGACACTAAAACAATGATACAAGACATGAAAAATAACATAAGTCAGTGTAAGAAAAACTCAGAAATGTGGTGCTAGAACTCAGAAAAGAATTTGCAATAAAAGAAAAACTATTTTCAAAAATGAAGGCTAACCTATTAAGGGGAAGGAACAAAAAGCCGATAAACACAACAGTTTATGACTTACAAGAAACAGAAGTTAAAAAGAGGACATTTTTAAAAATGGAGAGGATAACACGCATCAAAGACTCTATCTTCTTGTTATATAAAGTGTTGCTATCAAAAACTCTGATCATTTTACATTTTCTTCTTCAATAAGTCACTTGCTATTTTGCTTAGGTGCTCAAAGTATTTTTTTTCTTTTTATTTGAAGTCCAGCAATTTTACTAGAATACACATGAAGATCCAACATACAAATAATAGAAAGACCTGAAGAAGAAAACCAAATAACTGGAACAAAACAAAATACTTAAAAGTATACCTCTAGGAAAATATCCTTGTTGAAGCTACTTACTAAAAGAGCACACTGTATACCTAAGAATATAGACCCAGAATGAGCGGTACCAATGTATATTCTAGTAAAATTGCTTGACTTTAAATAAAAAGAAAAAAAATACTTTCAACACCTAAGCAAAATAGCAAGTGACTTATTAGAGAAAGAAATTTAAAATTACCAGAGTTTTTGACAGCGACACTTTGTATAACAAGAAAATAGAGTAGAATCTTTAAGATACTCTAGGGAAAAATATCAACACCCAAATAATTCAAGGAATATTTCTCCAGTGACCCCTTTCTAAGGAATTTACTTTAAAACAAGCTTCAGACAACAAAAATGACTAGAGAAATAGCAACATAATGACTGATGTGAGCAATAAATATAAATTCTTACAGAACTATGACTAAGTAAGGGATAAAGAGGAAAGAGAAGCATATATAATGGCTATCTGCCCAGGGCAGCTATGCATAGTATGCTACACAAAATCACGGGAGAATGGAAAGAACATATACACAAAAAAAGTTGAGTGCTCTCGATTTTTATATTAGTAATGGTGGTAGTAGTAAAGCATTGTGACTCTAATACTGTGTGTAAGGAGAGGTAAAGTAAATGAATAATTACAATATATTCTAATTCGACTATCACATGTGTTCCTGAGAGACATGGTTCTCCGTGTGAAAAAAGAAATGCAGATATGATATAGACGAGGTTAAATAAAAAGTCCTGTCGTCCTGAATTTGAGTTGGAAATATCAATATGAACTCATGATGTACCTTGTCATATACATATGTATGTGTATTTCATATAGATGTATGTTTATACTGATATACATATATGCATGCACATATATATATTTCCCAACTCTGTTCACTCAAAAAAATAGAGACAATTACCAACCCAGTAGCAAAACACCTCCATAGCACCCAGAATATGTACTTAAAATACATTTTTTCCCACTAAAAGAAATTAGGGCTTTTGAGGAAATGGTTGATTCCAGGTCTAGAGAAGAAATATTTTGTCATATCATATAGCAAAGAAGCTTTAAAAGTCTACTAGGGTCATGTCAAAAGGACCTGGGAGGCTACCACTGACCAAAGATGTGATCATTTGAGCTTTCAGAGGATAGTAATAGTGATTAATTAAAACTCAAAAATATGTTTAAATTCATGGATTCATAATGATGTACAGTTAATTGACCAACTTCAGAGGATGATAGAGAACCAATTCAGTATCTTGAAATGTATATGTAAGGAGAAAGAATTGAGCATTTATTCTGCATTTTCTACATGAACCATATTACTCAGCAACCCAAATAGTAGATTAGGGGGAACATCTTTTTATAAATATATTCCAACTAACGTATGAGAAAAGAGGTAAATAAGTAGAACAACATATTTTGCAACTTGCAATAAATAAATGCGTCTAAGCATTGAGCTTTGTTTGATAAGTGCTAACATGAAAAAAGAGACCAATAATCAGACACAAAGTATCTCCTGATGAAAGAACATGACCTGTAGTCTTGCAAAAGGATCTAGTTAGCAATTTGCAGGACAGGGAACACGTTGAACTGCACCATGGAGAAGGATTCAGCAAAATTCAGACTCATGGAAATGCTGCAGGTCAAATAGCCCAGTTTCTTCAAAAAGAGAAAATATGGAGGCCAGGCGTGGTGGCTCATGCCTGTAATGCCAGCACTTTGGAAGGCCATGGATCACTTGAGCCCATGAGTTCAAGACCAGTCTGGGTAATACAGTGAGACCTCATCTCTACAGAAAATTTAAAATTTAGCTAAGCATGGTGGCATGTGCCTGTGGTTCCAGCTACTCTGGAGTCTGAGGTGGTAGGATTGCTTGAGCCCAGGAGGTGGAGGTTGCAGTGAGCCAAGATCGTGCTGCTGTACTTCAGCCTTGGTGATAGAGCAAGACTTTGTCTCAAAAAAAGAAATGGGTGAATTATTATATTTGCCTGGATTTTGGTCATGATTTTTATTTACTGGTACCTAGGGTGCCCATCAAGATGATTCTGTATGCCACAGCATCCATGGCATTTAGTTCAGTCAATGGATGTGGATGAAATTCAATGCTATGGATCTGAATAAAAATTGTACAAACGATCCACATGAGGCATTTGAGCACTCTTCTGTGGTACAATACACACAGGCCTCCAAACTGAGGCAGATCCTTACTGCTGTGATTAATAGTGATGATCGAGAACTTACTTTCCTTTGTATTATGCTTTATTTCTTTGCATTGAATTGAGCAGATGAGATGGCTTAGCAACAGTAATAAAACCAGGACAACCACTGTCTAGCCTATTTTTTTTAGCAGTGTACTGTTTATTACTAATTGATTTGTTTCTTCTTGGAGGGTGCTGCAATGTACTTAAAATGAAACCCAGTGCTTAATAGACTTTTCTGTACCCAACTGTCTATAACCAATCAGTATTTTGATATTTGTGGGCTCTTTATGCAGTTTAGATGTGAATGAGTATTAAACTATGTTTCCAGTATGTGGTATGTGTAAGAAAGAGACAAGGCAGTTCTTTTTTTTTTTCTTTCATAAATGAGTATTCATAAAATAGGTTTGTTTGTTTGTTTGAGAGAAGAGGAAAGAGGCAGGTGATTTCCCTCCTCTGCCCCCCATCCCAGATCCTCCCTGGAGACCATTCGATCCTCCTACAGCTCCATAGGGCTTCAGGGACCAAGGCAGACCCTCAGCAGGGGAGATATGAGGACCCTTAGATTATCTGCTCGGCATCTAGCCAGCCTCACTGCTAGTCTCACTGTGATGATCTTCTCTCCAAAAACTGAGACTTTTGTCCTATTGCGTATGACACAGTCTCTCTTTCTAATGTCTCTGCATACTGACCTTGTAAACACTCCAGTTACTAGGTTTCCCTTATGACACTGCCTTGTTCCCAGACTAGCGCCTCACCCTGAGTACCTTCTGTCCTTGGCTGATACCTTTGACCCTGCACAGCCCACGCTCCGCTAGGCTAAGCGACTACAGGGGCCACTGCGGGACTTTCTGGGATGGAGTGTCACTCACCTCAGTACACTGACCACACTCTCACCTGTCCCCTCATAGTGACCTGCCTACTCTCTGGGCCTGAGCAACCTTGATATGGTCTGTCCTGGCTAGAACTGAGCCCCAGGCTCAGGGATTTCAAAAGAAAAAGCAAGCAAACACTCAAAAGTGTTTCCTAGGGATTTCCTGGGGAGCCAAGCCCCTTTTCAAGCCTTGAACTTGGACTCAGAAGATCTACATTTAGTTCCTGGCTTAACCAGTTATCTACTTCGTACGCTGCAGACCAGTCACTCAACTCCTCTGAACTTGAATTTCCTGATTTTTAGAGGGAATACTGTAACTCCACTTGTAGCACTACAAAGTTGCAGCAAGCATAACGCATTTCATGCATGTGTGAAAGCGCAGTGACTGGCCTATATTAGGTGCACAGTAAACACTGAGAGGTTCTCGCCCCTTTCGTGAGTGGAGATTACCTCTCAGGTGCCTGAGGTACAGCCTCCCACCCCAACTCCTTACCCAGGAAGAAGGACAAAGCAAGTCAGGAAGCACACAGCTTCTACCTGGGGATCAAGGCTCACCTTGACTCCTCCTGTCCCCTGGAACCACTCTTGCTAATTCTCTTGCCTCTCGGGTTTCAGACCTGCTCACTTTGATCCACAAAGTTGTGCCCATTGCCTTCCACTTCAGCAACACTTTTGAAAATCAACCTAGGATCTACCTGTCTCCTCATGGTTCTGACTCAACCTGTCTTGGCATAGAGCTGATCTCGTGTCTACCCTGCCTGAAGTATCTGCCAGATTCTTCCTGCTTAAAGCAAGAGCCTACCCCTTGGGCAAGGATGTGGAAATAATGAGAGTCTGTCCACGGCAAGCCTCAGTCCAGTGCGCAGCTAAGAGAGGTCAATAGTGTATGGAGCAGCTTCAGAGAGAGACTATAAACAAAACAGAATAACAAGAGTCCCTTATGCAAAGTCACAGGTACCCACAGCTCTGATGGGTCAATCACAAAAATCAGACTCTGGTATTAAGTAAGGTTCTGAAAAAGACAAGGTGGATCAGGGACTCATGTAGGGACAATTTGACAAGGCTTGGAAGTCTTCAAGGCAGAAATCTGGGAAGGGTTTAATCACCCCCAAAGGACCCTTGGACAGAGAAGGAGGAACCCTCAATTCTGGTTCTTTCTCCAGTACTGATAGGCTCAGAAAAGTCACTGCTGCTCCCTAGCATGCTGTCTCTCCACCTGGACAATGAGGTATGTAAGACTAATGTACAAGTCTCGTTGAGTATTAGATTCTCTTGAGAATGTTTTTTACATATTTCAAGTATTGCCTTCTCATCCCCACCCAGGATCTACTGAATTTGAATCTCCAGGGCCCTAGAATCCGTATGTGAAAGGTCCTCAGGTGGTTTGGAAAACACTGAATTCAGAGATCTGCAAGGTCCCACTGTGCTGTGACATTCTCTGATGACTACAGGATTGCAGACAGTAAGGACAAAGGGAACCAGCAGAATGAAGCTAGAGCAGGACAAGCCCACACACGAGAAGCAGGACAGCCCTCGTACAATGAGCAATAAAGTCAGAAACTCCATACCCCCAGAGGCGGTGCCGGTGGAAATCATAAATTGATTCCAAGCAACTCTGGGCAGATTTATGAGGGTCAGAGCCATCCGAGGCAAGGAGGACCACCATGCCTTGGAGGCTGCTGGGAGCAACAGAATTCTGGCAAGATAAATCACGGCTCTGATACAGGATGGCAAATCCTCTCTTCCCATGGGATCCACTTTAGAAAATGTTGCCTCTCTAGGCCCATCCATCTGAAATCACTGAAAATCAAAACAAAATTTTGTGTATGGAAACCACTGGAGACTAACGTATGTCCACTGAATTGGGAAAATACAGGTCCCTTTTATTGAGAAATGACCCTGGAGTCCCTCCTTTATGAAATGGAGGACATAAATTTTGAGATTGGATATCTGCTTCCCACAGTGAAAACTTGAATGCAAAGTTACACACGTTTTAAACGTAGTCATTGTGCATCTCTAGTGCTGAATGTTGTGCTAAGCACTTTGCCTAGGTCACCACCTAATTCTCACAGAAAGTCTAGGTGGTATGTCTTACAGTCTCCAATTGTTCAGATTTAAAAGACTGAGGCTTAGAGAGGTTGTACAATCTACCTTATGTCTCACAGCTGGCCAGCAGCAAAATCCAGAACGAGAAAACAGCCTATCTGAATCCAAAGCCTAAGCCCCTCTTCCTCCCTCAGCAGATGTCTCACCTTGTCAGAAGTAGAAGCCCAGCATCTCTGGGAATATTTCAGAACCCTTCGAATAATCTTAACCTAGGCTGAAGTGGTTCCTACTGAGGGTGAGATGCTCAGGTAGTGTGCCAAGCCCATACCTTTAGATCTCTTCCCTACCACACTATTGAGAAGAAAAAAATAATAATAATATATATATACACACACACACATATATATATGTATTTATATATAGAGAGAGAGAATATGTATTCATATATGTATTAGTCCATTCTCATGCTGCTCATAAAGACATGTCTGAGACTGGCTAATTTATAAAGGAAAGAGGTTTAATTGACTCACAGTTCAGCATGGCTAGAGAGGCCTCAGGAAACTTACAATTATGGCTGAAGGGGAAGCAAAACACATCCTTCTTCACATGATGGCAGGAAGGAGAAAAATGAGTGCCTAGTGAAGGGGGAAGCCCCTTATAAAACCATCAGATCTTGTAAGAACTCACTCACTATCATGAGAACAGTATGAGGAAAACTTCCCCCATGATTCAATTATCTCCATCTGGTCCCTCCCATGACACATGAGGATTATAGGAACTACAATTCAAGATGAGATTTGGGTGGGGACATAGTCAGACCATAGCTAGCTAGCTATCTATATAATATAGATACATGTATTCTCTCATTTTCAGGGTTGAATTAACTAACTGAACTGCCACGCTTCTGCCCTGTGATTGATAAGGCCACCCTCACACCCAGGCTACTTGCTGTAAGGAAAGCCTGGGTCTGCAGAACAGGTTTCAAGGAACTATAGATAAGGAGAGGAGTGGATTTCCCAACTTCTTTTCTGAGGCTTTATTTTTCTTCCTGCCCCCATCCTCCTCCCCAACCCACTGACTTTATTATTTTTTTTCACTGTGAAATGCCTTTTTATTTTGTAATGATTTGTTTAATCTTTTATTATTATTATACTTTAAGTTCTAGGGTACATGTACACAATGTGCAGGTTTGTTACATATGTATACATGTGCCATGTTGGTGTGCTGCACCCATTAACTCGTCATTTACATTAGGTATATCTCCTAATGCTATCCCTATTCCCTACCTCCTCCCCACAATAGGACCCGGTGTGTGATGTTCCCCTTCCTGTGTCCAAGTGATCTCATTGTTCAATTCCCACCTATCAGTGAGAACATGTGGTATTTGGTTTTCTGTTCTTCTGATAGTTTGCTGAGAATGATGGTTTCCAGTTGCATCCATGTCCCTACAAAGGACATGAACTCATCCTTTTTTATGGCTGCATATGTGCCATATTTTCTTAATCCAGTCTGTCACTGATGGACATTTGGGTTGACATTTGGGTTGATTCCAAGTCTTTGCTATTGTGAATAGTGTTGCAATAAACATATGTGTGCATGTGTCTTTATAGCAGCATGACTTATAATCCTTTGGGTATATACCCAGTAATGAGATGGCTGGGTCAAATGGTATTTCTAGTTTTAGATCCTTGAGGAATCGCCACACTGTTTTCCACAATGGTTGAACTAGTTTACAGTCCCACCAACAGTGTAAAAATGTTCCTATTTCTCCACATCCTCTCCAGCACCTGTTGTTTCCTGATTTTTTAATGATTGCCATTCTAACTGGTGTGAGATGGTATCTCATTGTCGTTTTGATTTGCATTTCTCTGATGGTGAGTGATGATGAGCATTTTTTCATGTGTCTGTTGGCTGTATGCATGTCTTCTTTTGAGAAGTGTCTGTTCATATCCTTTTCCCACTTCTTGATGGGGTTCTTTGTTTTTTTTTCTGTAAATTTGATTGAGTTCTTTGTAGGTTCTAGATATTAGCCCTTTGTCAGATGAGTAGTTTGTAAAAATTTTCTCCCATTCTGTAGGTTGCCTGTTCACTCTGATGGTAGTTTCTTTTGCTGTGCAGAAGCTCTTTAGTTTAATTAGATCCCATTTGTCAATTTTGGCTTTTGTTGCCGTTGCTTTTGGTGCTTTAGACATGAAGTCCTTGCCCATGCCTATGTCCTGTATGGTATTACCTAGGTTTTCTTCTAGGGTTTTTATGGTTTTAGGTCTAACATTTAAGTCTCTAATCCATCTTGAATTAATTTTCGTATAAGGAGTAAGGAAAGGATCCAGTTTCAGCTTTCTACTTATGGCTAGCCAATTTTCCCAGCACCATTTATTAAATAGGGAATCCTTTCCCCATTTCTTGTTTTTGTCAAGTTTGTCAAAGATCAGATGGCTCTGATCTGTAGATGTGTGGTATTATTTCTGTTGGCTCTGTTCTGTTCCATTGGTCTATATCTCTGTTTTGGTACCAGTACCATGCTGTTTTGGTTACTGTAGCCTTGTAGTATAGTTTGAAGTCAGGTAGCGTGATGCCTCCAGCTTTGTTCTTTTGGCTTAGGATTGTCTTGGCAATGAGGGGTCTTTTCCAACCCACTGACTTTAAATTCCCAGGTGCTGTTGGCACGGGATCCATATTCACAGAAACTCCCCTGGCCACATGTCCTGCTGTCCAGGACAGCACCAGCCTTGGGTACAGGCAGGAGTCAAGGATACACTCACATTTTTAGAGTTTGGGACTTGGCGGCAAACTTTCCTACCCCCTTGCTTTTTTTTAATATGCCAATCCAACCTCTTTTACAGACAAAGGAACTAGATCAAGATCCCCTAATCAATAAATGATGAAGCTGCCCCCAGACCCTGGTGTTCACGCTGCTTTCAAAGTCTGTGTTCTTTCCACATCACCCCTCACGTGGTGACGTAGCACAGCCCACATACATATTTTGGGCACAGGAGTGGGTAAAAGGGCAACTGGCCTAACTAGCTCTGCTAAAAATGCCTTTATAAAGAGTCTGAATTAGCAAGTTTGCCCTCTTTATAATAAAAATAGAGTTCCGGGCATGGTGATTCATGCCCATAATCCCAGCACTGTGGGAGGCTGAGGCAGGAGGATCACTTGAGCCCAGGACTTCAAGGCTGCAGTGAGCTATGATTGTGTCACTGCACTCCAGCCTGGGTGACAGAGTGAGACCCCCATCTCAATAAAAAGTTTTAAAAATTAGCTGGGCTTGGTGGCGTGGATCTGTAGTCCCAGCTACTCAGGAGGCTGAGGCAGGAAGATTGCTTCAGCCCAGAAACCCGAGACTGCAGTGAGCCATGATTGCCCCACAGCCCTCAGCCCGAGCAAGACTGAGACCCTGTGTCAAACAAACAAACAAAAAATCAGAAAACTAACAATCAGTCATTCACACCCAAAGTGAATGGCTCCATTACCTTCTAGCCCTTGAAATGACCATTCAGAAACCAAATAGAAATCAACATCTTCCTTTGCCAAAAAAAAAAAAAAAAAAAAGCCCAGAAAAGTGTTGAGGACTCCATGTTGAGTAGCATATGCATTAGAACCCCACCCAGAACTTCCATCTCCCAGACTCCAGGCCAGGGGCAGCATGACAAAAACCCACCACAACTGACCCAGTTTTCAGATTAGCAACTCTGCCCACAGCAGTCTCATTCTATTGCTTATAATCAGCAACCCAAGTTAAGCTTTCATATTTGCATCACTAAATTAGTGCAGTCTTCAGAAATGTTTTCAGTTTGTTTTAGTGAGCAAAATTATGCACACCCAAATTAATGTTTCCATCATTTTCCTTAGACTTGAACTTAATCTCTCTTTTAAGGGAATTTCTGCAATCTTATAAGATTTTTGTATTTTAAGTAAAAGTAGTTTATCAACAACACCTCTTTAAAGGTTTTTATAGGTTGTAAAAATGTTAGAATTCTGGCCAATATGAGATGTGACAACTCCCCAAGGTTTGGTCTGGCTCAAAGATAGAAAGTTTGAAAGGAAATGGCCCATGGTGGGTGGGGGGGCAGTTTGTGCTGAGTGTTCTTGTGTCGCCCCCAGAAGGCTACCTAAGGACATTGGGTGGGACACAGAACACCAGGAAGTGGGTGAGGGGGGCTGGGAAAAGGAGGAGCATGCACCAAAGACAAATTTGACCTGTTTTTCCATTTCTTATACTCTGTTGCATAGAGAGCCTGAAAGCTGCTTTCATTGCATTTCCAAATGCAAGCTGGTTTTAATAAGGAGCCTGAGCCCTGCCTTGCCTTGCTGCAGGTCTGTTAGGGAGCGCCTGACAGGCAGGCCAAGCCATGGCCTGGGAGTGCAGGGCTTCCTGCCCCCGCCACCGGCCTGGGTCCCTGGGCCAATGTAGCATTACAGAGCTTTCAATTCTCTTTTTCAATTGTCTCCAAGCTAAGAGGCTCCTATATGCAATGCTAAGCCTTTGGGAGCAGGTTAGTTGCAGTCAATAATAGCACAGATTGAGCACCTGTTGTTTGCCCAGCACCGTGCTAGGCTCAGTGAGACCCTGGGAAAAGACCCAGGTGCTGCCCACACTTGTCTCACCTGCAGGGGCTTTCTCCCCTTCCTGGAACTCCCCAAGCACAGTGTTGGCTGGGCCTTCCTGTGGCTTGTTGTTCTTGCTGTCCTGTATTTTTGTTGGTTGCATCCCTTTGGGTCTCTCATAGAAGCCTGTAAGCTTCTTAAGGCCAGGGTCCATCTTAAGTCTGCTCCATCTTTGTCTCTGACTCAGGGTCTGGTACTAGTAGACTTTCTACGGAAGTTTCCAGTTTGATGGCTGATTGGTGTTTCTTGCCCCGACCTTGGTACCATCTTGGATGGAGGGTTTGGGGCCATGGAGCAGACATCTCAGAGGTCACCCAGGGAGGCCCACTGGGGGAGGGAGGGCCTGGCCACATGAGTGACTACCTCTCCTCTTGTGCCACAGTTCATTGGCTGTTCACCACATGTGGGGCCAGCGGACCCCATGGTCCCACCCAGGCGCAGTGCAACAACGCCTACCAGAACTCCAACCTGAGCGTGGAGGTGGGGAACGAGGGCCCCCTGAAGGGCATCCAGATCTGGAAGGTGCCAGCCACCGACACCTACAGGTGCGTATGGGAGAGGGGGAGGGGAGGGCAGAGCACCCCTCCTGAAGGGGCCTGGAGTCTTGCCTACGGGTACATGCTCCTGGGGTGCCCAGGCGTGCCAAGGTTCAAAGGCCACAGACTCAGGCCCATAGTGGGGTGTAGAGGTTGGAGATGGGGAGATTTGGGATAGTGAAATATGGCAACAAAAGAAGATGTGTCCTTTGTCCTCAAGAAACTCACAGGCTCTTGCTGGAGGTGGTATGCATGCATGAGCTAGCTTCAGAATTATTGCTAATAAGGATAATTATGGTGGCCTGTTCATTGAATATTGCTTAATGCTCTTCAAATGAGGCATGCATGTAAAATGTTTGGGAAACAGAAACACAATGCACCTGAAACTGAAACTCTTATCCTTGCACCTCCTTTCCTGGGCCTTCGCTGTTGGTAAGCAGAGCAAACTGTGCTGGAAAGCTCCTCCCAGCCCCAACCCTACCCCAGCCCCCAGCATTCCCTTAGAGCAGGGCCAGGCTCAAGGAGATCCAGCTCCACTTGAGCACTTTGGGGCCATGGCATCAAAGGAAGCTAATGGTAAGATTGGAGGCCTGGTGGAGACCCTGATTGCAAGAGCACCTCCTGGAGCTTCTGGTTCTGCAGGTCTGGAGTGGGCGCTGAGAACTGACAGTTCTAACAAGTTGATGTCAATGCAGCCTTTTAGAACCTCTGAGCTTGATCAAGTCTTGGACTTAGATAAAACTGGGTAGCCCCTAAATGAGCTCTATGACTAGGCAAGGCCAGTGCCGCCATCCTCATTTTACAAATGAGGACACTGAGGCTCAGAGAGTCAGGAGCCTACCCACAGTTACACATCCAGAAGCAGCCTCCACCTCCAGAGATCTGGGGCAGCACCTCATGCAGCCCCTCCACGGAGCATGGCAGGGCAGGTTAAAAGGAAAGCAGAACCACTATGCCTTGTGGGAGCGATGTCCTCCCGGGGCGGAAACAATGGGAAATGAGCGCCCCTCCCCTTCCTGCAGCCTCCAGCATCCACCACATCCTGGGCCTCCTGGGAAGGAGAGGGGCTTCTCAAGTTGCCCTGTTTTCTCTCTCCAGGTTAACATTTCCTGTGGCAGCCCCATCCCTGGGGCCTCAGGGTAAATGTGTTACAGGGACAGCCCTAAGTGCTTTTTAAATGGCACTCTGGGCAGAAATGCTGTAACAAGATTGGGCTACAATCAGATTAGCTGCTACAGTGCCCACACGCCCCCAGTAAATATCCCGGAAGACACCGGACCACCCCTGGCCCTGCTACAACGAGCAAGCCAGACCTCCCCTTCCTGCTGAGCCAAGCCTCCGTGGGGCCGGTGCAGGCAGGAAAGGACTCCTGGAGAGGAGGAGATGAATACTTGCTAAGGACCCACAGGTGTTGCTCCTGCTTTAGCATAGGGTGGGTGGCGTTATTGTTGGTGTTCCCATGTTTCCATGCGAGGACCCTGGAGTCGGAGGAGCTTAGCAACACATGTAAGGCTGCACAGTCGGTGATGGAGCTGGGATTCAAACCCAGGGCCCTCTGGCTCTAAGTCTTTCTACTAAAGGCCATGCCTGGACTCTGGGAGGCATGCAGAGGGCAGAAGGGGCAGGAAAGGAAGGAGGGCATAGGAATCGCCCACTTCCTGGAAGCCTCTGGAAATGAGAGGCTATGAGAGGGGCCCAGCCTCCTGAAGGGATATTGGCCAACATACCCCATATACAAAAAGCAATACGAAGGAGAAAGCAGAGCAGCTGCGAGGTACACAGGAACCCCAACAGTAAGCCCCCAGAAGAGCCCATTGCCCTACCCCTGCCCAGGGCAACTCTAATGCCAGCTTGGCCAGAATTCCCCTGCTCCCTGTGCCCCAGAGGGGGACACACTGTCAGGCACACTGTCAGGAGATCCCTTGCCTGGGGATTCTCTTGGGCTGTGTTCCCCCGAGACAGTGTGAATCAAGCTCACTTCCAAACTTGCACAGGTCAGTTAATCTCTTGAGACTCTGATTCCCCATCTGTGAGAGGCAGGGGCTGTAAAGGTGATATATAGTGCCTGGCACAATGCTTACACGTGGTGGGTGATCCCTGGCCCACGGGCGGAGAAATCAGCTGAAGCAACGCTGCTATCCAGCAGCAGGCAGCAGCCAGGCAGGGTTTCCAAACACACCCACCCCATACGCGTTAGTGTCTGCCTTTTCCTGTCTCCAAAGACATCTCTTTGACTTCCTCGGATGAGCCCTGTGTTCTGAAAAATTTGGACTGCCAGATGAACTACACTTATTAAATAATAATTAATTCATTTTCCCATTTATTATTAATCACAGCCATATCTAAGTCAAGTCAGGTTTCTGATCTGCATGAAGTGCCACAGTATTTCCACAGCGTGTTGATAGAATCCCAGCCAAAATCAGAAAGCCGTTTCCACTCATCTCTTAGAAATATTGAGACTGAGGCCAGCTCCGGGCCCCAGCACTGTCTGGCAATTTTGCCTCTGTTGAAGCAGCCAGTTTGAAGTGTCCAAATTAGTAGAGGAGACATTTTGGTCTGGCCTAAGATAGGACCATATCAAAATGGAAGAACCAAAACCAAAAGCCACTCAGTTGGGGTTTTTGTCACTGCTGTTTTTGAGACAGAGTCACGCTCTGTTGCCCAGGCTGGAGGGCAGTGGTGCCACCTCAGCTCACTGCAACCTCCGCCTCCCAGGTGCAAGCAATTCTCCAACCTCAGCCTCTCGAGTAGCTGCAATTACAGGCATGAGCTAATTTTTGTAATTTTAGTAGACACAGGGTTTCACCATGTTGACCAGGCTGGTCTCGAACTCCTGGCCTCAAGCGATCCTCCTGCCTTGGCCTCCCAAAGTGCTGGGATTATAGATGTGAGCCACCACACCCGGCCAGTCATTGTTGTTTTTGAATACTTGTGTTTTAACTAAATAAAGGTTCTAACAGATATTCCTGACCCTCACCTCCTCCTTGGCCTTGGAAGAGACTCAGGTCTTAGATGACCTGAGTCTACTGGTCACATAACTTAGTAATCTAAGAAGCAGGCAGTTAATGATTTGATTTTTAGACCACTTCAAAATGTCCCCAAGTCAGAATACGACCGAGAAGTCAGCACCCTTTCTCTGGAAGACTTTTTCTCCATAGTAGTTATTGCTATTTAATAAGTGCAGTTCATCTGTTGAAAAAAACACAAGACACACCAGAGGATGTGAGAAAAAGGTGCTTGGACACAGAAAGGTGGGAGCCGAGCCCTAGTGAACCCACCCATCCTGGAGGCGTGGCTGCCACCGAGGCCTGGCACTGGGACCGCTCCGCTGACTTCTCTGCCCACTGCTGGGGAGATGAAGGGAAGGGAGCAAATGCGGCCAAGCCCCAGCTTCATGCCAAGGGGGGACCACCACTGCCTGGGGCCTCCTCCAGGATGTACACAGTTGGAAACACCCCCACTCTTAGCTGGTAACTTATCCTGGGCCCACCTCCCACCCTCTATAGCTTTGCCCACCTCCCCAAAGGAAGAGGCCCAGAAAGAGGGAGAGGAAGCGGGGGGCAGGGCAGGCAGGAGGAGACAGCAGGCTGGCATGGGGGCTTGGGTGCAGCCCTGGAACCCGCATCTCCTCCACCCACCATGTCCTGCTTTCCCTGCCCTGGACTTACCACTTCCTCTGACAGGTGATGCAGTCCGTGTGTCCAGGTTCCTGGGCTTCATATTCCCCCTGCTCTGCAGACCTCAGGGAACCATAGTAAGCTCCCATTAGGATGCTGTGCCTGACACCAGGTGTGCAAAGGTGATTAAGATCCAGCCCTGCCCCAGAGGCACTGCTGCCAATGGTGTGGTGGTGTGTGCACAGGCATCTCCATGGGGTGTAGAGAGAACCACAGTGGAGGTTTACACAAGTCGCTGCTGTGGAGGCGGGGGAAAGGCACTGCACTCAGCTGAGCTTGTGAATGGCTCCTGCCAGGAGATGGGCACCTGGGTTAAGTTCGAAGGCCCTAAGCATTGTCTACAAAGAAGCGGGTGGCCAGAGCCTGCAGTGAGCACAAGAAGTTGGTACTGCTGATGAGAAGTCAGGCAAAGCTGGCCTGGGGGAGCCGAGGCTGGAGGCAGCAAGGCCAGGTCCTGGGGCTTCAGTGTTACCCCCAAATGCCTCTTAGTCCCCCTGGTGACAGCGTGAGGTTGGAAGTGAGAGAAACGGCCTGGAGGTGGGGAGAGCAGATGGAAGGGAGTCACTATCACTCAGGCCAGGGTCAAAAGGACTAAGCCAGGACAGGGTTAGGTGCAGGGGACAGGCCCAGAGGTGTTCAGGAGCTGGGATCAGCGTAAGTTGAGGATTGAGTGAATGTGGAGTCGGGGACAACGCTGAGACTACATCCACACTCTGGCGTGGGCTGAGGAGGCGAGGACAGGGAGCGCAGCCACTCTCCCACGTGCATGGCTGAGGACGGGCAAGGCTAGGGCAGCAGCGAGAGGCCCTGATCAGGGGGCCTCTGGGCGCTGGTGCTGAGTGACCGTGGTGTCTAGAGGGTGGGTGGCTGGAGCGGATGGGAGCGTGGGAGGCCACTGCAGTGCCACAAGAAGAACGTGGATTATGGGGTTTGTGCTGGGGAGGGGGACAGCATCCTCAGTGTTGTCAAAAAATGGAGACAGACAATGGTACAACCCAGCTCTGCGAGGTCTGTCGGGGGACTCAGTGAGAGCCCACGGGTGGTCTGCCCCAGGCAGAGGCACCAGCACTTAGCCCAGCCCACCCCCTCTCTCTCCCTGACTTCTCCCCTCCTTCATCCGTCTCTCCCCCTCCAGCCCACCTGCCTTCCTACCTGTCTAGGACCAGCATCCTTCTCAGCCTGCAGTCCTGCCCCCACCTCCTCCCCACCCACTACCACACACACACAGATTGCATACAACACCATTTGTCAAGCATAGCCCATTGCTCCTGATGGCAGTCCTCACACAGCTCACCTGCTCTTCAGACATAACAGACAAGAGGCCCCAGGTCCCAGCTGGAGCCAGCTGACCTGGACCACAGCCGTTCCTGATGGTCTCTACCAATGGCACTCATTTCCTTACCTGGGGCACCAGCGTGTGCAGCCAGATAACACCATCATTCAACTCCACAAATAGCCATGGAGCCCTACTGTGTGCAGGGCACTGAGCCATAGAGCCCCTACTATGTGCAGGGCACTGAGCCGTGGAGCCCCAACTGTGTGCAGGGCACTGAGCCATATAGCCCCTACTGTGTGCAGGGCACTGAGCCATGGAGCCCCTACTGTGTGCAGGGCACTGAGCCATACAGCCCTAACTGTGTGCAGGGCACTGAGCCATGGAGCCCCTACTGTGTGCAGGGCACTGAGCCATGGAGCCCCAACTGTGTGTAGGGCACTGAGCCATACAGCCCCTACTGTGTGCAGAGCACTGAGTCATGGAGCTCCTACTGTGTGCAGGACACTGAGCTATGGAGCCCCTACTGTGTGCAGGGCACTGAGCCATGGAGCCCCTACTGTGTGCAGGGCACTGAGCCATACAGCCCTAACTGTGTGCAGGGCACTGAGCCATGGAGCCCCTACTGTGTGCAGGGCACTGAGCCATACAGCCCCTACTGTGTGCAGGGCACTGAGCCATACAGCCCCTACTGTGTGCAGGGCACTGAGCCATGGAGCCCCTACTGTGTGCAGGGCACTGAGCTATGGAGCCCCTACTGTGTGCAAGACACTGAGCTATGGAGCCCCTACTGTGTGCAGGGCACTGAGCCATACAGCCCTAACTGTGTGCAGGGCACTAAACCATAAAGCCCCTACTGTGTGCAGGGACTGAGCCATGAAGCCCGGCTATGTGCAGGGCACTGAGCCATACAGCCCCAACTGTGTGCAGGGCACTGAGCCATGGAGCCCCTACTGTGTGCAGGGCACTGAGCCATGAAGCCCGGCTGTGTGCAGGGCACTGAGCCATACAGCCCCAACTGTGTACAGGACACTGAGCCATGAAGTCCTACCGTACATCAGGCACTGAGCCATAACACTCCTGCTGTGTGCCAGGCACTGACTAGACTGGTAGAAAAGGCCTGAGACTCTGGAGCCTCATAGTCTCTAGAAAGACCACAGGACAGAAAAGTTTAATAACAGTCCACAATGCCAATCAAGCTCTAGACAATAGTAGGAGAGATGTCACAGGCATGATTAATTGCCAAAGTAATTGTATGGATAGCCATCGCTGTAAAGGGCACAGACCAGGGAATGTCAGAGATGGAGGAATTAGGCAAAGATGGATGGGCTGCAGGCAGAATTAAGTTTGAGTTCAACCTCCACCACCAATGCTCCATGTCACTTAGAAAGTTGTCTTCCCTCCTCTCCAGAGGCTCCATCTGCAGAGCGAGAAGTTATGGAGAGAGGTCACTGAAGTCCCTGCAAGCTCAGGTGTTTCGAGGCACTTAGGGCTACACTGGCCAGGAAGGTGCTGAGGGAGAAACAGAGCATGAACCTTGCTCATTGACACAACAAGAGTGGAACCTGGGCCGGCCCCACTGAAAAGCATCTGCCTCCACAATTGAGCCCTTCAACCCTGACCCCTATCTGGATAATACAACTATATACTATATAACACTATATACCTGATCAGAAATCTCCCGCTGTCCAATCTCCATCCACACTCACATGCATCATGTGTTATCACAATAACCCTGCAGGGTGGGTAGGACAGACCTCACCATCCTGATTTCACACATGAGGAAACTGAGAAACAGGAGAGAAAAGGACCTTGCCCAGGATCCCATGGGGAGTTAAAGGCAGAGCCCACAGCAAGGTGCTGCTCTCCCGCTCCTCCGGAGGGTGTGCCAGAAAGGAATGGGGCGCTTCCGTTTTTCTGAGTGGGAGTCCACTCTCTCCCCCAGGATCTCCCATGTGGGTGTGGACACTATGGTTGTGCTACACACCAGCTGTGCTCTCATTTCAGGATCTGGCAGGCAGTCACTTTGATTTGCTGCTAATTCTTTATTTAAAAAAGATTCACAACTCAATTACATCAGGTAACAATGGCTCGCAGTCAATAATACAAAACACAAACCCAATAAACATCTATTCTGACCAGGGGACATGGATTTAGATGAGGAAAAACAAAAAAATTACAGCATCAGCTCGTTGAGAGCAGTATCTTGTAATTTCCAGTAAATTGGAATCACTGTGAGTCATTTTCCCCACTTGAGTGGCAGGTATATTAATTTCTTGTTGTTTCTCAACCATCAAAAATAAATTGTTTACAAGGGATGGGGAGAAAGCTTCGAAGAGGCAGGCTGAGGCTATTATCGTAGCATGAGTTTGTGTAACGTGATTCACAGGGTGCAGGAGTCTTCAGAAGTGCTAAGGCTGCCCTGTGCTTTACACAGAAGTGGGCTCTGGGTGAAACTGAACAGCCTTGACCCCAAGCCCCCTTGGCCATGCCCTGGTTCACCCACTTGGTCCCCTTCTGCATCCCAGAAGTCACCCCTGGAGAAGGAGTGGACAGGCTCACCCATGCGGGCACAGGATGACAGCAGCTGCCATTTGTCACTTGCTGGCTATCCTCTGGGCTCTGAAGTAGGTCCCTTATAAGCATCATCTCATTTAATTCTCATAACAGCCCTCCAAGGTAGGTATTATTATCCCCTTTTTATACATGAGGAATCTGGGCTCAGAGAGGGTAAATAACCTACCCAAGCTCACACAGCTAGTGAGTAACACTGGCAGGGTCAGGACCAGGGAGAGGTAAGCAAAGTACCTTGGGCAGAAAATTTAAGGAGGTGCTTCCTCTCAGGGTCAATAGAGTGCAAGGTCCTCCCTGGGAGGGAGGCACCTCGCTGGGCTCAGCCTACTCCTGGCCCTGAGTGGCAGAGCTGGGATTTGGATCCAGGTCTGTCTGCATTCAAGCCCTTGCTTTTCTACCTGTGGCACATCCCACTCCGAAGGCAATCAGCCCTGTAGTAGCAACTAGAAGCTTCCAGAGCAGTGAAGCTCTAATGGTGGAATTTTAGGCTTCAGGGGACTGATGAGGGAGCTACTCCTTCTAGGACCCCTGCAATAAATTCAGGCAGGCAGCTGCCTGCTCCCCCTGACTTTAAGCCAGCCTCTCATCTGGGTTGGAAATGTGGGGCTGAGGCCACTACCCAGGAAAGTACAACCCAGCCACGGACACCTGCTCGCCAAGCTCTACTGTCTGCTTTGGAATCTAGAAAGCTGACCCCAGCCCCGGTCTCGCCCTGTGCTTTGCATGGGTTTGCAGTCTTCTCAGATTCGTTTTGTATGCCCATGAGAGCAGGGGTTCTTGTCTTCATTTTCTTCCTCAGTAGTGGAAGTTGAGGCTCTGAGACATGGACCATGTTGCCTCAGGTCACACAGTCAAAAGAACAGGGACAAGAACCAGCAGATGACTTGGAGCCCAGGGCTTTTTCCATCCCAGCTCACCATCAAGAACTAGGTCAAGACATAGATGGGGCTGGCTTTCAAAGGTGGTTGAGCGGAGCAGGGTGGGAAAAATAGCAAAGAAGGCTTAGGAAGGGTAAAAGGAGTCAGGAACAAACAATGTCTAAAATGTAATAATTTGGCTAAATTTAAACATACGAAAGAGTTGAGAATGATTTATAATGCATGGTTGATGCAAATGACTATGCAAATGATGCCAAAAGGAATGGGCAGCATGATGCTTACCACTCAACCACAGCAGGAGTGGGGAGGTTGAGGACTTCGTCTTGGGCAGAAGTTTTCCAAGCAAACCACATCTTCAGGTGGAGATGACTTTTTTATGCAGCCTGACCAGGCCCCAGAAACCTGGGGAAGCGAGCAGGTCAGAGTTGGGGCCCATCCACACTGCTGTCCCCAGACGACAGGAAGCCGCCACATCGTCCCCTACCCAGGTTCACTGAGCTAAATAATGCTGCCTCCTCTTACCTTTCACCAATAAGCCTTCCTTTTCCTCAGCCTTTTAATTATCGTTATCACCTTGTCCATTTCTAATGGATCAGGAGGGAGTGTTTGGCTGAGGGTCTGGGAATTCGGAGGGGCGAATAGCTTCTCACACCCCTCTCTTTGTGCTTCCCAGCAGCACACTGGGGAGGAAATGACCTCTAAGAGGGGATGTGCAAGGGTTTGGACCATAGCCAGCCACTGACTGGCTGTGTGGCCTCAGATGATTTACTTAGTGCCTCTGAGCCTCAGTTTCCTCATTTGTCAAATGAGATTAATAACATTTGTTGTTTATGGCTATCGGGTGATGCCGTGTGCCTGTGAGCGTGCGTTGTGCCTGGTACATTGGAGGATGCTGGTAATCAGCCCACAGCCCTCTCCAGACCTACAGCCCTCAGCTTCCCACTCCATCCACCTGCTGCAGCCAGACATACCAGAGGCTCCCTGCTTCTTCACTTCTGTTCACACTAGCGCCAATTCCCACTAGCCCCAATTCCCACCCCCTCTTTCTGTTTGTCTCAGAGCCCTACCCATCTGCAAGCTCCACATGAAGCCAACATCAGCCTTCCTCACCCCATCCTCACACCCCAGAACCACCTGTTGCAGTCCCCCATCTCCCTCCTGGCCCTAAGCACCTGACGACCCTTACTTTGGCCAGAGATTCGCAGCTTCCCCGGGGCTTTCACCCATGAGCTCCTTGTGTTGGACTATTGTGTTGTTTGGAATGAAAACGATTCTTCTCTTACTAGGGAAGGGGCTGGGGCTCAGAGAGGGCACAGGGGCAGGAAATGGCCCCATCTGATCAGGGAGCCCCGGAGCCCTCCACTTCGCCTCCTGAACGTAGCCACCCTATGGGGAGACTTCTCTTTTCATCATGAAGATCATCTCCCCAGTTTCTTTGTGAGCTCTTGAAGAGCCTGGAGCTGACTCAGGTCCACAAAGCCTTACACCCCTCCCAACATTCGATAAACTCCCATCAGTGCCCAGGCACCCACCAGGGCAGTGGGCACTAGACTCTCCATTTGCATTTCGTGAAGACCTCAGTTCCTTGCCTGCCATGTTCGCAAAAAGCCTGTGCAGAAGGGCCGTGGGCTCTGCCTTGCGAGAGCTCTGGGAGCCCCTCACACACTGGGAAGAAGGGACATTTCCTGGAGCTGTAGATAAAGGAGCTACCGTGCGTGCACATGGGCAAAACTGCCTTGCATCTCTTCCTGGTTTTTCATAAAAGACCTTGGATCTGAATACACATGGATGTGAAAGTCTCCTGAGTCCTGTACCCTGGCAGCTGGTCTCTGGGGACCCATTTGTTAGCTGGTGCGCTAGCTGTCTTCAAGACATGCCGCTCTTCTGATATACTACAGAAGAGAGTTCTTTTTTTCCCCATCCTTGCTTGACTTCATTGCCGCAACCTAAGAGGCAGCAGAAATCATCTCCCATCCCCACACTCTGTTTTTATTTTCATCCTGATGGGTTGTTTGTTGTCTGCACACACATTGCTCCAGAAGGAATTACTGGCGGGATGGGAATAGACAGTCGGCTCATACACACTGCTTTCCTCAATCATTCTGTGTGGAACCTCCTTGTTTCCAGACCCCATGGAGAGACTTTACAACTTTGTACCAAGTCAATTATGGCTACTACCATCATTAATAATAATAATAATAATTAAGTAATACTTATTGAGTGCTTATTAGCCACAATTCTAAGACCACATGTCTTAATTTCTTTAATCCTCATAACACATGTAGGCTAGGAGGCAAGTTCACTTATTATCCCCATATTATAGATGAGGAATAGGGAAGTTACTTGTCTAAGGTCACATGAGTCCATTGATCTGGGACAAGGAGAGAAAACCATAAAGAGGAAATCCTAGGTATTCAGAAAGTCATCACCCCAATATGCCACATTCATATAGTCTTCTCTTTCTCTGCTGTTTCCCTCTCTCTCTCCCCTCTTTCTCTCCCTTCTTCCCTCTCTCCTCCGTGCCCTTTTCCTCTCTTTCTCTCTTGCACCCTTTACTAGTCTTTAACCTTCCTAGTTCTGTGACTGAGGTAACTCCCTCTCCCTCTCTAAACTTGACCATCCTCTCCTGAAGACGGGGAGAGGAATCCCTTTCTGCAGGGACTGATATGGGGGAGAACCCTCAGACCATGACGGGGATGTGCTCAGCCCACTGGAAGCTGCTGGGTTGGCAGGAATGGGGAGAGTCTTCATACCACAGCGGGAGCCGACATTCTTTGTCCCATTACAGCATCTCGGGCTACGGAGCTGCTGGCGGGAAAGGCGGGAAGAATACCATGATGCGGTCCCACGGCGTGTCTGTGCTGGGCATCTTCAACCTGGAGAAAGACGACACGCTGTACATCCTGGTTGGGCAGCAGGGAGAGGACGCCTGCCCCAGTGTAAGTGCCCAGAGCAGGAGTTTCTCATCTGCACTCTCTCAGGCTCCGGGGAGGCCTCTTGGAGGCACCAGCACTCAACACCCTCCTCCTGGAAGTTCATACCAGGAGAATGAGACAGCAAAGAGTAATTAAACAGCAGTCATGCAAACTCCCAGCACCCCAGTGGTTCACCTCTTGCCTGTGCTGGGGGGAGGCAGGACCTGGCAGGGCTGGCCATCCTAGCAGGAACTCAGCACCCTGCAGGGTGAATCTCCTGGTTGGGTCAGGCCCCACCCTTCCTCACCTGAATCACAGCTTTTGCTTGGGAAAAGGGGCTGAGGCATGTTCTGGCACCCAGGAGCCCCGGATCCTTCTCCAGAGACTTATATGAGAGCATCCTTGGCAGAGAGATGTGGGAAGAGGGGCTCCCGAGAAAGCAGTTTACTTCCACAAAATAAATTCAGGGCTCCTAAGAGCCAGGCTCTGGACCAGGAGCTGAGGAAGCATGAAAAGTAGAGTTCAGCCTTTCCCTTCTGCCCCTTCGGGGTTAAGGCGAAACAATAGGAGTAAGCTTAGCTAGTGCAACCTTTTGCATAAAAAATGTCTCAACTCCAACTTTTATTTAGCAACTATAATTGGGACTTTCCAACCTAATATAATATATTAAGCCATTAAATTGCAGGCTGCTGTAATTTTCACAGGAATTTATTGAGTGCTAATGTAATTCTTTCATCTAAGCAGAAAGATTGCATT
The DNA here is from genome assembly GCF_008728515.1 of Papio anubis. Classification (NCBI taxonomy): domain Eukaryota; kingdom Metazoa; phylum Chordata; class Mammalia; order Primates; family Cercopithecidae; genus Papio; species Papio anubis. The sequence continues at coordinate 29,045,562 of NC_044989.1, read as the reverse complement.
ATCTTCTGCAACGGACTTTCACTTGATTGGACTGTAATCAGTTATGTCTTTTCACAGGACCGCGTCTTTTTTAAAAATTCAATTGAAATCTAGTTGTTCCTCGGGGTTGCTGCACTTTATTATTTTTATTAATCAACCTACTAGCTTTCAAACGTTGTGGACGCACAGGAAGTTCCCAAGCAGGCGGGAGGAGGCGATTCTCGGCCAGGGACAGAGGGCAGCTCCCTCTGCTGGTCGGGCAAGGCATAGCAGGGGCCTGTGGGGAGAGTAACTTGTCTTCCCGGTGGCTTCACACCTCCACCCCTGAGCAGGCATTTGGAAAGGGGGGAAAATGGCCCTTGTCAGGCACTACCTCCATCTCCAGTTCTCTCTAGGCAGGAAAAAATGGTGTCTAGACACAATTCTCAAGAGAATGAAGGGGACTCTTAAGAATTAAACTGCAGGGGCCGGGTGCAGTGGCTCATACCTGTAATCCCAGCACATTGGAAGGCCAAAGCGGGAGGATCACTTGAGGTCAGAAGTTCAAGACCAGCCTGGCCAACACAGTGAAACCATGTATATACTTAAAATACAAAAATTAGCCAAGCTAGTGGCGCACACCTGTAGTCTCAGCTACTTGGGAGGCTGAGGCACAAGAATCACTTGAACCCAGGAAGCAGAGGTTGCAGTGAGTCAAGATCATACCACTGCACTCTAGCCTGGGCAACAGAGCAAGACTCTGTCACAAAAATAAATAAAAATAAAAAATAATTAAACTGCCGGATGTGGCAGCTTTGCTGGTTCAACTGCACATCTATGGGGGCAGTGGGGAGTTGCCCTTCTATGTACCTGGCCACGCTGGAGCTCCTGTGCTGGAAATGGGCTCCAGCTCCTGCTAGAATCCTCCTCCCCACCTTAACTGCAACACATGTGCCCACACACAGCCCTCAGCCCTTTTCTTCTCCAGTTCCTTCCAAACCTCCCCTGGTGGCATGAGTCTAAATCAGGCTTTCTCAACAGTGGCATTATTGGCATTTTGGAGCAGGTAATTCTTTGTGGCTAGAGGCGGGAGTCTGTCCTGTGTATTACAGGATGTTTAGCAGCATCCTTATCCTCTGCTCACTTGGCGCCAGTAACAGCCCCCAGAAATGACAATCACAAAAGCCTCCAGACATTTCCAAATGTCCCCTAGGCCGCCGAGTCTGTTCTAAATGTTAAATCCCACCATTACCATCCCCTGCAAGACAGATATTATGAAGAGCCAGCCCACAATCCAGACAGCACTCAATTCATTCAAATGTATTTAACCAATATTTATTGAGCATCTACTTTGTGCCATCCCTGTTACAGGAACTTGGGATATATTGGTGAACAAAAGAAAAATCTTAGCTTTCAAGGAACTTACATTTGAGGAGAGGCAAGGGGGAATATCTGGGGAAACAGTGACCCCAGCAAAGGCCACGTCCCAGAGGTTCGTCGATGCTCAAGGAACACTCAGGCTAGAGGAGAGGGAGCAAAAGGAAGGGTAGGTAAGAGATGAGGCAGAGGTAATAGGACTGGATCAGGCCACTTTAAGACATGTTGGAGCCATAGGAGGGTTTTGAGGCAAATGGTGACATAATGTGGTATGTTTATTAAAAAAGCTCACTCTGGCTGCAATGTGAAGAATCTACCATTGAAGAATCTATGGACACAGGGGAAGGGTCAAGACAGTGAATTCGAAGGCTATGGCATTAATCCTGGCAAGAGATGATGATGGCTTAGACTAGGATTGTAACAGTGGAGGGGATGAAAAGTGGTTGAATCCTGGGCGTAATTTCAAAGTCAAATCCAAAAGGATTTTCTGCCAGATTGAATGAGAAATTAAGAGAAAGAAAAGAGTCAAGGATGACTCCAAAAGTTGTGCCTGAGCCACTGGAAGAAGGGAGCTGCCATCACGTGACTTAGGGAACACTGTGGAAGGAGCAAATTTGGGGGTAAGATCAGGAGGTCAATATCAGACATGCTGAGTTGTAGAGGCCTGGTAGACAGCCACAGGCAGACAGGTGGATGATGGGAACCAGGCCACTGGAGTTCAGGAGAGAGGTCCAGGCTGGGGATATAAATAGATATAAATATGGGAGAAATTAGCATAAAGTTGAGACAGGATGAGATTGCCTAGGATGCAGTACAGATAGAGAAGAAAGCAAGGACTGAACTTAAGGGACCCTCAACATTTAGAGGTCAGGAAAAGAAGAGGAACCAGCAAAGGGGGACGAAAAAGAGGAACCAGGGAGGTAGGAGAGGATACAAGAGGATGGGGAGTCCTGGAAGTCAAGTGAGGAAAGGGCAGCAGCTCCTCCGAACGCTGCTACTGGTCCAGCAAGAGCCTTGACCGCTCCCCATCCCCACCTGATCTAAAGGAGACACCAGAAGCAGGGGCGGGGTGATGAGCATGGGTCCAGACTCTAACTACAGGAAAGCCCATCCTCAAGCCCCACTGCTCTCTCCTCCCTATCCCAGCAATCTCCAGATCTGTTCACGAGGGGAGGGCATCCCATAGGTCCCACTGCTGCCCACCAGCCAAGAGAGGAGATGGAGCAGAGGCTGAGGGGGTGGACCTTCTTAGCACCGCTGGTTCAGACTGGGCAGCCCCTCCATCTCCAGATGAGGAGACAAGTCCAGGGAGGCGGGGTGCCTCACCTAGTATAGCCCAGCAAATCTCTGGCAGAGCCATCAAGAACCCAGACTGAGCAGGGTGTGATGGCTCATGCCTATAATCCCACACTTTGAGAATGCTGAGTCAGGATAATCACTTAGTTAGAAACTAGCCTGGGCAACATAGCAATACCCTGTCTCAAAAAAATAAATAAATAAATTAGTCAAGCATGGTAGTTCGTACCTGTACTCCCAGCTACTCAGGAGGCTGAGGCAAGAGAACTACTTGAAGCCAGGAGTCAGAGACCAGTCTGGGCAACATAGCAAGACCCTGTCTCTAAAAAAAAGAAAAAAGAAAAATTAGTCAAGCCTGGTAGCTTGTGCCTGTAGTCCCAGCTACTCCAGGGACTAAGGCAGGATGATTACTTGAGCCCAGGAGTTCGTGGCTACAGTGAGCTATGATCCCGCCGCTGCACTCCAGCCTGGGTGACAGAGTGAGACCCTGTCTCCAAAAGAAAAAAAAAAAGAACCCAGACTGGACCCCGAATCCTGCACTCTGCCCAGCTGACAGCTCATCCCCAAGGCCAACCCTCAGGGCACATTCCTTGCAACTCATGCCTGTGCCAGGTGGCAGTGAGCAGGCTCCTCCCAGGAGTCTCCCCCCAGGCCGGGACATAGCTGCACATACGTACGGGAAATGCCAGATCTCTACAACAGCAATTCAGAGCCTTCCGCCCACACAAAATCCACTCTAAGAAATATCAAATTATTTCCATCATTAAATCCAAAACGCCATGGAACAAATTGCTTCTCGGCTATTTATCTGGAAATTTCTGTAGTACTCATTGCCGGCACCCCTGAGTGCTTTAGCCTAAGAAGTGGCTCAAGAAGAATGGCTGCATCCACTGGCTGGTTATGAAGCAGCATCGATGGAAATGTGATGTTTTACTGGCTTTTTTTCTATTAAGTGAAAGAAAAGTTACTTTCCTCCGAGGTCAGGCTGATGTTTGAAGAATTTGTCTGAGCTGTGGTGGCCAACAAGCAGGCGTGGCTGTTTTTGAAGCACCATCCTCCTTCTTCAGGGATTCCAGGATTCTGTTACAGAAATCTCCAGCACAATCTTGAGGGCTCTCTAATACCTTAGCCCCAACCAGGAGCATATGTGGGCCCAGAAGTGAATCTAAATTAGAACAGCAGCTGGCCGGGCACAGTGGCTCACACCTGTAATCCCAGCACTTTGGGAGGCCAAGGCGGGCGTATCACCTGAGGTCAGGCGTTCAAGACCAGCCTGGCCAACATGGCAAAACCCCTCCTCTACTAAAAATACAAAAATTAGCGGGGCATGGTGGTGCGCACCTGTAGTCACAGCTGCTCAGGAGGCTGAGACACCAGAATTGTTTGAACCCGGGAGGCAGAAGTTGCAGTGGGCCGAGATCGTGCCATTGCATGGAGTAAGACTCTGTCTCAAAAAACAGATAAGAATAGCAGCCATTTACTCAGTTCCCACTGTACATGAGGCGCTCCACTAGGCGCCTTACTTTTACTACCCTCAGTAAATGCCACAATGACCTGTGTTGTCTTTATTCCCAGCCACACTGGAGCATGAGAGATCAAGGGCCCCTGTCACGGTTTCCCGGGATGGGTGGAGAATCCAGACTACCTGATTGCAGGGCTCACTCCACAAGGCAAGCAGAGGGCTGTGCCAGGGATTCCAGAGGGAAGAAATGGAACAGTAGCTAGGAGGAATGAGATGTCCAAAAGGGAGAACTGATTTTCCCAGAGAAGAACTGGGAATAAAACTTGAGTCTGGCCTTTGTGGTTTTTTTCTCTCCTCCTGATGCTTCAGAGCTGTGACTTCTCAGAAAACCTCGATGGCTTTCAGTGAGAGAATGGCTGTCGTAGAGAATGAAGTCCACGGGCCGGGCGCGGTGGCTCAAGCCTGTAATCCCAGCACTTTGGGAGGCCGAAACGGGTGGATCACGAGGTCAGGAGATCGAGACCATCCTGGCTAACACGGTGAAACCGTGAAACCCCGTCTCTACTAAAAAATACAAAAAACTAGCCGGGCGAGGTGGCGGGTGCCTGTAGTCCCAGCTACTCGGGAGGCTGAGGCAGGAGAACGGCGTGAACCCAGGAGGCGGAGCTTGCAGTGAGCTGAGATCGGCCACTGCGCTCCAGCCTGGGCCACAGAGCGAGACTCCGTCTCAAAATAAATAAATAAATAAATAAATAAATAAATAAATAAATAAATAAAAATTTAAAAAAAAAAAAAAAGAGAATGAAGTCCACTCCTCACAGTGCCTTCAAGGCCTCTAGCCACGATCAGACTGTTCAGTTCAATTCTCTCTACCCACCTAATATACACTCCCTCCAGCCCCATCTCACCACATACGGCTTTCCCATTCTTTCTCGGATCTCTTTATCCCACAGGATGGAAACAGGTCATCCTGGACAATCTCTCTGTCCTGATAGACTTCTGGACCAAAGAGACCCTTGTGCTTTTCCCCCACACACCCCACTTACCCACTTCCCTCCGGGCTCATGCCACTCTTTGTTCTTGCAATGACATAACTTTGCCCTACTCTCTGTGAAAAACAAACAAACAAACAAACAAACAAAACAAAAAAAAAACCTCCCTATCCTTCAAGGCTCAACTAAAAGTCGCCTCCTACAGGCAGTCCTCACAGCAGTAAAGCCTTGCTCTCTCGCTCCCAGTTTCTCCTAGCATTTTCTGTCTAAGCCATCCTTGTAGTCCTTCCCTAACACTGCCCGTAGGGACAGTTATTAGTGTATTTTTCTGCCTCCTAAACTCAACTGTAAATTTTTTTGAGAGAGAGTCAGATCCTAGCCGGGCGCGGTGGCTCGCGCCTGTAATCCCAGCACTTTGGGAGGCTGAGGTGGGCGGATCATGAGGTCAGGAGTTCGAGATGAGCCTGGCCAGCATGGTGAAACCCCGTCTCCACTAAAAATACAAAAAATTAGCTGGGCATAGTGGCGTGCGCCTGTAGTCCCAGCTACTCGGGAGGCAGAGGCAGGAGAATTGCTTGAACCCAGCAGGCAGAGGTTGCAGCGAGCTGAGGTCACGCCACTGTACTCCAGTCTGGGTGCCAGAGTGAGACTCCATCTCAAAAAAAAAAAAAGAGTCAGATCCTGTTTTTAAGCCTAGAAGTTCTGTCTGCTGCAAAGTGGAGAACTCCGGTTTGGCCACAAACCTAACGTGCTTTTTGTTTCTACAGACAAACCAGTTAATCCAGAAAGTCTGCATTGGAGAGAACAATGTGATAGAAGAAGAAATCCGTGTGAACAGAAGCGTGCATGAGTGGGCAGGAGGAGGAGGAGGAGGGGGTGGAGCCACCTACGTATTTAAGGTAAGGTCTACACCGCCAGATTTCCACCAGGTTTCTGTGAATCTGCGATGTTAGAGCCTCATGACAGCCCTGGGACAGAAACACCTCAGATGCTCTTATCCCCATTTAAAGATGAGCAGGGCCAGGTGCAGTAGCTCATTCCTGTAGTCCTAGCATTTTGGGAGGCTGAGGCAGGAGGATCGCTTGAGGTCAGGAATTCGTGATCAGCTTGGACAACATAGCAAAACCTTGTCTCTACCAAAAAAAAATTTAAAAATTAGTCACTTGTGGTGGCTTGCACCTGTAGTCACAGCTACTTGGGAGGCTGAGGCAGGAGGATCCCTTGAGCCCAGGAGTTCAAGGCTACAATGAGCTGTGATCACGCCACAGCACTCCAGCCTGAGCAACAGAGCAAGACCCTGTCTCTAAAACCAATAAAAGAATTAAAAAATAGAGATGAGCAGACTGAGATCCAGAGCGATATAGATTCTGTCTGTCCAGGAAAGGGTAGACTCTTCTCTTACTGATACAGCGGCCCAATTTCACCATGCACAGCCTATGCCATCCTACTTTCAGAGGGTCCTACTGTGCCCTCCTGGACCAGCTCTCTGTCCTAAGGTAGATTTTTCTGACATCATCACAGCCAGGCCAGAAACTGAAGACCGAGGCCACCTGCTAGGTCCTCCCACAGGACTGTGATGCTGAGGGCTTAATCTTGAATCTTTGGGGGCCAGAGTCAGAGACCCCTAAGAATGAGGGAGAGAGAGTGCAGAGAGACCTGCTTCTAATCACCAGCATCCAGACCTCTGAGGCCAGTCTGAGGAGCTTCAGGAAAGGGGCTGGAGGAAGTGGAGGAAGCAGCCTCTGAGATCAACCCGCACCTCCTGGTATACATATTTTGCTTTTGGTGTATAGGTTTTGCTTCTCTGGTTGAACCCTGACTGATAGAGAAGCTTGTGGAGTTGATGGGCTATTGTAACAAGGGTTCACAGCCCGCAAACCACCTCAGACCACTGAGAGGTCACCAGGTCACCCCACTGCCCAGCAAACCCTCAGTCAGGCTGAGTTAACCAGGGCTTGGGGGCTCCATGGGGAAGCACAGCTGGGTTTTTCAATGTCTCAACGTCTCCCCGGTCAGATGAAGGATGGAGTGCCGGTGCCCCTGATCATTGCAGCTGGAGGTGGCGGCAGGGCCTATGGGGCCAAGACAGACACGTTCCACCCAGAGAGACTGGAGAATAACTCCTCGGTTCTAGGGCTGAACGGCAATTCCGGAGCCGCAGGTAAAGCGCCGCAAGCATGCCCTCTCCCGGAACCTCTCCCAGGCTTTCAGCTGGGCCCTGATGCCATCGCATGCCTGAGGGCATCTCAGTCACTGGCACCTGGGATGCTGGGAGCTCTGGATATTGGTCCCAATATCCAGGGAGGGAGGGCAGGCAGCACCCTGGGAGCCCTGCAGGCCGTCCTGCTGACCTGGAGCTTGGACTTATAGAAGGTTACTGAGAAAGTGAGGCAGGGAGCAGCCGTCAATCAGCCAGCTGACCCTCCCTGGGTTTTACCAACATGCAAGTGTTAGAGCCTCCCCCGGAGATTCCTTCTTCCTCCAGGGGCAGATGGGCCCCCCAGTTAAGATGTGAGCAGATGAAAAAATTCTGGGCAATGTCAGGCCCCCTAGACCCCTATGGTACAGACCTCCAGGCCCAGGGCTGCCAGACCCAAGCATACGCCACTGGAAAATCTCCTTCTTGACTCTCCACGGCTGAGCTCTCTTCCTTCATTAGTGGGAGCCAGAAGCACAAAAATGCGAGACAGGCAGGGAAGAGAGTATCAATTCCCTGATTCCTCTAAAGTCAGCCACCCCTAAAGACAGAAAATGCAATTCCTTTTTGTATTTTCTTTTCCACACAATCAGACTGTGGGAGGATCTTAGAAGGCATTTAAGATTTGGGATTAATTAAAACAAATGTGCAAACTGTCTCTCAATTGAGAACAGCTAGAGATAGAAGAGTAGAAACAGTCATGGGTCCACCATGAGGTTCTCCAGTGACGTTCACAGCACCCCTACCCAGGCCCAGCACCTGAGAAACCCTGAAGCACCTCCGCCTCTCTTGCACATGTGCTGTCAAAACAACCCTGCAGGCTTCCAGGCGGATACCATTCCTGTTTTACAGGAGAGCCAATGGGCTCACCAAGGCCTGATGACTCTTTTTTTTCTCAACATGGTCGAGCTGTTTAGTGATGGAGACAATTTTGTTCGTTCGTTTGTTTGTTTGTTTTTGCGACGGAGTCTTGTTCTGTCGCCAGGCTGGAGCGCAGTGGCACGGTCTCGACTCACTGCCACCTCTGACTCGTGGGTTCAAGCGATTCTTCTGCCTCAGCCTCCAGAGCAGCTGGGATTACAGGCACGCACCACCACACCCAGCTAATTTTTGTATTTTTAGTAGAGATGGGGTTTCATCATGTTGATCAGGCTGGTCTCGATCTCTTGACCTCAAGTGATCTGCCTGCCTCGGCCTCCCAAAGTGCTGGGATTACACACGTGAGCCACTGCGTCTGGCCAGACTCAATTCGTATTTTTAAAACACCGTTGTTCTGATTTTGATATGGGTTATTTTCCTTTCCACACATTTGCTCGAAGGCTGCAAGATGGGTGTGGGGTCAGAAACCTCCTCAGCTGGGGGCTGAGCAGGATGAAAGCACAGCACATGGTCTCCACCATCTCGTTCTGATTTATTTATTATGCACTTGCTCACAGCCCTGCACAAACACCAGAGCCAACTTCTGGCCCCTATCGCGCCTAAGGGGCCTTCCCTCTGCCACATGACAACCGCTTTGACAGGCCCACACCCTCCTCTGAGAGCAGAAGGGAGGACAGCGAAACCCAAGCTCAGCACCCACCCCTGCAGGTTTCATGGCTGGCAAAGTCCCCCCAGCTCGCCTGATGGCCTCGCCTCAGCTCTGCTTGTCCCCATTCTAGATTCAAGCTTGTTCCTGACCTCAGCTTCATTTTCAAAACCTGGCTTCCTCTTTCTAGCAAGACAGTTATCCCACCTACAGGTCCCTCTGGGTCCCAAGGAATCTCGGCCACAAGTGCTTCCAGAAACCCTGCCAGGCCGGTTCACCCGCAGGGCTCCGGCAGACACACACACTGCTGTTTCCACCTTCCCCCGTCAATGTCCAGGTCCCCGCCACACATCATCACTGCAGCAGAAAGGGTTTTAGGGTTTTTAGGATACAGTCGCCCTTTCCTATCCATCAATTCTGTGTTCGTTGGATTCAACCAACCACAGATCAAAAATATTCAAAAAAAAAAAAATGATTGTGTCTTTACTGAACATGTACAGACTTATTCCCTAAACAATACAATAGCTATTACATAGGATTTACCCTGTATTGGGTATTATATGTAATCTAGAGATGATTTTTTTAATGGGAGAATGTGCAAATACTATGCCACTTTATATAAAGAGACATTTATTTTGGTGTGATGGAGGGATCCTGGAACCAATCCTCCACAGATACTGAGGGACAACTGTAGATGTCTGTTCAAATGTCCTATGGAGCAGTAGGGATAGGGGAAGTCCTGGAATCTCAAAGGTTAGCAGAAGAGATTTCTTGTGGTCAACCTGTGGCTACACTCAACCTCGGCTCTGTAGATAGCTTCCTTTGCAAGAGCCCAAAGCAGCCCCAGTCATTGGGAAGCACAGCCCCGAGGCTGCCTTTGTTGCCAGGGCATCGTCCACCACCAACCAGGGCTTCTGCTCCTGACCTTGGAGCGGTTCCTGAGAGCCTGGCCCTGGAGAACCTCTAAGCAGGCTGAGCCGAGGTGTGAGGCTGTCTGCACGCATGTGTTCTGCCTCTCAAGCCCCTGACACTCCTCACCCCTGGCAGTTTGTGGAGCATTTCATACACTCACTGTCTCCTTTGATCTTACATCAACCCCATGAGCTGGGTCTTATTATCCCCAAGCTACAAGTGAAGAAACACAGGCTCAGAATGGGCATTCTTGCCCATGGTTTCATAGACAGCAGTGGGCTCTGTGGTGCCTAGTCCAGGATTCCTGCAAGGAACTTTAGTGCAGGGTTTTGACATTGGGCTGCTCAAAGACTGATGAGTCCCATTTCTTGTTAGGATGGGAGGCAGTTAATGAAATGAAGGTCCAGCACTATGGGGCTTGGCTGACATGACGAGAAGATAGAGGAACGAGTTTAGTCACTATGCTGCCTGTCTGCCCACCTCCCCCAATCCTTAACCAAGCACAGCCCCTCCTTTTGAGCCAGAGAGGACTGGCAGGAAGCAGGGGTACAAGGCACGCTCTCATCTGGGTGTACTCAGCTGTGGCCAAACAGGTCTCCCTAGGGCAAGCAGCCTCCTGGTTTTCCTACTGTGGTTTTTCCTACTGAAGATGGGCCCCGGGAGCTGGAGCTGGTGCAGGCGCCCTCCAAGGCGTCCTGCATCCTTCTGGCCAGCATCCTCACGCGGGTTCCCTATCTCTTCCCGCAGGTGGTGGAGGTGGCTGGAATGATAACACTTCCTTGCTCTGGGCCGGAAAATCTTTGCTGGAGGGTGCCACCGGAGGACATTCCTGCCCCCAGGCCATGAAGAAGTGGGGGTGGGAGACAAGAGGGGGTTTCGGAGGGGGTGGAGGGGGGTGCTCCTCAGGTGGAGGAGGCGGAGGATATATAGGTAAAGATGATTCGTGTTCAAGGTGTCACTCCCCCCCCTTAGTCCTAGGCTCCTCACCTCCCTGCCCTCTCCCGGCCCTCCCCTGGCCTGCCCAAGTGTGGACTGTGATGTGACTGCACGCCTCCCTCTCCGCCTGGCTGGACCTGCCAGAGGCAGGGTGTTGGTTCTCGAGCCAGCATCCTGCCTCCAGGCTTCCTCAGCAACAACATCAAGATCCCATGTGATTCTTGATCTCCCCCAAAGTCGATGACAAAGAGGCTTTGGTTTTCCAGACTAGTCTCTGAGTCACCCGTAAGGACTCCCCCAGCCTCCCTTGGATGACCTGGCCAAGCCAGCTCCTGAAGGGGCTGGTTTGTGGTTTCATGGACTCCTCACTCCTGCTCCCTACCCCAGCCCACCAGCTTCCTGAAAGGCGCTGCTGTTCCTGCTGACGGGAGCTACTCCCAAGGGCAACTGCAGGCAGGCTTAGCCCAGCCCTTCAGCAAGCAGCCGGCCATTGACCCCAGCTGCTTCATCTGGGCTTCAGAGCACAGTCAGCAGAGCCTTCTGAAGCTGAGAGGCTGGGAGATGATGGCTCCCCGCTCCCCACAGATTAGGACGAATGCATGCATGTTCTGTGGTGTTCATGTCTGTGTTTTGCTTTGATGCTGTCTGTAAGATGCTTGTGTTAACCACATGCTCTTCTTTTCCAAGCTGGGTGGGTGGGAGGAGCCCGAGGGGGGAGCCCAAAGATAGCCCAGCCCCAGGTGAAAGGAGGGACAGGAGCCTTAGGGTACAGGGGCTCATCTCCCGCAATCCCCACACCCCGCCACACCCCAACCCTGACCCAGTGGGGTTGGAGAGCAACTCCTCATCCTGACCAGTCCTGGGAGAGGCACCACGGGCGTATCCCAGCCTAGAAGGACTAGAACTTTTTGGACTCTTGCTCACATTAACCACTTCTTAGTGGGCCCCCAGCAGAGTGGTAGAGGCCCCTCCTCCATCGGAGCTGGCCTGGACCTGAGGGGAAAGTGGCCACACACCCAGCATCTACTGGGCCAAATCCCATGTGCAGCCTCTGTGCCCTGAGCCTCCCTTCCCTCCCCGCATCCCTATCCCTGAAGCCCCAGTGACCCCCTAACTTTGGCCAGAGCTGCATGCCCCGCTGATGTGCATGTGTGTTGATTTTGGCACCCACCCCCCATGTTAAACTCTGCTCTGGTTTGCTACTCAGGCGGCAATGCAGCCTCAAACAATGACCCCGAAATGGATGGGGAAGATGGAGTTTCCTTCATCAGTCCACTGGGCATCCTGTACACCCCAGCTTTAAAAGGTAGCCCCTCTTCCAGGCAGCAGAACAAACTTCCTTAGGTCAGTCCTCCCACCCAGCTAAAACCTCAGAGTCTCTGACGTGTATCCAGGATACAGAGGCACAATTATGGGTCCCTGGCAGGCAAGCTTCCTATAGCGCAGGTCACCACATTTTCTGGAAGTCAGGATGTGTGCTTTAATATGAATGCAGAGGCAGAATCCTAGGAAAGGTAACAACAACAGCCCAATACCTGCACCAGCCAACCTAAAGATCACATGTGTGGGCTTTCTCCCACCACCGGCACAAATGCAAACATCCATAGGCACCCATGCCAGCTGCCTCCACTGCACTCTCCATATGCACAGGAAGACTCCCCTACACAGTTGTGCTTCCAGTGGCTATGGGACCTAGGAACAGGGACCAGAGCACCCACAGTGACCACCTGGAGACACAGTACTGAGGCTGGGAGTGGGGAAGCAGGCTCGGCCGGTGACTGACCCTGCCTCCTTGTCACCAGTGATGGAAGGCCATGGGGAAGTGAATATTAAGCATTATCTAAACTGCAGTCACTGTGAGGTAGACGAATGTCACATGGACACTGAAAGCCACAAGGTCATCTGCTTCTGTGACCACGGGACAGTGCTGGCAGAGGATGGCGTCTCCTGCATTGGTAAGGGAGCGGGGCTGGGGGAGGCAGAGGGGCAGACAGCCTGAGATTTGGCGCATGACCACAAGTGGTTTCTGGGTTCCAGGACACCCTGGATTCGGTTTTGTAAGCTGTCTTACCTCCCCTACCTGCGACAGCTCAAGCGCTCTGACCCCTGTGTAAAAGGTGGGCCATGGCTCCTGAAGGAGTCTTAAAAGTCCTCTGGTATAGAATACCGTCCCCACTGAGGGGCCATTCTGCCCCCACTTAAACATGCCCGGTGACAGGGATCTCACTGCTCCTAAGGTGCTCTGTTCCCTTGGGCAGTTTCAGAGCCGGAGCCCTGTCCCCTTAACCTTTCTCTCCTAGGTTTCCTTACTGCAGCAGCTTTTCATGTGCAGTGTTTGAAGACAGGGCTCCCGTCCTCCTCCTTTTCTTTTTTTTGGCAGAGTTTCACTCCTGTTGCCTGGGCTGGAGTGCAATGATGTGGTCTTGGCTCACTGCAACCTCCACCTCCCAGGTTCAAGCGATTCTCCTGCCTCAGCCTCCCGAGTAGCAGGGACTACAGGCGCCTGCGACTATGCCAGGCTAATTTTCATGTTTTCAGTAGAGACAGGGTTTCACCATGTTGGCCAGGCTGGTCTCGAACTCCTGACCTCAGGTGATCCACCCGCCTTGGCCTCCCAAAGTGCTGGGATTACAGGCATGAGCCACCGCACCTGTCCCAATCCTCCTCCTTTAACTCTTCTTCAGATTAAATAACCTGTTTGTTTGCAGCAGTTCATACAAGATGCAGTTTTGTGTCTCCTCCCCCCACCGCACTGGTGTCCCTCTTCTGCATGTGTTCCATTGTCGATGTCCCTTTTGAAATGTAGTGTCCAGTACCAAGCACAATGCCTCCGTGTGGTCTGGCCAGCAGAGGGCACAGGCCCCCTCCCCACTCTAAGCCCAGTGCCTCAGGGCCACAGGGAAGTAATTTAGCCTCAGAGGGGGTTACTTAGAGCGCACCCTGTTGTTTGGTCACCTGCGGTCCCCACATCTCTTCCAGATCTACTTTCGTTTCACCTTCCTCACCCTGTAGTTGTGCAGCTCATGTTTTAACCAACGTCCCGCCATTGATATTCATCCCTGTTAAATTTCCCTCCGCTCAAAAGCTACAGCTAAAAGCTTGTAAAAACAGGATGAGTCTGGTCCTGCTCGTGATTCTCTGAAAAGAGAAGTGTGACAAGGTCTCCAAAGATGGGAGGGAGCAGGTAGTTTTTGTCACAGCTGGAGAGGTTATTTTTGACTTGGGACCAGCTCAAAGGAGAACGGGTGTGGTTGTCAGTGCCCCACTGGGACCTGTCTTCCAGTGTCGCCCACCCCGGAGCCACACCTGCCACTCTCACTGATCCTCTCCGTGGTGACCTCTGCCCTCGTGGCTGCCCTGGTCCTGGCTTTCTCCGGCATCATGATTGGTGAGTGCACAGAGCCCCAGGGACTCCCAAGGGGGCGGGAAGGCAGGACGGAATAGTGTCTCAGGCTGTGCCACGGGTGCCAGGGTGTCACTTCATTATGCTAGTCCCTGGAACTCGGTGGGGTGGTGATTAGGGAAGCCCAGGCCAAGCCAAAACCGAAGCTCCCAACCTTCCCCCGACCAGAGCAGCTGCAGTTCCCTGAGGAGCCCCTGATTCTGCACCTCAGCCCCATGTGTATCCTCTGGCTGATCAGGGGGTGGGGAGCGCTCTTCAGTGTCCATCACGATGGGGAAAGCTCGCCCCCAGCCCTGGACGTCACTTCTAGCTCCCATGTGCTTCTGCGGGCACAGCTCCTGTTTGGCTCCCACCCTGTATAATGCACTAGCCCACTCTTCTCCAAACCAGTCCTCCACCACCCTCCAGGCAGAGAGATGGGAAGATCGGTTTCTGAGTATATTTCTGTTCAGCCTGTGAGCCAAGGTGAGCTGACCTGCAGGTCACAGAGAGCTCAGTGTGGTCCCAACCAGCCCTTACTGCTGGCAGAGACATGCCCAGTACAGATGAGCAGAGGCTTGAATAGGGCAGAGGGAAAGGCTCCTGGGAGCCCTCACAGGCCAGGCCCCTGCAGGCAAAGGGATCTTCCAGTAGAAGGGAGATGGCAGCACACGCTGCGTCCCCATATGGTGCCATCCCTCAAAGGGACAGCATAATAGGAGTTAACACTTGTTGCATGGTTACTACATGCTCAGCAATTTACACATTTCAGTTCATTCGATCCTCAAGTAACCCTAATCTGATCGTGGTCGGTCCATAGCGTAGAGGAGGGAACTGAGCACATAGTGGGTGACTCGTTTGCCCTGGCCCGTGTGTTGGGGGTGCTGGGCTTTACACACAGAATCTACCCTCTGAATCACAATTTTGTTCTGGCTCCCATGGAGTTTGCCTTCCAGCACATCCTCACACGTAGGAGTGATAATGGTCATTCACATTGGTAGAGCTCTTTAGAACTTTTCAAAACCATTTTACGTTGGTGAATTCATTTCATTGACAACCCTGGGGGTGGGGAGTGGGAGTAGTTAGGGAAACAGGGCAGGAGTTACCATCCCTGCTTACAGAGAGGGAAACTACTGTCCAAAGAGGTCCTGTGACCTGGTCCTCACGGCTCAGCTTGTAAGTAACAAGAGGCGGAATTAGAGCACAGATCCCCAGACACCAGTTTAGAGATCTTTTCATTATGTGGCTCTTCTCCAACTCTGCGGCTTGGCAGTTCTCCAACTATAGGAAACACAATTGACCAAGATCCCAGCTGCACCCTCAAATCCACTGCTGTGATTGCAGTGAAGCTGCCCTACCCCGTGGCTGGCACAGCAGAAATACTAAGGCAGGCCAATTCCTGGGAGCCGTGGGACTCCTCTGATGACTGACTTTGGCTCCAGAACCCCTTAGGGCCTTGCTGAAAATTCCTTAGGCTGCATGGCACCCAGGGTGTTTCCACCCAACCTTCCCTCCCTCCCTCGTTCACATGGGGTCAGACTTGCAACACGGTCTGCTGGTTCACCCAGCCTTCCCTGGCTCCCTCCCCATTTCCTCTCATGGGCCTTTCTTCTAATAAAATCTGCAGACCATCTTGGGTCTAATCCCGTCTCCAGTCTGCTTCTTGGAGGACCCAGACTAACATGACTCTGCCCTGTATAATACAAATAATTCTTTTCTGTGTTTGTGATTTTTAGCTTTACATTTACTTTAAATCATGTTTCAATTAAAGACACACCTTCACATCTAGAATCATTTTGTTAGTATTTCTAAGTATGATGGAAAGGTTCAGAGCTCAGGGGAGGATACGGAGATCCAGGGAGGCTTCCTGTAGGAAGTGGCCTGTGTAGTGCTTCAAGGGCCAGGCTGCCTGGGCCAGGCTGCCTGGTCCAGGCCATGTTGCAGCTGACATCCACCTGCAGTGTACCGCCGGAAGCACCAGGAGCTGCAAGCCATGCAGATGGAGCTGCAGAGCCCTGAGTACAAGCTGAGTAAGCTCCGCACCTCAACCATCATGACCGACTACAACCCCAACTACTGCTTTGCTGGCAAGACCTCCTCCATCAGTGACCTGAAGGAGGTGCCGCGGAAAAACATCACCCTCATTCGGTGAGCGCCCTGCTGCCGTCCTGGGAGGAGAGGGGCTGCAGTCTAGGGGCTGAATGTTATCACAGCATCACAGACTCCTCTAGCCACAAAAGGTCAGCAGAGCCCTCCCTGTGGGCACCCCCAGCCCTCCTAGGAGGACAGGCCTTGACATTCAGGGCCATGTGTGTTGGTTTACACTAACTCCTATATGTTTATGGAGTTTATACAATGAGAGGAGAACCAGGGCTCTCCTCAAAATTCATTGAGGTATGCTCTCTCCAAGGCTTCCTGGCCCTGCTTCCCTCCAGGGGAGCAGGGGAGCAAAGGGCCCCTCCTCTGAGCATCTAGAGCAACTGTACCTTTCTCTGTCACTCACTGGCAACACTCCCCAGCCAGTACCCCCCGGCGATATGTCTGTCCTAAAGGAGCATGAGCCTCCCCAGGGAAAAGCCATGGTTCATACACCCCTGTGTCCCTGGCAAATATCAGACTCAATAACTACTGATTGAATGAATAAACATTTGACCATTGTCATGAGTCCCTGGTTGGAATCCTTCTTATTGCATAGCACAGCCGTGTTGAGGGTGTTACTCCTGAGTGTGTACGTTATCCCCTGCCTCTTGTGTTTGTCCATTAAATGTGAGCCCCGGGCTCAGGAGCCCCAGCTGCCTCATTACTGTGGCCTGTTTCACTCTGTCTCATCTTGTCTTCTCCTTTGCACAGGGGTCTGGGCCATGGCGCCTTTGGGGAGGTGTATGAAGGCCAGGTGTCCGGAGTGCCCAACGACCCAAGCCCCCTGCAAGTGGCTGTGAAGGTAAGAAGTGGCTCACTCTTGAGCCTGCCCTTGGCTTGCAGACTCTGTAGGCTGCGGCTGTCAGCTCACAGCCTCCTCCTCCTCCCCACCTTCCCCTTCTCTGCCCAGACGCTGCCTGAGGTGTGCTCAGAACAGGACGAACTGGATTTCCTCATGGAAGCCCTGATCATCAGGTAAGGCCACAGAGAGACACCCTCACCCCAACTCCCCACTGCCCCAAAGAACCTGGAGAGGTTTTTTAACACATCGATGTCTCCAAGGGAAATGGTGTTGTCCCCAGCATGTCCCCCTTTCTCCAGTAGGAGACTCTCAAACATTCTAGACACTTCTTATCAGACTGGAACAACCCCTGGTGGTTGTTTCAGAAACAAAATCTGTGTGGCCTAATAATCCCACCGATGTCACGGTCTGCAACCAGTTCCCTGCTGTTCTCCATTGGTTCTTCTCCCCTCACTTTTTCTTAAGAAATGGAACATGCTAGACTTTGACAGTACAAGATACAATCTCCCTCCCAGACCCTTCACCAATCCCAGTAAATGTGTTCCTAATATGATGGAAGGCCACCCCATCCTAGGCTCCCATCAGCAGGGATGAGTCTCAGCTGGCTGCACCTTTTGACTTGAGGTTCCAGGGTCTGTATTTAAGCTGAGAGTCTCAGTGCCTGTGGCTCCTGCGGGCGTCCACAGTGGCAGCAGATCCCCTCAAGGAGGAGGCAGATGTTTGACCTCAAGATCAGGTGGGGGCTCATGGCCCCCATCATACCAGGAA
Source organism: Papio anubis (assembly GCF_008728515.1). Taxonomy (NCBI): domain Eukaryota; kingdom Metazoa; phylum Chordata; class Mammalia; order Primates; family Cercopithecidae; genus Papio; species Papio anubis. Next base: position 29,027,816 of record NC_044989.1, on the reverse strand, counting down.
GTCTCTGAACGTCCTGACAGGTGGGGGCAGATTGGGATGTCCCCTTGGTGGAAGTGGCAGGGGTAGCAAGGCCAGGCAATGTGAGCGATATGGCTGTGAGGTCTGGAGTCACAGGAGAACACACAAAATAACATTTATTTTCTGATGATACATGTAATTCCTGATTATGAATAAAACTTGGCAAGTATGAGATTATATTGAAGAAGACCCAAATCGCTCAATCTCACTACTTGGTGGTAACTAACCATTATATGTTAGTGTCTAATCACCCAGTCTTTCAACACTTGGTGGGGGCATGTACATGTATGTGTATGCACACACATGCATGCACATGTTGGCCCATGTGGAATTCCTAGGCCCCACTGCCTGTGTGTTCTAAAGGGATCATGTTAACAAGAAAACCCAAGTCTTGGTCCCCTCCATGAGGAATCCACAGGAAACTGATGGACTTATGAGGCCATCCCCTTTTCCTGGCTCTGTTTCACATGCTGTCACCTGGCAAGTCTCACCCAGTCTCTCTTAGAAGCAGTTGTTTTGCTTCACCTTCTGCCTGAGACCTTCCTGGGAGAAATCGACCATGAATTCTAGTGCCCAGTCCATGCACCAGTATCTGAGAAAGACACCGTCCTGCCCTCGAGACACTTTCTCACCCAAGTGCCTGAGCAACATCCTCGCACCTCCAGCCCCTCTCCTGCAAACGGAACTCCTGTGGAGCCTGCTCTGGTTCTTCCCTCACCAGGGAGATTCTGGGTTTAGGCTCAGCCCGGGACCCCTGCTGCCCCTATTTACAGAATGCATTTATACATTGTAGCTGCTGAAAATGTAACTTTGTATCCTGTTCCCCCCAATTTAACATTCGCCCAGACTCAGCTAATTTTGGTTATACCCCACTCTGCTCTGCAGCAAATTCAACCACCAGAACATCGTTCGCTGCATCGGGGTGAGCCTGCAGGCCCTGCCCCGGTTCATCCTACTGGAGCTTATGGCAGGGGGAGACCTCAAGTCCTTCCTCCGAGAGACCCGCCCTCGCCCGGTGAGTGAGAACCAGTCTTTGCTGCAGTTGTTGTGCCAAGGACAGGAGCAAGGATGGAAGGAGCAAGAGTGGGCAGCCTGGGTAGCAAGTTCCTCGGTGGAACCCAGGGAGTCAACTTTAGGCTTGGATAGTGGGGTGACTGACTGGAAGAGAATGAACAGAAGACAGAGGTAGATGACGGCTGAGCCCCAGGCCCAAGGAGCTTGTTCAAGGCTCCTGCAATGCATTTGTATTAGTCCATTCTTGCATTTATATAAGAACTACCTGACACTGAATAATTTATAAAGAAAAGAGGTTTAATTGGTTCATAGTTCTGCAGGCTGTACAGGAAGCATGGCTGGGGAGGCCGCAGGAAACTTACAATCATGGCAGAAGGTAAAGGGGAAGGAGGCACATCTGACATGGCTGGAGCAGAAAGAAGGGAATGCAGGGGGGAAGTGCTATACACTTTTAAACAACCCGATCTCATGAGAACTCATTCACTATCATGAGAACAGCAAGGGGGAAATCCACCCATGATCCACTCACCTCCCACCAGGCCCCTCCTCCAACAATGGGGATTACAATTCAAGGTAAGATTTGGGCAGGGACACAAATCCAAACCATATCTGCATTCCATAGCCTGGATCCATTCCCATGGTCTGCTGACTCTGGAAAACCAAACGAGAGACAAACACAGAGGGGAACTTTCATGCCAGCCATGTCACTACTCAAGCAACTGACCCGGGCAGGTCACTCTGCAGCTACTCATTCAGAGCCCACTGTCCTCATGTCTCAAGTAGGGATAATAATGCCTGGACATTCCAACCTCATATTTAGGAAGGTGCTACACACATCTTATGGTTAACAGAGCTTGGGAAGTGAAGATACTCAGGGTGGACCCAGGAATCCCAAGCTCCAGCCCCAACTTGGCCATTAGACACCCATGTGGTTTAGGGCAGTCTTAAACCTTTAACCTGGGTATCCACACAGGTGAGATTTGAGGATTGGACTAGAACATCTCAAAGGTGGTTCTAAATTATTAAACATAGCACCCTGGGCAGACCCAGAGCCCAGCTGCCCATGCTTGGGTCTGCAGGTCTTCAGCAGGCCCTGGGTACCAGGAACTGGAACTGAGCAGGCCCCAGGGTTAGGATCTAGGCTTCCTCCAGGAACCACTGTACTGTGGAGATCACAGGGAAGACTTGCACAGTAAAAGCAGCGGCCACCCTCCGGCCCCCAGGAAAGCAGGGAAGGACCAACAGCCAGTGGTTCCAGAAAGCCCAACCTGACCACACTGCTCACAGGGACTCAAAGTGGTGATGGAAGCCCTGCAAGGTCATGGCTGTTCTGATCTCCACCTTCAGTCAGGATCCATGTAAAATACCTTCACCTTAGCCACTGGGTGACCCATCTCGGTATCTAAGAAGAATACTGTCTTACCCCTTGAGAAGAGGAATGTGTGTGCACCTGAGCATACCTGGCAGGAGGACTGGGCAGGGAGCAGGGAGATAAAGACTACCCCTGTCTCATAAGAGCCCTCGTCAGCTAGCATCCTCCTCAGACCTTTCACATTTCTCAACACCACCCTATGAACAGACGATGCAGATCTCTCCCCAGTTCTATGAATGAGAAAGCTGTGGCCCAGAGAGATTAGGGGACTTGCCGTGGCCACACAGGAAGTGGAAGAGCTGGGACTAGAACTCAGGCCTTATGACTCCTGATTCAGTGCTCTCTCCAACTTACTGCTTATCCAGTGGTCCCCTCTGGGAAACTGTAAACTATCAAGATGAGGTTGGGTGCTTAAAGCCAACACTGCCAGGCATCCCAGCATCTCTGCCAGGGTACAAGCATCAGATTCACTGGCTTTCCCACCACCACCTAGGAGGGCAGAGCCTTTGACCCTCATGCCCTGAGATTCTCAGCAGCGCTGCTGTCAGTGGGGGACACGTGGTATCACACTCTGGGGAGAGGCACAGCCCTGGTTCTCCTGCTGGACCTTCCTGAGGCTCAAGAAGAGAAAGTCGTATGTATGCAAAGGAGAGAGACTTTGCAAAGGGAGTCTGGGAGCCCAGCACTTGGCAAGTTCAAGGACTTCAGGGGCAGGAGAGGGCAGGAGTGAGGAGTGGGCCTCCTCTCTCTCTCTCTCTTTTTTTTTCTCTCTCTCTCTCTCTTCCCCTTTCTCTCTCCCTCTCTCAAACACAAAGGCATCTCTCTCCTTTGATGATGAAAGATGATTCCAATATTATTACAAAGAACAAAGTCCATCAAGGAAAGGCAGATCATTCAATCTCTCACCACCCCCAACCCAGAGTGCCGCCCTTGGAGAGTCTAACAGGAGCCTGTCCCCAAGTTCTGCCCTCTAACAGCAGGCACTACCTGAGGGTCGCCCACAGCGGGGAGGGGGCCTGCCCTTGGAAGAGCCACTTCTCAGGGCCAGAGTCCCACCCTCACCCAATCTGCTCTTTCAACCCCTGGCCCCGCTTTTCCTCTGTGTGGCTCTCGTTGCCAACCAGGCACACTCCGGCAGCACCCCAGTCATGGTCCTCCCCGCCTCCCATATACCCACCAGGCCCAGGTGAGCTGTCCTTCCTGGGATCCTTGGCTGATTTCAAATGTCCAATTGTGGTCCTCCAGAGCCACCAATGCAGATGTGTTTGTGGCAGCAGCTTCCCTGGGGCTTAGCTGGGCTTCCTGCATGGATTCTCAGGGTCACAAAATCCAACTTTGTAAGATAAGGATTCAGTGGACTGTGAAAAAGGAATGTGATTTCCAGCATACAGACAGGACTAATATCAGTAAATCCTACACAGGATAAAAGAGGGTGCATCGGCCAAGGGACATGAGGGATGGAGAAACATGTGCTGTGAAGAGAAAGTGGGTGGAGGTGTGCCTCCAGGTGCTGAAACTCAGACTTCAGAGGCCTGAATTCCACCTGATTCACTTGTTGGAATCACCCTGATACTCCCAGGGGTTCCCTGATGACCTACTGTGTGCAGGCACCAGGCTTGGGATGCAGAATCAGACAAGGTCTCTGTCCTCACTTCCTGCCAGCTCTGGAGCTCAGTGGCTCCACAGACCTTAGATCAGGATCAAAGGCCCTTTGAGATGGGATAAAAGGCTCTGGCCTCCGACAACATCTGTGCAAACATGAAATGACAGAACGGACGTGCAGACGCGGTAGACAGAGTGGATGCCCAGGTCAGCCGTGCCTGTCATGGAAACGAAATGCGTGGGTACAGATGAAAACAGCACTTGGTCCCAGGACTCCACCTCTTCGGGAATGAAGATCCCTTTTTAATGTCAAAAAAATTCTGCAGACCCAATATTTATTCAGTAAATATTTATGCAGGGCTTCCTATATGCCAGGGATAGGTAAGAGCTGTACTTTAGTATCCATGAATTCAGTCAATAATGACAAAAGCCATTAAGAATTCAGTAATCTCTTTATAAAGGTGTAGGTCATTAATCACAACAGTGTCTGTGACTATTTGGGACATGGCAATGCCTGTGGGTAGTGGCTGTATGGAAGACATTCAGAATACAGTTGGCTTATTGGATTCCAGAGGTCCACAGTCCACAGGCAAGAGACCAACGATGGCAATGCTGACTCCAAACACATAAGGGACATCTGGTGCCAAGGAAAAGTGGGGACTTCTTGCTGCTTTTTTTTTTTTTTTTTTTTTTTTTTTGAGATGGAGTCTGGCTCTGTTGCCCAGGCTCTGTGGCCCAATCTCGCTTCACTGCAACCTCTGCCTCCCCGGCTCAAGTGATTCTCCTGCCTCAGCCTCCCGAGTAGCTGGGATTACAGGCATGTGCCACCATGCCTGGCTAATCTGTGTATCTTTGGTAAAGACAGGGTTTCACCATGTTGGCCAGGCTGGTCTCAAATGCCTGACCTCAGGTGATCTGCCCACCTCGGCCTCCCAAAGTGCTGGGATTACAGACATGAACCATTGCACCTGGCCATTCCTCACCGCTTTTCAAAGTGGGCTTCTGCAGCACTTTATGTTCCCCATCTGCATTCTTTGCCTCTTTTTCATCATTCCCTCTCATCTTTATATGCATCAATTTTAAAACATCTGCCGGGCACAGTGTCTCACACCTGTAATCCCAGCACTTTAGGAGTCTGAGGCGGGCAGATCGTCTGAGGTCAGGAGTTCGAGACCAGCCTGGCCAACGTGGTGAAACCCCATCTCTACTTTAAAAATACAAAAATTAGCCAGGCCTTGTGGCGGGCACCTGTAATCCCAGCACTCGGGAGGCTGAGGCAGGAGAATCGCTTGAACCTGAGAGGCGGAGGTTGCAGTGAGCTGCATCATTGCACTCCAGCCTGGGCAACAGAGCGGGACTCCATCTCAAAAAAAAAAAAAGAAAAAAGAAAAAAAAAAGAAAAATCCTATTCTGTTTTTCACTTGGCAAAAGGATTCCTACCCTTTGTCCTGTGATGGTTCATCTCTGAATACTTAGGGAGAAGCTATTAATGCTTTAGAAAGGAAGCAATCTCAATATTATTCTATTTTATTTATAGAATATATTATCCTTTGGGAATAGCCCCTCAGAAGCTGTGATACCAAACAAATCACTCCTGTTTTCTCAACAGTAAAAGTAGGATATTGACCTAAAGGGCATCCCTGAAGGGAACACCAGTGCCCTAGGGGCCTCCCACTCACACGTGCTCTCAGAGGAACCCATGCGCAGACAGCCCTCAGAGCCGCGGCTCTCCCTCCCTGGACTCTCATGCACACGGGCGGGCAGCAGAGACTCTGATCATTCCCATCAAGCAGCACCCACGCCTACTTGATCTTCCAACTCCATCCCGCAAACCTGGGCACCATATGAGGGCCCACAGCCATGGCCGTGGGGCAATGAGTCGGTGCGCACTCGGTGGCGAGATGGGGATAAAATCCTGATTCCAACTCTTTGCCCCAGGAGGGATGCAGATGGGTGCACTGGCTGGCGATGCTCTGCAAGTCTAGATTCAGCATCAGGTTTGCCAATGTCACAGGTCCTCCCACCCCACCCCACCCATGCCTATAGCCCCTCCCAGACACCTGGCCATGCCACGCAAAAACACGCCGCACCACGTACATATGCAGCTCATCACAGCACCACTGTATTCACAACACACAAAAAACACACCACACGTGCATTACATACCTGAAACATATGCACATCAAACACAACTTACACCGAAACACCACACACATGCAACGCACTACTGCCGGTTCAAGTGATTCTCCTGCCTCAGCACACACCCCCCACACGCCCCCCACACACAAACACACCACATAGACATATACCACATACACTACACATACACACCTCCTTCCTTGTCCTTCCACTGTCCTTCCTTCCACCCTTCCCTCCCTCTTCCTTCCTTCCATCCATCCTTTCCTTCCACCTCCACCACCACTGAACCATTCTTGTGAATAGATCTCTTTATTGATTAGTGGAGCAGTTAATCTGCTCTGAGCAGCCAAGGACAGGGAGCCACATCAGCCTGGCCCATGAGTTAATGCCCGGAGAGATTTAGTCCCCACAGCGCTCCAGGCTCCTGGGGCTTCCGAGACATCTATGGCCCTTGCATCCTCAGTGATGGGCACTAAGACACAAAGATACTGGCAGGAAGAGAATCTTCCTGAAGGCTCTAGCACAGCTAGGACCGGGGCCTGCTCTGGTAGGGACAGAGGGCACGTTCCTGAAGAGCGAAAAGGTATTTATTTCTCGTTAGGGGCAGAGGGGGTACCTCTGCTCCTGAGGAGGCCTCTGGAGAGCCAGACACAAGGAGCTGTTTTCCGAGTCCCCCTGGCCTCCCATGTGGCAACCCCTCAATACCTCGGGTCCCCTGATGAGGCACTGCCCAAGGCTGCTGGCATCGTGCTCCTGACAACCCAGGGAGGCCGACAGTCCCATGCCACTGTCACAATGAAACTGTGGCTCTGAGAGGCTGAGCAGCCAGCCCCAGACCACATGGCCTGGAAGGGGCCAGCAGGCTGCAGCCCGGGTCGGCTCGATGGTCCACTGAAGTGTGGTGGTTGCCATTGTGGGTGCTGTACTCCGCATTCGCTGTGCGTTGGGCACCGTATTCACATACACTCCATCCCCGCTCAGGCACTCTCTCTTCGATTTTAACTCCTTAGATCCTCTCCCAAGGAGGAGGGAGGATGCCTCTCCTGACCCAGATCCTTAAAGCCCATCTCCGGGCAGCTTTGGCTCCACTCTTATTAGCTGTGTGACCTGGAGTGAGTCACTTAGCCTCTCTGAGCCCTCAGCCTTCTCATCTTTAATATGGAGATCACCTTCTCTTCCAGACCTACCACACGGCAGATCATGTGTGTGCTCTGGGGAATGTAAGGCACCGGTAGGGGTACTATCCACTCTCAGTTTTCTCCCCTAGAACTGAAGCATGGCCTAGAGAAGCAAGACTGTTCTGCCTCCACCAGACCCAGGCCATTGTTCCACAGAGTCCTGGGGAGGCCCTGATCTATGGCAGAGAAAATCCCCAGCAGGCTAAGCCTGTACCCAGACCCCACCTGGTTCCACCGCTGCCACCTGGCTAGGTGACTTCCCTGTGAGCACCTCAGGACTAAAGAGCCCAGTCCTCAGCCCACCCTTTGAAAGAAGAGCAAAACAGGAGAGCTACAAGCATGAATTTCCTGCAGGGAGTTTGCCCAGGTGCTCAAGAGTCACCAGCTTAAACACCTTTCTTGGGGCAGCCCTAAAGGGGTGGATTTGACACCCTACCTGCATGAGCTTTCCTGAGTAGGTATGTGAATCATGTTCCTCCAGGTAAATCCTGGCCTGGGGCTGTCATCAACCAATCAGCCGCCCAACACTCACTGAACCCCCAGAGTGTGTCCAGCATTGTGCTGGGTGCTGAGGGAGGGTGAGATCCCTGTCTCTGGAACTTCAACAACGTGACTTGGGGAAATGGTGAAATCAACATGGAACAACACAGTGACTCGGACACTGCCTGAGGCTGAGCTGCCGCACACGTCAGGGATTTAGGAATTAAAAGAGAGACCAAGATGGGATGTCGCCTTCTGAAAAGGCTTCATTGTGCTCAGCAAGGCTGTCCAGGAAGCCAAGATGGGATGTCCCCAGAGGGGTAGGGAGGTGACATCTCCTTTTGCATGAAAGAGACCTCATGCAGAAAAGCTTACGATAGCTCATAATTGCCCAGCATTTCCCAAAAGCTTTTCTTTTTCAATCAATTTTAGCGCTGGATCTGCTTGAAGAAAATTAGTTTTAAGAAATATTTTAAGACATTTAAATCAAGGATTTTAAAAACTGCCCTATTCCCCCGTGGTTTCCTCCCAAACTTGTTTATAAATTGGGGATATTCAAATGCTTATGAAGATTGGGGTGAGAGAATGTGCACAATAAATTAAAACGAAAGAACACCTGCTCCAGCCCGGCTTCCCGGAGTCTGGGTGCTCCGAGCCTTCGCTGCACGCTAGCATCACATTACCTGGGAAGATTTCAAATACACAAATGCTGTGCCCACTTAGAGAGGTCTGGGTTGAGGCCCAGGCATCCAAATTCTTTCAGATGCCTCCAGGTGACTTCCAGTGTGCAGCCAGGGCCAAGGCCCCTGGTGTAGCTGCACGTTCACGGTCTGCCTCCTTGTGAGCACTGGAAGCCAGTGTTTCCGATTTCCCTCCTCTCACTGGCAGGCTCCTCGTCAGTGGCCCGCTTCTCTCTCCCCACAGAGCCAGCCCTCCTCCCTGGCCATGCTGGACCTTCTGCACGTGGCTCGGGACATTGCCTGTGGCTGTCAGTATTTGGAGGAAAACCACTTCATCCACCGGTGAGTCAAAGTGACCGTGCTCTTCCTGTCATCCTGTCGCTGTCTGTGTGCTTTCCTGCAGATCTCAAGGGCTCACATCACTAGGTCTCCCTCCAGGGCTGTTTGGATGTAGGATGATTCAGCTTTGGTTTGTTGTTTTTTGTGAGAGATGGGGTCTCGCTTTGTTGCCCAGGTTGGTCTCGAATTTCTGGGCTCAAGTAATCCTCCCACCTCGGCCTCCTGAAGTGCTAGGATTTCAGGCATGAGCAATGGCTCCTGGCCCCTTCAGCTTTGTCTTTGAGATGGTAACTTATTCTATCAGGGTTTCACTTGCCCCTTACATAAAACAGGTGTCATAAAATATCCTTGCCAGGGCTGGAGACCTATAAGTTAATAAGTTAATTCTTAACCTCCTGTGAGGCCCCCTGCCTGTTTCTTGAATGTTCAAGTCCTATATCACTTTAAGGCTTCCCCCGCCCCCCCGTAGAAAACTGGGCTCCATATGGGGAAGTTAAGGAATTGCATTTTTGACAATGGGTGGCTTACAGGCAAGGATGCTGTTGTATTCATCTTTGTATACCTGGCATATAATGGGGACACAATGTTTGTTGGATATATTATTTTTTTCTAAAATACTCTGAAATGAAGCATAATGATGATTTTCATTACTTCTATACTTCATTTCTTCTATTATAATCATTCTTGTGTTTAAAAGCTGTATGGACTGGGACATCATGCTATGAACATCATATATCATGTATGTCTTTCCTTGTGAAAGCTGATGACTTTCTCAGCTGACAGCTTGAAATCAGAAAACTAAAACAGATCATCAGGCTCTTTGCAGAGCTCTTCCTTAATGATTTGCCTCTAATGTAGTAAATAATAACTTGGTGAACTCACAATAATTTATTAACACATGTCTTCAAAGAGTTTAAGGCATGTTCATAATCATTAAAATATGTAAGTACAAAATAGGAAATGAGAGATGCTGTAAGAGCTTAGAAATAGAAAATTATCATGCCTGTAATTTTATCATGCACTTTGGGAGGCCGAGAAGGGAGGATCATGTGAGGTTGGGAGTTCGAGACCAGCCTGACCAACATGGAGAAACCCCATCTCCATTAAAAATACAAAATTAGCCGGGCATGGTGAGGGGGTGCCTGTAATCCCAGCTACCTGGGAGGCTGAGGCAGGAGAATCACTTGAACCCAGGAGGCGGAGGTTGCAGTGAGCCGAGATCACGCCATTGCACTCCAGCCTGAGCAACAAGAGCGAAACTCCGTCTCAAAATAAAAAAAAAGAAAAGAAAAGAAAGGAATAGAAAAGTATGCAAATATATAACAAGCTATGCTTTCTCCCTAATAAAAACGGGGAAACGAGAAGTCAGGAAGTACACCTGCCTAAGTTCCAAAGTCACTCCTAACAGGAGGCAATCAACTCTCAGAAGAGCTTATCCTCTTACTGTCACTTCATCCTTTTGGCCTTCAGTTCTCCCTCTAGCTTCTAACCCTTTCCAACTTGCAGGTCATGCTGCTTCATAGAAATAATGAAAGCAAAAAAGGAGCCGGGAGCAGCTCCACCATCTGCTGCTTCTAAGACTGTATCAGTTCCGTTCTTTTTTTAAGGTCATTTTTCAGCCCTTTTCCCCGCTCCCCAGTCCTGTTCTTGTCCTTTGCGTTGTACCCAGAACTTCCCATAAATCTCAACTCTGGGCTTTGTCATTCCATTACTCAGTCGAGACAAAGCTGTGCACTTTTTGAAGTCGTCCTTTATTAGAGTCATCTTTCCATCTTTTGTCCATGTGCTTTAAGTGTGGACTCCTCTGAGATCAACCTGTGTCACCTTGGTGACCAGATGTCTTCCTTCACTTAGCATTGGGATCCTTTCTCTTTTTTTTTGGATCTCTGCCCACGTTGGTCACCATAACGTACAGATTCTCTGGCTGAGGGATCATTTCCATTTGTCCTCTGACCTTTTGACATCTGCTTTCCTACAGCCACAAGACATTTCGATGATACCCAATGCTCTGTTGTTATGATGTTAACAGGATTACATTCCCTCAAGACTCCTGTCACTTCCATATCTAGAAATAGTTACTGAAGGTTGGAATTAGATCCCAGAGCAATCGTTTATTGCTCTTTTCTCCTTTTTAAGAAATTAAATTGTCAAACACCAAATCAAGAAGGTATCAGATGATCTGTTTTAAGCAAAAGAAAACTTCTGGCAGAAACTGTCCATCTCAATCAAAGCTTTTCTTCTGGGGTAATTTGGTCATTTGTATGGAAAAAACGTCTTTTACATGTTCTAACTAGCTAAGAGGTCTATGGTACATACCCACAACAGAGTTGCCTCGAATTCTCTCTCCCTGCACCCTTTATCTGCTCTTAAGATTCATGGACTTCCACACATGTATACTTCTACGCTTTTGGAATTCAGAGTGGAACTTCCTTACCAGATCCACATGCTTCCATTTTTTAAAAAAATTAGATCTTTTTCCTTTGGACATGGTTCATTGCCATTTCATGAATGATGTGTCATTCTCCCAACTCTTGGTATGTTCTGTATATTGCATTTACCTTCTTGCCATTAAATTCACGATCACTTTTTAAAGCAACCATTCCATACGCATCAGTGTAAAGACTTTTCTGGAGCCATAAATATTATTCCTGGTCTACTTTGCTATATTTCTCTTGAGAATGAATGGCTATACAGCCAACTATTTTTCTTCCTTTTTGATGTCATATGTGTTATGCGTGTATGGTTTTATGGGGGCATTTTATACACCACCTCAAAATTCAACTTAAACCTTCTGGATCAGGTCAGCAGTATTAACAACATAAATCTCCTATCTGAACCCATTATTCTTGTACTCTCAGCCATGATCCCCAATCAAGATCCTATTTTTTAAATACTATCCTAGCAGCCAGTTGATTCTCTAAGTCCTTTCTCAGCCTAGGATCAGAACCATCATGAAACCAGTTGAACATGAAAACAGCAGCTGTGCTCCCTAAGTACATCTTGTTTTTTTCTGCACAGGAACCTTAATATTATTAGAGACCCATCCTAGACTTCTTCTGGCTGTATCCCTCATTCCTACATGCATGACCAGAACGGTAAGCAGTCAGACAGTAGAAGCTGATGAGTCTTGGACAGTGGTTGACCATGCCTCAGGCGCAGGCCACAGGAAAGCAGGTCATCTAGAGTCAACAGCAGAGATGACAACTTTTTATCACCTGAAAGAAGCGATTCTTCAGTTATGTAGCTTAGCAAAGGCTTTAGATAAAATCATGGACAAAATAACCATAATGGCTTATTTAAAATAATAATAATAATAGTAACTTTGGGAGGCCGAGGCAAGTGGATCGCCTGAGGTCGGGAGTTCAAGATCAGCCTGGCCAACTTGATGAAACCCTGTCTCTACTAAAAATACAAAAAACTAGCCAGGTGTGGTGCTGCATGCCTGTAATTCCAGCTACTTGGGAGGCTGAAGGAGAATTGCTTGAACCCAGGAGGCAGAGGTTGCAGTGAGCCAAAATCGCGCCACTGCACTCCAGCCTGGGCTACAGGGCAAGACTCCGTCTCAAAACAAAACAAAACAAAAAACTAGAAATATTTGTGAATATCTTAATTTACTTGAATTTGATTTCAGGGAAGTCATGCTGTTCTAAAACACTTTTTCAAACAACTGGCAGAAACCAACCAGTGGTTTGTTCCAAATCTGCCTAAGGTCAAATAACATTCCTTATGACCCTATGTTATCTACTTTTAGCTTACTTTTTAAAAAATGAGGACAGTAATAGCACCTTGTGTCTTATAGGGCTGTTGTGAGAATTATATATGAAGCACTTACAACAACACTTAGCACATAGTAAAAGGCCAATAAATCCTAGTTCCTAGTATATTGCATTTCATTATGATTGCCCCATTAAACATTTTTAATCATTTCCCCTAATCCTTTTCCATTTCTCTGTAGTTGTGAGGCCTAGAATTGTTAAGGCTGTTTCTCTCACACTGAAGAATACTATACTAACGGAAATATAGGGAGGAGAAGGAACTATTTAAACTTCAGCTTGGAGATAAAATCCTAGTGATGGACATAGTACACTTACTTACCTTCCTAGGGATAAAATTAGGACATGCATTTTCTTTCTTCCCAGAGACATTGCTGCCAGAAACTGCCTCTTGACCTGTCCAGGCCCTGGAAGAGTGGCCAAGATTGGAGACTTCGGGATGGCCCGAGACATCTACAGGTGAGTAAAGACTGCCTCACCGGGCCGGGCGCGGTGGCTCAAGCCTGTAATCCCAGCACTTTGGGAGGCCGAGACGGGCGGATCATGAGGTCAGGAGATCGAGACCATCCTGGCGAACACGGTGAAACCCCGTCTCTACTAAAAAATACAAAAAAACTAGCCGGGCGAGGTGGCGAGCGCCTGTCGTCTTCCACCTCAGCCCCTCAAGCGAATGGGGTGTGGCTGCTTGTCCCTTACATCATCTCCTGGTACCCTGTCAACTTTCCACCTAAAATTTCACTAAGTTCCTTTTCAGGACATGGGAAACTTGAATTAGTGACCATGCCTGAAGGCCTAAATCCAGGATCACACTTCCTGCAATAATTGACACCAAGTTCTTTTTTTTTTTTTTTTTTTTTTTTTAGGCGGAGTTTTGCTCTTATTGCCCAGGCTGGAGTGCAATGGTGCGATCTCGGCTCACCGCAACCTCCGCCTCCCGAGTTCAAGTGATTCTCCTGCCTCAGCCTCCCCAGTAGCTGGGATTACTGCGCCACCATGCCCGGCTAATTTTTTGTATTTTTAGTAGAGATGAGGTTTCTCCATGTTGGTCAGGCTGGTCTCAAACTCCCAACCTCAGTGTGATCTGCCCACCACAGCTTCCCAAAGTGCTGGGATTACAGGTGTGAGCCACTATGCCCAGCCAACACCAAGTTCTTCATTAGGTTGTCCATCGGTTCCAACTCTAATCCGGCCATGCTCTGAGACATGGGATAACTTGGATACCTGATGTGGAAAGACCTTCAAAGCAAACTTTATTGAACTTCCTCAACTCCTCTTCTCAGTCCTCAGGAATTCTAAGTGGCTATGGCTTCTATCACCCCAAGCACCTGCATCCCAGATCGGGCAGAATGCAGGGCCTGGCTCATTGCTCAGCTTTAGCCACCCCAGGAGATGTGGAGTACAGTGCAGAACCCATTGGTACTTACCGCAGCCTTAGGAGATGTGGAGACAGTGCAGACCCCATCAGTACCTAACACAGCCTTATTTTTTTTTCCCTGCTACATTTGCAAGGCTACATTTAAAAACATTTTCTTCAATTTTAAAAGCTAATACTACTTTAATTGTACTTTTGCTCACTCTTCTCTTCCCAGCCCCTAGTTCCTTTTTTTCCCCTGATTATTTACAACACTGACTTGCTATGTGAGCTGAGCAAGTCCCTCCTTGCATGGGATGACCCCTTCCCTAACTCACAGGGGTAGAGAGAGGAGCAGTGGTTATATGGAGCTTTAACTCTTTGGAGAATAAGTGAGACTGATCCAGACACCACCCCTCAAGGCCTCAGTCAAACATGGTAACAGTCCCCAGAGGCATGAGCATGCTGAGGCTATCACGTTACCACGGGGCAGCAGCACGTGGAAGATGTAGTAAAGACGTTTCTGGAGCGTCTACCACTGCTATCTGTCGTACTCCTCTCCTTTGCTCCACTTCACCTTCTGATGCTACCCACAAGCTCAGCGTTCCTTCCTCTCCTTCCTCTCCTTCCTCAGAATACCCTGGGACTGCCTCTCATTTCAAATACAAATGCTGCAGCATGACTCCTCAAGCCCTCTGTTATCTGACTTTTCCTTCCCAGGCTCAGCTCTGACAGCTCCCAGCTCCAGGCTTCAACCACCCGAAGTTATCTACAGTCCTTCGTTCCCCACCTACTCTATACTTTGTGCAATGGCACGGGTCAGGAATGGTCTTCTGGGAGAGCGTCTTTCCTACTCAGCTCCATCAGTGCCCTTCTGTGAAGCTTTCCCTGTCCCTGACCCCTGCCTCAAGTAGAATGAATCCATTCTTCATTTGTGTCACTGAGCCTTGCACATACATTACTGTATGTGGTGTTCTATATTGCAATGCATATATATCCATTTCTTCCACCAAACAATATCCTTGGAAGAGAGAGACTGGCCTATTTATGTCCTCAGCACATGGCAGAGTACTTGATACACACTAAATATTCAGTACATATTTATTGAGGTAATTAATTAATGTCAACAGCTGGCAGGAAGCTGCCTCCTGTAACACATTCAGAGAGGAGAACACCAGGCTAGACATGCAATTGGCCTAACAGGCAGATGAGTTAATTTATTGGTTTTTATCAGTGAGTTGCATTAATGACATTACTGAGGAAAACTAGTAAATTAACTCGTCTACCTTGCAAACCAACTCTACGCCTAGCCCTGTGTTCTTTTGTCTGGGTGTGTCATGGCAGGCAGGGTCCACACAGCTGTCTAGATTACTGGTTGATTGCCTACACTGAACTAAATGCTGTGAGTGTCAGAGGATCCAAAATGATTAAGACACAAGCCCTGCTCTCAGTGCTCCCATTTTGGATCTTGCATTACTGCAGATCATCAGAAACACACTATACTTATAAGGTTGCAGTAATGTTATTCATTGTGAGCTATAACAAACAAAACCCAACAGGGAAAGCTAAACATCTGCTAGCAGGTATCTTAGTCATTGCATAGATCATTCCTCTCATGCCTCTCGTGGGTTATTTTGTCTTCTATTAAATGACACCAACGTTCTTAACTAAAAGATCTGTGTGCCCCTGCTCTCCTCCTGAACCACCAAGGACCGTTGGTTAATTTCAGACCTTTAATGGGTAGACTATATTGTTCCCACTTTCTCAACTTTCCCGACAGAGCGGATGCTTAGTGCCATCTCCAGATCCTAGTTTGGTTTTCCTCTCCTTCCCCACAGGGCGAGCTACTACAGAAAGGGAGGCTGTGCGATGCTGCCAGTTAAGTGGATGCCCCCAGAGGCCTTCATGGAAGGAATATTCACCTCTAAAACGGACACATGGTAAGTCTGCTATCATCCTCCAGGTATCCCTGCAGCCGTAAGGTGGTGCTCCTGGGCCAAATGATTCCATACTCTAAGCTGGGAGCCCCTGTGTTAGCAGGGAGGGAAAAGAGCAGAATCAATACACCCAACAACAGTGGTTCTCAAATGTGAGCATATATCAGAATTCATAAAGACTTGTTAAAATTCAGATGATTGGACCCTACCCTGGGAATTTATGATTCAGAAGGTCTGGGATCTAGCTGAGAATGTGCATTTCTAACAAGTCCCAGAGTGATGCTGCCATTGCTGGCTGGAGGACCACACATTAACAGTCACATGTAATTTTAAATGGCAGATTGAACGCATGCCCTTCACAAAGTACACACACACACACACACAGACAGACACACACACACACACACGCCGCAATAAAGGGTGTCTTTTATTTGCATTAAACCCTACAAGGACACAACAATGACAAAATTTTGGAAACTGGGAAGTCATGAACACGTGGTACCTTACTAAGAAGACTAGAAAGTGGATCTCTAAACCAACAGTCCAGATCCAGAAGCAGGGCTGGTTCCCTCGGCCTAAGAGCCCCAGAAAGGCCCAGAAATTGACAGTAGGGGTGTAGGCCAGGCACAGTTGCTCACGCCTGTAATCCCAATACTTTGGTAGGCTGAAGCTGGAGGACTGCTTGAGCCCAGGAGTTCAAGACCAGCCTGGGTAGCATAGCAAAGGCCCCATCTCTACCAAAAATTTAAAAATTAGCCAGGTGTCATGGTACACGCATGTGGTCCTAGCTACTCTGGAAGCTTGGATGGGAGGATCACTGGAGCCCAGGAAGTCAAGGCTGCAGTGAGCTATGATCATGCCACTGCACTCCAACCTGGGCAAGCAAGAGAGGGAGAAAGAGAGAGAGAGAGAGAGAAAGCGGGGGAGGGAGGAGGGGGTAGGAGGGAGGAGGAGAGAAGAGAGGGAGGGAGGAAGAAAAGAAGGGGAGGTATAGCAAACAGGAAAATTCATGAAAGGTCTGTTTAAGGAATAACTAAATTCTGTGGCTGAGCTCCTCACCCCTGAAGCTTGCTGGCTGTCCCTCATCTACCATCAGCACAAGACTGGGGCTCTCTCCCTGAAGAGACTGAACTGAATTCTCTCTGGTCCTGGTCCCCACTGGCCCCTCAGCACCAAGAACACTGGCAGCTGGGCAGGAGATCAGATCATTTCTCTTTGGAGGACCGATGAAGAGAAAATTACAGATACAGCACTGCCAAGTGGGGCACAGGTGCAGTGGGCTGAATAATGGCCGCCTGAAGGTATGACGTCCTAATCCCAGAGGCCCAGAATGTTGCCTTATAAGAAAAATGGGTCTTTGCAGATGTGATGGAGTTGAGGATCCTAGAGTGGGGCAGCTGTCCTGGATTATCTAGGTGGGCCCTAAATGCCATCGCAAGTATCCATATAAGGGAGAAGGACCAGGAGATGTCATACACACAAAAGAAGAGGCAGTGTGAGCACAGAGCCCAAGACTGGAGATGCGGTCCCAACTCAAGGAGTTCCTGCAGCCACCAGAAGCCAGAAGAAGCAGGGAACAGAGTCTCCCCTAGAACCTCCGGAGGGGACACAGCCCTGCTGACACCTTGATTTCAGTCCTGTGATACCAGTTTCAGAGGTCCGGCCTTCAGAACTCTCAGAGAATGAACTTATGTTGTTTTAAGCCACCAAGCATGTAGTTTTTTGTTTGTTTGTTTTGGTTTTTTTACAGCAGTCACAGAAAATTGCACCCAGTGAAACAAGCAAGCAAGCTGCCCACCAGCCAATGTCTTACACAGAACTTTCCAATGGCTTCTTAATGTCCCGGTCTTAAAATATGAACAGACAACCAAGAATCAACAAACACTTGAGAAAATATTCTAATCTGAAGAAAACAAACATATAAAAAGGAACTCGAAAGAAGAAACATGTAGAAAGTTTAGGAAAACTTTTTTTAAAAACTATAATATCCTCCAAAAGGTCAGAAAAACTATTGCAACCATAAATGGGCGACAAAAGGTTATTTTAAACAATACTTTTAGGAGGATAAGGAAATCCAAGTGTGATAAGAGGCAGCCTCGAGGAGATGCGCAGGGCTGCCCTGAAGCCTGTGTGGGCTGCGTGTTCTCACTTTCTTCCAAAGAGTATAGGGCTGGGGCAGAGGGGAAAAAGAAACTTCACAGTGGAGAGACCTGACAAATACAACCTCAGCCAGGTGCTCAAAGTCCACCTCAACAGTGATAAGTCTAGGGGCCAAGCACAGTGGCTTATGCCTGTAATGCCAGCTCTTTGGGAAGCCAAGGCAGGTGGATCACTTGAGGTCAGGAGTTCAATACCAGCCTTGCCAACATGGTGAAACCCATCTCTACTAAAAATACAAAAATTAGCTGGGCATGGTGGTGGGCCCCTGTAATCCCAGCTACTCAGGAGGCTGAGGCAGGAGAAATGCTTGAACCTGGGAGGTGGAGGTTGTAGTGAACTGAGATTGTGCAACTGCACTGCAGCCTGGGTGACAAAAGCGAAACTCCATCTCATAATAATAATAATAATAATAACAACAACAACAACAACAACAACAGGACTGGGTCGTGTTGCCGGTATGCACCCCTGATGTGATGAAAATGGTACTTTACCTCTGTGGTCTTCTTCCTCCCCATGTCCCATAACCACAGTCTAATCATGAGAAGAACACACAAATCTCAATTGAGGAATATTCCACAAAATCCCTAACCAGATCCTCAAACCTGTCAAGGTCATAAAAAACAAGGAAAGTCAGAGATGTTGTCATAGTCAAGAGAAGCCTAAAGAAACAGGACAATTCAATGTAATGTGATATCCTAGTGGGATTCTGGAATAGAAAAAGGACATTCAGTGAAAACTAAGGAAAGCTGAATAAAGTATGGGCTTCAGTCAATAATGCCTTAATTGTGGTTCATTAATTGTAACAACTGTATCATACTAATGTGATGCTAAAAGTAGCAGGAATCGAGTATGAGGTACAGGAGAACTCTGTATTCATAGTTTCTTCCAAGTTTGAACTGTTCTAAAAAGTAAATCTTATTATTTAAAAATTTGAGGATAGAAATGTAAAAGTAATGAAAAGGATGGAGTGTGAAGCTAAATAAACCTTCTAGAAAATAAACCTAAAAAGAAATGGGAAATATAGGAAAATATAATAATTTTTTATTTAAAAAATTAAGGGGTGTAAACCAAAAGGTCCAATTAGCTGACAAAATAGGAGTCCCAGAGAGAAAGAACAGAGGAAATGAAGAGAATAAAGACAGCAGAGAAATCATTCAAGATTTCCTAGCACAGGACATAAATTTCCAGAATGAAAGAATTCACCAAGTGCCAATCACCATGGATAAAAAGGGCACATCCTTGGCTGGGCGCAGTGGCTCATGCCTGAAATTCCAGCACTTTGGGAGGCCAAGGTGGGTGGATCATGAGGTCAGGAGTTCGAGACCAGCCTGGCCAAGATGGTGAAACCCATCTCTACTAAAAATACAAAAATTAGCTGGGCGTGGTGGTGGGTGCCTGTAATCCCAGCTACTTGGGAGGCTGAGGCAGGAGAATTGCTTGAACCTGGGAGGCGGAGGTTGCAGTGAGCCGAGATCACTCTAGCCTAGGCAACACAGCAAGACTCTGTCTCTTAAAAAAAAAAAAAAAAAGGCACATCCTCAGGCCAGTGGTGATAAAGATCCTGCAAACTTCCATGAAGAAAAATTTTAAAATTAATAGTAAAAAATACTAGTGATAAAAGATAAGGAATCCAAATGGCATCAAATCACTTAACAGCACCACGGGAAACGTAAGAAGACAATGCATGAATGAACAACCTCCACATTTTGAAAGCCCGGCGCTGAGATCATGTCATAACACGATGCGTCCACGAATGGCCAGAGCTGCCTTTCTGACCAGCATCACATAATGAGAGCAAGAGCCTTTGTTGTTTTTACACCAGTGAGATTTGGTTTTAACGTAACCCAGTGGATCTCTAAGTGTGGTCCATCAGCACCACCTGGGAACTGCGAATCCTCAGCCCCCCCCCTCAGGCCTAATACAACAGAAACTCTAGGGGTGGGACTCCGCAATCTGTGTGTTAACAGATGATTCTGATATGATATGCAGTGAAGTTAGAGCACCAGCAACCCAGGGGATCCAGAGACAGAGAATAACTTAAGCAATTAAGTAATTGTCCCGAACACATGCACATCCCGTGACCCAACACTCCTATTTTTAAGTATTAGAGAGAAGATGACACAAATAGACTTGGGCGCTGGATGTTCACTTGCAACATTGTTTACAATCGAGAAAAAGCAAAACAAAAATAAAAACAAAACCCAACCCAACTACCCCTCAACTAGGAGATGGAAAAATTCACTGTGGTTTACTTATATCATGGAAAACTATTCAGCAGTATAAAAGAACACACTAAACCTACATGTATCAACGTAGATAAATCTCAAAAACAGTGTTCAGTGGGGAAAAAGCAAATTACAAAAAGGAGTAGGATATCATTTATGTATAACTTTACAATGTAAAAAATGTCTATAATACAGAGTATTGTTCGTGCTTTCAGGCATTGTTTAAAAATGTGAAACATACAAGGGTAGGATACAGTCTAACTTCAGGGGAGCGGAGAGAGGGAGGTGGGGTCTTCCTGTCTCTTAAGTCTTCATAAAGAAAGGGAGAGCTGACACAAATAAGGCAAAAGATTAACATCTAGATACATAGATACTCTGGTTCTTTTTAAAGTTTTGACTGTTTCACAACTGGAATGCTTAAATTACATAGCTGCAGGGATTGGGAAGTGCTCTAAGACAATCAGGCAGAAGAAGGAGGAGCTGGGGGATTTTTGGCAAAGGTGGGCGGGGGGAAGCTCCTCACAGGAGGTAACTTCAATACCTGAAAGACAGAAAGGGCAGGCCTTGGAAAGAACTGAGAAAAGACTTTCCAGAAAAAAGCCAATGTGAACAGCCAGAGGCAGGAATGAGCCTAGCTTGTTTGCTGAGAAATTAAATCAAGTCCTGATGGTCGGAGCTAAGGGAGCCCAGGGCCAGTAGGGGTGGAAGGGATGGGTCACAACACAGACAGCCTTGGAGCTCAGATGAGGGGATGTGGATTTTATTCTAAACACCATGGGATGCCGGTTGAAGGGTTGTAAGCAGGAGTGTGATATGATCTTTGCTTTTTTTAAAAAAATCCCTCTGCCATTGAATTTACGCTAGAGGTGGGTAAGTGAAGAAGGAAACCAGTTAAGAAAATCCTGCACATTGCTAGCTGAGAGAAAGAGGAGAGTGGTGTGGCTTGGTGGTGGCAGTGGAGGTAGTACAAAGTAGTCAGATTGAAGACTTTTTTTTTTTTGAGACAGAGTCTCGTTCTGTCGCCCAAGCTGGAGTACAGTGGCGCCATCTCAGCTCACTGCAACCTCCGCCTCCTGGGTTAAAACAATCCTCTCACCTCAGCCTCCCAAGTAGCTGGGATTACAGGCTTGTGCTACCACACCCAGCTAATTTTTGTATTTTTAGTAGAGACGGAGTTTCACCATGTTGGCCAGGCTGGTCTCGAACTCCTGACCTCAAGTGATCCGCCCACCTCGGCCTCCCAAAGTGCTGAGATTACAGGCGTGAGCCACAGCGCCCAGCCTCAAGATCTTTCTTGAACGTAGAGTTAACAGGAGTGCTGACTGTTGGATGGGAAATGGAGGGGTGTGGGATAACGGAGTCAAGGATGACTCCTGGGTTTTGGGCTTGAACAAATGCATAACCAGAGGTGCTGCAGAGTTGGGAAAGATTGGAGGAGGAGATGGTGTGGGTTCAGAAGGAGTTCCGTTTGGGCATGTTAAATTTGAGTTGCCTATTAACATAGGCCAGTGAAGCTAATGAGTGGGCATCTGATAGATGAAACCGAAGCTCAAAGAACTGCGTGAGATATTGGAATCTGCTGGATGGACATTTAAAGATATTAATTTTTGGCTCCCATTTTTCCTAAGAGCATACCCTGTATCACACCTGGAGACCATCTTCCACAATGGCCTTTTTTCTTTAATCATAACCTCCTTTCAGGTTATGATTAAGGAGAAAAATGTGGCTTTTAAAGGCTGACACAGAGCAGCTTGTTATTTTAAAATCTTTTATCAGATTGTTATCTTCATTGATTCAAATGTTTAACAGTTTAATCAGCAATGATGTATGCTATTTCTATCATTTCAGGCAGAGCAAGTTTAATACAAAAAGAAAGTGAAGTTTTAAATATATATATATAATGTATATATTTCTCTTCATTTGATTTTAAATGCTCTGGTGCAAAGCTTTGGACTTTGTCGCTCCTATTTAGGGCAGGCTTATAGGTGATGAAAGAACCATCTGGCATACAAAATATAGATTTGCCCTATCTGTAGGGTTTCTAGATAAAATACAAAATGGCCAGTGAAATTGAATTTCAGATGCACAGCAAATAGTTTTTTAGTATAAATATTGGAGCATACATATACTAAAAAAACTATTTGTTGCTTATCTGGAACTCAAATTTAACTAGGTATCTGGTATTGTTATTTGCAAATAGGACAATCCTACTTGTTCGAAATTATCAAAGTTCTATGACCAATACTACTTATTGCTCCCTTGAACTCTAAGAAAATAAATATCCATGTGCAGTTCTATTAGTGCTCTCAAAGGATGCTATAACCTGTATCTATCTAGAAAAGGAGAAAACATATAGCTGTAATTCTTTAGGCCTTATTGCCAATTTCTTGCTCATTTGATTTTGCCTAGTTAGTTTTGCCTTGAAGGGAAGTAAGATCACCAAACAGAAAGGAAGAATATGCGTGCCAGGCAATTTGTAGGTAGCAAAATCAAGAGATCTAATAATGTATTCCAGTCTGTCTCAGATTAGTTGTATAATAACCTCTGCTTCAACCTTCTCACCTGAAAAATAGGGAAAATATCTTTGCCCAATCCTTCTCACAACAGTCTTTGAAATTTCACACAGATGATGACAATAAAAGCACCCCATGTTTCTTAGAAGATGGAGGAACTATTTTCCTCTACAATTTTTGTGGTGATATTTGCTAACCTCAGAAAACTACAGTCAGACACTAAAAGATAGTCTTTGTCAAAAAGCTAATCATCAGAGTAGTGGTTTAAAGTTTTAATCAAAATATCAAAGGTGATTCTTTTAGAACACGAAGAATTCATCTCATAAAGCTTTTAAAACAACAAATGAGAAATCAAATATTTTTTAAAGAGAAATAGACAAAAATGCCTCATCAGATATTAAGACAAATACACAAAAATTAAAACAGAATGGTATCAATGCAAGAAGCAGACAAATAGATGAAGTGAAAATATAGCCAGAAACAGACCTGTTTTTAATCGCGAGTCAATGGGTAAGGAGGAAATTATCTTATGCATAGTGTTGGAAGAGTAGTTATTTGAAAAGCAAATCAATTTAGGTCCTTACCTCACACTAGACACCAAATTAAATTCCAACTAGATTTAAGAAGAGAAGAAAAACAAACACAACTAGAAGAAGATAGCAAATATTTATCTAATCTTTGGCGAAGGGAAGATTGTGTAACTATAAAGGAAAGGAAATCATGACATTAAAAAAATAGGTTTGACTATCTCAAAATAAAAATCTTTGGTATGCTAAAAAGTAGCATTAGAAAGTAACTAAGGCCAGGTGCGGTGTTTCACACCTGTAATCCCAGCACTTTGGAGGCTGAGGTGGGAGGATCACCTGCGGTCAGGAGTTCGAGACCAGCCTGGCCAACATGGTGAAACCCTGTCTTTACTAAAAATACAAAAATTAGCCATGCATTGTGGTGGGCACCTGTAATCCCAGCTACTTGGGAGGCTGAGGCAGGCAATCAACTTGAACCTGGAAGGTGGAGGTTGCAGTGAGCCGAGATGGCGCCACTGCACTCCGGCCTGAGTAACAGCAAGACTACATCTCCCCCCCCAGAAAAAAAGAAAAAAAAAGAAAGAAATTAATAAAAGTATTTGAATTTTTTATAAAAGGTTAACATCTCTGACATACAAAGAATGCCTACAAATCAAAAAGAAAATTGATAGATACCGTAAAAATGAGCAATTCATAGGAAAAAAGTGAAATGAATTAATAAACACTTGGGAAAGCATCCAACCATGTTAATTATCAAGTCAATAAACATAATTTAAAATATTCTACCATTTTTTGCCTTAAAATCAGCAAAAGTTGTTGTTATTAAGAGTACTCAATGCTGGTGAGTGTGTCTACCACGCTTTTACATGGTGCTGGTAGATGAATAGAATAACACATTTGGAAACCAAATAGTATGTATCAAGAATTTGTCAACATTCATATTCTTTTGATCTATTTATTTTACTAGAACTATGCTACATTTTAATTCAGTAACCACCCTGAATTACTAGATTATCCTATCTGGATTCAAGACCTATCTTGAAAGTAGAGTTAATAGGACTGCTGACTGTTGGATGGGAAGTGGAGGAGTGTGGGAGAATGGAATCAAGGACGACTCTTAGGTTTTGGGCTTGAACGTATAACCAGAGATGCTGCTGAGTTGGAAAAGAATGAAGGAGGAGATGGTGTGTGTACAGAAAGAGTTCCATTTGGGCATGTTAAATTTGAGTTGCCTATTAAAATAGGCCAGTGAAGTTGATGAGTGGGCATCTGATAGATGGAACTGAAGCTCAGAGAACTGCAAGAGACTATGGAATCAGCTGGCTGTACATCCTAATCTAGTAATTCAGAGCCTTTATCTTAAAATCTTCCCTTTAAAAAATGCACAGAGATGTTCATCATAGTATGTTAAATATTTTGAAAACTGAAAACAATGTGGAAATAAGGCAAACCAACTACTCAATGGAATGTTTTATAGCCATTAGCCATTCCGAATGTTATTTATAATATGTGCTGGCATGGAAAATATTTATGCTATAATGAAATGTGCGGAAAAATCAAGGTCCAAAATTGCATATTGAATATAACTGTGACTAAGTGAAAAAAAAATCTCAGCACAGAAACGACTTACACATTAACAGTGGTTGTCTTTTAAGGGAGCATCACGTGCAGTATTTTCTTATTTTTAAAAGTTTTCTACGTTTTAAGAGTTCTCTATTATGGCCAAGGGTATAATGAAACCAAAAAAAGGGTTGAAATTGTATGTCTGTGTGCCTGTGTGAGTGTGTGAGTGAATGTGGGTGGGTGTGTCTATATCCATCTCCATGTCCTCTGTCCCATGCCCAGGTCCTTTGGAGTGCTGCTGTGGGAAATCTTTTCTCTCGGATATATGCC
This sequence comes from Papio anubis, assembly GCF_008728515.1. NCBI lineage: Eukaryota > Metazoa > Chordata > Mammalia > Primates > Cercopithecidae > Papio > Papio anubis. Next base: position 29,002,615 of record NC_044989.1, on the reverse strand, counting down.
ATATCCCAGCAAAAGCAACCAGGAAGTTCTGGAGTTCGTCACCAGTGGAGGCCGGATGGACCCACCCAAGAACTGCCCTGGGCCTGTGTATGACTCTCTTAGGAACTTTTCTACTAGTAGTTACTAAGCAGTTTTTCTTTTTTTTTTTTTTTTTTTTGAGACGGAGTCTCGCTCTGCCGCCCAGGCTGGAGTACAGTGGCCGGATCTCAGCTCACTGCAAGCTCCGCCTCCCGGGTTCACGCCATTCTCCTGCCTCAGCCTCCCAAGTAGCTGGGACTACAGGCGCCCGCCACCTCGCCCAGCTAGTTTTTTGTATTTTTTAGTAGAGACGGGGTTTCACCGTGTTAGCCAGGATGGTCTCGATCTCCTGACCTCGTGATCCACCCGTCTCGGCCTCCCAAAGTGCTGGGATTACAGGCTTGAGCCACCGCGCCCGGCCGCAGTTTTTCTTTTCAAAAAATATCCAGAGTCACATATGCTTCTTTAAGATGAAGGGGTAGATAGCTGCCCTCCCTTTAATATGCCCCAAGATGGGAATGTGACTGCGACTTCAATGAGATGGGTGGGTCTCCCAGGCCCTCAAAAGCAATGATGCCATCCCAGAAAAAGTGTCCATTGTCTGGCTACAGGCTGTGGACTCACCAAGTCTACATTCCCCAAGCTCCTGCTGGGAATGTGTGTCCCAGGCCCAGGCCCTGCTGCCGTACACCGTATGTCCGTGTCTACTTTAAAGATTTCCATTCCCTGCAATGTCTGCTGCCCTGCCTGGCACCCCTCACTTCCTTCCCAGAAGCAACGCAGATGGGAAATGTAATTGGAATATTCTGTCCCCGAAGTGGCTTTAATTCAGGAATGGAATGAGAGCAGCCGTAGTTAACGTAAACATCAGGATGTCTGTGTTAGATACCTTTACACCTGCACACTCTTCCTTGACCAATCAGCAGGGGGCAGCATAGGCCAAGTACACGGGCCTAGACGAGTTCCCACCCTCAACGTATTCATTCCAACCCTGGGGCTGGAACAAAATATATTTTTCATCGTTGTGCTTCTCCTGATTTTAATTAATGTGCTGCTTCTTTTAGATACCGGATAATGACTCAGTGCTGGCAACATCAGCCTGAAGACAGGCCCAACTTTGCCATCATTTTGGAGAGGATTGAATACTGCACCCAGGTAGAAACATTTTCTTCCCTTGATCAACATTTACTCTATATGGAAAAGTCTTAAAGATGGCAAATACCGAAATATGAAATAGGTCAAGCCAGTCAGAGTATAAGATTTATGATCACAATAGTGAAAATTAATTTTGTCTAAAATGGAATGACTAGTGTCTCCATTTGCCCATTTTGTAAAATATAATACCAGTAAATTCACCAGCACACAGCACAGTGCCAGACGCGCAGTAAGACTGGGGAATCAATCCAGTCCACAAGAATTTACCAAGTCCCTACTGGGGACCTAATGTTTTATTAGCCAGAATTGAAGCTTCACAGATGTATGGAACACATCTGCTCGCAAATAGTTTAGAGGCTGGCTGCAGAAATAACATGTGAAATAATTAAATGCATATAATTGATACATTATATGTCCAACTATGTATGTCAGGAGGATTAAGGGAATGAAATTTCAAAGTAATCTGAGGAAAGTTTAACATCATCAATAATACTTGTGTATCATTCATACTGTACAAATCACTTTTTGTGTATTTTGTTTTATCCTTATTGAGGAATGTAAAATATCCCCACCTTATAGATGAGGAGTTAAGGCCTGAAGAGTTTGTCTAAGTCAGACATTTTTCTAGCAATCCTGTGGGTTCCTCTATAGATCCCTCTCCCATTCCCTCAGTAATGATTTGAAATTTTTGCTTCTCTCCCTCATTTTCAGCAGACAGCTATGCTTCCTCCCCCAAGAGGGTGGAGATTATCGTATGAGAATGACCTCGTTTCCTCCCTGTCTCTGATACAAACTTCTCTGCCTCTGCCGCCATTCCTCACCACTCTCCTTCCCATCTCTCCTCCCCTTTAAGGCCAGCCTTGCCGCCAGTATCACCAGTTGCCCGCTCAGGGCTTTGTTCTGTCCGATGATCTCTTCCCTGTATTCACTTTCTTTCCCTCTCTCTTGGCTCTCATTCTGCCAGGATATCTAATTCTGAGAATATTTTAGAAGAGTCAATAAGCCACTATTTATTTTAATTTTGGGGACAGTCTCGCTCTGTTGCCCAGGCTGGAGTGCAGTGGTGCCATCTTGGCTCACTGCAGCCTCCACCTCCTGGGTTCAAGCGATTCTTCTGCCTCAGCCCCCTGAGTAACCAGGATTACAGGCGTGTATCACCAGACTCGGCTAATTTTTTGTATTTTTAGTAGAGATGGGGTTTCACCATGTTGGCTAGGCTGGTCTCCAACGCCTGACCTCATGATCCACCTACCTTGCCCTCCCAAAGTGCTGGGATTACAGGTATGAGCCACTGTGTCTGGCCTAAATTGTTATTTTTGTTTTGAGTGAATACAAAATGAGTATTTTTGAGTCAGCATTTTATGTTCTTTTATTTTTATTTTTTATTTTTTTTGAGACGGAGTCTCACCCTGTCACCCAGGCTGGAGTGCAGTGGTACAATCTCTGTTCACTGCAGCCTCCACCTCCTGGGTTCAAGTGATTCTCCTGCCTCAGCCTCCTGAGTAACCAGGATTGCAGGCGTGTGTCACCACACTTGTTTTTTTTTTTTTTTTTTTGTATTTTTAGTAGAGACGGGGTTTCTCCATGTTGGTCAGGCTGGTCTCAAACTCCTGACCTCATAATCCACCCACCTCAGCCTCCCAAAGTGCTGGGATTGCAAGTGTGACCCATCGCGCCCAGCCTACCCACTATTTCTTTAAATCCCCTCCTCTTCACTGTGACTAAAGACAGACACATTTTTCAAACTGTAGTCATTTTCCAGCCTCACTACTCCATCCTCTTACTCCTTTCAGCTCAGGTGGGTGACCTGGCATTTTTATCTATACAGACTTCCTACGTCAATTTATTGGGGGTTCTTTCAGAGAACTTCATTTAATGACATTAGGTTATTTTGTTGTAATACGAATGGAATACACCCACTTAAACATATATACCTTCTTAGGAGTATTTTTCTCAATAGTCTATAATATCCCTCTTAAAAGCAGGCAGTTTTTTTTTAGGTTGTATATATATATTTTTTAATTATACTTTAAGTTCTAGGGTACATGTGTACAACGTGCAGGTTTCTTACATATGTATACATGTGCCATGTTGGTGTCCTGCACCCATTAACTTGTTATTTACATTAGGTATATCTCCTAATGCTATCCCTCCCCCTACCCCCTCCCCACAATAGGACCCGGTGTGTGATGTTCCCCTTCCTGTGTCCAAGTGATCTTATTGTTCAATTCCCACCTATCAGTGAGAACATGTGGTATTTGGTTTTCTGTTCTTGTGATAGTTTGCTGAGAATGATGGTTTCCAGCTGCATCCATGTCCCTACAAAGGACACGAACTCATCCTTTTTTATGGCTGCATAGTATTCCATGGTGTATATTTGCCACATTTTCTTAATCCAGTCTGTCACTGATGGACATCTGGGTTGATTCCAAGTCTTTGCTATTGTGAATAGTGCCGCAATAAACATACGTGTGCATGTGCCTTTATAGCAGCATGACTTATAATCCTTTGGGTATATACCCAGTAATGGGATGGCTGGGTCAAATGGTATTTCTAGTTCTAGATCCTTGAGGAATCGCCACACTGTTTTCCACAGTGGTTGAACTAGTTTACAGTCCCACCAACAGTGTAAAAGTGTTCCTATTTCTTCACAGCCTCTCCAGCACCTGTTGTTTCCTGATTTTTTAATGATCGCTATTCTAACTGGTGTGAGATGGTATCTCATTGTCGTTTTGATTTGCATTTCTCTGATGGCAAGTGATGATGAGCATTTTTTCATGTGTCTGTTGGCTGTATGAATGTGTTCTTTTGAGAAGTGTCTGTTCATATCCTTTGCCCACTTTTTGATAAGGTTATTTTCTTCTTGTAAATTTGATTGAGTTCTTTGTAGGTTCTGGATACTAGCCCTTTGTCAGATGAGTAGATTGCAAAAATTTTCTCCCATTCTATAGGTTGTCTGTTCACTCTGATGGTGGTTTCTTTTGCTGTGCAGAAACTCTTTAGTTTAATTAGATCTCATTTGTCAATTTTGGCTTTTGTTGCCATTGCTTTTGGTGTTTTAGACATGAAGTCCTTGCCCATGCCTATGTCCTGTATGGTATTACCTAGGTTTTCTTCTAGGGTTTTTATGGTTTTAGATCTAACATTTAAGTCTCTAATCCATCTTGAATTAATTCTCATATAAGGAGTAAGGAAAGGATCCAGTTTCAGCTTTCTACTTATGGCAAGCCAATTTTCCCAGCACCATTTATTAAATAGGGAATCCTTTCCCCATTTCTTGTTTTTGTCAGGTTTGTCAAAGATCAGATGGCTGTAGATGTGTGGTATTATTTCTGAGGGCTCTGTTCTGTTCCATTGGTCTATATCTCTGTTTTGGTACCAGTACCATGCTGTTTTGGTTACTGTAGCCTTGTAGTATAGTTTGAAGTCAGGTAGTGTGATGCCTCCAGTTTTCTTCTTTTGGCTTAGGATTGTCTTGGCAATGCAGGGTCTTTGTTGGTTCCATATGAACTTTAAAGCAGTTTTTTCCAATTCTGTGAAGACAGTCATTGGCAGCTTGATGGGGATGGCATTGAATCTATAAATTACCTTGGGCAGTATGGCCATTTTCACAATATTGATTCTTCCTATCCATGAGCATGGTATGTTCTTCCATTTCTTTGTGTCCTCTATTATTTCACTGAGCAGTGGTTTGTAGTTCTCCTTGAAGAGGTCCTTTACATCTCTTGTAAGTTGGATTCCTAGGTATTTTATTCTCTTTGAAGCTATTGTGAATGGGAGTTCATTCATGATTTGACTCTCTGTTACTGGTGTATAAGAATGCTTGTGATTTTTGCACATTGATTTTGTATCCTGAGACTTTGCTGAAGTTGTTTATCAGCTTAAGGAGATTTTGGGCTGAGACAATGGAGTTTTCTAAATATACAGTCATGTCATCTGCAAACAGGGACAATTTGACTTCTTCTTTTCCTAACTGAATATCCTTTATTTCTTTCTCTTGCCTGATTGCCCTAGCCAGCACTTCCAACACTATGTTGAATAGGAGTGGTGAGAGAGGGCATCCCTGTCTTGTGCCAGATTTCAAAGGGAATGCTTCCAGTTTTTGCCCATTCAGTATGATACTGGCTATGGGTTTGTCATAAATAGCTCTTATTATTTTGAGATACGTTCCATCAATACAGAATTTATTGAGAGCTTTTAGCATGAAGGGCTGTTGAATTTTGTCAAAGGCCTTTTCTGCATCTATTGAGATAATCATGTGGTTTTCGTCTTTGGTTCTGTTTATATGCTGGATTACGTTTATTGATTTGCGAATGTTGAACCAGCCTTGCATCCCAGGGATGAAGCCCACTTGATCATGGTGGATAAGCTTTTTGATGTGCTGCTGGATTCGGTTTGCCAGTATTTTATTGAGGATTTTTGCATTGATGTTCATCAGGGATATTGGTCTAAAATTCTCTTTTTTTGTTGTTGTATCTCTGTCAGGCTTTGGTATCAGGATGATGTTGGCCTCGTAAAATGAGTTAGGGAGGATTCCCTCTTTTTCTATTGATTGGAATAGTTTCAGAAGGAATGGTACCAACTCCTCCTTGTACCTCTGGTAGAATTCGGCTGTGAATCCATCTGGTCCTGGACTTTTTTTGGTTGGTAGGCTATTAATTATTGCCTCAATTTCAGAGCCTGCTATTGGACTATTCAGGGATTCAACTTCTTCCTGGTTTAGTCTTGGGAGAGTGTAAGTATCCAGGAAATTATCCATTTCTTCTAGGTTTTCTAGTTTATTTGCATAGAGATGTTTATAGTATTCTCTGATGGTAGTTTGTATTTCTGTGGGATCGGTGGTGATATCCCCTTTATCATTTTTTATTGTGTCTATTTGATTCTTCTCTCTTTTCTTCTTTATTAGTCTTGCTAGTGGTCTATCAATTTTGTTGATCTTTTCAAAAAACCAACTCCTGGATTCATTGATTTTTTGGAGGGTTTTTTGTGTCTCTATCTCCTTCAGTTCTGCTCTGATCTTAGTTATTTCTTGCCTTCTGCTAGCTTTTGAATGTGTTTGCTCTTGCTTCTCTAGTTCTTTTAATTGTGATGCTAGGGTGTCAATTTTAGATCTTTCCTGCTTTCTCTTGTGGGCATTTAGTGCTATAAATTTCCCTCTACACACTGCTTTAAATGTGTCCCAGAGATTCTGGTATGTTGTATCTTTGTTCTCATTGGTTTCAAAGAACACCTTTATTTCTGCCTTCATTTCATTATGTACCCAGTAGTCATTCAGGAGCAGGTTGTTCATTTTCCATGTACTTGTGCGGTTTTGATTGAGTTTCTTAGTCCTGAGTTCTAGTTTGATTGCACTGTGGTCTGAGAGACAGTTTGTTATAATTTCTGTTATTTTACATTTGCTGAGGAATGCTTTACTTCCAACTATGTGGTCAATTTTGGAATAAGTGCGATGTGGTTCTAAGAAGAATGTATATTCTGTTGATTTGGGGTGGAGAGTTCTGTAGATGTCTATTAGGTCCGCTTGGTGCAGAGCTGAGTTCAATTCCTGGATATCCTTGTTGACTTTGTCTCATTGATCTGTCTAATGTTGACAGTGGGGTGTTAAAGTCTCCCATTATTATTGTATGGGAGTCTAAGTCTCTTTGTCTCAAAGGACTTGCTTTATGAATCTGGGTGCTCCTGTATTGGGTGCATACATATTTAGGATAGTTAGCTCTTCCTGAAGAATTGATCCCTTTACCATTATGTAATGGCCTTCTTTGTCTCTTTTGATCTTTGATGGTTTAAAGTCTGTTTCATCAGAGACTGGGATTGCAACCCCTGCTTTTTTTTGTTTTCCATTTGCTTGGTAGATCTTCCTCCATCCCTTTATTTTGAGCCTGTGTGTGTCTCTGCATGTGAGATGGGTCTCCTGAATACAGCAGACTGATGGGTCTTGACTCTTTATCCAATTTGCCAGTCTGTGTCTTTTAATTGGACCACTTAGTCCATTTACATTTAAGGTTAATATTGTTATGTGTGAACTTGATCCTGTCATTATGATATTAGCTGGTTATTTTGCTCACTAGTTGATGCAGTTTCTTCCTAGCATTGATGGACTGTACATTTTGACATGTTTTTGCAATGGCTGGTACCTGTTGTTCTTTTCCATGTTTAGTGCTTCCTTCTGGATCTCTTGTAGGGCAGGCCTGGTGGTGACAAAATCTCTAAGCATTTGCTTGTCTGTAAAGGATTTTATTTCTCCTTCACTTATGAAACTTAGTTTGGCTGGATATGAAATTCTGGGTTGAAAATTCTTTTCTTTGAGAATGCTGAATATTGGCCCCCACTCTCTTCTGGCTTGTAGAGTTTCTGCCAAGAGATCTGCTGTTAGTCTGATGGGCTTCCCTTTGTGTGTAACCCGACCTTTCTCTCTGGCTGCCTTTAACATTTTTTCCTTCATTTCAACTTTGGTGAATCTGACAATTGTGTGTCTTGGAGTTGCTCTTCTCGAGGAGTATCTTTGTGGCATTCTCTGTATTTCCTGAATTTGAATGTTGGCCTGCCCTACTAGGTTGGGGAAGTTCTCCTGGATGATATCCTGCAGAGTGTTTTCCAACTTGGTTCCGTTTTTCCCGTCACTTTCAGGCACACCAATCAGATGTAGATTTGGTCTTTTCACATAATCCCATATTTCTTGGAGGCTTTGTTCATTTCTTTTTACTCTTTTTTCTCTATACTGCTCACTTCATTTCATTCATTTGATCTTCAATCGCTGATACTCTTTCTTCCAGTTGAGTCAGTTACTGAAGTTTGTGCATTTGTCACATAGTTCTCTTGTTATGGTTTTCATCTCTATCAGTTCTTTTAAGGACTTCTCTACATTGGTTATTCTAGTTAGCCATTTGTCAAATCTTTTTTCAAGGTTTTTAGTTTCTTTGTGCTGGTTATGTAGTTCCTCCTTTACCTCTGAGAAGTTTGATGGACTGAAGCCTTCTACTCTCAACTCATCAGAGTCATTCTCCGTCCAGTTTTGTTCCATTGCTGGCAATGAGCTGCGTTCCTTTGGAGGGGGAGATGTGCTCTGATTTTTTGAATTTCCAGCTTTTCTGCACTGCTTTTTCCCCATCTTTGTGGTTTTGTCTGCCTTTGGTCAGTCTTTGATGATGGTGACGTACTGATGGGGTTTTGGTGTGGGTGTTCTTTCTGTTTGTTAGTTTTCCTTCTAACAGTCAGGACCCTCAGCTGTAGGTCTGTTGGAGTTTGCCTGGGTATCAGCAGCATAGGCTGCAGAAGACAGAATATTGCTGCACAGCGAGTGTTGCTGTCTGATTCTTGCTCTGGAAGCTTCATCTCAGGGGTGTACCCCGCCATGTGAGGTGTGAGGTGTCAGTCAGCACCTAGTGGGGGATGTCTCCCAGTTAGGCTACTCAGGGGTCAGGGACCCACTTGAGCAGGCAGTCTGTCCATTCTCAGATCTCAACCTCCATGCTGGGAGATCCACTGCTCTCTTCAAAGCTGTCAGATGGGGGCATTTACCTCTGCCGAGGTTTCTGCTGCTTTTTGTTTAGCTATGACCTGTCCCCAGAGGAGGAGTCTACAGAGGCAGGCAGGCCTCCTTGAGCTGTGGTGGGCTTCACCCAATTCGAGCTTCCTGGTGGCTTTGTTTACCTACTTAAGCCTCAGCAATGACAGGCGCCCCTCCCCCAGCCTTGCTGCTGCCTTGCAGTTAGATCTCAGACTGCTGTGCTAGCAATGAGGGAGGCTCCATGGGCTCTGGACCCTCTGGGACAGGTGTGGGATATAATCTCCTAGTGTGCCGTTTGCTAAGAGCCTTGGTAAAGCACAGTATTAGGGTGGGAGTTACCCAATTTTCCAGGTGTTGTGTGTCTCAATTTCCTTTGGCTAGGAGAAGGAATTCCCTTCCCCCTTGCGCTTCCCAGGTTATGCAATGCCTCGCCCTGCTTCAGCTCTCGCTGGTCAGGCTGCACCCACGACCCAGTGAGATGAACCCGGTACCTCAGTTGAAAATGCAGAAATCACCCATCTTCTGTGTCACTCACGCTGGGAGCTGGAGGCTGGACCTGTTCCTATTTGGCCATCTTAGGCACGCCCCCCCCAAAAGCAGGCAGTTTTACACAAGCATATTTAAAATGATTCACTATAGAAATTACTAAAAAACAGAGAGGGAACTAAAGAATGTTTTAATGAGTCAAAGGTAGTTATTTTTTGAGTTTTGAACTCTTTTAATATGAATACTCATGTGTTTTTCTGTTACTTAGGTAACAAGGGTCTTTTCTCAATTTGCATAACATATTAATGAATTTCTCCAAATTTAATTTTTCTTCCACAAATTTTCCCTAATCTATTACTGTGAAAATGATCTAGCACAAACTTGTTTTTGTGAATGGTTTTCCTCACAGCACTTCAGCATTTCCGGGGTTGTGCAAAGGGTCCCTCACATCCAGACTAAAGAACCCCTGTAAGCCAGGTGCAGAGGCTCATGCCTGCAATCCCAGCACTCTGGGAGGCCAAGGCGGGTGCCTCACCTGAGGTCAGGAGTTCGACACCAGCCTGGCCAACATGGTGAACCCTTGTCTCTACTGAAAATACAAAAATTAGCCAGGGGGTGGGGTACATGCCTGTAATCCCAGCTACTCAGGAGGCTGAGGCAGGAGAATGGCTTGAACCCACGAGGCAGAGGTTACAGTGAACCAGGATTGAGCCATGGCACTCCAGCCTGGGCGACTAAGCAAGACTATCTCTAAAACAACAACAACAACAAAACATGCATTGTGGTACCTGCACATGTGACGATGTGGCACAGGAAAATTTATAATCAAGTGTAAAGTAACAAAATGGAAATGGAAAGCAGCTAGGAAGAGATCAAAAAATAAACCCTGTAGGCCAACATGGCATGTGTCTCCTCTCCTCCTTCCCCCAGCCACCACCCCCACATCATTATTGAAGTCAAACACATAGGATTTTTTTTTTTCAGTTGGAACAATTTTAGTGGAACTAGACTGGAATAATACAAATAATAATTTTAATTTTTTTAAAAAAATCCACTAATCTTTAAAAATTGGCCAAAGGTCTCCTCCTCTACAAAGCTTTTCCTGCTCCACTCTGTCCCAAGCACCCATACACACTTCCATTATAGCACTTACCCTCTAAGGTCTTTGAGGATAAGGATGACTTCCCATTCATTCATATGCCCCAGTGTCTATAAGTTACTATATTCTCAATAAATACTGGTTTCTTCATCTGTAGAATATGTTTAAATAACATCATCTCTAAGGTATCTTCTAGATCCAACATTTTTTGTGTCTGAGTCAAAGTTTTAATCATTTCTCCTACGGCAGGACCCAGATGTAATCAACACTGCTTTGCCGATAGAATACGGTCCACTTGTAGAAGAGGAAGAGAAAGTACCCGTGAGGCCCAAGGACCCTGAGGGGGTTCCTCCTCTCCTGGTCTCTCAACAGGCGAAACAGGGGGAGGAGCGCAGCCCAGCTGCCCCACCACCTGTGCCTACCACCTCCTCTGGCAAGGCTGCAAAGAAACCCACAGCTGCAGAGGTCTCTGTTCGAGTCCCTAGAGGGCCGGCCGTGGAAGGGGGACACGTGAATATGGCATTCTCTCAGTCCAACCCCCCTTCGGAGTTGCACAAGGTCCAGGGATCCAGAAACAAGCCCACCAGCTTGTGGAACCCAACGTACGGCTCCTGGTTTACAGAGAAACCCACCAAAAAGAATAATCCTCTAGCAAAGAAGGAGCCACATGAGAGAGGTAACCTGGGGCTGGAGGGAAGCTGTACTGTCCCACCTAATGTTGCAACTGGGAGACTTCCGGGGGCCTCACTGCTCCTAGAGCCCTCTTCACTGACTGCCAACATGAAGGAGGTACCTCTGTTCAGGCTACGTCACTTCCCTTGTGGGAATGTCAATTATGGCTACCAGCAACAGGGCTTGCCCTTAGAAGCCGCTACTGCCCCCGGAGCTGGTCATTACGAGGACACCATTCTGAAAAGCAAGAATAGCATGAACCAGCCTGGGCCCTGAGCTCGGTCGCACACTCACTTCTCTTCCTTAGGCTCCCTAAGACCGTGGAGGAGAGAGAGGCAATGGCTCCTTCACAAACCAGAGACCAAATGTCACTTTTTGTTTTGTGCCAACCTATTTTGAAGTGCCACCAAAAAAGCTGTATTTTCAAAACGCTTTAGAAAGGTTTTGAGCATGGGTTCATCCTATTCTTTCAAAAGAAGAAATGTCATAAAAATGAGTGATAAATGCAAGGCCCAGATGTGGTTGCATAAGGTTTTTATGCATGTTTGTTGTATACTTCCTTATGCTTCTTTTAAATTGTGTGTGCTCTGCTTCAATGTAGTCAGAATTAGCTGCTTCTATGTTTCATAGTCGGGGTCATAGATGTTTCCTTACCTTGTTGATGTGGACATGAGCCATTTGAGGGGAGAGGGAACAGAAATAAAGGAGTTATTTGTAATGACTCAGCATGGGGAAAGACATTCTTTACTTGAAAAATCATAGACAACTAAAATGTCACTTTAGGTGACGGTTAGATGCTTTTAATTGTGCTGATTCATCACCAATTGTAACAAATGTTGTGAGTAGTTCCAGTAGTATAGCAGAAATGTGTATATACTCATCTAAATGAAATGCATACATTCCAAGTGCTTTGAGTAGGATAAAGCACCAATACAGATCCAGAGATTCAAACATCCTATTAATATACCTCATGCCTTAAGAAAATCCTCTTACTAAAAGTGAAAAACTGAGTGTGAGGTTTCCTACTGGATTTAAAACTCAAGATTTAAACTACTTATTTAAAAAATTTCCACTAATTAAACTTTCATCATTTAAAAGCAAAAATTTTAAGCAGCAGTGATACATAGAAGCATAGAAACATCCATTTGTGGGCATAAGTGTCAATACATTTTAGGCCAAAACCTTCTATTTGTTTCAGCCATGGACTGACTACCAAACTCAAGTTTATACCTGTAGAGATGGACAGGGCCCCAGAAGGAACAGGCCGCTGGTGGTCCTAAGGAGAGGCACTGATCCAGTCTCTTTCCTTCCATGGCTAACCTGCGTTTTCTCTCCATCATGTGATCCAAGTACACTGGGAACACAAATGTGCTGAAATACACATAGCATAATTTGTATAGCTGTCAAAGACAAATTAAAACAAAGAATTTTTTCCCTAGGAGGCAATGAGGAAAGGAATTGTGGAACCCTTGGAGAGTTGAGGTTGACATTGACATGTTAGAGTGGGAGTTCTGAACCTGGTTTTCACAGATGAATTTTACTTCCATGAAAACGCATTGGGAATCTGTTCAATTTTACACACATACTTATGTGTGTAATCCTTAGAATGCTTTATCAGTAAGTCCTCATTTCATCCTCTTTCTGCTTCTCCTCTATCCTCATGCCCGTTTTCTTTCCTGTTGGTAGCTATGCCAAAGCATTCAAGAGGGAAGCATTCTCTTACTACTTGCTAGTAACTAAACATTACCAAACAAAAGGACTGTGTGTGTGTATATTATGAAAGGTATATATATACATGCCTGTTTCCGACCCTCTGTTTCACCTGCATCAAAAGCATCACTTTCAGCGTGGGAAAGCCATTATGTTAAAAGCCAACACCAGACAACTGTTCCTTTCTCTGAAGGCAGCTGCCTTACCCTGGAGTTAGGAGTGTGCATCTGTAAAAGCCCTGATGCCCTAGGGGCTACCTTCCTTACCTGCTTAACTGCCGAAAATATTTTCATCAGAGATACATGAAGATGAAACATCAGTGAACTCATCTCTAAATAAAAGTATCACTAAAATTTGGTTCATGCCAGGCACAAAAGTAGCCTAATCATATAAACATTATTTAACTCACAGACCACCTGAAGGGGCTCAAGAATATCACTTTGAGAAACACTCTTCCTAAAGGATACTGACAGAGGAGTTGTCAATAACTGAGGAAAACACTTCCATTTTAGATTTGTTACACCAGTAACCAATCAAGCTGGGAGTAAGCTATCTGGTTAAATAGCCATCTCTTTATTGTTATTCATGGGGAAAATATTACTTCTTTCCACTTTTAAGAACTATAAATCCATTACATTTTCAGGTTGTGCCTTTCTACCACTGAGATTGATTTGTTGATCTCTCTAATCGTCCTTATTGGTATCAACTTTCATGTAAATAATAGTCAAGTCTTAAAAGCTTGTATACATGGATAAGTAAATAAACAACTCCACACTGAGATGCGATGACCTCAAGATGTTTCATTTAACTTGGTGTAACCCATGGGTATCAGCATGATATTAATCTGGACTATTGTCCACTCGAATATTGCTCCAGCCATATGGCTACAATTCATACAGACACCATGGGCTTTAGTAAAGTTATTAACCATGATAGAAAGTTCCACCCAGAATATGAACAGGCACAATTAAAGTTTGCAGAAGCTATGCTAATTAAACCATAATCTAGCATAATTATTTATATCCTATGTTTATAAAGAAGCCCATCAAAAGTTCACAACTGTTCCACTGGGAAACTGGCAATTTGCGAGCAATGACCAGTTTGTTATTATGTTGTACCTCAAGATTATAGCAATTCAGACTAGCAGGAATAAACTTTTTAAAAATAGTATGCTCTACTAAGTAGTTAAAAGGCTGGATTCTCTTTCCACCAGTTAGGGTCTGAGTTCTGACTCCCCTTGGGTTATCTGGCCCGTTGGTACCTCAATGTCTCCATATATAAAAGGAGGACCATCACTTCCCTTCCTCACAGCTCCTCAGGGAGATCATACACTGTGTGAAAGCACAAGCACCTCCTCTTACACCTTGGCAGCCCCCAAGTGAGGTGGGGCTGGGTGTGGGGGCAGGTATGTCTATGCCTCCCTGCCCTCATGCTCAGCTGTGGTTCTTGTCCCCGCTCACATCCAGCCCTCTCGGCTCTCCCGTTTGTGCCGTGTTTTCTTCGTCATTTGGTTTTGTTGTTTTAATTGACATATAATAATCATGTGTATTTATCGTGATGCTTCAATACATGCATGTATTATAAAAATCAAATCAAGGCATTTAGCATATCCATCACCTCCCACAGTTATCATTTCTTTGTGGTAAGAACATTCAAATTCCTCTCTTCTAGCTATTTTGAAATATACACTATTGTTAACCATAGTCATCCCACTGTGCAATTGAACACCAGCACTTATTCCTCCTCCTAACCCTAATGACAGTAGCAGGAACCCTGCCAGAACCCAACTCCTTTCAGCGCAAAAGAAGAACGTAAAGTCTCTACCACAATTTCAGTAATTCTTTAAAAAAAATTTTTGGCATCTCCACATAGTACTTAGTAAACCCTATAGCTATAAGGTATTATGTAACTAAAGTTAACTTTATTCTGTAAAACATGGGCCTTTATATCCAAATTCCCAGAGCACACCACTAAGAATTTCTAATGATCAAGCCATTTTAATAGGTTTTCAGTAGTAATAGCAGGATTAAAATCTGTTACGAGCTTTACAGACCTAAAAGGAGATGCATCCGAATTCATGTTACTCTAACAGACTACCCATGACAAGATTCATAAAATCGTATGAAGTGTGTTGTCAATCTGTCTTTAATGGTTTTTAAAATGAGTCCCTAAAGAACACACAATTTGACTTTGCTAATTTCATTGCAGCAGATGGCTCCTGTGTTGTTGTGTGAACATAAAAAGCAAAACCAGCATTCCCGTAATCCTAAACATGCTGCTGTAAAATAAAAGATCATTACTGAGAACAAATAGAGAGGCTTCTATTAAGATTCTACTTTCATTTTGTGTCCTGAGTAGGGGTGTTTAATTTTTTATGCACTACTCAAGTAGTGCAAAACATTTTTCAACTGTAGCCTGACAACTCTAAAATATTTGAAAACCTTGGTAAGAACAAACTACTACATGAGGGGTGGGGGGGGACAGGAAGTTGCATGCACTGTGACCACAAAACTGCAGGAACCACCTTCCTCTCTTCAGCATTCAGTAAGTGTAAAACAAGTGTGTTACCCTTCATGTGGAAAAATGGCACTACAAGTCTAACCTCAGAAAAAGCACAAGTACCAAAATTAGGCTTTAGTGCCTTCACATGTTCATTTCTTATATCCCTCTTCTTGACATCCTCAGGCTCTCTCCCCATCCCATCAATTTCCTAAGACTTATTGCCTCCTTGTGAGAACTAACCCGCAGTTATTCTTCCTCCACACTCAATGTTCATTTCAGCTGGTGTTAGGTGAAAGACAGTCTTATTAAATGAACTCACATCGAAACCTTAGCAGCTAGGATAGTATTTCTCCCTAGAATATTTACATATTAGAAGAGGTTATTTGCTAACATAGATGAACATCAGATTGATAAAACTTCAGATGATTATATCATCTTGGATGGTTTAGCATTCATCAGTTACTTGAGAAAACAGCAAGCAGACCGGGCAGGAGTGAAGAGAGTTACCACTACTAGACTGCAATTACCTACCTCCCTGACTCAAGCAAGTTACTGAAACTCATTTTCTTATTTAAAAAATGAGGTCAGTAGTTCAAGACAAGCCTGGCCAACATAGTGAAACCCCGTCTGTACTAAAAATACAAAAAATTAGCTGAGCATGGTGGCAGGTGCCTGTAATCCCAGCTACTCGGGAGGGTGAGGCAGGAGAATTGCTTGAACCCAGGAGGCGGAGGTTGCAGTGAGCGGAGATCATGTCATTGCACTCCAGCCTGGGTGACAGTGCAAGATTCACATCTAAAAAAAAAAAAAATATATATATATATATATATATATATATATATATATATATATATATATATATATGGTCTCAAAGGCCCCTTCTAACTGTGAAGTCTGTGATTCTGTAAGACTTCACCTGTGTAAGGTAAATTCCAGCACCCAGCCATAATCAGTGGAGCATGACTGGTGTGTGCATGTGTCCTTGACCTTGACTCTTATCCCAATGAGACAAATTATATGTAATCTTTATATAGAAGTAGACCAGAGAGTTTAGTATCAGTCCTGTTTATTCAAAGATCTTTCTATTCAAAGATCTCTTTAACAAATCATCAAATCCTTACCATAGCAAAACGAGATTAATCAGGGATGATTTCCAGAAAGAAGCAAAGCCGGCAGAACTATGAGTCATGTCCATTTAATAACTTTCATGCTTTCAGTGACACACCACTTATTTCTCTGTCATTACATTTGCTATAATGGCAACCTTATTAGCAAAGTAAAACCATAAAACTTACCTTTTATCACACCAATATTTGGTGGTATATCTGATGCACTTTCTTTTTGTCAGTTGACAATTTGCACCTCTCAGTGCCTATATTAGTCTGTTCTCACACTGCTGATAAAGACATACCCAAGACTGGGTAATTTATAAAGAAAAAGAGGTTTGATGGACTCACAGTTCCACATGGCTGGGGAGGCCTCACAATCATGGTGGAAGGCAAAGGAGGACCAAAGGCATGTCTTACATGGTAGCAGGCAAGAGAGCGTGTGCAGGGGAACTGCCCTTTATAAAACTATCAGATCTCATGAGACTCATTCACTATCATGAGAACAGCATGGGAAAAACCCACCCCCATGATTTAATTACCTCCTACCAGGTCCCTCCCATGACATACGGGGATGATAGAAGCCACAATTCAAGATGAGATTTGGGTGGGAACACAGCCAACCCATATGGTGCCCATTCCCAAAGTGAGGTGGCAAAGCCTACAGCAAGTCAGGTGTTTGAGAGCAGGAGGTGCCTGTGGATTCTGATGCTCCTCAATAACTGCATCCAAGTGCCATTATGATGAGCAATTCATTAAGAACAGGAGTCCTCTCTCACAATCACCATAGAATTGGACAGAACCCCTCTTTTCAGGCTCATACAGATATCCACTGCCATTGGATGGCAATTTTTGGAAACCTGTTGTGAACCATATAGTTTTATAATGGATCCCTAGAAACAGGGAATCCAAAAAGATAGCCAATTCCAACATCCCACCAAGATAAGATTGTGAAGACTGTGGGCAAATTTCCTACATTTTACTGCATCTAATAGTTGAGAAAAGAAACAATTTAAATCTTCTCGCATTATTCTCAAAGTAATATTTATATAGTATTTCACAGTTCTCAGAAGAAATAATTTTCAAGATAGAAATTCTTTTTCCTCAAGTATGCACCAGGAAACAGCTGGTGATGTTTTATAAAGGATAAGAAACTAAAGCAGAAAATTACATTGGATTTTCCTCTGTTACACACCGGGGGGTGTAAAGTGAGGCCTCAAGAATCTCATGCTATTTCTTAATTCCCTAAGCTCTATTCCCTTCAAGTAAGAGAAAATATCATCTGAAAAAAGTACAATATTTTCACTGATATGTGTAATGTACTGGAATTCTTATTAGAAAGCCATTTGTATTAGCAGGTTCAATAAAGGCAACTATAATTTTTCGCTTTATTCTTCTGCTCTGTAATGCTCTATATTGTCTGTAATGCAAAATCCACTTCCCCTTGCCATCAATATTAGACTTTTTATGACTATTAAAATTCATTTAAAAATCCATTTTAGGGGTTTTTTTCCCCCAAAGATACTGGATAGTAACACCCACCCTTCACAACAAGAAGAACTGTCAGGGGCAGCCAACGTCATTAACACTGTTGACTGAGTTTCAAGCTGAATCTCAGAAGTCATACTAGAGAAAAGAACAAAAACCATGGCTTGAAGCTGTGCATATAATCGTAATATGATTCATCTCCATGTCGGTCTGATTTGATTTGTTATGTGAAAAATAATAATTAGTTCAGTCTTCAATAAGGTTAAGTCTGTCTACTTGGAATAAAGTCATGAAGGGCTGGAACTGAAAGAACTTAACCTCCCTCAGATGGACACAGGCCAAGAACAGAGCACTTGGATGATTAAACCTTCTATGCTTTAGAAATGCCTAAAATTCAAATTCAGTACAGGATAGTTAGCTTGCTGAGTTCAGTTGATCCCAATTGGATTTTATGTAGCCAGTTGAAACAACTCTGACTAAATATCTAATCCTGAGACCAAATTCCTCCTGACGCAGGAGTCTATTGGGGCTACGGTGGCAACAAACTCACATATCTGGGTTCATCAGGGATTTTAGAGCCGAACTTAAACCAGATTTATGAGCATTTAAAAAATGACACCAGTGATCCTTGGGAACAGATTATGTTTTCAGCTAACAGCCTCAATTTAAACACCTGAAATATCTTTAATAATTCAGAATGCCCTGCCCCTTCTCAGCACCACCATGACCACTACACTTGCCCTATTTGAAAGGTATAGTATGATGAAATTTGCTGCTGATTTATCGTCATGAACATTCTAATCATTGGAAGACATTCTAAAAAGATAAAAGGAAAACGCTTCTCCTACACCTTGATGCTGCTCTCAACAGAGAGCTATAAAACAAAGTTTCATTTGACCACACATAATGAAAGGATATTAATGTCAGTAATATGTGCCCGTCTACTCGAATTCCACCATGTAGACTTCCTCTCATAAAAAGAAGCATTAGCAAAAAAAGTATGATAGAACATCTTTTTGCCTAAGCAAAAGCATCATATTCCGCTTATAATACAATCTTAACATGTCCTGCAAGTTTAACTTGTTCATCCTATACATAAACTTCATCAGGAATGCTTATTTTATATTCAAACAGCATATGTGACACTGTTTGTAAATAAGGCCTATGTACCAAGGGATACTAAACAATTACTAAAAATATACATGATAACGTGAGTTTTGTATTAACCACTGTATTTGTATTATAAATAAGTGTAGAGAAGCAAAGGGCATGAAAAAAATAAAAAATTAATTCTTCTATTGGCTTGCAATGTGGCAATGGATATTATATGTCTCTGAGTCATTCAGTCATTTGTTATTTTGATAAATATCCATCTGATAAGTAGTTAAAATTACTAGAACTATTTCTCAATTAAGAATGATTTTAACACAATAGGCTTCTAGCCATTGGTTGATGTGGTTTAAATAATATTATCACACATTCTAAATAGGTAGCCTCAAAATAAAACTCTGAAATAAAAATATCTAACACAGGCAGGCATGGTGGATCAGGCCTGTAATCCCAGCACTTTGGCAGGCCAAGGCAGGTGGATCACCTGAGGTCTGGAGTTTGAGACCAGCCTGGCCAACATGGGGAAACCCTGTCTCTACTAAAAGTACAAAAAATTTAGCTGGGCATGGTGGTGGGTGCCTGTGTAATCCCAGCTACTCGGGAGGCTGAGGCAGGAGAATCGCTTGAACCCAGGAGGCAGAGGTCGCGGTGAGCCAAGATCGCACCATGGCATTCCAGCCTGGGTGACAGACTGAGACCCCGACTCAAAAATATATATATATATATATTTATAAATATATATATATATGAAAATAAAATACTGGAGATCAACGTTATCCCCACTTGGGTATGATCCAGTTCATTCTCTCCACATTAGACCACACGTATTTTCACGTTCTGTACATTACCATCATATTAAAATAGGAATTGAAAGTTAGCACCAGGCAGAAGGGAAAGGGAGCTGACCCAGTTGGTCCTGCTGTGTCTTTCCTCCCCATTCCCTACTGCTGCACCACTCAGCATCTGTTGTCTCTTACACGACACTCTTCAGGGGTAAGTTCGGGGCTCCTGGATTCAAACTTTTCTTGTCCTCCTTCCTTCCATGTCTAAGAAAATTTACCTGTTCTGTGGCCTAGTCTCACAAGGCCCCTTGTCTGAAGCTAGCTAGCTAGATAGCATATTTCCAACAATCAGTGGCCTTTACTGCCTTTGTTCACGCAACAAAACCGCACATCTACTAGGTATCAAGTATTATTCTAGGTGTTGGGGATAAAGTGGTGAACAAAACAGTCAAAAATCCACTCCTCAATCTAGTGAAGGAAGAAAGAAATAATAAGCAAGAAGCTGTAATCAGTAGTAAGCATGACCAAATGCTAAAGAGATAATTAAAACATGAGAGGGGAACAAGGAGCTCTTGGGAGGAGGTGCCAGAGACTCACACCAAGATTACAACACCACGGTTCAGTCAGCAAACAGCTGTATCTCACCATTCTTACATACTTAAAAATATTCCCTCAAAATCACCGTAAATATAAAACAAAATATAAAAACAAAGTTTAGTAAAAGGCAGTTATTTCTATTTTCTAAATTCAAAGTGTTCCATCCTACACTAAATAAACAAGTGAAATCCTAACTGTAGAAATGTATTCTTTTCTTAAATGACTCACTATTCATCAAAACAATAATAGGAGGGTGGCTATGAACATACATTGTTGAGTAGAAAGCATGATACTTTTTAATATTCTTTATAGGGATAGGACAAACCCAAGCCATTACCATGAGGAAAAAGTTCAAAGCATATGTACCCTGAGTTACTGAGAAAAAGGAGAGTTGCAAATAGGGTAAATGACAAGATACCATTCCAAAACCACACAGCTTCCCTTTTTATTGATGCTCAAGAATTGAACTTTAAATGACATTTCATAAGCAAAACACAAATGAAAACACCTAATTTGCATGTATAATATATGTAAACATACATGTTATATGGACTTAATAATCCTCATCTAAATATAAAGAGAACTGGTTCTTTGACCTCAAAAATAAATTCAACGTTGGCATTACTGTTTTTAACTTATAGTGTTTTATATTTAACAGGAAAAATTATGAATAACCAAGTTTGGTGTGGTCATGGATTTCATGTTAAGGTATAAATAGAGTTTTTAAGAAATAATCTGTATAATAAAATAAGTTTACTTTTGAATCGCAGTACAGTCATTTCCTTCAATCAATAAAAATATTCCTTGATTACAAAGCAGCCTTATTTTGCAAATGTATTTCAGGAAAATAGCTCTAGCAATATTTGAAACACCACACTATTTTAAAAAGGCAGCGAAGTGACAGAATTTAGATTTAAAATAGTATATTGCAAAATAGTTCAACATATTATTTCTAAGCACAAGGCAAGCTCCATTCTGAAGGATACTTTTTAATCTTATAAAGCAAACTGTTCCAATATTTCTGTGGTAAAGTCTAAATATTCACAATAAAAGATGAATCTTTACACAGACAGGACATTAACTTCAATATGTAACCACAATGCAAACATTTTACATTATGACATCACTCTAATATGAAGCTTAGTTTGTTAACATGTGCTCAAGAAGAAAAATAAAAACAGTACAGTTCTGTAGCTTTGTAACAGGCTGAACTCTGCAACAATTTGAGAAATAAAAACAGCAAACCCAACACCAGTTCTATGAGTAATAAAACAAAAAAAAATCCAGATATTATAAACATTTAAGTAAATAACTAATACATCCCTCCTAATATATCTTTATTTGCTCTCTTCTGTTAAATACGTTTTTTAAAATGTTTCTCATATCTCAGGAGGAAAGGACGGTAAATTCTTCACAAAGATAAAAGTGCATCATGTTTTAAAAGTGCTTCGTGTTTATGTGTTACAAACATATCCAATAAGGAAGTTAAGTAAGTTTGTGCAAAAAAATCTAATTACCACTTGAATTCATAAACCTTAATCATGGGTTTTTGTAGTTCATCCAGATGAAGCAGTCAAGCAGCAGAAGAAAAATCTGAGATTAGACATTTTGTATAGAGGAAAGAGCACTGGGCCACAAGTGAGGAGACCCACATTCTACTCTTAGCTCAGTTAACCAACCAGTTAGTGACCCCAGGTAAGACGGGCTTCCACTTCGGTATTTGGCAATGGACAAGAAGCAGAGCTGGAGAGGCTCTGAGGCCCCTTCCAACCCCAAAATTATCATGTATCTTTAGACGAGGCATTTCTGAAAGGGCAAATAATTTTACCAAAATATAAAAATACATACTAGTCATCTAGTTACTATTCACTTATTGGACTTATTAGTAATAAAGCACAGAAAGAAAGAAAAATTCCAAAAATGCTTGACCAAAAAAAAAGGTCATGTGAACATTATTCGTAACCAAAGCTAGAGAAACCCTTCGCAATTATGGCGCTAAGAAAAATCCAATAGGTTTGTGCAAAACGAAAACAGAATAAGCAAAGAAATGCAACAGCTGGTCACCTGATGGCACTTTTTCTTCCTGAGTCCCAGAATTTTCTTGGGACCTAAAGCTTTAATCGGTACTTATTTTGAAAATTGCTTTAAAAGAACCATGATTCCCCAGAGTTCATATTCATGGCTTTGTAAAGAACTCTCTCTGAATTGTTATAATGGTTTTTAAGAAGATAACTATATTTTCAAAATTTAAACATGGCTAAATAAAGTAAACCATTTACCATGGACTCTTTATTTATATATATATATATATATATATATTCGAGCTTATTTAATATATTAGAAGCTTAACTCAACAATTCTCATCCACAAGCTTGGACCCATTAATTCCCCGATAAGTCACTCTACTCGGTCGAACTAAGACTCCATGGTTCGGCTTACAGGTGAAATAGCGCTTGTCGCCCACTGACCCATCATTTTTTCCCTTAGCGCTTCGGAGCTCAAGTCCAAGCCAGATACCTGAAGCAAAGTCAGTGGGGCCCACGTACCTAACAGTACCCATCTCGTTAGAGCTCGTGAGCAGGACCTGAGACCCCTCGTGCAGCTTCACGCTCCCTTCAATGCCGCCTGCAGGGGGAGTGCTGCTCCAACTGCGACGCAAAGCAGCTTTCGATCTGTGCGGAAGGGAAAAGTGGGGAAAATTCTTTAGTGCTGAAGATTACTGTGATTTTCACATAAAGAATGAAGACAGCCATCATTTCCTGATATCATTTCCACTGCCAGATGCAGAATTCATTCATTCAGTTCCCAAAAGAGAATACTTTATGGTCACAACTTGATTTTCAAATCTTAAATAGCAGTTTTAAAATATGCAGTTGACCCATGAACTGCACAGATTTGAAGTATGTGGGTCCACGTATACACGGAGTTTCTTCTGCCCCGGCCACCCAGGACAGCAAGACCAACCCCTTCTCTTCCTCCTCCTCCTCCTCCTCAGGCTGCACAAAGTGAGGACAATGAAGATGAAGATCTTTATGATGATCTGCTTCTACTGAAGGTATAGTAAATATATTTTCCTTATGACTTTAACATTTTTTTCTTACTTTATTGTAAGAATACAGTACATACTACATGTAACATACAAAATATGTATTAATCAGCTGTTTATGTTATAGGTAAGGCTTCTAGTCAACAGTAGGCTATCAGTAGTTAAGTTCTGGGAGAGTCAAAAGATATACACTGATTTTCAACTGTGCAGGCAAGCAGGGGATGGCACTCCTAAATGCCCGCACTCATTACTCAAAGTTCAACTGTACCTTTGTTTAACATTTTAAAAGTTTTTGTCTTTGCGCTATTTTAAGACTACCCTATTCTGGATTTAAGATTTCATTTGCCCTATATATGTGTGTGTGTACACATATATATGTGTATGTACACACACATATACAGATATATGCTTTCAGTAAAATAGCAATTAGAAAAAATACACTTATACCTAATTAATTTCTACCAGTATTATCAAATAAAGCAAAAAGAATCTAGTATTTTCGCTGTTTTAATTGCTATCAATATTATCAAATAAAGCAAAAAGAAAAGAATCTAGTATTTTGATAGTGTAGTAAATTTATTTTTTGTTCACTCGAAAAAAATATTTTTTCATATGAAAACAAATTTCAAAAACTGTAAATCTACAACTTTGGAAATATCTATACATATATGCATATATGTTCTATGTATAAACTCCAGTTACGGTTAAAGGTTTAGCACCCTCCGGGCCACTAACACTAATGAGGGTCTGAAGTGCCTTGAGCAGCTGCCTCTCCTTCTCCCTACAACATAACATTCCTTACAACGTGCTAGAACGTCTCCTAGCACTCACCACCACCACAACCTGATAATGAGGCATGGGACTCCCCAGAGCACTCACCCAAGGCCTCAAGGCCATATTGCCCCAGAGCTGCCTGCACTGTCCACTGGAAGTAACTGACCCTGATATTCACCCACAACAGAAACATGACCAGGGTCTTGTTGCCCCCTGGGCTGAGACCTTCCAAAACGGCCAGAAAGAAACCACCAAAACTACCTGGAGCCTTCCATCCTCTATCCCATGCCACCTCCCCTCCAAAAGAAACCCTTCTCCCTACCCCACAGGAGATTCAACACAGAACCTGTTACTAAAACTACACAGGAGCTTGTTGTGAACAGAATCTGGCTCTTATTTCATATTTCATTTCACTTTCTATATTTTTAATACACTGTCACATACAATGTCTCATTTGCTCCTATTAACCACCCTGCAAGAAATGAAGATGACTAATTTTAACGGATAGGAAAACTGAGGCTCAGAGATTTATTCTAAGCCACATCTGCAAGTACGTGATAGAATTCTAATTAAAAAATAGTCTTAAATTATTTACATGTCAAATGCACAAATACAATAATAAATTTACTGAAGAAACATGTAATACCTGTAAGAAAAAGCATAAATCTTTACTGAAAAACACACATGAAGGAGCTCTGTTACTAAATAGAAACGTATATAGGTTAATTCTCCCCAAATGGATTTTTGTAACCTGACAAAATTACTGTAATTTTCACATGAATAATGACAAGAGCTATCACTTCCTGAACACTCAGTAGGTACCTAACACTTCACATACGTTATCTCTTTTGATCTCACCCAAACCAGTGAAGAGGGGATTATTACCTCCTTATAACGGAAGAAGAATCTGAGGCTCAAAAAAATTAATGAAAAAAAACATAAAAATGTTTTCATATCACGGCACAGTCTTTAAAAACATTGCTAAAGTAACGCGGAAGGAAGCTATTAAAGAATATGGGAATATGAGCACGACATACAGGGGGAAAGCTTTGAAATGGGTATATGGAATATGATTCATTTCCCTTTGCTTAAAAATTCAGACACATGGTCGGGCACGGTGGTGCACACCTGTAATCCTAGAATTTTGGGAGGCCGAGGCAGGTGGATCACCTGAGGTCAGGAATTCGAGACCAGCCTGGCTAACATGGTGAAACCCCATTTCTACTAAAAATACAAAAAATTAGCTAGGCATGGTGGCACGGGCCTGTAATCCCAGCTACCTGGGAGGCTGAGGCAGGAGAATCACTTGAACCCAGGAGGCGGAGGTTGCAGTGACCAAGATCACATCATTGCACTCCAGCTGGGGCGACAAGAGTGAAACTCCCTCTCAAAAAAAAAAAAAAAAAAAATCAGACACATGCATTAGGAAAACAATTGGAAAAGTATATACCAAATGCTAACAGTGATAATCTCATCTAGATATCAACATTACAGATGACCTTTTTACATTTGGTTTTTCTTAATTTTTCAAATATTATACAACTTTCATAATCAAAAAAGCTTTTAAAGAAACAAGCAAATAATGGATTCAACATCTAAACCAAAAATTAATGGCTTGGGTAAACACTTCACATTCTAGTAAGAATGATTTATCTGATTCAAGGTATGTCAAAGCTCAAAAGCCAGAGAATTGAGACACTTAGAATTGCGGTATGTTTGAGAGCTCCATTTACTCATTCAAAAACATGTATTGGCCACCTATGAAATGGCAGGCATGGGGCTACGTTCTAGGTATTTGTACATAATAGTCAGTAAAATGTTATAAATACTATAATAAAGACTGTATACAGCACAGAAGAGGAAGACGTCTCTTCTCCCTTAAAGCCTCAGGAAAGACACGTTAGTGGGGAAATGACATTTCTGCCAGCTTGAAAGATAAGCACACAGAAAAGGAAATGCAGAGATTGTCGTCTGAGAAAAATATATATATTACTTTTTTTTGTTTTTTGAAACAGAATCTTGCTCTGTCACCCAGGCTGGAGTGCAGTGGAGCAATCTAGGCTCACTGCAACCTCCACCCCCCAGGTTCAAGTGATCTGCCTCAGCATCCCAAGTAGCTGGGACTACAGGTGCCTGCCACTATGCCCAGCTAATTTTTGTACTTTTCTTTTTTTTTTTTTGAGACGGAGTCTTGCTCTGTTGCCAGGATAGAGGGCAGTGGTGTGATCTTGGCTCACTGAAACCCCCGCCTCCCGGGTTCAAGCGATTCCCCTGCCTCAGCCTCCTGAGCAGCTGGGACTACAGGTGCAAGCCACCACACCCAGCTAATTTTTTGTAGTTTAACAGACACGGGCTTTCACCATGTTGGCCAAGATTATCTCGATCTCCTGACCTCAAGTGATCCTCCCGCCTCGGCCTCCCAAAGTGTTGAGATTATAGGCATGAGCCACTGTGCCTGGCCAAAATATATGTTACTTTTTATATTCCTGAAATGCATACAGTTTAGAGAACTGCAATCACCTGTGAGGATACTACCGTGAAACAAAAGTCAGGGAAACACAGGAGCCAATCATATAGGTCTCTGTATGCTGGGCCAGTGAAACTGGACTTCATTCTGTGTTTGAGAATTCGAAAGCTTTAAGGGACAGGTAGAAAACAAACCCAAGCACATGATGTGAGAGGCCAGACCTGTGGCAGACAGGATCATACGAGTTCCCCCTAAACACAATCAAATTTGGGCTGACCAAACCATGCCAGTGAGCCAGATTCCACAGACAGGACCCAGTGAGAATCTTTGAGCAAGCCCTGCTGATAACATGGAGAAGAGCTGAAGCGAGTTAGTAACGATGGGACTGGAGACAGATCCCAGGCGGGATGGAGACATCCGCAGAGTGAAGGAGAATGGATGCCTCATGCCTATCAGGTCCCTGTGACCTGATTTTACCTGTGTGGTAAAATCTCAAGCTAATTCTTGGCACTGGACATACAGTGTTCTGAAGACAGAGCTGCTTCCCTCCCCCTTTCTGCCATGTCTTCCTCAGGATGAAACATATTCCTCACTACCATTTCTGTACATGATCTAGAAAAATCTTGTTTTCTCACAGAAAGGGCATGGGGGGACTGTTCCTTCCCCTCTCCCAGCTTGCTTTCACTCGTAGGGGCCACATGTGTCCTCCAAGACCTTCAGGTTTCTACCCAAGAACGTCCATCATCTCTGACTCGATTCTCCACATTTCTTCTCAAAGTATCATTTATTTCCATACAAATAAGCTAGGAAATGGAGCAGAGTTGGATGAATCTCAAGAAACGCACTTTCTCAACACATGTGCCTCAGAACGCACCACATCTCCAGGTTAACAACAGCACAACACGCAATCAACTCTGGCCCCTTAGCAGAAGGCCATCGAGCACTGCCCTGTTTCCCTCACCCCTAAGAGCAGGGACAAATGTCCTAGTGCCTGCCAGCACCTGAAACCCTTTCTTTTGTTCCTGAGAACAATGATCACCAAACATTTTGGTTGCACACATTATGAGTAAAAACAGATAAATAAATAACGTAAAAAGTTTACTCTCGGCCAGGTGTGGTGGCTCACGCCTATAATCCCAGCACTTTGGGAGGCCAAGGTGGGTGGATCACCAGGTCAAGAGATCGAGACCATCCTGGCTAACACGATGAAAACTCGTCTCCACTTAAAAAAAAAAAAAAATTAGCAGGGCATGGTGGCAGGGCACCTGTAGTCGGGAGACTGAGGCAGGAGAATGGTGTGAACCTGGGAGGTGGAGTTTGCAGTGAGCCGAGATCGCACCACCACACTCCAGCCTGGGCAACAGAGTGAGACTCCATCTCACAAAAAAAAAAAAAAAAAAAAGTTTATTCTCTATGCTCAATAAAAGTATATTTTTAAGGTACTAGTGTTAACCTGTATAAATATTACTAAAGCTTTTTTAGTTTTACAGAAAACAGGGAAGTACTGATATTTCCACCTCACGTCTGCAGAGCGCCTTGTGTATAACCATACCTGCTGCATAATTCCCAGGGCTCAGATTGTTTTCTCCTTCCCTTGCTTCTCTGTATCATGTTCTTCCACTCACCAGCATCTCGACACTGATTTGGATTCCTCTCTCCCTTCAGAATCCTTTATTTCCTGGTTGTTTCTTCTTAGCAGCTTCTTCCATTCTGCCTAGGAACTCTTGAATATCTTCAATAAACTGGGAGCATAAACTGACTGCCCTTAAACTCTTTCAGCTACTCAAGCAAGAAGACCAATTTCAAAATTCTCAAAATTGGTGATGGTTTTGAGGAAGGGAGAAAAACAGCCCCACCCAACCCTCTCAACAGTACCTAAGAGTCCTTAGGACCAGCCAGGCTTCTCCTGTGAAATTTCAGACCTCTGCGAAGCTTGCCAATACCTTCATGCCAGAAGGTAAACAAATGACCTGCCTGTCCCCGGTGGGACATCAAGTTCTAGCCTTTGGGCTCTAATTTCTGGTGGCTGCTAGGGTCCCACTACTTAAGCAAGCATGTGTACTTCCCTAAGCAGCTAAGCCTTTTCCCCCAGGGTATTATTCATAGATTAACTGGCAGCATTTTAAAAAAAGAACCTCTAAACCCAATCAGTCTGGAAGAGCCTCATATTGCTCTAAAGTGAAAAAGCTTCAGAAAACCACTGGGGAGTAGTAAAGTGGGTCTGGGGGAGATGAACAAAAATGAAAAAGAGCAAAGGGCATTCTCTCTACAACAAAACAAAACAACAAAAGGCTTTTGTGAGCAATATACTCTTAAGAGGAATTGGGAGCATTTTTCAAAATAACTGGTAAGATTACACCTTACATTTCTTTCATGTATCACTGGCAATATTAAATCAAATCTCCGATTACTTAAGGAGAGTTTAAAAGCAATCCGCCCTACTTAATGAAAAGACAATATGTAAATTCCTCTAACTTTTATTAACAGTTCTAACCTCTACGAAGATAAAATATATGCAGTGCACTAGTTTTAGTCACTGATGACATTTTTAATTGCGCTTGCAAAGGAGGGAGGAAGAACTCTTCTCAATACACTCATCACACCTTTTCTCCTACGTGTTAAAACTCTACCAAGCGATGCAAAAGATACAGCACTCCACTTTTCTTTCTTCACAGAATCCCATCATGTTCATCTTGAAAGGCGTTTTTCTAAATCTTCTTAATACTTACTTGGCAAAAGCATTTCTTCTGTTAATCTCCTTTTGGGAAGAAGCAGAAGTTGTGCTGAAACTTCTCCTAAAACCTAAATATGAAAGTTGGGGTTAGAAGAAGAAAAATATAAGCTTTCAGTTCGTATTTAAAATGATATTTTATCACTTCTTCTATAGATGTTCTATTATATTAAATGTTTCTTTCAAAACAGAAAGCAGGCCGGCACGGTGGCTCACACCTGTAATCCTAGCACTTTGGGAAGCCAAGTGGGAAGACTGCTTGAACTCAGGAGTTCAAGACCAGCCTGGGCAATAGAGTGAGATCCTATCTCATTAAAAAAGAAAAGAAAACAGAGAAGGTAAGTATACAGAATATAATGGTAGTTTAGATTTCTTAACAAATTTTCATCTTTACCTTCATGATCAAACTATACGCATAGATGAATAAGCGAAGAGCATGACATTACATTTGGAGAATTTCATTATAAGATTTCTTAAAAATCAAATAAAATTGAATTACAGATTTATAAAGCTAATTATTTTTACTATCAAATATGACAATCTTGATAATCATACAAAAAAGAAAAAGATAAAATGGTTTAAAGATACAATCATTCATAAAACACTGAACAATTAACTTCAGAGCTTTTGATTGTTGGCATCTCCAAATAATACAACAGAAACAAAAACACTTCACAAGAGGTAAATTTTTAAAAAGATGTTTTTAAAAAGAAACAAGATTTCCAGCCTGGCCAGTTATGGCAGACCAGATGTGCTAAATGAATCTTTTGATTGACACAATTTTAGTTTAAAACTGTAATTGTTAAAAAAAAATACTATCGAGCTGACACAAAAGGCACAATTTCAAAGAGGCTGAAAACAAAAAAGAGAAACCATCAGAGTCCCCCAACCACCAAAGTAATTGACCATCTTATACCAGCAGGCTTTCCACTGAATTCCAGAGGACCTGGGCTTTCACCTTACTGGCTGCACAGGAGACAGGGAAGGAAATAAAGCCTAGGGCCTCCAAATGGAGTCTCACAAAAAATTCTTGGTTAAAGTGAGGATCCCAAACAGCTCACTCTCAGTGCAAGGTGAAATGAGAAACAAAACGAAACACCATTCAGATTAAGACAAAGGAAAGTCACTTATGTCAACCTTAATCCTCAGTAAGAGACAAAATTTTCTCCCCTCAGAATTTGTTACCATGAATGAAATTCATGTTATCTGCAAAAATATGTTGCAGAGACTATAAATTAAAGTGTCCCAGGTTGGCAGTGCCTCCAGGCAACTGGCACAGGTAGATATAATCTTGTCTGGAGGCATCTATGCAGGCCTCAAAGAATTTTTATATATAAAATTCTGAGTAAAACAAGCATCTCACAAGAATAAATTACAAAACTCACAAGGAAAGAAGGCAAACCATAAGTTAGTCTCAACAGAAACAGATGGCAGAATCCGACTCACAAAGGCTTTAGATACTGAATTATTTAACACAAAATAAAAGATAATACTTTAAATATTTAAAGACATAAAAGAAAAATTTGAAAATATGGGGAAAGAATTGCAATGGTAAGTCACAAGCAGATTTGAAAAAAGAAAAAAAAAGACAATCTTTATAATTTTAAAACTTTATGGCTGGATTAAGCAGCAGAATAAACATAGCTGAAGAGAGAATCAGGAAACAGAGTGATGGGTCTGAAGATATCCAAAATATAGTCTAGAGTGACAAGTCGTGAGAAATATGAGACAGCATAGGAAAGAAAATGAGAAGGTCCAACATACTGCTAAACAGAGTTTCAGAAGGAGCTAAGAAAGATAATAAAGGAGAAACTATTTTAAAATTATAAGAATTGTAAATAATTGATCAACTCCCAGATACAGAAAAATCCATAATGCCAAACAAAAAGGATAAACAAAAAGGAATCTCTACCTAGACATATCATAGTGAAACGACTAATATGAATTAGTTAGACTCACAGATGACGTCTCATCAACAATGACAGAAGCCAAAAAACAGCACGATACTGTCAATATGCAAGGGGAAAATATCTTTCAACCTAAAATTCTACACCGAGTAAAATTATCATTGGAAAAGACAAAAAACAAAGACTTTGCTACCCAATAGACCCTTTCTAAAAGAAATTTTAAAGAATATACATGAAATTTTAAAAATGATCCCAAGTAGAAATTTTGAAGGTTAATGAGTAAAAATACTGGGAAATATGAGACTAATGAGTAAAGATACTGGGAAATATGAGAGTAATGTTACAATATAAAACTACTACAATAATGTCAAATTTATAGGAGAAATAAAATATAAACTGGACAACTCAGTTTCTAATTATTTTCTATTATTTGAGAAAGGATAAAAATCATTAACTTCAGACTTTACCAAGTATTAATGCTAAATTATCTACAGTGATTACTAAGAAGCATCTTCATAGACTATAACTTCTACATAAGTAGAGGGAGTAAACAGAATGAAAAAAAAAAAAAAAAAAAACAGAGGGTGGGATATATAGCCAGAATAAAGTTGAGAAATAAAAATCACTTATTAAGTACAAAAAAGTGAATAGAAAACAAATAACAAAAATATCATCAGTGTATATCAGTAATTACAATAAATGCAAATGAGTAAGACTCTCAGGTTAAAAGAAAGATTGTCAGACTTTTTTAAAAAAGTAAAACCTGTAGGGACATGGATGCAGCTGGAAACCACCATTCTCAGCAACCTATTGCAAGAACAGAAAACCAAACACCGCATGTTCTCACTCATAGGTGGGAACTGAACGATGAGAACACTTGGACACAGGAAGGGGAACATCACACACCGGGGCCTATTGTGGGGAGCAGGGAGGGGAGAGGAATAGCATTAGGAGATATACCTAATGTAAATGACGAGTTAATGGGTGCAACACACCAACATGGCACATGTATACATATGTAACAAACCTGCACATTGTGC
Organism: Papio anubis; assembly: GCF_008728515.1. Lineage (NCBI taxonomy): Eukaryota > Metazoa > Chordata > Mammalia > Primates > Cercopithecidae > Papio > Papio anubis. The sequence continues at coordinate 28,970,418 of NC_044989.1, read as the reverse complement.
ACATGTACCCTAGAACTTAAAGTATAATAGTAATAATAATAAAAGAAAAACCTAACTATATTCCATTTAGAAATATTCTAAAAACACAAGAACATAGAAAGGTTACAAGTCAATGGACAGAAAAAGATATATTAGGCAAATACTTAACCAAAAGAACGCTGGTATAAGATAAAAAAAATATATTATTATGAAAGCAATACCATTTACATTAATGCCAAACAATTAAATACATAGGTATAAATCTAACAAAATATGTACAAAGTCTATATAAGGAAAACTATAAAACTCTGATGGAAGAAGTCAAAGAAGATATAAATAGGGAGACAGTCCATGTTCATAGGTAAAAAGACTAAATATTAACATGTCAGTTCTTCCCAACTTGATCGATATAGTCAATGCAATCCCAGTTAAAATCCCAGGAAGTTATTTTATGGATATTAACAAACTGATTATGAAGTGTATATACACAGGTGAAAGGCCCAGAACAGCCAACACAACACTGAAGAAGCAGATCAAAACCAGAGGACTGACACTACTCAACCTGAAGAATTACTATTAAGCTACAGTAATCAAGACAGTGTGGTACTGGCAAAAGATGAGACAAATAGATCAATGAAACAGAACAGAGAGCCCAGAAACAGCCCCATATAAATTAGTCAACTGATCTTTGAAAAACGAGCAAAGGCAATTCAATGGAAAAAAAGACAGTCTTTTCAACACATAATACTCCAACAACTGGACATTCTCATGCGGAAAAAAAAAAAAAAAATCTAGATACAGACCTCACATCTTACCCCAAAATTAACTCAAAATGGATCATAGATCTAAGTATAAGACACAAAACTATAAAACTCCTAGAAGATAACACAGGACAAAAATCAGAGTGATCTTGGGTTTGATGATGACTTTTAGATAAAACACCAAAGCACAATTCATGAAATGAAAAACTGATAACTTGGACTTCATTAAAACTAAAAGCTTCTGCTCTGTGAAATACACTGTTATGAGAATGAAAAGACAAGCCACAGACTGGGGGAAAATATTTGCAAAACACATGTCTGATACATGTTTGGTATTCAAAATATACAAAGAACAATAAGAAAATCGCAAAGAGAATTTAAAAATGACCGAAAGATGTGAACGGGCACTTCATCAAAAAAGATATAGCATACCATTGTTGGGACATTGTTGTACGCTGTTGAGAATAAGCAGTACTACAGCCATCATGGAAAAACAGGATGGAGGTTCTTCAAAAAACTAAAAATAGAACTATCATAGAATCCAGCAATTCTACTGCTGGTATATATCCAAAAGAAAGGAAATCAGTACATTGAAGAGATAGCCGCACTCTTATGTTTATTGCAGCACGATTCCCAACAGCCAAGATATGGAATCAACCTAAGTGTCCACCAGTGGATGAATGGAGAAAAAAAATATAGTATATGTACACAGTGGAAGAGTATTCCACCATAAAAAGAATGAAATCCTGTCACTTGCAGCAACATGGATGGAACTGGAGGTTAAGTGAAATAAGCCAGGCACAGAAAGACAAATATCACACGTTCTCACTCACGTGCAGGAGCTAAAACAGTGGATCTTGTGAAGGTAGAGTGGAATGATTAACATCAAAGGCTGGGAGGGGTGTGTGGGTGGGAAGGGGGATAAAGAGAGGTTGGCTAATGGGCACAAACATGCAGTTAAATAGAAGGGATAAGTTCTAGTATTCAATAGCACAGGGGGAAAATTATAGTTAATAACTTATTGCATATTTCAAAATAGCTAGGAGAGAAGAATTATAACATTCCCAACACAAAGAAAAGATCGATGTTTGAGGTGATAGATATCCCAATTACCCTGACTTAATGATTACACATTGTATATGTGCATAAAACTATCACATGTACCCCGAAAATATGCACAACTATGATATGTCAATAAAAAATACAAAAAAAGAGATGGCACATAAACATATGAAAAGATAGTCAGCATCTGTTACAGACTGAATTGTGTCCCCCAAAAACTCATATGCTGAAGTCCTAACCTCCTGGCATTTCAGAATGTGACTATATTTGAAGATAATTACGGTAAAATGAGGTCATATGTAATTGGAGGTAATTAAGTTAAATGAGGTCATATGGACGGGCTCTAATCCAACGTGACTAGTGTCTTTATGATGAGGAGAGTGGGACACACACACACACACAATGAAAAAGACCACATGAAGACACCAGAGATAGAAGGCCATCTACAAGGCATGGAGAAAGGCCTCAGAATAAACCAAACCTGCCAACACCTTGATCTCAGACTTGTAGAGCCTCCGGAATTTTGAGAAAATCAATGTTTGTGTTTCAACCACCCAGTCTGTGGTACTTTGTCACAGCATCCCTAGCAACCAACACATCATCAAACATCTTTAGAAAATCCCAAATTAAAACACGAGGGAATTTCAAATTAAAACAACATACCTATTAGAGTGGACCATAAAATTAACCTCAACAATTATTCAAGGATTGGTATTATACAAATCATTCTTTCACAGATGGTTATCCGTGCAAAAGAAAGAAAGAAATTAGATCCTTACCACACACAAAATCAATTCTGAGTAAACTGACAAATGGGAAACACAAAAATATAAATCTTTTAGAAAACAACATAAGAAAATATCTTCATAATTTCAATTTTAAGAAAAGATTTCTTAAAACAAAAAGGGCAAACCATAACATGTTTTGCTATTTTGACTACAAAAAATTAAGGAGTTCTGCTAACCTAAAGACACCAAAAATAATAAATAAAAAGATTAAAAGACAAGTAACAACCTGGGCAAGATATTTGCCACACATGAAATTGACAAAATGTTTGTCCCCAAAATACACAAAGAAGCCTACAAATTAATAAGATAAAGACAAACCACCCTCTGAAAATGGGCAAGAAACTTTAACAGGTACTTCATAATACAGGAAAGGCATATGGCCTATAAGCATGAAAATAGGCTCATCCTCATTTGTAATCTAGAAAACGCAAATTAAAACCGTAATGAAATACCATTTAAGCCCTTCATATAGGCAAAGACTTCTAAATCAAACAAGGTAAGTACTAATGAGTTGAAGAGCAGCAGAGGCTCCGGTTCATTGCAGATACAGTATGCAATACAGACAGACAGGCATTACCTAGGAAGGTGGAGGGCATAGGTATCCCATGCCTGGCAATGCTAGAGAAACTTCAAGTGTGCACAAGAATATAGTTTGTAATAGAAAAGAAACAGGATATAACCCAAATAACCATCAATTATGGAATGAATATTTCAATGGAATGCTAAATAACAAAATAGCAAACAACCAAACCTAAACACTTATTATTTATTGATATATCTATATATGGGTGATAAAAATAAAGAGAATCAAGGGAATAATTAATGTGCAATTCAAGACTCCTCCACCTGAGGATGGGGTATATGAAGAGGGAGGCAGATGAGATGATGAGGTACTCAGGGGCTTCTACAGATCAGGTCATCTTCTTCTTCAGCCACGGGATAGGTAACAGATGTCTGCTCTATTATTACACAAACTATACAAATACAGTTGATAGACCCTTTTGTATACATATATACCTCACAATAAAAATTTTTCAATAAATGAAAGCAAAGAAATAATGATTAGGACCACAAAACTGTGTAGTCTTACCAGGATAAGAATGATTCTGTTTATTTGAAGAAATTTCTGAAAGGGTATCCAGGGAATCTGTTACTCTATGAATAAAACAAAGCACACCTCGTTAGAAGTAGCTGGTTTTCAGGTTTAAGACTGGCTATCAACTAAGTTTTTCACCCCAATTGTAGTCATTCATTAGACAAATATTTATTGAGTGTCCATTATAAGCCAGGAATGAGCTTCCATCTGGCATGGAAGAAAAACAATAATTAAATAGAAGAGGTTCTCACTATCCAAAGATAATTAGTGTAGAAAAAAATTCAAGTGAATTCACCTAAAATATGGACCTGAATTTATTTCTTTGTAACTTCATCTTCAAAGGTGAAACTAAAAGTATGAAAATATGTTTATTTTATATTAAACTTAACAAATGTTAGATTAATACTGTGAAAAAGGCACTAATTCTTAAATTGAAAGAAAAATACATTGGCTGAGTTTGTGTGAGTGATTTTTCTGGTAAAACTATATGACTAATACAATTCAACATCTTTTACTTTATATTTGACTCTAAGCCACAATCATAAAGGTCACTTTCCTGATGGGTTTTCCTTCATTTTTTGATATTCAAATCATTCTTTATTTTTAAAAAGTCAATCCTGACAGGCTCATTTTCTTTCAACTGTTTAGTGACCTAAACCTGGAAAGCCATCATTTGTCAATCACTTCCTCCAGCATATCTTATTACCATCAAGAAATCCTGCAACTCTTGCAATATTTGCAATTTCACGTTACAATTCACAGGCATCATTTTTACATGATATACAACATACCACAATGAGAGACTGATGGACACAAAGAATATGATTTTATGAAGAGGACGGATATTTGAATGAAGCAGTAACAGACAGTTGAGAGGGAGTGAATTCTAGAAGTAATCAGTTCATTAGTAGTAAGTGCCTAATAATAGTAAGAACTAAGAAAGTGAACACTATGCTAATGAAGATCACTTGAGCAGTGTGTGTGTGTGTGTGTGTGTGTGTTTGTGTGTCTGTATGTGTGATTAACCTCGTGAGTTTTCTCAGAGTTTCTCTAAAGAAGTTTTGACTGAGTCATATATTAGCCAAAGAAAAGGTATTAACTAGGTGAAAGTTGGGCAATAGTAGGTGGGTGTAGAAAGCCATCCAAGCAGAAAAAAATAATGTGTGCAAACATTCTGGGATAGTCCCTGGCTTAAAATTCTTCCATTTTGAAGATCAGTGGTATCTTTCTAGAGTTCCAAAGCTGGTTCAGATTAGAAACTCCTCAAAATCAGGGACCATGTCTGTTTTATTTGCTTATAGAATGCCTAGCACAGCATAAGTGCTAAAAGACACTTAATAGTATTTGATGATGATGAATGAGACAATCAGAAGATGACAGGAAGACAGCTGGATTGAGATAGCAGTTCATTTAGAGACAGCCCTATTTTTTTTTAAGCAGAGGGGGTTGCTTTTAAATGCACCACCTTAAAGAAAACCAAATAGAAGGCAATCAAAAAAAAAAAAAAAGTAAAAAACGTGTGCTGCAGAAACAAAGCAAGAAAGAAAAGATGAAACCATGAGAAAGTGGCTTTACAATGTAAAGGAGGGGGAAAAAGCTGTTACAGCATAAAACCACTGAACCAGGAATCAGATTGGATCAATATTTACTGTGCCTAAAATATGCCAAACTATGTACTCTGGGTAATCAAACATGACAAGCAGAATCCCAGTCCTCATGACTAGGAGACAGACAAAATTTCTAAGAGACTGCTGCAATGTTTTGATGAAGATATGCCCAAAGTAACATGAGAACACAGAAGACTGACTGGTGACTCAGCATGGATTTTACTCCCAAACCAATTATTTACAAGATATATGCCCTGAAGAAGGTCCCTGAAGCTCTTCTAACCATTATAGGGTTATGGTTAAGGGCATGCATGCTGATACCAGACTACATGGGTTCCAATCCCCAGCTGGGAGCACAGCACACGTCACCTCTTGTGACTTACTTTCCTCATCTATGGAACATGGTGCCTGCACCACAGGGTTACTGGAGAGCAGTAAACAGGTTAATATATGAAGAGTCCTGCAAACAGACCCCAGCATGTATGAGCACTATTCGTAGTTACTACTTCCTTTTCTTCATTTATAAAATAAATACAAAAAAAAAAAAAAAGAACAAACCAACTAAAAGCAAGGGCTTACAAAAAAAAAAAAAATTACAAAATAACACACCCAGGCTGAGTCCAGCTCCTTGCCTAATTAGTTGTATGACTTCAGCTAAATCACTTATCTCTTTGAAACCTGTTTCTTCATTTGCAAAATGGGAATGATCCTAATAGCTTACAGCTCACAGGGTCTGGGGGAATTAATGAGGTATGCATCTAAAGTACACTGTACAGAGCCTACCCACTTACTAAATGCTCAACAAATATTTGTGATAGTTATTATTCTCCAGCTTACCTGATCAATATTTATTAGGATCAAATGAAACAACATTTAAGTGAAGATACTTTATAAACGACAAAACACTGTATGTTAAATTCTGTATCACCATAAATAAGAAGAAAATTACATCAAGTATATCACAGAAGGAAATTAATACTAAACAAATATGTAATGATTCACTAAGAAAAAGAAACCGAGGGAGAAATGGATGTAAAAACTTCAATTTGCCAGGAGATAGTCACAACAGTCTAGTTGTGAGGGAAAACCAGACAAGACTCCCAGATTGCGATCGTAGTTCTAGTCTCATGAATGTGATGATGCCATATATGTTATCTCTCATTTAAAGATTAGTCCCATTTCCCATCCACTCAAAGGCATACCAACCGACTTCTTCCAGAGCATAAGAGAAGCCATTTCACATAATGATATCTGGAATTTTATGAGGACTTTGTTTCTGCTCAACTTATTTTTTAAAACCAGATGAGGTGGTATGAAAGATACTATCTTAAGAAGAAACACCAAGGAGGTATATTATATAAAAATCCTTGAAGCTTCACTTCCCCCAAAGATCTACTGCCTATCTATTTTTGAAAACTAAAGAAATCAGAGGAAAAAGCCATTTTGGTTCCATTAGGTTTGCAGGAGAATGAATGGGGTGCCTGCTGGCAGGAAATTTAATGTAGTTAGGATGTGACTGAAGCAATCAGAGAGCATTTTTACTTTTGTTTGCATGACAGATTAAGCTTGCTGCTCTCACTGTTCTTAGCTCCAAACGCCACTTCTAATAGCCTACACATACTCATAGGGTTTGCAAATGAGGAATAAAGGAGGTTTTTAAAATTGCAAATCCTCAGCAAAGCAAATTTAGCTTTCCATGAGCCTTCTCTCTGAAGGTGGTTGGTTAACCCCTTGAAAGAAGACATGAGCCACGATCAGAGCATGTCTTTAATATAAAATTAGTGTCTCTATTAACCACTGCAAATTACAAAAAGTTTCTGTAAATAAACATAAATTTCATTCTCTCACCTTTGCACCCTGGATGGGGGAGCAAATATTCCATATCTTGGAGAACAACTAAAATACTGCACACCTCCAACTGAACCATCATTCTTGCCATGGGGTTTTTCAAGCTCTATACCATACCAATATCCTAGAACATGAATATTGCATTTTAAAAGCATCTGTACTTTATCCAAAACTGTTATGCTACTATATAAAACCAAAGTCTAGGTGGTTTAACATTTCCATAAATGACCAAAATGAGGGAAGATCATGATACTCATTAAGATTTCAAATGATAAAATTGTAAACTCTGAAAATTCGAAAAGTGAACAGGCAAAACATTTTACAAGTATAATTGCAGAGTAGTACATTAAAGGAGGAAAATAAAATGCACAAACACAAATTTGGCAAGAATTGGCAACTGTGCAAACAGTATATGACCAAAATATATCTAAAAGCTGCAAAGAAAAACTCTTCTTGACTCGATAATATAGTGTGTTTCAGTGAAAGAAGTGAAACATAATATTGAGATTTAAAAATCATAAAATGAACATGCAATCTTTTCATCTTACTCACCTAACATTAGAACACCACAAACAGCGCTCAAATATTTAAAGAACAAAAATATTATAGAAAATACCACTAGACATCATGGTGAGTGCTTTTTCTTTTATTTTTTCTACCCAAGATAAAAAGAAAAATCTTTTTTTACCTAAATGAAAAGGTTTAGGTTAGCTAATAGAGAGAATTATTTTAAAGACTTTTTGTATTTAAAAGGACCTACTACTCTGAAGGAAATAACAGGATTTCCTTTTCTAGAGAGCCTAAACTTAAAGTAGCAAGGTTGCTTTAAATGTGGTTTTACCCAATATAAGGTAAATGGACACATAATCCTAAAATAAGGATTTTCGAATTGAGGGTGCCTCAAGACCAATTAAAAGTATCTAATAGTCCATTTATTTGTGATTTAAAAGGAGCATACAGTAGTAATTGTATTTGGTCTCTTATAATCAGTATCGAGTAAAAAATAGGGCATAGATATCAAGAAACTTATTACAAATTACAAAAATAGTGTTTCTTCCAGATTACTAGTTCAAAGAGTTAATTATATGCCTTCTAAAAAACCAACTCACAAGTTCTTAACGCCTTCTAAAAAAACCAATTCACAAGTTCTTAATTTTTTTCCTCTATGTATAAAAAGATGATACCTGAGTCCATTTCCTAATATGTAATACAAGTAATGTCTACAAAACTATTGTTAAGCCGCACTAACACTCTGAAAATAGGTCATCACATTTCCGAATGTCCTAAACCAGGTTAGTCTGGTTGCCACTGTTACTTCTCAGTGCTATAGTTACAATTTTCCAAGTTTTACTTGCTTCTGCCTTTTATGCTTTCCTATTTTTGCATTTTCCCATTTTAATTGACCATATAATTACTAATGTTAACCATGTAACTCTTGGAAAAGTGTAACATACAGTAGAAATACATATGGCAAGTGTTAACAATAAAGACTACAGCTTGGCAGTGGTGTGGTATGGATATCTTCCCAATTAAATGTTAATTTTCTTTCCAAGGTGTCGCTGATAAAAAATGCTGATGAGACTAAATACGACCTCTCTCAAATCTAGATCTTACAACCTCCAAATACTGAAGATATTACCACTGTTCCGCAGCAGTGATTTATTTTTGATGCAACTACTTCCTTACAGGACAGAACGTTTTTAACAAAAAAGTTTCCACCTTTTATAATATTTGCTTACTACTTCCCAAATTTCTAAATGCTTTACATTATGAATTTAAAAATGGAAATCAACCTAAAATGAAGAATTATATCCAGAGAATCAAACCATTCTACCTTGGTTTAATATCATCAGAGAAAGGGAACTCAAAAGATATGGTAATTGTAAAAAAATAACCTACCTGTGGGATTAAGTTTTTATTTGAATGCCATATTAAGTATATCCTAACTAATCTCAATTACTACCTGGAGACCTAAGAAAGTCATGAATTATAAAACACCTAACTCAAATCAAGCAGCTGGCTTGCAATTAATTGTAAGTGGTATTAGTGAAACAAGACTGTGTTGGGAGACAGTCACCTATGGTCCTGTCATGTTTCCACATGTCTTACTGGTAGACTACTTTTGTTCTAGACTACCTTTTCATAAACGTCTGTGTAGGGGACAGCCCTGGAGGATAGAGATAGCATCTCCCACCAGAGCAAATGGCAGGCATGTGTACAATAAGTTCAGTTTAAAGATTCAGTTTCCCTAAGTTCTGGGGTCCTCTCCTGGAACAAAAAACACTGGCTGTGCAGGTGACACCTGGCTCACTCGCTCTCACCCTGTGAGAATTGGCACTAAGGGAATAGTTCAAGAAAATGCCGATACTCTGGCTACTGCTATGACTGAGTACTAGAGTGCTTTGTCTCAAACTTGTGATGACTCTAGTACTCACAATATCTTCCACCAACATCTATGAAACTGTGGCAGGCAAATTTGTTAGCTTGCAAGTAGGGTAAAATCTCAGATCCCTCATAGTTCTTGGCTAAATGCTACAAACTTTTTTTAAAAAATCAATGTTCTAGATAACCCTTTCCTAAAATACTGCAATGCCACCATGTGTTAAAATAGTATATTGCTATTTAAAATATACAAACTTGTTTTCGTTCAACCGACTTCTGTTTAAAATTATTAATCACTGACAATACAAAACAAAGTAATCCGGCCGGGCACGGTGGCTCACACCTGTAATCCCAGCACTTTGGGAGGCCGAGGCGGGCAGATCACCTGAGTTTGGGAGTTTGAGTCCAGCCTGGCCAACATGGAGAAATCCCATCTCTACTAAAAATACAAAATTAGCTGGGCGTGGTGGCACATGCCTGTAATCCCAGCTACTCGGGAGGCTGAGGCAGGAGAATCACTTGAACCCAGGAGACAGAGGTTGCAGTGAGCCGAAATCATGCCATTGCGCTCCAGCCTGGGCAATGAGAGCAAAGCTCCATCTCAAAAAAAAAAAATAGAAAGTAATCTTTACTTTTGGAAACACAATGTTAAGTATAGATTGGAATGAATATATAAATACACAAACATGTATTTTTAAGAGCCCCCCAAAAAAATGTATTTTGGGCTCTTTTGTGTGCTTTTCTCTGCAAGCCACTCTGATAAAAAGGTATACAGTTAACTCATTATTTACTACTTATTTTAAAGACTATCCTTAGCAAAAATCTAATCCTAAAATGTTTGCTTGTCACTTAGCACACCCAGCAATCAGTAGGAGTAAAACTGGAGAATGACAACTAATTTTTAACACTGACCATTTAAAACACAAGTGGCAAGAAAAAAATGTATGAGTAACCATCCACCTGAGTAAACACAGTCTGAGTGTTCATCATCGTTTCACATTTTCTGTGCTATAGCTGCCATCCATAAAAACTGTTCATCAAGATTTCTCTACAATTAAATTCTATTTACATGTAAAATTTTAAACCTTTTGTATTCTAAAGAATTCAAGTTAAGCAAATACGCAGATGAGTTACCTGGAGCGAAGTTTGTTGTCCCAAAGAACCTAATGGTGCCCAGTCTCTGTCCTACCACTAGCACTCTCTCTCCGAGGCGGAGTTCCCCCTCACAACGGCTATTATTTGCTGTAGATGTTGCTGAGGAATTCAAACCTGTTCAAGTCAGGGAGGGACACAGGGGCAGGGCAGGAAAACAGGAGAAAAAACAAAGGGAGAAAAACTCAAAAAGCACATTAGCCAAAAAAATCACACTAGGTATTCTAACTAGTCTAGTTAGTTGGTGATTTTGATATCTGATGCCTTTCATCACATAAGTCATCTACAGTCGTGTTTCTCACGTGTGACGTCAAGTTACTCAAAGGAAACGTGAAGAGTTTCCTGGGAAAATTACTGCCATGGGAAATTCACAAAACCTTATCCCTGGTAAAGTACCAACTCTGCCAATATTGCCTGCAGCATTTCTACTAGAAGAGGGGTCACAGCAAACTGTTTCTGCAAAGAGCTGGACAGTAAATATGTTAGGATTTGCTAGCCATACCTCTGCCACAACTATTGAACTCTGCCGTTGCAGCATGAAAGTAAATACAAACAATACTTTTTTTTTAAATGTGCATGGCTGGATTCCAAAGAACTTTACAAAAACAAGTGGTAGGTCAGATTTGGCCTATGGGCCATAGTTTGCCAATTTCTATTCTACTAAAATACTAGAATTATATTATTAATAGTTCACTTAGACTCAGTGTAAATTATATAAAAAGTCATGTGATTTGACTTTTTCTTTCTTTTAAGAAACAGGGTCTCGCTGTGTTGACCAAGCTGGTCTCAAACTCCTGGGCTCAAGTGATCCTCCCACCTCAGCTTCCCAAAGTTCTAGGATAACAGGCATGAGCCACTGTGACTAGCCAAAGGTAGCACGATTTGAAGGTTAAATTGCTATACGGTCCCAATTATCCTAAATTGATTTTGTTATTAAGAACAAAACCACTGCCCTCTCAACTTGATTCATTCAAAACTAAACCTTGAAACGCCCACTATTAAATATAGAAGTCCTAGAGAAATACGATCTAGAAAGCTGTTCAAATATAACAGCTGAAAGAGAAGAGGTGGGCGCTTGAGCCTTGTCCCGTCACTACATAAACAGAGATTTGAAGAGCTGCCATCTGAGAGGGAGTAGAGAACTCTGGAGGAGGGCATGGGATGGAGGATAAGTCATATTGTGAAAAAAGAAGAGACCAAAAACACAGCAACTAAACAAGGAACATAAACCCATGGAGAAGGTCTGGATTATACCAGTAAGTCCTAGGCCCTCATCATAACTATTATTCTATAGCACTTCATAGTTTATAAAGTGCTTTTCCTAAAAATTATACTGAAAAATAAGATACAAACTCAGGAATTAACTAAGACACACTGTCAACAGCCAGTAAGTGGTACACCTAGATTAAAACCAAGACTCAGTGACCAGAAATCCTCAGGCCCGTCCCCTTGTTGCCTGTAGACAATGAACCAAAGATGGCAAGTTCAAAAGTGGGACACAGGCTAGGCATGATGGCTCACGCCTGTAAATCCCAGCACTTTGGGAGGCCAAGGTGGGAGGATCACGTGGGTCCAGGAGTAGAAGGCCGCAGTAGCTATGATTGCAACACTGCACTCCACCTGGGTGACAGAGCAAGACCTTGTCTTTAATAAAAGAAAAAAAAAAAAGTAAAAAACTATGGGATATGATGAGGCTGAGGTCCCTACCTTTCCCATTTCCCAAATCCTTTGTTTCTATTCTTCTTTCTCTAATTTTTTAACCTAACTTTCCATTATTGTTCGTTCTCTGCAGTCTACATCTCCCTCAAATGCAAATCTACAGAAAAAGTGGAATATCTACTCACTCGAGAAACATGTTTTAAGTAAATGTCTCTGGGGTTCCCAACACAGACTTTCCCATATCTCCCATTCTCTGCCCATCTCCCTCTTTGAAAGGTCCTCTTTCTCACTCTGATAACTCTCTTCATCTTCACTATTAAGTCAACATAACCCTCAAATTTATTTTTTAAAAGGTAAATATATAGGCATGCTAGACTACTTTGTTTAGAAGGTTAAAAAAATTCCATACCCACATATAAATTTTAAAATCAAATAAATGTCAAAAGTGCAAATGCCAAATGAAGGGGGCCTTAAAACGTGAATGAAATTCGGACAAACAGGACGGCTGTGTCAGCACTGTACCTTCTCACCTCTGCTCCTCACAACATAAAGACAACAAACTGGTGGGGGTATGGAGAGAGGAAGCCATTTAGAGAATAAATACTCCAGGCAAACAACTTCAGGCAAAACTTTCAGGTTCTCTACTTTTAGGGTCCCAATGTTTAGGCTTATTATGTCAATGTTATTGTTGAGAGTTTGGGAGGTTTTTTCCCATCAAGTATTTTTTTAAAAATCTGTCATGAACATTTTCCATAATAAAATGTTGGTTCAGTACAAGTACTATTAATAGAAGTACTAAAAAAAGACTCTGGTAATAAAGGGGCTCATGAAGAACAATTTTTGCCAGGATGGCTTTTGCCTTTCCGGACAAGTTCACTGTATAGGCAGCAAATAAGTGAACTGCAACAGACAAAATCTATGTCATTTCAAAAGGAAGTCTGATAAAGTGTTTTACGTATCTTTACAAATAACTGAAGAAATGTGGACTGAGTGAGATTATGCAGGTTCACGGCTAGTTAAAAAAGCTGTCTCAGAACTGGCTGGTATTGCCATCCTGGGAGAGGACCTCTGACCTTCTCCTAGGTTTTAAGCAAACATAGTTTTGAAACAACCACTTGAATAAAAACAGAGAACGCATGCTTTTTAAATATGAAGATGACACAAAGTCCTATGAAGAGGCTAAATTCAGATGAGGCGAAACCACTAAGAATGAATTACATGAAAATAAATGCAAAGTCTTATATCTGACACAGCAAAACGAAGAGACCTTAAGGCTTAAGGCTCAGGGGGAGGCGGGGGAAGAGTAAAAGTAGTTCAATCTGATTGAAGTAAAGGGTTCCTTCTACACATTTAAAAAGAGCAAATCTACTTACAAACAAACCAAGATAAAAAACACCAAGAAAGCCTGGTTGAAAAAGCCATAGATACCAGCACTGGCTCTGGATGAAAGGGAAGGGCTTTTGCTCATTGTCTTCTTGTTACTGCTGATTGCATTCTGTTTCTTGGGGTAGCTCTGTCTGTGTTCCAAAGAAGATGTAGAGGAGCAGCTGCTGACAGATCCAAGCAGGGCGACTGCAACAGATAAAGAAAAAGAACGTGTCAAACTGCGGAAAATAAGATGTGGACCAAGAAGCAGCTCGTCGAGGCAAATCTTTCTGAAACTCTTCCTTTAACTTCCTCAATTATGGATTATCTAGTGTCAAATTAAATGCCTGATTTCATCCAAATAGCAACTGTAGTTTATCTATAAAAGATTTTATAACACAAGCAATAATATTTTAAGGATTCCCACGGTAAGATCACAATCTTATATAAGAGGTGTCACCACATCAATTGATGTAAACTGACTACTTAATCTAATGACCATCACTCACCTCTCACCTTAGATGACAGAGTTCCATCTTATTTATACAAAAATTAAACATGATATTAGTATGTTTTAAGGCAACAAAAGCTTAATATTAAGATGTTTTGAGTTAAACCAGGAGGCAAGTAGGAATACTCATGCTCAATTCATCTAATGATTTGATAGCTAAAGGCAAATGAAACGTTTGTGTAGAGCTATCTATATTATGGAATTTCCTTTTATTTTCTTAAATCTAGTCCAGTAGTTATCTAATTTAAGTAAGACAAAAGAATCATAGTACAGTGTTTTACACACACAAAATATAATGTATATAGCTTGGTATGAGCTGCTTCAGTGATTTCCAAGTTTAGTTTTTACTATAATTTCTCCCTTACCAACTTTAAAACTTAACCTCCATATAAACTGTTTTCCGACTATTAATTTAAAGTTCCATCAAAAGTTCAATTTTGAGAAACAGAGGTTACAAGGTATATTACCGTCTTTCTCTGTCACAGTTTTCAGTTCTTCCCCAGGAGGTAATGAAAGTGTTGACTCAGAAGCACTATCTTTTTTTGATGTCATTAATCCTTGGACGCAAAAATGAAACACTTTCAGCAAGAATTTTAACATTAAAATTTTAACATTAAGAATTTTAACATTAAACATAAAATGTATTTTTTAAAGTACATGCATCCCTCATTATCTAAGTCTTACTCACTTCTGAAAACATACTGGATAACAACTGCACAGACATATGAGGACATGTTTTAGTATAAGTACTAGCATATGAGAAGGAGACAATAACAGTGGCTACAAAGATAAATTCATGTCTCATCAAGATGATCACATTCTGAGATGGGTCCTGAGGGACAGGTCAGATTTCTTCCTGAGAATACTGGCCATATGGTGAGGAAGAGCTGAGGGCAGGCATTCTGGATGGACAAAAAGAAAATCTTAAGGAAAGACACAGAAAATGGTGAGCAGCTTGGCTGGACTAGAGTACTTCCGGAATGTAGGAGAAGCCAGACTAGACAGACAGGTCACAGTAACACCTCAGAGGGGGTGACAGTGCCCCGCTAAGGACTAAGAACTCTTCTGCAAAGAAGGAGCCTCTGCTGGGCTTTGAAAAGGAACACTGGCATGAACAGAGTCTAGTTAAATAACACTCTCCTGACAGCAGGGCTGCAACGAAACCACAGCGGGAGAGGCTGGAAGCAGGGACCAGTCAGACGTTATTAGCATAGTCCAGCCATTAGAGCCTGAACTCCAACAGCAGAAACTGAATGAAGAGGGTGGAGAGGAGACATTTTATGAAGGCAACCTGAAGAGGACATTTTTATTTTTCATTATATTTTTCAGTTATAAAATATTTAAAGTTTTTATACAAATAATACAAGGAGATTCCTTGTACACTTTGGGTTTCCTCCAAAGGTAATATTTTGCAAAATTATGGCATAATAAGTATAATATGTCAACCAGGATATTGGCAGTGATACAATTCACCAGTCTTAGATTTCCACAATTCTGCTTGTACTTATTTGTGTGTGTGTGTGTGTGTGTATATATATATATAACACACATGGGTGTATCTTTGCTTCTTTTTCATATCTTCTATTTCTTGGCTGAAACTTTCTTTTCATTTGTTTCAATAGTGTTCACGTATGATTTTTTCTTTTTTTTTTTTTTTTTTAAAGAAACAGTGTCTTGTTCTGTTAGCCAGGCTGTAGTGCAGTGGCACAATCATAGCCCATTGCAGCCTAAACTCCCGGACTCAAGCAATCCTCCTGCCTCAGTCTCTGGAGTAGCTGGGACTACAGGCGTGCACCACAATGCCCAGCTACACCCTTAATTCTTAGAGTGTGGTTATATTATTTAAAATCTTTGTGTTCACTGCAATGGCCATGTAGTCTCGAAGCTGCTATGCTTGGACTGTCTTTTTCCTTGTTAGAGGTGTTGACTTTCCTGGTTTTTCATATTTTGGGTAATTTAAAATTGTATCTTGTGTCTTCTGAATATTATGTATGGACACTGGAATAGATCGTGTTTAAATCCTATGGAGGACGTTGACTGTTGTATTTTAGCAGGCAGTCCACCCATGTAGGCTCCAGGTGGAAGCTCCTGACCACTCTCTGCACACTGTGGTTCTAATGTGGGTTCTGTTTCCACAGCCTCTACAGTGCTGTTTGAATTTGTCTCATGTGCTGTGCAGCCCAGTAGTCAGGCTGGGACCCGAGCAGTGGTCTACCAAGGAGACCAAAGGCTTTGGTCAGATCCATGTATACACCACTTGCAAGAAGACTTAGGAGTTCACAGCCAAAATTGTGAGGCCTCTTTCTTGAGCTCCCTCTTCTCCATGATTTCCCTGATACTTCCTGCTCCCGGGCATCCCTTGTTGGTATTCTGAGAAGAATGTCTAAGCTTTAGTTTCCTTGCTCTGTCATACGATCCTGAGATTGACTGTGCCTCTGGGGCCAAGCAGTGAGAAAACAGAAGAAAAACCAGTGGGGATTCCATCTATGTCCTTGGATCAAAGTTTCTCTGGTCAGAGACATGGATTTCCCTTCCTTGGGGTTTCAGGTGCCTGCCCATCCACAGCTGCCCATCCATACAATAAAGGATTGCCTGGGGACTGGATGGGAGAGAAACAAGGGAAAGAAAAGGCAAACAAGAAAAACAACAGGTAATTTCATCCACATTCTATCTAATAGGAGACCTCTTTTCTGCTCCTCAGACCAGAAATAGAGGGGGCTTCTCTTGGAGCTTTCTGTCTATATTTACTGTATACTTCTGGGCTTCAGGTTAAAAGGATGCTACTTATAATAGCATCAAAAAGTATGGAGTACCTACCAATAGACCTAACAAGGCAGATACAAAATATCTGTAGAAAAAATTACACAATTTTGTTGGGATATTTTCAAAGGGCCTAATTAAATGGAAAGATATTCTAAACTCATAATTTAAAAACTGACTATTGTAAAGATGTCAGTTCTTTCCACACTGATTTAAGCTTTAACTAAAACATCAGTTAAAACCTCAACAGAATTTTTAAAAGGAAACTTAACAGTTCATTGTAAACTATATATGGAAGTGTGATTTATAAAAGCCCAAAACAGGCAAAACAATGATCAAGAACGAGATAAGAGGCTCTCCACTACTGGACATCAGGACTTATTTTTAAAAACTACTTATTATGGAGTGCAGTATTGACACAGGGATATTCAAATAGCCCAGCGGAACAGAATATAAAGGCCAGTCGAATTCTTGGACAAATTCCTTTCATCCTGGTAGAAAGCTTTCCACCTCAAGTATTTACAAATTAGCAAGTATTTATTGAGCACCTATTTTGTGCATTGCTACAGTGAAAACAACACTACAATTTGCTCTCATGGTTCAGTTCAAGTTTGAAATTTTGCTGAGAGAATAGGACACTTGCACAAATAAAGCAATCAGAGGACAAAACCCAAGATAACAAATAACAATTGGGCAGTATGGATAAAAAGTACATACAAAGTTAGGGAATGAGGAGATTAAAGTGAACTGGAGTTATCAAGAAAGCGTTCATGGATAAACAGGATAGGAATGAGAAACAGGATAGGAATAAGAAGTCGAAAAAATGGTGAGGACCTCAAAAGGCAGACGTCAAATTACGGCACCCAGATAAATAGCATGAGACAAAGTATGAAGGGAGGAGTGAGAAAACGTACGTAAAAGACAGGAAGAGATACGATAAACCATAGTTCACCTATGGAAGCCGTGCGAGACTCTATCAATAAAGAAAGAGAGCCGCAACTGCTAGTTTCAGGAGTCAGAACTTTTTTCTGGTAAAAGAGAAGTCACTAAACATCCTTCAATAGGTGAGGAGCCTAAAGCTAGTTTTGTTCCATAAAAGTTTGATGAAAGTATGAAATCTAGCTTTGAGGATAGATTATGTGTGATAAAAGTATGGAGATGGTAAGGGGAAAAAAGGAAGGAACAAATCTGAAATACATTTGTTAGGG
The DNA here is from genome assembly GCF_008728515.1 of Papio anubis. Taxonomy (NCBI): domain Eukaryota; kingdom Metazoa; phylum Chordata; class Mammalia; order Primates; family Cercopithecidae; genus Papio; species Papio anubis. The sequence continues at coordinate 28,952,240 of NC_044989.1, read as the reverse complement.
ACTGAAGTCATTAAAATTGAGGTTTAAAAACACGTAAGATGCAGGTTTTATTAAATTCAGGTTTCATAGTTGGCTAACAAAAAAAAGTGAAGCAATCTAAATAGTAGGAATTCTACAAATAAAATTAAAATACTGAAGCAGAACTAAAATACTGAATAACTTTGTGGTTTGACCTACCAGTATTTACTTTGGACGTTACATGAGCTATGTCAATTTTCTGGGACCTGATGAGAGGCACGGCAGCTTTTGTAGAAGGAGTGTGTGCTATATTCTTCCTTCGATCTTTTGCTTTACTTATCTTTGAAAGAGGTGCAAAAATACCTAAGGGAGAATGTAGAATTTTAGTGTTAAACAGTTAAAACACTTCAAATAAAGGAACAAGTACAACTAATTAGTAATATAAATCTTTAATATAAACCTTTAATGCCCACCGTATGTCCTATGATGAGAGGGAAAAAAAATGTAAGACACAGTACTTACCCTCAAAGAGCTTACAGTCTAGTTTTCAAGACTAACCATACATCAATAATGTAAGAACCACATTTCAGTTGTTAAGTGAAATTCAGGAGAAAGAGAAACGAGTAAAGGTAATATTAATAGTTTTCTATTATTTCTAAGCAATTGGCAAATAATAGTAAGCTATAGAGCATAAAAACCTATTCTTCCATGCCAACTTATATCTCCTTTGGAAGTTATATTTATCCCACATTATAGCTTTTTATGCCCATGTCTTATCTCTCTTCCAGACTAACACCTTTAAAGACAAAATTTTAATGTTACTTAACTCTGCATTCCCCCCGTACCTAATTACAGTGTGTTACACATAGCAGGCATAAAATAAAGCTTTCTGACTATAAAATATAATCTTCCTAAAAGGCCTGGCCCTCAGGTCCTGACAATCGGAAACAATACAGTGTGCACTGGGGAGGGGAGCGGCAGGGGCAGGGGGTTGCCTATCTGCAGCAGTTGGGAGTACAAAATTCCATCAAAAAGGAGTTTATCCACACAATAAAATAACCAGTATAAGAAGAATGCACTGACATTAAAGATAGTGAATATAAACTATAAATACCAAGATAATCTGGCTAAGATATTTAAAAAGTGAAAATAAAGCCATAATATGTGTATTACACTCTTTCATTGAGTGTTTACCATCTAGCAAATATACATTATGACTAAAACGGAATATATTAAAAACAACTTGTTTTAAAGCCGGGTAGAAATGCTGGAGACTCTATAAGAAGTGAGTGCTTTGTTAATAACTAAAAAGTACCAACTCCACTACTTTTCTGCTAATCTTAAAATTCTCTCCCACCTCAGAGTCCATACTACTTTATCCTGATTTTCCTATCTTTTTTTTAACTTATTCACAATGTTCTCTCTTCTGTCTCCTATCTATGAGATTTTCCATGACTTTCTATTCTTTCTCTAAATTATTTGCCTTCCCTAACACACACACACATACACACCCTTTCTCTCTCTTTCTCTCTCAAGCTTGGTGATAATGATGACGATGATGATTACAACCAGTGTTGGCAAGGGTTTGATGAAAGAAATTATTTTATACCCTGGGAATGTAAATTTGTATGATCTTTTTAGAAAACAAAAATCTTGACCTAATCCACTTTATGGAATTTTAAAGAAATAATTATATTTAATGGTACTGACAAAGGTTACAAGGTTTCATCTGTATACTAAAAGAAAAAAAAAAAAATTCAAGAGCTGCCACAATTTCTAGTTTACTACAATGACCCAATCACACTTCTGGAAATGAATCATGAGAAAATACTCTAAATAGGAGGAAAAGGTTTTATATCTGAATATGTCATCACTGTAATATTATTCATAAGTAGGAGAAAACATAACTGTCTGCCAATATGATGAATTAACTATATCCATAAACCACTATATCATTATAAGACAATAAAGATTATGTAGAAATATATAAAAATATGAAAAGTAAATCAGGCCAGGCGCGGTGGCTCACACCTGTAATCCCAGCCCTTTAGGAGGCCAAGGCAGGCGGATCACCCAAGACCAGGAGTTTAAGATCAGCCTGACCAACATGGCAAAACCCCATCTCTACTAAAAATACAAAAATTAGCCAGGCACAGTGGTGCGTGCCTGTAATTCCACTCGGGAGGCTGAGGCAGGAGAATCGCTTGAACCTGGGAGGCCACTGCACTCCAGCCTGGGCGACAGACAGAGAGACTGTCTCAAAAAAAAAAAAAAAAAAAAAAAAAGGAAATAAAAAAATTAAGTTATATATTTGATTACACTGTAACATTTGTGAAAAATTGTATGTGGGAATACAGGCAGCAGGCAGGATTGGAAGAAACCTAAAATAAACATTTATAAGAGAAGTCAGGCTATGGAGTATTTTTCTAATTTGTTTGTGTCATTAATGTCATAACCATGTTCAATAAATTATGTTTTTCTTCATCTCAGGGAAAATGTGTGATTTTTTGGACAGCAGCAAGTTGAAGGGCCAAAGTCTAGATCGGGGATCAGTCACTGAAGGACACTTTTCAGGATTAGTAAATCCTCTCACAATTATTAAAAGAGAAGGGCAGCCCTCTCCATCTTTTTGTACTTTCTCTTCAACTTCCACTGACCATAACATGTTTCTCTTCTGAGCAAGCCCCATCATTTGGTGAACCTCCCCGCTAACAAAGTGGGATGGGGTAGAGGGCTAAATTAATTGGAGTGGGGAGAGGAGAGACTGCTGGAGGCAGCAGTGCTGGGTGGAATTGTCTAGGCTGTGGTATGTTGGCTTTCTCTTTTTTCTTTTCTCCTTTCATTATGTAAGAGCTATTTCATTTTAACTTATTATGGTGATCACACAGGCAAAAAGACAAAAAGGAGAGAAAATGTACCTCTTTTACTGGAATAATGTTTATGATTACAAGTGAATAAGGTATTTTTATCAATATGAAGGCAACCTTGGCTGATATAACCTCTATCATGAATACTGACACCTCTACTTCACTATAAATAATATATTTTCTAACAAAAAAAAATCTTACCAGGAAATTTCTGTAAGCTAAAGTATATCTGTGTATTAAATTAAACATTTAATTCTATGGCTTAGAAAGATTTCTACATTATATAAAACCTCATCTATATAGTTTGCATTTTTCTTTTTTTTTTTTTTAATTAACCAAAGCATTTCAGAGAACCTAAAACTAAATGTAAAGCAATGACTGGATGCATAGTATACGGGCAACCTCTATTACTCAGTTACTCAGGCTAACTGAATTATTGATAGGATTTTTCTCAAATCTCGACATGTAACTGTAAGGCTTAACTAAAAACAAACACATGATGAAGAATTATTTGGAAAGACAAAAATAACAAATTTCCAGATAAACATGGCCCACTGAACACAGCTTTAACTCCAATTCTTCTTCTCCAACCCCCACTAAAATATCGGTAAGGAATAAAAATGGTATGAACTCTGAAGGAAAAAAAAAAGAAAAGAAGAAAAAATACTAAAAGCTTCCTAGAAGGAAGAAAGGGTCAAAAATAGAAGATGGAAAAATCTCTACCTACTTTTTGTTTTTTCTTTTTCATTTTATACTAAATAATCTGTACAACAGTACTTCGAAACTTTTGAACGGCAACACTGGAAGCTCAGGATGGTAGTTGGTAAACTATGGCCCAACAGCCATATCCTGGCTACTGCCTGTTTATTGGTCTAGTTTTACTGAAATGTAGCCATATCCATTTGCTTACACACTGCCCATGGCTGCCTGTTTACTACAACAGCAGAGCTGAGTAGCAGGTGTACCAGAAAGTGCAGAGCCCACAAGGCCTAAAACATTTACTATGTGGCCCCTTACAGAAAAAGTCTGTCAAACTGTACCTGAGACACTAGAGTATCTCCTTAAATACACTCAGAGAATATGAAATCCAACCTAACATTCCTTATCCCAAATTATCGCATGAAGTATGAGGCGAGAAATCAACGTGTTTAGAATAGAAGGACTCAACACATTTACTTCTCATGAGTCCTCTGTCAGAAAGCTACTGAAGGACATCCCATATCAAAAACAAGTCAACCAAGAAACTGTTACAATGGGTTTCACATTCTCTCCGTATATTTAAGGTAATACTCTATCGTCTCATGTAGCGCATTAAATTTTTCTCTTCAGAATACGAACTCACTAGATGTCTCAAACTGGAAAAATCAAGAAAGATTCATGTAAACATATGATTTACAAATACAGATATTAATATCAGATGATACAGCTAAAAGCATTGAAAAAGTTCTTGCTTCTAAGGAGCAGGATTCAAGGGCAGAGAAAAACAAGCTAAGAGAGAGTTTTGTAATAAGCCCTGCCATACAATCTGACTTTAGTAAACCAAGTATATATATTCACTTTGGTAATTATTAAAAGACATAAAAACAGTAATACCACCCAACTATTAAAACTTATCATTTTCTACAGTTAAAAAATCTAATACGTATGAGAATTAACAGATCAATAGAACAAAACAATCCTGAAATATACCATAGCATTGATAAGAACTTAATCTATAATAAAAGCAGCACAACAAGCCAAAGGGAAAAGATGATAGATTTAGCAAGAGAGAAAACCGTTGTTGAGAAATTCCTTGGCTTCTGATTAGCCAGGGGATTCCCCAACTCCCCTCACCTCCACCTAAGTAGCTTAGCCATGATCTGGGGCTCCCAGGACTGTCAAGGGTTACACCCATTTTCACACAATCTAACACATGACCCCTGCCCCACAACTTGCCCTTAAGTACATATAAGAGGATGGAGGCAGGTCCTGGGAGTATCCAGCTTTGTGCTAATCAAGCACACCTCCCCTCGGGACAATGAGAGTTTGGGAGTCCCAACGTGTTCTGCTGGCAATCTAAATTATTCCCATAATTCTGATTTACCTCTGCCCCATGTGTTGCTAAAGGCTTTTGATCCTGCCCTTAGTCTGCTTGACAGGTGGCAAAGTAATCTACTGGAGGAAAATTAAAATTAAATTCTTAACCTCAGACTACTAACCAAATAAATTCCAAATAGATTACATAATTAAGTATAAAAATTAAAACATTTACATTACAGCTAAACAGGAGGAATAAGTTCTAGTGTTCTACAGCACTGCAGGGTGAAGACGGTTAACAACAATTTATTGTATATGTTCAAAAAGCTAAAAGAGAGGATTTTGAATGTTCTCAACACAAATGATAAATGTTTGGGGTGATGGATATCCTAATTACCCTGATTTAATCATTACACCTTACATTACACAGAAATATCACTCTGTACCCCATAAATAGGTACAATTATTATGTGTCAACTAAAAATAAAATGAAAAATATAAACATTTAAAGAAATATAAAATGTATAACTAATCCTTAGATTAGGAAGAATTATCAAAGCATAAAAGCAATATAAGAATTTATAAAAGAAAAGACTTTAAGCCATGAAACTACATGTCCAAAAAACATTGCAATTGAGGGTCAAAGGCAAATGACAAGCTGGACAAAATATCCATAATAAATAAAGCTTAATATCATAAGTATGTATTTTAAAACTCATCCTTTTTTTAAAAAGACACACTAATATCCCAATTTTTACTGGGAAAATAATATGAACAGGCAATTGCCAAGGAACATAAAAAATACCTACACTACAACAAAACACTTTAATAAGTGCTCTATTTCAACACAATAAGATAAATACAAATTAAAATACAAAAATTTTCATGAATCAAACTGGAAAAATTAAAGGAAATGGAGCTATTCAAAATCACATTTTCAAACAATATGTAAAGATTTAGGGAAATTATATTAGGATATCAAATAAAAATGCAGAATTTTTATTTTCCTCATTTTCAAATCTTATACAATAAGCATTTTTGTAAACAAACAAAAAAAGTTTTAATAGACCAAAAAAATGAGATTCCATCCTAAGTGTGTGATGAAAGGAAACTAGTAATTTTGATAAATGCGTGATAGCCAGCAGCTCTCATCTGCTGAGTGCTTACAGGGAATCAAGCACTGTTCTAGGTGCTTTATACTTTTACCAACACAGTTAATTCTTGCACTAGTCCTTATGATAGTGTCATCCCTATTTCACAGAAGACAAACTGAGGCACAAGAAGAGAAACAGAGTCACATAGCTGGTAAGTAAAGAAATCGATTCACACACAAGCAGTCAGACTCCAAAGTCTATACCCTTCATCATCATCATACCACACCACCTCACCATCAGGCCACAAGATGAATACTACACAATCGTGGAAATAACGTTCTAGAAGAGTATTTCATTTCAAGGAAAAATATTCACAACATAGTAAGTAACTACAAAATCAAATTGAAATCAATAGGCAGGATAGGTGTGTATGAGAGAGAGGAAGAATAAATTTACCTAAACATGTCAGAAAGAATTTACTTAAACATTTGTCAGAATTTACTGAAACATTTGTCAGAAAGAGAAAGAAACCTCGCAGAGTTTCAAAGAAACCTCAGGAGTGTGGTCGTAAAGTTGGCCTTGCTTGATTTTTCCAGTTTTCCAGGTTCTTCATGACCTCCAGAGCTCTGTACTTCCTTGATAACCAAGTCCCTCCCTTGGCCACGACACCACCAGGAGCAGGACTTAAGGGAGGTCTGCAGAGCTGGGCGTGCCCCTGGTCAGAGGCCTTCTCCCAATCACTATACTGCTGGCAGCAAGAATCAAGGGCAGTCCAACAGCTCACAGCCTACTAATGAAAACACCTCTCTCATCACTGTCCCTCCACTAAAAGCCACCCAAGAGACCAGTCCCAAGAAAGACACTTTCCCAAAAACATCATTAAGGCAACCCCATCAGACGCGCTCTTCACCAGTCACTACCAGACACCCTCCTAAACCTTTCCATCATGGCCTCTGAAACTCATGGTTGGCCAGGCATGGTGGCTCATGCCTGTAATCCCAGCACTTTGGTAGGCCAAGGTGGGCAGATCACTTGAGGTCAGGAAGTCGAGACCAGCCTGGCCAATGTGGGGAAACCCTGTGTCTACTGAAAATACAACAATTATCCAGGCATGGTGGCAAGTGCCTGTAATCCCAGCTACTCAGGAGGCTGAGGCATGAAAATCACTTGAACCTGGGAGGCAGAGGTTGCCGTGAGACGAGATTGCGCCACTGTACTCCAGCCTGGGCGACAGAGCGAGACTCCACCTCAAAAAATAAATAAATAAAATAAAATAAAATAAAATAGTGGAAAGCTGCACCTGATCTAAAGTAAGGCTAACTCTTATACTGAATTCCATTTCCCTTTTAAGTTTTTCAGGCCTTTCCTTCTATAAGTGTCCCCCTTCTCTCCTGCAACTACCATTTCTCGCTCTCACGTCACCTCCCATCAGGGTAAATAAACATAACTATCTCCTACCTTTAAAAAAGTCCTCCCTACCTCCACATGCCCCTCCTTTATCACATAAGTAATCAGGAGAAAAGTTTTATTTAACAACTGTAAAAGCGTAGAACTTGATTATTTTTAATTAATGCTTACTGAGTTAAATAATATCAACCTTACCATATTTGGGGGCACATTTAAAGTACTGGACTTTCCCAACACTTCCATTATTTTTTCCTTCTGGCTCATCCAGTTCAATACCGGCCCACTGCCCACTTGCAAATTCAGTTGTTCCACAAAATCTTAATGTACCAACCTAAAGAAAAGATAAATCAGAATAACTTTTGGGAATTATTAGTAATTCCAACAGTCCTACTCTTGCAACTTTACTTCACCATGGAAGTTTTTAAAAATTCACTCTCTCAACATTACCTTTTTATCCTTGGTAATGTTCCTTGCTCTCACTTCAGAACAAGGAACATTACCAAGGATAAAAAGGAGTATTAAATAATAATAAGGGAGTCAATTTCCAAGAAGACATAAGAATCCTAATAGGCTGGTTAGTAGCACACGCCTGTAGTTCCAGCTACTCCAGGGGCTGAGGCAGGAGGGTCGCTTGAGCCCAGGAGTTCAGGGCTACAGTGACCTATGACTGTGCCACTGCACTCCAGCCTGGGCAGCAAAGTAAGACTTTTCTCAAAAAAAAAAAAAAAAAAATTGGGATGCAACTATGTTGGGAAATTCAATATCCAAGCAGGAATTCCCTATTCCATTCTCCATACCAAGCTCCCTATTAACCTCAATATTAAGAAAAAACTGAGGGTGGGGGGCTGGGGAGGGATAGCATTAGGAGAAATACCTAATACAGACGACAAGCTGATGGGTGCAGCAAACCACCATGGCACATGTATGCCTACGTAGCAAACTTGCATGTTCTGCACATGTATTCCAGAACTTAAAATATAATAAAATAATTAATTTAAAAAAGAAAAAACAAGAAAACCTCCCATATGAGATATTTTTTAAAAGCAACTGGTAATAAACGAATGCAATATGGAAACAAAAGCTTGGGAGGAAAAAAGGTGTCTGGATGACGGGAGTAGGAAGAGTCCTCTTTTCCACATAAATCCTTATCACCAGGCTACACAGTATCTCAGACTGCCCTATTTGTGGGAACCCAAAGACAAACACCCACGAACAGCAAGGGTCTCCTGTGCTCCATTTCTATGGAGTAGCAGCAGTCGGAGAAGCACCATGGGGGAAGAGGGGACTGCAAAGAAAATCCTCCACCCTAGATCATCCCTCAGCTCATGCCTCTAAATTCACTCAAGAAGTTCTACTCCGCTCCACTCTTTATTCAAATAAAGATGTCTTCATTATTAAGTTCAAGTAGTTCATATTCTTAAAGCATAACTTAACAGTAAATTCGTATCCAAGTTTTACATTTTCCATTAAGCATCTTTCTACCTACAGGTTGAACCTTTTTTAAAAAACTCGAAACTCTGACCTTACTCTCTGTGCCCCTAAACATAGGTCATGGACATAACAACCTTGGCTTCAGAGATTGCAGCTACTTACTGTACCTTCTGTCCTGCAATAACGACACGATCCCCCAACTTCAGGCCAAGTGACGTAAGCATTGCCTTGCCAGTGACATGATCATAATTTGGGAGCATGGCCTTTGAGATGTTACATGACAGAGGCACCGCGTCTAGGAGCATCTGCTTGATTTCCTTAGCAGTGGCTGCGGCGTCAGCCATCTCTAACGGCATATCTACTGGGTCTGGAACAACATCAGCAGGGATCTGTCCTTTGTCATTCTACAAATAAAGATAAGAGAAAAATGTTCAACTCTTATTTACTTAGAGCACTAGAAAGTCATATAAAATTTCTGTTGGAGGAATTTTATGTTAAATTCATTCATCATTTGTTTATTCAAAAACATTTCCTGAACACCTACAATATGCAGGCACCATTCTAGGTGCTAAAGATCCTACGGTGAAAAAAACACAAGCCCTGCCCTCAAGGAACATTACATTCTGCTGGGAGAGACAGACCACACAACATTAAACAAGTAAATTATATGTGGCATAATAAGCAGTAATAAGTGGCCTGGAGGGAAAAAAAAAAAAAAAAGCAGCGAAGGGAAGTAGGAAATGTGGAGACAGAGATGGTTGTAGGGGAAACTCTTTAGATTAAGTTGTCAGGGAGACCTCACTGATGAGATGCATCTCCACAGAGATCCAAAGCAGACCAGGGAGGAGCCATGCAGGTTCTCTGGCAGGGAAAAGCACTGCATCCATGGTGGGGAGCAGTGCTCAGGTCCTAAGCGGACAGCATCCTGCCCTCACAGGCATTTGAGAAAGCAAGCTTGGAAACAAAAGTCACAAGACTGACTGGCTTCCCGGACCCAAATCCACGGTTCCAGAGCTGCCCTCTTGGCTCTGTGACCTCAGCCCCCTGCCCATTCATGGGGTAACTCAGATTTCAAAACTAGAAACTATGGTTTTGATACTTCTAAAACCTGGGCTATAATCAAGAAAAAAGCTCTGTTTTCACCATGACGGAAAGACTGGTATCCTAGGATTTATCCTGTGACCAGATAACCAGAGACAACCCCACAGTCATTTGCATGGTATATGTATCATCAAAGCCCTAGCATATGAATTATCTGTCACCTTACATTCCCTAACCAAAAACCTTAGACTTCATGAGAAATAATCTAGATTGTAATTTTCTCTTAATATAAAGAATAAAGATACTTTTGTTAACTGAGAAATTTTTCCCTTTCTTCACTGATGATAATCTTCAAATGAACCACGTGGAAAAATGAATGAGGCTTTTAGAACACACTTAGTTTGCAATTGCTTCACATTTTTTTGTTGTAAAATTCAAGTCAGGTTGGTCCTTAGTAAAAACATGGCAAGAAGGTATGTTACTAGATTTCTGGGATGGTAATGGACTCTTTTAATCCCAGATTTCAAGAAAACATACAAAATACAATAAAGATATGTGTTACACTAATGTATACTCTAAAAAACAGAGAGAGAAAAATAGGGAAACATAACAATTTTAAAAATACAGCCAGGCTGATAAGTTGTAAGCTATGCTTACAGTGAATATTTTACTTTGGACTTTTGTTATATCCCCACTTTTTGGAGCCTGTCACACACTTCTGTTGTAAATTACCATACAATTCAACAATCAAAACTCCTGTAAAAAAAAAAAAAAAAAAACTAAACTAAATAATAGTAAGAATAGTGCAGTAACAATGATGATAGCTTCCTAACACAAGAAGGCTTATTCATGATCGATTGTGGAATTCCACTTTCTTCTAAAGTGGTGGCATAGTACCAGACTGGCCCTATAAAAGATGATTAAGGGAGTTCTACATGTGGAAACAAAAGAACAAAACTTGCTACCACAAAAGCATACATAAGCACATAGACTATGTTCTCCATAAAGCAACTATACAGATGAGACTAGGAAGCAACTAGCTAAAATCACGACAACAGGAACAAAACTTCACATATCAATATTAACCCTGAGGAAAGTTAATAAAGGATGACTAACAGAGTTCTAAACATGGAAACAAAAAAATAATACTTGCTGTCACAAAAGTATACATAAGCACATAGTCTATAGACTCCATAAAAGCAACTACACAATCAAGACTACAAAGCAACTAGCTAACAACACGACAATAGGAGCCCAACTTCACATATCAATATTAACCCTGAACATAAACAGCCTAAACACAGCACTCAAAAGACATACAGTGGCAAATTGGGTTTAAAAAAAAAAAAAGACCCGTCCTTCTGCTGTCTTCAAGATACCTATTGCACATGTAATGACACCCATAGGCTCAAAGTAAAAGGCTGGAGAAAGATCTACCATGCAAATGGAAATAAAAAGGAGCAAATGGAAATAAAAAAGAGCACTATTCTTACATCAGTTAAACATACTTTAAGCCAACAACAGTCAAGAGGGACAAAGTAGGGCATTACATAATGATAAAGGGTTCAATTCAACAAGAAGACTTAACTATCCTAAATATACATACACCCAACATTGGAGCACCCAAATTTATAAAACATTATAACTAGACTTACAAAAAGATGAACATAGTCACACAATAACAGTGGGTGACTTCAACACTTCACTGAAGGCATTAGATCATCAAGGCAGAAAACTAACAAAGAAATTTTGGACTTAAATACAGCACTTGACCAATTAGACTTAATGGGCATCTAAAGAATACTCCACCCAACAATCACAGAATATAAATGCTATTCTCATTGGCACATGAAACATACTCAAAGATTGACCACGGTCATAAAGCAAGTCTCAACAAATTCAAAAAATCAAAATCACACCAAGAATCTCTTGAACCACAGTGGAATAAAAATAGAAATCAATACCAAGAAGAGCTCTCAAAACCACACAAATACATGCAAACTAGAAAACTTGCTCCAGAATGACTTTTGGAATGAATAATAATATGAATATTAGTACAAAGAATAATAATAATATAATAAATTATATATTAAAATATTTAATAGTTATATTAATAATTAATATTAATAAAATATTATTAAATAATAATAAACAATGAAATTAAGGCAGAATTCAAAAAATTATTTGAAACAAATGAAAATAGAGACACAATATACCAAAACCTCTGGGATGTAGCAAAACCAGTGTTAAGAGGAAAGTACAAAATGTCTGAATCAAGAAGACAGGGAGATCTCAAATTAACAACCTAACATTGCACCTAAGGGAACTAGAAAAATAAGAACAAACTAAACCCAAAGCTAGTCAAAGAAATAACTAAAATTGGAGTACAACTAAATGAAACCAAAAAAGGCATTCAAAGGATCAGCAAAATGAAAAGGCGGTTCTTTGAAACAATGAAGATTGATACACTGCTAGCTAGGTTAACAAAGAAAAAGAAAGAGAAGATCCAAATAAGCACAACTGGCAATTATAAATATGACATTACAACAATCCCACAGAAATGCAAAAGATCCTCAGCGACTAATGTGAATACCTCTATTCATACAAACTAGAAAATCTAAAGGAAATCTAGAAAATCTAGGAATCTAAATTCCTAGAAACACACAACGTTCCAAGAACCAGGAAGAAAGTGAAACCCTGAACATACCAATAATGAGTTACAAAATTGAATCAGTAATAAAAAACCTACCATCCAGAAAAAGCCCAAATGGATTCACAGCCAAATTCTACCAAACGTATGAGGAGGAGCTGGTTAACAATCCTACCAAAACGCTATGAAAAAACCAAGGAAGAGGGATTTCTCCCAAATTCATTCTATGAAAGCAGTAACATCTTGATACCAAAATCTGGCAAAGACACAACAAAAAAGAAAACTACAGACCAACATCCCTGGTAAACACAGACACAGAAATCCTCAAGTTACTAGCAAACCAAATTCAGCAGCATACCAAAAAGAGAATTCACCATGATCAATTCATGCAAGGAGGTTCAACATATGCAAGTCAATAAATGTGATTCACCACATAACAAAATTAAAAACTGTATGATCATCTCAACGGACACAGAAAAAGCAATCGATAAATTCCAACACCACTTCAAGACAAAAAACCTTCAACAAATTAGGCATCGAAGGAATATACCTCGAAATAATAAGAGCCATCTATGACAAACCCACAGCCAACATCATACTGAATGGGCAAGTTGGAAACATTCCTCCTGAGAACAAGACAAGAATGTCCACTCTCACTACGCCTATTCAACACAGTACTGGAAGTCCTAACCAGAGTAATCAGGCAAGAGAAAGAAATAAAAGGCATTCAAATAGGAAAAGAGGAAGTCAAGTTATCTCCCTTCATCAACAATATGGTTCTATATGTAGAAAATTCTAAAGGTTCTGCCAAAAAAAACTCCTAGACCTGATAAACAACTTTAGTAAAGTGTCAGGACACAAGATCAATATACGAAAATCAGTAGCATTTCTATACACCAATAACAGGCTGAGAACAAAATCAAGAACACAATTCCATTTACAATAGCCACAAAATAATAATAAAAATACCAAGGAATACATCCAACCAAGGGGATGGAAGATCTCTACAATAACTATAAAACGTTGCTGAGAGAAATCACAGACAACACAAACAAATGGAAAAACACTACATGCTCACGGACTGGAAGAATCAGTATCACTAAAACGTCCACATTCCCCAGAGCAATTGACAGATTCAACACTCTTCCTATCAAATTTCCAACATCGGTTTTCACAGGATTAGAAAAAACTGTTCTAAAAAATTCATACGGAGCCAAAAAAGGAGCCCAAATAGCCAAAGCAATCCTAAGCAGAAAGAACAAAAGCCAGAGGTATCACATTACCTGACTTAAAATTATACAAGACTACAGTAATCAAAACAGCATGATATTGCTACAAAAAATAGACATATAGACCAATGAAATAGACTAGAGACCCCTGAAATAAAGCCATACACTTACAACCAACCAACTGCTCTTTGACAAAGGTAACAAAAATAAACACGAGGGAAAGGACACTCTACTCATAAATCGTGCTGGGAAAACTAGCTAACCATATGCATGAAACTGGGCCCCCACTACTCACTATATACAAAAATTAACTCAAGATGGATTTTAAAAACTTAAATATAAGAAATCAAACTACAAAAATCCTAGACAAAAATCTAGGAAATACTCTTCCAGGCATTGGCTTAGGCAAAGAATTTGCGACTAAGTCCTCAAAAGCAAAGGCAACAAAAATAAAAATTGTCAAACAGGACCTCATTAAACTAGAGCTTCTGCACAGCAAAAGAAACTATCAATAGAGTAAACAGACAACCTACAGAACAGGTAAAAATACAAACTATGCATCCAACAAAAGATTAATATCCAGAATCTATAAGGAATGTAAACAAATCAAAAAGAAGAAAAAATCCCATTAAAAAGTGGCAAAGAACATGGACACTTCTCAAAAGAAGACATACAAGCAACCAACAAATATAAAAAATGCTCAACATCACTAATCATCAGAGAAATGCTAATCAACACCACAATGAGAGACTATCTCATACCAGTCAGAATGGCCATTATTAAAAAGTCACAAAATAACATGTTGGTGAGGTTATGGAGAAAAGGAACATTTATACACTGTTAGTGGAAGTGTAAATTGGTTCAGCCCCTGTGGAAAGCAAACTGGAGATTTCTCAAAAAACTAAAAACAGAATTACCATTTGACCTAGATCCCACTACTGGGTACACACCCAAAGGAAAATAAATTATTTCAGCAAAAAGACACTGCACTCATAAGTTTTTTACAGCATGATTCATAACAGCAAAGACATGGAATCAACCTCGGTGCTCATCAATAGTGGACTGGATAAAGAAAATGTGGTACAAATACAGCATACTACATAGTCATTTAAAAAATGAAACCATGCCCTTTGCAACAACAAGGATGCAACTGGAGGCCATTATCCTAAGAAAATTAATGCGGAAACAGAAAATCAAATAATGCGTGTTCTCACTTATTAGTGGGAGCTGAACACTGGATACACACAGACATAAAGATAGGAACAACAGACACTGGGACCCCTAAAGACGGGAGGGAGTGTGGGAGGGAAGGAGGTGGGGAAGGGCTAGGGCAAGGGTTGAAAAACTACCTATTGGGTACTATGTTCACTGTTTGGGTAACGGCATCAACAGAAGCCCAAACCTCAGCACCAGGCAATATAACCTATTTCACAAACCTGTACATATACTCCCTGAATCTAATATTTAAAATAAAAATTAAAAATGAAGATGGTGGCTATCACACTATGGTCTGAGGGCTACTGCTGACCCACATGTTTACCACTGTTTTTTAAGTATTTTCAAAATATGGCAACCTATTCATCTGTTTCTGGCCTAAATTGGTAATTTAGCTCAATAACATATCTCATGGCATCCTAACAAATTCAGAACATCGTCCCCACTAATGGGGCTTTGTCAACAGCTGTACCAACAAAAGCAAACGCATCCCCTTCACATTCCAGCTGGACTGAATGATCACCTCTAGGTTTCTTGCATGCTACTCTCTCTGCCTAAAATGCCTTCCTCACCTCCCTCCAGTACCTGGTTAATTCTTGCCTATGTAAGCACTTGATTTAGATGTCACCCCCTGTTGAAGCCTTGGGAAGATGACCCACGGCCCTCTGCCACCCCCGCCCCATCGTGTCGCACTGAATTCGCACACTACAGTAAAACTGATTGCTTCCTTGTCCCACCTCCCCTCTGCAATACATTCTTTTTGAGGGCAAGGGCTTTATCTACACTACTGTAGTATTCTCCCAGTGCCCAATAACCAATAGAGTCAGAAGGGAGGGAGGGAGGAAGGGAAGAAATTAAAAGTTGGGGGGTAATCAAGGCGGTTAAACAGAAAGAAAACTGGCAAAGAAGTAGGGAAAATGGGAAAAATAGGAAAGGGAAGGGAAGACAGGTGTTTTCAAATACTGCACTCTATCCGCCGTTCACACTCACCCCTTCAAGGGAAAGTATAACACGATTAAGAATACCTGCCACGGCGAGTTATTGTTATCAATATAAAGAAAGTGAAAACTGAGAGCCACTTTCTGGAGGAAAAAAAAAAAAGGATCTGAAGACTATGAAATTCAATCCTGTGTAACTCTGTAAATTAGTGACATTTTACTATTAAAAAAAGACACTTTTCCTTTAAATGTTTCATTTTCAAAGGCTTACTTCATCCTTAAATGGGTATTTTTATTTTAACTTTCTGAAATGAATTTTATTTCCAAAAAAATTTAGAATATGACTTAACAGAAAAATATAACTTTAATATATGTATTTGTACTTAACAGCTAACTTTTCATAAATACATCAAACCCCTAAATGAAAGATACTTAAAGATTATGACACTTAAAGGAAGACTTTACTTTCCTGAATGGGACTTATCGATATAAAAGGAAAGTTATCATCATGCCTTAAATTTATTTACAATAGAGATCACCATCACTCTTTACATGTGGAACAAAGATATAAATTACCTGCTCATGTAAGAATTCTTCTATTAATAACATTCAGAGCCAACACTTTACCAGAAAGTAGGATAAGACTTCTTAATTCTTTTAATATTTTTCACTTTTAATTTAACCTCTTACCCTAAATGCAGGATTTGCTCCCTGCTCCAAGAGGCACTTCACAGCACCTGCACACAAGTTGTATGCTGCAATATGCAAAGCTGTTCCAAAATTAAAATCACTGCAAGTGGCATCCACATCTGCAATGAAACATCACAAGTGTATTAACTAAAATTTTAAACTTAGCTATTATAATTTAAAAGAAGACAGGGTTTTGGGAGGAGGGACTTTTATCATTTATAAGACTTAAATCAACCCACTAGAAGCATGATTTCACAAAAGAACAAAATGTTTATATTACAATCTAGTTAAACAGTTGATTATTTTCTTAGTACAATAAAATTCATTATAAGATGGAGTGATATTATCCTGGATTTTCAAACTAAAACACATTTTAAAACAATTAATGGCAATAATTCATATTTGTAAAAGTAACAGCTTATCACAATCTCCCATTAAGTCTGTGGCATATTTGCCATGACAACTACAGTGAGGTAGAGTAGTAGAATTTAGGTCAGGGGTTAGCAACCTATGACCCAAAGGCCAAATCCAGCCCATCTGTTTTTATAAAGTTTCATTAGAACACAGGCACATGCACTCATTTACATATCCTCTGTGGCTACTTCCATGCTACAACTATGGAACTGAGTAGTTTCATCAGAGACCATGTGGTCCAAAAAGTCTAAAATATTTGCTAGCTGGCCCTTTACAGAAACAAAACAGCCAATACCTGGTAGGTAAAACAAAGCAGAATTTTCAAAGCAGCTAAAGTCTAATTAAGCATAGAAATGCTTACCTATAAATTGATTCATAATACTCTACTGAACAAATGAATTTGAATTTCATAATGAGAAAAGCAATCTTGCAACTCTAAGGACATTTTAATAACTTTTAATATAGCATCATATGTTATATTTAAATACAGGAAATCCTCCAGATTTGGGAATCCCATCTTGAATATTTTCCATAACAAGGGTTTAAATATAATACCTCTGGTTCTGCAAATCCTACCCTCAACTAAACGACACCACACCCACATATCCTTCCTACAACTGTAAACGACCCAGATATACTCAAGACACACTCTCTTGAATTATTAAAAACACAGAAGTGTCAACAGAGGCTTTCTTCCTAACATCATTCACAAAGTGAAAAGGTAGAATTTTAAAGAAAAAAATGGACAATTATGCAGATTGGAGGTTAGAAATGAACATTCTGGGAAATTTACTGAATCTCTAAAGCATGTTCCTACAATGGGGAAAATATTGTACACTTTCTTTAATTTAATGTTAATACTATTTGCTTGCTCTCGTATTTTTCTAAAAAATAAAGAAAAGAAAATTGGCCCCAAAGAGAACCAGAAAGAAGAATCAAAATACCAGGACTGTGACTTAGACATTCAGATCTTCAATTTCAGGATATCACCATCAAAACAGGGAGGAAAAAACGGAAATATTATCCCTTAAGTTGAATTATATAATTTCAGAACCAAATGCCATCTAAAACAAATAGTATTTATTATTCCAATGCCAATCTCTGAAGACCTTATTGTTCTATTTCTGGCTACCCAAGCAAGGCAAAAGAATCATAAAGCATGTAGAATCAATTATATAAAACATCCGTGTTATACTGGAGAACTTATAGAGATATGAAAACCCAGAGAACACTCTTTCATTTTGTATCTCTGTACTAATCCTTTTGTAGAAAAGATAGTAATACTCAATAAAGAAATTTTAAACTATCTCAGAAATAAAACGGAGTAGAAAGGCATATGAAACAAGATGAATTAGAAGTTAAAAAAATCCTTGAATTATAATTTATATGCCACCACTAAAGTGTTCAGTTAATAATATCTAAAAGTGATCTTATAATACTTGCCTTTTGGTTTCGATGTTTTCAAAATCACTCTTATAAGTTCTGGGACATCAAAATAAGCAGCATAATGCAAAGCATTCATGTTTGTCCAGCGACTCCGCAAACTAATGTCTGCTCCCAGGTCAATAAGTTGAGTTGCAAATTTTACAGCTGTTTCCACATCACCTAAAGAAGATTTTCCAAATCACTTTCCTTTAGTACAAATTTTAAGTTCCAATGGATGGCTATCAATTGCCTCATTTAAAAAGCCAAAGCAAACAGTGCACTGTATAAACACACCTCGAAAATTTCACTTGCAAGAATTTATACTAAGAAAATAATTATAAACAGGAATGCGATAAATGGGATACACTTGGCTGTAAAGATGCTCATCTCTGCACTGTTATTAATATAATTCTAAAAAATCCAAAAAGTATAGTAAGAAATTGGTTAAATAGAGACACACATAGAATGCTATGAAGCCATCAACAACAACACAGCAGATCAGTGCTACTCCAAACATGTTCTGTGGACCACCGGCAGTCCCAAATTGCAATCTGTGTGTACTTTTTATAGCTTTTCCCCGTTTAATATGTCTTCTCGTTATGTTAAATAAAATGTAGTCTTATGCCTTTTATTCTTTCTTCTTTTTTAAAGACAGGGTCTTGCTCTGTCACCCAGATTGGAGTGTAGTGATGCAATCACAGCCCACGCCAACCCTAAACTACTGGGCTTACACGATCCTCCTGCCTCAGCCTCGCAAGTAGCTGAAACTCTAGGCAGGCACCACCACAGTTGGCTAATTATTTAATTTTTTGTAGAGACAAGGTCTCACTATGTCACCCAGGCTGGTCTCAAACTCCTGGCCTCAAGCAATCCTCCTGCCGTGGCCTCCCAAAGTGTTGAGATTACAGGTGTAAATCATCATGCCTGGCCAGTTTCATGCCTTTTGAAAAATATTTGGGCTTATATTTTATGGTTTTATTTTATTTTGTATTATAAATTCATTTTTATTTTATTTCGTGAAAGTATCAGTCCATGATGGGTTGTGAGGGGAAAAAGGGAGTCTGTCACCACCATAAGTTTCAGCACTACTGCATCAGACTATTGAAACAAGAAGAGACAATCACAGTATATAGTTAGGTAAGAGATGCAGGTTTATAAAATGACAAAGCACAAGACAGTAACAATTTTGGAAAATATGCACATATGTTACATATGTAAGAACAGACCTTAGGTCTCCAGACTGGGGTCTTGAGATTAGGAATCAGTATGTAAAGACTGGCCTTGGACTGTCAAACCTTGTTATAAACCCTCAGAAAGATTTTAGGGCGTTAGCAGTTACTCTCATCTAATACACAATCAGGCATGAGGCCTGATCCAGAAAAGCTCGGAGGTATCAGGAGGGTATAAAGACCTCCTTGAGAAAAGGGAATATGGTTTTTGGAAGGACCTAACTGAATCCTCAACTCTTCAGGCAATATTATCATCAGCAGCTGGGTGCCTTCCCATGGACAATATATGGGCATAAATATAGATTATCTAAGCACAAATGCAGATGATATAAGCAATTGATAGATTTACCACACACTTACCAATACCATGAGCTCCAGATTTGCAGGTATAATGTAAAAGAGTCATATCTGTCAGTCCATCTCTATCATTCACATTGCAACCTCTCTTAAGAATCTGAAGCAGTCAAGGAAAATATGGTTACAACCTAACTACTGAGGTACCTATTGCTTTCAAACCAATGCTGAGGAACCAAGTTAGTCTATCAAATCTGAATTACTTCTCAGTAAAGTGTATAGACAGTATCGGCATCTCTAAAGGGTAAATTTTTAATCTGCACTCAACAACAAGAATGAAAACTGAACTTGTCAGCAGGCTGAAGGAAATTCTTGAAGATTATTCCAAGGGTAATCTGGCACTCCAAATATGTTCCTCTCAAAAATGAGCAAAATTTTATTTCTACGGGTGTAATGATACCCATAGAAAACATAGTAATACTCAATAAAGAAATTTTAAACTATCTCAGAAATAAAACGGAGTAGAAAGGCATATGAAACAAGATGGATTAGAAGTTAAAAAAATCCTTGAATTATAATTTTTATGCCACCACTAAAGTGTTCAGTTAATAATATCTAAAAAATGGCCGGGCGCGGTGGCTCAAGCCTGTAATCCCAGCACTTTGGGAGGCCGAGACGGGCGGATCACGAGGTCAGGAGATCGAGACCATCCTGGCTAACATGGTGAAACCCCGTCTCTAAAAAAATACAAAAAAAACTAGCCGGGCGAGGTGGCGGGCGTCTGTAGTCCCAGCTACTCAGGAGGCTGAGGCCGGAGAATGGCGTGAACCCGGGAGGCGGAGCTTGCAGTGAGCTGAGATCCGGCCACTGCACTCCAGCCCGGGCAAAGAGCAAGACTCCATCTCAAAAAAAAAATAATAATAATAATAATAATAATATCTAAAAAAAAAAGTATAAGCACTCTGCCTACAACACAGCAACATACTGGTCAAGGAACCCTCCCTCAAAAAATCTAATATTCTTAAAGACTACATTCAAGCCTGTATCTTTACCAAAACACCCAAAAGTGTAAATAGAACATGATGGTAATTAAATCCCTTCATGAAATGCATAAAAGTTTACAAAATTAATTTTTACAAAGAAGGAAATACGAAAAATGCCCCTCCCTGCACCCACCAAGAGTCTATAAATGTCAGAAGGACAGAGCATGAAGAAATAATCAGAAGAATATATAGTATTAACTCACTGCCCCATGAAAATCCTGGAAATACAAATAAATATCAGAACATTTAAAGGGTTTCTCCTTCATTATCATCTTCCTTTCAGATGGGGAAAAAATCTATACCATTAACAATCCTAACAATACAAAACTTAAACTGTAAGAATTCCTTACCTCATTTCCAATAATGTCAATGTTTTGTTGGACCTGAGGAACCCATTGTCTTAAAATGGCAAATAATTCTGAAACTGAAGTTTTGGGATCAAAAAGAATTTCCTGGCATGATGCATCATTAGGATCAAAGAAAGAAAATTCTGAAATTAAAAAAAAAGATGTGAATTAAATTTACTAAAAGTTTCAAATAAATATATTGAAAATAATAAACAATAAAACCAAGGTTCAAATGATACAAATATTTTAGATGCTAAAAAAAAGCAGAAGTATCTAAAGAAGGAAAATATTACGAACATTTGCTGAGCACTTACTAAACACTTTAAAAATCCTCACCAACACCTTACCTGGCAGGTATTATTCTCATTTTGCACATGAGGAAAGCAAAGCTCAGACTAAATAATACCAGCTCAACGTTGCACAGCTAGTAAGTGGCAAATCTGGGGTAGAAAACCAGGTCTGTCTCCAAAGTCTATCTTCTTTCCTCTATTATTCTACTTGCTGAGGTAACTTGCCATTAAGCTCAGATTGTAACAGCATGCATAAGTAGTGGGACTCATGGGGTTTGTTTTTGCTTTCTTCTTTGCATTTATATATTTTCCAAAATTATACTATGTACACATGGTTCTTACTTTTAGAGTGAGGATAACTAAAAGATGAAAGGCAACAAACTAAAGACATGTATAGAAGCAGAGCAGCAGTCCATCAGAAGAGAATCAGAAAGACTAAAACGGAAACAACATTCATAATCTTAGACAACAAAATGGTCCTGTTAGGCAAAAATCAAAATAGAAGCCAAGACAAACCTTGGCCTCTGAGCCAATGTCCCACATCCAGCTCAGGAAAACCTATAAGGACCTATTCTCCAAAACACCTACTTAAACTGCACATGAAGCTTGGTCAGCAAGACTCAGCACGTTGTAGCAAATCAGCAATGACCAAACTAACCCACTCATTCTAACCAGTGAGAATTAAGCTATATGAATTTCCTCTTCTAGGCTTTATAAACCTTACTATGACCTTCATGAGACAAGCTTCTTACCTTGGTTTGGAAAGTCTCCCTGTTTGCAGTTTTTTTACTCACTTAATATTTATATTAAGAAAAGCACCCTGGATTTTCTTGACAGTTTTTGGTGTCCGAAGCAGGATCAGAAGAAGACCCCTGCAAAGCCCCAAAGCCAGTGAGTAACTAGGTGCTGGTACCCACGGCCGTGGCACTGGCTGCTCTCTCACCCGGCCATGGAGTTCTAGAGTAAGTCTCTTTTGAATCTGAGCTCTCCTCCTTCTGTGTAGAACTCTCCAATTATGCTGAGCAACCTTTGCTGAAACTTCTCAGGAAGTCACCCTATTCTGCTCAAAAGGGGGAAGGGTGAAACGCGTGATTCCTGTGTTCCAGAGCAGCTGCTGAAAAAAGAATCCTTAATAGTTAAGACTTTTCAGAGAATCTAATGCAAACATGGGGTCCAGAAACAACTGTGGATCAGAATCTTGTGCCTTTTTGGAAAAATGGGTGAACTTTACAAAGAATAATTTGCAATTTCAGTGACCACTTCGGAGAACGTTTAATTTGAGATAAGATAGTCAGTCTGCCTTTGGGAGTGCCCTTGAAGAAAGAGTATCCTGAGCCTTTCAGAGACAATGGAATGCATTCTTGGATTTGTATGCAGAAGCTTCTGGACACAAAATGACTCAGAAATAGCTTCTCTAAAAGCATCCCTACAGCATTCAAATTAAAAAAAAAAAAAAAGCTTCACTAAAAAGCTGTAGCCATCTGAGCAGGTAACCTTGACTTGTTCCATCTCTCAGAGGTATAATTTGGATCCAGCTTCTTTCATAAACTAATAAGCTTTGTATTATTTTAACTGACACATGGCTAAAATTTGGAAATGAAAGCTGTAAGATCTGTGTCTGTCTGTACACACAAACATACAGACACAGAGATCTTATAGCTATGTATGTTCAATAGATATAAGTAAAAACAAGTATTTATATAAATTAAGTATTCCTGAAAACTCTCAGAAAAATAGGAACTAATTCAAATGCTTTTTAAGTTCATGTGACTCGGGTGATTTTCAATAAACAAAAACATTGTTGGTTTAGTTTAAAAAACCAATATGCCTTCAGAGTTGTCAGCATTAGACATAAGGCAAATGTACAACTTTGATTCTATGTAGGTTTACTAGTCGAATAAGCTCATGTTCAAGACTAGAGAATTACAAATAAGCTTCTGCTATCTCCATGTTACAAAATTTCTCGGCAAGAAAAACAAGATAATGCTTAGCGATTTAATGTTTCATGAAATTTTCTTAAGTAATCCAAGCATAATTGTTCAAAACAAGTGAATTAAATCAATGTAAGTCCACATAAGATAAATATTGAAACATTAATTGCTGAATATAATGTTACCTACTTTTGGACAGAGAAACTAAAGATACCTGGGTGTGTTAGTAAACATGTCCTGTGCTACACTGAAAAATTTAAGGAAACATGTGCTTCCAGAAATTATGGTATATTCATAGATTTCTAAACCTACAGAATGCCAGCATGACAGTCAAGAAAAGATATGAGGTATGAAGATATGTTTTTTGAAAAAGAAAATAAAGGAAAAAAACAAAATGGCTAGAAGAAGTTGAAAAGAGGGAGAAGGAGAATCTTGTGTGATTAAGCTGGCTAAAATTGAATGAATCTATTATCATTCAAATCAAAATAAGGCATAACTAGCATTTGAGCTCCTGTTAAAAATGACTAAACTTTCTTGGAGTATGGGCCTGCTTTTGATGGGAGACTGTGAAAGGTTTTTCTTTAACTTTTGAATGGTCTGCCTAGAAAACAAAGATTCTGTGTTTTGTCAAGATAATTGCTTCATGTTGTCTTTGATTAAGTTTCTCTCTCAAAAAGTCAAGGGGTTTTGGTTTGTTTTTTTTTTTTAAACAACTACATGGCTTTCTGTATTTGCCTTTGAAATCTTTGTCACTTTGGTTAAATGGATAACTAAATACCTGTAATCTATTTAATCAAGTGTTTTGAATCTTTTGGGTTATTTTTTATAAACTTTCCAAAATTCAAATTCTGAATGAAGTCTTTTCTGACCTTAGACTAATTCTGGGATTTTTCAGAGGCCCCCAGAAAATCTTGTTCTATTTCCTTATTAAAACACACACACACACACACACACACACACACATTAAAGTAATTAAGCATCTTTGCATGGGAAGCCTTGTCAAATAAATGTGAAACTAGGCTTGATATATTACATTGCATGAGAAGCATTGTCAAAGGTGATGCTTAACCTTCCTTATGTTATTTTTGTATGACTATATTATTAATGTAAGTGTTCTAGAAATTGTATGAAATTCCTAGAAATTGGATATGTTCTGGTGTAATTTTATCAGTCATAATTCCAGTTATTACCTTCAAATGTTATAAAACAAATAACAAATTTCCTTGTCAACTGCATTAAAATGAACTCTCATCAAATCTGTAACTATGGACATTTTAAATCTTTTGCCATCTACAGACAGTGATTTTTTACTCTGATATTTTCCTGAAAGCTTTTGTAAGCATCAGTGATACAAAATTGCAGGAAGATTTACAGAAAAAACTCTGACAAGTATAGGTTTCTGATAACTTTAAGATCACAGCATTGGACTGGGTAAGAATTTCCAGAACTGTAATAGAAAACCAAACCAATGGATTCATGAGGCTGCTAACCCAAAATCAAGCAGGACAAGAATTACAGGGAACTGAATGAACTGATGAGGGTGATAATTTTTATGTCTTTGAAATATTGCGGGTTCTTTAATGTTTGTTTTCTAGATTTAAAGAACGCCTTTTCTCTTTTCCCTTAAGACCTACAACTTACAGCAATTTGGTGAAGAATACTTTTTGTTAAAAAAAAAAAAAAAAAAAGAAAATGTAAACATTTTCTTTTCTCCCTACCCCAACCCCTCCAAAATTCAGACACTCTTATTGAGTATTTTTTCATGGCAATATAAGCATTTACGTAAGTTCAATAAAAGTTTGTTTTCCCTCTAACAGGACACAATTGGGCAAGGCCTCTGCTTGGTTTCTTAGACTGAAAAGGCTTTTTAAAGTCTCATTTCAGATTCCTTATTACCAGTTTTAAAGAATTCGGATTGACTTTACAGAACCAATAAAGCCCCTAAGATATTACCAAACCTCTGACTGGAATGGCATACTTCAGAATGTGCACATATTCACTATTCTTGCTGCACTTATGTATATAATCAGGCCAGCTTAATGAGACAAAACTTATTTGCAAACAAATTAGCCTGTGATTATCTTTGGTAGAAATGGGGAACTGTAGAGAGAAAAACTGTGTTTCCGCAGAAAACTCAGAGTACACCCATTATCAGATTCTAGTCCTGTTTATTGTCTTTGGGGCGTTGTCATCCACCTACAAACTGGACTGGATCCTCAATTCCTCCAGTTTCCTCCAATATCTGGTTACAACTCTCCAAACTAATATTTCCAATTTATTAAAACTGTCCTTTTCCCCAACCCCTACTGGATGATTTGATGTAAACTTTAGACAAATCGCCACCATGGCTCACGTAAGGAACTTTTGTGCCTGTTTCTGTGGGGGTCGCCCAGAGAATTCACCAAAACATCTGATGACATCAACCAAGACATTCAAACTGCAAACCAGGGAAGTCTGTCAGCAGAAACTGCCATCCTCATTTCACACCTCAAGATGCTCCAAGAGCAAATCTGGAAATCTTCTTAACGTGCTGCCCTCCAGATGGCTCATTTAAATAACAATAAGTTAGATTTATTAAGTGTCTTGTAGATACTAGGGACTGTTCTATGAACTTTGTGTATATTAATTTATTTAATCCTCATAACTACCACATGAAGTAGGCACTATTGTTATTCCCATTTCAAAGAAGAAACAAAGGGAGAAAATAAACAATTTGCCCAAAATCACACAACTGGAAAGTGATTGAGTCAGGATTAATGCCAGAATGAGACCATAACCTCTAAGCTACAATGTAAAATATTAACATATCTAACTACATTTGAATTTTCAACTTCCATGCAGGAAAATAAAGTATTTCTTATCTTGTTGCAAGCTTTTGAGATTAAAAAAAGTTTTATGTTTCTATTTTTTGGGGGGATGGAGTCCACTCTTTCGCCCAGGCTGGAGTGCAGTGGCCGATCTCAGTGATCTCAGCTCACTGCAACCTCTGCCTCCCTGGTTCAAGCGATTCTCCTGCCTCAGCCTCCCAAGTAGCTGGGACCACAGGTGCCCGCCACCACACATGGCTAATTTTTATATTTTTAGTAGAGATGGGGTTTCACCATGTTAGGCTGGTCTTGAACTCCTAACCTCAGGTGATCCACCCGCCTCAGCCTCCCAAAGTGGGGGGATTACAGGTGTGAGCCACCATGCCCGGCCTAAAAAATAGCTTTTATCAAAAGAAAGTGGGGTGGGGGGAGAAAATGGAGGTGATGTCTGCTTTAAGTCAAGATGGAATAATGAGGGCCAAATTTGCCCTTCCAACTGAAACAACCAAAACACCAGAGGGAGGGAACAATGGTTTTCAAGACACTGGACATTAGACAGTGAAAGACAGTGGTCCCTGAGGAATGGAATACAAACGAGAAAAGTCCTACACATGCCCCAGCTAACTGCCTTGAGGGAGTCTCCAGGAGCACAGTTCAGGGATGGGGCGGGGGGGACCAAGAAAAAGCCCAGCAAACTCCCTGAGTTGAGGAGACAGAGCTGAGAGTCTGGGGAACTTGGGGTGGCCAGAGGTCACAGGGCAGAATACAGCAGAGACGGATGCACGCACTGCAAGAGAACCCTGGAGACCTGCAGAGGGTCCTCCTCAATTATTCATCATATGCTTGTGAGGAAATACTTGAGGTAAGGGAAAGAACCATCCATAATGACTACAGGGATTAGTACCTATTCTCACCAGGAAGACTGAAAAAGAATCCTCATAATTCACACAGCATTGAGTAGAACAGCAGTCCCCAACCTTTCTGGCACCAGGGGCCAGGGCAGGGGGACCAGTACCAGTCTGTAGCCAGGGGGTTGGAGACCCCTGGAGAATTTTCAGCAGTAGGGAATAATTAGCTCCAGACCAAGAATGGCTCCAGACCCACCTAACAAATCAGAAAAGCAGGACCTCAAAGGGTCCAACTATTTCCAAGTAACTAAACTGTATCCCGGAACGAAGTGCAAGAATACTTACATGAGTACAAAAATATCCAGCATCCAACAAAGTAAAATTCACAATGTCTGGCATCCAATTAAAGATTATCAGGCATGCAAAGAAACAGGAAAACATGACCCATCATCAGGGGAATAATGAAACAGACCTAGAGTTGATACGGATATTATAATTCATAGAGAAGGACATTAAAACAGTCATTATAACTCTATTCCAAATGTCCAAAGGTGGAGAAGAGACCTGGGCATAAAAAAAAGCCAAAGTAAACTTTAGAGATGAAAACTTCATCTGAAATGAAAACTGCACTGGATAAAATCAGCAGCTAATTAGACACTGCAGAAGGAAAGATTAATGAACTTGAAGATATAGTAATAGAAACTAACCAAAATAAAGAGAAAAAAAGTTTAAATATTAAAAAAATCAGTGAGTTGTGGGACTTCAAGCAGTCTATAACAAACATGCAATTACAGTATCTGAAAAGGGAGAGAAGCAGAAAAAAAAATTTTTTTAATGATTTCCCAAACTTAATGGAAACTGAAACCCACAGATCCAAGCAGTTCAACCAACCCCAAGAACAAGAACACACAGAAAATAATATACCTAAGCGCATAATAGTAAAATTGCTCAAAATAAAGAGAAACTCTTTAAAGCAGCCAAAAAAAAGACATGTTACATCTAGAGAAACAAAAATGACAGCAGAAACAATGCAAATGGGAAGACAGCAGAGCAAGATTTTTCAAGTACTGAAAGAAAACTACCAACCTATAATTCTAAACCCAGCAAACATATTTTTCAAAAAAAGAAGGTAAATAAGATGTTTTCAGACATAAAACAGCTGAAAGAATTCATTACTGGCAGACCAGCACCGTAAGAAACATTAAAGGAAGTGCCTCAGGCAGAAGGAAATGGTACCAGATGGAAATCTGGACCTACACAAAGGAATGAAGAGCACTAGAAACAGTAACTACATGGGTAAATGAGACTTTTTATATTATTTAAATTTAACAGATAATTCAATTTTTAAGCAAAATATAAGGTATTGTGATATTTATAATGTATATAATGTGTGTTCTGCATAAACTGATTCTGAAGGCATTTCAAGGCAAAAGATTCCAAAAACGGTTGTGCAAGAACAGTACATAGTTTTACAAGGTAATCACCTTGAGAGTCAACACCGTGTCACATGTCTCAACTCTGATTTCTGTGGACTGGTTTCTTTTTGTTTCTTGGTTTTACGCTCATTAGTTGGTATCACATAAAAATTCCTTATGGGGGCCTACATGACCCCGCATGACCAGGCCGGTGCCTTACTCTCCAATTCCGTCTCCTTCCACTCTGCCATTAATCACTTTGCTTCTCAGCCACAGAGGCCTTCCATTAATTCTTAGGATACACCAAGATCTTCCCCCAACACTGTGCCTTTACTTTTCTGTTTTTTTTCCTGGAACATTTCTTTCCAGGCTCTTCTCACAGCCAGCCTCTTCTGATTCTCTGAATGACGACCCCATCTAAAGGAGCTGCCTTGGCCCCATTGTTCTCTATCACAGCACCCTGTTTCTTTGTTCCACAGAATTCATTATGACCTATTTGTGCTTTGTCTATTCATTTGTTTGTTTACTGTGTTCCCTACTAGAAGACCTGTCTTGGTCACTGATACTTCCAGCATCCAGGACAGTCCCTAGCACACAAGAGGCCTTCAATAAATACTTGCTCAATAAATGCAATTATGTATGCTGCTTTTCAAGAGGACGCTGACCACAGTGTACCAACAAAGCAACTACGAAGAAAAGGGTCTAGAAATCCTGACAATGAAAAACTGGTGAAAGAACCAGAAATGTGTAGCCTAAGGAGGTTCGGACTAACTTAAAATGTTCAAACTATTTGCAAATACTTAAAGGCTATCCTATAAATGAATTTGTGCCATGTATCAAACTAGAATTGGCCAAAATTTCAGGGAGATCAATTCTGAGTCAATATACAAACACAGTTTTATTACAACTAAAGCTTTTTAACAATAAAATTGACTATTTTGTTAGTTTCCCACTATTAAAGACACGCAAGAGGTTAAATGGTTATCTGACAGAGATCCTGAAAATACAATTTCTACACAGGAAGGTGAGCAGGGAAAGGTTCATAAGAGTCTATGAACCTGTAATTCTAAGATTACAATGCTTTTTTTTTTTTTTTTTTTGGAGACAAAGTCTCACTCTGTGGCCCAGGCTGGAGTGCAGTGGTGTGATCTCAGCACACTGCAAACTCTGCCTCCTGGTTCAAGTGATTCTCCTGCCTCAGCCTCCTGAGTAGCTGACATTATAAGTGCACATCATCATGCCTGGCTAATTTTTGTATTTTTAGTAGAGATGGGGTTTCAATGTTTAATTTCAGTTACACAAAGGGTCAATATCCATTATCACCTTTCATTCAATGTATTTATTCAACAATCATTGAGCAACTAATAACAAATGACTATATTAGCCTTTTTGAGATAAACAAAAATAAAGTATGATTGTTCTCCATCCCAAAGCGCTACAATATAGGAACGAAAATAAGACAATTAGAAGTCAAGATGGAGTGAGACAAGTATCATACATAAGGGACAATGCACAAGGTTCAAGGTTTCCCCTGCATAACTGATTTTGTTGTATCTGAAAATAAGCCCAATCAATTATTGCAAAACCTGCAAATAACTCCCAGGATCAAGGTACAGGTTTTATATGATACTTCTGATAACTGGTCTACGTAAGCTGGGATAGAATCTGAATACAACAACAACAACAACAAAAGGTACTTGGAGATGAGGGATTACTATACTACAATGAGTATGACTAAAAGGACAAATTCTCAATCCAATAACTTTATATCTACTAATATTTAAAATTTGTATTATCTCTACCTCCAAAGACAATTTGAAATGGTGAACCAACATTTTACTTGAAAAACTCTAAATTGGAAATTTAACAATTCTATCAAATTTATCTCCTGGTTCTCTTTTATTATGGTTCTGGAGAAATAAGCCTAAATAGATGAAAAGTGGAATGCTTCTAAATTAACGTTTTACAGAGGAGATGTAAATGGACCAATTTAAACGTTAACCAATCTCATTTCACATTCCAGGGAAGGGTCTCTTACCCTCTTTGCCGAAGTACATGGATTTTTTAGCACATCAGTATATTTAACCAAAATAAATACATCAATAACAGAAGAATGCTAGATGGCTAAGCACCATTGCATTCTAAAAATAAAGTCCTCTAAATCCATCATGATGCTTAAAATGAACATTTTAACATAATATAAATGCTGACAGCAGAAATAAAGCATTTAGCTTAAGAAGCAGAAAAAGCAATAAGCAATTGTATTTTTGAAAAAGGAAAACTTTAGCAATTTTATGAGAACCACAAAAATGGTTCTAAGAAAAACTATGAGTACAAAAAAGGCATAACAGAGAAGTTACCAGTTCTCACAAAATAAGCACAGCTACTTCACATACCACAGTCTGAAGGCATTGGTGCTGCAGAAATGGAAAAGATAACTGGGGTATCAGAAGCAGAAAATATAAATGGGTATCTTCCAAACAAAGGATTTCCTTCTAATGGAAAATCTGGAAGGTCCTCTATGGTCATCTTCTAGAAAGCCACCTATAATAAAAAAGAAAAAAAAAGTGTTTCTACTTTATTTGTATGCAACCTAGAATGACTGCCTTCAATCACAAAAAGCCTAAAAGTTCTATGATGTCAAATCTGCTGACACTTTCAGCAAGGATCTTTTACGAAAGGGAAAAAATTCCTTTTGGCAAAACTGTTGTTAAAAGGCATACATTGCTTCACACCGCCTCTTATATAGTCGGCAGCGCATGTAATCTTTCTAGACAAAGCTCAAGAGGAATAAGCTATAATAGGTGAAAACACTTTTTAAATGCTGAGCTAATCTAAATGGGTGAAATCCTCCTACTCATGTAACAAACAAGGGCATATTAACCCTTGTAGATGAATCTTTAACTTCCCACAATGCTGGCACAAGTCACATCATTTGTCATCCAATAGCTCATGCCATGTGCTCATCACATGAAAATAATCTACCTTAAAATGTTTCCATTATTTTCTATCCCAGAAAACTTGACTGAAAATTAATCACGTCACTCTTACAAATCTAAGAGTTTACTAAGATTGTTCGACTTAACAAGGTCCGAGGGTCTGTGAGTTCTATCCTGGCTGAAGATGGAAGCCATGCCTTTTAAAGCACGGGGCTTATATTACCTCTTTTTCCCAGACAACATGAATGCTTAGAATAAATTCGTTCTAAATTAGACTTTGTACTACACCCTAGCCTACATCTCAGAAATGATGTAGAAAGCAGAGAAACTGCTAATAAAACCAAACTCATGAAACTAAAAGCCTTCCAGTTTCTTTTGTATCAGATCTTTACAATCTGAAGTATCATGAATCTCTGTTTTTAAAATGTAAGCAAAAAAAAATATAAAACTAAATTAAAAATGAGTTTAGATTGTTTCAGTAAAAAGCACAGAATAAAAATAGGCAATCGATAGCTTGATCTGGTAATAGATAACACCATATTAGCTATTACTTAATGTGTGCTCTGTTCTACTTAACCAACCCTGTGTCTAACATAACTATCCTTACCATCAGTGCCCCAGTACAATAAAACAGTCATTTCATTGAGCTCACTGTTGTCTTCCCAACTTGATTCATGTTTTCTTAATACTGGCAGGAACTGGTAAAAAGTAGGAGGCTTACTTTTTCCTCAAAAATCATATGCTTATATGGACATAGATCTTAGGTAACCTAATCTAGTTGTCACTATTTTAAGATATTCACATTTTCTTGGATGCTAAAATTACTTACCACCGAATACTCAGAAGCATTTTGACATAACCTTGCCACATAAATAGGAAAATGACAAGTTCATGGAATTAGTGTTACATAGCAATGGTGATCTTCCTCAAATGCTATCAATTCCAAACAGTAGTAAGTATTTATTAAGGAACCACTACATACAGGGCACTATTCTAGATGTTTCAGTGAATATGAAAATGAGTTAACAGATGGTCCGTGCTTGTTAGATAGCTTACAATCTATTAAGGTGAATAAAATACCACTAATAACCATAGATTATGAGGCAGAATGGGATCTGCTCCATCACATAAGTACCAGGAATATTTGCAGTGGGAGCTTCTGAGAATCATAAACGGTGAAGAAAGTATCATCTGCGATGAGTCTGGAATGATGAATAGATATAAATGTAAAAGGGGATCCCATTAAAGGAACAGTAGGGCTGGAACTTGGGATATGGCTAGGAAAACAGTCAGAGGTGAGGCTGTAAGGGCTTTTTAGGGCTATACTGAGGAGCAAATGCCTAATCACAGACCAAACTACTTACTTTCATGAGCACTGGGAAACAACTGATTTTTTTAAAAAGAGAATAGCATGATTAAAGCTGTTTTAGGAAAATTAATCTGACTATAATTACAGTTTGGGACTCAGACATGTTTTTATACTCTTAATTCTTCAGCAAAGTGACTCAGTGGATATCTGTCTGAGTCCATTAAGAGGAGTCACCACATGACTTCCCTTTCAAAGGGTGGAGTTTCTCATTCAAAAAAAAAGTTTTTAAGTGACCCCCAGAGCACCTTTCATTTCCTTGTAAACTGTTGAGATCCTCAAAGATATGAACTGTATCTTACACAACTATCAGTTACCACAGGGGCTAGAATAGTGTGTTACACATTTTTAATATTCAAAGCTTAGATTCAAAGTGGAAAGAACATTCATGCAATCAGATGTAACCAGCTTCATTCTTTTACATATTAGATACTTCAAGTCCAGAGAAGCTACAATATTACCTGACCAATGCAGTGAACATTCTTTGTATTTTGTCTTTGTTGCATTTTTCCCTAGTTACATTTCCTTATCTTCATGAAAAACTTAACATTCTACCTTTTGTCCTACCAAAGGAAACTATGTATCCCTATAAACTTCCTATAGTCTCAGATTCATTTCCTAAAAGCAATTCCTGGATCTGAAGACCTATGACACTTGGACTCTTGGTCAAATGTCTAAGTATACTGATCTGGACTGAGTACATACTTCCATTCCAAATCCAACTATGGTTAACTGGTGATAACTGATTATAAAGTAAGCCCAAAAAAAAAAAAAAAAAAAAAATTTGGCCCTGCCAGGCACGGTAGCTCACACCTGTAATCCCAGCACTTTGGGAGGCCAGGGCAGGTGGATCACCCAAGGTCAGGAGTTCGAGACCAGCCTGACCAACATGGCAAAATCCCATCTCTACTAAAAATACAAAAAATTAGCCAGGCATGGTGGTGGGCACCTGTAATCCCATACTCAGGAGGCTGAGGCAGGAGAATCGCTTGAAAACCCGGGAGGCGGAGATTGCAGTAAGCCGAGATCATGCCACTGCAGTTCAGCCTGGGCAAGAAGAGCAAAACTCTGTCTCAAAAAAAAAAAAAAAAATTGGCCCCAATCAACTGTCTAAAAAACAGGTGCCTCTGATACTAACAATAGCTAGAATCAAATTCCCCAAACTCTGATTTCTACAGGAATTTCATCCTACTCATCACTCCAAGTTAGCTGTTAGCAAAAGCTAGCAGCTCAAACACCTTGTGATTTTTTTTTTTTTTTTTCAAGATTCCTTGGTCCATCCTTTAACATACAGCAGTAATAAATGGGGATGTCCACTAGCATCTTCAGGCTGGTTCAGGACTGTCTGGACCCCATGAAAGAAACTTACTGAAGGCAGGAGACTTCAGATTTGAGATATGGTTCAAGAACATCCTTGAGTTGTTCAACTAATAGGAGACTGAAGCTGTGTCTACATTAGCTGGAAGCATGAGGCCCTTTCATTCAATTTCCTATAATACTTTGTTATGAGTCATCATTCTCCTGAGATTCCAATCTCACCACGTAAGTATTTAAAGCATAACTCCCATGATCCTTTTATTTGCTACCTACATAACATCTGTACAATCTACTAAACAGGTATTTACAGTATTGGACACTTAGTTGGCCCTGGAGATAATTCAAAATTGAAATACTTGCCCTGAAAAAGCTATTTATGCATTCAACAAATATTTATTCAGTTTTTCTTACTAAGTTCTAAGCTATGAAACGGTAAGGAAAGCAGATCTGTCCTTGCCTTCATGTAGATTACAGCCTAGTGCTGATTCCTACCAGAAAGCTGAAAGTAGTAAGTGCTATGACCAAGGAGAGCCGAGTCCTATGAGAGCACAGATTTAAGAGGGTCAATGAAGGCTTCCTGGAGACTAATAAGTTAAAGCTGTGGCCTCTGACCAGCTAACTACTAGCCACATGTGACTATTTAAATTAATTTAAAAATTGGCCAGGTGCAGTGGCTCACGCCTGTAATCCCAACACTTTGGGAGGCCAAGATGGGCAGATCACCTCAGGTCAGGGGTTTGAGACCACCCTGGCCAATATGGTGAAACCCCACAGCAAAAATTAACAGGGTGTGGTGGCAGGTGCCTGTAATCCCAGCAGATTGGGAGACTCAGGCAGGAGAATTGCTTGAACCTGGGAGGCAGAGGCTGCAGTGAGCCGAGATCAGGCCACTGCACTCCAACCTGGTCAACAGAGCGAGACTCTGTCTCAAAAAAAAAAAAAAGAGAAAAAAGGAAAAGAAAATTTTTAAAAATTAAAATTTCAGTTCTTCCACTGCTCTAGCGCCATTCAAGCGCTCAAAAGCTATGTGTAGCTAGTGCTACCATGTTGGGCAATGCAAAAAGAACATGTTCCTGGTTTCCTAAAGCTCTTCTAAACAGCACTGAAGGAAAACAGTGCAGATCACTCTCCAGAAAACAATATGCAAATGCCTGAAACAAGACACAAATAATGGTTAACACACTAAAGCAAGCCCATAGCTCCACAGTTCATTATAAATAATTAACAAGGGAGCAGTAAACCTAAAAGTAACCAGAGTTTGTAGGTTTGAACAGGGAGAAAGAGTGAAGTCGGTTTTATATAAAGATCACTAGTTTCAAATACGTGCCAAAATTGGAGTTGTCATAAGCAATAAAAGACAACACAGGTCACTTTTTTAAAAGCCCTTTCCGGTGGGACTGCATGTAGGTAAACACAAAATGTCTGAAATGAATCCTACAAATAGTATACCATGGGCTAAATCTTCTACAAAACAGAAGTAAACACATTCCACGCATAGCAAGACTCAATCTTACAGTCCAGATAGTCCGTATCAGATGAAAGCATTTTAAAAATGCATCATATTTACGATAACAAAATAAGCTGGAACCAGGATGGTTCTCCAACACAAAAACGCAGACCAACTAGACTCCACCAGGTTCAAGTCTCTGCTTTCCTCCCTGGTTGCTCCATGCCCCGCACCACCCGATCCTGTGCTGTTTAGACGACTCACTTTAAATTGTGCACAAGATTCACAAACAACAAACGTCAAAGTGAAAGTGAAGTACAATTTAAGTGCTGGCGGATGTTCCTAAGGAGGACGGTGTTTACTGAAATCTTTCAAAGGTGCCGTTTTACACGACGACGGTGCTACAATATGAACACAGTCTAGTATCTCAGAACATACAGCAAGTTACTGTTCCGTAAGAACATCATCCTCTGATCTATATCAAAACACTGTCTCAGAACAGAGCTGAAAACCAGCGTCTGGATGACGTGAACAGCCTGACATCTAATTCAAAGCGCTACCATCATAAGCCGTGAACGGAATCCTTAAGGATGCGGGCTCAGCTCCAGCGCTCCTTCCAACTTCCCCTCCCAGGTGCGGCTGGTTCAGAATTAAGGGACCTCAGGTAGCCAAGGACTGCAAGGACAGCCATTTGGTTTAACTTTGAAGACCCAAGGGCCAAAGATTTCTCGACAATTTAATGTGCAAGGGGAGTCAAGTGAGAAATGGGAAGAGGCCGCGTTGGAAAGCCACTGCGCGTGCGGGGACTCCTGGGGCGGCCGCGGGGTCGTGGGCCAGAGCCCAGGTCCGCCGCCGGGTCCCGCACACCCCACGCCCCTCATCCTAAAGTTGGGCCATCAGTCAGCGACCGCCACGAGGAGCCCCCATCCCCGCCGGGTGGGTCGCACCGCCCCGAGAAGGCCTCCCCGCGGTCGGTGACACCGGTGCCCACTGGAGGCGGCCGCGGGGCTTCCACAGCCCCCAGCGCCTCTGCGAGACCCTCCCGGGGCCACCGACCTCCCCGCGGGCCCCCAGGGCCGCCCACCCCCGGCCCCGACCCCGCCGCCTGCCTGCCCGCGGCCCGGGGGCCCCGCGCGCCCCCGGCCCACCTGCCTCCTCCGGGTCCTCTCGGAGCGGCCGGCTGGGGACGCGGGGGCGCGGAGGAAAGGCCGAGAGGCGCGCTCCCGCCGGCGCTGTCTCCCGTGGCTGCCCACGGAGCCTCCCGCCGCGCCGCTCCGGACCTCGCCGGGCCCCTCCCGCTGCCTCCCACGCGGGGTGGGCGCGCGCGCAGTGCAGGCGGCCGGGCGGCGCGCAGGCCTCGGCCTCGGCCCCGCGCACGCGCCGGGAACTCGGTGGGGACGGAGGAGGGAGTGCGCGCCTGCGCTGGCTCACCTCGCGCCCGCGCCCCCGCACTCCCCAACTGGCGGAAGATCCCGAGCACGCGGGCCGGAGACCCTGGCTAGCAGGGTCTGCGGGGTGTCGCAGTGTTACCTCCCCCGCTGCGAAGCCAGGCGGCCCCGGCACGCCGTGTGTGCCCACCGCCTTCACAGCGCTCAGCCTCGCGGCCTCACGTCTCCACCCTGCGGCTCTCCCACCAGCTGCTCGGGCCAGGGACCGCGTCTTACCCGTCTTGGGCTCCCCAGAGTCCAGCCGAGTGTGGCCGAGCGTATATCCACCAGTTCCCTGCTGGCAGGGCTTGCTGTAAAAGGCCTAATCCATGCTACACCCACGTTGAGCAATTTAGTTCATATCTCCTGCGGCTTTGCTGCCTCTTCACCCACCTTCTCTCCTGACCCCCTTTCTCCGTCTCCCAAGGACCTGACAGGGTGAACTGTGCACCTAAAGTCGTGAACTCTGACAGCCTGTCTGTCATCTGGTAGCAAGAAAGCGTTACTGGATACATAGTAAGTCCCCTTAATGAGGAGACCTAGTAAGACCATGGCCGAGGTTTGAAACATGGAGTCAACAGTTACATCGTATCAGCTGTCTCTGAGGCCTACAGCGGCTGCTTCATAGAGGCTGTACTTCTGTGTTCAGTGCGCACAGTGCCTAGCAGGAACAGATGTTGAACGAACGTCTGTCATTGTCTCTGCAAGAGCAGAGGTAAGCGCTCACCTCACCCCAGAGCATCTTTTCCTGTTAGAATCATTGATTCCATGGGCTGGGAAAAGCCCCCTTCCCAGTTGCTTGAATCCTCCCTTACAGTGTCTTCCCACCAAGCGGTGGTTTAACGCCTCGCGGTGTAACAAGGAGCTCATTACCTTTTAAGGCAGTCATTTAATCTTTGATCAGCCTTTTGGAAAATTTCTTTCTATCTTAGAAGCTAAAATCCAGCTCCCTGCATCTCCCCATCATTGGATTTTGTTTCTGCCCTGGGAATTCTTAAGTCTGACTCCAATTTATCCAAGACACGCATTACCTATCCCTTAAGCTACTCCTGATATGACATGGTCACAATCCCACTCACCAGCATGTTGAGGGATTCTCTTGGATGCATCCCAGCTTGTCCAGAGCTCTCTTAAATGTGATTATCAGGAATGAGTGGGTGGCCTGCCAAGTGCGGAGAGGAAAGAGACTGCCACCTCTTCTTAGGTCCTATGCTTGTGTTAACAAAAATTCACCATATCAAAATAGTTGCTAGGAGCAGTCACATCACATTGTTGAATCGGGTGGAGCACACTGTTGACTAAAACCCACAATATTTAAATACATGACCATCCCCAACCCTGGTCAGCTGCCAGTTTCTCTGTCTCTGCAGGCTCAGCATCTGTGAGTGCTCTCAGAGATAATGTGTAACACAGATACTTCCTCCTCCCTCTGAAGAGTCCGCCTCCCTTTCCCTGCTTTCATCACACCCTCTTCTTGTCTGACCCACCCATCTCTTTAGCTGGTTAAAAGAAGAAAGGCAATCTGCCCTTGGTTGGCTTCAAGCACCTATAAATGAGGCCGATTGTCACTGAACCTCAGAAAGTCATAAAGATCTGTGTGTAACAGAGGAGCTATTGGTGAAGTTTCCAAAGGTATACAGTTCACTTTTACTGGTGATTTAAATTATCCCTCTGAAATACCACTATTAGTCAGTGACAAGGCATGGCCGAGTTGTTATTAGCTATAATAAAGATCTCTGTTAGAACCAGTCAGGCCACTGGCTTTATCTGCTACACCCAAACACCGGAATACATAGGCAAATTCCCAGGATACCAAGCCACCAGAGTCTCCCACTCACTTAGTGGCCTTTGTTCAAAAATCTGACGTTACTCCTTTACACCATCACCAAGAATGCAAGTGCTCGTTAGAGTCATGCTTTCTAGAGTACCTCATGACATACAAGCTTTAGAACCAGGTATTGCCCAGTTAACAAGAGTGAGACTGGACAATGATACGCGGCCAGAACTTGGAACTTGAACTATTCATTGGGGTGGGAAGGCACATGGGGATGTGGACCAACTGTAGCTGCTGAGATTCAATTATATCTGGAGACACAAAGTTCCTGAAAAGTGTAGCAATAATCCACAGTGTCAGGAGGTGATCGACTTACTGGTCAACATCACGGTGTGGAGAAGGGGCATTACTCACTGACCACTGTAAAGGCACTTGGCCTATGGAGAGCTTACTTGTCTTCACTTTACAAATGAAGAAACAGACTCTGGGAGGCTGCGTGACTTGCTCCATGTAGCCAGGGGCAGAAATAAGATTCAAACCTAAGTCTGTCTGATCTGAAGGCCTGTGTTGATTCACTACTTTGCTAACCTACACAGGCTGTCTTTGGGGGCATTAAACACCCAGAATGGCTGCATAGAGCAGCATGCAGAAATTCAGACACTCGGCAGCAGGAGATCTGTCAGCAGCTTTCAGGACCCCCACCATGATAAAAGGGTTAGAGGAAATAGCAAAAGACAAGGTCACTGCTTTTACATGGACTGGATATGGGGTAGAATATCATCAGTTTCTAAATTGTGAGTGTATAGGGGGCCTAGCCCTTAGGACCGTGAGAGACACCCAACTGTCAGAATTGGGGCACCGGATTGGAGTTCAACTAGTAGAAGTGCTTAAATGCAAAAGATCAGAGCACTGGGCAGAGTCCCTAAAATCTTCCTGTCTGCGATATTTACAGATATGATCATCAGCATCAAAAGCCTAACAGAATCAACAAAGTATTAGAAGTAATGTTAGCTCAGCAAGGTTGCCAAGTACAAGATCAGTTTCTAAAAATCAATAGTTTTGTCTACATCAGCAGTAAGCAACTGGGAAATGTAACAGACAATAAGAAACCATTCACAATAACAATAAAGTTTAACAAACTCTAAAGCATAGTATCCAGGAATTAACCCAACAACTTGCAAGAACTTTAAGGAGAAAATTTTAAAACTCAATTTAAGGACATAAAAGATTGAATAAGTGAAGAGATATAGCATGGATAGGATGACTTTACATTGTAAAAATATCCATTTAGTCTCCAAAGTAAATGTTATCACAACCAAAATTCCAGCAGAAACTAAATTTTTTGAGAACTCAACAAACTTATAAAATATATAAGGAGAAATACATTTTAAACAGTGAAGTCAATTTTGAAAAACCAGAGGAGACCTGCCATGCCAGATATTATGTCATTGCCACACAGTAATAAAAATATTATGGTACTGGTATAGGAATACGTAGAGCAAATAGGAAACAGAATGAAGAACTCGGGAGCAGACCCATGTATAAATGGGACCTCCATTTACACAAAGGTGGTACCACAGATCAATGAGAAAAATATCAATTATTTAGAAGATGGCATTGGGGAAACTGGCTTTAATTTATCAAGAAAAAATAAAATTGGGAGCCCCATGTTGTACCATATACAAAGGTGAACTCCAGATAAATGGAAGACCTACATATGATACAAAAGAAAATGCAGGAGACTATCTCTATAATGTGGGTTAGGAATTTACTTCGTAAAACAGGTTTGCAAAAGCACAATCCTTGAAGCAAAAAAAATTGTAGGACTTGACTGCATCACAATTACGGGTTCTCTTAAGAATACCATAGAAAAAATTAACAGATGGCTAACAGATTGGAAGAAGACATGTGGTATGTTCAAAAGCAACTAGGGATTAATATCTGAAATGCATGAGGAACTTTTCACAAATCAAAAAGAAGTCAATATAAAATATTTTTTAAAGCCAATATAACAATGCAAAAAGTATAAGAATAGGCAATTCACAGAAGGAAAAGCCAGAATGGCAAGTAAGCATTAAAGAGATGCTCAACCCCACTCGTAATCAGAGAGTGGGAATATAAAGAGTGTGACACACCCCATAGCTACCAATATGCTGGTCTATGTTTTAAAACCAGCTCTCCAGGGAAGGAAAAGTCCTAATGTACAGTGTTTGCCAATTTCCTTGGTGCAAATACTCTGGGTACTGCCAGTTTCCAGCTACCAGTGTAGTTCAAGGTCACCAAAGAAGTTGGGAAAAAATGTGCTTTATCAGCTCTCATGAACTGTTTTCAACACACCACTGCTTTACCCACCAGCACGGCAAAAATCAGAAAGATAATCCTAAATATTGGCAAAGATGTGGGGAAAGATCCACTGCTGATGGGAATTTAAACTGGTAAATATATTCTGCAGATCAACCTGGCAGTGTTTAGTGAAAAAAATTAGCAGTGTGATTTATGACTCAGCAATCACCCTCCTGGATATGCCTCAGAGAAACCCTTACAATGGTTCTATAAGCACTTTCTTCATGCAGTTTCCAGGAAGTCAGTTTCTTGCTGGAACTCGGGAGGTGGAAGTTGCAGTGAGCTGAGATCATGCCACGGCACTCCAGCCTAGGGGACAGAGTGAGACTCCATCTCAAATAATAATAATAAATAAACAAATATCATCTCTGTTTTCATGATTCCCAAATTTCTATCTCCAGCCCTGAACCTCAGATGTATATCCAACTGCCTACTCAACATCCATTCTACAGCATACATTACATATCACAAATAGAACATGTTCAAAATGGAACCCTTCTCCATAACCTTCCCTATGTCAGTAAATGGCAACTATTCTTCTTTTTACTCACTGGAGTCATCCTTTCTTCCTATCATATTTCTGGATTCTCCAAACCAAACTCCCTGTCTTCATTCTTCAAAAAGTTTATGATATCATTTATTGAGTAAATTCACGTACCATAGAAATCCTTACAAATCAGTAGCCACTGGAGACCCCAGGAACCTCCTACTGCTTCTACCTGGGCTTGCCCTCCTCCAATCTGTCTCCTTTGTCAAGGTTGCAGGTGGGGACTGCCTGCTGAAGTAGACCACAAACTGAAGAGGACTCCACTGAGCCACACGAGCCTTATTATCTGAATGGGGTTTCGCGTTCATGGTTGTACATTAGAATCACCTAGATACCTTTTGCAAC
The DNA here is from genome assembly GCF_008728515.1 of Papio anubis. Taxonomy (NCBI): domain Eukaryota; kingdom Metazoa; phylum Chordata; class Mammalia; order Primates; family Cercopithecidae; genus Papio; species Papio anubis. Next base: position 28,910,156 of record NC_044989.1, on the reverse strand, counting down.
ATTAAACCCTAAAGACCCCCTCACATATTTCAATTCAATTGACCTAGCTTAGTTTCATGCTATTCTATGTTTATTCTTTTTTTTTTTTTTTTGAGACAGAATCTTGTTCTGTCACCCAGGCTGGAATGCAGTGGCACAATCTCAGCTCACTGCAACCTCCGCCTCCTCGGTTCAAGCGAATCTCCTGCCTCAGCCTCCTGAGTAACTGGGATTACAGATGCACACCACCATGGCTGGCTAATTTTTGTATTTTTAGTAGAGACGTGGTTTCGCCATGACAGCCATGCTGGTCTTGAACTCCTGACCTCAAGTGATCCGCCCACCTCGGCCTCCCAAAGTGCTGGATTACAGGCATGAGCTATCAGGCCTGGCCCTATTCCATAAATTTATTTTCCCTTTTCTTAGCCCTACTTCCTGAGAAGATACTAACAAAGGAATTTGCATGTTCCTACATGGGGCCCTGCTCCCCAGACCCTCCAGTTGCTGCCACTCGCAGACATCACATGATGCAAAGTCTTCTTTATAATTACAGCTAGATTGGAGGCATATGCTCTAGTGCTCTATAACTCTGTAGGATAACTATAGTTAACAATAATATATTATATGGTTTCAAATAGCTACAAGAAGGATATTGAATGTTCTCAACACAAAGAAACAGTGAATGAGATGATGGATATGCTAATGACTGTGATATGATCACTATACATTATATGTGTTGCAACATCACTGTGTACCTCATGAATATATGCAATTATTATGTATTAATTTTTAACTTTTTTAAAAATAAAGTAAGTCTTCTTAAAGCCTACATAAAGGAAGATGGAATGAAAGGAATGTTACGGCATCAGGATGAAAACTGCCACTGTGGCACAAGAACTAAGTTTTGGATACCAGCCACCCCCCCAAATTTTGGACCAATAAGACACCTCTAGAAGCATCTTCGGCACAAAAATAGCATAAGCCAGTTACCATAAGGATGTCAGTCCAACAATCTTCCCAGCACCCACCACTGAAACTGACTCTGACCAAGCCTCTAGAAATAACTATTATTTTATAGAAAATGTAAGCATAATAAAAATCATTTTTTAAAAACACCATGAGAATGCAATCGTCCAAGGCCAAAATGTAGGAATTTCTAACAGAGCAAATAGCCCAATTCTGACAACCAAAAAGTAGCTGAGGGGAATGGTTATAGACCGGAAGAGACATGAGAGCTCCATCCACAGCCTGCAATGTCCAGACTTCCTTTGGATCTGGATTCAGACAAACAAATATGAAAATATTTCTGAGACAAATGGGGGAAATTTAACCTGGACTGGATTTTAAATTATATTTTACAATTGTGTTCATTTTGGGAGGTATGATGATCATGACATGATGGTCATGTTTCTATTAAAAATTCTTGTGTGTTAGACATCCATACTGAAGTATATATGAAAAATGTTTGAGGGATTTGCTTTAAAGCACTCCCTTAAAAATAAGTGTGTGGTGGAGGGATAGATGTAAAAAGGATGATAAAATATTGATCATTATTAAAGCTGAATGGTGGGTACAGTAGTCTTCTCTTACTGGCAGTTTCACTTTCTGTAGTTTTAGTTACCTGCCATCAACTATGGTCTGAAAATATTAAGTGGAAAATTCCAGAAGTAAATAATTCATAAGTTTTAAATTGCACACCATTCTCAGTAGCATGATGAAATCTCACACCATCCTGCTCCCTCCTGCCTGGGATCTGAATCATCCCTTTGTCCAGGGCCTCCACACTGTACATGCTCCTTATCTATTAGTCAGTTAGTAGCCAGCCCAGTGATCAGATCGACTGTCAAGCCATCACAGTGCTTGTGTTCAAGTAACTCCTGTTCTGCTTAATGATGGTCACAAAGCACAAAAGTAGTGATGCTGGTAAAATTGTTATATTTCATCATTAGTTATTATTAATCTCTTCCTGTGCCTAATTTACAAATTAAACTTTATCATAGGTATGCAAGTTTAGGAAAAAACATAGTACATATAGGATTTGGTTCCGGCATCCACTGGGAATCTTAGAACATATCCCCTGTGGATAAGGAGGTGGGGGACTACTGTATATTATTCTTTCTTCTTTTTAGCAATTTGAAATGTTTTCCATAATAGAAAGCTTTTTTAAAAAGAAAGAAAGAAAGAAACTCCAAGAGGGCAGGAATTGCCATCTAGTTCTGTCACTGCTATATCCTAAGTACCTAGAATAGTATCTAGCACATAGTACTAATTCAGTAAATGTGTGTTCATTGAATGGGCCAGGGTTTTTCAAGATTTCAGTCTCAGAGTCAGGTGCAGCAGCATGTGCTTGTAGTCTCAGCTACTTGGGAGGCTGAGACAGGAGGCTCACTTGAGCCCAGGAGATAGAGGATGTAGTGAGCTGTGACTGTGCCTGTGAATAGCCACTGCACTCCAGCCTGGGCAGCATAGTGAGACCCCATCTCTAAAAAAAATTTCAGTCTCAGCCAGGCGCGGTGGCTCATGCCTATAATGCCAGCACTTTGGAAAGCTGAGGCAGGTGGATCACAAGGTCAGGAGTTTGAGACCAGACTGACCAAAATGGTGAAACCCCGTCTCGACTAAAAAATACAAAAAAATTAGCAGGGCGTGGTGACAGGCACCTGTAGTCCCAGCTACTCAGAAGGCTGAGGCAGAACGGCGTGAACCCAGGAGGCGGAGCTTGCAGTGAGCCAAGATTGCGCCACTGCACTCCAGCCTGGGCGACAGAGCAAGACTCCATCAAAATAAATAAATAAATAAAAATTTTAAAAAATTTTAAAAAGATAGACTATCATGTCCCAGGAATTTAGAAATCACACAGAAGCTGCCTGTGTATCACATGCACACGCACAGGAAAATCTGAGGTGTTTACATATTACTAAAGTACCACTGAGTTGTCTTCCCGACAGCTGTTTACAAAACCAATCCACTCTTATCCCAGTTGGCTGCTGTAAACCATCAGAAGCTTTAATAACATCTTGATTAGGAGTTGAGAAAATGTCAGACCCACTGGAGCTGCCACAGAGTAGGGAGAAAGTAGCTTGCACCTTGTCAACAATGGATCAGATGACTCACCTCGCCAAAGAAAGCCACTGACAGACTAATTAGCTGGTACTAAGTCATGAGAAAGTCTCCTTTGTGACAAAAGCGGCATTCATAATAAGATTGTTTCTGACATTCCCCACCTAATCATATTTGAAACAGCAGGGGATAGTCAAGGTAAAAAATAAATGAGAATTGCTTTTTGAATTCACATCGAGTTCAACACAAGAAGAATAAGCTATTGTCTAACTTTTTAAGGTCCATCAAAATATATCATGCAATATCTTTATCATCATCAAGATCATCACAACCAGAAGGCACTGGGTGGCACTTACAAGGGCAACAGTTTGCATACTGACCCATCAAATCATCAGCAATATGTTGAGTACCTTCTACTTGAAAAGCAGTATGGAAGCTGGAATCAAGTGCAAGATTCACTCCCTGTTTCCTAGTAAAATAGAGAGCGTCATGGTTGCAAGGGGTGGGGAACCTGAATTGGAACCCCAGAATCACCTCTCTCTGCAACCCTAGCAAGCCGCTTAACCTCCCTGAGCCTCAGTTGGTTCCTCTGTAAAGTGAGATAAGGAATACCTGCCTCCAAGAGTCATACAAGCCTGACTCAAAGTGAGTGCTCAATGAATAGCTGTGATCATAAGACACAAGCATGAGAACAGAAACCACCCACCCACCAAAGAACAGTGCCAGTACTGGGATTTCTCAAGATGGAAAACACATTGCAGGATGGGGTGGTCAGGAGAGTCTTCAAGGAAAAGACATATTTTGAGCTAAGTGAGGAGGGTGATGAGATCTAATTATGGAAATAAGGAGCTAGCATTTACTGAGTACTTAAACTATGTGATGTGCGTTGTTCTAAGTACTTTCATTCTTTGACTCCTATAAGGTAAATATCATTTTGGTTTCATTTTTTTCCAGTTGGAGAAATCAGGTCATAGAGCAGTTAAGTAACTTATCCAAGATCACATAGTAAATAGAAGAACCAAGATTTCAGCCCGTGCAGTCTAGATCCAAAGATTAAATGCTCCGTCTCAAAAAACAAACAAGCATAGATTAAATGCTAAACCACAATACCTTGCAAGAACAAAATATTAAGAGGCCGAAGAGTTCAGTGTGTATTTAGATGATGGTAATCGAAGAGCCTGTCTGTGTCAGTCCATTCAGGCTGCTATCACGGAATACCATAGACCAAGTGGCTTATAAACAACAGAGGTTTATTTCTCATGGTTCTAGACTCTGGGAAGCCCAAGATCAAGGCACTGGCAGATTCAGTGGCTGGCAAGGGCCCTCTGCCTGGTGCATAGACAGCCATTTCTCAGTGTAGCCTCACATGGGGGAAGGAAAAAGGAGCTCTCTGAAGTCTCTTTTATAAAGACACTTAATTCCAAAGGCCCCTCACAATGGGGACTAGGTTTCAACATGATTTGGGGGTACACAAACATTTAGTCCCTAGCAGTCTAGCTGGAGTAGACCCATGGTAAGACACTGGCAGGAGATGAGCTGGAAAGGCAGGCTGGAGCCAGACTAGGCCAGAAATAGCCTTGAATGTCACACTGAGGTGGAGAGGCTGTCATCTGGGGACAAGGAAAAGCCAGCATGAGTTTCTAAAGAGAGAAAGACTGAGGAGTCTGTCAGCAAGGTTCAAAATGGAAACTCCTGCCTAACCTTTGTGCCCCAGGTCTGTTACACATTCTCTTAAAGAAAAAACCTGAACATTAAAAGCATATAAAAAAACTTCAGGCCGGGCGCGGTGGCTCACGCCTGTAATCTCAGCACTTTGGGAGGCCAAGGCGGGCGGATCATGAGGTCAGAAGATCAAGACTGTCTTGGCTAACACGGTGAAACCCCGTCTCTACTAAAAATACAAAAAATTAGCCGGCGTGGTGAGGCAGGAGAATGGCATGGAGGCAGGAGAATGGCGTGGACCCAGGAGGCGGAGCTTGCAGTGATGCGAGATTGTGCCACTGCACTCCAGCCTAGGCGACAGAGCAAGACTGTCTCCAAAAAAAAAAACAAACAAACTTCAAGCACTTTGAAGTAAGATTTAGCAACAGAAAAGACAGTTACCTTGAGATTCTTTTACCAATTCAACTTAGATTTCTTTAAAATAGCAAATGATTTTTTACAAATGACTTCTTTACAAAAAAAAAAAAGTTCTTATATTTAATGTGTGCTCAATACCAACCTGCATTTAAAATGAAGTTGAGACAAGTTAGCCACACACCCTTGGGGGACGGAAATCTGTTGTTTCTGCCTTTCCTATCACACCTCATTAAACACATTGCAGCCTAACAACACCCACATATCATCATTTTAACCACTTGGTTATTATATAATAATGTAATAATATATAATCTTTTGGATACATGCCCACTGGACAAAAGTGGAGTCCCAGCAAAGAAACAACAGCTACACGGCTTCCTAGAGTGCTGTCCCGTCCAGCAAGGTGCTGACTGGCTTGCTGCGCACTTGCACCCTGCTCCTCCGAGCACCCTGGCTTCTGTTTCTCCAGCCTCACCCATACCCTAACTCAGACTTCACAGCAGGATGCCTCTCAAGGCTCAGCTTGTCAAGTGATACACCACACACCTACCTACCAGGCAGCTGCATTTTCAGCAATTGAGAGGCATTGTTGCTCATAGCAATTGCCTAGCATCTTTGCAAGCAGAATTCAGTGGCATCATGAAAACGTGTGTGCCTCTATTGCAAAGGCCTCTAGTCATCCTCAGGTCTCAGCTGAATCTGAGATTGGCCACTCCCAAGCATGAGCTCCACACAGTCCTCAGCTCCTACAATCCAAAGAGACCCCAGAGGCTGGGCACGGTGGCTCACATCTGTAATCCCAGCACTTTGGGAGGCTGAGGCAGGTGGATACTTGAGCACAGGAGTTTGAGACCAGCCTGGGCAACATAGCAAAACCCTGTTGCTACCAAAAAAAAAAAGATCAGCTGGGCATGGTGGCATGTGTCTGTAGTCCCAGCTACTCAGGAGGTTGAGGCTGGAGGATCACTTGAGCCCAGGAGGTGGTGGTTGCTATGAGACAAGATCTCACCATTGCACTCCAGCCTGGGTGACAGAGTGAGACCCTGTCTCAAAACAAAAGCAAAAACAAATAAACAAAGACAAAGAGACCCTAGAAAAGAGATTTTGCCTGTAAAGGGACTTCCTACTGCTAACTTGTCAAGCACTTACTGAGTAATTCTTAGTATGAGTAAATACCATAAGACGTGTCCCTTTCCTTAGGGAGTCCATAGTCTAGCTGAGAGAACACAATTAAAACCCATGAAAAATGAGAAGATAGAATCCCAATGTTAAAGTCAGACGTTACGGCTTGCCCAGGACTGAGGGGGTTCCTGGGATGTGGGACTCAGTTTAAAAACAGAGCAGTGCTGGCGGGGTGTGGTGGCTCATACCTGTAATCCCAGCACTTTGGGAAGCCAAGGCGGGTGGATTGCCTGAGGTTAGGAGTTTGAGGCCAGCCTGGCCAACATAGTGAAACCCCGTCTCTACTAAAAATAAAAAAAAATTAGCTGGGTCTGGTGGCGGGTGCCTGTAATCCCAGCTACTCTGGAGTCTGAGGCAGGAGAATGGCTTGAACCCAGGAAGCGGAGGTTGCAGTGAGCTGAGATCAAGCCATTGCACTCCAGCTTGGGTGACAGGAGCAAAACTCCATCTCAAAAAATAAACAAAAACAAACACACAAAACAGAGCAGTGCCATGAAAACTGAAACAAGTTGGTCACCCTGTAGACAGATCAACATTCAAGTTCTTAATTAGCTTTGGAACCTTAAATAAATAAAATAACCTCTCAAAGACTCAGCTCCCTCATTTATGAAATGGGTATTATAGTAGTACTTACTTCGTCATGAATCTTGTAAGAATGTAAGTTACGGTATGAAAAGAATTTAGCACAGTGCCTGATGTTGAATAATTGCTCAATAAGTGTTAATATTGTGTATATAATTAATAAGTATAAGATAGCATAGAATGAAATACTGAATTAAAGACTAAATCGGGTGTTTTAGAAACTGAAAAAAAGGAGATCAGAGAAAATTGGGTCATTAAGAACAGGCTTTGTAGACATAAGGTTGACAGGTAAAATATAGGTTAAATTTAAATTTTATATAAATAATAATTTTTAGTATATGTCCTATATTTTTAAACTTTTAATTATCTGAAATTAAAATTTAACCAACTATCTGATATTTTATGTGCTCAAAGTGGTAACCCTGTATAGAGAAGGTAGAACTTAAATTATTCTTTGGAGGGAGGAGGAGGAAAAAATGCCAGGCCCAGGGTAAAATGAGCAACAGCGGACTAAGGCATGGGACAGGCTGGTAGGTTTTGAGAGGGAACACCTTGAAATCCAGGCCCAAGAGTCCAGACTTGATGCAGAATATATGGGGGAGTTTCAGGGAAGGTTCTGAGGTCCTGGGGCAGGGTAGGAACCAAAAGGAAATGGTGCGCAGGGTGCAGTGGCTCACGCCTGTAGTCCCAGCACTTTGGGAAGCCGAGGTGGGCAGATCACTTGAGGTCAGGAGTTCGTGACCAGCCTGGCCAACATGGCAAAACCCTGTCTCTACTAAAAATACAAAAATTAGCCGGGCATGGTGGTGGGCACCTGGAATCCCAGCTACTCAGGAGGCTAAGACAGGAGAATCACTTGAACCCAGGAGGCGGAGGTTGCAGTGAGCCGAGATAGTGCCACTGCATTCCAGCCTGGGAGACAGAGCAAGACTCTGTCTCAAAAAAATAAAAAATAAATAAAGGAAGTGGTGCTTCAGAGAAGGAATGAGACACTGTGTGGGAAAAGAATGGATCTAAGCTGCCTCTGATGTTTTGAACACAGTGACTGTGAGAGGGACAAGAGCCAGGGAGTTTGTGGCTGCTCTTGCACTCTTGCAGTCAAGCGGGCAGCCTGAACTCGGGTGGCAACAGTAGGGGTGGGGGCAAAAAAACAACAGAGAAGGGGCAGATGCCTAGAGAGATTGTGAAGGCAGGTGATGTTTGTAGGGCAGGTGTGACCAAAGTTGTGTATATGTCCTTTCACTAACAAAACTTTCTCGTGTCCCTGCAGTCTCACTGATGACACGAATAAGCAATTCCATGTAAATCTAGAGAGGCCTGTTGAGATAAGGTAACTAAGACCAAGAAAGAAAAATTCTATGCCCTCCTTGCTCTTCCCCTAGTAGTGAGAAGCGATTAAAGCAATAGGGTTCATTCAGTTCCCTCATTGCTTTCCTCCCTTAGAGACCCCACAGGGTTTTCCTGACCACCAGAAATGACAAAGGCCTTCAAGGAGAGTGAGTTCAACCCAGGCAACGCGCTTGGAGAACTCAGGGCAATTTCCCTGTAGGGCCCGTGTTGCTATTTGTGACCTCCTAAGCTGTTTGCTTTCTTCCTTTGTGCATACACAAAATTCTACCCTTGTGGCAAATGAAAAAGCCGGGGTAACCATTTGGTAGCTTTCCCCCAGAAATGCAGTGCTTCTCCTTGGCATGAGCCTTCAATTTTGATTCAAAGAAGCAAATGGTGCAGAGTATCTGCCTTGAGATATATGTGAAGCCAAACACCAATGGTCCTGGGAAAACCAGATCCTAAAGATCTGCTCAGAAACTCAACTGTAAGCCCCTTATCAAGTTTTGATTCCTCACAGCAACATGAAGGACTGTGATGGTTAATACTGAGTGTCAACCTGATTGGATTAAAGGATGCAAAGTATTATTCCTGGGTGTGTCAGTGAGGGTGTTGTCAAAGGAGATTAACATTTGAGTCCATGGGCTGGGAGAGGCAGACCCACTCTCAGTTCAGGTGGGCACCATCTAATCAGCTGCCAGCACAACCAGAATAAAAGCAGGCAGAAGAACATGGAAAGACTAAACTGGCTAAGTTTTCTGGGCTCCATCATTTCCCCCATGCTGGATGCTTCCTGCCCTTGAACATTAGACTCTGGCTTCTTCAGCTTTTGGATTCTTGGACTTACAGCAGTGATTTGCCAGGGGCCCTTGGGCTTGGCTACAGACTGAAGGCTGTACTATCAGTTTCCCTCCTTTTTCTTCTTTTTACTTATTTTTTCTTTGCTTTGCTTTTTTTAAAAAAAAAAAAAAATCCTGTTGTCCCGGCTGGAGTGCAGTGACACAATCTCGGCTCACTGCAACCTCTGCCTCCCGGGTTCAAGCGATTCTCCTGCCTCAGCCTCCAGAGTAGCTGGGATTACAGGCATGCACCACCACACCTGGCTAATTTTTGTATTTTTAGTAAAGACAGGGTTTCACCATGTCAGCCATTCTGGTCTCAAACTCCTATCTCAGGTGATCTGCCTGCCTCGGCCTCCCAAAGCACTGGAATTACGGGTGTGAACCACTGCACCTGGCTGGCTTTCCTACTTTTCAGGTTTTGGGACTCAGACTGGCTTCCTTGTTCCTCAGCTTGCAGACTGTCTATTGTGATCACGTGAGTCAACTCTCCTAATAAACTCCCCTTCATTTATCCTATTAGTTCTATCCCTCTAAAGCACCCTAATACAATGACCCTGTCCTGTTTGCTCTTCAAAGTCACTTCCCACCTCTGCCCAATGTGATATGTGATAAATCCCCTCCCTCTATCATTCCTGCCTCTGTAACCTTGCACAGGCCTTTCCTTCTGCTTGGACTTTGCCTGTAATCTACCTGCACCTCTCCCATTCCTACCTCACTTCCAGAGCCTTCCTCCTTGCTGAGGAGGACACACGTTAAAACCAAACTGTGCACTATTTTGTAGTCATTACTCACATGACAGCATTTTTTTCCCACCTTCTCAGTGGGATTGTGAACTTCATGGGGGCAGGGAACATTTCTTGTGCATGTCTAAAAGCACTCAATATCTGCTTACTGCATTAAACTTAAATTTTAAATTTGCAACAAATGTATCACACTAATGGAAGAGATTAATAGTAGAGGGAACTGTTGAGGGGCACATAGGGATTCTCCATACTGTTGGCTCGATTTTCTAGAAACTTAAAGTCTATTAATTTTTTAAATATTTAATTTCATATTTTTTTCCAAACCCTGAGTATTTTCTCTTTCAAGAGACATAAGAAATCAATGAAAGAAAAAGGCAAAGAAGAGATTTAAAAGGTAGACTGATATACAAAAGTCAATTGTGGCTAGGCATGGTGGCTCATGCCCATAATCCCAGAATTTTGGGAGGCCAGAGTGGGCAGATCACTTGAGCCCAGGAGTTTGAGACCAGCCTGGGCAACATGGCAAAAACCTTGTCTCTACAAAAAATACAAAAATTTGCTAGTATCATAACCTAGTCTCAAAATAAATACATAGATTAAAATTTAAAATAAAATAAAATGTTAAGTCAGTAGCTTTCCTATATACCAGCAGTTAACAATAGGAATTTAATTTAAAACACAATACATTTTACATTAGCATCCAAAAAGAGAGACAGAGTTATGTATAAATCTAACAAAATATATTCAAAATGTATATAAGGAAAACAATAAAATTCTGATAAAATAAATCAAAGAAAATCTAAATAAATGGAGAGATATTTCATGTTTGTGGACTGGAAGACTCAATAATGTTAAAATGACAGTTCTTCTCAGCCTGATCTGTAGATTCAGCGCAATCCCAATCAAAATTCCAACAAATTATTTTGTACATGTTGACAAACTGATTCTGAAGTTTCTGTGGAAAGGCAAAAGACTCAAAATAACTAACACAATCTTAAAGAACAAAGTCAGAGGACTGACACTACAGGCTTAAAGATATACTGCAAAGCTACAACCATCAAGACTGTGGAATTGGCAGAAGAATACACAAATAAATCAATGGAATCTAATAGAAGCTCAGAAATACACTCACTCAAATATAGCCCACAGATAATTAACACAGGAGCAAAGACAATTCAATAGAAAAAAAAGTGACCTTAGGTTTGCTTATGACTTTTTAGATACAACACCAAAGGCATAATTCATGAAAGAAATTGACTAGTTGAATTTCATTATATTTTTTCAATTCTGTTCTGTGAAAAGTACTGTTAAGACAATGAAAAGACAAGCCACAGACTAGGAGATAATCTTTGCAAAACACATATCTGGTAAAGGCTGTTATCCAAAATATACAAGGAAGTCTTAAAATTTAAAAAGAAAATTCAATTTTTTAAATGGGCAAAAGATCTGAACAGACACCTGTAGAGGACTACGTGCTCGCAAACGAGGCGTTCCCGATAAGTCCTGCTCTTGCAAACGAAGCAGGGCATTCCTTCCCTGCAAACAGGGAGGACAAAGGAGCCAGCTGCAAACAGCAGACCCTGGGGGCTTGTTTATGTGTAAACATCTTGAAAATCCAGAAAGTCAGGGAAAGGTCAGAAAAACAACAATGTGTCTTGTGACTTGGCAACATTCCACAAACGACTGTATAAAATAAAGCACAGCGTGCCATTCGGGGCGGCCGCCATGTTTGTCTTGTGTTGTGTTGTCTTGTGTGTTCATTCCTTTGTTTAGGAAACACGCGGACCCCAACAGACACCTCACAAAAGAAGATATACAGATAGCAAATAAGTATGTGAAAGGATGCTAACATCATATGTCATTAGGGAATTGCAGATTAAAACAACCATAAGATACCATTACAAACCTATTAGAATAGCTAAAATCCTAAACACCAACACCACCAAATGCTGGTGAGGATGTGGAGCAACAGGAACTCTCATTCATTGCTGGTGGGAATGCAAAATGATAAGGCCACTTTGAAATATCACTTGGCAGCTCTTACAAAGCTAAGCATAGTCTTACCATATGATCTAACAATCATGCTCCCAGGCATTTACCAAAGGGATATGAAAACTTATGTCCACACGAGAACCTATACATGAATGTTAGTAGCAGCTTTATTCATAATTGCCAAAATTGGAAACAACCAAGACATTCTTCAATAGGCAAATGAACAAACCATAGTACCTCTACACAAGGGAATATTAGTCAGCGATAAAAAGTAATGAGCTATCAGGCCACGAACAAACGGAGGAAACTTAAGTGCATACTGTTAAGTGAAGAAGCCAGTCTGAAAAAGCTTTGTGAAACTATGGAGACCGTAAAATGATCAGTGGTTGTCAGAGCTGGGAAGGAGAGCGGGAAGGATGACCAGATGGAGCACAAGAGACTTTTAAGGGCAGTGAAACTCTTCTGTATGATACTGTAAGGGTGGGCATATGACATCATGCATTTGTCAAAACCCATCAAATATAAAACACAAAGGTGAATCCTAACGTAAACCACAGGCTTTAATTCATAATAATGTAGCAACATCTATTCATTGATTGTAAGAAGGAAAAAAGTCAATTGTGAAACATTTTTAATACTCCGTTTAGGTTTGGAGTGCTGAACTTTCTGATCATTCTATTACATACAAAAGGTTGCATTCCTGTAAAATATGTCAAAATTGGCTCTCAGTATATATCCAGTTACTGAAATCCATACTCATCTGTCTCATACACTGTGTTCAGGATACTCACCTCTGCCTTAGCAGAAATGAGTTTCCTCAGAGGGCTGGGTGGACAGGAGAGTGGTTGTTTAGTGAGACTTACCCAAACCATGTGACTGTCTTCTCAGTGTCACGTAGAAAAAGAATTTTCAGTCCCTCATGGGTCTTTCTCAGCAAGAGTATAGATTGTTCAGTGTGTTGGTTGGGAGTGCATGGAAATAGGTGTTTTCATGCTGCACTCCCTGAGGCCCCTATGCAGATCCGATTACAGAAAGCCTGGTGGTGGTGGCAGGCTTCAGCAGGCCTCCCTTAGAGTCCTCCTTTGAGAGCACCAGCCAGCGTCCCCATAGGCAGCACATACACAATAATGGCATTGCGGAGGTGCTATGGAGACCAGATTTAAAGGGCCGGGTGCTATTAATTATGACTCTTCACCTACCTCATAGGTTGCCAGCAGCAATAGCAGAGGAAGAAGAAACATTAATGGGGCCTGGACTTCCACTTCACAGCAAAGTAGCCCAGGAAGTTTGAGGAGACTCTCTCAAAGTCACTGTCAAGTCGTTAAGGACCTGGGTCACCCTGCATCCCCATCTGGGGCTCCTTCTATATCAGTTTTCCTGAAGCTTAGTCCAACTTCTTGAAGTGGGCCAAGAAAAGGCTGTTTCCAGAATCGGATATTGCATCTCTAAAACACAGGCTTCACTGATGTCGTGGAGTCTATGAGACACAAACTTTATGTCGTGTCGTGGAATCCGGAATGGTAAGTACAGAGGGAGGGAGCAAGCAGCCCATCAAAGGTCACAAAGCACCTTTGGGTGCCGGGAGTGGTCACTACCGGAGGCTCAGCTTAGGAGGGCAAAACACTTCCCATCTTTGCTCAAATTGCCACATCACCCAGGACGAGGCTGCATGGGTTTCTCTGACTCATGAGGGACCTGTGGCTCCACTGCGTTTTGAAATCGTGCTCTCTAACATGCTCTAAGGAGCAGAGGAGGGCAGTACAAATCGCTGGTCTTTGTTGATTTTCTCTTCTGCAAACAGATCAGCCATCGCTTCACACCCAAGGAAAGAACTGCTGTCCAATGCCAGGCCCAGAGCTTCTTGGTTTGTGGCAAGTCTTTGGAAAGATAATTCATTCATTTTAGCTGAAAATACCCCGTGGTGGCATTTTTCTGGTCTCCCTACTAAAAAAGTGAGTATGACACACAAAACATGGTGCATGGCTCTAGCTCTTAATAAATTCCAAGCCTTTTTGACCAAACCATTACTGTGTAATTTCTAGGAGGAAGCTGCTCCACTAAAAAAAAAAAAAAAAAAAAAAAAAAAAAATTCCAGTTATCAGGGTCATATATCTGTTTTTTGTTTCTGTCTTTTTTTTGAGATGGAGCCTTGCTCTGTCACCCAGGTTGGAGTACAGTGGCACAATCTCAGCTCACTGCAACCTCCACCTCCCTGGTTCAAGCGATTCTCCTGCCTCCGCCTCCTGAGTAGCTGGGACTATAAGCATGCACCACCATCCCTGGCTAATTTTTTGTATTTTTAGTAGAGATGGGGTTTCACCATGTTGGCCAGGCTGGTCTCGAACTCCTGAGAGGGTCATATATCTGTTTGAAAATAAAAAGTATTGTGTTAATGGCATAAAGAACATTCAAGAAATTTAGGAAGTATCACTCTGTGGAGCACATCGAGGCGAGGGGAGCCTTGGAACCTCTGGGACTTTCTTCAGACAGGAAACCATTGGCTAGGAGCTGGGGAGATCGCAGTCTATATTGAAATACCACTGCTGACAGAATAGAAATTGCCTATGATGAGTGACTTCTCCCTGCCCTCTTTCAATATGAATGTGAATTCTCAGCCATTGCCTTCCTAATAGAAATCCTTAACCTAGACGTGTTCACTTCTGGTTTCAAAAGGAATAGCCAACCCCTTAGTACCCAGAATTTTCTATAGGCTATCATTTTTTTTTCACATCTATAGCAATAATTACTATTTATGCTGAAGATCCTAAAGAGCTAAAAGATCTTGAATACAACCAGAATCATGCACAAAAGACTCTGGAACCTGTACTACAGTAAGCAAGCATGTCACCTGAGAAATCATTAGTCTTGCTCACTCACAGCTCTTGACTCAGCTTTGTGAAGAAAACATGTTGTTTGGAGCACACGTGTTCACATGGCCCACTCCCTGTGTTCATGCAGACGGCATAGGGCTTTGCTATATAGCATATAACCGTCTCCAAAGCATCAGCCAAGAACACTATAGGAGACGCAGCAGTTAATTAGTAAAGTGTTTAATAAAAGTATGATTGTCAAGGGTGTGGGCAAAGTTTAGGGAAACCCTCATAAAAAGGGCAGTACTTTGGGGCAGTATTAAAAGTATGTTACTACCCTAGCCTCAAAGCAAGGAGAGAGAGTGATTTTTGGAGCCCAGAAAGGGTGACTGTATGGAATGGCGTTGCCTGATAGGTGCTGTGGTCCTCCAGAGAGGGCTGCAGCCAGCCTGTGGGGACTGGCAGGGAGGACAGAGGAATCGGTATCCTGACTTGTTACAGTAGGTAGCTGGTCAGGCATGAGCAGAGCAGGAGAGGCTCCACCTGACCAAGAATGTCAGGCAACCATCAGGTGATGGTCAGGCGGTTGTTAACTATCTATCTAAAATAATAATTAGTCGCAGTCAGCGCCAGGGAAAGGAAGTCTCCCTACAGATAGAAAAAACCTGAAACTGGTGATCATCCGCTTCCTGATAAGATCTCAGGAGACGGGCGAGTGAGCTCCAGCACGCGCAATAAGAGGCAAAAGGCAGCGCTTAACTGATACAAGACTTTCCAGGCACATCCCGCAGGTAGAGGGAAGAATGCCGCGAGTGAGCATGAGTACAATTCCGGTAAACACTGCACATGCCCGCCTCCCAAGTGCTAGCAGGACACCACGCAGAGCGGCAGCTCACCCCAAAGGAAGAGTCGAGGGAAAAGGGACACAAGATGCAGGGAGTATGCCAACATATAAAACCTTTAGTCCAAGGTCAAAGGAGACACTGTCCTCCAAGACACCCGCTTGGCCCTCCTCCAGGAATACTTTCTTTTCTTTCCTGCTCTAAAACTTTTGTTGTTGTTTTTGAGAAGGAGTCTCACTCTGTCACCCAAGCTGGAGTGCAGTGGCGTGATCTCAGCTCACTGCAGCCTCCGCCTCCCAGGTTTAAGTGATTCTCCTGCCTCAGCCTCCCGAGTAGCTGGGATTAGGCACTCACTGCCACGCCCAGCTAATTTTTTTATAGTTTTAGTAGAGACGGAGTTTCACCATGTTAGCTAGGATGGTCTCAATCTCCTGACCTTGTGATCCTCCCACCTCGGCCTCCCAAAGTGCTGGGATTACAGGTGTGAGCCACCATGCCCGGCTCACTCTAAAGCTTTTTAATAAAACTTCACTCTGCCCTAAAACTTGCCTTGGTGTCTTTTTCTACCTTTTGCCCCTCAGTCGAATTCTTTTATCTGAGGAGGCAAGAACTAAGGTTGCTGCAGACCCGTACAGGTTCGCCACTGGTAACTTGGATACCTTCCACCGTCAACAGACTCACTCTCTCCCTTCCTCTGATTTCTTGGCAATGCCTCTCAAGGGCAGGAGCCCCAGCGATGCCATGAACAGGGATATGCCTCCCAGAAGAATTGTGGGGAGGTGTGGACAGTGGTCTGCAGGGGTAGGCAGAAGATATCCAGCATCACCTACAGTTTCTTACTTTCCCTCTTTTGGTCATAGGTTTATAACCTGGCCTGGGCCTCCTCAGAACTCTGAAAAATGTACCTTTTCCACCTCACAAGGCTTGGTTCTGCTTTCTGACAGCAGGAGTGAAGAGAAATGTGAATGGGTTTCATCATGATTTCTGATGATAAGACATTGTGTTGACCTTTTGAGGTACAGCCACAGATCAGGTAATAACTTAGAAGAACAGCACATAATAATCCCTTGGTCTATTCTTGAGATTTGACTGACACCTGGCCACCTGTAATTATTGGAGCCAGTACAAATTTCACAGTCACTGACTTGAGTGTGCAAAAATATAATTTTCTCTATTCTTTTATAATTGAGTGTAATTTCTGCCTTGAGCCTCCATTCTGCCTCAGAGAAAATTTAATCTAGTCACTTTCAGATAAACTCATTCAAATTCAGTCATTTCTTAGTCAATTCCAGGTTATAATGCAGTCACAATTCAGTTTAAAACTCTCTTTCTCTCCCTTTTTTCCCCCTCTCTCCCTCCACTCTGGAATTGAATTTAAGCTCTCAATGGCTTATCCAAAAAGTCCACACTTCTTGGTCTTAATGTGTCCTGTGTGCCTCTGGGCATCACAGAGGTTAGGCGCTCTCTTGAAAGAGGACTGGGTGGTCCACGGAACACAAAGAGGGGCTCCCATTTCTTCTCTCCATTGAGAGTACAGCTCAGTCCCGACCCAGTTCTCATCTTATCCTGGGTTCCCAGTGGCTCGCTCTCTCTGCTAAATCGCATTCCCCAAGGAAGGCTTTGGGACATTGTGGGTGCCCTCCTGTGCCACTCAGACCTATGGGCAACAGTCTCTAGTCCTCTTGTGTCTGAACACCAGTCCTCCTTTGCTATATCAAGATGATATGAGGCCGGACATGGTGGCTCATGCCTGTAATTCCAGCACTTTGGGAGACCATGGAGGATGGATCACTTGAGGTCAGGAGTTTGAGACCAGCCTGGCCAATATGGTGAAACCTCGTCTCTACTAAAAATACAAAAAAATTAGCCTGGCGTGGTGACAGGCACCTGTAATCCCAGCCACTCGGGAGGCTGAGGCTGGAGAATTGCTTGAACCTGGGAGGCGGAGGTTGCAGTGAGCCTAGATCACACCACTGCACTCCAGCCTGAGTGACAGAGTGAGACTCTGTCAAAGAAAGAGAGAAAGAGAGAGAGAGAGAAAGAAAGAGAGACAGAGAGAGAGAGAAGAAGGAAGGAAGGAAGGAAGAATGCCCTCAGAAGAAATCAACCCTACTGACAGCTTGGACTTCCAGCTTCCAGAACTGGAAAGAAAGAAATTTCTGTTGCATACACTACCCAGTTTGTAGTACTTTGTTATGGCATCCCTAGTAAACTAACACAGATTGTGAGAAAATTAGTCTTTTTACTTAACAATCACACCTTTTGTTTTGTTTTTGAGACAGGGTCTCACTATGTCACCAAGGCTGGAGTACAGTGGTATAATCATGACTCACTGCAGCCTCAACCTCCCAGCCTCACGTGATCGTCCCACCTCAGCCTTTTAAGTAGCTGGGACTCCAGGTGTGCACCACCACATTCAGCTAACTTTTTAAATTTTTGTAGAGATGGGGTCTTGCCGTGTTGCCCAGGCTGGTCTTGAACTCCTGGGCTCAGGTGATCCTCCCACCTCAGCCTCCCAAAAGGCTGCCAGCGATTACACACTTGACCCTCTGCTCTCCGCCCATTTTGAGATTCTTTGAAACATTAAAACCAGCTCCAGAAATCCTTAAGAGAGGCCATAATTTACAGTTACCCATCTTGAAATGTGTCCACTGTTTCCTGGTTCAGAGATAAAACTCAATCTAGTCAAGTCATGTTCTCTCATATCATGGGTACTCAACTTTAGAAAATAATAACTTTCTGAAGATAAATTTATCAGGGTATTTACTTCTGAGCTCTCTATGCTGTTCCATTAGTCTATGTGTGTGTTTTTATGCCAGGACCTTACTTTAGCTTTACAGTACATTTTGAAATCAGATAGTGTGTGATACCTCCAGCTTTGTTCCTTTTACTCAATTGCCTCAGGTATTCAGGGCTTTTTGTGGATCCATATGAATTTTAGGATTGTTTTTTCTATTTCTGTGAAGAATGACATTAGAATTTTGATAGATATTGCATTGAATCTGTCGATGACTTTGGGTAGTATGAACATTTTAATAATATTAATTGTTCTAATCCATGAACACAGAATATCTTTCATTTCTGTCTTCAATTTCTTTCATCAACGTTTTATAGTTTTCAGTGTACAGATCTTTCATCTCCTTGGTTAAATTTATTCCAAAGTATTTTACTTTTTTTGAAGCCATTGTAAGTAGAATTGTTTTATTTCTTTTTCTGATAGTTCATTGTGAGTATATAGAAATCCTATTACTTTTTCTATGTTGATTTTGTATCCTGCAACTTGACTGAATTTATTTATTAACATCAATTGATTCTCTGCAGAGGTGCTAAGAACACACATGTGGAGAAGACAGTTTCTTCGATAGATGATACTGGGAAAGCTGGCTACCCACATGCAGCAGGAGAAGGATGAAATTGAACCTTTATCTCACACCATAGATAAAAATCAACTCAGAATGGATTAAAGATTTAAACATAAGGCCTGAAGCTGTAAAACTACTAGAAAGAAATAGGAGAAAGCTTCATAACATTGGTCTGGGCAATGATTTTTTGAATATGACTCCAAAACCACGAGTGACAAAAGCAAAAATAGACAAATGGGTTGCATCAAATTAAGCTTTTGTCCAGCAAAGGGAAAAATTAACAGAGTAAAGAGACTACCTACAGAACGAGAGGAAATGCTGTATTTGCAAACCATACATCTGATAAGGAATATCTAAAATACATAGGACCTAAAACAATATTTTAAAAGACTCTATTAAAAAATGGGCATAAGTCTATTCAGGAATAGACATTTCTCAAAGGAAGACATACAAATGGCCAGCAGGCAAATGAAAAGATGTTCAATATCACTCATCATTAGGGAACTGCAAATCGAAACCACAACGAGGTATCACCACCCACCTGTCAGAATGGCTATTATTAAGACAAAAGATAACAAGTGTTGGTGAGGCTGTGGAGAAAAGGGAACCCTGGCACATTGCTAATGGAAATGTAAATTAGTACAGCCATTATAGAAAACAGTATGGAGATTTCTCAAAAAATTAAAAAGAGGACTACCGTACAATCCAGCCATCTCTTTACTGAGTATATATCCAAAGGAATTGAAATCAGTCTGCCTGACTGGGTGCAGTGGCTCATGCCTGTAATCCAAGAGCTTTGGGAGGCTGACGCAGATCACCTAAGGTCAGGAGTTGGAGACCAGCCTGAGCCCACAGCTAAAAGAAAAAAAAGAAAGAAAGAAAGAAATCAGTATGCCTATTCATTGCAGAATTTTTCACAATAGCCAAAATACAGAATCAACCTAACTGTCCAACACTAGATAAATAGAAAATGTGGTAAATATGCACACTGAAATATTATTTTCACCTTTAAAAAAAAAGGAAATCCTGTAATTTAGGATAACATGGATGAAACTGGAAGACATCAACCTAAGTAAAACAAGCCAGGCACAGAAAGACACATACTGTGTGATCTCACGTATATGTGGAGTCTTAAAAAATGTCAAATTCATAGACCAGGCCGGGTGGCTCACTCCTGTAATCCAAGCACTTTGGGAGGCTGAGGTGGGTGGATCACCTAAGGTCAGAAGTTCAAGACCAGCCTGGCCAACATGGCAAAACCCTGTCTCTACTAAAAATACAAAAATTAGATGATCCTAGTTGTGCATACCTGTAATCCCAGCTACTCGGGAGGCTGAGGCAGGAGAATCGCTTGAACCCGGGAGGTGGAGGTTGCAGTGAGCCAAGATCACACTGCTGTACTCCAGCCTGGGTGACAGAGCTGGAGTGAAACTCCATCTCAAAAGAAAAAAAAAAAGTCACACTCATAGAAGCAGGGAGTAGAATGGTGGTTGCCAGGGGAACAATGGGGAGATATTGGTCAAAGAGTACAAAGTTTCACTTAGGATGAATAAGTTCAATAGATCTATTGTACAACCTGCTGACTATAGTTAATAATGTACCGTATAGTTCAGAATTGCTAAGAGGGTAGATCTTAAATGTTCTCACCACAATATGTGAAGTAATGAATATGTTAATTAGCTTGATTTAACCATTTCACAATTATACGTGTATCAGAAGTAGCTACTTACTTCCACAGAGTACAGTATGGAGAGGGGGAGGAGGAAGTTCACAGGGGAGCACCAGGACAAATGCTGCACAGCCAGGGATCAACGTCAATATCAACAGTCACAAATCACATTGACAGTATGCACCCTTGATATGTGATGAAAATGGTATACTACCTCTGTGATCGTCCCCCAAAACCCAGAATCCCAATCTAGTCATGAGAACATCAGACAGATTCTGAGGAATATTCTGTAAAATACCTAAACCAGTACTCCTCAAAACAAGGTACCAAAAACAAAGAAAATCTACAAACTGTCACACCCAAGGGGAGGCTGAGACATGACAGCTAAATATAACGTGGGGCCAGGCATGGTGGTGCATGCTCATAGTCCCAGTACTTTGGGAGGCTGAGGCAGGAGGATGGCTTGAGCTCAGGAGTTTGAGACCAGCCTGGGAAACATGGCAAAACCCTGTCTCTACAAAAAGTACAAAAATTAGCCAGGCATGATGGTGCACACCTGTAGTCCCAGCTATGTAAAAGACTGAGGTAGGAGGATCTTCTGAGCCCAGGAGGTGGAGGCTGCAGTGAGCTGAGATGGCGCCACTGCATTCCAGCCTGGGCGACAGAGCGAGACCTTGTCTCAAAAGACTATATGTATATAGATATGTATAATATATGTATATGTGTATATTGTATTATATGCATATATGTATAATATATAATTACTAATTGTATATTGTAATTAGCTAAAGAATATACACGTTAGCTAATTAATGTATCCATTACTTCACATATATATAATGTGGTATCCTCAATGGGATCATTGAACAACTACAAAAAATGGACATTAGATAAAAACTAAGGTATGATGGTTAATACTGAGAGTCAACTTGACTGGATTGAAGGGTACAAAGTATTAATCCCGGGTGTGTCTGTGAGGGTGTTGCCAAGGAGATTAACATTTGAGTCAGTGAGCTGGGAAAGGTAGACCCACCCTTAACCTGGGTGGGCACCATCTAATCAGCTGCCAGCCAGGCTCGAATGTAAGTAGGTAGAAAAATGTGAAAAGAGAAACTGACCTAGCCTCCCAGCCTACATCTTTCTCCCATGCTGATGCTTCCTGCCCTCAAACATCGGACTCCAAGTTATTTAATGTATATTTTTATATATATTTATGATATATATCTATATTCCATTAATTCTGTCCCTCTAGAGAACCCTAATACATAAGATAATTTGAATAAGTGTGAACTTTAAAAATTATGAATCAATATCAATTCATTAATTTGTTACATATGGTAACAAATGTACCATAGTAATATAAGGTATTAATAACAGGGGCAACTGAAGGTGGGGACAGTATACAGAAACCTTCTGTTCAATTCTTCTGTAAATCTAGAACTATTTTTAAAAAGTAAAGTCTATCAGTGTTTTAAATGTTTACATTCTTTATCTAGGCAATTCAACCTCCCAGAATTTGTTCTGAGAAAATAATCACAAATGTGGGCAAATACTTACCTACAAGAATATTTCAATATTATTCGTAATATATATAAACTAAATGCTCAATAATAGACTGGCCAAAGAAATTATTTTTCCTTAATTCAGTGGAATATTGTAGTCATTAAAAATACTGTAAAGAATATTGGATGATATAAATTTATGATATATTAAAAGAAAAACTAGGCTACAGATTATATGGACAGCAACATTCTGTCTTCACTGAGACAGAACCAGATAAATAGATAATAGAGACAGACACATTTATTTTTAGTTTCCTTTGAGCTTATCTTTACCTTCTAAATTTTTACATGGTATATATTGCTTTTTAGTGTGGTGAAGTATATGTAACATAAAATTTATCATTTTCAGCATTTTAAAGTGTACAATTTCATGGCATTTAGTACATTCACAATGTACCATCATCACAACTGTCTAGTTCCAGAACATTTTCATTGCAACAAAAGGGAACCCTGTATCCATCAAACAGTCACTCCCATTATCCTATCCAGTCCCTGGCAACCACTAATTTGGTTTCTGTCTCTATGAATTTACCTATTCTGGATATTCTGTATAAATGAAATAATACAACCTGTGAGCTGTTGTGTCCAGCTTTTCACTTAGCATCATGTTTTCAAGGTTCACTATGTTGTAGCATCTGGCCAATACTTCATTCCTTTTTATGACTGAATAATAGTACATTGTATGGATATACAAATTTTGTTTATCCATTTATCAGCTGGCGAACACATGGGTTGTTTCCATTTATATCTATTGTAAATAGTGCTGCTATGAACATTATTGCTTCTATAATGTAAAAATGCTGTTCTTAAAAGGTAACATCTAAATAAATTACATTCACTAAATCCCCCAGTCTATATCAGTGCTGATTCCCTAAGAAATTTCCTAAATTTGTTGACTTGCGTACAAGGACCCAATCTTCCTTTCATTACATTTGTGAAGTTTCTAGCCCCAAATTATCTTTTAAAAGTTGAACAATATTTTTCTCAATCTTTTCAATTCACAACACACAAATTGAATTAAAGAGGATTTTGTAAGAATTGATATATTTGAGATTAGCTCATGTTTTCATTTCCCTTTGGCTAGCTTGGAAGGCAAAGGTGATTTTTACCATTTTATCTATTATTCCTGCAGTTCTATTTACTATTTTGCATCCTAGAGGCAATGAACGATAAGGAAAATAATGTACATTTAAGTCTCATGTTGACATGTTAACGGTGTACTACGTCCAACTTGATGGTCATTACTAGAGGTGGACTGGTTCATTCTTTATTTTTGACTGCCTGGAGTTGGGCAAATTCTAGACATTTCAAGCTATCAAAAGTTAATCATGTGGGGTGGGGCACGGAGGCTCACGCCTGTAATCCCAACACTGGGAGGCTGAGGCAAGTGCATCATTTGAGGTCAGGAGTTCGAGACCAGCCTGGCCAACATGGTGAAACTCCATCTCTACTAAAAATGCAAAAATTAGCTGGGCAGTAATGGCGCACACCTGTAATCCCAGCTACTTGGGAGGCTGAGGCAGAATTGCTTGAGCCTAGCAGGCAGAGGTTGTGGTGAGCCGAGATTGGGCCACTGCACTCCAGGCTGGGTGAGAGAGTAAGGCCCTGACTGAAAAAAAAAAAAAAAAAAAAAAAAAAAAAGCTAATCAAGTGTGAATCCTGCTCAGCAATGAAAAGGTCTGAACTAATGATGCATACAGTAACATGAATGACCCTCAGTATAACTATGCTGAGAAAAAGAAACTAAACCAAAAAAATAAATCTGTATGAAATTCAAGGCTGGGCACAGCGGCTCATGCCTGTATTCCCAACCCTTTGGGAGGCCAAGGTGGGAGGATCACCAGAGGCCAGGAGTTTGAGACTAGCCTGAACAACAGAGCAAGACCCTGTCTCTTTAAAAATTAGCCAGGCATGGTGGAGCATACCTGTGGTCCCAGCTACTCAAGAAGCTGAGGTGGGAGGGTCACTTGAACCCAGGAAGTCAACACTGCCCTCCAGCTTGGGTGACCAAGTGAGACCCTTTCTCTACAAAAATAAATTTTTTAAATCCCAAACAATGCCAACTAGTCCATAGTGAAAGACAGAAGATCAACAATTGCCTAGATGGATGAGAAGGGGTATATAGGGAGGAATTACAAAGGGCCATGAGAAAACTTTTGGGGCTAATAGACATGTTTATCATCTTAATTGTGGTGATGGTTTTGAGACAGCCAGGTGGGTGGGGGTCCCTGGAGAAACTCCAATCAGCCTGCCCACTGAGGTGGAGCCTCAGGAAGTTCACGACCTTTGCAACGGGGAGAAGCCTGGTCCCTCCTCTTCCTGTGTGGAACATGGGATTCAAATGGTGGGCGGGAAGTGCTCTAGCAGGGACTCTGGCCTAGCAACAGTCTCTGTTTCCCACTTTTCTCCCTGTTTACCCAATAAAACCCTGTCTTACTCAATGGTCTGCAAGCCTGAATTTTCATGGCTGTAGGACAAAAAACCCTGTCTTTAACTGAACTAAGGAAAAGTCCTGCAACAGTTTCATGGATACATGTGTGTGTGTAAACTCATCAAACTGTATGCTTTAAATACATGTGTCAGTTATACCTCACTAACACCACAAAGAAAAAAAAGCTAATGATGTGAGATGCTCATACAATTATTATTAAACATAGTTTAAATGTGTACCTAATATTGATCCCACTTTTCTATTTATTCGCATTTAATGTCAAAACAACAAACATACAAGGGAAGGGTTATTTGATGTACCTCAGGTTAGAGGCATGTTTGTTCTTGGTGTCTTTATTAGTGGTCTATTTTAAATGTTGACATTGTTGTAAATTAGAATCTGCAGAGATCGACTCCCTGTTCTGCATAAATGCGAAAAGGAAATTAATCTGGTCCAAAGATATGCTCCTTTCATAAGGCCGAAGTATTTTAATCACCACCTCCCTGGGTTATTCTTCAGAGTCAGTGTTGGGTAATTTATCTCCTTTGAATCTATTATGAATACTTATGGATTTTTTTAGGGAAGGGGGTCTAATTCTAAATGTATAAATGGGATGTATTTTTTTTAAGTCATGAGCGAGCAGGAATGAAATTTCCCAGCAATAACGTTATAAAGTTATAAGCAGGGTTATAAGTGGTGATTGATGTCCCATTCCCCCATTTGGCACAGACAAACCACCCTTATGGATAAATGTAAAGGGGAACTGAATCTGCTATCGGCTCTTCAGTCTAAGCGCAGACTTTAGACTAAGTTACAATACAATTAAATAATAATTTAAATACTGTAACTTTTTCTGAGAAAAATGCACACAATATTTGAGTTGTCTACAATATTTCAAAGACTCTGAGCTAGTCTGACTCTCGTTGCATAACCCTGGGAAATTGTGAAACTCAGTTCTGACTTGTGTTCCACTATGATGAATTCATATGACCCAATGTCTTTCCCCAAATTTGCCACACACACAAATGCATACTCACAAATTCATACTCACAAATGCATACACACAAAACAATAACTAGAGTGAAGAGTCTATTTTGAAAAGTTTGCACAACTAGCAGCCATTATCTTTTCAAAGCCCAGGGTACTGCTGGTGGCGGTGGCCTGTTTGGAGCAGCCACTGTGGGGATGCCAGCTGCAGTGGGGAAGGTGCAGCTGGGGCTATGTGTTCCACAGAGCCAGAGGAGGGTGGGAATAGGCGGGGGTCCCACCCCCTACCGAGTTGGCTGGGCAACAGCCCCTCACTCCCCAGTGCAGCAGCAGCCACATTGACACAGCTCCAGACCCAGGCATCCCTGTATGCTCAGGGGCATGGGAAGCCCCCTGCCCCCACAGGCTTGGAAGTGTCTGCTTCCACTCCCTGGCCTCTTCCAACTCCCGGCACCTGCTCCGATTTCAGAGCCTGAAACTGGGTGCTGTCATGGCCCAGCTAGGTGTGTACACACTCAGGGCAGCACTGACATGCCAGACATTCCCTACTGCCTTGGCCCCCTCTGAAACTGAGCACCAACGAGCTCAGGAAGGGAGGCCAGGAGGGCTGAGGGAGGCTTGATGCAGGCCTGCAGGCGTCCCTTGGTGTGAACAGCCTGGGTGCCATGGAGGGCATGTTGATGGTGGCAGGAGGCAGATAGGTTCCTAGGAGGGAAGGGGTGGGTCCCTGGTGAAGACCCACCTTCAAACCAGGGACAGCCTGAAGCCTGGGGGCCAGGCTGCCAGTCCCAGGTGGTGTCCATGACCCAGAGTGAAAATTTATGGTGCTTTTTCCAGGTATGCCCATGGCCACCTATGGACCAATCATCATGCAGTTCCTCCCTTCTAAGCCCATAAAATCCCTGGATTCAGCCACACTTGCGTACTGGTCAGGATGATCTGCCTGTGGAAAGGAGCTGCCCACTATGGGTCTCCTCTCCACTGAGAGCTGGACACTCATCAGCATGGCCTGCCTGTGGAAAGGAGCTACTCACTTCGGGTCTCCTCAGAGCTATTCTGTCATTCAATGAAGCTCCTTTCCATCTTGCTCACTCTTCAGTTGCCCATGTGCCTCATTCTTCCTGGACATGGGACAAGAACTCAGGACCTGCTGAGTGGTGGGACTGAAAGAGCTGTAACACAAACAGGAATGAAACATGCCCCTTGCTCACCACATTGTGGGTGACAAGAAGGAGAGAAGACTTTCTGGGAGCCCAGACCTCAGGGCTCCCCAAGTCATGGCTGTGACATGCTATAACTCCCTCTTTGGGGCTTTGTGGTTCCTGGTGTCTCTGAGCTTTCTGGTGTTATTGCATTCCCCTTGTGCACATGCTGGTACCCACAGCAGAAGCTGTTTGCAGTACGTCTGGTCCAGCTGCAGCCTTGCACAGAGCTGGCGCCTGTACTGGCGCCTGGAGCTGCCTGCCCCACCACAGCTGGCACACCTGGCTGTGTGCAGTCGCTGGACCCTGCACTTGCTCACTCACATACCCTGGCAGGTGTGGGATCTGGGCTGGAAGCAGGAGCCACACGCAGCCTGATGGGCCAAGTGGGCAGAAGGAGCCCAGCGGGTGTGAGCAAAACCCAAGAAGAAGCACTGCTAGCCACAGAGGTTTCCAGCTGGTAAAGCAACACCCTAAGGATCCCATGACAGTACATACACGTAAAAGTAAATACACAAATAAACAACCAGTCGAAAGTCAAGAAATTCGAGTCTGCTGTTGTTTCCCTACAGGGAATTAGCAAACCATCCCACAGTTCATAAGGACATTGACACAGTTTTCCCGTATGTTCTTCTGATAACATGGCTGAGCAGTGATCTTACAGTTTGGGAAGAATTCTCAATTAATTCCTTCCCTGTGTGCTATGTTCTGACTCAAAACCCAGCATTTCTTTCCCCGAGCTATCTTGTCTTCACACCAGAGCTAAGTTCCAGAGGACAGGGACAATCCTCTGTTACAGGTGGAGAGACTCATACCTGGGGGACAAAGGCAAAGATCTGAGGATGTTTCACAGGCCTGGGGAGTAGAAGAAAAGGCAGGAATGAAGAAAGGGCCCGCATTCAACCTGTGGACTCAAGCTTTTTAGGCCAGAGTCTTCCTTACAACCACCTCAGCAACCAGCTCCCAGGAAAACTCAGTTGAGTTTCACCTTTCCTTTCCTCTTAGTGTGGGATCTTGTCTAATAATGCTAAATTCCATTTGGGGGCATTCAATTTCACAGCCTGCTCATCATGCAGCAATGGGCTACATATAGTGTAATTAAATAAGACATACAAAGTGTTCACAACACAATCTGGCACATTCAATAAATGTGAACATCATCATCAACTCTGAGTCAATGAGATTCACATCTTACTTTTTAAAAAATGTTCTGACCTTCATATGTGCATGAATGATCTTTATATTGAGGAAAAACAGTAAACATGTCTTTAAATTTTAAAAATATTCTGATGAAAAACTGCATTAAGCTGCATTAAGATAGTTGGAAGAGCACAAAGTTATTGTTTCCTCTGATTAGCATCTATATTATTTTATTTGAAACCAGATCAATAAATCTGGACCAATAAGGAGGGGGAAAAAAGAATTCTATGGTTGTTACAGGGTTTGAGGATTTGGGTTCCTCTAATGACCACTCGCAAGGTAGAGATGGCAATCAGACCATAGGACACCCCACTTTTTCTCTGCTGCTCTGAAAGGCAAACTATTGTAGAACCACATTTTTAACTACGAGAATGTTAATGGCAAAAGGGACCTTGGGAGTCATCCATTAACAGCCACGGGATTGTGAAAGCCCAGAGTAGGCCCCAATAGATTCCTGCTAAATCTCTTGGAAGATATTTTACAGGAAAGCCCAACATATGAAACAGATAAAAGTGGCAGGCCAGGAGCAGTGGCTTACTCCTGTAATTCCATCACTTCCGGAGATTCAGGCAGGAGGATTGTGAGAGCCCAGGAGCTTGAGACCAGCCTAGACAACATAGCAAGACCCTATCTCTTCAAAAAATAAAAATAAAAATTAGCCAGACATGGTGGCACATGCCTGTAGTCCCAGCTATTTGGGAGGCTAAGGTCATAGGATTGCTTGATCCCAGGATTTTGAGGCTGGATCATGGCACTGCTGCATACCAGCCTGCATGACAGAGGCAGACCCCTGACTCAAAAAAAAAAAAAGAAAAGGTGGAGGTGATTCGTCATGGACCTACCTAGAACTCCTTAGAGCAGAGTCTGAAAATCATTAACATATTTCAACCTCCTCATTTTGAAGTTGTTGTGGTAGACAGCCAGATACAGTAGAAGGTGCTAGAGCTTTGGAGTCAGCCATACCTGAGGTTTAATTTCTAGTTCAGCCACTTTCAAAATGTTGGTCTATGCCACAGACATTGGCTTCTCAATGTGACCTTAATATTTGGTCATCCCCTTCTCCATTCACTGATGCCACCGCGTAGGTACGTATGGTGATGTTCATATGCAATTCTGTGAATGACTTCTTCCTGAGAAATATCTGCATGGGAAAGAAGAGTTAGCAAATTCACGTATTGCACTTCAATTTACACCTATAAACTCTTTGCCATTAATCTTTTTGATAAAGTAAGAGATAATTGCATAATTGTGTATAATTTTATTATACACATCGTTTTTTTTTAAGAACTATAGAACAATTTAATTTGGAAAATGTTTACAATGTGTTAAGTGAACAAGAATAATGCAACGGTATGTATATTATGATTAGCGACTATGTACTACATATACAAGTAGAAGAAAAGAGTGGAAGGTAATAAGCAAAACTAAAAATGATAATGCTGGCCGGGCGCGGTGGCTCAAGCCTGTAATCCCAGCACTTTGGGAGGCCAAGACGGGCGGATCACGAGGTCAGGAGATCGAGACCATCCTGGCTAACACAATGAAACCCCATCTCTACTAAAAAATACAAAAAACTAGCCGGGCGAGGTGGCGGGCGCCTGTAGTCCCAGCTACTCGGGAGGCTGAGGCAGGAGAATGGCGGGAACCCGGGAGGCGGAGCTTGCAGTGAGCTGAGATCCGGCCACTGCACTCCAGCCTGGGCAACAGAGCAAGACTCTGTCTCTAAAAAACAAAACACAAGCCAGGTGCAGTGGCTCAAGCCTGTAATCCCAGCACTTTGGGAGGCCAAGACGGGCGGATCACGAGGTCAGGAGATCGAGACCATCCTGGCTAACACGGTGAAACCCCGTCTCTACTAAAAAAATACAAAAAAATAGCCCGGCGAGGTGGTGGGCGCCTGTAGTCCCAGCTACTCGGGAGGCTGAGGCAGGAGAATGGCGGGAACCCGGGAGGCGGAGCTTGCAGTGAGCTGAGATCCAGCCACTGCACTCCAGCCTGGGTGACAGAGCGAGACTCGGCCTCAAAAAAAAAAAAAAAAAAAAAATGATAATGCTTGTAAAATTCAAATATTTTAATGAAACATAAACATCTTTGCTAAAATCAACATTTCTTACTTTAAAATATCTCTGGGAATAGAAAAACATTTGTTTTCTTGTAATAGAGACTTTAATCAGTAGTTAACAGGAAACCACTTTACAAGTCCAATTCCCTGGCACTACCACCTCTCTGGCAAGGTAGCAAGCTGGGAGGTGGGCTGGCTGAGGACCAGAGACCAGGAGACTGGGCTGAGGTCAGAGACGACTGAGCATGGGACTCCTTCTGGGATCTAGAACTCAGAGCTAAGGGTATCTGGAAATCCCCATCCAGAAACAAAATTAAAACCAGTGACCATCCAGCAAAGCCATCAATCTAAAGTGACTTGTCAGGGACAAAGAAGGTTTGGAAGGACAAGCTGGAAGAATTATTTGGGCTGTGGGGCAAAACTGAAGTTGCTTGCCATAGACTGTTGTAGCCTTCCTCCTGTCGAGGCCAGAATCTGAAAAGATTTTCAGAATCTGAAAAGTTCAATGTGGTTGAACGTCCAAGCCCAGGTAAAATATAAAATGTAGATATCTCATTTTTAAAATGTAGGAATAACACAGACTGAGGAATCAAATAGACCAGGGTTCAAATCCCAGATCCGCTACATGCTAGTTACACGACTTGAGAAAATTATCTAAACTTTTTCAGCCTCAGTTTCCTCATCTGGAAGCATGAGTATGGCAGAGGAAGACTATTTGACCCCCAAAACTGAGACTCTTCTTCCACAGTATAGAAATGTTGCTGGTAAACAGCTTTCTTCTTGACTACATTTCCCAGCCCTTTTTGCATCTAAGTAGGGCCATGTGATAAGTCTTGGCCATCAGAATGTAAGCAGAAATGATGGGTGTCAACTCTGGGCAAAGACAGTCAAGGATCTGGCCTACCTTCCCCATACTCTCTTCCCTTTCTGCCCTATAAGTCATGTATTGAAGATGGTGATGTTGCAAGATGGAAGGGCTTAAATCCCTGAGTCACCATGTGGAGTAGGGCTGTTTAAAAGAATGTGCCAACGTCTACACTGGCATTGTATAAACAATAATAACTCTTACTGTGCTAAGTCACTGAAATTTGGGGATTGTTAGTTACAAAAGTTAGCCTACCCTTTAAAAAAAAAAAAACCCAATTTATATGCAAGAATTGAATCTATTTCAATAAAACACTTTCTCTTATTACCACACAAAAAAACTAGATAAATGTTTTTCAAGTTTGTGGTACATTTAGGATACTTTGATTCTAAATATACACGACCTCGTGTACGTGAAATTCGCTTTGGAGGATCCTTAAAGGCACCTTAAAGGGTTAAGCAGTCAACCTCCAGAGGGACAATGTACCTGTGTGATGACTGATTCAGACCACAAGCCACGCACACTAAGAGTCAAGAAAAACAGGCAGGTGTTTCTGCTATGATCACCAAATCAAAAGCTACTTAGGGCAGGCACCTGGATATCACATGTTGGTTTCTGATAGAATTGTGTATCCCACGAGCAACTCTGGATGGATTGCTCTAAGGTACATAACAGTAGCCAGATTGGTTCTTTTAATGATAGTTAATGATCCTCCAAAGCAAAGCAAGGAAGGCCAGCTTCTGAAAAGACAAATGCAAAGTGAGTGCTTAATGAAGTGCCTGGAACACAAACATGACCTCCTTCCCTGCCAGCTTACCATAACAGATGCATGTTTATCTGTTACCTGTTCATCTCACATCTAGACCAGGGAACTGTGTTGCAAAAAGCACTCCTTCAGATATGGAAGATCAGGTATGTCCTAGGTAGGCCTTGACTAGTGGGAAATTTTTCTTAGCTCTTAAGGTACAGGAGAGCCCCTTTGGTGAAGCTGATAGAATTTGAGAGGTAAAACATTTCTTAGATGTTTAAATGACTTTCAGTCTTGGCTCAGAATTGATGTCACACTAGAACCATCTTTGCTGATCAATTAGTTCAGGGCCACATTAAACAAAATGGCATGGAATTTATTTAACATGCTAAAGGGGAAAGACTAGTACCTTATAAACTAATGTTTAGAATAGTTATATTTTAGATGCCATAGTTTGAGCTATGATATGGCCTGATTTTTTTTTTCAAGTGACTTTTGAAGGTGGAGCCTAACTTTCCTCTTCTTGAATGTAGACTCTACAGTAGTGACTGGCTTCTACAGAATAGAATATGGAGGAAGTGAAGGTGACCTTTGAGATTAGGACTTGCTCTGGGGGCAGGCAGTTGCTCTGCTGTAAGAATACTTAAGCAGCTCTACAGAGGGGTCCACGTGACATGTAACTGAGGCCTCCTACAAACAGCCAGGAAGGAATGGCGGCCTTCATGTGAGTCAGTTATCATAGCCATGTAGATGAGCTATCTTGACAAGAATCATCCAACCCCAGTCAAGCCTTCAGATGACTGCAATCCTGGCTGACGTCTTGGCTGGAAACTCATGAGAGATCCTTTTGAGTTGCCCCCAAATTCCTGACCCACACAAACTGTGAGATAATGTTTGTTATCTTAAGCTGCTAATTTTTGGAGTAGTTATATAAAAACAGACAACTAACAGAGGGACCCTTTTCCAAGACCAAGGACATTATAGCTAGGACCCTCTTAGGCACCAAGCAAAGCATACAATACTGCATTTTAGTTAGAGGTGTGTGTGTGCGTGTGCACACACACAAGTGCAACATACATAAAGCATGGAACTTCATTGTACAACTCAAGGAATTTTTGCCTATATAGTATATACCCAAATAACTACCACCTAGGTCAATATGTGGAACATTTCCAACACCCTAAAAAATACCTTCATGTCCACAACCAGTTGATAACTCTTCGCAGAGATCACCATTTTTCTAATTATTTAATATAACTATGGATTACTTGCCTGTACCCGAACTCCATAAAAACGGAATGTTTCAACCTGCACTCTTTAATGTCTAGCTTCTTTCACTCATCATGATTTTAAAATTTATCCTGTTGTTACATGTTTCATTAGTTTGTTCCTTTCATTGCTGGGTAGTATTCCATTGTACAATTATATCAAATTTATCTATTTCCATATTGATAAACATTTGGGTTGTTTCCAATCTGAGGCCATTATGAGTAGAGTTCATAAATTTTCTTATACTAGTCTCTTTGCAGACCTTTGTGTTCAATATTCTTGGGCAAATTCTTAGGAGTGGAATTGACGGGTCACAGGGTATATTTTGAAATATCAGTTTTCCAAAATAGTTGTACTTTTATATGCCCACTCAAAATAATTTTCATTTGAAGCAAATCCAGTTTAAGAAAGAAAGAAAAACAAAAGTTGGTCTTAATGAAAAATGAATGGCAATGAATAAAGAGCTTCCTAAATTATTTGGAATAGTCAAGGAAACTCATATGTAAGGTACAGAGCTATGTGACAGCCAATCCTCCAGGCAAACACTTTGATTTTGATCACTGGTTTGGAAATAATTTTAATCACTTAGATCAAAGTTTTTCACAAAGATGAGTCAAGCAGGGGCCCAAATCCCGAGAGGAGAAGAATTTACATAAAGCGTCCTCCAGATGAGCTTTTCACTCTGTTAAATGGATGACCCGAAGGGAAAAGAAAGCCTTCCCACGTGGCACCCTTGTTTACCAGGCCAGCCCAGCGCTGTGACAAATGAAGCACCGTCTTGATGCCTAACGCAGCTCGCCTGCAGGCGCTGATTCGGCTTTGTGTTTCCCCTGAGTTCTGCTTCAGATAAACAGATCAGGGAAGTTTATTAATGATGCACTCTGGGGCATTGGGCTGCGATAGGCAGCAGGCGCTGCACACGGCCCCAGTGGCCAGTCTCCAGCTAGCACAAGAGGCAGCTCTAAGTCCTGCCTGTTTCGAAGACATCCTGACACCCACAGGGTTGTTTTTGTTGGTTGTATGGAGTTAAGCAGGAAAAAAATGAAGACCGGGAAGCCAGAATAGCAACTCCAATCTCAGCAACTTCAGGGGGATGCTCAGAGATGCTCAATGCAATGTTTTTCTATTTGGAAAATTTCAAAATTGGCAACAACCTAGATGCCCAAAAATAGAAAACAGTTAAATAAAAGCCCCTCTTCTTCCTGCAGACTGTGGGAATCATTGTGTTTGAGAGCAGAGAAATTAAACAATGAGGCCTTAGAAAACTCCTGGGGCAGCAGTGGATTGAGCACAGGGTGGGGGTGGGGGGCAAAAAGAGCACCAGATTCAGAGGGCTCTAAGTGCATCACAGGCAATTATCTCCAGACCATTCAGGAATAAACCAATGCAAACCAATGAAATTCTTATGGCTTTCATTATTATAAGCGCCCTAGCTTCCAGGGGAAAAGAGTAAGAAACTTTTTTTTTTTTTTTTTTAAAGACACGGCCTCACTTCCGAAATCCAGACTGGCTTACAGTAGCACTATTATGGCTCGCTGCAGCCTCAACTTCCTGGGCTCAGGTGATTCTCCCACCTCGGCCTCCCGAGTAGCTGAGATTACAGGTGTGTGCCAGCATCCCCAGCTAATTTTTTGTATTTTTTAGTAGAGACAGTCTCACCATGTTGCCCAGACTGGTCTCAAACTCCTGAGCTCAAATATCAGCTCGCCTCAACCTTCCAAAGTGCTGAGATTTGTAGGTGTTGAGTCACCACACCTGGCTGAAACTGCATGTTTTTGAATACCTACCGTGGGTCAAGCACTGGGTCAAGCACTTACCAAGTATTAATTGACAATCCCCACAGTGGCTCTGTGAAGTAAGTACCATGGTCCTCATTTCAAAGATGAGCTCTGCCTCAGGGAACTTTAAAAACTTTCAGAAGTTTCCCCAACTAACAGGAGAAAGAGTCAGGATCCAAACTCCAGTCTCTCTAGGCCAAGCCCTTGTTCTAGATTTTACTGACAGCAAATAAAGTTTAAAATGAGTTTTTCAATGGGCAGCTGCTACCCTTAGCCACAGGCAGGAGCCCGATGCTCAGCTTGAGCAGAAAGATGGGCTTCCCCTTGAGTTATCCTCCTAATAACGAAATGGCTCTCCACTGCCCAGTTTTAGCTTGTTTTCCTATGAAGAAGGTTGAATAAAAAGCCTCTTCCCATGAAAGCATTGCCTTCCTGAGCGTAGTGACCGGCCTTGAGCTTTACACGGCAGTGACTTTTCCTGCTGTCCCCATCCAAACTGGGGGGATAGCTTTTCTGCTACCAAACTCAATTTTCTTAATGCAAAGGGAAGCAATCTTGCCTTCTTCATTCACTATCTTATTTAGAGACATTCTCTATCACTAGAGTCCTGGGGTTTTTATAAGCCATACAAACAACAACACGTTACTTCAATTATTGTCTATTATGTTTTGGGGTCTTCTTGATAACAACAGATTGGAGCACACTTGGCTGGTTTGCCCTTATTAATCCGTGAAGGTCACTTCTCTTCCAGGGCCTGCAATCAACGAACCCTCTTCTTCTATTCCACAAATGCATCCCTTCCAGAGCCTTTTGCAATTATGGCTCATTTCTCTAGGTTTCATATGGCAGGCGTCTGAACAGAATTAAAAGCATGAGCACGTGCAAAAATAATCCGCTTCCCAAGATAGTAAATGCTGAGAAGTTCTATATTAGAACACACTGTGAGTGCTGACTGGCTAGGGCATGATTAACCTAATAGGCTTAAACTGCACTTGCTATCCACATCTGTCAGGACGCGAGCAAAACACAGGCCCGTAATCCACCAGACTGGGGGCCTTCAGAATTGTCCTGCTGCTCACTAACAGCACAGGGTTCCAAACTTAGAACAACAACAGGACGACAGGTACCACTCCCTCTTCACATTTGGACCATGAAAATAAAGAAAGCTGGTTCCAAGTTTAGGATATTGTACCATGGACTTCAAAGGATTCTGGCCTGAAAATTGCCTGGATGGACTAGTAAGATTGCCTTTTGTTCCTATTTCAACATGATTCTTGGAAAATTGTGAAGGTTGTGGGTGGAAGATGACTACAAGCTGAAATCATGGGGTGTACACCTTCACACAGTGACATCGTAAACAGCGTTGCAAAGAGTGGCATTCAGTTCTTGAAAAAGCCCAAAGCAATTCGGCCAGGATGTCAGGGCGGAAGTGAAAGAGGTTCCATCCCTTTGCTGGTTAAAAACTCCACCTGCTATGACGCTGGGGAGGGCCTGGCAGAGGAGCAGCCAAGTTCCAGGAGGAACCAAACCACAGCTAAAGGTCTTTGTCAGCTTATGGGAGATCCTGCTTCAGGCAAAAGGAAAGATATGGAAGGACTGATCTCAGGAACCAAAACCTCTTCATCCCAGCTGAACACATCACAAAGCCACATGGCTAAGGACATTCTGTTCAAGACAGAGGGTTCCCATGGATCACAAGGGGCAGACTTTTCTGGAGATGAGAGTCAGGAAAGTAGTACCCAAGACACTTCCAAATGGAAAAGGACACAAAAATGTCACACGTCAAGCAAACAGAGCCATTGCTACCAAACCATCCACCCTGCTCATGAGTCTGAAGGCAAAGTGGACTTCCCGGAGCCCCTGGTAAAGGCCCACCAGCACGCTTACACCTATCTCCACTCCAGCCTCTCCAAATATGAAGCAATTCTGTGCATCATCCATCAGGCCACCCAGACCCGGGAGCTGCTGCAGCCCATGGTCAGCTTCCTGCTGCTGTGCTTTGAGGAGATCAGCCAGCTTTTGGGGGAGATCTCCAAAGATGGAGAAGTACTCCTGCAGGAAGTTAGGGAGGATCTGGCTTGGCCTTTGAAGAAAAGAGAGCCCCAGGAACAACCAGATCTCCTGCAACAGCTGCTGCAGTACACAGTCAGCAAACTGCAGGTGCTCAATGGCACAGTGGCCTTGCTCACCAACAGCTTCCTGGAGGGCTCCAGCAGCTACCTCCACTCCACTGCAACCCACTTGGAAAACAAGCTGAGCGCAAAAAGGAACGTGGATGAACGCCTCCTGGGGACTCTGGGGCAGCTACAGAGCCTGGCGAGTGGCCGTGGTGATGCTGGGGTGCAGGGTCTCCCCTTATGCTCTGAGGACAGTGGCATTGGTGCTGACAATGAGTCTGTGCAGTCGGTGGACAAGCTGGGCAAGCAAACCAGCTGGGACCTTGCACCAGAGCCTGAAGAATGGAAGTCGGTGACTTCACCCCACACAGAAGCTAGGCAGTCCGGACATGCCTGGCAGCAAAGTCCATTCTGTATGGGTTCAGACAGACCCCAGGACTGCCTGCTCTCAGGGGCTCCTATGGCAAAGGTTCAGCCACAAGCACAGGATGAAGCAAGGAGCCCATGCCTCTCCAGTACAAACCCAGAAAATATCACCTCCCCGCCTTTGAAGCTGGGGACAAGCACCCCATGTGATTCCTTTGGGATTGGGGTCTCTGTAGAACCACATCTTTCCAAAACCTCCAGGCTGATGGACGCTCCATCTCTTAGTGACAGCGAGGACAGCAGCCCAGAGGAGGAAGACGAAATGAGCAGCATGAGTCTGTGTGTCTGGCAGGAAAAAACTCCACATTCAAGGCCACGATCTTCACCTGCTGACCAGGAAAGCCCATTTCAGGCCCGCACCAGGAGGCTTAGGAGCCTCCAGGCCCAGGAAATGATTCTGAAGATGAAGGAAGCAATCAGCGAAAGGATCAAGTTTGTCCCTGTGCCCTCTGGGCACCAGGATTGGTCTGAGGAGGAGGAGGGGAGGATAGTGGTCCCCCCAAGACCTAGCACCATCAGTGGCAGCAGGAGGGCCCCTGAGAGGCAGAGGAGGTCCCAGTCAGAGTCATGTCTCCAGAGTCACGTGGAGGACCCCACCCTTCAGGAGCTGCGAAGGGTCCAGAGGGACCTCAGTCAGAAGCTGGAGGCATTTTATGCCCTGGGTGCCAAAGGGCAGGAGCAGAGCCAGGAGCAGATTCTGCAGCCCAGAGCAGCAGCCGTGTGGCCCAATGGCACCTGCAAGGTCAGTCCAAGCAACACCACCAGCAGGCTCAAGGCATCCCTCACCAAGAACTTCAGTATTTTGCCTAGTCAGGACAAGAGCATCTTGCAGAAATGCAGTCCCCATCCTGAGGACGAACAGGGCAAAGCTGAGAAGCTTCCAAATGCCATCCCATCAGATGTCAGTGAGGCTGCCGAGGCCACAGACTGGAATGTCAGGGGCTGTCCCACCAGAACATCCGTCAAGAAGCTTATTGAAACTTTCAGTCCCACAGACAGTCTGAGGACACTGGGGGACTCTAAGGACTCTGGGGCAAGTCCCTGCCTCAGGAATTGCATCATGCCGCCGAGACTTCCCATGTACAGGGGCCTTGCCCCTTTGTATCCGAAGTCCCAAATTTCTCCAGCATCAGGCAGAGAACCTCTCAAAATGGGCATAGGCTGGAAGCCCTTAGCACCTATCTTTCCCCCTCTGCCCAAAGCAGAAGCAGCCAAGAGTGAGGAGCTCAGCTGTGAAATGGAGGGGAACCCCGAGCACCTCCCTCCACCGCCCCTGGAAGTCCTGATGGACAAATCATTCGCTTCTCTGGAGTCTCCAGAAAGCAGCAAGTCCACAGAGAGCTCCCCCGAGGAAACCCAGGAGCCAGGGCCGGGAGAGGCTGGCCCCACCAGGAGAACTTGGGCTTCCCCAAAGCTGAGGGCCTCTGTGAGCCCCCTGGACTTGCTGCCCAGCAAGAGCACCGCCAACCCCACCAAGCCTCGCAGCACAGGGCCAGGGAGTGGCAGGAGCAGCTGCCAGCCCAGGAAGCCAGTCCTGGACCTGAGCCGCCCACCAGCCACCAGCCAAAGCCCAGAGGTGAAGGGTGGGACTTGGAGTCAGGCAGAGAAGGCTGCCAGCCTCTACAGGCAGCCCCGGAAAGCCATTACCTGGCACCACTCCAGCCCTCCATCTGGACAAAACAGGACCTCAGAATCCAGCCTGGCCAGACCGAGGCAGAGCCGAGAGAGAAGCCCCGCGGTGGGCAGAAAGGCCTCTCCCACGAGGACACACTGGGTGCCCCAAGCAGACAAGAGGCGCCGGAGCCTGCCCTCCTCGTACAGACCTGCCCAGTCAAGCCCCTCTGCCGTGCAGACGCCCCCCAGTCCACCACTCAGCCCTGGAGCTCCCAGCCCACCCGTGAGCCCCAGGGTGCTAAGCCCTCCAACCACAAAGCAGCGAACTTCCCCATCGCACCAGCCCAAGCTGCCCAGCCCTCCCCCCGAGAGTGCATCCGCTCAGTGCAACGTCTCTGGCCCTCCAACCCAGCACCCAGAAGCAAGCCCCCCTTCCTCGATTCCCTCCCCATCACCCCCAGTGTCCCCTTCTCAGGGGCACAAGGAAACAAGAGACTCTGAAGACAGCCAAGCAGTCATAGCCAAAGTGTCTGGGAACACACATTCCATATTCTGCCCAGCTACCTCCTCTCTGTTTGAAGCTAAACCGCCGCTCTCAACAACCCACCCACTGACCCCACCATCGCTGCCACCAGAGGCTGGAGGCCCTCTCGGGAACCCAGCAGGATGCTGGAGGAACAGCTCAGGGCCTTGGCTGCAAGCAGACTCACAGCGGAGAGCGGCTCTGTGTGCCCTCAACCCTCTGCCTTTCCTCAGGAGGACAGCTTCTGACCGCCAGCCGGGTGCCCGACCGCAGCCTCCCATCTTGAACCCCACCAGCACCTCTTGTGAATCCCAGCTCAGCCAAAGCAGGTAAGGAGTGTCCTGGGGTCACTGCCCTTCAGCGGCTTGGAATAGAGAGGAACAGAGCGCATGGGCCTTAGGATCTTCTGGGTCCCAGTAGTTTTCAAACTGTGCTCAAAGGGAAGAGGCAGTTGGGAAAAAGAGGTATAGGGGGCAGTTCCAGCTCCCCTACTCTCCAACCTTGAGTTACTGGGCTCTTATCTGTTACACATTCCAGCTTCCTAAGAAAGATTTTAATTGAAAAGAGGCCCTGCTGTATTAAAAAAATCAAGTTCAAATGAGAACACATGGACAGGAAAGGCGCACACACCGGGGCCTGTCGGGGGGTAGGGAACAAGGGGAGGGAGAGCATTAAGACAAATACCTAATGCATGCGGGGCTTAAAACCTAGATGATGGGTTGATAGGTGCAACAAACCACCATGAAACATGTATATCTATGTAACAAACCTGCACGTTCTGCACATGTATCCCAGAACTTAAAATATATACCTCAAAAAAATAAAATAATAAAGTTCAAAACACTCAAGTTAGTTCAACCCCACACAACCCGTGTTTTACAGCTGGGGAAGCTGAGATGAAAAGGCTTGCCCCTATGGCTGGCTCACTGGCTCCCCTTGTTTCTGGTTCCCCGCAGGAGACCAGCATCTAGTTGGGAGGTTCTCAAACTATTTGGTCCCAGGACTCCTTTAAACCCTTTAACGTTATTAAGAGCCCAAAAGAGCCTTTGTGTGTGGAGGCTGTATCTATCAATGTTTACTGTATTGGAAGTTAAAACTGAGAAATATGTAAAATATTATTTTTTAAAAAAATATATGTTAACACAAATAATATACTCTTATAAAAAGTGTGTATTTTCTTTTGTCTAGTTTTTTTAAAGCTTTTATTTTAGGTTCATAGGTACATGTGCAGGTTTGTGATGTAGGTAAACTTGTGTCACAGGGGTTTATTGTACAGATAATTTCATCATCCAGGTACTAATACCCAATAGTTATTTTTTCTGCTCCTCTCCCTCCTCCCACCCTCCACCCTCAAGTAGGCCCCAGTGTCTACTGTTCCCCTCTTTGTGCTCATGAGTTCTCATCATTTAGCTCCCACCTATAAGAACATGCAGTATTTGGTTAGTTTGCTAAGGATAATTAATGACCTCTAGCGCCATCCATGTTCCTGCAAAAGACATGATCTTGTTCTTTGTTATGGCTGTATAGTATACTCCATGGTATATACATGTATTACATTTTCTTTATCCAGTCTGTCATTGATGGGCATTTGGGTTGATTCCATGTCTTTGCTATTATGAATAGTGCTACAATAAACATTTGCATGCATGTGTCTTTATGAAAAGAGTATCTTCTACAACAACAAAAAATTTAGGGAAAAGAATAGCACTGTTGTACATTTTTTCAAATCTTTTTAGCATCTGGCTTAATATAAAATGACTGGATTCACAGCTCTGCTTCCATCGTCAACCTGTTGGGATCTCACACCTCATGTAGATGCTGGTATCTCCACCCTACATTCACAAGAGAATGAGTGAGAAGGAGAAGTGACATCTTAGTATTAGGATGAAAATAGTTTTGACGTCATGGGCCCCCTATAAGTGTCTCAGGAATAACCAGGGGCCCCCAGACCACACTTTGAGAATGGCTAGTCCTGGAGGCGTGGAATATAAATGTGTGGCTTCCCATATCCCCAGGGACATGGCTCCACTTCTCCTCTAACTTCAAAAGTTTGTAGAGTGAGAACAAGAGTCTTCATGAGTGCTGAGTGCCAGAATCCAGGGGTGGGGCTGCTACCTCTTCCCCGGGCAGACTGAGTTCCAAGTGTGCCTTTCTCATCAGGGCAACAGACGTGCATGTCATTGGCCCAGCCGCACAGACAGGCCCGGACATGCAGCCGCAATGGGGCATGAGTCAAAGTGTAGCCATTGCTGGGCACTGAAAGAAGAACTCATATGCTCAAGTGGTTATTTTACAGAATACACAGGGAAATGTGCCTTTACCCAAACTGGCGTAGAAACAATAACAAAAAAAAATTCTGAGGTCTATTAGAGAAGAACTCTTATCAATGTGTCTTGATATCAGATCAGACAAAGCTCAACTGACACTGGTCCTTGCTATCTTTGCATAGCCCACGACTGTGTAAATCAGCAGTTAATTTCTGCCAGAGTGATATGTGTTGCAGACTTCACAATCTGTCCAGGCACAAATGGTAATTTTTTACAAAGTACTCGGCAGTCAATTTTAAATAAAGATATTATCTCGGGAAAGTTGTGCATTATTACAGTTAAACTTCCCCAGCCACTTGAAAGAAATGAAATATTGATTATTTTTGCAAGAATCTTAATGTAACATTGCTCTTTTCTTAAATCTAAAATGAGCTTCCTACAGTACAGTGGTTTTCATCTAAGAACCTCTATAAATGTTAATGCATTATTCCTCATTCAAGCCACTTATTCAGTTATTAGATTTCTAAAACTGTGCCCTTCAGGAGAAGAGCTTGAGAGAACAGGGACAATAAAATGGCATTAATTAAAAACACTAACATTTTAAAACAGCAGGAGCAATAATAAAGTAACATAAAATTGTTCAAGAAGAAAATAATGCCCTTCTTCAGGCTTCTCCTCAGAACAGGGCAGCTAAAAGGTTGTTTTATGTCCTGAATCTCAACACTTGGGGCAGGGGTGGTGGGGAGGTAACAGTGGCTTGAAAGAGAGAGGATGTCCAGGCGCGGTGGCTCACGCATGTAATCCCAGAACTTTAGGAGGCTGAGGTGGGTAGATCACCTGAGGTCAGGAGTTCGAGACTAGCCTGGCCAACATGGTAAAACCCCTTCCCTACTATAAAAATACAAAAATTAGCAGGGCATGGTGACACGTGCCTGTAATCCCAGCTACTCAGGAGGCTGAGACACAA
Source organism: Papio anubis (assembly GCF_008728515.1). NCBI lineage: Eukaryota > Metazoa > Chordata > Mammalia > Primates > Cercopithecidae > Papio > Papio anubis. The sequence goes on along the minus strand of NC_044989.1, from coordinate 28,867,667 downwards.
GAATTGCTTGAACCTGAGAGGCAGCAGTTACAGTGAGCCAAGATCACGCCATTGGGCTCCAGCTTAAGTGACAGAGCAAAACTCCATCTCAAGAAGAATTTAAAGAGAGAGAGAGAGAGAGAGGGTTCATAAACAGGAGGCTTCCCAAGGTCACGTGGAAGGTTATATAATGACTTACAACCATTCCCCTGCCTCTCACGACACCACACAACTCTAAGCCTTCCCACACTGTGAACATGTGATGGGAAAGTGCTCATTCCCCAGCACCCCCGCCCCCAGGTATAAAGTTGGCATCCGGGAGCAGAAGCGCACCTGCTGTAAGCGCGTCAGGCCTTTGTCACCCTGTGAATAGCAAGCTTTTTTTTTCTGCCATCCTGCATATGGGGAAACAACACCAGGGACTAGGCATGATTTCCCCAAGATCATGCAACAAGCCAGTGCCAGGGAGCCAGAGGCTGCTCAGAAAGGGCTGTTTCCCCAAGCAGGGACATGCAGGGACACAACCACACCCATGATGTCTTGCAGCTGAGGCAGGCCTGCAAGCTGAACCAGCCTGCCCTTCCAGTCACCCCGTGCGAGGCAGGAGCCCCTTTTTAGAAAATGGATGATGTTTGTATCTCCCGATCTTGGGGCCCTGGGGATTGGGAACAGCCCTTGGAGGCTTACCCAGGAAGCTCAATGACTGAGCTGCAACTGTTATTTATGTGCCAGATCCCCCAGTGGGGGTTCCAGCCTCTAGGTCTCTGGATGTTGGGGCACTGTGTGCATTCAAGAAGGCTCCAGACTTTCTCCCCTCAATGTGGTGCTTTCAGCCTTTGCCTGGCCTGGACTGCCCAGGCCTGCACGCTCTGCCGCCTTTACTCAGTCTCCTGGATCAGAAGCCCAGTGGCCCCTGGGCCCTGAACTCCTGTAGGGACCTGTGATGGGGCCGGAGGCCAACACAGATGAGATTGGCTCCAAGGCACAGTGAGTTGGGTTCCTTCCTGTCTGACAACCATAGCTGTGTGCTGGTCTAAGCGCCCACCGCGCTTACCCACAACTCCTAACACCCACCTCGATCGTGTTCAGATCCAAATGCAAACATATTCTCCAGTGGTTTGGCATCCCATGTAAGCCTAACTTCACAGAGCTGAGCATGTTGCACAATAAAGCTCACAGATCAGGCAAGAATGTGCTGTCGCAAGCAGAGAGATGCCTTCTTACCTGTGCATGTGCGGAACTGGGGTCCTGTCCTGGCCCTGAGGCAACTGACTGAGAGCTCTGACCAAGGCCTCATAGTCCCTGTAGTAGGATGGCGTGGTCCCTAGAGTCCTTTCCTAGTGCGACTTCCTATTCATTCAACAATGCAGCTCCATAGTATCGCTACCCACCTCTGGGGCACTTACGCTATTAATACAACAGTACACCAAGGGTCTTCCATGCTTCACCCAATATTGATACCTATGAGTGCCTGATGAGCTGCGTACTATTACTTCCTTTTTTTTTTTTTTTTTTTTTTTAAGACGGAGTTTCACACTTGTTGCCCAAGAGGCTGGAGTGCCATGGCACAATCTCGGCTCACTGCAACCTCCGCCTCCTGGGTTCAAGCGATTCTCCTATCTCAGCCTCCTGAGTAGCTGGGATTACAGGCATCTGCCACTATGCCCGGCTAATTTTTGGTATTTTTAGTAGAGATGTGGTTTCACCATGTTAGCCAGGCTGGTCTCGAACTGCTGACCCCAGGTGATCCACCCTCCTCAGCCTCCCAAAGTTCTGGGATTACAGGCATGAGCCACCACGCCCAGCCTATTACTTCCATTTTATACGGAAGGAAACAGACTCAGAGGGGTGAACTAATAAGCCGGAGAGTCAGGACTCGAACCCAGGCAGCTAGCCTCTAATCCCCACTCTGGGAAGCCTCAGGCTGTCCTGCCAGCAGATGGCCAGTGTGGCTTCCTGGGTGGGTCCCCTGCTAGCAGAAGCTTGCTCCATGCTCAGGGCCACCCTCCATTCTGCACTCCTAAGGCATGCCAAATCCCACTCAGGCTCCTGTGGGGGTCCCCTCCCCATGCAAAGTCCCCCTTAGCTGTGTCACTCCCCAGCTGAGAAGCTCTGTTCCAGCCAAATGCGGGGCCTGGGCTGGGCCAAGCTGTTTGCATTTTTCTCAATTCAGGAAAAGGGTGGCAGCTGCGCGAAGCCAGTTTTTTTCCTTGTTGTTGTTATCTTTAATTCAACTGGCTAAGCCTAGCCCTTATTAAACAAGAAGTGCTTTAAAAACAAAAACAAAATTAAGGCCCAGCTCCCAGAGCTTCTGAGGGAGTTGCTTTGTTCAGAGCAGTAGGATCCAGGGCTTCAGGGGAAAGAACAAGACTCAGCCTGTCACCCCAGCTCCCGCAGCGCCCACCCCTGCAGGCACACGGCAAGGGCGGCACCAGCCTGGCAAGCCTGGTATAGAGGGCAGAGGCCTGGCCCCCAGAGTGAACAGGCACAATTGTGGGAGAGGGCTGGGGTGGGACAGAAAGGGAGAATGGAGGACAGGGGTGGGGCAGGAAGGAGCAGCAGAGGAGTGTCTGACCTGCATTTGTCCTTTCTCTCGGCAGCAGCAGCGAGGAGAGCCCTAAGAAGGACACAGAGCCGGGGAGCAGCCCCTCTTCCCCTGAACTGCAGGGCAGCAGCAGGCGTGCATCTCCCCCAGAGTTCTGTGTGCTGGGCCACGGGCTGCAACCAGAGCCTCGCGCCGGCCACATCCAGGACAAATCCCAGCCAGAGGCGCAGCCCCAGCAAGAGGAGGTGTCCTGACAGGCTGACGAGGGGGCCACACTCATGCAGTCACCCCAGAAGGCCAAGTGTGACAGCCAAGTGTCCCGCCTGACCCAGAGATGGTGGGCAAACCAAACTCCTACCGAGGTGTCCTGGAAAGGCCTGGAAGGTGCACTGCCCAGCGGGTCTGCTGAATTTTAAACAAGCGCCGTTTTCAGTCCCAGATCCTGCTCTGCCTTGGGGTTCAAAGGTTAACCAGAACTTTAGACCCCACAATGACAGTATTTAATCCTTCAAGTGCTGGCCTTAATTTTGGGGTGGGGTGGGGAGTGGAGAATGTATTTGTTGCATGCTTGATAGGGTTTTAACTGGGTTCGTTCCTTGAGATCACTGAAGCCTCACAACGGTGAATGAAGCAGACAGCATTCTCCAGTTTTGCGCACATGAAAACCGAAGGTGTGGGGAGAGGCCCCCTCAAGCGTTTTGCTCAAGGTCATATAGCTAAGAAGAGAATAGAGCAAAATTTTGCACAGATGAGTCTGGTGCTAGAATCTCTCTGCTCTTTTTATTACATTCCATTGCCCATAAGTATTGCGTCACTCCACCTGCCTAAAGCAGACATGGGTGCGCAAATGGTCGGAAAGCTTCTTTGTTGTAAGGTTAAGTCGTGGCACAGCATTGAAGCCCCTATTGAGAGCTTTGTTTAGAAGCGCGTGGCTCCCAAAATGAGAAGGCTGAGTGAGCTGGGATTAAAACACACAGCCCCACCTGTCCTCTGTCCTCTCCTCCTTCCCAAGCTCAGTTTCAGTGCTTTAAACCCAAAGCTGAAAGCTCACAATACCAGCCACGCTGCCTCTCGGCCTAAGCGTGTAGCAAATGCTCTCACTGCCCTACGCATTACGTGCTTCTCGACTGAGTAAGGTGAACTAAGCCTCCCAAACAAGGCAGCCCATTCTCTACATGCCGTGGGCGCTGGAGCACAGAAGATAGCGTGGGTAAGGCATACGCACTCACACGCCGATCTCCCCTCAGAGGCTTCTTGGCCAACTTTATTCCCAGGTCATCTTGCAAGAACTTCTGCTGGAGTTGAAATCAAAGTGAAAAACAGTTGTTCATGCCAAAAACCTGCTTCTGCCAATGAGCTAGATATTTGCTGCCAATCTTGGAATGTTTCCATTGGAGGCTGTGGTGTACGTTCTGTTTAGAAAAGATTTTGCAGTAACTGGGTGATTCAATGCCGGCTCAATGGGTTGGCAAAAGACAAGAATTCTTACCCACTGCGGTACAGCTAAGGGACGATCCTCCAGATCTGCTGCAAAGCTGATTTTTAAGGTTTGGAGAAATTACAGACCTCAAACCCATTCTTGCTGAGATTGTGGGCTCAAAAACTTGTGAAACTGTGTCCCTAGGGACTCCAGCTACCTCCCCCAGAGAGAGGCTATGACTGAGTAAATGAATCCCACCTCGACTTGTCCAGTTATTATTCAAAGGCACCCAAAGAACAGCTGATTAAACTACCAAGAGGGGCCACAACCCGCCCCTCTGCTGGAAATGCACACGCAGCTCTCTGCTCACGTTTGCTCCTATTGTCGCCCTCATCTCAGAGAAGTGCTCAGGCAGTGCCCAGGCCAGCGATTCTAGAGCCAAGCCACACCCACTGCTGGGTGGACACTTAGGAGCTGCCTGGGCTGCAGGCAATGAGGGAAGCCCAGCCACCCAGGCAGGGCAGGGGCCGAGGTAAACACATGAGAATGGACCAGGCTCAGGAAACTTGCCTGACAGATATCTGGGCATTCTCCCTAAATGGTTGGGCAGACCACTGGGTGACCATGGGGTGAGCCTTAGGAAAGCTGGGCACTGAGCTGAGTGAGGAGACATACAGTGTGAGCAGCCTTTGAGGTTAGCGCACAGGTAAGTGGCTTCAGGTGGGACTGCTCAGAAAGTGGGCCCTGCCTGAGCTAGGATTTAGGGGCAGGATTCCTAGAGGTCTGAGGAAACAAAGCTGTTCCCCAGCTGCAGGGAGGCTGGAATGGGACACAGTGGGTGAAACTGGGATACCATGAGGGGGTGTAACCACAGGAATTAGAAACATTTTAGTTACTGGAACCAGGATATGAAGTGGAGCCAGACCAGCAGTGAGGGGAAGCAAGGCTGAGTCTCCAGCCCAGGCCTCCTTCCATAAAGGGCCTCATCTTACAAATCCAGGGCAGGGTAGAAAGTGGAAAGGGTGGCCAGGTGCCCCCTGCAGTGGCTGTGCAAGCTAGCGGGGGCAGCAAGGAGCCAGGCAGAGTATTCCACCACTGAAGGGGTCAGTGTCATGGAGAACACACAGGAGGGGTCCCAAATGAACAACCGTGCTTTCCGTGAGCATGCATGGCAGGAATCTACACTTTTTCTTCATAGAATTAGAAACCAAGAACCGTCAGGGATACAGAGAAGGAGGAACCCACCACAGATCCATCTAAGGGGTGCACGTCATACCCATCTTCTTACTCGGGCCAGCTCCACCCTGGAGGAGCACAGCTTTCATCCTCCCAACCATGGAGACCCCAGAGCTGTGGAGAGGGAGGTACTGAGCCTACCCAACACTTTAATGACACTGTAAACAGCTCCACCCCAGGGGGAAAAAAAACCACAATTTTCTGCTTCCATCAAAAGAATTCATGGAGGGAAAAAAAAAAAAAAGAAAGTAAACATCATTTTCTGGCAGAACAGTGATAGTTTTTTGCAAGTATAAACACAATCTTCAAGATGAAATACAACCTCCCTCCGCAGCTGCGGTCCGAGCTGCCATTGACTCTAAGCAGTATCTATCTTCCTTCCTCACATCGTATGCCCAGTTCAGAGCCTAAAATAATCCATGTTGAAAGGAAACACAGGGCACACAGACCAAGGAGACTTTTCTTTCACTGTGAAGGGCCTAGGATTGACAAGACTTGCCTCATAAACCTTACAATGTGAATGAAAGGGATTTTGAGAAATACATTCTTTTTCTGAAATAAACCAGTGGTTTGCATGTATCAGAGGAGCCGCTGCAGTGAATTATAAGTGCTGACGTGTTTGTCAATTGATCATCTGGTTGACGGCTTACAGGCTGCTAAAGCACCCACTCTATCTTTCAAAGGAAGTCTTTTCAAAGGTAATATATTTTTAAGTAGCCCCACATCAAAGATTCAGTTGAACTGCCATAAAGTACGCGTGTTCTGGGCCTGTATTAACAGAACATGTTATACTGCACTATTGTCTACTCCCCGTGCCTACCTGAGGTTTAAATAAAGCTCCATCAATCCATCCAGACATTTTTATGAAATGTTATTAAAAATGCATCGCACAAGAAGAGGAGCAAACAGTTAATTCACTGAGCACTCTAATTCAATCTTATGGAGGACCCTGGACACTGCAGGCTTGATTGCACTCCTGGACTTCAGAAAGTAACTTTGTGAATAGTCCATGGGCCCTGCATCAGGTGGCTCTAGGATTCCACTGACCTAGTCACCTGCTTCTGAACGCTGTCATATCAGACACCCTTGAAGTCTAGCACAGGAGGCAGCAATCGGTTTTGGCTGGAGTGATAGCACTGGCGGGGCTCAGTTAATGCCCACAGATAAAGCTGATTGGCCTAAACTGGAGGAAAAAGAAAAAGAGGAGGAAGAGAGCAGGAGGGGAAAGAAACAAGGGGTATGGAAAATGGGCCACTCATTCTCAGGAACCAGAGAGTATCATGCTCCTGAGGGTTGGATTTACAACACCAGAGCCTGAGTCGTGACACCTCCATTCCCTGGCTCTATGACCCGGCATCTCTGGGCCCGTATCTTCATCTGCAAAGCAGTGATAATGTCAGCCTACTTATCCCACCATCTGCACGACAGGGGCAAACGTGTCTTTTCTAAGGCATCTTTTTGAGCCATCTTGGGGAACGGAACTCATAATCCTGGCCATTTTGATCTTTAATGTTCATCTCTGCTGCCTCCGCACTTTAAGATCCCGATTGAGAAAAGAAGCCAGTATCATTTCCCCCTCATTTCTGAGCTGCGCTTTGATCTTTGGAGAAACTTAAAAACAGCTGTCAAACTCAGCAAGAATTGACTTCCTTCTTTGAAGGTTTTCATGTCTTTCAAAGTGAAGAGAAAAGACTTCACAACATTTGCTTGCAATTGCAAGTACATATGTCAAATATACCACATGGAAAAAAACAAATTAAGCCTCTGAATCTCTCGTCTTTCCCATGTTGAGTCATGAGGCTGTCAGTCAGTCAGATAGATGGCCAGCAATTACTCTGAACACTGCTCAACAGCAGGCTTTGCATGCAGTGTGGGATGAGGCTCCCTCCAGTTAATAACAATTCTACCTTTCTTTGTATGTAACGCTCTACTTTTTCAAAATGCGATTATCTACATTGTTTCATTAAATCTTTAGGGGGAAAAAGACTCTATGAGATGGACAAAGCAAATGTTTTTTCAATACCTTTTACACATGAGAAAAATACTTCACTCCAGAGACACATTGCCAGTGAGGGCAGAGCAGGCCTCTTACCCTGGCCAGCCTTCCTCCTGATACCTGGAAAGCAGGATCTAGATTATTCCAGAGAGGCAGTACTGGAAGGAGACAGCATACCTTTCTATGGAAGAAATTCTCCATTTTCTCCAACATTTACAAATAGGAAATTATTTTTGTTTTTAAAGATACAGGGTCTCACTCAGTGTCGCCCAGGCTGGAGTGAAGTGACACAATCATAGCTCACTGTAGTTCACTGCAGCCTCGAACTCGTAAGCTCAGTCTCCTGATTAGCTGGGACTACAGGCATGCACCACCATGCCCAGTTACGATTTTTTTTATTTTATGTAGAGATGGGGTCTTGCTCTGTTGCCCAGGCTGGTCTCAAACTCCCAGACTCAAGCAATCCTCCCACCTCAGCCTCTCAAAGTGCTGGGATTACAGATGTGAGCTGCCACACCTAGCCCAGGAAATTACTTTTCATATCTCACCAAAGTTCAGCTGAAATTCTAGCCATTCCTCAAACTAGCTTGGATGAAAACTCAAAACAAGGTCTCCAAGAGTTTTTAAATTCCCTCTGAGAACCTCGACCACTCCCATCATTTTCCAGCCACACACACACACACAAACACACACACACAAACTGCTGCCAGCATTAAGAAAAAGAGAAAAATATCTTCCAAAAATCTTTGCTTCTCATTGCCACGAACCCTGAAGTGGGCTTCCAGATGAAAACTGGCAGGAGCAGACGTGGCCTCCTTCTGGAGACAGCTCTTTATTGCCAGGGCCCCACAGCGGTAAAAACCAGCGGATGAGACAGAAAAGAATATAGACCCTGGGAAACAAATTGCCTTCATGAAAATTATTTATCTAGCAATTTTTTTTCCCTCCTTTGGAAGGGGACAGGATTGGCTATGTTTACAAAACCTGGTGACATTTTAAAGTGATTGTTTAGTTAACGGCTTCTGACATCAGCTGCAGAAGTGCCGGATCACTTTAAGGATGTAAAAATTCTCAAGGAGAACCCAAGGTGATGCTAATAACAGCTGTCAACCCACAGAGAGGTAATTATAAAGATGTGATTAAAACAAAGCAAAGCCTTCAAATGTTACAGCCAGCTTCACTGAAACACCAGGGGACAGGATATGGCGAAACCAGCACGCCCCCTGAATAAACCCCAGTAATGATAAGGACCAAACCTGAGCCCCCAAGAGGTCCCTGACTCAGAAACACACACCAGGGAGCACCCATGCGCACAGGGATGCTGCCGTGCTATCTGGAACCCAGCTGGGAGCAGGCAGTTAGGACGCTGCTTCCCAGGCTGCCTGGTCTTCAGAATCAGCTGCTTGATAATTTGCAGATTCCCAGGCCTTCCCCCCAGTAACAGGTCTACAGCTGAGACTGAGTCTGAGTTTTTAAAAAGCACTTGTTCCTGTTTCTCTCCCCATCTCCTCAAGCAATTCTTTTCATCAACCACATTTGGTAAAGACTGATTCAGGGATGCTGACTCCCAGGTGTGGGCTAGCCTGGGAACCTAATAACCACTGAAAGCTTTGAGATCGTGACAGAGGTTCTCAATCTTGAGAGTGAGCGATCAAGGCTCTGATTCAGTAGGTCTGGAGTACAACCCAGGGATCTCTACTTTAACAATCACTGTGGGTGATATTGTAACAAGCCACAGTCCACACTTGGTGCCTATAGCATCCCCAGGCCAACAGCTTCCAATCAGGGCATACCTGAAGTCTTCCCTTTTTCCACTATGAAGCTGCAGCATTCCTCTGCTTGCGTATGAGCCTCTGCCAAAACTCAAGTCATCATGGCAGACTCCCTTGCTAAAGCAAGCTCTGAATAGACTACACTTTTCTCATGTAGTCTTCATTTGTGCCCGCAAATCCTATCCCCACCAGAGGCCAAGTGTTCACAGAATGTCCTAATGATTAGAGCTGACCAAGCAGACCCTCTGCCCTGAAGCTTTTGGGAGCAAAACTCTGGGACCAGACTAACTCCAGATATCCATGGGGCTTCAATGGGTTCTTTCTAAGGGTTCAAACTGACCCAAGGGAAGGTAAATGTCTTAGAGCCATAAAGCATCCTGGAACAGAAAGTCAGGGGCTTTGGAGTCAAGCAGGCCTGGACACATACCCAAGTTTCAGCCACTTTCTTGCTGTGTTAGGGCCTGACCCCGCAACGTGTGGTCCCTGCCAGACTCACAGGACTGACATCACCTGGGAATTGAACAATACAGACTCTCAGGCTCCACCCAGACCTGCTGAAACAGAATCTGCGCTTTACCAAAATTCCCAGGTGATTCCTGTGTACTGGCTGAGGTTGTTCATTAAGCATCGCTGAGGCTCAGTTTCCTCATCAGGAAATGAAAGAAAGAATGTCTTCCTTATAAGATATCAAGAATGGCAGACCTGCAACACTGCAGAATTTAATGAGGAGGTTGGTTCTTCCTCTCGGCTTCCCTTTCTGGGCCCCCATCTTCCTCCCTCCATTACAAGGAGAACAGAAGACTTACGGTCATTTCCCCCTTTCTTTCCCTAATGGCAGAACTAAGTTATAATAAAAGGAAAATGCTTTAGGCAAGAGAGCGCTCTGCTCCCCTTCAAATCATCCCCCCTCCATTCTCAAGAGTCAGAAGAGTGGAACGGAGGGAACGGCCGCGAGTAGAGCTGCTGGGTTTTCTTCTCTGGGGGGAGGGATGGTTGTGAAGGCGTATGAAGAAAGGGGAAGATAGCTGGAGTAATGACAGGCCCCAAACAGAGAACAGCTCCCTGTTTTCGTGGCCTTATAAGTACTTACAAGTACCTTATAAGAATGTTCTTATTCATCTTCAGCACAGCCAGGTGAAGGTGGGCACCGACGTCATCCACACACGAGATTGATATGGAAAGATCAGAGAGGTTGACAGATGGGCCCCAAGCCGTACGCCAGCAGGTCACAGGCCTGACTCCGGAACCTGGACTCAGTCTCTGCCGTCAACCCCAGAACACTCTAGGGCTGTGAGGTAAGGGGAGCTGACAGGCCGGGAGCCCACAGGGCCTAAGCCATGGCTAGTTTCCTTTTTTATCGGACTTTTTATTGTGGTTTTTGAATTCGCCCAGCCATTAGAATCACCTGGAGTTAAAAGAAAAAAAATACAGTTGCCTAGACCTCACCTCAGACCAAGTGAATCAAAATCCCTGTGGGATGGGGGTAGAACTCAGTATTTTTTAAGTCTTGCCAGATTATTCTGAAGCACAATGAGAGGGGAGAAACATTTATTATCTCAGAAGGTAGGAGATAATAAAGGGAGGAGAAAACAGAATGAGATTTTGTTCCTGGACCAAACTGAGGGTCGGGCTGCTATTTCTCGTGGCCCAATAACAAGATACAGATGAACCGGGGAGGAAGAGGGTTCATTTCTGTAATTGGTTACAGGGAGAAGGCCTGGAAAATATCACCAGAACAACTCAAATTACAAAGTCTTCCAGAGCTTACATACCTTCTACGCTACAGGTCTGTGTGTAAGTGTGCATTCATCTAAAGACATAGGTGATTAACTTCTTTTAATCTGTAGCTAAGATCTAAGTCCTAAAGCCCTTCCTCTGGAGCCTCAATAAAGTCACTTAATCTAAATGGGTCCAGGTGCTGCGGTGATTACCCTTATCTTGTCTCCTGCTAAATCATGGAGGTTTGGGGAGTTCCTTCAGACCCCCAATAAACTTGTTTGTGGAGGCCTGGGGAGTTTCTTCAGGCCCCTAATAAAACTTGTTTAATCCTAAACGGGTCCCACTAAGAATTCCTCATTATCTCGTCAAGCTTCAAGGCCCAGGAAAGGCCCAGGCAAAACTCTTGGTGGGCTTTCGTGCCATTCCAGCCTTTGTATAAGGGCACCAGCTCTCTCAGCTTTTAATGTTTAACTTAACCACTCACTCCGTATTGAAACGGCTGTTATGGAGGCCTGTGTTAGTGAGACCTGGCCTGCCACAATGGGACCCATAGGAAAAGTTTCCCAAAATCTGAAAAAATTCTACCTGATGTAAAAGGGAGTCCTGGCAGTTACAGCTCTCAGACAAGTCTTCAGTCTATGAGTCTCACTCTAACCGAGTACACCCATTTTTCTAAGAAACGAGTTTTTAAAATTATTTCTCTTCTCTTTTCCCCGTTTCCCCTTGTTCCCCACTTCCTACTTAGCTCTTTAGAAATGCAACTATAACCTTTTACCTCTTTCACCAGACTCTCCCTACAGGGCAGTTTCATCTGTGCTTAGAAGCTCCAGAGCAGAACTTGCACCCACCAGGAAACTGCCTGGAGACACAACAGTCAATTAATAACCCAAAGTATGCCCACTATGAAACTCCCTCCCACCTAAAGAGCTTCAGCCACCTTTACAACCTCGTTCTGCCCACAAAGATGCCAACTCGACCACCCGTTACATAAGTCATCAAAGCAAGTATGTGCACTCCCCCACCTGCCTGCTTCCTCTCCTGCATGCCATTCACGCCAGCACCCCACCCCCCGCTTTAAAAGTGACCACTTTCTGCTCCAAAAACCACTCAGTACCCTTCAAGGCAGCTTCTTCCCCTAAACTAGTTTTGGAATAAAAAGTCAGTTTCTTTATACCAGGCCTCCCTTTTGTTCATTGGAGTCTGCAAGCAGTGAGTGACTGAACCTGCATTTTTTGTTACCTGGAGAGAGAGACAGAGAGAGAGAGAATCTTCCATCATTAGAGGCTGTATTGCCACCCCCAAGAGCATCTCATGTAAGTGGAGTTCCTGGCCGCACACAGAGCCAAGCAAAGGATGTGTGGGCTCAGCTCCAGCCCCAGCTCTCAGGACAATCTTCATTTCCCATGACAGGCCATCCCATTAGATTCCCACAGGTATTCCCAACAGGCCCAGGGCCAGGTTACCAACATGCTGTCTTCCCTTTGTTTTCAAAGTAATGAGGTAAGGAACTCTTTGGAGACGGAAATTTCCCAAGGTACACCGGAGCCACCCAGTGCCTCCCAGCAGCGTCACGCCACAGGTGTGATTAATAAAACCTGAAATAATGAGGGAAAAGAACAGTGCAAAGATGTATTCTGCACTTTTCCAGTGTTTTCAGCTGTTTTCAACGCCTCCACCCCTGAGAGTGGGTGGAGGCCCATGGGATGGGAAACCTCCTGTGTGAGAACAGACATGGAAGGCAGGAAGGCAGGACAGTGCTGCTGAGCTTCATTTCTGCTGTCAAAATCCCCGCCAGACTCTACATCCCTGGCCTCCTAGGGATCTAAAAAATCCTGAAATGTTCTGATATATTCTAGGATAAAAGCAGAAAATGCAAGTCTCCTCACCTAACCAAAAACATTTGCTCAGATGACAGGCAAACGCAATTCATTAAATTGTGCAACACGTAAAACATTTACTGTCAGCCTCTTGGGCATTTTTGGAGGGCTGCCTGTCTAGCAGGCCTTTAACCTGGTTCGGTCAGAATCAACAAAGAGCTAGATGGTCGCAGGGAAGCCTATGCTGGGGTCACAATCAGGTGAGAAGCAGCTCACTGGACTAGAATTACCCAAAGTCACTCTTAAGCCGCCTATGACAAGCCCAAGGCCCGGGATGACTTGCATGCCCAGCCTCACCCCAGGGCTTAAGGAGGAGCCGGCCTAACTACACCTGCCACACAGGCAAGATAGGAAAGTGGCTTCCTCAGCCTGGCAGGGTCTGGAAATACATAAGTGAGTAGATTCGGGGCTTTCCAGAGCCAGACTCTCCAGGAGAGGCTCAGAACAGGGATGTGGAATGGATGTTAGGTCTAGGGGGCAGGTGACAGGGGAAAGAGGTTCTACTGGGGAAGGACAGGGGAGGCGGGTGTCTGCCAGAAAACTTGCTGGCATGAGGCCGGGCCCTCAGGGCCTCGTTTGCCTGCATCTGCCCCAGCGCATGGCTGCAGGCTGGGCTCCCCTGCGAGAGCTGGGATGCTGCCCCTTCAGCGTTTGTCTTACCAGGCCTGCCTTGCCTATGCATTTGAGGTCACGGCCTTAGCTCTAACTCTTTCTGATCACACAGTTGTTAACCTGCCACTGGCCCCAGCCAAGGCAGAGCCACTCCTACCTAATGTGTCCAGAGCCTGAGCCCCAGACTTCCCTCTCCAACTGCCAGGACCCCATTTCACTGGCTGCTCCCCCAGGGGCCAACACCTTCCCTGCTTCCACAAGTCCTGGCCTGTGCTGTGCCCACACGCCCCTCCAGGATTCTGATGTGGCTCACAATCGCAGCCTGTGCAGTTTCAGAGACTCGGCAGCATCTGCATACCGGTAGCACTTTACGCTCTGCATGCATCTCCATTTAGGGTGTTTTGATGGCAAAGCATTGTCTAGTCCTCTTCAGAACTAGCCAGAACTCCAACTTCTAGAGAAGGCTTTTAGTGATGCAAATCTCAAATTCCCCTTGTCTTTTGATAAGCTTCGCAGATCCCATCAGAAGGTTCCCACAGGACCAACAGACACGCGCTGCAGCTTTTGCAGGGCAGAAGCACGATGTCCCTGAACACATTTGTTACACTCACCTCCAATCAGACCCATAACAAATGGACTGGATTCCATGACCACCCTCGGGCTGTGGGTTTCGGGAGGGCTGCCCAGCAGCTCACAGATGGACAACTATCGTCTCCAGCGGGCTGCAGCTTGCAGGGCTGTGCTACCCTTTTTCTTCCTAACGCTTAACACCGTCTGCAACTGGTTTTGCTGCTGTCACATTTCATTTTGTTCATCACAAACCTAGTTACTGGAAAATTCTCTGTGATTAAAAAAAGTACAAGATTATAAAACCTTAGGAAAATAAGTAATTCTTTTATTTCTACTTCAAAATAGACCATGTACATCTGGAACTCTAAGGGGGAAAGTAACCAGGAGAATATTCCATCACAAAAATAAGATACATAATAATTGCCCATTTCAGATCCATCTTTAATCCAGCTGAAAAGGGTATGAGCTGCCAGTTGTCTTGCTGTCAGGGGCCACCCCTCTGTTAGTGGCCTTGTGGCTGCCTCCCAAGGACTCCGAGTCTTAAGAGTTCCTGGAGCGTCTTGAGGACGTGCTTTGGCTGGCTGGCGGCGAAGTCCAGTAGGCGGGGGCCCATGTGCTCCTGGAGGCTCCTGGCCAGCCTGCTCACCACCCCGTGGATGTTCCTGCTGGGTCCAGGCAGGGTGCCCTTCCCGGTGGTGGTGTTCAGGAAGTGCCAGAGGATGGGAAGGACATGCCGCTCTACAGCTTGAGGCTTCCGGGGGTAAACTGAGGCCACCAGCACTGTCAGGCAGAAAAGGAGAGTCACTTGAGCCAGGCACTCTCTCCCTCTCCCACTTCCCTCTCTTGGGACACCAACTTTGTCCCCCAAAGGGCTGGCAACCCAGCAGGTGCAGAACCTAAGGATCATGACACATTTAGGGGCCTACGAAAATGTGTTAGTTTCTTTTAACATTAGTAGAAAATATATGAATATATCCAACTGATTTATATCTGTGCTTACACCAACTAGTCAGAAACTATAATTTTTAAAAGTTTTATGGAGAAAGGGGCACGCAAAGGCAGAAATATGCAGAACCTCTGACAATCATAAGGGTTCCTCCAGCCCAGGGAACAGGAAAGAGGCAGGCACACCTGGTTACAATCCTGCCGCCATCAGCTGTGTCAGCCTGAGGAAGCCACCTGACCTTTCTGAGCCTTTTCCAAACCCATAAAGTAAGGATAAAAATGCTGAACCAACCTCTCAAGTCTGTTAGAAATTCGATAATAAATATACATAAAGTGCCTACCTGTAGGCAGGCAGGTGACAAATAGTAACTATAGTAATACTGCATTTATCCACATCACCACCTATGGAAGTCCACACAAATACAGAGAAAAACTACTGGAGAGGGAAATCAGGACCCTCTCGCATGAAGCATGCTGGCAGACAAGACAGCTGGGAGGGGAGAAGCCTAGCACAGCCTCCCGGGTGCCCGGATGCCAAACCTCAGGACCAGACCAGCAGCAGAGGCATGAACGTGCTTGTGAACCAGCAAGCTCTACACAGACCATTCCAGTGATGAGCCCCCAAATCTGGTTTCCCAAGGCCCCCAACCCTCTCTAACCCCCAGAAAACCCAGAAGCCAGCTGAATCTGCCAACCAGCTCTTCATCACCTGAGTAAATGCCAGGGCTGTGGCCACATCAAAACCACATCAAGGGCTCTCCCGGGTCCCCAGAAGGGCTGCTCGGGCCTTCAGCTGTGGCCGCATTATCCTAAGCGCATTAGCACTAACGAAGCTGGCTTTGCGATTCACATGCTCTGCCCGTCATCCTGCCGAAGGATAACTGCTGGAGCAGGCAATCACCACCAACAGCAGTGCTTTATGGATTCTGTGGCCCGGGAATTCTGTGGAATAGTTTCCATATCCTGGAAACTGCCTAAGACCAGGGCTCAGAGCTTCACATCACAGCTCCACTTCATGCTCACAGCACCCCCAAGAGGCAGGATGCTTGTCCGTTTTCCAGAGGAGGAAAGCAAGACTCAAATCAAGGCAAAGGGCAAAGCAGAGGACAGAGGCCAAATCTGCCTGGACTCCAAAGTCCACACTCTTTCTACCTCACACTGTCCCCAAATTTCTAGGGATTCCATATTTCAGAGGCTGACCTGGAGCTTTACTTTTTGTTTTATTTATTTATTGAGACAGTGTCTTGCTCTGTCACCTAGGCTGGAGTAGAATGGCACAATCATGGTTCACTGCAGCCTCGACCTCCTGGGCTCAAGTGATTCTCCTGCCTCAGCCTCCCCAGCAGCTGGGACCACAGGCATGCACCTCCACACTCAGTTAATTTTTTTTTTTTTTTTACTTTTTTGTAGAGATGGGGGTCTCATTGTGTTACCCAGGCTGGTCTTGAACTCCTGGTCTCAAACAATCTGCCCATCTTGACCTCCCAAAGTGCTGGGATTATAGGTGTGAGCCACCATGTTTTATTTTTCATGAATCTGCAATTTGTCCTTCCTTCACCAGGACCACATCATCTAATCCCCTAGGATATCTTCCCCTGAGAGCCCCACGGGTCCCTCTGATTTCAAAGCCAGCCAGGAATAATGAGGAACCAGGGAAGATGCCCTGGGCCACCCTCTGGTCAGCCTCACACTCTCTTGTGACGTTTCTCAAGGAATCTTGGCTTTGAGGCAGCACCCTCGGAGCTCTTACAGGGAACCTCCGAGGGTCACAGTTCCCTCAGAGGTGAAGGTGGTCCTGATAACTGGAAGGGCAGGACTGTACCCTGTGGGTCACCCCAGCATTCCCAGGAAAGGATCCTGGAGGAAAGGGCTTGGAGGAGCTTTATAAAGTGGAGTGAAGAGGTACACTGGTTGGAAAGAGTTGAGAGTTCTGTTCCCTGTGCTTGAAACAGGCTGAGTGGGAAGAAAACAGGTGACAGGAAAGCAGTCCCTGTCAGCCGCAGGGTGGGAGATGAGGGGAAACTAGAAGGGGGACAATGAGAGGGAACCACAAGAAAATGAATGACCCTGAGTAGCTACCTGCACTGAATAACGGTAACTCAAAGGTGTCCTCAATCCCCGTGGAATCTCACCTGCAAAAATAGGTGAGAACACAGAGATTTGTATGCCCGTGTTTATACCAACCTTTTTCACAATCGCCAAAAGGCAGAAGCAGCCAAGTGTCCATTGAGGAATGGATAAACAAAATGTTGTATGCACATTTAATGGAATGTTATTCACCCTTTGAAAGGAAGGGGATTCTGGCCAAAGTGCTGTGGCTCAGGACTATAATCCCAGCACTTTGGGGGCCCTAGGTGAGTGGATCACTTGAGCTCAAGAGTTCGAGACCAGCCTGGCCAACATGGCAAAACCCTGTCTCTACTAAAAATACAAAAATTAGGCCGGGCGTGGTGGCTCACACCTGTAATCCCAGCACTTTGGGAGGCCGAGGCGGGTGGATCACGAGGTCGGGAGTTCAAGACCAGCCTGGCCAACATGGAGAAACCCCATCTCTACTAAAAAAAAAAAAAAAAAAAAAAGAGGCCGGGCGCGGTGGCTCAAGCCTGTAATCCCAGCACTTTGGGAGGCCGAGACGGGTGGATCACGAGGTCAGGAGATCGAGACCATCCTGGCTAACACAGTGAAACCCTGTCTCTACTAAAAAATACAAAAAAAGTAGCCGGGCGAGGTGGCGGGCGCCTGTAGTCCCAGCTATAGGGAGGCTGAGGCAGGAGAATGGCGTAAACCTGGGAGGCGGAGCTTGCAGTGAGCTGAGATCCGGCCACTGCACTCCAGCCTGGGCGACAGTGCGAGACTCCCTATCAAAAAAAAAACAGAAAAAATTAGCTGGGCATGGTGGTACGTGCCTGTAAGCCCAGCTACGTGGGAGACTGAGGAAGGAGAATTGCTTGAACTGGGACCCAGGAGGCAGGGGTAGCAGCGAGCCGAGATCATGCCACTGAACTCCAGGCTGAGTGGGAAGAGAACAGGTAACAGAGCAAGACTCTGTCTTTAAAAAAAAAAAAAAAAAAAATTAGCTGGGTGTTATGGTGGGCGCCTGTAATCCCAGCTACTCGGGAGCCTGAAGCATGAGAATGGCTTGCACTGGGAGACAGAGGTTGTAGTGAGCTGAGATCTCATTACTGCACTCCAGCCTGGGTGACAGAACGAGAACCTCTCTCTCAAAAAAAAAAAAAAAAGGAAATTCTGACACCTGCTACAACATGGATAAATCTCGAGGACATTCTGCTGTGTGAATTAAGCCAGACACAAAAAGATAAACTGTATAATTCCATTTATATGACATACCTAGAATAGCCAAAATCATAGAGACAGAAAGTAGATGGTGGTTGCCAGGGACTGGGGAAGAGAGAAATGGAGAACTAGTGTCTAATGGGGACATAGTTTCTGTTTTGCAAGGTGAGAGTTCTGAAGATGACTGCAAAAATCATGGACACTTACTACCACTGAACTGTACACCTGAAAATGGTTAGGGTGGTACATTTGGTTGTATATTTTAACACAATTCTTTTAATGGGGGGTGCTGTGGTTTGACTGTGTCCCCACCCAAATCTCATCTTGAATTGTAGCTCCCACAATTCCTACGTGTCATGGGAGGGAGCCGGTAGGAAGTAATTGAATCATGGGGGCAGGTCTTTCCAGTGCAGTTCTCATGAGAGTAAGTCTCACGAGATCTGATGGTTTTATAAGGTTATAAGTGGGAATTTTCCTGCACAAATTCTGTCTTCCTTGCCCCCATGTAAGATGAGTGGCATGATTGTGAGGCCTCCCCAGCAACATGGAACTGTTCATCCATTTAACCTCTTTTTCTTTCTAAATTACCCAGTCTCGGGCATGTCTTTCTCAGCAGCGTGAGAATAGGCTAATACAGCAGGGAAAAGCGAGAACTATCTCAAGAACCAAACCCAGGCACGCATCCTCCACCCCCATCCCCACCAAAGGCTGGAGGCTCCACCTGCCCCCGACAGAGCCCCCTTCCCCATCCTGCTACATTTGATCCACTCTTGCTCCTTGAATTCTCTTCCGCAGAGTGAGGCATGTTTACACCTCAGCCCCCAGGAAGCTCACTCCACGGGAAGAGTAGCAGTCCCCACCCAAACTCAGTTCCACAGCTCACACCACCCTCTCCGCTCACGTCTTGGCTAATTGAACTCAGGCTACTTCAGAGCCACATTCCCCAGGTGCAAGGATGTGGCAGTCACCTGGCCGGCAGGTGTTGACTTTTAAGCTGGCAAAGATGGCAAGGCCCTTCTGGGGGCCAGCATGAGGGAGAAAACCCCATTAAACTCAAGCTTAGAAGCAGCTGAAGTAATTAGCAGAAGATTTACTCCTATTAAGCTGTGCTATTATTAGTCCTCGCCTGTGTCAATAAAAATTTTCTTCTCTGTTCCTGGTGGACATGGAGTTAACAGAAGACCTATGGAGAAGCTCTTGCTTTTGAGGTCTCTTGGAAATAGACAAGAAAAAATTACAGTAAGTGGATAAGGTGAAGATACTTGCCCACCTCTGGGCCCTGTAAACTACCCAGACAAGGACAGGTAAATCAGAAAATGCTGATTTTGAGCAATGGCAAAGGGTTCCGTGTCTGGTGTCTAGGACCATCTTACTTACCTACCCTGTTCTCCCCCAGCTCACCTGCAGCCGGCCCTGCCTCACTCGCACCTGCCTTCCGGTAAGGTAAGAGGCCACTCCAGGAATGCTGGAAGGATAGAACCCACACAGAGGCAAGGCCAGGAGCCAGACATGGGGCAGGGGAGAAGCTGAAAGGGCAGCTAGTGTCGAGGTCCTCAGCCATGCAGCATGTGCCGGGCCTGTCTCTGAATGCTCACAGCGGGGCTAGGAGGTGAGGGCAGCAGAGAGACCAGTGATATCATGTGGGATGCAGTCTTGAGAAGTACACGGGAAGAAGGTAATGCCAGAGCCAAGCAGGCATCCCCCAGGTAGAGGAAGAAGAATGGAGAAGGCTTTCCGGGCAGGGCAGCCACGTGTGGGCAGAGCAAGAGGCTGAGAGACTGGCCACTGTGTGGAGGGTGCATACAGGCACCCAGGAGGCAGTGTCAGGGGGAAGCAGCACAGCACAGGGTTGGGGGCTTGGCTCTGCAGCCAGGCTCTCAGGATACATCCTGGGTTCCTCACCAAGGGACCTTGTGCATTTCACTTTTCTAAGCTCCATTCTCCTTTTCTCCACCAAGTGGAATCTACATCCTCCTGGGGGTTGGTCATGAGGATTCAATGATCCAGTGCATAGAGCTGGGGGTGGGAGGAAGGGGGCACATCCTAGAGCAGCAGTGACAGCTGTGGGCCACACGTGGACCTTCCCAAGGCAAAGGAGGAGGCTTTGTGCAAGCAAAAATGATCATGAAACCAAGATAAGTAACCTGCCCAAGGTCAGGGCTGCTGGCGGCAGATGGGTGTGTGGACACCTAAGCCTGTGTCCTTTCTGTGTTGCCACCTCAAGGATCACAAGAACAGATTTCAGCCCTGGAATGAAGTCAGTTGGACTTCTCCTGTGGACTCAAAGCAGAAACAGGATTGGAGTAACCCTTCGTTAGCTGGAGCTTGAGCAAGGCGAGTAGATTCAGACCGAGGCCCCGTCTCCACATAGTACAGTCCCAGCACTGGCCAAGGGGTCCTGTGGGGTTGAAACCCAGCCGGTGCCTGCTTGCCAGGCTGCATATGCTAAAGGCTACACATGGCAACTTTTTCTAATTCTCTTGATGGTGCTGTCAACTGACCAATCCATATGCACCCACTAGGCAGTGTCTATCTGGAAAGGGAGGCTTTTTCTGACTCACACAAAGGTACTCTATAGGCTAGAAGCAGCCTTGTTTGCAAGGAGGAAGAAGCGCACACAGGTTGAGTGTCCCTTATCTAAAATGTTTTGTACCAGAAGTATTTCAGATTTTTTTCTGATTTTGGAATGTTTTCATGATACTTACCAGTTCTACATCCCTAATCCAAAAATCTGAAATCGGAATTGCCCCAATGTACATTTTCTTTTAATGTCATGTCAGCACTCAAAAAGTTTCAGATTTTGGAGCATTTCTAATTTTCTGATTAGGAGGATTCAACCTTTAACAATTTTTTAGAGACACTTTTGCTTTTGTACAAACCTACCTAATTTTGATCAAAACAAAGATTGTCTTCTGGCAATATGGAGATTGTCACACACACAAAAAAAAGATTATCAGAATTTTAAATGATTGGGGGGGAATTATTTCAGGTCTAAGATAACTGGGTGAATGGTTCGACCACAGGCCAGGAGAGAACAGAAATCTACCGGGAGGCTGGGTGGGGTGGGGTGGGGTGGGGCTGGGGGTGCTCACCTGCCAGGCGATCGGTGACATCCAGCACTGCACGGCCACTCAGGAAACGCACCCGCCCAGCAAATGCTGGTAGAAGGCACAGGTTGTCTGAAAGAGATGGGGGATGTCAGCGGCCACACTGCTGGGGACTGAGTGACAGCGCTAGGGGTTTGTAGGGCCACATACTTACAGTGCCTGCATGGGGATGAGGCCTTTGGGGGAGCTGAATTAATTTTTCCAGGTCACAAAGGGGCCACCTAAAGTGAATGTATGTAGCGTGTTTGGGAAAGAATCAGTGGCCTGAAATAGCTAAACTGGCTCCCAAACAGGCCTCATTTATTCCCGCAGATCTGATTCATATTGCCTCTGCATCTCAAAATTGCCATGAGTTTTGGAACAAAATAAAGTAGATAGGTAGGTAGATAGATGATAGAAGATAAATGAATGGATTGATGGATGGATGTTGGAGAGAAGATATTGGAGGATGGATAGATAGAAGATAGATAATAGAGAGGGGTGGATGGATATACAGATACTGTTTTATGGAAAACGGAATCACTGAGCCATGATTACACAAAGGTCAGTAAAAGGTTAGGATTAAAATTCAGAAAGTATAGCTCTTCTCAAAGCCTGAATTTGTGCTTTAACCACCAAGATGTACCCACAGCCAGTGGTGGTTTATTTCTGCACTGAACACATACTGATATCATCTATGTAATAGGCATGGAGCTAGAAGCCAAGTAAAACCCAGTACTCCCATCCCCCTCAAGAGGCTCCTCTGACAAGCAGACAGACGCTTAGACATGAACGCTGACACTGGGTGAGAAGCACTGTGCTCTTGTAACCAAGAACCTGCGGGTCTGAAGCCAGGGTGACCGACTGGCCCTGGTGGGCCCAGGCTCTCCCCATTTCAGCACCGTCAGTCTCCAGTCCCAGGAACCCAGGATGCTTGGTCCTCCTATCCAGAGCAGAAGCACCCGGCTGGCTCTGGCAGGGTCCGAGGAGGGAGTTTGTGGGTTGAGGAGCACGTATTATCATCAATGGTTTATATATGACCTCACTGCCCGGGCCTGATTTTTTCCTTACTTGTAAACTCCAGGTGGTCTGAGTCCCAGACCCAGCATGAATATACTTGCAAAGATGGCTAAGTTTATCATCTATATGCCCCAACATGTCTTTCAGGAGGTTTGGGGAAAGAGGGATTTTAACCCTTTTTTAAAAATTGTCCCAGTGCCCCTGCCCCCAATCCCAGCTCCACCAACCATCCAGCCACATCCAGCTGCGAGGCGCAGCTCCCTGGCTGCCCAGCCATGCCCATGGGTAAAGCTCTGGGGACTGAGCACCACCCCCTTCGTATCTTGAAAGAACTGAAATAGTATGAGTGTTTATTACAGAGATGAGCCACTAATGGCGAAAACACAAGCAAGTGGGGTGGGGACGTTTCCGGAATAAAGAGGCTCTCGGGCTCCTTCATATTCCTGAAGTCGACTGCAGCAGGACCCCATTTCTACTGAATTTAGAAGCCACTCGTTCCTCTGCATTCTAGCTGACACCTCCTGGTTTCTCAAACTATTAAACTTGAAGAGCTTCATTTCTCACAAAAACACACAAGATGAGAAAAATGGGGCTGTCCTAGAAAGGTGTGCTAAGCTGAGAAAGCCACACCATCCTCAGAACCTTCTCCTTGTGGACTGCAGAGAAACCAGCACGCCAACCTCCCAGCATTTTGCAACCACAGTAGTCACAGCTTAATTCAGTAGCAGGTGGGGCAAGTAACAAAATGCACTTTTCAGAGATGTGGCTTTGGGGCTTGCCTGCCCCTGTCAGGGAAGTGAGGGTGGGTGGCCTGTGTGGTGTTAACATAGCAGTCCCAGCACGTGTATCCTGGGACCCAGGAGCCGACCACCTCAAGGCCAGACTTCTCTTTGCAATGGTCAGAGTTTTTAGAGCTCTGCACGAGGAAGTCTTTCCAGACTCACCTTTTCCAAGTTCCTTCAATACCTCAGCACAGAGCCCCCGCATCCCTGGAGAGGTGCACTCAGTGCTTTGTTTTCCTCATCAGGCAAAAGTTTAGCTAAGACCTCATCCCTGCTTCCCTTGCTCTCCTCCTGAGGGATACAGAGGAGAAAATGGACCCAGGTACATCTCTGCTGTTTGCAAAAGCTCCATCCACCCACCAAGAGGCTTTAAAATAATTTGTCCTGGGAGATAAATGAGATGGCAGCTTCTAGAATATTGCAATTAGCAAGATAAGGTCTCAGGGTGCATTGGTAAAGCTGTCAGTTGCATAAGAAGAGGTTTTCATATGAATGGCACCTGTTTGTTTCCAGGTGTTTCTATTTGTCCCACCCCTATCATTTACCTGGGCTCAGATTTGAAGACAAGGACTTCTTCCTCCTTGGTCACTTCCCACAATGCTCAGTCTAGAACATTCTCTAATGTAAGGAACATGGCTGTGCTTTGGTCAAGGATAGGCTGAGGTAAACACCCAGAGTGACTCAGCAAGTTTAGAGCACAGACGTATAACTCCACTTGTTATCACAGCCATAACA
Organism: Papio anubis; assembly: GCF_008728515.1. NCBI lineage: Eukaryota > Metazoa > Chordata > Mammalia > Primates > Cercopithecidae > Papio > Papio anubis. The sequence continues at coordinate 28,844,079 of NC_044989.1, read as the reverse complement.
TGGGAAGGCCATGCCTTGGCCCTATGCCACTATGGTCTGTAAAAGGCATAATTGCCCTGCTGACACTGTGCAGGCTTGTGTGTGCCCAGAGAGAGAGTGAAGCTACTGTCCTCTGTAAGAGAGAATGACCGTCTGCAGATGGACATGGAGCCAGGAAACGGCTTGTGTCTAGAGGGAAAGAGTTAAGCTGCTGACCCTGAAGGCAAGGGAGAGCTGGCACAGCTGTGTGTGGGAGCCAACAGACTTAGCAGCTGAGCCAGGGCAGATGGTGTGAGAGTAAGCTGCTGCTGAGAGCTGCTGCTGAATAAAATCATCTTTCACCTGCCTGCAGCCCCCCGAGTGTTCTTGCTGCTCATCTACCCACTCCCTTCAGACCTCAGCCTGAGCTGGAACCTGACCCTGGACACGTCTAGACCTGACATCTAGACACAGCAGGGACTCGTGCTTCTGGCCCCAAACATCCCCTCTCCCCAGAGCCAGAAAGAAGTGAACTTGGGGAACACTTAAAAATGCATATCCAGCAGAGACCCATGCCAGACCATGCTCCCACGGTGCAGAGCACACTGCAGGTGCTGAATAAATGCTCGTAGTGTGCAGGGCAACGTCAAAACAGGACACAGTGTGCCTGGGCTGGTTTATGAACCCCAGAGCACTACACCCAGGCAATTGGCCTGTCTTTCCACTGGCCACTTTTAGAGTGAAGCCTCGTCTTCAGTTTACCTCCAGGTTCAATAAGACACACTAAAGCATAGCAGTTATAAGAGCACTGAATACAGATTGCCTGGGTTTGAATCCTGGTTCTTCCATATTTTACTGTGGAACACTGGACAAGCCACTTAGCTGCTCTATGCCTCAGTTTACCCATTTATAAAATGGGGATGATACTAATAGCTTTCTCATAAAGTGGCTGTAAGGGTTCAATGAACAAACAGTGCTTAGGATAGTGCCTAGAGCATATAATTACTATGCAAGTATCAGCTATTATTGTTACTATTATTACCTTAAAACTCTGAGAGCCCAGCAACCATCATGGTAGAGAGACCAATGAAGAGGCTAGAATCTAAGTTTTAAAAGCTGAAAATCTACACTCCATTAGCCTAGCCTGGGGCTTTCCTAGGCTCCTTTTCTGCATCACAAGGAAGCAAACACGGGCCTTGCAATGGAGAAAAAACAGCCCCCAGCCGCGGCCCAGAGACTCTGTCATTCCTAGGCTCAGACTCCCCTGTCTACAATGGGGTGGAGGTCTAAGGGGCCTTACGCCTGTCCCATTCAGCCAAGCCCTGAGGCTACCGGGCCACATCATCCTCTGGCTACTGGGAAGCCAGAAAAGAACTTTTAAGAAAGTGTAGGAAACCTGGTAACAAGGACAGTGGCAGCAAAGAAACTGGAGTCCCCCAAATAAGCACAAGACTTGGTAAGTAATGACATGCTGGTTTTACCAGATTCACCATGGCTGCCAACACTAGGTATGCTCATCTAAAGAAAAAACTGGGACTGACACACTTGCACAGAAACACACAAGCTATGGTGCAGCCACCTGATGGAGCTGTTAAAAGTGACTCAAGGCCAGGCGTGGTGGTTCTCACCTGTAATCCCAGCACTTTGGGAGGCCGAGGTGGGCAGATGACCTGAGGTCAGGAGTTTGAGACCAGCCTGGCCAACATGGTGAAACCCCATCTCTACTAAAAATACAAAAAGTAGCCAGGTGTGGTGGCGGGAGCCTGCAATCCCAGCTACTCAGAAGGCTGAGGCAGAAGAATCGCTTGAACCCAGGAGGCGGAGGTTGCCGTGAGCCCAGATGGCGCCACTGCACTCCAGCCTGGATGACAGAGCCAGACTCCATCTCAAAAAAAAAAAGTGACTCAAGAGTATAATCATCTGCAAATGCTTATGCTCTGATTTTTTTTAAAAGCAGGATGCAAATCCAAACGTATAACACAACTGCTGTGCTGAACCCCTATTGACCCCCATTTATAGAAAGGGCATCTGGTTCAAGAGGCCAAAGCAGAGACCCAGAGCCAACAAACAAGACATGGGGTTTTATTAGGGGCTTACATAGAGGGGAGAGAGTCTAGTGGCAGTGGGCTGAATGGGAGCGCCTCATGGCCCAGTGGCGGAGGGCTGGGCAGGAAAATCGCAACCACTTGCAAACAGCATGCAATTTATACAGCGTTTTCACTTAACACCCTCCACCTGGCAACCTTCATTTACCCCAAAACTCAGGGCCTCAATCCCCTGTATCGCTCACGTTCCAAAGGACAGGTCGGGGGCTCAGATGTGCCTCATAAACAAGGAACGAATCTCTGAGTTGGCCACTCCCAGATTCCCTGGCTCAGAAAACACACTTAGGTGTGTCTGCCATTCAGGATCATTCTAAGGGGATGCTTAAGTTATTGCTATCAGCTGCATTTACCCTACAACAATGTGCACAGAAAAAAACTCAAATTGAGAAATGCCAAATGTTAATAATGGTTTCTCTTAAGAGTTGGGACTATGAGTGAGGGATTTTTTTTTCCCCTTTCAACTGCTTTGTATTTTCATTTTCTCAATAATAAGTATGACTTCTTTACAGTGGTAGAAGTGAACTTTAGGTTTTTTAATTAACTAGGAAGACTGCCTAGTAGCATGGGAAACTGGGTAGTGTTAAATGAAAGAAGCAAAATCAAAACTGTATTTACATGATGATTTTTAACCAGGGAATTTGTATATAGACCGACAAAAATAGAAGAGATATTTTTAAGCAGTTTGATATTGGAGAAGCATCACGGATCCATTTTTAAATTCCATTAACAATATAATGTTCATATGATTTATATAAGGTAATAAATTTAAGGTCAGAGAGCAAAAGAGCAAAAGTAGACTTGAAGCCACCCCCATTCCAGGCTTATCTGCTCTCTCTAGTACTAACCAGGGGCTGGAGTAAATTAAGAAAGTTCCTTTTGGCACAGAGAAGCTTGAATGCTGAGGTCTGATCAGGAGAGGATGAGCTGTCAGCAGCCTGATGTTTTAATTAACGAAGTTTCTTCTGTAACTAATCCAGTAACAGAACCCAAAGACAGAGCCACCCAGTTCTACTCAGGAACTTCTTGATCCCAGAATAATTCCCCTGAAATCAGAAGGTCTTGGTGCTGAGTAGAAAGAATGCCACTTGAGCCTTGATCCCAGAGAGGCCTCAAGGCTGGCAGTGACAGACGGCGGAGGTCAGGGAGCAAGCTGCCAACATGTCTCATTCCTTACTACCTCCCATGAAAATGACATGGGCAGAAATCCTCACCTGCTCTGCCAACCAATCCTCCGTTCAACCCCACCCAGCCTCGGAAACCAAGGGATTAGAACAGATGATGTTGGCTTTTTTATCACTGAATTCTAGAATCAGTGAGTTCTAGAAGGTCCCCCAAGAAGGCCATCCTCCCAGCTTGGCTGTGCCATCTGGATTTTATGCCAGAACACATCCTAGCTTGGCATTATTCTTGATCCCCTTGACCTCCAGTGTTGCAGGAAATAAACAGTAACCTGCTGAGCTGTTGCTTTGTGACTTTCCACATTTAAATATTTCACAGCATGCAACAGTTCATCTCCAGCCTGGAGCCCAGAATCTCTTACAGAGCATGAAGAAAGAGGTTTAGGGGAAAACTCCTTCCCATCAAAGAAACTGGATCATATCCAATCCAAGCCACTTCCAGGAGGGGCCTCAGGTGTTAAAGGTCCCCCAAGAAACCACTAGAACCACCAGGCTCAGCTTGGGTGATTTGGGGGGACTTCATACCCTTTCTCTTCCAACCGATTTGATGCACTCTCGGCTGCTACCACCCAATCCCCTGGGACAGCGGGAACTTTAGTTACTTCCATCCGCAGGCCAGGTTCAGACCGTGACAGGCAGATAAGAACCATTCCCAGAGATGGGTTCTACCCTAGGTACTCCCTGGCAATGATGAGTTCCCCTTGTTGGTAACCTACTCCCTCCAGTTCTGACCTACATGGATGTGGAAATCAGCTTGTCACTTCAAAGTTAGGAACACTTTCAAAACCCGTTTTGCTGGCTGGGCTGAGAGGGTGTGGCTTACAGCAAAGCCATCAGATAGCCCATGCCTCACCTGCTCAAAAATTACCTGGATCCAAAACAGTATATCTGGCCAGACACGGTGGCTCACGCGTGTAATCCCAACACTTGAGGGGGCCGAGGCCGGTGGATCGCCTGAGGTCAGGAGTTTGAGACCAGCCAGCCTGGCCAACATGGTGAAACCCCATCTCTACTAAAAATTTAAAAAGTTAGCCAGGCGTGGTGGCACGCACCTGTCATCCCAGCTACTCAGGAGGCTGAGACAGGAGACTCACTTGAACCCGGGAGGCCAGGTTGCAATGAGTCGAGATCGCACCACTGCACTCCAGCCTGGGCAACAAGAGCAAAAATTCCGTCTCAAAAAAACAAAAACAGACAAAAAAAAAAAAAACAAAAAAAAAACAGTGTTTTACCCTTTGGGCTCCACCAGAGACTTTTGCCAGGGATTTACTGGACTCCATTCATCCCTTTGAGGCCCACACCATTCCATTCCAGCCTGAGCGCTGACCTATGGATTAGAGAGGAAGACAGCCAACCCTTCATCTTGCACTAAAACCTCTGACTGATGAACCACAGGGTACCATACCCATGGAAGCCCTGTCCTGGAAGGAAGAACTGAGGCATTGTCCTAGTAGCTACAATCCTGCTACCAGGTGAGTTCAGATCACAAAAGCAGGCCACCCCCAGGCTCTCCTTTCCAGGACGCCCAGTCTAGTGGGAGTACAACAGAGCCCCAAATAAGAGGGACCTGAGTCTTGTGACAATGTGAGACACTAGATTCTGTTGCCCAAAGCACCACAGTTCCAGCGAGCTCAAGGAGGCTGGCCTCATGGCAAAAAGTGGTAACTAAAACACCCGGAGAGGGAAGAGTTAAAAAGTCCTCTCCCCAGACAAGGATGCTTATCCTCTTCAAATAGCTAAAGCCTATTTCGCTTGGTACAGGTTTTCCCAATAAATCCAAGGCCCATGGTGATTTACCAAGAGCCTTGGTTATTGGCAACAGCAATCTCACTTACCCAGAGCAACGCTGAGAACAAGCCGTAATTTAGAGCTGGATTTATATTGTTTGTTCTACAGCAACAAACTCAGCAAATCATAAATTCCCTCTGAGATGAAGAGCGGAAATTGACAATATTTATGAACTCAAGAGGCAGAGAGGGACCTGACCAGGCCTTTGATTTGTAACTGAAACTTTTCCTGGAGCCTCCAGCCAAGGACATGGTGGCTGTCCCAGCCCCAGGGAGCTGGGCTCAGGCCAGGAAGCGGGTTGTGTGGGGGACGGGGGCAGCAAGTGTGTCAGGAGGTGTGTCCAGCCTCTCTAAAGGATGGTCTTTGGATGCTAAAGCCAAGACGTTGCTCTATGCTCATCAGGACACACAGCAACAAGGCAAACAGGCAGTTTTCAGGCCATGAAGCAAGGCTTGTTTGGGAAAGCTCATCCTTATACTGGGCTGGCCATAAGTCCACTCATGTGCTACTTTCTCCACACACCCAAAGTTTGGAATTTGCACTTTGATCCACGTACTGGATACACCAAACATCACCTTCTATCATCCATGAAAGGAATAAGAAAACACAAGCAGATGCACCAACATTTCCCCTAACATTCCAGAAGCAAGATGTCATACCGAGAAGCTCTCACCTTTCCTGATGTCTCTTCCATAGCTCCCACCTTTTTTCCTTCTATCCTCTTTCCCCTCCCTCCACTTTCCCTCCCTGCCCATCACAACAAACCCCACACCAAGCCCCGGCCCAGCTTAAGCCTTCTCAGCACTCCTGACTCACTCACTGTGGTGCCTTGTGGCCCTGGGGGGGTCACTGCCCTCATGTGTCTGTGAGGATGCTGGACTGGATCATCTCCACATCACCTCTACTTCCAGTCGTCCAGAGGTGTGGGTGGCTGTGACATGGAAAAGCTCACCAGCCAAGAGCCTTGGAGGCTCTGGTTTCCACCTCTGCCCTACACAGCCTCTGGTGAAACACTTGGCCTGGGAACCAACCAAAGCCTTATCCACCTTGCAGATTTCCAAGCAGGAAGGTGGACATGGTGACCAGAGCCACACAAGGCCAGGTGGGACACTCACCCAGGCTCTCAACCATCGCATCCAACACAGCCACAGCAGCAGCATAAATCCCCGAGTTCTTGGAGTTCAGGTTGTCTGCAACAGCGATGATGATGGAGAGCAGCATGGGGTGCAAGTTCTCTTTGAGGAGGGGGATCATCTTGGCGAGGGACTCCAGCGCCCACTGGCTCACTTTCTTGTTGGAATCCTGAAGCCTTGGGGTGAAAGCATCAAAGACCTATTGAGGAAACAGAAACCAAGAACCCATGGGAACCCAGGCTGGGCGGGACTCTCACAGTGCAGGCAGCTTGGACCTCACCCGGCCCAGCTGAGCGAACTCAGCAGAGACTCCTCCTGCGTCCCCAACCTATGCCAGAGCACTCCCAAAAACGAAGAGCTCACCTCCTCAAAAGGGTGGGCAAGAGGGGAGGAACCGACAGGTATTGAGCACTCATTGCATGCCGAGTGTCCAGGGCATCTTGTTAGTTGCTCTGCAATCTCCTTTTTACTGAATGATCTCAACAACCCATGGAGCACATGTTACCACCCCCCGCTTTCCCATAAACAACAACAACTGGGGCTCCAAGAGGTTCAGTGATTTGCCTGAGATCACACGGCTAGTAAGAAACGTGGATGGAAACCCAGGTCTGCTGACTCTGAGCTGTGTCTTTGCTCAGCTGTGTAACTGACTGTCAGCAGCCTCACTCCACCAAGAAGCAGGCGCCACCCGAGTGTTCAGCCTGTGAAGGGCTTGTACCTGCTCCTAACACACCTGTCCAGCCATCACCACCCAGTCACCTGTCCAGCCACATGCTCTGCCCCCAAACATGATGCACCTAGCTCCCCAGAAGCAACCCAAGGCCTCACCATAGTATCCTCCACCTCTCCCTCCTACCCTCCTCGCTGTAAATCTGCTAGAAGGACAAGAGACATCTCTGAGCATTTCCAAGGTGCCAGCAGAGGCGGTGCCCTTGCCCACTCAGCCGATTCCAGGTAGTCTCCATGTTACAAAGACCAACTGCATAGCAAGTGCTCCTTACACCCCGAGAGGTCTGACACAATGTCCAACGCCGTTCAGAGTTTTCAAACTTCAAGCTGCACCCCCCAGGGGAGAGACAGGTGGGAGAGTAGAAGCAGGTGGTGCTCACCTGGACCAGGTGGGCAGCGACGAGCTCCGGCTTGGCCTTGCAGAACTCCAGGAGACGCCCCACGCCTTCCATCCGGGACCGGAAGTCCTTGGCCTCCAGCAGCCGCATCAGCTCCCGTAGCTGCTCCACCATCTCCCCGCTGCCCTGCAGCATGGAGCGCGGCCCCACCAGCCTTGGGCCATTGGAGCTGAACCTAGGTAAGGAGCATGGCATCTGACCCCCAGGGAAAAGCCCAGGGGAATGAACCCACTTCTGGTCCCATGCCACCTCCTACAGGGCGGGGGGCAGAGAGGAGAGTGTCACCTGCAGCTTAGTCCACCCCCAGCTTCCCTCCACCTACAGCTTGTTACCCAGGGCCCCATCCCCTTGTCAGGGGTCAGGGCTGTCTCTTCCTGCCTTTTTCTCTTTTCAGAAGATATGTAAGCAATGGGGAAAGTCAGAGTGAGGGAGTGGCTATCCACAAAAGGATGACTGGTACACATTTTTTATTTTTATTTTATTTTTTTTTTGAGACAGAGTCTCATTCTTGTTGCCCATGCTAGAGCTTAATGGCACGATCTCGGCTAACTGCAACCTCCACCTCCTGGCTTCAAACGATTCTCCTGCCTCAGCCTCCCACGTAGCTCGGACTACAGGCATGTGTCACCATGCCCGGCTAATTTCTGTATGTTTAGTAGAGATAGGGTTTCAGTATGTTGGCCAGGCTGGTCTCGAACTCCTGACCTCATAATCCACCCACCTTGGTCTCCCAAAGTGCTGGAATTACTTTTCAACTGGTGCACATTTCATGTAAGAGCAGGGAAAGACCTTGGAGGTCATCACGGCCAACCTTCTACCTGGCTCCTATATCCTGAGCCATGGCTGGCTAGGCTCTGCTCACACTCCCCCAGCGACTGGGGACATTGTAAAAAGTCCCATTTTCTTACGCTGGGATCATCTGTGCATCACAGCCCGCTAGCCCCTTCTAGCCAGCATGAGAACAGCTCTGTGCAGAACTACTACCTTTCAGCTCCAAGCCTAGGTCATTGGCTCATGCCCTATACCCCGGTCCTATCCAGCAGAGCCCACTGTCCCTCATTCTGTGATTCACTCCTGCATTCCACACTCATTGTCTACTGAGAGCCAAGAGCTGTGCTGAGCACTGAGAACTGTGAGATGAGAGCACAGCCTTTGCCGTTAGGAGCTCACAGACAATGAGAGATAGATAAATTAACAGGGTTGACAGAGGTATGACGAACAGGCCAGCCTGTCACCCTGAGGACATGGGGGCACAAAGTGGTCGAGCTTCCTGGAGAAAGCGACAGGTGAGCTGAATCTTGCAGAACCAATAGACATGTTCTAGGTATAGATGGCACCTAGGATAAGCAAAGGCACAGCAGGGAGAGAGGATGTAGAGGGGCGTGAATACCAGCTGCTCTTGTATTTTGCTTATCCCAGGTGCTGCTCTGGTCAGGCTGAGAGAGGAAGAGTGGGAGAGGGGCAGGAAGTTACCTTTGAAGAAGTGGGCATGGGGTTTCCCTGTGCCCTGCTAGGGAGTTCAGATGGGATCAGCCCAGGACATTGCAGAGGGGCTTCAGTTTTTTTTTTTGTTTTTTTTGTTTTTTTTTGTTTTTTTTGAGACGGAGTCTCGCTCTGTAGCCCAGGCTGGAGTGCAGTGGCCGGATCTCAGCTCACTGCAAGCTCCGCCTCCCGGGTTCACGCCATTCTCCGGCCTCAGCCTCCCGAGTAGCTGGGACTACAGGCGCCCGCCATCTCGCCCGGCTATTTTTTTTATTTCTTAGTAGAGACGGGGTTTCACTGTGTTCGCCAGGATGGTCTCGATCTCCTGACCTCGTGATCCGCCCATCTCGGCCTCCCAAAGTGCTGGGATTACAGGCTTGAGCCACCGCGCCCGGCCGGGGCTTCAGTTTTAAGCACAGGCGTGACCACTGGACTCCTGCTTGGTTTCTAACTGCTCCCAGCACCCCCACACCCCCTCCTCCCAGCCTCTCAGTCCATGCCTTCTCATCTGCCTTAGTTTAGGCTGGGCCTCTGAACTAGTCCCAGGCTGGTCACTCTGGTGGTTAAAGGATCTGCTGGTCTAAGCGAACGGGGAAACACTGAGCTCACGCAGAGAGCTCTCTCACTGAGCTCACACAGAGAGATCTCTCACTGAGCTCACACAGAGAGATCTCTCACTGAGCTCACACAGAGAGCTCTCGCACTGAGCTCACACAGAGAGCTCTCGCACTGAGCTCACACAGAGAGCTCACGCACTGAGCTCACACAGAGAGATCTCTCACTGAGCTCACACAGAGAGCAACCACTGATGCTAGTGGAATCTCACCCATTCAGCTGGGACTGCAGGAACCAACTTCTACTGGCATATGCTCCCAAGGCCAGGATTTGCTCTCCCTGGGATTTGGGTTGAGGGGGAACACATCCTACAAATTCATCTATTAGTATTGCAGACCCAACTAGGTGTCAGCGGTACCCCAGATCCATGTATCCACCCCAGAGCCACCCCTGGCCATGGGCAAGCAGGACACCTCTGTCAGAAGTCTTAGATGTGAAGCCCAGAGAGACAGGAGCAGCCATACCCCTCCTTGATGGGCAGCCCGTTCTCACACACCACCAGACTCCTCGACACCTTGAGGCCTTTGGCAGAGGGAAGTTCATCATTATCTTCTATTCCCTTGAAAAATACACACAGAGCATGAGCCAAAAGGAGTGGCCCTCCAGGGAACTGCCAGACATTCTAGTGGAGACATAACGGCAATAATCCCTTCCACCTAGGAGAGCTTCAGATGTCACAGTTGAGACTTCCAGAGCCCTGAAAGTAGCTGGGGCAGAAATCAAGATCCCCAGTTAACAGATGAAGGTGTGGAAGCCCAGGAAGCCTCAAGGAACATAGGCAGTGTGGGGGCAGAACCAGGTGTGAGCACAGAGGACAGAAATCACATCTATCTCACCTATCAGGAGTAGTGGATGAAATCAACACCTCTGGAATCCACTCCCCACTCCCCTGACCCACTCGAAGGCTGCCAGGCTCAGCACTGTCGCCCCCACCCCCAAAAGACCATGACCCACTCATGCCCCACAACTCACCCGCTGTTTAATGGCTGCCATGACCTTCTGCAAGTCGTAAGATGGGAGGGATTGCTTCAGAAATGCATCAAACTTAGTGTTCGCCATCAAGATATTCACCATCTTCCGGCCATAAAATCTGCCACAGGAGAGTGAGATAAAGCAACAGCCTCCGAAATGCATAATAAATTTGCTTTACAGCTTTACATAATCTTCCTAATTAAAGAGAGTTTTTAATACTTTTTCTAATTACGAAAGCAATCCCTACCCAGTTAAAAAATAGATTAATAAAATAAACATCATCCATAATCCCATTACCAAGAGAAAATCACTATTAAATTTTCACATATTTTCCTATAGTCTTTTTTCTGTGGCATTTACTTTAGTTGACATCAGAATGTATATACAAGTTGTATTCAGCTTTTTCACTTTATCATTCATTAATCATCTTCCCAAGTCCCTTAAAACTCTCCATAAACATCCTTTTTAATGGCAACAAAATATTCCGTTGAATGGCTATACCAAAGTGTACTCAATTTTGTTCTAATATGGAACATTTAGAAGTCTGAGAAAGGGTAAAGTGGGACAATATAGGAGGGAGTAGTTAATCTACCTGATGAACAGTGGTGGCAGGTGAGGGAATCAAGGAGGGCTTCATAGAAGAGGGGACATTTGTGTTGGGGCTCAACAGATAAGTAGGAGTACACAAGTGGGGTGAGATTTGGGGTACGTTGGAGGAAAAGGGTTATTTAGGTCTATAACACAGCGTGACATGTCAGCAGGGGGGATATGTTGGAGAATAGTGAGCAGGGGTTGGACACAGGAAGCAGACAGGCCAGAGGAGAACACAGGACCCTGTTTAGGGAGACATGAAGGAGTTAGACTACCTCAGTTTGCATGCAATAGAAAGCTGAATAATGATTCAATTAGTACATTAGTCAAAATGTCTCTAGCAGCAGTGCAGACGACGGATCAGTGGAGACAAGGCTAGGGGCCAGGAGACTTATTAGGAGGCCACCATAATAGTCCAGGCAAAAGATTGTGCAGGCCTGAAATCAGGCAGTACAGTGAGGATAAGGAAGCACAGTGAGATCCAAGAGCTGCTGAGAAAATGGCAACTACAGGATTTGGTAGCTGGTTGGAAGTGAAGCAGGAAGCATCTAAAATCATAAATCATATTTCATTCAAACCTAAGACTCCATTAATTGTAAAAGGCACCCTTACTTTATTTACCACTAAGGAAAATCAGAAAAATTAAAACTGGTGATTTCCACAGCCTCCAATGACACTGACCCATGTGAGAAGGCAATCTTTCTATGTGCTATCTCAGAAACAGAAGATAGCATTGCTTGTCAGTATTTTTCTTCCTTAGTTCAGGTAAAGTTCTTAGTGATTGCTTCACAAAAAAAATGTGGGAGTTGGTCATTCCTTCCACAGTGAGAGTTTGCTTCATTGATATCTAATGGATATCCACTGATGTTGCCATGCCTTTTCTCATATACAATGATGATTCATTTCAATTGCAAATAATAGTGTAATATTCCTAAGAAACTTTAAACAGATTAAACTCAATGATTCTCCAGAGAGCATCCCAAAATCACTTCTGAAAATAAATTTAAAAGTTTACAAAGAAAGGCTCACAGTGTGGTTCCTACAAAGGAAAATTTAATTCAGAAAATAATACTCTGAGCGACAATGACTAAGTTTGTGAAGGTGCAGATAGTATAACTACATCATAAACTGGGCACAGTGGTGCGTGCCTGTTGTCTCAGCTACTTGGGAGGCTGAGTCAGGAGGATTACATGAGCCCAGGAGTTCAAGGCTGTAGTGTGCAATGGTCACACCTGTGAGTAGCCACTGCACTCCAACCTGGGCAACGTGGCAAGATCCCATCTCTTAAAACAACAAAAATGCCTATGTCATAATCACTGCCTAGCCCAACTGAAACCCAATAGCAACTGTGAAATGCCTGTCATTGTAAGATACATGTCAATTTTAAAGATATTAAAATCAGGGAAGGATGTGTGTCTTGAAATCAGTGAAGGATGTGTGTCTTGAAATCAGTGAAGTATGGGAGTCCCCATTTTGTCTCTTGGGTGGCTCAGTAAATAACAGTCACTTTTAACGATAGAGAGAACACAGAGAAGCAGACTTGGAGAGGAGGCAATGAGTTCATTTAGGGACACTCAGCACTGGAGATGGCAGTAGGACATCAGGTGGTGGGTCCCATGGAGGCTTTAGAAATAGGGGACTGATGCTTGAAGAAGGGTCTGGACTGGAGGGCAAGAATTGAGAAGCCTCCAAGTTTGCTGGTGGCTGGAGCCACCAGAAGTGAAAGTCAGGAGAGGGAGATGAGGACTAAAGACACCTTGGCAGCACCTACACTCAGCTGGCAGTCAGGGACAGAATGTCACAGAGGGACAAGAAGAACACCCAGAGTACAGTGCCATGGAAACCGGGAAGGACAGAGTTCTAGGAAGGAAAAGGAAATGTAGTCACCACCATCTAGTGTGGGGAGTGGTCAGAATGGAGAGGACTAGCAGATATGGAGAGACTTTAGACCTTGATTTCCATCCCTCTAACATTTAAAACCAACAAACAAACCAAAACCTTCTACGTCTTTTTTTTTATGTTGCATGACAGTGTTACACAACACTTTATTATATAGTAGATGCTCTAGGAGATGCTACACAAAGGATGGTTGTTTATAGACATTTCATCCCATTCCTCCAGTCCCCCTAAAGTGACTCTTCAAAGCATTTGCCCCAAATTTAATGGCAATGTGATTTATGATTTTTTTTTTTTTTTTGAGACAGGGTCTCACTCTGTTGCCCAATCTGGAGTGTAATGGCCCTATTTCAGCTCACTGCAACCACTGCCTCCTGGCCTCTTATCTCAGCCTCTCATGTAGCTAGGACCACAGGCACATGCTACCATGCCCAGCTAATATTTTGGTATTTTTTGTAGAGACAGGATTTCACTGTGTTGCCCAGGCTGATCTCAAACTCCTGGCCTTAAAAGATCCACCTGCCTTGGGCTCCCAAAGTGCTGGGATTACAGATTTAAGCCACTGCGCCTGGCCAGGCAATGTTTTGTTTGCTTGTTTTTGTTGTTTTTGTTTTAATTTTTTATTTCCATAAGGTTATTGGGGAACAGGTGGTGGTTAGTTACATAAGTTCTTTAGTGGTGATTTGTGAGATTTTGGTGCACGCATCACCTGAGCAGTGTACACTGCACTCAATTTGTAGTCTTTCATCCCTCAACCCCTTCCCACTCGTTCCTCCTGAGTCCCTAAAGTCCATTATGTCATTCTTATGCCTTTGCACCCTCATAGCTTAGCTCCCACTCATGAGTGACAACATACAATGTTTGGTTTTCCATTCCTGAGTTATTTCACTTAGAGTAATAGTCTCCCATCTCATCCAGGTCGCTGCAAATGCCATTAATTCATTCTTATTTATGGCTGAGTAGTATTCCATTCTGTGTGTGCATATATATACACACATATACATACATACATATCACAGTTTCTTTATCCACTCGTTGATTGATGATGTGGCCTTTCGGCTGTTTTCACATTTTTGCAACTGAGAATTGTGCTACTATAAACACGCATGTACAAGTATCTTTTTTGTATAATGATACCCAGTAGATACCCAGCAGTGGGACTGCAGGATCGAATGGTAGTTCTACCTTTAGTTCTTTAAGGAATCTCCACACTGTTTTCCATAGTGGCTGTACTAGTTTACATTCCCACCAGCAGGGTAGAAGTGTTCCCTTTCACCACATCCACGCCAACATCTATTATTTCTTTGGTTTTTTGATTATGGCCATTCTTGCAGGAGTAAGCAAAACCTTCCACTTCTCCACTGATATTCCTCATTTCAGCAAATGGCACTATTATTCGCCACTGTTCAAGGTAAAAACTGAAGAGCATCTTCAGTTCATCTTTGAAACCCTTACCACCTGCATCCTGTTGGCTCTGTCTTCAAAATACACCCAAAACCACTCACCACCCTCCAGTCTGAGCCTCCAGCCCCTCTTGCCTGGACTGTGGGGCAGCCATCATCTGCTGTTCCTCCTGCCTTTCTCTCTCACTACCAGTCCTGCAGCAGCCAGAGAGCCTTTATTTTTTTAAATCATAAAGGCTAGCATGCGTGTAAAGAAATACTCAAACTCATTATTAATAAGCAGGGGGGCAAAGCACTCTAAAACAATGATGAGCTGTCATTTTTACCCATTAGATGGATAAAAATTAGAAATCCAGAAATTGTCACACGTTGAGAGGCTGGGCAGGAGAGAGGCAGATGCGGACCTCAGGCAGGGCGGGGCTGCTGGTGCACACGTGTGCCTGACCCACAGTCCTGCTCCTGGGCACGTCCGAGGAGGTGCCACGCAGCATTGTTTGCAGCAGGGAAGAACAGGAGAACTGCAGGCACTACATCCCTCAGGGAGCACCCTCAGACATGGGTACCCTACAAGAATGCCTGGCCTGGAGCTCAGCCATCCAGAGTGGGCACGGCCTCTGAAGCCCCGACAGGTGCCACACGGTCTCCAGTCGGGGCGGGGATGGAGTGAGGGGTGGAGACCTACACACTCATCTAAATGGATGTGGTAGTAATAAGCCCTGAACTGAGGAGTGTGAGGAACTGAGCCCCAGCCCTGGCTTTTGAAGACAGTCAACCAGATCCTCTCACTCTCCTGCTTAAAATCCTCTAACACCTCCTCATACTTCCACTAAGAAAACTCTCCAATGACTTCCAATCACACACCACCCAAAATCCCAACTTCTGACCTTCGCCTAAGAGAATGTCCCTGACCTGGGCCTGCTGCCCACCCTCACCCCACCCCTCACTCACTGTGCTCCACCAGGCTGGCCGTCCCCACCCTTGGACCCCAAGCTTGTTCCCATCCAGTGGCCTTTGTGACATTTCCTTTGCCTGATCCTCAAAGAGCTGGCTCCATGTAGCCATTCAGCTCTCAACTCAAATGTCACTCTTAAAAAAGGCTCTCTAAACCCTCAATCTAAAGCAGCCCCCAGCCTAACACCATTGCATTGCAGCCTCTACCTCCCGGGCTCAAGAGATCCTCCCACCTCAGCCCCTCAGTAGCTGGGACTATATGTGTGCAACACCACCCCTAGGATTTTTTTTTTAAGTAGAGGCAGGCTCTCACTATGTTACCCAGGCTGGTCTCAAACTCCTGGCCTCAAGCAATCCTCCTGCCTTGGCCTCCCAAAGTGCTAGGATTAACAGGTATGAGCAACCACATCCGGCCTATTTTTTCTTTATATCCCTGATATGTATCTAAAATTACTCTAATTATTTATTTATTATCTGTCTCCCTCGACTAGGAAGTAACTCCAAAACAACAGGGGCTACATTTTTCTTATTCACTGCTGTGTCCATAATAACAAAAAGAGTGATCCTTAAATATCTCCAGAAAAAAAGGCCTGAATGGTCTTACAGAGAACGGTGCTGGGGTGAGGTAGAAACAAGAGCAATACTCAATGGGTAGAGGGGAAATGGAAGACCAGAAAGTGGAGGCAGGGAGTCAGGACCCCTCCCTGGATGGGCTTGGCTTGACGGAAGGGATGGGACAAGAGCTAAAAGGAAAGGACACAGCTTCCGCCCACCTGCCTGTCCCTCCACAAGATCCCAGGGAAGCTGAGCTGTGTGCTCCAGGCCCCTCAGGGCTGGCTGGTTGGTTGCCTTCTCTGCCCCCAGGCCCCTGGCCCTGTCCTACCTGGTGTCCTGGTTGGAGTCCTGGGCCAGCCTCACCAGGTTGTGCACCAACATGTCTGTGCTGTCTCTGGAGCCCGAGAGAAGCTTCTCAGCACCGATCTGCTCCAGCACAGCTGACAGGTGCTCGGCTGCATATTTCCGGACCAAGGGGCTCCGGTGGCTGAAAGGAAATCATGGCCCCGGGGTCAGTCTCAGGATAGTGGTGTGGGAGTCCCCAGGCTGGCAAACATGGATCTACCATTGCAGACCCATGCTTCATGCCAGCCAGGGGCTCCAAAACTACATGTCCCCATGTGAGCTGAGGGGAATCTTTGAGGAAAGAGCACTCACTTTCTACTAACAGGGTGACAGCAACAACAGGAGAGGGAAGGAAACCGACATGAAGCTACACGATGTTCCCCAATACACCGTATGCCTCCTGTTCCAGGGAGCTTCCTGCACACATAACCTTCCTTTTTCTAAATACTCTTCTCCATCTTCCCTCCACCTAGAAAAGTCCTACCTAACCATCGTCCCCTCTTCCTTCCTTCCCCAGCCCCACAGGCAGAATTAGACGTCACACTCACTGCCCAAGGTAGCTGTCTTTGTCCCCGGGGAAGGACAGTTGCACCCTTTGGGCCCCCATCAGGCTGCCAGCTCCCTGTGGGCGGGGACCAGGTTGTCTGTCTCTCTTGACTAGGAAGTAACTCCAAAACAACAGGGGCTTCATTTTTCTTTTTCACTGCTGTATCCATAATGACAAAAAGAGTGATCATTAAGTATCTCCAGAAATAAAAGGCCTGAATGGTCTTACAGAGAACAGTACTGGGGTGAGGTAGAAACAAGAGCAACACTCAATGGACAGAAGGGAAATGGAAGGCAAGAAAGTGGAGGCAGGGAGTCAGGACTCCTTGCTGAATGGGCTTGGCTTGACGGAAGGGATGGGACAAGAGCTAAAAGGAAAGGACATAGCTTCTGCCCACCTGCCTGTCCCTCTGCAGGATCCCAGGAAAGCTGAGCTGCGTGCTCCAGGCCCCTCAGGGCTGGCTGGTTGCCTTCTCTGATCCCAGGCCCTTGGCCTTGCCCTACCTGGTGTCCTGGCTGGAGTTCTGATTCCCCCTCTGTGGCAACCCCACTGCCCTGCTGGTGCCTGACACATCCCTGGCGCTCAGCAGGAGCTTAATGCATGTTTGCTGAACTGAACTGAGAGAGGAGGGAGACGAGGGATTCATGGGTGAGTTGGTGACCATAACAAGTGGCACCTGAGCTCTATAAGAGAAACCTGTCAGAACGGCACCTCTTTCAAAGGGCCTCTCTGTTCATACTCCATCAGAAAGCACTGACCCTTTTGTCCCGTACAGTCCCACCCCAGTGGAACACAGTGGGGGACATCAGAGCTCTCCCTACTCAGCTTGGTCCTTGGACCAGCAGCACTGGCATCTGAACCAGAATCTGCATTTCAGCAAGATCCCAGTGGACTCAGATGCACAAGCCGTGACCCTGGTTCTTGTTGACAGTGATCAATTGCCTGTCCCTCCATGCCAGCACCTTTTATCCATTATCTCACATCCACCTCATTAGCTACTATTATCATCATCATTCTGCAGGTGAGGAAGCTGAGCCAAAGGGAGGCATCCAGAAAAAAAAATGCAATTCATTTCTCCTAAGTTAATTATAGACACAGTAAGCACTCAGTGAATGCAGGTACGGGCAGGCACCATTCTAAATGTGCTTTCATGAGTCAATCCAATTCCTTCTCATAACAACCTCATAAGGTAGACACCATTATTATCCCCATTTTACAGATGAGTCAACTGAGACTCAGAGAAGTGAAGTGACAATCAGGATGTGAACCCAGGTGATGTGGCTGGGCAGGATCTCACCCTTTGCAATATGCTATGGTGCAGTTACTAAAGGTCTCCCAGCTGGTCCAACAGGCCCCCGGGGCTACTGAGAAACCTCATGCATCGGTGCAATGATCCACTTATGGGGTGGAGAGGCCTTTTGCTCTGTGGGAGAAGCGGCTTAGGAAATGCTTTTGGTTTTGCCTTTAGTGTGGGTTGTTAATGACAGGGAAAACAAATCTGCAGAAAAGCTCCAACAGGAGCCCAATACCTTCCCCTCCCCAGGAGCAGATCCAGTGGGGCAAGCTGAAAAAGGAAACTTTGCGTCTTTCTCACTGGCCCACATTTCATCAGAAAGCAACACTGCTCCTGCGGGTGGCAGGAGCTCCAAGGCCCACGCTCAGGCTGCCTCCGCAGCTCTGTCTCCCGGGGTGCTCCCACAGCCATGGTGTGCTCCCCAGCCTTGGAGTGCAACAGCCCCTTCCTGTTCCAGCCGGAGCTCCCTGCATCACCCCGGCCCGGCCGATGAAAAGTGGGAGAGAAGCCTGGTGCCCGGCACAGGGAAGCAGGGGTCTTCTTCCTCCCCTAGCTAAGTGGAAGGCACCTGCTGTGAAGTCTGAGGTGGGCCCCTTCACTCTGAATCTCTGATCCATCACCCCGGCCTCTAGCATCCCGAGGGACCCCCTGCAGCCTCACTCGCCTGCTTCCCTCCCTGCCTGGACCCTTCCCTCCTTTCACATCCCAGGGCCTCTCCCCTTGCCTTACCCTCCCTGACCTCCCCCGCCCCTCAGACAACAGGCAGCCACATACTAGACACCCGCCGAGGTGAGGACCACCAGGGAGCGGGCAAGGGTCACGTTCTCCACCATGGCCCTCAGGGACTGGCCAGCTGCTCTCCGGATGAACTCGCTGGTGTCCCCCATCTTCTGCAGCAAGCAGCGGGCAATCTCCTCGGCCTCCTGGTCCATATTCTTCTTCAAGGCCTGGAAGAGGTCTCCCAAGGTGGTGATGGCCAGGCAAGACACCTTGGACCGCAGGTTGGTGACCTTGGAGAGAGGAGAGGGGCCCTCCAGGGTGCTGGACCATGCCAAGGGCTCTAGGACGCACGGAGAATGGGCCCTGCACCACCCTCTTCCTCCACCCCCACCCTTCCCCTGACCTAGGTCTTGCCACGCTGGAAACGAAAACCCTGCAGCCGCTCTGAGCAAAACTGTCCCATTTCATTATCATCTCAATTATTAATCCCATCATCATCATGACCATAGGAAATGTGTACACTCTGACTTCAAAGCACTTTTACAAAGAATGTCTGATTTTATCTTTGCAACTACCAAATGAGAAGTAGGTACCATGAGAAGCCCAGTAGTGCTGACTGAGGCTCTAATTAACCTGGGAGAACGTAACTATTTTTCCTGGATGCCTCACTTTGCAAAGGAAACAGAGACTCCAGGCCACATGCAGGAAGGCAGATGCTCCCAACACAGCCCAGGCCCTCGTGTGTCAACAAAACAGCCTCCTTCGTATTCATCCCCCCGACCCCCACTGGAGCCCCCCGCTCCCAGGAGCAGGGCACAGCCTCCAGGTGAGACCAAATGCAGCCTCCTGCCTCTCTGGACCCAGCTAGACCAAGCTCCAGAGCCATGAAAGAAAGGCTTTGGGAAACACTGCCACTGCCCTGGAGTTGGGGATCTGGCCCAGGACGCTCCATCCCTCCTTAGCCAGAGGACCATGCAGGCTGACACGTGGGCACGTAGGATTCGAATTGTTTCCATTCCCAAAGATTACAAATAAGGAAACCCCAGGCTTGTTTTCCAAACTGAGAAATGGGTGGCTACCTCCTACCTCAGTGGCTGAAGGCTGAGAAATAGGCAGGGATCCCCATGTTCCTGGAGCCACAGCCCCTCCACAGCTGCTAGCGGATTGCATCGAGCAGCCGCGCTGGGGCCAAATGCACAGCACACAGGCTGGGGGGCCTCACCTCCCCAGTCACCGCCAAGCACACGTCGTGCAGCCTCCCGGTGAGGACCTCTGAGTGACAGGCTGCCAGGCGCTGGATGCTCACCAGGCCCTTCTGCTTCATCTGCCTGAGAAGCAAGGCCAGGCCCTGTTGCAGGCGGTGGGGAGGAAGGAGCCCCACCCCTCTGCAGACTAGGGGCCCCACATCACACAGCATCACGGTCCACCCTCACCCACAGCAGGGTGCCATTGCATGGCCTCAGAGTAGAGTTTCCTGGGGTAACACCCTGGCCTGGAATCCTAACCACTCAGTAAAAGCCAGTTTTATGTGGCCTCTGGCCAGCCCTCAGCTCTGACAGTGCTGTATGGAAGCCCACCCCCAGGACCTATCTGGGTCCTCGACGCAAAGCCAACACCTTCAGTAAAAGGCACTTGAACAGGGAGGACTAAAGGCAGGGAGGGCTCCTCACAAATGTTCTGGAGCCCGAGGCATTGCTTTGCTCATGACCACGGTCCTGTGTCCCCACAGTGCGAGGAGCGCTTGGAGCAGATTCAATTTCATTCAGAGAAATAAAGGGTTGCGGCCTTTCCTGGGCCCCACGGTGTGGAATCAAATGCATCCTTGCCATGCCTGGCTTTGGCACATCACAGACATCACAGAGCCACGCATAGGCTGCTTGGAGGGTCCCAGGGCACACCCATGAAGCCAGGAGCACCTCACAGTCATGCACACATGCACATAAACACACGCATATCTATATGCATGCACACAGTCCTCCCTCCAAACTGGCTTTTACCCTCCGTGGTGCTGGAACCCCAGAGTGGGAGAGGAGGGAAGTTGAGGGGCAGAAGCTATTCTGCAACAGCCCCTGCTTCTGGCCGGAACACAGCACATGGCGGAAGCATCTCCTCACCAGTCACTGCTGTTGAGGCACTGGAGTGCATCCATCAGCCCCAGCTCCGGGTTCGAGAAAGGCCTCAACTCCTTCCAGCCTCTAAGATCCATCTCCTCCTCTTCTTCCCATTCAGGAGAACCCAGTGTGAGCACCGCAGGTAATGAGTTAGCTGCATTCACAGGAAAGAAACAGCAGGCTTCACACAGCAGGACAGGCAAGAGCCTGAGTGGCCGCTCCTGCCACCGCTCTCCTTGGGAGGCCATGCCACCACCCTGAGCCCACCTAACAGGGAGGGTGTACAAGGGGAAGTGCCTGGTGAGGCTAAGAACCCAGCGCCTGGGCTTCCCTCCCCAGGAGCCATGAAGACCTCCTCACTCTACCTTCGACTGACTTTTCCCCTTCCTGCCCTTGCCAATGTGATTCTTATAAACAGACTTGTGATCAGCCATGTCATGGGACAAAACCCCCCAGCCAGGGGGACACCTCCAAACCTGCCCCATCTGTGGTGGGGTGGGGCCCCCTCAGCCATCAATGAATGATCTCCCTACTCACTTTGGTGGCAGTCTAACCTCATCCCCAAACAGAGGCCCATGTGGTCAGCGCCTCCTCCTTCCCTCCTGCTATCCAGCCTTTTGTGAGGTTGCCCACGAGCAGGGAAGGGTCCAAGAGCAGATGGCTGGAGGAAGGCAATGTAGCTAACTGGCACCCACACGGTCCAGATGCAGCCACACACGCAGCAACCCACAACAAGCAGGTCGTCATGTTTCCTAGGCTCTCCTGCCCTGCGGACAGATGCTGGAATCAGAAACTCCTAGGACAGGAAGGAATCTTACAGGGCCTCTGTCTAGCCAAATGCCCTGATCACACAGTTGAGGTCTCAGAGGCCCAGAGAGGGTGGGGGACACTCCACAGCCCCTCAGCTCCTCTGTCAGCACAACCAGGACAAGAAGGTTCCCTTCCCAGTCCAGAGCTCTCACTACCACATCTTCCTTCCTGGCAAGTTTTCTTCTGAGCGTCACCTCCACCAGGATGATTTTCATCACAGTACATCTGGAGGTACTGGGCAAGTCTGAGTGGAGAAGAAGCCCTTTACTGAATGTGGAGGCACAGCCGGGCACAGTAGCTCACACCTGTAATCCTAGCACTTTGGGAGGCCGAGGCGGGCGGATCAGCTGAGGTTAGGAGTTCAACACCAGCCTGCCCAACATAGTGAAACCCTGTCTCTACTAAAAATACAAAACTTAACTGGGCATAGTGGTACATGCCTGTAATCCCAAATACTTGGGAGCCTGAGGCAGGAGAATCGCTTGAATTCGGGAAGCGTAGATTGCAGTGAGCCGAGATCATGTCACTGCACTCCATCCTGGGCAACAGAATGAGATTCAGTCTCGGGGATTAAAAAAAAAAAAAAAAAGTAGAGACACAAAGCCCTCACTCTTGGACTCTCTTTTCAGCACTGCCCTTGGCAAGTGGAACGGTCTCTTAATCAGTTCTTTCAGTCACTCTCTGAAAGGCAGAAGGTAACATCCAACCTCCCCGTCCTTCCCTGGGCAGCAGGGACATGAATGACATGCTGTCTGCAACGCTCTCAAAATGAGGCTCGGTCTTCTGGAGAGAGCAATCCAGCCTCCTGCCCCGCTGCCCCCCTTCCCCGCCTTCCCCACACCCTGCAGGGGCATTTAGCATCCACTGGACTTAAAAACAAACCCACAAAAGGCATTGGCAGGGGGCCTCCAGCCTCCAGTGTCTTGAGGGCTTGTGTGGCCTCCCCCTTTGCCCTATGTCTGACAGCTTTCCTGTCAGGTTCATATTTGTGCCTTCTGGTTCAGTCATTTCTTTTTTTTTTTTTTTTTTTTTTTTTTTTTTGAGACGGAGTCTCGCTCTGTCGCCCAGGCTGGAGTGCAGTGGCCGGATCTCAGCTCACTGCAAGCTCCGCCTCCCGGGTTCCCGCCATTCTCCTGCCTTAGCCTCAGTCATTTCTATTTTTCACACACAAAACAGAAGAAATTGAACAGATCCTGAGCTGAGCTCACCTAAACCAACCCGGTCTCCCAAGAAAGGCCAGCTCCTTGTTGGAAACAGTGAGTTCCTCTTCAAAGTTCCCACCTGTCCTCTATTTTCAAAGCTTAACTTCCTTGCCTCCATGCCCCTAGTTACGGTAAACAACTTTCCAGCCATTCCCAATCTGTAACCCACACCCGTTCCCAATCTGTAACAACCCACATCTGATCCTTATTTGATGTCCTTAGTTCCAAAACTGCTCTTCCCGCCGCTGGAGCCCCACCCCCACCCCACCCCCATTTGAAGTAGCCGGTCCGGATCAGCTTAGATTGTGCCGTCTGACCCCAGCCAATGGGGACCGGACACAGTTGTAGGGACTGACTGCGTTCGGGATAAAAACTGCTTCCCTCCTTTGTTGGGTGTGCTCTCGCACACCAGAAGAATGAGCAGCAGCCTTCTGCGGAAGTAAATTTGCCTCGCTGAGGAAATCCTTTATTTGAGTGCTCATTTTCTTTGTGACTCCTAGCTCTTATTTACAACACCCTCACAGGACATATTAGGAGAATCAGGAGGACAAGCAGGTTTATAATCCTGAAATACTATATTTCCAGCCAGACTAAAAACCCAAACTATAAAGCAAGTTAAGGGATTCTTCGTTCACTGTGAGAAGAGAGGAAGATGAGGAGGATGAAGCTTCCAGGATGGTTGTAAGAGGAGAATGTTGGTCTTTTTTTCCTAACTCCAACAACCTAACCTACTTGATTTTATTTCTGCCTACCTGCTCACCTGCCAAATATAAACAGTTCCAATAAAGAGGGACAACAGATTATCCTGGGTCAAGCATCACTAGCCAAAGTCTCAGTCTAGTGATCTTTAGATGGTGGTACTACCGGGCACCATGACCTTGAGTGACCTTGGGTGGCCTTTACATCACTAGGTCTCAGTTCTGCTGCTGTAAAATGAGTGGGTTGGCCAGGCATGGTGGCTCATACCTGTAATCCCAGCACTTTGGGAGGCTGAGGTGGGCGAATCACTTGAGGTCAAAAGTTCGAGACCAGCCTGGCCAATATGGTGAAACCCCGTCTCTACTAAAATACAAAAATTAATTGGGCCATGGTGACATGCACCTGAAGTCCCAGCTACTCAGGAGGCTGAGGCAAGATCACTTGAACCCAGGAGGCGGAGGTTGCCGTGAGCAGAGATCACACCACTGCACTCCAGCCTGGGCGACAGAGTGAGACTCTGTCTTGAAAAAAAAAAAAAAAAAAAAAAAAAAAAAAAGAGTGGGTTGGGTTATATAGATCAATAGTTCTCAGGATCAATCATATCATTCAATTACCACTTTCGTGATGTTTGCCATATCTTTCAATAGCCTGCCCTTTCATTTACATTGTACTTTTCTTCAAATCACAAAAGAATTTCAAATCCTAAAGAATTTAACTCTAAAGGGAACTTTCTGTCACTACCATAAACTAACATTGTTTGTCATAGAATATGATAAATATTTACAATGAAAGTAAAACATTGTTAAAAACTCTAGCTGAAGAATGTGCAGGCAGCTTCTGTCTTTGAGCCTGAAAGAGGATCTCCTTGTTTAAAAAGACAGGTGCTACCATGACTGTAAGTTTCCTGAGGCCTCCTCAGCAACAGAAGCGACTATGGTTCCTGTACAGCCTGTGGAACTATGAACCAATAAAACCTCTTTTCTTTTTTTTTTTTTTTTTTTTTTTTTTTTTGAGACAGAGTCTCGCTTAGTCGCCCAGGCTGGAGTGCAGTGGCGCGATCTCGGCTCACTGCAAGCTCCGCCTCCCGGGTTCACGCCATTCTCCTGCCTCAGCCTCCCGAGTAGCTGGGACTACAGGCGCCCGCCGCCTCGCCCGGCTAATTTTTTGCATTTTTAGTAGAGACGGGGTTTCACCATGTTAGCCAGGATGGTCTCGATCTCCTGACCTCATGATCCGCCCGCCTCGGCCTCCCAAAGTGCTGGGATTACAGGCGTGAGCCACCGCGCCCGGCCAAAACCTCTTTTCTTTATAAAAAATAATAAAATAAAAATAAAAAGAGAGGTGCTAAAGGCTGGCACCAAATTCAGACTTTCTACTTAAGACAATTGAAAGGATAGAAAGAGAATTGAAAAGGGAGGTGAGCTGGCATTATTTATAGCATGGAAATTATATGTCTATGATCTAGTCTATGCTCTAGTCTATGATCATTTACCATCACATCCCACACTTAAAGAAACTGAACCAAGCTGACTGTTTTTAAGTTTTTTTCACTAGCAAAATCTTTCCAAATGAAATCTCACATGAATGCCCAGTATACAAAAAAAAAAAAAAAGAGGCAAAATAGAAACTCCCCTGGTAGAATGGGGACAGAATGTCCCCATGTCCCAGGCATGATTCCTGAGGTGCCCTGGTAGAAGCTCTGGACCCTCTGATTCCTGTCTGTAGCCAGTGCTGTCCAGCCCTGACATTTTACGAAGCAACAGGAAAGAAACTGAGGTCTTCCCCAATCCTCTCATCCTGTTTCTGCTGTTCTCAGCTGCTTCCTTGGGGGCTGTTGTCTAGTGTCTTTGGCCCTGGTGCACTGGTCACTCCTCCAGGACGTGTCACACAGGCTGGGCACACCACAACTCCAGTTGTGATATCCTGGGTCCCCAGCCCAGCCTGTAGACAATGATGAGTCCCTGACACTGTTTCTCTCTCTGGCAAGGCAGCCACCACCCCAGACTGCCTCCTGGTCTAACGTGGACAAGGGGCGGAAGCAAAACCGCCAAGGTCACCTTTGCCATGCCTCAGGGCATCCCGAGGCAGCATAGGCAGAGGGATACATGTGCCTGCCAGTTGGGCCTGCCCACCTGAGGCGTGGCGGACAAAGCGGGGCTCCTGCTGGCTGACGGGAATGCTGGGCAGGGAGGTCCGGCTGTCCTGCTTCCTCAGGATAACGCTGACATCGTTTCTGTGTAGGCCACTCAGCCTAGTGGGCACAGACAGGGTCCCGCTGCCTCGGAGGGGAAGGAGGCCTGTGGACACAGAGAAAGTCCTAGGACTAAGCAGGTCTATTTTCCCCTGGCCTCAATGTCCTCCTTTGAAAATGGGCCCGTGGCTGGCCACGGTAGCTCATGCCAGTACCCCCAACATGTTGGGAGGCTGAGGTAGGAGGATGGCTTGAGGCCAAGAGTTCAAGACCAGCCTAGGCAACAAAGGGAGATGCCCATCTCTACAGAAAATGTAAAAGAAATTAGCCAGGCATGGTAGCACACATCTATATTTCTCACTACCTGGGAGGCTGAGGCGGGAGGATCCCTTGAGCCCAAGAGTTTGAGGCTGGGGTGAGCTGTGATTGTGTCACCGCCCTTCAGCCTGGGCCACAGAGCGAGGCCCCATCTCTAAATTAATACATAAATAATAATAAAAACTTTGAAAAAGAAAATGAGCCCATCAGCAGGCTATGAGAGAGTGGACTCAGCTCCCCCAGCCTGAGCAAATCCCACACCAGGAACCCAGTACCTTCCTTCATGAAGGCTCTCCGGGAGCCCAGGCCCTGGGGAGTGAGCTTCTGCTCTGTCCTGGGCTCCTCCGGCCTCCGGAGCAGCTCCATCTCCTTCATCTGCTTCATCCGCATCTTCTCCTGGGCAGACTTGGAGATGGTGACTTGGATCTGGCACAAGGTCAAGGCAAACTCTATTAACCTCCAATCATTCAATCATCAACATTCAGTCATCAAAAATATGTCTCCTGTGTGCTCATTGCTGTCCTGGAAGTGTAGAAAAAAGACAAATCCTTGCACCTTAAGAGCTTCGAGGTGTGGGGGAGAGACAATAAACAGGCCAAATGCGGATATCAGGCAGCATGTGCCGAAAGAAAAGAGACAGAGATGACAGTGGCTTTTAGCCTAGAAGGTCCTGACGGACTCCCCGAGGAGGTGAAGCTTAAGTGGAGACAGAAATAAAGGAAGGAGACCAGCCCCACAGATTTCTAGAAGTGTTCAAAGCAGAGGGAGTGAGTGCAAAAGCTCTGAGGCCAGGTGTGCTTGGCTGGTTGGGGACAGTTGGGGGGTGGACACTGGCTGAGCTCTCTGAGTCAGAGAAGTGACAGGACACAAGACTGGGCAGGATCCACATCACATGGGTCAAGGAAAGGACTGGGCTTCTCCTCTGAAGGACACAGGAAGCCGTTTAAGGTTTTGAGCAGAGGAGTGACATGATCTGACTTCCACTGTTGGGGGCTGTCTCTAAGTGTTGTTTTTTATAATTTTTTATTTTGAAATCGTTTAAGACGCAAGAACAACTCGTAAGTTGTCAAAATAGAACCAAGACTTCCTGTGTTCCCTTCACCCTTCCCAATGATAACATCTTCCACATCCACAGAACGTTCTAACTTCCATTTCTCTGAGGCTCATGCCAGCTGCTGCACAGGAAGAGTCTGCAGCTAGCCTCACCCTGGAAGCAGGAAGAGTCTGCAGCTAGCCTCGCCCTGGAAGCAGGAAGAGTCTGCAGCTAGCCTGGCCCTGGAAGCAGGAAGAGTCTGCAGCTAGCCCCACCAGCCCACAAGGAAGCAGGGAAAAGGGAGTCTGCCTTCAGCCTTACCAAGCCCTGGAAGCAGGAAGAGTCTGCAGCTAGCCTCGCCCTGGAAGCAGGAAGAGTCTGCAGCTAGCCTCGCCCTGGAAGCAGGAAGAGTCTGCAGCTAGCCTCACCCTGGAAGCAGGAAGAGTGGTTAGGAGGCAGCTGAACATCCAGTCAAGAGGTGGCGGGGCTTGGACAGCGATGGGGGGTGGTGCAGTGGGCAGATTCTGAACATGCTTCTAAGGTGCAGCTCACTCTCTTCACTGATATATGAGGTGCAGGGCAAGAGAGGAAGAGAGGAGCCAAGGATGCCCGAGATGGTTGACCTGAGCCACTGGAAGGCTGGAGCTGAGTGGGTCCCCTGGGGAGACAGGAGGTTTTGTGAGGTGAGCGTTCAAGGGTTGAGTTTTAGACACAGTCAGTTGGAAGTATAATTAGGCACTTAAGCAGAGGTATTGAGTAGCAGCTAAATATGTTAGTCTGGAGGTCAAGGGAAGGTCTAGGCTGGCAAGGGAGGTGTGGGAGTCCTCAGCGTAGAGATGGTACTTAATGTCTGGACTGGATGAGGATCTAGCGGGTCAGTATAAATAGACGAGAGGCCAGAGGGCTGAGCGCTGGGGGAGTTCCAGCATCCAGAGGCGGGGGAGATGAGGAGGTAGCAGCCAAGAAGGGCTGGAAAGGAGCTGCCTTTCATGTAGTCAGGACCAAAAAAGAGCCACCCCTCGCCCCTATCCCTGGCTGGAGAATTCAAGGATGAGACACAAGTCGTGTCAAAAGCTGTGATGGGGTCAAAGTAGACGAGGACTAACCGTGGCTACATTTGGGAAGATGAAGGTCATTGGCGACTCCAGCGTGGGCAGTTTCAGTGGGGAGTGTGGACTAATGCCTGTCAGGCGTGGACTCGGGAGAGAAAAGAGACGCAGCAATCATTTTGTCTTGGTTTTGTTTTGCTTTCTTAAAATAAGAGAGGTAACAGAGAGCTGATACGCTGATAGCAATGATCCCGTTTCAACGAGAATATCGTTGACGCCAGAGAGGGAACAAGTGTTGGAACTGAAGGATTAGCCGGATTGAGCAGAACAAGAGGAGAGGGTGGTGAGCCAATGGGATGCTTGAAATTGAGACCATGGTGTGGGGACACACTTTAGAATGCCAAGGCCTACGATGTGGCCACGGGAGGGAGCGCAGAAGCGGGGTGGAGGATGAGCTCGTTTCGCTGCACTGAACGTTTGTGTTTCATGTTCTGTGGTCCTCTCTGCGGTGGGAGGGCTGTGGTGATGACTTACACAGCCACCCAGTCTCTAACAGAGAATACGCACCCAGGAGGCCTTCAAGATACGCTTCTTGACCTGGAATGTTCTCTGTTTCAAAGAATGAGCACAGGCTCCTCACTACAGTGACTCCCCAAGCTTCACTAAATTCGTTCAAACCAGGGAAATGACCACCTTCCAAGGCCACCCGAGAAGTGTGAGGTATTCGCCAGTCCGTGGAGCACAGCCCGTGGCTGATCAGACCTGAGTCAGCTGCCTCTCATTTGCTATGTTGGGTATTAGTTCAAACCACGCAGCCCAGTTCACCTAAGGCATCCTGCTCTCTCCCCTACATCCGGCTTCCTCCTGAGCCCTGTGCAAACTCCCTGTCCTCCTTCCTTCCTCCCTGCTACCCCTCAGCAACCCTCTGTAGTCTTCCCTGCACCTAGGTCCCCACCCCACTTCCAGCCCCTATCCTTTCTCCAGCCCCCACCCTAACCCCGTCTGCAGGTTCTGGCCTTTAGTACTTGGGTGGCTGCCTCAGATTCTCCTTGCTCTGCTCTGTGGCTGGTCCCACTCTTGAATACTTCAGATGCTTGCCTTCATGTAGCCTGCGGTCCACTCCAGCCCCACTTCCTCCTCCTCCCGCTCCCCAGGTACCTTGGTGTTGATCTCCTTCCGGTCCTCTTCTTTCAGCAAAGGGCAGGCTTCTTTGGCATGGTCAAAGGAGAAGGCTGTCAGCGTGGGAGCAGACTGAGAAAAAGGCAGGGCAGGCTTCTTGGCAGCGGCAGGTCTGTCTCTGATGGGTGAGGCCAAAGGTTTTGGCTCTGAGGGGTTGAGAACAGGAGTGGAGCTGAAACACCCAGGACCCTCCTGAGCTCACTGACCCTGTGGCTGGCTCAACTCTACTGCTAAGCCCCGCACCCTCCATTCTTCCTCGATGGAGCAAGACCTGAGTTAGGTTTACTGTACAGGGCAGCACTGGCAGGCATGGGGCGGACTACCTGTGGACCAGCATCACCCCCCATTCGTTCATTCACTGCACACTTTATTCCAAGATAGGTGCGGGAGTGGGGAGGCTGGGCGGGAAACAGGGCCAGATGTGTTATCCAGGAGATGTAAGACATTTCCTGAGAATATAAGTGTATCTGTCCTGGGAGGCTTGTACGGAAGGAAAAGAAAAAACAAAATGGGCCCACCAATGCTTTCAATATGATTGTGGGCTTGCCTGAAAGCATGATGCAGCAGGAAAGGGCAGAGTTGCCAGGACCAGAGAACTAACACTAGTCCAGTCTCATTTTACAGATGGGAAAGCTGAGAGCCGGTGTGATGGGTAATAATAGGTGCCGTCTGGATTGGATGCCTACATAGCTGCTAAAGTATTGTTTCTGGGTGTGTCTGTGAAGGTGTTGCCAGAGGAGATTGACATTTGAGCCAGTGGACTGGGAGAGGAGAACCCACCGTCAACGTGGGTGGGCACCATCCAATCAGCTGCTAGCTACCATCACAGCTAGAACAAAGCAGATGGAAGAAGGTGGGATCACCTTGCTTGCCGAGTCTTCTGGCTGCCTGCTTTCTCCCCTGCTGGACGCTTCCTTCTACTCCTCCTGCCCTTGAACATCAGACTCCAGGTTCTTTGGCCTTTGGACTCTGGGACTTGCACCGCGGCACGCCAGGGGCTCCTGGACCTTTGGTCACAGACTGAAGGCTGCCCTGTTGGCGTCCCTGGTTTGAGGCTTTCGAACTTTGACTGAGCCACTACCAGCCTCTCTCTTCCCCAGCTTGCAGACGGCCTCTTGTGGGATTTCACCTTGTAATCGTGTGAGCCAATTCTCCCTAATAAACTCCCTTATATAGAGACATATATCCTACTAGTTCCATCCCTCTGGAGAACGCTACTATAGCCAGTAACCTTCGAATGCTCTTGGGATGGATAAAATACCCATTCACTTCCACTTGATGGCATCAAATCCACAGTATTGCTTTGTCATTCCTATTTTCCCCATCAGCGGATTTTAAAGGTACATTTCTCATTATGAAGGCAGGGCTCAAACAGGTGCATTCATTTTCTGCCACTCACAGGGTTCTGAGCTCACCATCCTTGGGTGAACCTGCAAGTCAGGGGTCTGCTGAGATGGGGCCACCAGCTGAGGCTGCCTGAGGCTGGAAAAGACAGCTTACATCTGGGGCCCCTGCAGAGCCCCCAGGTCACCCGGGTCCTCTGCCCAGCCCGTGTCTTCTGCAAAGGATCCCTCTGCTTGGTGCAGGGAGAAGGATCAAGGGCCAAGGGGAAAGAGGGGCTTTGAAGCTTCATCTGCCCAGAGGTAAGAGGCAGAGCAGAGGGCACATGTGGTAGGCACCATCTGGCCAGCGCAAGGACTGCAGGAATGCCAGAGATGTGAGGAAGCCCCCAGCTTCAGACAAGACCCTGTGAGCCCCTGCCATGTACTAGGCATGTTGCCCATAGAGGGCAGTGTCAGCCCAGCTGTGTCAGCCCAGCTGCCAGCCAGAGGGCAGAGAGCCCTTTAAGGACTTAACTACTTTTTATGTCATTTCTTCACCTGCACCCCAAAGGTATGCCCTGGAAAGCCTTGTCTGAGCAGCCTGCCCCTGCCACAGCCCCCTGGTGACCTGGTTCTCAAACAGCAAGCTGGAGAGCCAGGGGAGGAAGTGGTTACTGCCTGGGGTCTCCCGGCCCAGCCCCCACACCAGCATCCTCTGGGTTAGCTCTTAAGGTCACTCAGGGTGTCAGTGCATTTCGCCACAGACTGCCTGAGCTCACCCTGCTGCAGCCTGGCCCGGGAGCCGGGGAGAAGCAGCTGCCGCAGAGGTTTCTGTGCCAGGCCCAGCTTTGTGTCTTGATCCCAGGGCCTCTTGGGCAACAGCCACCCCTCTTCCCCAAACTGCCCCACCAGCTGAGCTGATTAGCAGAGTGACCTGCCAGGAAGCTGGTCCTGGGAAGGCCACCCCTCCTCCCGGGCAGCAGAGCAGCTGTCTCCAAATCTTCCCTACCATGGCCTGGGCTCGGCGTGTGCTGCTCCCCAACCCTGCAGCAGAGGCTCAGCTTCCATCCACCAGTCCCACCTCCCCATAGAGTTCAACCCAGGAAGGATCCTTCCTCCCTCTTTAAAGGCCTCCTACCTTGCCCTGTTCCCTCTCCTTGCCTCAATCCTGTGCTGGCCCTATTCCCTGACAGCTAAAGCTCCTGGGGCCGGTTGGCTGAGGTTTGTGGACTCTGGTTTACCTTCTCATTCTCTAGGTGAGGAATACTCTCTGTATTTGCTTAACACACTGCAAGGGGCAGCTGCTTGATGTGTCAAGACCCCAGCTTTAGAGCCATGGGAACTTGACTGCAAGCCTGACGGGTCTCAGCGACCAGGGAGAACATCCTGTTCACAGAGCCTTTGTGTGCCAGCTCATCTGTCACACAGGGCAAGCATCATCTCTCTTATCGAGGCCGTGGCAAGCTGCTCAAACTGGTGTATGTCAACACACCTGATGTACCAGAGCAGGTGCCAATAAATGTCACTTCTCTTCCACACCTCGCCTGGGCCTGCTGCCACCCTCCAGTTAGACCTCCGGTGACTTCAGCTTCCTGCTGTGAAATGAAGGGCCCAGACACAAGAGCTCTCAGATCTCCTCTGGCCCTAATTCTGTTTCCATGACCGAGGGCAGGAATGCAGAGAGTCAAATAACAAAGGGAGGTGTGCATGGAAAATACGTACCCACAGATGCAGGGCTCTTCTCCCGAGGCCCACTCTCCCGAGCCAATCTTAAAAGAATGGGGGAGAGAAAAGCATCACGAGGGACGGCCAGCCACAGACACTGCTGGGGGAGCCCAGGGTGGCTCCAGGATGGGGCAATGGCCAAGATGGGGGACTGAGGGGAGGGCACTGTTATCTCTGCAGAGGGTCTTGGCCCAGGATTCAAGCTGCAGGAGATACAGCTCCCTCTGCAAACACAAGGGCAAACTGACCACCAGGCCAGGTTCAGCCCCATTTCCTGGCAGTGCAGCTCACCCATTCCCCAGGAGGCCAACACCCACACGGAAACTGCTGGCTTAAAGGAAGCCCCCACCCTCCCGCTGCGCTGCTTGGGCCTGTGGAACTGAGAGCAGCTGCAGCAGACAAGGGTAAACTGCCTCTCAGCTCAGAGAGCACTGAGCTCAAGTTCTCCAAGCTGCCCCAACCCCGTGAGAGCTCAGTGACCCCTAAACAGTCCACTCCTCATGATTGTAATCCCTATCCCCCCATCTCCCATCCCCCAGGGACTGGGGGGGTTGACCCCCTTTGCTGTGACAGGAAGTCACCACCATTTTGTACCAGAAGTTCAACCCCAGTTACCCACAGGAAGGGAAAACAGTGGCATCCCTGGCACTGGTTTTAATTGCAATTTCTTAAGTTGGAAGCACCATTTACTTATTCAACAGGTATTTACTGAAGACCTACTATGTGTCAAGCACCATTCTAGACACTGGGAATGGAGCATCAATAAGACATGACACTCCCTGCCCTCCGGGAGCTCAGGTTCCCATGGAGACCAGCCCTGCAGCATCCCACATGGCTTTCCCCTCTCAGCAAACATCAGGACCCACTGGGGGGATGACGGAGTAACAAGCCACAGCAACAGGACAGGAACATAACATCCCATGCTCTGGCCTCAGAGGATCACAGTCCAGGCCAGGCTGGAGGAGAGGCGGTAGGACAGCCCACCTCAGTGCCTGCCTGGATCCAGGGGAACCCTGATCCTTGGGGACTGTGGAGGTCAGGGGACCCTGGGTCCATGGGAGGAGGAGAGCTTCAGTCTGGGCCTAGATCAGCAGGGACTCGCCATTGCTCCCAGGGCCAGGACCAGCCTCTTGGGTCTAGACCCACAGGGAGGGATTGTGTGGGCTGGAGATAGTAAGTGAATGTCCCAGGGTACCCCTGACCTGGGAAGCCCATCCCCTAGGCCTTTGCCATTGTAACCCACCACTGCCCAATCACTGCCCAACGGCACTAACAGGATTGGAGGCAGGCGGGGAAGGGAAGTGGAGCGTCAAAGTCCACACAGTTGCCCTTGGCTTCTAGGAGCTCATGGAGGTCCCAGGCTGCCTGAGGTGAGCACAGGATGCCAAAAACCCCGATGCCACCCGCTTCTCCGAGGCCTGGCCTCATCCTGCTCGTGCCTTGGCTTGGGGCCCTGAGCTGCAGCCTCGCCCCCACCCCACCCCCTACAACACACACACACCTGCTCTGAGCAAGCGATTTGGCCTCAGAGGACTTGGCTCAGCTTCTCTCAAGCTGTGGACCTTGGGGAAGCCTCTTGCCCTCCCCTTTTCTAGAGACCCCTCAGCAGAAAGGAATGAGGCGAAGACAGGCCACACCGATCAGGGACCCTGCCTTCCTGCACGTGGCAGCCCCACCGCACCCTCTGTGAACCTCACAGAAAACCCACCACCGCTCCGGCTCCTCCTCAGGCCCCAATGAGGTGGGTGGGGCAGGGGCAGCAAGAGCCCCTCCCTGCTCCAGCCCAAACGTCTAAGTGTGTCCAAGAGTGGCCTCACACTGTCCCCAGCACCTGCCTCTTCTCCTATCCCCTGTCTCCAGGAAGGGTGCTGGTATCTGTCCAGCGGCTGAAGCCAGGAACTCAGGCATGGTCTCAGCTCCCCCGTCATCAGCCCACATCCAGCCGGTGGCTTAGCCCTACCATTCGTCCCGCCCCACCCCCACCTCTGCATCCTCACCCCACACAGTCCCTGCCTCTGCCCTGTTCAGGCACCCTTGGCCTTCTCCCTGGATTCCTGCAGCAGCCCCATCTCCATCTACATGGTCCATGCCACTCTGAGGTTGCCAATGTGGCCTTTCTAAGTCATAGCAGATGCCACGTTCATACCTGAAAGCCTTTGGTGGCACCTCCTCACAGGAGGATGAAGCTCCCACCTCTCAGGTGGCACACAGGCCCTTCACCCCCACCCCGCAGGCTGTCACTCAAGGATGCAGGGGCTCACTCCTCCTTCCGTCTCTCCCTCTTCCACCTCCGTCTCCATCTCACAAGTGTGCGCTCACCCTTTCCTCAGAAGTCTGCCTGGCGTGATTCAGATCTCTTTCTCCTGGGTCACCAACATGACAGGCAGCCTTCGCCTACACACCCAGCTCTCTGAACTTCACCTTGATGACTTCCTGAGAGGTATCTGTCATGAGCTCCCGGAGCACACAGATTATGGCCTATTTGGCTTTGAGTTCATAGCGCCTGGCACATAGTAGGTGCTTAACAGCTTTTTTTTTTTTTTTTTTTTTTGAGACAGAGTCTCGCTCTGTCGCCCAAGCTGGAGTGCAGTGGCCGGATCTCAGCTCACTGCAAGCTCCGCCTCCCGGGTTTACGCCATTCTCCTGCCTCAGCCTCCCGAGTAGGTGGGACTACAGGCGCCCGCCACCTCGCCCAGCTAGTTTTTTGTATTTTTTAGTAGAGACAGGGTTTCATCATGTTAGCCAGGATGGTCTTGATCTCCTGACCTCGTGATCCGCCCATCTCGGCCTCCCAAAGTGCTGGGATTACAGGCTTGAGCCACCGCACCCAGCCAACAGCTTTTAAATGGACAGACGGATGAGTGAAATGGTGATAGAGCCTCCATCCCCTCCATTGACTAGACAGCCCCATATTTTCAACAAAGAGAAATCCATGTCACAACCAGACAGGAAAAGACAGATATTTATTATGGAACTAATCCATGCCAGGTACCAATCCTGGCCCCACGGAAGCCACAGAGGTTTTTGACATATGGCGCCTGCCCTGTGGTGCTCCAGGTTAAAGAACAGAATGAGGTTTAAATAAAGTAGGCTGGGCCAGGTGCAGTGGCTTACACCTGTAATCCCAGCACTTTGGGAGGCCGAGGTGGACAGATCACCTGAGGTCAGGAGTTCGAGACCAACCTGGCCAACATGGTGAAACCCCATCTCTACTAAAAATACAACAATTAGCCAGGCCTGGTGGTGTGTGCCTGTAATCTCAGCTACTCGGGAGGCTGAGGCAGAAGAATCACTGGAACCAGGGAGGTGGAGGTTACAATGAGCAAAGATCAAGCCACTGCACTCCAGCCTGGGTAACAGAACGAGACTCCATCTCAAAAAAAAAAAAAAAAAAAAATTAAAAAAAAATTGGCTGGGTGCAGTGGCTCATGCCTGTAATCCCAGCACTTTGGGAGGCCAAGGTGGGCAGATCACCTAAGGTTAGGAGTTCAAGACCAGCCTGACCAATATGATGAAACCGCATGTCTACTAAAATTACAAAATTTAGAAAGGCATGGTGGCATGCTCCTGTAGTCCCAGCTACTCGGGAGGCTGAGACAGAAGAATTGCTTGAACCCAGGAGGTGGAGGTTGCAGTGAGCCAAGATCATGCCACTGCACTCCAGCCTGGGCGACAGAGTGAGGCTCCATCTCAAAAAATAATAATAATAAATAAAAAACAAATAAAATAAACAAAATAAATTTAAATAATCAAGATTTGCCTATTTTGTTTAGTGGAAGGGAGGGGCTGAGGCACTTCCTGGGCTGGATGCCTGCGGACAATGAAGAGAAGGCCACTTCCCCTCCTTGCCACCCTTTAAAGGGAGAGTAGGTGGACATGGAACAGTAGAGACGGAATGAACGGGTGGGGAAAGGGGTGAGAGGCTGTTGGGGGTGCAGAGATGGATGAGGGGAAGCACCATTACCCCTCGTAAAGGGAAGGATGGATGAGTGAAATGGTAATAGGTCCTCAGGGTCTGGAAGGGTAGGAAGGCCCCGCAGAGCAGCACTGGGGGGCAGCGGGGAGGAACTGTGGGGTCGTGGGCTGGATGGACCATCAATGTCAGGCCAAGGAGACTCAGCATGATACGCCTGGGTCCTTGACACAAAGGACCCTGCATTCGTTCAATCAGGAATGTCAATACAGGCAAAGTGCATGGAAGAGGTGTGCAAGGCAGTGGGGGAAGCAGGAAAATGAAAGATGGGGATGGAGAGCACAGGGCTGCAAGGAGACAGGTTAGGCACTATTAGGGAAGGTCAAGAAGGAAGCGGAAGTGTGAACCAAGAGGGAAAGGCAGGGGCAAGAAGGGGATGGAGCTTTCATGGCTGTTAAGAAAGACTTGAGGGGCTATGGAAGTGTGTTAAGAGCAGGAGGCACTAGGAGCAAGGGTCGAAGATGACTCTGAGACTTGAAGGCCAAGGAGAAGGTCTGCACCTTGACAGCAATGAGGTCTTGGGAGCGGGTGGTTTGGGGAAACACGAAGAGGTCCTTGTTGCCATGATGGCGGCACAGCCTCCCTGTCTCTCCCTCTGGTGATGGATCACATCAGCCAGGAGAAACTGGAGATGCCCAACAGAAAGATGGAAACAAGTAGCCTGAACTGTGGATGGTTCCAGGGCTAGAGCAGGAGATGTGAACTCACCCACATCCCACCATCTGGAAGACTTGGACACACACAACTGCCCTAGGAGAAAACAGGAGATGGGGGCAAAGAGCCCTGGAACAATTTCGGGAATGGCAGAACTCAGAAATGGAAAAGGGCACACAGGAAGCTGCCTGGAATGTCGAGAAGCAGGTGTAAAGTCAGGATGCAGAAAAAGAAGAAAAATTCAAGGGCCATCCATGGTTTAAATGATGCAAAAAGGTCAAGAGTAAGGAGATAAGAGGAAAAGTCACAGGTCTGGGGCCAGCGAGTCATGAGAGGCACAGACAAGGCTGCTCCGAGGGGAGGAAGAGGCCAGCGTCTGAGCAAGAAAGGGGAGGACGTGTCCAATGGTGAGGAGGCAGAGGTCAGTGGAGCAAGCTGCTGTCTGAGGAGGCTGATGGTGAAAACTGAATAGAGAATACGAATCCAGAAGCAGGTTCATGGATGGCTCCCCATACCCCACAGGGTCGGAGAAAGACATGAACACGTGTGTGCACAGAGGGAAGGCACCAGGAGACAGAGGAAATGAAGAATTGTGAGAAAAATGGAAGAATCCGTCCATCAGGCACCAAGAAACGGGAGGGAAGCAGTCACAGGAGGAACTGGATTGTGACTGCATACTGAAGGAGCCAAGCCCATAGGCCCTGAGCACACGCACACACACTCCACGCACATGCACTCACACACATAAGTTATTATGGCAGGCTATGTACCTCACACACATGCACTCACACACATACACACATGCACTCACACACATGCACTCACACACACGCACACACATGCACTTCACATTACCACATGTAATTTCTACATGTGACACATGCATGCACACACACACATGGAGTCACACACATACACATGCACACATGCACTCTCATAAGACACATGCATGCACACACACACACACTCACATGCACTCATATACATGCACTCACATACAAGCACTCTCACACATGCAAGACACACATACACATGCACACACATGCACTTGCACTCACACATAGACACACATGCATTCACACATACATGCACATTACTCCATTAACATGCACTCATGCACATTATTGCACACTCATGCACACGCACACACATGCTGCACTCACACACTTACACATACACACGCATGCACACACTCCACACACATGCACACACATACACTCCACACACTTCAAACACATGTAGTCACACACACACATGTGCACTCACACATGTGCACACACACACACATCGCCACACACGCACTCCATGCACATGCATGCTCTCACACACACACACACACATGCACACACATTATTAATGGCATCACTACTTTGCACCTACACACATGTTTCACATTATTACTCCATTAAACGACTTCACACACACACGGTCTCACACGCATATTATACATTAATTCTACACACACACATGTAATATTACATACATATGTGCATTTCATTACTCCACACACATGCACTCACAACACACTGTCTCACACACACATGCACCACACCCCACACACATGCACACACATGCACTCACATACACATGCACACACGCACTCACACGCACATACACATACACGCACTCACACATGCACACACATACACACTCCACACAGATGCACTCACACACATATACATGCACACATACTTCACACATGCAGACACATACTCTTGCACTCCTGCACACACACAGACATGTACACTCACACACATGCATGCACTCACACACATACACATACTCACACACACATACTCTTGCACTCACATACATGCATGCACTCACACATATATGCACATATACACACTCATACACATACACTCACACATACATACATGCAGGCACTCATACAGGTATGCACACACAAACACACTCAAACACTCTCACACACACGTGTTCTGACATCACTCTGGACTGACCATGGGGATGTTGCTGACCACCTACAGCACTGTCTTTCTTAACAAACTATAACCCGATTTATACCAACACAAAGATCCTCTTCCCCACTTGTTTATATGAGGAAGATATGAAGACCCCTTTTCAAGTCCAAAAGTTTGTGGACTGTCCCCCATACACACGGTACTGGTTGTATTTTTAGTATCCATCAATTAAGAAAATATTTAATTACAAAGAACTGCCATTAACTATATCATGCTTTAAAATAATTAGTGTTTTATTCATGGCCGGGCATGGTGGCTCACACCTGTCATCCCAGCACTTTGGGAGGCCGAGGAGGGCAGATCACCTGAGGTCAGGCGTTTCGAGACCAGCCTGGCCAACATGCTGAAACCCGTCTCTACTAAAAATACAAAAATTACCAGGGCATGGTGGCGGGTGCCTGTAATCCCAGTTACTCAGGAGGCTGAGGCAGGAGAATCGCTTGAACCCGAGAGGCGGAGGTTGCAGTGAGCTGAGATCGCACCACTGCACTCCAGCCTGGGCGACAGAGCGAGACTCTGTCTCAGAATTATATATATATGATAAAATAATTAGTGTTTTATTCATTTCTCCAGCAACCTCATCCACTAAGGCGCTGGGAGAAAACAGAGGCTGGAGACATTGTCCGTGATGCCATTGACCCAGCCTGCCAGAGCCGAGAGGCAGAGAAGCCCTGGCAACCATGCTGGGACCTCCCCAGGTCTGTGGCTCATGGGTGGAGCACCCGGCCCTTTCCCTGCCTGGTGCCCCAAGAACTCAACCCCATGGAGGGTCGGCCATGAGGACCCCCAGTGGATCTCAGGGGGACAGAGGGAGAGAAGTCAGCAAGGAAGGCTTGACTTAGAGTTCTTACCGCAGGTGTGGGGCCCTCAGGCCTGTGAGGACTCCCTGGCCTGGAGGTAATGGGCTGGGCAGGGAGCCAGGCACACAGGAGGGAGCCGCTGCAACCGGCCTGGCCTTTGGGATGGGTGGGATCACGATGCCCCCCAGGGACTTCTGCATCTTCTCATCATTGCAGTGCAGGTATTGCCTGGAGATCTGTGCCTGGGAGCAGAGGCGGGACAGGGGTCTGGCCTATGGAAACAGCCCACGGTGAACGCTCACCTCCCAGGCACCTCACACAGTGTGGAGCCTGCTGTCTCTTTCTAGCCACATCACCCTAGGACCCCCAGAAGGCTGACTGCTTCCTCACCACTCCTGGTGAGGAGACTGGCAAGCCCTTTTGTGACTATTATTTGTTTTTCTGTTCTCATTTCAGAAAAATCCTAGAACATCAGAACTGGAAGGACCTTCAAACACATCTGGTAGAAACCTCTATTTTCATAGATGTGCAAACTGGGGCCCAAAGAGGGGTGTGACTTGCCCACGGTCACACAGCCTCTGAGGGGCAGAGCAGAAACCAAGGCCCAAATGTGAGTCCTAGCCCAGCATTCTTTGCCACACTCTTGCTTAAAATGGAGAGGGCCAGAAAGCAGGAGGAATTCTGGAACATGTAGACTAGAGAAGGCCTGGGGGACCACCAGTTCTAGGACAAAGGTCATGCAGCCTCTGGCACAGCCACCCCGAGCCCCCAGGCCAGCTATGGAGGTTTGGGATGCTGTGAGAGGTGGTGAAATCAGAGCCTTGAGCCTCTCCCAGTGCTGTCCCGATCCTCACTGCAGACCTCGAGACACCTCCAGGGATGCTCAGGACATGGGGTCAGGGGTTGGTGGAGGCTAGAAAGAAAGGCAGGAGGAAGGGGGACAAGAAGCTGAGGACCAGACTCCCAGCAGTCGAACTGCCTTACCTCCTGAGCACCGGGTCTCAACTCGTGAGGACCCGGAACGTTCCCTGGCAGGTCCAGGCCCTTCTCTTTGACTCCACTGGCCTCGGGGGTGGTGGGGATACTCTGGATGGGAGGCATCGGCCTGGGCACCCTCAGCAGCCTCTGAGAGGTGGCTCTGGGGATGGTGCTCCGCAGGGGAACTCCTTGGGGGCCTCCCCCTGGATTCAGAGAGGCTGTACAGGGATGGGGATGGGAAATCAGTTAGTCCCAGAAGACCAGGGAGTGGAGGGGGGATTCAGACCCCAGCAACGGGGCCTTCTGCCCTGGGAAGGACTGGGATGGTGAGGAGAGAGGCCAGACCTGCCCCCAGCCCCACCACTGATAGACTGAGCAAACAGCCGCTTCTGAGTGTCTGTGCCATTCCAGAAAGTGCTGTCTCTTGCTGGAGACAGCACTTTCTGGATTTAGGACTCAGAGGCAGCGTGGGAAGGAAGGGAAATAAAAGCAGTGCCAGATCAGGAGGAAACACGGCAGGTCCTGGCCGCGGGTAGAAGCTATGTGGCCTCGGGCAAGCCACTGTCTTCTGAACCCCATTACGCTTCTGTGGAATGGGATGATTCAATGACATCACTTCTATAAGATGCTAGGCAAGTACGTGGCACATGACAGGGGCTGATAAATTACTTCTGCTCCCCGTTCCTTTTCGGCTAGTGATGTGGGGGCGTAGCTGTTTTGACACAGCTAACGTAGTCTAAGACAGGCCGCCACACTTCCAGCTCCTTTCTGAATGTTTCAGGTGCTCAACAGACATTCCAGCGCCCTGTGCCCCACCCCACCTCACCCAGCAGCCATGCCTCGGGCAAAGGCACAGGGCAAGAAACACTGGGGTGGGCCAAGAGCTCAGGGTTATCTTTGCAAATATTGGTGATGAGGAATAATAAAAAAAAAGACTAGCATTTTAACTTTTGTTCTGGCCTCATCAAAACCACTGCATCAAAACAGCCAAGTCAGGCCAGGCGCAATGGCTCACATCTGAAATCCCATGCACTTTGGGAGGCTGAGGCGGGAGGATCACTTGAGGTCCGAAGTTCGAGACCAGCCTGGCCAACACGGTGAAACCCCATCACTACTAAAAATACAAAAATTAGCCAGTGTAGTGGCACACGCCTGTAGTCCCAGCTACTTGGGAGGCCAAGGCAGGAGAGTCGCTTGAACCTGGGAGGCAGAGTTTGCAGTGAGCCGAGATGGCACTACTGCGCTCCAGACTGGGCAACAGAGCGAGACTCTGTCTCAGAAAAAAAAAACAAAAAATCAAAGATTAGCTGGGCCTAGTGGTGGTTGTCTGTAATCCTAGCAACTCGGGAGACTGAGGCAGGAGAATCGCTTGAACCTGGAGGTTGCAGTGAGCCAAAATCGCACCACTGCACTCCAGCCTGGGCGACAGAGCAAGACTCTGTCCCAGAAAAACAAAAACAAAAAATAAACCAGCCGAGTCAAAATATCTTCTGTTCCTGCACACTTGCTCCCCTCCTGGCTTCTGGTGCTGGTTCTGTTCTGTCTTGGAGCACTGTTGTGCTGTGGTTAGCCTGTGGGGTGATGAAAGGATGGAGAAGAAGGACTGTGGTCAAGTGGAGACCGTGTCACTTGTCGGGCCACCTTGGGCCCCAGCTGGGTGAGGGCACAGAGGAGTCAACTCGGCCTCAATGCAGGGGCCAGAGCAGCCCCAGCCCTGCTCGAGGGCCAGAGATCCCTGGCCCCCTATGCTTGCTGAGAGACCTGATAGAGTCTACAGGTCACTGCCCATCAGAACATTAGGTAGAACAACTCCATTCTTTTTTCCCCTACACTGGAACTTTATAAAAAATAAACGAAATGACTAGAAAAAGGCTTCAAACCCCTAAAGGAGAGAGTCGTTGGTGTGGCAGCTCTAGAAGTTGCACCTCCTGCAAGTTCTAAGGAAGCTTCTCGGGCACTCCAACCCCACCTGCTGCCTCTATATTATCCAGCCAGGACCATTCCTCCCAGGGGCTCCCTGGCATCCTCCTGGGCTCCCCAGGAGCTGGACATACCCCACAACTCCAAGGAGAGGCTCAGCAGGGGGAGCAGTCTGCACAGGGGAGGGGAAGAACAGCCAACGACAACCCCAGGCTTGACAGCAGCAACCACCTGTCTCTTGAGAGCACTTCCCCCGTCTTCCTAAGACCTCAAGACTTCTTACTGCTCTTGTTACCCAAGAGTTCATTCTGCTAAAAAGAACCCATAGGATTCGCCCAGAAGAGGAGAGAAAGAGGGAAAATAGTAACGATGTATTAAGTTCTTCCCATCTGCCAGGTGTTGAGAATTCTGTGTACAAGTTTTCACTGAACCCCCACAGTAACACAGAAGTATTATCGATAGTGTCCCCATTCCACAGAGGAGGAAATCGAGGCCGGAAAGGTTACCGACTTGCCCAAGGCCCCAGAGCCAATGAGTATAGGGACTAAGATTTGAACTTTGCTTGTCCACCACCCAGATGAGAGAGAGTATAAAGCGCCTGCTGTTGAATCCCTTGTTCATCTGCTCAACAAACGTTTCTTGAGAGCCTCCGAGGTGCCAACCGACTGTGCCTCACACCTAGATCTCGGTCACTGCCCTCTTGGAGCAGACGATTACATGCAAGATTCAGGTTTTAAACAGTCACAAAAGTAAAGATATAAATGCAAATCATGAAAAGAACCGAAGGAAACAAATGATAGGGCATGATTGGAGAGCATCCTAAGGGGCAAATTCACATTGGGGAGTCAAGGAGGCCTCTCTGAGGAGGGCTTTGAAGCCAAGAAGAGAGGCTGGATGAGGATTTTCGGAGTGGGAAATGGAGGAGGGGTGGGGCAGGAGCAGTGGCTGTAAACCTCAGGCAGGAAATAGCCTACAAGCCCCAGGCCCGGGACAGCAGAGACCGAAGGCAGAGAGTGACACGGTTGGTGTGAGACCAGGGCCAGAGGGTCTTGTGCATAAGGGAACATTTGGGATCTTAGTCTAAGCACATCGAAAACCCACTGGCTGGTTTTGAGCATAGTGGTGGAAATGGGAAGAACATTTGTTTAAAAGGATCCTTCTGGAACAAGACTAGAAGGTGCAAGGGTGGGGATGAAGAGGCCAGTCGGGAAGCACTGCAGAGCCCAGGACGGAGGCTCAGCTCCAAGGAGGTCACTGAGGTCACAGAGAGGGGACCTGGCGTGTGCCCACTGATCACCCCCGGGGGATCCCAGCATGCCACCTGGAAGCCTGCTGACCCTCACAGCCCTGGTGGCCTGGGGGCCTGACTTGGAAGTGGGTGGGTGAGGGGTGGGCAGGGGCCAGTGCTCACCTTGGGAAGACGCTGCCAAGCCCTCTGAGAGCCTCCTTTTCTTGAGCTTGTCCTTAATCTGGGTGGTGTCCCTGGCCACACTGTTGGCCTCTGACTCCAGAGAAGGGAGGAGCACCAGAGGCTGGGCCCCCAAAGACAAG
The DNA here is from genome assembly GCF_008728515.1 of Papio anubis. Lineage (NCBI taxonomy): Eukaryota > Metazoa > Chordata > Mammalia > Primates > Cercopithecidae > Papio > Papio anubis. The sequence goes on along the minus strand of NC_044989.1, from coordinate 28,799,922 downwards.
GCCCCGAGGTTCCTGGGGCAACCGTTCCTCTCCTGCCAGCCCTTGGAAGGGGTGTCCAGCTTGCGGCCACCCAGCTCTCCGTGTCCACTCGGGAGCTGTGACGAGTCCTCATTGCTCAGTAGGGTGCTTGGCTCAGGCTGGAGGGAACCTGAGGGGGACAGAGTTGTGAATGGCTTGGCACGCAGTACCCAGGGTGGCAGCAGGCACCAGCAAGCTCCTTGACATTGCTTCCTTTGAACAGGCAGCCACTTGCCTGGTGAGACCCAGTCATCTAATGTTTTAGTCACTCCTGGGGGCGAGTCATTCATTCGACAGCGTCTCTGAAGCACCTAGTCTTCACAAGACCCATGCCACGAAGTGCTCAGAACAAAAGGGGGAATCCACGTGCAGTCCTATCGCAGCACAGACAAGAGGCCATGAATCACAGGGAAGGTCATCTGCCCAGGGACCACCATCCACCAATCTCCAGGGACCACCACCCACCAATCTCCAGACACCACCATCCACCAATCTCCAGGGTCCAACAAAGTCATCAGATCCCTGAGCACTGACCTATGCCGAGCACAGGCTGCAAGCAGGAGCTCAGGAGTCTCAGAGCAAATCACCCCCACCCCCAGCAGACACACCAGATGGGAGAGAAACAAAACGCTCAGCACATTTAGAGGAGGAAAGAGGCTCTAGAAGACCTTCAGGAAGTGGTGCTTTTCACCTGGGCCCTGGGGGAGCCCTGGTGCAGAAAGGGACAGGGAAAGCATTCAGACAGGCGGGCTCTGGAAAGCTCGGCCACACCCCAGCCCCATCAGAGACTCAGGCCACAGATGCTGGACAAGTGGCAGAGATGCTGAGTGGACATCTTGAGAGGGGCCCCCTCCCCATTGCCACCCTGGGTGCTCAGTACACTCCCAGGTCCAGGCACATGCAGAGAGCCCTGCTCCCTATTCCTGCCAGTCCCCCTCTGCACACCTCCAACCTCTGAGGCACAGGGTTGAAAAGAACCTGCCTTTGAAAGAATCAAAGGGCATTTTCAGCAGGAGCCACAGGAAAATGACACCTGCTGGTAGCTTGAGAACACAGCCAGCATCTACCACACTCCCCGCTCCAGGATGAGGCCAGGGGCCCTGACCAGGCGGGTCTTCCCATCTCACCTTCTCCATGAGGCAGACTGGAATTGACGCTTCCAGGCGGGAGCATCCGGGGCCCAGCACTGGTCCGAGGGATGCTACCGCAGTACTCGGCCACGGGGGCCAGGACCTTGGCTGGAGACAGAAGCACAGGAGAGCGGCACCTGAGAGTCCTCCAAGGCCAAGACTGGGAGCAAACCAAGAACACCCGGCCGTAACCCTGAGCACTCCAACCCCCAGTGTCCCTGCCCAAAAACCCAAGGCATGTGGTGGCCCCACCCACAACACCAGAGCCTGGCAGGGTCAGCAGGGTGCCTGTGATCTCCACCAAATCCCTCCAACCCCACTTACCCCAGCCTCTCAGCCTGGCTGCCTCCTCCTTCCTCGTACCCTGGCTTTGCTCCAAACCCCACTCCATCTTTTCATCTCCTTCATGGGCACCCCTCTTCCATCACCCAACATCACTGACCCCTGGAGTGCCCATCCCCAACCTCTGTCCACCAGCTGCTCTTCCCAGACCACTTCCTCACTGCCACGCCCTGCAGATAATCCCCTACCCTATGGCTTCCACCCTGACCAATCCCACCCGCTGCAGAGCAGAGCATCAGATTACTTTGCCAACTCCTTCTTGGAAGTCCCCAGGCACCTCATCAGCAGGTCTTACACTGATCTTCCCTCTTCTCTCCTAACCTCCCTCGGCTCAGCAAAAGGCACCCTCTATCCCCGACACGGATTTGTGAACGCTCCCTATGCAGGGAGACAGTAGTGGGCAAGGCTGACTCAGTCCTCAGTGAGATTTGAAGTCTGGCGGGGAAGACAATGATTAATAAGCAATGACAGTGTGGGGCCTGGGAGCCCGGCCAGAGATGGGGACAGAAAAAGCTTCCCAGAGGGCGGGACCACTGAACTGAGACCATACAGGGAGCAGGAGTCAGGAAAGAGGAGGGGAAGCTCAGCTAAGGCATGCGCTCCTTTAAGAAGCCTTCCATCTTTTGCCAGTTTTTAAAGAAGATTCTCTGTTTTTTGTTACTGAGTTGTTTGAGTTCCTTATATATTCTGGTTATTAATCCTTTGTTGGATGGATAGTTTGCAAATATTTTCTCCCATTCTTCACTCTATTGACTGTTTCCTTGGGGATACAGAAGCTTTTTAGCTTGATGGAATCCCATTTGTCTATTTTGTTTTTGTTGCTTGTGCTTTTGAGGTCACTGCTGGGTAAATATCCAACAGAAAGTAAATCAGTACATTGAGCTATCTGCACTCTCATGTTTATTGCAGCATTATTCACAATAGCCAAGATATGGAATCAACCTAAGTGTCCATCAACAGATGAATGGATAAAGAAAATGTGGCACATATACACAATGGGATACTATCAGGCCATAAAAAAGAATAAAATCCTGTCACTTGCAGCTACATGGATGGAACTGGAGGTCATTATCTTTTTTTTTTTTTTTTTTTAAATGGAGTCTCAGTAGTGCGATCTCGGCTCACTGCAACGTCCACCTTCTGGGTTCAAGTGATTCTCCTGCCTCAGCTCCCCCGAATAGCTGGGATTACAGGCGCCTGCCACCACAGCCGGCTAATTTTTTGTATTTTCGTAGAGACAGGGTTTCACCATGTTGCCCAGGCTGGTCTCAAACTCCTGAGCTCATGCAATCTGCCCACCTCCGCCTCCCAAAGTGCTAGGATTACAGATGTGAGCCACCATGCCCAGCCTGGAGGTCATTATCTTAAGTGAAGTAAGCCAGGCACAGAGAGACAAATTTTACTTGTTTTCATTCGTATATGGGAGCTAAAAAAGTCAATCTCACAGAGGCAGAGAACAGAATGGTGGTTACCAGAGGCTGGGAAGAGAAGGGGGTGGAATGAAAAGAAGTTGGTTAATGGGTACAAAAATACAGTTAGATAGAAGGAATAAGAGCTATTGTTTGATAGTACAGTAGGGTGACTATAGCTCATAATAATGTATTGTATAATTCAAAACAGCTAGAATTGGAATGTTCCCAACATCAAGAAATGGCCAGTGGTTGAGGTAATGGAAATCCCAGTTACCCTAATTTAATCATTACACCTTGAATGCCTGTATCCAAATACCACATGTACACCCAGAAAATATGTACAACTATTATGTGTCAGTATTTTTAAAAGAGAAAGAGAAACCCCCTCTCCTGTGTTCCCACAGCCCCAGGCACACCCCCATTACTCTCTCTTCCCCACACCTCTCTCTGCTCCTGCCCTGCAGCTTCCCTAGGAATAGGCACTGTGTCTTACTCATCTCTGAAGTACTGTACCTGCCACTCAGCAGTCACTTCACAAACGTGGGTCCCACACCCTCCCGGCTCAGTCCTTCCCAAGCACACCTCAGGACCATCCATGGGGCCCTAACCCACCACCTGGAGAAGCCACCACGCAGGTGGAAACCCAGCTCATCCACCCCCAGGTCGAAAGACTCCTAGTCTGGGACTCAGGAGCCTGGGTTCCCACTTTTTGCCACCTGTGTGACCTTGAGGAAATACGCTAACTTCTCCGAGTCTCAGTTCCCACATCAGTAAAGCAAAGGAGTTGACAGCACTAAAGGTTCATACAACATCTTTATCCTATTTCTAGATTTGTAGATTTTTCTTTCTAAGATCTCAGCACCTCCCACTTCCCCACTGGAATCTACATTCGGGTGGGATCTGATTTAGCACTAAAGTAAGCAGGTGTTTTCTGATTCCTATGTCGAAGCCCCCGGGAGCTCCTCCGTATGCATCAAGCACTGTCTCCTGAACAGCAGCTCTGGCCATCCTGCTGCTCTGCCTTCCTTCCAAATGGCCATCTGGCCCCTGCTCCAGCCCCTGCAGGATGAAGCAGCTCTGCACCTTGCTAGCACCCATTTCATCTGGGGCAGGACCAATCCCCTCACTTTCCAGGGGAAACTGAGGCTCACCCAGATGGCTCCCAAAAGCAGAACAAGGCCTCGAGGCCCGTCTCCTGATGCTAACTGGCCACACACTGCTCCCACTACTCCACCCAGTTGGCAAAGGAAATAGAGCCATTCACTCTCCCTGAGGCCCCGGCCCACATCCCCTGCCCATCCACATACCCTGCCCATCCACATACCCTTGACCACAGAACAGAATTAGCCCCTCAAGGAACCAGCCACCCTGCTGCAGAGAGTGCAAGCAAAGCTCAGGCCAAGGCTCTAGAACGCTCCAAGCACTCCCAGGCCAGGGAGCCACCCAGAGAGCCAGCTGAGCAGCAGCACGTGGGTTGCTGGCCAGGGCTGGAAAGGCACGGCCACCTGGCTGCATCTCCCAGCAGCCTTCATCCCCACATCTCCCTTGTTCTGGCCTCTGGGAGTGTCCAAGGCAGGTCCCCTAGCCCGGAAAACACCAGCCACAGGCCTCCTGTGGTGCCCCTTACCTTTGGGGAAATCATCACGGGTGCCCATGTCCTGGGTGGAGAAGGTGCCTGCAAGGTTGCCCAGAGGCAGCAGCTATTTCTGGGTGGTGCGTACAGTCCTTGGGGGTCTGGAGGGGTCCGACCTGTAACATCTGGGACCTAAGGATAAGAAAAGAGAAGTCAGTAAAAGCAAATTAACACTTTTAAACTACTTCACAAAAAGTCCGTCAGGAGCTAAAGCATTATTGTCATGAAGAAATCGGCCATTAAACTGAAGGATGCCATTTTTCTGACATTGGACTCACAAATGTTTCAGTTCCCAAGTGCGAGGCCGCGTGGTTTTGGGAAGAGTTCGTTATGAAGAGTGTCAACGAAACCCATCAACCTGCCGTCCCTTGTCACTGAGACATGGGCACCTTTAGGGTCGCGGGGAAAGATGATTTTTTTCAAGGTAGTGTCTGACACTTTGTTTCTCCAGCAGTTTCTGTTTGCTTCCGATACCCCTCAGTCCACCAGCTGCCCTGAAAGCCCATGGCGATGTTGGCCTCTGTGGCCACTCATCACACAGGTGTTGGCGGGGCCTCTCGGACACCGGCTCTCCAGTCTCTCTCGGGATGTGTGGTTACAACCTCCATGACGTCCTTGGTGCTCATTCTCACCGGACTGAACAAGCCACACCTGTGACCCCTCAGCCACTGCATTGGCCACACTTGATCCCTCCTGCCCTCCCTTCAGCCTCTGGGGTCAGCCGTCAGCTCTTGCCCTTGACCTAACTTCATTCTCTCTCCATGTGACAGGGTCTCACTGCGCAGCTTCACACAATTCTATGAATCCTTTGCTGAGATAATGGCGACCGTTTTCCCCTGACAGGTAATGGAGGTGCCCTCAGAGCTGATCTGTGGTAAGACCAGGGGTGAAGCCCACAGCTCCCAATTTCTACCCCAGACAGGAGCTCTCGTCCACAAAGCGTCTGCGGACAGGGCAGGAACCTGTGCCAACTCCCTTTTCTGAGCAAGAAATCCCAACTCAGGAACTGAGAAACCCGCCTTCCATTTGGAAGCCAGCCAGCCGCTGCCCCACCCGGGCCCCAGAAGGCAGAGTAGCTCCTAGCAACCCTCCACCCAAACACAGCTGTCCAGCCCAGCGCCAGGCCCAGCACAGCACCCAGCCCAGCACCCAGCCCAGCTTGGTCCCAGCCTGGTCTCACTTCTTAGAACCTCAAGACACGAGTTCCCTGTCTGAGAATTTTCCTCACAACCGGGGAGAGGGGAACTCTCTGTTTAATATCTACTGGGATAAGGATGTGGCCACACGGTGCTGAAAAGCAGTCCTGAACCCCTGTGAGACACGGCACCTCTCCCAGGCAAGGCGAGGGAAGATTCTGTTCCACAGATACCAACACCCCAGACTTCACCCCCTGATCTAGGGAACAGGCTCAAGAGATTGACCAGGCAGCTGGTTTCCAGACAAAGCCCAGCAGGAATGTGGCAGGCTGGCACAGACCTTCCATGGCTGAATTACAGCAAACAAGCTGGGGTCCTGGGATTTGGGGGCCGTGAGAGCCGCAGGCCCCACCTGTTCCCCATGTCTCTAACCAGAGGATACACTTTCTATGAAAATTATATGCAGAAAAGCAATATTTAGCTACAGTCCTTGTTCTCCTTAACTGCAGATTAGAATATCCTGGAAACTAATTAAAATTATAGATTTCCAGGCCCCATCTCTAGCCCCTGCTGAATTAAGTCTAGGAAATAGGCCACAAGGATTTTTTTTTAACTTTTTTTTTTTTTTTTTTTTTTTTTTGAGATAGAATCTCCCTCTGTTGCCCAGTCCGGAGTGCAGTGGCATGATCTTGGCTCACTGTAATCTCCACCTCCCAGGTTCAAGCCATTCTCCTGCCTCAGCCTCCCAAGTAGCTGGGATTACAGGCATGCATCAGCATGGCCAGCTAATTTTTGTATTTTTAGCAGAGATGGGGTTTCACCATGTTGGCCAGGCTGGTCTCAAACTCCTGACCTCAAGTGATCTGCCTGCCTTGGACCCCCAAAGTGCTGGGATTACAGGCATGAGCCACCACGCCCGGCCTTACCTTCTGATTTTGATGTTCAAACAGGATCGAAAAATCACTGGCCTGTAGTTCAGATTCACTTTATAATAAGACCTCGGCCCTATTTCTTACCCTAGGCTGTCAGAGTGGTCATTGCTGCCTCAGTTTCCCCAAAGTGATTACCCTCTAGGAGGCTAAAGAGAAGACTCGAGCTGCCTGAGGGTACAAGATGCTTAAGTTTCAACAGCCACCTCTACTGCAATGGGCCTTCTGAACAAGACGGTTCTCCCACCGTAGCCTCCTCAGTGGTCAGAGGTCAACAGGCCAAGGCAGCCCAGGTTCCCCTGGCCCCAGGACACCAGCAGTACGGAAAGGAAATCTGGAGCCATTCCACGGCTTGCCAAAGCGTCCCCTCTAGCAGAGCCCCTTTGAGACCCTCTCAGGGTCTACACCTTCGGCCCTTCAGGCCCCAGGGTCTAGTGCAGGATCTCCGAGGTGCCCGCCCTAGAGGTGACAGGTGGCCAGAGCTGCTATGGACAAACAGGCCCGACTAATGTGGGTACAGTGAGGGGCACCACCCTAGGAAATCACTCTGGCCCAGGGGCCTGTGGGAACTGAATGATCCATATCCAAACTATAAAAGAATCAGGAAGTCCAGCACAAGTGTGGACAGGGCACAGACTCCACTGAGCACCTGACCCCCAAGGCGCAGTTCACAGAGGCCCCATCGCACCCGGCACTGCTCTAGACACCAAGGCGCTACTCTCCCCTGTGAGAACAGCCAGCCCCTGATCCAAAGGGCTAAATGAGCCAGTGGATTCTGGTGACCAGGATCTTGTCCTCACTTCCTGATGCTCTGAATTGCTCCGCCTGGCTGGCTCCTCCCCTCTCAGCCTCTGTTTCCCAGCCCAGGGAATGGGGTGACCCAAAGTAAGTGGCCATTGTCCCCTCCTCCCGTTAACGCTATGGCTGCGGAGGTTCCATAGTGACTGGCGCCACAGGAATGAAGAAAGGTGACAGAGGGGACTCAAGTGTCAAGTGGAAAGGGAACAAAAGCTAGCTAGGGGTGGCCCAGTAAAGAAGTTCACCCCAAGAACAAAACCCCAACTGCCCAGGCCTCGCACAGCCCACAGGGAGCGTGCAGTTCCACGTTCACCTGCTCCCACGGGGCGGGGCAGACCCAGCCCACCCACCACAGCCCTGGGGCTGCCGCTCTCACAGCTTCTCTTGCTGTCATGACACCACCCACTCTGACTTTCAGAGACCTCTGAGACGTCTCCAGCCAGAGTTCTCATCTCCTCAGACAAAGCTGGTGGGAACAGTAGAGCTCACACCAAGGTGACAGAGAAAGGAAGAGGGGGCGAGCCAGGCTGAGGGGAAGAATGGCAGAGTTTACAAATCCTCATTCCGGAACCAAAAACATGGTCCCCACTGACATACTCTCGGAAGAGAGGCCTCAGATCTAGGCCCCCTCCCGTCTCACACCCCACGAGCCAGTATGCGGCCGAGTGCCCCACTCAGAACTCCCAGAACGCTGGCTGTGGCTCAGACACAGGGGCGCTGGAATCCTGCCCTGGGCCCTCTTGTATAAACTTGGGAAGCTGATTTAATTCCTCTGAGCTTCAGTTTCTTCCTCTGAAAAAAATGTCCTAACAAGGGGTTTTGTTAGGAATAAATGAAGTAATGTTAGAAATAATAGTCCTATTGCTGGCATATAGTAATTGTTCAGTAATGTCAGGTGTGAATCTTCCTTCTCCTCCCCTGGGGAAAAGCAAGTCCCCCGCCCCCCACTTCACACACACACACACACACACACACACACACGCGCGCACACTCACTCGCATGTCCACACACCCACACTGTCTTTAAAGTTATGACAGGCCAGCCCTCCATTCCTGTAAGACAGACCAGGTGACACAGATGCCTCTCACGCAGAGGAGACAGATATGTCTATAGAATCAGACACTCAAATGACAGGTTGCCTTTGACCCCCTCCAGCTCTCACCCCTGAGCCCACACTTCTAAGCGAATGTCGTCTGTAATGCCGAGCAGAGAAGGTGAACGTTCACTGTCACGCCCGACAGGACGAAGTAACCCTGCTGCAGCGATGAGCACTCAGGGACACTCTCCACACCGTCTGACTAGGGCACCGGAGATGCTCCACGGAAAAGCAGCCTCCGTGCTGGGCCTGGAAGTGGGATCAAAACGGGTAGGAAATGGGGTCTAAATGGGTAGGAAGGAGGAATGGCGTTCCAGGCTGAGGAGGCGGCCTGAGGAAAGCACGGAGCAGATGTGCCTGTGAGTCTGGGGTCTGGCAAGAGGACCCAGGCCTGGGAGCGGGATGAGGGCCATCAGGGAAGACCCAGAATGCTCTGTGAGAGGGTCAGGGCTTGCCCTGCAGCCCAGGGGAACTCTGGAGACTGTTCAAGGAGAGGAATGGCATTATCTGACCTGCAGTTTCATGCAGAACGCTCGAGTGGGGCCTTGGAAGAACTTCCCAAGGAAGGGAGCCTCTGACAGAATTACAGGACTGAAATGTAGAGATGTTAGCCCAGCCTCTGGATCAGGCACAGAAAATAAACAACTTAACCAGGATTTGACACTGATTATACGCAGGGTTTAGACTGGACGGAATATGCCTTCCTATATCTCGTGCTGTCTCCCTGAGGATAAGAAACAGCTACCCACGCCTCCAATCACCATACACATACATCTCACCCCTCCACCCACCTCTGCTGCCCTCATGGGAGGCAGCCCAGGCCATAGACCTGCAGGGAGGACCCTGGATGTTGTCAGGTGAACAACTTATGAGACTCTGACCTCCAGAGTTCGGCCTGTCACTGAAAATCTGCAATTCACTCACTCATTCAAACATGCCATAGCTACTAAGATACGAAGGGGAATAAGACTAAAATCCAGCGCCTGCAAGCTGCGTGACTGAAGGCACATTGTTAAACTTCTCTGAGCCCAGCTCTTTTAACTGCAAAGTGGAAATAATGCTGTAATCCTGGCACTTTGGGAGGCCAAGGCTGGCGGATCGCTTGAGTTCGAGATCAGCCTGGGCAACACAGTAAAATCTCGTCTCTACAAAAATGCAAAAATTAGCCAGGCATGGTGGCTTGTCCCTGTAGTCTCAGTTACCTTGGGGGAGCTGAGGCAGGAGGTCGAGGCTGCAGTGAGCCGAGATTGTGCCACTGCACTCCAGTCTGGGCGACAGAGATCCTGTCTCCAAAAAAAAAAAAAAAAAAGGAGATAACGCTTATCTCACTTCAATATTGCATTCAATAAGATATGAAAAGCAGGCCCGTTACAGCAGCTCATGCCTGTGAGAGGCGGAGGTGGGCGGATCACTTGAGGTCAGGAGTTAGAGACCAGCCTGGCCAACATGGCAAAAACCCCGTCTGTACCAAAAAATACAAAAATTAGCTTTGTGGTAGCACACGTCTATAATCCTACCTACTCAGGAGGCTGAGGCAGGAGAATCACTTGAACCTGGGAGGTGGAGGCTGCAGTGAGCTGAGATCACACCACTGCACTCCAGCCTGGACAACAGAGCAAGACTCCATCTCAAAGAAAAACAAAAACAAAAACAAAACCTGGCCTCAAGAGAGTGCCCAGAGCTAAGGAACGTCTCAGGAAAACAGCAGCATTGAGCAGAGATGGGTAGAGAAGGGGAGGCCCCAAGGGAGTCTGAGCAAGGACAGCCAGGGAGGCCAGGGCAGTTGGCACCAGGAGAGCCAGATGAGCAGAGAGTGATTAGAGGTGTCAGCTCAACCAACTGGATGTGACCATCATGGAATCATCGGGAGCTTAGTGTGAGCAATGTCTGTGCCTGTGGAGGCATGGGGGTCGCAGAAAATCGCTGAGGTCTGAGGTATGAGGGGAAGGTTAAATAGAGACAGTGAGTCCAAACAATGCTGGGGAATTTGGATGAGAAAGGCAGGAGATTGGAGAGTAGCTGGAGGGGAAGGAAGGGTGGATGAAGTTGTGTTGTTTGCTTGTTTGTTTGTTATCTGTATTTTTCAGGGAGATTCTAGAGCAAGTTCACAGGAGGAGGAGAAAGAGCCAGAAGGAAAAGGCTGAAGACCCAGGGGAGGGAGGGGAGCTGATGGAGCGGGAGCCCAGTGTTAGCAGCGGAGGGAGAAGGGCACAGGCTGGGCCAGACGGGAGTGCCACTCCTCAGACCCTGGAGGAAGAGCCAAGGGTCCTACAGAGGGAGAGGTCAGGAGGAGAGAAAGGGCACGTAGAACAGCCTTGATATTGGCGGTGAAGAGGGAGGTGAGTCTGCTGCATGTGAGAGCTGGACTCAGGAGTGTGAAGTTCTGAATAGTCACGGGGGCATATTCTGACTTTAGAAGAATCAAACCATTCCTTTCCTTTCCTCTCCCAGATGCCTCCATCTTTATTAGGAGGGCTTCTTACAGGCAGCACCTACCCTTGTGATTTCAATTGCCATCTGATTATCGGGACTTCCAAGCCTACAGTGGAGCCCAGACCTCCCTCTCTGCAGCTGCAGACAAGGCCTCGCAGCTGCGAGGAGGCCTGGATGGCTCCACCTGCGTGTCCATCTTTATTAGCTTGGGGCAGGGCTGGTTTCCACACTGACCCTCAACTCGGCCACTCCTAGAGCTGGCAGTCCCAAGAGCGACTTCACCCCGAACAGGGAGATTGATATCCACACCCACCAGACCGCCTGTGGGGGCATCCAAGGCCCTCCGCCACTCAGGCCCCTGACTCCAGCTGTGACTGGCATGTGGGGGCCAGCAGGAAGGCCGTTCACGGATGAGAAGCACCCCCACCACAACTGGACCCCTTTACCAGCTCTGGGGCTACCACCACTGTTGCAGATGGCGTCTCCTCTACCATCATGAGATCAGGTGGGGTTAATACTCCTGCAACCACTCTATTCTTAGGCAATATTAGGTGCAGCCAGCCAGCAATTCCACAGAATGCAGACAAAGGGACAAACAGTGCCAGGCTCATGGCAATAACGCAGTAACTGTAGTGTGACTGAATGAATGAGTTCAAAACTAAAGCACATCTTCCAGACAGTCTTGTTGAGAAGAAACTAAGTGAAGGAATTAACATTTCTTAGTTCCATTTTGCTTTGTGCCCAGGCAATATACTACATGCTTCCAAAGACTATGTCATTGAGCTTTGGAAATAGAGAAAGAAAGTACATATTTTCATCCTCATTTTATAGACAAGATGATTGAGGCTCAGAGAGGTTAAGTAACTAAGTTGAAGCCACAGAGCTACTAAGTGGAAGAGTCGAGGCTGATGGTTTCTGCTCAAGGAGGTGGTAGTATTTCAGGGCATTCATTCAGGAGTCAATGGGGTTAAATTCCATCACTTACTAGCTGCGTGACCTCAGGCACATGGTTAAAATTCTCTGAGTCTCCATTTAACTGTGAAATGGAAATAATAATATCTATCTCCAAGGTTATTGAGAATATTCCAAAAAATATGAGAAACATTTAATAGGCTGATTGGGCCCAGGGGCCCAATCCACAGTGGCTATTAATAGTATTGGTTGTTTAGTAACTGTTTTGCTGTGTTCAGATGTTCAGGAAGAAAGAGGGGAAATGTCCCTTTTGAAAGTCTTTGGGCCAAGAAGCTACAGAGGCCTGGCTGAGGCTGGACAGCAACACGGAGGTGCCACCTTGTGCAGCAGGAGGTCCTTCCATTTCCTGAGCTGTCGAGGGTGAGCAGGAAGCAGTGGGCAGGCTGGGGCGGGACACTTACAACAGGGGTCAAGTACCATGTTGCTGGGAAGAACCTTTCTTAACAGAACAGTCTGTTCAGGAGGCAGTTCACACCTGAATCTAATGACCTCCCAGGACAGGGCAGAGGAAGTGGTCAGAAACCCAAAGCAGCACTTCCCAACTGTTTTATGCCCAGCGCGGCTGAGGAATGTGGCCACTCATTTGTAATAGCAGCTCAGTGTGGGTGTCTCGGGTTGGGGGTGGATGGGCCACAGCATTTGAAACCGTCTCCCACCAACCCTAGGAAATTCTGATGTGATCATTAATGGTCTAAAAGATATAGGAAAGCCTAGGGTGAGAGAAAGCTTTATTTAGGCTGTTTTTGAAAAACAATGAGATAGGCTGCAAGCAGGGCCGCCATGTTTGATTGTCTAGGTTGGGCACTGCACAAGGGCATCCTAATTAAGGAGACATTTCTCAATCTCTTACACTACAACCTTTTCTTTTTTCTTTTTTTTTTTTTGAGACACATTTTCACTCTGTCGGCCAGAGGAGGGCAGTGCCATGATCTCAGCTCACTGCAACCTCCACCTCCCAGGTTCAAGCAATCCTCCTGCCTCAGCCTCCCAAGTAGCTGGGACTACAGGCATGTGCCACCATGCCCAGCTAGTTATTTCTGTGTGTATATTATTAGTAGAGACGGGGTTTTGCCATGTTGGCCAGGCTGGTCTCGAACTCCTGACCTCAAGTGATCCACCCACCTCAGCCTCCCAAAATGCTGGGATTACAGGCACGAGCCTCACACTACATCTTCTCCAAAGTCCTGGCAATGTTGTTTTAGACAATGACTGTACATATTTGCACATTCATTTCAGCCTTTTTCTGATGAAAAAAGAAAAGTGTCTTGAGAAAGAAACATCTTTTTCTAATTCTCAAAGGAAACCATACGAGTGGGCTGTGGTCCTAATAACAAAGGCTGTGTAACTTATACATAAATTTACAAAATTCAAAATCTTCTGAACCTGCCGCCACCTTTATGTGTGGTGTTGTTGCAAATATAAATTAGAGATAAATCAGAACTTGGGCTAGTGATTTAACAGAATTTCCCGTGCCTTTCTCCTATCACTAAATTTCAAGCTGGAAGGGGCCTTGGAGGTCAGCTAGTCTCCTTCCTTATAAATGAGGGGTTAATCTGAGGCCCACAGAGGCTGTGTGACTTACTGTCTTAGCCTGCTCAGGCTGCTATAACAAAATGCCATAGAATACGTTACTTAAACAACAAAAATTTGGCTGGGCACAATGGCTCACACCTGTAATCCCAGCACTTTGGGAGGCTGAGGCAGGCAGATCCCCTGAGGTCAGGAGTTTGAGACCAGCCTGACCAACATGGCAAAACCCTGTCTCTACTGAAAATACAAAATTAGCTGGGTGTGGTGGTGAGTACCTGTAATCCCAGCTACTAGGGAGGCTGAGGCAGAGGAATCACTTGAACTTGGGAGGCAGAGGTCGCAGTGAGCCGAGGTCACACCATTGCACTCCAGCCAGGCAACAAGAGCAAAACTCCAACTCAAAAAACAAAACAAAAAACCAGAAATTTAGTTCTGGAGGCTGGGAAGTCCAAGTTTAAGGTGCCGGCTGATTCTGCTCCTGGTGAGGACTCGCTTCCTGGATTGCAGGTAGCTGTCTTCCCTTTGTCCTCACATGGCAGAGGGAGAGAGAGCAAGTTCTCTGGTCTCTTCTTCTAAGGGCACTAACCCATCATGAGAGAACCACCCTCACGACCTCATCTGAATCTAATTACCTCCCGAAGGCCCCACCTCCTGATACCAACACATGGGGAGTTAGGCTTTAATATTTGCATTTGTGGGGACACATGCATTCAGTCTATAACACATACATAAGGCCATCAGGAGCCAATGCCTATCCCAGGGCCCATAACCCTGTAGGCATCACACTGGCTGCCAGCTGGGAAGGCCTTCAGCAGGACTGAGAGGAAAGCTTCCTTCTCCAGCTTCCCCTCAAGACCCCCCCCAAAATAGTCACCTTGCCACTGCAGTGCCTGGTCAGAGCCCATGCAGTGTGCTCCCAAGGACTAAGGTTTTTAGAGGGGTTGGATGCCACTGTGTCCATCCTGCCTGAAATCACACAGCCATTGGCTAGGGCTTGGAAGTCTTCTGCTGGCCCTGAGATTTCCACCGTCGAGGTAAGAGTTATCCCAGCACTTGATCACAGTGCTGGAGTCTCGAATGAAAAACGGCTTGGCCCACTGTCCCGGGAATGCCTTCTGCAGGGTTTGGCTGGTAGTTGAGGATTCCTGCCCAGTAGCGGGAGCTTGAATCTTCAAACTATAGACTGTGAACAAACACCTGTACTCGAAGGATCAGAAGGGACTAGGAAGAAAGAAAGCAACTTGTCTAAAATCTCAGCAAAGATGTATTGACATGACTCTAGCATCTGCATGTCTGTCACATCCCAGGAAAGGGCTCTTGGCAAAGGCCTCCCTGCCAGAAGCTCAGAAGACTTCAGACCCAGGCCCTGTCCCTTCCCAGTGGCCCATGAGAAAGTCGACTTTCTTGAATAGGAGCCAGAGTTTTGCATGTGCCTCTCCAGGAGATACACCAGGTTTTGCCTGGGAAATGTAAATGGCTTCTGTGGAGGGACATTTTTTTTCTGTCTTTGTTTTATTGAAGAGAAATCCAAGACCCAGGAAGGGATGTGAGTTGGGCCAAGAACCAGAGGTTTTAAAACACAAAATGGGAAACTGTGGCTCTGTAATTCCAACACTGAGAAGTACGTGGAAGAGTGATTGGTCCCCCAAGAAGAAGAATGGAGGAGAGGGATGGAGGGGTGGGGAGGGCAGAGAGAAAAATGGGGCTCAAAAGCCTGAGCACCATGAGGGGCTGAGGTCACAGAGAGCAGAGGAAGGAAGGCACCCAACAGGAGAAGAAAGTGGGGAGGAAGAAGGGCTGGAGGCAGATGCCCAACCCCCTGGTAATCAAGAAAATGCAAATGAGATGCTACCACCATCCCACAAAGATGGGCAAAAATTGACATGGGTGGCAATGCCAAATGCTAGTGAGAGCACAGAGCAACGGAAGCACTCACGACAGCTGGCAGGTGAGGTACAAATGGGCACAACCCCCTGGGAAAGTGGTCTGGGTTTACCTGATAGAGCTAAAAATGCACAAACCTAATGTTCAGCAATTCCACTCCTAGGAACCCACCCTTGAGAAAATCTTGCACAGGTGATCCAGGAAAGGAGCTCAAGAGTGTCCAGAGCAGCTCCATGGATAATGGCCAAAATCTAGAAAAAAATCTAAATGTTCAACAGGAAAATGAAGGAATCAATCATGGTGCACTCACAACATAGAATATTACAGGGTAATGAAACAAACGACTGCCCCACTGAACACGATGGATGATGCCACAGCGTAATGTTTTGTGAAAGGAGCCAGACCTGAAAGACCACACAGGGTATGACCCTACTTCTACAAAGTTCAAAGGAAGACAAAACTACATCGAGTGTTTAGAAATGCAAACATAGGCCGGGCGTGGTGGCTCACACCTGTAATCCCAGCACTTTGGGAGGCCAATGCAGGCGGATCATCTGAGCCAGGAATTCGAGACCAGGCTGAGCAACATGGAAAAACCCTATCTCTACAAAAAAAAAAAAAAATATATATATATATATATATATACACACACACACACACACACACACACACACACACACAAAGATTAGCCGGGCATGGTGGCATGCACCTGTACACCCAGCTACTTGGGAAGCTGAGGTGGAAGGAACACTTGAGTCTAGGAGGCGGAGGTTGCAGTGAGCTGAGACCGTGCCACTGCACTCCCACCTGGGGGACAGAGTGAAACCTTGTCTCAAAAAATGAAGCGAAATTAAATTAAAATAAAAATGCAGACATAGATGAAAAACTTGATAGAAAAGCAAGGAAAAATTAGTAGCGTGATTAACCCTAAGGGGAAGGGAGGCGGCTGTGATAAGGACAGGGCCCATGGAGGTGGGTTCTGGGAGGCGGCCAGTTTGTCTGTTTCTTGGCCTGGGTGGTGGCCACATGGACATTCACTTTATAACTATCCCTCACACTGTGCACGCATGTTATGCATTCTTCTGTCTGCAATAATAAACTTCCAGCCTCTGTGCTGGTGCGCAGAGTCTGGTACCTCTGAAGTGGCCGTGGTGTCAACAGGGGGATGCGCTGCCCTCAGAGGCAGGTGTCTCCAGAGCTCAGGTGGACATCTCCCCATCCCTTGCCCCCAACTACCTTCCCCTTTCTTCAAATCTACTAGTCTTGGGATCCATGGGCTGAAACTGAGCCAGTCCTGGGAGCCAGCCAGCCTGTGGGTAGAAGGCTGCAGGGCCGTCTCCTGCAGGGCATTGGTGAGAAGGGTGAGGTACTACCCGGTTTGGGATAGAAATGATTATGGGACCCTCACACCACTTCCTGAAGCCAGGTACCAATGCCCTGTGGCCTGCCTCCGTGATGCTCCAACAGCACGGGCCCCAGTCCCTCCTCTCCCAGCGCTCCTGAGGAAACGGCAGCCCTCTGAGGTCCCCCGCCAGCACTAGCCCTTGTCCTGGAGAAGTGACTGGCAAAAACTTAGTTTCAGGAGACTGAAATGCGCTCCAGAAAGGAACACGCTAGTCTCCACCGTGACAACAGCATCAACAACAGTAACTTCCATTCTGCACATGGGCTAATGCACCAGCTGCCCTCCTGACTGTCTCCATGCTCACACGCGGCACCAAGAGAGGTTTTTTTAAAACCCCTCTTCACAGATGAGAGACCTGAGGCCCAGACAGGCAAAGAGCTCAAGTCCACACAGCCAGAAAGAGGTGGGGTTAGAATTCAAACCCAGAGCAGAGCCCCTCCAAGGCCTATGCTCTCACGGGGTGCCCTAGCACCCTAAGCACAGGTGCCGTCCCCACAGCATGCCCACACCCCTCCTGGCACCATCGCCCACAGCACCCCAGGGAGCCGCTGCCCTGTGAAGGGTTCACCCTGAGGCAGAGAGCACTGCGGACAGAGGCCATGACTCAGGGAAGGGGCCAGCCCAGGCCAGCCCTTCCTTCCTTGGCTCCCAGTGCTCAGAGAGCAGTGAGTCCAACCTCCTTCCCTAGAGCTGCCACATAAAGGCCCAGAGAGGGTCAGGGACATCCCCACGGTCACACAGCCTCCATGTCATGGCAGGATGCTTTTTCCTTCATTGTGCCTTTGTGCCTGCTCCAGTTCGGGTCCTTCTCCCTCCCTCCAAGGACTTCAGGGGTCCTGACCCGGCCTCCCATTCACCTCCCCACAACAGATGGCTTGGTGGACTTATCACCTCTCACCTCTCTGTCCAGAGGCCAAACCCCTGTCACTGGAGGAATCCAGGGTCCTTGGTCTCTACAGAGATGTTGATGCTTATGGGCCCAGGGAGGCAAGGATGGGCAAGGGAGGCAAGCCCCAGGCCTGGCCCAGCCTGGCCCCCACCAGCCACGCAGTCCTGGGCTGCAGCCTCCTGTCTGAGCAGGTGCTGGGTGGCCACGAGCCCCGCTGCTGGCGTGCTCCAGCTCTCAGCAAAGCTCTCCTTGAATAAACAAGGCTGCATAGCAACCACTCGTTGAAGGAGCCCATAGCTCCCTGCGTGGGGCAGAGACCGAGCCAAGAGACTTTTCCCCTTGGTCTCATTGCCTCTGTGGCTCACTGGAGCACAGGCACTCCCAAGTGGCTGGCCTGTCCTCTGGGGTCATGGACACCACAGAAAGAGAGAGCACTGGGCCCCCTCTGCCTGGTGACTGTAGCCAGGAAGTGCATAGCTGGCTTGGCACAGGGATGTTGTTGGCGGTAGAACCCCTGGTTTTGTTTACATGGTCTCTGGGCTCAATCTGCTTCTGCTTACTAGCTCTTCTAGAGGCAGAAAGGCAAAGTGAGCATCCAGGCCAGAGTGAGCAGGCAGAGCTAGGTTTGAATCATGATCCTGCTACTTCCAGCTGTGTGCCTTCTGGTCAGAACTTTACCTTTCTTGACCAGTTTCCTCATCTATAAAATGGGTACAACAATAGTACTGACTTAAGAGGGTTACTGTAAGGATTTCAAAGGTGCGTGTAACAGCTTGTAATTTTGTCTAGCACTTGGTAGGCTCTCCATCACTTCCCCAGAAATCCTTGCAGAGCAGGAAGCCTGTGGCCTTCTTCCCAACCAGATTTCTCCATCTTAACTTTTGGAAAATGTGAATCCTAGCAGCCCATGTGTGCTTCCTCACTGAGCCCAGGCTCTTGGGCAGAAATCCCAAGCTGGCATCCTCTCCCTGGAATGACAGCCAGTCCCACTCCTCATGCTACCCACTTCTAGCCTTCCCATCCAGGGGGCACAGAGTGGGAGCCAAGGACTCAATTTGTATGCAGGCTTGCAAACAGCCACTCGCCCAAAGACTCTATGAATTTTCCCAGGCAGCTCCTCCCCATATACTGTACAAAGGAATCGGCAGGTATGTGGAACACGCAGGGAGGGCTGGTGGGAGGCCAACTACACCTCCACGAGGCCCGGGCCGCTGAAATGCTTGCACATGGGTAGCGCCTTCCTGGGACTCTCTCCTCTTCCCTGAGATGGCCAGGGAGGGCAGGTCTTGGGAGTAGCTGCTGTCATTTACCAAGATCCAGGAGGGAGCAAGGAGGGGCAGCCAATTATGACTGAGAACAAGGTCCCCCTGGGGCAGGTGCTGGCCCCAAGCCAGAGGTCACAGCTGACAAGGCGAACCGAACTCCTGAACTCCCTCTAGCAGAGGCCCAGAAAGGAGGCACTTCCTCCAAACCAGGAACAGTGGCTGTGCGGATTCCCCCTGGGAGACAGATATGAAGATGCCCAGGTGGGGAAAGAGAGGCCTGGCAAGGTAAGCCCTTGCCCCAAGCCACACAGCTTGTGAGTGAGAGCGAGTCAACCATGGGAACCCAGGGCGGGGATGTGACAAGGCAGGTTTTGGTATCCCTCAGCTCTGCCAGGGAGACGGTGTGTGTGCAGCTCCCCTAAAGCCCATCCGCACGTCGCTGCTTGAGTCATAGCTTCTAGAACACAGATCCGATGGCTGTGCCCTGCTGGACACCCCTCGTGGCCCCTACTGTCCTTGGAGTAAGGGCCAGACTCAGCACCATGGCCGCCAAGCCCCTCCAATCAGGCCCCACTGCATCCTCCTTCGGCTCCCGGACTCTCCACACTCTGCCTCCACTGGATGGTCGAGCATTATGTGTTCCTGAGGTGAGCTGGCCATGCTCTGTGCCAAGTGCTAGAGACGCAGGAGGCAGCACTGCCTGCCCTCAGGAGCTGAGTGATGGAGAAAGGCCCCAGCAGGTAACCTCCTGTTCATTCCTGTGTTACCTGCAATAAGGGGGGATTGATAGCACAGCCCTTAAGAACCAGGGCTCTGAAGCCCCTGGATTCCAGACTGGATTCTGATCCCAGCAATGATATCTTAGGCAAGAAACAAACTCTGAGTCTTGGTTCTTTCACACGCCCAGCAGGGAGACTGCAGATCCTCCCTCCCTGGGGTGGCTCCAGTGACCCTTAGTGTACCCGCCAGGCACAGAGCCGCACTCACCCTCACTGTGACTATGGACAGAGAGCAAATCCCAGGGGCAGTGAGGTATGAAATCCACATGAAATCCCCGAGGTAAGGAGCAGGCCAGGGGAGGAGCATGGGTGGAAACTGCTGAGACAAACACAACCTGAGCCCCGGGCCTCTAGGGGAGCCAGGAGCTGCCCGGAAGGATGGAGGCACTCTAGGTGGAGAGGGGAGCCAGGCTGCCACCTAGAAGCTCTCTGGAACTCCCCTGAAGAGATCTCAGAAAGAAAGGGACATGAATCCAGGCCCCAGTCATTTGTTGTACTTCTTTTCTCATTCTAAAAAAACATTTTCATACTTAATTTTGTTTTCTTTCTTAAAGAAGCCCCCAAATTGTTTAAGCCCCGAGCCTCACATAGCCTGTATCGACCCCTGGCGGAAGGGTGGCCAGACCCTTGGAAGAGGTTCAACAGCTACGGAAGGAAGCCAGGTGTTACCTGTCTCCTCCAGTGCCCAGTGTTCCCAGTCATCGCCCCAACTCTCCTGGGTGTGTTCACACTGGCCTGCCCCCGCCCCCCAGAACCGATGAACAAATACTTGATGTGAATGAATTAAACTGACTCACGATACAGAATCACAAGTTGGGAGGAGGGCTCTTGAAAGCACCAAATAAGTAGCCCCCTCCATATCCACAGGGGATAGCCCCCATCTGCCCCAGAAAGTCACTCAAGATTTCAGAAACCAACATTCTGTAACTTTCCATGCTAATGGATTTGGTCAGTGGAAGATTACTAAATTCTGATCCTGTTCCCTCAGTAAAAAATGTCACTAAGCGTCCTCTTGGCCCTTGTTGATTTGTAAAGTGAACAAAGCTGTTTCTATATCTAGCAACAAGAAGGACTAGATGCCCTGAACACACTTCCCATTGCAAATGACCTGGACTTCCTATATCCAAATAGTCTCCTGAACACGTAGCTGGGCTATTAACAGGGACTTCACTGAGGGTTCTTCTCCTCCCCCTGTTCTGGGATGTAGCTGTCATGCTCCTCTCCTCTCCTGGCCTTTGTTCATGCTATTCCCTCCACCCCAAAAGCCTTTCCCATATCCCTTCCTACCCTTTACTTACACCTATCTCCGGCCGGGCGCAGTGGCTCATGCCTGTAATCCCAGCACTTTGGGAGGCCAAGGCAGGCAGATCACCTGAGGTCAGGAGTTCGAGATCAGCCTGGCCAACATGGTAAAACCCTGTCTCTACCAAAAATACAAAAACTAGCTGGGCATGGTGGCGCATGTCTCTAATCTCAGCTACTCAGGAGGCTGAGACAGGAGAATTGCTTGATCTCAGGAGGCAGAAGTTGCAGTGAGTCGAGATTGTGCCGCTGCACTCCAGCCTGGATGACAGAATGAGACTCCATCTCAAAACACAAACAACCAAAAAAAAAAACCCTTGTACCTATCTCCCTTGGCCAATTCCCACCCCTTGCTCCCAAGGGGAGCCCTTGCTGACTCTCTAGAAAAGAGGTGCCTCTCCTCTGCCTTTCCAGGGCCAGCACTTCCCCATCACAGCACCACTAATCCACTGACTGTAACTGCCCGCCCCTGTCCTGGCCCAGCAGCCAGCCACACAGACCTGGACTGTGAGCTCCTTGGGGGTAGGACTCATGCCTTATATCTCTAGAACCAGCGCCAGCCAGGCCCACAATAGACATTCGACATGGGTGTTGAGAGAGCGACACTAACCTGACTGCACGTGGGGAGAGGAGATGGCTGGCAGCATGAGAACCCCCTTCCCCTGCAACATTCGCCACTTTTTCCAGGACCAGACCTGAGATCCAAGCTGCAGACCAGAGTCTGAGCCCCACACATTGTATGGCAGGGAACAGGTAGGGGGAGTTCTGACCCCCTGGGCTGGCGTTGCCCCCTTATAAACCAGGACCATCCCAGGCCCAGCTGGAGGTCAGATCCCAGGGAGCACGTGGGGTGAGGGCCCCTGGTAGGGACCCTACGAGGTGGAACGCTCAGGCGCCTCCCCCATCTCTGCCTCAGGTACCCATCCCTCAGGATAATGCGCCCCTAGGCTAAGGATGGTTAGCATATGGCATGGCCAAGTGTTCCAGGCAAGGGGACAGAGAGTTGGTTCCAGTCCTGACTTTGTCACCATTATTGTGTGCCCTCCAACAAGCCCCTGCCCTCCTTGGGCTTCCAAACTGTCATTTGTGATCAGACACTGGGTGACCTCCCGGTCCCTTAGGGCCCTGATGCCCTGTGTCCTGGGCCCCGGCCCAGGCTGAGGAGAAGGGCTGGAAGCCCCCTCCCTTCACAGGCCACGCGCCCCCAGGTAGAAAAGCGGACAGTGGAGGCAAGCTGGCACTGCCTCCAGACTGACACTGCGCGGGCTTATCTCCCAAAATACCACTGCCCCACCCCTGCAAGGCCAGCCCCAGCCCGGAGAGCCTGGAAGGCTCTGTCGGTACCACAGGCTGGGTAGGGGCGCTCAGACACTGCCAAGGACACAGAACAGGCCCCTCCCAACCAGCACCTGCCACTGGGCTGACAGGTTCCCTGGGAAGTTCCTGGGAAACTCCAGAATAATAGATGCAACCTAAGCACAGGATCCGAGAGAGGACCAGGCCAAGCCCCTCTTGTCACCGATGATGGAGTCACACGGGAACTCAGTGGTAATGACAGAATGGGGACTAAGCCCTTCTGGTTATGCTGCTTCTGGCCCCAGCTGCCCTTCAGGGCTTCTCCCAACAGAAGCCAACCCCCCACCTCACATGGGGTGGGCCTCTCCCTCCTTTCTCCCCGTTCCACAAAAGGACATATCAGAGAAGAGCAGCTCCCTGCCCCACAGCCACAGGAAAGCTCGAGAGATGGAGGGCAAGGGGAGAGGAGGAGTTAACAGGTGAGTAAACAACTCTGGAAGCTAATGGCAAAAAAGAGTTTGATATGTTTTTATAAGAACATGCAAAGAAATAGGAAAATGTGTAAAATGCTCCTAAACTTCCAGTTTGTAAAAATTAAGCATATGTTTCACATACTTATAATATGTACATATTCCTGTATGTATATTATCATTTTTTTTAAAAAGCCTCCACCAGCAGGGCCCAGCAGGGAGCTGAAATTCTATCCCATCATTAGCAGTGAGGAAAGGTGCAGGGCTGTGAGGCGATGTCCCGCTTTTGCTGAGATGGTATCAGCAAGGCCCAGTGGTGAACTGAACATCCAATCCCACCTAGATCTGTGTGCTAGACCTAAACAGGATAAATGCCCCGCAAAACAGGAAGACAGAAGAGGATCTAGAATCTCACAACACAATACCCAAAATGTCTAGGAGACAACTGAAAACCACTCATCACACCAAGAACAGGTAAAATAACTTGAATGAGAAGAGGCAATCAGTGATGCGACACCAAGATGGCACAGATTTGAGGATCCCCTAACAAGGATTTTTAAAGTCTTCATAAAAATGCTTCAATTTGCAATTATGAACATGCTTAAAACACGTTTAAAAAAAAAAAAAAGTCTCAGCAAAGAAACACAAGACCCAAAGAAAAACAACCAGAAGTTTTAGAACTAAAAAATACATAATTTGTCATAGGAGTAGAGGGAAGAAAGAAAAAATTTAAGAAAGAAAAATACAATATAAATAATTCAGCATTGATCAGCTATGATCATACCACCGCACTCCAGCCTGGGCAACAGAGCAAGACACTGACTCATAAAAAAAGAAAAGAAATTAAACTCCCATCAAACACAAGCCTTTGTGAGCAATTTCAACCCCCCTCTGGAATGTGATTGACAAATACTTTCCAGAGATTCCCACCCTGTACCTGAGGAGCCAGGCTTCAGGGGAGCTCTCAAAAGCAACAAGTCCCAGTTCGGGGTCTGCAGCCTCCAGACCTGCTGGCTCGAGCTGTGAGCCAGGGCTCCCTGGGAAGGAGAGGCGAGAGGGCGAGGACACACACTTCCTCCTCAGGGAGGTGAGCCAGGGCCGGCCGGGGTGAGAGTCAGTGCCCAGAGACCTCTGTTTGATGTGAATGGAAGAAAAGATTCTTGTTTCTCACAGTTCCCCTGGGTGACAGTTACCACGGATATAAATCAGTTGTAGGTGTCTGTCAGTAGCCAAATGAATAGAAAGAGTGCACTCTCTCAGAGCCACAGTCAGACAGAGACATGCATGGGGACAGAGTTTGACAGCAAGCTCAGGTCAGCCAATAGAGTGGACACAGGTGGGTGCCTGGCTCCTGGGAGTCCACCCTGGGCTTCTAACAGGGTGCACACGTCACCACCAGGGAGAAGCAACTTGATATATTTGAATAGTGATTTCCCCACATTCATAGGCAGGACACCCAGAACTCTGAAAGACATTCCCTAGAATATCCAAAGAAAATGTTCAAAAACAAGCCCCAGAGAGCAGGCCAGGATCCTAATGGCTCAGTTAAGAATCAGAGCTACCACTTATTATTTGCCAGTCTAAGCGCTTTACATATTAGCTCATTTATCTTCAAAACAACCCTTTGGATAGGTTCTGTTATTATCCCCGCTTTACAAATGAGGGAGGCTCAGCGAGGTCACTCAGCTAGCACTGGTCACAAAAATATTAAAACCCAGCTTATCTAATTCTGTAGCAGCTTTACTCTATGGTCAAGACTTCCGGGATCCAGACCCAGCTCTGTCCCTGGGGCCTCATGCAAATCATTAAGCTTCTCTGAATCCCATTTTCTCATCTCAAAAATAGGGGGAAAAATTGTTCCTGCCTATGTCCTGGGACTTTTGTAGGAACTGCATAGAAGGCAACAGAAATTTCGGGAACGGAAGATAAAAAGAAAGGAAATTAACATTCATTAGGCGTCCATTGTGTGTCAGAGCAGTTACATTGTTACTTATAAGAGGTATCTCTCATTCCAAGGTGGCTTTCTGAAACTTACCTCTCATTCCGCGGTCAAAGACCTTATCAGAGGCCTCGTGGTCAGGCAGCTGGAGTCTAGATTCCCACAGAGGTCTGTCTGGTGCCAAACTTCTGGGCGTTTTTGTTTTCCTTCTTGTGCTCCGAGATGTCACAGGTACAAAAGTTAACGACCCATTGGTGTGAATGGCCCGAGTCCCACTGGGCCTCCTGTCTTCTGGAATCCTCGTTTGTTCTGCCAGTGTAGCTTCCAACTTCTGCATTTGGGAAAGGTGCCCACCCAGGACCAAAACCCCCTGCCTCTGACTCCACTGTAGCACTCACGACTGCTGCTCCACATGCTGCCAGGCAGCTACAGATGCTGTGTGGCTTGGGCAAAGCCCTTGACCTCTCAGACCCTAATAATCTCACATTTCAATGGGGCTAAAACCAGAACTGAAAACCTCCGTGGCAAATTTCAATCCCCCAGAGATGGCCGGCAGTGCAAACCTTGCAAACCTCCTGAGGCCCAGCTAGAATCCTCCCGAAACCTCTCTGCACAGCCTATCATGGTGCTCCATCCTAAAATACATGAGGACCTTTGTCCTCTCTGTGAATAATGGATGGCATATTCTTCTGGTGAGACCAAAGAGCAAATATCCTGGCTTCCTCTCATGCTGACCTTCTTGACACTCAGACTGCCTGCACCAATAGCCTCATTCATCCCAGATGCAGAGAGAGCCAGCTTCCGAAATACTGACCACGATCACAGCAGAAGCAATGGCTCTTTAAGGACCCTTTACAGGGAAGCACTTCACCCAGAAGCATGTTCAGTGTGCACTTTTTTCTTTTTCCTTTTCCTTTTTTTTTGAGACAGAGTCTCACTCTGTCTCCCTGGCTAGAGTGCAGTGACACAATCTTCAATCACTGCAACCTCCACCTACTGGGTTCAGTGATCCTCCTACCTCAGCCTCCTAAGTAGCTGGGACTACAGGCACACGCCACCATGCTCAGCTAATATTTTTTGTATTTTCAGTAGAGACGGGGTTTTGCCATGTTGCCCAGGCGGGTCTCAATCTCCTGGAGTCACGCAATCCACTTGCCTTGGCCTCCCAAAGTCATACACACATTTCCTAGGGTGCATATGGGTGGGAGGAAAAGGACAAAGGTATAAAGGACCAAGATGGCCTCATTGCAACCAACAGACACACTGAGGAAATGGGCAACCTCCGCTGGGGGTAAGGGGGAAGGACAGGGAGAGGGGGAGGGAGGAGGGAGGAGGGGAGAGAATATGAGAGCAGAACATACCAGTGAGTCTAGAAACCAAGGTGGCCAAATGTAGAATTTGTTGTATTATAAAAATAATAATAATTTAACCATTAGAAAGAGAAGACCTAGCTGGAAAAGAGATGAGGATAATGGGAATAAATGGAAGGTGTGATTTTATACCTATTGCTCTATTGACTCTATTTAAGCTAGTTTTGTAACATTGCTGAGACTTTTTACTGAACACCTGAGCGTCCTTGTCCCCAGACACATTAAAGACCATCTTATTGGCCCAGCGTGGTGGCTTATGGCTGTAATCCCAACACGTTAGGAGGCCAAGGCAGGAGGATCACCTGAAGTCAGGAGTTCGAGACCCGCCTGGTCAACATGACAAAACCCCGTCTCTACTAAAAACACAAAAATTAGCCGGGTGTGGTGGCGTATGCCTGTAATCCCAGCTACTCAGGAGGCTGAGACAGGAGAATCACTTGAACCCGGGAGGGGGAGGTTGCAGTGTCATGAGCCGAGATCGAGCCACTGCACTCCAGCCTGGGCGATAGAGCAACAGAGCAAGACTCCATCTAAAAAAAAAAAAAAGACCATCTTATTTCATCTTCATGTTCACCCTTTGAATTGCTTTTATCTTCGCTTTGTAGATGAGGAAATTGACACTCGTGGAAGGTAAGCAGTTTGCCAAAGGTCACGGAGTAAGTGCTGGAGACTGGATCCTCACCCCTCTAATCAGTGCTTTTTCAATACTGAATTTCTTTATAGGAAAAGGCACACTAGGCCAGCCCATGGCCACCTCAGCTAGGGTCAGTGGAGGACATTTCATGATAAGAGCTCTAGAGCTTTAATTTCTACTTTTTTGTTGTTGTTGTTGTTGTTTGTTTGTTTTTTGTTTTCTTTTTTGTTTTTTGTTGTTTTTTTTTTTGGAGACAGAGTCTCGCTGTGTCACCTAGGCTGGAGTGCAGTGGCTTGATCTTGGTTCACTGCAACCTCTGCCTCCCGGGTTCATGCCATTCTCCTGCCTCGGCCTTCTGAGTACCTGGGACTACAGGCACCCACCACCACACTCAGCTTAATTTCTACATTTTTTAAGCAAAGTGGCCTATTTGATTTTGTTTTGTTCTTGTTGTTTTTTGAGACAGGATCTCACTGTGTCGCCCAGGCAGGAGTGCAGTAGTGTGATCACAGCTCACTACAGCCTCAAGTGCCTGAGCTCAAGGGATCCTCCCACCTCATCTTCCTGAGTAGCTGGGACCACAGGTGCACTCCACCATGCCTGGCTTTTTTTTTTTTTTTTTTTTTTTGGTATTATTTGTAGAGACAAGGTCTCACTATGTTGCCCAGGTTGGTCTCAAACTCCTGAGCTCAAGAAATCCTCCCATTTTGGCCTGCCAAAGTACAGGGTTTTTTTTTTTTTTAATTTTTAAAAGATCCAAATTAATAAACAGTCTAGACTTTGGCAAATTTCTTGAAATCTGATCATCTATTTTGGAAATGTTATCTGTTTATGCCCATTCACTTGAACAATGCATTTGATGTCGAGCACCTTGGGAGCCTAAAAATGTAGTGTAAAAGCTGCTGCTTTCCTTTTTTTTTTTTTTTTTTTTTTTTTTTTTTTATTTTTTTTTTATTATTATACTTTAAGTTGTAGGGTACATGTGCATAACATGCAGGTTTGTTACATATGTATACTTGTGCCATGTTAGTCTGCTGCACCCATCAAGCTTTCCTTTTTTTTAATGAAATAAAATTCTTCCTCTTGAAACCTTTACATTTGCAGACTTGCAGACTTGAAAAAATAAAACATATATAGCTTTCTTTTACACATGAAATTTCTCAAGTCCAGAGCCTTACAAACATCGCTGAAATGCAGTAGGCTTTCCTGTGAAACTCATGAGCTGTCATAATACACATGAAAAATGGGTGCCATTTCTCCTGCGCTCTTGAGGAGTAGGCAGCCAGTATAAACCATCATGTGGTGTGGATGATATGGTCTTATTTTTATATTTATAGATACATAGACACAGAAAAAATGTCTGGAAGGATATATGCGAAAACATTAATTTTGCCCATATCAGGATGCAGGGGATTGTGGGTAATTCTTGCTTCAATTGTTATTTCAAGATTTTTCTACTGTAAACATGGATTATTTATATACATTCTTAAATTATTACAATAATTTGGCCAGGCACGGTGGCTCACACCTGTAATCCCAGCACTTTGGGAGGCTGAGGTGGGCGGATCATGAGGTCAGGAGATTGAGACCATCATGGCCAACATAGTGAAACCCTGTCTCTACTAAAAATACAAAAATTAGCTGGGCGTGGTGGTGCGTGCCCGTAGTCCTAGCTACTCGGGAGGCTGAGGCAGGAGAATCGCTTGAACCCAGGAGGTGGAGATTGCAGTGAGCTGAGATCACACCACTGCGCTCCAGCCTGGCAAGAGAGCAAGACTCCATCTCAAAAAAAAAGAAAAGAAAAAAGAAAAAAATTAAGCTCATACCTGTAATCCCAGCACTTTGGGACGCCGAGGTGGGTGGATCACCTGAGGTCAGGAATTTGAGACCAGCCTGGCCAACATGGTGAAACCCCATCTCTAATAAAAATACAAAAACTAGCCAGGCGTGGTGGCGCATGCCTGTAATCCCAGCTACTCGGGAGGCTGAGGCAGGAGAATCGCTTGAACCTGGGAGGCAGAGGTTGCAGTCAGCCAACATCATGCCACTGCACTCCAGCCTGGGTGGCAGAGGGAGACTCTGTCTCAAATAAAAAAGATAAGTGAGCCCTCTGTTTCTGACATGATGGAATAACATGGACCAAATACCCTCTCAGAAGAAACAATGAGAAAACTGGATAAAGTGTGAAACAATTATTTTCAGACACTGGATGACAGGCAGCCCTGCGATTCCTGAGAGAAGGGTAACAGAGGAAGTGAGGCCTCCAGGAATCAGGCGTTCTAGACCATGGAGCAGGGAAGGGGCATCCCAATCTGGTGGTATTAAGGAGACAGTGACTGGAATCCAGAAAAGTTGAGGCAGCTGCTCTTAGAGAAGAGGGAGGTAGGCAGAAAGTCTTCCCCAAAAAAACACCAAAAGTCCGCCTGGGAGTCCGCTTGAGTCTTTACTCCACACTCAGATGTGCACAAGAAGGTACAATTCCAGGAAGCCAGGCGAGGAGCTGCTGAGAAACAGTGATATGAAGGGGTCCCAGGGCTTACACAGCATCTGAGTTCCAACGATTCAGAAAGAGGGATCCCTGTTGATAACTCGGGGCCTTCACTAGGGAATGGGAAAGGCCATGCATATTGCGACGCACATGATAAACCTCAGAGCCATCACTAAAACAACAACACAAAGAAGCAGCGCTAACAAGCCAATCGTGGAGATGCACTGAAATTTTAAAATTATTCAATCCAAAAGTCATGAGAAGAAGGGGGAAAAGGGCAATAAAAACAGATGAGACAAATAGAAAAGAAATAGGAAAGTGGCACACTTAATCCCAATCAAACTGGTAACTAAACTACATGAAAATAGTCTAAACATTCCAATAAAAGGAAGAGTTCAATTGGATAAAAAAGCAAAACCCCACCAGTCAGAACATCAATTATTGAAAAGTCAAGAAACAACAGATGCTGGTGAGGTTGTGGATAAATAGGAAAGCTTTTACACCGTTGGTGGGAATGTAAATTAGTTCAGCCATTGTGGAAGGGGATGTGGGGATTCCTCAAAGATCTAGAACTAGAAATACCATTTGACTCAGCAATCCCATTACTGGGTATATACCCAAAGAAATATAAATCATTCTATTATAAAGACACATACACGCATATGTCCACTGCAGCACTATTCACAATAGCAAAGACATGGGATCAACCCGAACGCCCATCCGTGATAGACTGGATAAAGAAAAGGTGGTACATAGACACCATGGAATACTATGCAGCCATAAAAAGGAATGAGACAATGTCCTTTGCAGGGACATGGATGGAGCTGGAAGCCATTATCCTCAGCCAACCAATGCAGGAACAGAAAACCAAACACCACATATTCTAACTTACAAGCGGGAGCTGAACAATGAGAACAGATGGACACAGGGAAGGGAACACCACACACTGGGGCCTGCTAGGGGGTTGGGTAGGGGGAGGGAGAGCATTAGGAAAAATAGCTAATGCATTCTGGGCTTAATACGTAGGTGATGGGTTGATCTGTGCAGCAAACCACCATTGCACTTGTTTACCTATGTAACCAACCTGCACATCCTCCAGATGTAACCCAGAACTAAAAAATTAAAATTAAAATTAAAAAAAGACCCAATTAGGTGCTGTTTATAACAAAAACACTTTGAAATTAAATGCACAGATAAAGAGGAAAAAAAAGATATACATCATACAAACAAGAAGCCACTTGAAAAACCAGAGTGGCTACATTAGACAAAGTAGACATTAGTACAAGAAATGTTCTCTGGTATAAAGATGGACATTTCATAATGTCAAAAGGGTCAATTCATCAAGAAGATGCAACAGTCTTAAATGTGAATATACCCAATAACAAACCATAATATACATGCAGCAAGAACTGGCAGAACTGAAGGAAAAACAGACAAAGGTACATTGATATTTGAATACTTTAATAGACCTATTTCAATAAGTAATGGGAGAAGTAGACACAAAAAGTAGAAAACCTGCACCACACTATCAAGCAATTTGATTCCATTGATATTTACAGACCATTCCACCCAACAATAGCAGATACACATTCTTTTCTTTTTAGACAGAGTTTTTGCTCTGTCACCTATGCTGGAGTGCAATGGCGCAATCTTGGCTCACTGAAACCTCCACCTCCTGGGTTCAAGCAATTCTCCTGCCTCAACCTCCAAGCAGCTGGGACTACAGGCGCACACCACCACACCCAGCTAATTTTTGTATTTTTAGTAGAGACAAGTTTTCACCATGTTGGCCAGGCTGGTCTTGAACTCTTGACCTCAGGCGATCTGCCCACCTCGGCCTCCCAAAGTGCTGGGATTACAGGCGTGAGCCACCGCATTCAGCCAGATGCACATTGTTTTCAAGTGCATAAGAAACCTTCACCAGCTGGGTGCACTGCATGCCTTGGCTGTCATCCCAGCATGTTGGGAAGCCAAGGCAGGAGGACAGGAGGATCACTTGAGGCCAGGAGTTCAAGACCAGCCTGGGCAACACAGCAAGACCTCGTCTCTACAAAAAAACATTAAAAGTTAGCCAGGTGTGGTGGCGTATGCCTGTAGTCCTAGCTACTTGGGAAGCTGAGGCAGGAGGATCACTTGAGGCTAGATGTTGGAGGCTGCAGTGAACTCTGATGGAACCACTGCACTGTTGCCTGGGTGACAGCAAGACCTCATCTCTGAAACAAAAGAAAAAAAGAAGAAACATTTGCCAAGATAGATCATACACTGAGTCATAAAACAAATCTCAATAAATATAAAGGATTAAATCCTATAAAATATGTTCTCTTAGAACAAAATTAATCAGAAATGTCAAAAAAATCTTTGGAAAATCCTTATATAGTTGGAAATTTAAAATCACACTTTTAAAGAATCCAGGATTCAAAGGAGAAAAACAAGAGAAGGAAAAATTGGATAATACTAAGAACTGAATTCTTAAAATGAAAACACCGCAGGCTAGGTGCAGTGGCTCATGCCTGTAACTCAGCATTTTCGGAGACTGAGGTGGGAAGACCACTTGAGCCCAGGACTTCAAGACTAGCCTGGGTAACATAGGGAGACTCCAACTCTACACAAAACAAAATTTAAAAATTAGCCAGGTGTGGTGGCTTACACCTGTAGTCCCAGCTACTCAGGAGGCTGAGGTGGTAGGATCACTTGAGCCCAGGAGGTCAGGGCTGCAGAGCTGCCTGGGCAATGGCGTGAGAGCCTGGAGAGAGAGAAAAGGAAGGGAGGGAGGAAAGGAAGGAAGGAGGGAAGGAGAGGGAAGGAGAGGGAAGGAGAAGGAAGGAGAGGGAAGGGAAGGGGAGGGAAGGGAGAGGGAGATGGAGAGGGAGAGGGAGGAGAGGTAATCAAAATTTATGGGGTGCAACTAAAGCAGTGCATAGAGGGAAAGTCTACCTTCAGTGCTTAACTGGAAACAATGCAGATCTCCACCAGCAGAAGGGATAAACTACTTGTGGCATATCCATACCAAGACATACCACTCGGCAATAAGAACAAACGACAGATACATGCAACATCAATCAATCTCAAAACCATGGAGGATCCATCACTGGAAAACCAGAATCAAGAGTATATATGTAGGCTGGGCACAGTGGCTCACACCTGTAATCCCAGCACTTTGGGAGGCCAAGGTGGGTGCATCATGAGGTCAGAAGTTCGAGGCCAGCCTGGCCAACATGATGAAACCCCGTCTCTACTAAACTTACAAAAATTAGCCAGGCATGGTGGCACATGCCTGTAATCTGAGCTACCTGGGAGGCTGAGGCAGGAGAATTGCTTGAACTTGGGAGGTGGAGCTTGCAGTGAACCAAGATCATGACAGTGCACTCCAGCCTGGGTGATAGAGTGAGACTCTGTCTCAAAAAAAAAAAAAAAAAAACCAACTACCTATGTATATATATTAAATATAGCAATATCCTCAAATTCTCCAACCATGAGACTTACATGTTCCAATAAGATGATATAAATCTCTTCCTTAATGATGATTTTTTAAAAATTTCTGGAAGAATAATAGGCCCAACTTCCCTTCTGACTACAGTCATATTAAACAAGCAGATCCCATCAATGATAAATGTCACTACTGTAAAAACTACTTAAGTTGTAAGGAAATATTGTTTCAGAGACTTAAAATAATGGTAGTTGGAGAAGAAACAAAGAGTATCTTTGTATGATGTTATTTATATGAAGCTCGAGCAAAGACACTTATTCCATGGTAATAGAAAGTATGCCATTGGTTGCCTCAGACTTGTGGGAAAAGAGGGACATTTGGGATTAACTGGGAAGGTGCACAAGGGAACTCTTTGGGATAATAGAAATTTTCTGTATCTGGATTGTGTTGTGACTATACAGGTGTAGATTTCAATTTGTTGAAACTCATTGACCTTTACACTTAAAATATTTTTATTGATTATAAATTATTCCTCATGCCAGGCGCGGTGGCTCATGCCTGTAATCCCAGCACTTTGGGAGGCTGAGACAGGCAGATCACTTGAGATCAGGAGTTTGAGACCTGCCTGGCCAACATGGTGAAACATCATCTCTATTAAAAATACAAAAACTAGCCGGGCGTGGTGGTGGGCGCTTGTAATCCCAGCTACTTGGGAGGCTGAAGTGGGAGAACCGCTTGAACCTAGGAGGCGGAGGTTGCTCTGAGCCGAGATCGTGCTACTACACCCAGCCTGGGTGACAGAGTGAGCAAGATTCTGCCTCAAAACATATTAAAAATTAAATAATAAATTATACCTCAAAGCTTTTAAAAAAAAAAAAAAAAAGCCTTTGTCTATTGCTCTGATGGCTGAGGCCAGTGTCTTGTCACTCTGGAAACTGAGGACACTTGGATTCTACCCAAGCCTCCAAGTAGTGGCATTATCAGTCTTGGAGCTCCTAGCTGGTATGTGCAGAGGGCCTTGGAGGACTCGGGACAGCAGGGTCAATTTTTTTTCCCCAAGTGCCTAGGCTGCTGACTCACTGACTAGAACTGAATCTGGTACTCTTTAGTTTTGCACCAACTCTGCCAAGTCACTCTATCTTATACTAAACATCATACTCAAACCCCTCCCCCCCCAAGAAAGAAAGACTTTGTCATTATCTTGCTTTTGGTGTGTTCCAATATGAAGTATACAGCATCACCTTTGATGTCTTGTCAAATCTAATCAAGCTTAAGACCTGTGCTGTTTCAGACCATAGCCACTAGCTACATGTGGCTATTTAAACATAAATTAGTGAAAATGACATAAAATTAAAAATTCTGTCACTCACCCACACTGGCTAGATCTTAGGTGCTCACTGGCCACCTGTGGTGAATGACCCCATTGTGGACAGCACAGAGAATACTTCTGTCATCACAGAAAGTTGTACTGGGTAGTGCCGAGGTACAACTTCCAGATTATAGAAAATACAGAGGGACAGAGGGTACAGGAATGAGTTAAATTCACTTAGGGAAATGGCCTAATCCAGCATGTGGCACATTCGGCAAGACAACTGGCCTGGTCTCCTCCGTGTGTCAACGTTACGGAAGAAACTAAGGGGGCAAGAGGGTAAGAAACTGTTTTAGAGCAAAAGTAACTAAAGGAGACTTGACAGCCGAATCCAATGAGTGAATGTGGACTGGATCCTGATTTGAAAAGAAACCGGGCAAGGCGCAGTGGCTCACGCCTGTAATCCCAGCACTTTGGGAGGCCGAGGCAGGTGGATCACAAGGTCAGGAGTTCGAGACCATCCTGGCTAACACGGTGAAATCCCGTCTCTACTAAAAATACAAAAAATTAGCCAGGCGTGGTGGCGGGTGCTGTAGTCCCAGCTGCTCAGGAGGCTGAGGCAGGAGAATGGTGTGAACCCGGAAGGCAGAGCTTGCAGTGAGCCGAGATTGTGCCACTGCACTCCAGCCTGGGCGACAGAGTGAGACTCCGTCTCAAAAAAAGAAAAGAAACTGAATATGAACTGGCTATTGGATGGTATTAGGGAATTATGGTTTGGAGCTTCAGAGGTATAAGAATGGTATTGTAGTTATGCAGGAGTCATAATTTTTAGGCACGTCACCCTGAAGTAGTTAAGAGTAAAGTGTTATGATGCCTTCAGTTTACTTTCTAGTAGATCAGCAAAAATAAATACATGCACACAAATATAGAGGAAGAAAAATATAGTGAAATATAGTCATGGACTGCATAATGACATTTTGGTCAATGTTGGACCACATATACGATGGTGGTCCCATAAAATTATAACACAATACCATATTACTGTGCTTTTTCTATGTTTAGATACACACATCTCTCTGTGTTCCAACTGCCTACAACTCAGTACAGGAACATACTGCACAGGTTTGTAGCCTAGAAACAATGCAGGCTACACAATATATCCTACATGTGTAGTGGGCTGTGCCATCCAGGTTTATGTCAGTACACTCTATGATGTTCTCACAATGACACAATTTTACCTAACAACATCTTTCAGAACATACCCCGTTGTTAAGGGTTGTATGACTATATCAACAGTGTTTTACTTTAAGTGGTGTGTATGAGATCATTATACTATTCTTTTTTTTGTTTTTTGTTTTTTGTTTTGAGGCGGAGTCTCGCTCTGTCGCCCAGGCTGGAGTGCGGTGGCGCCATCTCGGCTCACTCCAAGCTCCGCCTCCCGGGTTCACGCCATTCTCCTGCCTCAGTCTCCCGAGTAGCTGGGACTACAGGCGCCCACCACCACGCCCGGCTAATTTTTTGTACTTTTAGTAGAGATGGGGTTTCACTGTGTTAGCCAGAATGGTCTCGATCTCCTGAGCTTGTGATCTGCCAGCCTTGGCCTCCCAAAGTGCTGGGATTACACGCGTGAGCCATCATGCGCTGCCTATACTATTATTTTAACTTTTCTGTATATTTGAAATTTTCCTAAGTTGGGAAAAGAAGTGAAAAACCATATTCTTCTCCCTCTCCCCCGCTATCATTGACATGTGTAAACTCCTGGTGTTCATGGACAAAGTCTATGGGGAAATCGATGCACTTGGTGTATGATGTGGTTAATTTCTTTCTTATTTTGCCTTACTGTTACTTCACTTTTTAAGGACATAAGGAGGGGGAAACATCAACTCAAGCTTCCTAAGCTCAGCGACTGTGTCAGACTAAAGAGCTGCTGCCGCTTCTCTTGCCAGCTGGGCACTTTATCGGGTTAGCATCTGTAGCCTGATGGGGAGTGTGGTCAGGTCCAGGGAGGGTACAGCCAGGCCAGGGAAACTGGAGGTGCAGCCACCACCTGGAGACTCGATCTCCTCCCATCAGGATTCCCTCTAGGTCCTTCTCATCGTGCCTGTTGCTGGGCTACAGTCCTTCAGGTTCTGCTTCAGGACTTGTACACTGGAAAAGAGCTGGAAGCACTTTGGAGATTCTCTCAGCCAATCCCAGAGGGCTGGCGCACAAAGAGCTCACATCCCCACCCTCCGTGGGAGTTTAGACAGGAGGAGGCTGGAACCAGCTGCTTTCCCAGAAGGCTGGGACAAAAAAGAAATTTGCACAAAGCAAGGCTGGCACCTAGTGGATGCTTTTTATATTGACGTTTGTATTATACTTCTAACCAGAGAAAGTAACCTGGACAATCCCAACAGGCCTGGAGAAGGTAAGAAAAAATACAATTGTAGCACCCTGGTGGTGCTTCCCCTAAATTCACTAAATCCAAGCAACAGTAAAAAGAGTACACACGTGTGCACTCTAAAATCCAAACACGGAATGTCAGCCCGCTGTAGTGGCTCACGCCCATAATCCCAACATTTGGGGAAGCTGAGCAGGGAGGATCACTTGAGCCAAGGAGTTCAAAATCTGGGCAACTTAGCAAGACCCCATCTCTACAAAAAAAATTAAAAACTATCCAGGCATGGTGGTGCATGCCCGTAGTCCCAGCTACTCGGGAGGCTGAAGCAGGAGGATCACTTGAGCCCAGGAGTCTGAGGCTGCAGTGAGCCATGATCATGCCACTGCGCTCCAGCCTGGACAACAGGGCGAGACTCCGTCTCAAAAGAAAAGGGGGAAAAAAAAAAACCATGTCTAGTGAGGGAGAAAGGAACATGTGGAGACACCTGAAAAGAATTTGCCATAGGCTCTCCACTCATTAAAACTCATTTTGGTTGCCTAACACCAGATAATCTCTTACACCTGATTTCCAACCAATCAAGGACCTCCGTTCTAAAATGCTCGAGTTGCGAGTTTCTAGAACGGACCTATTTGTCTTACACTTTCATCACTCTTGCTTCCTAGAAGGCCCTCCCTCAAATCCTAAAATCTTTTAGATTCCTGGCTCTTAATAGATCCATTTCTTTTTTGTGATGACTGTAATGGCTTCACTGGTGAAAGTTAATGACTCATTCTACCTCACGTCCTAATCAGTTGCTCAACTGTGTCTCCCTACTCATCCCTATGCCATAGTCCCACTCCTAGGGACATTCAACACGGTGTCAAATGCAGGGCCCTGAGCACCAGCTGTGAGAGAGTGGCAATAAAAACCCCCCAAAAAACAAAAAAAAAGCCACTCCTGTCGAAGATACCCTCCCCACTCTTGTAGACCCTCCACTTCTTCCCTATCCTGTGAAACTGAAGTTCGAAATAAACACACAAAATCATTCATTCATGAGGTAAAAGTGTGGTAAGTACCGTGTGTAAAAACCTTATCAATGTTGCCCAAAGTGGGATGTTCAGATACACACATTCCTAAAGGAGCAATGAGATCATTTCTTCCAATGTCATGATTCCAGCCAGAGGCAGAAGAGCCACAATTCCCAATTTTTAAAAATCATCATCACAGTATTACTATCATATGAGAAAAGTAAATTTTAGTGTTATAATATTCCATGATGAAATCAATTCTTGGCTGGGCGCAGTGGCTCACGCCTGTAATCCCAGCACTTTGGGAGGCCGAGGCAGGCGGATCACCTGAGGTCAGGAGTTCAAGACTAGCCTGGCCAACATGGTGAAACCCTGTCTCCACTAAAAATACAAAAATTAGCCGGGCGTGGTGGCAGGCACCTGTAATCCCAGCCACTTGTGAGGCTGAGGCAGAAGAATCACTTGAACCCGCAAGGTGGAGGTTGCAGTGAGCTGAGATCGTACCACTGCACTTCAGCCTGGGCAACAAGAGCAAAACTCCATCTCAAAAAAAAAAAAGAAACAAAATCAATTGTAAATTAACATATTGGCTTATCACAAGCCCAAAATTCCCATAGGACTTTTTTTTTTTTTTTTTTTTTTTTGAGACAAAGTCTCGCTTTGTCTCAAAATCTGGTGGCGCGATCTTGGCTCACTACAACTTCCGCCTCCCGGATTCAAGCAATTCTCCTGCCTCAGCCTCCTGCGTAGCTGGGATTACAGATGCCCGCCACCATGCCCAGCTAATTTTTGTACTTTTAGTAGAAACAGGAGTTCGCCATGTTGGCTAGGCTGGTGTCGAACTCTTGACCTCAGGTGATCCGCCCGCCTCAGCTTCCCAAAGTGTTGAGATTACAGGCGTGAGCCACCACGCCCAGCCAGGATTTATTTTTAACTTTGGTAAAAATATTGTGTGAAAGCTCATCTATAAATTGTTACAGCCGGCCGGGCGCGGTGGCTCAAGCCTGTAATCCCAGCACTTTGGGAGGCCGAGGCGGGTGGATCACAAGGTCAGGAGATCGAGACTATCCTGGCTAACATGGTGAAACCCCGTCTCTACTAAAAAAAAATACAAAAAACTAGCCGGGCGCGGTAGCGGGCGCCTGTAGTCCCAGCTACTTGGGAGGCTGAGGTGGGAGAATGGCGTGAACCCGGGGGGCGGAGCTTGCAGTGAGCCGAGATCGCGCCACTGCACTCCAGCCTGGGAGACACAGTGAGACTCCGTCTCAAAAAAAAAAAAAAATTGTTACAGCCGCACTGAGAGGCAATTTGATGGAACCTATTGAAATTTAAGGTACATGTAGCCCGTGACCAGAATTCCACCTCTCCTTACCCACCTGAGAAAGATGCTGGCACAGGTGCACAGAAGGCAGGCACGAGGTCGCTGCAACTTCACTTTACTGAGAAACTGGAAGCACCCCAAGCATCTATCAATCAGGTAATGGTTCAACAGCCTGAGCTACCACCGTGGTTCTCAGAAGTGCAGCAGGAGCACAGCAGCAGCAGCATCACGTGGGACGCATTCTTTGGCCCCCATCCGGTTGAATGAGAAACTCCAGGGTAAGGCAAAGCGGTCTGTGTTTTAACCAGCCCTCCCGCTGATCCTGCTGCAGCTAAAATGAACCTAGTCCTATGTTATTAATTTGGAAAAGTCCTCCAAAATATATTGGGTTTAAAAAAAAAAACAACAAAAACAAGCTCAAGTTACAGAATGCTACATACAGTATACCATTTATGTGGGGGAAAGAAATCACTTATTTTCTAAGAGCACACCTGTATATATACAGATTCACAGGAACGACTTAGAGTCCAAAACTCTAAAGTAACAATGGTAGCCTCTGCATGTAATTACTAAGCTGGAAGGAGCCCAGGTGATGGGCAAAGTTAGCCTATCCTTAGGTGTCATGTTTACATCTTTTTTACCAGAATGTACTTCTATATTACTTGTCTAATTAATATGCATTTCTTAATGAGCTTCCTAGAATAGTCAGTCATAGAGCAGGAAAGAAGAATGGTGGTTACCAGGGGCTGGAGGGAGAGTTCATTGTTTAATGGATACGGAGTTTCAGTGTGGGAGGATGAGAAAGTTCTGGAGACGGATGGTGGTGATACACAGCGTGAATGTGCTCACTGCCACTGAACTGTGTACTTTAAATGGTTAAAATGGTAGATTTTATATTTTACAACTTTAAAAAATAAAAATAAGTGTGGTTTGTTGTTTTTTTTTTTTTGAGACGGAGTCTCGCTCTGTCACCCAGGCTGGAGTGCAGTGGCC
Source organism: Papio anubis (assembly GCF_008728515.1). Lineage (NCBI taxonomy): Eukaryota > Metazoa > Chordata > Mammalia > Primates > Cercopithecidae > Papio > Papio anubis. The sequence goes on along the minus strand of NC_044989.1, from coordinate 28,760,335 downwards.
GGATCTCAGCTCACTGCAAGCTCCGCCTCCCGGATCTCAGCTCACTGCAAGCTCCGCCTCCCGGGTTTATGCCATTCTCCTGCCTCAGCCTCCCGAGTAGCAATAAGTGTGTTTTTTAAATGTTAACAGCTGTGAGGCAGCTCACATTCCCAGCTCAATTCCCAATGAAACAAACTATTCTAGCATGAAAACTGCCCTGTTCACAAGGCTCCTGGCAGTCACCAGTGCGGTGTGACCCCAGCCCAGGCAGGGGTGATTGGGCTAGGATGAACACCTGAACCAAAATGCAGTCAATCAGATGTTCCTCCCAGGAACTGGGAGTGTGGACTGGCTCAGGCTCCCAGCAGGAAACAAACACTTTTAAGCAGAGCTAACAGATTTTTATAAAGGGACTACAGTACTTACAACAGTGTGAGTGGAGTTAAGGGAGCCTACAGGGGAGAGTGAGGCATTCTGGCACAGGCAGAAAGCGACCAACAGAAGGAAATTGTCACTGGACTTCCAGCCAGAGTGAAGGGCACAGCCAGAGGACCAGGGCGGTCCCCACCAAACCACAGCCCTGCAGAGCTCAGCAGGGGAATGTAGACTCTGACCGCGTGGCCTCCCACCCTCCAATCTCCAGCAAGGGAGTTGAGCGGATGCCATCAGTGGAACTCAGCCTCCAAGGGCATAGAGCAGATGGAGAAAGGTGTGGGGAGAGGGCTGCATCTAAGACAGCAGAGAATTCCCAGCTCTCCTAAGAATCGGCAAGTGGCTGGATGATAACATCATAACCTCAGGAACAGTCAGGCAGCCAAACGACAGCAGGAACTCTAAGGCAGCAGTTAAGAGACCACACGGCACTTTGGGAGGCCGAGGCGGGTGGATCACCTGAGGTCAGGAGTTCGAGACCAGCCTAGCCAACATAGTGAAACTCCACCTCTACTAAAAATACAAAAAATTAGTCCGGCGTGGTGGTGGGCGCCTGTAATCCCAGCTACTCGGGAGGCTGAGGCAGGAGAATCGCTTAAACCTGGGAGGTGGAGGTTGTAGTGCGCCAAGATCTTGCTCCAGCCCAGGCAACAGTGCAAGACTAAAAAAAAAAAAAAAAAAAAAAGAGACTACACAAAAGCCCTAATGATTCTGTCTCCTGTAATCCTCCCTGCAGCCAAGCTGTCTCTGTGTACCCTGACAATTCTTTGAAATTGTAATTACACTTGTTTTGCTTAAATGCCCCAATTTTTGTTTCTTACAACCAAATAATCTTTACTTAGCAAAGTGGGAGAATGAAAAGGCAAGAGACATTTAGGAAAATATTTCAAGAGGTATAAAGACACCAACAATAAAAGTGAATTCTAAAGCCCCCAAAGTTAAAAATAATGTATTGTCAAGACAGAGCAATGGAACAGAATGGATAGTGCTGAAACAGACTAGGATCCTACCATAATAAACCAAGCACAAGTGTGCAGGATGGAAAGAATAATCCACAGTGTGCAGAAAACAGGCTGTGTGTGTGTGTGAATCCCAAGTTAGAGCCTCATCTCACAAGACACACCGAAAAGAACTCCGTATAGCAGCGGCAGCTTTCAACTGCCTTAGCACAAGAACACATTTTACGTTGTATACCCCCTAAAACAAGTTACTCTTAAGTACATGCAATGCACTGGCATATTCTATTTTAACTACATTTTCTTCTTTAAAAAGTGGTGGCGGCCGGGCGCGGTGGCTCAAGCCTGTAATCCCAGCACTTTGGGAGGCCGAGACAGGCGGATCACAAGGTCAGGAGATCGAGACCATCCTGGCTAACATGGTGTATTTTTTGTAAAAATACAAAAAACTAGCCAGGCGAGGTGGCGGGCGCCTGTAGTCCCAGCTACTCGGGAGGCTGAGGCAGGAGAATGGCGTAAACCCGGGAGGCGGAGCTTGCAGTGAGCTGAGATCCCGCCACTGCACTCCAGCCTGGGCGACAGAGCGAGACTCCATCTCAAAAAAAAAAAAAAAAAAAAGTGGTGGCTGCAACCCACTTTAATGATTTCATAATGCACTGAAAAGTCACAGTTTACTAAAGTGTAAAAAATATAAACACATACACACACAGAGATAACAAGAGAGACGAGAACAAAATGCAAGAAATACCTGCCTGGTTTCAGAAAAGGAACTTTTTTTAAGCTTAAAGTTTAAAGGAAAATAGTATCAGCTGGGTGCAGTGGTTAACACATGTAATCCCAGCACTTTGGGAGGCCGAAGCAGGCGGATCACTTGAGGTCAGGAGTTCGAGACCAGCCTGACCAATACGGTGAAACCCCATCTCTACTAAAAATACAAAAATTAGCCAGGCATGTTGGCAGGCAACTATAATCCCAGCTACTCAGGAAACTGAGGCAGGAGAATTGCTTGCAATTTGGGAGGCAGAGGCTGCAGTGAGCCGAGATCATGCCACTACACTCCAGCCTGGGTGACAGAGTGAGACTCTGTCTCAAAAGAAAAAGAAAGTAATGTCAAAAAAATGAAAAGGCAAACCGTGGAAAATATTTGTGGCATATCTTTGGAAAGGAATGATTCTCTTTTATAAAGACTTTATAGGTAAACAAGACAATGCCTTTTTAAGCATGGACCAGGATCTAAACCCACAATAAAGAAATACAAATGGCAATGAACATAAAAAAAAAAGTAGTTAAACTCAGTCATGATGAAATGGAAATAAAAACATGCATATGGAGCCTAAAATTGATGGAACCTTTCTGGAAGGGGATTTTGGCATATTTTTTAAGTCTTAAGGGAGTATGTATGTCATTTTTCTCAGTAACACTACTTCTAGAAATATCTCGTAAGGATACATTTTAAGAAAAACACAAAATGTGTCTGAGAATGTTCCCTCTAGCATTACCTACAACAAATTAAAACATGAGAACAGTGAAAGTATAATATGGGCAGAATAGTGAGAATCACAAACATGATTTCAAAGGATAATTGACAATGATACTGTGTGAAAGATGATAAAATGAGTATGTATTGATTCCAGTTTCCTAAGAAAAGCATGTATATTCATGCAAAGACAAAAATTAAAAGGAGACACACCAAACCATCATAGTTATCTCTGTCATATGATTTTATTTTCCTTCTTTGCCAAAATTTCCTCAATGAACATGTCACTGGTTTTCAAAACAATAGATTTTTACAGTCTTATTTTTTAAAAAAAGATTGTATTAAGTTCCCTTTTTCACCTTTGGAAAGGGGAACCGTGTCCACCCATAAGGCTATGTCTGGATTTCTTGATAACGCCAAAGACAAAAAGGAATTTCCGTTAGAACTTATTCTCCTATCATGTAACAATTAACTGCTCTGAAAATAATCCCTTAGCCAGGCGCTGCACTCTGATGTTCAACGTGTACCCACAGACGCAGATCCATGGGGTTCTTACAGCATCCATGAGACAGGTGGCACTGCTGTTACTCTCCTGTCACGCTCCAGAAAAAAGAAGTTGTGTTATCACTGCCACGCTGTGGTGTGGACCCAGAACTAGCAGTCAGCTTCTGGACCCCAGTGTAGTCTGTTCTCACAACAGACCGACTTGCATTCCTGTCTGCCCTCCTTTTATTTCTTGTACCTCATCAAACCACAAAAGTCACCAATTGAGAGATTCTGCCAGTTGCACAACAATGTGACTATACTTCATGACACAGAACTGTACACTTAAAAATGATTAACACGGTAAATGTTATGTATATTTTGCCACAGAAAAAAGGGAGAGGCCCTTGTCGAGGTTGAGTCATGAATTACCAAGGTCAAAGTCTGGCTGAATCTATCCAGTTTGTTTTTTAGGTATAACCATATTCCTATGGTACCCATGCTCACCAGCAAGCTATCCCTAAACTATGAGAAAGCATCCTGACCAGCAACCCTAAGTGGGTGCCTGAGGAGACAAAACATCTACATTCCAGCCAGTCAATGGTTTTTTAACAATTCCTGTTAACAAAAGGAGAGTGGTTAGCAGGCAGTAAGAGGACGTAGCACAACACACAACGGAGCCAAGAACTCCAACCCTGTCAGTACAGACAGGCCAGACTTGTCCACACCACCAGCTACAAAGGCCATCCAGTTCATTTCTCTTACTCCACACTGTGGTCCAAACACAATCTTCCAATTACGAAACTGGTTTATTATGCGACTCTCCTGAGTACAAAGAAGGGTCACCACCCAACGGGAACATCCTGCTCCACTGAGAGAATGTTACCTGTCACAAATAAATACAACATGCAACACAATTTCTCTTGGCAGCCTGGTTAGCGATTCGACTCTGTGAAATTGCATCAGCTCTAGAGACAAGAACAAAATTTGAAGTTTCTGAATCTGCAAAGCTTTGGTCCAGCTTTGAAATATCATGACCACACAGGACCAACTAAGGGAGCTGCTGAGTCCTCACTCAACTTCAGGGCTGCTTCCAGTCTCTGTTGAACTTTCTGGACAGCTCTAGGTCGGGGAGGAATCTCTAACAAACTAAACTACAACAGGGCCATGGGCAGGCCCGGGGCAACATGTTTTCATTACCTCGTTTTTATTTCTCTTCAAAAGCCCTTTCTAACTTCAGCACCCGAAAGATTATTTCCTCTCCCTTTGAGCCACAATTACCTAGGATATGCCAGGCCATTTTAAAGTGGTAATTTTCAACCTTTGGATTTCTCATATGACATCCAAACAAACTTTATTTTGCACTGCTTTCTACACAATGACTTATAATTCTGGGACCACAGGCATCTGCTATCATGCCCAGCTATTTATTTTCCTCAGAAATATTTTCATATTAGAAGTTACCCACACACATATGAACACAAGTTAAAGTATGGATGAGTACAGCCAACCCAGTGTCCTCACACAGAGTCAGCCAGCACCATGTGAAGATGAAGCACTACCCACCCCACCCCACGCTTTGTCCACACCAGGCGTCCTCTGTCTGAATGACACCTGCTAATCCTGTTACACTGCTACGGCTTCTCATTCTGCCACTGCTTTGTGATCCACTGCACAATTTTGTCAGCATAAGGACAGTGCTGAGGTGCCACAAAAGTCAAAGGCTAACTACATTTGATTAAAATTAAATCTAATTTTATGCCTGAGTTGTCTTCAAAGACATGATCACAAATGGTCACAGGAGGAGCATCGAAAAAGCCACTGCTGCCTGGGTGGGTTTACCAGTTATCTTACCAATTACAACTGAAAGAAATTACAGCTAAGGGATGGCAAGAATTCAAATCTGGCCAGGCATGGTGGCTTCCAACCTAAGCACCACGCCCAGCCAGCACTTTGAGAGGCCAAGGCAGGAGGATCACTTGAGCCTAGGAGTTTAGGACCAGCAACATGGCAAAACCTAATCTCTACAAAATAAATACCAAAATTAGCCGGGCATGGTGGTGTGCACTTCTAGCTCCAGCTACTCAAGAGGATGAGAGGTGGAAGGATCACTTGAACTGGGGAAGCATGATCATGCCACTGCACTCCAACTTGGGTGAGAACGAGACCCTGTCTCCACACACACAAAAAAAACAAGGGAATTCAAATTTGAAGATAATAGAACAAGTATCAGTTCCTCCTACCTCACTATCACTCTTTCTTGGGATCCCTGGGGTCCCCGCTCCTGCCCAGGGCCAGGCCTGGGGGCTTTCTCTATTCAGACCACGCCCTTGGGAAGCTCACCCAGTCTTGGACGGCTTTAATGTCACATCTATGCCAACACCAAATTACTACCTCCATCCAACCTCTCCCCCAAGTTACGTGGGTGTGTACCTGCATGCCTAATAGGTATCTATAACTCAACATGTCCAGAACTCAGTTCCTGATCTCCCCTCACAAACCCACTCCACCCACAGCAGCATCCAAGTGCTAGCAAAAAGTACCTGTGAATCATACCTGCTTTCTGGCTTCCTTGCACATCTCAAAAGAAATCCCATCAGCTCTAACTTCCACATATCAGAAGTCAACCAATTCTTTCCAACTCCAATAATACCACCCTGGCCCAAGTCACCATTGCCTCTTCCCTGAATTGCTCTAAAAGCACACTACCGGTTTCTGCCTTTCAAGAAACTGTCCTTCAGTGCTTTCTCAACACAACAGCCAGGATGATACTGAATTCTTAACACAGAAGGCAGACCATGTCACTCTCTCAAACTCTCAGTTAGCATAAGACAGTTCCTACAATGGCCTCAAGGCCCTACACAACCTGACTGCTCGCTACCTTCTGCTTTAATCTCCTTTTCTCACTATGTACCACATGGACCGCCTCTCAGTCTTCCATACAGCAGGTTCATGCGGACCTTAGACTCAAGCTCTTTTCTCTTCCCCAGATACCTACTTCCCAGACACCTCTTCCCAGTCTATATTCAAATCTCCCTCTCAATAAACCCTACCCTGATCATGTATTTAATTCTGCAACCAGCACTCCCTCACCCTAACTCCCAGCCTCCTTAATCTGCTATTCCACCTGTAGGGTGCCACCTTCTAACATAGGTCCGTGGCCTGTTAAGAGCTGGGTTGCACAACAGGTGAGTGGAGGGTCAGCCAAAGCTTTATCTGTATTTACAGTCGCTCCTCATCACTCACATCACTGCCAGAGCTCCACTTCCTGTCAGATCAGCAGCGGCATTTGATTCTCATAGGAGGGCTGTACTGTGAGGGATCTAGATGGCATGCTCCTTATGAAAATCTAATGCCTAATGATCTGTCACTGTCTCCCATCACCCCCAGATGGAACTGTGTAGTTGCAAGAAAACAAGCTCTGGGCTCCCACTGATTCTACATTATGGTGAGTTGTATAATTATTTCATTATATATTACAATGTAATAATATTAGAAATAAAGTGCACAATAAATGTAATGTACTTGAATCATCCTGAAACCATCCCCTGCCCCACCCGGTTCGTGGAAAAACTGTCTTCCACCAAACCAGTCCTTGGTGCCAAAAAGGTTGGCATTTACTCACTCATACATTGTTTATGGCCATCATCTCCCTGGTAGAATGTCAGCTTCTCAAAGGCAGATATCCTCCCCTGCTGCTGTTCAGTGGTTATACATCAAGCTACTAAATAATCCCTGACACAGAGTAAGCAATCAAGAAGCACTTGCTGAATGAATGAATGTAGCACGTTGGGCATTAACCTCCAATGGAATTATAACAACCCCAGATATATCAATGCACCCAATGTTTCCATTATGAAGTCCCAATTTCTGAGCCTCACCAGAAGTATTAACCATTCTACTACGGCTTCAAAATCCCCAAACCTGAGGCCCTGACATCTACTCACATTAAAACCTTCTCATATTCATTTATACCCAAATAATTCTCTTTTAAAAATTCATCTCAAATACCACCACCTTTTTAGGATTGCTACCAAAAAGTATTTAAACCAGAATCTAATCATAAGGAAACAATTGGACAAATTCACAATGTAGGACATTCTACAACATGGCTTAATTTATGTGGACTCATTTAAATATTAAAATCCACACACACACAGGATGAGGGTGACTATTCTGAATTATTAGAGCAATATGACAAGTAATTACAATATATGATGACTGACTTGATTGTGGTTGGAGGGCTGAAATTTTTCAAAATGAAAAGTTGGGAAGAAAAATTAATCTCAAAAAAGAAAATACAGGAAAAAGGCAATGAAATACTCTAAAAATAGAAGATTCTTTTCGTAACAAGCCTCATTTAACTCTCGATTTTTCTAAACCAAAAAAATAATTAGAAATTACCATATGGTTTGTCATCATTTACTTCTTTAGGCAGAGTTAGGTATAAGGGAAATCAGACTCATAAGCCAAGTGTTGGTTACCAGTACAGGACTGAATTTACCAGCACATCTCTTTCTTTACTGTCACTACAGCCCTGGGTTGTGAAGTCACAACCCAGCCAAGTGGGAATGCATGAAGAATCAACCAGCTATAGCTGACACTAGACTATAACACAAATGTCTTGATTCTTTCACTTCGTTGCAAATTCTAGGTTATCCACAAGCTTTGAAAGCATTTACCTATTTAATGCCAGGGGAGCAAAATTGCTTTTTAAAAACCTTCACACCACAAGCCCAAACATGTGGCTGTATTCTTCTACATATACCACAAGACAAGCACTGGGTAAAGATGAATATTTATTCACTTTACAAAGAGAATGGTATTAAATTGCCATAAACAGCTCCATTTATAGACAAATATAACTGTACATTACACCAGCAGCTGGTTCAAACTTGCTTTCCCAAGATGCTTATATGGCTCTGGCTCTTAAGTTGAGCACACAAATCTCTGTTCTGCCATTGGTATTAAAAAGTCCCTCAAAGATAATGGTTTTGTTTTACATATTCACAGGTGGGAAAAAATAAATCCATCTGTCCAGCCGTTTCTTAGAGGTGAGCTTCCATCTGCATGTCCCCTAGTGAGCACTAAGCCAATATCGGCTCATTCTTTTAAAAAAAAAAACTACTGATAATTTGCAAAGGCTTTTGTAGCACACCAAAATATTTATACATACATAAAAAATCTTGAGTGAGATTTATCATTTTGAAGGTAAACAGATACCCTAACACTGCCAAGAGTAGGTAATGAAAAGGAAGGAAAACATTAAATTATTTAATTATAAAAATATTTTCTTTGGAAAAAAATTCCAACAAGGTTATCATTAATATCTAAAACCAAAGAGAAAAAATAAACAATTGTTCTTTGATCCATTAGTAATTTAAATAAAATGAAAACCTCTTCAAAAGCAGCTATAACTGAATTTTTTTAAAAGTTGCAGGTAATGAGCACTTCTAATCTATATACTGATGATTCTTTACAAGCAATTTGCAGTCAAGAAAAATCCTTAATAAGGCTAATCTAGCTTTTTTAATGACCATAATTTTTGTTTTGTTTTAAAAAAAATACTTCACATGACAGCTTAAAAAATAAGTGGTTATTTTGGGGAAGCACTCCAAATATTCAATCTGACTCATGTCAGATTATCACAGTTAATACACAAACTAGGGATACTGATGATTTTTTTTAATTACCATCGTTTTCACCTCAGTTTTTAGTTATCCCTTCATATTTTATGAAAATGTATCAAATTAAATGTACTAAATTAAAAAAATTTTCACTAGTGCTGCTTTGCATCTGGATTTGATGAAAGATACCAACCTGAGATAAGAGCTGACTCCTTCACAACAGTCCAGTTCTTGAACTCCTATGGGAAAGGTCTTTATCTGCACTTGTCAATTCTTGATATAACCAATCAGACTAGGATATTATATTATAAAAATATACCATATATTGGACACTGATGTCAGTACATTGCAGAAAATGTGTCTATATACTGTGTAAAGTTTATTAACATTTGAATGAAACACTCTTATTTACACAGTCAAGTCTGGGGTGCTCAGGACAGCAAAGTGGCATGGGATCCACCGCTGTGAATTTGGAAATGTGCAGCGGTCCTTGGCATCCTGGCACAGAGGCAACCCTCACCACTGGGCAAGGTGAGCCAGAGTTTATATGGTTTGACCGGCTTGCTTTGCAGTCTTCATTCTTCTTCACTTTCATTTTCAGGATCTAAGTCAGAATCTCCATTTAATTCTTTTTCACTTGCTATATCTCTGTCCTCACCATTTTCTTCATCTTTTCCTTCAGCATCCTCATCTTCCTCTTCATCAACGTCCTCATCTTTTTCACTTTCACTCTCCTCCTCATCTTCATCCCAATTATCCTAGTAGAAATACCAACAAGGAAAGCATTCATGAAGGCCTCATTCTTACAGAGTATGAGGATATACAGGCTGATGTACATACAGGGAACAAATCACTCACTTCAGAATCCTTATCTGCTATTTCATCGTCAGACTCCTCTTCAGAAGATTCTGTAAGGGGAGAAAAAATCCAGCCTTAATTTTAGAAGAAAACAGAGGGTATAGCCTGGAAAATAAACAGAACCAGATTCCTGAACTTACTTTTAGAAATATTATTTATATTTAGCAATTATCCAACTAAGACATAAATTTTTTTTTTTTTTTTGCAGGCTGGAGTGCAGTGGAGCGATCTTGGCTCACTGCAGCCTCTGCATCTCGGGTTCAAGCCTCAGGCTTCTGCGTCAGCCTCCTGAGTAGTCACCACATCCAGCTAACTTTTGGTAGAGATGGGGTTTCACCATGTTGTCCAGGCCAATCTCGAACTCCTGGACTTAAAGGATCCACTCACATCTGCCTCCCTAAGTGCTGGGATTACAGGCGTGAGCCACCACACCTGGCTAATTTATTCTTACATGTATAAAGGTATATTCATTATATTATTCCTTCAAGATCTCATTGGGCCAAACCACCTAGCCAAACCCCTTACAAAAATCTCATCTTAAAATACTAAGCCATATCAGGGCCACCAAATAGCCCCAGTGGACGAGGAAAACTTCAACACAGAAAAGCTGGCTTATGGAAGAATTAGCATTATTTTTAATCCACCAAGTACTAACAATGTAATATTAGCAACTGATAAATTAGATGTATGATTGTTGGGGGGGGGGGGTAAACACTCAAACATTAAAAAAAATTAACACAGCTAGATTATTTTCTAAGCACTAAGGACAATGTATCTCACAATGGAGAGGAAAAAACTGTGAACGCGCACAATGTGGTTCTTGGTGTGATATAATATGAGTGATGAGCACTGATGCAACCCCTCCAAAAATAAAATCTAATCAAACCTTTAGACCTCACATTCAGTTTAAAGGAACTGTAGCTTACAGAAGCAAACTAAAAGAAGCCAAAAGGAAGCAAATCCACAACCACAAGGTGGGGCATTCTGTGAAATACACTTTCCAGTCTCCCGCCAAGTCCATGTCATGAAAAGGGGAGTTCTTAAAAACTAAAAAGAGACTTCAGAAACACAGTAACCAGATTCAACCCCATGATGCACAACTCGAGTCTAGCATGGGAAAAACCGCTTTAAAGGGTATTTTATGGATAACTGGAGAAAGATGAAGATAAACTGGGCACTGGATAAAACTAAGGAATTGATTTCGTTAGGTGTGCTAATGTTATCATAGAATGGGGTTCCTATTTTTTTAAGACATTCTAACATCCTTCTTCTATCTACTTTTTCTTAAGAAAATAAATCATTATCTCCAGATGAAGTTCCCTTACATGCCCATCTCCCTAAGCCCATTCCCTAAAAGAAACCACTATTGTGAGCTTCTCATTCCTCAGTATGCTGTTATAACATATACATTATATTACTCATGAATTACACAAGTACATATTCACGAAAGACTTATACAGCAGTTCCCCCAATATGTGTTCCTTTTCCCCGGTTTCAGTTTCCCTTGGCAACTGCAGTCCAAAACTATTAAACGGAAAATGTAACAAATCAAGGATTTCTGAGTTTTCCATTGCGTGCTGTTATGTGCAGCATGGTGAAGTGTCATGCTATCTGGCTCCGCATGGCCAGAGAGGTAACTCATCCCTCTGTCCAGCTTTGCTGTCTACACTAACCACCCGTTAGTCATTTAGTAGCCACCTCAGTTACCAAACCGAACGTTACAGTATCGCGGAGCTTATGTTCAAGCCACCCTTATTTTGCTTACTAATCCTTTACAATTATACGATGCTATACAGAAGGTATCATTTTATGACTTGATTTTGTAATCAAACTTATGCATGTTAACTTGACCTCGACTCCAGGCACTCTGGCTAAAGTAGTGTTATGCTAAAGGAATAAATCATTTTAAACATGCTCCCACTAATGAAGAATTATGTTGTTTACAAGTCTTTTTCTTAATTATAAAGGCTGCAATGAACATACTTATATAATCTCTTTACATTTATGTTTTAAAGCTATGTTGTCAAGCCTTTTAGCCTTAAAATGCTTTCACATTCTTAAAAAACTGAGGGCTCCAAAAAGTTTTTGGTTATGTGGGAAAAGTCTACCTATATTTATCACATTCAAACTCAATTTTTAAATTTAAGAATATTTAATCTGTTTACAAATGCCCATCCATTACATGTTAACATAAATAATGTTTTAATGAAAAATGGTATTTCTGTGCTCACTTCGGCAACACATATACTAAAATTGAAAAATGGAATTTCCAAAACAACAACAACAAATTCTACTAAGTAGAGTGGCACTGTTACGAACTTCTCATATTTGCTTCTGCATTCTATTTTTTGAATATGTTGTTTTATTTGAACTATATGAAGAAAATCTAGCCTCCCACAGACGACTGGTTGAAAAGTGGAGGACATCATGAGCTTCTCGAAGAGTTCTGGGCATCCCCATAGGTCCTCTGTTCATACTTGGAGAAGTGTTGGTCCTTGGGACACACAAAAGCACTTCGGGATCCAAGCACTTTGGGATCACTTTGGGACTGCCCCCGATGAATGGAAGGATATGCAAACTGCAAACTTTGAGATTACAAAGTTGCTCTCTAATAAGAATGCACACATACTCCCACCACAGCATGAGTTTCCATTTCCCAAATCATGGCCAACACCTGACCATTTTTACTCTTTTAAATTTCTCCATTTCTCACAAAATGGAATGTGATGTGTGATGTGATGATGGTAAAATTTTTTGTTCCATGTAAATTACCGTGTTTCTAACGATTTACTGAGCAGGCTATCTTCTCCACAATGAGACAATACACACCATCAATTAATACACCAAGAGTCCACAGAGCTGCGGGTTTTTCAGGGGTAACTATGCCAATCCATTGGTCTAGCTGTAACTCTACATCTACGATCAATTTGCTACTCAGGATATTTGAGGATGATCTAAAATGTTCTCTTTTTGACATTTCCAGGTTTTGTTATCAAGATTCTACTTGGCTCATAAAATGACTAAATTGTTAGTACATGACAAAAAGGACAGCCCAGTGTTGTGGGTCATGCTTCTATTCCCAGCACTTTGGGAAGCTGATGCGAGAAGACTGTTTTTGAGGCCACATGCACAACACCAGCTTGGGCAACAAAGAGACCTCATTTCTACCTTAATAAAAAAAAAAAAATTAGCCAGGCACAGTGGCTCAAGCCTGCAGTCCCAGCTACTCTAGAGGCTAAAGCAGGAGGATTGCTTGTGTAGGAGTTTGAGGCTGCAGTGAGCTATGATCGACCTCGAGCCACTGCACTCCAGCCTGAGCAATAGACAGACCCTGTCAAAAACAACAAAAAAGACTTGTTCTTTGAAGGCTTGATCAAATAACCTTCAAAATTTCTAGGCGTATCTTGTGAGAGGTTTTATAAAGTCAATTTTAGAGCTACTGGCTTTTTCAAACTTTTTATTTCTTTTAAAGTCAATTTTGGTCATTAACGTTTCCTTAAAAATTAACTATACCACCTAGATTTTTAAATGTATTAAGTTTTTTCATATAGTGTTCTTCTATTTAAATCTTTTCCATACCTGGCCGGGCACGGTGGCTCACACCTGTAATCCAAGCACGTTGGGATCACTTGAGCCCAAGAGTTTGAGACCAGCCTGGGCAACATAGTGAAACTCTGTCTTGACAAAAAATCTCAAAGTTGGCCAGGCATGGTGGTAGCACGCCTGCAGTCCCAGCTACTCAGGAGGCTGAGGCAGGAAGACTGCACTGAGCCCAGGAGATCGAGGCTGCAGCGAGCTGTGAGCACGCCATTGCACTACAACCTGGGCAACAGCCTGAGACCCTGTCTTAAAAAAAAAAAAAAAAAGAAAAAATCTCTTCCATACCTAATGCCCTTTTTGTCATTGTATTATACTTGTGCCTTTTCTTTTCTTATCTGATCAACCACAGACTTTTGCCATGGACTTGCCTATTTTAATTAGAGGAGGCTTGCCAAAGGAAGATCTTACACTGATGTTTCCACAAAGATAACAGAACTCAGTCACTGAAAACTGAATGTTGTAATTCTAGACTCCATCCCATACCCCCCATCTTTACCTTCTTCATACACCAACTTTGCCTTCTGTCCAGGGGAAGGTGCTCCCTTTGTTTTCTCTGATGCTGTTACCTGGAAGAAGATGAAGTACTGTTCTGAAGTAGAGTGTAAGCATATCCCAAGTATCACAACCACCAGCATTCCCAACCTTCCCACTGCTGCTAACTCACCCTCCACCACCGTAATGGAGGACTTTCACACAATACAGAGCAAAAAAAAAATCCTTCAGATACAAGAGAGAAAGAATTACTCTGTAAAGCTGAAAAACTCTGAGGTGATTAGAATATCTTTCTGTGCCAGAATTTTAACTGTATAAATACCCTGTAACTTACTAACTGTATAACAATTGAAACACAACAGTGAGAAAAAAATTTGAGTAAAAGTTGAAATAGGCACAACTAAGCTTTCTTACTGTCAAATTGATAAGCTTTCCAAGTTAAAGACTAGATCCTGATTTACCAATTTCTTATTGAAACAGGGAGCTCTCAGCCAGGCGTGGTGGGTCACGCCTGTAATTCCAGCAATTTGGGACGTCAAGGTGGGAGGATCCCTTGAGCCTAGGAGTTCAAAACCAGCCTGGGCAACGCCATCTCTACAAAAAATTTAAAAATTAGCCAGGCATAGTGGTGCATCCCTGTAGTCCCAGCTACTTGGGAGGCACCTGAGCAAGGCTGCAGTGAGCTATGATCACGCTACTGCAGTGCAGCCTGAGCAACAGAGCAAGACCCTGTCTCAAAATGATCCCTATTCCTCTCTCCATTCCTACCATATCCAAAAGTTTTAGCCCAGAACAATACAATTTACTCACTTGTGTAATCAGAAGAATAAGCTTTCCATGAAGGTGTGAAAGTTTCTGAAAAGTTTTGACTCTGCTTTCCATTAACTGGTAGAGCGTCCCCAGCTGGGGTACCAGGTCAGGCAACTAGAGAAAAAAATGATCATTTGGCCCTATTAACATATTAGAGATGACAAACATGCAAATCATGCTCAGCTATGCCTCAGTATTTAGCCACTGCACCACACACATCTGCTTACAAGTACTTCCAGTGGCAGTGGCTACTTGCAACACAGCCTAACAACATCACGAATTTTCACAGAAGACCCTCAATGTCCTAAGAGGAAAAAATAATAGTCTTATAAAAAAACAATGATACAAGTGCAAGAGAGTGAAACTGCAAGGTGAGACTTTTCTGTATTGATCGAATTATTTCAGATAAGGCCAATATCCAGTATAAAGTAGACAGGAAATTAAAAATGCCTCTACCACATACCTCCAGGCTAAAGAGGCTTTCCTCTGAATCTTATCCTCTGATGCTAACATATTATCTACCCTTACCATAAGGCCCAAAGAGGTAGAGAAACCTTTTCCCAGCTCCCAGAGACCAGCAGAACACAGTACAAAGCAGACCTTTTGCATTTTAAATATACTTCCTGTTAATGAGTCCTCTGAAGCATGCTTACAAAATGAAAGTAGGACACTCTTTTTTGCTCCCATGTTGCTCTCGTCGGAGTCTTTTGTATTGAGAATATTGCTGTTACATTTGGAACACAACACGACTGATAAAGGCCTGGCTCCTCCAGGTTCGTTGAGGAATAAAACAATGGTAATTTGCCTTTCTCATAAAATCTTAAAGGCCCCTTGCTCTCTCTGCTTTCACACAGATGATCATTTTTAACATTATGAAAGGAAACCATCATGGCCATAATTTTTCTATCCTAGATCAACTATAAAAAGCAACTGGAAAAATATAAATGCCTCTTTTTAAAGGAAGCCATTTGGAAGTCCAGAACAAAGGTCTTCCTGTCCCACTGCCTTCAAACACCTGCATCTGGTTAATTTTCCTCCCATCTCTGGGCTCTAAGAACAATGCTGGCGGCTGGGTGCAGTGGCTCACCCGTAATCCCAGCACTTTGGGAGGCTGAGGCAGGAAGATCACCTGAGGTCAGGAGTTCGAGACCAGCCTGACCAACATGGAGAAACCCCATCTCTACTAAAAATACAAAAATTAGCCGGGCGTGGTGGTACATGCCTGTAATCCCAGCTACTTGGGAGGCTGGGGCAGGAGAATCATTTGAACCCAGGAGGCAGAGGTTGCGGTAAACCAAGATCGTGCCATTGCATTCCAGCCTGGGCAAAAAGAGCGAAACTCCGTCTCAAGAAAAAAACAAAAAAAGAACAATGCTGGCTTCCCCAACTCACCCCCTACCCCCAGGACATGCTTTCATCTGTCCCTGTAGCACTACAGAAAAAGGGACCCCACTCTTTACCCCTGATTAGCCTTTCCCTGCACTGCTGTTTCTGATGCTTTAGTAAATAAGTGTTTCATTCAAATGTTAACTTTAAACAGCAGACAGACATGAAAATTAGTAAAGCAAGGTTTAAGGTGACTGCATTCCAATTTATCACCTCCCTTTTGTGTCCCTGGTCAGACTATGAGCTCCAAGAAGATGGGGACCAGAGTGTTTTGTACAGTGCTGAATTCCCATGCCTGGCATAGCCCTTGGCTTAGAGAAAGCACTTAAAAATATCTGCAAAGGAAGGAAGAAATGAAGGAAAAGAGCGAGGAAAAACATGGTTTCCTCGATAACTGCTACGGGCTGAGGGGCCCTCCCTACACCATTCTTTGGTCTGTTCTGCCATGACCTTGAATGTTACACCACGACTATTCTGATAGTTATACCTCAGGAGTTGATTCCAGAAAAGATTTCACTACAAGGCCTCCTGGTCTCTCCTCACTTCTAAGCAAGTAACTGAGGCCACATTAGTGTTGCCCCATTTGCCATCCAGATTCCTAAGATCCGACATCTGCTGGGATCGTTCATGCAACTGTAATACCCCTCGGCCACCCTCTTACCAGAGCTCCCAGGTCACCTCCTAAGAATCCTACAGGTTGGGAGACCCAGTATCAATCCTTACTGTTGTCTCCACGCCATTCCAGCATCTTACCGAGTTCTCCCCAGACACACAAAGAACAAACTACTGACCTCAAAGCAGATTAACCAAGTTTTCCCTAATTCAAGCCACTGAAGGCAAACGAGCCAGTGACAGAGAACAAGGGACTGCGACAAGGCAAGAGCTGGGTGCGACTGTGTTAAGAAGAGCTACAGTTTAAAGAACAATTCAGGATTTTTTTACAACTATCCACTAAAAACTTAAAACTTAATGTAAAACACTAGATAAAGAAAAAGAATTGAATACTTTCATTTCCAGCTTAAAATATAACAGATGTAATGATGTGGCAAAGAACCCAACTTATATTATGAATACAAATTTTTTTTTTCTGATGTTGCTTTCCCTCTTCTATTTGCATAGGCAATCAAGAGCTGACAGAAGCACCAGCAAATTGTCAGGTAGTAAATATTTATTTATGTTACTGTTACCATTAACTACAGTTTATCCTCCTGGGGCAAGGCAGGACAGACATGTTAGCATGTATAAAAACATTTAAAACTTGCCGTGTGTGTGTGTGTGTGTGTGTGTGTGTGTATAGAAAAACATCTAAATCCTAGTACGCCATTATAAAACTTTTCTCCTTTCTGTATTTGTAAAGATCTCTATAGAATACATGCTAATTTTTAAATCGGGCGGGGGAGCAGGGAGAGGCCAATTTATAAAAGGCCACAGCAGTGACATCATGAAAGGGCTCATGTCATTGCACCTGGAGTAAAACAAAATCTCTAAAGGAAGCATCTAACGGCTGAAGGACAGATGGGGAAAGGATGGTTTTGTTCAGCCATACTTGTCAAAGTTTACTATCCTTATCAAAGCCAAACTATTCATACTCGGCAACTGAAGCTGAAAAGACTCACCGTGGACAGGTATGATGCATGAACTGTTAACACACATTTTAGCCACTGAACCATTAGCACAGCACTGGGGAAAAACAAAACAAAACCCAAGTAAACTGATGTTCACAAATTCAAAAGTAAATTCAACTGAGCTATTACAAAAACCCAGACAGACAAGTGAAGATCTATAAATGTTGCTCTGTGAAGATGACTATAATAAATATTATCACTGTGTATATATCACTTTCCGTTTTCTCTTGCAGATTATCTGAGATCTGTGTCATAGATCTTGGGCAGGGATTGGGGGCCACATCAGAGAACAGGACAAAAACCCCTTCCTCTATAACAGTTCAAGAATAAGGTCGGGCGCGGTGGCTCATGCCTGTAATCCCAGCACTTTGGGAAGCCAAGGTGGGCGGATCACAAGGTCAGGAGATCAAGACCATCCTGGCTAACATGATGAAACCCGTCTCTACTAAAAACACAAAAAAATTAGCCGGGCATGGTGGCAGGTGCCTGTAGTCCCAGCTACTCGGGAGGCTGAGGCAGGAGAATGGCGTGAACCTAGCAGGCAGAGCTTGCAGTGAGCCGAGATCGCGCCACTGCACTCTAGGCTAGGTGACAGAGTGAGACTCTGTCTCAAAAAATAAACAAATAAATAAATAAATAAATAAAACCCATGCTTTGCTTCATAATTAACTGATATGAGGGCAGTAATCTTCATCCAAATTGAGTTCAACTGGTTTTGCATTTTATGTTAACGATAAACATAAAAACCTATTCTGTCAAGAACAGCAGTCCTCTATTAACATTAAAAGGCAAATACAGACCAAAAGTGTGCAAAAAACAGTCACAATTAATGAATTATTTAGTTTTCCTCCTTTGTGAGCTCGGAAGGGTTATGCAGCCCATGAGAAAAAAATTTTTTATAAGAAAACCTACATATTTTACTATCTAGATACTGATAATAATATACTATAAGCTTAGGATCTTTAAGATGTCATCTTATTTAAATGTTTGATCAGATTATCAAGAAAAAAGACACAGTATTTAGTCTTTTAGCTAAAATATATTTTTACAGAGTCTTAAGCAGCTATCAGAGGTTCGGCAGGTACTATAAGCAGCTATTTTGTGACATCAACACTAAGTTATTAAATAAAATAAGACTAATCATTTAAATGACCTGCTAATAAAGCTAAAATATCTATTTAGGCATTCTCCAAAAGAAAACTATAATAAAACGCTAAGAATAAGAATCATTCAACTTAAAATAAGGGAGGTGATAAGGGGTTAATATGTGACATTTAAAGAGTTTTACTGGCCAGGCGCGGTGGCTCACACCTGTAATCCCAGCACTTGTGAGGCCGAGGCGGGCGGATCACGAGGTCAGGAGATCGAGACCATCCTGGCTAACACAGTGAAACCCTGTCTCTACTAAAAATACAAAAAATTAGCCGGGAGCCTCCCAGCTACTCGGGAGGCTGAGGCAGAAGAACTGCATGAACCCGGGAGGCAGAGCTTGCAGTGAGCCGAGATCACACCACTGCACTCCAGCCTGGGCGACAGAGCGAGACTCCATCTCAAAAAAAAAAAAGAAAAAAAAAATGTTTTATTAGTTAGAAATCAGAACCACCTAATATTTAATTTCATGCTGTCAGACAACACTGTTTTTAAGTCACCTGTTTAATCTTACCTATTAGGATGTCCTTGTAACCTCTTTGTAAGCTAAGGGAGAAAAAAACACTATTAACAACAGCACTTCAGACGCAACCAATGCTGTCAATTCCTATGACACAATGACAATACTGTGAAATTATTATTCTAATAAGTAATCTATTTTAAACCAGCATAATATAGTCTACGAAGACATTCCCAAAATCAGAGTAATTAGCTGATAAAAGTCTAGGATAGGACTTATATGAAGGAATGTCCAGAACTGGCAAATCCACAGGCAGAAAATAGCTTAGTGATTGCCAGGAACTGGGAGAAGGAAGAATGGAGAGTGACTGCTAATAGATACAGGATTTCTTTTTGGGGTGACAATTGCATAACTTGCAAACATACTGAAAAACACTAAAATGTATACTTTAAAAGAGTTAAATTTTATGCTATGTGAATTATATCTCAATTTTTAAAATACAAAGAAAAAAATCAAGGTTAGGCAAATTTTTATAGTAGGTAGTATTACAAAAACATATGATCACCCTTTTCTATACGAGACACTGCTTTTTTAGGTACACAGTTTTCCCCACCAATAACAGTACACCAGTCCACATGTTAATACTATAACTATACTTGCAAAATACTTCAGCAGCATGTTAGACAAATGGAATCCAAGTATAATTTCTAATTACAAAGAATACACTCTATTTTTAGGCCTAATTTTTAAAAATTTATACCCACTCTTGTAGGGCAAGTTTCAGTGAAATTATGCATACTTTAAAAAAAAAAAAAAAGTGAGGGGGTCTTGCTATGTTGCCCAGGCTAGAGTGTAGTGGCTATTCAGAGGTACAATTATAGCGCATTACAGTCTTAAACTCCTGGGCTCAAGCAGTCCTCCCACCTCCAATTCCATATTGCCAGTCACAGAGATTAACAACCCATCTGTGATTAAGAAAATCAACACATATAAAAACGGTTTCGGTGTTAGGTTAAGGTACCTCACAGGACATAATGGGAAAAACCAAAATGAGAATTTGGGAGCTTTATGTTGGGGTGTTTACAACAATTATTCCCATGTAGATAATATCCCGTACAAACAGCATTCTGTGCCACAAGTTCCAAGTGCCTCCAGGTAAACAGACACACAACAGCCATTAGCAGAATAAAGGTAAAACTGCCAATGACATTTCCTTTCACTGCCCCAGGAATTAATCATTTCACTTTTTTTTTGTCTAAAGTACTTTATTTCATCCATTATTCACTCTAAATGCCATCTGTCCTGACGTATTACAAATCCATTTCTCTAACTACTGAATTTTCCATTTAACTCATGGCATTAGGATGCTAAAATGAAAAAAGCAGTCAGTTACCTCTTGTAACAATGGAATAACAGTATGCAGGGGCATCCTTAATACAGTCTTCTTTATAAGGTTTACATTCCTAGTTTGAAGTACTTTCTGTGAGAAAATAAAAGGATTATTAAGATGAGCATACTCACAAACCAAGGACACTACAGGAAAAAAAAAAAAAAATCTGTAAAAATGAATTCTTTACATCATTTAAGACCAAGGCAATAAACTACAAACAGAATTCAGCAAAAATAAAGGTTGGAGGGACTGAATGGAGTATGTTATATTATGTCCTGTGGTTAACAGACAAGCACGGTCTTTGGGTATCAGTAAATTTACTTCATTACTGAAGTAATTTTACTTCTTTGTGTTTTATTAAAACATCTCTAGACATTTGAATACAGACATACGCCACTTTAGAGATGTTCCCAAACCTCCATTTTATGAAATTTGAGCTGTAACCCCCCTAGAGTGAGCAAAACAGTAAAATTACTCAGAAAGCAAGAAATCCTTTTAAATTAGGTGTCAAATTTTTGGTAAAATTTTACGCCAATCAAAAGATGACATAATGAGAGCTTGAATCAAAATCCTTTAAGGGTACGTCTATGGTAGAGACCCAGTCTCCACACTGGGTTACAGCAAAGGACACAGAGCAGATCAGTTCTGGTCCTGCCCCTTAGAAGCACATCTTCTGGGGCAGGTTGTTCACCTTCTTCAAGCCCCACATGCTTTATAGAAGTAGAAGGTGAAAATTAGGGTCCTTTTGAAAGAGTTTAGTCCCAGAGAGTCTTTCTAATGGTGTATGTATTTTTTGGTGATGGTTGTTGCTATAAATGTGCTCAGAATACAAACAGCAGTGGCACCGAAAGGCAAAAATAGAGAAAGTTAGTTTCCAACCTATTAATGTATTTATTTGAAACAGGGTCCTCATTCTGCTGTCTGGGCTGGAGTGCACTGACATGATCACAGCTCACTGCAGCTTCGACCTCCCAGGCTCAAGGGATCCTCCTGCCTCGGCCTCTTGAGTAGCTAGGCACACCACTATGCCTAGCTAGTTTTTAAATTTTTATTTTGTAGGGCTGGGGTTTCATTATGTTGCCCAGGCTGGTCTCAAACTCCTGGGCTCAAGCAAAGCTCCTGCCTCAGACTCCCAAAATATAAGGATTACAGGCATGAGCCACCATGCCTGGTTTCCAACCTACTTTAACAGTTCCTAAAATATTTTTTCAGAATTCCCTATGGATTTAATTTGCTTGTAAAGCTATCTTTACACTAAGCCCTTCTAAAACCATCAAGTACTATTTAAAAACTATCACTGACACAATTATATAGTTTGTTTCTTATGCAAAAGAAATAAAACATTTTATACATCATTACTGAAGAACTGAGGGATAGACTATACTGATTTAATCATCTTAACCTAAATTTTCATTTTCAAATAACCAGAATTACAAGATTCAAAACAAACTATGCTGATATTAACTTTAACAATTCAAGAGGTGCTTGATGACACTAAATACTCCTCAAACCATCTCTTCATTATAAATAACAGCACAAAGTTCCAATGATCTAGAGGCTATAGGAAACATTCTGCATGAACTAGTCTACAAATTATCTTTTGATATACAACATGCTCTTGTAAAGGTCTCCAATTTTCACAAGATGGTTACCCAGACCACCAGGCTTCATTGTCTTAAATGGCCAAATAGAGTGGCAGCGCATCAGGTCAATGAATACAACCCTAAAGAACCCTGAACTTGTTCTCCATTATGTATACCGAGAAACCAGAAAGGACTGAAACATAATGGAAGGTTCAAAGACAGGAGGTTTGTGAAAACCACAAGTGCTCTAAATAGAGAATGATCATATAATTTCTTGTCCAAACTGGGACACTTCTGTGAATGGAAGGAGTCACTATTAATTATACCAAGATGAGAGGTATAAACCAGAATGGTGCAGACAAAAAAGTATGGCCTAGCTATTTAGAAGTTATCCCAAACTGTAGGGCACAAGAATTTTTAACAAGCTCTTAGATACTTCCATGCCCACTAAAGACAAAGGCTCTACAGTAATGATTTTCTAATTTAAAATAAGCAAATAAAAATACGTTATCCCAAACTAAGTGAAATGATAATAAACAGAGAAGTCAGCCTCATTCATTTCTGCAAGGATATATGTAAAGAAACAAACCTACAAGCCATAGTTACAACTACTAAAAAGGTGGTGTTGAAGACAAGATTTTTCTTTTACAACTTTACTGCAGTACACATGAAGCATAATAAACACCACATATTTAAAGTGTACTACTTGATCAGTTTGACATACTCTTTACCCATGAAACAAATACTATGATAAAAATAAACACTGTTATCACCCTCAGGTCTCCTTGGGTCCCTTTAAATGTATCCCTCCTTCCACGCCCATTCCAGGTAGCTAATGAACTATATATTGGTCTGCTTTTCCAGAATTTTTATATAAATAGGAATTCATATTACTTTTTGCCTGGCTTCTTTCTCACAGCCTTAGTTTGAGATTCATGCATACTACTGGTCTATTAATAACACAGTACTTATATTGCTAGATAAACAATTTGTTTCTCCATTCACCTGTTAAAGGACATATGTGTTCTTTCCAGTTTGGGGCCATTACAAAGAACATTCACGAGCAAGTCTTTGTATGAACGTATGTGTGTTACTCTCTTGGTAAATATCTAGCAGCAGAATGGCTGCATCATATGGTGGATATATCCTCAATTTTTAATAAACTAATTGTTTTCCAAAGTAGTTATACCATTTACATTTCCACCAGCAACGCAACATATTTGAACTTCAGCTGCTCTACATCCTCACCAACAGATGGTATTATTATCTGTCTGTCTCATTTTTATCAACCTACAAGGGGTGTATGCAAGCTTTATTTCATTGTGGTTTTAATTGCCTTTCTGTGATAATTAATAATGCATAATACCTTTACACGTGCTTATTGGCCATTTGAATTCTATTGTGAAGTGTCTGTTCAAACCCTTACCAATTGCTTTTGAGTTCAGATTCAAATCCTTTGTCTAACTTGAGTTGCTAATATTTTGTTACCAGCCCTCAGCTTGTTTTGTTATACTCCTAACGCTGTTTTTCCAAGAACAGAAGTTTCTAATTTTGATAAGGTTCAAATGACCAATTTTTTTTCTTTAACATTTCATGCACTTTGTGCTGTATCTAAGAAATCTTTCTCCACTCCTGTTCACAAAGATGTTCTCCTGTTTTTTCCTAGAAGTTTTGTAGTTTTAGGTTTTATAGTCAAGTCTATGGTCTATTTTGCATTGATTTTGTGAAGGTGAGATAAAACTGAGATCCATTTTTTCCAATTGTATGTGGTCTATTTCTGGACTCTGTTTTGGCCCCTTAATCTATATTTATTTTTTCACCAATATTAAACTATCTTGACTACTATAGCTTTATTTTGAAATCAACTGGGTGATTCCTCCAACTTGTTCTTTATTTTACCATTTCTTTGGTTATTCCATGTCCTTTGCATTTCCACATAAATTTTAGGATAGGTTTGTCAATTTCTATGAAGGTGGCTGACAAGGACTGCTGGAATTTTAATTGAGAATGGATTAAATATATAGACAAATTTGGGGAGAATTCTTGACCCTTAAAATACAGAATATTCTAACCCATGAACAGGGCTTAGACCTCTATTTACTTAAGTCTTCATTAACTTCTCTCAACTGTTATAATTTTCAGTGTAGAGACAGTTATCTGTTTTAGATATACCCTAGGTATTTTTTGGTACTACTATAAATGAAACTTTTAAAAAATATTTAACTTAAATGCTTTTTAAAATATTTAAAAATATCTCCTACGGGTGCCATGAATTACATAAATACGCTTCTCTTTTTGCATAAGCTACAGACTAATTCATTGAGTTACAATTCCACTTTCCAAATGCCATTAATGTTAATGCCAGGTTTTCTATGACAGACAGTATTAACCTCTTGGAAGCACCCATGTTGTACCCCTATCACTGCTCACATTCTTCTTTTGTTCTTATTTTTAATATCCTCATAACTATGTATCCTCATAAGGCAGCTTTTGAGAAGGGGGAAAACTTTTTTAGAAGGAAAAATGTTACTTCCCTCTTTCTTTATTAGAGTACAGAATGTACAAATGCATAATCTCCTAGGTAATACATTATAAGAACATCCATTCTTTTCTTTTTTAAAATAGGGTTTACTTGGCTGGGAGCGGTGGCTCACGCCTGTAATCCCAGCATTCTGGGAGGCCAAGAGGGGCAGGTGACCTGAGATCAGGAGTTTGAGACCATCCTGGCAAATGTGGTGAAGCCTCGTCTCTACTAAAAATACAAAATTAGCCGGGTGTGGTGGCGCACACCCATAATCTCAGCTACTTAGGAGGCTGAGGCAGGAGAATCACTTGAACCTGGGAGGTAGAGGTTGCAGTGAGCTAAAATTGCACCACTGCACTCCAGCCTGGGTGACAATCCATCAATCAATCAACAGAATAAAAATTTTCTGAAAGGGTTATTTTATGCCAGCACTTTGTGAGGCTAAGGCAGGAGGATTACTTGAGAACAAGACTTTGAAACCAACCTAAGCAACACAGCAGACCCTGTCTCTATCAAAAAAATGTTAAAAATTAACTAGCTATGGTAGTGCGTGCCTGCAGTCCCAGATACTCGGGAGGCTGAGGTGGGAGGATCACTTGAGCCCAGGATTTCATGTAGTGAGCTACAATTGCACCACTGCCCTTCCAGCCTAGGTGACAGAGTGAGACCCTTGTCTCATTAAAAAAAAAAAAAGCAGAGGGGCATGTGTATTTTATGCTCTATACTTTTCAAGCACACAATTTTTCATCATTCAACCACTTCTCTATTATTTCTACCTAAGTAACCTATACAATTTAAGAAGTGTTTTCATAAACAGCATTTTACTTTTCCTTTCAACAACCTATAACACTTAATGAAAGTTACACATTAACATCTTTGAAATGTTCTTGCCAAAAATGATTTTAAACTGAATCTCTTCTAGCTTCTAGATCTAACCAGATCTAGATCTAGATCGCCAAGCTTCTAGATCTAACCTATATAGAGAATAAGATAGACAAAGCAATGTGTTAAATGATACCACAATGATGCAGTATGCAAAATACTGAACATGGAACTCTCTACTGCGCAAATAACCTAACTTCTCCAAAAAAATAAATTGCAAGACACAGAAGGGGCATACCAACTAAACACTGTGTAGACTCTGTTGAAATCTTGTTTTACAGAAAGCAAAAATAGGCTGGCACAGTGGCTCATGCCTGTAACCCCAGCACTTTGAGAGGCCAAGGCGGGTGGATCACGAGGTCAGGAGTTCAAGACCAGCCTGGCCAACATGGTAAAACCCCGTCTCTACTAAAAATACAAAAATTAGCTGGGCATGGTGTCATGCACCTATAATCCTAGCAACTTGGGAAGCTGAGGCAGGAGAATTGCTCGAACCAGGACCCGGGATGCAGAGATAGCAGTGAGCTGAGATCGTGCCATTGCACTCCAGCCTGGGCTACAGAGCAAGACTGTCTCAAAAATAAATAAATAAAGCAAAACTTAAAAAAAAAACTTTGAGACAATCAGGAAAATATAAACACTAATATTTGACAATTTTTAAAGAATTACTTTTTTGAGGTGCAACAATGGATTATGGTTATTTTTTAAAAGGATGTTTTAAGTTGAATGGGGCATATTTATGGATAAAATGTATGTAATCATTTGAGACTTGCTTCACCATAACTTGGGGAGACAAGTGAGACTATCAACAAATCAACAGTTGATTGGCTAGTATTGATAATTTTTGAAACTAGGTAATGAGTTCGTGATGGTCCACTGTACTATTCTAAATGTTTTGAACTGTTTCTTAATAAGAAAAAGCAAAAATTTGTACTCGATTCATTTGCACCTACTGAGGAAGGTTTCAAAGCATAATTAGTAGGCAATGAGGGCAGTTAAGTTATATTCCGTTTCAAAAACACTGTCAATTGTTTTCTACAGATTTTTCACCAAATCTTCACCCAGGTTTCTATGCCATGGTAAACTAAAGTCTACCTCCACAATACATTCACAAACTATTTTAAAAGTAATTTTAGGATCAATGTACCCTAAAAAAACAGATCAAGTAAAATCAGACACACTACTCATAGGTTATGGATTAAAGTCACATTGACATTCAGTGAAATCATAACACTGCTCTGAGTCATTAAGAATAAACGCATTAGCAAATGTAAACTGCTTTAATCTGATCAGGCAGTACTTGAATCCAACCAGTTTTCACTTAAATGTTCTAGATAGAATGCTGTCAAACTGTAGAATTTACGAGAATCAAACTGAGTAACTTCATACAAGCAGTCACCAACTTACACAGAAATCAAAAATGCCTCCCTTTATACAAAGTTTCTAGTAATTTTACCTCTACATATTTTACAACATAACCCCCAACCCTCTTGAATTTTCCCCCAAACCTCCTACCCATTGCCAAGGTTCCACCTCACTGCCCCCTCTCACGGCCAGGGGGAAATAAGTTTCTGGAATCCAGAGTAAAAACTCAGGAACGCATTTTCCTACAGAAAAAAATATAAATTGTGATCTAGAATGCTGAGTATTATCATTCAGCTACACTATGTTTATAAAGGCTTTTATGAACTAAAGCCTAATAACCTAATAATTCAGAACAGTATTTCTATGAGAAAATGCATTCCAAGTTCAAAATAACTCAATGCAATCCCTTTGTAGGTTGGTGACTGTCTGTATAATGCCACCAAGTGATACATGTTTGACTAAACTCATAAAACATTACATTCCAAATGGCTCTGTAATATGATGGCTCACAGCTGTGAATGTGCTATGTCAATCATTTTCTAAGAAATATTAACCACGTTAATTTAGTTAAAAATTGCTACATACTTACATTTAGCATTTCAAAATCGTTACTTTCTAAGCCCTGGGTAAGAAGAACTGGAAAGCTATTCGTCTGGAGGTCATCCTTTCCTTTTTTGGGTGTGTCTATATCCATTGCTCCCAGGCGTTCTTCAATGCTAACCTACAGAACAGAAAGGATTGTTAATGTGTTACCAGAGGAGACTTAAAGAAGTTTGGAGACAAAAAAGAAAACAGGATTTACACCTCAACCCTGGAAAACACTAATATGCTCATTCTTATTCCAAGAGAACCTCACTACCATAATGCCAATGTTGGAGACAGGTGAAACATCTGCAATCCAAGCTTCCAGATTCTAGTGAAAAAAACAACGGCCCAAGAAGCACATGGTTTGAAAATGTTCATTCATAAAAATCCTTCAGAAGAGGCAAGGACCTGGCATCTGATTCTAAAACCCAAGACTTAAGACCTATTCTCAGAGAAGCTTGCCCCACTACAACTACCCCTTGGTGTCACCCTCAGATCTGCAGGAGGAAACAAAATATTATTACAAGGGCATAAAGACCGTTATGTTTCCAAAACAATTTGTAAAAAATGTCTTCCTATTTTTTTTTTTTTTTTTTGAGACGGAGTCTCGCTCTGTCGCCCAGGCTGGAGTGCAGTGGCCAAATCTCAGCTCACTGCAAGCTCCGCCTCCCAGGTTCACGCCATTCTCCTGCCTCAGCCTCCAGAGTAGCTGGGACTACAGGCGCCCGCCACCTCGCCCGGCTAGTTTTTTGTATTTTTTAGTGGAGACGGGGTTTCACCATGTTAGCCCATGTTGGGATGGTCTCGATCTCCTGACCTCGTGATCCGCCCGTCTCGGCCTCCCAAAGTGCTGGGATTACAGGCTTGAGCCACCGCGCCCGGCCAATGTCTTCCTATTTTTAACGGTGAGCTACAAATGATTTATTAGCTAGAATATGCTATACTACAACTAAGTGTCCTTGATAAATACTTAACAGTTATGTGTAAATAAACATGATGCAATTTGCTATACAAAAACTCAACTGTGGTCTCGGTGTGGTGGCTCTCACCTATAATCCCAGCACTCTGGGAGACTGAGGCAGGCGGAACACTTGAGCCCAGGTGTTCAAGACCAGCCTGGGCAACATGGCAAAACCCTGTCTCTACAAAACAATAAGCCATGCACCTATGGTCCCAGCCACTTGAGAGGCTGAGGTGGGAGGATTACTTGAGCCCAGGAGGCAGAGGTTGCAGTGAGCTGAGATCAAACCACTGCACCCCAGTCTGGGTGACAGAACGAGACCCCATCTCCAAAAAACAAACAAAAACAACAACAAACACCCTCAATTGTATAGAACTGATTCCTGACCAAATCAAGTCTTACATGTTCTGTCAGCCTCTTGGTAACTAAGTCAAAAAGAAATGTGTTCTATGACTAACAGAGCAAAACAGATGTGCTTGGTTTATCCTAACACAAAAAATATTAAAAAGGACATGGGGAAATTAAGAAGTTGAAACTAGGCCAGGCCAAAGAAAGTTGGTACTTTATTTTTAAAGTCAGCTATCACGTAACTGAGGAATAACTTTTATGAACACATTATGAACATGTTTTATGAAGCTATGTTATCCCCACCGCACCACCCAATAAACACATTTAAAATCAGTTAAATTATCCTTCGAAGTGGACAAAGAAAAACAAAAGAATAAAAATTAAAGTAAAATCAGCTAAACAAACACAGTATTTCTGTAAGAATAAAAGTTAGAATTCCAGATTCCTTATGTAAGAGGGAAGAATGTGAATGGAAGATAAAAAACAACTCTGCACAGACATGTACAGTAACCACAAAGGATTTTGGGAACTGAGAAAAAAATGAAAATCATACACACTTACGTAGTTATAATGACTATTACTTTTAGAGACCAACTGGTACTAAGTTAGCCAGGATTGCTCAGACAGCCAAGAGAAAAGAGGCATCACTGAAACTCAGCAACATGCGAAACCCAATGATAGTCATCACAGCAAGTCCTGGCTTGACTTATTCCATTTATGTTACCTAGCTAAATACTAACTAATGGTCAAAACAGCACCCTCTCTAGTTACTAAAGGTTCCATCTTCTCTGTTAAACAAAGATGACAATCTAGAATTTTGAAACCTATGATGGTGAAGATAAAAGAGAGCATAAAGAGCATAACAGCAGAAATCTCAGTAAATTTCTACAGATTTAACTTTGGCTCTATCCAACACACTTATTAGAATTTGCCAGTAATTTTTTTTCCTTTTTTTTTTTTTTTTTTTTTTTTTGAGGCGGAGTCTCGCTCTGTCCCCCAGGCTGGAGTGCAGTGGCGCCATCTCAGCTCACTGCAAGCTCCACCTCCCGGGTTGACGCCATTCTCCTGCCTCAGCCTCCTGAGTAGCTGGGACTGCAGGCACCAGTCACCATGCTCGGCTAATTTTTTGTATTTTTTAGTAGAGACAGGGTTTCGCCGTGTCAGCCAGGATGGTCTTGATCTCCTGACCTCGTGATCCGCCCGCCTCGGCCTCCCAAAGTGCTGGGATTACAGGCGTAAGCCACCACGCCCGGCCATAATTTCCCAGTAATTTTAAATCACAAACTCAAATATATGGTCAAAGTGGTTGCATTACCTCATTTCCCCCTGATTTCCTCTTGCTCTCTACTTGCTCCGTTTGTGGAGGAGCGGGCTTGATAGCTGCATGATGACCAGGAATCCCAGGCACCAGAACTTTTGCTTCAGAATTCATCACTGGTGTCCTCACCTGTTCAACAGGAATAGCCAAAATGTGAAAAAGGAAATCATACCTTAGTCCTTACGTATCCTCAATGAGAAAACAGCTTTTAAAAGGGCTCCTCTCTTGGAAAAATGCAATATAATTAATTTAATATGATATTAATTTAAGATATATTTTAAATTGAATGTTGACAAACTTTTTAGGTGACAATCTGAAAGACTGTGAATTTAAAGCTTACAATACCACATAAGAGTAAAATCCGACTGGCCCAATGGTAGTAGGTTATCAGAACTTATTAATATTTAGTGTCACTAACATTGGTATACAAGCCCCCACTACTAAATTCGACTGGCTTTAAAAAACTACAGATTACGTAAGGACACAATGACTTTTTAAAATTTAAAAAGTGAAGTTACACATTTTACAACTACCTCCGGAATTCAATCTCTGCCAGAAATGCTCAGACAGCCAAGAGAAAGGTGTCATCTCTGAAACTCAGCCAGCAGCGAAACCATATGGATGTCATCATAGCATGTCTTGGCTTTCCCTTTCTCATTAAACCATGAAACACGACCCCTACATGTAGACACCAAGTTATATGCAAAATAGAGCACCATGATGATGTTCACATGCTTTTGTAGTGTTAAATTCTAACCCCATGATGGTTTTACTACACCCTGAAATACAGCATTCCTCTCAGCAAAGTAATGTTTTTTTGTTTTGTTTTGTTTTGTTTTTGAGATGCGGTCTTGCTCTGTCGCCCAGGCTGGAGTGCAATGGCATGGTCTCGGTTCACTGCAACCTCCAGCTCCCAGGTTCAAGTGATTCTCCCACCTCAGCCTCCCCAGAAGGTGGGACTACAGGCGCCCGCCACCACGCCCAGCTAATTTTTTGTATTTTTAGCAGAGATGGGGAGTAATGCTCTTTTAGGCACTCAGACTGATAAAAACCATCTTTGGTAAATCTGATATTGATATTTATCCCTACATTCTTCCTGGCCCAGACGATTATGCATGGTGGGCAGGGAAGAACCACATCCAAGGTCTTCAACTGCTAGTCTTCTATTCACTCATTCACTCAACAAATCAGGAGTACAATCTTGACATCTAAAAGCATAATCCCACAAAATTTATAAGACAAGAGAATAAAGATATTAAAGAATAAAAAGATAAACTCAGTTTAATCATAATACTAAGTAACAGTTCCATTCACCCAAATTCACCCAAAGAAATATCCTTTTTCTTAAAACTTCGAATTTGTAATGTGCTCACCTTTGTTATAGCTGTTTCTACTTTGGGGGCCCAGCAGTTTGAAATATCTCTTACTAAACACATATGAGGTTCTCTGGAGTTTAAAGCCTGAAAACGTATTTTTTTTAAAGGGGGAGATGAGAGGAAAGAAAAAAAAAGACAGTGTCAAACAAAGCAAATGGAAACAAGAACAAAATGAAAAATAAATGACTACTTGTGCGTTTTCATAAAATATTAAAAAGTATAGAAGGCTTCCATACTCAATTGTTAACCATGATCACCACTCAGACTGATGGCAGTTAAGACAAATGGTGGGTACCAAGGTTTACTTTCCTCAGCCATGAACTGCTTGAATTTTTCACATTTATTGTTTTTAAAGGTCAACAGAATTTTGAAATGTAACAGGTTTTAAAGAAAACATATCAGTTCATCATCCTTTTAAGAATAGTCTGTGCTCAAAATAGTAAATGGTTCTACTCTTAACTCTCCTATTGTCCTTTCCATAAGCAAGTCAGAGATAGCACTGATGATTAACAAAATGCATCTGTATGTTCTGACATATTAAATAGGATTGGGGGAGTCAGATGCAGCAAACCAATAAAGATTTAAAGTAATACATAATTCTATACGCCCACGTAATTTATCAATATCGGGAAAGACACAAAACAAATAGTCAACAATGGCTGCAACCAGAGAGGGATGGAATTCACATACAGAAAGGAGCCATGTTTACAGCTTAACACTTTTCTCCCTTTTTTTTTTTTTTTAAATTAAACCGTATGTATGTATGCTTGTGTGGGCATATAATATTCCACTCATAGTCTTGCTAAGGACCATACTAAGTAAAAGTATTTTAAATGCAAGCTTAAGAAATAACGTACTGTACATGCTTAGGATAACTCACAAGTCTTCACAGAAATGTCTGCAGTAAACAATGTTAAATCATTGCACTGCCCATTACATTTCCACTTAAAAAATGAGTGTTAACACTAAGAGACCCTATTATTAAGATTTATATCTTCGTAACTAGGCAAAATTCAACATAAGTCATACCTGTACTGCCCAACTAGTAAGACACTAGGAACATGTGGCACTGAGCACTTGAAATGTGGCTAGTCCAAACTGAGATATGCCAGAAGTGCAAAATACACACCAGATTTTTAAAACATAGTACCAAGGGAGAGGGCTGATACAAATAACTCAAACAATGGATTATATTGACCAGGTGTTAAAATATGTTGGATATAGAGCTCTCAAAATTAAAATAAACCATTCCATGAAGAAATCCTTTAATTAAAAAAGAATATATTATTTATCTTAAAGACCAATGTTATTTTTAAAATCACTCTCTTCCATGGACATAGGGATGCTATATTGCTTTACTCCAGAGTAGCAGCTACGTACCACTCGCTCAATAGTAGGCTGAAACCAACTGCCATATACAAGCAACAATGACATTTTGTCTGAGCAAAAACCAGCAGCTAGAATAGGGATGGGTTTTGGTGTTGATTTCTTGCCTTTCCCAGGTGTTGCTATCTGAATTGTGCAGTTTGAAGTCAAAGGCTTTTTGCAGTACCTGGAAATGGAGGGGGAAATGAGATTAGAGAATCTGAAAAAACGTCTCACACTAACTCTCTGGAACTGACATCAAGTCATGAAATGTGACCCTCCTCTAGCCTCTATACTGCCATCAGGAATCACCTGGGTCTCTGGAACATGAGTGCTCCTTTCAAGATCTCACCTACCTCTACCCATGCTCAAAACCTCACCACCAAAATCAGCCTGGAGACCTACTTCCCCTTCTCTCTCATTTTCTCAGGCCCCACCAAGAACTCCAAACTGCCAAACATTCTCTCGCCACCCTGTACTTCAGGTTCTGTATGGTTCTGTCCATGCCCTGTTCCAGTCAGTCCCGTCTCCAGTTTCTCCCAACCCCCAAAAGCCTCAGCAAGCCTCTGGAATGTAGTTCCAGCAGCAAAATTATGTCCTCAATGGCTTCTCTAGGGGTTCTCTTCACATTCTTCCTCTACCGTGGCTTGTCCCTGCAGCACTCCCAACTTGTACCTGTTTTCTCTCCCATACCCTTTGTGCCAGTGGCCTTGGACATGATGCAAGTGAGTTCCTTGTTCTTCACTAACACTTTAAAACAAAAGTCTATCCCTTTTTTGCCCCTAAAATCTTTTCAATTCTTGTCACCAGATACCAGCTACCGCTCCCTCTTGCCATCATCCAATGATCTCTGCCGCCATCCACATTTCTTAAAGATTTCAATGGCTTGAGGTCATTACTTCTAATATTACTCTAAATGAATTCCTTTCTTAGTGGTTTCCACACCCAGAGTCCAGGTTGACGGACACTTCTGACACTCATATCTGTCAACTCCTTTCTCAAACGAACATGCTCCTCACTATTTCAGCCACAAACTCCTCACACCCTACATATCTTATTACCACTTATTCTCCACAAGTGTATATCCTGCATAATATTCCAGGTGTAAGAATCTCATGATCCCTATCTTTCCAACTTACTCCTCCTATCATCCTGCCTCCACAATTATCTCTAGACCCAGGATTTGGGATCTCTGCTTTAGCCTTTCGCCCTCTATAGTCTATTCTCAACGAACGACTGTCTTAAAACTTAGGTCAAAGCTCATCGAATCCTCTGCTTGTAATCCTTCACTGGCTTGCCACTGCCCAGGGAATCCTCACTGTGGCCAGCCACCAAAGGCCCCACTTCTTCTGAGTCTCAAGTACACATTCCAGGTACACACATCCTTCTATAAATAAAAGCTTCAAGAGTTACACACTAAAAGGTTAACAGTCACTGAGAGGAACAGAACTCAATGGAGGGAGACTCAGGTTTTAAAATCAAGTGTTTGGGCATCCTGGGTGTTTTGAAATGAGTATACACTTTTTTCATAATGTTTATATTTAAATAAATTCCTATACTGGTATTTTAAAAGAAGGGTGCCAACTGACAAGAGGTTAAAACCATTTTAAAGCTTAACAAACTGTGTGCAAAACTGAGTCTCAGACCATGTTTACAGTATAATGACAAGGTTTGGCAAGTTTTCTGAAAAGGGCAAAATAATAAAAATTTCAGGTTCTCCAGACCCCAAATGGTCTCCATTGAATGTGGCCTGCAAGCCAGTTTGCTCACTCCTGGTCTATGATTGCTACACAACCTAACAACAATCCTCCCCTCTGTCCATGAAAACAGCAGCACTGGCAAGGGGAAGTAAAGCACGCTCAAAGATCAAGAAAACATCATCAAGGCTCACAAGTGAATCTCTCCAACTGAGCCACTTTCTTCTGAAATGTATCATTAGAATTATCCAACATTTACTAAGGATGCATCATAAAAAGCCACTCTCCTCATCACAAATATATAAATTTGACACCCAGCTTTAACTGGCAATGTATATAGTCATGTGGACAAAGAAAATTGTTTTCAAAATAATCTAGCTGAATAGTAATATGATGCAAAGAATAACCTGGTGAGAGTATGACCAAGTAACAAGTCAGGGAAAGAAACAAATTTCTTACTTGGAAAATTTCTTACTTACCCATTTAATATGTGTTCAAAAAGATGGACTTGACCATCTCTGCAAACAACAGCCAACTTGACAGGCTGAAAGAAAAATGTAACCAGCATATTATAATGGATAACATACTCCAGTCCCCAATCTAACTTATGAAAACTCAGCTCGCCTTCCCACCCCATTACATAACCAGAAAAAAATAAAATAAAATAAAAACAGCAAGAATCCATTTAAAAATAATTACCTCTGTCAAAATAACCACTAGTGGTGGTGGTGTCAAGATTCTAGATAAATATTTAAGCCAAGAAGGTAACAATCAAGGAGAATGGGCCCTCGAAGTTAGATGAACAAAGTTACCACCAAGTGCAAAGGCTGACAACGTGGAGCTGACATGCCCTCATGCCGGGAATACAGAAAAAGCCATTTTGCATGTATGGCTAGGAAGGGGTGTTGTAAGCCCTCATCACCTCTCTTCCTCCATCCCGTCAACGTAAGTGGCCTAAGCTGTCTGGAGACGCCCCTATCCACCTAGAAAGGGGTGTTATAAGCCCTCACTGCCTCTCTCCCTCCGTCCACTATCAGTGAGTGGCCTAGGCTCCCTGCATGCTTCCACCTAACAGACTCTTGCTGTCAGCCTCTCTAAAGCTCATTTTTTAAAATTCTGGAACTTTCTTAAGGAAAGCTTAAATGAAAGTACTTTCAAAACACTGCTATCCCTACTCTAGTTACAAAGGTAAGGAGAGAATTCAGGGAGTAGCCAATATATTGAGAGAAAATGAAATATATAAAACATTTTAAGACTAACTTTGCACAACTGTAATGTATCAATTAAAAACTAGAAAAAAGAGACTAACTTCCATTGTGAAAACAACTTTGACAATGTTTAAAATTCTTTACTGGTGTATTTAAAAATAAGAAATTTCAGAAAGGAGACATTTTATTAGAGAAAATTTCAGTCTTTCTGAGGTTTAGTGCTACATGGCAGTTGTCAGGGAGGGCCAGACATGGTGGCTCAGGCCTGTAATCCCAGCACTTTGGGAGGCCAAGGCGGGAAGATAGCTAGAGCCTAGAAGTTCGAGACCAGACTAGGAAATACAGTGAAACCCCATTTGCACAAAAAATACAACAAAAATTAGCAGGGTATGGTAGGCACACGCCTGTAGTCCCAGCATGAGACTGGGGTGGGATCACTTGAGCCCGGGGAGGTCAAGGCTACAGTAAGCCTTGATGGCACCACTGCACTCCAGCCTGGGCAACAGGGTGAAACCCCATCTCGGAAAAAAAAAAAGAAAAACAAAGTTTAGGGGAAGAGATCATTTCCCCGTCATCAAATTTTCTAGTTCTCCGTTCTGCAACTTCAACTGACAGGCATCCAAATCTAATCTCCAACTGTCTATAGAGAGGCTGGCAATTTTTGAAGATAAAATAAGCAGATTATTCTGCAATACCATAATCAGTTTTGTTTCGGAATGTTAATTCTAACTTATTGCTGTTAACTACAATCTTATATGAAGTGCCGGAACTAGATCTTGGCTTCCTGATCCATCACTCCTAGTTTAATATGTTAAAAAATTATTTAAAAGGCTGGGCACAGAGGCTTACGCCTGTAAACCCGGCACTCTGGGAGGCCGAGGCAGGCCGATCACAAGGTCAAGAGATCAAGACCATCCTGGCCAACATGGTGAAACCCCCGTCTCTACTAAAAATACAAAAATTAGCTGGACATGGTGGCATGTGCCTGTAGTTCCAGCTACTCATGAGGCTGAGGCAGGAGAACCACTTGAACCCGGGAGGCAGAGGTTACAGTGGGCTGAGATTGTGCCACTGCACTCCAGCCTGGTGACAAAGCAAGACTCCATCTCAAAAACAAAGCAAAATAAACAAAAAAAACCCAGTTGTGCTCCCTCTTTTATTATTGATCATTTTAAATATAATGCCAACAGTATTCCAAGATAAACTCTGAATCAAACCTAAAATTAAATCTAAAAGTAGCAACAGAATTCACTCAGAAAAAGAGAAAGTAAAAACTCAGTCTTGCCCAGGCGCAATGGCTTACGCCTATAATCCCAGCACTTTGGGAGGCCAATGTGGGCAGAACACCTGAGGTCAGGAGTTCGAGACCAGCCTGGCCAACATGGTGAAACCCCATCTCTGCTAAAAATACAAAGATTAGCTGGGTGTGATGGTGTGTGCCTGTAGTACCAGCTACCCAGGAGGCTGAGGCAGGAGAATTGCTCGAACCTAGGAGGCACAGGTTGCCGTGAGCTGAGATCGCACCACTGCACTCCAGCCTGACCAACAGAGGGAGACTCTGTCTCAAAAACAAAAAAACAAACCAAAAACACCCCTCAGTCTATTCTCTACATAGACTAGTAGCAAGTTTTGCTACTCCAAGGAAAGTGATTTTTCTTCCATAAATTACTTGTATTTACACTTAAAGAACCTACCTCTAAAAATCACACACACACAAATAAAGGTTTAAAACTTTTGGCCAGGCAGGGTGGCTTATGCCTGTAATCCTAGCACTTTGGGAGGCCAGGGGGGCAGATCACTTGAGGTCAGGAGTTAAGACCAGTCTGCCGAACATGGCAAAACCCCATCTCTACTAGAAAAATACAAAAATTAGCCAGGCGTGGTGGTATGCACCTATAGTCCCAGCTACTTGGGATACTGAGGCAGAAGGATCACTTGAACCTGAGAAGCAGAGGCTGCAGTGAGCTGAGATCGTACCAGTACACTCCAGCCTGGGTGACAGAGCAAGATTTTGTCCAAAAAAAATTACAGGTTATACCTGTAATTCCAGCACTTTGGGGGGCCGAGACAGGCAGATCACTCAAGGCCAGGAATTCGAAACCAGCCTGGCCAACATGGCAAAACCCTGTCTCTACTAAAGTACACAAATTAGCCAGGCGTGGTAGTGCAGGCTGTAATTTCAGCTACTAGGGAGGCTGAGGCAAGAGAACTGCTTGAACCCGGGGGCGGAGATTGCAGTGAGCCAAGATCATGCCACTGCACTCCAGCCTGGGCGACAAAGAGAGACTCTGTCTCAAAAAAAAAAAAAAAAGTTATAGGGGAAAATACCAAAATGTTTCTCATGAGTTCCCTATGACCAGAACGCCCAATCATCAGAATAGTGAGTGCACTGATCACACTGAATATGCACAAGTGTGTCCAACAACTTTATAATAACATTAAATCATTATTGTAATTAAGTGTAGGATTCCTACTAGTTTTCTTTTTTTTTTTTTGAGATGGAGTCTTGCTCTGTTGCCCAGGTTGGAGTGCAGGGGTGCTATCTTGGCTCACTGCAAACGCCGCCTCCCGGGTTCACAGCATTCTCCTGCCTCAGCCTCCCAAGTAGCTGGGACTACAGGCATCTGCCACCATGTCCGGCTAATTTTTTGTATTTTTAGTAGAGACGGGGTTTCACCGTGTTAGCCAGGAAGGTCTCAATCGCCTGACCTCATGATTCGCCCACCTCGGCCTCCCAAAGTGCTGAGATTACAGGTGTGAGCCACTGCGCCTGGCCCCTACTAGTTTTCTTAAAGACAAAAATCTTTATAGGGAATCACTGATCTGATCATCAATGGCCCCCACTTCATATTAGAAAGCCAAGTTTATTAGCAACAGAAGCTGTATATATTTATTTATTTACTTATTTACTGAGACGGGGTCTCACTGTCACCTAGGCTGGAATGCAGTGGCAGGATCACAGCTCACTACAGCTTCAACCTCCCAGGCTCAAGCAATCTTCCCACCACAGCCTCCCAAGTATCTCGGACCACCGGTGCATGCCACCATGCCCAGGTAATTTTTTTATTTTTTGTAGAGACAGGGTCTCGCTATGTTGCCCAGGCTGGTCATGAACTCCTGGGCTCAAGTTATCCACCACACCCAGCCAGAAACAACATTAAACCAAATTTTTTTTAGTTTTAAACCAATGCTTTTTCCCCAAAACACTTTTTCAAAGTATTAAAACATGATGAAAAATGTCTAAATCATCTCTAAATCCTAGAGGTTAATGCAAAATATGCATTTCAAAACTAAACTGAGTTAAAAGTGAAATATCCTTAACTTGCATTAAAAACATGAGATTCTGCGCAGATCAAAATCCTGCAAAGCTTTAGTCAAACAGAAACATCAAGTACTTGAGTGACAACAGGTTTAATCCTTTAATCATTGAATCCCTAATTTTTACATGAAAAATTCTTTTTTTATAGGCAGCAAACAAGAGGACATCATTCTTATAAAATATATACATATATAGGCTGAGTGCAGTGGCTCACACCTGTAATCCCAGCTCTTTGGGAGGCTGAGGCGGGTGGATCACCTGAGATAGGGAGTTCGAGACCAGCCTGACCAACATGGAGAAACCCCATCTCTACTAAAAAATACAAAATTAGCCGGGCATGGTGGCGCATGCCTGTAATCCCAGCTACTCGGGAGGCTGAGGCAGGAGAATCGCTTGAACCCAGGAGGTAGAGGTCGTGGTAAGCCATTGCACTCCAGCCTAGGCAACAAGAGCGAAACTCCATCTCAAAAAAATGTTTTAAAAAAGAGATTATTTATATGTATATATACATAAATACACACACACACACACACACACACACACACACACACCCCTTAGTTAGGACCTATCACCAACAATTTCATCTGATTAAAGAATAGTATATACATACTCCTAGCAACAAAATCCATCTCAACAACTTTTCTTAATTCACATAACGAGTTCCTGAATTTACTACCGTCCTGTACAAAATTTTCCCTTCCCCCATAAGAGATTATCACAGTGATTTAAGTTCCTTTGAACAGTCTAAATTTTGTTAGTTTGTTGTTACTCCCTCAGGTCCTCTCTATTTTTCAAGTCATTAAATCATTAAAACCTTGACTGTAAAAATAACATCTGTGAAACCCAAAAACAAATTCTCAAAAATCGAGCCATTTACCTCTTCTTTGTTTTCTGACAAAGTTAAGTCAATATAGACAGGTTCATCGGTAACTGTAAATGACATCACTGCACTCTTTTCTTTGTTTTCTGATCGGACCTGCCTAGATAACAAAACCAGCAATTAGATCGCAAGACAGATTTAATTTTTTTTTTTCTAAAAAGGCATACACCTAAGGGGGCAGGGAGATCGGCACATGAGATTCCCAATAGCTTTGTCATCTTTTGAAAACTGGTAAAGTGACTAAAGATCAAAACAAGGGAAACATCCATGTCACTACCATATAACATGGTTGCTTGAGAAAAGAGAAAGCAATAATGCATTTGTAGCAGATTTAAACAAGAGTAACATTCTGTTCTTTTCTATTGATCTGTTTGTCTACCTTGATACTAACACCACACTGTCATGATTAATGCCACTTGATAACAGGTCTTGAAATCAATCTTAGTCCTCCAATGTTTTTCTTCTTTTTCAAAATGATTTTGCCTATTGTCATTTGTATTTCCATTTGAATTTTAGAATCAGTTTGTCAATTTCTCAAACAAAAAAGCCTGCTAAGATTTTGAATGGGTCTGCATTGAATCTGTAGGTCAATTTGGGGAGAATTAACATGATAATGGTATTAAGTAAAGAGCACAGAAACAGACCTATATATACACACGTATACAATTGATTGTCACTATTCATGGATTCCTTATTTGCAAACTCATCTTTTGCAAAATTTTATTTGTAACCTCAAAATCACTGTGACAATTTTATGCTCCTTCAGTCATGTAGACTAGTGAAAATCTGAGTTGCCTAACACATTCAACGTCTTCAGCTAAGGTAGCTACCTTCTGCCTTCCCATTGCCGTTTTCATACTATCAACAAGTAGTTCAGCTAGTACCATGTTTTTTGCATTTCTGTGCTTTCTTGGAGATTTCACTATTTAAAATGGCCCCCAAGCATACTTCTGAAGTGTTCTATGGTGTTCCTAAGCACAAGAAGGCTGTGATGTGCCTTACAGTGAAAATATGTGTTACATAAGCTTCACTCAGACATGAGTTGTAGTGCTCTGAATTCCAAGTTAATCAATCAAAAACATATGCATTAAATATCTTTAAATAGAAACAAACATAAAACAAGGTTTTATATATTAATGACAAAAATGTTACAAGTTGGCTATCTTTACAATATAAATAATATAAACAAAAAATAAATAGATGACAAAAATGTTATAACTGGAGGCTCACGGGAACCTAATCTTCTATTTCCCAAAGGAGTAATGTTATTGCCTAAATCAGTGTTCATGGGGACTTTATAGGACTTAACAACTATAAATGAGAACTGATATAGGGATAAGAGTGTGGGTGCAGGGATGTGTGGGTGTGTGTAGATGTTCGGGGTTACAGGGGGAGGGGTATATGCAAAACCAAGTCAGCAGAGATAATCTTTTCAACAAATGATACTGGGATTCCTGGATATCCATAACGCAAAAACATGACTCTTAACATCATAAGCCATTAGAGAGAGCCAATTTAACAGCACAAAATACCACTACCCACCTATTAGAATGGCTAAAAGTAAATGCTATACCAAGTGTTGATGAGGATGTGAAGGAATTCCCATTTTCATACACTGCTGGTAAAAATGCAAAATGATACAACCATTTTGAAAAAAAATCTGGTGATGCCTTGAAAAGCTAAATGTACACCTATCATATGATCCAGCCACTGCACTCCTAGGTATTTACCCAAAAGAAATGAAATCACATGTCCATATAAAGACTTGTACACAAAAAAATGTCCATAGCAACTTTATTTGTAATGGCCCAAAACCTGTCAACAAGTCTGGAAACTGAGAGGTTACAAGAAGACATGAAGACACGCATTCAACATCTTGTTTGTGGTGAGAGTTTCACAATGTATATGTATGTTACAATTCATCAGTTTGTACATTCTGGTATGTACAGTTCATTACATGTCAACTATACTTCAATATAGCTGTTTTTAAAATTTAGGTACACATTTTAAAAAATAATATATAACAAACATGATTTACAAACATGACTCAAATCAGCTTCTTTGGAGTCCAGAAGAAAATTAAGAGTTGATTTGATGAATTCTAAATGTTTTCATGCAAAAATTCTGAGTAAGATGCACTCTACCATGAAGTCATTCATGTATGTTCAAAATCTCTGCCATCAGACCACTATACACAGTATCTTAACTAATCAATAGAAGATAGTACTGGGGTTGATCTTTTAATCTTCGCTCAGCAAGAAGCCTTTGCATGTTATGTCCTCACAGAAATGTGTCTTTCAAAGGAAATTATCAGGGAACTTTAGGCCTGCTCTACCTATCCCCACGCAAATTTACAGAGCTCGTTGGGCAGCTTTTCAATATGGTTTTTAATATTTTTCTTTTGTGTGTATGGTTAATTTTAAGTTTATTTCCTTTATACCAAGATACTATTCAGGTTCTTAAGATTAACATAAAGCAACTTTTATTTTATATTATGAAATTTTGTAGCTGGAGACTCCTACGTATGAGGCAGCCTAAGTGGTAAAACATTTGAGATTGAAGCAACTCAGTAATGCCAGGGAATGCTGGTAGTAGATTTTAATTTTTTAGTACTACTAATTTCTTATGTAATTGTCAGACCCTCTAAAACTAAAAGAATTTATCTCCATTGGCTCTTCTCAAAAATCAAACACGAAACAGAAAACCAAATCTGTTTAATTGTAAGAGTCATAATTAGGAATTATGGCTTTGCTGGTGGTTTTGAAGGTAAACAGAGGCCCACATTTTGACTCATGACCCCCACACAACTACCTTTTTAAGGAATACATATTGGATGAGTCCCACTTCTAATGAGTATTATCTTGTATAAATTCATAGTAATTCTACATGGTGAAGAGCATGCTCAATTAATTATTACTAAGATGAGAAAAGTAGAGATCTAAAAAGATCTCTAATCTCTACTTATTTTGTCTATGAACAGCAGGATGGTTTTTTTTCAAGCCAACTTCACCATCAGATGCTGTAATAAAATCCAGGAAATTTCTAAAAAATTTTTTTGATGACTTTGTATCACCGATTTTTTTTTTTTTTTTTTGAGACCGAGTCTCTTTCTGTCGCTAGAGTGCAGTGGCGCGATCTCGGCTCACTGCAACCTCTACCTCCTGAGTTAAGCAATTCTCCTGCCTCAGCCTTCCGAGTAGCTGGGACTACAGGTGCGTGCCACCACGCCCAGCTAATTTTTGTATTTTTAGTACAGACAGGGTTTCGCCATGTTGGCCAGGATGGTCTTGATCTCTTGACCTCGTGATCTGCCCGCCTCATCCTCCCAATGTGCTGGGATGACAGGCGTGAGCCATGGCGCCCGGCCTGATTTTAACTTTTAAAAGTGGTTTCAAAGGGAACTAGTTAATAGCAGCTACTGCAAAAAGGGGTTACTGGAAATTCTCAGACAGCCAAGGAATTTGTATGCCCTCCATAAACAGACATTACTGCATTAACCCAGTGGTGCCACATATTTCAAAATTAAAGGTCTTTCTAAATTTTTTAAAAGTTATTTCTAAATTGCCCAACCACAAAACTATTCAGTCCACTGTATCACTAAGCAAGCACAGGAGGCTTTATTACATAATGCACTTAATTTTTTTCTCAGAAAGATCTGTTTTGTAGACAGGCTCAATTCTTTATTATGACTCAATGTAAATCCAATATTAGATACAACAAAGTCCCACAGTCATAATTTACATTAACTACATAAGCTCTGACAGATTCTTTCAATGCTACCTCCCAAATCCAAAAGAACTACATACCAGACATTAAGCAACCGGTCATGTACTGCTCCAGATAAGAAATAAAGACCTGTAATTCCATCAAAGGGCTGGCTCTCATTAGGAGGTCTGATGGTAGTGAACATCAGTGACGAAACTGGCGTTGCATGTCCTGTGAAATGCTAGAGAAAGTTAAATCCCAGTTAGGAGAGCAGATTCAAAGCAGGGACAAAAATTAATAGTATATATGTATCATAAACAAGCCATATGTGATACATATCTGAAAGGAGAGCTTCACAATGAAGTAACTATTAAATTCAATTCTAAGCAAATAAGGTTATTTGTGCTACAATACTCCCACTTCTTAAAAAAATGCATCTGAAAATACTGAAAATTTAGATGTTCCTTCTAACTCCCATGACCCTACCACTCTGCACCTTTATTTCTTACATTCTTGAATTAAAGATTCACTTAATTCTATCCATTTTAAAAGGCGTACACTTGGGTGCTCAGACACAGCCAAGGAATTGTAGGTCCTCATTTTACTCTCAGTGAGTCGAAACCACAATATTAAGGCATCATCACAGCACCAAATGTTCAGTAAGCCCTGAGTGAAAGCTTTTTCCTCCTCCAAAAATGTAATACTAAATCTCCGCAGTCAAATACAGTAAGTGGACTAAATGCTGAATGTAGGCTAGAAATCAAAATTACCATAATCATCACATAGTAAAAATTTTTTTATTAAGAAAATCTTTTTTGACCTAGGCATGGTGGCAAGCGCCTATATTCCCAGCTGCTCAGGAGGCTGAGGTGGGATGATCGCTTGAGCCTGGGAGGTCAAGGCTGCAGTGAGCTGTGATGGCGTTACTGCACTCCAGCCTGGGCGACAGAGAGAGATCCTGTCTCAAAATCTATTTTGTTTTTTATAAGGTAACTTTTTCTTTTTTGTGGATACACAGTTGGTATATATATTTAAATTTCTTTTAAAATCTTGTTTCTTG
Source organism: Papio anubis (assembly GCF_008728515.1). Taxonomy (NCBI): domain Eukaryota; kingdom Metazoa; phylum Chordata; class Mammalia; order Primates; family Cercopithecidae; genus Papio; species Papio anubis. The sequence continues at coordinate 28,715,435 of NC_044989.1, read as the reverse complement.
AATATTGGTTCTATTCATTCTTCCAATACATTTGAAGTAGACATGTGTAGTCTTTTTAACATCAACAAATCAGATTAGGAGGCTAACTTTTGTCCACTAAACTATTTGATGTACCTGACAATGAAGAATTTGTATTCTTAAAATAATATTTTATGGCTCAAACTTCTGCCTTTCTCTATGTTTACTGTAATTTTTATGCTTACAAATAATTTGATTCACTCACTCTGTAGACTTCTTTGGTCTCCAAAACCCATAGTTTGATTGTTCGACCAGCTGAAAGCAACATCTTTCCATCTGGGCTGATACATAGGGAACTGACACTGCTATTGTCGCCTTTCCATTTGCTATATTGTGAAGAGAAACAAAAGCATCTCAATACATAAGAGAAAACTTTACTCAGAGCAGAAAATAACAAAAAAACAAACTGAGCAATCATTAAAAATATCACCTCAGGTCCTATGACAATTACATTCCCTAAAAGCTTGTGTCAGGTAACTAACCCTGGATATACCACTGTGATAAAACCTCACTGATTGGGTTCCTTAACACGGCACAATCTCCCTTTGTCAGGCATGCGATAAAGATTCTCAACATATCAGAAAATGGGTGAGTGAGAGTGGCAAGAATGTAAAATGGGTAGTTATACACTCTGTGACCCAGGAGATGAACTTTGTGAATGTCCAGGAAAGTTCCATACTGGCTAGACCTCCCCAAGCCCATCCTAACCCTATCTCAACTCTCGCTTTCTCTGGAAGGCTGGCCTTCAATTAATTCCCTTAATAACACAAATGATTTCTCAAAAGCTGCAACCCAAAAAGGTTATTTCTACCCCAGATTCACACGAATACACCCCAGTCTGACAGGTAAAAATTAATTAGATACAAATGATTCCTTTTCATTACCTCAAATATGATTAGAAGCTCAAGTCTTTGCTGTTCGTTACTCATATTAATGCTGTCATAGGCAACAGGGAACTTGGCTATTCACTTATACAATCAAAAAGTAACAGCAGGGGCTGGGCATGGCGGCTCATGCCTGTAATCCCAGCACTTTGGGAGATCAAGGTGGGCAGATGGCCTGAGTCCAGGAGTTCGAGACCTCCAGCCTGGACAATATAGCGAGACCCTGACTCTACAAAAACTACAAAAATTAGCCAGGCATGCTGTAGTAGTCCCAGCTACCCAGGAAGCTGAGATGGTAGGATCGCTTGAGTCCGGGAGGCAGAGACTGCAATGAGCCGAGATCGCAACACTGCACTCCAGCCTGGGTGACAGACCAAGACTCTGTCTCCAAGAAAAAACAAGGAAGTAACAGTAGGAACCTTAATAATAAAAGAGGTTATTAAGTGGAAGAAAATGTATGGTTCTGCCAGTCAATACTGGAGTAAGTCAAATTAGTCATTGGAAAAACAAAATTAGGTACCTACATTATGCCACACATGCAAAAAAAATTAATTTATTAAATTTAAGAGTATTTAAACAGGGTATGAAAATGTTTTTATAATCCTGGGGTTAGGAAAGGTATTCCACAACAATTATAAACCAGAAATTATAAAGAAAAAAAGGCCTGATTTAATTACATAAAACTTCTGTTCCACAAATAAGTCATAAAATTAAAACGTAATTTTATGTGACCAGACACAGTGGCTCACATCTGTAAACCCAGCCCTTTGGGAGCCGAAGGCAGGTGTATTACCTGAGGCCAGGAGTTCAAGACCAGCCTGGACAACATGGTGAAACCCTGTCTCTACTAAAAATACAAAAATTAGACAGGGCTGGTGGCAAACACTTGCAATCCCAGGTACGCAGGAGGCTGAGACAGGAGGATCGCTTGAACCCCGGAGGCAGAGTTTACAGTGAGCTGAGATACCACCGCTGCACTCCACCTGGGTGACGGAGTGAGACCTTGTCTCAAAAATAATAATAATAATAATAATAATATATGTAAAAAGCTAGAAAAAAGTATCAAAAATATATATTACAAAGGAGTAACATAATACACAAATAGCTTCTTCATATCAATAAGAAAAAGAACTCAAAATAAAAATAGACAAAGGATATAAACAGGCAAACAGGCAACTCATAGGAAAAATACAAATTGTTGATAAACACAAAACATTCGACCTCACTGATAATCAAAGAAATGCAGCTATAATGTACGAGAGAACTCTTCCTTTACCTTTACCAGCTTCTAAAATTTTTGCCAATTTATCATCGATTCCTACAGCTTCAATTCTCATTTACATTCAATATTCAACATATATTCACTATGTTGATACATACATAAGACACAATCGCCATCCTGCCTAGAGGAGGCTGATAAGCTTCCTGAAACTTCCCCACTCAGTATTGAAAATGCTAGTTAGGCTAATAATACCTTCTGTCTATCCTCCCCACACCCCAATCCCTCAGGAGCTTTGCAACTCAAAGCATAAATCAGCATCATCTGGGAACTTGTGAGAATTATGCCTTCTCAAGCTCTAACCTAGATACACCTACTAAATCAGATCTGTATGCACAAGTAAGATGTATGTACATTTAAGGCTTAAGAAGCACTAGATGAAAAAATTCCTCTCTGGGAAATGTAACTGGTTCCAGTGGAATGACCTACACATATTGATATTTGAAGCCTTCCCAATCACTCTATAAATGAAGCGCAACAATTGAAAAGTCACACACTCATAACTAAGCCTTCCAATCAGTATTTTTCCCCCCAAACAGGGTCTCACTCTGTTGCCCAGGCAGAGTGCAGTAGCAAGGTTAACAGCTCACTACAGCCTTGATCTCCTGAGCTAAAGCGACCCTCTTAGGTGGTTGGGACTACAGGTACACACCACCACGCCTGGCTAATTTTTTTCATTTTTGTAGAGAGGGGGTTCTCACTATGTTGCCCAGGACGGTCTCGAAACTCCTAAGCTCAAGCAATCCTTCCACCTCAGCCTTCCAAAGTCCTGAGATTTTAGGCATAAGCCACCACACCCAGCTACCAATCAGTTTTTTAATGCTTTATTTCCAAATAGCAACAGGCAGCCCAGGATCTCCAGTGATTTGAAAGATGCCTTAAACATAAGAGGCCAAATCAAACAAATCAAAAGACACCCACAATAGAGAGGATGTAAGGAACAAAAGAAAATAATTCATGGTCAGGCATGGTAGCTCACACCTGTAATCTCAGCACTTTGGGAGGCCAAGGCAGGTGGATCACCTGAGGTCAGGAGTTCAAGACCAGCCTGACCAACATGCTGAAACCTCATCTCTACTAAAAATAAAAAATGAGCCAGGCATGGTGGCAGGTGCCTATAATCCCAGCTACTCGGGAGGCTGAGGCAGAATAATCACTTGAATCCGGGAGGCAGAGGTTGCAGTGAGCTGAGATCGCGCCATTGCACTCCAGCCTGGGCAACAAGAGCGAAACTCCATCTAAAGAAAAAAAAGAGAGAGAGAAAGGAAAACCTGAGGATAATCATCATTCAGCAGAACTTACAAGACAAAGAAGTCTTCCAAGAAATGAATAAAACTGACTGAGTGATGTGTCTAGAAACAACTGAGAAGATTTATACCACTAATAGAAAATGACCTAGTAACTAATAAAATGAAATTAAACCAATTATAAACCCCAAGAAAAGCAAAATTTTGTACAAAAAATATTAAACATAGGAAAGTCTAAGGCTCAGCTGTAACAATATTTAACTAGTCCATAACGTAAACAAATACTGCTTATCAAACACTATGATACGACAATATTGAGAGAATTGAGAGGGGGAAAAGAAGGTAAGAGCTAAATCCTCATCTTCTACAACAGAAAATCAATACATAGCGTCTAGAACAGAAAACAAAATCAAGTAACAGCAGCATAAGAATGCTAAGGATGAAGCTGGAAACATAATGAAATTATGAGACAACACAGTTTAGTGTATGAGAGGCCAGGCTCTTGTTTAACCTACTTCAAAACAGCAAAGTGGGGCTAGAGTCCACCTCACAGGCTTATGATTACGTACAATAAAGCACACAATGTGTTGAACGGCTCCTTGAACATTACTAGTCCCTATGTGAAGGACCTATCTTTGTGACCTCTCATCCAGAATACAGTAACACAGGCCCTATCCCAGACCTACTGGATCAGAATCTCTGCAGGCATTTCTAACAGGTTACTAACATAGAAATTACTATGTCTGCTACAAGTAAATGAAAATGAAGCACAAATACTCACTGAGCCATCAGGGAGATGATTTACTCACCTGCATCTCCAATCCCAAACTCCCACTTAAATTCTAAGCCTCTATCACCACCCTGTCTGCTGGGTCTTATCTTTCACAAAGTGTTATTTCAAAGCCAACTTGTCTAAAAACCCCCAAACCATTTATCTCTTCTAACCATAATTTCTATCCTCTACCATGCATTACCCCCCAGTACGTCCTCCCTCTAAACTGGTTTACTTGCCTAGTTAGCAAAGTTGAAAACTAAACTCAGTATCCCTCCTCCACATCAACTCAATGATTGCGATCATTCCCATTTTAACTTCCCACACTTACCATCCTATAACCGGATTACAGTAACAATCTATCCGCCTTCTCTGACTTTAACTAGCTCCTTTCCCTAAATTGTACACATTGCTGACAGATTACTTTTTCCTAAAGCATTACTCTGAATACTATCCCACAGACACTGACCAGCAGTGGCTTTTTTTTTTTTTTTTTGAGATGGAGTCTAGCTGTGTCGCCCAGGCTGGAGTGCAGTGGCGCGATCTCGGCTCACTGCAACCTCCGCCTCCCGGGTTCACGCCATTCTCCTGCCTCAGGCTCCTGAGTAGCTGGGACTGCAGATGCCCGCCACCATGCCCAGCTAATTTTGTCTTTTTAGTAGAGACGGGGTTTCACTGTGTTAGCCAGGATGGTCTTGATTTCCTGACCTCGTGATCTGCCCGCCTCGGTCCCCCAAAGTGCTGGGATCACAGGCGTGAGCCACCAAGCCCACCCTTTTTTTTTTTGAGACAGCGTCTTGCTCTGTTACCCAGGCTGGAGTGCAGTGGCACAATCATGGCTCACTACAGACTCAACCTCCCAGGCTCAAGCAATCCTCCCACCTCAGACTCCATCGTATCTGGGGTCACAGGCCATGTATACCGCCACACCCAACTGGTTTGTTGTTGTTTTTTTTTTTGTAAAGAGGTGGTTCTATGTTGTTCAGTCTTGTCTCAAGAAATCCTCCCACTTTGGCCTCCCAAAGTGCTGGGATTACAGGTGTGAGCCACTGCACTCGGCCAGTGGCTCTCTCTTGCATACCAGACAGAATCTAAAACCCCAACTATACCAGAACTCAAAAGAGCAGGATCTTCTCTGGCAGCTGCAGGACCATGGGCATCATTTTCCTCATGAGGGTCCTCAACTACACAGTAGGTGGAACTGTATTCAACAGCCCACATTTACTAAGCATCTCCTACGCAGCCAACCTCAGGATCAGGTGGTTGAACTATAATCAATTGTCTATGACCTTTATCTACGACACAAAGCCAGGCTCTTAGGATACTTTCACCCATACCATCTACCATCCATTATCCCCTAGTATGTCCCTCCTCTGAATTACTTTGCTCTGTGCCAATTCAATCTTTTACATTCCTGTCTCCCTGCATTTGCTCTTGCCATCTCCTCAACTTCCGTTCTCCACCCTTGAAAGGATTATCCCATCCTCCTCTATCTAAATCTTACCTATCCTAGAAGGTTCAACTGAAATCCCTTCTCCTCCTCCAGGCCTTCCCATCACTACTGTACTCATCTGACAAACAGTCACATGCTACCTTGTGACATCTCTCATACAGTTGCTTTACTTTTGTACCATTTTTAGCTTTTACGTATTTTATGTATTTTAGTATTTTATGTATTAAAATCTTGCATGCTCGATTTGATTAAAGGTTCTTTGAAAATGGAACCTATAACCTTATTAATGTCTGCATTCCCCATAAGTCCAGCATTTATCCACCTCTACTGCATCTCCTGATACCATGAATGTTACTCACCACTTTACTTTGCATGCCTGTACGTTCCATTCCACAATATGCTTATCATCTGAACAACTATATAAACAGCCACTGTCTTGATGCCACTGTATGCAGTTGACTCTGTTGTCATGTCCACCACTCTGTAGATTAAAAACAAAAATTTAAGGCTGGTCTCAAACTCCTGGACTCAAGTGATCCTCCTTCCTCACCCTCCCAAGATGCTGGGATTACAGGCATAAGCCAGTGCTCCTGGCCCATACGTGGATATTTTAGATCAGTAGAACTAGATAGAGCCAATCGTGTATTTTTTTAAAAGGTTCCACTGGTGATCTGAGGCCAGTCACTGGCAGAGGATGTGAAAGGCAAATAGAGGCAACCATGTTAGAGATGCAGTTAATAATCTGTAGAGGTAGGAGTCAACTCTTTTTTTTTTTTTTTGAGACGGAGTCTCGCTCTGTCCCCCAGGCTGGAGTGCAGTGGCGCGATCTCCACTCACTGCAAGCTCCGCCTCCCAGGTTCACGCCATTCTCCTGCCTCAGCCTCCTGAGTAGCTGGGACTACAGGCGCCCGCCACCGCACCCTGCTAATTTTTTGTATTTTTAGTAGAGACGGGGTTTCACCATGGTCTCGATCTCCTGACCTTGTGATCCGCCTGCCTCAGCCTCCCAAAGTGCTGGGATTACAGGCGTGAGCCACTGCGCCCGGCTCTTTTTTTTAACTGACAAATAAAAATGAAGATATTTATGGTATACAAAAAAAAAAAAATTCAAGAAGAAAATAAAACTTGTCTTATATGTTATGATAATATGAACCCTAGAGTCATTACCAAATAATTAACTAAAATGTTAGGCCTTAACTAAAAGCTTTAACCTTTATCCATTTTAGTTTTCCAATATCAAAAATGAGATAAACAGTTCGGGTGTGGTGGGGCTCACACTTGTAATCCCAGCACTTTGGGAGGCTGAAGCAGGTGGATCACCTGAGGTCAGGAGTTCAAGACCAGCCTGACCAACATGGTGAAACTCCCGTCTCTACTAAAAAAAAAAAAAAAAAAAAAAAATAGCTGGGTGTGGTAGCGCATGCCTGTAATCCCAGCTACTTGAGAGGCTGAGGCAGGAGAATCACTTGAACCCGGGAGGCAGAGGTTGCAGTGAGCCAAGATCGCGCCATTGCCTCCAGCCTGGGTGACAACAGCGAAACTCCATATCCAAAAAAAAAAAGAAGATACACAGCTAGAACTCCAAAATGTTAACTTTCCTTCTCCTCTGTTTAAAAATAAATAAACTGGCCGGGCGTGGTGGCTCAAGCCTGTAATCCCAGCACTTTGGGAGGCGGATCATGAGGCAGATTTGGGAGGCGGGCAGATCATGAGGTCAGGAGATCGAGACCATCCTGGCTAACATGGTGAAACCCCGTCTCTACTAAAAAATACAAAAAACTAGCCGGGCGAGGTGGCGGGCGCCTGTAGTCCCAGCTACTCGGGAGGCTGAGGCAGGAGAATGGCGTGAACCCGGGAGGCGGAGCTTGCAGTGAGCTGAGATCCGGCCACTGCACTCCAGCCTGGGTGACAGAGCGAGACTCCGTCTCAAAAAATAAATAAATAAATAAATAAATAAACAAACAAACAAACAAACTACTTTCACACCCCAAGTCCACATTTAAGGTAAAAATCAAGGGTACTCAAAAATATTCTTTAAAAATCTCCTATAAAAAATGTACCAAAGCTATGTCTCAAAACAAAAGTCACTGTTACTTCAGGTAAACACTAAATGCTTACTTGTACTATGGGGCCATAGCATAGAAACAATACTTACACATTTACAGCACAGCAAGATGCCCACTCACTAAGAGGCACGTAGGAATAGAAACTAACTGAGAAGAGCTCATTCATGTTTCTCATCTCACAAACATTCCAGGACTAACTCGCTTAGCAGAATGAGGTACTATATCACCCACACTGCAAGCATTTCATTCTTTCTACCTAAAGTCACATTTATCCATTATCCATTACCCCCTAGTATGCCTCTCCTCTAAATTAGTTTACTCTGTGCCAAGTCAATCTTTTACATTCCGGTCTCCCTGCATTCGCTCTTGCCATCTCCCCAACTTCCTTTCTCCACCCTTCTCTATCCAAATCTTACCTATCCCAGAAGGTCCAAATGAAAACCCTTCTCCTCCAGGCCTTCCCAAGACTGCTGTAACTCATCTGACAAATAGTCACATGCTACCTTGTGACATCTCTCCTACAGTTACTTTACTTTTTTTTTTTTTTTTTTTGAGACGGAGTCTCGCTCTGTCTCCCGGGCTGGAGTGCAGTGGCCGGATCTCAGCTCACTGCAAGCTCCGCCTCCCAGGTTCCCGCCATTCTCCTGCCTCAGCCTCCCGAGTAGCTGGGACTACAGGCGCCCGCCACCTCGCCCGGCTAGTTTTTTGTAGTTTTTAGTAGAGACGGGGTTTCACCGTGTTAGCCGGGATGGTCTCGATCTCCTGACCTCGTGATCCGCCCGTCTCGGCCTCCCAAAGTGCTGGGATTACAGGTGTGAGCCACCGCGCCCGGCCTACTTTACTTTTATACCATTTTTAGCTTTATGTATTAAAATCTTGCAGGAATAAAGTAAATACATATACAATGAAACATCACTATGTACATAGCTAAGAATAAAAGTGATTACTCAAAATTACTAAAGCTACTTCCAAATAACATTGTTACCACTTCAAAAGAAAAACATTTTAAAATGTTACATTCAGTTACTTTCCTTCCTATCAGCTGTGTACTCAAAGAACTAATTCTTATACACACGCAAATAACTAAAAGACATGAACAGATACGTTCCATAGAAAGAATTCAGTTAGAAAATATACCAAAGTATTCAACCTTGTTAGTAATCAAAGAAATACAAACCAAAACAAAGTGGCATTTTTAGTCTGTTCCTGTAGCAATGTGTTTAGCCTTATGATGCCCATGCTGGTGAGGTTACATAATACTATTGCCAGCGGCAGTGTCAACTAGCATACCCTTTTGGAAAGCAATTTAGCAATGTGTTCACTCACTTGTTCACTTACTCATTCAACAAATATTTACTAAATACCACTTACAAGCCAGACACTTTCAATATATTATTACATCTAAGTCTTCATAAAATCATGCAAGGTAGGTTGTTAATACCCACTTAAGGAATGGGTATTAAGTGGAATGAGAAGTTAAATTATTCACACATGAACACACAACGAGTAGGATTCAACCTCAGGACAGGCTAGCTCCAAAGCCTGGTCCCTTTCCACTTTACCATACCATCCCAGCACCCCTCACCCTGACCCTCTTGACTCCTTTTTGATAAATTCATCCCTGTCAAAGATGTATGTACAATCTTGTAAAGTACTGAAATGATATAAAAAGGAGTTCTAGGCTGGGTACAGAGGCTCATGCCTGTAACCCCAGCACTTTGGGAGGCCAAGGCAGGCAGATCACATGAGGCCAGGAGTTCGAGACCAGCACGGCCAACATGACAAAACCCCATCTCTACTAAAAACACAAAAATTAGCCAGCAGTGGTGGTACACATCTGTAATCCCACCTACTCAGGAGGCTGAGGCATGAAAATCGCTTGAACCCAGGAGGCAGAGGTTGCAGTGAGCTGAGATCGCACCACTGTACTCTAGCCTGGGCGACAGAGTAAGACTCTGTCTTTAACAAATAAGTCTTCTAAGCTCCAGCAGCCACAGCAGCTGAGCGGCTACCACACTGCACAAGATGCTAGGTACCTGCTGACCACAAAAAACCTATCAAATTAAAGGACAGCCTCCTACCTATAGTAGATGTACGAGCTCACCTGAGGACTACACTCAACTTGGAGTGGGGAAGAATATAGGGAAGGATGCCTTCTTGAGATGGATCTCTGAATGCTTTAAAATTCATTTATAGTTGAGTATTATTTTTGTAATATTCAATAAAAAAACAATACATTCCTAAATGCAAACTTAAAATCAGATTAAAATGTTCATCTACCAAATTATCTGTTTCTTTGTTGTCATGGTTGCTGTTTTAATGGGCTATTCAGTATGAATAATGATACTGCTGAGATAAAGTACTTATCTCCTATCACTGATATTGAGCATAAATTAGTAAAAATTATTCCAGAAAGTATTTTTATACTACATATATAGCATCCCTTTGGCTCACTAATTTTCGGTTAGTAATTCTGTGAATCCATGTAAGAAAAAAAAAATTCATTGTTTTACAACAATTTAAAAATTTGGAAACCCCTAAATGGTCAACAAGTTAAGTAACATAATGGACTATTCCACTTAATGGGATTTTAGGCTGGCATTAAAAATCTCTACAACCAGTTCTTGACAAATATAAAAGATAGTTATGTTGTAACCTAATGAAAAAAATCAGGATACAAACTAGATGAACAGATGGCCAACCATATTTTTTTTAATGTATGTATAAAGCAAAGAAATACACAAATTATTAAGAAGATCTCTCAGTGAGAGACTTAGGTATAAATTTTTTCCTTTTCAACTTTATGTAGTTAAAAATTTTCTATAGATAAATGTTACTTAAAACAAAAAACTTAAAACACTCCTATATACAGAAGTCCAGCGAACAAAAACACACTGCAATAGATATTGTCTGAACCAACTAGACCAGTTCAGTTACTGTCTTCCAATGCCAAACCCGCCCTTTATATTCTGCTGTGATGCTGGGACTCAGCAAACCTGATTTCTGATTTCCCAGCTGGATCCATAGGCTCTGCCAATAGGAACTGCTAGAGGGAGACAAGGATGGAGACAAAAGGGACTTGTCCTTCCTGTCTCTTTATTTGCATCACCCCAACAGTGGTAATGCCCAACAGCAGCAGCTGAACCCAATATGCAATTTTTCCAACCCTAGGAGAACCAGTCTCATCACCTCCGTCAGAGACACTAGCACCAGGCACCTGGAGCCTCCTTCTCAGTTTGAGGTCTGGATCCCATGCCCGTGGGGCCACTCCTCAAGAGACAGCAACAGCAGCACAACACCTGCCCCTAAAAGATCTCAGTGTCAGCAGTAACTCCAACTGCCTCCTTTATTCCCCTAGGTCAAGAGTTGGGGAGCTGCTTCCCACAGTTGCTATCTATGATTCCTTAGAGTTCCTATAACCCTTCCTTATTTTAAACCTAGTCAAGAAGTCTTCATCCTCTGACCCATAATTAAGGACTGCTGTTAACTATTACAGCTTTTATCAAATATTACTATTCAGCTACTTAAACGTAGATGAGACTGAAAACTGTCCCTACAGCACAGATCCATCACATACCTTGAAGTGTTTTTTAATAATCTCTAGTAATCAGCTTCCCTGTCACATCACTTTTAAATAAAATATATACACACTTACTATTAATTTACTGTGTAATTCTCCTTTTACTGTGCTGTATAATAAAATGCTACCAACTGCTGTGCCAAGAGCCAATAAGTCAGTCTGGTTACTCGTTCCTACAGCTTCTGATTTCCTTTTTTTCCTCTGGGGACTTTCCTGGAAAACAAGAAAAACAATGTTTTTATTTAGTATTTCAAACACTAAAACATCATTAATGAACAAATACAAATGCCCACCAGCCAACAAAAGACATTTTAAAAAGCAGGAAGAGAGAAGCTATTGGGTGATTTACTTCTCACTACTTTAAAAAGAAATCCCTCCAATGGGAAGAGAAATCCATCATTCTCTGTCCCCTGTCTCCCACCCCTACAGAAAAAAGACAGCAAATAGGAAAACCTGGTGTGTTCTGGGTACTCTCCTAACAGGTCCAAGAAGCCTCAATGGTGCTTCCACGTCTCAGAAACAGACCCCTCCTGACAGGTCCAATCTAAGCGAAGCCTTCACTCCCCAACCAAAGAGATTCATACCCAAAACTCTCTGAATCTGTAAGTCCATACCTCAGCAGCCAACTCTCCTTTTCCCCTCCTAATTTTTCCACAAATTCTAGCTTAGTTGTCGAGAAAAGGGACTCAAAAGTTTTTACCTTTATAAACATGCATTAACTTCAATTTGAGTCAACAAATAGCTTTAACTAGCAGGGCAGCTCAGAGCACACACAAAAGAGGCTGCCCCAGTGACTGGTCAAGGGCTGGCTCGGTGATTCAATGACTTCAGAGACATAAGTCTCACTCAAGTGGCAAATGCCACAAGACTTCTTTTATTTCAAAAGTGATGCTAACAGCTCATGTCTACCCAACAAAAAGACAATGACTCTAACTTAAAAGCACTACATCAGTTTATAATGCTGAATATTTATTATGATTTCAGAAGTTCTCTTCCGTGTTTTTTTTAATTACAGCTCACCAGCCTATATGTTTTTAGCATAAAGTTCTGAGAAATTCATTCTTTCACTGTAAAACAAGCCAATGCCATAGAAAAGAGAACATCTTCTTCTTAATAGTGTAGGATCTTAGCTCTACAGCACGCATGGGCACGCACACAGCCCAAGACACGTAAAAATCTGTCTTAATTCAAAAACAACCAATGACAACCACAACGTTACTAGTGCATAAAGAGCATCAGGGAACAGAGTTAAAAAGCACTTCCCAGCCGGGAACGGTGGCTCATGTCTGTAATCCCAGCACTTTGGAAGGCCGAGGCGAGCAGATCATGAGGTCAGGAGATGGAGACCATCCTGGCTAACACAGTGAAACCCTGTCTCTACTAAAAATACAAAAAATTAGCTGGGCGTGGTGGCGGGCGCCTGTAGTCCCAGCTACTCGGGAGGCTGAGGCAGGAGAATGGCATGAACCCAGGAGGCGGAGCTTGCAGTGAGCCAAGATTGCACCACTGCACTCCAGCCTGGGAGACAGAGCAAGACTCGGTCTCAAAAAAAAATAAAAATAAAAATAAAAAAAAAAAGCACTTCCCATTTTTTTCTTTTAGTTATCCTAGGGGGATGTTACATTTAAAGAATTTGACTCATTGGACACACTTAGATTAACAAAACGCAGTCTAACAAAAAAAGATAACCTTCTACTTACAGGAAAAATAATATACATCTTGCAAGTCCTTAGAAATGTATTAATAAACACAAAAGAGAAGTTACAATTAAAAGCCAAAGAACAAGAAGTCTGATGGTCTCATTTAATTTGTTGAAACATTGAAACCTCAGCTTTAGCAGTGTTCTAGGTACCCGCTTCAGTTACATGAATTTCTAAAACTACCTTTCAATGATTTCAGGGGCAAATATAATTTCTGTATAAGGTTATAAATACAAACACCTATTTCAGGCAAGGAAAGTGGGTGGAAGTACATCAACCTAGTACCATCTCAGCAGGAAAAGATTCATCTTTTTTAAAAGACTTCAAGAAGGCTGAGCGCGGTGGCTCACTCCTTTGGGAGGCTGAGGCAAGTGGATCACGAAGTCAGGAGTTCAAGACCAGCCTGGCCAAAATGGTGAAACCCCGTCTCCACTAAAAATACTAAAAAAATTAGCTGGGAGTGGTGGTGGGCGCCAGTAATCCCAGCTACTTGGGAGGCAGAGAATTGCTTGAACCCGGGAGGCAGAGGTTGCAGTGAGCCAAGATCCTGCCACTGCACTCCAGCCTGAGCAACAAGAGACTCTATCTCAAACAAAACAAAACAAAAAAAGATTCCAGGAAATCTTTCTTCTACTCTTGGTTTTTCCAAATCAAAACTATCTAAATGGAAGTTTCTCAATGTGTGAAACAAAGATAATCCCAAATATGCATATGCTTTATAGACAATTTGAATTTCCATTAAAAAGCACAAAAAAATTTTAGAAATTTACATAGCCTATGTCAAACATAACATAGTCAAAGCCTTAATTTCTGCATCTGCAAATCTCTGTATTTTTTGGTACAAGCAAGCAGGGGCAGGCAGAAAGAATATCTACAAGATTTATGACCAACTTTGAGGATCACTGGTCTCAACCTAAATAATACTCCAGTTTATTAAACTCAAAGAACTCATGACTCATTTATTTTTCAGGTTGGATAGTCTTTATTCAGCAGGATGAGCATACCTAAAAAGGTAACACATCAATCAGACCAGAAGTGTATATAACCAATGTACATTTTAATGAAAACTAATACTCCAAGTATTACCCATACTAAACATTTTTGAAACCAAGAGTTTAGTGCTGATTATAGATCACAAACTTCTGTTCGCATTTACTATCTAAACATGTTATTCCTGTAATCAAAAAACTTCAATGACTCTCCAGAGAATAAATCAATATGAACAGTTCTATGGCATTCAAAAGCATCCACAATTTGCCTTCAACCCACCTTCTCCAGTCTTATCTCCAATTCCGCCCTTACATTAACACTCCCTATACACACATTTTCCCATTTTGCTTTTGCTTTTCCCTTCACTTGGGAGGAGACCTTTCCTACTCACGTCAATTTTCATTAGTTAAAAATCCTATCCATGTTTTAAGGTGCACCTCAAATACCACCTCCTCCATGGAAATTTCTTTCCCTTAAGACACACGTCATATCCTGCATTAGACAAGGCAAATATGAAACGTATTTCTTCTTTTACACCTTAGTCAGTCAGTTGTGCTTCCTCTTAAGTGCCCAGCACAGATTATACAGATAAATATGTAAAGTAATAAAAAGGTAAGATAAAAAATTTAGTTCATATATTTGTAACTGGAAAATCTCAATTCCTGAAGGCACCAGGAGTGAATATCCCAAGGATGTGATTTCTCAGACTAAGGCGTCTTTTCCACCATGAAGAGACTGAGTTAAGCAATGAATAATACTGAAACCTGTCTTACAAGAAAAGCTTATCAGCATTTGATCCATTATCAGCATTTGATCCAGAAACAATAAGGCTGAGGGAGAATCTGAATGGCACATGTGCATGATTTATAAAAGCAAGGAGTTGTACAGATGGGATGAAGACAGAAAAAAAGCACATTCAGGTTATGAGAAGTCTGAATTTGTACAGTAATTAAAGTAATGACTTTTTAGACTGAGATCCCAGAGAAAGGAGTTTTACATGCAGAGTCACTACACTCTCATAAAAATACATGTATAGAAACAAGTTTCACAGAGAAGTTTCCCATGGCTAGCAGTACTGATACTTTCAATTCTTTTTTTTTTTTAATGTTACAATCCACTAAATGTATTACACACTTCACTAATGGATCAAAATCTGCTCTGAAAAATACTGAACTCTAGACACCAAAAAGTATGCCAAGTTTCAAGTTTCATTCTGCAATTAGTCTCCTAATCCATTTCTTCGTCTACCTCACTGCCACTGCATGTGAGTTTCTTGATCTACCTCACTGCCACTGTATGTGTGTAAGTTTTTACATAAAATCACATACAGCATTTATAACAAATCAATTAAGTCCTAATACATAGAAACTTCTATTTCTGCCAATCAGATCTATCTGCAACCCTTACTTCTTAGGAAGTTTAACTGTTAGCAAGACCTCAAGACAGACATGTGAACTGTCTTACATCTCTAAGGGATGGTAATGCAGACACCCAGCTCAGCTATCCTGTCCAATGTCTGAAATGCCATGTGCTTCATTCAACAAGTACTAAGCTGTACAGGCTCATCCTAATTGCAGTGACAGCAAAGCAGTATAAACACATTTACTACGATAGCCAATAGCAGACAGGTCTGTTAGAGAAGGAAAAGCAGAAAAGTTGGAAGACTTTCAAAAGTTTGAAGACAAACAGCAGCATCGGTTCCTAGGTGGCCGAGCCACTGTACTGTGTGGCTTTGGTAGAGAATATAATTAACATTTCTGCCTCAGTTTACACACATAAACTTGAGGAACTCTTAAAAATAGTATCCATCTAGATAGAGTCCATCCACTTGTATTTTTGCACTTTCCTATTTTCTTGTCCTCATTAAAGGTCCTCTTACCCCTGGCTCCAAAGACCAAATGGAGTGCTCAGCTACATAACATATGAAAACCCTCTAAAAACTATTGTGGCATGAATGTAAAGTACTGTAATCATTCTGTGACCAACAAGAGGTGAGAATCTAATTGTTCTAAACACTCGTGAAGCACAAACTTAACCCGTTACCCAAGAAACCCAACACTATCTATCTTTCTCCATTGATGAGTTATCATCACCACACTTTGTCTTTGGGTAGCAAACTGACAATTACTAAACCAAAGGTAGACTACTTTTCTTACAAACTGATTTACCATATTAAATGCCATATTAAATGGTAAAATGAGTCCAGATTCATTCAACAATAACATTAAGCCACTTATTACATGCTAGGCCATGCTACACCAGTCACATACACTGCCTAATTTGATCCTGAGGATCCTAAAAGGTGGATGATGTTACTTCTATTTCAAATTTGAGAGTACTATATGCCATCATATACCAGGACCTTAACAAAATGCTGGAAAGTGGGTTCAGAGTATACCCTTTTCATGCCTCATACACTAAGCCTCAAAGATGTAAAATAAAAGAAAGGGTTTAGTAAGATGAGAGCACCTTAACATGTGCCTTTTTTTCTAAGATAAGACATACGACTTTTTAATTTTATACCATAATATATGTGCAAGTTTATTTTAATACAAGAAAACTGCCTCTCCTTGGTTTTTAAGTCAAACTGATGCTCCAAGAGGACACACCCTCAAAGTAGGGAATGTCTCTACATTCCTTCCAGCTCTCTCAGTTCTGTGACTCAAGACCGAAGAGTAACAAAATTAGGGCACTGGACCAGGAGTTCGGGGCACCTTGACTCTAGAGGCCACACTCCTTTATTGGTTATTAAGGCTTGGGTCAAGTCATTCGACGCTGAAATCTAAAAAAAAAAATTTCTTTAATGTAGCTCAACTCTCATTTGTCAATGAGGTCCTCAAAATTAAAACAACTTGCTCAAAACGACAAAACAAGTTTTGAGTCTTGGTTATGAACTCAAATCCAGTTATTTTTCTAATTTACCACAGTGTTGCACATATTCCAAAATTATGACTTTTAATATGAGGTTAGGAAACTTCTCTTGGGCATACAATGCAACTGAAAGTCAAGAAAAAAGCAAAGTGGGTGACATTTTTTCCAACCTAATATTAACTATTTTTTGCAGATAACCAAGAACTGGGCTCTCAAGGACCTGAGTTTTAATCCTGGTTCCATTTTTTACTTTATTCAAGTTGCTTAGTTTCCCAGAGTTTGTTTCTTCCCCCCAAACAAGGCAGAAAGTTCCTTCCTTATCAACATTTCAGGACTAACCATACAAATATCAGACATTAATAATACTTAACACTTAAAGCACTTACCTGTCAAGAACTATTCTAAGTGTTCTCTGCATTATTAAATATATTAATCTTCACAACCACTCTATAAAGTAGGTATTATTATCCTCATTTTATAAATGAGGAACCAGAGGCGCAATTACCACTATGAAGCAGAGGCTGGAATCAAATGTAGACAGTATAGCTAGCTCGGGTCCATGCACCTACCTAACCACTGCTCCGTATTTCTCTCAGCGTTAGTATTACTATCATTTTGCAGGACTGTTAAAATTCAAACACAGAAAACTTTGAAAATAAAAGATAAGCAGAGCACTGTAATTTTAACAATAAAAACTGATTTTTTTAAGTTTTGTGTTTGACTTATAAGCCCTAATAGGTTTACTTTAT
This sequence comes from Papio anubis, assembly GCF_008728515.1. Taxonomy (NCBI): domain Eukaryota; kingdom Metazoa; phylum Chordata; class Mammalia; order Primates; family Cercopithecidae; genus Papio; species Papio anubis. The sequence continues at coordinate 28,697,826 of NC_044989.1, read as the reverse complement.
GAATCAACAGAATAAACTATGAAAACGTAGTGTAAAATTTGAAAAATATCTGAACATATCCAAAGTATAGCAACTTACATGTATCCCTTCTCCCAACCCAAAAATTTAGCAGGTTTCCCAGGTCGTCAAAGAGAGTAAGATCTATCCTAAATACGAGCTTTTGCAGTTCTCCATACTGAAACAGCTCACACCACACACCTCAGGATACCTGATGCTTCCAAATCAATTTGCAGTGATTCGGTTTGGCTACTCTATGAATGCAATAACCACGTGCGTGCTGAGTTAGAGAGATGGAGCTGAGTGACTCAACTGTGAATGGCATTTACCTGACACGGGTCCCTAACAATGAAAAGCTTTGCCTAACTCGGCAGTTTTCCATCTAAGGGTAACCTCATCTGGCCTCATGAAACATTCACTAAATCAAGCTACTACTTCACTTTACCTCCACATCCTAACACAGACTTCAGATTGGGGTGGGTGGGGAGTGGTGTGATGGGCTTGAAAGCGGGGCGGGAGGGGCGAGCAGATGTTAAAATAAAAAAGCAGCGAGTTCAAAAGGCTGAGAATCCAGAGGTGCCTGGGAAAGGCAAAAGTTAAGAGTTGAGAGTCCCACGACCTGGATGTGGACAAGAACACGTGGTGAGCCGGCACCCAAAGGGGGGGGGCAGGAGGGGGAAGGTCCGGAAGCAAGTACAGACTAGTCCACACCAACTGCCCAGAGCAAAACCGATGAGCTGGATCAGAGAAAGAGGAAAGTTAGATAGTCCCAAGATGGGGCTCTATCAAAAACCAGGACTCTGATGAGCAAGGTCCGGCAGAAGAAAACCGCCCCAGCGGGACCAGGGGACTCGGCGAACATGGCTGCCCGTCAAGAGTGGGGCCCAGGCCGCATAGAGCCAGCCGGCAGGGCTCGGATACGCGACTGGCCGAGTCGAGCTGCGCCCTCCCTCACTGCCCTCACGGCAGGCCGCACGCGGGGCTGGCGGCTTGGGCCCACTGCGCGCCGACGCCGCGCTCCGTGCCTTCTCGCCCCGGGCCGCCGAGAGCCACGCGCGATGCCCGGCCACGCGCCACCCGGCCCGGAGGCCCGAAGCCGAGCCCGGGGAGGCGCCCGCCCCGCGCTGTCCCGCTCGCTTTACCTTGGCCTGCAGCCGCGCTGGCGCCCAGGCCAGACAGGTGCAGGTACCACTGAGGTGCGCGGAAGGCACGTACTCCTGGTGCAGCCGGTTGTTGGCCGTCTCCCATACTCGTAGGTGACCGTCGGTAGAGGCCAAAGCGAAGTAGGCCTGGCTGTGCGGGGAGAAGGCGCAAGGGACCCCAGCCGGGGCCAGGGGGTCGCCGCTACCGCCGCCGCCCGCCGCCATTGCTGCTCTGGCCCCACTGCAGCCACGTGTTCGTCCGTGCGCAGGCGCACCGGCGCGGGGCGGGGCCTGGAGGAGGAAGTGAGGCGGAGGGAGCGCCGGGGGCTGAGGGAGCGCGGGGGGCTGAGGGGGTGGCTTTTCGCGTCGCAGGAGAGCTTTGGACGGATCCACCCTGTGGACGGTGGCCCGTTAGGGCCTGCTGCTAACTTGTTCTGGGGCGGGCGTGGGAGTATGGGAGAAAGTAATTGTAGAATCAAGATCAAGTCCCGTTCCTTTTAAAAAAAAAAAAAAGAAAGAAAGAAAGACGGTCGGGCGCGGTGGCTCACGCCTGTAATCACAACACTTTGGGAGGCCGAGGCGGGCGGAGCCCCTGAGATCGGGAGTTCGAGACCAGCCTGACCAACATGGAGAAACCCCCGTCTCTACTAAAACTTAAAAAATTAGCCGGGCGTGGTGGCGCATGTCTGTAATCCCAGCTACTCGGGAGGCTGAGGCAGGAGAATCGCTTGAACTCGGGAGGTGGAGGTTGCAGTGAGCCGAGATCGCGCCGTTGCACTCCAGCTCTGGGCAACAAGAAGGAAACTCCGTCTCAAAAATAAATAAATAATAATTTTAAAAACTTTTTTAAAAATGATAAGGTAGAACGAAAGGTTTAAAGGAAATCTTCAGCCGAGCGCGGTGGCTTACGCCTGTTACCGCAGCACTCTGGGAGGCCCAAGGCGGGCAGATCGTCCAAGGTGAGACCAACCTAGGCAAAATGGCGAAACCTCATCTCTACTTAAAATACAAAAATTAACCGGGAGTGGTGGCGCGCTCCTGTAGTCCCAGCTACTCGGGAGACTGAGGCAGGAGAATCCTTGAACCCGGGAGGTGGAGGTTGCAGTGAGCTGAGATCGTCACGCCACTGCACTCCAGTCTAGGTAACAGAGCGAGACTCTGTCCCAAAATAAATAAATAAATAAATAAAAAAGAAGAAATCTTCACTTTCCAATTCATGATGATTGTAACAACTGCTTCCGTTTTCCCCTATTCAATTCCAGGCTGTAATCATTTACAACACAACAATTTATTCAATTATAATAATGTAAAAGTAATGATTGAAACGGCTATTCACTCCTGTTTCTCCAGATTTATTTCATGTTGCTATATCAAATAGACATTTTTAGGCACGCGCCCATAGTCTGGAGGCTGAGGGAGGAGGATGGCTTGAGCCCACGAGGTCGAGGCCACAGTGAGGTATGACTGCTCCACTGCACTCTAGCCTGGGTGACAGAGTGAGATCCTGTATCCAAAAAAAAAAGGGGGGGCGGGGTAGATTTTTATGTTTCTCTTAAATATTTCACCAAATCAATGCATTCTAATTAAAGGAATGCCAGGTACTGTTCTGCCCACACAGAGCTTATTGCCTGCCAGGAAAGATAAAAACCACTCTCAGGGCCATTGAAAGGCTCAAGCTTTTACAGCTATGGAATGGCATGGTGAGATTTGCATTTTATTGTATTGTTTTGTTTTGTTTTCTTGTTTGTTTTTATTTTTTGAGGCAGAGTCTCACTGTGCCCAGGCTGGAGTGCAATGGCACAATCTCAGCTCACTGCAACCTCCACCTTCTGGTTCAAGCCATTCTCCTGCCTCAGCCTCACGAGTAGCTGGGATTACAGGCGTGCGCCACCACACTCAGCTAATTTTTGTATTTTTGTAGAGACAGGGTTTCACCGTGTTGGCCAGGCTGGTCTCGAACTCCTGACCTCAAGTAATCCACCCGCCTCAGCTTCCCAAAGTTCTGGGATTATAGGCACCAGCCACTGCGCCTGGCCAAGATTTGCATTTTAGAAAGATTACATGGAGACAGTGTAATGAATGTGTTAGGAGGAAGCTAGGTTGGAGGCTTGAAAACCCAGGTGGAGATGATGGTGAGTGGCTTCGAGAAATGGCGATGCAAGGAAGTTTCAAGAGATGTTTATTATGTACAATGAGCCAGATTTCAAGTGGCCAAGGGAGAGAGAGAGAAAGGGCCAAGGATTACTTACTGACCTTTTACTGGGAGAGACTGGTTGGTGACCCAATTCACTTAGGACAGTGAATCCTGGAAGATTTTTGTGCAAGAAGATGATAGTGTCTTTAGTCTGGGAATGCTAAATTTGAGACATCTAATTTGGCACTTGGATTCATTCAGTCACTCAAACAAACTGAATGCCTGCTATGTGCCAGGCACTGTTTTAGGGTACCAGGAATCCACCAGTGATCATGAGAGACAAGATTCCTGCTTTCATGAAGCTTACATTCTAGTCAGGGAAGCACATAATAAACAAACAAATAAAACTGTATTTCAGCTAGTGCAAGCTGCTATAAAGAGAAATAAAGAGGGAAAATAGAGTTTAAGTATTGGAAGGAATTAGGGACAGCCTCACTCAGACCATGCAAGATCAGAAGGAAGAGCAGTCAATGTGGAAAGAATAGCAAGTGCAAAGACTGAGGCAACAAAGACCTTGACTAATTGAAAGAAAAAGCTTTGGAGAAACTTAGGGTAGATAGTGACAACTAGAAAAATCAAAGGTAGTAGCTGAGTTCAGAGGGAGCCAGATTATTTAGTACCTTGTTAATTAAAGTATTTGGATTTTATTCTAAGTATGATAGAAATAAGCCACTGGAGAGTTGTTTTTTTTTTTTAATTTTTTTTTTAAGAGATGGGGGTCTTTCTGTGTTGCCCAGGCTAGTCTCGAACTCCTGCGCTCAAGGGATCCTCCTGCCTTGACCTCCCAAAGTGCTGGAATTACAGGTGTGAGCCACCGCATCCCGCCCCACTGCAGTTTTGAGCAATGAAATAACATGATCTGATTTATATTATTGAAAGACCTCCTGGCTGCTAGATGAAGTCTGTAGGCAAGAATGAAAGCAGAAAGACAAGGTAGAAGGCTGTGGAGTAGTAGTCGGAACAAGGGCAATGATTGGTAGGACTCTGATGAAAGCAATGAAGGTAGCGAAAAATGATCGGATTCCAAGTATAATCTGAAGTTAGAGCCAACAGGAATTGCTACATGAATTGATTGTGAAGGGTGAGGAAAACAGATGGATGAAGAGTGACTCTGATGCCTGGGCAAATAAGTGAATAGTGATACCATTAGCTCAATTGGGGAAAGAGTTTTGAGTGGAATGGAGATCAATGTTCACACTTGCTGTTCTCTGCACACTGACTGCCGTTCCTTCTGACCTGGCAGGGCCTGAGTGAGGCTTTTCCTAATTCCTTCGAATACTTAAGCTCTCATTTCCTTTCTCTGCTTTATTTCTCCTTGTAGCACTTTGCACTAGCTGAAATAAAGATTCTTTTTTTTTTGAAATGGAGTCTTGCTCAGCCACCCAGACTGGAGTGCAGTGGCGCAATCTCCACTCACTGAAACCACCATCTCCTGGGTTCAAGTGATTCTCCCATTTCAGCCTCCCGAGTAGCTGGGATTACAGGCATCCGCCATCATGCCCAGCTAATTTTTGTATTTTAGTAGAGACAGGATTTCATGGTGTTGGCCAGGCTGGTCTCGAACTCCTGACCTCAGGTGATCTGCCGACCTCAGCCTCCCAAAGTGCTAGGATTACAGGTGTGAGCCACTGCACCTAGCCTAGAGATTCATTTTTAAATGTGTTTATTATCTGCTTCCCTGACTAGAATGTAATCAGTTTTGGATAGTTAAGTTTGCGATACCTACTATACATTCAAGTAGGGTTGTTCAATAAGAAGTTAAGATATAGGCCGGACGCGGTCGCTCAAGCCTGTAATCCCAGCACTTTGGGAGGCCGAGACAGACGTATCACGAGGTCAGGAGATCGAGACTATCCTGGCTAACATGGTGAAACCCCGTCTCTACTACAAAAACCCAAAAAAACTAGCCGGGCGAGGTGGCGGGCGCCTGTAGTCCCAGCTACTCGGGAGGCTGAGGCAGGAGAATGGCGTGAACCCGGGAGGCGGAGCTTGCAGTGAGCCGAGATCCAGCCACTGCACTCCAGCCTGGGTGACAGAGCGGGACTCTGTCTCAAGAAAAAAAAAAACAAACAAAAAGTTAAGATATATGAGTTGGGACTTGGAGAAAATATCACAGTTAGAGATATGAGTTTGGGAAGCATTAGCATACAGATGCTGTATGAAACCGTGGGACTGGAATGATCATGTTGAGTGTTAGTATAGATAGAAAAGAATTTAGCCCCAGGCTGTGCCAATCTTTAGAGGTCAGGGAGAGGAAGAGGATCTTGCAGAGGAGATTGCGAAGAGAAAACAGCAAGGCAGGATGAAAACCCAGGAGAAGGAGGTGACCCAGAAACCAAATTTTTATAATTTCAGAAGCAAAACACGATAAAGCCATGTCAAATGCAGCAAAGATGAAAACTAAGAATTAACTAGTAGACTTGGGAAGATCAGGGTCATTGATGCCTTCAAAAGCATTTTTAGGCCAGGTGCAGCAGCTCACTCCTGTAATCCTAGCACTCTGGGAGGCCAAGGCAAGAGGATCACTTAAGCCCAGGAGTTCGAGACCAGCCCAAGCAACATGGAGAAACCCCATCTCTACAAAAAAATTGAAAATTAGCCAGGTGTGGTGGAGTTTGCCTGTGGTCCCAGCTACTTGGGAGGCTGAGGTGGGAGGATCACCTGAGCCGGGGAGGTAACGGCTGCAGTGAGCGGTGATCTTGCTACTGCACTCCAGCCTGGGCAACCGAGTGAGGTCTTGTCTCAAAACAACAACAACAAAACATTCTTAGTAGAGAGGTAGGGGGAAATTTTTATTGTGAAGGGTAGAGGAGAAAAAGGGAGGTGAAAAACTGAAGATAAGTATAGACAACTACTTCAAGGATTTTTGTTATAAAAGAGCAGATATGAGTTTGCATGAAGAAAGTTCTGAGCTAAAATTATCAGATTTGTTAGTCATAAATATGCAAATAAAAATAAAAGCTTATTGTGCACTTACTATATGTCACTCTCTATTCTAAGTGTTTTATGTGTATTAATTCATTTAGTCCTCACAATAGCCCTGCAATGTAGAAACTATTAATATCTTCATTTTTCACATAAGAAAACTAAGAAGAGCTAGGAAGTAGAAAAGGAGCTAGATTTCTAACCCAAGTTATCTTTGGGTTCTGACAATCTTACCCAATGAGTACATGTAGGGTTCACATGTATGACCCTCCCATATCCAAGCATATCAATTCCTTAACTTGCTCCTCTTCAATAATCTTGGCCTCTACCCTACATCAGCCAATCCCTCCCATGGTCATGTCCCATACCTTGTCATTGCAATAATGGCACCAACTCCATAATCTCAATTTCCACACCCCTCTCTTACCACCAACTCCTATCTTTCCAGTTTGCTCCCTCTAGTTCTCAGTCTCCAGCCCATCTTTCTACCATTGAGTCCACATTCTTTTCACCATCTTTCATTTCTTCTCTCTGATGGCTGCACTTCCCTCTCTATGTAACTTAAACTATATAATTATAACCCTCAATTCCCCTGCCTCTTTCTCATATCATGTTCCTGCCTTGGTAAAACCACAAGCCTGAGAAAGACTAACTATCCAACTGCAAACACCTGAAGGTCACTAAAGAGAAGCCGTAGCCACTCTATTACGACTTGTTTTCTTTTCTGGTTTTGTTTTTTTGTTTGTTTTTTTTTTTTTTTTTTTTTTTTTTTTTTTTGAGACGGAGTCTCTCTCTGTCGCCCAGGCTGGAGTTCAGTGGCACAATCTCGGCTCACTGCAACCTCCACCTCCTGGGTTCAAGCAATTCTCCTGCCTCAGCCTCCTGAGTAACTGGGACTACAGGTGCGTGCCACCATGCCTGGCTAAGTTTTTTTTTGTATTTTTAGTAGAGACGGGGTTTCACCGTGTTAGCCAGGATGGTCTCGATCTCCTGATCTCAGGTGATCCACCCGCCTCGGCCTCCCAAAGTGCTGAGATTACAGGCGTGAGCCACCGCATCTGGCCTGTTTCTGTTTTGATACAGGGTCTCGCTCTGTCACCCATGCTGGAGTGCAATGGTGTGACCTTGGCTCACTGCAACCTCTGCCTCCCAGGCTCAAGCTGTTCTCCCGCCTCGGCCTCCCAGGTAGCTGAGACTACAGGCACGCACCACCGCACCCGGCTCCATTTTTTGTTTTTTTTTGTTTTTTTTGTTTTTTTTGTTTTTTTTTTGTTTTTTTTTTGTTTTTTTTGTTTTTCAGAGACAGGGTTTTGCCATGTTGCCTGAACTGGTTTCAAACTCCTGAGCTCAAGCGGTCCACCCATCTCAGCCTCCCAAAGTGCTGGGATTCTGACTCTTATCCACTTGAAATTCACGTGGGAAGTAAATGTTGCCCAGTTATCAAACAACTGTTACTCTAGTCCATTCATTTCCACTAGTTCGTATCATCTGTCGCCTCAAACCTACTCCTCCATCCTCACTCCCAGCAAATGACTTTGCTTCTTATTTCCTGAGAAAATAGAGGCAATCACAAGAGGACTTCCACAAGCTTCCAGTCCCACAGAATCCACCCACCTGTGCCCCATCTCTCTTGCTACTCTGAGTGAACAGCCTATGCTCCTGGCAAAGGCTGCCCCGCACTTCAGGTCTAGGTTCCATTCCCTCTTGCCTAGTCAAGAATATGACTCTAAAAAGCCTTCCCTCTCTGCCAGCATCCATTTTTACCTCTCAACTTCATCCTTCTCATCAAGATATCAACATGCTATTATTTATCCTTTCTAAAAAAAAAAAAAAAAAATTCCTTTGACTCCACTTCCCCCCCAGTTACTGTCCCAATCTTTCCTTTAAAATGAAACTCAGGTCAGGCACGGTGGCTCATGCCTGTTATCCCAGCACTTTGGGACACCAAGGCGGGAATATCACCTGAGGTCAAGAGTTCAAGACCAGCCTGACCAACATGGTGAAACCCCCGCCTCTACTAAAAATACAAACATTAGCCAGGCGTGGTGGTAGGCACCTACAATCCCAGCTATTTGGGAGGCTGAGGCAGGAGAATTGCTTGAACCCAGGAGGCGGAGGTTGCAGTGAGCCAGGTGCCACTGCACTCCAACCTGGGCAACAGAGCGAGACTCCATCTCAAAAAATAAAGAGTACTTGTGGTAAGTGCTAACAAAGGAAAGTACAGGGCATAAGAGAAAGTAGGCTGGCATGGAGGGACGGGGTCAGGGAAGAGCTCTCTAAGGAAACACATCGAAGACATTTAGAAAGGCAGTATTTCACCCTTGTCCAAAGCACATTGTTTCCTCACATAGAAAATCTCGTGTAGATCTTTCAGCCACTTTGAGGGACAAATAACAAAGCCAAAGGCAATGCAATTCACCAATGTTTGCTGAGTGCTTTTTTTTTTCTTTTTGAGACAGAGTCTCACTCTATCGCATAGACTGGAGTGCAGTGGCGCGATCTCGGCTTACTCCAACCTCCACCTCCCGGGTTCAAGCAGTTCTCCTGCCTCAGCCTCCTGAATCACTGGGACTACAAGATGTGCACCACCACGCCCGGCTAATTTTTAGGATAGACGGGGTTTTTCACCACGTTGATCAGGCTGGTCTTGAATTCCTGACCTCAGGTGATCCACCTGCCTCAGCCTCCCAAAGCACTAGGATTACAGGTGTAAGCCACTGCACCAGGCCCTGTTGAGTGCTTTTTAGGTACAAAGCAGAAGATGATAAGCACAGAAGTGTAGGCAAATTTTTAGAGGAATTTAGAAGATGGTAACATCTGATTCAGTTTTTGAGGATCCAATGAGGTAGACTTATTAGGTGTGAACAAGAGTTCTCGAAAGGGCATTCCAGGCAGAAGGTACTAGATGAGCAAAGGCATGCAAACAAAAAAGGATGGGGCACATTCAAAGAATAGGGGGTGGTTTTGTCAGCTAGTGCCTTGAAAGGAAGTGTAGCCTGGTGCTGAATGCCAGCATAAGGAGTAAAAAGTCATTGAAAGTTTGGGGCAGACAAGTGAATTTATGAGAATCGCACTTTAGGAAAAGGAGTCACGTATCCAACTGTCTGCAAGGCATTTGCACATGGACAATTCACCATGAGTGGCTTAAGCTCAATGAGTCCTAATGGAAGTCCCCGTAATTCCCTCTAAAACATCTTGTTGCAGAGGCTACTAATTGTACCCTAAATTCCATTTATCCCTAAATTTCTCTACTACATTAAGGAACCTTCCATTTTCACCTGGGCATAAACCTTTCCATAACAAAGACTACATTGTCCAGCATTTTTTTTTTTTTTTTTTTTTTGAGACAGTTTTGCTCTCTTGCCTAGGCTGGAGTGCAATGGCACGATCTCGGCTCACTGCAACCTCCTCCTCCTGGGTTCAAGCAATTCTCCTGCCTCAGCCTCCTGAGTAGCTGGAATTACAGGTACATGCCACCATGCCCGGCTAATGTTTGTATTTTTTGTAGAGATGGGGTCTCACCATGTTGGCCAGGCTGGTCTCGAACTCCTGACCTCAAGTCATCCGCCCTCCTCGGCCTCCCAATGTGCTGGGATTGCAGGTGTGAGCCACCGCACCCAGCCTGTCCAGCCTTCTTTGAAATAAGGTGAGCCCATGTGAGATGGGACTATAGAACAATATTCTTAAAATGAGACTGTATGCTTTTCTTCACTGTTTTTTCATTATTAATCCCTGGAACTAAATGTGATAGCCAGGACTGGAACATCCACATGGGCTTTGAAGAGAAAATAACATGCTGAGAATGGCAGAGCCACAAGACTGAAGGATCTAGAAATCCAGAAGCATTACACGTGCCCTGGACCAAGTCCTTTGGACTTTTTTTGGTTTTGTTTTTTGTTTTTGAGATAGGATCCCACTCTATTGCCCAGGTTGTAGTGTAGTGGCATGGTCATGGCTCACTTAGTCTCAACCTCCCGGACTCAAGCAATCCACCTTCCTCAGCCTCCTGAGTAGCTGAAACTACAGGTGTGCACCACCACACCTGGCTAATTGTTTATTTTTTTAGGGATGGTGTGTGTGGGGAGAGGGGGTCTCACTATTATGCCCAGAATGGTCTCAAAATCCCGGGCTTAAGCAATCCTCTGCTTTGGCCTCCCAAAATGCTGGAATTACAGGTATGAGCCACCGTGGCTGCACTTCATTTAGATGAGAGAAAATGAACTTTCTTCTCCAAGTACTATATGTTAGGTTGTGCAGCTAGACCTAATTCTACTCATTCTTTTGTATTCTTTGAGTCAGTTGGTGCTACCACCAGCTGTCCAGTTAGCACTGTAGAAAGCCAGGAGTCAGACCTCTTTATTCCCCAGCCCCACATCTCACTTCTACCCAAACACATACACACATCAGGTAAATCATCAGATTCTATTTTATCTTTTAAATAACTCCTCATTCAATCCCCTTACCTCCATCCAATTCTATCACCTCTGTTCTTATTTGAGCCTTTACATCTCTCACCTAAGCTGCCACTACTGCTTTTAATTGGACTCTCTTCCTCCAGGCTGGTACCTAAGTATGATCTTTGCAAATCGTAAGTGTAACCATGCCATCTCTCTCTACTTTAAGCCCTTCCTTCCCAATCTTGCTGGCATGTACAGGAAAAAATCTACACCGCTTAATACATATGGATTATAAAACTATTTATAACCTGGTCCCTGCCAACCTCCCCAGCATCACTCCCTACGGATTGCCTCAAACATCATATTCCAGATCCTGACCTGACCTGCTGCTGCTGCTGCTGCTTTTTTTTTTTTTTTTTTTTTTTTTTTTTTTTGAAACAGAGTCTTACTCTGCTACCCAGGCTGGAGTGCAATGGTACAATCTCAGCTCACTGCAATCTTTGCCTCCTGGGTTTAAGCGATTCTCCTGCCTCAGCTTCTCAAGCAGCTGGGGTTACAGGCATGCCCCACCACACCCAGCTAAATTTTTGTATTTTTAGTAGAGACGGGGTTTCACCATGTTGGCCAGGCTGGTCTCGAACTCCTGACTTCAGGTGATTCACCCACCTCGGCCCCCCAAAGTGCTGGGATTACAGGCATGAGCCACCACGCCCAGCCAAGAATAGTCTTTTTAATAAATGGTACTGGGCCAACTGATATCCGCATGCAAAAGATATATAAATAAACAAGAAAGTAAACAACCAGTTTAAAAATCAGCAAAAAACTCGAATAGACATTTCACCACAGACATATGAATAGTTAATAAGCACATGAAAAATGCTCAACATAGTTAGCCGTTGAGGAAATGCAAGTGAAAACATTAATGAGATGCAATTCCATGCCCACTAATATGGCTACAATAAAAAAGATGATGACAACAACAAGTGTTGGTGAGGATGTAAAGAAACCGGAACCGTTGTTCATTGCTTGGGGAAATGTGAAAAGGTACAGCCTCTTTGGAGAATACTTTGGTAGTTTCTTTTTAAAAATTAAACATGAACTTCCCATACAACCCAGCAATTCTGCTTCTAAGTATCTACCCAAGAAAAATGAAAACATATGTCCATACAAAAACTTGTACATAAATGTTCACAGGAGTATTATTTCTGTAGTAAAAAGCCATCAACAATCCAAATGTCTATCAACTAGTGAATGAATAAACAAAATATGATATATCCAAACAATAAAATATCATTCAGCAATAAGCTGGGCATGGTGGCTCAAGCCTGTAATCCCAGCACTTTGGGAGGCCAAGGCGTGCAGATCACCTGAGGTCAGGAGTTCGAGACCAGACTGGCCAACATGGTGAAACCCATTTCTACTAAAAATACAAAAATTAGCTGGGTGTGGTGGTGCATGCCTGTAATCCCAGCTGCTAGGGAGACTGAGGCATGAAAATAGCTTGAACCCAAGAGGCAGAGGCTGCACTAACTGAGATGGTGCCACTGCACTCCAGCCTAGGCAACAGAGCAAGACTCTGTCTCAAAAAAAAAATATATATATATATATATATATTATTCAGCAATAAAAATGAAGTATTGATATATGCTACAACATGAATATAGCTCAAGAATCTTATGCTAAGTAAAAGAAGTCAGATACAAAACAACTACATATTGTACAATGCTATTTATATGAAATGTTCAGAAAGGGCATATTTCTAGAGGTAGAAAACAGGTGAATAATTGCCTTAGGCTGGGTGGGAATGGAGATGAAGTGTAAACAGGCATGAGGGCGCTTTTTACGATGATAGAAATGTTCTTTTTTTTTTTTTTTGAGACGGAGTCTTGCTCTGTCTCTCAGGCTGGAGTGCAATGGCGCGATCTCAGCTCACTGCAACCTCCACCTCCCAGGTTCAAGCAATTCTCCTGCCTCAGCCTCCTGAGTAGCTGGGATTACAGGCGCCCACCGCCATACCCAGCTAATTTTTGTATTTTTGGTAGAGATGGGGTTTCACCACGTTGGCCAGGCTGGTCTCAAACTCCTGACCTCAGGTGATCTGCCTGCCTCGGCCTCCCAAAGTGCTGGGATTACAGGCGTTAGCCACCACGCACGGCCAATAGAAATGTTCTAAAACTGGACTGTGGCCAGCTGGGGTGGCTCAGGCCTGTAATCCCAATACTTTAAGAGGCCAAGGCAGGAGGATCACTTGAGTCCAAGAATTTGAGATCAGCCTGGGGAATGTAGTGAGACCCTATCTCTACAAAAAATAAAAAATTAGCCATGTGTGGTGGCACACTCCTGTAGTCTGAGCTGCTCAAGAGGCTGAGGCAGAAGGATCCCTTGAGCCCAGGAGCTCGAGGCTGCAGCGAGTTACAATCATGCCATGCACTGCAGCCTGGGGGACAGAGGGAGACTCTGTCTCAAAAAAAATTAAGAATAATAACATAAAGTTGGTTTGTGGTAATGACTGCACAATTTTATTAAATTACTAAAAATCACTGGATTGTTTGCTTACTAAATATTTCTAAATTTTATTAAAATTTAGCTTACAATTGTTAAATTTTATTGTATATAAATTAACCTCAATGAAGTTTAACAAAAAAAGGAAAACTTTTCCTAAAATGTTTTTTTTTTATAGTAGAGTGCTAATAATAAATACAGAAAAAGTCATCAGTGACTGTAAAACTAATCTCAATGTAGCTTCCCATAAATTACTTACTAATTTACAAAGTCAAAATAGTAACTTTACAGTGGAGATATTATAATTAATCTGACTTAACTAAGCAATCAAAGTTAACATCACCAATATAGGTACAAAGCAGCAACATATGACTCCTGATATGATGTCTTATGAAGGAAAACTTCAATTCAGTAGTAACTTTTTGTTTATTTATTTATTTATTAAGACAGGGTCTCACTCTGTCATCCAGGCTGGAGCATAGCCTCAAACTCCCCGGCTCAAGTGGTCCTCCCACCTCAGCTTCCCAAATAGCTGGAGCTACAGGCACACACCACCAAACCTGGCTAATTTTTGTATTTCTAGTAGAGATAGGGTTTCACTATGTTGCTCAGGCTGGTCTCAAACTCCTGAGCTCAAGTGATCCACCCACCTTAGCCTCCCAAAGTCCTGGGATTACAGGCGTGAGTCACCACACTGAGGCTTCAGTGGTATTTCTACTAAAAATGCATAATCCAAATCTAATCAGGAAGAAACGTCAGTCAACCCAAAGCAAGGAGAATCATATGGAACAACTGACCTGTGCTCTTCAAAACTGTCAAGGTCAAGAAAATAAAGCAAGGCTGAGGAGCTGTTTTTTTTTCCAGATAAAAGAAGACTAAAGAGACATGACAACTAAATGAAATGTGTGAATCTGGATTGGATTCTGGGCTGGAAAAAACTGTGGAAGATATTATTGGGCAAAATGACAAAATTTGAATGTGGTCTATATCAGATAATAGTATGATAACAACGTTAAACGTCCTTAATGTGATAATCTGTACTGTGGTTAGGTGGGAACATGTTCTTGTTCTTAGGATGTACCTGCTGAAGTATTTAGGGATAAAGGGATGCCATATCTCTAATCTACTTTCAAATGGTTCAGTAAGAAAAGTGTTCATGTGTGTGTTATGTGCATAGAGAAAGACGGGGAGGAAAGGAAGACAGAGTGGGAGAGGGAGAGGGAGAAGGAAAGCGAGAGAGAAAGAATGAAAAAGCAAACAGGGCCGGGCGCAGTGGCTTACGCCTGTAATCCCAGCACTTTGGGAGGCCGAGGCAGGTGGGTCACCTGAGGTCAGGAGTTCGAGATCAGCCTGATCAACTTAGAGAAACCCTGTCTCTACTAAAAATACAAAAAGTTATCTGGGTGTGGTGCCACATTCCTGTAATCCCAGCTACTCGGGAGGCTGAGGCAGGAGAATCACTTGAACCCAGGAGGTGGAGGTTGCGGTGACCTGAGACCATGCCATTGCACTCCAGCCTGGGCAACAAGAGCGAAACTCTGTAAAAAAATAATAATAATAATTTAAAAAAAAAGAAAAGAAAAAAGAAAAGAAAAGAAAGAGCAAAGGGATGAAAAAAATGTAAAAGTTGGGGAATGTGGAGAACAGGTATGGGAGACCTTTGTGCACCTTTTTAAATTATATCAACATAAAAATTACAAGAAAGTCTTTCTTGATCCCCCACCTCAAGCCCCACCTGCTTAGGGAATCCTTGTCTGAGTCCGCACTTTGTAGGATTGCTATCATTTCATTCCCCACACTGCATTAAAAGAGCCTGTTCCAGAGCCAATCATTCCAGTGGTAGCTAGCACACCCAACACCTGAGTGGATCATCTTTTTAAAATCATCCTCCTCTACAAAACAAAAATATGTTTAGTAATAATCATAACATGAAACAAATAATAATAAAGATCATGAAAGAAACACGCTGGTAATTTTCTTTTATTGAATTTTACATAGGAAGCCCTGCCAGTTAAAAAAGATAAATAAATTAATAATAGATACCATAGCACAAAAAAAGGGGGAAAAAAAGTGAGTTAATATTGTTAATTACATTAACTAAATTAAAACATTTTTACAACATAGACCTTGTCTCTACAAGAAAAATAAATAAATAAAAGTTAGCCAGGGCTAGTTGCGATGGCTTATGCGTGCAATCCCAGCACTTTGGGAGACTGAGGTGAGAGAATCACTTGATCCCAGGAGTTCAAGACCAGTCTGAGTGACATAGTGAGATGCCATCTCTAAAAAAACTTTTTTTGAGGCCAGGCTTGGTGGCTCATGCCTGTAATCCCAGCACTTTGGGAGGCAGAGGCGGGAAGATCACTTGAGGTCAGGAGTTTGAGACTAGCCTGGCCAACATAGTGAAATCCCGTCTCCACTGAAAATACAAAAAGTAACTGGGTGTGATGGTGGGTGCCTGCAATCCCAGCAATTCAGGTGGCTGAGGCTGGAGAATCACTTGAACCCGAGAGGCAGAGGTTGCAGTGAAACGAGATCGTGCCATTGCACTCCAGCCTGGGTGACACAGTGAGATTACGTGTTAATGTTTTTAATTTGCCAGGCATAGTGTTGTGTACCTGTAGTCCCAGCTACCGGTGAGGCCGAGGTTGGAGAATTGCCAAGAGTTCGAGGCTACCGTGAGCTAGGATCACCTCTCTACAATTCAGCCTGGGCAACAGAGGGGAACACAGAGTCTAAATCATAAAATTAAGAACAAATTTTTTTTTTTTTTTTTTTTTTCCGAGACGAAGTCTGGCTCTGTTGCCCAGGCGGAGCACAGTGGCCGGATCTCAGCTCACTGCAAGCTCCGCCTCTCGGGTTTACGCCATTCTCCTGCCTCAGCCTCCCCAGTAGCTGGGACTACAGGCGCCCACCACCTTGCCCGGCTAGTTTTTTGTATTTTTTAGTAGAGACGGGGTTTCACCGTGTTAGCCAGGCTGGTCTTGATCTCCTGACCTCGTGATCCGCCCGTCTTGGCCTCCCAAAGTGCTGGGATTACAGGCTTGAGCCACCGCGCCCGGCCTAAAAACAAATTTTTTTTAAAGAGGGAGAGATTATATCTACATATTTGGTCTGTTGCAGTGATGAATAATAACATTAGTTTTGTTTTCAAGCCTCTAACTTTTGCAGATTTGTGATTTCAACAAAATTGATCTTCACATATTCCCATTCCATAGTCAGTGCCGCTAGATTTCTTAATCTGTATTTTCTCACAGTTGATAGACAGCACTTTGTATTCTTTCTATTCACTTTAATTTTGTTTTGTTTTGTTTTATTTGTTGAGACAGAGTCTCGCTCTGTCACCCAGGCTGGAGTGCAGTGGTCCGATCTCAGCTCACTGCAACTTCTGCCTTCTGGGTTCAAGTGATTATCCTGCCTTGGCCTCCCAAATAACTGGGATTAGAGACACCCACTACCATGCCAGCTATTTTTGTATTTTTTTTAGTAGAGATGGGGTTTTACCATATTGGGTAGGCTGGCCATGAACTCCTGACCTCAAGTGATCCGCACGCCTTGGCCTCCCAAAGTGCTGTGATTATAGGCGTGAGCCATCGCACCTGGCATTTTTGAACAATTTCTTTTTCTTTTTTTTTTTTCTTTTTTTTGAGACGGAGTTTCACTCTTGTTGCCCAGGCTGGAGGGCAATGGTGTGATCTTGGCTCACTGCAACCTCCGCCTCCCGAATTCAAGAAATTCTCCTGCCTCAACCTCCTGAGTAGCTGGATTACAGGCATGCACCACCACACCTGGCTAATTTAGGTTTCTCCATGTTGGTGAGGCTGATCTTGAACTCTCAACCTCACATAATTCGCCCGCCTCAGCCTCCCAAAGTGCTGGGATTACAGGCATGAACCACCACGCCCGGCCAACAATTTCTTTTACATTAAACAACATATATACAAATAGTTAAGAAAAGTTTTAAAGATAAATTTGTTAGATTCATACAAATCCTGTTTCTCAATAAATTTTAGTAATTGTTATACTCTCCATGCCTTTGTGTCTTTCAGTAACTTTCAGATGTCTAGTAACTTTCAGATGTCTCTATGGTTAAAATATTTTAAACACAAAAACATCAGTCACAGTATGACAGGATGAAAGCACTTCAAATTCTGCTGCTTCTTCTTTATAATTGATGCGTTATTATTGCTTATTTGGAATCTCCTGTTGTAACACAGGCATATATAGTACCATGGGGGTACTATGAAGTGTGCCCATAGCAAGCTCAAATGATTCTGAAACTTTAAGAACCTAAAAAGAACTCTTGGAACTGCATCCACAGTGTCAGGGCCAATTATATAATTACAAATTCTTGGAATTAACTTTCTTTTCTTTTCTTTTTTTTTTTTTTGAGATGGAGTCTTGCTCTGTCACTAGGCTGGAATGCAGTGGCACGATCTCAGCTCACTGCAACCTCTGCCTCCTGGGTTCAAGTGATTCCCCTTCCTCAGCCTCCCAAGTAGCTGGGACTACAGGCGTGTGCCACCATGCCCGGCTAATTTTTTGTGTTTTAGTTTGACTATGTTGGCCTGGATGGTCTCGATCTCCTGACCTCGTAATTCACCTGCCTTGGCCTCCCAAAGTGCTGGGATTACAGGTGTGAGCCACCGCGCCCAGCCAGAATTAACTTTCTTATAGAATACAGTATTTACCAAAGGATAATTAAGATATGCTCATTTGAAGCATAAGTTACATATGCATATACATACATATGTACTTCAAACTCTATAGTAGTAAGCAAAGTGCAGTGTTTAAAACTTAAGCCAATACTAAAAGTTTTGGAGGAGAGTATTTTACCACTGACATTGTTTATAATTGGTGGCACACCGTGATTATAAGAAGCAGACTAACTTGTAGTTGGCTCTAGTGTTGTTTTCTAATTCTTCACAGACAGTGTACCTCTTTATGGCCTGAATGCTGGGCAGGCAGCTCCCACCACTCTGACCATGGTATACCATTGTATCTTCCCTAATGGATTGTGAGTTCTTTGGGGGAAAGACCTATTCCCTGCCCCTCACTCCAATCTCTGTATCCCCAGCCTAGCACAATGCATAGGACACAGTAGATTCTCAGCACATGTGCCAAAGTACTCAAACTTTGTGACTATGGAATAGTCTATGAGGAAGATGATTGTGCTTATAGAGGATCTGGGAAGGAAATCCATAGGAGCTGGTCACTGATCACAGGGTATGACAGTATGTCTATCTGTCTAGGTTGGAAGAGAGGTGGAAAGAAAAGAATCACAGGTGATTTGAAACTTTTTAGCCTGAAAATGATAGAAAATCATATGATTTTAACTGATATAGGGGCTATCCGGGGATAAGGGTTCCAGATAACTGGAAGAAGGGGAAAATGAAGGAGAGGTAAAAATGATGAGTTAGTCCAGTTTGATCCATGCTGAATGATGGTGGTGGTGTCCAGCAGACAGTTGAAAAAAATGGAATTTTTTTACTTCTTATAGAGATGAGGTCTTGCTATGTTGCCTAGGCTGGTCTTGGATGCCTGGCCTCAAGTAATCCTCCCATCTAGGCCTCCCAAAGTTCTGGAATTACAAGTGTGAGCCATTGTGCCCAGACTCGAAAATATGGATTTTATATTTAATTTTTGCTTAAAAGATTCAAGTGTCTTTTTAATAGTTTTCTATTGGCTTTTTCAAAAATGAACACTGTTTCAGCTACTTTATCCCTAAATAGGTTTTTGAACAGACCTGGGAATGTACCCACTATTTACACCAGATTGCAAAGATCCTATTTATAACTAAGTTTTAGGAATACAACATATTTGTTCAATGGAGATTACCTAAACTAGCTAGCATGCACCCATAAGATAAAATGCTAATTGCCCCAAATCCATTCCCCGCTTCTTCAATAATAATAGAAGTTCAGTTCTAGCTGGTTTATATCCAGCTGTAATAAAATTTTGCAGCTTCACTTGCGGCTGGATGTGGCCATGCGATTAAGTTCTGGTCAGTGAAATGTAAGCAGAAGTAACATGAGCATTTTTAGAGACAATTTCAAAGACGGTATGACTTTATTCCTTTTCTCCTTCTTACTGACTGGGATGTAGTATAGCATGAGTACAGGATCACTACAGAATGACCATAGCATAGGATGAAGTGTAGAATGATACTTTAGAGTGTCGCTTTAGCCCAGAATGTCCTACTTCACTTACAGCTAAACTGTATCTTAACTAATACACAATCTTACCAAACTGCTTGACTTTACAGAACACAAACAAGAGCCACTTAATTAGGCAAGACTTCTTGTAGTAGGAGAGCTCACCATGGTGATACTTGTATGTGGTCTTGCTAAGGTGTGAGCCAAAGCATTTACTGTTGTTTATGCTCAATCATAATCTATAATACAAAGAATGAGAACGAGAAAAGAGTAAAGAATGAGAAGAAGAGAAAAAGGGCGTGACTACAATTTTGCAAAAACTAAACAAAACAAAAAACAGCAATGCACAGAAGAAAGATTAGAACAGAATTTTCCTGGCTATCCAGATAAATCCTCTGGTTGTAAGATATGTAGGATTAGGAGCCAATTATGCAAAGTGAGTGAATGAATGACGAATGAATCTGCCAAGGTTTTAAGACTTAAAGTTTAGAGGAGCTGACTTTTTTGTTTGTTTGTTTTTTCAGATGGAGTCTCACTCTGTCGCTGGGCTGGAGTGCAGTGGCGCAATCTCGGCTCACTGCAACATGCACCTCCCAGGTTCAAGCGATTCTCCTGCCTCAGCCTCCCAAGTAGCTGGGTCTACAGGTGCATGCCACCATGCCCAGCTAATTTTTGTATTTTCAATAGAGATAGGGTTTCATCATGTTGGCCAGGATGGTCTTGATCTCTTGACCTCGTGATTCACCCGCTTTGGCCTCCCAAAGTGCTGGGATGACAGGCGTGAGCCACCGCAACTGGCAGTGGAGTTGATTATTTTGTGTGCATTCATTATAAGCTTGGTGAACAAAGAGAGTGAACATAAACACAAAGCTTAAATGTCTCACAACTAACTTTAAAATCCAGAGGACTTATTGACGGTGAGTTGGTGCACCTGAGAAAGAGATGGAGGGTGGAAAGGAGAAACTCAGTGTGGAGGTTCTCTGAAGCCTAGACAGGAGCAGGACCCTGACTAGGTAGGGGTGGGGCAGATGGAGGTGAGGAGTCAGTCCATTCTCCAAAAGAAGGACCCTGATGAGAAGGAAAGAGGATCTAAGATCTTCCCCGGGAGGAGGAAGGATTGATCAATTCTTGAAACTCTAAAATGATGGCTTACAATGTGCTAACAAACTGGTTTTCATTCATCCTGTATAATATCCTCTAATTTAGGAACAAAAAAGGGGTTTAGTGAGTGCTGGTAGTGGGTGGTGATAAGAAGACCCTCCAGTTCTCAATATCATCAATTTTTCCTGGATGCCTGTACACATGTTTGAGAAGGTTTTAAAGTTCTCTGAATTTGGATTTGCAGTTTCTAGTAACACAATAGTAAATCCTAGAGGAGAAGTTCTACAGAATCCAGATTCAAGTTTAGCAGCAACTGGGGAGAAAGTGAAAAAGCAGGAGAAAAGCAGGTATAGTCTTAGATGTAGATATTTTCTATTTTGCTAAAATACAGTAAGAAAAAATATGTGAACTTCAACAGTTCTAATAAAAACTAAATGAATGTACAGACACAGAACAAAATACATGATAACTATTAAATATAATTGCACCATGTTTATACATTGAGTTATTTAGTACAGGGGTCTAGGTATCAGTGCTGTTAATTTTCTTATTTTCCACTTTCTTCATTCATTTATTCAACAAATGTTTATTGAGGGATGTTGTGTGCCAGGCACTGGAATTATAATGATGAACAAGACATAGTCTTCTCCCCAACAATTCTATCCTCTATCCTGGGAAATGATAAATAGCGATTTCCATATAGTATGACATGTGCCGTGATAGATTTAAAGACAGGACCCTGGCTGGATGTGGTGACTCTCGCCTATAATTCCAGCACTTTGGTAGGCTGACAAGGGAGGATTGCTTGAGGCTAGGAATTGAGACTGCCCTGGTCAACATAGTAAGACCCTGCGTCTATAAAATTTTTTTTTTAAATTATGGCCAACCGAGGTGGCTCACACCTGTAATCCCAGCACTTTGGGAGGCCAAGGCAGGTGGATCACTTGAGGTCAGGAGTTTGAGACCAGCCTGGCCAACACAGTGAAACCCGTCTCTACTAAAAATACAAAAATCAGATGGGCATGGTGGCGTGTGCCTGTAATCCCAGTTACTCGGGAGGCTGAGGCAGGAGGATCACTTGAGCCCAGGAGGCAGACCTTGTAGTGAGTCAAGAAAATGCTACTACACTCCAGCCTGGGTGATGGGAGCTAAACCCTGTCTCAAACAAACAAATGGAAAACATTGGCCGAGCGCGGTGGCTTACGCATGTATTCCCAGTACTTTGGGAGGCCAAGGCGGGTGGATCACCTGAGGTCAGGAGTTTGAGACCTGCCTGGCCAACGTGGTGAAACCCCATCTCTACTAAAAATACAAAAATTAGCTGGGCATGGTGGTGCATGCCTGTAATCCCAGCTACTCGGGAGGCTGAGGCAGGAGAATCGCTTGAATCCAGGATCGGGAGGTTGTAGGGAGATGAGATTGCGCCATTGCACTCCTGCCTGGGCAACAAGAGCAAGACCCTGTCTTAAAAAAAAAAAAAAAAAATTAGTCAGGTGTCGGTGACACACGCTTGTAGACCCAGCTACGCAGCAAGCTGAAGCAGGACAATTGCTTGAGCTCAGGAGTTTGAGGTTGCAGTAAGCTATGATGGCACCACTGCACTCCACCCTGGGTGACAAAGCAAGACCCTATTTCTAAAAGAAAAACAAAAACAGGCAGAAGCCACTGGGAGCACAAGTGAAAGGAACTACTCTAGGTCTTTTGGGATCAGTACAAAGCCACCATTCCAGTGGCAATGTGAGGTTGATAGCTGGAGGACAAGGGAAAGCTATACAAAATAGAGGGAAGAAGCATGTGCAAAAAGCTAGAGGAGATCACCTATGGAACTCGAACTGGTGGCCTGTTTGGAGATTTTAAAACGCCAGCCATCAGCCATGATATTTATTGAGAGCTATTCAGATTTTAAAGTAATTGCTTGACTAAATGTCACTAGGCAACAGTATCTTTCTTAGCCTTATAATGTAAACATGGGCCAGGTGGAGTAACTCACTCCTGTAATTCCAGCACTTTGGGAGGCTGAGGCAGGCAGATCACCTGAGGTCAAGAGTTCAAGACCATTCTGGCCAACAAGGAACACCATCTCTACTAAAAATACAAAAAATTAGCCGGGCATGCTGGCACAGGCCTGTAGCACAGGCCTGTAATCCTAGCTACTCAGAAGCTGAGGCAGGAGAATCGCCTGAACCCAGGAGGCAGAGGTTGCAGTGAGCTGGGATCACGCTATTGCACTCCAGACTGGGCGACAAGAGCAAAGCTCCATTTCAATTAATTAATTAATTAAGTAAGTAAGTAAACATGATAAGTTGATGATGTATCACAAATTCACCATCAAGATAATAGTTTCAGGCCGGGCGCGGTGGCTCAAGCCTGTAATCCCAGCACTTTGGGAGGCCGACACGGGCGGATCACGAGGTCAGGAGATCGAGACCATCCTGGCTAAGCCGGTGAAACCCCGTCTCTACTAAAAAATAAAAAAAAATTAGCCGGGCGAGGTGGCGGGCGCCTGTAGTCCCAGCTACTCGGGAGGCTGAGGCAGGAGAATGGCGGGAACCCGGGAGGCGGAGCTTGCAGTGAGCTGAGATCCGGCCACTGCACTCCAGCCCGGGCGACAGAGCGAGACTCCGTCTCAAAAAAAAAAAAAAAAAAAAAAAAAGATAATAGTTTCAGAGTGCAGGTTGACAATTTCATAGGGAAAACAGAAGTAAAGAAGAATAGCCAGAAATAGAAAGGCACACGTAGTGACTTCTTTTTCGAGAGTTTTAATGCTGTGAAAGATCATGAATAAATAATATTACTTTCCAAACTGTACTAATGTATTTCATTAGATGTATATAAAACAAAATACTTATAACATTGTGGCTGTTATTCAAACAATGGAAAGAAAGTGATGCCATTTTCCATTTAGTTTGTTTTAAAAATCAAAGATATGTAAATTTACTTCCCATATCTTGTTAGTGTACCTTCTTTTTTTCCAATTCCTGCTTCTTCTGAAATAACAGCCAAGTATCATTTGATAATACTTAAGAAATAATAAAGTAGGTATGATACTTTTTTTTGAGACAGTCTCGCTCGTCGCCCAGGCTGGAGTGCAGTGGTGCCATCTCGGCTCACTGCAAACTCTGCCTCCTGGGTTCACGCCATTCTCCTGCCTCAGCCTCCCGAGTAGCTGGGACTACAGACGCCCGCCACCATGCCTGGCTAATTTTTTGTATTTTTATAGAGACGGGGTTTCACCATGTTAGCCAGTATGGTCTCTATTTCCTGATCTGGTGATCAGCCCGCCTCGGCCTCCCAAAGTGCTGAGATTACAGGCGTAAGCCACCACGCCTGGCCGGTATGATAAATTTTAAAACCACCACAGGGCTTAGAGTTTGGGAGGTTCCGGCTCAGACCCATGTTAATCTCCTTAATTTCAAGAATTCTGTAATCAAAAATGAGTTTCTGTCTTAGAAAGCCTATCACAAGAAACAGTAGTGAGAAAAGCCTACAATTCCAGAAAATATTGGTCATAAGAACTTTTCCTAAAAAAACTACACAAAGTGAGACATGCAGTTGGGGTGTGGAGAGAGCAGTTTCTTTATTCATTTTTAGAATTGGAAGGGAGAAATCTGGCCAGGTGTGGTGGCTCATGGCTGTTAATTCCAGCACTTTGGGAGGCTGAGGTGGGTGGATCACCTGAGGTCAAGAGTTCGAGACCAGCCTGGCCAACATGGTGAAACCCTGTCTACTAAAAATACAAAAATTAGCTGGGTATGATGGTGCATGCCTGTAATCCCAGCTATTTGGGAGGCTGAGGCAGCAGAATTGCTTGAACCTGGGAGGGTGACATTGCAGTGAGCCGAAATCATGCCACTGCACTCCAGCCTGGGCAAGAATGAGACTCTGTCTGAAAAAGAAAAAAAAGGAAAAAAAGAAGGGAGAAATCCTGTTAATAGAGTTTATGATGGCTGATGTCCTAGAAAGTACCGATTAGAAAGTATTAATGTATGTCTTAGAAAGTAATAACGGCCTGGCGCGGTGGCTCACGCCTGTAATCCCAGCACATTGGGAGGCTGAGGTGGGGGGATCACAAGGTCAGGAGTTCAAGACCAGCCTGGCAACATGGTGAAACCCTATCTCTACTAAAAACACAAAAATGAGGCCAGCCTGGTGGCAGGTACCTGTAATCCCAGCTACTCAGGAGGCTGAGGCAGGAGAATCACTTGAACCCGGGAGGCAGAGGTTGCAGTGAGCCAAGATGGTGTCATTGCACTCCAGCCTGGGCAACAAGAGCAAGACTCCGTCTCCAAAAAAAAAGAAATAACAAGACTCCATCTCCAAAAAAAAAGGAATAACAAGATTTATTTCACCAAATTTAAACAGAATTCACATTGACTTCACAGCCCTTTGAATATACTTGAACTTTAAGTTCAACTGTACTGTTAACCAGTCTTTCCAAACAGTGTTACAGTACAAAGAGCGTGGGCTGCTGAACCGGACTGACCAAATGGGAAACTCTGCCATGCCACATGTCAGCTATGCTTCTTGACCAACTTATTATGTTGCACAGGTGGGTCTTGAACTCCTGTGCTCAAGCAATCCTCCAGCCTGGGCCTCTCAAAGTGTTGGGGTTACAGGTGTGAGCCAACATGCCTGGTTTCCCTAAATTACTTAATCTCCCTGGGCCAGTTCTTTTACTCATAAAATGGATTTGTTTCTAACACAGAATTGTTGTAAACTTAAATGAGTGTCTAACGTGCCTCTTATTGCCAGACTCTCAGTAAACTTTTGCCCAGTCAACTAATGTCCAGCAACGAGGCTAGTGACTTTTCCTTTTTTTTTCTTTTTTTTTTTTGAGACAGTTTTGCTGTGTCGTGTGGGCTGGAATGCAGTGGTAGTTCGATCTTGGCTCACTATAACCTCCACTTCCCGGGTTCAAGCTATTCTCGTGTCTCCGCCTCCTGAGTAGCTGGGATTACAGGTACCTGCCACCAGGCCGGCCTAATTTTTGTGTTTTTAGTAGAGATGGGGTTTCGCCATGTTGCTAGGCTGGTTTTGAACTCCTGACCTTGTGATCCCCCCGCCTCAGCCTCCCAATGTGCTGGTATTACAGGCGTGCACCATCGCGCCCGACTAATTTTTTTTTCCGAGAGGAGTTTTGCTCTGTCGCCCAGGCTGGAGTGCATTGCAGGGATCTAAGCTCACCGCAACCTCTGCCTCCCGAGTTCAAGAGATTCTCCTGCCTCAGCCTCCCGAGTAGCTGGGATTACAGGTGCGTGCCACCACGCCCAGCCAATTTTTGTATTTTTAGTAGAGACGGGGTTTCACCGTGTTGACCAGGCTGGTCCCGAACTCCTGACTTCAAATGAGCCGCTTGCCTCGGCTTCCCAAAATGCAGAGAGGCTAGTGATATTTAACGTTAAATAACTTTGGCCTCCAAAGATACCTGTTTCCATTTTAAGACACTTCTATTTAGTTTTGGGAGGGTAAACTAGTTATATTTTAATAATGAAAACATCTGTTACATAAGCACATAGTGAGTACTCTAATGGACCTTCTCGGACTCTCCGGGTGTGAGGGGTGGGTGAGGGGACCGGCAGGCTGTCACAGCCCCTTCAAAAGGGACTTGGGGCTGGGAGATGTCGCAGTCAACTGGGAAAGGAGAGCCAATCAGCAAGTGGAGCGTCCCACGCCGTTTGTCAAATGCATCTCCGGATTAGCTCTACTCATACGTATATCTTGGGGGTGACTAGGTGATGTCCGTGTTCAAGACACTAGCGTGCTAAGCCTGGCATTTCAGTTTGCACAGCGCTGTAAGTTTTGTCTCAATCTTCCTGTCCGCCAGCGAACCTGGAGGACGTCTGTTAGCGGTAAATTTATTTATTTATTTATTTATTTGAGACGGAGTTTCCCTCTTGTTGCCCGGGCTGGAGTCCAACTGCGCGATCTCGGCTCACCGCAACCTCCGCCTCCCAGGTTCACGCGATTCTCCTGCCTCGGCCTCTCTAGTAGCTGGGATTACAGGCATGTGCCACCACGCCTGCCTAATTTTGTATTTTTAGTAGAGACGTGGTTTCTCCAGTTGGTCAGACTGGTCTCGAACTCCCGACCTCAGGTGATCCGCCCGCCTTGGCCTCCCAAAGTGCTGGGATTACAGGCTTGAGCCACCGCGCCCGGCCAGCGGTAAATTATTTACCCACATTCCGAAAAGGAAAACGGCCGCCCGCGCGCAAGGACATACTCCTTGATGGTCACTCAACCAGAACGCCGCTGCTCCGGCGCTACTGCTTGACCTAGCGCACCGCCCCCTCCCCTACGCGGGCGCCGTCGGGCTGCTGCGCCATGCGCGCGACAGGGAAAGGAGGGGGTCGCGCTAGGTTGCGTCACTCGTCTGCGACGGCGCCTGCGCGAAACACCATGCTGTTGGCAAGGTGCAGCGGTCCTGTCTTGCTCTGCCTGCGGCAGGGACTCGGAACCAATTCATTCCTGCGCGGCCTAGGGCAAGAGCCCTTCGAAGGAGCTCGGTCACTGTGTTGCAGGTCCTCGCCTAGAGACCTGCGAGACGGAGAAAGAGAGCACGAGGCGGCACAAAGGAAAGCCCCAGGAGCAGAGTCTTGCCCATCTCTCCCTCTGAGCATCTCGGACATTGGGCCTGGATGTCTTTCGTCACTGGAAAACCTCAGACTGCCTACTCCGAGGGAAGAGTCATCCCCTCGAGAGCGCGAGGACTCAAGTGGAGACCAGGGCCAGTGCGGTCCGGCACACCAGATATCCGAGGACCCTTCGATGCTCTCGCAGGCCCAGTCTGCTACCGAGATCGAAGAGCCTCACGTCTCCCCTTCTTGTTCAACTTCAAGACAGAGACCCTTTCAGGTTGGGGAACTGATTTTAGCTGAGACTGAGAAGAGAGAAACACAATTTAAGAAATTATTTAGATTGAACAAAGTTGGATTCTTAAATAGTAGCTGGGGGGCAGTCCCGTTCAGCAAGATCGTGGGCAAGTTCCCCGGCCAGATACTGAGGAGTTCCTTGGGTAAGCAGTTCACGCTGAGGAGGCCAGCACTGGAAGACTATGTATTATTGATGAAAAGAGGGACTGCCATAACAGTCCCAAAGGTAATGTGATGGAGATAAGGTGTATATTGTTTCCAGGAGGAGCAAAGACAGATGCAGTACTCAGTCCTGATTAATGTACTCAAAGCATATCTCAGAGCGTTTGGATTTTTTATTGTACTCAGGCTTTTAAGATAAAACAATGGATATAACTTTTACATATCATGATGAAAATTAGCATTAGGAAACGCCCAGATTTTAATTTTAACTTGAGAGTCTCGATTCCCTTATTTGTAAAATGTGGATAATATTTCAACTTTCTGTTAGGGTGATGTGAACTCATTAGGTACATAGTAAGTACTAATTTTGTTCCCCATTACTCTTAAGTTTACAACTTCAGGACTCAAGAGAATGTTGAACTCTTAGGGAACAATTTTTTAGTACTACTATGATGATATTTTAATAATATTTAATAATCATGTTACAAGAGTATATTTTATCAACAGTAGATACATTACGGTGCTTTTTCCTTTAGGGAAGAAATAGAGTTTTATCTTAAAATAGCTAACATTCAACACCAAACATAAAATGACGTCTTTATTAAAAAGTTAACTGCTTAAAGCCTAGTTTCAGTTTTTTTTTTTTTTTTTTTTTTTTGAGACAGGTTCTCACCATGTCATCCAGGCTGGAGTGAAATGTTGCGATCTTGGCTCACTGCAACCTCTGCCTCCCAGGTTCCAGCGATTCTCCCACCACAGCCCCCTGAGTACCTGGGACTACAGGCATGCGCCACCACCCCGGGCTAATTTTTGTAGAGACGGGGGCGAGGCGGGGGGCGGCGGGGGTTTCGCCTTTTTGCCCAGGCTGGTCTTCAACTCCTGGCCTCAAGTGATCCGCCCACTTCTGCCTCCCAGTGCTGGGATTACAGGCGGGAGCCACCGCGCCCAGCCCTAGTTTGAAGTTTATGCTAATCATCTATTGCTAGCAGATTATTTCAATCCTTAGTCACAGTCACAGTCCTTGAGTAGAATGTTCCTGTGTAACACAACTCCTCCTTTCTCCAGATCAGGATTCATTCATTATTTATTCAGCAAATGATTGACTGCCTTACATACTCAAGGCACTATTTAGGGAAGTATAGTGTTGAACTGCAGTCCTCACTCTCAACATAGACCTTACATTCTAGAAGGGGTGACAAAGAACAAACAAGTAAATGAAAGAATAAGGTCATTTCCAGTAGTATTAAGTGTCATGAAGACAAATACATTAACAATGACATTGGGGTGACCTGGGGTACGAGCATACTTTATGTCAAGTGAGTAGAGATGGTCTCCAAGGAGGTACACTTAATAGGAAACCTAAATAAGGAAGAGCTTGCCTTGTAAAGATCTAGGATAAGAATTGTTCTTGCAAAGGGAGGAATACTGCAGAGTTTCTGTTGTGGCCTCTGGGTCAGATGAGGGTCCCTCTATGAGGTGTGGTTTGAGTATTTTATTCCATTTGTAGTGAAGGACCATTAGAAGTTTCTGAGTAGGAATCCAGTCTGTATTTTAAACGGTCTACCCAGGGACTAAGAAAACTTTCCTCAGAAGCTTAGGCTACTGAGGTATAATAAGCTTTTTTTTTAAAGACAGGGTCTTGCTATATCACCCAGGCTAGAGTGCAGTGGCTCAATCACCTCTTACTGTAGCCTCAACCTCCTGGGCTCCAACAATTCTCACACCTCAACCTCCTGAGTAGCTGGGACCACAGGTGTACGCCACTATAGCTAATCAAAAAAAAATTTTTTTTTAGAATTGGGGTCACCCTAACTTGCCCAGACTGGTCTCAAACTTCTCTAGGCTCAAGGGATCCTCCCTTGAGGGTGCCGGGATTACAGGTGAGAATGACCGCTCCTGGCCATGGTATCGTAAGCTCTTGAAGAAAACTAAAGACTTTTGTAATTTTATCTTGCTTCCCCATGTCTCCTTTCTCCCCATTAGACAAAATGAAGAAAGATTAGTTACATTTCATGAAGTTATAAATAGGCATCCTTAGTGTACTTTCTGCTTTTCCATTTGTTACAGATATAAGTCACATTGTTCTACTCTAAGGAGGAATTTAAGTACTAAATTTGTTAGGTGTTGACTTCTCTGTATAGCTTCCAAGTAGTAGCTGGAGATAGTTTAACTTCAACTTTTACAACTTCGAAATGCTTGAGGGAATACCTCCACTGTTGTTTAAAAACTGATCTCCCTGCCGGGCGCGGTGGCTCAAGCCTGTAATCCCAGCACTTTGGGAGGCCGAGACGGGCGGATCACGAGGTCAGGAGATCGAGACCATCCTGGCTAACACGGTGAAACCCCATCTCTACTAAGAAATACAAAAAACTAGCCGGGCGAGGTGGCGGGCGCCTGTAGTCCCAGCTACTCGGGAGGCTGAGGCCGGAGAATGGCGTGAACCCGGGAGGCGGAGCTTGCAGTGAGCTGAGATCCGGCCACTGCACTCCAGCCTGGGCTACAGAGCGAGACTCTGTCTCAAAAAAAAAAAAAAAAAAAAAAAAAAAAAAAAACAAACTGATCTCCCTGTAAGAATTACATAATTCCATCTTAGTATTAAAAAGTATGACTGGAGGCCGAATGCGGTGGCTCACGCTTGTAATCTCGGTATTTTGGGAGGCTGAGGCAGGAGGATCATTTGAGCCCGGAAGTTTGAGACCAGTTAGGGCAACACAGGGAGACCTTGTCTCCACAAAAAATAAAAAATTAGCCAGGTATGATGGCACACACTTGTGATCCCAGCTACACAGGAGGCTGAAATGGGAGGATGGCTTGAGCCCAGGAGTTTGAGGCTGCAGTGAGCCATGATCTTGCCACTGCACTCCAGCCTAGGGAACAGTGTAAGACCCTGTCTCAAAAAAAAGGTGAGGGGGCAGGTGCAGTCACTCGCACCTGTAATCTCAGTGCTTTATGAGGCCAAGGCAGTAGGACTCCTGGAGGCTAGGGTCAAGGCTAACCTGGCCAACATAGCAAGACCCCATCTTTATAAAAAATAGAAAAAAATTAGTTGGGCATGGTGGTACATGCCTGTGGTCCCAGCTACTTTGGAGGCTGAGGTGGGAGGATGGCTTGAGCCCAGAAGTTCGAGGCTACTGTTGCACTACTACACTCCAGTCTGAGCGACAGGGTGAGACCCTTTCACCAAAAAAATTTGTTTAATAAATTTAAAAAAAAAACAGTTTTTATTAATGTCATCCATAACATTCGTGTTGTGTTAACAAAAACAATTCCAATTATATGTTTGGCAAATGGGTCCTCCAATCTATTTCTAGCATAGTCCCTTTTTTTCCTTATATAGCAGAGCTCCCCTACCCCCAGGCTGAGGACTGGTACCAGTGCATGGCCTGTAACAGGGAACCAGACCACACAGCAGGTTAGCGGTGGTAGTGAGCATTACTGCCTGAGCTCCATCTCTTGTCAGCTCAGCCATGGCATTAGATTCTCATAGGAGTGCCAACTCCTGTGAACTGCGCATGCGCCGGATGTAGGTTGCATGCCCCTTATAAGAGACTGACTAATGCCTGATAATCTGAGGTGGAACAGTTTCATCCCAAAACCATCACCCTCTCCCCAATCTGTAGAAAAATTGTCTTCCACGAAATGGATCCCTGGTGCCCAAAAGGTTGGGGACCACTGTTATACAGTATCTTAATTCTAAATTAGAAGCTCATCATTTGGTCGGGCACGTTGGCTCACGACTGTAATCCCAGCACTTTGGGAGGCTGAGGCCGGCAGATCACCTGAAATCAGGAGTTTGAGACCAGCCTGGCCAACATGGTGAAACCCCATCTCTCCCAAAAATACAAAAAATTAGCTGGGCGTGGTGGCAGGTGCCTGTAATCCTAGCTATTTGGAAGGCTGAGGCAGGAGAATCGCTTGAACCCAGGAGGCGGAGGTTACTGTGAGCCGAGATTGCACCACTGCACTCCAGCCTGGGTGACAGAGCGAGACTCTGTCCCAAAAAAAATAAATAAGTTCATCATTTTGGGCTGGGCAGGGTGGTTTACGCCAGTAATCCCAGCACTTTGGGAGGCCAAGGCGAGCGGATCACCTGAGATCAGGAGTTCGAGACCAGCCTGGCCAACATGGGGAAACCCCGTCTCTACTAAAAATACAAAAATTAGCCGGGCATGGTGGCAGGCACCTGTAATCCCAGCTGTTCGGGAGGCTGAGGCAGGAGAATCGCTTGAACCCGGGAGGTTGCAGTGAGCCAAGATCACGCCATCGTACTCCAGCCTGGGGTACAAGAGCGAGACTTCGTCTCCAAAAAAAAAGAAGTTCATCATTTTATGCAGAGATTATATAGTAAATTCCTAACTGGTCTTCCTGCCTCTTGATTTTTCTCCAGTAGATCCTGTATTCTTCTGCCAGATTAATCCTCATAAAATGCCATTTATATCACCTCGGTGACCCACCCTGGTTGCTTATCAGGCCGAGTTCTAATGCCTCATACTGGCATTTAGTTCTCTGCGTATCTCTCCTGAGATAACAAACTGTATTTATTCTACCTCTGCTTTGTTTAAAGCTGTTTTTACCTTGTGATTGTTCCCATAAATTGTCTACTCTTTGTCTTTAAACTAGGCCATCCTGCTGCTCTAAGAACTTATATTGTCTGTAATTTTGATATTATTCTGAAGTGTTGCCTTATTTGTTAACTGATTCTTGGATCTCTCTTATTTCATCAAGTGAAATATAAACTCTGTAGGCAGAGTGCCTGTAGGCAGGTCCAGAGTCTGATTCGTTTTTTCACTCCCTTCTCCATACTCGACAGTGTAAGATAAGACTAGACGCTTAGTACATGTTTATTGGTCGCTGAGTCACCCATACTGTTTTCAATCATAGGATGTTAGTATGATTCTCTTGATGATGGATATCAGCCCGGGTGATACTGTTTTGGAAGCTGGCTCAGGCTCTGGTGGAATGAGCTTATTTTTATCCAAAGCAGGTAAGAGATTGGATTGAGCTGGATCTCGGTAACAAAGAAAACGTTCAATTTGTTCATAATAACAGGAAGTTATGAGGATATTTGGGAAAATACCTAACATTGAGGTAGCATTCTCCTAGAATCTGAATGTGAGCACCTATTTTTCTTTCCATTTTGTACATTTATTCCAGTCAGTCTCTTTCTGATCCTCCCTCCATTTTCTTTGCTTTGTCTTGTTTCCTTCATGCTCTCTAATGCTGCTGCTTTTTTCTTAAGTATACGTTTTATTGGAATATAACATAGCTACAGACAAGTGTGCAGATCGCAAGTGTATACCTCAGCGAATCTTTGTATAGTGACCACTCGTACTTATTACCCAGATCAAGGTAAGGAGTGTCTCTGCCCCACAGATGCCTCCTCGTGTCCCCTCCCAGTCCTTATCATCACCAAAGGAAACCACTATTGTGACTTTTATCACCACTGATTAGTTTTGCCTCCTTTGAACTTATATAAATGGAATCATACAGTATGTATTCCTTTGTATCTGGCTACTCTTGTTCATCATTATGTTTGTGAGATTCACTCATTGCATACAGCAGTAGTTCTTTCATTTTAGTTGCGGTATAGTACTCTCTTCACAATTTACCCATTTACTGTTGATAGACATTTGAGTTGGATATTATAAATAGTGCTGCTCGGAACCTCCTTGTGTACTTGTCATGTTATTGTTGAATAATAGTGCCAGATGAATACTTAGCCTGAGGGAATATGGAAGGAGGTTGTCAGCTGCTGGGGGGAGAGTTAGACATCGTTAGGACCAAAGAATTATAGTAGGTGTTCATAAAGAAATTAATCATAGTACAGAGCTGTTAAGTAAAAAGCTACATTATGAAGAATTATCTCTTTTTTTTCCAGAAAGTCTCTAAAAATTGTCAGTTGGTAAAAGTACTGCTTGAAGGTGGGTGTCTGATCAAAAATCAAGAGGTGTATATTAAACATATATTTTTTCATGTTCCTACCACTTAATTTCTGGTTACTTTTATGCTAGTTGATTAGTACCCCTTTGCCTACCTAATTTCTCTGAGTGTCAGGGTTGTTTTGGGTGGTCTGACTCTCTGTACAGTGTTCTCTTCCCTACATAATGAGAGACTGTTGAATAGTCACAGTACTTTCTTTGAGTAGATTTTATAAAGATTACAGATAGAAATATGCTGAAATTAAACTCACACCTTTTGCTCTTTGACCTAATGTCTTCACATATGAATATTATCTAGATTATATTAACCCAGTAAATTCATTCTGGGCTCCTCAATCTTTTGTTTGACTTTTCTGTACATAGTTAAAGGCAGTCATTTTCTCATAATCTATGACAAATTCCTAACTGCATGGTTTCATTTGACAAAGTGGATTCATAAAAACTGGTGAGAACGGATAAATGCCTTTATTTCTAAAATATATAGTATCAGAGGAGTGTCATGGCTTGAATAATCCTAAACTATAAATGTGCAAGAAATTATTGCTATTTACCTATGTTATGGGTATTTTTCTCCATAATTTCTTTTCCAGTTGTTTAGTTTATATTACTTTTTTTTTTTTTTTTTTTTTTTGAGGCTGTTCCCCAGGCTGGAATGCAGTGGTATGATCGTGGTTCACTCCAGCATTGACCCTCGGAGCTCAAGTGATCTTCCTGTCCCAGGCTCCCAAGTAGCTGGGACAATAGACACATACCACCAAAGCTGGCTAATTTTTTAAATTTTTTGTAGAGACTGGGTCTCACTGTTGCCCAGGCTGGTCTTAAACTCCTGGCCTCAAGCAATCTTGCCTAAGCCTCCCAAAGTGCTGGGATTACAGGCATGGGGCACCACACCCAGCTTATATTACTATTAACATTAATTTTTATCTCCTGAGAACCTCATAACTTGCAGTTGGAGTTACATTTCAAAAGATACTTTGGAATTTAAACTTCTTTAGTAAACTGTAAACTGATTGATCTGGGATAATCTCCAAATGGTATCAAATCGCTTCAGATAGAGATGGGTGGAAAGTTAATTGCCTTAAGTTAAAATGTAGTACTCCTCTCTGGAATTGCAGTATTACCGTGCTAATTAGTTTAAAAGTTCTTCACACACACACATACACAAATATATATACCTTTTGTTTGTTT
The DNA here is from genome assembly GCF_008728515.1 of Papio anubis. Lineage (NCBI taxonomy): Eukaryota > Metazoa > Chordata > Mammalia > Primates > Cercopithecidae > Papio > Papio anubis. The sequence goes on along the minus strand of NC_044989.1, from coordinate 28,663,255 downwards.
GTTTGTTTGTTTTTTTGGTAGAGACAGGGTTTCACCATGTTGGCCAGGCTGGTCTCAAACTCCTGACCTCAAGTGATCTGCCTGCCTTGCCCTCCCAAAGTGCTGGAATTACCTTGGCGAGCCACTGTTTCAGGCCACAAATACCTTTTAAATATGTGAAAGACTCAACCTCATCCATAGTAAAAGAAATGCAAGTTAAAACTACATTAAAAGGCTGAACATCATGGCTCACATCTGTAATCCCAGCACTTTGGGAGGCCGAGGCAGGCAGATTGCTTGAGCTCATGAGTTTGAGACCAGCTCGGGCAAAATGGCAAAGCCTCGTCTCTACCAAAAATACAAAAAATTAGCTGGGTGTGGTGGCACACATCTGTCATCCCAGCTGTTCAGGAGGCTGAGGTGGGAGGATTGCTTGGGCCTGGGAGGTGGGGGGTGCAGTAAGCCATGATTGCACCACTGCACTCCAACCTAGGTGACAGAGTGAGACCCTGTCTCAAAAAAAAAAAAAGAAAAAAAAAAGAAACTCAAAAATCTACATTAAAAATGATAAACTCTATTCATTTTTTAGATTGACACAGATAAAAAGTTCAAAAACTTTCAGGGAGAGTATGGAGATACAGGTTTTGCTTTTTTTGAGATGCAGTCATGCACTGTTGCCCAGGCTGGAGTGCAGTGTCGCATCTGGGCTCACTGCAACCTCCGCCTCCCAGGTTCATGCCGTCCTTCTGCCTCCTGAGTAGCTGGGACTACAGGCATGTGCCACCATGCAGGCTAATTTTTTTTTTTTTTTTTTTTTTTTGAGACGGAGTCTCACTCTGTCGCTTGGGCTGGAGTGCAGTGGCCGGATCTCAGCTCACTGCAAGCTCCGCCTCCCGGGTTTACGCCATTCTCCTGCCTCAGCCTCCTGTGTAGCTGGGACTACAGGCGCCCGCCACCTCGCCCGGCTAGTTTTTTGTATTTTTTAGTACAGATGGGGTTTCACCGTTTTAGCCAGGGTGGTCTTGATCACCTGACCTCGTGATCCACCTGCCTTGGCCTCCCAAAGTGCTGGGATTACAGGCGTGAGCCACTGTGCCCGGCCTGAGATATAGGTATTCTAATACATTGCTGGTTGGCATATAAGTTGACACCACTTATGTGAAGGACAATGTAATATTATGTGAATAAATTCATATGACCCTTGAGCCAGCAATTCCATTTTTAGGACTTTATCCTATAGAGATATACTGGCTTGGTACAAAGACGTAGGTGTAAGAATTTTCATTGCCATATTGTTTGTATTAGCATATGACTAGAAACAAGCTAAATGTTCATCATAGCCATACACTGGAATATAATGGCTGTTACAGCAATTTTTTAAAAAAGAATGCAGTACATCTGGCCGGGTGCGGTGGCTCAAGCCTGTAATCCCAGCACTTTGGGAGGCCGAGGCGGGTGGATCACGAGGTCAGGAGATCGAGACTATCCTGGCTAACATGGTGAAACCCCGTCTCTACTAAAAATACAAAAAACTAGCCGGGCGTGGTGGCGGGCGCCTGTAGTCTCAGCTACTTGGGAGGCTGAGGCGGGAGAATGGCGTGAACCCGGGAGGCGGAGCTTGCAGTGAGCCGAGATCACGCCACTGCACTCCAGCCTGGGAGCACAGCGAGACTCCGTCTCAAAAAAAAAAAAAAAAAAAAAAAAGAATGCAGTACATCTAGAATCACTGAAATGACATTGTCGGTAAGTAAGAAGGAAGGTACAGGACAGTGTGTATAATACACCACATTGTGTGTTAAAAACAGATAGATACTTGCATGCTTGTATAGGCAGTGACTATCATGGGAAAGGTAAATAGCTGGTGATGTGGTTGCCTCTGAAGAGGGAGGGAGATTAATTGGGGATCAGGGATGAGAGGAAGACTTGTAACATTGAACTATTTGAATTTTTTTTTTCACATACATGTAGTACCTTTGCAAATACGTTTTTGACACTTTTTAATAAACTGATTAACATTGTGAAATATCAAATTATTTTTTACTTAAGTTGGATCACAAGGACGAGTCATAAGTTTTGAGGTACGAAAAGACCACCATGATCTGGCTAAGAAGAATTACGAACACTGGCGTGATTCATGGAAATTAAGTCATGTAGAAGAGTGGCCAGACAATGTGGATTTTATTCATAAGGATATTTCAGGAGCAACCGAAGACATAAAAGCTTTAACATTTGATGCAGTAAGTTTTCTAACATGGGTCCTGTGTTACTCCTTTGACTACAGAGAAGATAGGGGTCAGCCTTCTTTTGCATGGGCAAGGGTCTTCCTTCATTTGCTTCATGTCTATCTCTAGGGATGGAAAGAATATTTTCGTTTCATGCCTTTTAATCTCATGGTGGGATTTTGGGCAGAGACATACTGAGTTACCGAGTTGGGTGCTGAAGTTGTCATTGAATGTGGAATGATGACTGAAAACTAGGACCAAAGACTATTCAAGTATCATGAACCTCAGCATTTCCAGGATAAATCGTACTTTGGAAGCAGCATAGGAAGCATATTGAACCCAGCACCTAACCTGAATTTTGACATTTGGGGGAATAAGCAGCTTCCATTTGACAAGGAATAGACAGAAGGCATCTTCAACTAGACAGTTAAAGTCAGGATATCAAGAGGAGTGTGTTCATTGGAGATGTCGAGGACGGAGGTGTTCATCATGAACAAAGCTCCAGAAAGTGGAGCAGAGAGATTGTGAGGAAGAGAAACACTGGGAGGTTGACTTAGGGAAAAGAAGCAGAGAAGATGAAGGTAAAAAGATAGATGACAAGAGAGGATACATTAAGCTGTGATCAAACATGGTGGAGATCTGGGACATGGAAGTATTTGCTGGCTTAAGAGTTTCAGAATTCCAGAGTAAGTTGCCCTATCCTTGGTGATGCCACTTCACAGTTCATAGCTTCACAGTATGAACCGAGGCCTGGTTAGGAGTCTTCCTTCCTTTCCTTAACTGGCTGCTGGAAGGATAGACTATTTTGGTGAGAAATGAAGCAAAGTTCAAAGAGGAGAGAAAATCTTTTTTTTTTTTTTTTTTTTTGAGACAGAGTCTCATTCTGTTGCTCAGGGTGGAGTGCTGTGGTACAGTTTCAGCTCACTGCAACCTCCATCTCCCAGGTTCAAGCAATTCTCCTGCCTCGGCCTCCCAAATAGCTGGGATTACAGGCACATGCCACCATGCCCAGCTAATTTTTGTATTTTTAGTAGAGATGGGGTTTCACCATGTTGGCCAGGCTGGTCTCGAACTCTTAACCTTAGATGATCTGCCTGCCTCAGTCTCCCAAAGTGCTGGGATTACAGGCATGAGCCACTGTGCCCGGCCGTGAAAATGATTTTTATCAGCACTGGCTTCTAGCTCTGATATAACTAAAGCCTATAGTTTTAGTGGCACAGCTTCCTGTACAGAAAGACCTCAGTTCATTTTTCTCATCTATGACTTGCTTGTTACAGCTAAATAAGGGGGAAAGGGCTCTGTTTAGGTCATCCATAGGAATGTCAAAAATACCTGGGAGATTAAATAGGTCATCAGAATTTCGTTTGATGAGCATGAAACACAACAAAGGATTTTAACGATATCATTGAAGCTTTGTAGAAACCTGCTGAACCATTCCTGATCTAAAAATAATACTCCTTTTTAGATTTATTCAGCTGACTCTCTCTTGAATAATAGTGCCAGATGATTACTCAATATGAGGGAATAGAGAAGGACGGTGGGAGGGTGTCAGCTGCTGGGGAAGAGTTATATACTGTTAGGACCAAAGAATTATAGTTGGTGTTCATGAATAATTGTAATACAGAACTTTTTGTGTGTGTGTGTGTGTGTGTGTTGCCCAGGCTGGAGTGCAGTGGCCGGACCTCAGCTCACTGCAAGCTCCGCCTCCCAGGTTTATGCCATTCTCCTGCCTCAGCCTCCCGAGTAGCTGGGACTACAGGCGCCCGCCACCTCGCCCGGCTAGTTTTTTGTATTTTTTAGTAGAGACGGGGTTTCACCGTGTTAGCCAGGATGGTCTCAATCTCCTGACCTCGTGATCCACCCGTCTTGGCCTCCCAAAGTACAGAACTATTAAATAGAAGCTAGATCATGAATAATTTCCTTTTCTTAAGAATGTTTCTAAAAATTGTACATTGGTAAGAGTACTGCTTGAGGGTTGATGTTTGATCAAAGATCAAAAGGCGTATGTTAAACGTAAATTTCTGGCTGGGTGCGGTGGCTCACACCTGTAATCCCAGCACTTTGGGAGGCCGAGGCAGGCGGATCTCCTGAGGTCAGGAATTCGAGACCAGCCTGGCCAGGATGGTGAAACCCCATCTCTACTAAAAATACAAAAATTAGCCAGGCGTGATGGCGGTTGCCTGTAATCCCAGCTACTCAGGAGGCTGAGACAAGAGAATTGGTTGAACCCAGGAGGCGGAGGTTGCAGTGAGCTGAGGTTGCACCACTGCACTCAAGCCTGGGCGACACAGCAAGAGTCTGTCTCAAAATAAGCAAACAAACAAACAAATTTCTTTTCACATTCCCACTTTTTTTTTTTTTTTAATTGTTGCTCCCTTTGTCTACTTAATTCTTCTCCTAGCTGCCATCTCACCTTCTGGGCCTTCCCTCTTCTAATCCATTCCCCTCATCTCTAGAATAATTTTCCTAAAATATACTTCTGGGCTGGGTGCAGTGGCTCACGCCTATAACTCCAGCACTCTGGGAGACCTGAGGTCAGGAGTTCGAGACCAGCCTGGCCAACATGGCAAAACCCCGTCTCGACTAAAAATACAAAATGTAGGCTGGGAGCAGTGGCTCACGCCTGTAATCCCAGCACTTTGGAAGGCCGAGGCGGGCAGATCACCTGAGGTCGGAAGTTTGAGACCAGCCCGATCAATGTGGGAGGTCAGGAATTCGAGACCAGCCTGGCCAATATGGTGAAACCCCATCTCTACTAAAAATACAAATAAAATTAGCTGGGCGTGGTGACTTGTGCCTGTAATCCCAGCTACTCGGAAGGCTTAGGCTGGAGAAGCGCTTGAACTCGGGAGTTGGAGGTTGCGGTGAGCTGAGATTGTGTCATTGCACTCCAGCCTGGGCAACAAGAGTGAAACTCCATTCTAAAACAAACAAACAAACAAAACAAAACAAAGAAAAATACAAAAATTAGCCAGGCATGGTGGTGGGTGCCTACAATCCCAGCTACTTGGGAGGCTGAGTCAGGAGAATCGCTTGAACCTGGGAGGTGGAGGTTCCAGTGAGCCAAGATTGCGCCACTGCACTCCAGCCTGGGCAACAGAGCAAGACTCTATCTCAAAAAAGAAAAAAAGAAAAAAAATATGTATATGTGTATATATATGTATTTCTGATACTGTCATTCTCCTGCTGAAAAAACAATCCAGAGCTTTTCATTCAAAGATTTCTGGTGTCCAGACTCTGATCTGAACTTTCCTTTCTCTAGTCCTTTATGTAACCTGACTCCATATATGCCAACCAAAATGATGCTAAATGAATAAAAAAGGTGTTAAACCATAAAGAAAAACAGAAAAAAGAGCATGACTAATAAAAGAATTTAACACATTTTGGAAACAGCTTAACCATCAAAAGGGAGTGGACACAATGGAATACTAACAATAAATGTACTCTAGCTACATCAATAAATCTGAAAGACTTGGTGTTTGGTAGAAAAAGCATTATAAGAGAGTATGTGAAATGACTACCTACATGGAAAATTTAAAACTACACAACATATATTGTTTGTAGCTATTTACATATGTTGTAGAAGTATAAAATTTGGGAATGTTGCCAACTTCTGGACACTGACTGTTTCTGAGGAGAGAAAAGGAAGGGAAAAGAATAGAGGGAGATAAGTTTGGGGTCCATTCAGGTTGGTCCACCGCCAGGCTCCATAATCGCCAGTGTAACCTTGGGTAAGTCACTGAATCTTTCCATGCCTCAGTCACCTCATGTATTAAACAGTAATGATAATAGTACCTATTTCATAGAGTTGTTGAGGATTAAATAAGAAAATTCATGTGAAGTACCTGGTACATAGTAAGCAATGAATAAATGTTAGTTATGATTTTCATCATTTTGATTTTCTTCCTTTCCCCTTTTCTCTGCCTGTTTAAACTCTGTTCTCCCTTCAAAGCTTAAAGGTCATCTCTTGTGTGAAATATCCTGCCTCATCTAGCCAGAGGATTATTACCTTCCTCTGAATTTCTGAACCACTTTGTTTCTGGAGTCAATAAGCATTTATTAAGAACCTGCCATGTACCATGTGCTGTGCTAAGACAAAAATTATACATTCAAAAGAGCTTTCAAAAACAAAAAATGAGTAAGAAATATTTAAAAATTAAAAAAATAATAGCTGTCGGCCAGGCATGATGGCTCATGGCGGTAATCCCAGCACTTTGGGAGGCTGAGACGGGTGGATCACTTGAGGTCAGGCATTTGAGACCAGCCTGACCAATATAGTGAAACCTCATCTCTACTAAAAGTATGAAAATTAGCTGGGTGTGGTGGTGGTGCATGCCAGTAATCCCAGCTGCTTGGGAGGCTGAGATAGGAGGATCGCTGGAACCCAGGAGGCAGAGGCTGCAGTGAGCTGAGATTGCACCACTGCACTCTAGCCTAGGTGACAGAGCAAGACTCTGTCTCAAAAATTAAATTAAATTGGCCGGGTGCAGTGACTTACGCCTGTAATCCCAGCACTTTGGAAGGCTGAGGCGAGTGGATCATGAGCTCAGGATTTGGAGACCAGCCTGGCCAACATGGTGAAACCCTGTCTCTACTAAAGATAAAAAAAAAAAAATTAGTTTTGCGTGGTGGTACACACCTGTAATCCCAGCTACTCGGGAGGCTGAGGCAGGAGAATCTCTGGAACCTGGGAGGCGGAGGTTGCAGTGAGCTAAGATCGCACCATTGCACCCCAACCTGGCCAACAGGGCAAGACTCCATCTCAAAAAAAAAAAAAAAAAAAAAAAAATTAAATAAGATGAAATGAAATGGACACATAAACAGTTACTAAAAAGACTCAGAAGTATAAAACACCATGGCTGTAGAACTTGGTATGAGGAGATGAGGCTGTAAATGCAGTCATGAGGGGCTAGATAATAAAGAAAGTTGTATGTTTATCAAGCTGGATAGTATGGACATTATCTTGTAAGTAGGAGAGCAGACTGTCTAGATTTCTGTTTTAGAATAATTCTGGAGAAAGAATGGAGGTTGGGAGTCTATGCAGAAAGGTATTATAATATTTCAACAAGATATGATGAGGTCTTGACCTAAGTCAATGTCGGTGGGATTAATTTGAGAAACACTGGAGGTAGATTTGTGAGACTTTAATTCAAACAGAAGCACCAAAACCCCAGAGTCTCAAAAGAGAATTCCAGGTGAAGAAAATGATGGCTTCTTGATTAGGCTTTGAAAAAAAGAAAATGATGACTCTAAGTTTCTGGTTTGAGTAACTGGATAAATGCTGTTAACTGAGAATTGAGCATTCAAGAGGATTTGCAGTTTTTTTGGTTATCTGACTTTGGTCCTTGTCAATAACATAGTAAAACTACAGTCTAAGAGCCCATGTATGTCATCATGTTGACCCTTGATTGTCATCTTCACTTGGGTATTTATTTATTTATTTATTTGAGATGGAGTCTCACTCTGTTGCCCAGGCTGGAGTGCAATGGCGCGATCTCGGCTCACTGCAGTCTCTGCCTCCTGGGTTCAAGCATTTCTGCTGTCTCGGCCCTCTGTGTAGCTGGGACTACAGGCACCCACCACCATGCCCAGCTATTTTTTTTGTATTTTCAGTAGAGACAGGGTTTTGTCATGTTGGCCAGGTTGGTCTCGAATTCCTGACCTCAGGTGATCCAACTGCCTCGGTCTCCCAAACTGCTTGGATTGCAGGCATGAGCCACCATGCCTGGCCTCGACTTGGATATTTAATAGGCATGTTAAATACATATCCAAACCTGAATTCTTACTTCCCCCAAGCTTGCTCTCCCATAATCTTCATCATTTTCCTCATTAGTAAATGACATCTCCATTCTTTCAGTGGCTTAGGCTGAAAACTTTGAATTCAGTCTTCTTTTTCTCACATCCTACTGCCAATCCTAATCCTAATTCCAATTGGCTCTGTCTTCAAAATATATACCACTTCTTACCACACCAACTGCTCTTTGCTATTACAAGCCACCGTCATCTTTCCTTGCATTCTCAGTGTTTTCTGCATGTAGATTTTAAAGTGAGTCAGAGTATACTTAATTACAGTGAATTGTACACTTAAAATGGCAATGTTGATTTTACCACACACACAAAAAGTTTTTTTAAAAAGTTCAGATCGTGTCATTCTTTAAAATTCTTCAGTGGCTTCTCAATTGAGAAGTAAAGCTAAAGACTGCGTGATTCTATGTAATCTGTGTCCACCACCTTCGATGTCATCTCTTACCACTTCCCCCCTTTTATCTCCACTGCAGTGACAGTAGCCTCAACAGACTTTCCAAGTAGCCTACTACCTCAGAGTGTTTGTATTAAATATTTGCTCTTCCCTCCACCAGGAGCTCACTTCTTCCCTACATTTCCATGGGTTAAACTTAATTTTTATTTTCTTCAGATCTCTTCACTGAGCAGCCTGTGTATAAAATGACACCTCCTTTCCCTAACCTGTCACTTTCTTTCCCTCTTACTCTGCTTGTTTTATTTGTTTGTTTTGAGATAGGGTCTCACCCTGTCACCCAGGCTGGAGTGCAGTGACACAATCACAGCTCACTGCAGCCTTGATTTCTCAAGCCCAAGTGATCCTCCCTCCTCAGCCTCCCAAGTAGCTGGAACCACAGGTGCACGCCACCACGCCTGGCAGTTTTTTTTTCTTGAGACGAGTCTCACTCTGTCGCCCAGGCTGGAGTGCAGTGGCGTGATCTCTGCTCACTTGAACCTCCCGGGCTCAAGCTATTCTCCTGCCTCAGCCTCCTAAGTAGCTGGGATTACAGGTGTGCGCCACTGCACCCGGCTAATTTTTGTATTTTTAGTAGAGATGGGGTTTCGCCATGTTGGCCTGGCTGGTCTTGAACTCCTGACCTCAGGTGATCCACCTGCCTCGGCCTCCCAAAGTGCTGGAATTCCACGCGTGAGCCACCGCACCCAGCCAATTTTTTTATTTTTATAAATGTGGGGTCTCACTGTATTGCCCACGCTGGTCTGGAACTCCTGGGCTCAAGCAGTCCTCCTGCCTTGGCTTCCCAAAGTGCTGGGATTACAGGCGTGAGTTACCACGCCTATTCTGCTTTATAACTGTTTTTCTTCATGTCACTCACCACCCTCTGTCCTGTTTATTTATATATTTTTAATTTTTGTTTAATGTCTACCCCTTCATTAGATCCCATGAAACAGACTATAAGTTCCAACTATATCCTTACCACTTAGAGAAAAATGTTTGTCATGTAGAGAGTGCTTAATAAATATTTGGTGAATTAATAAGATGTCCCTTGACCGATTAGTACTGTTTTTAAAAAACACATAAACTAATATTTTCTCATTTAGTAAATAGATATGCCAGCATAACTCCAAGCTTTCTGGAGTTCATACGACAGTAAATGTTACTTTATTTTCTATTTTGACCAGATTGATTTTTTGTTTTTAATTAATTTTTTATTTGAAAAATTTTCACTTATCTTTTGTACTTATTGGCATCTTCTGTGACTACAGCTATGTACACTGCAATTGAAATTGAAAGAAGAGTAAAGAGGAAATAAGGGATATGATTCTTTTTTTTTTTTTTTTTTGAGACAATCTCACTCTGTCACCCAGGCTAGAATGCAGTGGTTTAATCTTGGCTCACTGCAACCTCCACCTCCCAGGTTCAAGCAGTTCTCCTGCCTCAGCTTTCCTAGTAGCTGGGACTATAGATGTGCACCACCACACCTGGCTAATTTTTGTATTTTTAGTAGAGACAGGGTTTCGCCATGTTAGCCAGGCTGGTCTCAAACTCCTGACCTCAGGTGATCCACCCACGTCAGTCTCCCAAAAGTGCTGGGATTATAGGCGTGAGCCACTGCCTCTGGTCAACAGTGTGAATTTCTGTTGCCAAAGCTGAAATAAAGCATTTAGATTTATAAGTTTTGGCAATAGAAATTTACAATGTCAGCCAAGTGCAGTGGTTCACATCTATAATCCCAGCATTTTGGAAGGCCGAGGCGGGCAGATCGCTTGAATCCAGAGTTCAAAACCAGCCTGGGCAAAATGGCAAAACCCTGTATCTACATAAGATACAAAAAATTAACTGAGAATGGTGGTGCCTGCCTGTCATCTCAGCCACTTGGGAGGCTGAGGTGGGAGGGTTGCTTGAGCTCAGGAGGTGGAAGTTGCAGTGAGGTGACATCGTGCCACTGTACTCCAGCCTGGTCAACAGAGCGAGACCCTGTCTCAAAAAAAAAAAAAAGAAATTCACATTGTCTCAAATGTTTAAATGTTTTATGTTGTAATGGCGTGTTTTACACTTGGCAATATTGATAATACAGGCATACAGGAATCTTTGGTTATATTCATATATACATACATAGCCAAATCAGTATTTCCATATTAATGTGCCAAGTACAAGACATATCATTATGATTTTTCAGTATCATCAAGTACTATGACAAATTATTTTTTCTTCCCTGAGACAGGATCTCACTCTTGCCCAGGGTGGAGTATGATGGCAAAGTCATAGGTCACTACAGCCTCGAACTCCTAAGCTCCAGTGACCCTCCCATCTCAGCTTCCTGAGTAGCTGGGACTACGGGCTTGGGCCTCTGCATCCAGCCACTCTTTTTTTTTTTCTCAATAGAGTCAGAGTCTCGCTGTGTTGTCTGGGCTGGTCTCAAACTCGGCCTCAAATGGATCCTCTTGACTCAGCTTCCCAAAGTGTTGGGATTACAGGCAGGAGCCACCTTGCCCAACTGTATAATAATTAACATACCCTTTTGGGAGAAGTAAAATGATAGTTAATAATACTACCTTCTAAAAAATGAAATACCTTGAGTGATTGCTGTATCATTTCACCACAATAAGAAAACTTATGCTTTATTTAAACGGAATCAGACTGATGCAGTTCTCTTTTCCCCCTACACAGGTAGCTTTGGATATGTTAAACCCTCATATTACTTTGCCTGTTTTTTACCCACGTCTTAAGCATGGTGGTGTATGTGCTGTATATCTAGCAAAGTGAGTAATAGAACTGTTTTTCTTTGTAATGTGACTTTTAAGTGCACTTTTGCTTAAGTTCCAAACTAAAAAAAATTTTTTTTTTTTTTTACACAGTCTCATTCTGTCACCCAGGCTGGAGTGCAGTGGTATGATCTTGGCTCACTGCAACCTCCACCTCCCTGGTTCAAGCAATTATCCTGCCTCAGCCTCCCAAGTAGCTGGGATTACAGGCACCCACCACCACGCCCAGCTAATTTTTTCTATTTTTAGTAGAGAAGGGGTTTCACCATGTTGGCCAGGCTGGTCTTGAACTCCTGACCTCAGGTGATGTGCTCGTCTGGTCTCCCAAAGTGCTGGGATTACAGGCATGAGCCACCACGCACAGCCAAAATATTCATTTTGTAACTGAACAAAGTGTACATGACATTTTATACAACTGTTTTAAAATGACAAGTCCCAAGTTCATTTATATTGTATATTTATTTAGTATTTATTTATTTATTTATTTATTTATTTATTTATTTATTATTTTTTGAGACGGAGTCTGCTCTGTTGCCCAGGCTGGAGTGCAGTGGTGCAATCTCGGCTTATTGCAAGCTCCGCCTCCCGGGTTCACTCTATTCTCCTGCCTCAGCCACCCAAGTAGCTGGGACTACAGGCGCCCACCACCACGCCCGGCTAATTTTTTCTTTTTTAGTAGAGATGGGGTTTCACCATGTTAGCCAGGATGGTCTCAATCTCTTGACCTTGTGATCCACCTGCCTCGGCCTCCCAAAGTGCTGGGATTACAGGCGTGAGCCACCGCGCCTGGCCAGTTTTTTTTTTTAACCTTTTTTTGTTTTGTTTTGTTTTTTTGAGACAGAGTCTCGCTTTGTCACCCAGGCTGGAGTGCAGTGTTGTGATCTCAGCTCGCTGCAACCTCCACCTCCCAGGTTCAAGTGATTCTCCTGCCTCAGCCTCCCAAGTAGCTGGGATTATGGGTGTGTGCCACCACACCCGGCTAATTTTTGCGTTTTTAGTAGAGACAGGGTTTCACCATGTTGGCCAGGCTGGTCTGGAACGCTTGACCTCAAGCGATCGTCCGCTTCAGCCTCCCAAAGTGCTGGGATTACAGGCATGACCCATGCCCAACCCTATATTACTGTTTAAATCATTTTTTACATAAATAGTAATATAAGATGCGCATTTTCTTCTGACAATCTGGAAGAAACTTTTTAAAAGTATAATGTGAACAGTAATGTTAAATTATGGTCTCTGTGTTTGTTTACTTAGAATTTTGTGAAAGTACTTTTTATGCTTCCTAACTTGAATATTTAAACCCTCTCCTGCCTTAACTATAGTATTCAAATGTGGGCAAGAGGTATAGGGAACTTAAATAAATAGAATGTTATTATTTTAGTAGAAATGTACATTTTTCACTTTTCTGAAAGCATCACACAGGTTATCGAACTTTTAGATGGAATTCGCATCTGTGAACTTGCTCTTTCATGTGAAAAGATAAGCGAGGTCACTGTCAAAGATTGGTTGGTTTGCCTTGCAAAACGGAAAACTGGAATTTTAGCTCAAAAAGTAGAACCTAAAATCAACATAGATGTACAACTAGATTCTCAAAAGAAAACTGGAGTTGAAGATGAGCTGTTTCAAGAGGATGACCGTGGTGAGCTTCAGTTTTACTTTATGCATGTAGTAATAAATGGAGAATGAGTTCCTGAGTATACTGACCAAAAGATTATAAAAATATTCCTCAGCAATTTTCTATAGAAATTGAAGTGTGATATTTTGCTAAGATGTATAAGGCACAGAATAATTACTTTTCCTGCCTTTTACATAAAACTCTGATATCTTTGAAGAATTGAGCTTTTTATAATCTTCATATTTTACTTGTCACAAGGAGCTTGGTTTGTGAAATAATTTAAGTATATTACGGTTGTTTTATATTTAGATCACTGATTATTACTGAACGGAATGAATTTAATGGAACCTGATAGGCAAATAGCTAATATTCCAAAAAGCAACTTCTAAGATGCTGCTGGAATTCTTGAAAGAACTGAGTTTAGATCTTTGTCATATATGCACATTATTTAGGCCATGAACAAGTTTTCAAATATCCATTGATTTATGATATGGGCTTATCCATTTGGTTATAAAATCATATGTTTATTATATAATCATTGACAAATCATTTCTGTATAACAACTGGCAGAGTAGCTCTAAAACAAATACAAGGAAAAAAAGAGAAAAAACTTAGAGTAACTCATATTTTAACAGTTTTGTGAAAAAATTAGAAAATATTTTATGTAGCTTATAGTACATATATTTTTTACAACAGAAGAATCACATTCTGATTTTCCATATGGATCATTTCCCTACGTTGCTAGACCAGTACACTGGCAACATGGTCATACAGGTGAGTAATGTTTTCAGAACATATTAAATGGTGTTTTTTCTTCTAATTAATATAATGACTTTATGTTTTTCTTCTCTTAAATTAGCTTTTCTTGTCAAGTTGAGGAAGGTCAAACCACAACTGAGTACTCCAGATGACAGCAACTGACTTGAAGATGGAAAAATATCAAAATAGAACTTTATATTGAAAATCACTACTTTCATAGATTGGCATTTTTAGCTATTACTGTGACTTATATAACTTTTACATATAATTTTGAAAATAACAAATAAAATAAAGATGTATAACATGGCAAAACTGCTTAAACGTCCCATTTTGACACTTGTCTTGCAGTTAGTTTGACATTTTGTAGTTAATGATTCCAAATTGGTTTAGTTGGACCATCTCATTCTTCGCTTCCTGTGAACCACTCCATAGATTTGTCTTTCTTCAAGAAATTAGTTTTCTTTCCTTTATTTGATTGATGGTCATTGACTACTGAAATAAAATTGCATTTTAAGATAAACTTTATGTATCTGTCCATTTTAAATACATCTTATCATGACTTGTATATGTCTTAAAAAATAATAGTCTGGGTTACAGTAAATAATGGGGGGAAACTTAAGAATGATATAATCACCTTAAAAATTGTAACAAAATATGTAACAGCTCTTGAATCTCTTTTATCCCCCTCAGAATCTTTTTAACCAGCTTGAAAGAACATCAGAATTGTTCAGTGTTACTATGTAAATTAAATGTTTAGGGGCCGGGCACAGTGGCTCACACCTTTGGGAGGCCAAGGCAGGCAGATCACCTGAGGTCAGGAGTTCGAGACTAGCCTGGCCAACATGGCGAAACCCTGTCTCTACTAAAATACTAAAAATACAAAAATTAGCCAGTTGTGGTGGCAGGCAACTGTAATCCCAGCTACTTGGGAAGCTGAGGCAGGAGAATCGCTTGAACCTGGGAGGCGAAGGTTGCAGTGAGCTGAGATTGTGCCACTGCACTCCAGCCTGGGTGACAGGGCGAGACTCCGTCTCAAAAAAAAAAAAAAAGTTTGGGCAATACATTTTAGAAACATGAATTAATTACAAATGGGACTTATATTCATAGGCATCAGTTATTTAGCATTTACCACATATCATACATTGTTTTGAAAACTTTATATATGTTTTTCACTTACTATGGACAACTTACCTTTCAGGTTATCCATATTTTACAGATAAACAGTGACTTAGAGTGATTAGGTCGCTGTTTAAATATAGATGTTTTATGGGTTTTTGGTTGTGTGTGTGTGTGTGGTTTTTTTTGTTTGTTTGTTTTTTTGTTTTTTTTGAGACAGGTTCTCATTCTGTCACCCAGGCTGCAGTACAGTGGCATGATCATGGCTCATTGCAGCCTCAATCTCCCAGGATCAAGCAAGCCTCCCACCTCAGCTTCCCATGTAGTTGGACTACAGGCACATGCCACCACACCCAGCTAATTTTTGTGGGTTTTTTGGTAGAGACGGGGTTTTGTCATGTTTCCCAGGCTGGTCTCAAACTCCTCGGCTCAAGCAATCCTTCTGCCTTGACCTCCCAAAGTGCTGGGATTATAGGTGTAGAGCCACCATGCCCGGCCTCTTTTATGGGCTGTAAAATAGTAATGCCTTGGAGGGTAAATGCTACCATTCCTAGATTTATCTCTTAGGCTAGAAGTATTTAAAATTATACATGTGTGTAAATTTTTTATTAAATAATGTATTACAGAACATAGAACATTTTAAAATCTCTGCCTTTTTAGAGTTTACAGTCTATGATAGAGCTTGACATTAAATAGTCACACAGATATAAAACTAAAACTGTTATAAATTCCCCCCAAAGAAGTACAAGGTACTATGAGTAACCATAATGAGGGACTTTGCTCTAGCAAGTGACAATTGAGCTGAGACCTGAATGGTAAGTAGGAATTAACTACAGCAGGGGAAATGGGAATAAAAAGTGATGCTGGGGTCGAGTGGAAAAGATGGATAGATAGATAGGGATGAGGCCATGCAAGTTCTTATATGCCTGTGAAGGAATTGGTCTATCCTAAGAAAAATGGGATGCCGTTGAAGAATTTAAGTAAGGGGTGACATGTTCAGATCTGTGTTTTGAAAATCACTCTGGCTGCATTTAGACAAGTGATTGAATCAGGAGCAGAGTATTCTGGTGTTATATTTCTGTATGATAACTAGCTGAACATTTATACAATAATGATGCCTTTATAGCTTTTATAACATTTCCAGATACAGTTACACATTGCTTAACAGCGGCAATACATTCTGATAAATGCATAGTTAGGCAGTTTCATCATTGTGTGAACATTATAGAGTGTACTTACACAAACTGAGGTGGTATAGCCTACTACACACCTAAGTTATATGGTATAGCCTACTGCTCCTAGACTGCAAACCTGGATAGAATATTACTGTACTAACTACCATAGGCATTTATAAGACAATGGTAAGTATGTGTGTATCTAAACACAAAAAAGGTAATGTGTTGCACTACAGGGCTATGATATCAGTAGGTGATGGGAATTTTTCAGATCCATTATAATCTTTTCTTTCTCTCTTTTCTCTTTCTTTTCTTTTTTTTTCTTTTCTTTTCTTTTTTTTTTTTTTTTTTGACAGAGTCTTGCTCTGTTGCCCAGGCTGGAGTGCAGTGGCACGATCTTGGCTCACTGCAACCTCCATCTCCTGGGTTCAAGCAATTCTCCTGTCTCAGCCTCCTGAGTATCTGGGACTACAGGCATGTGCCATCATGCCCGGCTAATTTTTGTATTTTTTTAGGAGACAGGGTTTCACCACGTTAGCCAGGCTGGTCTCAAACTCCTGACCTTAAGTGATCCGTCCACCTGCCTCAGCCTCCCAAAGTTCTAGGATTACAGGTGTGAGCCACCGTGCCCGGCCATTATAATCTTAGGGGAAAACCATCCTGTATGCAGTCCCACCTTGAGTGAAATGTCATTATGTAGCGCATGACTATATAGAAGCTCTGAAGTGCTTCTTTTTTTGAGACAGAGTCTCGCCCTGTCGCCCAAGCTGGAGTGCAATGGCACGGTCTTGGCTCACTGCAACCTCTGCCTCCTAGGTTCAAGCAATTCTCCTGCCTTAGCCTCCCAAGTAGCTGGGATTACAGGCACACGCTACCATGCCTGGCTAATTTTTGTATTTTTAGTAGAGAGAGGGTTTCACCATGTTGGCCAGGCTGATCTCAAACTCCTGACCTCAAGTGATCCACCTGGCTCAGCCACCCAAACTGCTGGGACTACAGGCATGAGCCACTACGCCTGGCCTGACGTCCATTTTTTAATTCCATCATGGAATACTCCCTTTTCTTCTACCCTTCTATTTAGCTAGTAATGAAATTATGTCATTCATTTAATGCTTTGAATGCCTATTATGTGTCAGTCCCCAATTGTCTACTTTGAGAAGGGGCTGGCTTAAAGAGCCAAGAAAAGTTCTGCCCTTCACTCCTGTTTCTTGGAGAATACTTAGTTTCTGTTTGGCACATGGTGCTCAGCAGATGTTGAATTGAACAAGACCTTTTTAACAGTATCCATTCATTTTCCCTCAGTTCCCCCCCCCCCCCCCCTTTTTTTTTTTTTTTTGTAGTTTTCTTCTATTTCTCTTCTTTTTCTTTGGTAGTTGTCCATTCTAGTCAATCAAGGCCCAGCTTAAGCCCTTTCTTCAGCCCTCCTCCAAACAAGTGTGTTTACAGTCTGGTTTATGGGACAGATACCTTCTTTTTTTTTTTTTTTTTTTTTTTTTGAGACGGAGTCTCGCTCTGTCACCCAGGCTGGAGTGCAGTGGCCGGATCTCAGCTCACTGCAAGTTCCGCCTCTCGGGTTTACGCCATTCTCCTGCCTCAGCCTCCCAAGTAGCTGGGACTACAGGCGCCCACCACCTCGCCCGGCTAGTTTTTTGTATTTTTTTTTAGTAGAGACGGCGTTTCACTGTGTTAGCCAGGATGGTCTCGATCTCCTGACCTCATGATCCGCCCGTCTCAGCCTCCCAAAGTGCTGGGATTACAGGCTTGAGCCACTGTGCCCGGCCGGGACAAATACCTTCTAATGTTAGTTTTCTACGTCCACGTCTGGCTGTCCTGTAAACTAAATATTTGAGACTGACTGAAAACTGTCATCCCAATGCCTTCCAGGGGCTCTACCTTTTATGCCCAGTAAATAGTCACTAGAAGTTTCCTGATATCTTTAAGCCTACACTGGATCATGTTTTTGTTTTTTGAGACAGCATCTCGCTCTGTCACCCAGGCTGGAGTGCAGTGGTGCAGTCTCAGCTCACTGCAACCTCCACCTCTCAGGTTCAAGCGATTCTCCTGCCTCAGCCTCTGGAGTAGCTGGAATTACAGGCATGCACCACCACCACGCCTGGCTAATTTTTCTATTTTTAGTAGAGACAGGGTTTCACCATGTTGGCCAGGCTGGTCTCGAGCTCCTGACCTCAAGTGATCTGCCTGCTTCAGCCTCCCGAAGTGCTGGGATTACAGGCGTGAGCCATCATGCCCAGCCAAGGATCATGTATTGTTTTGTCTGTTGACTTGGTTGTTCTAGAGGGAAATTTAGGTATACATAGTATATAGTTCTGGGATTGTGGGAGGCTTTCATTTTGAACTTCATATTTTCAGAGGCAGTAGGAACTTCTGAAGTTTCTATAGTCATGTAAAAGATATTTTAAGTTAATCTGTTAGTGGTGTCTATGAGAATTTAACTGGAGGAAAAAAACTTAAATCAGAGCTTTCATAGTAATACATATATAAGGTGATTAATAGTAGAAAATGAGCAGACAGTTCGGGCAGGGTGGCTCACGCCTGTAAGCCCAGCACTTTGGAAGGCTGAGACAGGTGGGTCACCTGAGGTCAGGAGTTCGAGACCAGCCTGGCCAACATAGTGAAACCCTGTCTCTACTAAAAATATAAAAATTAGCTGGGTGTGGTGGAGCTTGCCTGTCATCCCAGCTACTGGGGAGGCTGAGGCACAAGAATTGCCTGAACCTGGGAGACGGAGGTTGCGGTGAGCTGAGATCGCACCATTGCACTCCAGCCTGGGCAACAAGAGCAAAACTCCATCTCAAACAAACAAAGAAACAAACAAAATATTATGAAAGAAGAACCAGATAAGCTAGTAATTCATTGGATGCAGAGAGAAAATGTATATATCGAGACTTTTTGACTTACAATGGGGTTATGTCCCAACAAACACTTGTGACTTGAAGATATCATTAAGTAAAAAATGCATTTGGGCCAGGTGCAGTGATTTACATCTGTAACCCCAGCACTTTGAGAGGCCAAGGTGGGAGGATTGCTTGAGGTCAGGAGTCCGAGACCAGCACCAGTCTGGGCAACATAGGAAGTTTCTACCAAAAAAAAAAAAAAAAAAAAAAAAAGCTGGGCATGGTGGCACATGCCTGTAGTGCCAGCTACTCAGGAGGCTGAGGTAGGAGGATCACTTGAATCAGAGGAGGTTGAGGCTACAGTGAGCCATGATCACATTACTACACTCTAGCCCAGGTGACAGAGCAAGATCCTGTCTGGTGGGGAAAAAAAGCATTTGGCTGGGCACAGTAGCTCACACTTGTAATCCCAGCACTTTGGGAGGTAGAGGTGGAGGATTGTTTAAGGCCAGGCGCCCGCCACCACGCCCAGCTAAATTTTGTATTTTTAGTAGATTTTACCATATTGGTCAGTTTGGTCTCGAACTCCTGACCTCAGGTGATCCGTCTGCCTCGGCCTCCCAAAGTGTTGGGATTACACAGGTGAGCCACTGCACCCGGCAAAAAATATTTTTAAAAAGATGCATGTAATACAGCTAACCACCAAACATCACAGCTTAGCCTAGCCTACCTTAATGTGCTCAGAACACTTACATTAGGCTACAGTTGGGCAGCATCATCTGGCAATACAGTACACTGTCAAAAATTAGTTGTTTACTCTCATGATTTCATGGCTGCCTGGAAGCTGCAGCTAGCTCACTGCCTCTGCCCAGCATCAAGAGAGACCATGATACAGCTTTCCACTGAATGCGTATAGCAACCATAGGTAAGTCAAGGACCAGCTGTATTTTCAAACTTCTGTCTGCTATTCAGAAGACCCTTCCCTTAATTCTCTGGGCAAAACAGGACTCAGTCAATGCCCAGCTAATATCTTACTTTGAAAAACCTTCACCAAACCTCTCACCCCACAGAATTCTGAAATCTTTTGTGTTCCTCAATGTTGATCATATACTTTGCATAGCCCTTATCACATTATTAACTTATATGCCCTAATTATGCCTTCATTAAGTGTAAGAATTTTAAACCTGGATGACTAGAACAGTGGTAATGACAAAAATAAGAAAATTCAAAGAATGGTTTATTTCTGAGGAAAAATTATTTGGTTTTTAGATTATTTAACAGTTGGAATGTTACATGCCTCCCTATATGATCCAGGGCTAAAGCTTGGTATATATTTTTTCCCTTGACTTCGCTTTAAAATCTCATGGGTCCTCAGATAATACATAATATATATCTATGTTTCACATGGACCAGCCCAGGCATCATAAAGCTTACAACAGCATATGGTCAGGAGAAACAATTGTAGTTTAGTTATTATAAAAATATGTTATATATTCAGATAGAACTGGGTTCCCATCTTGTTTCTGTTATTGTTTTACCTGGTAATGGTGTGACTTTTCTGAGTTTATTTTTTCATCAGTAAAATGAATATAATAAGGCCACTTCAAGATTTCTTAGGGGGTTGGGTGTTAAATGAGATTAAGTATCTAGTATGTGATTGGTGATTGTCATGTATATAAATATGTAAAGAATGTTTCACCTAAAAAAAAAGAATGCTTCCTCTATCCTTCCCAAAAGTCATTTTTAAAAATTATTATTATTTTTGAGACAAAGTTTTGCTCTTTTCACACAGGCTGGAGTACAGTGGCAGCATCTCAGCTCACTGCAACCTCCACCTCCCAGGTTCAAGTGATTCTCCTGCCTCAGCCTCCCGAGTAGCTGGGATTACAGGCATGCACCACCACGCCCAGCTAATTTTTGTATTTTTAGTAGAGACAGGGTTTTACCATGTTGGCCAGGCTAGTCTAGAACTCCTGACCTCAGGTGATCTGCCCCCTCTTGGCCTCCCAAAGTGCTGGGATTACAGGCACGAGCCACCGTGTCCAGCCCCAAAAGTCAAATTTTTGACAGTATTTTTACCCCACCTTTTCAAATTGAAAAACAGTTTGTTCTTAATAAATGTCATAAACATGTTTATCTAAAACTTTTATTTAAATGTATTGTTTTAACAAAAAATATTTTAAGGTGGGAAAATATGTCTTTACCTGCAAATTGAGGAGTTGCTTGCTTGTGTTTGAAAGAAAGATGGAAGCACTGATCACCATCTATGCTAAGTTTAGCACAGAAGTCTAAAGCAGAGCATAAACTTTTTGTGTCTTTCTTGGAGAATGCTGAATTCAGTTTTTTGCAACCACATACTATCAGATGATTCCAACCTTAGGTGGACTGGAGGAAGAAAAGTTTGCTAGTAGAGGTCACCAGCTCAGCAGCGGTTTAGGCGGTGAGAGACTCATCCCACTCCTGTAGCATCGTGTGTCCCTATTATCCTGCACTCTCCCCTCTACTTCCAATGAGCTCACTCTCCATTAAAACTATAGGAGGAAAATGAATGTATATTTTTACCGGTAAAATATGTATACAATCAATTTTCCTTTGTATTGCTTACCCTCTGACATCCTGAAACAAAGAGTTTTACAGTTAACCATGGGTTAATACTCAGAATAAAATGGCTTTGGGTAAATATTTGTTCCTTCCTGTATAGGACCTATAAATCCTAAATCATGGCTTTCACCCAGTTAAAGGATGAAAGCACACAGTTCCTTCTACAACTCCCCTAAGTTAATACCCCACTTTTCATCCACAATCCCTCAAAGACCTTTATTTTTTCTCCAAAGTATACTGACTGGCAGAGCCCCCTCTTCCCTGGGTGCACTCAAATTTCCTGTTGAGATGTCAAGGCCTATACTATGGAGGGTTATTACCGTTGATATCTACAGTGGTTGGTCGGAATAAAATACGTATAACTGCTTCTCTTTTGCTTTCTGTAAATATCTGTTCAAATTCTTGGAACTCTCTCCCAGCTCACTTCATGTAGCCTTTCAGCAGGGACTTGGTTCTTAATGCTTTCGCCACTTCCTTAGTAGTCGGCTAGAAGGCTTCTGTGGCAGCTTATTTTCACTACCAATGGCAGGATTGCATCAAAAGGGCAGTAGACCATAATATTTAGGAATTCAGGCTCTAGTTTTGAGTCAGAGACCTGGGTTCACATGTCACTCCAGCTCTTTGGGCAAATTATTTAACTTCTCTAAGCTTTAGTTTCCTTATCTGCTGAGTGGAGGTATAGTATTCACCCTAAAGTTGGCTGTGAATATTAAATGATATTATGAATACAAAATGCATTATATATTGCCTTGGACATTGTAAACATTCAGTAAAGCTTACCTATTATAAGGATCAAAGAGTAAAGGAAGCTGGGAGAGGAAGGATGCTAAAAGACAATTTTTTTAAATAGATGGGGTCTTGCTGTGTTTCCCAGGATGGTCTCAAACTCCTGGCCTCAAGTGATCCTCTTGCCTCAGCATAATAAAAAATATGCCTGAAGATGTTGAAAAGGAAGAGACTATATACTGCAGTGCAAATTTGTTGAGTGATTACTATGGTCAAGAAATAGAACAATGACTGAGGCATAACCCCTATCTTCAAGAATCTTATGGTCTAGTTTCTCCCTTAGTAAAGCTTCAGTAGCCACTATTAATCTCTTTGTGGTAAAAACAAATAGGTAAAATTCTGAAATAATGCAGGTGTGTTAATTTCTCATGATAGAATTAGAAAGGACCATGAAAAATCTGTCTGCCCTGTCTTGAGATGGGTGAAAATCTGGAAGGCTTTGTAAGTAGAAAGGATCACTGATAGTAGTAGAATATTATTCTAGTGCTATTTCTAGACATTTCTAGAAAATAAATGTCAGATAATACTATATATAAAATAATTTGAACGAAATTATGGTGCAGTTGTATTTTTTCCAGCTAATAAGATTCTTTTCTAATTAATACACTATTGCTGAAAGCCACTTAAATCCCAACAAAATGAAATATATAAAGAAATTATGGTACTTATACCACATCAGAATTTAAAATCAGGTTTTGGGCTGGGTGCGGTAGCTCACGCCCGTAATCCCAGCATTTTAGGAGGCTGAGAAAGACAGATCACTTGAGGCCAGGAGTTCGAGACCAGCCTGGCCAACATGGTGAAACCCTTCACTACTAAAAACACAAAAACTATCTGGGCATGGTGGCACATGTCTATAATCCGAGATACTTAGGAGGCTGAGGCATGAGAATCAGCCAAATCCGGGAGGTGGAGGCTGCAGTGAGCAGAGATTGTCCCACTGCACTCCAGCCTGGGCAACAGAGTCAGACTCTGTTTCAAAAAAAAAAAAAAGAAACTGGTTTTGGAGGACTCAGTAATGACATAGGAAAATACTTTGTGATAAATGAAAAAAGCAAGCCTAGATATAGTATGGTTCTAATTTTGTTAGAAAAGTATACAGAAGGAAACCAATAGTTGGAAGGTGAGATTACAAGTAAATTTATTTTCTTCTTGAAACCCTTTTGAACAAAATAAACATTTCAAAAAAATGATTCAGGCTCTTAAAATACTGAGGCTTATGGTGCATTAGTTTTCAACTTAACATAGGTCACATTAAAAATCTGTTTAGTTGGGTCACTACAAAACAGATATGGACACAAGACAAAAAGTAACTGAAAGGGGAGAAAGTTTCAAGATTAATTTAACTCATATTGTTGAAGTATATAAATTATTATGTATCCCTGCCAGCAAGGACTGACTAGAGCTCAGTAAACAACATGCATAAATCTAATTCTGGCATATTACTAAATCATACCTTGAGAACTGGTATAAGCTTGAGAAGGATCATCTATTATGTCCATTGACAGTGAGTTGTATGATTCCTGAGAATGTTTTTCTGTCACCCCTGCTGTATGACTGGATAAAGATGATGATGAAGACAATCCCAGTCTAACATATCTTCTTTTTTTACCACAGAGTGAACAATCTACTGGTGTGGCACTAGGTCCCCGGGGCAGCTGAACTTCATCTCTGTTGTAGTTTCTGACAGCTCCACTGTGATGAACAGAGCGTTCTCTTTGCCAGATATAATGGGTTGGTGCAATGGCCATAACCTATAATGGAAAGCTTACTTTTAGAATTTTAGTAATATTTCAAAATTTACTAAAATTGAGTTCAAAAATTATAACTCAAGAACAACTGTCTCTAAAGTGAAGATAAAAATCCAAATTGCTGATTTATAAAACAAAACACTTCCAGATAAGGCTGGGAGGATCATCACTAAAAAGTGACTCATTGCTTGGATCTTTAAGACAATAATCGACAAAGTAAATTATTTTAAACAGGAAATAGGACTGAAGCAACCTTCCAGGTTATTGGGGTATTTATTTTTCAATTCTGAATATTCTAAGTTTGGGAAAGATAATACAGTTACTCCAAAACAATATGTAATTCTTAACTTTGGAATGTATTGGGTTAAAAAACAATTAATTGGCCAGGCACGGTGGCTCACACCTGTAATCCCAGCATTTTGGGAGGCCAAGGCAGGCAGATCATGAGGTCAGGCGATCAAGACCATCCTGGCTAACACGGTGAAACCCCATCTCTACTAAAAATACAAAAAAAATTAGCCGGGCGTGGTTGCGAGTGCCTGTAGTCCCAGCTACTTGGGAGGCTGAGGCAGGAGAGTGGCATGAACCTGGGAGGTGGAGCTTGCAGTGGGCAGAGATCACCCCACTGCACTCTAGCCTGGGCGACAGAGCGAGACTCCATCTCAAAAAAAAAAAAAAAAAAAAAAGGAAAAATAAAATAGCAAAGATGGGAATGGGTGCGGTGGCTCACGCCTGTAATCCCAACACTTTAGAAGGCTGAGGCAGGTGGATTGCTTGAGCTGAGGAGTTCGAAACCCAGCCTGGGCAACAGTGTTCCTAAAATTTGATACTTGGCCCTCTGTTTTTCTGTGTATATACTCTCCCTCTCTGTGATCTCAAGAGGTAGTAAAGTATAGGTGTTAAAAGCACTGACTTTCAAAACCAACCCAGTCAGCTTCTCCTCTCCCTGTCAGGGAGGAGAATGGGGAGGAATGGGGAGGAGACAGATATAGGCATAAAAAATTTAAAAACAAAACAAAACAAAAAAAAAAGCACTGACTCTGGAGTCAGACTGCCTTGGTTTGAATACTGGAGTGCTGCTTTAATTATTGTGTGTCCTTGGAGAAGTCACTTAACCTCTCTGTTCCTTAAGTTTCTTATCTGGGATTACCTAGCTAGATTTAAGAATTGTGAGAGTTAATACATGGGCAATACTTAGAACAGTGCCTGGAAAGTTCTTTAAAAGTATTAATATTACTTTCACCTTGAATCTCTTAAATACTCTAAGCATCATTTATATGTAATGACTTTTACCATACCTGTTGACCATTCATTTAATTACATCCAGTTACTGCCTTAAATTCATGTCTATATACCAAATTCCTTTATCTCCCCAAAGAATCCAGTTTGCTTCTGTAGCCTTCCTTATTTCCATTATGGAACCCATTACTCTTCCTGTTATATAGATTTGAAACTGACAGTTCCCTCTCCAATGTACCCTATATCCAACTGGTCACTAGGTAATGATAATTATAATTTTTTAACATTTCTAACATGTGTTTCATTTTCTTCAGCACTGCTATCAATTTTCGTCACACCCTTGTTTCCCGCTATAGCAAGTTTAGCAGTTTCCAATACATTCCCTATATTGGATCTCTTCTGCATACTGTCATTGGATTATTCTATCAAAACATACTACTTATCTCATTGCTTTCTAAATTCCTAATCTGGAATCAAGTAATAGATAGTGAAGAACTCAGCTATGATGATATTGTGGCATCTTGGCCAGAATATTAACTGGAATAGAGAAAAACTTCTTAATTAAATTGCTACCCTCCATGATGCATGAAAGGGGCTGGAAGTGTAGTCTAACTCTCTCATTAGATAGGCATCCTCCCTAATGTGTGAACCAGTTTAGAAATTAAGCCATCACCAATGTAATAAAATCCCACCTCAAAGGAGTTGTTGATAAGATCATCAGGTAAGAAGATAAAAATCAGAATAAACAAAGAAATAGTCCACTCTTTTCTGGAGAAGCCCTACATATATTTTCCAATTTAATCACACCTCATCTCTTTCCAAAAAAGAATGAGGCAGCTGACAAAAAAGGGGGAAAAATTTCATTGAATTTAGACCCAAAAGGGAAATTTCGACTAAAAGGGGAAAGCAGACATGCCAGTAATAAAATGTAATAGAGTCGATGTGGTCAAGGATAATACCTGGCTATTAGCTTCTTTGCAGCCAAGATTAAAAAAATAAAAGAGACAAATTACAAAACTCATTATTTGAAAAGACAGCACTTGTTCTTTCTTATGTCAGTGGTGTATAATGCAAAGAGCACTAAGTTTAAGTACGTTGGGTCTGCTACTTATTAACTTCATGGCCATGGACAAATCACAATCTTACTAAGCCACAGTTTTTGCATCTGTGAAACGGAGAGAATACCGAGGCTATTTAATTCCCAAGACAAGATATAAATGCATTTTCTAAACTAACCAATATGAGAAGCTTATATGGAGGCTAGATGTCACAGAAAAAAGAGAACACTAGGAAGTCATTAGATGTTCTGCATCTGCCACTTCTGTGATTTTGAGTAAATCCCAGCCTCTTTGGTCCTCAGTTTCATTAGCTGTGAAATGGGGATGCCACCACCCTCACAGCTATTTGTGTGATAATTTCTGGGAAAAGTCATAATTTGTAAAGCACTATGCAAATGTAAAGTATTATTATTGTAAGCTAGTTTGTAGCTACTATCCTAACGAGGTTATTTTAGGATATGAGACTAAAGAAATGTTTCATTTGGCAGTATGCTAGGCTTTCAGTAACAAATGTATAGAATAGTTAAATTTTCAACAGTATGTCTTGCTACTTCAGGAATGGGAATGGGGTGAAATAATACTTCTTTACAATAAACTCCCAGGGCACTGAACTTGGTGTGTTATTGATAAAGTAGTTGTCCAGTGAACACTTAACAGAACAGGATAAAATCTACTAGGCAGTTACCTTTTCTATACTCCAACATGATTCAAATGTACCTTGTTGGAACAGCCAAAAAACAGCTTCTCTATCTGCCACTGGAGTAAGAGGCAGTGCAAAGTGAGCTCAGTGAATAATTATAGTTTATTGTTTCCCTATTTCATGGATAAGAAGGTATGAAACAGAATTGGAAGTTCTATTC
The DNA here is from genome assembly GCF_008728515.1 of Papio anubis. Classification (NCBI taxonomy): domain Eukaryota; kingdom Metazoa; phylum Chordata; class Mammalia; order Primates; family Cercopithecidae; genus Papio; species Papio anubis. Next base: position 28,636,236 of record NC_044989.1, on the reverse strand, counting down.
ATTTGATCAGTCAACAAATATTTATTGACTACCCACTATGTGCCAGGCACTGTTCTAGGCTCTGGAGATAGGATAAGAACAAAATACGGCTGGGTATTCACACCTGTAATCCAGCACTTTGGGAGGCTGAGGCAGGTGGATCACTTGAGATCAGGAGTTTGAGACCAGCCTGGCCACCATGGTGAAAACCCTGTCTCTACTAAAAATACAAAATAGCTGGGCGTAGTGGTGCATGCCTGTAATCCCAGCTATAATCCTAGCTACTTGGGAGACTGAGGCAGGAGAATTGCTTGAACCCAGGAGGTGGAGGTTGCAGTGAGCCGAGATTGCGCCACTGCACTCCGGCCTGCGTGACAGAATGTAACTCTGTCTAAAAATTAAAAAAAAAAATAAAAAAAAATAAAAAAAACCAAAATAGGGTCAGGCACTGTGGCTCACGTCTGTAATCCCAGAACTTTGGGAGGCCAAGGTGGGAGGATTGCTTGAGCCCAAGAGTTCAAGGTTGCAGTGAGCTATGATTGCACACTGTAGCCTGCAGCCTGGGTAACAGAATGAGACCCTGTCTCAAAAACAAAAACAAAACAAAACAAACAAACAAAAGCAAAACAAAGATCCTGCTCTCTTGGAATCTGTATTTTAGTGGGAGGAAGTTTGTTAGCAAGATAAATAAGTAAAAAGGAGTCTGTTATATGATGGTTGAGTGCTATGAGGAAAATTGGAACTGAGAAAGGGAATACAGAGTAATAGTAGGAGGAACTACTTTTAATTTTAACAGCTTTGAAATGTAATTAAAATACCTTACAATTCACCCAATTGAAATGTACAATTCAATGATATTCAATATATTCAGAGTTGAGCAACCATAACCACACTCAATTTTGAAATATTTTCATCACTCTATAAATAAAGCAATCACACTCCATTTTCTCCTTTCTGTCGCCCATAGTAACTACTAATCTACTTTGTGTCTCTGAATTTGTCTATTCTGGACCTTTCATATAAATTGAATCATACAATATGTTGTCCTTTGTGACAGGCTTCTTTTATGTAGCATAATCTTTTCAAGGTTACCTGCATTGTAGTTTGTACCAGGTACTTCATTCCTTTTAATTGCCAAGTAATATTTCATTGTAGGGATATACCTTATTTTGTTTATCCATTCTGTCAGCCGATGGACATTTATGTTGTTTCTACTTTGGCTATTATGAATAATGCTATGAACATTCATGTTAAAGTTTTTTATGTGGACATAGTTTTGTTTTTATCCTTTGGCATATATAGCTAGGACTAGACTTTCTGGGTCATATGGTAACTTTATGTTAGCCTTGTGAGGAATTGTCAGACTGTATGCAAAGCAACTTCCCCATTTTACATTTCCATAAGAAATGTATGAGTGTTCCAGTATCTCCACATCCTCTCCAATACTTTTATTTTTGTTTATAGCCATCATAGTGGGTGTGAAGTAATATCTCATGGTGCTTTTGATTTGCAATTCCTGATAGCTAATGATGTTGAACATCTTTTCAAGTGTGTGTGTGTGTGTGTGTGTGTGTGTGTGTGTTAGCAATTTGCATACTTTGGAGAAATGTCTATTTGGATTCTTTGCCCATTTTTTAAATTGATTGTCTTTTTATTGTTAAGTTGTAAAGCTCTTTATATTTCTAGATACAAGACACTTATCAAATAGATGACTTGCAAAAACATTTTTTTCATTTTGTAGGTCATCTCTTCACTTGGTATCCTTTGAAGGACAAAAAGTTTTAATTTTGATGATGTCTATTTTATATCTTCTTTTGTTACTTGTTACTTTTGGTATCATATCTAAGAAACCTAATTCAAGGTCATGAAGACTTATCTCTATGTTTTCTTCTAAGAGTTTTATGGTTTTAGGTTTTACATTTAGGTCTTTGATCCATTTTGAGTTAATTTTTATATATGGTATGAACCAGAGGTTCGGCTTCATTATTTTGCATGTAGATATCCAGTCGTCCCAGCACCATTTGTTGAAAAGACTACACTTTCCCCATTGAATTTTCTTGGTACCCTTGTCAAAATTCAATTGAACATAATTGTGAGGGCACTTCTATTCCATGGAGGGAGATACTACTCTATATAAGGTGATAAGGAGAGGTCTCTCTGAGGTGACATTTAAGCAGAATCCTGAATGTAGTTAGGAAGTGAAGCATACTGACATCTGGGGAACAACATTCTAGGTTATGGGAATAGTAAGTGCAAAGACCATGAGATGGGAGTGTAACTGGTATCTTTGAGGTAAGGAGGCTGGTGTAGCTTGAATGGAAGAGCAAAGATTTGAGATGAAATCAAAGAGATAAGAGAGGAGGGCTGATAGACCATGTTGGACCATGACAGGGACTTTGTCTTTTACCCTATGTATGACTGGAAGATACTGGAGGCTTTTGAATAGAGAAGTCATTATTTGACTTACCTAAAAAAAAAAAAAAAAAAAAAATTACTCTGGCAGCTGTATGAAGAATAGATTATAGCTGCGTATGGTGGCTCACACCTGCAATCCCAGCACTTTGGGAGGCCAAGGTGGGAGGATTGCTTGGGCACAGGAGTTTGAGACCAGCCTGGGCAACATAGCGAGATCCCATCTCTACAAAAAATAAATTGGCTGGGCATGGTGGCACATGCCTGTAGTCTCAGCTACTTGGGAGGCTAAGGCAGGAGATCACTTGAGTCTAGGAGGTTAAGGCTGCAGTGAGCCATGATCACACCACTGCACTCCTGCCTGGGTAACAGAGTAAGACCCTGTCTTTTTTTTAAAAAAAAAAGGTGGGGGGTGGGAGAGACTATTTGGAAACTTATGCCAGTAATTGAGGCAAGAGGTGACAATTTAAAAGTACACTATTAGTGGTGGAGGTGGTGAGAAATGGTAGGATGCTGGATATTTTTTCAACGTACAAATATAAGAAAAAGAAGGGTAAATGGAAATAATTGTTTTGGCCCGAGCAACTAAAATGATAGAGTTGCTACTTATGAATATGTGGAAGACTGCAGGAGGAGCAGATCTGGAGGTCTGTGTCAAGGAGTCAGGAGTTCAATTTTAGGCATGTTAAGTTTGAGGTATCAATTACACAAAAAATATCAACAGGCGATTTGGTATGCAGATCTGGAATTGGAAGAAATTATTAGTTGTTAGTGTTAAAGCCTTGAGAGTGAATGGGGTCACCTAATAAGTTAATACCAATAGAAAGGAGAAGAGATCCTAAGTCAGCCCTGGGGCACTCTAATGAAGTTGGTGAGGTAAAAAGGAACTGGCAAAAGTGACTGAAAAAAACCTGGTATCCTCAAGACCAAGTGAAAACAGTGTTTCAGGAAGAAATGAGGGATAGTGTCAAATGCTGCTATATTGAGTAGATTGAGGACTACAAATTAACCTTGGGATTTGGCCATATAGAGATATTTGGTGGCCTGACAAGTTTCTACAGAATGAGGGAAAAAAGACTTTATATAACAGGTTCAAAGAGAATGGAAAGAACAGAAGTAGAGACAGAATACAAGCAATTCTTCAAGGAGTTTGGTTATAAGGAAGGCAAAGCAGAGAAATGTAGTGGTAGCTGGGGGATAAAGTTTTCGTTTTTATTTTTATTGATGGATATCTTAGAGCAATTCTATATTCTGAATTCTATATTCTGAATAAAATAAAAAATGTGAAATGCTGGAAAGGGGACAATTACTGGAATGTGATGTCCTTGAGAAAGCAAGAGAAGATGAGATCTAGTGCACAAGTAGAGGGAATGGACTGGGATAGGAGCAAAGATCATTCTTTCACAATAACAAAGGGAAGGCAGAATATAGGGGTATGCATGTAGGTAGGATGGACGATAAGATGTGAGCATGTGGACAGTCTGTTCTGCTTCTGTCTTCTCAGTAAAAGAGAATAATGCGTGATTGTTGTAATTGAAGTGTGAGGACAGAGATGGGAGATATTAGAAGTGTACTAGATTTTTCACTTCATTACATTTACAGTTTATTGTTTAGACAATAGATAAGCAAATAAATAATTACAAATTTTATTCAGTGCTACAGAAAGAAACAAAGTATTGTGATAAGGATAACGGAATTAAATTCATTTAAATAAGGTGACCTTTTTGAAGAGGAAAAACAAGTTCCATTAATATCTTTTTAAATGTTGCTAAATTTTAAAATTATGAAAAAGCATTAGGAATAATATAACAAACATTCATATCCCTACTGCCTGTAATTAATAGATGTAATACTGCTATTATTGTTCAAGCCTTTTTTATTTTTATTTTTTGGGACAGGGTCTTGCTCTGTTGCTGAGGCTGGAGTGCAGTGGCATAATCATGGCTCACTGCAGCCTGAATCTCCTGGGCTCAGGTGATTCTCACACCACAGCCTCTCAAGTAGCTAGAACTACAGGTGTGCACCACCACACCTACCTAATTTTTTGTATTTTTTGTGGAGACGGTGTTTTGCCATGTTACCCAGGCTGGTCTTGAACTCCTGGACTCAAGCGATCCAGGCCACCTTAGCCTCCAAAAGTGCTGGGATTACAGATGTGAGCTACCATGCCTGGCTGCCATTTTTAAATTAAAAGAAATAATATAGTTTCTGGTAGATACTTACTAAGTGCTCACTAAGTCAATGTATATTAATAAATAAGTTAATTCTATCAAATCTTAAGATTTGCAAGTATATAAACTAGCCCACATTTATCATATTTTTCTGAACTAATACTACAGCTTACAGTGACCACTGCTTTCCATTTAATTTTCTACTCTAGAATTTTTCTGTAGTTTGAAATACTGACTTTATTAAAAATCAGAACATTTGGCCGGGCGTGGTGGCTCAAGCCTGTAATCCCAGCACTTTGGGAGGCTGAGACGGGTGGATCACGAGGTCAGGAGATCGAGACCATCCTGGCTAACACGGTGAAACCCCGTCTCTACTAAAAAATACAAAAAACTAGCCGGGCGAGGTGGCAGGCGCCTGTAATCCCAGCTACTCAGGAGGCTGAGGCAGGAGAATGGCGTAAACCTGGGAGGCGGAGCTTGCAGTGAGCTGAGATCCGGCCACTGCACTCCAGCCTGGGCGACAGAGCGAGACTTCGTCTCAAAAAAAAAAAAAAATCAGAACATCTGATAAAATAACTTGATTATTAAATTTTTAGTGTCCTGCTGATTTATCCTAATAAGATTTAGCATCAAGGAAACAATATATTCTATGTGAAAAGAGTTATGATTTTAAAAAAATTTAAATTGTATACCATTTAATACACATGTTAAATAGTGTTTCAATTTTGGGAACCTGAAATTTCACATACTTTATTGAGCAGAAATTATTATTCAACTCCAGTGTTATTCTAATCCTAAGTAAGATATTTTGGTCTGTTCATATCACCCTTTTTCAATATATTGATGATCCTTTAGACAGAAGTACACTAAAATAAAAGCACTTACTATAAGCCGGGCGTGGTGGCTCACGCCTGTAATCCCAGCACTTTGGGAGGCTGAGGCGGGTGGATCACGAGGTCAGGAGATCGAGACCATCCTGGCTAACATGGTGAAACCCTGTCTCTACTAAAAATACAAAACATTAGCCGGGCATGGTGGCGGGTGCCTGTAGTCCCAGCTACTCGGGAGGCTGAGGCAGGAGAATGGTGTGAACCCGAGAGACGGAGGTTGCAGTGAGCCGAGATTGCAGCACTGCACTCCAGCCTGGGCGACAGAGCGAGACTCTGTCTCAAAAAAAAAAAAAAAAAAGTACGTACTATAGAAGTAGGCTGCTCTGAAAAATAGAAATAACAATTTTTTGTTTGTTTGTTTTTGAGATGGAGTCTTGCTCTGTTGCCCAGGCTGAAGTACAGTGGACCATCTCAGCTTACCGCAACCTCCGCCTCCTGGGTTTAAGTGATTCTCCTGCCTCAGCCTCCCAAGTAGCTGGGATTACAGGCATCGGCCACCCCATTTGGCTAATTTTTGTATTTTTCTTTTTCTTTTCCTTTTTTGAGACGGAGTCTCACTCTGTCGCCCAGGCTGGAGTGCAGTGGTGCAATCTATGCTCACTGTAAGCTCCGCCTCCTGGGTTTACACCATTCTCCTGCCTCAGCCTCCCGAGTAGGTGGGACTACAGGTGTCCGCCACCACGCTCGGCTAATTTTTTTGCATTTTTAGTAGAGACGGGGTTTCACTATGTTAGTCAAGATGGTCTCAATCTCCTGACCTCGTTATCTGCCCGCCTCGGCCTCCCAAAGTGCTGGGATTACAGGCATGAGCCACTGCACCCAGCCTAATTTTTGTATTTTTAGTAGAGATGGGGTTTCACCATATTGGCCAGGCTGGTCTCAAACTCCTGACCTCAGGAGATCCACCTGCCTCAGCCTCCCAAAGTGCGGGGACTACAGCCGTGAGCACGGCTTGCCTGGATGACAGTTTTTAGTTATGGTGATAACAAGACAGCAACATTGTAATACACAAGTTGTATTCATGGCAATGATCAATGGTCTACTCTACATATTAAAAAAAAAAAAAAAAAACCCAGAATACCAAAACATTAGAAGCACATTTAAAAAACAAGGATAATTAGATAAACAGAAAACAAAAATTACATATGTAAAGTTTTTTTAAAATTCTTACCTCCTCACAACATCGCCTGCTTACAATAGCCCTATAGTCAATTCTATCCCAGAGCTGGTCCCTTAACTTTAAGAAATTAGGGAACAATTTTCTCCAGTTTTTCCCTAAAGCCCATGGAAAAATTTCATACTTGGTTTCTTCTTCATCTTCTTCAACTGTATTAGCCAGATACCTAACAAAGAAGATCACAACCCAAAAAAGAAATGGGTAAAGGACAGAAACAGGTAGTTCACACACACCAAAAGATATAAAAGTGGCTTATAAACACATGAAAGGTGTTTAATGTTACTTAAAGAAATGCAGTTCAAAAATCGAGATTCAGTTAATTTTACCTTGTTGGGTTCTAGGTATTTCTTATTCCTACAAATCTTGAGCTTTGTTCTGGGATGCAGTTAAAATTACTTTGAAATAGTTTGATTCTTTCAGATGTTGCTTTTATGATTTTTTAGGTGGATCTGGAACAATGTTCAGTCTGGGGCTAGTTATTCCTCACTACTGAAGCAAGACCTTCCTGAATACTCTTCTCAAAGATCCATGAATTATGAATCTTTTCAGCCTGGCTGGTAGGAACAGCCACTATTTGCAGCCCTATGTGAATGTTAGGCAGTATTCTTCCTAATCTTTTCTTAACATCTTTCCCCAGATTCAGGTAATTTTCTTATACACATATGAAACTCAGTATTCTGCTAAATACTTGATGGGGACCAGGTAGGCACAGAAGCAGGAAAACATGACTCATCATAAGGAGAATAATCAATCAAAATCAACCCCAAACTGATACCCATGGTTGACAAGGTTGACATAAAAGATAAGGACATTGAAACAGTTATAACTATTCTGTATGTTCAAAAAGTTAAGTAGACATATTGAAAATGTACTTCTAGAGATGAAAACTACAATGTCTACAATGAAAAATATACTGATTGGGATTAATGGCAGATTAAATACCACAAAGAAAACATCTGTGAATTGAAGACACAATAGAAACTATTCAAGATGAAATATACAGAGAAAAAAGAAACAAAAATCATAAACACAGGATGAGGGCTGGGCATGGTGGCTCACGCCTGTAATCTCAGAACTTTGGGAGGCCAAGGTGGGCGGATTGCTTGAGGCCAGGAGTTGGAGACCTACCTGGTCAACACAGTAAAACCCCATCTCTACTAAAAATAGAAAAATTATCTGGGCGTGGTGGCCCGCGCCTGTAATCCCAGCTACTTGGGAGGCTGAGGCAGGAGAATCACTTGAACCCGGAAGGCAGAGGTTACAGTGAGCCACTGAGATCGAAACACTGCACTCCAGCGTGGGCGACGGGGAGATTGTCTCAAAAAAAAAAGAAAGAAAGGAAGGAAGGAAGGAAGGAAGGAAGGAAGGAAGGAAGGAAGGAAGGAAGGAAGGAAGGAAGGAAGGAAGGAAAGAAAAAAAATTTAAAAAAATTAAACAGAGCATCAGTTTGATGTGGGACTTCAAGGAATAGGTGGAATTGGAGACTCTGAAGGCCGGTATCAATAACAATGCAGGATTCTTTCAATGCTTTGTAATCTGAATAGGGCAGACAGAAAATCAGGTGGACAGAAGACATTTGAAGGAATAACAGCTGAAACTTTTTGAAATTTAGTAAAAACTATAAACCTACAGAGAAGTTCAATGAACCTCAAAGCACATGAAACATGAAGAAAATTAAACCAACGAACAGCATAACCAAATTGCTCAAAACCAGTGATAAAGAGTAAATCTTAAAAGTAGAGAAAAAATAACATATTAGATAACACAGGCACCACGATTAGGATGGGGTAGATTTCTCATTGGAAATAATACAAGTCTCACAGATGACTTTCCAAGAAAAACAGGCAACTTACAATAAAAATACTACAAAACACATAAGGGAACAAGGTACCAAGAGCAGAAACAGACCGTGAAATCTGAAAGTAATGGAATAGACACAAAATGTAAGAATAACTATTTCTAGTACATGTAAAAAAATTAAAAGTACCTTGATAATATGATAAATGGAAAAGTATATTTGAAAAATAAGAAAATAGAACTTTTATAAATGCAAAATTTTATAATGAAATTAATTGGCATATTAGACATAAGCTGAAGATAAAATTAGTGAACTGAGAGATAAATCTAAATAAATGATCTAAAATGCAGCCCAAAGAAACATAGATAGAAAATAGCAAAGATTGGCCAGGCTCGGCGGCTCACGCCTGTAATCCCAGCACTTTGGTAGGCCGAGGCGGGTGGATCACGAGGTCAGGAGATCGAGACCACCCTGGCTAACATGGTGAAACTCCGTCTCTACTAAAAATACAAAAAAAAATTAGCCAGGCATGGTGGCAGGCGCCAGTAGTCCCAGCTACTCGGGAGGCTGAGGCAGGAGAATGGCATGAACCCGGAGGCAGAGCTTGCAGTGAGCTGAGATGGCACCACTGCGCTCCAGCCTGGGCGACAAGAGCGAGACTCCATCTCAAAAAAAAAAAAAAAAAAAAAAAAAAAAAAAGAAGAAGAGAAAAAGAAAATAGCAAAGATGGGAATGGGTGCGGTGGCTCACTCCTATAATCCCAACACTTTAGAAGGCTGAGGCAGGTGAATTGCTTGAGCTGAGGAGTTCGAAACCCAGCCTGGGCAACATGGAGAAACCTCGTCTCTACAAAAAAATACAAAAAATTAGCTGGGTGTCGTGGTGAATGTCTGTGGTCCTGGCTATTTGGGAGATTGAGGTGGGTGGATCACTTGATCCTGGGAGGTGGAGATCACAGTGACCTGAGATTGCACCACTGCACTCCAACCTGGGCAACAGAGTGAGACTGTCTAAAAAAAAAAAAGAGAGAGAGAGAGAGAGAGAAAGAAAGAAAAAGAAAATTTCAAAAATAAGTGATGTAGAAGACTAAGTGAGGCATAACAAGTTTAACTGGTTTCAAAAGGAGAAAAAGGACATAGCAGAGGAAGAGGAATATTTGAAGAGACAGTGGATAGAATTTTCTGAGTTGTCTGTTGAAAGGCATCAATCTTCACGTTGGGCTGATTGGCTCACGTCTGTAATCCCAGTACTTTTGGAGGCTGAGGCGGGTGGATTACCTGAGGTCAGGAGTTCGAGGCCAGCCAGGCCAATATGGTGAAACTCTGTCTCTACTAAAAATACAAAAGTTAACCAGGCATGGTGGGACCTGTAGTCCCAGCTACTTGGGAGATTGAGGTGGGAGGATCACTTAAACCTGGGAGGCGGAGGTTGCAGTGAGCCAAGATTGTGCCAATGCATTCCAGCCTGGGTGACAGAGCAAGACTCCATCTCAAAAAACAAAAAAACAAAAACAAAAAACATCAATCCTTAATCTTCAAATCCAGAAAGCTTACCATATCCCAAGTAGGTTATTAAAAAGAAACCAATGCCAAACACCAAAGAGGTCTTAAAAGCAGCCAGAAGGCCAGGTGCGTGGCCCACGCTTGTAATTCCAGCACTTTGGGAAGGATGGCTTGAACTCTGGAGTTTGAGACCAGCCTGGGCAACATGGCAAAACTCCATCTCTACAAAAAAAAAAAAAAAAATTAGCCGGGTGTCACGGTGGTATGTGCCTGTGGTCTCAGCTACTCAGGAGGCTGAGGCAAGAAGATCACTTTAACCCTAGAGGTAGAGGTTGCAGTGAGCCAACATCATGCTGCTGCACTCCAGCCTGGGTGACAGAGTGAAACTCTGTCTCAAAAAAAAAAAAAAAAAAAAAAAAAAAAAATTAAGAATCTCCTATATGTTAGTAATTGGAAGATGAAATAAAAAGTAACATGTTCCTTGACCATAAGGATAAGGAGCCTACAATTAAGTAGAGAAGGCAAGTGAGTATGAAACAAATAATTGTGAAAGGTAATGTGGAAGAATGATAATAGAAGTTCAGAGTTTTATAAGAATAAACAGAAAGGAAACATTATAAGACTGTATAAAAACGAAAAGAACTTGAGCTTTAGAACTATGGCTGAGAAAATATTTAATGAGAACTATTGAGGCCACACAAAAAGTATGATTATACTTAAAATGGAAATTATAATTCATGTTATTTTTAATATGGAGCTTACATAATACAACATGCAATACAACCTTACAGATAATTGTATTGCATAAACTCAATAGTGCTCTACTGGTAATAACTTTATAAAACAAGTGAAACAAATTCAATTTCAGGCATCTAGTAAGATTTAAACTAAAGCTTCTTTTGGTTTCTTTTTAATTCTCAGGTGAAAAAACCCACAAAATAAATATTGCATCAAGTTACAAATACAATACAATACTGAGATATATAAACAGCAATTTAACTTAGTGGTCGATGGCTGAATTTGGTCATTGATAACCATGCCTGAGTTTGTGCCCCTGCTTTGCTGCTTACTAACTTGTTTGCTCTTAGCAAGTACTTAATCTTCCTCTGTTTCCTCATCTGTAAAATGGGGATAATAAAAAATTTATTTCATAGGGAAAATTAAATGAGTTAATACTACATTAAAATTTTTTGTGGTGCCTTGCACATAGTACTCAGTATTACCTAATACTATTATATTTTTCCAGTTTAGCAATCATCCCAAATTTTGAGTTCATTTTTCCCTGTGTACTGGAAAATGTATCTCCTGAATACATGTAGAAATCAGTTTCTTCGGCCAGGAGCAGTGGCTCATGCCTGTAATCCCAGCACTTTGGGAGGCCGAGGCAGGCAGATCATGAGGTCAGGAGATCGAGACCATCCTGGCTAACACAGTGAAACCCCGTCTCTACTAAAAATACAAAAAAATTAGCTGGGCATGATGGCAGGTGCCTGTAGTCCTAGCTACTTAGGAAGCCGAGACAGGAGAATTGCTTGAACCTGGGAGGTGGAGGTTGCAGCGAGCCAAGATAACACCACTGCACTCCAGCCTGGGTGACAGAGAGAGACTCCGTCTCAAAAAAAAAAAAAAAAAAAAAATTTTTATTTAATATTTTTTTCTTCTAATTTTTTTTTTTTTTTTTTTTTTTTTTTTTTTCCTGACAGCATCTTGCTCTGTTGTCCAGGCTGGAGTACAGTGGTGATCATAGCTCACTACAGCCTTGAACTCCTGGGCTCAAGTGATCCTCTTCATCTCAGCCTCCCAAGTAGTTGGCACTACAGGCACACGCCACCATGCCTGGTTAATTTTTTTATTTTTATTTTTGTAGAGACTTGCTATGTTGTCCAGGCTGGTCTTGGACTTCCAGCCTGAAGCAATCCTTCCACCCCGCCTCCCAAAGTGCTGGGATTACAGGCATAAGCCACTATACCCAGTCTAGTCCTATTTCTTTAATCACTCTTTGATTCTGAATTAAATACACTTTGAGTAAAAACTTAATCTTCAGTGCTGACAGCTATTGTGATATTCAACTTAAATATTTTTTATATGTGTTTTCTAGTTAAACACTTGAAATTATATTCATGTGGCCGGGCGTGGTGGCTCACGCCTGTAATCCTAGCACTTTGGGAGGCTGAGACAGGCGGATCACTCGAGGTCAGGAGTTCGAGACCAGCCTGGCCAACATGGTAAAACCTCGTCTCTACTAAAAATACAAAAAATTAGTTGGGCGTGGTGGCAGGTGCCTGTAATCCCAGCTACTTGGGAAGCTAAGGCAGGAGAATCTCTTGAATCCGGGAGGCGGAGGTTGCAGCAAGCCAAGATTGCACCACTGCACTCCAGCCTGGGTGACAGAGTGAGACTCCGTCTCAAAAAAAAACCCATATATATATATATTCATGCATTCCCAACTGCAGCATTATATCCAGCTATAGGGTAGAAAAGGATATGTGTGTGTGTGTGTGTGTGTGTGTGTATATATATATATTTTTTTTTTTTTCCCTGAGACGGAGTCTCGCTCTGTCTCCCAGGCTGGAGTGCAGTGGTGTGATTTCAGCTCACTGCAACCTCCACCTCCAGGGTTCAAGCAATTCTCCTGCCTCAGCCTCCCGAATAGCTGGGATTATAGGTGCCCGCCACCATGCCCAGCTAACTTTTGTATTTTTAGTAGAGATGGGGTTTTAACCATGTTGGCCAGGTTGGTATCGAACTCCTGACCTCAGATGATCCACCCGCCTCAGCCTCCCAAAGTGCTGGGATTACAGGCGTGAGCCACCGCACCTGGCTGGAAATATATTCTTAAATAATACAAAGTCTAAATGAATTCTGACCTATAGATTGGAAAATCATTTCACAGATTACAATGATAATATAAACTAATATAAAGTCAATGGAAGAATTGGAAAACAAACTGTATTCCTTTGTCACAGCTCAGTGTGTTTAGTAAAAGAGCCAGTGAATACCAGTGGTATCAAATATGAATAATGCCTATGTTATATATATAGGTCCACAAATATTATGTTTAGAGCATTTCTACAAGTTGTTCAATGTAAAAGGGCAATGACGATGGTGATTTTTACTATATATTAATGGAAAATTTCAGAGAATATTCTGGTTTGAAAAAATATTTAAGTCACAAAGAGGAGAATTTGGGATAATTTACATGGAAGCATTCTGAAAAATGTAAAACATGCAATACAAACTGAAGTGGAATACTCCAAGAAATCTTGGCCAGGCGCAGTGGCTCACACCTGTAATCCCAGCACTTTGGAAGGCCAAGGCGGGTGGATCACGAGGTCAGGAGATCAAGACCATCCTGGCCAACATGGTGAAACCCCGTTTCTACTAAAAATACAAAAATTAGCTGAGCGTGGTGGCACGTGCCTGTAATCCCAGCTACTTGGGAGGCCGAGGCAGCATAATCTCTTGAACCAGGGAGTCAGAGGTTGCAGTGAGCCAGGATCATGCCACTGCACTTCAGCCTGGCAATAGAGTGAGATTCCGTCTCAAAAAAAAAAAAAGGAAATCTTAGGCATATAGCATAAGTGAAAAAAACATAAAAATATCCTATTAAAGTAAAAAATGTATAGCATTTATACAGGAAGGCCTATTCAAAGATATACATAAGGTTTTAAACAGCCTCTGTTTTAAATAAGGTGTAATATATATAACAGATAACACAAAAACCACTTAGTAGAAAGTATACTTACAGAGCAATAAAGAAATTTATCCTGGTATGCTCACTTATAGTAAATTTAGCCCTCTTGAAATAAACAAAGGTCATAGCCAAAAGATACTATAACGAAAAAAGTTAAAAAATAATATTAATATTTTGCTTTCACAAAGAAAACTGCTTTAAAATAGTTAACATTAAAATTTTCTGATGAATAAGTTAAAACAATAAAGTGTTACTTATTATAGAATTGTGTACTTACTTTTTGACTTTCTGTAATCCACCATGTGAACAGTGAAAAGTAATTCTTGACTATTTATTATATCATTATTTACTAGAACGGACTCCTAAATTTTATTTTATTTTATTTTATTTTATTTTTTTTTTTGAGGCGGAGTCTCGCTCTGTCGCCCAGACTGGAGTGCAGTGGCCGGATCTCAGCTCACTGCAAGCTCCGCCTCCCGGGTTTACGCCATTCTCCTGCCTCAGCCTCCCGAGTAGCTGGGACTACAGGCGCCCGCCACCTCGCCCGGCTAGTTTTTTGTATTTTTTAGTAGAGACGGGGTTTCACCGTATTAGCCAGGATGGTCTCGATCTCCTGACCTCGTGATCCGCCCGCCTCGGCCTCCCAAAGTGCTGGGATTACAGGCTTGAGCCACCGCGCCCGGCCAATTTTATTATTGTTAATAGTTTGAGCTAAAATCCCACTTTTATCTAATTTAAACTTCAAATCTATACAGAAATTGAAGTAACAGCAAAATGAACAGCCATGCATCCTCACTTAGATGCACCAAATTTGCCATGTTAGCTATCTCTATTCATGTGTATGTATGTGTATATATAATTTTTCTAAGCCCTTTGAGTTAGTTGCAGACATCCATACTAACTTTTTAAAATAACTTGTTAAAATGATTTCCAAATGACTTCAGAAATTAGAATAACATGGTTCTATTTTCATGGGGAGAATGTGTTTTAAAGATATTATTAGAAAGATACATCTCTAGCCTGATTATTAGCACATAGGCCATGTTCTGTCTGTTCAAATTAAAAACAAGTTACAATAATGTATCAGATTATCTCTCATAAGACATTTATTCATCCTATTGTAACAGGATTTGCCACAAAGGTGATACCAAGTTTTCACAGTAACTTCCAGTAAAGTACTCTTGAGATAGTGTTAAGATACAGTAGTTACTTTTCAAACACTGCCCCCTTCTGTGCAACAACTTTAATGCACCTTAAAACCGTAAAGTTTAAAACTTCCTGACGGGCGCGGTGGCTCAAGCCTGTAATCCCAGCACTTTGGGAGGTCGAGGCTGGTGGATCACAAGGTCAGGAGTTCGAGACCAGCCTGGCCAATATAGTGAAACCCCATCTCTACTAAAAATACAGAAAAAGTAGCCAGGCGTGGTGACACATGCCTGTAATCCCAGCTATTTGGAAGGCTGAGGCAGGATAATTGCCTGAACCCGGGAGGCAGAGGTTGCAGTAAGCTGAGATCATGCTACTGCACTCCAGCCTGGATGACAGAGTGAGACTCCATCTCAAAAGAAAAAGAAAAAAAAAAAAACCCATCATAACTCCACATGAATTGTATATTTGATATTACAGCATTACTGTTAATTTTTTAAAGTATTATGACATTGTAATTGTTTTAAAATAGCCCTTAACTTTTAGTGATATATTGTGAAATATTTATGGAAAAATGTTAGGATGTCTGGGATCAGCTTCAAAATAATCCAGTTTTTGGTGAGAAGCATTAGAAGAAACAAGAATGGCCACAGTTGATCTACTGTAGCTAGATGAGAGGCATATGGAGGCTGTTTGTTCTATTTACTTCAAATTGTGTATGTTTTAAATTTTCCAAAATGAAATTTTAAAAATTTTATAAACCTTCTTCTAGTGTATCCCTGTCATCTTAAGCTTAAATAAAAATGTTCACCCCAGTACTTTGTATTTAATCACAAGCTAACCTTCCATTCATTCCCTTTACTGTTGGCTAGTAGTGATGTAAAGTCACGCTTAATTTTCAAATATGACTGCTTGATACAAAATGGCATTTACAAAGCTGAAAATTCTTAGCACAAGAAATTTTTTTCTAAAATAAAAAGCTGAAAATTTTATTTTATTATTATTATTTTTGAGACAGAGTCTTGCTCTGTCACCCAGGCTGAAGTGCAGTGGCTCCATCTCTGCTCACTGCAACCTCTGCCTCCTGGGATCAAGCAATTCTCCTGTCTCAGCCTCCTGAGTAGCTGGGACTATGGGTGCACGCCACCACACCCGGCTAATTTTTGTATTTTTTAGTAGAGACGGGGTTTCTCCATGTTGGCCAGGCTAGTCTTGAACTCTTGATCTCAGGTGATCTGCCTGCCTCAGCATCCCAAAGTGCTAGAATCACAGGCATGAGTCACAAAGCTGAAATTTTAACCATTCAACAAAATCTAAAGAACATAGAAACATCGCTGCTCCCAGTGTGTAAGTTAGACATTCTTTTATGAAACACTGATTCCTAAAGAACATGTTAAACTAATTTTACCTACAAAATTACTGAGATTTGTTTTCTCTGAGTTACTTACAAAATACTAAAATGCAGACTACCTCAGTAAAGTAAATCTCAGAATATTTTTTCTCCACAACCTGATAAAAGGTAATAACTGATTAAAATGCATTAAGTCTATACTGATTTTTTGTTTGTTTGTTTTTGTTTTTGTTTTGTTTTGTTTTTAAGACAGGGTCTTGTCCAGGCTTGAGTGCAGTGGTGGTATCACAGCTCACTGCAGCCTTGATCTCCCTGGCTCAAGCAATCCTCCTGCCTCAGCCTTCTAGGTAGCTGTGACTACAGGTATGAGTCACCATGTCCAGATAATTTTTTTTTTTTTAAATTAGAGACCAGGTCTCCCTGTGTTGCCAAGACTGGTCTTGGAACTCGTGGGCTTAAGTGACCCTCTGATGCCTTGGCCTTCCAAAGTGTTTGGGATTACAGGCATGAGCTGCCACACCTGTTCTGCTTTCTGTTTTCAATACAAATATAAATTTAAGGTCATTTAAATGTAATCAATAATATTCTACAATTCTTCAAGTATAGACTCAATCTATGCTATATGCTAATTCCAAAAATTAATGTGTAAAGATTCTGCTTCGAAGGAGCAGCACAGGCTAGCTCTTATTTTTTTTAATTTTTAAATTTAATTAATTTATTTAGAGACAGAGTCTTGCTCTATTGTCCAGGCTAGAATGCAGTGGCACAATTGATCGTAGCTCACTGTATCCTCCAACTTCTGGGTTCAAGTGATCCTCCCACCTCAGCTGGGTGGCTGGGACTACAGGTGCATGCCACCACACCTGGCTAATTTTTAAATTTTTTAGAGATGGGGGTCTCACTATGTTGCCCAGGCTGGTCTCCAACTCCTGGCTTCAAGTGATTCGCCCACCTCAGCCTCTCAAAGTTTTGGGATTACAGGTGTGAGCCACTGCACCTGGCCGCTAGCTCTTTTCTTAATCATAACTAATAAGATAGAAAATTCTTATAAGGTCTCATTAAAGCTCTAATGGTTCAGTTACATTATAATGCTGGTTAATGGTTATACTGTTACCAAATTTACCTTGTCTGCAATTTTACAGCAGCAGTCCATCCACAAGAAATCTTGAATTAAATCGTCATCTACAACAAAAGATAGCTATAACTTGTCTTTTAAAAACAGAATGTTTCCTTTTGAAGAATTTCTATGTCAAGAGATTACACATAGTGCTTAGAAATAAAACAAAAATGAATGAACCAGTGTTGCCTAAGGTGGAATTTTCAGTTCTTTGGTGTATTTACCATTGCAAGGACTGTACAAAAAACTACTGCTTTATCTTTCATCAACCCATCTGATTTGCCTTAATATATGGCTCAGACTGGAGAATGGCAGAAGTGTTTGGTTTACTGAATATCCAATAGTATTTTTAGTTTTGCATTCTTCTCTCCTACTTATCTCTATTCCACTTTCTATTATTCAAATACATACGAAAATGTCTATATAAAGGATTCATAATTCATTAGTTATTTATAATTAACATTTGAAAAAATTATTATGATAAAAAGATCAACAAACACATTGTTAAAATAATAACATCTAGAAAGTAGGTAAAATATTTATTTCAATTCTAAAGGGCTAAAATATATAGTCTCAAAATATATTAATAGTTGTCAGGATGTAATCTAGAAAAATCTGCTTTTTTCCATTCCCTCTTTCTCTTTCTTTTCTTTCTTTTTTTTTAAGAGACAGGGTCTCACTATGTTGCCCAGGTGGGCCTTGAACTCCTGGGCTCAAGTGATCCTCTGGCTTCAGAATCCTGAGTACCTGGAACTACAGGTACATGCCACCATGCCAGTCTCCTCTCTTTCATTTTAAGTAAAAAGGCATAACTTCTTTATATCCATTTGTGTACACTAAAATATCATCAATGTAGTCACATGGAAAGTTCCAAGAATAACTACTGATTTCCTGAGAATAGTAATTTCTGACTTGCTAATTTTTTTTCCTTTTTTAAATAGGGTCTCACTTTGTCATCCAGGCTGGAGTGCAGTGGCGTGATCTCGGCTCAACTGTAGCCTTAACCTCCTGGGTTCGAGATCCTCCCACCTCAGCCCCCCAGATAGCTGGGACTACAGGTGTGTACCACCATGCCCAGATAACTTTTTTTTTTTTTGTACTGTAGAGAGGGGATTTCACCACGTTGTCCCAGGCTGGTCTTGAACTCTTAAGCTCAAGCGATCCACTTGCCTTGGCCTCCCAAAGTGCTAGGATTACAGGTATGAGCCACCATATCTGGCTTTTTTTTTTTTTTTAAGACAGAGTCTTGCTCCATCGTCCAGGCTGGAGTGCAGTGGCATGATCTCAGCTCAGCTGTAGCCTCCACCTCCCAGGTTCAAGCGATTCTCCTGCCTTAGCCTCCCAAGTAGCTGGGATTACAGGCATGTGCCACCATGCCCGATGGGGTTTCACCATGTTGGCCAGGCTGGTCTCAAACTCCTGGCCTCAAGTGATCTGCTCCCTCAGCCTCCTAAAGTGCTGGGATTACAGGCATGAGCCACTGCGCCTGGCCCATTAATTCTATTTATATTTCTTTCTTTCTTTTTTTTTTTTTTTTTGAGACAGAGTTTCACTCTTGTTGCCCAGGCTGGAGTGCAATGGTACAATCTTGGCTCACCGCAACCTCCGCCTCCCGGGTTCAAGCGATTCTCCTGCCTCAGCCTCCTGAGTAGCTGGGATTACAGGCATGTGCCACCACACCCGGCTGATTTTGTATTTTTAGTAGAGACAGGGTTTCTCCACGTTGGTCAGGCTGATCTTGAACTCCTAACCTCAGCTGATCTGCCCGCCTCGGCCTCTCAAAGTGCTGGGAATACAGGCATGCGCCACCGCACCCAGCCTCTATTTATAGTTCTTAAGTTACCTAAAATGGTACAGCCAGGTATTTTCCCTTGTTTCTCATGATGAGTTTTGGTACTAAAAAAGTTTGCAGGTAATAATTTTGTTCTGCTCTTAATGAAAAGAAGGGGAACTTTTATTAACATTCTAAATCCTGATGGGGAAGCATCTTTATATCTTTTTCTACTTATATTCCTTACATTTTTTTCCTTTTTCATCTTTTCATTTTGCTTTTCTTTAAATCGTAACTAGCTTGCTTTAATGCACCTGACCTTCCTCTAGAAACAAGGAAGCTTGTTACCTAGATCTACCGGACTGTAGCATCTACTTGACTTGATTCATTACTCCAGATATTTTTCAGAACTCATCTATTCTACCCTTTTTTCTAATCTGTTTACCTTATTACCCTACCTCCAAAAAAAAAAAAAAAAAAGAATCCCTCTCTTTCCTAGTTAGGAGTACAGTACTATGAAGAAGTTTCTTTTTGCCAGTGTTAAGAAATGTATCAGCAAAGTAGCACTGTCTCATAACCTAAACAAATTCAAACTCAGTTTCATTATATGGGCATGATAAAACATAGTTAATTTTTAACAATGTTCCCAAACTGTTATCCTGAAACTTCTCTAGTGTGACCAAGCTTCCTATTTTTCTTGGGTTTAGAAGAGAAAGTCCTGGGAAACCCCTTAGGCCCAGTCAAACTGGGTCAGTTAGCTCACCTGATTCTTTATGTAGTATTTAACTTTAGGTCAAACAAAACTCATGCCATGGGCTATGAAGTTGAATTGCCCAGAATTTACATTTGACATTTGGATTTAAGTAGTCTAGAAGCTAGATGAGTATGAATTTTTAATCCGTAAGGAAACAAAACAAACAAAAACCCAACATTGAAAAAAAAAAAAAAAAAAAAAAGACTAAGTAAAACAAAAACAAATTTGGTTGGAGATGGGAAATTTAATACAAAAATAATGATATCGTCTTTGATTAGCATGAAAACAATTAGATGTTTACATTCTAGGTTTTTAGTACTTTATAATTACCACTATTACAATATTTTAAACCTACCAAATAATTTAAAGAAAGCAGTCATATCCTGACGCTGTATAACCAGACAAGGTCCTTTGGGGCGTTTAGATTTGTTGTTATTATGTGTATTTTTTTCAAATGCTTGCCAATTATCTTTAAAAATAGGACGCTTCATAGTAATGGGCTTTTTAGGCTGATGTGATCTATTTGACCCTGATTTTACATAAACAGTGACAGTAGGTGGTGTCTCACAACACATCTGATTGTGCCTCATTTTGGTTTCCCAATATTCCTGTAAAAATAAAACATACAATTATTCATCACACACATTCATTTCATATAAAAACAACTGGATGATACTACCATATGCAGTCATATAAAATGTTACTGAACTTGTCATTAAAATGTTATTTGTGACAGTGACTCCCATTAAAAATTGCTTTTGAAATTCAGTGCTAGGAAACGCTATGCTTCCTTTGGGTAACAAATAGACATCCTCTTCCCAAATAATAAGATACTGTACGCCATTTTGCTTTGGCTACAGAACTCGACCAAATTTGAAAGTTAATTATAGAAATGATGCTGACTTCATAATTTATTTGTGGTCTTCTTTTTTCCTGCTAATTTTTTCTATTCTGCTTGAATTGACATAATTTTATTATATGGTTGTTATATGCCACCTCAAAATTTTTATAAACAAGGAAAACTATTTCCAGAACTTATTATCAATATCAATTCAATTATATTACAAAGCACCCCCCCGACACCTACACACACACAAAACCCCATATCTCTTTATTGGTAAATTCCTTGATATATTATAAAATTCACTTATTCAATAAGCATTTATTGGTATTTATTGAAAAGCTGAAAGCAATTCTAGCAAAATGCAGATGAGCTTTGAAGGCCTTTCATAAATTGGTCTAATTTTTATTTTACTTACTTTTCTGTTTTCCTTTTTTTCTCGTGTATGTGTGTGTGTTTGAGACAGGGTCTTGCTCGGTCACCCAGACTGGAGTATGCTGGCATGATTACAGCTCACTGCAGCCTCGACCTCCTGGGCTCAAGTGATCGTCCCACCTTAGCCTCCATTGTAGCTGGGACCACAGGTTTATGACACCACACCTGGCAAATTTTTTAAATTTTTGTAGAGATGCGGTCTTACTATGTTGCCCAGGCTGGTCTCAAACTGCTGAGCTCAAGCCATCCTCTTGCCTCAGCCTCCCAAAGTGCAGGAATTACAGGCTTGAGCCACCATGACTGACTGGCCTGTTCTAATTTTTAAAGTTGTAAGTGTATGACAAAGCTATTTGAGTGACTGATTATAAGTGTATATGAATGTATGTTGTTATAATCTAATAAAATCTGAGACAAAGTTAATCTATCAATATTTAATAATATATGTAATCATC
The DNA here is from genome assembly GCF_008728515.1 of Papio anubis. NCBI lineage: Eukaryota > Metazoa > Chordata > Mammalia > Primates > Cercopithecidae > Papio > Papio anubis. Next base: position 28,614,746 of record NC_044989.1, on the reverse strand, counting down.
ACCTTCTTTGGTGGTGAATAGTTCACATAATTACTACACTTAGTATTATTTTTGTGGTCAAATATTTCTAGGGTAATGGGAAATGGAGGTATGAATAGGCAACACAGGAAACTACTCTAGGACCCTACTGAGAACCTCTGAATGCAACCTCACAGTGACTCAGGCAGCCATGCCTCCCTTGGTGTTCAAGGAGTGAGGTATAGATTCCCCTTCCTGACCCTCAGAAATTTCCCTGCTGACGGAAGGACTGGAAAATATAGTAAGGTTAGAGCAGCACTGTCCAAAATATAATGTAAGCCGCATATGTAATTTTGTATTTTTAGAGCCACCTTACAAAACAAAACAGATAAAATAACTTTCAATAATAAAGTTTATGTAACCCAATATGTCCAAAATACTATTTTAACATGTAATCAATATAAAAACCAATGAGATAGTTCACATTCGGTCTTTGAAATCTGCTGCATGTTTTCCTCTTAAAGCATATCTCAATTCTTTTTTGTTGTTGTTACTTTAGATGAATATGCTTACATACAAATCCCAGTTCTGATACTAATTTTTCAACAGTAAAAGTGAAATGGAGTCCTATTTTAAAAAATGAAGCAATTTGTAAGAGAAAAATATGCTCCTTCAGTTTTTAAAGTAAAAATTAAATTATTCAGTTTCAAGTGTTTAATAGCCACAAGTGGCCAGTGGCTACCACATTAGATAGTACAGGGCTACATTTTGAAGAACTAGGCAGAGGAAATTATGTTTATCAAATTGCTCCTCTCATCCCATCTTTCTTCCTAGATCCTAAAGTCCTGCCAAATTGAAGGCAATTATGTACTTGGGGTACGGGTTATAAACTCCATAGAAAGAGGAATAGGTGATAAATTGAGTCTTGAGACTTGAGTAAGAACTTTCTGCTCTTTCCTGCCCACCTCATCTGGGAGACAGCTGGAGGCTTCATCTGCAAATTTTTTTTTAAAGTAAGAGCAGCCTTAAATCCAGATAGAAGAAACTAAACAGTAGTCAGGCTTCTCAAATTCTAGTGTGGACTTATCAGTGGTATAGTACCGTGGCTAAGAATTCTGCTTCAAATTTGAGTGTTGGGGCTAGACTTGGGTGGAATGTACCAGAACACAAAATAACTGTGGCACATATTCCAGAAGATAAGTTTTACTCAATGCTAAGTAACCTAAAATAGTGCTTTTATATTAAAACAACCATGGATATGTCATAAAATGTAATCCAAATTTTCTATCAATCAAAAAGGTAAAATATGTCTGCAGTAGGTGTCTTTACACTATTCCCTTATGTATGTTATGTATGTTGGGATATTTCATATACAGTTTCAGAAAACTGAATGAGAAGAAAATGTCTGAAATTCCCCAAGAGGAGCTTCATTGACATTAATAAGCAAACACTGGCAGGAAAGTTGCATAGAACAAGCTGAAGGAGAGAAGCTATCAATGCTAGTCTTGGTCAGTTTCTACCTAGGGGTATCTTTTAATTTTGCTCTTCGTTTAGATATACTAAGAGAATGAGAGTTCTGATAGAGCAAGCAAGAAGAAAAGAACAAAAAACAAATTAGCGCGGTGGCTCACGCCTGTAATCCCAGCACTTTGGAAGGCCGAGACGGGCGGATCACGAGGTCAGGAGATCGAGACCATCCTGGCTAACATGATGAAACTCCGTCTCTACTAAAAAATACAAAAAAACTAGCTGGGCGAGGTGGCGGGTGCCTGTAGTCCCAGCTACTCGGGAGGCTGAGGCAGGAGAATGGCATAAACCCGGGAGGCGGAGCTTGCAGTGAGCCGAGATCCGGCCACTGCACTCCAGCCTGGGCGACAGAGCGAGACTCCCGTCTCAAAAAAAAAAAAAAAAAAAAAAAAAAGAGCCATGAGCCATTTTACGAAGGGCAAGAGATGAGGAAAGAAGGAGAAGTAGGAGAAACTATACTCATCAGGTAAAATCCTTTAATGATTTTAATTTTACTATTATGATTATTATTATTTTCAGACAGAGTTTCACTCTTGTCGCCCAGGCTGGAGTGCAGTAACTCGATCTCGGCTCACTGCCACCTCTGCTCCCTGGGTTCAAGTGATTCTCCAGCCTCAGCCTCCTAAGTAGTTGGGATTACAGGCGCCCGCCACCATGCCCCGCTAATTTCTGTATATTTAGTAGAGACGGGGTTTCACCATGTTGGCCAGGCTGGTCTCCAACTCCTGACCTGAGGTGATCGGCCCGCCTCGGCCTCCCAAAGCGCTGGGATTACAGGCGTGAGCCACCACACTTGGCCTCCTTCGATTAATTTTTATATGGGCTCCATGGACATTAAAAAAATCATACCAGAATTCATACTTGAATAGGATGTCTGGGATTTTTTTCTTCGTTTTTCTTTTTTTTTTTTTTTGGTAAGTATATCACAAAAATTCGAGAGGCATCTGAAATAACCTCTTCTTGGGGGGGGGGCGGTAATATAAAGGGTGGTGGTTCACAGCCATAAAATGAAACAAGCAGAAGTTGTTTGGGTATTCATTTGCCTATATGGAAAACCTAATAGCAATATCCATTGGCAACTCAGTTGGGACAGGCAAGTAAGCCTTAACTTCCTTATGAGTGCAGTCACACACACAGAATATGTGCCAGACACTGATGAATGTGTTATATGCATTATCTCATTTAACTCTCAAAACATCTCTATGTGGTAGGTATTATTTTATCCTTATTTTCTAGATAAGAAATTTGAGGCTTAGAGAAGTTAAATTTCCCAAAGGCTTATAATTAGTAAGTGATAAAGCTAGAATTTGAACGCAGAACTGACATCAAAGTCCCATATTCTTTAACCAGTAAATCACTGTTTTAAATATTAAATACAATCATGTATAAAACACTTGACACATAGCACTCCAGTATTACTTACCGTCACCTTGCCAAGAAAACAAAACCAGCTAACCCCAGCTATAAGGAGATCTCGGCTCACTGCCACCTCTGCCTCCCGGGTTCAAGCGATTCTCCCACCTCAGCCTCCGGAGTAGCTGGGATTACAGGCGCCCACCACCACGCCTGGCTAATTGTTTAAAAAATTATTTTTTGTAGAAACGGGTTTTATCTCAGCTCACTGCAACCTCTGCCTCCCGGGTTCATGCAGTTCTCCCGCCTCAGCCTGCCAAGTAGCTGGGACTACAGGTGCCGCCACCTCGCCCGACTAATTTTTTTTTTTTTTTTTTTGTAGAGACGGGGTTTTCGCTGCGGGCTGCTCTCGAATCCTGGCCTCAAGGATCCGCCCAACTTGGCATAAGGCTTTTTAAAAGGTTGAGACTAGGGGGCCTCCAGTCCTACTGGATGTCATGTAAGAGAATCTTCGTGAATTCTGAGACATGGGCTAAGGGCCTGGTACTGAGGCACAGCACCTCAGATCTCAAGATTCTGGGGCAGACGATCTTGGGGGCAAAAAGAGGTGTTTAATGGGACATAAAGAGGCAGAATTTATTAAAAAGACCCCCAAATCTCCATTCCCCTCACAATAAAGGCGGCGGGCACACGTGGAGACGGGAGCTCCTGCCCAGGGCCCTCCCTCTGAGCAGGCGGCCGAGCTTCAGGAGCAGCCTCCGGTCTCCCTGCCCGTCCTCCCCCTGGAACCTCCACCCGCTACGCCGCCGGGCGGAGGGCGGCCAACGCCCCAACCTGCGCGGCCACTGCTTCCCTCGACAGGCCCCGCAGCCCAGGACCCTCTGTGGGGAGCGCGTGTGTCGTCGCCGCGAAGGCAGCTGAGGGCGCCCACGGGAGGCGGCGTGAGGACCAGGCTGGAGCACCGCCTTCTCATCTAAGGCGGGCGGTGGGGTCGCCGGCGAGAGAACCCAGGGACCAGGCATACTCGAAACTGGAGATTCGCCTGCGAGGCCCTTCCCGGGGGCGAGCACAGGTACCTGCGGAAGCCCGGGGCTGCGCGGGAGAGGGCAGGGCAGCGGCGGTCAAGCCTCGGCCGCAGCGCTCCGGGCCTCAGACGGTTACTCGCCGGTAGCTCGCCAGCAGCGGTACCCGCTCGAAGGTCTCCCGCCAACCCCGAGCGAGGGAGCGCGAGGCCGGCAGGGGCCAATCAACGCGCAGAGCTGGCCGAGGGGGCGGGGCCTGCCTGGGAGTGCGCGTCGGCGAACCCCGCCCCTACCCGCCCCCCGCCCGCCGGAGCCTCGGCCGCGGGCCTCCCTCCTCCGTTATCCCGCTCCCGCTCGCCCGCGCAACTCACACAACCCTCCTCATTCGACCTACCCCCGTTGGGCACGTCTCGCAGGCAGGCTTGCGTTGGGGCCGTTTACTTCCCTTCGACTAGACAACCAGGCCCTGCGGGGCTGGGGCTGCGGGCTCTCCTCCCCACCCGGCACACGCGGGCACAGCGCGGTTACCCGGGTTACTCAAAAGGAAGAGGCCGCTTGAACTGAGAAAAGCACAACGTGTGAATGCGGTGGCTTCTGGGGAGAAGGGGCCATTGTATTGTAACTGTGAATCTGCAGCAGTAATCTTCTTGGCTTTGTCCTAGCCTTTGGCCAGCTGGGTGCTTAATACATGCATGTCGAATAAACAAATAAAAAGAAGTCTTCACAGCTGTTTGATCCCCGTATCCTTATGTCTCTAAGGTAAAACCGGCTTTTTTTTCTTTTGAGACGGAGTCTCGCTCTGTCGCCCAGGCTGGAGCAGTGGCACGATCTCGGCTCACTGCAACATCTGCCTCCCGGGTTCAAGCGATTCTCCCGCCTCAGCCTCCTGAGTAGCTGGGACCACAGGTGCCGCCACGCCCGCCTAATTTTTAAACATTCCTTGTAGAGCGGAGTCCTTCTATGTGGCCCGGTCTGGCCTTGAACTCCTGGACTCAGGCGATCCTCCCACTGGGATTACAGTCCTAAGTCACCACACCCAGTGTAACCTTTTTATTTTTGTCTCCATACCACGGCTTTTTTCTTTTTTTTTTTTTTTTTTTTGGTGACGGAGGCTCGCTCTGCCGCCCAGGCTGGAGTGCAGTGGCCGGATCTCAGCTCACTGCAAGCTCCGCCTCCCGGGTTCACGCCATTCTCCTGCCTCAGCCTCCCGAGTAGCTGGGACTACAGGCGCCCGCCACCTCGCCCGGCTAGTTTTTTTGTATATTTTAGTAGAGACGGGGTTTCACCGTGTTAGCCAGGATGGTCTCGATCTCCTGACCTCGTGATCCGCCCGTCTCGGCCTCCCAAAGTGCTGGGATTACAGGCTTGAGCCACCGCGCCCGGCCACCACGGCTTTTTTCATGTTGCTAGTCTTTCTAAACATTTTCAATGACTGCATAATATTCCAGAGTGGACGGACCATTTAAGTCATTTCAATATTTGGATTGCTTCCAGATTTTTTGGCTAATACAATGATTACTCTTAAAAGGCAACCTGGCTCTGCCTACTTGTGGTACTTCCAGCAAATAGCTCCTCAATCAGCAGTTCTGAAGAACGAGAACGAGTTAATTCCTTCCTTCTTGTGCTTCCACACACAGCACAATAATGGCAAATTCACCTACAAATACGAGGAGGGGGCCAACTGGGAACTTACTTTTCCTTACATATGCCTTTGACTATTTCTCCCTGGCCTATAAATGGGAGAATGGGCCAAGAAGCATCAACTGGTTGTGAAAATCTTGAGGAAAATGGGTGCTTCCAGCTTCATTCCTCTGGCTTTTCCCTAAGGATCCTTCCTGACTTCTCCCTGTTCCTACCCTTGTTTTTGCAAGGTATGGGTGCTGTGATGATTAATTTCCAGCCTCGAGTATAAAATATCTACTGAACAATGAATGTCCACTCCATGAGAAACACAGAGGCATGGTGAGTACCACAATGATGAAGACAACACGGCCTTACCTTTCTAGAGCTTCCAAGCTAGACAGATATGGACACGACTAAAATACAAGGCACAGTGAGTTGTGCCATGAGGGAAATGCATGTGGCTGTATAATGCACAAAGTACAGTTATGAGAAGGTTCTTTAGGATCCTAAAATCTTCACAAAGGAAACATGTAAAATTTGCATATAAAAGCCAGCAAATACACATAAATGTTCATTGAGCTATCAGGGAAGCAGCTTATTAAGTTTTGACATCAAGTAAAGGGTGACTACCAACTAAGCCTTCTTCAGTGTTCTCATTCCTGAGTTTTTGTTTTTTAAACTATGTTGGTGTGTGGAGAAAAGTGAATATACTTTAGAATCATATACACTTGGTTTGAATTCAGGTACTACCATTTTACTAGCTGTGTGAACATGGTCAAATCATTGAACCCCAGCACCTCTCATTAAATGTAAAAGTAGGGTGATGCCACCTACTCTGTAAAAGCGTCTGGGACAAATTTGATAGTGAGCAAACTAGCAGTGCACTGGTCCACAGTAGGTGTTGTTAGCTAGCTTCCTTCTTGCCTCTTCTCATTTGACCTGGGATTGGATGAGGAGAACTCAAACATTTAACTGAACTACTTATTCCTTTGTCTCTAAGCATGGCTTTTCCCCACTAAAAAAGCATTGATTGTCCATAACTTGATCATCTCCTGCACTGTGTCCTGCAGTGCCTCCAGGCTGTCCTCATTCTACTTTCCTAACTCTCCTTTCCTAAATGTATCTCCTCACTATTATCCAATAAGAATGAAACACTCATACTTGTGTTTCTCTGAATGTTTTGAACTTTCCCACTTCTTTGACCTTGCATATACTGTGGTGTGCTCTCTTCACTTTCATTTAAAATTTCTGTCTGGTATCCATCCTTTGAGACCCAGCTTAAATTAAACAGCTCATCATCACTAGTAAGTGCAGGCGTGTGCCGCTCTTGAATTCCTGTAGCATTTCCTGAAATTCTCATTTATGTAATCTTATTAACCAGCTTTTTAAAATAAAAATGTTTGTGTATACAGATACAATTATATATAAATCGGATCATATACATACTTAAAAAATGTACAAAACAATACATGTAGCCTATGTGGAGGCTGAGACATAATAAAAACTTGTGAAACCACCACCTACCAAAACACATGAACCTAACATGCAAGAGACAGGACATCAACAATACTGTTGAGATTCTGTATGCTCCTCCTTCTCCCATTAGGATTCCCAGGAGGCGACTGTTTCCCATTCTCTTTTCTTTGCGTATCCTAAAACACAAGTTTTATTTGTGAACTCTTCAACCTCAGTATTCCTCATAGGTTTAGCCATGCTAATCTATAATACTGTGAATCATTTTCATTGTTGCCTTCTGTTCTAGAAATACACCATAATATTCCAATGCTCCTGTCAATGGGCATTTGGGTCATTTTTTGGGGGGCATTTGGATCCCTTTGCTACTGTGAATGCCATGAGCAATGCCTCTGTAAGGCCGTATTGTTTAAGTTCTGATTAACTGCTGGTCTGATTGGTGAATGTCTCTGACTTAAAATCAAATATTTTGACTACTTTGCTTGTTTATGCACCATGGTGCACTTTTTCTATAAATGCTTTAAAGTGAAGTTGATGGGTTGTAGGGCATGCACATGTTCAACTTTAAAAGGTTATAGAGGCCGGGCGCGGTGGCTCAAGCACGGTGAAACCCCGTCTCTACTAAAAAATACAAAAAACTAGCCGGGCGACGTGGCGGGCGCCTGTAATCCCAACTACTCGGGAGGCTGAGGCAGGAGAATGGCGTAGACCCGGGAGGCGGAGCTTGCAGTGAGCTGAGATCCAGCCACTGCACTCCAGCCTGGGCGACAGAGTGAGACTCCGTCTCAAAAATAAAAAAAAAATAAATAAAAGGTTATAAATGCTAAATTCGGCCGGGCGCGGTGGCTCAAGCCTGTAATCCCAGCACTTTGGGAGGCCGAGACGGGCGGATCACGAGGTCAGGAGATCGAGACCATCCTGGCTAACACGGTGAAACCCCGTCTCTACTAAGAAATACAAAAAATAGCCGGGCGAGGTGGCGGGCGCCTGTAGTCCCAGCTACTCGGGAGGCTGAGGCCGGAGAATGGCGTGAACCCGGGAGGCGGAGCTTGCAGTGAGCTGAGATCCGGCCACCGCACTCCAGCCTGGGCGACAGAGTGAGACTCCGTCTCAAAAATAAAAAAAATAAATAAATAAAAGGATATAAATGCTAAATTCATTTTCCAAGCAGTGTTACCAATTTTAAGAGTTCCCATTAGTTTACATCTTGCCAACTTATTTTCAGGCTTTCTGTGACTAGATGATCTTTTAAAGTGTAACAGAGAAGACAACTCCAGATTTTCTCTTCAGCACCCTTTTCTAGTAAATGGTTCTACCCAACCTCCTAAACCACTTGAATGCAGGGATAGTTGCTATGTTCGTGCAATATCCCTTCCCTCTCTTACTTGATGGAGTTGTAAGGGCCTTTGAGATAAATTGGGCCAAATTTCTTTCATGTAATTCTGCACTGACACCACGTATTCAGCCTGGGTGACTGTTCTTCTAAGTTAAAGAAATTAAAAACTCTGAGAAGTACTAAAAATAGAACAATTGGCAGGGCACGGTGGCTCACGCCTGTAATCTCAGCACACTTTGGGAGGCCGAGGTGGGTGGATCACCTGACGTCAAGTGAAACCCCATCTCTACTAAAAATGCAAAAATTAGCCGGGCGCGCTGGCGCGCTTGTTATCCCAGCTACTCGGGAGACTGAGGTGGGAGAATTGCTTGGACCCAGGAGGCGGAGGCTGCAGTGAGCAGAGATGGCGCCACTGCACTCCAGCCTGGGTGACAGAGCGAGACCCTCTCTCAAAAAACAAACAAAAGCAACAATAACAAAAAAGAACAATCATTCTAACAAGAAAACTGTATTCAATTTCTGTCTAGAATAGTTTTCTCCACTGTATCCGACTTTTTTGTTCCTTACAGAAAAGATAGTTGATCTTTCTCCATACTGCGTATGACATAACACTTGTGCTAGATGAGGCAACAGCCTCTCCAAGTTTGATTCCTAGTTTTAAGTGCTCATACTTACTGGATGAATTCTGAAAGACAAAATATTACACAAATTATACAACTTTCCTAAAATATGTGAGGTGGCTCACTACAAAGGTGACATTAAGATCAATAAAAAAGGAGACTACAGAAAAGGGGAGGCAAGAAAGTAATCATAAGGATCTTGCAATGTTTGTTCTCAGTAACAGGCAACTTCTCCACTATGCCTGTCAGGTGCTAGCTGCAAAATGCTCCTTCAAGTATCTGAATACTTAGGGCTTTTTTTTTTTTTTTTTTGAGATACAGTCTCACTGTCACCCACGCTGGAGGGCAGTGGCGTGATCTTGATTCACTGCAACCTCCACCTCCCAGGTTCAAGCAATTCTCCTGCCTCAGCCTCCCGAGTAGCTGGGATTACAGGTGTGTGCCACCACGCCTGGATAATTTTTGTATTTTTAGTAGAGACAGAGTTTCACCATGTTGGCCAAGCTGATCTCGAACTCCTGATCTCTAGTGATCTGCCAGCCAAGGCCTTCCAAAGTGTCGGAATTACAGGCGTGAGCCACTGCGTCTGGCCGAGTTCTTGTATTTACCAATATTTTACAAAGTAGGGGCCAGAGTTTTGATAAACCATTTATTTTGGCCAAACAGACTCAAATCAATTTTCTCCTTGAGACTTCAGCATTCTTGTCGTAAGAGACAAGAGACGTGAGGATAAAGAAAAACTGGAATTCTATTATTTGTGGTTAATTTCTTCAGGTCAAGGTGTCAACATAGTAATACGAGTAGAGATTTTTGACACCCACTTGCCATTCATTAAGCAAATATCTGCAGGCCTTCTATGTGGCAGGCACCACTCTACGATGAGGAGATACGAATCACTGAACAAAAGAGGAAACAAATACCTGCCTGGGTGCAATGGCTCATGCCTGTAATCCCAACACTTTGGGAGGCTGAGGTGGGAGGATCACTTGAGCTCAGGAGTTGGAGACTAGCCTAGGCAACATGGTAAAACACCCCACTCTACAAAAATTTGCAGGTGTGGGGGCACATGCCTATAGTCCCAGCTATTAGGCAGGCTAAGGTGGAAGGATGGCTTGAGCCCAGGAGGTTGCAGTGAGCTGAGATTGTGCCACTGTGCTCCAGCCTGGGCACCATAGCAAGACCCTGTCTCAAACAAACAAACAAAAAACAACAACAACAAACTCTGCCCATAGGAGCTACATTCTAGTCACATACAAGACTGATCTAGGCCTTACGGCTTTTAAAGACAAATATAACAAAGTTTTGCTTTTTTTTTTTTTTGAGATGGAGTTTCCCTCTTGTTGCCCAGGCTGGAGTGCAATGGTGCCATCTTGGATCACTGCAATCTCCAGGTTCAAGTGATTCTCCTGCCTCAGCCTCCCAAGTAGCTGGGACTACAGGTGTGCGCCACCATATCCAGTTAATTTTTGTATTTTTTTTTAGTAGAGACGGGGTTTCACCATGTTGGCCAGGATGGTCTCGATCTCTTAACCTTGTGATCGGCCCACCTTGGCCTCCCAAAGCGCTGGGATTCCAGGCGTGAGCCACCGCGCCCAGCCGACAAATACAACAAAGTTTTAAAGGAGCATTCAACATCCTAATGGATCTGTATAACAAATAATTGGTATGTTAAAATTAAAATGGGCTGGGCATGGTGGCTCATGCCTGTAATTCTCCCAGCACTTTGGAAGGCCAAGGGGGCAGGATCACTTGAGCCTGGGAGGCTGAGGCTTCAGTGAGCTGTGATTGGGCTACTGCACTCCAGCCTGGGTGACAGAGTGAGACCCTGTCTCAAAAAAGGATTACAACTTGTGTTGTCAGTGAGCATACCCAGAGTTTGGGGAATTCGCTAAAAGCAGATCAGGGTCTTCCACGCAAAACAGGCTTTACAGTACAGCAATAAAGACTTTTTAACCTAGTTCTTTAATATGACCAATAGAATTAATTTCAGGGGAATTATCAAGCTCCAGTTAAGAGATGTGCTACAAAATCTGAGGCAATTACACTGGGAGGCAGACTTGTGTTTCTAAAATTTCTTATTGAAGTCAGGTAACAGTAATATATGCTGGGCCCAGTTATATGTTGGATCCTGAGCCTCACACAAGACTTCCTGATAATCTCAGTTCCTTATTAAATGTGACAAGCTACATTTCCTAATGTGTAGCTAATTTTTAAGTTGGTAAATTGAGTAGTTATGAGTTTCTACAAGACCTAAGTTTTCTCCAGCAACTCCACCCTGCACATCCTCCTTCTCAGGGACTTTTATTAAAGAGCTAGAGAGACAAAGTTTGTATTTATTCAAGAATGGAACAAGTGTCAGTCTGTCAATAATCTGCTGGCAAGCAGCAGCACTGTCAGAAACTATGCCAATTGTCAGTTTGAGTTATATATATATATTTGAGGTAGCTTTTCAACACTCTGGTTTTGTTCCCTTGGCTTTTTCTTTTTTTTCCAAAAAACATACTAGGAGATATAAGACTTACTTCAGATTAAACTTGTTACATTAATAAAACACTCCTGGCCAGGTGAGGTGGCTCATGGCTGTAATCCCAGCACTTTGGGAGGCCAAGGCAGGTAGATCATGAGGTCAGGAGTTGGAGACCAGCCTGACCAACATGGTGAAACCCCGTCTCTACTAAAAATACAAAATTTAGCTGGACGTGGTAGTGGATGCCTGTAATCCCAGCTACTCGGGAGGCTGAGGCAGGAAAATCACTTGAACCCAGGAGGTGGAGGTTGCAGTGAGCCAAGATCGTGCCACTGCACCCCAGCCTGGGTGACAAGAGCAAGACTCTGTCTCAAAAAAAACAGAAAGAAGAAAGAAAGAAAAGAAAGAAAAGAGGGAAAGAAAGAAAAAGAAAAAGAAAGAAAGAAAGAAAGAAGGAAAGAAAGAAAGAAAAGAAAAGGAAAAGAAAAGAAAGAAGAGAAGAGAAGAGAAAAAAGAAAAGAAAAGAAAAGAAAAAAAGAAAGAAAGACACTCCTCTGGACTGCTTTTTTCTGTTGCACTGTATTACTTGCCTTTGTGGCTTTGTCGAGAATCAGTGTTTACATGATAGACCATAAATTAGTGTGCCTTTTAATAAATTTGTACAATAATCTATGAAAGTTCTAGATATTTACCTGTGATGTCACTGCTTTTGGAGGAAAAATTTGTCCTGTAAATCTGCTGAATCATTCTGATTAGGCAGCTGTAAAAATTAATACATACTTTAACTTGCCGATCCTATGCCAGGCTTGATTGAAAAGCCTCCAGGAACAGACCTTGGGTTCCCACCTTTTTGCATGTAATATCTGAAAGGAATGCTGAACCTATTAGCCTCAGGCAGTTAGTTTGTTCTCTCTTTTACACACACACACACACACATACACACACACACACACCCCTTCCCCACCCACACCACCTGTTCACTTGCTATCTTCCACCCTGTATACCCCACACAATGTGGTGTTATAAGTAAGATTTCACAACCACATAAGCTAGCAAAGATCCCTAAGAGGAAAGAAGCAAAGATTTATGGTCATTTTTGTAAAAATAAGGTTTAATAAAACATCAGCAATCTGCATGAGAAGGTAAATTACAATGAGAAACTTAAAAAGCTTATGGTCTAAGTCAACCAATGTAGAAGGTACTGGTTGAAGAAAACAAGCTTTGACTTTTAAAATTTCCTAACCAGGGGATTTATTTAGAAATTCTGGCATTCAAATGTACATGTAAAATCCAATTTAACAGATCAAAATTGTTACACTAAGTTTCACTTAGTATCTAAGTATCCAATCACAATTGTATCTAAGTTTCACTTTTGTTGAAGAAACATTATAAAGGTAATTAAAACTCTAGGCCTATACTTATATGGAACTAATTTATTTCCTATTTAACTACTGTTCATTGCGTAAAGTATGTTGTCCCAATTTTCAGCTGTTTTAAGAAATTATAAAACATTGAGATCTACTAGGAAGACGGACAGCCTATTTCTAAGTGATGCCACTAGTACAATCAGGCTTGGACTAAGTCTCTTCTCAGGGGCATCTTTGATTTAGCCATTGACTCACAAGGAAAACAGGAGGTGGATTTGGTTAGGGAGCAACAGCAAATTCAGCCTGACCATATTCCTAAACACATTTTCAGCATAAAGATGTAAAAAAAATTTTTTTTGGTTCAAAAGTTATGGTTGCCATGGAGACAAAAAGAATATACCTGAATTTATAAACTGAGACATATTTCAGTTCCTTGGCTTAAAATAATACATCTTTATATTCTTAGGAGACATATCTCAAGATGTTCCTTGCTTTGCCTTGAATACAAATTTTTTTGAAAAGCGTATGTTTCTCCTGAACACACTCATATTTCAAATTTACCACCTATTTTAAGCTTTAAAATTCTTCTTGCCAGCATTTTTCAGCAAAAAATAATAATAATAATAATTTCATGAATGTTTAGGTACTTTTTACAATGAAGGGACATGGCAGCATGGATACTGGGTAGTTGGCTAGGCTCTAAATACCTGATGACTCAATGCTTTGCACAAACCAGTCTTGCTGATTATTAAAATTTGTCCCTGGACAAAATTAAAGCAGCGCATGTTAAGGCTTCAAATGCAAAGGATTCACTGTAGTTGATTCTTTCAAGAATAGAAATCAACCATAACTTTGCTTTATAATTCATGTGATACACCACATTATAACAGATATCTACCGTGTTTCAATGATTTCTGAATGTCATAACATTTGGATTAAATTGTATACAAAAAAAATCACTAACCTGAAAAAAATCAGAGGAAAGAACAATATAAATTAGTGACACTGGAATTACAGAATAATTTTCTCCTAAGAAACAAAGTTTTATTTATTTCAAGTAGTGTTGCCAAGCAAATATTTGTAAAGAACACATTTTTATGACTGGAGGCTGTTTAAGTGGTTTTAAGAGTGCCTGAATAATTTTTAAACATGATAAATTTCCATCCTTTAAATTTAATGACCAATATTAATTAGCTCAGTGATTATTTTTTCACATTTAGTCTTTAAAAAAAAAAAAAAGATTCCTATTAACCAACATACTTAGTCTTGACCTGGATGAATTTACAAAAGCCAGACAATGGGATACAGATTAATGTGGTTTAACTAATACTGAGATTAATCAACATTGCCCTTTTTCCCTGCCAAAGGCTTATTTTCTAGACCTGCTTCACTATAACTACTAAAAGAGTACAACTAAAATTTTATTAGAAATCGCTCAGCTTACACACTCCAATCAGGAAGTTATTTAAATCACCTCAGATAAAAGCTTTGTGACCTAATACATCATATGTAGATCATGAACACTTTCAGAAAAGAATCATTTCAATATGTCAAGGACATAGTACCTATGTGAATAAAATGTGTGCTTCAATGTCTCACTGTAAGGAAAAAAATAATCAGTCAGGCTTCATATCAATTAGACAACTTTTACTAAATGAGAAAACTACATTTAAAATGTGCTTTAAAACAAAACGGAATTAGAAAAAAAGACATATGCATTTTAAAGAACTTTTGCACTGTGCTGAAAATGAAATATCTCTTGCAGTAAGTAATACAATGTGCCAATTCATAAAATATAAGTTAACAGGTTTCTCAATTTAACATTTTCAAAGACGATATTAAGGTCAAAAATGTCACATCTATGGTAGCACATATAGAAGGGCATTATAGATATGATGTCCATCCCTATGAAGCTTACAAATTTGACAATGCTCAATAAAAGCTTTTAGAATCACATCCAATAGTGTCACAGCCAAAGAATCACAAATCTGTGTCCTGTAAGTTCTCTCCTTCTAAAATCTTCATGTTAACTTTTCTACGCGTTGCCATTTGTTAATACTAACCCTTAAAAAAAAAGAATAGGAAAAGAAAGGCTGCAATAAACTCTTGATCAGGTACAGAAATTATTGCTACTATAGTTCACTACAAAGCATGTCTATACAATATCATATGACCTTTGATTATGAAAAAATCAGAATAAAAATCTTTAGTGACATAAGCCTTACAATCGTATACAACATTCACATGGCAATATTAGACAGTTAAGCACCCAATACCCATAGTTGACAAAATGTCCCACTGACCAGCATTCATTTAAATACATCCTTCGTATAGAGGGAGGAAAAAGAGATAGTGTCAGCTTTCCAAGGCTTGTCAAAAAAGGATTCTCATGTACTGTTGATCTAAAAACAAACAACAACAACAACAAAAACTCAAAAAAAAAAAAAAAAAAAGAAAAAAAAAAAAAAAAAAAAAAAAAAAAAAGAAAGAAAACCAATGCAGGTGAAGGTGTTACCAGGAAGTTAAGCATGCCAAAAGGTGTTCCGTGCGAATGAAAACCTAAAGCCAAGGTACCACATAATCACATTACCAACTAGTTGGGTAATACTATATGAGCCTTATCTTAAAGTTAAATGAAATGCTACTGCACAATAGAGCATCAATAAGTTAAAAATTAGAGTGCACAAATCCCAATCAGTGGCAATTCCTGTATAAAGCAAAATATTCACTATCAGCTGTAAAGTCTGCCCAGTCAAAATGTATGATTAAAATCACTGGATTGGACAATGTGCGTTTTTTAAAACAATCAATCTCTAAAATACCTTTTTAATGTAATGAGGCGTAAGTTTTCTTAGTAAGATTAAACAGATATCTAAGTAGATAAGCAAGGGAAAATAATAGTTGGTGAATGTCTGTAAAGCTCTTCCCATATTTCACTTTTAAAAATGTTTAGGGAAAAAAATTAGAAGTATTTGCCATTATTCTAGCGAAAACAAACAAACAAAAACAAAACAAGCTCAAAATAATTAAACAACCAAGCAACACTAAAACCACATTACACAGATGGATCATCATGCTTTCATCTGGTTTAACTATCACATCTAGTTTAACTGGGATGCTCTTCAACTTTAAAAATTGTGATACATGAAGATGTAACTTTAATGGATAATTTTGAATTTGGATTTAACTTTGTTGACTATAACAGAGTATACTTATTACAATACAGTGTAGCACATCTTTCTATTAGAAAAAAATTTAAGATCCTTTACCCGTCTCCTTAAGTTAAAGGTGTGACATCATAAAGGGTGTCAAATGGCTGGATGGTTTTACAGTGCACACTTATATATTATGAAGATGTCCTTAACAAATCTGACGGTTTCTTTACAGAATTCCTTTCTTCACCTTTTCTTCGGTGGATTAGCTGTTCGAGGTGGAGTGACAGGACGTCCAGAATTCAGTCCACCATACTGGTACTTAGCTTTCTTTTCAGATGGTTTCAATATCTTAAAGTAAATTATTAACAAATAATGTTATTCTTTCATATACAATAAGTTAAGAAAATTGTTACAATTGCGAGTTTTTTAAATAAATGGCATAAACTGCAAAAGTGCAATAAAAATGTAGAATAGCAAAGCTCCATAAACATTTCTTACATTTAAAGTGTGCAAGTGTCTGAACTTTCTCATTCCACTCATATTTTAATAACAAAAGTACACTAACTCTATCAACTATCCAATCCTTAGATTTAAGTAAAAAACTTTTTTAAATTAGTGTATCTGTGCTGTGGGGAAAAGAACACTGGTTTAAGAGTCAGAAGATCTATGTTGTCATCATAATTCTGATATAGTAACTTAGGAGGGTAATTAACTTACAAGTCACAAACTCTTCAGATCTTATTATTTACATATAAATAGATCTTTTTACTTAAAAAACAGCTTTATTGATATAAATCTAATTTTAGAACATTTCTGTCACCCCTAAAAGAAAGCCTGTTCCCATCAGCAGTCACTCCCCATTCCTGCTCTCCACTCTCCAACTAACTTTTAGAGTTAGTTGCTCTAACTCTAAGCAATTACTAATTTATTATCTGTCTCTACAGAATTGCCTATTCTGAAGATTTCATAAAACTGGCATCATATAATATGTGGTCTTTTATGACTGGCTTCTTTCACTTAGGTTTTCAAAACCAGTTTTGAAGTATCAGTCCTTCATTCCTTTTTATTGCTGAGTTGTACATTGTACAGTCCATTGTATGGATGTACCACATTTATCCATTCAGTAGCTGATGGACATCTGAATTGTGTGAATTTTTCAGCTATAAGGAATAATGCTGTTGTGTACATTTATGTAACAGTTTTTGTGTGAACATGTTTTCATAATCTTGGGTATACACCTAGAAGTAAAACTGCTGCATCATATGAGAACTCTATCCCTACCATTAATGTATGAAGATTCTAATGCCTCCAAATCCTTGCCAAAACTAGTTACTGTCTGGCTTTTTTATTATACTAATTCTGGGGGATGTAAATAGAGATTTAACTTACATTATACATAAAAAAGTCATGATTTTCCAAAAATAAAACAGTATAGGAAGACAAAGTATTTTTAAAAAAACTATTTAGAACATAATAGTGCCTCAGTGAAAAGAAGATATTAATCCAACACCACTATGACAACTGCTGGAAGGATAAGGTATGGTTACTATATTTAATTTGTAAATGAGCAACCATTTACCATTCAATTGTACTAATTGATGGAAACAGTATAATATGATAAAGAGAAAGAGGAATGGGAAAGCCCCAATGCATTTTAAGAGAAATATAGTGTGTGTACATCATAGACATAGAATAGCCTTTGCAAGAGCAAAGTACTGAAGCCGTTTTACTCAGTGAACAAGAATGATCTGTAGTAGCACACTAAAGCTAAAACTGGCTTCTTTTTAAAATGTACATGTTGAAACCAAAAGTTGGTTCTTCAAAAGAATAAACAAGATAGACTGCTAACTAGATTAAGAAAAGATCCAAATAAGCGCAATCTGAAATGACAAAGGTGACATTACAACCAACCCCACAGACATGTAAAATATCTTGAGATGATAAACATCTGTGCACACAAACTAGAAAACCTAGAAGAAATGAATAAATTCACAGAAACACGCATCCTCCAAAGAAATGAATAAATTCATAGAAACACACGACCTCCCAAGACATGAATAAATTCAAGAAACACAACCTCCCAAAAAAATGAATAAATTCATAGAAACACACACAAACTCCAAGATTGAACCAGGAGGAAATTAAAATCCTGAACAGAACAATAACAAGTTCCAAAATTGAATCAGTAATAAAAAAATCTATAAACCAAAAAAGCCCTGGCCCAGAAAGATTCACAGCTGAATTATATCAGATGTACAAAGAGCTAGTACCAAACCTACTGAAGCTATTCCAAACAATCCAGGAAAAGGACCTCCTCCCTAACTCAGTCTACACAGCCAGCGTCATTGTAATACCAAAACCCAGCAGAGGCACAGTGAAAAAAGAAAACCTCAGGCCAATGTCCCTGATGAACACAGATGCAAAATCGTCAACAAAATACTGAAACCGAATCCAGCAACACATCAAAAAGTTAACTCACCACAATCAAGAAGGGTTTATTCCTGGGGTGCAAGGTTTCAACATATGCAAATCAATGTGATTCACCTCATAAACAAAATTAAAAACAAACACCATATGATCATCTCAATAGATGCAGAAAGGCTTTCAATACAATTCAACATCCTTTCATGTTAAAAACCCTCAACAAATTAGACATCGAAAAATTAGAAACATACCTCAAAATAGTAAGAGCCATCTGACAAACCCACAGCCAATATCGTACTAAAAAGGGAAACGCTGGAAGCATTCCCTTTGAGAACTGGAACAAAAGACAAGAATGACCATTCTCACCACTCTCATTCAACAGAGTACTGAAAGTCCCTGCCAGAGTAATCAGGCAAGATAAAGAAATAAAAGGCATCCAAATAAGAAGAGAGGAAGATAAACTATCTTTACTGATGATAATGATTCTATACATAGAAAACCCCAGACTCTGCCAAAATGTGCCTAGAACTGATAAACAACTTTGATAAAGTTTCAGGATACAAAATCAATGTATAAAAACCAGTAGCATTTCCATACACCAAAAACATCCAAGCTGAGAGCCAAATCAAGAACTGCATTTACAATAGCCACAAAAAGAATACCAAGGAATACAGCTAACCGAGGAGGTGAAAGATCTCTACAACTATAAAGCACTGCTCAAAGAAATCAGATATGATGCAAACAAATGGAAAAACATTCCATGCTCATGGATAGAAGAATCAATATTGTTAAAATGTCCATACTGCCGAAAGTAGTTTACAGATTCAATGCTCTTCCTATCAAACTACCAACGTCATTTTTCACAGCATTAGAAAAAAACTTTTCTAAAATTCGTATGAAATTGAAAAAGAGCCTGAATAGTCAAAGCATCCTAAGCAAAAAGAACAAAGCCAGAAGCATCACACTACCCAACTTCAAGGTATACTATAAGGCTACAGTAACCAAAACAGCATACTGGTACCAAAACAGACATATAAACCAATGGAATAGGATGGAGGCAGTCAGAAATAAAGCTGTACTCCTGCAAACATCTGATCTTGAACAAAGTCAACAATAACAAGCAATGGGGAAGAGACTATTTGATAAATGGTGCTAGGATAACTGGCTAGCCATATGCAGAAGACTGAAACTGGACCCCTTTCACCATATACAAAAATTAACTCAAGATGGATTAAAGATTTAAATATAAGACCTCAAACTATAAAAATCCCAGAAGAAAACCTAGGAAACACCATTCTGGACACTGGCCTTGGGAAATAATTTATGACCAAGTCCCCCAAAGCAACTGCAACCAAAACAATGATTGACAAGTGGGACCAAAATAAACTAAAAAGCTTCTGCACAGCAAAATAAATTATCAACAGAATAAACAAACAACCTATAGAATGAGAGAAAATACAAACTATGCATCCAACAAAAGTCTAATATCCAGACTCTATAAGGAACTTAATTCAACAAGCAAAACACAACTCCATTAAAAATGGGCAAAGGACAAGAACAGACACTTCTCAAGAAACAAACATGCAGCCAACCAACGTATGAAAAAATGCTCATCACTAATCATTAGATAAATGTAAATCAAACCACATGATATTGTCTCACACCAGTCAGAATGGCCATTAATAAAAAGTTAAAAGATAACAGATGTCAGCAAGCTTGCAGAGAAAAAGGAATATTCAAACATTGCTGGTGGGAGTGTAAATAGTTCAGCCACTGTGGAAAGCAGTGTGTAGATTTCTCAAGGAACTTGAAACCACCACCATTCAACCCAACAATCCCACTACTTTGGGTAGGTACAAAAAAAGACAAGCACTTGTAAGGCCGGGCGCGGTGGCTCAAGCCTGTAATCCCAGCACTTTGGGAGGCCGAGACGGGCGGATCACGAGGTCAGGAGATCGAGACCATCCTGGCTAACCCGGTGAAACCCCGTCTCTACTAAAAAATACAAAACACTAGCCGGGCGAGGTGGCGGGCGCCTGTAGTCCCAGTTACTTGGGAGGCTGAGGCAGGAGAATGGCGTAAACCCGGGAGGCGGAGCTTGCAGTGAACTGAGATCCGGCCACTGCACTCCAGCCCGGGCAACAGAGCGAGACTCCGTCTCAAAAAAAAAAAAAAAAAAAAAAAGACAAGCACTTGTATGTTAGTCACAGCACTATTCACAATAGCAAAGACATGTAATCAACCTAGATGTCCATCAACAGTGAACTGGATAAAGAAAATGTGGTACATATACACTATGGAATACTATGTGACCATAAAAAGGAAGGAAATCAGGTCCTTTGCAGCAACAGGGATGCAGCTGGAAGCCTTTATCCTAAGCCAATTAATGCAGGAAGAGAAAAATCAAATACCACATTTTCTCACTCATAAGCAGGAGCTAAACACTGGGTAAACATGGACATAAAGACAGCAACAATAGACACTGGGTACTACTAGAGTGGAAAGGGTGAGGAGGGGTGTGAAATGAAAAACTCTATGCTCACTACCTGGGAGATAAGATCATTCATATACCAAACCTCAGCAATATGTAATTTACACATGGAACAAACCTGCACATGTACCCCCTGAACCTAGTAGCATATATAAATTACAACAAAAGTGAGCAAAGAACCCCTGTACATGGTATACAATGTGCTTCCTCAAAAACAAAAAACTCTAGATTGTTCTTAATTTAGAATATTTTTAAGCACAATGTCTTTAAGCACAATCTGTCCAATACCAAAAAAGAAAAATATTAAGTGATAGATTATGATTATGGCCAAAAGCTCTCTAATTCAAACTCCAGTAAATTAGTAAAAGTTGATGTGACTGTGGCTGACTCTGGATTTGACTGATACCATGTCATGTATCCAAAAAAAAAAAAAAAAAAAAAAAAAAAATCTGAGTATTATCAAAAAAAAAAAAAAAAATGTTCCTATGACATAAATGGGGAGTTTAATATTATTTTGAAAGTTTTTTTCCTTAGGAAACTTTTTTTTTTTTTTTGAGGCCACGTCTTGCTCTGTTGCCCAGGCTGGAGTGCAGTGGCGTGATCTCGGCTCACTGCAACCTCCGCCTCGTGGGTTCACACCATCCTCCTGCCTCAGCCTCCCAAGTAGCTGGGACTACAGGTGCATGCCACCACACCCGGCTAGTTTTTTTGTATTTTTAGTAGAGATGGGGTTTCACAGTGTTAGCCAGGATGGTCTTGCTCTCCTGACCTCATGATCCGCCCACCTCAGCCTCCCAAAGTGCTGGGATTATAGGCATGAGCCACAGCACCCAGCCAGAGAACTATTTTACTTTATTTTCATCAAGAGAATTATAAACATCGAGAGAGTTTGTAATTCTCTTTTCCCAGTGTCTGTTCTACCCATTTACTTTGCAAAAGAAAACAAAAGCCTAAACTATTCATTACATTCACATTCTTTTAGTAAGCCACTATTCAACAGGCCATACAGGAATTTTAACAATTTAAACATCTGAATCAAGAATGACTGACATAACTTAGGTTCCCTAAAACGGTATTTGATATACACCACAAATGCTGGAAACTTTGTGACTGAAAACAGAACTATCTAATGAATTTGAGTGGTAATCACTTCTGAATTAAATAGACTTTCAACACTTGCTCAAGGAAAGTTCCTAAATTTAAAAGGAATTCGATAATAGTTTCTATTAGATTTCTAGTTTTTATATATTTATGTTTACATCATACCTGAAATGAACACATCAAAGTTTCATCCACACTCATCATTCCACCAGCATTATCAAACTCGCCACAGTAATTTGGGGCTGAAAATAAGGTTACCAACTGTCGTTTAGCAAAAAATTCATATCCATCTTCCACCACCTGTTAAAGGAAATGTCAGAAGAAAAAAACATCTATTGGTAAGTAATTCTGAACCATCTATACTAATTAAGATTAAGGTGGCAAAGACTGTGCCCCACCTTACCCTCAAAGCACCCTGTTTTGTTTTGGAAGTTGTGATTTTTATTCTAAAACTTTGCTTAGAACATTAAAATTGGTGTGCCTTTTCTATAATGGCAACAATTTAGCTTAATTGGAATACTAAATTCATCACTCCTGAAAGCTTAAAAATCATGCCATTTGCAAGGCTCCCCACGAAACAAAATATACTAATAGGTATCATGACTACAGGGAGCTGGGACACTAAGTACTTTTATTTTTTTTAAGTTTTAATTTAATTTTATTTTAATTAATCTACATGTGTTTTGGAGGGACACCAATTACTACTTTGATGAGGGCATTATAATCCAACTACAGAATCCTTCATTAAATGAGCAACAACCAGACAATGAAAGACTTTGCAAAGAGCTTACTTCTTGCTTTGCTTTTAAAATATCTATTATTATTTATTATATGGCTACATACTGAAAACATTACTGGCTACACACTGAAAATATTGCTAAGTTGAGTTTAATTTACACAGATCATGCTCCTTAAATTAACTGCCAACAGACTGTATTTTTATTTTTATTTTTAATTTTTTGAGATGGAATCTTGCTCTGTCACCCAGGCTGGAGTGCAGTGGTATGATCTCGGCTCACTGCAACCTCTGCCTCCCAGATTCAAGCCATTCTCCCGCCTCAGCCTCCCAAATAGCTGGGATTACAGGCACCCACCACCAAGCCCGACGAATTTTCGTATTTTTAGTAGAGATGAGGTTTCGTCATGTTGGCCAGGCTAGTTTCGAACTCCTGACCTCAGGTGATCTGCCCACCTCAGCCTCCCAAAGTGCTGGGATTACATGCATGAGCCACCGTGCCTGGCCTTGATGAGTTAACATTTCTAGAACCAGTTGTCAATTTCTGAGTAATTTAAACAACTTTTCTCTCAGTCTACAAATTTGAGGTACGCAATAATATGTAAATATTTTATGTTTGTTTATGGTGGGCAAGATTATTTTTAAATTTATTTTAGAGATCCTTTAATTAGCAAAATTATCCTACACCACTTGCTAACACAAAAAAGCAATTACAAAGGCATTTACTTATTAAAATAACTCCTACCTCAGTACTAGAAACATGCTTCTGTTGAAATTACCTTATGGTACAATTTAGATGAACCTTTTCTCCTAAGACCACAGCCACATTATCTAATCCCTGTGACTCCTGACCGACAGAGCGCATGGTACTCATATTTTTAGTTGCTTCTGTGGTTTTTGTGTGGAGACAGGGTCTCGCTCTGCTGCCTAGGCTGGAGTGCAATGGCACAATCTTCGCTCACTGCAGTCACGACTTCCTGGGGCTCAAGAGATCTTCCCATCTCAGTCTCCTGAGTAGCTGAGACCACAAGTGTGTAGCACCATGCCTGGCTAATTTTTTTGTTATTTATTTATTTATTCATTTATTTATTTTTGAGACAGAGTTTCACTCTTGTTGCCCAGGCTGGAGTGCTACCGTGCAATCTCGGCTCACTGCAACCTCCACCTCTTAGGTTCAGGCCATTCTGCCTCATTCTCCCAAGTAGCTGGGATTACAGGCAAGTGCCACCATGCCCAGCTAAGTTTGTATTTTTAATAGAGATGGGGTTTCTCCATGTTTGTCAGGCTGGCCTCGAACTCCTGACCTCAGGTGATCCACCTGCCTCAGCCTCCCAAAATGCTGAGATTTCATGTGTCAGCCACTGCGCCCGGCCAATTTTTTGTGTTTTTTGTAGAGACAGGGTTTCGTGTTTCACTGTGCTGCCCAGGCTGGTCACGCACTCCATGTTTTTAGTTCTTGGTTTGTCAGTTTGCTTACTTGTTCATTCTTTCAAATTTTCTTTTTTAAAGGCAATATTTGTAGAATTTGAGAGACAATATTTGAAAATAAGCACAATAGGAGGATTTTGGCAGTTTCTGGAAAACAGAAGACCAGCAAGCTAGTGTAGTTCAGAAACCTGATTTTTAAAAATCATCATTTATTTCTGAAAAGAGCAGTGAATAAAGATCTATGGCTGAAAAAAGCTGATTATCAGGGGTCATTTTAGTTATGAAACTTAGCAATTCTGCCTTGTTATCTAATAAATAGAAGGCATATTTATCAAAATCATAAACACAGTTTTACTGATTTAAAAAACTGTTTGCTGGGCTGGGCACGGTGGCTCACGCCTGTCATCTCAGCACTTTGGGAGGCCGAGGTGGGCAGATCACGAGGTCAGGAGTTCAAGATCAGCCTGGTCAACCCAGTGAAACCCTGTCTCTACTGAAAATACAAAAACTAGCCAGGTGGGGTGGCATGCGCCTGTAGTCCCAGATACTCAGGAGCTGAGGCAGGAGAATCGCTTGAACCCGGGAGGCGGAGGTTGCAGCGAGCCAAGATGGTGCCACTGCACACCAGCCTGGGCGACAGTGTGAGACTGTCTCACAAAACACCACCACCACCACCAACAACAAAATACTACTTTGCCAAACAACAACAGCAAAATACTACTTTGTCAAAAGCAAAGGATGTGGGAACATGACCTCATTTCAATGGAACCACAAAAAAATCCTGCTAAATAAAAGTGGCATGTAATATACAATATGCAAAGAATGAAAAGCCAGGCACTTGTATCACTTAGGATCAAAGAAAGAGGCAGCAGCAGTGTGTGTCACGGGGAGTAAAGCTCCAGAAAAAAAGGGAAGTACTGTGGGACAGCATATACTTAATTAAATATGCTTTTATTAGTTAATTTATTCAACACTATGTGTGCATGATACAATATGCTACAATGTCAGCAACTGTACAAATCAACAGAGATTCAAAAACAAGTCGTAATCCCTTCCTTAGAGAGTATGCAACCTAGTGGTGGAGGACATAAAAGATAACCAAAAACCCTAAACTGTATAAATGTTTTTATAATGAAAAATTTCAAATATACACAAAAGTAGATCAAGACGACTCGAATTAACTCCCATTAACTCATCAGCCTAATTCAATACTTTTCATGATTTTGCAACATTTGTTTCATTTATCTTCCCCCTCCCCCTTTCTCTCTGCTGATATTATTTTAAAGCAAATCTCAGGCATGTCATTTTACCTCTACACATTTGAATATGCATTCCTGGAAAAACACAGACATTCTTCTTACATAACAATTAATGATTATGACACAGCTAAAATAATTGATACCGGCCAGGAGCAGTGGCTCACACCCGTAATTCCAGCACTTTGGGAGGCTGAGGTGGGCAGATAACCTGAGGTCAGGAGTTTGACACCAGCCTGGCCAGCATAGTGAAACCCTGTCTGTACTAAAAATACAAAAATTAGCCAGGTGTGGTGGCAGGCACCTGTAGTCTTAGCTAGTTGGGAGGCTGAGGCAGGAGAATCACTTCAACCCGGGAGGCAGAAGTTGCAGTGAGCAGAGATCGCGCCACTGCACTTCAGCCTGGGTGACAGACTGAGACTCGGCCTCAAACAAAAATAAACAATTAAAATAAACAATTAAAAGATTAAATAATTGATACCTATTACCGAGTCTACAATCAAATTTTCTTTTTTGAGACTGGGTTTCACACCCATTGCACGAGCTGCAGTGAAATGGTGCAATCTACACTCACTGCAACCTCCACCTCCCGAGCTCAAGCAATTCTCCTGCCACAGCCTCCCAAGTAAGCTGGGACTACAGGTGCACGCCACCACACCTGGCTAAGTTTTGTATCTTCTGTAGAGACGGGGTTTTGTCACGTTGCTCAGACTGGTCTCCAACTCCTGGGGCTCAAAGGATCCACCCACCTCAGCCTCCTAAAGTGCTGGAATTACAGGCATGAGCCACTGCACCCAGCCACAATCAAATTCTTCAATGGTCTAAAAAATGCTTTTTTAAAGTGTGGTTTGTTCTTATCAAAATCGCCATTATGCACAAAGACCATACAAAAATGAGGCTGGGCACAGTGTGCTCAGGCCTGTAATCTCAGCACTTTGGGAGGCCGAGACGGGCAGATCACTTGAGCTCAGGAGTTCAAGGCCAGCCTGGCCAACATAGTGAAACCGTGTTTCTACTAAAAATACAAAAATGAGCCAGGCGTGGTGGTGTGCGCCTGTAATCCCAGCTGCTCCAGAGGCTGAAGCAGGAGAATCACTTGAGCCTGGGAGGTGGAGGTTACAGTGAGCAGAGATCGTGCCAGTGCACTCCAGCCTGGGCGACAGACTGAGACTCTATGTCAAAAAAAAAAAAAAAAGGAAAAAAAAAAATCTAAATCATGTCTGCAAAGCTTCAAAGCCGCACTGAAAATTTTGTTAGATTTGCTGTATACTACAAAAACACATTTTTTTTTTTTTGAGACTGGGTCTGGCTCTTTCACAAGGGCTGGAGAGCAGTGGCATAAACATGGCTCACTGCAGCCTTGATCTCCTAAGCTCAAGCGATCCTCCCACCTCAGCCTCCCATGTAGCTGAGACCACAGGTATGCATCACCACACCCAACTAAATTTTTTATTTTTTTGTAGAGACGGGATCTCATTTTGTTGCCCAGGCTGGTCTCAAACTCCTGTGCTTAAGCAATCCATCTACCTCAGCTTGCCAAAGTGCTGGGATTATAGATGTGAGCCACCACGCCCAGTCCCCAAATATTTCTAAACATTTCCTCTTTTAGAGTGATAAAAGGTTAACAAATCATTAGATCGTTAAGTGTGAGATGCAGGAACTGGCTCTGCCGCCTCTCCTACTGCTTTCCTTGTACAACTCATTTAGGTTTCTTGGATATGTTTCCTCAAAACAAAACGAGAGGACTTATATGAAGTTAACAAATAATAAACGTTTAAGAGTCCAGGCGTGGTGGCACACACCTATAGTCCCAGCTACTTGTGAGGCTGAGGCACGAGAATTGCTTGAACCCAGGAGGCACAGGTTGCAGTGAGCAGAGATTGCGCCATTGCACTCCAGTCTGGGTGACAGAACAAGATGCTGTCTGCCCTCCCCGTCTGCCCCCAAAAAAAGAAAGAAAAAAGAAAACACTTAAGAGTCTTATCTTTCATACCTGATGAGCTCGACAAATCAAATCTAAATCATGACGATTCAGAAATTTACTGACTACATCAGCTCCAAAAGTAAAGGAAACACCACGATCATTTTCTCCCCAGCCTTGCACATCTTTATCTGGATCAGACCATAGCAGATCACAGAGCAAACCTTTAAAGGACAGAAATACAGCAATTAAGAACAAAATTTACAGATTTATAGCACATCTACATCAAATTTCAGTTCCTCTCTGACCCTCTTACTTTTTACTAAACAATGACAATCACTTGCCCAGCCTATGTAACTCATATTTTTGTTAAAGCAACCATACAAATATAATCTTCCATGGCCTCTTAAGGTAGTGCTTTCCAACCCTTTCCACATATAGGAAATATGTGTATGGCACTTATAGCACAATAATATATGGAAAACACTGTTCATCTTTTGTGTAGTTTCTCCATATGAATAACCAAAGAACCCAGCAGCATTTCCTCAATAGTTCATCCTTTCCTTACAGTTCCACTGTTTCTGAGCACCAGTCTATTCCGTTAGTCTATTTGATTCATCCCTGAGCCAGTAACAGACTAGAGCTTTTAAACAAGTCTTTATATTCGGCAAGGCTAGTATCCTCCATTTTTTTTTCTCTCAAGATTGTCTCAGTTACTTTTTGATCTTTTGTTTTTCCACATAAACATTAAAAACAATTTGCCTAATTCCATAAAAAACTCAATTGTGATTTCATTGGAATTGTATTTGATCTATAGATCACTTGAGGGGTAAAAAAAAACCATTTTCTACTGAGGGCCTGAGGATTTTTTTTTAAATGTGGAAGAACAAAATCAGATCAGATCCTTGACTTTGGTAATGTCTGGAGCCTTGGAAAAGAGGTCACGGTTAAAAATATTTACCTGAGTATTGTTATCATATTAATGGTAATGGAAATCTTAAGAGGCACTCAGACCACCTTGGGAATACAAAGTGAGAAGACGAGTAAATGAATTCTGAGGACTCCAAACATTTAATAGGCAGGCAGGTGAGGGAGAATGAGCATAAGTATTGAGAAGGAATGATCAAGACAAAAGGCTTAGTAAAGGTATCCTGAAAGGGGAAACAACTGTCCTAAAGTAGGACATGTGCCATGAACAAGGGCAGTAAGACAAAGACCAAAAATGTGCCACTTACAATTAAATCATCAGAACTTAATGCAAGTTTCTTGGTGATTGAGGGTAACAGAGTGGGTAAAAGTCCAACTGTAGTGATATTAAAAGAAGGGTGGATGTTGAGATGATAGTGATTTTCTAAGAATTATAGTGGCTAAGATATATATGTGTGTGTGTGTGTGTGTGTGTGTGTATATTTATCTGAGACGGAGTCTCAGGCTGGAGTGCAGTGGCGCAATCTCGGCTCACTGCAAACTCCACTCCCGGGTTCATCCCATTCTCCTGCCTCAGCCTCCTGAGTAGCTGGGACTACAGGCGCACACCCCACACCCAGCTAATTTTTTGTATTTTTAGTACAGACAGGGTTTCACTGTCTTAGCCAGGATGGTCTCAATCTCCTAACCTCATGATCCGCCTGCCTCAGTCTCCCAAAGTGCTGGGATTACAGATGTGAGCCACCACGCGCGGCCGAGAAGATATTTTTTAAAAAGTAAGTCAGTTTTAAGAATTTTAAAGAATCCATAAACATCACAGTATGGTTTAGGAGGGAAGGACATCTTCATTTTCAGTTACAGTACATCGTATCTTGACAGAGGCATTATAAAACCATCTGTAGAATTAGTGGCAATGTACTCAGTTTCTATCGTTGATATATCCCAAGCTTCCTGTATGATGTTTTAAGAAATTCACTAGCACACAAAATCCACTGGAAGAGTCAGTCTCAAATCGTAAGCCCTTTCTGGTTGAAGCTGACTCTTCGAAAATATACACACACCCAGTGCTTAATAATGCTCTCATACTTTCCAGCCTGTTTCCAGTAGAAAGCTAAGGTATTAAGAATCTATAATTTCAGTGTGACAATAAAACTGTATAGAATACAGTTTAAGGTTTAGGAAATATGACAGTGTTGATGCATTAAAAAAATCAAATAATGGTAGCAACAACAATCTGGAATTCTTTAACCTTAACAGGGTCAAGATAAGAATTTCAGGCCGGGTACAGTGGCTAATGCCTGTAATCCTAGCACTTTGGGAGGCCAAGGTGGGCGGATCACCTGAGGTCAGGAGTTCCAGAGCAGCCTGGCCAACATGGTGAAAACCCGTCTCTATTAAAAATACAAAAATTAGCTGGGCAGTGGCAGGTGCCTGTTATTCCAGCTACTCGGGAGGCTGAGGCAAGAGAACTGCTTGAAACTGGGAGGCGGAGGTTGCAGTGAGCTAAGATCACGCCACTGCACTCCAGTCTGGGCAACAAGAGTGAAATTCCGTCTCAAAAAAAAAAAAAAAAAGGTTTTCAGTCAAGGTTCATTGTTTAATGAGCTAGCATCGCAATCAACTAGACTGTTTCAAATAATGTATTAATTTATAAATTAAATTTCTGAATGTTGCAGACGCTATCAAAGATTAAAATAATCGTTTTCAGCATCTCAAAAACTTCTCATTAAAATATGCTAAAATAAAATATGCTAAAAATAGAAGCCTAGCATATCACACTTGAAATTTACATCTGAACTATAAACAAATTCTGAAGAATGACTAATACATATTTATATTATACCTTATTTTAAAAATAGCACTTTGGGTGTTTTTTGAAAGACAGGGTCTCACTCTGTCACCCAGGCTAGAGTGCAGGACCACAATCACAGGTCACTGCAGCCTCAACTTCCTGGGCTCAAGTGATCCTCCTGCCTCAGTCTCCTGAGTAGCTGGGGCACCACCACACGTGGCTAATTAAAATTTTTTTTTCTCTCTCTCTGTAGAGGTGGGTGTTATGTTGCCCAGGTTGGTCTCCACTCCTGGCCTCAAGTGATCTTCCTGCCTTGGCCTCCCAAAGTGCTGGAATTACAAGCACGAACTAGTGCACAAGGCCTAAAAACAGCATTTTAAATAAAATACTATTTAAATACTAGTTTCTATTACATCAAGTCAAATGTATTCTATAATGACAATAAAAAACTGTGATAAAATGCATACTTTTAAAAATAATCAACACAAGTCGTGTTATGTAAAAAAGCTCAACGCAGGCCAGAGCAGTGGCTCACGCCTGTAATCCCAGCACTTTGGGAGGCCAAGGCGGGTGGATCACGAGGTCAAGAGATCAAGACTATTCTGGCCAACATGGTGAAACCTCGTCTCTACTAAAAATACAAAAAATTAGCCGGGCGCAGTGGTGGCTGCCTATAGTCCCAGCTACTCAGGAGGCTGAGATTGCGCCATTGCCCCCCAGGCTGGTGACACAGAAAGACTCTGTCTCAAAAAAAAAAAAAAGCTTATAACACAATTTATTACAACATACAGTGTATTACATGGCTACTGACATCAGAGGATCTATACCATTTATAATGGTTGATGTGTAGTGCTGAGTAGCATTTTTTGTGGTGGTTGTTTCATTTTTTTTTTTTTTTTTTGAGATAGTTTCACTCTGTCACCCAGGCTGGAGTGTAGTGGTGTGATCTCGGCTCACTGCAACCTCTTGTCTCCCGGGTTCAAGTGATTCTCGTGCCTCAGCCTCTTGAGTAGCTAGGATTACAGGTACGCACCGCCATGCCCAGCTAATTTTTGTTATTTTTAGTAGATATGGGGTTTCGTCTTGTCTGATCAGGCTGGTGTTAAACTCCTGACCTCAAGTGATCCTGACCACCTCAGCCTCCCAAAGTGCTGGGATTACAGGCGTGAGCGCCACTGCTCCCAGTCTTCCCACAGATTTCCAATGTAATTTTCACAAAACTGACCACAGGTCTCTAGAGCCTTAAGAGCTCTAAAAATTTAAGCCAGGTACAGCCCATGCCTGGAGTCCTAGCTACTTAGAAGCTGAGGCAGGAGGATTGCTTGAGCCTAGGAATTCGAGTCCAGCCTGGGCAACAAAAAGAAATCCCTCCCACATCCCCTTGAAAAAAAGCTCTAAAAATTTGAAATAGAGGATGCAGAAAATAACAAAAAACTACTAGACAATTCAAAAGAAGGTAGTTGTATCCTTGCCTAAGAAGCAAAGAATAGATTATTTTAATTAAAAAACTTTTGGCTAATTTAACAAGTTTTTGAAAAACAACCAATGCCAGGATGAACGAGGGAATTTAGAAAAATAGATGAGGACTCAATAGCAAAATCTTTTTTGTGATCAAATAAGGGTGACAGAACCACATTATGACTATAAATAAAAAGGTTCCACATTTTGAGGATCAGTGCAAAGTGAAAAATTTTGTATTACTGCAAATAAAGTAATCTGCAGCTGGCTTACTGACTATAAAAAAAACTCTTTTATTTATTACATAAACCAATCCTACTTCCACTAAATGTAATCAGGTTCAAATATGACAACACTTTACACAAAATAATTAAACTATAGAGAGCTATACTTACCTGTATCAGGGACATCAGTAGGTCTCATAATTCTCCGAATCTGCTCCATAGATTGCAGGTCTGGTGACAATCCTAAAAATAAAAAGATGAGACATAGTACTGATAGCTAAAAATTTCAATATTTTAATAGTCACTGAATAAACAGCATACAATCAAAATAGATTCACCATGTGAAATCAAAGATACTGAAAAGTGTCCCATTTAATGTCTTTTTTTTTTTTGGGACAGAGTCTTACTCCATCACCCAGGCTAGAGTGCAGTAGCGTGATCTCAGCTCACTGCAACCTACACCTTCTGGGTTCAAGCGATTCTCCTGCCTCAGCCTCCCAAGTAGCTGGGACTATAGGCGCGCGCCACCACACCCAGCTAATTTTTTGTATTTTTAGTAAAGACGGGGTTTCACCATGTTGGCCAGGCTGGTCTCGATCTCTTGACCTCATGATCCGCCTGCCTCGGCCACCCAAAGTGCTGGGATTACAGGCATGAGCCACCGCGCCTGGCTCCTTTTAACGTCTTAAAGGGCAACATAGTGTTATTAGGAATCCCACTCTGATACAATAAAGCATTATAATTTTTTTTTTCCATTTTTCCCTACTAGGGAAAAGAAATTCCTTTATATTTCAAAAGACTTCCTAAGGAAAAAAAACCCACCATTCTTTTTTCCAATCATTCCCTGGCCTTCATAGAAACATAATCAACTGCAACCCTTCCTACCACTTTTGCCAGTTCTTACCACTAATCTTAAACATTTCAACTTCTAAGTGAAAGTGCCCCACTTGGTTCCCTAAGACTAAGACCTTCTTTTCACATCCCACTCCAACATGTTCATTATCTTCATGAAGTCACAAACTACTGATCAGAAGGATTAACAGGAAAAGCTCATAAAAATACTTTGCAATCTTTAAAGTGGTATATAAGCTACTATTCCTCTCTGGTAGGCAATCCAAGTATCATCACAAGGAATGAAGCTAAACATTCATATCCATACTGCTACACTTCTATCCTTAGCTAGACTAATGTACACAAACTACAATTCATTACGTGTTTAGTATCTACTGGAAAACACATTTCAATTAATATAGTGAATTATGTTCTGCCAGAGAATAAACCATTTATTACCTCAGACCTAGGCAAGTGCATCTAGCTTTTCAGCGTTTTTCCACTTTAATTCTTCCCATATACTGATGAAAAACTAATTTTCTTAACACTATTTCCATTAAATTACTTCCTTGTACAAAAACCCAATATGGTTATTAAATCATTCATCAAACTCCTTTGCTCAATATTCAAATCTCCACAATCTGATCCCATCATTTCCCAGCATGTACTTGACCTTCTATCTAGTCAGGCCAGTTCTTACACACTCCCTAAACTAGCAACAAAGAGTGTCTCAAGTCCTTTTAACTTCTCCAAAGTCTATTTATCCTCTAAAACCCATGCCTCCATATACGTATGTGCTCAGTCTTTCCTCCTCCTGACTTCTCATAATTAGTGTCTTAGTAAGTTCTGACATTAAGTACCTTTTATTATTCAATTATGTTCCATAAATATCTTAGCAACAGGTTTTTAACTCTTCAAGATCGTCAGATCATACATTATCTACATATTTTCATGGCATCTAGCCAAGGTGTTAGACATATACATTAATTTTTCAAATAAACTTTCAAAATAAACTTCAAGCTTATTTCATAAGCCATACAGAGTAACTTACCAATCTACCAAAAATTATTTTATTTTATTGTTAACACTAAAGCAAACATACTATATGAAGCCTAGAATTCTTGATATATGTTAATATTAAACTCAATTTTATTTGGATTCTGATGAAAGATTTCAATATGGGCAGAAAGATAACGATCCTCTCATTTTCACTAACAAATAGCAGGGGTGTCTTTCTGTTAAAACTTGAGGCAAAGGAGACTTTCTCAAACAACTCTAGTTATCCTCTTTATATGTGAAACTGTATTTAAAGAAGTATTACATTTTCATTTATAAATAAATTTCTAATTATTAAAAGAGGTTTAGCCATGCTTAAAACGGTTTTAATCACTTGAGTTTTCACACCAGCACTGCTTTGTTTTCCACAGTCTCTTAATTATTATAGGTATTTTCCGAATAATAGAAGAATACAAAAAATCTGTAAGGTAAATTTACTAGTGTACCTCCATGACAACAGAAGATCTTCTCATCCACAATGGCTGCTATAGGCAGACAGTTAAAACAATCAGTGAAGGTCTTCCACAATTTAATATTAAATCTTCGTTTGCCTATAAAAAGAACAGATAGAATAAATTTAAAAATCTAAAACTGTTCTCATCAGTTATCTCAAAGCCACAGGATTATGAATGATTTCAATTTTCTTCTTCATGTTTATCTATAAAGAACTTTTTCTATAATGCATAAATGTTATTTACATACTTTTAAAAAGGCAACAACTATAATAAACATTCAATACCTTCAGTAAAGTTACCAAGACTTCAAAGATTGTGCTGGGGGGTAGGGGTGGGATGGGAAGATGTTGGTCAAAGAATACAAAGTATCAGTTGGGTAGTAGGAATAAACAGAAGATCTATTGTATAACATAGTGACTACAGTTAACACTATATTGTATCCTTGTAAAACACTAAATTTTAAGTGTTGTTTTCTCCCAAAATGCTAACTGTTTGAGGTAATGCATATGTTAAATCAGCTAGATTTAACCATTCTGCAATGTATATATATTTCAAGATATCATGCTGTACATTATAAATACATACAATTTCTGACAACTTAAAATAAACCTAATCAAATTTAACACTTAAAAAACAAAACCCAAAGACTGTGCTAGGTGTTTTATGAAATACATCAAACAATTTTTGTCTTTTAAGATCACTATAATACAGCAATTTTTAAACAGTCTAATAGGCTGTTGGCTCATTTTTTTCCCTTCAATATGTGGACTAAATACCTAGCCAAACAAGCAAGCAGAAGTGAAAGGGTGCCTCTGGAAACTGTCCATTTTAACACTAATGCATTGAGTAACACAGTATAAACTTACTGCCAAGGAAGGAAAATTTCCAAGTGTTTAACTGGTATTCTCTCTTGTGTGAATTACAACTTGGCATTATAGGAAGTATAAATAGAGGCACAAAGGCTATAATTTTCCTATAGCCTAGCATAAAAAGCTACGACAAAGACAACCTCAAGTGTATGTTCACCTTTTTAGAGTTACTCAATTTTTCTGAATTTGGTAATAAGGTACAACTACTAAGCTAGGGAAGGGATGAAAGACACAAGTACTAACTTCCTGTGCTTTTATGCCGCCACCTGCCCCTTAATGAGTAAGCACATAACTCAAAGCACTGTTTACAAGTTGCTCTCCCATACATTATTTCATTTGATGTCATTTCTACCCCCAAGGACATTCTTGCCCGTCTTTTATCCTTTAAAAATATACCTCCATTTCTGATGTAGCTTTAGGAAGAATGTTGTAGTTTGATGTACTCCAACCCATTTCCTCTGTTAGTCTAAGTAATTCAAACCACACACTACACCTCAGAAATAAAATACAATATAAAATCAAACACATAATCATTTCTATTAGAATGTAAGCTCACGGCCGGGCGCAGTGGCTCACGCCTGTAATCCCAGCACTCTGGGAGGCCGAGGTGGGTGGATCACCTGAGGTTGGGAGTTCAAGACCAGCCTGACCAACACAGAGAAACCCCATCTCTACTAAAAATACAAAATTAGCCAGGCAAGGTGGTGCGTGCCTGTAATCCCAGCTAACCAGAAGGCTGAGGCAGGAGAATCGCCTGAACCCGGGAGGTGGAGGTTGCAGTGAGCTGAGATCGCGCCATTACACTCTAGCCCAGGTGACAAGAGCGAAACTTCGTCTCAAAAAAAAGAAAAGAAAAAAGAAAGGCTAGT
Source organism: Papio anubis (assembly GCF_008728515.1). NCBI lineage: Eukaryota > Metazoa > Chordata > Mammalia > Primates > Cercopithecidae > Papio > Papio anubis. Next base: position 28,579,007 of record NC_044989.1, on the reverse strand, counting down.
TTCATTAAGCACTGGAAGCCTGATAGAGCCTTTTTTCACTACAAGGACATACAATCCCAGCTAGGCTGATGACCTGCTATTTGGGTGGACAGGTAAGGCCAATCAGTGCTGGATAAACACTTGGGGGGGAAAAAAAAAAGAATATAAGCTCCATGAGAACAGAGATAATCTGTATTGTGTCTTGCTTCATGCACTGTGTTCACAATCGTGCCTGGCACATATAACACAACCTCAAACTTCGTCAAATCATTATGTAAATCAAGGAGATATGAGTTTGAATAGGTCTCTAACATAATTAAGGACTGAAAAAAAGCAAAAATAGATTCTAATAGGGAAGACAGCAATAAAAAAAAGAATTCAATTTGAAAATCATAATTGATTCTAATTAACCAAACATATACTTACTCCCGTACTCTAATAAAACCAAAAGACCAAATTTGAATCTAGTAGGGTATTTTAATAATAACACTTGGAAACATACAATACCAAACCGGTGATTTCCTACTAACGAAAAAGAGAGTAAAATAAGGATACCCCAGAGTATTCAGTATCTTTGTCTTCCAAGGTTTATAGACACATATTTAAATTCTAATAATATTAAACTCTGACTTCTAAAGAGCTTCACAGAATTTCTCAATAATTCTGATGACACAGGACAAATAGAGCTTCTGTCATACCACAAGAATGCTGAGAGCTAAAACCTTAATGGACACTAGAAAACCAAGGGCCACTGTCTATGGTGACTTCTGTTTCACCTGAATAGTTTCTAAATAAACTAATTTTAAAAGAGCCTCTTCAGCCAGGTAAGCTGCAGCCAGTCAATCTGAAACATGACCAGGGAGATCTCAAGGAACCAATTTAATTAGTAACATGTTTCCCAGTTTCAGGTTCCTCTTCCTGGCCTATGCCTGATAGATCTTATTTTGAAAAAACTCTGAATCAAAGGAATTCTTTTGAACCGGAAAATTATTAGGCAATGTTTCCATAAATTACTTTTCTAAGTCTTTATTTTCACTTACACTCATCATAGAATCCATAAATGCGATTGATGCTAGCACACTCATGGTTTCCTCTTAAGAGAAAGAAGTTCTCTGGATATTTGATTTTATAAGCCAATAGCAAACAAATGGTTTCCAAAGACTGCTTTCCTCTGTCCACATAATCTCCTAAGAAAAGATAGTTGGCTTCTGGTGGGAAACCTCCATATTCAAATAATCTCAGTAAATCCGTATATTGTCCATGAATATCTCCTAAAAAGAGAAAAAGTCAGTTTTAGAAAAACTGGTTACTGTTAAAAGCAGCTTCTATGAAATGATTCCCAATGTTCACATCCTGTGTAATCCTCCCCTGCCCTTGAGTATGGGCTATATTTAGTGACTTCTAACAAGCAAAAGTGAGATGGGCTGTCACTTCCAAGATTAAGTTACAAAAGACTGTGACTTTCATCCTGCTTGCACTCTCTCACCTTCTTCCATGCTCGCTGATGAAACCAGCTGTCTAATGAAGCATCCCACGTAGCAAAGAACTGAGGGAGGCCTCTGACCAACAGCTCATTTGGAACTGAGGCTCTTAGTCCATCAGCCTATAAGGAACTGAATCCTTTCACAGTTCAACCTTCAGATGACTGCAGCCCGAGATCACGCCTTAATTGGAGCCTTGTGAGAGACCCAGAGCCAGAGGACCCACTAAGCTGTTCCTGAATTCCTGACCCACAGAAATTGTGAGATGGTAAATTAATGTTGCTGTAAGCCACAAAGTTTTGGAATGATTTATTATACAACAATAGATAACTAAAACAATCTTATTATCTGGTAGTTTAACTTACGTCACTTTTTAACGCCAAATATGGAGACAAATAGTAAAACTTTAGAAATACGTAGTACAAATAACTTTATTACCTTCAAGTTATTTCTATATTACATTTTAAAGAAACCTTCAAAGAATACTTTAATACTTAATTCTAATTTTAAGATCACCTCTATAACTACATTTGCTTCATTTAAGTTTATACAGGGGACTGATTACTTTCCCCAAATTCCGAACTACTACCTCTTACTTAAAGGTATGATATTCTAAGTTCATTGATCCATTCAACAAACATTTACTGGCCAGCTGCATGGCTCATGCCTATAATCCCAGCACTTTGGGAGGTCGAGGTGGGTGGATCACCTGAGGTCAGGAGTTTGAGACCAGCCTGGCCAACATGAAGAAACCCTGTCTCTACTAAAAATACAAAAAATCAGCTGGGCATGGTGGCACACGCCTGTAATCCCAGCTACTCGGAGGCTGAGGCAGAAGAATCACCTGAATCCGGGAGCTGGAGGTTGCAATGAGCCGAGATCATGCCATTGCACTCCAGCCTGGGCAACAAAAGTGAAACTCTGTCTCAAAGAAAAACCAACCAATCAACCAATCAACCAACCAAAAAACAAACATTTACTTAGCTAGTATTTCTTATTTGCTGGGCACTGTAAAAAAGCCACTGTAAAACTTAAAAGAATACAAGTTATAAAGTAGCATAATCTTCAAAACAAATTTAAATAACATAAAAGTTAGAAGACACAGATGTTGCCATACTGACCCTCTAAATTATACACCTATTTTTCTCTAACCAGTGTAGTAAAATGCCCTTTTCTTGACATCCTTGACAACATTAAACATCAATCTTTGGTTTTCTTTTGTAATCTGACTAGAGTTGGAGACTTGTTTTAAATTGCACATCACTGATTACTAAAGAGGCTGAGGTCTTTATGCTTACTGGCCATTTGAATTTCTTCTAAGATCTTCCTCTTCCTATGTTACTTTTATATACTACTGTCTTTCTCTTATTTATTTCTAAGAACTCTTTATATATTATAAATAGAACTCCTTTTATCTGTTGTATATATAGCAAGTACTTTCATCTTGTCTGTAACTTGTCATTTTTATAAGCTTCAATTTTTATACACTTTTATTTAGTGAAGCCTACTGATCGGTTTTATACAAAATTTTCAGAAAATGTTTTCTCTAGATCATCCTCAATGTAAACATGGGAGGAAAAACATGATTTGAAAGAGTTGTTTCCAACTTTACCCATTTACATACCACAAATTTTCAGCGGTGCTTCCAATTCCAAAAGAATAGGCTGGCTGAGAAAGATCTCCCGAGACTTGATACATAAGCCCCGAACTTCTGCTTCAGTCATCTGCACAATCTTTCCTGGACGACATCCTCGTACTGACAAACAATAAATAAAAGTCAGTTTTCTAAAATTTACTCACATAATAATCTTTTACAAAGAGTCATGCCCATATTTTAAAAATCAGAAAACTCACACAGGCAGCAAACGACCCTATTTGGTCCCATGGTTTAAAATAATGTTATTCTATGATCTTTGACTTCTATTTTCAATGTTACTGGCTCCTGATGATGCTCCTTAAGTCTGCTGTTGATGAAATGCAGTCCTGTTTTTTGCTGTACTGTGGCCATCCTGGGGCCTAGTAGCCAAAGAGACCTAAAAGATTTCAGGGCCGAGCGCAGTAGCTCACACCTGTAATCCCAGCACCTTGGGAGGCTGAGGCCGGCAGATCACCTGAGGTTGGGAGTTCAAGACCAGCCTGATCAACATGGAGAAACCCCATCTCTCCAAAAATACAAAATTAGCCAGGTGTGATGATGCATGCCTGTAATCCCAGCTAATCGGGAGGCTGAGTCAGGAGAATCGCTTGAACCTGGGAGGCGAGGTTGCAATTAGCTGAGATTGCCCCATTGCACTTCAGCCTGGGCAAGAAGAGCGAGACTCTGTCTCAAAAAAAAAAAAAAAAAAAAAAAAAAAAAGGTTTCAGAGCCCGCACCCTTTAAAGTGTGGCCTGTTTTCTTATCCTGCATCTAGTAGGATGTCAGAATAGCATCATTAAGAACAACGTGCTATGAAGAAAAGGAGATTAAATTGTAATTTTTAGTAGGTGATTTAGCTTCACACTTTCTTGGAATGTTACCAGCAGTCCCCAAAATTTTAGCTACTGCTATCTCCACTTTCTGATCAAAACAAATACAAAAAAGATATCAGCTATGTATTAAAATTTAACATATTGTTAATATTCCCAATAGAGCACTATATTAAAACCTCTAAAGGCTATTTAGATGGACTGAGGCATTTTTGCATTACTGAGCCATAAGATAATATGGTTTCCAGTAACTTGTGGGATGAAAGGGAGTGGAATGGTGCATGGAGAAAGAGAGGAGTTCCTTACTTGCTCCACTGAACTCAACTTGTAATCATTTTCTCTCATCACCATCTCCCCTGACTCCCTTTAACCTTAAATGTACTGCTGAGCTCTCATTTAATCTTAAGTGAAAGGGCATTTAAGAAAAGAAAATAGGCTGGGAGCAATAGCTTGCACCTGTAATCCCAGCACTTTGGGGGGTCAAAGCGGGAGGACTGCTTGAAGCCAGGAGTTCGAAACCAGCCTGGGCAGCAAAGCAAGGCCCTGTGTCAACAAAAGACTTTTTTAAAAAACAGAATTAGCCTAGCATGGTAGCAGAGTTGCTTGAGGCCAGGAGGTTGAGGCTGCAGTGAGCTATGATGGCACTAGGGCAATTCAGTTTTGGTGACAGAGCAAGACCCTGTCTCTGCAAAATAAAAATAAAGGCTAGGCATGGTGGCTCACGCCTGTAATTCCAACACACTGGGAGGCCAAGGTGGGCAGATCACTTGAGCTCAGGAGTGAAAGGTCGCCCTGGGCAACATGATGAAACCCCATCTCTACCAAAATACAAAAAAATTAACTGGGCATGATGGTGCATGCTTGTGGTCCCAGCTACTCAGAGGCTGAGGTGGTTCACTTGACCCCAGGAGGCGGAGGCTGCAGAGAGCTGAGATTGTGCCACTGCACTTCAGCCTGGGTGAGTGAGACCCCATCTCAAAAGTAAAGTAAAATAAAATAAAAGTCCATATATTTCCTGCTAAAAATTGCTGATTCCTTTGTCAGGTCAATAAGAGGCTTTAAAAAAAAAAAAAAAAAAGGCCTCCACATGCAAAAGTTATATATTCCATTAATATGTTAATATAAAAGCAAAAAGGAGGCAATAAAGAGGAGACACAGATAACATTCAAATGTGCTTTAGCAAATATGCTAGTTTATAAGACTATCCCTGAAATTCAAAACAATGATCCAGCAGAACTGCTTTTATTATGAGAACTGACATCGTTTCTTTAGTGCTCATTCTCAAATATCAATTACCTACTTCTGATGCACATTTGGGGTTTTCTAACACCAAAAAGACATCTCAGCTTTAGTTTTAAATGTGGAAGATTTTAGTTTAAGAAAAAAAAATGTGGCCGGGCGCGGTGGCTCACACCTGTAATCCCAGCACTTTGGGAGGCCGAGGCGCGTGGATCACCTGAGGTCAGGAGTTTGAGACCAGCCTGGCCAACATGGTGAAGCTTTGTCTTTACTAAAAATACAAGAATTAGCCGGGAGTGGTGGCGGGTGACTGTAATCTCAGCTACTTGGGAGGCTGAGGCAGGAGAATTGCTTGAACCCAGGGGGTGGAGGTTGCAGTGAGCTGAGATCGTGCCATTGCACTCCAGTCTGGGAGACAAGAGCAAAACCTGTCTCAAAAAAAAAAAAAAAAAAAAAAAAAAGTATTTGCCTTGGAAGAATTAAAGGTCTCAGACTGCTTTCAGACAACAAACACAGCTAAAAGTACTTACAAACTGTATTAACTCATTCAACAAATGCTTGAGAGCCTACTACGTATCAGTTGTTCATAGAGATAATAGCAATGAACAGGAAAAACAGTAAATTATCAAAACTTAGTTGTAACTTGACTACTAAGTCAAAAGACTAATGTGAGTCACTTCAGTATGTCAATTTAAAACATTCAAATGACAGTGGTGAATATTTTACCTAGTATTTATTTTACTCCCTCTGTATAATTTTGACTTCTCAAGTAATTGTGTAACTAACATTTTTACAGAGCTATAAAGTGCTTCAACTTGTAAGTCATGCAAATCCACAGAAACTAAAAATTTACCAAAACAAAAAACAAAAACACACTGCACAGAAATTTTGACTGTAGGATGCACATTTCTCCCTTAATTAATATTTCTGAAGTTGTGAGACTCTTGCAATTAAAAGCTTCTTACAATTATAATTGGCAGTCCCCCCCCAACTTAGTGGCACATAAAAGTGTATTTAATAATCAGTCACACTGAAGAATTGATGAATGCAGTTAGAGAAGCTAAACGTTTTCCCAATGTTTAAAACTCTGATGAGTTTTAGAAATTAGAAATAAATTAGCCAAAGGTTGGACAGAATAAGGCAGATGTCTCAGGGCAATCCCAGCTGTCTTCCAATTCAAAAGTCCTGCTCCTTTATGTACTCTCAAGAGTTCTGAAAAAAGGAAGAAATCATCCGGGCAACCTGTTACATAGGGCAACTAGACTGCTATCGCAGCATCCATGAGGGATTCCAGTGTTTGGATATCTGAACCTTGCTGGATTTTAAGACACTATAAATCGGCATACTTCATTAGGTACAAAGCACCTTCACATCAATCATTTCATTCAATCCTTTTCACACTCCAGGATCTGAAAAGGGAAGCGATTATCTCCACTGCACAATGACAGAGACTAAATAACTCTCATAAGATCACAGTGCCCAGGTTTTATAAGACTGATGGGAGTGAGAAGCAGCAGAGAAGGATTCAGAATCAGTCTTCTAACTCAAAGGCCAGTACTTTTTCCACTTCACCACGTAACATTTTTGGATCAAAAATTTCCTAGAAATTTTCAGCATGTTGTAATTTCAGACCAGATAAAATCCCATTATAGCAAATATCTACCATACTTATTACTGTTTAGAAAATATTTTAACATTTTACATATAGTATACTAACTTTACAGGTGTAACTCAATGAATTTTAAACTATCTATATACCTGAGTAACCACCATCCAGATCAAGATACAGAATGCTTCCTGCAACCCTGAAGATTCCCTTGTGCCCTAACCATGACAGTAATGCCTAAGGTTACTATCCTTACTGCTACCAGTATATATTGATTTGATACATTTATGAATTAGACTTTTAGACAAAAAGAAACATGAGAATGCTCTTTTGCTCATTATTGCATCTGTGACACACACCCATATAACTGTGTTTAACAGTCACTTGAAATACAAGCTGAGAATCCCTAATCTGAAATCCAAAATGCTCCAAAACCCAAAACTTTTTTAGTGCTAATATGATGCTCAAACAAAATGCTCACTGGAGCATTTCAGATTTCAGATTATCCAATTAGGGATGCTTAACTGGTAAGTATAATGCAAATATTCAAAAATCTGAAAAAACCCAAAATCCAAACACTTGGGGTCCCAAGCATTTTGGATAAAAAATATTCAATCTGTATTCCATTGTATGAATATATGACAGTATCTTTACTACTCTATTTGGATTATTTCAAGTTTGGGGCTATTACAAATGCTATGAATAGCCATGGACATATTTATCTTAGGCATGTATATAACAAAGCAGTAGAACTTCTCAGGTCACAGAGAAGGCTTATTTTATTAAGTAGCAGACACCATCAGTTTCCCAAAGTGGCTATACCAATTCATAATCCTCTTAACACCATTGCTCCACATCTTTACCGATACTGCAAATTATCAGTATTTTAAATTTTAGTCATTTTGTTGCGTGTATGGTGGTATTTGTTGGATTTAATTTGATATCCCCAAGGACGAAAGTTGTTGAGTACCCTTTTTCTTTTTCCTTTTTGAGATGGAGTCTCACTCTGTCACCCAGGCTGGAGTGTAGTGGCATGATCATGGCTCACTGCAACCTCCACCTCCCCGGTTCAAGGATTCTCCTGCCTCCTGAGCAGCTGGAATTACAGGTGCACACCACCACGCCCAGCTAATTTTTGTAGAGACAGGGTTTCACTATGTTGCTCAGGCTCATCTCGAACTCCTGACCTCAAATAATCTGCCCACCTCGGCCTCCCAAAGTGCTGGGATTACAGGCGTGAGCCACCGCGCCTGGCCATTGAGTATCTTGTTCATGTGCTTAATAGACCATTTAGGTTATCCTTTTCTTTCTTTTTTTTTTTTGACAAGTCCATTTTAAGTCTTTTGTTCATTCTTTAAAACTGGACTTTTTCCATCTCTTAACTCTATCTTTTGATTAACAGAAGTTCTTTAATGAATTTAAATCTTACAACATCTTAATTTAGTCAATCTTTTTTTGGTTAAGGCTTTCTGCATCTTATTCAATAAATGTTTGCCTTCTCTAAAGATATTTCCTTATGTTTCCTTCCAGATATTTTATTGTTATAGCCCACTTCATTCTATTACCCATCTCAAATTAATTTTGTGCATGGTTTGATGTAAAGGTCAAGGTTTTTATCCAAGCAGCTATCCAGTTGATTCAGCACCATTTATCATAAAGATCATCCTTTTCCCTAGTGAACTGCAGTGGCAGCTTTGTAGAAAAATCAGGTGACCATACAGGAGCAGGTCTGTTTCTAGCCACTTATATAGCTCATTACCTCATTTGTCTATTTTTTCATCAATACCACAATGTCTTAATTACTATAGCTTTTTACAAAGTCTCGGTATCTAGTAATATAAACATCCCAATTTTGTTATTTAGATTTTCCTTCTGAACTTTCAAATACGTTTTAAAATTGGCTTGTGTCTATCCCCTCCAACCCCAAACTTGTGAGGTTTTAAATTGGGAATAAGGCTGGGTGAGGTGGCTCATGCCTGTAATCCCAGCACTTTGGGAGGTCGAGGTGGGTGATTCACCTGAGGTCAGGAAGAGACCAGCCCGGCCAACATGGTGAAACCCCCCTCTACTAAAAATACAAAAATTGGTCAGGCGTGATGGCGGGCGCCTGTAATCCCGGCTACTCAGGAGGCTGAGGCAGGAGAATCGCTTGAACCCACAAGGCAGAGGTTGCAGCAAGCCAAGATCACACCATTGCACTGCAGCCTGGGCAACAAGAGTGAAACTCCGTCTCAAGAAAAAAAAGAAAAGGAATAAATAGGTTAAATCTAGAGAGAATTGACATGTTCACAATTTCAAGTCTTCCAATCCACGAATATGGTATCTCTCCATTTATTTATTTCTCTCAGCAATGTTGTACACTCTAGCATGGCAGTTTTTCAGTTTTTCATTAAATTGATTTTGGCTGACATCTGTGATGTCATTTCTTTCAAATGTACTGAGGTCTGCTTTATGGTATAGTATATGGTATATTTCAGTAAATGTTTCATACATATTTGAAAAGCATATATATCCTGCAATTATTGAGTGAAGTGTTCGATGTCTGCCAAGTAGGTCAGGGTGGCTGTGTTGTTGAAACCTTTATCCTTGCTGATTTTTTCCTGTTTGTTCTACTAGTTACTGAAAGAGGGGCACTGATCTACTACAGTTGTGGTTTTATTTTAACTTTTTATAACAGTTGTCAACCTTTCCTTTTAGTTTTAGACCTATATTATTACATACATAAAAATTTAAGATATTTTTCCATTAAATTTATCCTTTTAGCATTATACAATGCCCTTCTTTGCCTCTAGTGTTACTTCCGGTTTTAGAGCTTTTTCCAACATAAATATAGCCAACTCAGATTTCATTTGATTAATGTGTGCATGATATTCCCTCCCCCCGCCCCCTCTTTTTTTACTTCCTCATTTGTGTCCTTAAGATTTAAAATATATCCCTTGTAAACAGTATCTATAATAGTTAGGTCTTCTGATCTTTGCATTAATTTCAATGTTTGCTCCTTTTTTTTTTTTTTTTTTTTTTTTGAGATGGAGTCTCACTCTGTCACCAAGGCTGGAGTGCAGTGGTATGATCTCGGCTCACTGAAACCTTTGCCTCCCAGATTTCAAGCAATTCTCCTGCCTCAGCCTCCCAAGTAGCTGGGATTACAGGTGCCCACGCCCAGCCAATTTTTGTATTTTTAGTAGAGACGGGGTTTTACTATGTTGGCCAGGCTGGTCTTGAACTCCTGACTTCAGGCGATCTGCCCGCCTTGGCCTCCCAAAGTGCTAGGACTACAGGTGTGAGCCACTGCACCTGGCCAATGTTTGCTCCTTTCACACTCAATATAATGACCGACGAAGTTGGGTTTAAGTCTACCATTCTGTCATTTGTTCTGTTTGTCCCATCTATTCATTCCTTTCTCCTTTCCTGCATTTCTTTAGAGTAATCAACTATTTTTTTACTATTCCATTTTCTCCTCTACTAGCTTTTCATTATACATTCTTTTTTCATTCAGAGGCTGCTCTAGAGATTACAAATACTTTTGACTGATTACCACCCTCCAATCTTTTGTTCTACAGTTGTATTTCTGTTTCCACGTTTTAAATCCCACAAGCCACAACTATTATTTTAAACAGACTTTGTACTTACTCACATTCATCCTTACCATTGTCCATTTCTTTCTGCAGTTCTTTGCTTTTTTTTTTTTTGAGACGGAGTCTCGCTCTGGCGCCCAGGCTGGAGTGCAGTGGCCCGATCTCAGCTCACTGCAAGCTCCGCCTCCCGGGTTCCTGCCATTCTCCTGCCTCAGCCTCCCGAGTAGCTGGGACTACAGGCGCCCGCCACCTCGCCCGGCTAGTTTTTTGTATTTTTTAGTAGAGACGGGGTTTCACCGTGTTAGCCAGGATGGTCTCGATCTCCTGACCTCGTGATCCGCCCGTCTCGGCCTCCCAAAGTGCTGGGATTACAGGCTTGAGCCACCGCGCCCGGCCAGTTCTTTGCTTTTATGTTATTTTCTTTCAACATGAAGAACTTGCTTTAATATTCTCTAGTGCCAGCATATCAGCAATATATTTTCTCAGTTTTAGTTTGCCTTTATTTTACTTTACTACTGAAGAATATGCTCACTAGATTTAGAATTCTAGCCCAGCCTGACCAACATGGAGAAACCCTGTCTCTACTAAAAATACAAAATTAGCCAGGCGTAGTGGCACAAGTCTGTAATCCCAGCTACTCAGGAGGCTGGAGGCAGGGGAATTGCTTGAACTCGGGAGGTAGAGAGGTTGCAGTGAGCCAAGATCACGCCATTAGCCTCGGCCACGAGAGCAAAACTCCATCTCAAAATAAAGAATTCTAGGTTGTCGTTTTTTTCTTTCACTACTTTAAAGAGAATGCCATTCTATTGTCTTCTGTCTTCCACAGTTTCAGGTGATAGATCAGCCATCATTCGTATTATTGTTCCCTGAAGCTAATGACTTTTTTCTTCTGACAGCATTTAAGATTTTCTTTCTCTTGGATTTTTAGCAGTTGTGTTCACCATGATTTTCTTTCTATTTACCCTGCTCGGAATCACACAGCTTCTTTAATACAGGCTTTGATACCTCTGTTTTGGAAAATTATTAGTCAATATTCCCATCCCATTGTATGTCTATCTCCTCTCTTTCTAGGATTCCTATTATACCTGATAGACCTTTCCACTGTCTATCAGAAATATATTAGTCTCTCACGCTGTCTTCTCTACTTTGTTTTTTTTCTGTCAGCACTAGATAATTTGTTGGTTTTTTGGACAATTCAGTTTCATTAGCTTGTCCAAAATAGCATATCTATTTTGGTGAATGAAATACTGAATTATGGGTACAAAATTGTAGAAATTTTAGATAAGACCTTTCTCCAAAGAAGGTTGTTTCCTTTTAGCAGCAGCATAGCAGTAACTCATTTTCCTGAGGGCTGGTCTGTTTTAGTTTTGCCTTCAATCTTAAGGAGTGGTCATGATGGGGTCACAATGGACAACTCACGGTGTAATAAGGCCTCTCTAACTTGGCAGGATTTGAACTTCCATTTTTGCCTCTCTGGCATTAGATAGATACTGAAATGTCTGTTCAGATCTTTAGCTTCTCAGCTACTGTTTTCTGCTGGGTTTCTTCTCTTGCTTATGTGTACCTCTGAAGTCAGTCAACGACTTTAGAGGGATCTGACTGCAGACTTGAGGTTAGATTCTATGTGGTTCTCTCCTCTCCTGGACTTAAGCTTCAACTGCTTTGGTGGTCCCAAACTTCCACCTTTCTTCCTTAGCCCAGTGAGACTGTCACTTTTTATTTGGGATCATTTTCCCTATGCCACAAACTAGGAAATGCCTCCAGGGAAAGAAGCCAGGATGACTGGTGAGCTCACACTACATGCTTCCCTTGTCAAAGATCAAAACGTCTCAACAATTTTCTGTGTTGGTTGCCTCTTCAACAATGGAATGGCTGCTGAGAAGCACAAAAATGTGATTATGCATACACTAGAAATTCAGGTGATTACATTAAAAAATTTGAGGAATGACTTGTCAAGGACTAGACGCCATGGCTCCTAACTCCAATTTATTTCACCTGACTTAATCAGTCACACAACTTTGGTGGGAGCACCAAGGTTTCCTGACTTCCAGTAAGGTAATCTTTCTACAATCATGTTCACGTTAGGAAAGGCAGAAAAACACCACCAGTGTTCAGCAAACTAAGGCCAAGGGGTCAAATCTAGCACGATGCCAGTGTTTGCATGGCTTGGGGCCTACGAATATTTTTTTACATTTTTTAAATGATTGCAAAAAGCAAAACAGAAGAATCCTTTGTGACATACAAAAATTATATGAAACTCAAATTTTAGTGGCCATAAAGTTTTACTGGAGCATAGTCACTTATTTATTTATCACTCGACACGTTCATGCTATAATGGCAGAGCTGAGCAGCTGTGATAGACCACATATGGTACTCTCATCACTTCACACTGCTTTTTGGTGCGTCACAAATTATAGAGATGAGGTTACAACCTGGCAGCGTCATAGGTGTCACGATTATTGCTGCACAGCAACATTTTACTTACTTTTACTACCAGTGCATACTCATCAAGTCAAAGCAAGAAAAGTGGACTTTGAATGTTGTGTTTTGTAAGACACAATAAAGTGTTGATTATTTTATTATTTAATTGGGTGCTAAGGCATTGCAGTCATTATGTAGCTGTGCTGAAAAAACACAACATATACTGATGTTATCAGATGGAGCACTCACCACAGCATTCCCAATTCATAGTAAAGCAATGGTGAGGGAGATTTTTAAAAAATTAAAACGAAATCTCATCACAGCAGAATTTCTTCACAAAAATGAAAATGAGTCCGCAACTCAAGTTTCCAAGTGGCCCATTTTTTAGCCAAGTTAAGTCATTTATCAATGGTGGGTTAATTAAATTGTGTCCGATTGGAAAAGCTGAAGAATTATGTATGTCTTGAGACAATAAACTTTTAAAGGCCATCAGCCTTTCTGTAAAAAGGGTGTAAAAAAGAGTTGAGGACATTGTGAGCAAAATTAGTAAACAATTAAAAAACAAGACAAATGGTTCTGAGTGGTGTTCCCTGCCTCTTGATGACAGGTGTTAGCAATACTTGTTATTTGGGGAGCCAATCCTGATTTGAAGTGACTGAAAAGTTACTCTCTATAAATAATCTATGTGGAACCAACTACAGGCAAGAATATTCTCAAAGCAGCTGAGAAAAACTATTTTAGTACAACCTGCAGTGGAATCTGCTAAAATATGTCACAACTGATGATGGTAAAGTAGAAAAATACTTAGTTGGACTATTTTACAAAATCTCAGAAAATGTAGGATGTTTGAAGTCTGGTGCAGTTTTTTTGTGGAAAAATATCTTAATCAGGTATTACTGAACCAGAAGCATCAAGGATCAACTTCATTTGCTCTCATGAACTTAACCACTGTCAGTTTCATGAGTGTTTGTTAGTAATAAAAGCTGTATATCCTCATTTGGCCAACCATACAGGACTTTTGATGGCTTAGTAGTGACAGCTTTATTGCAATTTATTTGCATTCAGGGCTGATATTGAATTTTTTCTAAACAAGAAGAACCACCCTCAATCACTATTACCAAACACAGAAGAGTTTTAGAAATTAGATTTTGCAGCAAATCTAGTAATTTCTCACCCTTTTAATTTCAGGTAGCCTCCATTCTACAAAATAGAATGAAAGCTCCCCTGAATGTTTTAAAATAAATTCAGCCTAAAATTATAAGGCAAAAAATATATATATGAGAAACTTTTATTGTGGTAAGTCATTCTGACAACTAATACTGTCTGAATTAAAGAAGTTGTTTAATTTTTTACTTTTTGAGATGGGGTCTTGCTCTACTGCCCAGGCCAGAGTGCAGTGGTGTAATCAGGCTCACTGCAGCCTACTGGCTCAAGACATTCTCCTGCCTCAGCCTCCCAAGTAGTTGGGACTATAGGCACATGCCACCACACCTGGCTAATTTAATTTGCTGTAAAGACAAGTCTCACTATGTTGCCCAGGCAGGTCTCAAACTCCTGAGCTCAAGTGATCGTCCTGCCTCAGCCTCCCAAAGTGCTGGGATTAAAGGTGCGAGCCACCACACCCGGTCAGCAAACTGCTTTATATATATAACCCGTGCTGTCAAGTTAAAACAAGTCAGATCTTCATTCCCACACAATTTTGCAGCAGACACATTTTTCAAACTCAAACTAGCATTCTTCAAACCTTGACTCAAGTGCAAAAAAATTTCCATATATCAAAATCCATTTAACTGTGCAGCTGAGGAGCTTCCACCTAACTCTCTATTGGAAGTGATTAATCTGCAATGTAATGACATGCTAAAAGACAAATATCAGGAGAATTCCATAAATGCTTTCCAAGTGATGAATATGCAGTTTGTTCCTATCTGTGTAAAAAGACATCTTCTAACATGAAATAAATAGAATCTCACTACAGATCAGCATCAAGAGATGACCACTTGCAATCAATTTTGATGACAGAGAACATTAACTTTGAATCTTAATTAAGCAAAATGTTTATCCTCTCCCAAAAGAATTCTGTCCTTTACTCAACCACTATATTTCACATTTTGTATCAGTGTAAAAATTTTTCCATTGCAGGTTTGTCTTTCCAATGCACATATCCAAGGGATGTGATATATACGTGTCTGTGTGTTGTGTGTATACTAAATTTTTCACTAACCTTCTGCTACTTTCCCCAGCAAGTTCTTACTTATCTAAAACAGAAAGGATGGCAAGAAAAAAGCACTAATTCCAACACCTATGCATGGTGTCTCATAAATTTTTTTTTTTTTGAGACAGAGTCTCACGCTGTCGCCCAGGCTGGAGTATAATGGCATGATTTTGGCTCACTGAAACCTCCACCTCCTGGTTTCAGGTGAATCTCCTACCTCGACCTACTGGGTAGGTGGGATTACAGGTGTGTGCCAACATGCCCAGATAATTTTTTGTATTTTTAGTAGAGATGGGGTTTTGGCTTGTGCCCAGGCTGGTCTTGAACTCCTGACCTCAAGTGATCTGCCCACCTTGGCCTCAAAAAATCTTAGTAATCTTCACTGACCACTGGTATTCTAACTCTCACTCAACCCCCACCCCTAAGATTACATACTAATTAATGGCAGTTAAATCTAGACATCCTAATTTTTTCCTAGCATTTTCGCCATATTTAGCACAAAAGCTTGCTTTTAAGTAACAAAAAGGCAGAAAAATAAAAATTCTACCATTGGCTAAAATGTGGAGTTTTTTTTTTTTTTTTTTTTTGAGATGGAGTCTCGCTCTGTTGCCCAGGCTGGAGTGCAGTGGCGCAATCTTGGCTCACTGCAAGCTCTGCCTCCCGGGTTCACACCATTCTCCTTCCTCAGCCTCCCAAGTAGCTGGGACTATAGGTGCACGCTACCATGCCTGGCTAATTTTTTTGTATTTTAAGTAGAGACGGGGTTTCACTGTGTTAGCCAGGATGGTCTCGATCTCCTGACCTCCTGATCTGTCTGCCTCGGCCTCCCAAAGTGCTGGGATTACAGGCGTGAGCCACTGCACCTGGCCCCCTTTGTTTTTTCATTCTTTCTCTCTCGCTTTCCTTCTCCCTCTCCCACTCTGTCTTCCTTTCCTCCTCGTCTTTCTCTATGCACACAACACACACATGGTTTTAAGTGAAAAAAAATTAGGCAGCTGCCATACTTCCCTCTCATTTTAGGCCTGCCTGTTAAGAATAATTAATGTGGGCCTGGCGCGGTGGCTCACACCTGTAATCCCAGCATTTCGGCAGGCTGACGTGGGCAGATCATGAGGTCAGGAGTTCAAGACCAGCCTGACCAACATGGTGAAACCCCTTCTCTACTAAAAATACAAAAATAAGCCAGGTGCGGTGGCGGGCACCTGTAATCCCAGCTACTCGGAAGGCTGAGGCAGAAGAATCACTTGAACCTGGGAGGCAAAGGTTGCAGTGAGCTGAGATGGTGCCACTGCACTCTAGCCTGGGTGACAGTGAGACTCCGCCTCAAAACAAAAGAATAACTAACGTGGATTCAGAGCCCAAAATGGCCTTTAGCAGCTCTGTATAATACCACAAATTGTCTGTAACATTGTGTATATATAAAAATATTTTTCTGAGAAGGCCCATGGCTTTCATGAATTCACAAAGCGTAAGTTAAAAATCAGTTCAGGTGGCCGGGCGCGGTGGCTCACGCCTGTAATCCCAGCACTTTGGGAGGCCGAGGCGGGCGGATCCCGAGGTCAGGAGATCGAGACCATCCTGGCTAACACGGTGAAACTCCGTCTCTACTAAAAAAAAAAAAAAAATGCAAAAAATTAGCCGGGCGAGGCGGCGGGCGCCTGTAGTCCCAGCTACTCGGGAGGCTGAGGCAGGAGAATGGCGTGAACCTGGGAGGCGGAGCTTGCAGTGAGCCGAGATCGCGCCACTGCACTCCAGCCTGGGCGACTAAGCGAGACTCTGTCTCAAAAAAAAAAAAAAAAAAAATCAGTTCAGGTACACTGGTAAACAAATACCAAATATAATGAGAAAAGAGTGAAGAAGAAAAGTGACAGATATAGGTGAGGGCTAGACATTTCAGGAATAAAGGACTTTTTTTTTTTTTTTAACTGCATTGACATCTGCTTTGATAGTACAAAAGCAAGGATGGGTAAAACTGTTAGTGTCTCAATACACACCAAGTCAGTGGCACCAAACCCCACTGGTAGTCACTGTGTTGTTCATTGCAACACACAAAAGTGAAACATGAAAAAGGCAGTTTCATGTATGCCCTTCGGTAAAGCAGTAAAAATGATCAACTTGATTAAACTTCGATCTTTGAATACACCTATTTAACAATCTACATGATAAAAGGGAAATGCCCACAAAGCACTCCCACTGCATCCCAAAGTACAATGGTTGTCGCAAAGGAAAGCACTCCTATGACTGTTTTAGTTCCAAGCTGACCTAGACACTTTTTTTCACTAAACACTTTTACTGGAAAGTATAACTGACAAACTATGGTTATTCAGACTTAGATATTCAACAGATATGCGTGAAAATGAACAAAGTGACCCTGTCATTTCAAGGAAAACAACTGACAGTACTCGTTGCCAACAGTAAAATTCAAGCTTTCAAGTTATAAACCAAAATTCTAGAAATCAGCACCATGAATCTGACAGCCTCCCCGTAGTTAAGGACTCTTCTGATGAGATCTTGTAACATCAACAAATGTCATTTCTGTATACTGTATTACATAACAAGCTGTTTCAACATCTGGACATCTGCATAACTCAGCTGAATCAGTATTATCCAAATGAACAATGCATATTATAAAGTCATGTGTAAGATCCATTTAAAGTACAAGAAAGATCAATGGATTTTAATGTAAGAGAACAAAAAAAATTCATGGATATAATTTCAGATTCCACATCTCTTTTAAAAATAACCTTTAAAAAACCACCACTTGCTGATTGTTGGTAAAAACATCAGAGAATACCCACAATCATATAAAAGAGCTATTAAACTACTACTCCTTTTTCTAACTATGTATCTGTAGGAATACAGATTTTCTTCATATTCAACTAAAACAAGGTATCAAAAGACTGAAACAAAACAGAGATGTGAATTCAGCTGTCTTCTGTTTAAAAGACTAAATTAGATTTGTGTAAAATGGCACTCTTCTCACATTTTTGCTTTAGAAAAGTTATCTTCAAAAAAAACATTTATGCTAAAATGTAATAAGTTGCTACTTAAAGAACAGATATTTATTTATTTAGAGACAGAGTCTCGCTCTGTCGCCCAGGCTGGAGTGCAGTGGCGCAATCTCAGCTCACTGCCACCTCTGCCCCCTGGGTTCAAGCACTTCTTGTGCCTCAGTCTCCCAAGCAGCTGGGATTACAGGCATGTGACACCATGCCCAACTAACTTTTTTATATTTTTAGAAGGGATGGGATTTCACCATGTTGCCCAGGCTGGTCTTGAACTCCTGGCCTCAAGCAATTCTACCCGCTTCTGCCTCCCGAAAAGTGCTGGGATTACACGTGTGAGCTACCACACCCAGCCAAGAACAGAAAGTTTTAAATTCTCAGTTTTAACTTCTAATGCAACATTGTTAAATACCTCACATAAATAAAAGCTCGTTTTCAATTCTTTATACATATGGAGAATTTGAGAGTAAGGGGGTCTCAAGACTCAAAGTTTAAGAAACATTGCCCTATAGTTCTTGGCCAAAAGCAAGCACACAAGAGCACAAAATCACTTTTCACCATTTTAACCTACCTAGAAATACCTGTCCCTCTCAGCACCAACACTGATATGTCAAACCAGATTATAAACGCTGAATAACGGGAATAGTAACGAAACTGTTATACATACTTACATACTAGAATGATGGTCATATGCAATAAACAGAAAGTGCAGGAAACAGTATCTGTCACATACTTACAAGAAAGCCTTCTCGAAATTAGTATAGGGAAGTTCCAGGACTCAGTGGCACAAAGAGCTCTCTGTTACATATTTCCTAGCTCAGGTTTGTACTAAGCAATAACGACGGCTAACATTTTCTGACCTTTAATGTGTCAAGAATTGTTTGAAGGCACTATCATATATGCAGAAGAAACTGGGGCAGGGCTGAAATACACCTAGAATCTGTGTCCTTAATCATTATATAAGATGGCATCCCAATGTATCAGTATTTACTAATATTTCTTGAGTAAACACTTAACTGAGTAAACATGATAATCCTGATTATCATTCAGGATTCACATAATTCTAGTAGTTGGGGGTCCGAAATTCACAAAAGCGATTCCTGTCATCTAAAATTAGACCTTACTCTTTCTCACTGACAGGTTTGCAAGTTTCTCCCCCTCAGAGGCGCGATGGCTCATGCCAGTAATCCTAGCACTTTGGAAGGCCAAGGTGGGTGAATCATCAGGTCAGAGTTCAAGACCAGCCTGGCCAACATAGTGAAATCCCATCTCTACTAAAAATACAAAAAAATGAGCTGGGCCCACTGGTGGCAGGCGCCTGTAATCCCAGCTACTCATGAGGCTGAGGCAGGAGAATCGCTAGAACCCAGGAGGCAGAGGCTGCAGTGAGCCGAGATTGCGCCACTGCACTCCAGCCTGGGCGATGGTGTTGAGACTCTGTCTCGGGGGGGAAAAAAAAAAAAAAAAGTCTGGTCTTTTTGTCTCGCTAGTTTGGCTCAAGTATCGATAGTAATTCAAATAAAAGGCTCGATGCAAACCACATTGAGGAAACATACAAGTACCTATAAAGATTCCTTCTTAATTTACTATTTAAAGTTTTAAAATAAGTGATTACAACTGCTAGATATGACATTAGTGAAAGTTATGTAATATCCGACATCCCTAACCTTTGATATGAAAACTTAGATTTTGATTTCTCCAAATCTTGAGAATGAGAGGTAGGACTAGGGGGAAGGTTAAAATGGCGTTAGACAAATACAGTTACACGTTTACCAAAGGGATACTTCCTGAGAGATGCAGTTAGGTGATTTTGTTGTTGTGCAAACATCATAGAGCGGACTCACACAAACCTAGATGGTATAGTCTATTGCTCTTAGGCTACAAAGCATGATGCACACTATGTTACTGTACTGAATACTGTAGGCTGCTGTAACACAATGAGTGCTTGTGTATCTAAACACAGAAAAGGCACAATATATATACAGTAATAAAGATAAAAATATTTCTTTCTTCCAGAATTAAGCTTTGCTTACTGTTAACATTTTTTACTTTAGAAATTTAAAAATTTTCTTAAACGTTTTGAATTTTACAGTAACGATTAGCTTAAAACAAAAACATATCATACAGCTGTACAATATTTTCTTTATATCCTTATCCTATAAGCCTTTTCCTATTTTTAAAAATATTTTTTACTTTTTAAACGTTTGTTAAAAACTAAGACATATACACACACATTAGCCTAGGCCTACAGAGTCAGGATCATCAATATTCCACCTCCACATCTTCACTGGAAGGTCTTCAGGGGAAGTAACACACATGGAGCCATCACCTCCCAGGATAACATCGCTTTTTTTCCTGGAACGCCACCTGAAGGACATGCCTGAGGTGGTTTTAAGTTAACTAGTTTTTAAAAATAAGAATACACTCCAGAGCCCAGGGCCCGGTGTGGTGGCTCCCACCTGTAATCCCAACACTTTGGGAGGCGAAGGTGGGCGGATCACCTGAGGTCAGGAGATCAATACCATCCTGGCTAACACGGTGAAACCCTACCTCTACTAAAAATACAAAAAATTAGCCAGGTGTGGTGGCGCACGCCTATAATCCCAGCTTCTCAGGAGGATGAGGCAGGAGAATCGCTTGAACCCGGGAGGCGGAGGTTGTGGTGAGCTGAGATCATGTCATTGCACTCCAGCCTGGGCAACAAGAGCAAAACTCCGTCTCACAAAAAAAAAAAAGTAAATATATAACATAGCTGTTTATTACCGCTATCAAACATTATGTACTCTATATAATTGTGTTATACTTTTTTTTTCTTTTTTTGGAAATGCAGTCTCACTCTTTCACCCAGGCTGGAGAGCAGTGGTGCAATCTTCACTCTTGGCAACCTCCACCTCCCAGATTCAAGCGATTCTCCTGCCTCAGCCTCTGAGTAACTGGGATTACAGGCATATGCATGCCACCAAGCCCAGCTAATTTTTGTATCTTTAGTAGACATGGAGTGTCACCATGTTGGCTAGGCTGGTCTCGAACTCCTGACCTCAAGTGGTTCACCTGCCTTGGCCTCCCAAAGTGCTGGCATTACAGCCATGAGCCACCACGCCTGGCCTGTGTTATACTTTTACACAACTGGCAATGCAACAGGTTTACACCAGCACCACCACAAACATGAGTAATGCGTTGCACTATGACATTATACCTATGATGTCACTAAGTGACAGGAATTTTTCAGTTCCATTCTAATCTTACAGGACCACTATCTTACATGAAGTCCATTGTTGACCACAACATCATTTGATGGAGCATATGACTATACTCAAAGCAAGAAAGTGTTTTGGTCACCTTGCAACTGACCAGATGGGAACTTCTGTTACTTAGGGATATTCTGATTAACATTCTTAGAACAAAATTCCTTTATGGTGAAATATGCTATGTTAAAACCTCCCAATTATGCAAGTGTGGGTATGCATCAAAAACCAAAGGCTATTCCCTCTAGGATATGCACGTATCATTAATATCTCCATTTGTCTTTGCACAGATGCAGGTAAATTTGGCAAGAGAGGGTTCTGAGGCCAGTGATATTCATGAGGGTTACACATACTCTCATAAATCACCGTGCTCTACGTGTATAGTTTAGAGGCAGAATAAAGGACAGCAGCCCCCGCCCTTTTCCCTCCTGTATGACAAGTACCCATCTAGACCAAGGACTGACTTCCTCTATCAAACCAGGAAAAAAATGGCTACCGGTTATTTACACTTGAATAAACCTTGAAATGGCTATTTAAAGCTGCTAGAAGCAGTGGTTGCTGCCTAAGGGTATAAATTTGTATCCAATCACAAATCCTAGAAGACTCGACTGGGAATCCCTATCCACCACACCACTGCTAAACCTAATGACATTTATGAACTATTTCTTCCCCTTGCCTCCCTATATGCCACCAAGATTCCAGAACAACCTTTCAGAAATATATAACAGAATTTTAGTCAGTATTTCTAAATATCTTAACATTCCTTCATACCTGTATTATTTTACCTCTGTTAGAAATGTTTGAAAATGGGGCTGGGTGCCTGTAATCCCAGAACTTTGGGAGGCCAAGGTGGGAGGACTGCTTGAGCCCAGGAGTTTGAGACCAGCCTGGGCAACAAAGTGAGATTCTGTGTCTACCAATTTTTTTTAATTAGTGGTGCATGCCTGTGGTCCCAGCTACTTGTGAGGCTGAGGTAGAAGGATCACTTGAGCCCAGAAGGTTGACGCTGCAGGTGAGCTGTGTTCATGCCACTGCACTCCAACCTGGTGACAGAGCCAGATCCTGCCACCAAAAAAAAAAAACAAAATAAATAAAAAATGCATGGCATTGGAATGTATACTCTTTTAAAAGTAATAAACGTGGAGAGTAAGAAAGAAAAAGACCTACTAGATGCAACTATCTTCCCCATTAATCCTGAATCTTAATATAGTTCTGTCTCTAGACTCAATTTAAATAATGTATAAATTCCAACGAATTTTCATCTTGGATTTAGATATTGACCAGAAAAGCTCCAGGTCTGCCTTCAGATAGCAAAATAAAAACACCCTTGGGCTACTTCTTCAAACTGTCAGTTTCCCTTACTCGCTGAACTAATTCAGAGAAAACAAACACCTAATCTCTGAATCAGTTAAAAAATAAACCATGACCTTTATGTCTCCTCGAGTATCTCATCCAGAAGAATCAACGAGATAAAATATTCCTCGGGTGATCTCCCCCACTCCCCAACGTGCTTTTTCTAACAAGTCTAGCTGTACATCCACACACAACACTTTCCCTACAGAAGTGGAGGTTGTCAGGAACAACTGACACTTCTTTCAAACTGCCTAAATTTAGACTGCTGGTCGGAATTAAACAACTTAATCAGTAAAGTGGCCTTAAACAATCTGGCAGTTCCTCAAAAAGTTAAACATAGGGTTACAATATGACCTAGAAATTTCACTCCCAGCTATATACCCAAGTGAACTGAAAGTATATGCCCACAAAAAAAACTTATACACAAATGTTGACAGCAGCACTACAAGTATTCACAACAGCCAAAAGAAGAAAACAAAATGTCCATCAACTGATGAATGAATTAAAAATATGATATATACATACAATGGAATATTATTCAGTCATAAAAGAATAAAGTACTCATACATACTACAACAAAGATGAATGCTAAAAACATTAAAAGCAACCAGTCACAAAAGACAACATTGTATGATTTCATTTGTATGAAACATCCAGAATAGGCAAACCTAAGAGACAAAAAAAGTAGATTAGTGGGGGCCAGGAGGGAATGGAGAGAAATGGGAAGTGTCTGCTACTGGAAACAGCGTTTTTTGGGGGGGTATTTGTTTATGAAAATGTTATAAAGTTCACTGTGGTGATGGCTGCACAACTCTGTAGTATACTAAAAATCGTATACTCTAAATAGGCAAACTGTATGGTATGTGAATTATATCTGGATAAAGCTGTCATCTTAAAACAGAGGGCTTTAATACGCTTTCATTAATCTATTTCACTTTTCGGCCGGGTGCGGTGGCTCACGCCTGTAATCCCAGCACTTTGGGAGGCCGAGGTAGACAGATCATGAGGTCAGGAGATCGAGACCATTCTGGCTAACACCGTGAAACCCTGTCTCTACTAAAAATACAAAAAATTAACCGGGCGTGGTGGCAGGTGCCTGTAGTTGCAGCTACTAGGGAGGCTGAGGCAGGAGAATGGCCTGAATCCGGGAGGCGGAGCTTGCAGTGAGCCAAGATCGTGCCACTGCACTCCAGCCTGGGCGACAAAGTGAGACTCCGTTTCAAAAAAAAAAAAAAAAATCTATTTCACTTTTCAAATCCATTCATTTATTTTTTTAGCCTTCAAAAGGACACTAAAAGCTGGGTGCAGCAGCTCGCACCTGTAATCCCAACACTTCGGGAAGCCAAGGCTGGAGGATTGCTTGAGCACAGGGGTTCAAGACCAGACTGGGCAACCAACATAGGGAGACGTCGTCTCTACCAAAATAAAAAAAATTAGCCAGGCGAGGTGTCATGTGCCTGTGGTCCCACCCACTAAGGAGGTTGAGGCAGGAGGACTGATTGAGACCAGGAGGTAGAGGCCGCAGTGAGTCATGATCAAGCCACTGCACTCCAGCCTGTCTTGAAAAGGAAAAGTTAAAAGTGTAGCCTGTCAGCCTAACTAAATCTTAAGAGTACTATACATGTTTCACAAGAAAGAAAAGACACTAAAAGATCACAAGCAGTGTCACAAATTCAGACATCTGACAGGTCAAAGTTAAATGAAAAATGAATTTAAAAAACAAAACAGGTACACACATATCCCAAGATTTTCATAAAACTGTAAGTGGGCCAAAAATGTAACACAATCACATTTTGCTATGGAACTTTACACAGTGCTAATATTCTACAACTCATATTGTAATAGTCAAGTTCGGCTTCGTGGTAATATGTTAAAAAACACTTTAACAAAAACTTTTCTATCACACAGCAAATCGCTTTTGGGTATTTCTGAAGACAATTCAATGACAAGGGAAAATGTTCATGATGTAACACTACATGAAAAACTAACTCATAAAGCTATGTAAGAAATATTCTAATGACGTAAAGCACATGAATTTTACAAAGTATACTTTAAACAAAAACATATCAAAATTTCAACAAGTTAGCTCTTGATTGTGGAATTACAGGGGACTTCTTGAAAGAATGCTGTCCTTTCATAATCAGAAAAAAGCAAATTCTAAACAGTTTCATATTATAACATATATGATACATAATAGACATACTATATGAACTAGCACATTCCAGTTTTTAAATACCTGGATCAAGACTGTGGTTGGGAACAGAGCTGGCACTATCTTATTCACCCAGCAGCAGTTTTCCATACTAACCTCCTCCCAAATGCATTAGATTCTACTCATTTCACTTCACTTCCTCCAAAACAAACTTAGCACTTATATTTTGAACGAAGTTCCCCCAGGTGATTCTGCTATACTCTCATTTTCCACCCCTCTTTGAGATCCACTCATCTAAGAAAGAAGCTTTTAGGGGATTTTCCAGAATAGTCTACAAACTAGCTTCAATTTAAATGATCAAAACACTATGATAAGCCACAAGAATGTGGCCAACAGGGTCACTACAGGGGATAAAGTAGAAGTCTTTGGTTTTTAGTTCCAAGCAAAACTTAATCCAAGAAAACATACTGAAAGAATATGCACCATCCAAATAATAAAATCAGTATTTGTTTTCCATTAAATGGCATGTATGTATTAAAATGACCTAAAGGACTCTTTGAAAATATCATATCAAGGTCGGGCATGGTAGCACACTCCTGTAATCCCAGCACTTTGGGAGGCCGAGGTGGGTGGATCACTTGAGGACGGAAGTTCGACACCAGCCAGGCCAGCACAGTGAAACTCTACTAAAAATACAAACTTAGCCGCAGTGTGGTGGCACGCAATTGTAGTCCCAGTTACTGGGGAGGCTGAGGCAGAAGAATCGCTTGGACCTGGCGGGGGTGGAGGTTGCAGTGAGCTGAGATCACCCCACCGCACTCCAGCCTGGCTGACAAGAGCAAAACTCTTGTCTCCAAAAAAAAAAAAAAACTTATCAATAATATGCCCACCTAAAAAAGAAAAACAAAAAGCAACTCATAAAATGTAGTCACCAGAAGTGTGTACAACTGATTGGCGATTTAATATAGTAAAAAAGAAAAAACAATCAGGAATATGTTGTGGGGCTACAATCAGCATTTTAAAATGAGATCAGATCCTGCTGAATGTTCTCCCCAACGCAGAGAAATTCTTGCCAAATTTTTACTTACACATTCATTTGACACTAAAAACACTAACCACAGTTACTCTTGCTAGGCAGTTTTATGAAATATCATGAACTAGAATGTAATATCATTGAAAATCCAGGTGGACAAAATTTTCTTTGAAGATTAAAAGTAATTATTTACTAGAAAATTCAAGTCTGCTCTGGACAAGTCTTTCCATAGGCCTCGATTTGGGAAGGAGGTGAAAAACCTAGAATATTTAAGAATCCCTGGGTAGCACTGTCAAACTAAATATGCTTCTGTAGGATGAAGAAGTACTGAAACCTACTGATAGAATGTGTGCTGAACACAGGACAGAGAGAAGGCTGAAAAAGCCTGAAAGTCACTTGTTTAGACTCGGAGCTCCTTGAGTGAAGAGACTGTGTCTTGTCTTAGGATTGCTGGTGCCTGGCAAGGAGGAGGTCAACATGTTAACGCTTGCTAAATTGAGAGAAATGTGTCTGGACTACAATTCTTACCCCCGCCCCCCAAAAAGGAAAAAAGATTGTACAAAACCAAATATTTAATTTGAATTCACAAAAACAAATGGAATCACTTAGACTATTTCTCCCCCAATGTCTTTTCCAGTAACCTTGCACAACCCACTCGTGAAGTTTAAGTACCTGTAATCATAAAAAGGTGCATCTAATTTAAAAGGATACAAACATTTTAAAACATAAATCTGTTTTATGCCTATAAAATAGATGGAAAATGAAATAAAATATAAAGAAGTTGAGATACAAACATATTTTTAAAATATTTAAATTTACACAAAGTTTAAAATATATAAAATTGGGTCCGGCGCGATGGCTCACGCCGGTAATCCCAGCACTTTGGGAGGCTGAGGCGGGTGGATCACGAGGTCAAGAGTTCAAGACCAGCCTGGCCAAGATGGTGAAACCTCTGTCTCTACAAAAATACAAAAAAAAGTTAGCCGGGCATGATGGCGGAGTGCCTGTAATCCCAGCTACTCGGGAGGCTGAGGCGGAAGAATCGCTCGAACCCGGGAGGCGGAGGTTGCAGTGAGCCGAGACCGTGCCATTGAGACCGTGCCATTGCACTCCAGCCTGGGAGACACAGTGAGACTCCGTCGGGGGGGGGGGGGGGGGAAGAGTAGGCCTCTACTTTCCCAAATGTAAACAAGACATATACATTTTTTAATTAACTGTATTTCTCTCATAGAACAGTTACAAAATACAATTTTTCTTCAAAGCAAATTTCTCAAAGACCCAGCAAGACGTTCACATCTGAAACAAAGTCTTAGGTAGTGAACACTGACTGCAGGCACCAGGGGGCCTCCCAGGAATAACTTGATAGTAAAGGAAAAGGTAAATAAGAGTTCCTGGTAAAACTTTTGCTTCCTATTCAGTCTTAAGACTGCTGGATGGCTTTCACTTCTGGAGCAAATATACAGTATTTAGTTACAGAACGGCTACACACAGAACTTGGGTTTTAGATACCGACACATTCGTTGAAAAAAACGAGTTACCCCTCCCCCATTAAAATATTCTTTGATGATTTTCCAAATATAAGTACATGTTGCTTTACTGTAGCAAACAATTATCTTAAGGTAATTTGAAAGCAAACAGTACATATGCAATCCTTCGATGGCGGCTAACAAAGAGGCCTCTGAATTGTTTAAAAGGGATTAATGGCTTTTCTACACACTCACAAAACAATTAGTGATGACGAAAATTTTAGGGTAGAAGGACTGTTTGGCATTTAACTTTGAATAATATCCTGCAATGAATCAATACATTTAACTCCTGGCTAGTCCAACTCTTCGCTTTCCCTCCCCCTTGCCTTCCCACCAACATAAAACTATTCGATAAGAACACCAGGGCCCGGAAAGTTCAAATGCTGCGTAGACTTGAAAATACCTTTCGAACACAAGACAGGCTTTAAAAATAGATCTTCACTAAGTTGTGCAGAAATTAAGCTCTGCTCAAATCAAACGCAAAAGCCAACATCTACATACATCACATTTCTTACGTGCATCTTCAACCTGATCAAATATTTTGTCTTACAATTTTTTTAGGCCGAATAACAAATGGTAGATAAATTCCCGCTAATTTTATCCTCTCTAAGAAGAATCCATTCTATGGCATCGTGTAAAAATGCAGAGCAGACGAAGCATTCCTGTTACGGACAGGTTTTCATATATATACATAAAATTCACTCGCGGAACGACAATCGGAGGCAGCCAAGGGCAATGCACAAAGAGAACAGAGAAGAAACACTGATTCCACGGACACACAAAGCCCGGTGGCAGGCATCCTCTCCCCCTTCTCGGAGGGGTCACCGGAGGCGAGCACGACGGCGCGCGGAGCCCGGCGGCCTTTCCGAAAGGCTGTCTCCCGCAGACCCGCTCCGCACAGCTGCCGGCCGGCGGGCCTGGCCACCAAGGGTCCGCGGGGACGGCCCCCTCTCCCCCGATTTCCCCTGACCGCGCTCCCGGAGGCCGCTCCTCGGCGCCCAGCAGCCTCCTCGCCCCCTCCTCGGTTGGTCTGCCGCGCCGCGCTCCCAGAGACAGCCTCGGGGCGGGAAAGAGGTCCCCTCGCGTTTCGGCGGCGGAGGTGGACGCAGGGGTCGGCGGCGGCGCCCGACCTCCCTCCGTCCCGCGGCCTGGCGCGCACTCACCCTCCAGCAGCCGGGTGATGAGGCTGTCCACGTTCAGCTCCCCGTCCGCCATCTTGTCGGCACAGACTCTCCTTCCCGGCAGTGGGAACAAGGGCTTCTCGGCGGCGGAGGCTGCGGCGACGGCTCGGCGTTCTCTCACCTACAAGTCACGCGGCGTTTCGACCCCGACTCCAACTCCCCCTTTTCCCGGGCCCTCCCCCCACCCCCTCCCCGCTGGGTAGCGAGAGCGCGCGCACACTCGGAGGCACCCACGGAAAATAAATAAATAAACAAGAGGGGCCCCCACAAACAGGGCCGCGTCAGACCAAGGCCGCCACCTCCTCGTCCTCGGCACCGCCCAGCTCCGCAAAGCTCACCAGCGCCGCCGACGGCCCCACCCGCAGCGCCACTCACTCCGCACGTCCCTTGCGCGCCGCCGCGTCACGCAGCTCTCCGCGCAGGCGCGCGGCGCGCTCCCCGCCGAGGTTCCCCTCGACGCCTGGGCCTCCGCGCAGCCGCACTGGAGCGGCTTCTGCCGCCGCCGTCTTCGCGCAGGTGCGTCGCTCTCTCTCCCCACGTCCACGGTGCCGAGTTTCGCCGCCGCGGCGCAGGCGCCAAGGAGGTTCCCAGCTTTGCCGCTCGGAGGAAGCCCCGGTTACGCAGAGCGGGCTGGGGCAGGGCTCACTTTCCTCCTCCTCTGCTTCACTGGCGTTTTCCAGACGTGGTGGTTGCACCCTTTTGGCCTCGCTTTCCTT
Organism: Papio anubis; assembly: GCF_008728515.1. Lineage (NCBI taxonomy): Eukaryota > Metazoa > Chordata > Mammalia > Primates > Cercopithecidae > Papio > Papio anubis. The sequence goes on along the minus strand of NC_044989.1, from coordinate 28,549,817 downwards.
TTCATAACTTCATACCTTAGATCTGCAAGCAGTTCCTCGTGTTTTTTCCTAGCCGGGAAACGCGAACTGCAGCGTTTGGAACCCGGGTTTGCGCTTGTGAAAAGCAAGAAGGGGTTAACTCTGCTGGAGTTCGACATTGCAAATAAAGGTCTTTACCCCCAGTGGTTCTACAAAATTAGTTCCGCAGGGATTCTGGTTGAAAGAAGAGTTAAAGTGGGCCCTGTAGGAGTCAGCAATAATACAATTTTACATGGGTGCATATGGCTGCCTGTGTTTAGCGCTTTCACACATCTTGTATCTCCATCCACGCCGTGGGTATCTTTTTTCCACAGTGTGTTTCTGTTGCTGCTTCCAGTATATTGCTTAATCATCCTACCTGGTAATTATTTATGCATTTTTCTCCCACTCTCGACTCAGCTCCTAGGGGTTAAAAACACACTAACTTATCTTTGTGCCCACAGCACCCACCAAATATTTCCATCACGTAATACTGCTTCTAGAAAGGCAGGAGGAGAGGCAGTCACGCTAAGGATCTAGGCAAGCCAGATCTTTTGTCCTGTTTTAGGAGGTGGCCAACCCTTACTTATTCCACAGGTGTTTTTCCAGAAACTCAGATCTGATATTGCCCCAAGTCCAAGGCAGTATTTCCCCCACTCACATATCACTGATAGTAGCTAACATTTGTTCATATCCCTGTTATGTGCTGTGCCACTGTTTTAAATGTTACACCCGCGTTACCTCATTTAATCCTTATAACAGCCCTGTGAGGTAGGTACTATTATTATCTCTGCTTTGTAGATGGGATTTACCGAGGCACAGATGGTTAAAAAACCTAGCCCAAATCACACAAATAAGCAGCAGAGCTGGGATTCAAACCCAGGCATGTAGTGCTAGAGTCTGCATTCTTAACAATTGCGATATTCTCCCTCTCCGTGAATGTGGGCTGAGATGCTGAAACAGGCATGTGCTGTGGGGGAGAAGCAGCTTTGTCCAACCAAGTGCTTTCCAATGTCCAGATGACATAGAGCTAGGATTTCCTAATGCTTTTTTCCCCCTAGTTTTCTCTCCATTTCAGGACTGAGTTTGTGCATCGATTGTGAACACAACAGGCAGCAAGCTATAATGGTGGTCCTCGCTGGAGCAGTTTTCACAGACTTTGCAGTAATCTGTGGAGATGAACTGGCAGTTCTCTGTGGTTTTCACAGATCACTGCCAGTTCATTTTGAGGCCTTCAGGAGTGAAGATCTGGCTCATCATCGCTCTTTGTTGTTTTATTAAATTTATTACACCCTACTTTATTCCAGAGGAAAGGATTTAACGTAGTTTACATAAATGTGTACAGCAGGGTAAATTAAAAATGAGTACAGAGAAAAATAGGACGAAAGAAAACTGTGAGTGGGAAAGATAAGATTAAGCCAGCAGTTTCGTATGCAAAATGCATGGTGTAAGGTCCTATTGGTTTGCTGGAGATAGGCCACACATATGACTCCCAGTTTTCTAGCAACCAAGAAAAAGATCAGTTGCAAGTAGAGTAGGTGTTTTGGCTAAGCTGGAACTAGGACTTGAATATAGCAGCTTGTGGAGTTATGCCGCTTGCCCAGATCTCTTCCATGAGCCTCTTTAAGTGTAACAGAATGCCTGGGAGCATGTAAATAGATGCCTACTTGGCCTCTAATTTTCATGGGGCCAATGAATCCCATGAAAAAGAACTTCGAACCCTGTCCACGTTAGAGTTCAAGTGTATGGAGACATGTTTAAAGGACAAGGGACACCCAAAGGAAACGGTTGCACATTGAGAAAGCGAGCATCCGAGAGAAGATCACAAGTGAGGCAGAGGGAGGCGGGTCTCAGCAGAGTTTTGGAGGTTGTGAGAAGAAGAGATAGGAGATAGGAGAGTGGTTCTGAAGACATAGGAGAGTGGTTCTGAGTACTTACCCGCTGATGTTACCTTCTCCACCCCCACCAGGTTTTCCAGTGCCTGGAGTCTTGGGCAGGAATGGGCCACTGTAAGAAAGAGCTTTATCCCTAGGGGCTCAGCCAACTTTTCTGTGGGATCTCCCTCCAAAATAATTATCTAAGAGTTCAGAATGCTTCAGATTTTGAAGTGAAACTGGTACATAAATTAAATGTTACTTAATAACCCAATAGTTGCTGGGGCAGCTCACCATAACCCCAAACATTATCTGCCACCCTAACCCCCTTCAAAGTAAATTGTGTTTACTGAAGGAAGTTGGGAAAATGAAGAAAAAAAATTTAAAAATCACCTGTAATCTTACCAGGCATAGATGGCAGTTTTCCTGTCTTATTTCTGAACGATGGTTGTTAAACATTTATCAGCACACCATTAGGCTTAGGGAGGCATCTGGGTCATGCATGTTAATATACTTGGGTAATTCCAGAAATGTCTATGAAGGGAAACTCCTATTCTTTATCTAGACTTCCTGATTGTAAGGGGTTTGGGCATCATGACTTTGAGGTCTTAATAAAATTATTATTATAAGGCAAATATAAATAAATGCTTCCTTCCCTGCCCTTGGTCAATAACCTCTCCTGTGGTCCCAACCCACTCTCTCTTCTCTCTCTCTCTGTTTGTATTAAGCTAACTCCATAGTATATCCGTATCTTTCAAGATAAACTGGTTGAAAAATAAATGTCTAGTAATTGAAGGAGTTAACTGACTATTTAGAACTGTTAACTATAAGGCAATTAAAGCTAGATGAACAGCTACCACAAGTAATGACTATTTAATTGTTGAAGAGTTGATCTGTGGCCTTTTTTTTCTCCTAATTAGATTACAGGGCCAGTTGCCTTTGTTACAATAAAAGCAAGTCATCTACACAGGTAAGAATGTTTCTCTTTTATTGCCTTCCCCCCCCACCCCCATCGTGCTCACTGAAACGGATACCAGGAAATAACTGTTTGGTGAAGGAAAGTATACAATACGTGAATATTTGTTACAAATAAAACATAAAACAATGTACTGTAAATATTTTGTTTCTTTTTTGTTTGAGACAGAGTCTCACTCTGTAGCCGAGGCTGGAGCGCAGTGGCGGGATCTCAGCTCACTGCAAGCTCCGCCTTCCGGGTTTACGCCATTCTCCTGCCTCAGCTTCCCAAGTAGCTGGGACTATAGGCGCCCGCCACCTTGCCTGGCTAGTTTTTTGCATTTTTTAGTAGAGACGGGGTTTCACCGAGTTAGCCAGGATGGTCTCGATCTCCTGACCTCATGATCTACCCGTCTCAGCCTCCCAAAGTGCTGGGATTACAGGCTTGAGCCACCACGCCCGGCCAATATTTTGTTTCTTGTTGCTCTGTTTCTCCTGTAGTATATCCAAATCACATATAATTCACCTTTTCAGTTGGAGGTTTACTGCTAAATGGCTTAAATTTTTTTTTCGAGATAGAGCCTCACTCTGTCACCCAGGCTGGAATACAGTGGCTCATTCACAGCTAACTGCAGCTTTGACCTCGCAGGCTCAAGCAATCCTTCTACCTCAGCCTCCCTAGTAGCTGAGACCATAGGCATGTGCCACCACACCTGGCTATTTTTTTATTTTTAGTAGAGACAGGGTCTCGCTGTGTTGCCCAGGCTGGTCTCGAACTCGTGGGCTGAAGCAATCCTCCCACCTTGGCATCCCGAAGTGCTGGGATTACAGGCGTAAGGCACCGTACCTGGCCCTAAATGGTTTTTATAAGTCTCTGTTTCAATTGGATTTTGGTAGATAAGACAAGGAAGGCATTAATTTTTTTATGTAGTTATAAAATGAGTAGCTTCTCATAATATATGAGACCACATTAAAATTAATAGCATATGTCTGTTAAAACTAAAGCCAGACTATTTGTGAGCTGTGAAATATATTCATCAGGGTTACATCCAACACCAATAGGTCTTTGATGTAGGAAACACTGGTTAAATAGAATATTTATTAATTATTATTTAAATCTTGATTTAAACCAGATCCAGTCTATCATAATAAATTATTAATTGAAATGCCCTATGGTTCTTGTTATTTAAGAAAACCTTACAGTGAATAGAACTCTGAAGCAAAAAGAATAATGAACCCATTAAGTATTTATGAAACACTTAGTGAGTCTGAGTCTGTGTTGAAGAAGAAATGACTTCCCAACTTTCAAGTTGTTTAATGACTATGTGGAAAAATGACCACAAAATGATTTGGATAGTGGGAAAAGCATTGGCTTGGAGGTGGGAGACCAAAGCAGCTGAATAACCTTAGACAATTCTATCTTTCTGAACCTTGGATTCATTACCTACAAAATGTGCCCATTAATAAATGATCTCCAAAGCTTCTTCCAGCTCAAACAAGTCTATGATTCTAAGACATACAAATAAAATCCAAAATGTAACATAATATTGTACATGCCGTCCCCAGCTCAGGAACTGGATCAACTCCAAAGGGTCAATTGTTTGGAACATGGAATATATTTTCCCACAGAGACTGTGGTACAAATGGTGGTTAAACTCTCAGATCAGTCTGCAAAATCAATTTAGTCCTTAATGTAACTATAGAAGAGGGTCCATGGCAATATGGACTCTAGCCACCAATTATAACAGACTTGATGGGGAAAATCTATTGAGGATTCCTATTTGGCATGTCAGAAAACATCTCTCAGTGTTTTCTACTACCTTGAGCAATAGGCGTGAAGACAATTCTAGTTCCAATTTACAGACAGACCTGGACCCTATATGGGAGACAAAGGCTGGGCTGGCAGCATGTAGGGCAAGGGATGCTCTGATACCTTTGAATCCTTGGGGGGGGGGGGGGGGGGGGGGGGGGGGGGGGGGGGGGGGGGTGAGGGCAGGGCATGGTGGGCTGAGCACAGTTCTTGACATCTTGGGGTTTGGTTGCCAGGAAGGAACTGGCTCCCAAACCAAAGGATAGGGAATGTGAAGGCAGAAGGAAGAAAGGCAGTGAACATATTGTGCTGGGAACTTTTTAAAAAATTATACAATTACTTTTAATCTCACTCACTTTGCAATTGAGGAAGTTGTGATCTAGAAAGGTTAAATTATGGCTGGGCGTGGTAGCTTATGTGTGTAATCCAAGCACTTTGGGAATCCTAGGCAGAAGGCTCCCGTGAGCCCGGGAGTTCGAGACCAGTCTGGGCAACATAGCAAGACCTCATCTCTACTAAAAAATTTCAAACTTGGCCAGGTCCTGTGGCATGCACCTGTAGTCCTAGATACTCTGGAGACTGAGGCAGGAGGATCCCTTGAGCATATGAGGTTGAGGATGCAGTGAGCAATGATCATGCTGCTGTACTCCAGCCTGGGTGACAGCAATACCTGTCTCTAGAAAACAAAAAGAAAGTTAAATTGCATTGATTTGCTGAGAAAACTAGGACTTGAATCTCAGTCTCTCCATCTCAAGATTTTACTCGAAAGCTTTCATACTGTGCAAGAGCCTACTCTTTTTGTCCCCTCTCCTTCCTGCATAAGAACACCCTAGAACCTCGGGTCCCCATGCCCACCCTTATTCTTATTTTTCTTTCTGTGCTTTTCAGGCCAGCCTGGTCAGCGATTAGCACAGCATTTTTCTGTTTTACCCCTGTGTGTTTTAATGGTGCCATCAGCTCAAAGAATGACTTTATTGTTGTTAAAAAGAGGTTGCTCTCGCCCCTAATATGCCAGTCCAGGTTTTAACAAACCACCTAGAGAATGTGATTGAGTGATCCCAAGCTCTAGGAACATTTGGGTACTTCTAGTAGTGCCATTCCTATTAAGACAGAGCCCAACCTGGCTGGGAGAGCCTATGTCCCAATGCCCAGGTGACAGGCATTGCTCCTTTGTCAGAAAGGTTCCTGGCTGGAGGTTCGTAAGTGTACCATGTGCTGGGAATTTTTACTGACATGATCACGATTAATCCCTCAGAAAATCCTGCGAAGTAAGTAGTTTCCCTTTTATAGATGTGGTAATGAATCAAGGCTCAGAGGCTTTGACTTGTCTTTAGGCACCAGGTCAGTCCAATTCTAAAGCCCTGTCTGGAATACCCACGCAGTGTGATTTAGAGATGCTGGGCTAGTTAGGTGGACTAGCTCTGGGACTCTGTTGTGAGAAAAAGTGAGTGGCAGGGAGTAGAACTGGGACTCTGTTGTGAGAAAAAGTGAGTGGCGGTGGGATGGGGCAGCGGATGTAACTTGATGGCAAGGATTGTTAACTTACAGCAGGAAAATGGGTGAGGCGGAGCAGAATATGGGTGGTTCTGGCAGTGGGACAGAGTCTTCAGAAATGAGAAGGAGAGGTCATCCCCAGCTACCTCAGGGGAAAAGTAGGGAATGCCTTCCCTGCACATCTGAGGGGGCTTCTTGGCCAGACAAACATTCACAATAAGCAACTCTCTTTTGTCCACATTCCTTTTGTAAAAATTTTTATTTTCAGTTTGGTGGTACACGTGAAGATTTGTTACATAGATAAACACATGTCATCAGGGTTTGTTGTACATATATTACATCACCCAGGTATTAAGCTCAGTACCCAATAGTCCTCTTTTCTGCTCCTCTCCCTCCTCCCACCCTCCCGTCTCAAGTAGACCCTAGTGCTTGTTGTTTTCTTTTTTGTGTTCATAAGTTCTTAGCATTTAGCTCCCACTTATAAGTGAAAACATGTGATATTTGGTTTTCTGTTCCTGAATTAGTTTGCTAAGTATGATAGCCTCCAGCTCTGTCCATACATCCATGTTCCCTCAAAAGACATGATCTTGTTTTTTTGTTTTAGTTGTTAGTTTGTTTTTGAGACAGAGTCTCACTCTGTTGTTTAGGCTGGAGTGCAGTGCCATGATCTCAGCTTACTGCAACCCCTGCCTCCTGGGTTCAAGTGATTCTCCTGCCTCAGCCTCCTGAGTAGCTGGGATTACAGGTGTCTGCCACCATGCCCGGCTAATTTTTGTATTTTTAGTAGAGACAAGGTTTTGCCGTGTTGGCCAGGCTGGTCTGGAACTCCTGATTTAAGATAATCCACCTGTCTTGGCCTCCCAAAGTGCTGGGATTACAGTCATGAACCACCACACCTGGCTTGATCTTCTTGTTCTTTTATTGCTGCATAATATTCCATGGTGTATATGTACCACATTTTCTTTATCCAGTCTGTCATCGATGGGCATTTAGGTTGATTCCATGTCTTTGCTATTGTGAACAGTGCTGCAATAAACATTCACATGCATGTGTCTTTATCTTAGAATGCTTTATATTCCTCTTGGTACATACTCAGTAATGGTATTGCTGGGTCGAATGGTAGTTCTGCTTTTGAAGTTCTTAACTCTTTGAAGAATCACCATACTGCTTTCCACAGTGGTTGAATAAATTTACACTCCCACCAACAGTGTATAAGGGTCCCCTTTTCTGCGCAACCTCACCAGCATCTGTTATTTTTTGACTTTTTAGTAGTAGCCATTCTGACGGGTGTGTGGTGGTATCTCATTGTGGTTTTGATGTGCATTTCCCCAATGATTGAGCTTTTTCTCTTATGCTTCTTGGCCACATGTATGTCTTCTTTTGAGAAGTGTCTAGATGTTCATGTCCTTTGCACACTTTTTAATGGGGTTGTTTTTCTCTTGTAAATTTAAGTTCCTTATAGATGCTGGATATTAGACCTTTATCAGATGCATAGTTTGCAAATATTTTCTCCCATTCTGTAGGTTGTCTGTTTACTCTGTTAATAGTTTCTTTTGCTGTGCAGAAGCTCTTAAGTTTAATTAGCTCTCATTTGTCAACTTTTGCTTTTGTTGCAATTGCTTTGGTGTCTTTGTTATGAAATATTCACCCATTCCTATGTCCAGGATAATATTGCCTAGATTGTCTTCCAGGGTTTTTATAGTTTGGGGTTTTGCATTTAAGTCTTGAATCTATCTTGAGTTGATTTTTGCATATGATGTAAGGAAGAGGTACAGCTTCAGTCTTCCGCATATGGCTAGCCAGTTATCCCATCACCATTTATTGAATAGGGAGTCTTTTCCCCATTGCTTGTTTTTTGTCAGCTTTGTCAAAGATCAGATGGTTTAGATGTGTGGTCTTATTTCTGGGCTCTCTATTCTTTTTTTTCTAAGACAGAGTCTCCCTGTGTCGCCCAGGCTGGAGTACAGTGGTGCGATCTCTGCTCACTGCAACCTCCGCCTCCTGGGTTCAAGCAATTCTCCTGCCTCAGCCTCCTGAGTAGCTGGGATTACAGGCATACACCACTACACCCAGCTAATTCTTTTTGTATTTTTGGTAGAGATGAGGTTTCACCGCATTGGTCAGGCTGAAACTCAAAACTCAGTCTCAAACTTCTGACCTCGTGATCCGTCTGCCTTGGCCTCCCAAAGTGCTGGGATTACAGGCATGAGCCACCACATCTGGCCTCTATTCTGTTCCATTGGTCTATGTGCCTGTTTTTGTACCAGTACCATGCTGTTTTGGTCACTGTAGCCTTATAGTGTAGTTTGAAACCAAATCGAGCAGCACATCGAAAAGCTAATCCACCATGATCAAGTAGGCTTCATCTCCAGGAAGCAAGTTTGGTTCAACATACAAAAATCAATAAATGTGATTCATCACATAAACAGAACTAAAGACAAAACCACATGATTCTCTCAATATATTTTTGATAAAATTTAAATAAAATAAAAGCCTTTTGATAAAATTCTCTCAAAAGGCTTTTTGATAAAATTTAACCTCACTTCATGTTAAAAACTCTCAGTAAACTAGGTATTGAAGGAACATCATACGTCAAAATAATAAGAGCCATCTATGACAAACCCATAGCCAACATTATACTGAATAGACAAAAACTGGAAGCATTCCCCCTGAAAGCCAGCACAAGATAAGGATGGCCTCTCACCACTTCTACTCAACATAGTATTGGAAGTCCTCGCCAGAGCAATCAGGTGAGAGAAAGAAATAAAGGATATCCAAATAGGAAGAGAGGAAGTCAAACTATCTCTGAACACAACATGATTCTGTATCTACAAAGCCCCATAATCTCAGCCCAAAAGCTCCTTCAGCTGATAAACAATTTCAGCAAAGTTGCAGGATACAAAATCAATGTACAAAAATTACTAGCATTCCTATACACCAACAACAACCAAACTGAAAGCCAAATCAGAAAGGTAATCCCATTCACAATTGCCACACACAAAAATAAAATACCTAAGAATGCAGCCAACCAGGGAGGTGAAAAATCTCTACAAAGAAAATTACAAAACACTGCTCAAAGAAATCAGAGAAGACACAAACAAGTGGAAAAACATCCCATGCTCATGTATAGGAAGAACCAATATCATTGAAATGGCTATACTGCCCAAAGCAATGTACAGATTCAAGACTATTTCTATCAAACTACCAACAATATTCTTCACAGGACTAGAAAAAATTATTTTAAAATTTATATGGAACCAAAAAAGAATAGCTAAGGCAATCCTAAGCAAAAAATAAAGCTGGAGGAGTTTTGTCCACATTCCTATGCCAGACCTGTATGACCAGTGCTCAGAGGTGTGGTTCAGATCCTAAGTTTTTTAGAATCCCAAAGAGGGGGGGGCAATGAGGTCAGGCAAAGCCTTAATAGCAGTTATTCCACTAAAGGATTTGAACTGGGTTGTGAAATATTATGGGATTTGGATTGGTGGCTTTCTTGATACATAATACTTGTATATTTATGGGATATGTGTGATATTTTGATACATGAATACAGTGTGTGATGATCAAGGCAGGGTGTTTAGGATATATATCACCTGAAACCTTATCATTTCTTTGTGTTGGAAACATTTCAAATTTTCTCCTCTAGCTATTTTGAAGTGTACAGTATATTGTTGTTAACTATAGTCATTTACTGTGCTATTGAACACTACAGCTTATTCCTTCTAACTGTGCATTTGTACCCATTAACCAACCTCTCTTCACCACCATCCCCCCAACCCATTGGGGATTATTCTAGCCTCTAGCTACCATAATTCTACTCTCTGCCTCCCTGAGATCAACTTTTTTAGCTCCCACATATGAGTGAGAACATTCAATATTTGTCTTTCTGTCTTCTGGCTTAGTTCACTTAACATAATGACCTATAGTTGCGTCCATGTTTCTGCAAATGACCATATTTCATTCTTTTTTATAGCTGAATCATATTCCTTTGTAGAATATATACCACATTTTCTTTTTCCATTAATCCATTGATGGACTAGATAAGTGATTTTTTTATTGAAGTAGCTGCATGTTTGTTGTCAGAATCACCTAGGGAGCTTTTTCAAAATATCAGTGTTTAATTTATCCTCCTCCCCCAAGAACATCTTAACTATTTCTCAGCATTGGGAGTAGAGGAGCATATATTTTGTAACAATATTCAAGGAAATTCTGATAGGGACCCATTCATCCCTCAGGCCTTTTCACTGATAAAGATTTCAAAAAATAAAAGATGTGAAAGAGACTGATTCAGCTAGAAGAGATAGGGGCGGGCTCTTCATGTGAAGGGATTGTGAAAGAGAGGAGACTGGGGTGCCTGGAGCAGAGGGTGCATCAGAGGAAGTAGTAGGAAATAGGTTGGGGTAATTAAGATGGGGAAGTCAAGAAGAAATTGGAATGCTAGGTCAGAGAGTTTAAACCAGATGTTGTTTGAAATAAGAAGTTATTCATGCATTCATTTGTTCAATAAATATTTATGAGCACTTACTCTGTGCCAGGCACTGTGTCGTGGACTGGGGAGACAGTGGAGAATTAAATAAAGCTCTTTCCCTCATAAAGCTTATATTCTGGTAGGAGGGGAGAAATGACCAATCCATCCTACTTTGCCTGGGACATTCCTGCTTTTAGCACTCAAATTCTGCCCAGGAACTCCCTGGATAAACCAGAATGGTTGGTTCTCTAGGAGATAACACTGTGTGTGTGTGTGTGTGTGTGTAGTGCTAAAGGCTAGGAAGAAAAATGAAGCAGGATAAGAGGTTGGGATAAAGAAGAATGCTGCTTTAGACAGAGTTGTCATGGAAGATCTCTCTGAGGAAGCGACACATGAGCAGCAATCTGGCTGGGCACAGTGGCTCACGCCGGTAATCCCAGCACTTTAGGAGGCAAGGCGGGTGGATCACTTGGAGTCAGGAGTTCAAGACAAGCCTGGCCAACATGGTTAAACCCTGTCTGTACTAAAAATACAAAAATTGGTGTGGTAAGGTGGTGGGCACCTTTAGTCCCAACTACTCAGGAGGCTGAGGCAGGAGAATCGCTGGAACCTGGGAGGTGGAGGTTGCAGTGAGCCAGATCGTGCCACGGCACTCCAGCCTGGGCAATAGAGCAAGACTCCATCTCAAAATAAATAAATAAGCAGCAATCTGCAAAAAAATGAGAATGCAGGCCATGTAAATATCTGAGAGTGGGTTGGGGAGGGAGTGATTATTACCAGCAAAAATAACTACCTTGTGAAGGCCCCCAGCTGGAAACATGCTTGACATAGATGAAGAACAGCAATTAGGTAGAAAGGTTGGAGGAATAGAAGAAAAAGTCAGAAGTAGAGAAGGTCTAGATGGAGTGAGCTGTGTCAAGGACACTGGATTACATTCGGAGTGTATTGGGAGCCACAAGAAGATTGAGAGCAGAAGGTGATGGAAACGAGTGGAAGCAGCAAGACTGCTTAGGAAGCCATTGCCTTAGAAAATCCTAAAGAATCCCTTCTCAAAATGCTTCATCAGAGAAACAGCAGAATGAGCAAAGAACAGTACATTCTTCGCCTGGTATCAGACCAGGTTTGGAAGGAATGGGCTAACCCAGGTTACTCCACAGTGATGGGAATGGAGAAGAGGAAGCATCTAGAGTTGCCTTGGAGCTGGGATTGCCAGAAGTTGGTGGCCCAGGATTCACGGGGACAAAGGAGAATGATGAGTCCAAGATGATTCCAAGATATCTTCCTTGTGAGTTTTTCAAGTTTGAGATTCTCCTTCAATTTTCACAATCCAAACTTCATGGAATAAATGAATGTGGTCTACTCTTTCCTACTAAAATGGAGAAGGCCCCAGACCAGGCGTGGCGGCTCGCGCCTGTAATCCCAGCACTTTAGGAGGCTGAGACGGGTAGATCACCTAAGGTCAGGAGTTTGAGACAAGCCCGGCCAACATGGTGAAACCTCATCTCTACTAAAAATACAAAAATTAGCCAAGCATGGTGGCAGGTGCCTGTAATCCCAGTTACTGGGGAGGCTGAGTCAGGAGAATCGTTTGAATCCAGAAGGCGGAGGTTAGAGTGAGCCAAAGTCACACCACTGCCCTCCAGCCTGGGCAACAGAGTGAGACTCTATCTCAAAAATAAAACCAACAACAACAAAAACAAAAACAAAACAACCTCCCAAAACCCCCAAATTGACAAGTTGACTCTTAAATGTATATAGAACTGCAAAAGATCTAAAATAGACAAGACCATCTTGACGAGAAAGAACAAAGTTGGTGGATTATACTATCAGATTTTAAAATTTAATATGAAATTATAGTAATTAAGACAGTGTGATATTAGTACAAGAACAGACAAATCAATAGAAGACAGTATAGAGTTGCCTGTTTTTACTGTATAAAATTCTACCACATGAATACACTATAATTTTATTTATATATACATATATATATATATGGGAAGAGATGGTCTTTTTAATACATGATTCTGGAGTAATTGAATGGTCTTATAAAAAAAAATGAACTTTGGCCTTTTTTCATACCGTATGGGAAAAATTAACTTGAGATGGATTGTAGACCTAAATGGCAAAACAATAAAGCTTCGAAAGAATACATGGAAGAATATCTTCATGACTTTACGGCAGTCAAAGGTTTCTTTTTTCTTTTTTTTTTTTGAGATGGAGTCTCTATTGCCCAGGATGGAGTGCAGTGGTGTGATCTCGGTTCACTGCAACCTCCGCCTCCCAGGTTCAAGCAATTCTTCTGTCTCAGACTCCTGGGCAGTTGGGATTACAGGCGCCTGCCACCACACCTGGCTAATTTTTTATTCTTAGTATAGACAGGGTTTCACCATGTTTGCCAGGCTGGTTTTGAACTTCTGACCTCAAATGATCTGCCTGCCTCGGCCTCCCAGAGTGCTAGGATTACAAGCATGAGCCACCACACCCAGCCAGATTTCTTAAACAAGATCCAAAAAAAAAAAAAAAAACTAACCATAAAAGGAAAGACTGATGGATTCATGAAAATTAAGAACTTTTGTGAAAGGGCAAGTCACAGACTGAGAGAAGGTATTTGCAATCCACCTCTTTCTTTCTCTGTCCAATGAAGAATTCAAATTCTATAAACCAATAAGGAAAAGACAGACAACCCAATTATAAAATGGGCAAAACACTTGAACAAGCATTTGACAGAAGAGGATGTCCAAATATCTAGTAAGTACGTGAAAAAGGTACTTAAGACATCGTTAGTCACCAGGCAAATGCAAATGCAAATCACAATGAGATACCAACCCACACTCTCCAGAATGGCTAAAATTGAAAAGACTGATGATATCAAGTGTTGGTGAGGATATAGAGCAATTAGAACTTCCACACATTGCTGGTGGGACTGTAAAATGGTGCAACAACTTTGGAAAACTGGCATATCTATGAAAGCTAGATCTAAGCCTTCTCTATGGCTTAGCACTTTCACTCCTAGGTATATACCCCCCAAAATGAATGCATATGACCATTAAAAGATGTGGACAAAATGTTCTTGACAGTTTTATTTTTAATAACCAAAATTTGGAAATAAGCCAAATAACTCAGTGGGGAACTAATAAATAAATTACAGTTTATTCATGTGGTAGAATTTTTCACAGTAAAAACAAAAAACCATCTACTACTACATGTAACAACATGGATAAACCCCACAGACATTATGAGTGAACAAAGACAGACTTAAAAAGTATATATGGACTGGGTACAGTGGCTTGTACCTGTAATCCTGTACTTTGGGAGGCCAAGGTGGGAGGTGGTTTGCTTAAGCCCAGGAGTTCAAGACAAGCCTGGACAGCATTGTGAGACCCCATCTACACAAAAAATAAAATAAAAAATTTAGCCAGACATGTCAGCATGTACCTATGGTCCCAGCTACTCAAACCAGGGAGGTTGAAGCTGCGGTGAGCTGTTGATCATGCCACTGCATTCCAGCCTGGACAATAGAGTGAGACCCTTTTTCAAAAAAAGTATGTATGATTTCATTTTTATGAAATTCAAAATAGGTAAAACTAATCAAAAGTGCTATAAGTCAGAAAAGGATTTATCTCTGGGTCATAGGGATATTGGCTGGGAAGGGACGAATGAGACCTTTTTGGAGTGCTGGAATGTCCTTTTTTTTCTTTTTCTTCTTTTCTTTTCTTTTCTTTTTTTTTTTAAGATATGATCTTGCTCTGTCACCCAAGCTGAAGGGAAGTGGCATGAACATGGCTCACTGCAACCTCCACCTCCTGGACTCAAGTGATCTTCCCACCTCAGCCTCCTAAGTAGCTGGGACCGTAGGTGTGTGCCACCATGCCTGGCTAATTTTAAAATTTTTTGTAGAGATGGTGTCCCACTATGTAGTCTTCTTTATATTGATCGAAGTGGCAGTTAAACAAGAATATACTTACATAAAAGTGTACCAAAATGTATATTTAAGATTGGTACACATTGCTATATATATTATACCTTGATAAAGACTATTACAGAAAATTTTAATTTTCTTCTTTTTGCTGTTTTCTAAGTGGTCACACCTTTTCATCGGCTATATTTCCAAAAGTTTAAACTGAAGACATAAATTATAATGAAAAGAAAAACAATAAAGGTTATTATTTTTAAAACACTAGAGCTGAATCTCAGCTACCTATCTAGATCTCTTGGCCTGAGCCCTGGACCCAGCTAAAAATAGTTCAGAGCCTTGCCAGCTGGGAGCTGGGCTATGTTTAGCAGGAACTGGCACACGAGTGAAATGGGGTGGAGTCAAGTAGACACTTTGGATCCGGTAGGCATAGCTCTCCCACAGGAGACTGTTTAGGCCATGCCTGGCATCAGTAACTCAGGCTGTTTCCCACACTACAGGCCAGCACTGTGGGCTCTCAGTTTATTGGGAAATGGAAATAAAAGGGAAGGATAAAAGTCCACTGGGAAGCAAACTGGACAGAAAGGAACTCTGAGCAGCTAAACTCTGGCTAATCCCAGGGTATACCTGCCTTTTCTCTTCACCAGGTTAGACTTTTAATTTTTGATTTGGTAAATTTGAATTCCTTTTTCAACAACTCATATAAAAATGTTATGTTTATGTTTAGGGAGGCCGGGTACTGTGGTTCATGCCTGTAATCTCAGCACTTTGGGAGGCCGAGAAGGGCGGATTGTTTGAGGTCAGGAGTTCAAGACCAACCTGGCCAACATGGCCAGCACTGTCTCTACTAAAAATACAAAAATTAGCCAGCTGTGGTGGCACACGCCTGTAATTCTAGCTACCCAGGAGGCTGAGGCAGGAGAATCGACTGGACCTGGGAGGCGGAGGTTGCAGTGAGCACAGATCCTGCCACTGCACTCTGGCCTGGGCAACAGAGCAAGACTGTTAAAAAAAAAAAAAAGAAAAGAAAAGAAAAAAGAGTTATGTTTATGTTTGGGGAAAGCAGGTGCAGAATTATTTAGATTGCAATCATGAAAAGTTCCCTGGGTGGTTTTGCTGCCAAATTAGCTTAACCTGGGGAATTCACTGCAGGTAACTTCCTCCTCCTTTACTGTGATCATCCAAAAGGCAGGGATGGCTAGTATAATTATCCATGTCACAGGGATGCTTAGAGGCTTAATTAATGTTCATAACCCACTTTGAAGTATTCAGATGAAGAGACAGTTGATAGAAATGGTGGTGTTCTAAGTTCTACTTACAAACTGTGGCAAGTTGCAAAGCAAATTTTGAAGTTATTTTTTGGTACTGTACTTCCAAATATACTAGCATGGCAACTCCAAGATCCACCCTGATTTAGTTAGAGTCACTGCGACTCAGACAATTTAGAGGACTCTATTTCTACATTTTGTTCACTTTAATTTTTTAAAATTTTAAAATTTTAAAATATTTATTTGTTTATTTATTTATTTGTTTGTTATGTTTTGTTTTTGAGACAGAGTCTTGCTCTGTGACCCAAGCTGGAGTGCAGTGGCGTGAGCTCGGCTTACTACAACCTCTGCCTCCTGGGTTCATGTGATTCTACCACCTCAGCTTCCAGAGTAGCCAGGATTACAGGCATGCACCACCATGCCTGGCTAATTTTTTTGTATTTTTAGTAGAAACGGGGTTTCACCATGTTGCCCAGGGTAGTCTCAAACTCCTGACTTCAGGTGATTCGCCCACCTCGGCCTCTCAAAGTGCTGGGATTATAGGCATAAACCACTGTGTCCAGTAATTTTGTTCATTTTTAAAAGGAAGGTGTAAATATGAGGTGATTTATAACAAGTGGCATTTGGAGGAATGACACTAAACAAGTTGGTATGTCGCTACTGTCAGCAAATAGAGAACTTTTAGCCCACAACTAAGATGCAAAACAACTTTCAAGTTAGGGAAAAAAATGTGCCAAACTCTGAGATCAAATGTAAACTTTAAGCCAAACACTATGAATACCATTAGAAACTTTTTTTTTTCTTTCTTTAGAGACGGGTTCTTCATTTGTTGCCCAGGCTGGAGTACAGTGGTGTGATCATAGCTCACTCCAGGCTTGAATTCCTGGGCTCAGGCGATCCTCTCACCTCAGCCTCCCAAGTAGTTAGGACTATAGGCACATGCACCACACCTGACTTCTAAAAATATTTTGGACAGATGAGGTATTTCTATGTTGCCCAGGCTGGTCTCAAACCCCTGGCCTTAAGTGGTTCTCCTGCCTCAGCCTTCCAAAGTACTGGGATTATAAGTATGAACCGCAATGTCTGGACTAGAAACCTTTCTAAAATAAATCCATCCTGCTTCATCATTTGGAGATGGCTTAGGATACTGTCTTTTCCATTCTTGAGAAGGAGAAACCCTGAAATATTGTCGATAAAAACCTATCTGGGAGATGGCACTAAGACTCTGTCAAGGATGTAGTCTCCCTTTATGTAGTAACCAATGCATTAGGTTTTGCTTGATTAAAAAAAAATCAAGTCTGCAAGCAAACAAAAATGTGGTGGGCTGAATAATGAAAATGAAAATGATGGGCCGGGTGAGTGGCTCACGCCTGTAATCCCAGCACTTTGGGAGGCCAAAGCGGGTGAATCACCTGAGGCCAGGAGTTCGAGACCAGCCTGATCAACATGGTGAAACCCCATCTCTACTAAAAATACAAAAATTAACCAGGCATGGTGTCGCATACCTGTAATCCCAGCTACTCAGGAGGCTGAAGCAGGAGAATCGCTTGAACCAGGAAAGCAGAGATTGCAGTGAACTGAGATGGTACCACTACACTCCAGCTTGGGCAACAGAATGAGACTTCATCTCAAAAAAAAAAAAAAAAAAAAAAGATGATGCTAATGGTAAAAATACTAATAGCCATCAGGTATTGAGGGCTTACTAGGTGCTAGACACTGTTCTAAGAGCTTTATATGTCTTGACTCGTCTGATCCCACCAATAACCCTAGAAGATAGAACCTACTAATATCCTTATTTTACGGACAAAGAAACTGAGACTTAGAGAAGTTAAGTAACTAACTTGCTTACGGTTATACAGCTTACCAGCTAGCAGTGGTTTTCAAAACACTAGTGTGCATTACACTTCTCCAAAAAGCTAGTTAAAATTCGTATCTTAGCTCAAGACCAGAAATTCTGATTAGAAGTGTGAGATGGGGTCTAGAAAAGTGCATTTTGGCTGGGCACGATGGCTCACGCCTGTAATCCCAGCACTTTGGGAGGCCGAGGCAGGCAGATCACAAGGTCGGGAGATTGAGACCATCCTGACCAACATGGCAAAACCCTGTCTCTACTAAAAATACAAAAATTAGCTGGGTGTGGTGGTGCGTGCCTGTAGTCCCAGCTACTTAGGAGGCTGAGGCAGGAGAATCGCTTGAACCAGGGAGTTGGAGGTTGCAGTGAGCTAAGATCGTGCCACTGGACTCCAGCCTGGTGACACAGCGAGACTGTCTAAAAAAAAAAAAAAAAAAAAAAGAAAGAAAGAAAGAAAAAGAAGAATGCATACATTTTTAATAAATCCCTGGAAACCTGGTCAGCATAGGGAAACCCTGTCTCTACAAAAAGTTAAAAGATTGGCTGAGCATGGTGGCGCATGCCTGTGGTCTCAGCTACTCAGGAGGGTGAAGCAGGAGAATCACTTGAGCCTGGGAGACTGAGGCTGCAGTGAGCTGTGATCATGCCACTGCACTCCAGCCTGGGAGACAGAGTGAGATCCTGTCTCCAAACATAAAAAATAAAAATAAATCCCTGGGACCAGGTGTCGTGGCTCACGCCTATAATCCCAGAACTTTGGGAGGCTGAGGTAGGAGGATCACTTGAGGCCAGGAATTTGAGCCCAGCCTGGGCAAAATGGTGATACCTTGTGTCTACAAAAAGGTTAAAAATTAGCCGGATGCAGTGGCACGTGTCTGTAGTCCCAATTCCTTGGGAGGCTGAAGTGGGAGGATTGCTTGAGCCCACGAGTTTGAGGTGGCAGTGAGCTATGATTGTACCACTGCACTCCAGTCTGGGTGATAAAACAAGACCCATTCTTTAAGAAAAAACAATAAACAAAAATAAAAATAAATCCCCAAGGCAAATCAACTGTAGGAAGCCATTAGACCACTCTTTGGGAAGTAGTGGCCTAGACCTAGGAAAAGGGAGAGGCTGGGAGTTGAAATTTTCCAGTGTTTCTCCAGCATTTATTGGCCTTCCCTGTCCAGCCAAATAGCAGGTCATCGGCCTAGCTGGGACTGTATGTCCTTGTAGTGAAAAAAGGCTGTATCAGGCTTCCAATGCTTAATGAAAATAGCCTTTCTTTTCTTTTTTTCTTCTTTTTTTTTGAGACGGAGTTTCACTCTTGTTGCCCAGGCTGGAGTGCAGTGGAGCAATCTCAGCTCATTGCAACCTCTGCCTCCTAGGTTCAGGTGATTCTCCTGCCTCAGCTTGCCTAGTAGGTGGGATTACAGGCACCTGCCGCCATGCCCAGCTAATTTTTTGTGTATTTAGTACAGATGGGGGTTTCATTATGTAGGCGAGGCTGGTCTCGAACTCCTGACCTCAGATGATCCACCCGCCTCAGCCTCCCAAAGTGCTGGGATTACAGGCATGAGCCACTGCGCTCGGCTGAAAATAACCTTTCAAAATATCCAACTTGATTTGTTCAGCTTCCATATATGACATTTAACCTTCTGATTTTAATATGGTTTCTTAAATAGATTTTTTTCCTACCAGGAAGAGCATGTGCTGACCAACAGACATGAATTTCAGCCTGATAGTTATAACATTCACAGGAATGAATAAATGGCACTGTATTTTATTAATCAGTCTATTATAACTCTGATTAATGTAAATCAATTTCTCAGAGCCAGCTCTCTTTTAAATAAATGGAGAACAATGAGTTTTATGAATTTGCAATCTTTGGGCCCAGCACACATTTTGAGGCCTCATTTATGCTTTCCTTAGTATACACACATCACTAAGCTGGGAGGCACATTTTGAGACCTAGAATCCTGACACCTCCATGCCTTCAAAAGGATAAGTTTATCAAGTTTAATAAAACAATTCATGAAACATCACTCGCCTGGGTCCTCCTCTACCTGTGACTTTCAAACACTTGTGACCTCTGAGATACTGAGAGGGGCATGGTGATACATTTTTAACATCTTTGCCCTTTTGCTCTTTTCAAATGCCACTTGTGGCTGAGTGTAGTGGCTCATGCCTGTAATCCCAACACTTTGGGAGGCCGAGGAAGGGAGATAACATGAGGCCAGGCGTTCAAAACCAGCCTGGCCAACATGGCAAAACCCCGTCTCTACTGAAAATACAAAAATTAGCTGGGTGTGGTGGCACATGCCTGCAATCCATGCTACTTGGGTGACTGAGGCCGGAGAATCGCTTGAACCCAGAAGGCAGAGGTTGCAGTGAGCCAAGATCACACCATTACACTCCATCCTGGGTGACAGAGTAAGACCCTGCCTAAATAAATAAATAAATAAATAAAATAAAATAAAAAAATAAAACATGCTACTCATCTGCTTTGGTATGAGGTATAACCTAGAAAATCTGGAAAAGACACACAAATGAACTTTGCCAGAAACAAAGCTGTGGAGACTAAACCAATCCATATCACACACCTAACTTTCCTCATTATGTATTTTTCTGCAAGGGCAAAAAAAAAAAAAAAAAAAAAAGAGGCAGGGTAAAGCAATGACAATTTCCATGGTCTCTGTAAATGAGGAAATTGTCAAAGGTATTTGCCACTGATACACTCCACATCCTGTACTTTTTTTTTTTTTTTTTTTTTTTGAGACAGGAGCCTTGCTCCATTGCCCAGATTAGAGTGCGGTGGCTTAATTACAGTTCACTGCAGCCTCGACTGTCTGGGCTCAAGTGATCCTCTTGTCTCCTAAGTAGCTGGGACCACAGGTGCGTGCCAGGCTAATTAAAAAAATTTTTTTTGTAGATACCGAGGTCTCTCTGTATTGCCCAGGCTGGTCTCAAACCTCTGACCTCCAGCGATCCTTCCACCACAGCCTCCCAAAGTGCTGAAATTACAGGTTTGAGCCATATGCCCAGTTTCTTTTGTGTTCTCAATGGACAACTTATTATTACTGCTACTCTCCTCCTTGCCCATCAGTCCTCCTCTGACTGCGTTAGCTTTCTTTCTATTCCCAGCACTCCCCAAGCCTGGTCTTCCTTTTGGGTCTTTGTCTGGGGCCTTGCTCTAGCTGTAATGTTCTTTACTCCTAGATTCCCATGATTGGCTCCTTCTTGTCCCTGAGTCTCAGCTAAAACGTTATGTTTCAGAAAGGCCTTCATTGATGATCCTATCTAAAGTAATCACTCTCTTTTACCCCATTCATTTTATTCTCTGCATAGCATTTACCCATTGCTGAGATTTTTCTTATTTATCTTTTTTTTTTTTTAATATTCTATCTCCTGTCAACTAGAATGTAAGCCCTGATAGGGCAGGACTCTTTTATTACACTATATTTTCACTATTGTATCTACAGTGCCAAAAACTATCCCTAACACAGGGGAGATGCTCTATACATGTTTGGGGAGGAGGGAGGAAGGAAGGGAGGGAGGAAGAGAGGGAAGAAGGAAGGAAGGTGGGAAGAAAGGAAAGAAAGGAAGACAATTGGGAAGGATGTTTCTGATCTGAGGCTGACTGTTGGAGGCATCCAACTGGTTATTATTTTGCTTAACAGCAAAATATTTTTATCCACCTCCTTTGGAAACAAGAGATCTTAAAGATGTTTTGAGTTGATTACATAAGACTATTTAACAGTGGTTATGAAAACAGATGAGTTATCCTGAGAGGCTTTACTAGATATTTGTCATCATGAGCTCAGTCTCACAAGTTATTACAATAAGAAATCAGGAAAAACTGCTTATGTGTTTGAATTCAAGTAGCTAAGTCTCAAAATATAATAAAAACAGTTGCACTACAGATTTTCTTTCAAAATAGCTCAAAAATACCCTGTTGGCAGCAAAGGGAGTAATAATAAAATATCTTCTAAAAAACCTGAAAATAGGAAATAAATTTGCCTTCTGAAAGTTAAACCAGTCAGATACACACACACACACACACGCGCACACATGTGGACATGCACAGAATCACACAGAGATTAGGCTAAACCCAATGAGGGAGTCAACTGAGAGATAACCAGTGTACACCTGAAGACTTTGGGAACACCCCTAACTTCAGTGACCTGGGGGTAATCCAGGAAGGCAATCATCAGAATGTGTTTGTTAATTTAATCTGTCGTATGGAGAAAGTCTGGATGAACAGAGGAGAAAGGCAGAGAGCTGTCAGCCTGTAGCCTGGAAAACCTCAACCTAAGAAGCAAGAAGTGGGTAGCAAGTACTGTTCAAGAGAGAAGGGGCCTTGGCCTAAAGATCTGAGCTCTCAGGTCTCTGTAGCAAATGTTTATCTTTGGATAAATCATCTACCCACCTCTCCTTATTCAGATTTCATGCTTCACATGGCTCCCTGTGTGCTCAAGCCTGATTATAGGAAGCAAAGACTCTGGTCTGCTGATGTGAAGGCTCACCTATTAGCTGGTTGCATTTATGGTTAAATGGAATGAATTTGAATTCTAGCTATACAGCAGTCTCTGTGAGCTTGGATTAGTATGAGTTTACCTGTGAGATAAAGTTCCAGAGCAGAGTGACTTGTGACTTGTGTTGGGTCCATACTACGTGGCAGACAGTGGACCAGAATTTATACCACAAATCCAGGTTGGCTCTGAGAAGACACTGCCACTAAGGACTGATCTAAGCTTAGTTCCCTTTCAAGTTCACCAATTGTATGACTCACACGACATTGAATGAGGGGAAGACTAAAGGCTGAGAGTGTGATACCAGCTGAACTCACCTTCTTCAAGAACTCAAAAGACCCCAATGGATAAGATGTGGATACTGTAGTCGATGGGTCAGTAAACTTTTTCTGTAAAGGGCCAGAAAACAAATCTATTAGGCTTGTGGACCACACACAGCCTCTATTACCTATCAGTTATCTTGTTGTAGTAGTAGTAGTAGTAGTAGTAGTTGTTGTTGTTGTTGTTGTTGTTGTTGTTTTTGGGGTCAGAATCCTGCTCTGTCGCCCAGGCTGAAGTGCAGTGGTGTGATCTCTGTTCACTGCAACTTCCGCCTCCCAGGTTCAAGGGATCCTCCTGCCTCAGCCTCCGAATAGCTGAGATTACAGGTATGCACCACCATGCCCAGCTGATTTTTTGTATTTGTAGTAGAGATGGGGTTTCACCATGTTGGCCAGGCTCATCTCTAACTCTTGACCTCAAGTGATCCGCCCACCTCTGCCTCCCAAAATGTTGGGATTACAGGCATGAGCCGCTGCACCCAGCCTTATTATTATTATTATTGTTATTATTATTTTGAGACAAATTCTTGCTCTGTCACCCAGACTGGAGTGCAGTGGTGTGATCTCATCTCACTGCAACGTCCGCCACCCAGATTTAAGCGATTCTCCTGGCTCAGCCTCCAGAGAAGCTGGGACTACAGGCATGCACCACCATGCCTGGCTAATTTTTGTATTTTTAGTAGAGACGGGTTTTTGCCATGTTAGTCAAGCTGGTCTCAAAGTCCTGGCCTCAAGTAATCTTCTACCTTGGCCTCCCAAAGTGCTGGGATTACAGGCATGAGCCACTGTGCCCAGTCTGTTATTTATTTTTTATACAACTCTTTGAAAATATAAAAACCATTTTTTGCTCCTAGTACAAAAACAGGCTCCGGCCACATTTGGCCTGAGGCGGTACAGTTTACTGACCCCTGCTATAGTCCTGAGCTGGCCACTCATTTATGGGGAGACCACAGGCAAGCTACTTTAATTAGTTTATTCATAAACAAACAGTACTTTCATAATTTACCTTATTCCACTCCAGGTGTGTGACCACTAACTTCGCCAGTCTGTGAGGCCAGATAACCAAATATGAAAACTGGGTGGGTCGAGCTGTAGAAGCTGGAGGCTGAGAGTGTCTTGTACTGGCATGGTGCGGCGTGGCTAGCCAAGGAGACATATGACCCCAAGAGGGGCCGGACAAGAGCTGCTGTCTTTGAGAACACTTCGGAAAACAAGCATTGTCTGAATAAAGTCTTGACTAAAGATAAGACTTCCTAGATAAAGCTAAGGAGAAAATGCTCTTGGTCAGGAATCTCAAAATCTCTGAGATATTTCCTAAGGGCCTCTCAGCTACACACTTACCCTTCTGTGGGCTTGTAAATGCCTGGCTCTGTAGGGCCCTATCAGCTCTCTCCCATTCATCCAGGTAAAGGGAGCTGTCCTAGGAATTTGGAGAACATACCCAAATTGTACCTCAATGAATGGGGATCGCTGGAAACTGGATCTTCTGGAACCCAGCTATAGTTAAATAAATTATTTCCTTGAGTGGGGAATAAGACTTACTGAAAGAAAGGAATTGAACCAACTTTGCTGTTTGTTTTTTTGGGTAAGTTTAGTAGGCAGTCTAAATATGTCATTCCTATTACAGCTTTTCCATTACATATTTTATTCTTTAGAATTTAAATCACTTAAAATTTTTATTTATTTTAACTCAAAATATGCAGATGAGCAGATTCATGTATGACCAGAAGGTAAACCAGGATCGCAGAGCAGCCGGAGAGGTGGTGACAGAACCGTCAATGGAACGCTGGGCTCTGGATTCTAACTCCTTTTCACTCACTCTTTTTTTGTTGTTGTTTTGTTTTTTTTTCTTTTGAGATGGAGTCTTGCTCTGTCACCAGGCTGGAGTACAGTGGCACAATCTTGGCTCACTGCAACCTCCGCCCCCCGGGTTCAAGCAATTCTCCTGCCTCAGCCTCCCAAGTAGCTGGGACTACAGGCACCCGCCGCCATGCCCAGCTAATTTTTTTTTTTTTTTTTTTTTTGTATTTTAGTAGAGACAGGGTTTCACCATGTTGCCCAGGCTGGTCTTGAACTCTTGAGCTCAGGCAATCTGCCCACCTTGGCCTCCCAAAGTGCTAGGATAACAGATGTGAGCCACCGCGCCCGGCCTATTTTCACTCTTTATTGCAGTGATTCTTGAATGCTGTTATGGATAGGGATGGGGACAGGCTGGGGTGGGGAGCTCTGTGTAGTTTGAAAAAGATTTTATCCCTCTTAATTCCCAGTTGAAATTCACTGATCTACAATTCATCTGATTTTGCCTTGGTCTTCTTGAAACCTCTTCAAACAAAACAAAACGAAAAAATAACACTCAAGCTGGAGAACGGTTCTACTTATTCAGAAGTGGCCAGCAGAAGAGCTATAGAGAACAGAGTGATTCCTGAATCAGCAAACCCCATGAGCTTGGATGATTCAAACCAAGCTGTGGCCGGGATCAGCCTCATTCACTGGCAAGAACCCGCCCAATAAATCGCAAGATAGAACCACTTTAAGTCCTCTGTTTTCTAAAATAGAAGAGAGGAGTGTGTCTCCTACTCATTGTGTTCATTTCAAAAGGATCAAAGACAAGTCAATTTTTTTAGAATATGAATCTGTGGCAAATAGATAACTCGAATAAGATAAAATCATTCTCCATCAAAGGAAGGTGGATTGAAGGGGTAACATACTCTCAAAATACCCACAACACCACCTCACCCCAACAAATAACATGTAAATGTGAGATTTCAAGTAGGTTAATAACATAAAGAGAACACTCAGAGGAGCCAGGAAGAGAGTCTAGCATCAACATTATAGAAGTACTATGGCTGACCAGGCGTGGTGGCTCACAGCTGTAATCCCAGCACTTTGGGAGGCAGAGGCAGGCAGTTTGTTTGAGCTCAAGAGTTCGAGACCAGCCTGGGCAACATGGTGAAAACCCATCTCTACTAAAAATACAAAAATTAGCTGGGTGTGGTTGTGTGTGCCTGTTATCCCAGATACTCAGGAAGCTGAGGCACGAGAATCTCTTGAACCCGGGAGGTGGAGGCTGCAGTGAGATGAGATTGTGCCCCTGCACTCCAGCCTGGGCAACAGAATAAGAGCCTGTCCCAAAAAACAAAACAAACAAGAAAAGAAGTAACTATAGCCACATACAGTGTAGCTATTAAACACCTTATTTGAAATAGTATGAGCTGCTACCTAGAATCATATACATTTTAGAGTTTGGATCGACCCTAGAGACATTTTGCAGGTGAAGAAACTGAGTCTCTGCTCTGGACTCAGAATCTGAGTGCTGGGCTGGACCAGGAGCCTTGTGTGTGCCTCTAGCACAGCATGTAGCATAGAATGCTCTAGCCTGAGCTCCTGGACTGCAGACCATATTCTTTCTCTTTCTATTCCTAACAGCTAGAAAAGTGTCTGGCATTAGTAGGTGTCTAGTAATGTTTAATACACCAATCAGAAGAAGCAAGAGTGTAAATCCTAGGGCAATAAGAGAAAAAATTTAGAGGAAAAATCCTTCTCTGATCTCTCAGAGCATGGTAGGGTGAAATTACCCAAAAAAGCAAAAGTGAACTTGACTTCAGTGTGGCTTTTTTTAGGTGAACATCCCAGTCACAGGTAAACATTTGCCAGACTGCCCAGAGCGATCACTTCATCACTTCCATCATTGCTATTAATAACACGGCTTGCTTGTTCTGTCTTATTTGAGTATTAGAATGAGTTCACTTGCAATTAAGTTCCCTGCTTTAATTAAAGCAGAAATAAAAAATAGGTAGACAAGTGACTTTCATTCAAGTTTTTCAGACATGTTTCACTTTTGAAATCTGAAGTATTAAGTGTTAAGCTTTGTTTGAAGTTAAAAGTACAGATTATCTCATCATGGAAAAGATTAAATTATAATGCTATCTACCTTATGATTAAAATGGCTTCTCAGATTTTAGTAGCTGTTGGGAAAGAATCATATCTTTTCTGTATCTAAATTGTCTGATTCTTTTCCCTGAAAGGACAAAAAAATACTGTGAACCCTTAATTTCAACAGCACAAAGAATTGTGCCTTCCATATTTATAAACCAGCCACAGGACAAAGGGAAACAATATGGAATTAAACATTACATTCTCTTAAGAAATATTTTCTTTCAGGGTTACATAAATATCTTTATGCTTTTCCATTTTCTTTTTGAAACAGAGTAACCCTATGACATTTCAAAGTGAAATAGCTACACACACACAATTTTTATAGAGAGGCTAGGATGACTTTTTTTAGAAGTATAATTAACCACACACACAGCATATTATTCACTGTCCTATGACCTTTGTTATTTAATTTCATATTCTGAAAATGTTTGCTTCTAAATTTACTCAGGAAAATGAGGAAATGTTATGGTTGCTTTGCTGGCTGTATATTACAGTGAAGTATACCCAGAATAGTTTTCAAATGTGGATGTTAAAAAAATATGCGTTGTTTGCCTGCTTTGGCATGTAAAAGATTTAACAAAAGCATGGTAATTTGGATTTATCAGAGAGACCCCCAGCCAAGGTCTTGAAAAATTCTAAGTAACTATAAAGTATGGTGCCTGGTGGGGTCAAGGAGAGGAGCACACCCACTGGAGTAGGGGACCAAAGCCAGTGGCTGTGGATGTCCCTGAAAAGTCTCCCTCCCCCTGCCCTCCCAGCCCCCACTGCTGTCCCTCCTATTCCATTGCCTCCAGGGACCATGATGTGGCTGGAGTAGATCAGGGGTTAAACATATATACACATAGTTTAAAAGTTGTACAATCCTTTCCACTAAAACAAAAACATAAACAAAAACCCTCTATTACACAGCAGGTGAAAAGGACCTCCTGTGGTTTATCTGTGGTTTGGGGGTGGGGGTCAGAGGCACCTCAGTGGAACCTAGGAATATATGAAATGAAATTTTGGAATCTCTGCTCTAATATGCCTGCCACTAGAAGTTGGGTCACTTTCCTTACTCTAGTGTGATGCCATTGCCTAGGCCAGAGCCACATATATGGGAGTGCAGGTTGTGCCCTGTGCCAGGTGCCCAACCGAGAGGGCCATTAGGGATAAAAATCCGGCCCTGGCTTCTCTTGCTGAGCCTGGCTCCCTGGTGCAGAGCTGATTCTGCAGGGAGGAAAGGGCCTCCTTTGTGTTATGTCTGCCTGGAGGGAATGTGGTTTTCTTTTTCTTTATTTTTTCTGAGACAGAGTCTTGCTCTGTTGCCCAGGCTGGAGTACAGTGGCAAGATCTTGGCTCACTGCAAGCTCTGCCTCCCAGGTTCACGCCATTCTCCTGCCTCAGCCTCCTGAGTAGCTGGGACTACAGGCACCCGCCACCACACCCGGCTAATTTTTTGTATTTTTAGTCGAGACGAGGTTTCACCATATTAGCCAGGATGGTCTCGATCTCCTGACCTCGTGATCCGCCCATCTCGGCCTCTCAAAGTGCTGGGATTACAGACGTGAGCCACCGCACCTGGCCTTTCTTTTTTTTTGAGACAGAGTCTTGCTCTGTCACCTAGGCTGGAGTGCAGTGGTGTGATCTCAGCTCACTGCAACCTCTGCTTCCTGGGTTCAAGCAATTCTTTTGCCTCAGCCTCCTGAGTAGCTGGGATTACAGGCACCCACCACCTCACCCAGCCAACAGGGTTTCACCATGTTGGCCAGGCTGGTCTCAAACTCCTGACCTCAAGTGATCTGACTGCCTCGGCCTCCCAAAGTGCTGGGTTCACAGGTGTGAGCCACTGCACCTGGCCAAAAGCCAAAACATTTTTATAAAAATGTGCTCTGTACTTCAATCCTGACAAATCCGTAACATCATAAAAAACATTTGTTTTGTTTTGTTTTGAGACGGGAGTTTCACTCTTGTTGCCCAGGCTGGAGTGCAATGGCACGATCTCGGCTCACTGCAACCTCCACCTCCCTGGTTCAAGCGATTCTCCTGCCTCAGCCTCCCGAGTAGCTGGAATTACAGGTGCCCGCCACCATGCCCAGCTAATTTTTTTTGTATTTTTAGTAGACACGGGGGTTTCACTATGTTGGCCAGGCTGGTCTTGAACTCCTGACCTCATGATCCTCCCACCTCGGCCTCCCAAAGTGCTGGGATTGCAGGCATGAGCCACTGCGCCTGGTCCATTAAAAACATTTGTAAAGCTATGGTGTTGATAAAGTATTATGAAAGACAGCAAAAAAGAGGGCCAATTTTTAGTTATTATTGCACATGTTTAGAGGAGCTAGTGACATTTTGTATGATTAATAAAAGACATTGTTTAATAAAAGACATTGTTTATGTCTTTATTTATGTATTCCACAACATTTATTTTATTTTCTCCATTTCAGGAAAACCACTATGTTGTTACAATAAAGATTTTCATGTAATTTGTGTTCAATTGATAGTGATAATGTGACAAGTTAAAAATGAAAGTAATTGTGTATAAAATTTGAGTATATTTTCATCAAAATGTAAGTTAAAGTGATTGTAAATTTTAAGATCATAATTACTTTGTATATCTTCAAGAAAATTATTGTTTTAAAATATTTATATCTATTAAATTTAGAAGGCAAAATAAAAAATAATATATGAATACAAACATTTTAAATAAAAATCATTTAAATAAAACTGAACTTTTTTTTCTTTTTAAGAGGTCTTACTGTATTTCCCAGGCTGATCTCAAAGTCCTTGGCTCAAGCTATTCTCTCACCTAGGCCCCCCAAAGTGCTGGATTACAGGCATGAGCCACCAGCCTTGGCAATATGGCGAAACCCCATCTCTACAAAAAATACAAAAATTAGCCAGGCATGGTGATGCACACCTGTAATCCCAGCAACTTGGGAGGCTGAGGTGGGAGGATGGTTGAGACTAGGAGGTGGAGGTTGCAGTGAGCTGAGATTGTGCCAGTGCGCTCCAGCATGGATGACAGAGTCTGACTTTGTCTCGGGGAAAAAAAAAAAAAGTATTAAGAATTGTTTGCTATTGCAAAATATCCTCAGTCACAATGCACAATGTGCAACTGTTGCAAATGCCACTTAATTCCCAAGTACCTCCAGAACTTGGAGTTGGAAAACAGAGAAGCTGGAAAAGGGATCCTCAGCATTCCTAGCCAATGATACTTGGTAATGCAAGAATCTATTGCATTCATATTCTCTGAGAGGAGGAATTTGACAACTTAATTAATTTGTCCTTTTTTATGTAAGAGTTTCTGCCACTCAAATCTTTCCAAAGCCATTTTTTTCCCCTAATGTCAGCAGCAACAAAACCCACAAAGCTTCTTGTTTTGAAGACATAGGGCAGGAGAGATACAGAAGTGTTTCTGTGAATCCTGAATGGTGTTATCTCAAGAAGAAATGTTTAGGGTCATGAGTTGCACTGGACCAGCATGGAGGGCTGGATCCCAGGGTCAGAGGCACCGCCATGTCTTTTTTTTTATTTTACTGTTTTTTTCTGAGAGAGAGTCTTGCTTTGTCACCCAGGCTGGAGTGCAATAGTGCAATTTCGGCTTACTGCAACCTCCACCTTCCAGGCTCAGGTGATTCTCCTGGCTCAGCCTCCTGAGTAGCTGGGATTACAGGCACATGCCACTGCACCCAGCTAATTTTTGTATTTTTAGTAGAGATGGGGTTTCACCATGTTGCCTAGGCTGGCCTTGAACTCCTGACCTCAAGTGATCCACCTGCCTTGGCCTCCCAAAGTGCTGGGATTACAGGCGTGAGCCACCACGCCCAGCCACCTCCATGTCTTTTAATTAGCTTTGTGTGTGTTTGTTAAACGTGGAATACAGGTCAGAGGTCTCTGCTGTTTGCATTTCACGGTGCTACTATCTGGAAGTTTAGGAGAAATCATTCTTTAAAAAAAGGCTGTGTCAGAATTCAGGCACAGGTATTTACATGGTAGAATGCCCACTTTAATTAGCAAATTATAAACAGAAGTCGTGCTGAAATTTTACTTCTCATTTTTCTATGAGAGTAGTTTTCTTGTTTTTTGTTTGTTTATTTGTTTGTTTGTTTTTGAGACGGAGTCTCGCTGTGTCACACAGGCTGGAGTGCAATGGCATGATCTCAGCTCACTGCAACCTCCACCTCCCGTGTTCAAGCGATTCTCCTGCCTCAGCCTCCTGAGTAGCTGGGATTACAGGCGTGCACCACCACACTCAGCTAAGTTTTATATTTTTAGTGGAGATGGGGTTTTGTCATGTTGGTCAGGCTGGTTTTGAACTCCTGACCTTGTGATCTGCCCACCTCGGCCTCCCAAAGTGCTGGGAAACATTTAACTTTTTGAGGAATTGCTAGATTATTTTTCAAACTGGTTATACCATTTTGCATTCCTGGCAGCCATGTATGAGCATTCTGGTTTCTCCATATCCTCACCAACACTTGTTATTTTCTGTCTTTTTTATTATGGCCATCCTGGTGAGTGGGAAGTGGTATCTCATCATGGTTTTGATTTGCATTACTCTGATGGCTAGTGATGTTGATAGTTCTTTTTATCTAGCTATTTCTGAAGACAGAGAAAGAATGACAATGTTTGTGAACATCTTCATTCAATACTGTGCTCATAGTCTTTAGATATAGATTAATTCATAGAATGTAAACATTAGAAGGGACCTTAGATCCAGGTCAGGTACCTGCTTTTACCATAGCTCACCTGCAGTGCTGGGTGTCAACTACTTCCACTTGTCAGAAAGTTCTCATCTTTGGTGAGTTTTATTTTTATTTTTTGAGACGGAGTCTTGCTCTTGTCATCCAGGCTGGAGTGGAGTGGCATGATCTCAGTTCATTGCAACCTCTGCCTCCTAGGTTCAAGCGATTCTCCTGCCTCAGCCTCCTGAGTAGCTGGGATTACAGGTGCCTCCATGCCCAGCTAATTTTTGTATTTTTAGTAGAAACAGGGTTTCACCATGTTGGCCAGGCTGGTCTCAGACTCCCGACCTCAGGTGATCTGCCCGCCTTGGCCTCCCAAAATGCTGGGATTATAGGCGTGAGCCACTGTGCCGGCTGACTTTTTTTTTTTTTTAATGAAATCTTTTTCTGAACTTTTTTCCAGAAACTTTTAGTCACTAAGCCAAGCTTTGCTCTCTGAAGCAAGGCAAAGCTCTCTCTTCAGAACTCAACATTCCTCTCCTTCATTCGGCTAGATCCACAGATACATTTTTAAAGACAGCTTTGGGCTGAGTGCGGTAGCTCATCCCTATAATCCCAATACTTTGGGAGGCTAAGGTGGGCCGATCACTTGAGGTCAGGAGTTCGAGACCAGCATGATCAATATGGGGAAACCCTGTCTCTACTAAAAAATACAAAAATTAGTCAGGTGTGGTGGTGGGTGCCTGTAATCCCAGCTTCTCAGGAGGCTGAGGCAGGAGAATGGCTTAAACCCAGGAGGCGGAGGTTGCAGTGAGTGACAACTCACCATTGCACTCCAGTCTGGATGATATAGTGAGATCTTGCCTAAAAACAAAAACAAAGAAGCAAACAATAGTTTTGGCAGTCCACTAAGTTGTTGCCTTTTTCTTTTTCCTGTTGAGTTAATGAGCCCAGCTTGAGGCTGCTATGCAGATCTGGCCACATTTACCAGGCGGTAGCAGCTCAGCTAGGATTCACCTGGAAAGCGGGTAGATCAGAAGGTTCCAGACCAAAGTCTGGGCGGAGGAGGCTTAAGTAACTTGGAGAAACATACTCTGAAATTGCCCGCATGTTTTTTTCCAGTCACTGTATTTTGAAATTTCAAACCATTTTAAACAAGGGTATGTGGTTTTTATGTTTACTGAAAAGGAACAATTTTTTTTTTTTTTTTTTTTTTTTTTTTTGAGATAGAGTGTTACTCTATCCCCCAGGCTGGAGTGCAGTGGTGTGATCTCAGCTCACTGCAACTTCCCTCTGCCAGGTTCAAGCAATTCTCCTGCCTTAGCCTCTCGAGTAGCTGGGGCTAAGGCCTGCACCACCATGCCCAGCTAATTTTTGTATTTTATTTTTTAAGTAGAGATGGGGTTTCACTATGTTGGCCAGGCTGGTTTTGAACTCCTGACCTCAAGTGATCCTCCCGTCTCAGCCTGCCAAAGTGCTGGAATTACAAACGTGAGCTACCGTGCCCGGCCAGGAACGAATGTTTTTAAAAATGTTGAGAATGTAGTCTATAAAAACAGGGTCTCTGCTCTCCTGCTTACTTATAAAGAAGATACATTTATGTCTTTTCACTCAACCTGGCATACTTTGAAAAGGCGCCTGCTGTGGCTTCGTGCACATGTGACTGCATAAGTGTGTGTCTCTGCATGTTGCCATCAGTCAATTCGTCCCCCCAGTCTTCCATGAATATGGCCTTGCCTCTCTGAGTTATTGGTGCCCAGTTCCCACTCTTTACACCTCTAAAGAAAGAGAGGATGCCGGCCTAGTGCAGTGGCTCACGCCTGCCAGCACTTTGGGAGGTCGAAGCAGGCGGATCAAGAGGTCAGGAGATCGAGACCATCCTGGCTAACATGGTGAAACCCCGTCTCTACTGAAAATACAAAAAATTAGCCGGGCGTGGTAGTGGGCGCCTGTAGTCCCAGCTACTCAGGAGGCTGAGGAAGGAGAATGGTGTGAACCCAGAAAGTGGAGCTTTCAGTGAGCTGAGATTGAGCCATTGCACTGCACTCCAGCCTGGGCGACAGAGCAAGACTCCATCTCAAAAAAAAAAGAAAAAAGAAAAGAAAAGAAAGAGAATTCCTTCTCCTGCTTCTACTTAGACCCTGGAACCCAACCGTCATCTTTGTTCTCTCAAACCTTCCTCCATCTGGTGGATCTAGAGGAATCCCACCTTTGATGTGGGCAAAACGTCTTTCACCCTAAGCTAATTTCTTTCTCTCTCTCTCTCTTTTTTTTTTTTTGAGACACAGTTTCACTCTTTTGCCCAGGCTGGAGTGCAGTGGCACGATCTCGGTTTACTGAAAACTCTGCCTCCTGCCTCAGACTCCCAGGTAACTGGGATTACAGGCAGGTACCACCAGGCCTAGCTAATTTTTGTGTTTTTGGTAGAGATGGGGTTTTGCCATGTTGGCCAGGCTGGTCTTGAATTCCTGACCTCAAGTGATCCGCCCACCTTGGCCTCCCAAAGTCCTGTTATTACAGGCATGAGCTATTGTGTCCAGCCATAATTACTCTTATTTTGTATTCCCGACCCTACATCCCTCCTCATCCAAACTGATGCTTTTCCCTTAAAGGCACCATGCCCCATTCCTTCCTGTCCCTGGAATGAACCAGGCTGATGCTTCTTTTTGCTGGGCTGGTCTCTCCCGTTGGAACACTCTTGCAGCTGTTGTCCCCTGGGCTCACTCCTCTTCATGACTCAGATCCCAGCTCAGCTATCACTTCCTTTGAGAGGCCTTCCCCAATGGCCCTCAGACAAAGCCCAATGACAGCCGGGATTTCTGTCTGTTTCATTCATGGTAGTATTCTCGTCATCTAGAACAGTGCCGGCACATGGCAGGCACTTGATGAATCCTTGACACTAAAGGAGCTTCTGTAAAAGAAGTACTAGGTTGCATAATTTCTGCCATTTTGAGTGAGGCCAGAAAAGGACTGAGAAATCAACAAGGAAAGGAGAAGCAAACAAGAGGGGAAAAGACATGGCAGGGCAAAGGACAGAAATGGGTAGTTGGAGAGCAAACGGGGGACAGGGTTTATGGCCTGTTCTCTCCTTTCCCTGAATTGGAAAATGCTTTCTGCTGTGATTAAAGCAAAAACCAGGCTTAACTTGAAGTAAAGGATATCAAAAAGAAAAAAATATATAGAAAAGAGGACAATCCCCCCATTCTTCTAGCTTCCGCTTTCAGTTTTCATCAACAAAATAAAAATTGGTTAGATAGGTATCAATTCCCGCTGCACATGAGAAAATTGCTTAATTAAAAGTATCAGCACAAATGGGATCCAAAATCAAGGGGCACAGTTTTGTCTAAAAGAAAGAAAGAAAAGCAGTCCCTTCTAAAGTGCAGATTATTCTGCCGGACTAGGTATGAAAGGGGAAAAAAAGAAAAAATAAGTGTACATTATTTTCTAAAACTTTTTGGCTACTCTGTAAGATGTTTTGTTCACAATTGAGTGAATTACCAGCCATGGTAGAGACTGACAATATATAAAGGATGTTCTCAACTCAGCCTGTTGTGCAACCGTTCTTGATTTCTTGTGTCAAACTGGATCTTCTGCTTCCCTTGCCAACTGAAATCAAATGGGTGTGTTAGGTCATAGCGCAACTATGGGATAGTTTCCACATTTGTTTTTCTTTCTCCTTTCTGACCTCCTGTTTATTACATATAACAAGTCAGATTGTAATTTGAAAGTGAGGAACTAAGGCAGCTTGCTAACACGCTGAGGCTGAGCACTGCTGCTCGTGTTGTTTAGACCTTTTGGTGACAGCCAAAGGGTATTAGTCACATGATTGTTTGGGATGTGCAATCATCCGAGGCTAAAATGACATCACCAGAGTGCATTACACTGGAACTTAGCAAATCTGCACTGCAGGATTTGCCAAGGAAAATTAAACTGGTAGCTTTCTAAACTCCTCTCATCTCCCATGTGATGAGTACTATTTTTCTAGTGACTTTTATTTTTTATTTATTTATTTATTTATTTTGAGACGGAGTCTCACTCTGTCGCCCAGGCTGGAGTGCAGTGGCCGGATCTCAGCTCACTGCAAGCTCCGCCTCCCGGGTTCTCGCCATTCTCCTGCCTCAGGCTCCCGAGTAGCTGGGACTGCAGGCGCCCGCCACCACGCCCGGCTAGTTTTTTTTTTGTATTTTTTAGTAGAGGCGGGGTTTCACTGTGTTAGCCAGGATGGTCTCGATCTCCTGACCTCGTGATCCGCCCGTCTCGGCCTCCCAAAGTGCTGGGATTACAGGTGTGAGCCACCGCGCCCGGCCTCTAGTGACTTTTATGGTGAAGAGGAACCTTGTCCAGTTCTTCTTTCTGGTGTGTGTAAATGTTGCTGAAACTAAGCCTTCATGCATGTGAAATCATCACCAGTAAAAATGTTTTTTCTTCCTCGATGTACTTATTCCATGTTTTAGACCTCTGTACATGCTATGCTTTCTTACCTCTCTGGCTGGTGGTGTGTGCTGTTTCCTCTGTTTAACATGCTCTTTTCCCTGGTCCTCTCCGCTCTGCTCCTTGTCTATCTGATGAATTCCTACTCATCCTTTAAGATCATTTCAAAATATTTCTATGTGAGTTTTCCTTTACCTCCTCCTCTTCTGATTCAGATAGTAACTTCATCATGTCTTCCATCATTCATTATAAGAGCGTACATCCCTTGAGCTGGGCGTGGTGGCTCACTCCTGTAATCCCGGCACTTTGGGAGGCCGAGGTGGGTGGATCACGAGGTCAGGAGATCAAGACCACCCTGACCAACATGGTGAAACCCCGTCTCTACTAAGAAATACAAAACAATTAGCCGGACGTGGTGGCACGTGCCTGTAATCCCAGCTACTCGGGAGGCTGAAGCAGGGGAATCCTTGAACCTGGGAGGCAAAGGTTGAGTGAGCCGAGATGCCGAGATTGTGCCTCTGCACTCCAGCCTGGTGACAGAGCAAGACTCTGTCTCAAAAAAAAAAAAAAAAAAAAGTGTATATCCCACTGTTAGAACCTTTATCACATTATACATTATGTCCATTATGGGGGGAGAAACTATGTCTCCACATCCTTGTTTCCCTAGCATTTGGCACAGTCTTGGCAAATAGCCCTCAACATATGTTTATTTTCTCTTTCCTTCCTCAATTTTTTATCCTCATCACCATGTATATTTTCAATCTGAAACAAAGTTTTATCAATTTTTAGATTACATACTTTGAGTATATGTTATTAAGGACATATAAGTTTAGAGTTGTTATAGCTCTCCAATGAAATTTTCATCAAATTTAGTGACTCATTTCATCCCTAAAAATGCTTTTTGTCAGCCAGACGTGCTGGCTCACGCCTGTAATCCCAGCACTTTGGGAGGCTGAGATGGGCAGATCACGAGGTCAGGAGATTGAGACCATCCTGGCTAACACTGTGAAACCATGTCTCTACTAAAATTAAAAATAAAAATAAAAATAAAAATAAAAATTAGCCGGGTGTGGTGGCAGGCACCTGTAGTCCCAGCTACTTGGGAGGCTGAGGCAGGAGAATAGCTTGAACCTGGGAGGCGGAGCTTGCAGTGAGCTGAGATTGCACCACTGCACTCCAGCCTGGGCGACAGAGCGAGACTCCATCTCAAAAAATAAATAAATAAATAAATAAATAAATAAATAAATAAGTGCTTTTTGTCTTAAACACATTTGTCTCGTATTAATAACAACTACATCAGCTTTTTTGAAGGCGTGTATATTTGCCAGATATATTTTATTTTTACTTTTATTTTTAATTTCTTTTAGAGACAGAGTCTTGCTCTGTTACCCAGGCTGGAGTGCAGTGGCATTTGGCTCACAGAAGCCTTGAACTCCTTGGGCTCAGGCACTCCTTTTGCCTCAGGCTCCCAAGGAGCTGGGACTACAGGTGCATGCCACTGTGACCAGCTAATTTAAAAAAATGTATTATTATTATTGTTACTTTTTTGAGACAGGGTCTTGCTCTGTCACCCAGGCTGGAGTGCAGTGGTGCAATCACAGTTCATTGAAGCCTCAAACTTCTGGGCTCAAGCAAGTCTACCATCTCAGCCTCCCTAGTAGCTGGGACCATAGACACATACCACCATGCCTGGCTAATTTTTGTATTTTTCGTTATTTAGAGATGGGTCTTACTATGTTGCCAGGACTAGTCTTCAACTCCCAGCACCACAAAGCACTGGGATTACAGATGTGAGCCACTGTGCTCAGCCTCTATGTTTTACATACTTACACTTTCTGTCATCCTGGATCCTTACAGTTTAGCAAGCCTCTTATAAAAAGTATATATCTGGATTTCTAATATTTAAAACTCTAACTCTTTTTGTACTTTGAAAGGCCAGTTTGATCCACTTACATTTATTATGATTACTGAAATCTGGATTCATTTCTATAACCTTATTTCGTACTTCCTATTTGTACTGCTTTTTCTATGCTTCTTTCTCTCCTACTCTTTCTAATGTTGTAACAAACTGAAACTTTGTGATTCTTCCTTTTTCATAAACGACTTTGATGTTCTATTCATATGGGAGGATTGGTCTAGCGGCTTCTATCTTCTGGTTTCTTAAAAGTTTCTTCTTTTAATTAGGACAATGAGAATATTTCAGAGGATATTTATGACTAAGTATTGCATCATCAAGAAAGGAAAACACTGTAGTCCCAGCACTTTGGGAGGCTGAGGCGGGCGCATTGCTTGAGGCCGGGAGTTCGAGACCAGTGTGGCCAACATGGTGAAACCCCGTCTCTACTAACCAAAAAAAAAAAAAAAGAGAGAGAGAGAGAGAGAGAGAGAGAGAGAAAAGAGAAAGAAAGAAAAATAGCTAAGGAGAGACTCGGGAAAAAATTTTACTTTTTAACAATTCTCACTAGAGACTGAGGCAGTTTAACAACCAAGTAACTCATTCTCAAAATGATGAGTCAACATGGCGTGGAATGCTGGTTACAGGATGATGAGATCTGTGTAATATTTCTGCTCCCAGTGTGAGGACGGCACCTAAGGGAAGGTCTTTCTACGCTCAGCGTGCCTGTACTGCTGTGTGCCACATGACTTCATGGGGAAGCTCCCATGACTTGCCTCTGTTCAGCTTACTGTAAAACCCTTATTCTTTTTTTTTTTTTTTTTTTTTTTTTGAGATGGAGTTTTGCTCTGTTGCCCAGGCTGGAGTGCAGTGGCGCCATCTCAGCTCACTGCAGCCTCTGCCTCCCGGGTTCAAGCAATTCTCCCACCTCAGCCTCCCAAGTAGCTGGGACTACAGTCACGCACCACCACACCTGGCTAATTTTTGCATGTTTTAGTGGAGACGGGGTTTCACCATGTTGGCCATGCTGGTCTTGAACTCCTGACCTCAAATGATCTGCCTGCCTCGGCCCCCACAAAGTGCTGGGATTACAGGCATGAGCCACTGTGCCCACCCAACAGACTGGGTTTTGAATCCTGATTTTTCCGTATATTAGCTGTGTGAGGTAAGTCAAGTTACTTAGTCATGCTCAACCTCAGTTTCCTTATATTCTAAGTGAAGCTAAATCTAAACAGGGTTTTTATGAGAATTTAATAAATTAAAACATACAAAGCCTTTGGCCTCAAGTTAGTACTAAAAAAAGAAGTAGCTATTATAATGATTTTTTAAAAATGAATAAGAAGCTTCTTGAAGGAGTTCCTTCTGCAACTCCCTGTCTCTCAGCACAGAGTAGTAGGCACAGGAAGCAGTCTTGGGATGGAGTTGGGCTAGAGGAGTATTGATCTTTCCACTTCAGAGATTTAACAAGCTGAGTGTGGTGGAAATCCCTTTGACATTTATTTATTTATTTATTTATTTATTTATTTATTTATTTATGAGACGGAGTCTCACTCTGTCGCCCAGGCTGGAGTGCCGTGGTGTGATCTCGGCTCACTGCAAGCTCTGCCTCCCGGGTTCACGCCATTCTCCTGCCTCAGCCTCCTGAGTAGCTGGGACTACAGGCGCCCGCCGCCACTCCCAGCTAATTTTTTGTATTTTTAGTAGAGACGGGGTTCTGCCGTGTTAGTGAGCATGGTCTCAATCTCCTGACCTCATGATCCGCCCGCCTCGGCCTCCCTTTGAACTTTTAAGATGTCTTGAGGAGGTCAGGAGTGTGACTCATACCCTCATGTGTGTCATCCTGAATCAACAGATATCAGTGTGTATCTGGATCATTGCTGCAATGATTGTGTTGCAAACCTGTTGTTTCTGCACACATGACTTCCTTGCTAAGGCTGGCATGATCTTATATCCTCAAGTTCTGATCTCTCCTCCAAACCCAGTTAGAAAGTTATGAGGTAGCAGAGTGCTGCTAACCTCATCCCCAGGAATCTCTACTACTTCAGGTAGGGGAAACCCTGTCCTGGGGTACTGAGTTAGAATTAGGAATGTATTAGGTTGGTGCAAAAGTAATTGAGGTTTCATAATGGCAAAAACCGCAATTACCTTTGTACCAACCTAATATATTTTTTCCTGTTATGAACATGATTATTTGGAGGTGATATGTACATCAGGCTCACTGCTATTAATAATGGATAAAGGCTGGGCACAGTGGCTCACGTCTGTAATGCCAGCACTTCGGGAGACTGAGGTAGGAGGCAATATAGCGAGCCTCTGTCTCTAAAAATAGAAAATTTAAAAAATAAATGAATAAACAATTGGTAAAATAAGACTATTAGGACATAACCTGAGATCCTAACCTCTTTAAGATTTCCTATGGGAAATGTGTTATCAGTTCCAAATAATTGATTTACAGGTAAAACATCAAAACATAAGCCATTAGCAAAAAAAGGGCTGCAACCCTTCACATGTTCAATATAGGAAGAGGGAAAAAGTCCTGCAGAGCAGTCGAAGTGTAGGAACAGTTGGACTGTGCATTTTTCTAAACTGGAGGTCAATCAGGACCACAGATGAGCAGCTTGTTGCAAAGAGCAACACTGGCTTCTTAGTGATCACCAAGACAGAGACATTGAATGAGGTTTGGCCCCATAGCCACTCCTGTGCCCTTGCTATGTCTGGATGCCTCCTTATTCCTTAGAGAGTCCTCCTTGAGAAGGGAAGGACACCTTCCTGCTCAGGATGCTCTGGAAGCTTCTGGGTACTGCTGAGAGTGGCCTCTGTGCCTACACTCCCTCACCCTAAATCGACCTGGCTATAAGCAGCTCTCCAAACCTTCTTTGCCAGATCCCTCTCTAACCTGGTGTCACTCTTATCTCTGACTGCCATGGGCAGGGATCGCTCATCAGTCAGTCAGGAAACAGGTAGATGCTAAGAGTCCACTGTTGCTCAGGATTCCTCTAGGCTGTGTGAGTACAGAAAAGAAAAAGATAGAATCTCTGCTCTCGAAAGAATTTACAAACTAGTTTGGGAAGCAGCATATGCTAGGAGTTCAAACACAGGATTCAAGTCAGTCAGCCCTGACCAGAATCTCAGGTCTACCATCTCCTAGCTGTGTATTTTGAGTCTCAGTTTTTTCATTTGTAAAGTAGGGATGATAAAAGTGCTATCTCAGAAGGCTGGCATGAGGATTGCGTTGCAAGATAAAGTATTTAGCAGAGCCTACACATAGTAAGTGCTCAATAAATGTTAGCTATTATTATTATCATTATTCAGCAAGTCCCAGATGGGGTATCAACTAGTCTGGGCCACATAGAAGTCTAGTAACACCCTCCTCAGTCTTCTCAGACCTGGGGGAGGAGGTACTGCTTTGTGGGCCACAAAAAGAATGGGATGGACTGGATACCCCTGGAGAAGGGCTTTGGGCATGCACCAAGGTGCTGCTCTTGACTCCCTGGTGAAGGCAGTCTGCCTGTCTGACTCAGTTCAGCACCAATCACTTTGCTGGGCTTGGAAACTAAACAATGGGAACTTCCCCTGCCTTTGAAGAATTTGCCAGCTGGGTAGGGGTTCAGGACATGCACACAAGATGCAGCTTTAACATAATGAGGAAGAAGCATATTAATTAACAAAAACAGGCAGGGCCCAGTGGCTCATGCCTGTAATCCCAGCACTTTGGGAGGCTGAGGAGGGCGGATCATCTGAGGTCAGGAGTTCGAGACCAGACTGGCCAACATGGTGAAACCCTTGTCTCTACGAAAAAAAAAAAAAAAAAAATTAGCCAGGTGTGGTGGTGCGTGCCTGTAATCCCAGCTACTCAGGAGGCTGAGGCAGGAGAATCGCTTGAACCTGGGAGGTGAAGTTTGCAGTGAGCTGCGATTGTGCCATTGCACTCCAGCCTGGGTGACAGAGCAAGACCCTGTCTCAAAAAAAAAAAAAAAAAAAAAGAAAGAAAGAACAAAAATGACATGGTAAAAACTTAACATGCCTACGATAAATGTTTAGGGCAAGAAATGCTTATTAATACATCTACATTCTGAACTTCTGGGTGAAATATTCTGATTATGTTAATACCACCCTTAGCTCTGTGGCAGTAACAGCAGAAAGTCCCTTTTCTTACCACCTTCCCACCTCCGTCTCTTTGTTCCCTGTGTCTGTTTCTCTCCCCAG
The DNA here is from genome assembly GCF_008728515.1 of Papio anubis. Taxonomy (NCBI): domain Eukaryota; kingdom Metazoa; phylum Chordata; class Mammalia; order Primates; family Cercopithecidae; genus Papio; species Papio anubis. The sequence goes on along the minus strand of NC_044989.1, from coordinate 28,508,231 downwards.
ACAAACTGTGGCCTGGACCAGCTGGTGAAACATAATTCTGAATCCTGCCCACAGGCTTTGGTGGTTTTGGATGAAAGGCCAGCGCCTTGGGAGCCCTGCGTTTGATTTCAAGTTTTAAGGCCAGCACTGGTGGAGCAATGAATGCTGAAAGCTCTCCCCTTAAAGGAGCACAATTGCCTTTAGGTGACTGCTAACTCCGGCTTTTGCTGAGGACAGTGTTTACTTTGTGAGCTTAATGACAGGGCTGCCTTTCTGGGAGTGTTGCAATGAAACAGACTCAGACAGAGGCCATCACAGACCTCCTCCCTACCAAGGCTGCCACGGCTGGCATCTCAAGAACAGTCCATTGAACTTGGGATTTGGGTGTGAGACACAGTTTCATCAGAAGAATTTAAACCAAAGTCTACATTTGCCCTCTGGATAAATGTGTGTGTTCAGCAGCAACCACAACTCCTTGCCTCATTCTCTTAGTTGATTATGTGACTGTGAGAAGAAAAGCAAAAGCAAAAATGAGAAGCATAGCTATGATGCTATTTTAGTTAAAAATATTCTTGTAGAATTTGAAGGTACCATAGAGATTACCTACAGATGGAAAAAACTGAAGCTCAGAGATGGGAAGTGCCTTGTCCAAGATCACACAGCATATAAGAGAAGAAGTAGGGCTGAAATCCAGATTTCTCTGTTACTGGTCCTGTTTTCTCTTTTCTTTTTTTGAGACAGGGTCTCACTCTGTCTCCCAGGTTGGAGTGCAATGGTGCAATCTCGGCTCACTACAACCTCCAACTGTTAGGCTCAAGAGACCCTCCCACCTCAGCCTCCTTAGTAGCTGAGACGCCTGGCTAATGTTTATTTTTGGTAGAGATAGGGTTTCACCATGTGGTCCAGTCTTTTCTTGAACTCCTGAGCTCAAACAATCCACCCACCTTGGCCTCCCAAAACGTTGGGAATACAGGTGTGAGCCATTGCACCTGGCCAGGTCCTGGTCGCTTTTCATTGTTATACAGCTGTCGACAATCATGGAGAGTTCTTTTTCCCTTTTGTTGGGTTCTTGTTCCTTTGCAAAGTCTAAAAAGAACCAAGATGATCCAGGAAATTCAGGGAGTCCTCATTCACTTCCAAAGGCAGCTTGTTGTCTGTTGGCTGTGCTGTATGAATTGCTGTTTCAATTAAGTTTTTCAACATTTCATATGAAGGCATGCAAATGACCACTGATTCTAAATAAACCCATTTAGGTATTCAGGGTTTATAAATATAGAGAATCTTGCTTTCTGCCTCATTCTTTCTGTCTTCCCTGGCATTCTTCCCTCTATCCACCTCCATTGAGATGCATTTTTATAAAAGACTTTACTTAGGACACATATTTTGATGAAATCCTTAACATTTTTCTTCTTTCCCAATTTTTATATTGTCATTGTTATAATGCATTACAATAATTTATATTTTGCAAATTTGTTTTAATATGTTAATTTTGCAATGTAACTATCTCAAGGCTTCTAATGAGGAGAGGAGGAGACTACAGATAGGACTAGATAGAGAGACTTTTAAAGATGTGGGTAGGGTGTTTGTGAATGTCTGGGCAGTGGAATATTTATGCAGTGCTGTGGGTGTTTTGAACCCTCTGGAAACTAACAAGCAAGCTCCACACATAAACTTGATGGAAGTCCTCCAAACTGTGGACAACACAGAGGCCTTTCAGAAGTCTGAACCAAGTCCAAGTCAAATTACAGCCCAGGACACTGGTGCAAATGAGAGGCTGAGCAGATCAGAGGAAATGATACTGGTCCAGGACCCCAGAAACCCAGGGCCTGGTGCCCGGTCTGCCACTTAGAAGTAATTTCCTTGTCAGTAAAAAGGGATGGTAATAGCTCTTACCTCATGGAGTTGCACTGATGAGAAAAATAAAATAATGTATGTAAAGTCCTGAGCACAATGCCTGCCATATAATAGCACTTATTATTTGTATGAGATGCCAATAGGCTTTCGGAGAAAAACACATGAGAACTGGCAGTCAGTCAACTAGAGATGGCCCCTACTTGAGTAGTGAGGCAGCAGGATCACAGCCATAGGCTTTGGAGTTAGACTTGCTTTTAGATCCCAGCTCTGGCATTTTCTAGCTGTGTGATCATGGGCAAGTCACCTGACTTCTTTTGGCCTCAATACCCATCTCACAGGGTTAGTGCATGGATTAGTGATGTAGCCCATGTGAAGCCTCAGTACCTGGCATGTAGTAGGTGCTCAATAAGTGGTCACTGGTCCAGGTCCTTAGAGAAAGGAGCTGTAAGAAGCCAGAGGAGTGAGGCAGTTGAGCCAGTTGTAAAACTAGCGGGGTTAAAAAAAAAAAAAAAACTAGGAGAGCAAGGTCAATCCCTTTGGGGCCTGTATTAGTTTCCTGTGGCTGGTGTAACAAATTAGCACAAACTGGGTGGCTCAAAACTACAGAGATTTATTTACCCACAGTTCTGCAGGCCAGAAGTTCAAAATCAGTATCATTGGGTCAAAAGCAAGGTGGTAGCAGGGCCGCACCCCCGACAGAGTCTCTGGGGGAGAAACTCCTCCTTGCCTTTTGTGGTTTCCGGTGGCTATTGGCGTTCCTTGGCTCATGGCTGCATCCAGTCTTTGCCTGTGGCTTCACATGGGTCTCTCTCTCTCTCTCTCTCCCCCCTTCTCTCTCTTTCTCTCTCTCTCTCTCTTTCTCTCTCTCTCTCTCTCTCTGTGTGTGTGTGTGTGTGTGTGTAAAATGCTCTTCATTCTCTAACTTATAAGACACTTGTGATTTCATTTAGGTCCCACCTGGATAATCCAGGATAATCTCTCCATCTCAGAATCCGTAATCAATTAATTAATTTTTTGGAGACAGGGTCTCACTGTGTCACCCAGGCTGGAGTGCAGTGGCGAGAACACGGCTCACTGCAGCCTTGACTTCCCAAGCTCATGCAGTCCATCTCACCTCAACCTCCGAGTAGCTGGGACTATAGGTGTACACCACCATGCCCAACACATTTTTGTATTTTTCTTTTTTTGTAGAGACAGGGTTTTACCACGTTGCCCAGGCTGGTCTCAAACTCTTGAGCTCAAGCGATCCACCTGCCTCAGCCTCCATACCTGGCCTTAGTAGCCTTAATTGAATCACATCTGCAAAGGCCTCTTTTTCTTGTTAGGTACATTTATAGGTTCCAGGGATTAGGGCATGATGTCTTTAAGGGTCATTATCATGCCTGTCTTAGGGCCTAATGCACCAGTGGTTGGGAGAGGATTCCAGTTTGCTTTTCCCCGGAGTGATGTGGCAGGGACAGGAGTGTGATGAGAAGGAGAGGAGAGATGTCACCAGAGCAGTGGCAAAGTCAAGCCAAGTCCAGTCTGTATGGTTAGGGACACAGCAGGGTAGACCAGGGATATAGGGGACATACGGAGACCACATGGAGATAGGCAAGGGGACACCAGCAAAGCCAGGTAGCAGAGTGGAACTCAGCACTAGCATCTGAGCAGGGACATGTTTATGGCCTCTAGGAAAAGGTGTGAGTCAGTTGGACATCTGGCTAGGAGAAGGAAGCGACCAAGGTTTACCTGATTGCACTGGTGAAGTTCAGAGCCAAGGTAGACTGCACTGACAGCCTTAGACCCTACAACTCTTGCCTAACCTCCCTAGCTGGGCCTGGCTGGACCACAAGGAATAGGACATAGTCCCTGTCTTTGAGCAGTTCACACCCTAGTTGGGGAGACAGGCATATTAAAAGTGTTTTATTACTAATGCACGTATGCATATGGGTCTGAAAGAACATGTAAAAGAATAGCTATTCTACCTGGAGCCAGAAGGTAGTGGATCTAAAGCTTCAAAGACAGGAGGCACTTGAGGTGGATTTTAAAGTTTGAGAAGGAGTTTTCTAGTCAGAGGTGGACAAAGCTGGAGTTGAGAGACAAGAAGGCAGGCAGGGTTGAGGAGGCTAGTGACCTTGCGCGTTTCCTGATTTCACCTTGCTGTGAAACAGGTGCACTCTTCCTCACACTGAAACAGGCAATTGAGCACTGCCAGGGTTTTATAATAAATGATGAACTGCAATCTAAATTAGAGCCCTGAGATTGGAGTTAGAAGACAAACTCAAATCTCAGCTTTGCCATTACTAGTTGAGTGATGTTGGGCAAACCACTCCAGCCCTCTGAGCCCCACTGCCCTATCTGCAAAATGAAGGGAGGAACATCTTCTTCTGAGGATGAAGTGAAATAATCCAAGGGAAATAGTCTGAAAATCTACATGCTCAAATGTTAGTTTCCCTTCTTCTCTATAGGGAAGGCAGTTTAGTCTGACAGACCATCACCAGGCAAATGTTCTTCCTGCTAGGAAGAAACAGTTATGTTACCTAACACCTTCATGAATGTCAAAGACATCTCACCTTACCAAAAACTAAACTTGTTTTCTCAGTTGTATTTTCTTCTTCATTCTCCCTGCCCCTCCTCCATGCTCACAGGAAAACTTCAGATTCTGCTCAGTCCTTTTACACCTTTGTCCTTCTGTATTTTGCCAATTTGAGACTGTTCACTTCTAAAAAGAAGGGAATTTCTTAGTATGGTGGGTACTAATCAATATACATTCCCACTCTCCACCCCAGGCAGCAACCATCACACTCCATAATCCTTGACTTTCTGGGAGCAGAACCAGTGGCTCTCCATCGCAGCACACTAGCTTGTGTCATCCTCCCTTGGCCACGTCCATCATGCTTCCGACAGCCCAGTTTCGAGAAAAATGCTATCCGAAGATCCATAGTAGGTACATCAGTAGAGTGGTTTTTGGAGTGAGAGATGGGGTTTGGAGTGAGAGAACCTGGGTTCAACTCCTGGCTCTCCCATTTCATACCTAAGCCTCAGTTTCTTTCTCTACAAAGTACAAAAATGATGGTAACCACTTCATAGGGAATGTTACAGTGATTAAATAAGATGCTTGTAAATTACTTAGCACAGTACAGAGCTTCTATTAGCTAGTTTTAAAGGGAAGGATTAGGACTAAAAAGATGCAAAAGTTATTTAGAAAGCCAGGAGGAGATGGAACGCTCCAACAGTACTTCCAACTCTCCCATGATTTCCAGTGACCAGATGACAGGGGCGAACCCTGTGCAAACTGTGAGCTGATGGAAGGGTTGATGCCGAGAAAAAAAAAAACCTCTTCTCCAAGCTAGCCTCTTCAGAGGCCCAAGTGGGGCCTGAAATCCTAGCCCCTAGACAGCTGTTTTCTTGACCGAGGCCTTACATCTCTAGGAATTACCTGATATAAAACAGAAAGGAAACACATTACATCATTAACATTTTTGCTGAAAATATAACATCTCATGGAACCTAAAGTAAAGAAGCACAAGACAGTTATTATTATTATTATTTTTAACACAGGGTTTCTCTCTGTTCCTGAGGCTGGAGTGCAGTGGCATGATCTCAGCTCACTGCCACCTCTGCCTCCTGGTTCAAGCGATTCTCATGCCTCAGCGACCCAAGTAGCTGAGATTACTGGCGTATGCCACCACACTTGGCTAATTTTAGTATTTTTAGTAGAGACAGGGTTTCACCATGTTGGCCAGGCTGGTCTCAAACTCCTGACCTCAAGTGATCCATCTGTCTCGGCCTCCCAAAATGCTGGGAAAACAGGCATGAGCCATGGCGCCCAGCCCATTTCTGTTGTTTTAAGCTAGAGACAACAGAAGTTTGTGGTCATTTGTTACAGTAACCGCAGGAAACTAATACAGGCTCTCAGGAAGGAGAGAGGGAAGGTCTGAGGTGCATAAGATGAAGACCGTTGCATCAATCCCAACACTTTAAGACAGGTCACGGCACTCACTGAGAAGGGCCCATTTTCAGAGGTTGTGCACACAATTTAGTCCATCCCTGCTCCCCTCATGTTGTTCGTTCACTGGCTTCTGCCAATTTCGATAATGGCACGGACAACTAGTATTTATGTAGGCCTTGTTGTCTCCTGCCAAACACTGCTCTGGGCTCTGAGCACACGGCACTTAGCAAGGCGGCTGGGACCCCTGCCCTCACAGCATGTCAGGTCTGGAGGAGCTGTTCCAGCACTCAGCCTGGCTTCTGGACTCTGTTCTTGCTGTCATTCACGCTTGGATTTAACAGTGGAGGTTCTGACCTTGACCTGTTCTTGTTCTACTTGTTCTCAGCTTTGGCTCTTTCCTGGTTGCTGCTCCTCTCCCATCTGTTCCCCTCCCTTTCCAGGGTTGGCACTTGGCTCCTGCTGCATGCCTGGCCCAGTCTGGCACTTTTGGATCAGCTGACACTGCTCCATTCAGCCAGCACCCCATCCCAGGCCTCATCCACTATTTACAACTCTTGTCTCCTGACCTGGGCTCCTGACATCCTGCTTTACCTCCTGATTATAGCTGCACATTTGTTCATGGAGTTAACCACTGCTCTGGCTCTCCTGGTTCTGATGTGAGCTCGAAAGGCTGCTGGTGATTTATAGTTACTGACCTATCTCACCTACCTGGCTCTAGGAGAATAGGGTTGTCCAGAACACGTTGAAGAAGGCTCTGATGAGCTGAATGAGATTTCTGTGGTACTCTGAATTCTTAATTGTCACAGTGCCTCCTTAAACAGGGAAACTTTGCTGGTTCTTTTTTTGTTTGTTTGTTTTTTGAGACAGGGTCTCGCTCTTTCACTCAGGCTGGAGTGCAGTGGTGCGATCTTGGCTCACTGCAGCCTCGACCTCCTGGGCTCAGGCGATCCTCCCGCCTTAGCCTCTCAAGTAGCTGGGACTACAGGTGCACACCATCATGGCTGGCTAGTTTTTGTCTTTTTTGTAGAGACAGAGTTTCGCCATGTTGCGCAGCTGGTCTCGAACTCCTGAGCTCAGATGATCCACTTGCCTTTCCTCAGCCTCCCAAAGTGCTGGGATTGCAGGTGTGAGCCACTGTGCCTGGCCCTGGTTGTTTCTTATCCATTGCAGCTTAGGCCTGGTTAATAATTCCACTTTGTAGATTGTAAATAAACTCTGTATTCAAAGCACTCTGTTTATTTTTAATGTGTCTAACACAATGATCATCACATCACACAAAGCTCTCCACAACTTCTCTTCAGTTCATCTTTTCGCTTTCTTCTCTCTCCTAGTAAAGAGTAGAAAAGGGTGAAATTGAACCCTTGAAAAGTTTTTAGACAAAAGGAATTTGCGTTTGTGGTTTTTAATGATCAAATGTATCTCCTTTTGGAACACACAGAACTGAAGGGCAGTGAATGTATCTTTCTGTTTATTTCTCTACAGTGCTATGTAGCAAAGGGTGGGAATGTGGGGGAGGAAAAGAGAAGGGAACTAACTTTTACCCAGTGTCTCTAAGTACCAGGCATAGAGGTAGGTACTTCGTAGATAATATCTCATTTAAGGCTCACAACAATTCCAAGAGTTAGGTAGTATTATCTCATTTTATAGTTGGGGAAATTGAAACAGAAAGTTCATAAGTCCTACTCAGAATCACACAGCTGGAATTGGGAGCTGGGGTTTGAGCCCATATGCTGATGTAGGTGCCTAATACAAATGGAATAGAAACAATGAAATGGTTTTTAGAAATCACCTGGGAGCGTAACTAAAACTGTAGTCAAATCACTGGGGCATAATACCTCTTTGCTAGAACAAGGGCTGACATGGGCTTTAATTAATTAATTAATTAATTAAGAGATGGAATCTTGCTCTGTCACTGAGGCTGGAGTGCAATGGCGTGATCTTGGCTCACTGCAACCTCTGCCTCCTGGGTTCAAGTGATTCTTCTGCCTCAGCCTCCCGAGTAGCTGGGATTACAGGTGTGCACCACCACGCCCAGCTAATTTTTATATTTTTAGTAGAGACGAAATTTCACCATGTTGGCCAGGCTGGTCTTGAACTTCTGACTGCAGGTGATCCACCCGCCTCAGTCTCCCAAAGCGCTGGGATTTCACGTGACATGGACTTTGGAAATTTTGAATTTCTTTCTTAATGGAGGCTTGTGAGAATAAAAGAAACTACAGTTGTAGTTGGAGGTTGCCACCTGCAAGTCTGCTTTTTTAGACTGTCTCAAATTAACATTTTCAAAGCTCTTTGAGATACGAAGATAAGAGATGTCATAGGTGTGACAAGTATGACTACAATACTGCCCCCAAAAGCAAAGTAGCATTCCAGACCCATCAGTGGGGTCTGGCTGAAGCAGAGGAGGGTTCCAGTGGCCTGCATGGCAAGGCTTCTCCAGGGAAGACCCTAGGCATTGAAACAAGCATCCTCCCCTTGGAGAGGCACCAAAGTGAAACTCTGCAGTGTGGTTTCGGTGCTTGAGCTCAAGGTCCTGGCCTTCATTAAAAGATAACTACTCTTGGGAGGTATTAGTGGTTGTCTGTTACTTTTACCTGAGTGGGAAGGAATTTCAAATTCTGTCCAACGATCAATTTGGTTAGAAGGGGAGAAAACCCCAAGATCTCAGGCGCCAGGGGCTGGGAGGAGGAAGACTGCAGCAGGCTGGGGGCACAACATGGAGAAGCTGAAGACTGTAGACCAGCTCTACTCACACCATCATTTTACTTGGGGATGGTCACTGGAATGAGACAATGTTTTAATTCTTCAGTTAGAGGCCCAGGTACAGACGTAGATCTAGGCATTAACTGTAAGCAGGGACTGGAGCCACAGAAATGGATGGAGACTTTTAAGGAAAGAAAATAGGAGCAGATAGAATGAGCAAAGGGTGAAATAGTATTTCAGAAATTCAGGTAGAAATGATTTCCCTGGGCAGGAAGTAAAGATGAAGCCAGAAGAAAGGGCTCCACATGTAGTGGGAAGGAGATTGATTGATTGATAGACTTTTTTTTTTCTTTTTTCTTTTCTTTTTTTTTTTTGAGATGGAGTCTTGCTCTGTCGCCCAGGCTGGAGTGCAATGGTGTGATCTCTCAGCTCAGTAGCTGGGATTACAGGTGCACACCACCATGCCTGGCTAATTTTTTGTATTATAGTAGAGATGGGGTTTTATCGTGTTGCCCAGGCTGGTCTCAAACTCCTGAGCTCAGGCAATCCACCTGCCTTGGGCTCCCAAAGTGCTAGGATTACAGGCGTGAGCCACCGCGCTCGGCCCAGTTTTTTTTTTTTTTTTTTTTTTTGACACAAGTTCTTGCTTTGTTGCCCAGCCTGGAGTACAGTGGCGTGGTCATAGCTCACTGTAGTCTCAAACTACTGGGCTCAAGTGATCCTCCTACCTCAGCCTTCCAAGTAGCTGGGACTACAAGTGTGCACCAGCATGCCCAGTTAATTTTTCTTTATTTTATTTTTGTAGAACCGGATTCTCACTATGTTGCCCAGCTAAATAAGTTGCACTATATCCCATAGATACTAAGTGGGAAAGTTATGCTCAGTAAGAGAGTTACAGATAAACCCCTAAGACCAGGAGTCTGACTGGGGGTAGAGAGACCCGCAAGGTTTAAGGAAAAGCTGGCCTTGTGCTACCACTGTGCTTTGCATGGTCTTTGCTCCGAGTGGGAGCTCAGCAGGGAATGTTGACAGTGATCAGTTTCCTCTTCTAGATCCTCCCCGCATTGGTCGTTTTCCCCAGGAGGGTTCTCTTTTTATATCTGGCTGTGATTTACTAACTGCTGTTTTTGAGCTGCAGCTCTTGTGACTCAGTTTATCTCTCTTGTCAAACTTTCCTCAATCAGACCTTTTTTTTTTTTTCCATTTTTTAAATTGTGGCAAGATACACATAACATAAAATTTACTATCTTAACCATTTTAAAGTGCACAGTTTAGTCGTATTAAATACATTCATAATGTCATGCAACCATCACCACCATTCATCCAGAACTCTTATCATCTTGTACAACTGAAACTTTGTGCCCATTAAGCAATAACTCCCCATTTCCCCCTCTCCCCAACCCCTGGCCACCACTATTCTACTTTCTATTATTTGGGCTGCTCTAAGTACCTCCTGTGAGTCGAATCATATAGCATTTGTCCTTTTGTGACTGGCTTATTTCACTTAGCATAATGTTCTCAAGGCTCATCCATGTCGTAGAGGGTGTCAGAGCTTCCTTCGTTTTTAAGGCTGAAGAATGTGAAGAATATTCCATTGTCTGTATAGACCATGTTTGTTCATCCATCTATTGATGAACGCTCGGGTTGTTTCCACATTTTAGCTATTGTGAAGAATGCTGCTATGAATGTCGGTGTACAAATATCTCTTTGGGATCCTGCTTTCAATTCTTTTGAGTATGTACTCCAAAGTGGAATTGTGAATCACAGGTGAATTCTGTCTTTAATTGTTTGAGGAGTCGCCATACTGTTTCCCACAGCAGCTGCACCATCTCTATCAGGTCTTGACTTCGTCATCCCTCAACAATCCCCATCCCACGTGTTGATGGATAGAATCCTAGTTTCCTGTCTTTTGTTCCTCTGATGTTTCTATTTCTCAGTGCCCCATTATTTTACTATCCTCACTTCTCAGAGTCTGATGCTGGGAGGCAACTTGTACTGTCTTCAGCTCCCCAAACTTTATTTATTTATTTTTAGACAGGGTCTTGCTCTGTTGCCCAGGCTGGAGTGCGGTGGGGCAATCACAACTCACTGTAGCCTCGAACTCCAGGACTCAAGCGATCCTCCTGCCTCAGCCTCCCATCGCTGGGATTACAGACATAAGCCACCATGCCTGGCTCCCAGCTCCCCAAACTTTTACCTGCTACTTTTACCTCCAGGAGCACTTGGCCTAAAGAGACCTGACAGAGATTGAAGGGACATCTGCATGTCAGATAGAAGGTGGGAGGTTGGGTGTGGTTACCTTTAAGATTACCCTGTCTCCAAGCAACTATTATAAAGCAAATACACAGAGCTTGTGTGAGCTAGGCCTAGGGTAGGGAAACAGGGTTGAAGGAATGTGCACCTGGAGGCTCCTGGTCACACGCAGGTCCCTGCTCCCACGTGTATTGGAACCATCAGGCCGTGGGGCTTCATATTTGAATTCCAGGGTCAAACTGTCCATTCCAGACCTTGGAGAGTAAATTAAACCCTGACTTCTGGGCTTCTTGATGCAATGCAACTCTCCCCATCCTCATTATCTGAATTTATTTAAGAAGCTATAGGTGCTGGTAGTAAGCCATTTGGTGATTTTTTAAAGCCACTTTGTTATTTTTATTTTATATATTTTTCTATTTTTGAAACAGGGTCTTGCTGTGTAACCTAGGCTGGAGTATAGTGGTGCGAACATGGCTCACTGCAGCTTTGACCTCCTGGGCTCAAGCAGTCCTCCCACCTCAGCCTACCATGTAGCTGGGACCACAGGCACGCACCACAGTGCAATGCCCAGATAGTTGTTTTTTCATTTTTGTACAGACAGGGTCTCATTTATTTGCCCAGGCTGGTCTCAAACTCCTGGGTTCAAACAATCCTCCCACCTCTGTCTCCCAAAGTGTTTGGATTACAGGCATGAGCCATTGTGCCTAGGCCAAAAAGCCACTTTGGTTACCCAGGGCAAACCCAGAATAATAGAACTCCAGAAAAATCCATGGCCTAAACACACGTTAAAAGAATGACTGGACCTTGTGACCCCCAATAGTGGCGGAACAGTGGTGCGCTAATTGCTCTGGGAGAGGGATGCATGGCAGCCTGGCATGTGGCCACAGTGAATAATAGACCAGGCGCACACCCAGCTCACCCGTGAGTCTAGGGATGCGGAGGCTGCCTTGTGATTTCTGCCTTGAGTTCTAATTTCTGTCTCAGCTTGCCACAGTCAGGGCCCTAAAACTTCTCTTCCTGCTGTGGTGCTGCATGGTTTGAACCCTGTGGGCCCTGCCTGGAGGTGGAACAGCTCTCTGCCCCCACCCTGCACAGGGCGAGGCCTGGGGCTCTGGGCCTGGAGGAGGGAACAACTTGACTGATTACACTCACCTCCCCCAAAGCTCCTTTTAGCGAGCACAGGCTGTTCCACTTTCCCTGTAGCTTAGCAACCTGAGCCCCTGACAACTGATTTATTGGAAAAAAAAGCTTAACTTTCTCCAAGCAGGTTTCCTTTCTTTTTCTCTCTCCCTCTTTCCCTCTCTCTTTCCTTCTCCCTCCCTTCCCTCTTCTTTTTTTTTTTTTCCTTTTTCTTTTTGGTACATAAGCAAGCCTTGACTGTAATAAGGTCCTTGCAAATTCCTCTGAGGGATGCTGATTGCACCCTCTGTAATGTGGACTCCTGCCTGGACACCAGCTTTCTCCCCCATCTTGCAACCTCGGGTCTCACCTCCGGTCCCTCCTCCATACTGTAGCCAGAGTTATCTTTCTTTTGTTTATTTACTTATTTAGAGACAGACTCTCCCTCTAGATAGGCTAGAGTGCGGTGGCACGATCTGGGCTCACTGCAACCTCCACCTCCCGGGTTCAAGCGATTCTCCTATCTTAGCCTTCCAAGTAGCTGGGATTACCGGCGCCCGCCATCACGCCTGGCTAATTTTTGTATTTTTGGTAGAGACGGTGTTTCACCATGTTGCCCAGGCTGGTCTCAAACTCCCGACCTCAGGTGATCCGCCCGCCTCGGCCTCCCAAAGTGTTGCCCAGAGTGATCTTTCTGAAACTCACTTCTGATAAGCTTCCTGCTATGGTCTGAATGCTTGTGTCCCTCCAAAATTCACATGTTAAAACCCTAACTCCCAAGGTGATGGTGGTAGAAGGTGAGGCTTTTAGGACATTCTTAGATCATGAGGGCTCCGTCCTCAGGAATGGGCTTGGCACCCTTATGGAAGAGGCCCAAGGGAGCTTGTTTGCTCCTTCTGCCGTGCGAGGACATGGTGAAAAGCTGCAGTCTACGAGGAAGTGGCCCTCACCGGACACCACATTTGCCAATACCTTGATCTTGGACTTTCCAGCCTCTGGAGCTGTAGGAAATAAATGTATGTTGTTTATAAGCCACCTGGTTTGGGGCATTTTGTTAGAGCAGCTTTAACAGTCTAAACTACTTCCCCTCTTGCTTAAAACACTTTGGTAGCTCCCAGGAAAAATATTCTTGTATGGCCCTCAAACAACCAGCTCTGCTTATCTCTCTGATGTCACCCCATCTCTCTCCACACCTTCACACTCTGCTCTCCCGATTATAATTCTTCTCTTTCTTGCTTCGTGTCTTTGCATTTACTGTTCCTTCTAACAGGAACACCCTACTTCTGCTCACTTACCTATAAACTGTTCTTCAAGATTCAGCTGAAACATAGATTCCTCTGTGCAGCCTTTCTTGCCCACCACCCAGGCAGAACTGCCCATTCCTTCCCCTGTGCTGCCGCCCACCCAGGACCTACTTCTTGGGGTGCACATATGGACCTGTGCTGCAAATGTGAAATTGTCACTAGACTGCAAACTCCTTGAGGGCAGGGAGTATTTCTCATTCTCCAACACGACACACAGAGAATTCTCATTCTCCAACTGGACACTTTGTGTCCAGCACCTACACATAGAGAATGATCTGTGTGATCAGGTGATCATGTGAGTGGATGAGAAATACAGGAAGGAAAGAAAGAAGGAGGAACAAATGGTGTGATGGAAACATGTCTGAACATCCAGAAGCCAACATCCAAGGGGGTAGGAGCATGGCACCCACAGTGACATCTGCCCAGCAGGATGAAAATGACTTCTTGACTTCCAGGCCCTAATCTTGTGGATCAAAGGCAAAGAAAGGTGGGCTTCTGGAGGCCTGGCAGGGGTACCTGGTAAGAGAAAATGCAAAGTCAGGCCATTTGAGCCCATTTGCTCCCAGATTCATTTCTTGCCCATCTCTTGCCTGGAATCAGGGAGGCTAACCCCTGTAAGTGCTGCATCAGTGGTTTCTGGCTGGGTTTGACCAATGGGAAGTGCTGGGGGGAAGTTGGAGGGTGGGAGGAGGGGAGAAGCCCGGGTGTATCTCCATGTTCCTCTCAGCTTTGGTGGCATTTCTGGTAGTGACGATCTTTCTCTGAGTCTACAGGTATTGCAGGAGAGGCCTGCTACTATTCCAGCATTTGGCAGGTGATCTGGTCCCTGGGCTCAGATAACACTGCCTGCCATCTTTTGTCCCTCTAGCCCTTGGGGATGATTGTTGCTTTCAGATACTCTGGGCTGCCACTTCTTCCCTTAGTTGATTTCTCAGCCTTCCGTGACCTGTGTAACCAGTTCCCTGCACTACGTCCTCCCTGTTGTAAAGAGTTAGAGTGGTTTCTGTTTTCCTGGTTGGGCCTCAACTACTATACCAGTTTAGTTTAGAGATTCCCTTATAGGGTCACTAATGCTTACGTTGGAGGAGATGGCATATTTTTGTCTTTTTCTAGGATATTGAGTGGTACGGTGGTGTGGTGTGTCTGTTTTAAACTAGATGGGGAGAGTTGGGTACACTTGTTTGGTCTGCCAGGGCACACCTCTGCTCATTTTGAACTCCAAGGGCCCACTGTGCAAGTTCTTCATAAATGACATGCCATCTGGGTTTCAGAGACTCTGCCTGACCTCTGACCTCTGTCCCTTTCCCCCAGGGGAGAAGATGGGAGCTCCGGGCCCAGTCCCTCAGTTCATGTTGGAAAAGTAGCATAAAGGAGGATGTCAGGGGAAGCAAGGTGCTGGTGAAAAGAGAGACTGTGGCATAAAGAAGGGAGGAAAGGAAAGGGAAAAACAGGGGAAGAGAATGAAACAGGTGTGCCCATGTTTAGCATACAGTTTGGCTCAGCTGAGACTGGTTGAATGAATGAGCGAATAGAGACAGTGGAAGGAACAGGTGGAATGGAATTTGTGGGCAGTACTGACACAGATCAGTGGAACTTTGTCTCCACTACTGTCACCATGCCTCAGGTCTTCCGAATGGCTCATCTGTGACAACAGCCTGCTAACTGGTTTTTTGGCTACCACTTCAGGAACTTATCCCAAATCACCATCTCAGTTGCTTGAGCCAAAATGTTCTGGTGGTCCCTAGGCAGGTAGTGATCAAAGTCCACTCTGTACTTCCAAGCCTCGTCTTATACTGCACGCTTTTAAAACTGGAGTCCACGTTATTCCCCATGCCTGGAATGCGTGTTTGTGTGCGTGTGTGTGTGTGTGTGTGTGTGTCTAGGGTTGAGGGGAGGAGATGATTTACTTTGAAGGCATGGTATATACCCTCAGTCTTGCTCCCTGAAACTGCTTTCCTGGCTTCTATCTTTGTCCCTTTAAGGCTTGGGATCCTACCATGATTTGAGACAGCACTGGGCAGCAGGAAGTTGAGTAACTGAACTCAGATCTGGCCCCTGACCCCACCTCCCGCTCTCCCTCTTCCCATAAATTCCTTTTGGCTCTTGCCGAGTGTGGAATGCTGGCTCCACTCCAGCAGCCTGAAGGTCGCTCACAGCTGTTCTCACTCTCTGGGCTTCTGAGAAAGAATGGGCTGTTGGGCACACAATGGCTCAGCCCCCCAGACAGGCTGTGCTTATACTCAGAGGTCACCATGCCTGCTGCTGAGCTGTGTGTGTCAGAGCAGGTGCGGGGACTAGCTCTGGGCAAGTGACGAGAAGACAGAAGAGCATGCCAAATTGTGCTTCCTCAGCCCAGTGGGACAGCCTGTGACTGCACTGGAAGCCAGGCTCCGACTTGATGATTCTTTTGCTGATTGCTGGGAGACTAGAAGATCCCTGGCTCAACCTCCTCCCTCATGGTTAATCCAATGAGCCTTTGCAAATGCATGTAGTGTGACATGGCAGCTATGCTTTGCATAGACCTGGGTGGGATCTCCTGCTCTGCTACTTACCAGCTGTGCAGACTTGGACAAATTACCTAATCTCATTTTCCTCATATGTACAATGGAATAATAAATACCAACCTTGGCTGGGCACAGTGACTCATGCCTGTAATCCCAGCACTTTGGGAGGCTGAGGCGGGCGGATCACCTGAGGTCAGGAGTTCAAGACCAGCCTGGCCAATATGGCAAAACCCCATCTCTACTAAAAATACAAAAATTAGCGGGGCGTGGAGGCGCATGTCTGTAGTCCTAGCTACTCAGGAGGCTGAAGCAGGAGAATGGCTTGAACCAGGGAGGTGGAGGTTGCAGTGAGCCAAGATTGCACCACTGCACTCCAGCCTGGGCGACAGAGAGAGACTCTGTCTAAAAAAAAAACCAAAAAGCCCAAACTTACAGAGTTCCAAGTACAGATGCTCCTTGACTTATGATAGGACTGTGTCCTGCTAAATCCATCAGAAGTGGAAGATATCCTAAGTTGAAAATGCATCTGATGCTGGTAACACAGCAGATGGTCCCTGACTTACGGTGGTTCAACTGTACTTCATCCTGATGCAAAAGCAATAAGTATTCAGTACAAACTGTAATCCCACTATAAGTCATAAGAAGCTCTTTGATAAACTTAATGTTAAGTCAAAAAATTGTATGTCTAACCATCATAAGTTGGGGACTGTCTGTATTTTGTACCTTATAAGGCTTCAGTAAAAGACACTATTTTTAGAACTGCTATTTATTTATTTTTTGAGACCTCTTGGGGTTAAACTCTGTGCTTGGCCTAGCTATGAGTGAGAATACAGAGATGAATAAGATGCTGTTAAAGGCCAGGCACGGGGGCTCATGACTGTAATCCTAGCACTTTGGGAGGCTGAGGCGGGCAGACTACCTGAGGTCAGGAGTTCAAGACCAGCCTGGTCAACATGGTGAAACACTGTCTCTACTAAAACTAAAAAATTAGCCAAGCGTGGTGACACATGCCTGTAATCCCAGCTACTCGGGAGGCTGAGGCAGGAGAATTGCTTGAACCTGGGAGGTGGAGGTTGCAGTGAGCCAAGATCGTGCTACTGTACTCCAGCCTGGGCGACAGAGCAACACTCTGTCTCAAAAAAAAAAAAAAAAAAAAAAAGATCCTGGTAGGGCCGGATGCAGTGACTCACGCCTTTAATCACAGCACTTTGGGAGGCCAAGGCAGGCAGATCACTTGAGGTCAGGAGTTCGAGACCAGCCTGGCCAACATGGTGAAACCCTGTCTCTACTAAAAATACAAAAAAAATTAGCTGGGCATGGTGGCATGCACCTGTAGTCCCAGCTACCTAGAAGGCTGAGGCAGGAGAATCACTTGAATTTAGGAGGCAGAGGTTGCAGTGAGCTGAGATAATGCCACTGCACTCCAGCCTGGGCAACAGAGGGAGACTATGTCTCCAATAAAAAATAAATAAATGTCCTGTTAGTACTTTAGGGAAGTGATGGTCTAGAGCAGGGGTGGGCAGACTACTGCCTGAGGGTCAGTACTCATTTTTTTGTTTTTTGTTTTGAGACTGTGTCTTGTTCTTTTTCCTAAGCTAAAGTGCAGTGGTGTGATCATAGCTCACTGCAACTTTCAACTCCTGGGCTCAAGCGATCCTCCTGCCTCAGCCTCCTGAGAAACTGGTTCTACAGGCAGACACCACCACACCTGGCTAATTATTTTTATTTGTTTATTTTTGAGACAGAGTCTTGCTCTGTTGCTCTGGCTGGAATGGTGCAATCATGGGTCACTGCAGCCTTGACTTCCTGGGCTCAAGTGATCCTCCCACCTCAGCCTCTTGAGTAGCTAGGACTACAGGTGTGTGCCACTGCACCCAGCTAATTTTTAATTTTTGTGTAGAGATGAGGTCTCACTATGTTGCCCAGGCTGGCCTTGAACTTCTAACCTCAAGAGATCCTCCTACCTTGGCTTCTCAAAATGCTGGAATGACAGATGTGAGCCACCGTGTCTGCCCCTGTTTTTGAAAATAAAAAGTTTTTTCTAGAACACAGTCATGTCTATTCATTTACATATTGTTACGGCTGCTTTCACACAACGACGGTGGAATTGAGTAGTTGCAACAGAGGCCATGTGATCCACAAAGCCAAAATATTTGTTATCTGGACCTTTATAGAGAAAGTTTGCTGACCCTGGAAGATGGCTATATAATCAGGATGAAGCTATTTGGAGGAGAGGTAGAGATCATTTAAAATGATGGCCCAGAAGGAGAGAGAATCAATTCTGACTTGAGTGGGCATCAGGGCTTTAAGCCAGGCTGTGAAGGCTGAGAAAGAAATTAATCCCCAGAGCCTGAAAGTAGGGGAGGGGTGGGAATGGGCATGTAAAGTTTGAGCACAATTTTAAAGGGATATGATCCATATGCGGTAGAAGAGACTAGAGATTAAATGGCTAGTCCAAAGCCGTGCAATTTGGAGTCAGAACTTGAACTTGGCTCATGATATGATTTGGTTCTGTGTCCCCACCCAAATCTCATCTTGAATTGAAATCCCCACTTGTTGAGGGAGGGATCTGGTGGGAAATGATTGGATCATGGGGGGCGGTTTTCTCCATGCTGTTCTCATGATAGTGAGTGAGTTCTTTTGAGCTCTGATGGTTTAAAAGCAGCACTTCCCTCTTTGCTCTCTCTCTTTCCTGCCACCATGTAAGACGTGTCTTGCTTTCCTTTCACCTTCCTCCATGATCGTAAGTTTCCTGAGGCCTTCCCAGTCATGTGGAACTGTGAGTCAATTAAGCCTCTTTTCTTTATAAATTACCTAGTCTTGGGCAGTTCTTTATAGCAGTATGAAAAGGGACAAATACAGCTCAGTGCCTTGGAGAATTTACATGACCTTATACTGATGTAGTGTTTTATAGGATGCAAAATACATAAACACATATAACATTATTCAGTCCTGGCAACCACACTCAGAGGTAGGGATTGCTAGTCTTATTTTATAGATGAGATTAAACATTATATCCAAGAAGCAGCATTGCTGGCCTTGAATCCAGGGAAGATGCCTGTGACTGTGACAAGGGTACAAAGCCTCTGTAGTTTCCAACTCTGTCACAGGATATGTCCTGGTTATCTGGCACAGATGCAAATGATGTAAAAACACAGGCAGGGGAGCTGCTGCTGCTGCTTTTTTTTTTTTTCTTTTGAGACAGGGTCTTTCTCTGTCACCAAATTGGAGTGCAGTGGCATGATCTCAGCTCACTGCAACCTCCACCTCCTGGGTTCAAGTGATTCTCCCACCTCAGCCTCCTGAGTAGCTGGGATTACAGGCATGTGCCACCATGCCTGACTAATTTTTTTGTATTTTTAGTAGAGATGGGATTTTACCATGTTGGCCAGGCTGGTCGTGAACTCCTGACCTCAGGTGTTCCACCCTCCTTGGCCTCCCAAAATGCTGGGATAACAGGCATGAGTCACTGCACCTGGCCCTGGGCAGGGTAACTTCTGACCTGTACACCCTGTTGGTTATTTAAAACCCAATATGACTTTAGTGAAGGTCTGTTGTATAATATGCAACATTTCTCTAAATGCTGAGAGAAAAACCCATGGAGAAGCACAAGACAAAACCACCCCTGGCCCTCCGGGGGCTGTGGGTTTAGCTGAGGACATAATCTTCAAAGACCCATAATGGCATGAGACAGTATATGCCAAGTCACCAATGTGTGGTGCAGACACGGGGACAGGAGTTGGAGGCTGTAATCAGGAAGGCTCCATAAGGGGTGTGAGGCTGGAGCTGGGGTTTAGCTGATTCTATGCCATGGATTAATTGAGGCGGCCATCTTCTCACGTTACAAAATCCCCATCAAACCCCAGAACCTCAGAGTTGGCAGGGATCCCAGTTCTTCCTCTCCATTTACAGATGGGAAAACGGAGTCCCTAAGAAAGTCCTGATATGGAGCTCAACTCAGGTTTCCCTTTGAAGTCCAGGGCTTTTCTGTAGCATTGGTTTGTCCCTTTCCTCTAAATTAACCCCCTACACTTCAGTTTTCCTTTTTCCTTTCCAAATTTACCCTACAGAGAGTTGGTAGATGAAGACTCCAGAACCTCCAGTGGTGTGTGTCACTCTTCTTGCTCACCTCTTCCTCCTCCCCATTTTCCATATCTCCTTGCTTCCTTCAGAATAAAGACCAAGGCTTAGCCTGAGTGACTGGAGAGGGTAGTGGCTGAGAGCGTAGGCTCTTGCACCAAGTTCTCAGGGTTGGAACCCTTCCCTTCTCTACCACTTAACCACTGTGTGGGCCTGGGCGAGTGGGAGAACTTTTCCATGCTTTAGTTTCCTCATCCTCTTTCCTCAAAGTGGGTATAATTATACGCAGACTGTGTAATCATAGTAATTGCCTCATAGGACTATAAGGAATACATGAGATAATCCATGAACAAAACATAAGTGTTTGGTATCCAGCAGGTACTCAATGAAAGTTAGCTAAAGTCATTGCCATTAGCCTGGTATTCATCAGCCCTTGCAATTGGACTCTGCCCATTTCTCCAACCTGGCCTCCCCAAACCAGTCTATTCATTGTCTCTTATTAGCCATGCACCATTTCTCCCTTTTGAGCTCTGCCCTCTACTCCCTGCTCCTCCCTGTGTATTTGTTTTACTGTGTGCTGTTGGGTCACCTTCTCTTTCTCAGAAGCCTGCAGCACCAGTCTGTGCTTTGTTCTTACATTATCCATCCTGTAAGTCCATATCTAATGGTTTCCAGGCAGCAGGGCCTCTGGGTTCTGCTAGCACTTAACACTGGATTTTGCACATGGCAGGCGGGCACTCATCTAATATGTTTTCATTTTTTGAGCACCTACTATAAAAAGACCTTTGTAGGCCAGGTGCGGTGGCTCATGCCTGTAATCCCAGCACTTTGGGAGACTGAGGCAGGAGGATCACCTGAGGTCAGGAGTTCGAGACCAGCCTGACCAATATGGTGAAATCCTATCTCTACTAAAAATACAAAAATTAGCTAGATGTGGTGGCTGGCACTTGTAATCCTAGCTACTCTGGAGGCTGAGGCAGAAGGATTGCTTGAACCCAGGAGGCAGAGGTTGCAATGAGCCAAGATCGTGCCACTGCACTCCAGCCCGGGCAACAGAGAAATACTCCATCTCAAAAAAAAAAAAAAAAAAAAGGCCTTTGTAAACACTGGGGACACAGGATTGATTAGCCCCTTCTTCATCCTCACAGTATGGAGGGAGACACAGACTCATAAACCAAGTGATTAGGACTAGAATGGAAGGAGGACCTCACTCAGGGGAGCCCAAGGAGGGAGGAAGTAATTGGTATTGTTGCATGTTTCAGGGTCTTGACAAAGAAGGGTGATAGGACCCAAGAGAGAGATTCCAAAGTCATTATACCAGAGGAGTAAATGGGTCTAGGCACTGAAGGAGAGAGAGGAATTAAAGCTGATTCTGGGCTTTTCAGCCTGGACAACTGAAGGCATCTTTTGGAGACGTGCCTGAGCTAGTTAGGGTCGCCAAGAGGAGGGAACAAAATGAGAACAAGGACCCCACTGATGTCTGTTACTTCATTCTCAGGCACAGCCACGCCTGGGAAAGGAGGAAACTCAAGTCTGAGGCTGGAAAACAGCAAGAAAGTTGAAAGTTAAGGAAGAGGGACTGTATTGGGTCATTCTTGCATTGCTATAAAGAAATACCTGAGACTGGGTAATTTATAAAGAAAAGAGGTTTAATTAGCTCATGGTTCTGCAGGCTTTTCAGGAAGCATGATGCTGGCATCTGCTTGGCTTCTAGGGAGGCCTCAGGAAACTTACAGCCATGGCAGAAGGCAAAAGGGGAGCAGGCATGTCACATGGCAAAATCAGGAGCAAGAAAGAGAGAATAGAGAGAAGTGCCACACACTTTTAAATGACCAGCTCTTTCAAGAACTCACTATCACAAAGACAGCACCATGCTATGAGGGATCTGCCCCCATGATTCAAACACCTCCCGCCAGGCCCCGCCTCCAGCATTGGGGATTACAATTCAACATGAGATTTGGGTGGAGACATGAATTCAAACTATATCAGGGTCCTTCCATGCATGATGCAGGAGGGCGTGGCCTGAAAAAGATGGATGGGTTACAGGGGAAGGCTACAGGGGAGACAGGCATGGGTAGGGTGAAAGGGCATTCAAGAATGAATTCTGAGAATGCCCATTCCATGAGTGGCTGTGAGCATTTGGGGGCCAGGAGGGGTTTCAATAGCCCTGCGTGCACTGGGCAGTCACTTCAAGGGACTACTTTGAAGTCAAGAATTGCATGTCTCCCAGTTTTGTACATCCTACACTGTGGCAGAAATAGGGAAGTCAAGGAAGAGGAAAAAGATTTCACTTTTGGATTTATGTTAGTAAAGGAAGTTCAGGTATTATGGGGGCTATAGCATGCTGATTCCAAGATGCTAACTGCATGTACAAGCACCAATGCTTGGAGAGCTGTCTGGAGATAGGAACTTGAGTTTTGGAGTCCACAATTTTGAAGAAATGGTGGAACCTACAGCAGCAGCGAGTCCATCCTTTAAGGGAGAGAACCTTTGGCATGTGAACCTCCGGGGATGGGAGATGGAGAACAGTAAGCTAGAGAGTCTCATCTCAGGGAGCTTCCAAGTAAATGGAATAAGAGAGACCCAATCCTAGGTGGGGTGTGACAAGTGACACCACCCAGGTCTAAAATGCAGAAGTCAGAGGAGATGGAGGTCATTTCAGGAAACGGGTGGGGCGAGGAGGAAGAAGGGGTTTTGGGAAGTCTCTTTGAGGGAAAAGGTATCTAAGGCAGATCTGAAAGCGTGGGCAGGACTCCAACAGTGGAGCCGGGGCGAGGTGGGCAAGGTGTTCTAGGTGAAGGAACCAGCACGAGTACTGGGGGTGAGGCTGGAAGAGCAAACTGGAGTCAGATGGTGAAGGGCACCAGATGCTGGGCTGAGGAGTTTGAATAGGAGTTTGGCACAGGGAAGCAGTCACTGATGGTTGAGGGTTGGGGACAGACTGATACTGACATGACTCAAACTGGCTTTTAGAGTTCAGCATGGAAGCCCTATCTAGTAGACTGAGTAGAGAGCCCCTGGCACCACGGAGACCAGCTAGAGGGCTGGTGCTGAGTGGCCCATCTT
The DNA here is from genome assembly GCF_008728515.1 of Papio anubis. Classification (NCBI taxonomy): domain Eukaryota; kingdom Metazoa; phylum Chordata; class Mammalia; order Primates; family Cercopithecidae; genus Papio; species Papio anubis. Next base: position 28,485,438 of record NC_044989.1, on the reverse strand, counting down.
CCTGATGGGTACTGGAGCCACTCTTCCGGTCTCCTAGCTGTGCTGCCCCTCGCTCCTGGAGATAGACCGAGCTCCTGATAAGGCAGGCCGGGTTACAGAGGCTAGCGGGCAGGCAGGCGCTCACTGCAGCTCAGCAGGCGTGTCACTGATAAGCAGTGATCCTCTTGTGTTTGACCTTATCCTGTGCGGAGCTCTTTGTGGGAGAGGGGAGAGGATCAAATATCTGCACCTGGCTTTTCTCTTTCCAACCAGGCCTCTGCTGCAAAACTAGGGGTTTTTGTTTTTTGCTGGTGGTGGTATTGTTATTATTATTATTATTACTTTTCACAAGCGCTTGATGGCCCAGGGTTCTACCTTCCTTTCAGATTATTTCTCCTTTTTTATTCACCATGATTTATTTCCTCTCTTGTCTCTTTTCCAGGTACTGACTAGGCCTGACCCTGCTTAGCTTCCTAGTTAAGGCGCATTCAGGGCGGAATGTCTGTAGACTCATTACTCTCTTGTGTTACGAACTACCTTGAAGTCAAGAATTGCATGTTTTCCAGCTTTGTACGTCCACATCATGCTTTGTACGTAGTAGTAGGCCTGCAACATTTTTGGTGACCTCAAACCCAACCAAACCAAGTCTCTCTTCTACTTCCAGAATGACTCAGTTCTGCTTCTGAGGTGCTCAAACAGGTCCTCGCCTTGGATAACCAGCACGACAGCATGTCCTCAAGAGGAGACAGGAGATAATAACCAAATGAAAACATTCTTTTGGCATCAGGGCCTTCCAAGGACAGAGGAGGAATTGTTCTCCGGTGTGGTATTTTGCAAAGGCACGTAAAGGGTTAATTAAATCCCGGCCCACAGGACTTTGCCATATAAAGGCATTCCCGCAGCAGGAATGTGGGAGTCATGTTGGGAAGCAGGTTTCTCTCCAGGCTCCAGGGCCTGGGGTTGGAGGCCAATGTCTTGGGCTGTGCAGAGCTAGGCAGACCCAGGCCTCTGGGGGCCAAAGGGCATGATGCTGAGTACCTGGTTTGCTCTGCCTGGCCTGTGCCTACTGAGGAGGAGCCCATGTGGGTCCAAACAGCGATCTAGCTCCTGAGTAGAGAAGGCTTAAAATAGTGGTAATCATTCGAACAGCTGCCGTTTGCTGAGCGCTTGCTGTGAGCAGGCACCCTGCCAAGAGCTCTTCGTGTGTGACCTCATGTCCACCTCTCTCCCTGGGAGCCAAAGGCTCTTGAGGACACTTGGTTATGGCGTCCACCTGGAACACTGGGCCTCGAGCAGCATGACTAACGCCCATGGGGCACTCACCATGCGCCAGGCCCTTGCATGCACTTCACCTCGTTGAGTCCGTACAGCCATATTTTGGGGTAGGTGTATTTGTCTCCATTTTTCAGTTTAAGAAACAGAGGCTTTCTGAAGTTAAGTCATTTGCTAAGATGACACGAGCTAGGGGCAGAGCCAGGACTCAAGCCCCGGCTGCAGATGCCGAAACTCTGAGCTGTTTCCCAATGGGACCTCCTCAGTGACCAAGGCCACTCTGGTCCTCGGACCCCATTGACAAGGAGCCCAGTTTGCCTTCTTTTGGGGGCCCCTGATCTGGGAACAGCATCCTTTAAGGACCCTGACACTACCCAGGGTTTCAGTCATCCTCCATCATCTAACGCTGGAATCAGGGACCTTGTTTCATTTCTGTCTCATCAGTGTCTCAGGAAGATTGGCATAGATGACAACTCCTTTTTCAAAATCTCTGTGTCTCTCTGTTCCACCTTCTGTGGGCCCTGCTTCATCTCTGGGTGGTAACATGGCTTCAGCTGCTCTTGGTCTCACATATACACCTGGCCCGACTCAGGAGAGATAGATAGGGTTTCGGGGAATGGTTCCGGAAGAGCAAGAGAAGCTTTCCCCGAGGCACCTGGCCACCTGCTGTTCCCTGGTCCTGAGCTGGGTCAGGATGTGGCCCTTGGACTGAGGAATGTGGAAGTCCCCACGATGGGTCTGTGCTCAGGGCCCCTGCCTGGGGTCAGGCCCACTTAGCTGCACTGCTTTCCTTCAGGGGTTGTCACAAGTGAAAAGTCTCTAAGCTCTCTTGGCTCTTGCCAAGCGATCTCTGACCAGCTCATGTGTCTTGACCCTCAGAACGAAACCTATAGTCAGTGGGTGAGACCCTGCCCCAGAGTAGGTGGGGGGCACAGGGCTGGCTTCTCCCAAGGCCTGAGCTGCACAAATCTGGGTTTACCAGGAATGGACACCGGGGAGGCCCCCCAACATCCCCGTCCGTCTTCTCTCCACTTCCCTCCTCTGGTCCTAGACCTGCTGTGTACCCGCAGTGTCTGCTTTGTTTTTGGCTGAATCCCTAGGATCAGGCACATAGTAGGTGCTGAAGAAGGCGTACATTTAGTTGTCCTACCTTTAATTTGAGCATAAAGAAAACAACTCATTATCTTCTCCCTTCAATTTCTCTGGCCCTGTGAGGGGTATTATTATCCCTTGGCTTTCTGGGTAGAATATTTATCTTTCTTGTTCTCTGTTGATTAATGTTCAGTTGCTGGAAGACTGCCCTCAAATACATTTGTTCTGTAAAGCCTTACTAAATGCATGCTTTCAGATCTCCTTCATTATGTATGTGTATATATGTAGGTAATTATATGGTGCATATGTGGTTGGGAAATTTCTTTTGTATTAATCAGGGTTGTTGTTGTTTCTTTTTCTCTCCAAGCATTTCATTCCCCTGTGCCGCCTCCAGCCCCAAGTGGCCAGGCATTTCTGAATCTATTGCTTTGGGGGAGGTCTGTGATAGGACAAAGAAGGAAACAAAGGTGGCTCCTTGGGGGCAGGAGAGGAGATCTCATCAGCAATCGCTTGGCAGGGGCCGGTAGAACTTAAAAGTTTTGACTTGGGTTAACTCTGTGGCAAACTATAAGGAATTACTCCTTAATTTCAATGATGAAACCTTCCAGGAAAGTGGTGCAGGGCAGCTAAGTGGGCCTGACCCCACGCAGTGGTCCCGGCCACAGACCTGCTTGCTGGGGGCGTGGGGATTTCCCACACGCTTCAGTCTCATTTCCTGAGTAGCGTCAGCAGGGCACAACGGTCTTAGATGTGGAATCGAAAGTTTAACTTCGCCCCATCCAAGAGGTGTGATCTTGCCTGAGTGACCTAATCAACCCCCTTACATCTCAGTCCCATCTATCAATGGTAGCCCATAGCACCCACTTGGAAGGATTCCTGTTGGGATTAGATTATGCATGCACAGCCTTTTGTCCTGTGCCTGGCACAGAGGAGGTGCTTCCAACTGTGGTTTTCATCTCCTTTCTTTCTTTTCTTGGGAGAACCGGAGTAGTGAGGAAAACCCTGAAAGCAGGCAGTGGGAACTTTCATCCCGCCTGGAAGGAAATGGTTCGCATAATATTTGCCTGCGATTAGGGGCAAAATTTACCGGGTGTGCAGCTGTTTAAGGGATGCCAAGAGTCCTCCGCCTCCTCTGGGTCATAGAAGGCAGGAGCTTGTTTGATAAGCAGTGTATTGTGTTCAGGAGACATTAGACACTGTATCAATATTGGATGAGGCTTGTGGGGTGCGGTTGGCCGACCAACTGCTGTGTGGGACTACAAGCTGTCCTGTACCTGGCATGGCACATGAAGACTGATGTGTTCAGGGCTGGGGAGCAGCATGTTGTCTTCTAGGGAAGACACCAGGGCTGATCTGGCTCCAGCTTGGCCATTCTCTATTTCCTGCTCTCCCACTGGAGAGGAAAATCATACTAATACCTACCAATTACCGTCTGCTGCTTCTGGGCCAGGCACTTAACAGATGTTATCTCTTTTAGTCTTCAGAAGGCTCATTTAAGGAAAATGCTGAGAAAACTGAGGCCTGGAGAATTAAGAAACTTACCCAAGGTCAAGTAGTAAGCCATGGTCCTAGGAGGACCAGCTAACCATGTTTAGGACATGAGTCAACTTGACCTGAACAACGAGGTCTTCAGAAGCACCGTTTTCATAAACTGGGCTGTGAAGCTCTGGAGAATCGGAAGGACACAGAAAAAGGGGTGAGAAACCTTGTTCCCAAACACCTGCTACCCTGCTTTTTTTTTTTTTTTTTTTTTTTTTTTTTTTTTTTTTTTTTGAGACAGGGTCTCACTCTGTTGCCTAGGCTGGAGCGCAATGGCATGATTGCTGCTCCCTACAGCCTTGACCTACCAGGCTTAAGTGATTTTTCCATCTCAGCCTCCTGAGTAGCTGGGACTACAGGCACATGCCAGCACACCTGGCTAACTTTTGTGTCTCTATATATATTTAAGGTAGAGATGGGGTTTTGTCACGTTGCCCAGGCTGGTCTTGAATTCCTGGGCTCAAGCAATCGGCATGTCTCAGATTCCCAAAGTGCTGGGATTATAGGTGCAAGCCACCATGCCTGGCCCTGCCTCAATCTTAATACTCACGAATTGTGGGATTGACCTTCATCCCTTCATTTTTTTCGGGGGGTGGGGTGGGTTGATGTTAGAGACAGGGTCTTATTCTGGCACCCAGGCTGGAGTGCAGTGGTGTGATCATAGCTCACTGCAGTCTTGAATTCTTGAGCTCACAGGATCTTCAAGTGACCTTGAAATGACTGTGGCTGCTCCTTCAGAGGACCCCATCCTGACCCTTTTCTAGCCATGCCTCTCGCTGTGGGTAAGGAGCCTACAGGGTCAAGGAGATGTGACTCTGTGAAGCCCATGCCTCCCTTCTAAAACATTCTCTGCATATTCTCTGTAGTCTTGAACTCCTGGGCTCAAGTGATCTTCCCGCCTCAGCCTCTGGAGTAGCTAGGATACAGGTGTGCACCACCACGCCCAGCCCTTCCTTCAGTTTGAACTTTCCTCTTCCAACTTTTGCTCATTTTCCCTGACCCAGGCCTCTCCCTTTAAGAGTAAATATAGTAATTCCTGGAATTCCCCACTTGAATGGCTCCTAGCCTGTTCCAACCTTTTCCAGGCTTCTTTCCCAGGTCTATCCTCCCAAAGACTGAGGTCACAGCCAGTATGGCTAGTCTGTGCACCCCTAGGCTCAAGGAATAGCAAAGGGGTGGCTGTGAGTGGGGCATGTGGATGGAGCTTGGGCCTGGGGGTTGGGCTGGGGGCAAGTAGAGTGGGAAATGGGAGGATAAGTCCATGAGTCCAGGACTAAGCATCTGGGAGCTGGCATTCTCTAGGAGACTGAGAATTCTGAATTTGAAAGTAGCCTTCTAAGTCATTGTGCATATATATTTTCAAGATAGGCTAGTAGAACATGTTTAAGTTTGTTAGCTTGATGTGTAATTTTAAAATATTAGACCTACGTCTGAGGGCCTCCATTTGTACTCTTGCACTGGGTGCCACAGATATCAGGGGAGTTTGTGTCACTGTGATCTGTTATGAGAGCACCAAGGGGAAGCCTGATGAATAAGAGAATCACCCACTGAAATGACTGCAAGAGTGTGACTGTTTCTCTCTCTTCTTTTTCCCACTGCCGATGAATGTTCAGACACATCAAAAAGCATAGCCAATCATATGGGGAATGTGAATGGGCTGTCAGTGAGGGTCAGAGAATCACCTGCACTATTGTGATAACATGATAGACATTCTTGGAAACAGGTGACTCTTTGGCCTTCTGATCAATTTTACATTAAAATTGAAGCAACCATTTGAAAATGCTTTCAAGAATTTACATATGAGGCTTTTGAAGGCTTTCATCCAGACCAACAAGGCCTATAACAAGTAGTATTTTATTCCTCATTTCCCAAAATAGGAGGTTCAGGGAGGGTGTGCAGTTTGCCTTACATATGACTCCTTCCTTTTCCTCCTTCCCAAGGGGAGCTGCTTTGCCACAGACCCCACCCTCTTGCTGTAGGTGACTGTGTCCTTGGTGCTGTGGGCCACACTGCCAAGGTTTATAGGAAGCTACACCCCTGGGCTATTGTGTTGCCTGTCCTCCCTGAAGGCAAATCTCTTTCCCTTCTCACGAATGGCATGTTCCGCCATCTCTATTTATTGTCTTGCCCAGCATCCAGTTCCCAGAACTCCCTGGAGGGAGTTCTCAAACCTCCAACAATGAAGTGTCTCATTCGGAGCAAAAGTAAGAGCACAGGAGTCACTGGAGTCCACGTGAACGTAATTCCACAAGTGACCTTGAAATGGCTGTGGCTGCTCCTTCATGTTGACCGAAGCCAGCTGGCAGTGGTCAGGATTCTGACCGTGTTGCCAAAAAGAAGAGGGGCAGGAAGTGCTCCAGCAGGTGCTTGGAGGGATGGCTGAGGGCTCATCTCAAAGGTCAGAGGGTGGAGTCTTGTGGCTCGTCATGTAGTATTGCAGGCTGTAGTTATTCCCCTATAGCCTAAGCTGGAAGGCTGAGCTTCAACAGGATTATGAGGTCAGACAAGGTTGGATTGGTCAAACCTCCTTCTGTGCCTCTCCCCCTAGAACCCAGATGAGAACTTTGCTGTCCTGGCCTCTTATCCAGCATTTGTTCATGGCTTCCAGCTTCTCAGGGCTAACACTGAGTTTCCTGGGGCTCCCACCATCCTACCCTCCCTCGCCATACCCTTGAGGACTAAGGTTTACACACACACACGTGTGCATATGAGTGTGTATACACATGTATTGAGCATGTGTATGCACGCACATGCACACACACACTCTCATTCCCTCTCACACACATGCACGTGAGATTCACTGGTTGGAGTTTCATTTTCCCAGAGCTCAGTTCCATGTATTTATCAGTGGGAGGCAAGAGAAGAGTGATGCTTTCATTTCAGATAGCCTTTGCTCATTTAAACCCTGATCATGTGTTTTCTAACCTCCAAGCAAAGTATATGCTGGCCCATGTGGCAAACCAGCCATAAGAATTAGAGAAAAGCGCCCTCCCTCTGGGCAGTCAGGGGCCTTGGTGGGCAGAGTTTGTGTGGGATTCTAATCCCTACTTGCCTCTCCCCCGGAGACCTTTGTGCTCTGAGCTATCTTACAGATATTTTGGAGGAGTGATTCTAATGGGAAGAACTCTAGGCTGGGGAAGGAGGGGAAAGTTTTGGGGGTAAATGAAGCCTTGTAGTTGCCCACAAATCATCCCATGTAGGTGTCTGTCTACTCGGTGTACTCAGAGAGCTGGCATCGCAGGCTGGGCTATGGCTCACTGACTCGGCAGGATTGATTGCTAGGTGCCCCTACAAAGTGCCTAACACTCCAAGGAGCATCAGTGCCCATTTTATGTGCCCAGTTCATATGGCCCCTTTAAAGTGGGCCATATTTTTAGAAACATGACCTTAGTTGATCACTTGATCATGTTTGATCAGTCAAGGTTGACCTGTGACAACTCTGGGAAGTAGGCAGGGTAAGAATATTAAAACCATTTTAAAGATGAAAAAATGAAGACTCAGAGAGGTAAAGCGCTGTACACACGGTCACCCAGCTGGTGAGCAGCAGGGCTGGAACCATGATCCTTTTGTTCTGTCAATTAGGCGGCTATGTCACGTTGCTTCCTACCAGACAGACTCACGAATGCCAGATTAAAGCTTAATTTTCTAGAAAGTATAAATATTTAAGAAGTCCTGGTCGGGCGCAGTGGCTCATGCCTGTAATCCCAGCACTTTGGGTGGATCACTTGAGGTCAGGAGTTGAGACCAGCCTGACCAACATGGAGAAACCCTGTCTCCAGTAAACTACAAAATTAGCCAGGCGTGGTGGTGTACACCTGTAATCCCAGCTACTTGGGAGGCTGAGGCAGGAGAATCACTTGAACCCAGGAGGTGGAGGTTGCAGTGAGCCGAGATCGCACCATTGTACTCCAGCCTGGGCAACAAAAGTGAAACTCCATCTCAAAAAACAACAACAACAAAAAAGTCTTTTGTGCCTCTGAAGTATGGACCATTTGCCCCACACATTCTCTCATGTCCAATCAGCTATTCTGACGGATTCCCCTAACAATATTACACATAGGTTTAGCACTTAATGTTCTACAGAAGCCTTTTGCTTACAGCAGTCTAGGAGGGTGCCAGGGCAGGTGTTCTGTCCATTACATATGAACAAATGGAGACCCAGAGAGGACAGGTGGACTGCCAAGCTCACATGCCTGATTTGGGACGAGCATCCAGGTCTCCTCATTTTCAAGTCCAATGAGCTTTCAGCCATATCATGCTGCCTCTTCCCCAGAGGGCTTAGGAAACAGGAGCAACTGCCTACAGGAAATATGCTTCACCTTCCTCCACAGACACATGCTTCCAGAAGAACCAAGCTCCATGGAAACAGAGGGAGAGAGTGTGTATATGGCATTTCTCTTAGGGCCACTCCAGTTCTCATTAGAAGCTGATGAGCCACAGCATATTTTCATGGTGGGTCAATCCTACTCCATGTTCTCTTCAAGACAAACCAGAATAATTGAATCACAGAATGTCAGAAAAGAAAGAGAACCCCAGAGCCTTCTTTCTAGGCTAATGCCCTCATTTTACAGACGAAGACATCATTTGGGGCTATGCTAGAGACAGGTGAAATGATCTGCTCAAGGCCACCCACCTAGTTATGGGTAGAGAGAATATTCTACAGTCCCATGTTGAAGTTGTTAGTTTGGTTTCTGCCTACGTATATTCACAGTTCGAGGATTAGGTCCTGAGAAAGGTGAATGACCGTTGTCATTGGAATCCTATACTTTACTCTGAAGGAGGACCAGGAGGGTGACAGAGTGAGGAACATGGAATAGATTGGCATCATATTGGTCACTCTTTGAAATCTGAAATCTGGCCCCCTCCCACCTTGATTTCCTATAACCTGGAAGAAAAAAACAATCTTTACCTCAGCATTGACCTTGAAGACTCTCTGAGTCCTAAGCCTGTGCTTGATCACCTGCAGATTCCCACTCTTCTCTGGAAGCAGTTGCTCTCTCCACATACATTTACTGAGCACCCATTTCATACCAGGCCCTGTGCTAGGCCAGGGGACACCCAATGAGCAAGGCAGACATGGCTTTGGTCCTCAGTCTAGCAGACGCAGAAAGGCTGCTTAAAAGGATTCATCCTGCAATTTATTATTTATTTCCTATTTTAAAACCTTTTTAGAGACAGGGTCTTGCTGTGTTGCCTATGCTAGAGCACAATGGTACAATCATAGCTCACTGCAGCCTCAAACTCCTGGGCTCAAGTGATCCTCCCACCTCTTGAGTCTCTTGAGTGGCTGGGACTACAGGTACATGCCAACATGCCTAGCGAATTTTTAAAAATTTTTTGTAGAGAAGGGGTCTTGCTATATTGCCCAGGCTGGTCTCAAACTCCTGGGCTCAAGTGATCCTCCTACCTCAGCCTTCCAAAGTTGAGGATTACAGGCGTGAGCCACCACACTTCTATTATTAATCCAAAGAATGCCCTGGCATCAGCCTTCATAACTCGGGCTGTTAGGTGTTCCTACTCATCTGTTCTGGACCCTGAGTTGCCTTTCCCAGTCTCTGTGTCTGAAAACCATTCCCTGTTTGTTTCCTGATGCTCATCCCAAATTGGATTCCAAATCCTGATTTATGGGAGCCTACATGAATGACCACACCCGTGTTCTCCTGCCTGGCTTGAGCACCTTAATTTATCAGTGTGCTGGGTATTGGGGACAGGATGCTGAACAAATGACACATCACCCCCACTCTCAGGACTGGATGCTGGCTCCAGGCTGCTACCCTCCAGCCAGGGCTAGGCAGTGTTTTCCCTGTTCTCTTGGAACTGATGAGCATTAGCCACGGCTCTCTAATTCGGATGCTAAGTCTTTTGCATGTTTTTGCTTTGATCTCATGTCAGTCTCTACCCTTGACTTTGACATTTGGATTCATGGTAACCTCCCTGATGAACTGGCCCCCAGCTACAATCTCGGGCATGGCAACTTCCTGCCACTATGCTCACCAGCTTGGTCTACCTCCTAGTTCTCCTTTTTCCTGGCTCACTTCATCTGAAGTAACCATGGCCTAGAGCTGACCCATCACCATAACAGGCCTTCAATAAATATTTATGAAGTTGAATCAACTCAGGAGCAGTTCAGAAATTCCAGGAGCCTCTAAAAGAATACAAAAGATTTGGCTGTCATATCATGGTATGTTCCAAGTTGAAAAGAACTCTTTTCATTTCTGTGCTTCTCTGTGCTCCAGAAATTTAAAAGAAAGCAGAATCTCATGGTGGGTGAGTCAGGGAGGGCCAAGGGGGCAGCTCTCCACACAGGACTTGCATGTCTAGGAATAGTTTGCAGCCTCAAGCCCAGCCCTTTGGGAGGCCTGGACAGCCCTGGTTGTTGGAAGTGCTGGGAACAGATCCTACCTAATACTGGCTGATCTGGTGTATTCTTGGCTCCACACCTCTGCGTGACAGGCTCTGTCCACACAGAAAGCAGAAGTAGTGCCCAGCTGTGAGGTTCTTTATTTCCATTGAATGCCTCTTTATGTTTTTGCATAGGCTGTTCACTGTGGGTTAGAAACCTCTCAGCCTTCATGAACTTTCTTCATACCCACGTAAAGTAGGTGCAGGCAACTCACTTGGGGCACCAAAGCTAAAGCCTTGTGCAGTCAATAATGAGGCCTTTCCTGAGGGGTAGTCAATGGCCATTTTTCCTGTCATCTGGCTCAATTCAGCCACCATGTCACTAACTGGAGCACACCCTGGTCCTGGCTTACAGTAAGCATTAGCTATGGCTCTCTAATTCAGATGCTAAGTCTTTTGCATGTTTTTGCTTTGATCTCAAGTCAGTCTCTACCCTTGACTTTGACATTTGGATCCATGGTAACCTCCCACTTTTCCTGAATTCTGTTTGCATCTTGATGATTTCACCCCCAGGATAAGAGAAAGATTTTGCCTTGTGAAAGAGTGGTTGAGCCTGTATATCCTGATGACCCGGCCTGTAGGATGGCCCCCAATGCCCCCGACTTCCTGGTGTTCATGGCCTTGTGTAAGGCCCTCCACTTGAGCTATTCATGTATTCTAACAAATAGAATACAGCAAAAGGGATGGACACCATTTCTGAGATTAGGTTATAAAAAGACTGTGGCTTCTGTATCAGGTATCCACTCCTTTCCTTTTCCCTTCCCTCCCCTTCCTCCCCTTCCTCCCCTTCCTTCCCCTTCCCTCCCCTCCCCTGCCCTCCTCTTCTTTCTCTTTCTCGGATCATTCACACTGGGGCAAGCAAGCTGTGGTGTTGTGAGCAACTTTACGGAGAGGCCCACATAGCATGGTGAGAAACCGAGATCCTCAGCACAATAGCCTGTGAGGACTGACGCCTGCCAACTTCCCAAAGAGTAAGCTCGGAAATGGATTTTTCAGCCCCAGTTGAGTCTTGAGATGACGGAAGCCCCAGCCAACAGCTTGACTGCCATGTTATCAGAAACCCTGGGCCAGGATCACTCAGTTTAACCACTCGTAGCTTCCTGACCCCCCAGAACTGTGAGGTGAGAAGTGTTGTTGTTTGAAGCTGCTAAATTTTGAAGTAGTTTGTTATGCAGCAATCGATAAATAATACTTATCCCCATATAGGAACTGCAAATACACAGCTTTCATTTCTCCTCTAGCCACTCATTTATAACCTTCTTGTCATATGCCTTCTCTCCCCATCAAGGCTGCTGCTAGCCCGTAAGGCATCTTTGTGCCAGTTATAAAAACGGACTCATTCCTCAAGATGCTCTTCTCCGTTTGGCTGGAAAATTGTCATAAATCTCCAATCTGTGAAGGGAGCCATGCTGTATTAGTCCATTCTCATGCTGATAATAAAGACATATCCAAGACTGGGTAATTTATAAAGGAAAGAGGTTTAATGGACTCACAGTTCCACATGGCTGGGAGGCCTCACAGTCATGGTGGAAGACAAAAGAAGAGCAAAGGGACATCTTACATGGTGGCAGGCAAGAGAATGTGTGCAGGGGAACTCCCATTTATTTTATTTTTTAAATTTTATTTTACTTTAAGTTCCAGGATACATGTGCAGAATGTGCAGGTTTGTTACATAGATAAACGTGTCCTCTGGTGGTTTGCTGTACTTATCAACCCATCACCCAGGTATTAAGCCTGGCATGCATTAGCTATTTGTCCTGATGCTCTCCCTCCCCTCACCCCACTGACAGGCCCTGGTGTGTGTTGTTCCCGTCCCTGTGTCCATGTGTTCTCATTGTTCAGCTCCCACTTATGGGTGAGAACATGCGATGTTTGGTTTTCTGTTCCTGTGTTAGTTTGCTGAGGATGATGGCTTCCAGCTTCATCCATGGGGAACTCCCATTTATAAAACCATCAGATCTTGTGAGACTCACTCACTGCCAATGAGAACAGTAAGGGGAAACCGCCCCCATGATTCAATTATCTCCACCCGGCCCCACCCTTGACATGTGGGGATTATTACAATTCAAGGTGAGATTTGGGTGGGGACACAACCAAACCATATCACGTGCCCTGTAGATTGCTGACTTTGTGCAGCGCATAATCCACATCACTGCATATAGCAACCCTGGCCCCACTCCTGCTGAAAATTTCGCCTCCACTGTTGTTGATGACTTGCTGTTTTGCAAGCCTGATGATCTTTCCTTAGTTCCCCTTTCCTTTGATCTCTCAGCTTTACTTGACACTGTGGACCACCCCTTCACCCTCACAGTTTGTTACGTGGGATTGCAGGAGAAAGGACTGACATCTTGCTGAAGAGATGGGTGATTACATCAATCCCAAACCCCAACACAGCTAAGCCGGTCCTTTAGGGTAATATACCCCAGATGCTGCTTGGGATCTTCTCGGTGTCATTTTCACAGTCACTTCTGGTTCCAGCTTCCTTTCTCCAATGAGCTCCTGTCCCCTGCACTTGCCTTGGGCTTCTGCCTTTATTGCTACCCTGATGTTGTGCCAACACGGAAGTCATATTTGTTCCTTCCTTTTCCCCCAAACCCCCCTACTTTGCTACAGTTTGAGGAGACAAAGGGTATACATTTTCATTCACGTCACAGACAACGGCCTATGAGAAGATTCTGTTCTGAGAAGTTCTTTGGTGCCTCTGCAGAGCCGCTTGCTGCCTCTCTGCCCTCCTACTCCTGCACTGATGCAGCTCCTTTGCGCTTTCTCTTTTGCTAGCTTGCCTACTGAGAGCCTAAGCTCCCAGGCTTACCTTCTATCTCAAGGCTTCTAAAGGTACTATGCTATGGCAAAACAGTTTCCTCTCTAAGAGGAATTCTGTTTGCAGATGTTAAGCTGAGTTTTTTTTTTTTTTTTTTCCCTGCATGCCTCAGTTAGTCCTTAAAGTGACCATACATTCATCATGTGTTAAATGTCACCTCCCCATGCAAATTCTAAGTGGAAGAAGCTGTTTGCAGACAATGAGGCTTCTTTTCCAGAGTCCTTTCTCTCTGGGACCATCTTTTACCTCCCTCTTTGTTGGCATTTCCCCCAGCATGCTGCAAGTACTTTTTATTCCACATTGCTGAGTTTCTACCACAGCCCAGAAACTCACTTCTAATTTGATGGATTTTCCATTGTGCTTCATGCAGGCAGCCTTTTACTTTGAAAATGATGACAATGAAATAGATGCCTGGGTTGCTCTTCATGCAGGCCCAGTCTTGTACATGACATTTTCTTTGACCAGCTTTGAAAAAAATCCAATTTAGATGGTCACCACCTGCAGTTTCAGCCTTGCACTCAGCGCTAACTCAGAGGTTCCTTTGTTATCAAAACAATTTGGCTAGAATTTGTTGAATAAACCCCTTCCTCCACCCTCTGGCATTGCTACTTTTCAAAAATTTGCTAATGGTGTCACAAATTCTTTCCCTCCCTGGCTTTTGTGACATGAGATCTTTCCTCCCTCTCTTTCCACCTCTCAGACCACCCGTCTCTCTCTGGAATTGCTTCCTTCTGCTGTCACTCAAATGTGAGTCCTTCCAGCTCACTCTTCCCTCTTTCCCAGGATGCTTCATCTACTTTTGGGGATTTTGCTATTGCTATTTGTTAAGCTACTAAATATTTCCTTCATTTATGTATGTATTTTGTATCATCTTAATCAATTTTGGCGGGGAGGGGACAGAGTCTCTCATTCTGTCTCCCAGGCTGGAGTGCAGTGGCTCGACCTCAGCTCACTGCAACCTCTGCCTCCCAGGTTCAAGCAATTCTTGTGCCTCAGCCTCCCAAGTAGCTGGGATTACAAGCATATGCCACCATGCCTGGCCAATTTTTCTTGTAATTTCAGTAGAGACGGGGTTTTGCCATGTTGGCCAGGCTGGTCTTGAACCCCTGACCTCAAGTGATCTGCCTGCCTCGGCCTCCTAAGCTGCTGGGATTACAGGTGTAAGCCACCATGTCTGATCCATCTTAATCATTTAAAAATGTATGGTTCAGTGGTATTAAGTACATTCAGCTGATTTTGCCACCACCACCACCATCCATCTCCTCTTCTCTCAGCCCCTGCAACCACCATTCTACTGTTGTCTCTATGAGTCTGACTGCACTAGGTACCTTATATAAGTGGAATCTTACAGTATTTGTTCTTTTGTGACTGGTTATTCCACTTAGCATAATGTCCTAATGTCCTAGCATATTAACTATTATTTTCACATGAGTGATTCCAGCTGTGCAGCTCCAGTTCTTACCCTTCTCTTAAGATTTGTTCCTGCATCTCCACCTCCCTTTGGAGCCTTTGACACAGATGCATTGCAGTTGCTTCAAAGATACTGAGAAAAAGTGGCTTTTTATTTTATTTTTTTGAGACGGGGCTTGCTCTGTCACCCAGGCTGTAGTGCAGTGGCATGATCTTGGCTCACTGCAACCTCCGCCTCCTGGGCTCAAGGGATTCTCGTGCCTCAGCCTCCTAAGTAGCTGGGATTATAGGCATGCGACACCAGGCTCATCTAAAACCAGGCTCATCACCCTTCTCCCCAAATCAGAGTTGCTCATTTCTATCAACGGAAATATGCTTTCACAGTCTCCTTCAATCTCGGGTTATTTCTATTCCTTTTTCCTTTTTCTCTTCCACATCAAGTTACTCTGCAGCTTATAAACTGTCTATTCTATAGGCTCCTTATTGCCTATAGAATGAAGTTCAAAGTCCTTAGGCCACTTAGTTTGGCCTTGAATTGGAATTAGTCTCAGTTGTATATGTGTGAGAAAACCCAAAATAATAGTGGTTTTAAAAAAAACATAAAAGTCCACTTTTTCAGCCGGGCACAGTGGCTCATGCTTGTAATCCCAGTACTTTGGGAAGCCAAGGCAGGCAGATCACTTGAGGTCAGTTTAAGACCAGCCTGATCAACATGGTGAAACCTCGTCTCTACTAAAAATACAAAAATTAGCTGGGCATGGCAGTGTGCACCTGTAGTCCCAGACACTTGGCAGGCTGGGGCAAGAGAATCGCTTGAACCCCAGAGGGGGAGGTTGCAGTGAGCTGAGACCATGCCACTGCACATTGCACTCCAGCCTGGGTGACAGAGTGAGACTCCATAAAAAAAAAAAAAAAAAAAGAAAAAAAATTCACTTTTTCTCATGTTAATAAATTTTGGAGATAGCCCGGAACTGGTACAGAAGTTCCACAAAGCTGTTAGGGATCTAGTTCCCTTCCAGTTCACTGTTCTATCATCTCAAAGACATCACTATCCTCATGGTGTATAATGCAGCTGGAGCTCCAGCCATCACATCTGAATTCCAGGCAACAGGATGGAGGAAAGGGTAAGAAAGGGCACATGCCAATTGTCATTTAAGGAGGTTTCTTAGAAGTGTCCCATTGGCCAGAACTTAGTCACATGGTCACATCTAGCTCCTAGGGAGGAAAGGACATATAATCTCTAATCTGAATTCATATCAAACTAAAAATTGGGAGTTTGGTTACTAAGGAGGAAGGGAGAATAGATACTGGGTAGGAACTAGCCTTCTCTGCCACAGGCCTTCTCTCTGCATGTCCCGTCAACACATTCTGCTGAAATGGAATTATTTGACACTTGCTATCATCCCCACTAGGCTCTTTAGAGCCAAGAATCTTGTGTGTTTCATTTTGGACTAGGCCTGACAAGGAGAAGGGGCTTAATAAGTGATTGATGAATAAACAAATACCACTAAAAAAATGTTGAGGATGGAGGGAACTCAAGAAAGTGTTCCAGAATACAGGAGAGGCTGCTTTTGGATAAATAATCCTGTCTTAGAAAACAACAATACTAACAAAAATAAATACTGTCACACATCATCATTATGTCATTTGTGATAACTTACTAAATGCGACAGGGCAGATTTATTTTTTGCTTCGACAGAAGAAAAAACAGATTGAGGGCTGTTGAGAGACTCCTTGGGGTCACATATCTAGTTAGTGGTGGGCAGGCCTGGAACCTGTGTTCTTTCACTCCAAGCCCAGTCCTCTCTTCCCTAGAAAGTTGGAGGCCAGAGCAGGCTGCTGAATCGCTCTACCTCCAGTTCCAGATACTCCTTAATCCTTTTGCTTTGTAAACAAACGGAGGCCTGGAGGCCTGCTTCAGGAGGAAACAGCAACTCCCGGGAGAGGCCCCAAAAGGAAATTCAGGGCATGCCTTCCCCAGGTGGGGCTGCCCCTAGCAGGCCCCCAGCAATTACTAGCCTTGTAATCCATAGGAGGCCAAGAGCCTGGAATCTGCTGCTACATGGATTTCATAGGAAGTTTGTCTTGGGCCCATCCTACATGGTGTATTATTAAAGTGCCATAAAGGTCTCATTTAATTGTTGATTGCCCCAACACAGGAACGCAAGGACAATATTATAGCCAGGCCTCTGCTCAGGGTGAATGATGCCTTGTATTAGATGAGACAGCAGGGTTGTTGATGCATTTTTCTGTCTGGCTCCTTCTTGGGCTCATGACAGGGTCAAGTTTTGGAGGATGGTGAAGGAGTCCCCTCCACCGAGTCAATGCGCTCTCAGTCATTGTCTTGCACACGTGGTTCTCCTAGTGTGGTCCCGGCACCAGAGGCATCAGCATCACCTGGGAACTTGTTAGAAATGCAAATTCATAGACTCCCTCCAGTCCTGCTAAATTAGATGGAGCCCTGCCATCTGTGTTTTAACAAGCTTTCCAGGTGATTCGTAGAAACACTGCTCTTGTAGGTGCCCAGGTGAAAGTTGAAAAGGGCAGTAAGCAATAGTTGGCAGACGCTCTGGGCTGCATGAGGGCCGTGGGGAGGCTGATGAGGTGTGTCCTGGCCTATCTGGGGTGCTGGCTTTGGGAGCATGAAGGCCTCCTTCCACAGCACCCTGATTCCTGGGAAGAAAAAGCTCATTCAGAAGGAGGAGCCATGGACAGTAAAGGACAGACGACAGGTAGGGAAACTGAGGGGATGGGACATTGAGAAGCAGCTGGGACAGGCAGGCCTGGTCAGGCACATCAATGTCTAAAGTGCAGGCTGGGCCAGCATAGATACTGGTCTCTTGGCCAGCTTTCTTTTATGCTCTTGGGTACATGTCAAAGATTCCAGGCCACCCTGCTGACAGGGAGTTATTGATTCCTGCCTGGTTGTTGGGTAATTCCATTCACAGCTGCCTTATATGAGCAAACATGTTCAATGAGCAATTCAGCTTCTCTATATTTCACAGTGTACTGGGCACCTCTCACACCTCTTTTTTTTTTTTTTTTTTTTTGAGATGAAGTCTTGCTCTGTCGCCCGGGCTGGAGTGCAGTGGTGCAATCTTGGCTCACTGCAACCTCCGCCTCCTGGGTTCAAGCAATTCTCCTGCCTCAGCCTCCTGAGTAGCTGGGATTACAGGTATGCGACACCACGCCTGGCTAATTTTTGTATTTTTAATAGAGATGGGATTTCACCATGTTGGCCAGGCTGGTCTTGAACTCCTGACCTCGTAACCCACCCGCCTTGGCCTCCCAAAGTGCTGGGACTACAGGCATGAACCACTGCGCCCGGCCTCTCACATCTCTTATAACTCATCTTCCACCAGTGGCTCGCCATGGTCATGTGGGACAGCACATCCTTCCAAGGCGGTGCAGTTGGATGTTATGGATACAGGCACTGTCCACTTGATTCAGGCTTTCATTTCACATGTTTGCCTCCTAGAGCTATGTCATTCCAGCGATGGGAAGATGAATGAGATATTGAGATGACGTGTGGTCAGGAATGCCTGAGTTAGATGTGTCTCGTTAAAGTCAATAAGTCATTTTTATGAAAAGTTGTTGATGAGAAATCATAAATTGTTCCAGTTCTGTGACTAAATCCTGTAACTGCATTCCTACTGTCGGGCAGGGAATGTTCTGTTCTACATGTCTATTTTGCACATTTATGCTAAATAATGCATCAGTCCTCTCTTAGCACGTCATAGTCACTGTGTCTGTACCTGTGACCAGGAATGGCTCAGATAGGCTGGGCTGGAAGGCATCATGGCAGTGGAGGCAGGGATGAGGTTGGAAATAGGAGAGCAAAAGGAAGAAGGCACTCGGGGAGGAAGGGCAACCTGTCAGTGGAGCTGGACTCTGAGGGAGGTGGCCAAAAAATCACTATGTCTACATCAGTTTGAAAAATGATGTGGGCTTTTCAGGGTCCAGCTGTGGGACACAGGAAAGAGTCTCTTACATTGGTGAGAAACAAGGGTAGGTAGGTAACCACCTGAAAGGCCATCAGACTTGGAGCTGGGGGAGATGAGCTGGGAGAGACCTGCCAAATATGCAGTGGCTCCAGGCCTCGAAAAAGGAGCTACCCAGGAGCTAGGATGATGACTGGGATAGTGTAAAGACAGTTGGTGGACATGTGGCATCTGTTGCAATAGATGTGTTTCTGGAACGGTAACTCCATCATCCACGACTGGCCACACTCTTACCCAGAATTGGCTCAGGATGGTGAAAGGTGTCGGGCCTGCAGGAGGCAAGACTGCCAACACCTGGGCCGCAATTCCATTGCTGGAAAACAACGTGGGGTAAATTATCAGTCAGATAGTTTCCAAAGATGTCATGGATTTTCCAAGTGTTAATTACAATTCTACCTCCCCTGTCCATGGCCCTGCCCATGCTCTCCCTGGAGGAGGTTTCTGAAACTTTGTTGGCTTCTCGAACACGGTGAGTTATAGTGGAAAGCACTTTGGAATCAGGCCAACTAGGCTCTGAATCCTGACTTTGCTTTGTAAATTCAGCTCTTTCAAGGGAATGTCCCTTCATCTTGCTCAGCTTCAGTTTCCTCATCTATAAAATGGGATCATCATGTCTTACAAATACTATTTCAATAATGAGGATGAAGGAGATCAGACACCTACAGCGTCATGGAGAAGACTGGGAGTCAATGTCAGTCCTCTCTCGTTCTCTCTGCTCCCTCTTCCAGTCCACGTGCATTATAGGGCTGGAATCACGCAATACAGAGCCTCTGGCATTTGGGTTTTCAAAGTAAGAGGGGACTCCAGCCCTCTATAATGCATGTGGACTGGGAAGAGGGAGCAGATTATAAAGACACATGCACATGTACGTTCACTGCAGCACTATTCACGATAGCAGAGACATGGAATCAACCCAAACGCCCATCCATGATAGACTGGATAAAGAAAATGTGGTACATAGACACCATGGAATACTATGTGGCCATAAAAAGGAATGAGATCATGTCCTTTGCAGGGACATGGATGGAGCTGAAAGCCATTATCCTCAGCCAACTAATGCAGGAACAGAAAACCAAACACCGCATGTTTTCATTTATAAGTGGAAGCTGAACAGTGAGAACACGTAGACACAGGGAGGGGAATAACACGCACTGGGGCCTGTGTGGGGAATCAGGGAGGCAGAACATCAGGAAAAATATTTAATGCCTGCTGGACTTACTGCTTAGGTGATGGGTTGATCTGTGCAGCAAACCACCATGGCACGCATTTTCCTGTGTAACAAACCTACACTTGTACCCCAGAACTTAAAAACCCAAATGTCTTGAGGTTCACACATATTAGTCTGTCCATGTTAGCTTTGTTGTAAATAGGGGCTTGGAAAGAGGGAGTCCAGCTAAGTTTCTTTCACTTGGAAAGCTAGAGGCAATTTTCTTTCCTTTTAGTAAGAGAGAATCTATGTCAGATATTCTATCTTGGAGATCAAGTTCGGTCCTCTGGGCACAGTCTGGTCACACAATATCCATCGCAATTACAGGAGAGGTTGGGATCTGGGCTTCATCCACAACATTGATCGTGGACAAACAGTCTAGCTCTGGTTTCATGTTGGGAGGAGCCGAGGTGGAGTATGGGCTCAGGCACTCGGGCAGCCCATCCACTCTGTACCACAAGTTCAAGACAACTCAGTGATTTATTCTCCTCTGTAGGGATACATTTCTGAAATTTCTGCCTCATAGACAAGACATGAATTTGGATTCTGCTGCTTCAAACAGCCCTGCTTGCTCCATGGTCTCCCCCTGTCCCCACGGGAGTTTGAGCTGCATTTGCTGCTGTTGGCAGAATCTGCCAGAGGAAGGGGAGGGCCTTTGGACCTTCAAAATGTAATTCAACTGCAGGGTTGCCTGGCACAGCAGAGCATCACAGCTGTACTTAATCTTCCTGGAGCGGAGCAGCTGGAGGCCTCCCAGCGTCCTGGCGCCTGCGGGCGGATGATTGGCTTGCCCCAGCTATGCGTTTGAGCCAGAGTGTTCCAGAGGAAGAGTCAATGTTGCAAAGCTATAGCTGTTCCTAAGTGCTGTGTGTGATGTGTGTGTGTCATCCTGGCTTTAAACAGAAACTTTTGAGAGCTGTAGCATGTCCAGTTGTTTTTGCTGCACAGACTAGTAAAATACATGTGGAGATATCTGGAAGAAACAGGAGGAAAAAAATGGTAGGAAAGAATATAGGAGACCTCTTTGGGGTCGGACAATTCTGGAAGAGGAGAAAGAAGAGGAAGGGAGAGGAAAAGTAGAGGAGAGGACCAGGAGGAGAAGGGTGGCCAAGAGGAGAGGCCCCACTCAGCAATTGTCAGGTTCCAACCCCAGCTGAGATCCAAGGGGAGTGGGTGGACAGGGCAGGGAGGTGGCTGAAAGAACACTCGAGAGACAGTAGGTAAATGAGACATGGCTTTATTCAGCAGCTGTCTCATCAGCAGTTCTCTTACACTGTCTGCTCTGTCTAGGCTGCTTACTCTGGCCACTCCCACACAGAGCTGCGCAGCTGGCTCTCCCTTGCCTTCAGGGTCAGCAGCTTAACTCTTTCTTTGGGTACAAGTGGGCTGAGCTGTGTCCTGGCTTCCCTCTGTTCATCTGCAAAGACAGACAGCTAGCTCTCTCTTTCTCTGGGTGCAAGCATGCCTGCACAGTGTCAGCAGGGCAATTATGCCTTTACAGACAGTAGTGGCTTAGAGCCAAATGATAAGCCTTCCTGTGTTATGGCTACATGGCTGTGATAACAGGTGGAGTTACACGCCTGCACTCTAAACTCGCTGAGTCACTCTGGATGTATACCTTGACCTGTCCTTGACCAAAGCACAGTCATGTTCCTTACAGCAATTCAGCTCCACATACTGTGCCCTCACTGTAATCCAGCACCTGTAGCCTAAACAGCTTTCTGTGCCCTGCTATTCAACAAGGTGAGGTGTCTTCAGGGGACGGTGTCAGGATGAATGTCCAGTGCTCTGGGCATCTCCAAGTTCAGCCAGGTAAGCATCTGCCACAGCAGGTGGGCTATGACCATGATTTTGGTTTTCACTTCTTTTGACAACATTGCCATAAGCTCTATAAGGACCTAGACTGTCAGTGTTATTTACTGCCATATCTCCAGTGTCTAGCACAAGGCAGGTACATAGTAGTTATCTGTTGAATGAACAGGAACGAATATTCAATTGAATACTGTGGAAAAAATACCAGAGACCAGCGAGGGACTTCAGTGCAGACACAGCACTTGATATCAGTGCCTCTTAAATTTTAATGTGCATATTAATCTCCTGAGGATCTTGTAAAAGTCCCTCATGCGCCTCACTTGAGAGGCTGCTAGAAACGCTGAAGGTGGCTTCACCAGAAAGTGGAAGATTGTAGGTTGGAACTCAAGTTTAGACCCCAGCCTCGTCTGTAGCCTCCTGAGCTCTGTGGTCCTGTGACCCAGCACCAGACAAAAAGAGAAAGCTAGCATTTCCTCTCCTCTCTCTGCTGGTGCCCTGGGACATTCCTACAGCAAAGAGGTTTTCCTGCAGCCTGTACTGTGCACCCGCTGTGATTAAAGCCTTCCTGAACTCCCGGGAGGTGGGCAATAGAGTCCCATGGGCACAGGAGGCCAATGATCATTTTGCTATGGGTCTTTGCCAACTTCTGGGCTCTTTGAGGTTCAAGGTTCTTGTCTAGCTTGGATATTCTGGTGATTTGGGACAGACTCACTTATTCTCTTCTGGAATTCTAGCTATACATAGCTACCAACAACACCTCCATCTCCACCTACATTTTACTACTGCTGCCTCTACCACTTCTGCAGCTTCGCCGGCACCACCTCCACCACCTCCAGCTTGCATTCATACAGTGCTTTGGCAGTTTTAATACTGCTGTCACTTCAGCCTATAAAGTAGGCACCATTATCACCATTTGAAAGAAGTATAAAGGCCCGAGAAACTAAGTCCTGTGTCTGAGATCTCACAGCTAGTGAGTGGCAGGGCTGCAGCTGGAATCAGTCTTCTGACTCCAGAGCAAATGCTGTTACTTGCTCCCCCCAGTGTTGACTCTGAGGGGTGCTACATCCCTCTCCCTTGGCAGTCTTGTCACCAGGTCTTCGGCTTGTACTCTGGTGGGGGGCTGGAGGCAGACTCCTCCTACCCTTGGCACGGTGCTGATCTCAGCCAGAGAGGGAACTCAAACCTCCCTGGGCACAGCGGTCAACCCTGGCTTGTTTATAGCCATGCTTCTGTGCTGAAGCGGCCTGAATGGGCCACTTCATTCATACAAACTCTCAATTCACTGGAATGGATGGGGGTGTGGCCAGTGATGTCACCATCACTTCATAGCTTAAACTTATAGAGTCGGCCTTTGAAAAACATTTATTTGTGTCTCAAAATAAATCAACTGCCTCACTCTGGCCCCATCCTGACCTTGTGATGTGGACAGAAAGATACAAAGTCATAAAGCGCTGATAATAAGCACTTTGCATTGTTTTGGCGATGTGCACTTTCAAAGAGCCCATAATACTTTATTTCATCTTAATCCTCAGAATGCCTCCTTTTAAGGTAGCCAGGGACAGGTGGTATCATCACTTTATAGATGGGAAAACGGAGGCTCAGAGAGGTTGAAGGTCACAGGTCTAGGACCGGCATGTAAATAGTCTGCCTCCAATTCTTTTGACTACACTGTACACACTGGAGTTGTCACCTGCCTTGGACACAGTGTTGCCATCCAGCAGAGACTCCACCCAAGCCCTGACAGATTTATTACCAGCAATTTGTCATTGCTTATTTTATTACCAAAAAATGCAACTCTTTAGAAAAACATCTGAAGATTAACCAACAAAGTGTGCAGAGAGCTGAGCTGGCATTGGAGTGATGAGATGTTATGCCCAGGGGAGAGGCAGGGATATTTCTAGATGGGAGGGGCACAGGTACTGGAAAAAAGCAAATCAGAGGTCACACCCAGAGATGGAGGGAGCAGCAGCTAGAAGTGTGCCAACTGGCAGGCCTGGAAGAAGCAGGGTCTGGGTTTTAAGAAGCCAGGCTCAGAATTCTCCAGGAAAAATAAGTCAGGGACTCATATCTGGCAATAAACAGAGACTGGGCAAGAAAAACCAGAAGGAGTCCAGGCAAGAGACCAAGAATACCAAGAGTGGAGCCTGATACTGAGCCTTGCATAGAGCACAGGCTGTTTCTAGGCTTCCTGTCTAAAACAGAACTAGATTTCAGTGTTTAAGTTGGCCCGAGTCCATGGAAGAAGGCAGGGCGGTCAGTGGACGGCAGTGAGAGGCCAGGGAAGGTCCAGACAGATGATTTTTGTAGGCTGTGTTTCCCAAGCTGACATTCTGCAGAACAGAATGTCCCCGTAGAATGCAGAATGCAGAACAGAGCATCTCTGTAGGACGCTCTGGGTAACGAAGGGTCTGTACTCAATAAAGATGGGAAATACTGGACCCAATGAAGTTCAACAGGTTCCTTTATTACAACATTTCTCTGCATCTTAAAGAAATGCAATGTGTGTTTCCAAGGGAAAGCTATTGAAAGCAGAGTTTTCCAAGCTTTTTTGACCTTGGCCCACATGTTAACATCTGGAACACAGTTTGGGAAAGTCAGTCCAACCCTTCCTTACTGGGGCCAATGGTCACAATTGCAACACTATTTGCTTTCTATACCTGACCCCTGGCCTTTTCCCTTATTACAACTATCCTGGAGGAAGGGGTTGGGGTAGACACTTGAATAAAAGAGTACTGTGATTTTAAGAATTAGTCCACCCTTTCACCTCTGATTTGGTGTGTTTCCCTTTTTTTTTTTTGACAGAGTCTCACTCTGTCACCCAGGCTGGAGTGCAGTGGCATGATCTCGGCTCACTGCAACCTCCACCTCCCGGGTTAAAGTGATTCTCCTACCTCAGCTTCCCAAGTAGCTGGGATTACAGGTGCTCACCACCATGCCCAGCTAATTTTTGTATTTTTATTAGAGACCAGGTTCCACCATGTTGGCCAGGCTGGTCTCAAGCTCCTGACCTCAAGTGATCTGCCCACCTCTGCCTCTGCCTCCCAAAGTGCTGGGATTACAGGTATGAGCCAATGTGCCCGGCTGCCTCGAGGCTTTTAAAAATCCAGATTGCTGGGGCTGGGCGTGGTGGCTCCTGCCTGCAATCCTAGCACTTTGAGTAGGCGGAGGTGGGTGGATTGTCTGAGCTCAGGAGTTCGTGACCAGCCTGGGCAACATGATGAGATCCCTTCTCTACTAAAAATATAAAAAATTAGCTGGGCGTGTTGACTTGAGCCTGTAATTCCAGCTACTCAGGAGGCTGAGGCAGGAGAATCACTTAACTTGCGAGGCAGAGGTTGCAAGTGAGCTGAGATCATGCTAGCCTGGGTGACACAGCAAGACTCTGCCTTTAAAAAAAAAAAAAAAAAAAAACCGGAAAACAAACCAGATTGCTGGGTCTCAGCCCCAGAATTTCTCTTCTGATTGAATAGGTCTAGGATGAAACCTTAGGGTTTGCATAAATTCCCACCAGACACTAACACTGCTGGCTTAAGGAACACGTGTTGAGAACTATGGGTCTATAGTTTCCAAACCTGAATTGGTTGGGAAGCTTGGTTTTATTTTTTATTTTAAATTTCCTTATTGTTTAAAACACTTTATTAAAAAAGCACTTTTTTAATTTTTATTTTTTTTTTTATAACAGATATAGGGTTTCACCACATTACTCAGGCTGGTCTTGAATGTCTAGGCTCCAGCAATCTGCCCACCTCGACCTCCTAAAGTGCTGGGATTACAGGCATGAGCCACCACACCTGACCTAGTTTAACAAAAATAGATTCCTGGGGCTCATTTCAGACCAAATGAATCAAAATTGCCAGGGGTCAACATCTTTCCTGCCTCTCCCAGGCCTTGCCTCTGCTGGCCTGTTTCCTCTAGCCTGTGCCCAACAGAGATGCTGGGATGAAGGCCCCTGAACTGCCTGTGTTCATGAAAACTCATCACTGCAACTGGGCTGTGAAAGTTCAGAAGAACATACATTTACCCTTTGATTAGTTTTAAGATGGTCCCTACCTGGGTATATTGTTTTTTCTCTATGGTGGAAGTAAAAACAATCACTTGTACTTTGTCAAATGTTGATTTTTTTTCAACAATAATCCTATGGATATCATTAGCCCTATTTTATATGTGAAAATACTGTGGCTCAGAAGGTTTAAGACATTTACTTATGACTCTAAGTTCCATGAGTTTCCTATTCTCCAGTGCTTGGAGGCTAGGTTCCAGGTGAATGTAAAAACCTTGATCTGGAGGTTAAGTGCCTCTCCTTTCTACCTGGGGACAGGTGTGCAGGAAGAACTAATGGCTCCACCTGAGGCTAGGCAACACTGCAGTGAGCCCTGGAGCATCAGCCTGCATTTTATTTCAGGTAATTTTTATACAAAAACATCTTGATGAGGCTTTTATATTAGAACTTCAGATAAAGGAATGGAGATGAACTGAATATATGTGGAATATATATAATATGTACCGAATACATATAATGTGGATGTAATCAGATATGTTAATTGAATTGAACAGTTTTCATTTTCACTTGTTGCATAAAATTCCCTTGCTTGAAAAATTGTTAATCTCATTTTAAAAATGAGGAGACTTAATAAGATCAGATGACTTATTTATGGTCATGGAGTTAGCAAGTGACTGAACTAGAATCTAAAGCCTGTCTGACTGTTAATCCTGTGTTCTTGAAATTAAAAAGACTAACAATAACAAGTGTTGGTGAGGATGTGGGAGAACTGGAACCCTCATACCCTGTTGATGGGTATGCAAAAATGTCACAACTACCTTGTAAAACAGTGTGGCAGTTTCTCTTAGAGTTAAATGTATTTTTGTCATATGACTTAGCAATGTTATTCCTAGATGTATACCTAATAGAAATGAAACACATATCTAACACAAAGACTGTATACAATGTTGATAGCATTTTTGTTCACAATAGTCCAACACTGGAGACTACCAAAATGTCTAACAATAGATGAACGAAATAAACTGAGGTATATCTGTACAACAGAATACTACTCAGCAACAAAAAAACACCATGAAAAAGACTCATAATGTGGATAAATCTCAAAAATGTTAAAGAAGCCACATCAAAGTGCCTATTCTGATTCCATTTACTGAAAATTTTAGAAAAGGTAAAACAAATCTATAGGGATACACGTGCAAGAATCAGGGTATAAAACAGGCTGTTTTTAAATATCTATTTGACAGCTGAGAAACTGAAAGATCAAATAGCTTGTCCAGGATTACACAGCCTGAAAACAGTGTACTGGGGACAGGCAAGCTTATTCTGGAGCTTGTCTACCTAATCTCCAAGCTGTGCTGAATCTGGACCTACCCTTCTCTTCTTGATCTTGGGCTGTCCTGTTTGACTTTGGTCATTTTTCTGGCTCCCTCTTCTCTTTGAGAAGGAGTCCACTTACTTTGCCTGAAGTCTAAGCCTGGGCTTACTATTTCCCTCTGCAAGTAACTTGATACCCTGTAAGGCTGATGTCATTTGGAGTTTTCTGCTCTTGCTCTGTATCTTTAATTTCACTTGATATTCCATTTTCCCACATTTGCTGTCCTCTCACCAATCTCCCAATGCTCCTGCTTGCTCTCCTCAAATCTTCTCTTTTGCTTCCTCCTGGTCTCACTCTGTCTATATCTGTACCTTGCTATTTGAGTGGGAATCTTTTTTTTTTTATTATTTATTTATTTATTTTTTGAGATGGAGTCTGACTTTGTCATCCAGGCTGGAGCGTAGCGGTGCGATCTCAGCTCACTGCAACCTCTGCCTCCCAGGTTTAAGTAATTCTCGTGTCTCAGTCTCATGAGTAGCTGGGACTATAGGTGTGAGCCACCAAACATGGCTAATTTTTGTATTTTGGTAGAGATGGGATTTCACCATGTTGGCCAGACTGGTCTTGAACTCCTGGCCTCAAGTGATCCTCCTCCCTTGGCCTCCCAAAGTGCCGGGATTACAAGCATGAGGCACTGTGCCCAGCCATTGGGTGCGAACTTCCTGTTAGGCTAAGATTCTCAGACAAACATGACAAACATACTCTTTGATAAGGAAACTCTGCCCCTCCTAAGGTTGGCAGATTTAGGGTGACAGGATGACCAGTTAAATGTCAATTTCAAATAAACCACCATTTTTTAGTATAAATAAGTCCCAAATATTGCATAGGACACACTTATACTAAAAAACGGTTGCTTATCTGAAATTCAAGTTTAACTAAATGTCTTGTTTTCTATGGAAACTCTAGGCCCTCCTGACATGCCATCATTTTGGTAAGAAAGGAGAGGGTTTTGACAGAAACTCCAAGAAGATAATCTCCCCGGGAAGGAAAGTAGACTGGCCCTTCAGGGTTTCTTCACTCACACGCCTCTCATGGTGCTGATCTGGTTTCAGCCTTGATCCCTAGGTGTTTCCTCTTGGTCTCCCTGGCTCTCTGCCCTGTCCTTCATCTCCTTAACTCCTGCCACCTCTCCTTGTCTCCTACCCCCTCACGTTGCTCATTGGCACGTGGCTTGATCCACTTTCTCTAGCCTTGTACATATTATACCTTCTCAACTCCAACTTGCTTTTGCTGTAGGTATATACCCTGCCCCACCCGATCTGGGAAGGCCCTGGGACTCACCATGCCGAGATCAAAACCCTAGTCCATTCAGGACATCAGTGCATTCCACTCATTCAGAGCCTTCACTCTTCTCTCAGTTTCTACCTACTGTGTGTGAGTCACATGAATAGACCCACATTCATTGCCAGGGTGGAAGCTAGACAGGTTTCTGATCTACTAGGTTGTTTCCAACTGGTTACTGGAAAAAAAGGACTTAGAAATATATCCTTAGTTGGCAAAGGGCAAAAAGGGCCTATGTTTAGTTTATGTCAATAAGATTCTGGTGATTGTTCCAGGCAAGGAACAAAGGAAATCTTCTATTAAGCTACCTGGTGAGAGATTTTGCAATTCTATTTCCTTTAAGATTTTGTAGGCACAAAACACATAAATCACTTGGCCTTTGGAAAGCTAAGTGAAAAGTTGTTTGTGGGCACGGTTGGCTAGTTTATAGCTGCAATATTTTAGAGGGAACAAAGTATTTTTTTTGGACATTGGTCCAGAAGTAAAGGTGGGATCAATCAATCAGTCCATAAACATAGCACCATTTCCCTGTAAGAGCAGCAGTAAAAAAAACCTATTCCCCCAGTTTTAGGGAAGACACACAAAACAAGAAAATCTCATATGAGGCTGGGCTCAGTGGCTCACGCCTATAATCCCAGCACTTTGGGAGGCCACGGTGGGCAGATCACTTGAGGTCAGGAGTTTGAGACTAGCCTGGCCAACATGGTGAAACCCCTTCTCTATTAAAAATACAAAATTTAGGCCAGGCATGGTGGCTCATATCTGTAATCCCAGCACTTCGGGAGGCCAAGGCAGGCAGATCACGAGGTCAGGAGTTTGAGACCAGCCTGGCCAACATGGCGAAAACCCATCTCTAATAAAAATACACAAATTAGCTGGGTGTGGTATGGACGCCTGTGGGAGGCTGAGGTAGGAGAATCGCTTGAACCTGGGAGGCAGAGGTTGCAGTGAGCTGAGATCTTGCCATTGCATTCCTACCTGGGTGACAAGAGCAAGACTCCATCTCAATAAATAAATAAACAAAAAATTAGGCCGGGTGCGATGGCTCACACCTGTAATCCTAACACTTTGGGAGGCTGAGGTGGGTGGATCACTTGAGGTCAGGAGTTTGACACCAGCCTGGCCAACATGGTGAAACCCTGTTGCCACTAAAAAGTACAAAAATTAGCTAGATGTGGTGGCGGGTGCCTGTAATCCCAGCTACTCAGGAGGCTGAGGCAGGAGAATCACTTGAACCCAGGAGGCAGAGGTTGCAGTGAGCCAAGATCATGTCACTGCACTCCAGCCTGGGTGATAAGAGTGAGACTCCATCTCAAAAAAATAAAAAATAAATTAAAAAAATAAAAATATAAAAATTAGCCAGGTGTGGCAGTGCATGCTTGTAATCCCAGCTACTCAGGAGGCTGAGGCAGGAGAATCACTTGAACCTAGGAGGTGGAGGTTGCAGTGAGCTCAGATTGTGCCACTGTACTCCAGCCTGGGCGACAGAGCAAGACTCTAAACAAAAGAACAAAAACAAAAAAAAAGAAACTCTCATATGCAGTATTATTTCTTTTTTTTTTTTTTTTTTTTTTTTTTTTTTTTTTTTTTTTTGAGACTGAGTCTGGCTTTGTTGCCCAGGCTGGAGTGCGGTGGCCGGATCTCAGCTCACTGCAAGCTCCGCCTCCCGAGTTCATGCCATTCTCCTGCCTCAGCCTCCCGAGTAGCTGGGACCACAGGCGCCCGCCACTTCGCCCGGCTAGTTTTTTGTATTTTTTAGTAGAGACGGAGTTTCACCGTGTTAGCCAGGATGGTCTCGATCTCCTGACCTCGTGATCCGCCCGTCTCGGCCTCCCAAAGTGCTAGGATTACAGGCTTGAGCCACCGCGCCCGGCCCAGTATTATTTCTTATATGCAGTGCTGGAAAGGAAGCAGTGGTCCTGGCTGGGAGAAGCTGGAGAAGGAATCAAGGAGAAGATGCTATTGTGTGTATATATATTTATACTTTTGGTAAAGATAGGGTCTCACTCTGTTTCCCAGTCTTGTCTTGAGCTCCTGGCCTCAAGCAATCCTCCTACCTTGGCTTCTCTAAATGCTGGGATTACAGGGGTGAGCCACCGCACCCTGCTGAGAAGGTGCCATTTGAAGTCGGGTCTGGATCGCTGAAAACATGTGTGTTCCAGAGAGCAGAGAATGTGCCCTCCTTGGGTCCTCCATAGGACTGTCCCTAGTACATGAGGTGTATAGGAGGAGGTGGGGGCAGGCAACAGCTTGGCCATTATTCCTGGCTTAGGCTCCCACTGGAAGGTTCCTTTGCAGGGTGCTGGGGAGGAGCAAGGTGAGTGCACCTCCTGGAGGGGCTGTCCTTCCAGCCCAGAGGACCCTGAACTCCATTTTAATGTTCTCATATTTTAATGTGTGCCTGAGTCGTTTTGGGGTGGGAAGGAGGCAGTTGGGAGATAGATTATTGCAGGAAAAAATTTAGCTGGAGAGTTTATTGAAATACAAATTGTTGTTTATATCTACCCCCACAAAATCCAGATTCTGAAGTTCTGGCATGGGGCCTAGTAATCAGGCTTTTTAACAAGCTCTCCAGGTGATTCGATGTCAGTGGAACTTGGACTGTATTTCAGCATACCCTCAGCAATGCTGTGGGAGATAGCTAATCATGCCACACCCCTGCCTGCAAGATACTGTCAAATGCATCCTGGGCTAAGTCCAACTCTTTAACATGGCTTTCAAGTTTCTTCACAATTTTCTAGACCCAAGTACTAAGGAGGATAACAGAAGCAGATACCATTTCTTACCAAAGAAATAAAGCATCCCCAATTCTCTCTTAGGGAAACACTACACGGTGTTAATGGGAGGCAGGCATATGCTAGGTTAATAGAAGTCAGTTTCACTCCCGTTCCTTTTGATCAATTCTGAAAATCTTGACATTCCCCAAACATTTCACCGTTCACTCCATAGCTCTATGCTGTGGCAGATGCTGTAATCTGTGCCCCGGCTGCTTTCTCCCTCTTATTAAAGTTCCAACCTTCTTTTAAAACTCGGCTCAAAGGTCCCATCACCACTGCTCTGAAGCCTTCTTGAGTTTTCCCTTATTCTGCCTAATGCAGGCCCTTGTATGTATCCTTATGATAGCATTCACTACGTTTGTTTATGTGTTAGTTTCTCTGTCTAGCCCAGACGTTCTCAACTATTTGTGGTCACCGCCCAGGACAGATGACATCTGCTTTCCCCTCCCCCATGGGACATTCCCCTGGTCATGCCCAGTTAAGCTGGAGTCCAGGCGCCAGCTTTAACTTCAGGCCATCTGTTCTTATTTAGGAAAGCACATTGGGTCGCAAGAGGGTTAAAATGATAGATTGTAGCGATAACTATGCTACTTTGATAAATTGCTCCCTGGGACATAATACATTTTAGTAGAGAAGGCATCTTCAATCTGGAGTATGTGGGATGATTCATTAGGATGTAAGAAGAAAATATTAAATGTTCTACTTACATGCATTCTTAAAATCTAAAAATAAGTTAGCCTTCCTAATATTGTATTCGTGGATGGAATAAAATTCCATCACTAGTGGAATTAGTGCCCTCACTAATGTGTCACATGTCATATACTGTATGGGCAGTCTCTTGAGAGTTGACAGGGTAGACCCAGCACAGACGGGTTGAAAATGCCCTTTGCTTACTTGTTCACTTCTAATGTGCTGTCGTGATTGTCCTCTAAGGCCGTGGAGTTAGCAAGTAACAAAACCAGATTTTGAAATCTGCCTGACAACAGGTTGTCAGATAAATTAAAGCAAAGTTCTTGACAGTACGGACTCTTCATAGCCCCATTGTGAGATAAAATAATGACAACCTAATTGGATCTGACAAGAAACAACATTGAAACGATCAAGAAGTCTCTATCGAATATGGATATATATGTACCTCTTCTAGTGATAATAAGCCGCACCCCCAGGTGCAGGTGGCACGTTAGGATAAAAGCTAATGATATGAAGCCATATGGATTAGCAAGACATTTAAAAACTAGGCATTCAGGTCAGGCACGGTGGCTCATGCCTATAGTCCCAGCACTTTGGGAGGCCGAGGCAGGTGGATCAGGAGGTCAGGAGTTTGAGACCAGCCTGGCCAATTTGGTGAAACCTCATCTCTACTAAAAATACCAAAATTAGTTGGTCATGGTGGCATGTGCCTGTAGTCCCAGCTACTCGGGAGGCTGAGGCAGGAGAATCACTTGAACCCAGGAGGCAGAGGTTGCAGTGAGCCGAGATTGCACCACTGCACTCCAGCCTGGGCAACAGAGTAGACTCTGTCTTAAAACACAAACAGAACAACAAAAAACTAAGCATTCGGTCCATAGTAACAAACTACTACACTCTTTAACACTTTTTTTTTTTTTTTTCCCCAAACGGAGTCCTGCTGTCACCCAGGCTGGCCACTGTGCCCGGCCTAACTACACTCTTTAAAAGCAATGTTTGAAATAATTCAATACCTCTTAAATACCTTTTTGAATTCAATACCTCTTAAAACTTCACTAAACGTAATGATAAATATTTACAGATTTTCTTCTGCCCTTTTTTTTTTTTGGTTTCTTACTAGCAAAGAGCCACATGCCATAAATGACTAAAATAAAACAAGCAAAATCACATAACAATGAAAAGAATAGGTAATTCTCTGCACACACAGTTGGATAAAAAACATTGCCAAGAGTTAGAACAAATTATGAAGCCTTGGGCAACTGGACACTATAGATTTTTTTAAAAAACACATCTTAGACTATTTATTAGATCGTTTCAGTTATGAAATATACATAGTTGCTGTGTGTGTATATGTACCATAGAAAGAAAAATGTATCAGTGAGGATATTCTCAACAGAAAATCACTTCTTTAGTAAAAATAATGTTTTGGAAAGAACGATGGACATGTCCTTACTAATAAGTTACTGCTTTGACTAGAATAAAAAGATTACTGGGTAAAAATACATACAATAGTACCATAAATGAAATTCCTTCACTGTATCACTTCCTGGTGAGTTTTTGCAACAAATCCAGAAGTACACAATCTGTGATAGTATACCATCAATGTGCTAATTGTTACAAGAGCAAGACTTACAAGTATAGAATTCTTGTTTGGTAATGAAATGGAGAGTCACCATAAAAGTATTTTGGCAATGTGCTTAACAGCTGTCAAGCTTGAAGGTGAATTCTGCATTTTAAATCAATAGACAGCTGTTCAAACTTGCTGAACTGTTCTGTGATGACAATTGGTTGTCAGTAATATGTTACCTAACAAATGTTTTAGAAAAAATAAACTGACTTCATAGTAAAAGGAGAGGAAATAATTGTTTTTTGAAAGTTACATGCAGTGTGGGACGTGGCAATTTTTTAAAAAGGTCGGGGGAAAGTTGATTTTTGAAAATAAATGTTTGGAAATGTTGCCACTGTTACGTGATGCTGTAGATAAAAATGAGCCCCAAGTATATCATGTCTCATATCTATGTACATTAAAAAAGTCTGGAAGTAGACTTTTTAAACTCTCTCTAAAAATTTCAAAATCAAGAGTATCAGTGGGGTTTGAACTCATTTGCAAAAAATGGAGCAGCTTCTCTTCCAGAGAAAGAATACAAACTTAAAAAAAAAACACCCTCAAAACATAAGTATTAAAATAAATAAAAAGAACACCTTTCAATTAGGTTGCCATCCTCCTAAAAAATGATTAACATAATCCAGGTGGGGTGGCTCACGCCTGTAATCCTAACACTTTGGGAGGCTGAGGCGGGTGGAACACGAGGTCAGGAGTTTGTGACCAGCCTGGCCAATATGGTGACACCTTGTCACTACTAAAAATACAAAAAATTAGCCAGGTGTGGTGGTGTGTGCCTGTAATCCCAGGTACTTCGGAGGCTGAGGCAGAAGAATCGGTTAAACCCAGGAGGCAGAGGTTGCAGTGAGCCGAGGTTGCACCATTGCACTCCAGCCTGGGTGACAGAGCAAGACTCTGTCTTGGAGAGGGGAAAAAAAAGACATCAGGGAGAAGGGTAGTCTATTGGTGACATTTTAACAGAAATCTTTCTATAGTTGAATGAGAATCATTATTTATGTAATACAACCAACAAGAGGGATCTTCCATTTCGAGTTACTCATCTTTGTAAGGAACCTTACAAGTAAAACTAATGATGTTTTAAATCAAGATTTTAAAAATAGTGAAACATTCACTCAAAATACTTGGCCTTAACATATTACTATTTTAGCAAAAGCAAAATGCTTACTTCATCTTAATCTTGTTCTTTACAATTTTTATTTGGTGATTTTTTGTGATTTATATAGTATGTAAATTATATGTGTATGTAGTAATACCTGCATATTGTGGACCCTCCATATCTATGGGTTCTGCATCTGTAGATTCAATCAGTCTTGAATTGAAAATATTTGGAAAAGAAATTGTGTCTGTACTGAACATGAAGAGACTTTTTCCTTGCCATTATTTTCTAAACAATACAGTATAATAACATTTATATAACACATTGTATTAGGTATTATAAGTAATCTAGAGGTGATTTAAGGTATACAGGCACACCTGTAATCCCAGCACTTTGGGAGGCTGAGGCAGGTGGATCACTTGAGGTCAGCAGTTCGAGACCAGCCTGGCCAACATGGTTAAACCCTGTCTCTACTAAAACTACAATAATTAGCCAGGTGTGGTGGTGTGCGCCTGTAATCCCAGTAATCCCAGCTACTCAGGAGGCTGAAGCAGGAGAATTGGTTGAACCCGGGAGCTGAGGTTGTGCCACTGCACTCTAGCCTAGGTAATAAGAGTGAAGACTCCATCTCAAAAAAGAAAAAAGAAAAAAAA
This sequence comes from Papio anubis, assembly GCF_008728515.1. Taxonomy (NCBI): domain Eukaryota; kingdom Metazoa; phylum Chordata; class Mammalia; order Primates; family Cercopithecidae; genus Papio; species Papio anubis. Next base: position 28,450,410 of record NC_044989.1, on the reverse strand, counting down.
TAGTATACAGGATGATGTGCATAGGTTATATGCAAATACTGTGCTATTTTATATCAGGGACTTGAGCAGCTATGAATTTTGCTACCCTCAGAGGATCCTAGAATGAATCCCCATGGATATGGAGGGACAACTGTGTCTAAAACTTGTAAATAAATCTCTATATTGATGTGCATGTGCTAACATTTTTTGTGGGTACAGGTACATTGTCAAAGTGGTGATCCCTGCACAGACTGTGAAACCTTGCAGGCAGTCGTCCAGGTTTCCTCATGGCCTGCACAGGACACATCAGGAGGCTCAGCCGTGTTGGCTGAGTGACTTACTGAAGGAATGGAGGTGTATAGGGGAAAAGGTATTCCTGGCATAGGAACAACATAAATATCCATTTGGGGTGGGGGAAATACTGAACAAATCATTTGGCAGAACAACAAAAGCAATAAAAAATATGAAAACAGAAGAGGCATTTATGACTAACGCTAATAATATCTAAACTTACTGAGGGCTGATTATGAGCCAGGCAGTGCCCTGGCCTCTACACCCAGGACCACCCCAAATTCTCACACCAGCCTCGTGAGGTAGAAGTCAGCCTTAGGATGCCAGTGGGGTTGATTTCACAGGCACCTTGTGATGCCTTCTGGAAGGAAGGCTGCCCTGGGGACAATTTGGGAAACTGTGTGTGTCTCCCTAGGAGATTTCAGACCCAAAGCGATCCTGATCCTGTGCCCTGCTGTGTAAAATGAGTTGCAGAACTAGAACCGGAAAAGAAAGGTCGTAATTGAGCCTTCATATACAATGACGTTATCATCCATCCTCTGGTCACAGGAGACATGCTCTGAGCAGTTTTCCCAGCAAGTGGAAAAAACCAAGTTGCCCTGCAGGCATTGCCATGGGGCCATTCCACCTTCCTCTCTAGCTGGTTGAGATCTCTTGGCCTCCTCCCTTTTTCTGCCCACAGAGAGAGGACAGAGGTGCATGGCCTGTCACTCCAGCTTTTGAAGAGCACAGAGAATCAAATGGTTCAGGCAGGGCCAGCGTCATGGGTGTGTGACCCATGAGTCACACAGGGACCCACGTTCAGAAGGGCCTCCTGCTTGGTTTAATGCTCTGCTGTTGCTGTCTTAAAATTCATCATTTTTCAACAAGGGGCCCTATATTTTAACTTTGCACTAGACCCCACAAATTCCACCACCAGTTCTAGGTCTGGGTCAGGATGGGGTATTCCTGACAGGGGCTGGCTTGGGGGATTTGCTCCAGCTGGTAGCAGACCTCAGGCCCACTGCCACATTTGAAATCAAGTCTAGAAATGAATTTAACCTCAGACCAGACTGAATAATTGTGTTACAAAGTCCCCTGGCAGAAGTGGCAGAGAAGGCATTTGCCTTCCACGGTGATTTGGGGTTTGGGGGGGTTAGGAGCCTGCCCTTCCTTTATTCCTGGATGCTGAGATGTTCCTGAAGTTTAGGGCCCACCCAAGATGCTAGCACATGGAGGCTGTACTGTCAGGTGCTTTCGTTGACTTTTTGGGACATTAGTGAAGACAGACAACCCAGAATAGAATTTTAACAATGCTCGAAAGAGCAGTCAGAGGCAGGCTGTGTGGGCACTGTGCCCATCATGGAGTGTGGGACCCAGAGTTGCAGCCTTAGTTGTTCCACCTAACAGGAGGGACCTCCCTGTAGGCAGAAGCATAAGGCTAATACTTTTCTTCCAGGCTTTGGATGAAAGTGTCTGGAGAACCCGGGTGGGTGATGTGTGGTGGAGCATGGTGGGGAGGGGGTGCGGGTTGGCAGGTCTAATGGACACACTTCCAGCCCGGGCTTGTACACGGCGAATGAGAATAACTACAGCTTCACTTATCAAGCACCTGCTCTATGCCGGACCCTTTCACACACTTTCTCATTTAATCCACAGACAGCCTTTTGGGGAGGCATGATCCCATGTTGTTACAGTTGAAGAAATAGGGTCATTCCTAATTACTCAGGATTAGAATCATTTTTCTCACTCCCATCTTATCCCCTACTCCCTGAGGAGTGCGGATTCTTCAGTCATTGAGGTTGATTGTATTTCAGATCTTAATTGACCATAAAAAATAAAATTCAAATGACTAAAACACTGGAATATTTAGGGGATTCCTTAATTTCCTCTCCTTTTCATCCTCCTCACTTTCTTTTCTGTGTCTACTCCCCTGAGCACGGTTTGAAATAGTTCTGACAGCAGCATACTTCTTGCTGGACGACGTAGCCAGGGTCCAATAGTAGTAGACTCCAGGTCTCTCTGAGATGGCAGACAGGCTCTTGCTATGTCACAGTGCCAGTTGCCAGAACAGTGGATCGAGCTTAGAGTGACTTATTCGGTGTCTTCTGAGCACTGCACCAAGATGGGAGTGGTGGTAGTGCAGCAATGGAGTGTCACGCTTTTGCTAAGCCCTGGCAAGCTAAAATGCTTATGCTAATAGATACAAAACTGGTTAATGTGCTATAGAGGCATAAAACCATAACCCTGAGGTTATCTTTTTTTGCCCGTCAGAAATCCACAAGTCAACATAACTTCATAGTGTTCAGGCTCTAATTAAATAGTCATAAATGGCAAAGTCAAACACAGGTACAGTCTAGATAACTAAATATTTCTTAGAATATGGTTAAATAACATTGACAGGACATGTGGTCACTTATTTCTAAGTTTGAGATACATTTTCTTAAAGATATAGTCACCCCTCCTTATCTACGATTTAGTTTCTGTGGTTTCAGTTCCTCAAGGTCAGAAAGTCAATAGTAGCCTAACCTCATTCCCCTCACTTCATCTCATCCTGTAGTCATGGTACCATCTCACATCAACATCAACACAAGGGTGAGGAGGCAAGAGAGACCACGTTCACATAATTTTTATGGTATATCATAATTCTTTTATTGTTCATCTCAAGTTACAAATTAAACCTTATAGGTGTGTATGTATAGGAAAAAGCATTGTATATATATAGTTCAGCACTATCCATGGTTTCAGGCATCCAGTGAGCCCCACGGGGTTCTTAGAATGTATCCCCTAATAGGCCAGCCATGGTGGCCTGTTACACCTATAATCCCAGCACTTTGGGCTGCCGAGGCTGGTGGCTCACCTGAACTCAGGAGTTCAAAACCAGCTTGGGCAACATGTCGAAGCCCTGTCTCTACAAAAAATAGAAAAATTAGCTAGGCATGGTGGTGTGCACCTGTAGTCTCAGCTCCTTGGGAGGATGAGGCAGGCGGATTGCTTGAGCCTGGGAGGTGGAGACGACAGTGAGCTGAGATTGTGCTACTGCACTCCAGCCTGGGCCACAGAGCAAGACTCTCTCAGGGCAAAAAAAAAAAAAGAATGTATCACCCACTAATAAGGGGAGGCACTGCTGTACTGTACTTTGCTTACCTTACAAGTTTGTGGTATGGCTCAAATAAGAACATATTAAAATGTTTTGTTAACTGTAAGGTGCCAGGTAGATTTTAATTATTGTGATTATTTTACAAAGCCCCTGAATCATATTGTATTGGAATTAATACTGATATAGAAAAGAGAGAGAGCTAATTATTGAATACCTTTTGAGTATTGTTTTTATCTCATTTAATTCTTACAAAAAGACTGAAAAGATATAGAACATGCTTCATTTTCTCTGTAAGGATTATAATAGCACCTACTTCAAGGGGCTATTGTGAGAATTAATGAAAAATACAGACTTACTGCTTAAAAACAGTACCTGGTATACAATAAACACACAAATGTTGGTTCACTAAGGGCCCAGCCTGTTATTTGAACACATTTACTCAAGTTTATTTCTCTCTAATAACAATGTATTTCATTTCTGGAAGTTTTATCTGGACTTAGTTCTTTCACAAATCTGCCTTTATTTTTAAAAAATAACATGGTGTTCTTGCCTCATGTTTTAAATTCCTTTTGTCTTTATCTTTCCAAACATAGTCTTTTTTTCAATGTTGCTGTTATGTAAAATGTGCAAGTCTAATCTTGCTAGTTGTTACATTTGATTCTCACAGGGATTGTTTTTTTCTAACTAAATGATTTATTAGCTGCTAGAACAAGGGTATTCAATCTTTTGGCTTCTCTGGGCCACATTGGAAGAAGAAGAATTGTCTTGGGCCACACATAAAATACAATAACACTAAAGATAGGTGATGAGCTAAAAAAGAAACACACACACACACAAATCTCGACATGTTTTAAGAAAGTTCACAAATTTGTGTTGGGTGGCATTCAAAGCCATCCTGGGCCGCATGTGGGCTGTGGATTGGACAAGCTTGTGCTATAATGTCATACATACACTAGCAAAAGAAATCTTAGTCCCCATAATGTTTTAAATTATAGATTATTGGCTGGGCACGGTGGCTCACCCCTGTAATGCTAGCACTTTGGGAGGCCAAGGTGGGTGGATCACCTGAGGTCAGGAGTTTGAGACTAGCCTGACCAACATGGCAAAACGCTGTATCTACTAAAAATACAAAAATTAGCTGGGCAAGGTGGCGCATGCCTGTAATCCCAGCTACTCAGGAGGCTGAGGCAGGAGAATCGCTTCAACCTGGGAGGCAGAGGTTGCAGTGAGCTGAGATCGTACCACTGCACTCCAGCCTGGGCCACAGAGCCAGAGTCCATCTCAAAAAAAAAAAAAAAAAAAAACACACATAGATGATTAACTAGAGATAGCTGAGTTTTTCAGACCAGTTGGAAGCAGAGGAACAATGGTGCCATCATGACATCCTAGGTCTTTCTTTTATACCACATTTATTTGCAATTTGGCCCAATTCACTGCTGGAACTGGTGGTGGTTTTACTTTTCTGGGTTACCACCCTACTCTGGGCTCCAGTATTCATTTGGACAAATGCCACATTATGTAATGAAAGTACAACTCTGGGCCAGTTACTTCTTCCCTGAGTCTTGGTTTCCTTCTCTGTAGATAAGGGAATGGTAATAGGGACGTGTGAAGTTTCATTATTGTGCACCACGGTGCCCACCACAGCATAAGCACTTTATGTCAACTTTTATTAGCATTTTCTTTGTACAAATCTTTTCTCACTAACATTTATATTCCCTAGTCAAGTGTAGCCTGATGTCACAACCATCACAACAACGTAATCGCTATCAACTCCTCATCCTTTCCATCACGTCCTCTAACCCATATCCAGCTCATCCATTCTTATTTTTCCTGGCCGCCTCCAGGTCCCCCATATTCACGATGCTCATCTCTCCACCTACACAGAGTTTTCCCAGTCTGGACAACCCCAGTCCTTTTGGTAACCATTCTCCCTCTTTTCAGAGCTCAGAGTTCCATGTCCTTTAGGAAGGCGTGGACCAGGTTTAAGCCACACGAATCTTTCTTTTCTGAATTCAGAAGCCTCTATGGGGAGTGCCATGGACTGTGGCTTCCTCAGGATTTGGTGGCTTTGCTCATGGCGTGGCTGTGGGTGCCCTCCTAGCTAGACTGGACATTTTCCTACAGAAAAACAACAGGACGCACAGCCAGTGTATGTACGTAATACCACCAGTTTCAAGTGGGTGCTTCTCACGTATTTTTAATTTTTGGCTTCTTAGCACGTACTTGCTGGGAATCTGGTGCCTGGTTTGTGGCTGTGTCTGTGTCGCTCCAGAAAGGATTTCTTTGTTTTGCCAAGTGTTCTCTGGCGAACCAGCTGGGACCATTTGTTGATGTTTTAGTCTGGATTACTCTGGCAGTGTGAGTTCCAACACCCTCCCCTCCCCACACCCAAATGAGGGGCGCCTGTGGTTATGGATCCTTGCTGCTTTGAAGTAGGAGCTGCTGGAAGAATAGAAACTTGCAGGAAAGAAAAGGGGTGGGCGAGGGGAGGGGCCGTGAAGCCAACTCCTAGACTTCATATGTTACCTTTGTCGTTACACTGTCTCAAGCCAGGAGTGTAAGGGTTACCTTTGTCGTTACATTGTCTCAAACTAGGAGCAGAAGGGTTACCTTTGTCGTTACACTGTCTCAAACCAGGAGCCTAAGGGTTACCTTTGTTGGGACACTGTCTTAAGCCAGGAGCATAAGCTGGGATGTGTGACTCGGTCACCACGTTTTCGTCTATAGGAAAAAGTAGGGGAACACATGCTGTTCCCATTGTATAGAAACAGACACTGAAGCCCAGAAGAACATGGAACTGGGTGTAGGTCCTCCAGGTTCTCTGTTGTGCCAGAAAGAGGTAAGATGATGAACCTCTCTGAGAGGAAGGCGGGCAGTCTCCACCCATATGTTATTACCCCATTTCCCCAAACTCATCTCTGGGTCTCACATCTTCCCCAACAGTCTGGGCCTTATCCCAACTCTTCTCAGAGGAAAAAGGCCATTTTCATTTGTGCAGCATTTTAGAGTTAGAGGTTTACACACAGCTCTTTACTTTTCAGCAGTGCTGTGAGATAAGCAAAATGTGTACTCTTATTCCAATTTTTACAGATGCGGAGTCCAAGAAACTGGGCTCAGGCTGGCGAAGGCAGCTTCAGGGCACAACATTTCAGTGTTGCATCCGGGATTCTGACTCAGGCTCTTTGTCATCCCGGACTTCAGGATCAGAGAGAGGTTTAAAATGCAGATGATGTCTACCTCCCTGGATTCTTTTATGTTGAGGTGAAATTCACATGATACACAATTAATCATTTTAAATGGAACAATTCGTGGCCTTTAGTGCATTCACAATGTTGTGCAACCATCACTTCTATTTTCAAAGCTTTTCCCTTTACCCGCTCCCTGGGCTTTTGTGCAGAATAAAAGACACCATCTGTGGAAGGCCTCCAGCACGGGGCCTTGCCCCTAGCAGGGGCTCAGTGAATGCAGCCTATATTTTCAGACTCTCTCTAGCTTTCTCTCAGAAACCTGGTCATATAGAAATAGGATTTTTTTTCCTAAATTTAGCACCTTGAGAAAATCAGGTTGAGGATATAGGAGGTATTTGTGTCTCAATCATTTTTTTTTCCCTTTTTCTCAAAATGACATGTGAAAGTTGCGCTCTCCCAAGAAACTGTCCCCGAAGAACCCTTTCTATTCTTTAAAACAAAGAGACACATTTACCTACTGATGCCCTAGTAGTTACACATCATTGCATGGCTTCTTGGTTACTGAAGGAGTTTGACTTCTCGGCCAGGCTGTGACATGCACAGCCTAGGAGGCACCTCAGTGCTCCGCATTGTCCTGGACACAAAACAGTTGCTTAATAAGTATGTGTTGGATTGGACTGAATGGTGGCCAGCCAGCTCCAAAATTCCAGCCACCACCTGGTGACCAGTGTTTTTAATGCCTTTGAAATAGTGAGTTTGGTGATTTGAGGATATATGCTCGTGGTGGCAGGCAGTTTGGGCTCTGACTGGCCGTGGTTTGGGCAGCCCTGCCGGAGGCAGGCCACGAAAGGCGGCAGTTCCCACACCTGGGCTGCACAAGAGATGAAAGGCAAGTGCTTCACACAGGCAAACCCAGGAATAAAACAGCTTTGAACTTTATTTAAATATACCCCTTCCAGGAGCATAGGCCTGGAAGAAGCCCAGGCCCCGAGAAGTTGTGACTATCCCCAGGGCTTCCTATGGCACCAGGTGTCGAAGCATGTCCTGGTGGCTGGGGCAGAGGGCAGTGAGGAGAGTGGCTGGGGAGGACCCACCCCTGGGCCTAGAGGGCCACAGTGCGCAGGCTCATTGGAGGATCTTCCCTCCGGCCACCTCTTCTGCACCTCCAGACCACTGTCCCGATGACGCCGACCACAAGGCCGACTCCCGCCGCCACTGGCACGGCCCAGTAGAGCACATTGGGGGCTTCTTCAGCCTGATCTGGGAGCAGCTGGCTATTCCGCAGGGTGTAGAGGTAAGGGCTCTCCTGTGGGGGCGGGGGGGGGGGGCAGCGGAAAGGACCTCGGTGAACCATCCATCACCAAGCCAAGACTTGCCTAGTCCCCATCCCTGAGATGCTGTGATAACCCTGCACGTTTTCACAGCACTTCCCTTTTGTAAAGCTCCCTCATTTATGCTGTGCCCAAACCCTCTTTAGCGGGATGGGCCTCTAAAGAGCTCAACACACAGTTAGAACCTTCTTTTGGTTTCTCACCAGCATTTTCTTTGCTGTCAAACCTGATTCTGAAAGATTGAAAACTGATAGGTGACCAGTGGCAGAGAGCCTTGGGGAGCCTGTAGAACCCCTGCCTCTACTTCTTCTTGGTCACAACTGTCCCCATTCTCCCATCCCAGGAATACCCAGAAATCAGGGAAGGGCAGCACGGAAGGACAGTTGGTTTTGTAGTAGATGAAAGATTCCCAAATCAGAAGGGCCGGGAGGGGAGGCATGTGGGCAGACAGTGTGCATTCCTGCCTTCCTACACCCCTCTCCACTCTCCTTTCTCTCAGTGAATGTGAATTGGGTGCCTGCTGTGTGGAGCCCCCATGCTGGGAGCTGTGATGAGGGTTAAGATGTGATATCTTTTCTTGCGGCCCAGGAGGAAGGTGAGATGTGCAGAAACAATCACATCATAAAGGAGACTGGGTCAGTGTCTTATGAGAGGTACAAATAGAAAAGGAGACCCATACGGGTGAGTGTCTGGAGACAGAAATGGTAGGTAAGAGAAGGTGAAACTGTAGCTTAGTGAAGGCAACATCTGGGCCTGGAGGGAGGCAGATGGAGGATGAACCTCCAGGAGCAGATGGCAGAAGGAAAGTCCTGGACGCGGGCACTCCCATCCTGGGGGATGGATCCCCTCGCCAAGAGTGTAGCATGTGTATAATGGAGGGAGGTGACCCTCCCTCTGGACTCTGGCCAATGGGCAGTAGGGATCAGGCAAGGATTTCAAGCAGCCTTGATGGGGCAAGTTATTTCCAGGAAGGTCTATCTGTGTCTGGCAGCAAGTGTAGGGTGGATGAACAAGAGGGAGAGGAGAGTTGGGGAGACAAGTCACAGGCTTCGAAGGTGGGCCAGGCGAGGGCGGTGGGTGTGGTGAGGGAGGAAGACCATTGCCGGCTCCAGGAACAGACACTGAGTCCTTTTTATCTTTGCCTCCCGATCCCCAGATCCTAGTCTACTGCCTGGCACGGGAGAGCTGCTTGCTGCACTTTTATTTTTGAATCAGTTAGTCTGGAGTGCAGTGGCATGATCTCAGCTCACTACAAACTCGGCCTCCTGGGTTCAAGTGATTCTCCTGCCTCAGCCTCTCGAGTAGCTGGGACTACAGGCGCCCGCCACCATGCCCGGCTAACTTGTGTATTTTTAGTAGAGATGGGGTTTAACTATATTGGCCAGGCTGGTCTTATACTCCAGACCTCAGGTGATCTGCCCACCTCAGCCTCCCAAAGTGCTGGGATCACAGGCATGAGCCACCATGCCTGGCCTTGATGCACTTTTAAGACTGAGGATGCATCGGAGCTTTCAGAAGGAATGGGTGACCCCAGACACCCGCCAGTGCTCATCTGCCTCCCTGACTGTCCTCACTTCGGCTGGAGCTGTTGAATGTCCTCTCCCCTCACTCCATGGCTGCCCACACCCTGAGAAGTTTCCATGGCAGTGGGGACAGGTGGGATTTGAGAAGATGGCAGTGAGTGAAGCTGCATTTGAGGGAGCCTCCCAGGGGACTCCTTTGTGCTTCTTGGGGACAGGACAACCCCCACCCCAGGCATCTCTGTTCCACCTGGGGCAGGCGGGATGTTTACTCACAGGAGAGGGGCACTTGAGTTTGGCTCGGCTGTGGGTGAAGTTGTTGGAGGTAGTCTTGCGGCCCACTGGTTCCAGCTGGAGAGAGAGAAAGGACAGCTTGATTCTCTCCAAAGCTGGGAGACACTTTCCTCTCTGAGGGGGTGTCTCACACCAGAGCCCCTCCCTCGGGAAGGGGGTCGGGGGGTAGAAAACAGCAAAGTGGCTGGTTTTCGGCCCACAGCAGGGACCCAGTAGCCTGGGGCTGAGCGGGAGCTGACGTATGAAGCACTGAGGGACGAGGCAGCCTCTGTTGGCAGGGCAGGACCCTGAGTCTGTGCCCCTGGATTTGCCAGGTACAGCAAGGTCCAGGAGAGGCCACTGGTCCTGAGTCCACAGGGAGTCTTTGGAAGGGTTGGGGCCATCTCTGGCTTCCTTTGTGAGTGGCTGTGATTGTAAGACACCGTGTTCTCAATTTTATAAAATGATGACAATCCTACTTACCAACTTCTCGAAGTGCGTGGGGCTAGTCAATTTCAGGAAACTTGGGAAACATATTGGTTACAATGACATCATTACTGCACTTGACTTGTCAACCTTAGGAAACTGGAGTTTCTCACTTGAGCCACTTTGTATGTTTTCCACATAGATGAAAAGATTTATTTGAAATATTCCTGGGTGTAAATACTTTTGATCCCAGGACCCTCTGAGGATGAGCTAGGAGCTACTGTATCCCCCTCCCCAGCATCTTTTAGCCAGTAGCCAGGCCCAACATGTGGCCAGCACTGAGAAGAATGAGCCCCTAGCACTGTCACCTATTCAGAGTCTGTCTGGAACATCTAGCTTCCACTCTTTGTGTATTCTGCCTGCTCCTGACCACAGGGTATTGCCAAGGAGGGAGGTGAAAGTTCACGATCTGAGCTCATGACCACACCTGGCCCATGATCTCACTTTCTGTTGTGTGAAAGTCTTTTACACCGTTCCTTAGTGACACAATTGGAGGAGGGAGGGCAGTTCTGTTCCTGGGAGAGATGCCAGGGTGACTAGACTGAGCACAATGGGCTGGGATCCAGGCTCTGCTGGTAACGGGCTGTGCAGTGCTGGGAAGGCTACTTCTCTGAGGTTAGGGACAGGCATGACATCCTGTCCTGACACCTTGGTTTGTTGTGAGCATCAAATGAGAAAATGGCATGAAAGCACGTGTGATCAGGGTGGCTTACATATATAAGGTAGTATTATTTCCACTTTCTTAAGAGCTGAGGACACGCAAGCCTATCGTAAACTCAAGCCTATCGTAAACTCAAGCCTATCGTAACAGTGACAGAATAAATGCTAAAGATCAGGGTGGCTGATTCCCGATGCTGTTCCAGGAACCCAGGAACTAATTCACACAGAAGATGATCATGATTACAAGGGTCTGATGAATGTGTCAGTTTCTCCCTTTCTACTGGTTCCTTCTCAATAGTACACAACCTGCTCTGACATCTCCCCTCCTTCACCTGCTCTCTCTTTGATCCACATCCCCTCCAGTGACCTTGGCTGTTATTTCTCATAACTTCCTGAAAGAGCTGTCTATAGGTGCTGGCAGCACTTCCTAATCTCTCCTTCCCTCTGCTGCTCACTCCAGCCAGTCTGCAGTCTCCATCGCTGGATGGAAGCTCTGGCCCTGGCCACCAACGATCTCCATATAGGCAGAGCCAAAGGTGATTTTTCTGTGTGTGTGTTCATCTTGCTTGGCTTCTCAGGAGCATTCATCAAAGTTGACAGCTCGCTCTCTCGCTCTCTCTCTCTCTCTCTCTCTCTCTCAACACTGACTTCTCTTGGCTCTCTGGACACAGCATTGTTTCTCATTTCCTTTCTAACTCCACACTCTCCTCCTCCTCTCTCACTGGAGTTGAAAGCTGGAATGAATGCCCAGGGCTAAGTAGTTGGCCTTATACTCTTTTCTACCTATTCTTTCTCTAGGAGCTCTCAGTTGATCCTATAGTGGTTGCTTTTTTTTTTTTTTTTTTTTTTTTTTTTTTTGTAGATGGAGTCTTACCCAGGCTGGAGTGCAATGGCACAATCTCAGCTTACTGCAACCTCCGCCTCTGGGTTCAAGCGATTCTCCGGCTTCAACCTCCCTAAATAGCTGGGATTACAGGTGCACGCGACCACGCCTGGCTAATTTTTGTACTTTCAGTAGAGACAGGGTTTCACCATGTTGGCCCTCTATGCTAATAACCCCACTTTTTTTTTTTTTTTTCTATCTCCAGCCTTGACTTCCTCTGTGAGCTCTAGACTTCTGTATCCGGATACCTCTATGTGGATGTCCGGAAAGCAGTTCACACCATGTCCAAAACAGAAGTCTTGGTTTGTTTCCTCCCAAGCTGATTTTTCTCTACCTGCTCAACCATCCACCCAGTTTCTTAGACCCCAAACCAAAAAGTCATCCTTGTTCCTCTTCCCCATCATCCATCCGCCAGCCCACGACACATCCTAAACCTCACCGCTTCTCTCCTCCTCTGCCCTGACCCTAGTCTCAGCCCCCTTCCTCTCTCACCCATCACCAGCGGCCTCCTAGTGGTCTTTCCAGATCCACCCTTGCTTTCTTCCAGTCTAGGGGTACACAGATCCGGGGGTAAGCCAGAGCATATCACCTTCCTGCTTAGAAGCATCCAGGGACCTGGCCCCTGCCCAACTCTTTGACCTTGTTCACTTCCCTCTGGTCACACTGGCCTTTAAGTTCCTCAGACACTTCAAGCTCATTCTTGACTCTAGGCCCACATGGGTCCTATTTCCTCTGCCTGGCAACCTCTTGACGTGCACTTCTCAATCCAACGTCACTTCTTCAGGGAGGCCTCCCTCTCCCCCACCATTACTCTGTGTCACATCACCCTGCTTGAGTTTTTCTTAAGCCACAGATGTGGTCAGAAATGACCTTGTTGATTATCTGTCTTTTCCCTACTATCCTGTATGTCCCATGACAGCAGGAGTCATCTTTTTTCACTGCTGAGTCCTCAGTACCTGGAGCAGTACCTAGCACACAGCAGTGCTCAGTAAATTCTTGTTGGATGGATGGATAGATGAATTAATTGAAGTCACAGAGATCTGAGTGGGGAAGCTTGGCAGGGGAAGGCTTGGAGCTGGTCACAGGGAATGAAATTGTTTTTCTTAGAACCAACCTTTCCTAAGCCAGGCACTGTGGCTACCAACCACGTAGCAAATGACAGGACTGGGCAGTGTGTAATGGACCTAGGTGGGCCACTGGCCTGTCCTGGAGATTCAGAGGTGGCTTCCTGCAGGAGGTGGCACCTGAGTTGAGTGGTGGAGTGGGGAAGGGCAATCCAGGAGAAGGAGGAGAGCAAGAGTGAGCAGAGGTGTGGAACACCACGGGTGGTGCAGGATGCTGCTGGAGTCACTAGACTGCAACATGTGAGGCAGATGCTGTGGAAATGGTAGCCAGAGAGGTTAATCAGGTGAATCAGGCCAAGTCCCAGAGGCCTAGTGTGCTGTGGAATGGGGCCTGGACTGCCTCCTTCAGAGGTGGGAGGCTTTGGAAGTTTGAAAGCAGGGAAGTGACTGGGTCAGGTTTTTTTTTTAATACAGATTACTTGATTTCTCTGTGGGGACCAGATCTAAGGCAGTGGTTCATAAACCCTGCACATTAAAATAATCTCAGGAGCTTTCACAAAGTACTGAATCCAGCTCGCACTCCAGACCAATTAAGTCCCCTTATCTCTGGGGATAAGCCCGGTCAGGCACTGATATTGTTTTTCAAGTAAACTTTTTTTTTTTTTTTCAATTTGAGGAAGAGTTTTACTCTTGTCACTCAGGATGGAGTGCAATGATGTGATCTTGGCTCACTGCAACCCCCGCCTCCCAGGTTCAAGTGATTTTCCTGTCTCAGCCTCCCAAGTAGCTGGAATTATAGGCATGCGCCACCACGCTTGGCTAATTTTGTATTTTTAGTAGAGATGGGGTTTCACTGTGTTGGCTAGGTTGGTCTCAAACTCCTGACCTCAGGTGATCAGCCCACCTCGGCCTCCCAAAGTGCTGGGATTACAGGTGTGAGCTACTGCACCTGGCCTCAAATAAACTTTTAATTGAAGCTAACATACACATAGAAACTAGTACAAATCGTAAGTGAGCAACAGGTAAGTTTTGATAAAATGAACATACCAGCATCCACTCAGGCAATAGACTATTAAAGTCCTCAGAAGCTCCTTTCCACTTTCTTTCAGGACCATTCATCCCCCAGTGAGTCTCTACACCATCATGCTGACTTCTAACCCCATATGCCAAGCTTCTTGCTTTCGAACTTCATAGATATTATTTTATGTTTAAGCTTGCTCAACTGTCACTTCTTCAGTGAGGCCTCCCTCTTCCCAGCCATCACTCTGTGTCACATCGCCCTGCTTGATTTTTTTTTTTAAGTCACAGATGTGGTCAGACCTGTATGGTATTCCTCAGTATGAATGTGCCACAGTTTATTCATCCATCCTACTGTCAGTGGACATTTGGGGAGTTTCTAGTTTGGAGCTGTTTATAAATAGTGCTGCTGTGAATATTCTTGTGTGTATCTTTTGGTGGACACATATATACCTTTCTTTTGGGGATATACCTAGGATTGAAACCGTTGGATCACAGGAAATACATGTGTTCAGCGTTATTAAATAGACCAAAGAGTTTTCCAAAGTGGCTATAGGCACTGATTGTTTTTAAAAGTCCCTGGATGACCGGGCGCAGTGACTCACACCTGTAATCCCAGCACTTTGGAAGGCTGAGGCGGGCGGATCTCCTGAAGGCAGGAGTTCAAGACCAGCCTGGCCTGGCCAACATGGCAAAACCTTATCTCTATTAAAAATACAAAAATTAGCTGGGCATAGTGGCATGCACCTGTAATCCCAGCTACTTGGGAGACTGAGGCAGGAGAATCGCTTGAATCCAGGAGACAGAGGTTGCAGTGAGCTGAGATCGCGCCATTGCTCTCCAACCTGGGCAACAGAGTGAGACTGTCATTCATTCATTCATTCATTCATACATACATACATACATGTCCCTGACTGATTCTAATATGCAGCTGGAGCTGAGAGTTGCTATTCTAAGGGCTGTGACTCTGAAGACAGGGATGTCAGTCAGGAGGCTGGAGCTGTCACCCAGCACCTGGGGAGATTCAAACACTGGCTGAGAGCAGGATTTCCGCAGAAGAGGGAGCAGGCAGCAGTAGAGGACTAGGCCTCGGGAAAGAGAAACTCTTGATAAGACGAAAGAAGGCAGAGGAAGAGGAAAACAGCCCCTGGTGCTGCTGGTGCTTCTGGCTTTGCCTTTGCAAAGGTCTGGAGAAGGACGTGAAAGGAGAGGCGGGAGGTGAAATAGTTTAAAGTGCTTTTTGTTTCCCAGTAGGGAATCCTGGGAACATCAGCCAAAGCTTGCAGACACTATGTCATAGGACTCTAATTGTGAGACATGAATTCACCGGGTATATATGTGCTTAGCAGGTTGGGAGCAGCGGGGAGGGTGGTGGTATGGTCAGGTCGCCAGGAAAGGACTAGGAAAACCTGGACTCTCATTCCCCCTTGTGCCATGAACAGTCTGTGTTACGTTGGGCAAACTGCTTCATGTCTCTATACTTTAGTTACAGAATGTTCTGGCTAGATGACCTCTCAGTCTGTTACAGCTCTAATGGTCTGTTATTTATTTTCTGTTACTCTAGGGGTGAAATTCCAGCCAGAAGCCGATCTGAAAAGTTGGCATGATGCTATAGCTTTATGTCTGAGATTGGCTTTGGATGAAAACATTAGACTGTATAATTATTTCCCCAAATTATAGAGCCTAGGATAAGAAACCCCTGGATGGCTTTAGTTTTGTTTTTGTTATTTTGAAGTTCGGGCCACGGCTGAGATAATAATGCCTGGGGAACCATGGACAGTCTTGTTTTGTTTCCACAATAGCTCCAGTGCAGCGTTTACGTTTTGTGTTCATATCTAAACTCCTCCCACTTATCTTTATGCAATAAAGGCCTCTTACCTGGGTGAATGGGAAGAGCTACTGAACCGCTTTGGAAGAGAAGGCCAGAGTTACATATATTTTATTTTTCTTTTCTATTTGTTTTCTGAGATAGGGTCTCACTCTGTCACCCAGGCTGGAGTGCAGTGGTGCCATCTCGGCTCACTGCAGCCTTGACCGCCCATGCTCAAGTGATCTTCTCACCTCAGCCTTCTGAGCAGCTGGGACTACAGGCATGTACCACCACACCTGGCTAATATTTTGATTTTTTTTTTTTTTTTTTTTTTTGGTAGAGATAGGATCTCCCCTGTGTTGCCCAGGTTGGTGTCTAATTCCTGGGCTCAAGTGATCCACCTGCCTCAGCCTCCCAAACTGCTGGGATTATAGGCATGAGCCACTGTGCCTGGCCAGATCTACTTTGTTAATTCACATGAAGAGAAACCAATGGACTCTTTTTCATGTTCCAGCCATCACTATGGCTGTCCAGCCCCAGGAGATTCCTGAAGGGTCCCAGCTTTAAGCAGACTTGGAGTTCCACCCGGGTAGGAAGGCCATACCTTGATGAAAAAACTGGGAAGGAAGGGCCAAGGGCTTAGCTCTCTTTGGCTCTTCTTGGAATCTGTGGATTCCCTTGAGGTCTCAGGGGAAAAGGAACAGGGAATAGGTACCCTTTCTTTGGGAGGATTTTTACAAAGGAATAAAGTCACATGATTTAGCCACTGAAGGACAACTAGCCTTCAAAACAAAGTCTACAAAAGAAACAGGAATTATACCATATCAACTCATTTAAAAATTGTAGGGCAAACTCAAAGATATTTTGGTTGCAATCCAGAGTCTTGGGCTGGAAGAGTACAACAGAGGTTCTTGGAGTGGGCAGATATGTGATGTCCACGGGAGGAAAACCCCAGGACAATGGAAGTCAACATAAGCTGAGTGTGTCATTAACTAGGCCAAAGATAAGGCCAGTTTACATGCTGTTCTTAAAAGAGGTTGCTAGAGAGGAAGAGATGGTGTAGCTAAGGAGAAAGTCAATATTGTGAGTCAGCCGAGTGAGATGCTGGACACACTGGATGAGCTGACAGGGGTGGGAATGTTTGCACAGCAGTGGTTGGCAGAGACACTCTGGGCCTGAAACTGTGATAAAAGGAGCTGGAATGTAGCTTGCTTGGTTGTCATAGGACAAAGGAAGGAACATACAGGTTGGGGTGGGGATTGTGTTACCCACTGAGCCTGGATTAAAAGAAACCATTGGGTTGGGAAGGCATTTCATTTGCTCTGTGTGAGAGGATTCAGTTGTTGGGAGTGACAGGCCAAGTGCTGTGCAGACACCATTCAGTTGTTGGTGGCCAGCCACAGAGGGAAGAGTGGAAGCACCAGCCAGGTGTCCCTGAGAGACCCCTGGTCTGTATGTTCATTTCATAAGGTACCTTCTCCCCATCAGAAAGGACTGGAATAGGTATCAGCCTGGGAAAACAGGCTGTGTGGATCTCTACTTTGCGATGTTTAAAGAAATGAGTTGGGTATGAGTTGAGCCCGGAGTTCTTGGAAGGCTGATAGTGCTGACATTTGCTGAGTGCCAGCTATTGTGCTGGGTGCCATGTACACATGATCTCAGGGCATTTTCTGAGACCTGTCTTGTTTTTAGTTTTATAGATGTTGATACAGGTGGCCAGAGAGATCGTTTGCCCAAAGTCACACAGTCAGAGGTGGAAGTCAGTGTTTTCATCCAGCCAACCTATTTGATTACAAAGGGATCCCCTCACAGTATCTGGGCATTGCTGAAGGAGCAAAGAATAAAGTTTTGTGTGTGTGTGTTTGTGTAACTTTCAAAGGGTGTTGGATAAATACAGGGTATTTTCCCTCTGGAATTAATCTATCATGACCAATAAGGTGTGCTGCCATTTTGGGCTTTGGGGAGAAAGGAGCCATGTCTCCAGTAGGTTTGCCATTGTGAGACAGAGAGTCAATATCCTTGGATTCCCCCTTGACAAGGCCCACCAGGCTCTCGGCTGCTCACCATGTTGTTCCAGAGCGCAATGGCCATCTCGGCATGCCCACGGTCTGAGAAGTGAAAACAGTCCTCGGAGAAGAAGGTGAGGTCAGTGTCCCCTCTCTGCAACCAAAGGCAAGAAGGTTACCGTCCTGGGAAAGGGCGTTGCTACCTGAGCCCCAATCCTGCTCCCAGCAGGTGCCCTGGGCATGTCTCCTTTCATCCTTCCAACTCTCCTGCCAACTGGCTCAGATACTGATGGAAAAACTCCCAGAATTTGGAATTTTTTTTTTTTTTTTTTTTGAGACGGAGTTTTGCACTGTCAGCTGGGCTGGAGTGCAGTGGCACGATCTCAGCTCACTGCAACCTCCGTCTCCGCCTCCTGAGTAGCTGGGATTACAGGCGCCCACCACCACGCCCAGCTAACTTTTTGTATTTTTAGTAGAGGCAGAGTTTCACCATTTTGGCCAGACTGGTCTTGAACTCCTAACGTCGTGATTCACCCGCCTTGGCTTCCCAAAGTGCTGAGATTACAGGCATGAGCCACTACACCCGGCCAGAATTTTCTTTTTAAACAGACATGAATTGTACCCACCCATAGTCTCTCCCTTTTCTTGCAGCACCCCTATCCTAATAGTTGAAAAGAGTTAACATTTTTAGGAAGCTTTCCATTCTATCCCAATCCAGAAAATATCAGGGCCAGGCCTGGGGAGCTTAGTCACTATTGATTTCCTTTCCAACTACATCTGAGTTCCAATCACAGCCCAGCCCCCACAAAAAGGAGGTAATGTGGAAAAAGCCACCCTCAGGAGCCCTCTTGGAGAGAGATGGTTTAAAAAAAATGCCCACTTAAAGAAGTACATCCATTGTCTGTGATAAGGCCTCCATACACGAGCCTCCCTGAAATGCCCGTGGCTCACCTCGTTCAGTGGTATGAGTGTGTTTTGGAAGAAAGGCTGGACCACAACTGTGAAGTCCTCACGCTGTGTGTATTGGTGCCAGTAGGAAAAACTGGAGATGCCATTCTGGGGATGGAGAGAGAAGCTACTCAACCCTCCTGGCAAGGCTGCACAGACAGGGTTCAGTCCTGCTGCCTTGGATTGGTTGTGACAGGAGTCAACTCACCCTAAACGACAGTGACTTTAAGGCCCTACTCTAGTCGGATGCATGCATGCTTTTATTCTCCACCCATTCGTGGGCACCTGCATTTCAAGGCCCTATCCTGGTTCTCAGGCTCAGAGATGAGTTGAACCCAGCGGCTCCTGGTGGTAGAAGCTCCCTATCTGCACAGCTCCACCCAGTCCCATTCCAAAGCCTCTGCCTGCAAGGCTGGGTCTGAGCCACTGACCAGATTGCCTGGGCCAAAGGCCTCCCCTGCTCTCACTGCATGAAGAGGTCAATTAGAAAACGGGGCTGCAGGTCAGATGGGGAGCATCTCAACACCAGCTCCCAAAATGCTCGTGAACTTTGGGGGAGGAGAGTCCATGGTGGCTGGATTTAAGTACCCAAGCATCGAACATAAAAGGAACAGACTAGAAGTACTTATCTTCAAGAAGTTTCTCATCCACCTGGGAACATGAGTACAAGATGAGGACCATTTGGGGCTTTCAGGGCCTATCAAGTACAGACTGAATGTGATATGGGGAGATGTCTGCGGGTGAAGTTCAGGCAGGGGAAGCTCCTCAGAGGAGGGAAGCAGACTTGCCTTGTGAATGAAGGCAGGTCAGTTTGCAGAATGGAAATGCTACCTGAGCCTGAGAGGGAACAATAGAGGCAGAGACATAAGCAGGAGTGGAGGTGGGGAGATGGAAGGGGGTAGAGAGAGGGCGAGGAGAATTTGAGGTAGAGGTAAGTAGGGTAGGGTTAAGCCTTTTTCTCTTTTCGAGATAGGGTCTCACTCTGTTGCCTAGGCAGCAGTACAATGGCATGATCATAGCTAATGGCAGCTTCCAACGCCTGGGCTCAAGCTGTCCTCCCACCTCAGCCTCCTGAGTAGCTGGGACACGCAGCATGAGCCATTGTGCTGGGCCTAAGCCTTTTGTTTCGAATGAAGGGAGGGGAGGAAGTGAGTAGTAATTATTACACATGGTTCTGCATGGGGAAAATGGGCCCCACCACAAGGAGTCTACTCTGGGAGTCTCTTGCTGCCTGCCTGCTAGGAGGAGAGGATTCTCTCAGCTTCCACTTTAGGGTCTCTCATTCCTTTCCCTGGCCTTGGTGTTCAGTTTGCAGGGATAAGTATTTCAGGGGCTGTGATCTGCTTTTAGGGAGTGGCTTGCTCTTGGCCAAATCCTGCTGAGCATTCGATTTCCGAGTCCTTGCTCAGGGAGTACAGGGCCCCCGCTGGGTCAGTAAGAGAAGGGCTGCAGGGCTTACTTGGAGGTTCCAGTTCACTTTCTTCAGTTCTTGCTTCTCCAGGGAGCTTTGAGAGTGTCTGAGGCAAGTGCAGTTGTTCCTGTGAGACAGGGAGTCTTGTATTGAGGCTCCCTGGGGCACCGTGGCTCTGCCCTCCTGGGAGGCTGGCTCTGACACACAGCGCAGGCTGCCACCCCAGGGGCCTGCAGCCTGTGCTGCCTTACCTGGGGCGGGGGGTGACACACAAGTATTCCCACAATACACCTTTGACAGACTCAGACCCAGGTTCAGAACGCTAACTCAGGAGCCCTGAGGTCCAGAGGATGCTTGTTCATAGAGAAAGTGGGAGAGCTGGCCCCTGGCGCCTGGACCTTCTTGTGGACAGACGCCTATTCCCCTTCCTCCTTAACTGCTCTAGGAAACCAGCCTGGGATTTCTCCAGAGCAGGACTGGGTGGGCAGGAGACTGGAGTTCAGGAAACCAGCCACAATGGCTCTCTCTGTGCCTGGGTTTGGAATCACTCCTCATGTTCCTGGGGCCTCTCAGCTCTTCCTGCAACTGCTTAGGACCCTCCCTCAGGGCTCCAGTGTGGGAAGTCTGCGGAAAGCTGGGGAGGGCCACCGGCTAGAAGCAGTCCTGACAACATGGAACACAATACAGACAGACTCTGGAGGAGCTGTTCCCTGCAAGAATGGGAACCAGCTGGTCACCTTTGCAGCAAATCCATTTGAGCCCAGGTATAGGATTCCTCAGCTCCCTGGAGAACCTCCTCTCTCATAGCAATACTCACTCAAACTTTGGGAGGCCCTCTGCCCTCAGAACATGGCAACTTCCAGCCCCCGACAGGAGCTCCTGTCCTGCCCATCAGCACCTTGCCTCCAAGCCCAACTGTCAAGGACAGGTCCCATTACAGATGGAATAAGAGCTATTTCCTAAGACCCTGCTCTCGGTGGGCCGGGTATCTTAATTGTTTCCTCTTGCCCTCACATCTACCTTGCAGGGAAGGTGCCATCTCCCCCACTTTACAGATGAGGAGCACAGAGGCTCGTAGAGGTTATGTGGTTTGTTCAAGGTTCCAAGGCTCCTAAATGGCAGAGCAGTTGAGGCCGGAGGTAGCAGCCTTGAAAGCTCATGGCCCCATGCTGCTGCTCAACAGGGAGCAACATGCCGAGGTTTGACCTGGCAATCACTGACAATGTCAGGGAGCCTTAAGGATCATTTGGTCTGTCTCCTTCTACAGAAAAGCAAACAGGGCTCCAGAGAAATGAAGCGTCTTGCATACAGTAGGCATTCACAAATGTAGAGGTACTTCCTGATGTTGTCCAAGCCCCTGAGCCACGTCTGCCCTCTGGCAGGCCTGCCTGGCTCTGCCTCAACTGGTCTCCTCCTCTGGCGCCTGCAAGCCCTCCTCACCCCAGGTGCCCTTGCCTTGGGATGGTGACCTGTCCACTTACTGAGCTGGCAGCATGGCACATTTCCCGCCTTGGCCCTGGTACAGGCTGGCCAGCTCCATGAGCTCCACCACGTTGACGAAAGTCCTTGGCAGCTGCAGGGAGCGGAGGGTGGCTTTGTTAAGGCACTGGCTACTGCTGGGAGGAACCTGGGGGTCATCTGCAGTCCAGTTCCCACCCCCCAATTTTACCAATGAAGAAACAGGCCCAGAGGGTGGATGTGACTTGTACTATCTCACTGAATCTTCTTGAGTGGCTCCGCTTTATAGATCGAGAAGCTGAGACACAGAGCGGTCACTTGCCTGAAGCCACAGTGCTGGGTGCAAACCTGGGCCGACTGGTGCCGAGGCAAGCTCATTGCTGCCACACAAGCCTGTCTCTGGCCAAGTGAGATTTCCCCTGCAGAGGAGCTTGACAGCCACCTCCCTCCCTACCATCCAGGTGCCCACTCATGGCGGGTCTCTGCTCAGTGAGCATCTCAGTGAACACAACCTGCCTGGATGCAGCCCAGGGAGGTGGCTGGCAGGACCCAGGAACATGCAACCCCTCTCCTACCTCCTGAGAGAGGATGTCCAGGGCCTGTTGGATGTGCTGAACATACTCCGTGGCCAAGTGGGCCTCCTGTAAGGAAAAAAGGGAACTCTCTTTAGCCCCTAGTGCCCGCTCTCAGAGAATGGTAAGAGCATAGGAGGGCTCTGGGGCCTGGGCTAATGACTGAGTGGGTACAGAGGGGCTTTGGTGGTCCTGGTCAGGCTGGGAAGCCCAGTCCTTGTTGCTACTGAGTCTCTGTAAGAAATCATCCCTTGTCCCCTACTCGATGCCATGAACAATCCCAACCCCCCACCCTGTTCCACATAATCTCAGACCCAACAGTGGGCTCTGCCAGTGCTGAGTCCTGCCAGTTTTCGGCCTTGGCTCTTGGCAGTCCCATGTGTCACCTGACCTCAGCCTTCTCCAGCCACTTGCCGTGCCCTAGGTAGCCACACTTTCTTTTTCCTTTGGGCTTTTTGGTCCATGCTGGTCCCACTTCCTGGAATGTTTTGCTCTCCTGTGTTCCCCTAACTTCTATCCCCTGTGACTCAGTGTAAGGTTCTCTTCCTGTGAACCATCTCCGCAATAGGAGGCTGATTTAGAGGTGTGCCCATAGCATCCTGGGTGATGCATACGAGGTACATAGTAGGTGCTCAGTAAGTCCTTGCAGGCTGAATCTTAGGGGTTTGCTTTATAGCAGAGGGAGATGGTCCTATATTTTTAGATGTGGCTCTGGGCTCCTTAGAAGGTGTCCCAGGCTGATACCAGCGGGGGTGTGGGTGGTGACTTGAAGCTCTTATACTCATGGAAGAACGCATGTCTGCAGGAAGTGGGAGTTGAGGCACCCATGAAGCAGCACCACTCAGGCAGGAGGGGATAGCTCAGGCAGCCCATTATTTTTCCTGGAGACAAAGAGCTGAGGCCGGGTGAGATATCGTGCACTCAATTCCAGCACACTGATGGGCACAGAACAAGTGCTGCTCGCTGAGTTTCTGCCCACAGCTACCAGAAGGGGTACTGGGAGTTGGGAAGGAGAGGAAAGGAACAAGAAGATAGACAGTCCACGCCGAAGAGTTAAAATAAAGGAGAGGGGACCTCATGTCTCCCAGAGTTTCTGCCCTTCCCCCTTTCCCTCTTTTTAAAACAGTCTGAGTAGTCTGAGTTAATCCTGGTGGTGGCATCCTAACCCTTTCAACTGAACTACGCCCTCAGGAGTATAAACCTGACTGTTCCCATGAAGAACACACATTCTGGGGCTAGTAGAGGGCATTTCCCTACGCCAGTGTCCACGGGCAGCTCTGGGGTTCAGGTCTCCCCTGGGGCCAGGACACAGCAGTACTTAAATCCCCACGAGGTAGGGTTGCTTCTGCCTCTCAGGGAGAGAACTAAGGGGAAGAGGTTTGGAAAACCAACTCCTGTGTGCGGGAGGACACTTCTCATCAAGCCTCTGGTAGTCGGCCTCTGTGAGCCACAAGGAGTGATAAATGCCTTTTCCCCCCACCACCATCTGTGACTGTCAAACATTCGACCACAACCTCTGAGGCTGGGCAGCTGCCTTTTCCTGGCCAAATAAAATACAGAATGTCCCCAACTTAGAACAAGATGTATTCCAAAATAAAAACTTTTGGAAGTTACAACTTCCAGAAGTTTGTGAGTCTGGACATATTTCCTCATGGAAACATCAGGAACAGGTTTGGGCTCCCAGGGCCACCGCTGAGGTTTGGTTAACTCATGATAGGCCATCCAACCCCATCTAGAACACTGTTTTGCCTTTCCTCAAAATGAAACAGGGCAGGGATGGGGTGAGGATAGCTAGTCCCCTGTCTGGTATCAGAGGTCATATGTGTGTGGATAACAGAGGCCCCGCCTCAGCAGTGCCTGCGGTAGATCCACCTAGATCTTACTTCCGGAATCGGGGAACCAATACATCTGCTCTTCCAGGGGCCACTCAGGCAGTAGAAAAGGCTGGGCCTCACCCGGCATGTGTAAACCAGGGAGGGCCTGGGGCAGCAGGCAAATGTGGCTCCCATGAGCAAGGAGCTTGGGGCAGGGCCAGGGGTGGATGGGCAAGGATGTTGCCAGAAGCCAGCAACTTCCTTCTCGGGTCCTCACAGGGTTGGTAGGGGGCCTACCGGATTCTCACAGTAATGACACAAGTCGTTGCCCCCAATGAAGAGTGTGACCAGCTTCCAGTCTTTCTCCAGGTTGATGTCCTGAGGGGACAGAAGATCTTGAGTTTAGACCTTGGTGGGAGGCACATGCAAATGTTGCTACTGGGCCAGCCCGCCCGCCCTCCAACTGCCTTTTGTCTTCTTTGTATTGTAACAGAGCAAAGCAGCAAAGTGGGCCAGGTGTGGTGGCTCACGCCTGTAATCCCAGCACTTTGGGAGGCTGAGGCAGGTGGATCACCAGAGGACAGGAGTTCGAGACCAGCCTGGCCAACATGGTGAAACCCCGTCTCCACTAAAACAAAAATTAGCTGGGCCTTGTGGCAGGTGCCTGTAGTCCCAGCTACTTGGGAGGCTGAGGCAAGAGAATTGCTTGAACCCGGGAGGCAGATGCTGCAGTGAGCTGAGATCGTGTCACTGCACTCAGCCTGGGTGACAGAGCGAGACCGTCTTAAAAAAAAAAAACAACAAAGTGTGGTTCCCTAGCCTTCAGTTGGTGCTGGGATAAGGTGCTCCACAGTGAGGATTTTTTTTGGGGGGTGGGGTGGGGGAGTCTGCTTACACAAGGGAGAAGGGCTATTTTCCCCTTGAAATCTTGTGTCCTTGGAGAAGTAGAATGTGGATGTGGCCCATTAAATGCCGAGGAGATTACCACCCCCCCCCACCCCACCCCCACCGCCAAATGAAGGCCTTCCAGGGAGCTGCGGGCAAAGGATGCAGCTAGAAGCAAAGGCCCTGAGCTGCCCCTGGGATGAGTTCTTAGGGTCCGGGAAAGGAGACTGGAGGAAGAGCCCAGCGTGGACTGAGAAGTGGGGCTGGGGTTGGGGTTGGGAGGCCCTCTAAGCAGTTGGCTTTCCACTTGGCCACCTCCATAATAGGAATCCCACTGGAAGCTGAATTCCTAGGTATAAACACTGAACAGTTATTTAAAAAAAAAAAAAAAAAGTGCTAGTGAGAAGTTTCAGAGGGGCAGGGTGAGGGGAAGGAGGGAGAACGGGATTGAAATGAGAAGCCTATTTTTAGAGCCTTGCATTTAGATTCTGGGAAGCCACCTCTTGGTTAAAGTAGGAAGCTGTCAGAGGCCAAGGCCACCACCTCAGCCACCTCCCTGTTCCACCTCGCCCTCCTGCAGCTGGCCCTGGGGTGGGGGGTGCCAGAGCCTACATCCAGGGGTGTGGCCAAAGCAGGCGCCTCCTTGGTAAGGCCTGCTTCTCCGGGGATCTTTTGGCCCTCTATAGAGGCCAGCCCAGAGCAGGAAGTGCTGTGGTGAGAGGGACCCTTATGTGGCTGTCCCCTCCCCAGTCAGCAGGAGATGGGCACCTTTCAGGGGTGGCCTGGGGCCTATACTCACGGGGCTGTTTTTCATTCGCTCTACCAGGTCCCAGGCCTGGGCTGGCATGTCCCTAGGTAGGAGGAAGAGAGAGCGGCGTTAGTGCTGGTTCAGGAGAGAGGACTTAAGATGTGGGATTTTGGCCTAGGAAGAGAGGTGTTTCAGGAACGGTGATGTTACCAGTACACAATTCATTCCATTCTCAAGAAATCTCAGCTGCGTAACAATCACAGAGATGCCATGGACCCTGGAGCCACACTGATCTAGCCCCTGCCACCCAATAGTGTCATCGGCCACTCGGGTTGGGATCCTGTCAATCTTCCCCTCAGAGAGTTTTCCTCAAGCTCCTTCTTTGTAAGCCAAGCCTGTTCATTTCTTCTTCAGTTGCCTGTTTTAAAAATAACCTTTTGTATATTTGAGAAAAGTCACAGCGCTCAATTATCCCTCAGTTTTCTCCTTTCCAGGCTTAATGACTCCTTTAACCTTTACTTCTAAGCCCTGCTCTCTGCTCCTTTAATCCTTTTGTTTTTCTTCTCTGTGGTTACTTAGATTTCTGCACCATTCCCCATCTCCTTGCTTTTTTTTTTTTTTCCCCCTCTCCAATAAAACAGGATGGACAGGATTAGTTCTCCCTCCATCCCCTGATGTCTACCATAAATAAATCAACACCATTTGGTGTTCTGGATGAGTGATGTGAGTGCCAATGGAACACTACTCAGCCATAAAAAGGGATGAACTATTGGTATACCAGTAACATGGATGCATCGCAAAATCATTTTGCTAAATAAGTCAGATAAAAAGTATATCCTCTTTGATCCCATTTATATAAAATTTTTAAAAATGCAAACTAATCTATAGTGATGGAAAGAAGGTTAGTGGTTGCCTGGGGTGTGGGGGTAGGGACAGGAAGGAGCAGGAGGGAGAGATTACCAAGGGGCCTGAGAAAACATCCCATAGGTGATGGACACGTTTTTCATCTTGATCGTGGTGATGACTTCACAGGTACAATGTTAAATTGTATCCTTTTTGAGACAGGGTCTTGCTCTGTTGCCCAGGCTGGAGTGTAGTGGTGTGATCATGGCTCACTGCAGCCTCAACCCCCTGGAGCTCAAGTGATCCTCCCATCTCAGCCTCCTGAGTAGCTGGGATTACAGGCCCATACCACCATGCCTGGCTAATTTTTTGTATTTTTGGTAGAGACGGGGTTTCAGGATGTTGCTCAGACTGGTCTCCAACTCCTGGGCAATCCGCTTACCTCGGCCTCCCAAAGTGCTGGGATTAGAGGCGTGAACCACTGCACCCAGCCAAATTGTATCCTTTTAACATGTGATGTTTATTGCATGTCATTTATACCTCAATAAAGCTGTGTTTAAAGAAATGTCTATGAGAAGTTAGGTCAGCAAAGGGGATACAGCCAATGAAAGCTTCCATGGAAGAAGCCATAAAAGCAGTAACTGGTGTGAGTTGGCCACTGAAAATCTTTGGGTGTCTCCAGTAAGCTAGGTACGTGGCACCATCCCTACCTTGTTTCTCATTAAGGAGAATTTACAGATCTAGGATTGTATCCCATACATTATTGCTATTGATGAGTACATCAGAAAGCTAGCTATAAAGACAGATTTTCCTGGTCAAAAGTGACCACAGAAGTACCATTAACCTTTTAATAGGTTGAAGATGTGACTAAGACAATCCATGGGCAATAAGCCCTCCTGGGTAGGAGGGGAAGTTACAAACACTGCTTCTTCCCCTCTTCCTAGCCATCTTCTTCCCATCCTTCAGGCCCAGACCAAGTCCTGTTTCCCCTTGAGCCTCCTCTCTGGGCTCACTGATCCACACATCCTGCATTTCCTTTTTCACCCCAGCGACCAGTGGTTCTTTCAGCTCTGCTACTGACTTGCTGGGTGAGCTTGTACAAGTGGCAGAATCTTGCTAGAATTGACTTTTTCCATCTTTTAAAGGAAGAAGTTGGACTGGATGATTTCAGGGGTCCCTTCTGGGTCTGCATCTGTCTTTAGACAGTGCATTTCACACTGTGTGCTCTCCTGTTCTCTTAATTGCACTCCATGACGAAGCACTATATTGCTGCCATACCCAGCATTTTCTTTTGCGGAAAGTTACTTCCCATTTGTTTAGTCTCCTTACCTAGAGTGCAAGCTCTTCATGGGCAGGGAGTTCATCTTTTGTTTCCTTTGTATCTTTTATTTATTTTTGGAGATGGAGATTCATTCTTGTCATCCAGGCTGGAGTACAATGGCACGATCTTGGCTCACTGCAGCCTCCACTTCCTGGGTTCAAGTGATTCTCCTGCATTAGCCTCCTGTGTAGCTGGGATTACAGGTGTGTACCATCAAACCCAGCTAATTTTTGATTTTAGTAGAGACAGGTTTTCACTATGTTGGCTAAGCTGGTCTTGAACTCCTGACTTCAGGTGATCCACCCACCTCAGCCTCCCAATGTGCTGGGATTACAGGTGTGAGCCACCATGCCTGGCCCTTTGTATCTTTGAGTAACCACCTTGGGGTTGAGTCCTTTGCAGGTGTTGAATGAATTATTATTGATTGATGGAAGGAAAGTTAGGTTAAAAAAACTTTGAAACTAAAGGTCATTAAATGGCAAACTTTTGGTACATTTGTACTGTGCTACTTTTTTGGTGGGTATTACATACTGTACTACATTCTTTTCATGGATTATATGTCTTATTTAATGCTTATGACAACACTGATAAATACTATTATTATCCCTATTTATTGCTGAAGAAACTAAGACTCAGAGATGCTAGGCAACTTGCCCAAAGTCACACAGCTAGCAAGTCTTGGAGCTGGAATGTAGACACAAATTACCTGACCCCACACCCTATGATATTAGGTACTCTGCTGTGGCACGTTTGTTTCTCTTTAGGTGAACTCATCTGTATCTATGCTAATAAACAACAGAATAGAGATAAAGGAAAGTTATAGAGCAATTATCCAACCTTCCTTTCTTAAGTCAAAGGATTGCTTTCCTTTCCCCTAACATCAGACATCAGAGATACCCACAAGAAACCACATGTCTCAACTACTTCCCTGGCCACTGACTTCATCTGGCAGAGGTGCTGAGCAGCAGTCAAAGAGAAAAGGCAGTAAGAGAAGTGAAGTGAGGAAGGAAGAAGGGGTTTAATTGTCAACAGAGTGAGAAATCAACCCCTGGAAAATGAAGCCTGTACTGTACAAGAACAATAGAATGATGATAACAATGATAGCAATCATAACAACAGTAATTAGATGTTGCTATAATGACCCCACAAAGCCCAGTTTTTGCAGAAAAATAAGTTCTTCCTGCTCGTGACGTTGAGGAACTGACATCGCTTCCTGTGGCTTAGAGACTCAAACAGAGCATGGGGCCCACGTTACCACTTCTGAAAGGAACATTCCCGGTAAACAGAGTGAGTCAAGCCAGTGTCGTTTCCCTGGTGATCAGAGCATAGTGATCCTTCTACAAAGCATACACCCAGCACGCTCCATGCAGAAAATCAGTGAGCCTGGTCAGGCATTTCAGCTTTAATTATCTGAGTTGTTGTCAACAACAATCCCAGTGAAAACAAACAGCCACCATGCTGTTTGGGGGGCCCTGACGCCTAACTCCCTAGTGTCAGAATATAGCTTTTTCAGAGCCAAAGACTGAAGAGAGGTGGGGAGAGAGAAAGGGCAGCTATCACCGGGGTCATGCACTCAGTTCTCCAGGTGCTGAGAGCCACCCTGCATGTGTGACCTGCTGGGCAGGAGGTGGAGCTGGAACCAGCAGGGACAGTGCAGGAGTGTAGGGTAGACGTGCACCTCCTGCTGCCCTGGAGAGGCAGTAATAGCACAGCTGTCAGAGCAAAGGCTCCTGATTCAGGCATGGTCTGATCCTGCCTCCTCTGATAACTTGCCGGATAATCTTGGTGGTTCTGGAAAGCTTATAAGCCTCAGTGCCCCTGTCCAAGGGTGTGAGGATCTCAGGAGATAATTCACGTGGAAAGTCCTGCACAGCTGCTACTGCCCCTGGGACCAGGCTCCTGGATACCACCCTCCTCTCCTCTCCTCCGGTTTCCCACCCTGATGTCTCAGCCTTGCCTTCCACTCGCCCTCCTGTATGGCATCTACTCACCTAGCTCTGGCCCCTTCTGCTGCCACATTTAGTCCTGCTGTCCCCTCCAAGGTGCCGGTAGAGAAGCCAAGAAGGTAAGGGTTGAACTTCTTCAGAATGTCTTTAGAGGAGGAGAGCACAGGTGAGAGCCTGCAGGACCCTCACAGTAACTGAGATGAGCATGCAGGGTGGGGACACACGGGTGGGACACAAGAGTTCTGGGGATTTTCAGGGCTGGCTGACTTCCCTCATTGCAGATAACCTCCTCTTCCCCTCCTCTAGCAGGAAGGCCCTGGCCCCAGGGAGGATGGCCACAGTGATGGTGCCTCTCCAGGCTGCTACTTACTGGGCAGTGTGGTGTGAGTCTCCAAGTTCCCATCCCCTCCGATGCTGGGGAGGAGAAAGCATATTTATTAAAATCACGCCAACATGCTGCTCCGTGTGTCAACATATGCATAAGTCAGAACCAGAACCAGAGATTCTGCCCCTGGGGCATCTCTCCCATCACCCTCAGGGGTAACGCAAGCACCACCGACTCTCCTGTCTCACGCTGGGCCCTGGGGACCCAACTGCATCCTGGAGGGGTGACAGGGGAAACACTACTCACGCCTCTTTGAGCGAGCATCATCAATAGAGCATGTGTCAAGAACATTCTCACCTCCAAGAAAGACCCCTCCAAGATGTGGGTAGGTCACTGGAGTTGTTTGGTCGAGCTCCCACTGCTGTCTATAAAAAGCAAAAAGAAATTTCAGGGCTGGGCTGAGGGCACTGGAAGAGCCTCCTCTGGCCCTGGAGTAGCAGCTGGGACCTGGATTTGCCTTTTCTAAAAATAGTACCGGCTTTTCTCCAGGCCACCTTAAACTTGGAGTGGTCTTGATACATTCTTCTCCCCAGTACTCTACCTACAACCAGTAACCGAGTCCTGTTGGTTCCGCCTTCCCACCCTCCCTAGCACCTGCCCCTTTCTTTTTGTTCCCTTTGCCATGTTCCTAATTGAGACTCTCACCTCCTTGCCACGGGCAACACCCTGGCCTCCTGCCTGAGCAAACTGACTCCAGTTTCTGTTCCTCCTGAACATGCCTCTTTCTTCATGTTCCCCAACCCCAGTCCTGACTCTTCAATGAGTCTCCCTTACCTTCAAGATCAAAGCCAAATCCCTTCACCAATCTTCTGAGGTCACCATAATCTGGTTTCTACTTTCCTTCCCCTTGTTTGCTCCCTCCTTCCCAGTCCACACAAACCTTCAGGCCTAAACTAATTACCTGCCATTATTTTGGAAGCCTGAGGGCCCTGAGCTGGTCTACCCCATTACCACCCACTCCCATCCCCTCCTGGAATGCTGAACTCCCTCCTTTCCAGCACCTTACATTTCCAAATTCATTCTCTGAGACCCTCATCAGTTCCTATCTCCTCTATAAAGCTTTCTCTAAATGCTCTGCCTTAAAACAAAAAACAAAAAACAAAAAAAACCCTTGAAATTTACAAAAGTAACATATGTTAAATGATACAAAGATTTAAACAAATGAATGATCTACCCCTACCTTAAGAATCCTGCCTCTTGCCACAGATTCCACACTCCCTCCTCACCCCTTACCCACATGCAAATACCACCAGAGCTCATTAGTGGTAAACAGACTCGTATGTGCCTTTCCACATCTTTTTCCATGTTCACGCCAAAATGGAAACACCGCCACACATGTGGAGCTGGTGTTTGTTTCTACCGAAATAAATACCCTATTTTAAAAGTCCCCTGTGGAGGGGAACAATGCCTGCCGGGGCCTATCAGACAGTGGAGGATGGGAGGAGGGAGAGGATCAGGAAAAATAACTCAGGGGTACTAGGCTTAATACCTGGGTGATGAAATAATCTTTGCAACAAACCTCATGCCACAAGTTTACCTGTGTAACAAACCTGCACATGGACCCCTGAACTTAGTTAAAAAATAAAAACATCCAAGTCCTATATGTCATCTAGGTGATTATGCATTTCTTTCCGTGTATGGTTCTTGTTTTTCTAGCCAGACAGGTTGCTGGGGGGATATGACTGTTTCATACCTTATTTCCCTTAGAATTGCTAATAGAGTATTGTTGTACACAGCAATGGCTAAGTAATCAGGGAACACAATTCACTTAGCAAGACTGTGCTATGTGCGAGGAACTGGGCTCCCTCTGCCCCAAAGCACATGTCCTTAAATGGAGTAGGGAGCATGGGGCAGTGTGTGTGTGTGTAAGATCTGCCGCTCTGAGTCTGGGTAGATGGAGATGAGTCCCTTGATAAAGGCAGGCCGACTTGGATGAGTGCCATCACATACCAACAAAACGCCTGTGCCTGCGAACAGCGGGGAAGGCTGGGATTGCTTCTCCCTGGGAATTGAGAGGAGGCCTCGTGGAGGAGGGGGCTTTGAGCAGAACTGGGAAGGTGGCGAGACAGGGCATTCTATATCGCCTGGCTGTGTTTCAGTGTCTGACACAGGTAGGCCCTCAGTAACAGGGGCTCAGCACTGAATGTGGAGCCAATGCTGGGGAAGAACAGATTTTGCACGAGGCCTGGCTGGACTCTGAGCTGCCCATCCTGGTTCACGGCTCACTACTCACAGTCAGAGAGTCACCCAGGGCGGCCACCACTTTGATGTCTGCTGGTTGGAGCTGGTGGACTAGGGGAGACAAGCAGAGAGGTGGTTGTGGGGGCTGGGGGTGTCTACCTTTTAAAGTACACATTTTACCAGAAGTCTATAACTCTGTCCCACTGCTCCCCATTGTACTTATTTTCAGCTTAAGGCTTTAGCAGTTTTGCCCCTTCCATTCATTCAGAGCAACCAAGGCACTGAAGGGAATGGGCTTCATGGCTATTGTCCATCCTCAGAAGAGCCTGATTCACACTGGGGTGGTCCAGGAAAGTTCCAGCTGTGGGGTCATGTAGCACAGGCAGGTTGAACCCCAATCCCTGACTCTATCTGCCTCACTGGGCAGGGAGGCCTAAGGGACCGCCACTGGGACTATAAGGAGACAAGAAGTAGCATTCAGTGGAGAGGTCTGTGCACCTCCAACTGGAAGCCCAGCTGTGGCTGCAGGGTGGGATCTAGGTCTGCACCGCATGGGAATTAGCAAGTCCTGCTTAAAGCTCCAGGGTATATTTGTAAGGTCTCCCCCAACCTGGTGTTTGGCAAGGCCCTTAATTGAAGGGGATGATATTTTCACTCACCAGAGGTTGGAACACTATTGGAAGCCTTCCACTCTGTACACACGAAGTCACTGCCCCAGTTCTAAACCAACAGGAGAAAAGATTCAGTGCCCGACACTCATTGTGCAGGGAGATAAACTTCAGCCCAAGAAGAACCAGCTAAGGGATTTTTGATGCAGGCTAGAAACGAGTCACCATACAGGATCATGTAAGGGAAAGAACTGTGAGCTATAGATGGGCTAGCAGGGAAATTAGGGGAAGAAATGGGTGTGTCTAGCTACCCCTATGCACAACCCATAGTGCATGTCCCCCCATGTGCACCCACACACAACCTTTCTTATGCCAATATGTCTACGCTTTGAATGGAGCCAGTGGCTGCCCCAAAGCAGGGAAGAAAACCATGAAGTCATATACAGGTGAGTCTCCCAAAGGAACACAGCATTTGGATGCCTAACATGAGATTACAGGTATGTGTGTTTTATAAAATTAAGCTAATTGACACTAATTATAATGCTAGAACCTAAACAATAATTAAAAGATTTTTAGAATAGTAACACAAAATATTTTACAATTGTAAGGCTCCTAGTTTCTGCCTATCTTTTCTGGATACCTGTATGTCTTTTTACATATTTAACTTAACAGCCTTATTCCTTTTATGTTTGTTAATTAATGCAAGCAACCCTGGATGCTTTTAGTAAATTTTCTTTATCTCTAACACAGAGCATATTTTCCAGGTGCTGGGGGAAGGAGTGGGAAGGGAAGCAGAGGGCACAGAAATGATTAGTACCAAAAATCTGGGGGCAAATTGAATATCTTCCCAAAGTCCCAAATATATGCATGCTGAGTGCGGAGTAGGGCTTGACCAGGTTGACTGATTGTCCAGGAGTCTGACTGTCAGACACTATGAAAGCTTATCCATCTCTTCAATCAGATGATGAAGACAAGCCTTGTTGAAATATTCCTATCATGAGGGAGCAAAAATGGAACTTTTAAATATTATTTGCTTAGTCCAATGGAATTTAGTTTTTTCCAAGGGACTGCTCAATTCATCATACTGATGGATTTCTTCTGTTGAAAGGTTTAATGAAATCAAGAACATGCTTGTGTGCAGATGACAAATACTCAGAGAAAATGCAACGTAAACAGTTATTCAGCCATCAGCACATGAGATATAGCTCAGATAGTTGGTGAACCAGAGATAAGCGTATTCCGTGTAGATGAACAGACCCTGGCTGGAATTTAAACGTGCTTGTCTGTCACAAGGGAAGAACCATGCACCACATCCAAAATCAGTGCATCCAAATCCCCTGAAGATCTTAAGCTGCAGATTCTGATTCAGCAGGTCTGGGGTGGTACGCAGGACTCTGCATTTCTAACAAGCTATCAGGTAAAGCCTCTTTGTGCCTACTTTATCAGTTTTGCTTTTATTATTTTTAATTGACATATAAGTGGACATATTTATGAGGCATAGTATGATATTTTGATACATCTCTACAATGTGCAGTGATCAAATCAGGGTTATTAGCATATCCCTCACTTCAAATATTTATCGTTTCTTTGTGTTGGGAACATTCAAAATCTGCTGTTTTAGCTATTTGAAAATATATGGTAGGCCGGGCGCGGTGGCTCAAGCCTGTAATCCCAGCACTTTGGGAGGCCGAGACGGGCGGATCACGAGGTCAGGAGATCGAGACCATCCTGGCTAACACGGTGAAACCCCGTCTCTACTAAAAAATACAAAAAACTAGCCGGGCGAGGTGGCGGGCGCCTGTAGTCCCAGCTACTCGGGAGGCTGAGGCAGGAGAATGGCGTAAACCCGGGAGGCGGAGCTTGCAGTGAGCTGAGATCCGGCCTCTGCACTCCAGACTGGGCGGCAGAGCCAGAATCCATCTCAAAAAAAAAAAAAAAAAAAAAAAAAAAGAAAATATATGGTAAACTGTTAACTATAGTCACCCTACTGTGCCATAGAACACTAGAAATTATCCTTCCTATCTAGCTATAATTTTCTGTTAATCAATTTCTGCTGTCCCTACTCTGCAACCACCATCCACCCTTCCCAGCCTCTAATAACCGCTATTTATACTCTACTTCTGTGAAGTCAACTTCTTTAGCTTCCGCATATGGTGAGAATATGTAGTATTTGTCTTTCTGTGCTGACTTATTTCACTGAACGTTATATCCTCTAGGCTCACCCATGTTACCTCAGATGACAGAATTTTGTTTCTGTGGCTGCTTTGAGTAGAAAGCTGTTAACACACGCCCTTCTGGCTCTGAGATTTTTAGCTTTTCCAGCAGCAAAAGCAAAGACACATGAGACTGAAGAACCAAGAGGGCAGATCCAGACCCATTCAGCTCACCATTGTCTACCCAGCATTTAGCATAGTGCCCACTCCACGTAGGCATCCAACAGGTAAATGTTGAATCAATAAAGAAATGCCTGATTCACAAGATGCAGCTGACATTTCAATTCTCATGGAATTTGGTCACTGGTTCAATGAGGACAAGCCTCCACTAGGCTAACGTGAGCCTGAGAAAATTCAGAGAGGCTGGACACAGCATAACCTGCAGCCAGCAATCTGGTATTGCTTGTACCGCAGAGCTTAGCATCCAACAGTTCTTAACCATTTCATATCGGTTAGTTTCTTCAGCTGGCTTATAAAATGTCTTTCCCCAATCACTCCTGCGGATGCCCAATCCATTCTACAGATACAGTCAGGGAGATCTTTGAAAGACATGAACCAGATCATGCCACTCTCTCCTGAGACCGCCAATGGCTTCCCACCTTTCTTCACTTGAAATCCAACGTTTTTACTCAGGAATTCAGGCTTTGTGTGATCTGGCTCCTTGGCACTCCTGATCTCATTTTCCCCACTCTCCACCTCATTCTCATGCCCCCAGTCACTCTGACCACCTCTCTCTTCCCCAAATACACCCAACACAGTCCCACTTCTAAGCCTGTGTGGTCCATGGTCCTTCTGCCTGGGACTGTGTTTCTGGCTCTCTGTGTAGCAAGTATCTCTTCATTATGCACGTCTCAGTTTAAATCTCCCCTCAGAGAGGCCAGGCCTGCACGGTGCACCTGAATGTGCCTCCCTTGCCCCAGCCCCATCACCCTCCTCAGAGCTGTCATCACTATCTGAAATGACCATACCTAGCCATGTACATAAGATGCCTTTCTCTGTAGATTGTAAGTTACGTGAGGGCCGGGATCCACCTGTCTGGTTGACACTTCTGTCTTCCTGGAATAGTGTCTGGCACATAGTATGTGCTCAATAATTGTGAAACTCTACTGGGCTCTCACTTCTCCTGGTCTGGACCATGTTCGATACTTCTCTGCATGCCTTCTAGCCCCCAGCATGAGACTGGATATAATATAGGTGTGAAACCGAAACTGCTGGTCGAACCCCATCCTGATGACCAACAGACCTGATCTGGACCAGGCCTGACTGCCAGTCATGGTGTAGTCCAGGGTCCTCCAGGCCATCTTTGCGGTGGCCGTCCTAGGCTCACAGACACGGTCCATCCAATGGAATTAACCATGGGCTCTGAATCCTTAGCACTAGAATGACTGACTTGAACCAAACAAGGCCTAGGGGCCCACGGGAACATGAACATGAACATGAACATGCCTCCACTTCCTTTTGGGCCCCACCCCTGAAATTGCAGTTCCCTCCCACTCAGCTTCCACCTTCTGAGAAGTCAACGCCACATCACACCCGCAGCCTCTCCCTCTTGAGAGGCTGAGCTGCTTAAGCAGTCACCATGTCTGTGAGCCCAGGATTGCCAAGGTCAAAGAAAATCAATCCACAGGCACTTCCTCTGCTTGGGGGCTGACGTCAGGTAAGCAACTTGAGAACATGTTAGGGCAATCCTGGGGCTTCGTGGTTCGGGAACCTTTTCTGTACATTCCAATCCCCAGTACGTACGAAGCACATTTCTGCTTCAGTGAACGCTCTGAAGCCTGCACCACACCCGAGCCCCTGGCAGGTGGAAATGGTTTGTCTGAGAGACGCAGAGGTGAGTCAGGGGTTACCTCAGTGGCTGGCTTGGTGGGGTATGTGTAGTTACTGTTCCGAGGGGTTCTCAGGAAGGGCTCATTCTAAGAGAAAAGAAACCACATGGAGAGGTTATCTGACAGCACTGAAGTTTGCTTGCGAAGGAGAAAAACTAACAATCCTGCCCTGTAGATTTATTTAACATGATTCTTCTGCACTTATATAGAAAGAACTATATAAACATAATTTCATTCATTTTCCAGAGGGTTTTACATAACAGCTCTGGCAAGGGATGGACAACACAAGGCCCGCAGAGGGTTTCATACCCATTGCAGTCTGGGGTCTGCACTTCTGTGCCCCTCCTAGCAACTGAACAGCTCCCTAATCCTCAGACCTATCTATTTTCTTGGCGTTGTCATTTCTCTAGCAAGGGATTCATGTTTCAGCATTTTTTTTTCTCTTCCAGAAAGTATTATGATTATCAATATATTTGAATATCTGTTATGTTTTTTTCTTTCTGCCTCCTTTGAACTATATGTCTTATCCTCTTTAGGTTGGGTTCCTGTATCTTAGTCATTTTTTTTTCTTGTAAAACATCCTCCTCATTCTCTACTTACCTATCTGTTTCACAATCAGTTTTCACACAAGCCCAGTCAAGAACCCAAGTCCACCCAGTTGCAGGTAAGGGGTTAATTAAAGAAGGAAGAAGGAAGCAGACAAAGGAGAAATGGGGAGAAAGCTAATGAGAAAACGTAAAAATGACAGGGAAGCAAGATCAAGTTGATAAGACTGAGATCAGGAAACACCAACTGGGCCCAGGCTGTGTACTCCCACAAAATGTGCTCAGTGAAGTAGTAAGCCCATGGTCTGAAAATTTGGGAATAAAATGGGAACAAGCAGAAAAAACCAGGCTGACGCAGTGGCTCATGCCTGTATTCCCAGCGTTTTGGGAGGCCAGGGTAGGAGGATTGCTTAGGGCCAAGAGTTTAATACCAGCTTGGGAAACACAGCAAGACCCCATCTCTACAACAAATTACAAAAATAAATTAGCTCAACATGGTGGCATGTGCCTGTAGTCCTACTACTCAAGAGGCTGAGGCAGAAGGATTGCTTGAACCCAGGAGTTTGTGGTTACAGTGAGCTATAATTGTGTCGGTGTACTCCAGCCTGGGCAACAGAGTGAGATTCTGTTTCAATTAAAAAAAAAAAAAGACTGGGTGCAGTGGCTCACACCTGTAACCCCAGCACTTTGGGAGGCCAATGAGGGGTTGATCACATGAGGCCAGAAGTTCGAGACCAGGCTGGACAACATGGACCCTGTCTCTACTAAAAATACAAAAAAAAAAAAAAAATTAGCTAGGTGTGGTGGTACACACCTGTAATCCCAGCTACTTGAGAGGTTGAGGCACGAGAATTATTTGAACCTGGGAGGCAGGGGTTGGAGTAAGCTGATATCGTACCAGTGCACTCCAGCCTGGGTGACAGAGCAAGACTCTGTTTCAAAAAAAAAGGAAAGGGAAAACCAGAATGTTGGAAAAGTGATCTTGTCTCATACCTGACCACATGTACACAACCATGTTCTTGCCTGGCATTGTAGGTGACTGACTTTGCACCCCCCAAATGCCCCACTTTACAGATGAGCAGAAGCTGAGCCTGAGTGAGGAAGGGACTGCTTCCAGGTTAGGGAACAAGTGATGAATGCCCAACTTGTGCCAGAGCTGACCGGACCGGCCTCTTGCCTGGTTCCATTCCTCACACTGGAGGTCAGGTCAACAAAAACCCTGTTGGTCAGACAGCGGGAAAGGAAGAGACTGGGAGGACAGAGTCCACCCACACAGACCTCTCAGGCCCCAGCTCAGATCCTGGTTCCCTGAGGCACCCGACAAGTCTTCCCTTTCCTCTGGTCTCAGCATTCCTGTCTGAAGCAGGGGCTGGTAACGGATATCCTTTCTTTCTTTCTTCTTTTTTTTTTTTGAGACAGAGTCTTGCTCTGTCTCCCAGGCTGGAGTGCAGTGGCGCGATCTCTGCGTCCTGGGTTCACACCATTCTCCTGCCTCAGCCTCCCGAGTAGCTGGGACTATAGGCGCCTGCCACCACACCCAGCTATTATTATTATTATTTTTTATTTTTTGTATTTTTAGTAGAGACAGGGGTTTCACCGTGTTAGTCAGGATGGTCTTGATCTCCTGATCTCGTGATCCACCTGCCTCAGCCTCCCAAAGTGCTGGAATTACAGACATGAGCCACCGTGCCCGGCCCCTGACATCCTTTCAAGGAGAGGTACTCAGGGCCAAGTGGGAGAAGTGAGCCCTGGACCATCTACAACAGCATAAGACAGAAGAGGGCTTATGGTGGCAGGTCCATGTAGCTACTTGGGCTTGTCTCGGGTTAACAGTAAGCATTCCCTCAGCATTCGCCAACAGAGAGGGTGATGTGGGAGCATTCTATAACTAACTGACCCACGCTGGTTGAGCAGCCGAAGCGTTAGAGCGTTTCTAGGTGCCAGGACGAGGGGAGGAGAGAAAGAGACAACTGGCTCAGGTGGGGAGACAGACTTGAGAAGCTGAGGCAGTGAAGCATCAGAGAACGGCGTGGCCAGTCAGGGCAGCACCTGCTGAGGAACTGGGGCAAGATCTGGAGATGTAGGGTCCTCGGAGACAAGACTCAGTGGCATTCTCCCTGCACTTCAAAGGAGCCCAGACTGGGCTTAGAGAGTCCAGCGGCTGGAGCCAGTCCTACCGTGACCAGCATGGGAGGCACTGAGGGAAAGACAAAGCTGAGGTTTTTGGAAGTGCCGCGAGTGCAACTGGAGAACGTGTTTCACTGAATCTGTTTGATCACAAGATCTACAGGTTGGGGAAAAGGAGGCAGAGCTAGAGGGCCAGAGGTCACGGAGACACTGGAATGTGTTACAGACTGAGGCCGTGGCAAGGACAGAAACAGCCTAGGGTTGTGGCGGGTGCCTCAGGGCTTTCTCCCACTCCCCTTCTTTTCTTTTTTTCCCAACTCCTATGTCCCTGTCTAATGGGTTTTTATTGGGTTTTATTGGGCTTGTTTTTAGTTGAGTTTATTGACCATTGACCACTTGGTACATGCATGAGTCAGAGTGGTTTAAAGGCCTGGAGCCAAGCAGATGACGTGAAAGACAGGTTCGATGGAGCCTGACTGGCTCTTGAAGGCTAGGTTTGGAGCCCCCGTGAGTAAAAGGGGGGCCAACTGAACGGTAGCGCAAGGAACCGGTCTAGTAGTTCCAGCCATGCAAAGATGGTGTGGGCTGCCTGGGGAGGCAGAGCCCAGACAGCCTCCTGATGTGAGTCAGCAACGTGAGTCAGTGGCTGCGGGACAAGGCCATTAACATCCTGGCTGCATTACTAGGTGTAACATTCCACAGGGAAGGAGGCGTGATTTTCTTCTCTTCTGTGCTGGTTGGATGAAACCAGACGTACAGTCGCCACCTTACAGGGGGCCACATCCCAAGGAGAAATACCCATATGAGGCAGGGGTTGGCAGCCATGTGTGCAATGAGTGGTTGGAACTGAGAAGACTCTCAGCTGGGTGGTGGCAGTCAGAGGCAGGAGGACATAATGGTATTTCATGGGATGTCCTATGAGGTTTTCTATCGCATTCCATTCAAAAAGTGCTAGCACCGGGTGTGGTGGTTCACACCTGTAATCCCAGCACTTTGGGAGGCCAATGTGGGAAGATTGCTTGAGCTCAGGAGTTTGAGACCAGCCTGGGCAATAGAATGAGACCCCATCACTATTAATTAAAAAAAAAAAAAAGTGCTGGTTCCTACCTACACTGATTTCAGGTGGTTTGAAAGCTCACCTTAAGAAAGTGTGAACATTTGGGGATGGAGAACATTAGGACAAATACTTAATGCATGCACAGCTTAAAATCTAGATGACAGGTGATATGTACAGCAAACCACCATGGCACATGTATACCTCTGTAACAAACCTGCACCTTCTGCACATGTATCCTGGAATTTAAAATAAATTTTTTAAAAACTGTGAACATTTAAGCAGAGGCCATAGGGTGTCTTGGGAGGGATGTGGTAGAAGAATTCCATTATTCTCTGAGAGATTGCATCCACAGAAGTCTAAGGCCCTCCCCACTGAGAACCTAAGATTACGTAAGTCTATTGTTTCATGGTGGGAAGGTGGGACTAGGTAGCCTTTAACGTACAAAGTGATGAGGATCTGAGCCCCTGCAGTGGCAGTGGGAATGGGAAGAGGGACAGGTGGGAAGAATTCTATTAGATTCTGGAGGACTGGTAGGAATCCTATTAGATAGGGTCCCTGACATTTCATGCCGGCAGAACTTGAAAACTCCAATGACACTGACAGAAATAGAGAACTCCTAAGAAGCAGAGAGTTTGGGAAGACAAAGAATTAGTTCCCATTTAGACACTCCTTGCTCAGAAAATTATTTTTTGAATGAATGTGAAGCTTGAGATGGTGGTGGGGTCATGGCAGGATTAGATTTAGAAGCTCTGAGCATCAAAAAGATAACGATGTCACCTATGTAATTCAATATAAAAACACTGCTAGACAGAAAACTAAGGGAATTTGACAGACTTCTGCTTTTTCTTACGAGAAAAGACAGGGTGTAATACATGAACTTATTTCAGCCCCCCTCCTGCTCGATCATACATTAATCTGCCTTTTGGGTAGCCTTATACCATATAGAGCATCCAAGGAGAAATGTATTTTAAAGGTCGGAAATAGAGGATTGGAGTTCGGGAAAGAAGAAATGAAGACACAGATTGAGAGACTGACGAATCCAGCACAAAGAAATTTCACAGGAAATCCTGGAAATGGATAAGTCTCAGAGTGAGAGGATGTGGAGACAGAGAAAAGAAAACAGAGGCCAGGCGCAGCAGCTCACACCCGTAATCCCAGCTCTTTGGAAGGCTGAGGCTGGTGGATCACTGAGTCCAGAGTTCAAAACCAGCCTGAGCAACACGGCAAGACCCCATCTCTACCAAAACAAACAAACAAACAAACCCAAATTAGCTGGGCATGGTGGTGCATGCCTGCAGTACCAGCTACTCAGGAGACTGAGGTGGGAGGATGGCTTGAGCCCAGGAGTTCAAGGCTGCAGTGAGCTGTGATTGCTCCACTCACTTCCAGCCTGGGAGACTGAGCAAGACCCTGTCTCAAAAAGCGAGTGAAAAAGGAAAGAAAACAGAATGGAGACATGAAAATTGGAGAATATCTACATTTTCAAGACTGGGGAAAGGGATGAGGAGGGTCATTAAAGGCAGCAAGCAGAAGACCAGAAAAATAAAGGCGATTTAGTGTCCACAAACCCAGGAAGGAGTGAATTTCAAGGGGGAGGTGGTGACCTTTGACAAGGGCTTCAGAGAGGTCAAGAAGAATGAAAGCTAAAAAAAGGACCAGGCATTCAGCCAGCTGCCCTGGGGTTAGGAAAGGACTGGGCAGAAAGCCCATTAAGGCAGAGTATAGGCTCAGTCCACAGAATGGCTAGTCAAAAGTTGGCTGTAAAAGGACTGTCCAACTTGAAAGTACAACAGAAATCCACGGTATGCTGTTAAGTCACCCTACCTGGCTCACAGAATGTATGAGCAGTTAGACTGAGGATGGGAGGAGGCTGAGAAAGCTCATGCTCACAGCCATCTCGGCCTCCTGCCTCCCGCCCCCCACTGCGTCCTGCCTGTCGCCTGTTGCCTCTATGTTTAGACACATCTAGGACAAAAATATGTGTTGCCTGGCCCCTGTCAGCTCACACTGAGATGCTGGTGGACTTTTATATCACTCCAAGGCACATGGGAGGGAGCAGATGGGACCCGAGGAATGCAGAATGCTCAGAACGCAGTGAAGTTGGGCTGGCCAACAGATGGACCCTTTCAGAACGAGCTCCAAGGTTGCTTAGCAACACCTTCACCCGGGCTGGGCTTCTACTGGTTCCACGAGGCTCACCTCTGCAAATCAGTGCAGTGGCTCCATCAGGCTCTGTCTAGAAGGGAGGCGCTGAGCCCACTGTGCTTAAGATGCTGCTGGGTGGAGCAGCCTCCTTTTGGGGGTCTCTGCCTGATCTGGGGCAGAGCCTGGAAGCGGTTGCCTTGAAGCCCACAGTGACAGGGCTCTCCCTGACCCAGGGCTTAGGCTCCAACTCAGTGCTCAATACACATTTGTTGAAAGAAAGAGCAAATGATGGCTGCTTTTGTTATGTAATGGAAGGGGAGGGGACAGTTTGGAAAGGGCGCTCCATGGCTGATATTCAGTATGGCTACAGGGTTGGTAAAATATTGAAATACCTACAGTATGGCTTATTGTGGCTATTTCTGAGTCCCCAAATGCCCCCACTACCCACGTTCCCTGGCTTCTCCCCTAGAGCCCCCAGGCATTCTTAGGAAAACAGTTAAAGAGTTTACACCTGGCACAGTAGGGGCCTCTAAGGTTTTGCTCCAGGCCTTTG
Organism: Papio anubis; assembly: GCF_008728515.1. Classification (NCBI taxonomy): domain Eukaryota; kingdom Metazoa; phylum Chordata; class Mammalia; order Primates; family Cercopithecidae; genus Papio; species Papio anubis. The sequence goes on along the minus strand of NC_044989.1, from coordinate 28,407,234 downwards.
GCCAGCATCTGACCACCTGGACTAGAGGCATCTGTGTTGCACTAGTTGTTGCACAATCTGACAATCTCCTTAGCTCCAAGTACAAGACCCAGCAACTGAGCCCTCTGCTATGACTATCTTCACTTCCCATCCCTTCTTCCTGCCATGCTTGCTCTCCTGATGGCACACGAGACTGAGCCTGAGCCCAAGACTAGGGTAGGGCAGGCAGCAGACAGGGAGCAGGCAGTGAACAGGGGTGCCCACTCTCTCAGGATTCCCAGCAGACACACGGGGGAGCTGCAGGTCCATTCCCCAGCAGGGAGGGTGGGAGAGGGTGGTGTGGCCGACCTAGGAGGGAAACCCAGCTTCCCAGATTGGGTCAGGCTTTCTGCTTTTATTGCTGCTGAGGGCTCTCTGGTCTTGGCCTTATTTGGTTAAAAAGCCATAAGACAGGGCCTAGAAACAGGAGCTGAAGACAATGTGGCTGAGAACCTGCCCCACCCTAGGCCTGAAGTCAAGCTGAACAACCACTTACAGATTCCTCCTTAAAAGGAGGCTGTAGCTGCCGTGTCCTTGTAGGTCCATCCTCGTCCCTCCTCCATACAGCTCTGGGCTCTGCCCTTTGCTGCTCTCCTCTGTGATCCTTTCCTTGTGGAATCTCCCTAATCCAGGCTCTCCTGTCTCCAGCCACAGCTCCTGAGCCTGCCGGGGTCCTGCCTGGGCCCTCTAGCCTGTAGTCAGACTTTTTCATCTGCCCCAAACACCGCTGCTAAAAGAAGCCTTCCAGCCATTTTCCTGGCATCCCGATGGCCTCTCTCAAGAGCCCACTTTTCTCACCAGGATCCCCTCCTTCTGCTGGGGCCTGGTCCTCCTCTCCCTGCTGTGTCTCCTATTCCCAATGGCGGCTGCACTCTTGTCTCCCCTCTCGCCTCCCCTGTCCATTCTCATGGACTCCCCTCCATCCTCCAAATCTCTCAGGCCTCAGTAAGGGGGCGAGATGGGTGCTGAGGAAGCTGGGGTGGAAGATGAAGTGGGTAGGGCGAACTGTGTGTCCTGGTTTGTGGAGAGGAGCCAGGCAGGTCCTCCCCTCTTACCTGAGTGGGGCAGGTGATGGGGATCTCTGCTCTCAGGTCCAGGGTCTCTGTTTTGCTTCCAAGTGGTTCAAGCTGATCAGGGAAGAAAAGGGAGACACGGGTGTAGTAGTTTGTTTCCATGGAAGTGAACATTCCCTGGCAGCATCCTGCAGTGGGGAAAGCTCAGAACTCAATTTCAGGGGGGCTTGGCTCCCGCTTCTGGCTCTGCCAGTTGCCAGCCATGGGGTTTTGGGCCAGTCGCTTTGCTTCTCTGGGAGTAGCTTCCTCGGGGACTCGTCATGCTTCTCTAGCAGGGATGTGGAGAGCCGTAAATGAGATAACATGGCTTAAACTGCCTGACATGGTGGCTGGCACACAGGCAAAGTTGAATGAATGTGGGGTTTTTGGCTTGCGTTTCTGTAGAGAGGTCCCTCCTCAGAGTTCAAAGCTCTGAGGAGAGGGTGCAGCCGAGCTCAGGCCGAGCAGGCTCTTAAGGACTCCACATTTCCAACTGCATAGACGTCTACAGATGTGCCAGCCACTGCCCCCTCAGCCTCACTTGCAAGGCTCCATTCTGTAGGGGCTGGTGCTCTGCCCTAGACTAGAACCCCAGGGAACAAGGGACACCCCACTTATTTTACCATATTGGCCCAAAGGGCTCTGGCGAGCTGGGAGTGGAATTTCTGACTTGGGTGGATGCAGTCTGGGGCGAAGAAGGACGTATCTGGGAGCCCATCCTGAAAGAGACCAATATACCCCCTCAAGATCCTATTGCTTCAGAGCGAGCCACCACCAGCGGGCCTGGCCCCTGGGACTGACCACTCAACACCCTCCTTCCCCTGGGAGTGCTCCAGGTCACCAGCCCCTACAAGGCCCTCTCACCTGAAGAGAGAGATGCGGGCGATCCCACAAATAATAGTTTCGGGTGACCCCAACCCCAACCTTCCTTTTTGACCCTATAAGTGCCCCTTGTTTAATTAGAAAAGTGTCATATTTATTTTGGGGCACATTCATGTAATGCCTGAGGCCATGCCATGGATGAAGGAGTGAGATCCTGGTCCTGCAGAGAGTCTTGGCCAGCCAGATGGGAAAAGCGACTTCCCAGCTTTTGGTCTGCTGGTCCTGGTGGTACTGGTGGGGAGAATGGAACAAAGCCTTGGGGAAGGCCTGCGTAGCTGGGTCCCCTGACACCAGCCTTTTCGTCTGGAGGTGCTGGGGGGGCATAGAGCTGCTCTCCTTCCCACTTCCCTCCAGTTAGGTGAGCCTCTTGGGGTGGCAACCCAGGGGAACAGACCTCAGTCCTCACCGGGTCCACTCACAGATCTCTTCTGTTCAGAGTGGAAGTGCCAGGCAAAGGGCATGGCCCGGGTGGAAACAGAGAACCCCCAGAATGCTCCCTTGTAACCGCAGTGCTGCACACGAGAGAGACCACGTGTGTGGCAGAAAGCTAGTCATCCGGAGCTGGCTGTGTTCGTGTCGGCCTCCCTGTCCCTTATTTCCTAAATGATCTCTACACCAGTGTTCCATGCAGTTGATCACACTCATTTCCAAACACAGATGTGACAATTTTATTTACGGAAAGCACAGTGCCTGGCACTAGTAGGTGCTCAACACAATGGAGGCTGTTACAGGGGTCATGGGAGCCTCACACATACGGATACGACTCAGGTATTCAGGGAGCCCGCACCTGCCAGCACAGCCCCTGGAAAGCTGTGTCTTTCCCATTTTATGCACATGCTCATGGAAGCAACTGGCATTTCTGCCTTGAATTTCTTCCTCTAAAAGAGCACCATGGGTGAGGGCAGGGGACATACCGCCAGGACAGGGAGCTGGACGTTCTGGAAGAAGGGCTGCAGCACCACCGAAAAGTCCTCCCGTGTGTCATAGCGGCCTGACTCCACCAGCTCACGCATGCTGCTCTGGGGACACACGCACAGGGTCTTCAGCACAGGCCCTGGTGGGCCCAGGGCCCAGTGAGGCAAGAGCAGGGGTGATGGGCAGCCCATCTCCCTGGGTGAAGGGGCCGACTCAGCCTTTCCCTTGAGAACACAAACGCACCTGATGGCAAGTCCCTTTCGAGAATTTGGAAACAGGTTGGGTCACCTTTTTGTATTGATTGTAAGTAGACTACTCTCTCTGAAGGGCTAGGCAGGAAGTCCCAAAAGGGATAAAAACCTGGGAAGACCCGCCAGGGGCTCGGCTCCTGCCTTTGGAGTGGGAGTGTGGGGGAGGGAAAGGGGGTCTCATGAGGCATCCAGGGCTCCGGGCCAGGAGTTGGGGTTAAGCCTTCAAGGGCAGCTGACCCATGGGGGCTTTCCCACCTGGATCCTACTGGGATGATTCCAACCAGGGGGCCTGAGACAGCACAGTGACGTGAGACAGAGGAAGGGAACCAGGGTGCTCCCCGTCTCCCCGCAAGCCCTGACCAGCCCTTCCTTCCCTGGGGGCTCTGGGCTGTGTGTTAGAGTGAACGTAGGGGAGAGGACACAGGATGGTCCCTTCTTGGTCTTACCTGGTAGGCTCGGCTGAAGGACTCCAGCCTGGCCAGCTCTTGGGAGTTCTCCCGCAGGGTCAGAACGCAGTTACACAAAACGCTGCACAAAGATGGGGAGGCAGGAGGCCCCAGAGCCCAGGCTTCCATCAGGTGCTGGTTCTGATTGCCCAGGTTCAGGGGAGGGGTGGAGAGGCTCCCTCCCACCCTGGTTTAGGAGCACTGAAGTCTTGAGCTCTGGTGCACATGCTCAGGGGCAGACTTCAGGCCTCACAGGGGCATTGGAGAAAGCCCAAGGGAGGGAGCCGGTGTGGGAATGAGGACCCTCTCAAACCAACAGAGCACAAGTGTTGGACTGCAGGTGCTGGGCCTGCAACCGATTACTCAGCTGAGCAAATGAATTTGGGCAGTGAAAATTTAGTGTTTAATTAAAAAGAAAATGCATCCTCTGGTATTGGAGCTGGTATTTTTGGGCCTCTGATGCTATGCCCTAGACCTCTCCTTCATTCACATAAGTGCCCTTTTCACACCCATCACATCTACTTAAAAGAGAGATTTCTAAAGCACTTGAAACAATGCCCGGTACACAGGAAGTTCTGTAAGATTTGCTAAGTAAATAGATGTGTAAGATACAAAGAACAATAAAACACACACCCATGTACTTATGGTCCAGTTTAAGAAACAAAACATTCCCAGTTTGAAACTCCCCGTGTCCCTCCTAATTCTCTTCTTCCCCTAAAGGTAACTGAGTTGCTCGTACCTTTTCCTTGCTTTCTGTTACAGTTTGACCACACATGTCTACATCCCTAACCACTGCCCACGTTCACAGTCTGGGCTATCCTGTCTCTCAGACACCAGCCTCTGTCCCAACTTTGATCCCTCCCCTGTGTGGCTGCCTGGTATCACAGAAGTTCCTGCCAGGCACCTTGAGGTTAAGTAACGGGAGTCATGGCTCCAGCCTTCCGGAAGGGGATCGTTCTGGCAGGAATCCTCCTTTACAGACTTGGACACATGGATAGACCAAGTCACAAAGACCCTGAGGTATCACCACTGCCTGCGGGCCAGACCAGGAGGTGAGGGTATCTCCAGTGTGGGGACAGTCAGGACCTGCCTACCTGGCCTGCTGCACTGGGCACTTGTCCGGGTTTCCCAGGAACACCTGCCGCATCACACTGGGGTTCAAGAAGTCCACGAGGTTGACCAGGGCTCTGGGCACCTAACAGAAAAGCGGCGGATGAGAGGGGGACTCCGGGGGCTTCTTCCTGGGGCTGTCTCAGGGCCCTGAGGAATGGGTTCCTTTAGCAATCCAGCTTGGTCTTTCTGGAGTTGAGTTCTGAGGAGTCTATACAGGGCTACCTCCTAGGGTCTTACAGGCCGTACATCACACAACTCCATGGGTGCCACCCAAAGGGGCCGCAGCAGCAATGGCACCTCCTGGAGTGGGACAATAAAGGCTAAGAGATCATCTCTGTTTGGCCATCATGTAGTGAGCCCAGATACATTAGAATGACCTTCGGTGAGATAGGCGACCTGTTCCCTCCAGCCCAACCTGGCCTAACTCTGCTGAGTAGGCACGCGGGCTCAGCCCGCCAGGGGAGCATCTGGTGGTCAGAGTGCCCTGTGTCAGGCAGCCAGGGCAGCTTGTCCTTGCCAGAGGATGGTGGTGGTGGAGGGGGAAAGTGCTGCTGGGTGCAGGACTAGACAGGGGCTTGCTCTCGACCCACCCTGTGGCTCAGAATGCAGTGCCCAGCCTGGGGCCCACCTGGCTGCTACCACCAAAAAAATGTCCCAGATAGTAGTGGGGAGACATTAGACAATTCCACCGAGTGTCCCAGGTAGTGGTGGGGGAACAGCCTTCCCTTCTTCAGACCTGAGACCCTTCTGGGCTGATTCCATATAGAATAAGCTTTCCTTGGGGTTCTGAAAACGGAAGGAACCCATGCCCCTGGCTGTCTCCTTGAGAGAAGGGGGTTCTTCTCCCATTCTTTCCCCCCCATCCACCTTCACCCTCACCATGCTTGAGCTGTTACCAGCTTGTGGGAGCCCCCTACCCACCTCTCTATGTAGGACATCCAAGGCATCGCGGAGATGGTCAACGAAGTTGGCTGCAGAATACAGATTCTAGAGACAGGAAGGAGGAAGAGGAGAAATTTATTAGGGTGAGAGGGCAGTGGAGGCAGTTCTCAACTTCCCTTCTGGCTCCAGCCCTAAGGAGTTGTTCCCCCTCTAGCCTCCAGCTGTGGCCAGCTCACCACGTTAAAATCTGAGATGAATAGTTGACTACTTGATGTTGTCAAAGATGGGCCAGTGGGAAGACTAGAAACTTTAGCTAGAGCTTTGGTTCAGGAGTAGAAAGTGGAGACTTCTCCTACCAATTGCTTGCTACAGTTTCCTCTTTCTGAATTCTCAGGAGTTATAAGAGAGAGGAGTAGAAATACCATATATCTGCCACCTGCTACCTCACCACCTAGGACACGGAGATGGTGCCAAGAACCTGGAGGGTGGTGGGGTAAGAAGTGTGTGTATATGTGTGTGTGTTGTATGTGTATATGTGCAGACATGGGTGTAGCTGGATAATCCTAGGATTGGTTTTAGGAACTGTTCTCAGGGAAGATCTCCAATGCCTACTGGGCAAAGTTAGGAACAACACGTAGGCCTGGACCTGGCCCCCATTACCGAATCCGTGCAGTAGTCACATAAATCTCTGCCTCCAATCAGCACTGTGATGACCTTCCAATCTTCATGGAAATTTACTCTCTATATGGAAGGAGGAAAATGCTTGGTAATTTCCAACAAGGAAACAAAAATATCCCTGCTCTAGGAAATCCAGTCAACCCTCTATAACATCCTTGCCCACTTGAAATAATGGAATCGGCATCTCTGAACTGAAGGAATTTTAGAGGTTTATTTATAGACCACAGAATCTTAGCATCAGGATGGGTTTTCAGTGTCACTGTGCCCAGCAACAAAGCTCTCCCCACTGACATAATCTCCTCCACAGGACCTCTGTCAGGGAGCTGTCCGACCACTGCTTGAATGTCTCTAATAATATGGGGCTCACTGCTTTTCATGGCAGACCACTTCATTTGAAGACAACTTTAGTGAGTTAGAAAATTAATATTTAGAAATAACCATAAATCTGACTCACATGGTCATCTTTCATCTTCTGCATCAGAGTTTGGACTTGGCTCATAAGATCCCTAAGAAAGAGAGAAAACCCATTCTTCTGTGGAGGAATAGTACCCATAGTTTTCCTCCTCAGGGGCCTGAACCAGAGGCTTCTACAGTATCATCCCCACTGCATGAGCTGGCAGAGATCCCAAGGCTCAGAAACCAGGAGCGACTTGCCTCTTCTGGAAAGTTATTACAACAGATAATCATTTGAAAAGCCAATGATGTGTTTGTCCTGCAGCCGTAGTCAAAGGTACTGCCAATTATATTGGTTACTCATGGTCTCCTTTCTGGGACTCCACATGCAAAAGGGTTTTTAGGATTCCATGTGAAGAAACCATTAATCTCTTTTGGAAGACTAGTTTAGATCCTAAAATTAGACCTATGAAACTTTTAGCATGCTTCCTCTTTTCACTCTAGCTGCCAGGAAGCTAAGTTTGATGCTCAAACATAATAACCATAAAAATGTTCATATCGACACAGTTACTTCTTTATTTCCTCCAATGGCTGTGATTTTTCTCGTACATATATATATATATATTTTTTGTAAACTTATCTAAATGCTTCTTTCAGAAAGAGGTAGGGAATCACATGTGCTCTACACATGACTGGGTTTATAATTTATGGAAGGTGGCAGGCCTGGTGGCTCACGCCTGTAATCCCAGCACTTTGGGAGGCTGAGGTGGGAGGATTGCTTGAGCCCAGGAGGTTGAGACCACCCTGGGCAACAGGGTAAAACCCTGTCTCTACAAACATTACAAAAAACTTAGCCAGGTATAGTGGTACATGCCTGTAGTCCCAGCTACTAGGGAGGCTGAGGTGGAATGATTGCTTGAGCCTGGGAAGTGAAGGTTGCAGTAAACTGAGATCATGCCAGGGCACTCAGCCTAGGTGACAGAGTGAAATCCCATCTTTGGAAAAAAAAAAAAAATGTAGGCCGGGTACAGTGGCTCATGCCTGTAATCCAAGTACTTTGGGAAGCTAGGTGTGCGGATCACTTGAGGTCAGGAGTTTGAGACCAGCCTGGCCAACATGGTGAAACCCTGTCTCTACTAAAAATACAAAAATTAGCTGGCCGTGATGGTAGAAGGCTGTAATCCCAGCTACTGAGGAGGCTGAGGCAGGAGAATTACTCCTGGAAGGTGGAGGTTACAGTGAGCAGAGATTGTGCCACTGCACTCCAGCCTGGCTGACGGAATGAGACTCTATCTCAAAAAAAAAAAAAAAAAAATTACAGTTGTGGAAGGAATAGATTTCAGGCACCTGAGCTCCCTACTTCCACTTGTTCAGGGCCCTGTTATAGACCTGGGTGGGATGGATCCATAGCAAGGTGAACTCCCAGGACATGGTGGTGGGACCATCTGTCCCCAGCTGTTTCTATTACCAAGAGTCCTCCCAGGCTGAGGGAGTAGGTCTGGGGGCCACACCCCTCAACCAGAAGGTTGGGCAAGAAGATGACATGTGACAGAGGCTCAGATGGCTGAGCCAGGAGCTGCACAGAGCAAGACGACCTGGGCTGCTGGGGTCTCTAGGAGCAGGGTAGGGGCCCCCTTGGAGACCATCCCAGGAGGCTGGCGGTTGCTCTTCTTTGGGTGCCTCTGGGCTTCTCCATTGCATTTCTTGTTAGCTCCATCATGGGGCTAAGGAGGGGACATGACTCATTACTCCAGACGCCTCTAGGGCCAGAAGGCTTGCCCCATCCATTTGGTTGGCCCTCTCTGATCTTTTTGGGGAACTGCCACTTGTGAGGTTCTGGGGGGAGTGGATCTCTCTAGCACTGTTGTGCCTTGGATAAGGTTAGTCGATTCGTCCAGTTATGAGAACATGCTGCACATGAAGGCAAGGTCAGGAGTTGAACCTGTAGGGGCATCACATCTCTCCAAGGCCACAGCCTCTCTAGCCTGTTACAACCTTCGTCACAGGGCAGCAGGGAAGAGGGCGGCCTGAGCCTCACAAGTGGCTCAGTGCCCCTTTGCACGTAGAGGCCAGCACTATGATCTTAAAGGGTACTATTCGCATTCCACTCCCTACCCTGCAGGCTCCCTCCCTCCCCAAATGCCATACTCAGCCTTTGCTCCAGGAACAGCTTGATTGAGGAATGCATTCATGTCACTGGCGTCACCCGTGCCCACGGCGTAGCCTGTGAGGTTTCTGTTAAACTCCCGAAGGATATCTGGAAGAGGAGAGGGCGAACAGAACGCAGACGGCTCAGAACAGAAAGCAGGATAGCTTCTCTGGTACCGTGGGACCTAGGACCCCAAAGTGGGCCGTGTTATCATCCTCATGCTTCCTGGGGAGAGGCAGGGAGGCAGTGTGTGTCCTGGACATAAGCTGGAGCCACCCTAAGTTGAAATGACCTGATGACTATGTGGGCCAGGGTGGCAAGAGCCTCTCACTCTTGTATTAAATTGTATTAATACAATTAAATTACATTAAAAATACACTTTTAATACAATTCACAGTGCATTGAAGGGTCACTACCTAATTTGTCTCAGCACCTCCTGGGCCTCTTGGAAAAACCCGAGGCTAAGAATAGTGGGTAACTTGTCCTAGGTCACCTGACAAGCACATTGGAGAGCCAGAGATTGAACCCAGATCTTCAGGCTCTAAATCCAGTGTTTATTCTACCCACCTCGGCTGCTTTTTCATAGCCTCCTGTCTCCTACTTAAATAGTGGGCCATGAGGCCGATGTCATTTGTTCCTTAGCTGGGAGGCACTCTCGGGAAACCAAGGGGCCAGATAGATGGAACAGTAGACAGATTCAAGCCCCGAATGGCTACTTACTAGGTAAGGTGGTCACATTCTCCAGGAAGCCGTCCCCTCCCGAACTGTAGGGCGTGAGCAAGCCAGTGAATGAGAGGGAGAGACAGATTGAATCAATCTAGAAACTTGACAAAAGCGCAGCCCCCACCCTTCTTAGTGCCCATCAGCACCTTTGAGATGGGCCAGACCCATCTCTTTGTGTTTGAGGAATTCTAAGAAAATTTTGAATTCCCTAATATATTGGTTCCCTACCGAACTCAGGATTTGAAGATGAGAGAGCTGTTTCCTTACCAAATCCAGGGGGAGAATGCTTAGCTGAGTATATACTACGTGCCCAGACATGCACTAGATTCTGTTATTTCACATCTCCCAACAAGCCAATGATGTAGATGTGACTATGTCCATTTTACACAGTAAGAAAATAAGGTGCACACGGGTTAACTTGCTAAAGGTCACTGAAACCCAACTTGAGCTGGAAGCCTTTGCAAAATAGATAAAGCTCTTCTCTGCCCAGTAGTCAGGTAAATTCCAATGGAAGGTTCAGAAGAGTGGCCGCTCACTACCTTTCAATGCCCCATCTAATTTTCATTTAATCTAACTTCAAGGTACACCCTATTTCCTTTTATGCATTTATGAATAAATTGAGTATGACACACAGACGTAGTACTTCTATTTTAACAAAATCTGATGTTCATATATATGGTATTTACTGTTCTTTTTCTTGTCTCTTTTTCGAATCCCAGCATGTTATTCCAGGCCAATGGATTTTAAGAACATGGCCTTAGCTTCCAGCCTACCAGCAGAGACTTCTAAGGGACAGGCCATGAGTCATAGTTGTTCTTCATTCATGGAATGCTTGGAATGAAGTGGACTGTTGCATGCCAGAGTGGTCAAGGACTTAAGTCAGAGGCTCTGCAAGCAATTCAGGTGGTAGAGAGAAGGCAGATGCCATAAATCTTGCCCTTCTCCTTCACTCAGTTCTTGCTCCCCACCTTTCCATTAGATGTCTGAGCCTAACTTGCTCAGTGGATGGGCATTTGTTTGCGCATCTGATTCTTTTCCAGCTCTGCATGAAGCTGTTGCTTTCTGATCCTTCTTTCTCTGGACTAAAGGCACCCAATCAGAATATTTTACATTTGAAAAGAAATTATAAGTCTATATACCTCCGCCAATCACTGTGTTCTAATTCTGCCTCCTTTTTTCCTCCAATAAAGATATAGACATGCAAACACAAACGTATCAAGTACTTCCCACTGTAATTTCTTGTTTAAAGGTATCCTCGTTTTAAAACAAGTATGGTGGCTGATCAAGACTAACAGTCTATGAAAATCTCTCCCTGACTTCATTTTAAAGTGAAAACTTCCAGGAGAAGAAAAGGATTGTGACAAATAAACACAAAAGCGCAAAAATATTCAAACTCTCATTTTGATCAGAACTGTGTGAAATGTGAAAGGAAACAGACCCATATCAAACAGCTAGTACACCTTAGACCCTTCAGATGAATATCATTTATGTTACACTACGAGCTCAACGGCTGGGCTCTGGTCATCTGTCGTCACCTAACGTGTACAGAAAAATAGAGTAGATGCTCAATAACATTTGTTGAAGGAGTTTCAGTCATGTGAGATTGAACCCCTAGTTAATAAAACAAAGGCATTTTTTGGGGTAAATTTTATTTTGGTCCTTTGAATGATCCCAAACAAACTTATTTCAGTGGAAGAAAAGGCAATGCTCTCAAGACCTCTAGGTCTGCCACACTGTTAAGCTGGCCAAAGCTGGAACCGTTCACTATAGAATCTCACAGGTCAAGGGGCCTTGGAAATATTCATAGCCAAGCCTCTTCTGCAGGTCCTGTTCACAGCCACCCACCCCCCATGAATTCTGGGTCTACTTCTCCCCTAACTCCATGAGATCCAGTCTTTTCACTTTGTTTCCTAGGGGGAAGAGGCTCAAATTGCATTCTTAATTGATGTAGTATCATTAATTGCCTAGTTTTTCCAATCTAGAAGCTTTAGTGGCTCAAAAATTGCTTTTCTCAGGTAAGTCTACTACATGAACACTTTCAGGAGATGTTAACAGGTGCTATGAACAAAGAAAATGTTCCAGAATTAAGGGAAACATTGGGCTAAACAGATAAAACTTAAATAGATTTCTGCATTGCTGGCCTTATCAGAGCCTTTAATATGCTAATACACACATGAATTCCCCAGAGGAAGGCTATAGTAATGTTTCCCCCTCAAATATGAAGGATTTTCTCTTCTCCAGGAACAAGTCTGGAGTTAATGTTCCATGGAACACACTTTGAGACACAGTAGTCTACGTATTCTATCAAGTGTCAAGTTGTGTCTTAGACCCTGACCTAGAGCTTCCATCTTTAACACACATGCATTTGGGGGAAGCTATTTGAAATATTTAGGACAAATGAAGGTTTAAAGGGACAGCCGCCATTGAACCTGAGGCCTTAGAGCTAGAACTAGAAGACTGAGACATTAGGCTGTAATGGACTTCACTTGCAGGAAGAAACAGAGCAATGGCTGAATTTTCCCATTGCTGCAGAGAGAAACTTTTAGTAGAGGACTGCTGGTTCATATGTGAATCGCACGAGCCCGGCTGGTCGATCTGTTTGTAAAGTTGGACACATCACCTCACTTACCCAGGTTGCCCCACCGGGTGCACGTCGCATATCTATCACCTGCAATGTGATTTGTCTACTTGATTTTTCTTTTTCCCCATGCTATCGTATGAGGTCATTGCCTTCTTTAGCTGAGACCAAGGGCAGCCTGCCACAACCTCATGCTCTTTCTTGATTGTAATAAGCTCTGCTTTCTCTCCTCTATTTTTTTTTTTCTCTCGTAGCCTCATTAGGAGCAGAGTGGTGAGTCAGTGAGGCTCTGATTTGTTCCGTGGCAGCCTGTTAGGACCAGGTACCTGACCAAGGACTTGTGGAAACACAGAGACCTTGGCGCAGGAAGGCACTGACCTCTGTTCTTGAGGGGTTGATATCCTCAAGCTAAGTCCTCATTGCGGGTGGTACAGGCTGAGTGATGGCGCCTCCCTCCCGCCCTGGAAACCCATCCTCTCTGGGACTCTGGTCAGGTCTGGCCAGAGAACCGTCACAGTCCTGATCACCCCCTCCCTGCTCCCTGTCACTTCCCCAGGAAGCAAATTGACTCAGAAGGAAAGGGAGGTGGCAGCAAAAGTGTTCTCCTGGCTCCGCCACTCAAGAGCACGTTGCCCCCTTGTGGCCAGCTAAGTTCTAGTTGTTTTCCCAGGTAAATTCTGAGCTACTCGCCACTTTGAAGCCTACAGGAACGAGAACTTTATTAGGAAAGAAAGAAACTTGAGAATATCTACACGCAACCGCTCGCCTGACACACCCTGAGGTTCTCCACTTCTGTGTTCGGGATGCCCTTTCTCACCCTTTCTTCTTGTCGAATTGCTAATCTTTCAAGATATGGCTGATAGTGATTGTGTCTTGCTCATGCCCTCTCGAAGTGTGCAGTGGGTTTCAGAGGTTTTCTGTGTAGATGTGTATATATATGTAAAGGCAGTCGTGTAACTACAAGACAACATGAATAAACACATAAAGACAGTAAACAAAGACGCAGGAACACCACGTGTACACGTATACATGCAAGCAGGGAGGTGAAGATTCAGGGATTTGGTGCTTTTCTGGTGCATTTCCTGTTGGATTTGCTGACCCAGGAGTCTGATAAGAACCCTGGTTTACTTTCTCTGCACAATCAAAAAAAAAAAAAAAAAAAAAAAAAAAGATTATCAACAGTAAAATATCCTCTCCACTCACCAAATGTTCACATTTTGCAGAAATATATAGCTTTTTCTTTCTGAAAGCCCCTTCCAGACCAAGTCTTCGACCTCTGGGATTTACATATTTACAGGAGACAAAGCCACACCCAATCTCTGCTGTGGGGGGAGCCCCAGGAGAGGCCAAGGGTTAACATTACCTGTATGACAGTCCCCGATACTGTGTGGTGACATCGGGGAGGTCGTCTGGTTTGGAGCCAATTCCATTGCCAGCCTTTGAAAATATACCAGAGTCCACAGGAAAATTAGCAAGTCAGAGAACAGGGAGGCCATGAATGTGCAGGGCTTCCAAAGAGAGGGTTCCCAATGCACTCGTGGTGGCAGGAGCAGACACGGGACCAGGAGCCCCCAGCTCTAAGTCTGCCATCCTCCCTCTCCAGCTGTGTGCCTTCTCCAACTCTCAGCTGCCTCCTTGCTGAGCTGAGGACATACCCTGCTCATCTCACAGGGAGTGTTTTGGGGATCAAATTGGATTACAGTTGTAAAAACTGCTTTGAAAACTCTCAAGTGCTTTACAAACGTGAGAGTGTTAATAACATCGTTCCCAGCGTTATGCCCGTATGTTTTTTTTTTTGGTTGGTTTTTTTTGAGACGGAGTCTTGCCCTGTCACCCAGGCTGGAGTGCAGTGGCGCAATCTCGGCTCACTGCAAGCTCCGCCTCCCGGGTTCACGCCATTCTCCTGCCTCAGCCTCCAGAGTAGCTGGGACTACAGGCGCCCACCACCACGCCGGGCTAATTTTTTGTGTTTTTAGTAGAGATGGGGGTTTCACTGTGTTAGCCAGGATGGTCTCGATCTCCTGACCTCTTGATCCACCCACCTCGGCCTCCCAAAGTCCTGGGATTACAGGCGTGAGCCACTGCGCCCGGCCGCCCCTAAGTTCTTTATGAGCATGAAGTGAGAGCTCATTGGCTTAAGGGACTGCAGTGGACAGATTTCTCCTAGGTCTCACGTTTCTTCTCTTTCCCTCTGGGGCATTCTGTAAGGTATCCTCAAGGCTTTGGACATGCTGCTGGAAAGTGATGATCTGGGATAGTAAAATAGCCTCATTTCTTGGAAGTTAGGAGCAGAGCTTTATCCACAACTAAGGAGTCCTTGCTGCTTTCCGTGCAGATGCAAAGAAGAAACAGATGTGAGGGTCTCAGCTGATTATAAAGCATAATCCAAAGGAAAAAGAGCACCCGCACAGGGAGGTTTAGGAGAATTTTGAGTCAAAATGACATATTTTTACATATATTTAAAAAAGTGTTATTGGGTGTTCAAAATCTCTGCCCTCTGAGACAATTCAGTTCACTCTGGAAAAAGATGTCCTCTGCATCTTTTATCTGTTTGAGAAAGCGGCCGCAAATCGAATCATTGGCACGCTCTTGGATTGACAGAGCCAGGTAGAGGGGCAAGACAAGGCAGAGGACAGGCATGCAGGCCCTTAAGTTAAGGGGACTGGGATCTGGAGCTGACCTAGTTATTCCCAAACCACCCAGGGCCCAAGAGTCCTTACGGTCAGAGAATCCCCCAGAGCAGCCACAACTTGGATGTCTGCAGGTCTCAGAGCATGCACTAGAAAGACAAGCGGACACACTTAGGGCTGTAGGAGGGAAGCTGCAGTCAAACTCTAGTGCCTCTGGCTTCAAGCAAGATCCGGAACACAATCTGCACGAGCACAGGGCCATGCTGGGCTGGGCGTGCAGAGTGCCATGGAGGCAAAGTTATGTGAGGACAGTTTTCCCATAAGACACAACTGATCCTGGACCTTGTGTGCAAGGTGCAGAGAGGGAAAGAGAGGTGCAGAGAGGGAGAAGGAGGGAGAAGAAGAAAACTGGGGAAAGGGAGGAGAGGCAAAGGGAAAAGGAAGGAGGGAAGAAAGAAGAGAAAGGTGGGAGGGAGGTCAGGGCAGAGTAGGAGCCCATTTTAGTGCCAGTGGTCATGGGAGATGCCAGTCATGGCCTGAGTGCACAACTAGACGGGCATCAAACCACACATGACGAGGTGCAGGACCTGACGTGCAGCCCGTTTGGAGGTGGGTTCTGAATTTCCACCGAGAGTCTGAGAATAGTCATGTTGGGCCTTTTTCTGCCCCCACATCTCTTCTGAAGAGCCCAGGGAATCTTCCAGGCCCTACTGCAGGCAGCAGTGATTGCAGAGCCTGGGGCCACAGAGCCACCTTCCTCTTGGGACTCAGGCCCACCTCTGTGCTGAGGCACCAAGGGTGTGCTCACAGGGCTCCTCCGCTTGTGCTCCCTCTAAGAGGTGCAGGTGGGCAGGAGACAGCTCCTGGTCCTAGGTGCCTTGGTGCCTGCTGGGCATACTGTCACCACCAGCCAGAGTGGTGCAAAACAGGGACTCGTCCCAGGTGATCACCCAGGCAGACAGCAAGCACTGGCCATCGCTCTGCTGTTTAGTGAGTGTGAAAGTCAGTTCAGATGACTCACTGGCATAGAAGCCCCTGTGGAGGGGCCCTGGGTCCTGCTGTGCCATAGGGGGCTTACCTGAGTTAGGGGGTGAGGCAGAAGGGGCTCTGTCCCTGCATGGCAGCCAGGTCCCATGACCCTAAGGGCACAGAACAAATCCCAGAATCTCAGGGTTGAAAGGGACCAGAAAAACTGGCTATCAGATGTATCCCAAGAGCTTTGAAAAATACAGATTCCTGGGTCCTACTCCCGGGGAGGGGCCTCAAAAGGGCTTTTGAAGAAGGCACCCTAGGTGATTTTGAGTATTGGCCACAGGTGAAGGTCCACTCATCTAGTTCAGACCCTTCCACTGTCCAATGCAAGAATCAAGGCAGCCACAAATGACCCCACCCCACAGCAGCTACTGCTCCTGCACCAGCTCTACAAGGAGGGGACTTCTCTTCACTTACGTCTCACTGAAGCTGGGACTGGGTTGGCTGGAGGCCTTGCAGCTGTTATCCACAGCATTTACGCTGCCCACTACCCCATCTGAAGGTCAGGTGTGGCCTTTATGCCCATCTAGAATTCTTGCCCACTTTCCCACCCTGTCCTGTTGGGCCTGACCCAGCCCAGGGGTTGCCCATCCCATTGCCTGGTGAGTTAAGGGGAGGCAAGAGGCAGGTACCTGCACGCTGTTCTTGTAGGTCCTCAGAAACGGCTGGACCTGTGAGGAGACGGGGATGAGCAACGGCAGCAAATTCTGCTCGCTTCTCTGCTTGCCAGCACTCAATAAGTGTCGGCCTGGCACAAACAGCTGCAGCCTCCCTGCCCTGTGTCCCAAGCCCGGCCTCTACCAGGCTGACTCCCTCCCAAGATGCAGGGGGCCATCTCTGCAACCTGAACCCAGCACAAAGAATGAGCATCAATTCATGCTTCACCGGAACGCGCCTGTCTTCCTTCCACCTCCCGCGCGGTTGGCTGAGGATGGCTGTGCTGCCTCCCTTTCTCCACCCTCCCCTCTTGCAACCATGCACCTCTTTCTGCTGGAAAAAGCCCTTGTCTCCACTCCCTGGGCTCCCTTGCCACTCCATGCCTACCCCACCCTGCAGTGACTATGGCCCCTTCCTGCCCAGGTAAGAAAAGTCAGATGATTTTGGTCCTGCCTCACATAAGCCCTGTGCACTGGTTCCCAGTGTCAGCCTAGAAGCCCTCTGGGTATACAGAGGGATTCTTGGGGGTGAGGGCAGCTGCTGCAGAGCTCCAAGAATCTTTCTGAGAACTTGTGAGTAAAAATGGGGGGCTTGTCCTGCTTTTCCTTCCCTAGCTCCAGCTTCCAATTTACTCCCCTACCCCCACCCAATTAGAGATCTAGATCTTGGTTCCTTGCTCTACCCATATTGTCATGGAGGCAGGGGCTATATGAAGACAAGGGATCCTTCCGCCCCATCTGCCCTTGAAGTTCTCCGCTGCCCTCAGCTTTCAGAATGACAGGTAGATGTGGCTGCCATGCCCATCTTGCCTGCCTCAAAGAGTTGTCTCCAGCCTAGACATGTGTGAGGGCTCCCAGCCATGAAGAGACCAAGCGCTCCCGGGCCTCTGGGTCACTGGGGGTGGTCATCCCTCTCAGCACAACCAGATGGGGCGTTTGGGGTGGGTGGGCAGGCAGAGCTGGGGTGAGGGTGAAGGCCTAGGATGAAATGAACCAAGAAGCCCAATGGAGCCGGAGCCTGGAAGGACGTGCTTTCCATTCTACCTGGTTCGGACATGTGATATTGATCTCGTTTTCAAACTTATGACGTGTCGTCTTCTGGCCAACAGGCTCCAGCTAAACAAAGAGGCAGGGAGATGGGGAGTGAGGAAGAGGCGGTCAGAATGGAAAGCTCAGGACGCAGGTCAGGGGCGCGGGAGGCAGGGAGGGACGAAGGAGATGGGGTTTGTTTATCATTGCTGTGCACAGAATCACACGGCCTGCACGATGGGCCTCCAAGGTCCTCCAAAGGCTTTGTGGAGTCTTTTTCTTACCAGAGGGAGGATGCATTTTCCTACTGCAGCCACCTTACCATATTGTTCCAGAGGGCGCTGGCTGCACGGGAGTGAGACTTGCTGCTGAAGTGGAAACAGTCAGGCGCAAAGAAAGAGTTGTCAGGCAATCCTTCCTGGTCACCGGGCAGAAAAAGAGAGGCAGTTATAGACACGCTGGATCATGTAAATGACACTCAGAAACAGCCACACACTATCTGTGGATTCTCTTTATCCACGATGCTTGCTTTCTTTACCGAGGTCTTTGGCAAGTCCACGTTTTCAAAGAACGGCTGCACGACCACCGTAAAATCTTCCCTTGTGTCATATCGCCCACTCTCAATCAGTTGGTGGGTCTTCTCCTGCAGGAGGAAAAGGGGACAGAGGTCAGGCGGTCCTCTCTGCATCTGCTCGGTCCTTGATCGATCTCTTTCTCCAACACAGAATTAAACAGAATCTGACTGTTGAGTGAAATCAACCTGCCGCAAAATCTCAACTGAGATTTTACATTTTAGATCATTTACATTTTAGATCAGCCTTTATCTCAGCCCCTGGCCCCAAACTCTGCTGCGACTGCATATATTTGAGCCAGTCTGTGAAAAGGGAAAGGTAAGAAAAGTTTATCAGCTGGACTTTATTTATTTATTTATTTATTTATTTGAGACAGAGTCTCACTCTGTCGCCCAGGCTGGAGTGAAATGGCGCCATCGCGGCTCACTGCAACCTCCACCTCCCGGCTTCAAGTGATTCCCCTCAGCCTCCGGAGTAGCTGGGATTACAGTGCCAGGCACCACGCCCGGCTAACTTTTTGTATTTTTAATAGAGACGGGGTTTCACTATGTTGGCCAGGCTGGACTCAAACTCCTGACCTCGTGATCCGCCCGCCTTGGCCTCCCAAAGTGCTGGGATTACAGGTGTGAGCCACCGTGCCTGGCCAACTTGACTCCTTTTAAAGCTATTCTGATTAAGGACTTGAGGGGTGGTTTTTGGTTAAATGACATTCTGAATAATCCTAAGAATTTATTTCTGTCCTACATTTGTTCAGAAAAATCAAAGGTGAATCAAAATTTAATGTATATTTATACTGCCTGTGCATGGTGTGTGTGCGCTTCTTTGAGGCTCTCAGATCTGTGTAGTCCTCACAGCTTCTGCTTGGGGTCACTTCTAGGAAAACCTGTTACCCCAGTTCCAGCTCCCACTCTAGCCTGACTCAGCCGTTCCACTGCTAACCAGGGTTTCTGCCACCTCGGGATTACTCTGGCTGGAGAGGGAAGTCAGGGTTACACACCTGGGAATGTGAATGGTGTCACTTCAGAAAATACCACACACTGTCTTTTCCCAGGGTCAATTCCTAGGCCAGGAATGTCTCATGTCTGACCTCCCAAGCCAGTGTCTGCCTTGAGTAAGGCACGAGGGAAGGAGAGAAGGTCATCTCTCAGAACAGGGGAAGGAAGTGAGGTGCTGCGAACTAGCAGGGTGACTTCCAGCCCGCTGCTTCCCTTTTCTTTGCTTCCCCTTGTAAATGGAGGATGCTGGCTGAGTCCTGAGCCATCTCTGAAGTCCTTTCCGATGCTACTGGTTACTCTGGGGATAGCCAGATGGGCTCACGGTGGAACCAGACGCCTTTTGGCAGTGGAAAGAAATAGTGTGGAGAGTCCCTGGCACATGGCAAGTGGCAAGTGAGTGACTGTGGTTATTAATAGGAATGATCATCTCCAGGGAGAGTGATGAGAGCCGCAGCTATTGTGGGAAGTAGGGTGTGAGATGATTCTGAGAGAGGGCGTGATGGTCACACACGGCTGACACGTGGGCATCTCCAAAACACTAGACCAGGGCCTCAGTGGCGACCAGGATCAGCCTGGGAACAGCTGGCCTGTCTGCAGAGGCCAGCAGCGCGATGTTGGCGAATTTTTCTCCTGCTTTTCGGCTGCTCAGCATCTGAACCCACTTCCAAGTTTGAAGACCCCACTGCATAAAGAGCAGCCTGCCTCCCACTGTGGAAGCTAAAAAAGATGAGAATGCCTGCTTTCCCAACCCCTCGTGCAGCCAGGGCATGGGTACGTGACTGAGACTTCACCAATCATTGCCTGTGTCAGGGATGGCAAAACATCCATTCTGCTGAAAGTGGCAGCTGCATCCAGTTCCTAGAAGCAGCAGTGACAGTGGAGTCTGTGATGTCTTCCCTGGACCAGGTCTGTGACCTGATTCTTTTTTTTTTTTTTTTTTTTTGAGACGGAGTCTTGCTCTGTCCGGGTTCACACCATTCTCCTGCCTCAGCCTCCCAAGTAGCTGGGACTACAGGCGCCTGCCACCACGCCCGGCTAATTTTTTGTAATTTTAGTAGAGATGGGGTTTCACTGTGTTAGCCAGGATGGTCTCTATCTCCTGACCTCCTGATCCGCCCGCCTCGGCCTCCCAAAGTGCTGGGATTATAGGCGTGAGCCACCGCGCCCGGCCCTGATTTTGATTTTTTTTTTTTTTTTTTTTTTAAACAGTCTCACTGTGTCACCCAGGTTGGAGTGCAACGGTGCAATCTCGGCTCACTGCAACCTCCGCCTCCTGGGCTCAAGTGATCCTCCCACCTCAGCCTCCCAAGTAGCTGAGACTACAGGCATGTGCCACCACGTCCAGCTAATTTTGGTGTTTTTTGCAGGGTTTTACTATGTTGGCCAGGCTGGTCTTGAATTCCTAACCTCAAGTGATCCACCCGCCTCCGTCTCCCAAAGTGCTGGGATTATAGGCGTGAATCACCGCATCCAGCCCTGATTTTGATCCTTATGGCTTGGCCCCTAGAATTCTAGGATTCCATGATTCCTGATGGCTTAGCTCCTGACCCTAGCTCTCTAGCTCTGTCAGAGATTCTGTGTAAATATTGAATCTGCTTAAATTAGCCAGAAACTGCATGAACTTTAGTTGCATGCACCCAATAACCCCAACTGAAACAGGGTTGCTCTCATGGCCATAACCTCAGCTGTTTTCCCTCTTCTGATGTGGGCCAGGGACTTCCTCCCCAGAGTCCCAGGTGCCTGCTCACAGTAGAAGAAAGTATGGCTTGGCACGGTGGCTCATGCCTGCAATCCCAGCACTTTGGGAGGCTGAGGCAGGTGGATTGCTTGTGTGCAGGAGTCCAAGACCAGCCTGGGCAACACAGTGAAACCCAATCTCTACTAAAAATACAAAAAGTAGCTGCGTGTGATGGCACACACCTGTAGTCCCAGCTACTTGGAGGACTGAGGCGGGAGGATCACTTGAGGCTTGGAGGTCAAGGCTGCAGTGAGCCAAGATTGTGCCACTGCACTCCAGGCTGGGTGACCAAGTGAGACCCTGTCTCATTATAAATAAATAAATAAATAAATAAATAAATAAATAAATAAATAAATATTAAAACAAAATAAAATAAAGGAAGTCCAGCTGGGGAGTCATCCCGAGTGCTAGGTAGTAGGCACAAAGGATAATAAATACAGGTTCATTTCCCTGAGCCCTGATACACCTGGCAGGTATAGCTGCCCCCAAAATGGTCTGCAGGGAAATGGTGCTGTCCCCAAGGAGTGCATGGACTCCTGGAAGGATGGATCCACTCTGGCAGCTGTTTGCAGCCTAGTCTAGAAGAAAGGCCTACTATTGTCCTCTTTGAGTGACTGGATAAATTTTTTGTTGGGGAGAAACTCGATCGTTAAGGGAGTCAGCTGTTCTGGTCAAAGATGTGCTAGAGAAAGGACTAAAATGAACAACTCACAATATGGAGATCATCTCCTGACTTTCTTTCTCCTTGTGCTCCCCAAGAACATCCATTTCTATCGGAGCGGAGGGCAGAGGGAATGCACCTTATCTCACTGAACCCTGGAGACCCTCAAGGCAGGGAAGTCTTTCAGCCTCCGTTTCCCACCCAGGAGCTGGAAGTTCAGAGAAGTTTCATTGCCCAAGTGTCTAACGTTCCACAACCAGTGAGCAGAGTTGAGGTTCGGATCTGGATAGATCCACTCTGAAACTTCTTTCCATAATCCATGTTTGCCATGGACAAGTGGAAATGTTCGTTTCATGTAACGACCAGGAACTGAGATTCAGTGGCTCGTGTTCGGGGACTTGGTTCTGTGGTGCAATTCAAACAAACCAAATAGCAGCCCCTGCTGTGTCTCACGGTGTTTTAAAATCAGCAAACTAGTCAGTGGTCATCGCCCACACAGGGTCAAAATTACTGAAGCATTGACTTGTTCTCTAGACAGAGGAATCAAATCACACAGCAGTTCTGGGAAGTCTTAGAACCCTTCCCGGCTTACCTGAAACTTCTTGTTGAATTCGATGAGGGTGGCAAGTTCTGTTGAGTTATCATCAAACTTCAGGACACAGGGACACAGAGACCTGCAGACCAAACCAAAGAGAAACCCTCACTGCATCAAGATCACCATCCTGAATAAGGGATGCAGAAACATTGGCTTGAGACTCAATCTATTTCTTTTAACTTGGAGTTCAGAAATCTGTGCTAATGAGGAGGCTGGCTGGCTGACCTGCTGACCACACCAAACGAAGCTAAAGAAAATTTCCAGGCCAGGAGCGGTGGCTCACGCCTATAATCCCAGCACTTTGGTGGGCGAGGTGGGCGGATCCCTTGAGGTCAGGAGTTCGAGACCAGGCTGGCTGACATGGCGAAACCCCGTCTCTACTAAAAATACAAAATATTAGCCGGGCATGGTGCTGCATGCCTGTGGTCCCAGCTACTCAGCAGGCTGAGGCATGAGAATCGCTTGAACCTGGGAGGCGGAGGTTACAGTGAGCCGAGATTGTGCCACTGCACTCCAGCCTGGGCGACAGAGCAAGACTCTCTCTTGAAAGAAAAAAAAAAGAAAAAGAAAAAAGAAAAATTCCTAGACCTGGATTTGCTCTTGAAAATGAAATAGACTTCTTCTGCTATCTGTAGGAGTGACTTTTATGGAGCCAGCTCACCTTGGGGCTGTCTGAGGAAAGTGCTGTGTGGATGAGACATGCTTCAGTGACAACAATAATAATTGCTGAGATACATTGATTTGAATGTATTTTAGTAATTATTATTGAATAATTAACATTGAAAGGTATACCAAGCACTGCAATAATAACTTTATGGTTATTAACTTGTTTAGTCCTCCCAGCCATTCTAGAAGTGGTATTCTCATTATCCCTGTTTTAGAGATGAGGAAACCGAGGCTCAGAGTGGTTGAGTAACTTTCTCAAGGTTGCATGGGTGCTGAGTGTGGGAGCTAGGATTTGAACTCAAGTCTGCCTGGCTCTGAACCTGAGCTCTTAATCTCTATATTAAATCTCTATATTAAACTGCTTCCATCCAGTCTGCATCTCTGACCTGGCCAGCTATCTGGCACATCTGGGCTTTTGGTCCAGGGGGATGAGGTGATAACAGCAGGGATGGCTCCCTGTAGACTCAACACTGCAGAGGAAAGCACAGCCACCCGATGAAACAGTGGAGAGGCGGGGAGTGCACGGCACTGCAGAGGCGGCAGGAGAAGGTGACCTGAGTCTATCCAACCTTGACATTCAGTGACTTGGCCATCTCAGATCTGTGAATGGACCTGGCAAATGCCTATTCTGAACCTTTAGTTTGAAAGGTTTAAAAAACCCTGCCGGGATGGGTAGCAGGAGGCCTTCTGGTAAGCTGCTCTGAAGTGGAGTGAAGACACCGATCCCCTGTTTGGCCCAGTGACTGGAGAAAGTGGGAGCCAGGGGATGAGTCAGCAGTTGGAAATAGCATGCCTGACACAGCTGTGTTCATAGGCACGTGTCACCCAGCAGCCATCCTGTCTCTGCTCACAGCACCGTGAGGCCTTCTCCAGGGGACCTGTGCAGTTTGGGTCCCCCAGGTGAGGCATGGCGTGGATCTGCAGAGGAGCAGGAAAGGTACCCCTTAACTTCCAAGACCAAGTCTGGCCCATGTGAATTATTCAGTCATCCAGCAAACAGCAGCTGAGCCCCTACACCGTGCTAGCAGTGACTCAGACTGAGTTCACAGGCTGTGGGGGAGAGAGGCATATGAAGAATTACCATGTGATGTACTCAGGGCTGGGATGGGGACCTGTACTGAGTAACACAGCTGGGGGGCAGGGTAGGGGAGCACAGCCTCAGTGACCTCGGCTAACAGTCCAGAGGAGAACTTGCAGGAAGGAAGGCTGTGGGAAACGTTCATGCTTCACTTAGAGAAACGTCTTATTCCTGACCATCCTAGAGATGTGTGATACAGGCTGGGTCTCCCTTATCTGAAATGCTTTAAGCCAGAAGCATCTCAGAATTTTTTTTTTTTTGGATTTTGGAATATTTGCATTACCCTATGGCTATCGTTTTCAGTGACATCTTTACAACACAGAGAATGAGCAAAA
The DNA here is from genome assembly GCF_008728515.1 of Papio anubis. Classification (NCBI taxonomy): domain Eukaryota; kingdom Metazoa; phylum Chordata; class Mammalia; order Primates; family Cercopithecidae; genus Papio; species Papio anubis. Next base: position 28,383,167 of record NC_044989.1, on the reverse strand, counting down.
ACTAGGTGCGTAATGCACGCAGGTCTTAGCCCTACATGAGCCCTCGTGGGGAACCTGCTGTTGGAGTATCCAGCCTGCACATGTGCCATTTTGCTACCCTTTGTGGGCATGCTTGAGCCACAGGATCTGGGCATGCCCAGAAAAGATAGTGCATCGCAGCTGAAGGGGGCTTTTCGGGGCTGCTGAGTAAACTGCGTGCTGTGCACCTGTGTTTTGACTACAACCTGTCACACGAGGTCAGGTGTGGAATTTTCCCCTTGTGGTGTCATGTTAGCATTTTAAAAGTTTTAGATTTTGGGTCGGGCGTGGTGGCTCATGCCTGTAATCCCAGCACTCTGGGAGGCCGAGGAGGGTGGATCACCTGAGATCAGGAGTTTGGGACCAGCTTGGCCAACATGGTAAAACCCCGTCTCTACTAAAAATACAAAAATTAGCTGGGCATGGTGGTACACCTGTAATCCCAGCTACTCAGGAGGCTGAGGTGGGAGAATTGCTTGAACCTGGGAGGTGGAGGCTGCAGTGGGCTGAGATCGCACCACTGTACTCCAGCCTGGGTGACAGAGTGAGACCTTGTTTCAAAAAAAAAAAAAAAGTTTTGGATTTTGCAGCATTTCAGATTTCAGATTTTCAGATGAGGGATGCTCAGCCTGTATTAGATGGGGAAGCCAGCTCTGTCTGGCTCTGGAGGCTGAGGGGTGAAGACGTCCTCTCAGGCAGCTTCTCAGGACCAGTGCTTTCTACTCTCTGGGGAGGACTCTATCCTCTGGACCCTGCTGATTCTGGTTTGACCTCCTTCTCTGGCTAGTGACAGTGGCCCTGTATCTGTGAATGCTTTACGTGGAACACCCATACCAACCAGAGGCACCCCTGTCCTAGAGATGGGCCTCTAGGAGGGGACAGGTCAGCTCTGGACACACTTGGAAGCAGGTACCAGCAGTGGCCTGGGCGGTCCCCAGGCCTCGCCCACACAGCTTGACTCCATTCCTAGCGTTTACTCTTCCCTCTGGAGGCCTGGAGGGTGCCTTGTGGCTGCCATGGCAACAGAGGCGGGGTGCAGGGGTAGTTCCCCATGCACACCCTGAGGTGGGCTGAGGCCTATACCAGGGTGGAAAAATCCTGGGATATCCTCCCCTTAGGCCTTTCCAGGTTAGAAGATGGGGTGGTCATAGCCCTTTCACACTTTGGCCCTTGTTTTTCTTTTTTTTTTTTTTGAGACGGAGTCTGACTCTGTTGCCCGGGCTGGAGTGCAGTGGCTGGATCTCAGCTCACCGCCTCCCGGGTTCACGCCATTCTCCTGCCTCAGCCTCCCGAGTAGCTGGGACTACAGGCGCCCACCACCATGCCCGGCTAGTTTTTTGTATTTTTTAGTAGAGACGGGGTTTCACCGTGTTAGCCAGGATGGTCTCGATCTCCTGACCTCGTGATCCACCCGTCTCAGCCTCCCAAAGTGCTGGGATTACAGGCTTGAGCCACTGCGCCTGGCCTGGCCTTTGGGTTTTCTAAGGAATTTGCTAAGGGTGCCACTGCCCTCAGCAGTGAGGATTCTTAGCAGAATTGGGGAGAAGTGTCTGACCTAAGGATCATCCTTGGGCAGTAGACTTTCTTCTCCTGGTACAGCTCTCTCAGGTTGACGATCTCAAGCACCGTCACCAGGTTCACAAATGCCCGAGGAACCTGAGAAAAGGCAAAAATCAGTCACCAAGAGGAAGAGGATGAGGCTGGGCAGCTCCAGGCTCTCACCTGGGTTTGGGACCTGCCCTTCCTGCTGAAGTTTCAGGTCTAGGGACTTCCATCTGCCCCCATCCACTTCCTCCAACTGTCCCTGCTCCCCATCTATGCAGCTGGGCTGGGATCCACAACAAAGGTGACCTGCCTGGGAGGTCTCAGCAGGATGCCAGAGCTTCCTCTAGGCTAGGTCTCACCGCCTAGCCTCCATACCTCGGCGTGGAGGATGTCCAGGGCCTTCCCAATGTTGTCTGTGAAGTTCTGGGGAGAATAGTGGACCTGCAGGAAGAGAATTGTCCATTGAACACCATTTGTCACCAAATCTCTCTACAGAACCGGGCTACTTTCTCTCTTGGGTCCTTCTTTTTTTTTTTTCTTTCTTTCTGTTTTTGAGACATGGTCTCACTCTGCCTTCTGGGCTGGAGTGCAGTGGCATGATCACAGCTCACTGCAACCTTCACCTCCTGGGCTCAAGCAATCCTCCCACCTCAGCCTCCCAAGTAGCTGGGACCACGGATACATGACACCACACTTGGCTAATTTTTGTTTTTTTGTTTTTTGGTAGAGATGGGGTTTCACCATGTTGCCCAGGCTGGTCCTGGGCTCAAGTGATCCATCCATCTCGGTCTCCCAAAGTGCTGGGATTACAGGTGTGAGCCACTGCACCTGGCCAGAGTCCTCTTCTTTCTGTATTCAGTCACAGTGGGCAATATTGAAATGCAGTGTTTGTCTTTGGGGCCCCAGCCTCGACACCAGCCCCATGATTTGGGGCCCCAGCCTCGACACCAGCCTCAGGTTTGCCATGGCTGTGGCCCTCAGGGAAATGTCGTTTTTCTTTTTGTTTTGTTTTGTTTTTTTGCGTGGAGCTCTGGACCTACTCCATATTCACTAGCTGTAGAGCCGGAGCATCACATCTCTGGGCCCCTCTAACACAGGGATGTCAGAGCAGATGACCTCTAAGATCTCCTGCAACCTGAGCAGCCTCTGTCCTATGGCCCGATCTCTTTTGCTTGGATCCTCAGTGTCTGGGGCTACTGAGCGCACCCTACATGTATGAAAGCACACCCTACACAAATCAAAGCAATAACGGGAGGGGAAGAGGGGAAGAGGGTCCTGTGAAACACCCGCCACACCAAGCCTCAACACATTTTAACTGTTTCTCCTGATCTCGATATTTGCAGTTTTAAAGCTTTCTCACAGTGGAACTCTTTCTCTGATTGAAATCTAAACAAAAGCCCTGCTGTATGGAACATACCAAAGCTGTGTCACTTCACGTGAGCAGGGGAGGGGCCCAGGGTCCCACCTCCCCATGGGCCACCAGCAGCCCCAAGGCTCCCCTCTGGGCCTTTAAGATCACAGCCTGAAAACTCCTCTGACTCCTGGTGACTTTGATGCCAGGAAAGTGGGTTGTGAGGGGCCTGGGGGCCGGGGTGTCCCTCTAGGTAGGTGCTTACGGGCCACAGCAAGACCACTACTTCCTAAACCTGACTCTGCTGGTCCCCTATCTGCCTGACAAACCTCCTCATCTTCAAGCTCCAGCTGGAAAGTCTCCTGCTCTGTGTAAATCTCTCCAACAACCCCCGCTTCCCCACACACCAGTCTCCGACAACCCCCGCTTCCCCACACACCAGGGTCCCACAGCAACTTTGCTTTTTTATTTGAGATGGAGTCTCACTTTGTCACCCAGGCTGGAGTGCAGTGGCGTGATCTCAGCTCACTGCAACCTCTGCCACCTGGGTTCAAGCGATTCTTCTGCCTCACCCTCCCAAGTAACAGGGACTACAGGCACTCGCCATTATGACTGGCTAATTTTTGTATTTTTGTAGAGATGGGGTTTCACCATGTTGGCCAGGCTGGTCTCGAACTCCTGACCTCAGGTAATCTGTCTGCCTCGGCCTCCCAAAGTGCTGGGATTACAGGTGTGAGCCACCACGCCAGCCAGCTTTGCTTTTAGACCTCCCTTCTGTGTGCAACCCTACAACCACATCCTGATGTCTGCCTTGTGCAGGATGAATTGCCCATGTCTCTCTCCGCTGGCAGTGCGAGTTCCTGAGGACAGGGCCTGTGTTTCCTTCGCCACTGCTTTGCTCCTGGCATAGGCGTGGGTGGGAGACTAGTGGGTATGCCCTGTCAGGCTTCTATCAGCTCAGAGACTGAGGTTCCAGGAGGACATGCAGCATCCTTGGAGCAGCAGCCTTGATCTTGGGTTTCCCACCAGCCCAGAATGACGTGGCTCTGAAGCTCACCCAAATGCCTGCAGGAACTCGACCTTTCCATACAAGTGACAGCACAAAGGTGGAGAGGGCAAGGCCGCTGGAGACTGGGGAAAGGAGCTAACCTGTGACTCTCTGTGAACACAGGAAAGATTTTTCTAGTCAATGGGTGTTATCTTGGTTTCTAGAATGATATGATCAAGCTCCCTTGATAGGAAACTTAATCAGGATCAATCTTATAACCAATCCTGCTTGTCCAGCTGAACGGCTCCCTGGAGGTGAATGCCTTCTCAGTCTCATGAGTTCTCAGGGTTCATCCCAGGCTGGATCCAAGACAAACCACGAGCCTGAGTCCCAACTTAGCTGTACTGCTCCCGGGCAGATCAAGTGACCGGGCTGTGAAAATCCTTCTCTGGGGGTGAGTCCTGAGTAAAGGGCCTGCAGACCTACCAGATCACTGCAGAAATCACAGAGGTCATTGCCGCCTATAAACAGGGTTATTATCTTCCAGTCTTCCTGAAAGTGTATCCTCTGAAATGAATAAGAAACACACAATCAAGCACCTTGTCCCACAGTCAAGCCAAGGAAAACACTTTTCTAGTGCTTGACACTAGAAAAGATGGGTCCTCACACACTAGAGTCTCATGGACTTTCGAATGTTCTGTTCCTTGGTTTTGGGCTCCTGAGATCATAGGTGCTAATGGTTCATTATTTTAGGTGGAATCACTGAACTTCCATGTGGCTCTGCCCACACACAAAAGCACACATGTCACAGTTTCCACGTGTCCTGGTGGGAGTGGATACAGATGCCCTCTGAGCTCTGTTCCTCCATCTCCAGCATAGCAAGGAAGTGGGGAGGGGATAAGGAAGCTGGTCTTGGCCATGGGACAGAAACGTTTGTTCCAGAATCTTCTAGAAATCCTGAATTCTAATTTTGCCTTAACAGAGAAAGGACCACCTTTCATTAAGAGGTAGCTCTCCAAATTTGGAGTACTCACACTGGTGACTAGCTCTGCCTATGAACTAGTCAAGCCAGAGAGGATGGGTAGAGTAAGGTGGCAGCTCTAAGCACAAGCTCTGAAAAGATTTTGCCACCTCTGGTATCTGTCTCCTCCAAGGAGGACCTGGAGAAGTACGTGAAGTCACAGGGCTGTGTGGAGAGGGTACAGCCATACACATTCCATAAACTATGGCCCCAGGGCAACCACGGCCCTTCAAGCCTCTTATATTGCCCCAGGCCTACATAACTTTACTTCTCTGATCTGCACTTCCAAAAGAGGGTGGAAGGAGGAAGGTGAGAACAAGATCCAGAAAAGTTTGACATTAAGGGTAGAAATACCCTGAAAATATCCCAGTAATAGACTTTGTTGTACATTAAATTATATATAACATAATTCATCCTAATCTTCCTTTTTATTTTACCCACCTAGAAACCCCTGCAAACAGCCTCTGAATTGAGACCCATGCTTTCCTTTGAGGGAGAGCCTCATATTCATCTCTCAGAACCCTGGTCAAACATCTCCTCTACTTTTATTTTCTGGTACTGCTCCTTGCAGACCAGGGCTCTCCCATAGGCCATGTGCCCAGAATAACAGCCAAAATCTCCTTCTCAAGCCTTCCCTGACCATCCTAAGCAGAGGGGCCGATCCCTTCTGTGCCCCACCCTGTCTTACACAGAACCCTTTTGATGCAGCACGTGGCAACTGTTCTATAATTTGATTCTTCACATTGGTCTCCTCTTCCAAGCTCCTTGAGGACGGGACTGTGTTGTATTCTTTCATGTATCTTCAGCCCCAGCCTGATGCCTGACTCACAATAGATGTTTAATTTCAACAGCCGACTGACTGAACAAACAGGAATCACCTTTCCAGAGGAGCAGCGTTTTAGGCTTCAGATGTGTCTGCTAGAAACCCACGCCAGGCTCCCAACCACCCCTCAATCCACAGCTGATCTTTTCTGTGTCCACGGATTTCTCTTGTCTACTTCCCATCCCAGGGACTCACCGTGTCATTCTTCATCAGGTCCACCAGCCTTCTGGCCTGGACAGGTAAATCCCTGCGGACACATACCAGAGGAAGTGCTGTGAGGAGTGGGGACTGGCAGGGGCTCTTAGCAGAGAGAACAGCAATCAAATGTACAGTGGAGGAAGGCCCAGGGTGGGCCTCCTGTGGGAAAATGGACTGAAGGCCATGTCACAAAGCTCCTTCCCCAGTCATGCTTCACTGTGGGGGTGTTGGGTGGTGACTGTGCTTGGGAAGGCCAGAGCACTGCACATAGGAGGGGGTGACTCTCAGTGTGACTATTTCTTTTTCTTCCCCTCCCCCCCCGAAATGGAGTCTCGCTCTGTCGCCCAGGCTGGAGTGCAGTGGCACAATCTCAGCTCACAGCAACATCTGCCTCCTGGGTTCAAGCAATTCTCCTGATTCAGCCTCCCAAGTAGCTGAGATTACAGCCATGTGTCACCATGCCCAGATAATTTTTGTATTTTTAGTGGAGACGGGGTTTCACCATGTTGGCCAGGCTGATCCCAAACTCCTAACCTCACGATCCATCGCCTTGGCCTCCCAAAGTGCTGGGATTCCAGGCGTGAGCCGCCGCGCCCGACCAGTGTGACTATTTTCTGATTGGCATATTTGGTATGGTGTACTTTTCTTTTCCTTCCAAGCCAGGCTTGTTCAGGGCAAACAGAAGGTTTGCCTGTGAATATTTGACATCATGTACATGTCATGGCACCCCCCATTTTGGCAGGTGCCATGGTCTAAGCCCTCCTACCCTTAAGATGTAGTCTAGTCAGATGCACCTGGGTTGGACACTTAAGTGCCTCTTGCTAACTGTGTGAAAGTGACTCTAATTCTCAGCTCAAAAAGACCGCAAAATGGAGACAAGCTCACTGATCTTGGACGGTCATTGGGAGCAGCAGATGGGAGCCACTGCTGGTGCCAGACTGCCAGGGTTTGAATCCTGGTTCCACAAATGACCAGCTCTGAGACCTTGGCTGACTACTTGATCCTGCAAACCCTCAGTTTTTCCCTTTGGGAAACGGGGATGGTAACATACCTTCCTCTCAGAGCTGTTGGGGAAATTAAATGAGGTACCATATAAAGAACTTACGACAGTGCTTGACACATAGTATGCAACCACTGAGTTATTTCTGCCATCATTCCCACCATCATCATTGACAAAGTCCCTGGCACAGGACTTAGCAGGAAACATTAGTGGTCATCCTCTTCCCCTCTTATCTATTTGCCCTCCTGGCCTGATGTGAGTCAAAGTACACTAGGTATTTGGTTACCTGGATGGGGACTTCACGTAAGTCACTTAACCTTTTTGAGCCTTGATTTCCTCATCTGTAAATCTGAAGTTATCAGAGCAGCTGCTCTGTTGATGGAACAGAGTTTGAGGATGATTACTCAACCACTCTGAAACTCTTTTTTTTTGAGACTGAGTCTTGCGCTATCACCCAGGTTGTAGTGCAATGGCGTGATCTCAGTTCAATGCAACCTCCACCTCCCAGGTTCAAGTGATTCTCATGCCTCAGCCTCCCAAGTAACTGGAATTACAGGCACCCGCCACCACACTCGGCTAATTTTTGTATTTTTCGTAGAGACGGGATTTCACTATGTTGGCCAGGCTGATCTCGAACTCCTGACCTCAAGTAATCTGCCCACCTCGGCCTCCCAAAATGCTGGGATTACATGCGTGAGCCACTGTGCCTGGCCGAAGCTCAAGTTTATCATTGGTAAAACATGGGAGTCTGATGTTTTGCTCTGTTCATCTCATGGTTATTGTGCAGACTACAGAGATGATAAATGTGAGGGTGCCTTGTAAATGGTGCACTGCTGTATCCGCATGATAGCTATTGTCAGACCTGGAATAAAGCCTGCAGGGCACAAGGCCAGACTATGTGGTCAAGTCGATGCATTTGTTCAGGCCATGTGGCCTCTCTGTGCTATAGTTTCTTCTATTGTAATACAGGAATCATAACCCCCAACTTTTCCCTGCCACCCAGGATGTGCTTGGATTGCTTGCATGAGAGCCCCAAGTCCTCTGGCAAAGCAAGGACGGAAACCCAGGGCCAAATGAATCACATTCATTCTGGTTACTTTTACGCTCTTGACTCTAAGGTTTCATTCTTGGATGCCTCCCTGACCTAATCATGCTTACAACTGTCTTTCCTCTTATACTACCAGCCCACATATGCTTGGAAAAAGCAAGATGATGGTACTATTAAAGCAGTAAACCTGTAGCCTTTTAACTCTATCACCATCAAAAGGAAAAGAAAGCCCCAGAATTCATCATAAAACCTATTGGGCCTTCTGGATGCTGTGGCTCACACCTGTAATCCCAGCACTTTGGGAGGCTAAGGCGGGCAGATCATGAGGTCAGGAGATCGAGACCATCCTGGCTAACACGGTGAAACCGTCTCTACTAAACATACAAAAAATGTGCTCATAGTCCCAGCTACTCAGGAGGGTGAGGCAGGAGAATCACTTGAACCTAGGAGGCAGAGGTTGCAGGGAGCCGAGATCGTGCCACTGCACTCCAGCCTGGGCAACAGAGTGAGACTCTGTCTCAGACAAACAAACTAAACCTATTGGAGTTTGTGTTACTCATTACTTTGGATACTGTGTCACCTTTCCTACTGGTGATGAATAAGAAAGCTACTTAGGTGGCTCATGGTCTCAGGATGGTGCTGAGAGCTGGAAGGATGTCAGAAAATCTAGGAACCAAACCACATGATTCCTAGGAACCACAATGTAGTGTGATAATTGTGATTAAACATAGGATCTAAAAAAACCAAATCATCCCATCAAAAAGTGGGCAAAGGTCATGAATGGTCAATTCTCAAAAGAAGATATACAACAAACATGAAAAAATGCTCAACATAACCAAATATCAGGGAAATGCAAATTAAAACAATAAGATACCACTTTACTCCTGCAAGAACGGCCATAATTAAAAGGTCAAAAAATAATAGATGGTGGCCTGGATATGGTGAAAGGGAACACTTTTACACTGCTGGTGGGAGTGTAAACTACTACAACCACCATGAAAAACAGTGTGGAGATTCCCTAAAGAACTGAAAGCAGAACCACCATTCGATCCAGCCATCCCACTTCTGGGTATCTACCCAAAGGAATATCAGTCGTTATATGAAAAAGACACATGCACATGCATGTTTATTGCAGCACAATTTGCAATTGCAAAGATATAGAACCAACCTAAGTGCTCATCAACCAACAAGTGGATAAAAAAAAATGTGGTCTATATACACCGTGGAATACTACTTAGCCATAAAAAGGAATAAAATAATGTGCTTTGCAGCAACTTGGATGGAGCTGGAAGCCATTATTCTAAGTGAAGTAACTCAGGAATGGAAAACTAAATATTGTATGTTCTCACTTACAAGTGGGAGAGCAAAGCTATGAGGATGCAAAGGCATAAGACTGATATAATGGGCCAGGCATGGTGGCTCACGCCTGTAATCCCAGCACTTTGGGAGGCCTAGCCGGCATATCACTTGAGGTCAGGAGTTCAAGACCAGCCTGGCCAACATGGTGAAACCCCGTCTCTACTGAAAAATACAAACAAAATTTAGCCGAGAATGGTGATGTGTGCCTGTGATCCCAGCTACTTGGGAGGCTGAGGTGGGAGAATCACTTGAACCTGGGAGTGGAGGTTGCTGTGAGCTGAGATTGCACTACTATACTCCAGCCTGGGCAACAGAGCAAGACCCTGTCTCAAAAAAAAAAAAAAAAAAAAAGAATGATATAATGGACTTTGGGGACTCAGAGAGGAAGGGTGGGAGAGGTGAGGGATTAAAGATTACATACTGGGTAGAGTGGACACTGCTCAGGTGACAGGTACACCCAAATCTCAGAAATCACCACTAAAGAATTTACTCATGTAACCAAAAACTACCTGTACCCCAAAAAGTGTTGAAATAAAAATTAAAAATAAATATAAATAGTATAAAAAAGGATCTTCCAATTTATGTTTCCTTGATTAGGTATAGCATTCACTTGCTCTCTGACCAGGCAGCAAACCCAAGCAGCACTCAAGGCCCTGGAATCTTGGAGTGCAGTGGAGGGATGGGACCTAGGAACGCTGACCTGCCCACTCTTGAGGACCGGCCTGGCCATGCCCAGGGACCATGACAGTCATGGCTGTGCTCACTGATGTTTCCCCCGAGGTGGGCCCAGGGGCCACGACACAGTCACGGCTGTGCTCACTGATGTTTCCCCCGAGGTGGGCCTGCCACTTGCTGCATTACTGCCAGGACCACCATTTTGACCAATGCGTGTCATGTGTCCACTATTTACAGCTCACCAGAACCTTCATATCCAACACGACATCTGAGCTTCATGACCGCCCTGTGGGAGAGGTTCCTAACCAGCCCCACCTCTTAGAGTCTGAGGCTTAGAGAGGCCAGGGAGGAAACTGAGCTTGCACTCAGGGCCTCCCCTCCCAGGGCTGGTGCTCTTCCCGGGACACTGGAAGGATGCAGAGTTTAGAGCTCGAAAGGCACAGCTGAGGAAGGGAGGGAGAGCAGGACTCTGAAACAGCAGTGACATAGCAGTGACAATTGGGATGCAAAGTGAGCCCGCTTATAACCTATGTCTTACGTGAGATTTACAGGCAGGCAAAGTAATCTGCTCAGAGCATATGCCTGGCATCAGAGTGCACTGTGACTAGTTTCTGGGGGTGGGTGTTAGGGTAGGCTCACAGATTTCTGTAACACCTCCAAGACAGCCCCGTTCAGCCTTTGGCCCTCAAACCCCTTCCCCTGACAAAGCCCTTCAACCTTCAGCCATAAACCCAGTTTAGGCCAAGCGCCTCTCTGGTCCCCAGAGGACCCGTGCTGTTTACCGCCCCCGTCACCCCAGCTCACTTAGCTCGGCCTCCTGCCACAGCCTGGTTTAAGAAGGCATTAGAACTGGTTTCTTTCCCAGTGCCAACAGAGAAGCCCTTCAGGGAAGGGTTGAATTCCCGGAGGATGTCTGCAAATACAAGGAAAAGACATGCTTAGTGACTACTGCAAAGCAATCTTCAAATTCCTTTGATAAGCACCAGTGGGTGTTAGGGAGCAGAGTCCCCACTCCACAGCCCCTACTCTTACCCCAACCTTCGTTCAGCATGGGAAGAAAACGTTCAGCAGGCACTAGCTTAACAACACTTAACAACAGGGCAGCACACAACAGATGTTTCATCAATTATTGCTGAGGAAATGTGAGTCTGGGTTACATGCTTTTCTCATGTAGTTTTCTTTTTTACTACATATATAGTAGCTTTATTGAAATATAATTCACTTACCACAAAATTTACCAATTTAAAGTATACAGTTCAATAACTTTTAGCATATTCACATAGTTGTACAATCATCACCATGTAATCAACTTTAGAACATTTTCATCACCCCAGAAAGAAACCCAGTACCCACTAGCAGTCACTCCCCATTCCCTGCAACCTCGTGGCAATTGTGGATCTACTCTGTCTCTGTAGTCTTGCTTATTCAGGCCATTTCATATGAATGAAATCATATAGCCCAACATACCTTTTGTGACTGGCCTCTTTCACTTAGCGTACTATTTTCAACATTCGCCTATGTTGTAGCATACATCTGTACTGCATTCCTTTTTATTGTTGAATAATATTCCATAGTATGGATATACCACATTTTATTTATCCATTCTAGAGTTGATGGGGCTTTGGGGTTATTTCCACATATTGGGTATTATGAAAAATGCTGCTATGAACATTTGTGTACAAGTTTTTGTGTGGATTTCTCTTGGATATGTATCTAAGAGTAGAAAAGATATACATATCTTTTAATGTATGTATCTTTTAATGTATGTATCTGTTTAACCCTAGCCCTAACCCTGTTTAACCTTTTAAGGAACTGCCAGGACTTTCCTCAAAGCAGCTACACCATTTTTACATTCCCACCAGCAGTTTCTGAGGGCTTCAATATTTCCATATCCCCATCAACACTTATTATCTTTCTATTACAACCATGCTAGTGGATGTGAATTGATATCTCATGGTGGTTTTGATTTGCACTGATGGCTACTGATGTTGAGCATATTTTCATGTGCTTACTAGCCACTTGTAGAAATGTTTATTCAGATCCTTTGCTCAATTTTAACTGGGTTATCATCTTATTATTGAGTTGTAACAGTTCTTTATAATTTCTAGATACGAGTTTCTTATTAGATATAGGATTGGCAAGTGTTTACTTCCACTCTTTGGGTTGTCTTTACTTTCTTTATGATATGTTATCCTTTGAAGCGCAAAATATCGATTTTTCTTTTGTCACTTGTGCTCTTAGTGGTTTTTCGAAGAAGACTTTGTTTAGCTCAAGATCATAAAGATCTGCTTCTATATTTTCTTCCTAGAATTAGTTGTAGCTCTTACGTTTAGGTCTATGATTCATTTTAAGTAAATTTTTGTATAAGGTGTGAGGTAGGAGTTCAACTTCATTTTTTTGGTGTGTATCTAGTTGTTTCAGCACAATTTATTGAAAAGCCTATTCTTTCCCCCATTGGTTTTGGCATCCTTGCTGAAAATGAGTTAACCATCAATATGAGAGTTTAATTTCTGACTCTCAATCTTAGTCCATTGTTTGATATGTCTATCTTTATGCTAGTACCACGTGTCTTGATTACTATAGCTTTATAGTAAGTTTTGAAATTGGTAAGTATAAATCCTCTGAATTTGTTCTTTTCTAGATTTCTTGGGATATTCTGGGTCCCCTGAATTCCCACATGAATTTTAGGGTCAGCTTGCAAATCTCTGCCAAGGAGCTACCTGGAATTTTGATAGGGATCACACTGAATCCATAGATTTGGGGAGTATTATCATTTTAAGAATATTAAATCTTCTAATCCATGAATGTCAGATGTTTTTCTACTTACTTAGGTCTTTAATTTCTTTCAGCAATGTTTTGTGATCTTAAGAGTAAAAGCGATGCTCTTTTCTGGTTAAATTTATTCCTAAGTATTTTATTATTTTTGATGCTATTGTAAATGGAATTTCATTTTCATATTAATTGCTAGTATAAAGAATCACATTTTTGTATATTGATTTGTACCTTGCAATCACTGAACTCACTTATTAGCTCTAATAATTTTTAGTGGATTTCTTGGGATAGTCTCTATATAGTATCATGTCATCTTTAAATAGAAGTGGTTTTATTTCTTTATTTCCAATCCTATTACTTGTTCTTCCATTTTCTTGCCTAACTGCCATGGCCAGTGTGATGTTGAATAAAAGTGGCAAGAGCATGCATCCTTGTCTCACTCCTGATATCAGAGAGAGGGGGCAGCATTCCATCTTTCACCATTGCCTGTGATGTCAGCTGTGGGCTCTTAAAAGATACCCTTTATCAGAGTGAGGAATTTTCCTTCTATTTCTAATTTGTTGTTTTTTTACTTTATTTATTTATTTTGAGACAGTTTTACTCTGTCACCCAGGCTGGAGTGAAGTGGCGCAATCTCAACTCACTGCAACCTCTGCCTCCCAGGCTCAAGCGATTCTTGTGCCTCAGCCTCCCAAGTAGCTGGGATTACAGGCACCTGCTACCACACCCAACTAATTTTTGTGTTTTTAGTGGCGACAGGGTTTCACGGTGTTGGCCAGGCTAGTCTCTAACTCCTGACCTCAAGTGATCCACCTGCCTAGGCCTCCCGAAGTGCTGGTAGTACAGGCATGAGCCACTGCATCCAGCCTTTGTTGAGTGTTTCTATCATGAAGTGGTGTTAGATTTTTGTTAAATGCTTTTTCTGATCCATTGAGATGATCATGATGTGTGGTTTTTGTCTTTTATCCTATTGACATAGAATATTACATTAATTGATTCTGAGGTTGAAAACTAACCTCGTATTCCTGGGCTAATTCCACTTAGTCATGAGGTATATATATATATATATTTTTTATTGCTGGATTTTGTTTGCTAGTATTTTCTGTAGGATTTCTGGGTCTACATTCATAATACTTACTGGTCATACTTTGCTTCCCTTGTGATGTCTTTGTCTTATTTTGCTATCAGGGTAAAACTCATAGAATGAGGTGTGAAGCATTCCTTCCTCTTCTGTTTTTGGGAGGAGTTTGTGAAGAACTGATGATTGATACTAATGTTCGATAGAATTCACCAGCGAAGCCAGAGACAGTCTGGGCTTTTTTGGGTAAGAAGTTTTAAAATTATTAATTCAATCTTTGCTTGTTATAAATCTATTCAGATTTTCTACTTTTTATGGAGTCAATTTCAGTAGTTTGTGCCTTTCTAGGAATTTGTCCATTTCATCCAAGTTATCTGATTTATTGGCATACAACTGTTCATGGTATTCTCTAATAATCCTTTTTATTTCTGTAAGGTTGGTAGTATCTCCTCTTTCATTCTTGATTTTGAGTCCCCCTACCTTTTGCCAGTCTAGTTACAGTTCTGTCAGTTTTGTTGAACTTTGCAATCTCATGCATTCTAATTGCCTTTACTAATATGGATCACACTTTTCACTTTTTCATCTTTCCAACTTGGCGAGCCCTCCTGAGAGCAGAGTCTATATACCCCAGGGCCTCATATAATGCTCAACACGTTTATGGACTGAATTAGAAATAAAGCAAAGTTCAGACAAGCTTGGAGACTTGCTCAAAGTCATGTAGCTGCTGAGAATGGCTGGTCTCTCAGCTCCAATACAAGGGCACTTGCCCCCGCTGTCTCACAATCTGCTAGGATGTGAGAAAGAAACTGGGTGGGTAGCAGCCAGGACTTTAGGGCCCCTTCCAGTAGAGTGCTTGCTAGAACCCAGCACTGCTGCAGGTTTACTCAGCACAGACGGATTGGACTCATTCCTTGAGGTTGGGGGACATTACACTAATAAATGGAAATTGCTCCGATTTCTACTCAAGAGAAGAAAGGACTGTGAAATCACCTGAGCGATTTGAAAGTGGAATGGTTTGTCCTAGGAAGTGGTAGGTTCCCTAGGAGGTAGAAGGAACTCAGCACAGCCTACCCAGCTACTTAGGAAGAATGTCATAGGGAGGAACCACACATTGAGTAGGGCAACAAGTTGCTGGTGCAGGCAGTTATCTCCGCCAGGAACATTCTCTCCCCTTTCCTTACCTGACGAATTCTCATTCTTGAAGCTCCTTTTCAGAAGACAGGGTTAATAGCCTCTATGTTTATTTTCCCCTAAGCTTTGTACACATCTATAAATATTAGTCATGTGTCTGTCTTTAGGAAGACATGCTGCCAAAGAGACTTTGGTGATGTCATTGGGGCACTGTTCTCCTATTTTCCAAGCACTCCAGCACTGGAATATTTGCTGGATTAAATTGAACAGGGGGTTGAATGGGGATTTTGTTCTGCCCTTACATTCGTATGAGCTTTCTAACACATTTCCGTATAGTTATTTCCCCATGGATTATCTATCCCCTACAATCAAATAGTCTTCACATCTCTAGCAAGAAGAGTCTAAATAGCTGGTAATCCATTTCTGGGCTAAGTGTGCCAGGGGAGTCATCCACCTGAGGGGTGACATTGTCTCAATCCTTTGTAAATTACTTTGGGGAAAGACGTGAAGCCAAATAATATCCAATTATCTTGTCCATTATACGAGCATAGAAGTAGAGAGCCCAGAAAGCTGTTGTATGCAGTGGGCCATCCCACAGCCAAGTTCATCACACTCACAAAAGCACCCTGAACCATCTCCTAGCAATAGAGGAACTGATTTATAGCTCACATATGTAGACCTAGATATAAAGAAGGCAAGGAGTGCTTGTGGCACAGAACCCTGTCTACCTAAATTCAACAGGATTTACAAATAACCAAAACAGGTAATGTGAAGTCTGCTCAGCTCTGCTCTGCCTATGTGGAGATTAAGCTATGATGTCCCCCTCATCCAAGTCTTGGTGGCTTCAAGTTCAAGTTGTTAGCTTCTAAAGATATATTACAAAGGGATATGTACCAGGGAAGTAAATGAGAATGGGACCAATTAAATTCCTCCCAGACAAAATTATCAGCCAGAAGATTCCAGGAAAAGAATTCAATTTAAACATGTATGGCTTGCATACTTTAAGAACAAGCACGGAGATGTGTATGCACTGGGGAGAATTTTAAAAAGATGATAAGACCAGACCCTTCAGAGAATATAGTCAGGCTTTAAAAAGTCATTCCGCCTGTAATCCCAGCACTTTGGGAGGCCAAGGCGGGTGGATCACTAAGTCAGGAAATTGAGACCATCCTGGCCAACATAGTGAAACCCTGTCTCTACTAAAAATACAAAAATTAGACGGGCATGGTGGTGGACGCCTGTAGTCCCAGCTACTCGGGAGGCTGAGGCAGGAGAATGGCGTGAGCCAGGGAGGTGGAGGTTGCAGTGAGCCGAGATGGCGTCACTGCACTCTAGCCTGGCAATAGAGCAAGACTCCGTCTCAAAAAAAAAAATAAAGAAAAAAATCATTCCGAGCAGGTTGGTGGGAAGTAAATTAAAAAAAGTGTTGAGTCCCAAAGATGGCTGTGTCTGCACAACCTGGACAAGGTAACTTCATATCCTCCTGCGGCAAGAGCAGCAGCAGTTCCTACAGCAACTCCGCAATTCAATGTCTGTGCGCAGCTGTGCCTGAGCTCCAGGTGCCTGGATCGATGGCTCTCGCAGGGGGGTTATCTGCTCGGAAAGGCAGGTGCCGCACACCCTGGTTTCCTTTTCTTCTTTCTTGAATCACTTTTCTTTATTCTCTCTAATCTCATGCCAGATTATTGAATCACTTTTTAATGACTTGCACTGAGACGTGATCTGAACTCTTTTTTTTCCCCGCTTTACTTTCTTCCTTCCTTGGTCAAAGACAATTTCTTTTTGACACCTCCCCGCCCCCGGCCCCCAAGCCTCGAACCCCGCTCCGCCCCCAACTCCAAGGCTTCCGTCACTATCGGAAGCGGAGCTGGGAGTCTTGGGAGGCAGCGCCCCCTGGTGAATTTAGTGGGCTCCTGCAGCCGGCGTTCCTCCCGAGGCCGGCGCCACCTGCCGGGGGAGCGGGAAGCATGCAGGGGCCGCCCCAAACCAAACAGCCCGGCCGCCGCCTAGTACTCACTCGCCAGGGTGGTAACGGTGCTGACGCTCTCATCTCCGCCGACGCTGTATTGTGGGTCCAAGAAAGAAAATGAAGGGTTAAAAATGCCAGCCACGCCGAGACCCTTCAGACCCTAGCCAGAAACGCCCATCTCCCGAGAAACAGCTGTGGGGCTTGGAGCTTGCCCTTTCCCATCACTTCAGTAGAAAAATGGAAAAAGCAAACCAGAATATGACTCCCCTCCCCATAGGCCAGCACATCAAACAACAAGCCAGCTTTAAACCGGCGGCTGATTTCCGCTGGTGCTGGGGCAGGGGAGGCAGGTGGGTTCCTTGCACCCCCGCTTTCAAAGGGGAAGTAGTCCCTCGTCTGCCAGCCCCTTTCCAACTAGCCACTGCACCGTGCATTAATATTATTGGTGTAAACGTAGTCTTAAAAACGCTGGCCCTATTTTTTCTCTTTTCTCTTCCTGCTTGGCTTGTAAAAGCCGTTTCTAAAAGGTGTCTTCTAGAAACTCAGCCATCTTCCAAGCCAATACTAAAATTCCAAGGTGATCAAAGTGAGAAGGATTTCTAGGCATGCAAATATGCAGCATTCCAGAGTGGACTGGATTCCCTGCTTTTCCACACCCCCGACCCCATTCTGTGCCACGCGTGTCTAGGAGCATCTAAAAGGTTCTCCAAATGTTTGAGTTTTAACTGTGCAGCAACGTGAGGAAGGATGCCAGAGAGTCGGCACTGAGGTTAAAGCAGGTGTCAGATGGAGATGCCAGATTCCAGGTGAGGAAACACCAAGCCTTCCCGGGCTTGCAGCAGAGGTTTGATCGCATGCAGAGCAGAAGTAAGCCTGCCCAAAGTGATACATGAGAAGGGAATGCACTGGTAGGGGCCAGCAAGTATCTGCTCTGCTTCGTGATCTTTTACCTTCTGGCTCTGTGATCTTGGTCAGGTTACTTGCCCTCTCTGAGCCTTGTTTCCTCATCTGTAAAATAAAGGCCCTATAACAACAATGCTAACTACCAGATACTTACTTTGTGTCAAGCAGTGTGCTGGACACTTAAATTCTTTCTAGTCCTCAGACAGTGCTCAGGTAGTAGCATTGTTTCTGCATCAGAGATGAGGCGAGAGGCTCAGAGAGGTTAGGGAACTTGCCTAAGGTTACATCCAGCTGGGTAGCTAGGGCTCAGTTACAATCCCCGTCCCCAAAGTGCACGACCTGCACCAGGCCCACTGTCTTCAGATTACACTATGAGGAGAAATGAACAGGTTATCAACCAAACACATGTAGCTGTTCCTGACCTGCCCTGCCTCACTGGCCCACCAAGCAAATGTGAGTGGTTTATATGCTTGGCACACCCTTTCAAAATTAAACCAGAAGCTGGCTCAAGGCAACCAGTGCCAGCCCACCCCTGTTTGGAGTGCTGTTTCTAGAATGCTCAGGGGGTTTCCCTTGCTCTGCAATGAAGGGGTCCTTGGGGCCTTGCCACTCCCTCACTCACCTCCAGGACAGGCCTCGGTACTGAGTCAAGACGTCCAAGATGTTTCCAGGTGTGGACCCAGCCCCATTGCCTGCCTAAGAGAGAACGACGAGGGGGTGAGTTTCTTTGCTTTCCCCAGTGGCCCACCTCTGCCTGCCTGCCAAAAGGTCTATGTTCTTATGCTGGCCAGGACCGCCTGGGCACTCTCTGGGATCTAGGGTCTAGATGGCACCATATCTCCATATGCATCCTGCCTTTTCAGAGGTGAGTGAGAGCGCCCACTGGGAAGGCCTGGTGCTGTTCACAGCTCTGCTTCATTCTAAGAAACCCTGCCTAGGGCAAGACCAAGTGAAACTTGTCTAGCAAAAGTGCTCTTGAAATTAGACTGTATCTTTTCAAAAGGATACATTTCAGGGTGTTGTTTTTCTCATTTTTAAAAAGCTGTGAAGTATATCATAAAAGGAAATATATCATTATCCTTTTATACCAATATCTCTCACCTATGCACAGTTTAAAATGTAGTAATAAAATGAAATCCCACGTAGCCATCATCAGCTGAAGAAAGCACAATGTGGACCCTCTTCAGGTGCATGTCCCTTGCCTAAAGCACGTTGTTTCTGAGCATTTGGAAGAGCATGCCGAGACAGGACTCTTAGGCAGTTGGGGGTGAAGTCTGGTCTCCACAAGAGGCCCCCAGGTGTGATCCCTGCTCTCTGGTGCCCAGTTCCTTTGCTACTTGCCAGGCAGGTTCACACCCAAAGTGCTGCCTCCCTAGGAACCCCTGAACAGCTGTGCTGAGATGTGATGACCCCCTGTCCTGAGAGTATCTTCGAGGAGACCAGGGAATTGGGAGGAGGTGATGCCAGGCCCTGCCAGGCAGGAAGAGGTTGGGATAAGCAGTACATGAAGCCGCTAAGGCCCAGTCTGCCCGTCCTTCCTGGGAGGTTATGAGCAGTCAGGCCTTTGGGGTGAAGAGTGGCTGAGGGGCCATGGAGGAGGCTGTCACAGCACAGGGATAGGGCCCTGGACTTAGGGTCAGGATCCCTGAGTTCTGATCCTGACTCGAGCACTTACAAGCTGTGTGGCCTGAGGCACTTCACCTTGCCCAGCTTCATTCACCTTCTTACTGATTTAGAGACACGGCCTTGCTCTGTTGTCCAGCCTGGAGTGCAGTTTGCACCATCATGGCTCATTGCAGCCTCGAAATCCTGAGCTGAAGTGATCTTCTAGCCCCAGCCATTCAAGTAGCTGGGACTATAGGCATGCATCACTAGGCTTAATTTTTTTTCTTTTTTGGTAGAAATTGGGTCTTGCTATGTTGCCTAGGCTCATCTTGACCCCCTGGCCTCAAGTGATCCTTTTGCCCTGGCCTCCTAAAGTGCTGGGATTACAGATGTAAGCCACTATGCCTAGCTATTTTTTTTTTTCATTTTTGTAGAGATGGAGTCTTGCTATGTTGCCCAGGCTGGTGTTGACCTCTTGGCCTCAAGTGATCCTCCCACCCTGGCCTCCTAAAGTCCTGGGATTATAGATGTGAGCCACTGGGCCCAGACTTTATTGGTCGAATTTAAAGAAAGTCATACCTCACAGGATTTTGTCATGAAGATACATCCCACTGAGTGGGACGATATCACTGTGATAGACCATAGACATGAGAGGTGTCAGCTTGTTCTTGGGGAGGATTCAGCTGGAGACCCTCTATTCTACTGGCCCAGGGAATAGCAGCTGGACTCTGATGAGAGGCTGTTGAATGGAAGCTGTGTCTAGGAACCTCTGGGATCCCCAGCCCCCAGGCTCTCAAAAGGCCTGATTCTGCTTTTCATGGATAGTGCTTTGCAGGGTCTGAGATGTCACCCTGGGGCAGATGCAGAGGTGGGTTTGGAACATCTCTGGCCTATCTGCCTCTTCCACAGACTCCCGTCTTCCCACCCTCCCCAACCTCCCTGCCCCCATTAGCACTTGCTCCTGTCTCATCATCTCTTCACCCCTCATCCTGGTACCTTCCCTTAGCTTTTCTACATGGACAAAACCAAGCACTGGATCCTTGGAGGAGTTAGTTCTACAGCATGGTCTGGAGATCTTATCCATCCTGCCCCACTGCTGACCAGCTGTGTGACTTGGGGTGGGTCACTCCTGTCACCCACACTCCCTCTGGGGTCCTTCCACTTCCTGCTCTTTCCTTCATCTCAGCATTGGGGAGGAAGATGAGACCAGAAGGGAGGTGGGAAACCATGATGGGAAGGGAATGCTGTTGAATACCAGGGTGGGTCAGACAATGGAGAGATGGAGATCAGGACCCGAGATGGCAGCATCTAAAAGCCAGGAGTGAGACCTTCTCTCTCCATTTTCCTCTTCAGGTTCTCATATTAGTCAAAATCTTTTCCCCTCCTGCCCCTTTGGCATCAGGGTCACTTACCGTGAGAGAGTCACCCAGGGCTCCAATTACGTTGATGTCAGCCGGCTTCAGCCTATGAACTAAGAATATAAGCAGGAGTGAGTGGAAAATGGGGCTTCCAGGAAAGCACTGGACCCATCGACTCTGAAACAAAGGAATAACTTCTAGGATAATGAAGAAAAAGTCAGTTTTTACCACCAAGACACCTCGGATAAAAGACAGGAAAAACCCATGCTTGTCAATGGGCTCTGCAGTGCCAGCTGTGGAGTCTGACTGCTGGCTTCCTCTCTGGGGCACCTGGACACCGGAACAGCAAGCTTAAAGGTGGATCCTGCTTTAAGTGGGGAGCTGTGTTCACATTTGGTGAGACCAGATGCTACAAGGCGAGTGGTGGCAGGCCCTTGGCAAGGTGATTTGGGAGGAGGGAAGGAATTGCCATGGAAATGCAACCAATACTTAATCTATTCTAGGATCTGATGATATTTGGGATAAAATATTACATCATCCTATCAAAATCAGTTCAGTTTCTCTAAAGTGAAAAGGGAATACTTTTATGCCACTGACTTTTTTTTTTTTTTTTTTTTTTTTTGAGACGCAGTCTCGCTCTGTCGCCCAGGCTGGAGTGCAGTGGTGCGATCTTGGCTTACTGCAACCTCCACCTGCCAGGTTCAAGCTGTTCTCCTGCCTCAGCCTCCTGAGTAGCTGGGACTATAGGCACGCATCACCACACCTGGCTAATTTTTGTATTTTTAGTAGAGACGGGGTTTCACCGTGTTGACCAGGATGGTCTCAATCTCCTGACCTTGTGATCCACTCGGCTCAGCCTCCCAAAGTGCTGGGATTACAGGCAAGAGCCAATGCACCCAGCTGACTGTTTTTTAATTGAGATGAAATTCACATAACTAAAATTAACCATTTAAAAAGTGAACAGTTCAGTGGCATTTAGTACGTCCACAATGTTGTGCAACTATCACCTCTATCTAGCTTTGAAACATTTTCATTACCCCAAAAGGAGACCCTATACCCATTAAGTGGTCACCTCCATTTCTCCCTCCTCCCAGTCCCTGGTAACCAATACCCTGCTTTCTACCTCTATGGATTTATCTATTCTGGATATTTCATGTACATAGAATCATATAATATGTGACTTTTTATGTTTGGCTTCTTCTATTTTGCATAATGTCTTCAAGGTTCAATTATGTTATAACATGTATTAATACATTCGTTTTATTTTTATGTTTTGAGACAAAGTCTTACTCTGTCACCTAGGTTGGAGTGCAGTGGCTTGTGATCATGGCTCACTGCAGCCTCGACCTCTTGGGCTCAAGTGATCCTCCCACCTGAGCCTCCTGAGTAGCTGGGATTATAAGTGTATACCACCATGCCCAGCCAATTTTTAAGTTTTTGTAGAGAGAGAGAGTCTCCCTATGTTGCCCAGGCTGGTCGCGAACTCCTGGCCTCAAGTGATCCTCCCACCTCAGCCTCCCAAAGTGCTGGGATTACAGGCATGAGCTACGGAGCCCAGCCACTTCATTCCTTTTTATTGTTGAATGATATTCCATTGTATGGATGTACCATACTTTTGTTTATCCATTCATCCACTGACAGGCATTTGGGTTGTTTCCACTTTTGGGCTATTGTGACTAGTATTGCTATAAATATCTGTGTACAAGTGTTTGTCTGAATGCCCGTTTTCAATTATTTTGGTATACACCTGAGAGTGGAATTGGTGGGTTATATGGTAATCCTATGCTTATCTTTTTGAGGAAGCATCAAGCTGTTTTCCACAGCTTGACTATATATAATTTTTATCTTTTGAGTTTAAGCATTCTGTGTGATGTGGCAGCTATTAACTCACAGGACAAACATATTGAACACCAAGCAGTGGCTGGGTGCTTTGGAGACCACACAGTGATCAGATACAGAGAATGCCCTCAAAAAGCTCACAAGCTAAGGAGAAAATGAGAAATAGCCATAGTTACTATGGTGTAAGACTGATAAACACTAACAGAGGTGTGAAGTGATGTAAGGTTATAGAGCTGGAGGGATGATCTCCCCCTGGGGGGGCCTGAGGAGAGGGTCACAGCAGGCTTCATGGAGAAGGTCGCATTTGAATTAAGCCTCAGGAATAAGAGGAGGATGAGGGAGCGCGAGATCGGGTAATGGAGGGAAAAGCCTGATGGATGGATGTGGTAGGGTCAAGCTTGGATGTCTTGAAAGCCCAGTTAGTCACACGGTTTGCTTCCATGAAGCATATATGAGACAGCAAAGAGAAAACCACCTTGGAAAGGTAGGTTAGGGCCACAGGGCCTAACCAATATCTGGTAATCAATAATCTGCTTTCTGCTTCTATGGATTTATCTACTCTGGATATTTCATATAAATAGAATAATATAATATATGACTGTGTCTGGCTTCTACTTTGCATAATGTTTTCAAAATTCAATTATATTATAGCATCTATCAATATATTCATTTTATTTTTATTTTTTGAGGCAAGGTTTCACTCTGTCACCTAGGCTGGAGTGCAGTGGCGTGTGATCGTGGCTCACTGTGGCCTCGACCTCCTGGGCTCAAGTGATCCTCCCATCTCAGCCTCCTGAGTCACTGGGATTAGAGGCTTTTATGCCTGGCAAGCAAGTTAGGAGTTTAACATAGATATTGCTATATATGTAATTACTCACATACACACACAGATACTATATCTACCTACCCCCTTACCTCATACACATAAGAATGTGAATCCTAGTGTATTTGCGGGACCACACCTAGAATTCCTTAAGCTATATATAGCTTGGTCTCTCAGGTCACAAGCTTACCTCCCACTCCCCCAATTACCTCACCCCCAAGGTCACCCTGACTTGGCTACAGCTCCACCTTTGCTGATGTGCTTCTGTTGTCTAGTGGTGCAACACTGCACTAAATTGCTGAAATAGTTCTTGTGGCTTGGAAGAAGCCTAGCACAGAGTTTGTACCAGGGAGTGGCCCACCCTGGTACATATCAGTGGGCCATTGCTTAAGAGGGATAAACTGAAAGTTGTCTGCAGGAGGCTTTCTCAACAGCCTTCTTTGCAAAAGACAGCTTATAAAGCCTGTAGCGTGACCAGATTACAACCTCAGCACTTTGGGAGGCCGAGACGGGCAGATCACCTGAGGTCAGGAGTCTGAGACCAGCCTGTCCAAAATGATGAAATGACGAAACCCCGTCTCTACTAAAAATACAAAAATTAGCCAGGCGTGGAGGTGTGCGCTTGTAGTCCCAGCTACTTGGGAGGCTGAGGCATGAGAATTGCTTGAACCTGGGAGGAGGAGGTTGCAGTGAGCCGAGATCGCACCACTGCAAGCCAGCCTGGGAGACAGAGGGAGACTCCGTCTCAAAAAAAAAAAAAAAAAAAAAAAAGGTTGCAGGCCTACAGTGAAACACAGGATGAAATGATTTTGACACAGCTGGACTACATATAACCCACAGAACCCGTCAACATCCAGATCGTGGCTGTGGAATGATACCTGTGCAGGAAGCCAGATTAACACTGAGTGGAAAACATACTCAGGGACTTCCAGGTCTCATCTCCTTCCATGGAGACATCTTGTCTACTTTCTTTCATGCTGTCTGCCGGTGGGGACAGCCGCTCCCAATGAGGATTTGCTCTCGCTGGAAAAGCAAAAGTTCTTGCCTCTTCCTATGAAAGGATACAAACTCACACATACCTAGTTGTAAATATATGCGTGCAAAATATATAGAGCAGCAGTCCTCCAACTTGAGCCTGCATCAGAATCACCTGGAGAGCCTGTGAAAACACAGATGGCTGGGCACCGCCTTCAGAATTTTTGACTCAATAGGTCTGGGGTTGGGCCCAAGGATTTGCATTTGCAACAAGTTTCCAGATAATGTTGATGCTGCCAGTCCAGTCTGGGTACCACATTTTGAGAATCACTGATAGAGACACTTGGTCTCTATCAAAGCCATTGACTGCAGTCAAGTACTGCGCTTGGACCTAAAAAGCCTGGAATCAAGCCCAGGAGGCAGAGGCTGCAGTGAGCTATGATTGCGCCACTGCACTCTAGCCTGGGCAACAAAGTGAGCCCGTCTCTAAAAAAAAAATACATAAGTAAAGATTTGGCTGCGTGCAATGGCTCACACCTATAATCCCAGCACTTAGGGAGGCCAAGTTGGGAGGATCACTTGAGCCCAGAAGTTTGAGACCAGCCTGGGCAATATAGTGAGACCCCTTCACTAAAAAAGAAAAAAAGACTAGAGTTGTTTCTCCCATGTATATGTGTACATTGTCTTGTGGCCCTCACAACTGTAGCTGCCATTGCACAGACTGATGACAGCTCTGTCTCTTAGATTCAAGAGGTGCTGAGTATCTTTCTTCAGTGTTCTTTCTCCTCCCCCTCACCATGCCTTGAATCCACCCTCACACACACACACACACATACACACACACACACATCCCATGCACACACTCAGCCTTCCATATGATTATAGCCTACTTGGCTCTTCCCAGCCATCCACAGCTATACCATGTGGTTAGAAGAACAATATCAAATCACAAAGCCAGCTGCACACATTAGCGCATGTCCACTAGGCTGAGCAGGAGAACTTTAAAACGACCTCTTCTCAAATAAATCAGGTGATGGGGTTAAAAAGGCAACAAAACAAAAAAAATAAGACCTTCTCCCTTCAACTCTAGAGTGGTTTATTTTAGCTCCTGGTGATAACAGTCAAACACTATATTCTTACTGCCATAATGCATCATACACTGAATCCTGTGAATACTAGCTAGTGTGCAAAGGTTAGCGGAAATCTTTGGGGCTGGAAAAATACGGAAGAGATAGATAAATTTGATTCAAAAGTATTATCACTACAGTTTGCTAAAGAGGCAGCTGAAACCTACCATTCCTGTCTCCTAAATTTGTAGCAGGCAGAACACACACACACACACACACACACACACACACACAGACACACACACATACCTATGTTTATGTCTATGTGTACGTACACATGTATAGATAGACTGATTGATCTACAGCTATACCACCCTGAACATGCCCGATCTCATCTGATAGATTGGTTGATTGTGGTGGGGGTGGTTCTCCAGTTGGCCATTCTGAAGGAGTCTCAGGAAGAGATACAGTAATAAACCAGATGAAGCAAACCTGGGTGGGAGGAGTTGACTTAATCTGGGATTTTATTGTTAAGATAGAGCACATCGCATTTCATTGGCCTAATTTCCGTAGACCTTGATTTGAGGTTTGTTAATGTCATCATTAATGACAAACATAGCTTAGAAATACAGTAAAGCACTTTAGCAGTTGCTCTCCCTGGAAAAAGAACTATTTAGTGATAAGATTAAATTTGTGTGGGCTGATTAGCTAAACATTATCTGGTACAAACTGTCCACCACCTTGAGAGAAGCTGATAAACACATCATTAACTCATCATGATTTCTACAGAGGGGGCCTCTTATCAGAAGGCCATCCAAGCCATGATGAAGTATCACAAATAGCAAGGAAATTGCACACTAGACTGTAGAGTGGGGACACTGCCCACTGTACACGGAAGGTCACACCCAGGAGAAAGGCTTGGCTTGCTGGGGCTTTGTCTTGTGTAACCCAGCAACTTAAACCACGTGGGGCCCTAATCTGAAAAACGTGCTTTCTCTCAATTGTCACCAAGCGTTGCCCAACCCATTTGCCGTCTGATTTTAGGGACTTATGTTAAGATTTCCACAATGGCAGTAAGCAGCTGCCTCAAGATTGGAACCATGTTTTGCCTTTGGAATCTTCGGTGTGAGTTTCCATGAACCAATGTGTACCTTCCACAGGGGAGCTCAAGAAACGTGTTAACTGGAATTAAAGGCTAAGTGACTCTGTGATAGGGACTTTACAGATCTCAAAGTTTTAGAAGACGAAAACCATAGGGCAGGGAAACACTTACTCCTCTACGTGTTGGGGGAGTTTGAAC
Source organism: Papio anubis (assembly GCF_008728515.1). Classification (NCBI taxonomy): domain Eukaryota; kingdom Metazoa; phylum Chordata; class Mammalia; order Primates; family Cercopithecidae; genus Papio; species Papio anubis. The sequence continues at coordinate 28,356,321 of NC_044989.1, read as the reverse complement.
TCACTCAGTAGGCTGGTTGTGCCCAGGGACAAGCAGGCTGTTATTTCCCACAGGGCATCATTCCTTCCTGATGACACGGTAGGTCAAGTCACAGGACCCCTGAGTAGGTGGTGACCACAGAAACAGCCTCATGAGCTACACGGAACATTGCACTGCTGGCTCACGACGAGATGATGCCCCTAGTGAATGACCATCCAGTGCTGTAACCTGCTCATTTTTCATATTGACTTCTGAAGAGCTAATTTTAGCCAAATGGGTCAAATCAATGACCTCAGGGACTTAGCAAGGAATTGATGGCTTAAAATAAATGAATGAACTGTTCTGGTTTATACTATTGGTGACAGCAGCACGTAATTAGCTTTGTGGATCCTTATTTGCAAAAGCTCTGAATTTTTCCCACTGTGTGGCGTTAGCCATCAAGATAGCCACCTTCATCAGAAAGTTAATAAGCCACGTCCCCTGTGACTCCTCAATGTCACTCTTTTATTTGCAAAAAGTGACTCCTTTTCTCGCTGGGAAAATCCTAAGCCAACTAGTAGGCCCAATATGTTTTTCTTGGTTATGCTAACTATGGTAGGGACAGGGCCATCTAGCAATGGAGCATGATGTGAGTGTTTACAAAGTTGTAAAGTCCATAGGAGAGAGCACTTGGTAAATTGCATCTATGTGCTGACTAGGAGGAAAATGTTGCAAGTTTTTAGTTTTTACTGGTTACCCAATACCAATTGGTTATTAAAAAAAAAAAAAAATCACTTACATTAACTCTATGTGTCTCATCCCAGGGCCCTGTAGGTCATTGGATAAAGCACATCACTCATGAGCTCTGAAGTGTACTCAGAATGAGGCATCCAAGTTGCCAGGGCCACAGCCTGTTGAAGACAGGTAGCATCTCATTTTGAAACATCACTTTTAATGATGTTTAGATGCATGTATCTGTGGTCAGTTTGGAGAAGCACTAGAAAATGAGACTATAAAGATTTTTGAAAATAACTTTGGACCAGCATGGTAGCTTATGCCTATGATCCCAGCACTTTGGGAGGCTGAGGTAGGAGGATCATTTGAGCCCAGGAGTTCGAGGCCAGCCTGGGCAACTTAGTGAGACCTTGTCTGTACAAAAAATAAAATTAGCTGGACATGATGGCATGGGCCTATAGTCCCAGCTACTTGGGAGGCTAAAGTGGGAGGATCTCTTGAGCCATGGAGGTCTAAGGCTGCAGTGAGGTGAGACTGCACCACTACACTCCAGCCTGGGCGACAGACTGAGACCATCTCAAAAAAGAAAAAAAAAAAAAAAAAAAAAAAAAGGAAAGTAACTTTGAAGGCAAAAAGCAAAACAGTTATTGTAAAAGATATTCTTAGTGAAAAATTGTTTTAATGAAAGGCATTTTGGTGTAGTTGATTTTTTTTGAATATCTTTTTTCAATCCTAGGGATTGTTGATCTGATGATTTAGAAATGCTCATTCAGATTAGTTCAGCAAACATTTATTGGGCTCCTACCATAGGCTTGAGTCATTGGAGGTATAAAGATAAGATGATCTCCTCGTATAAGACATATCTCAGGTAATTTTGATTAGAAATTACAAACATGATCTCCAGAAGAGTGCATGACCTCACCTGAAATACATGATTAATACCAAAGGAAAATAATAATATGTGCCTGTGCTGTCTTTTTACCCACCCCATCAGTCACAAGGATGGTTAGAATGTTCAATCAAAATCACTGGCACATGGCTGGGTGCAGTAACTCATGTCTGTAATCCCAGCTTTGGGAGGCCAAGGCGGGTGTTATTACCTGAGGTCAGGAGTTCAAGACCAGCCTGGCCAACATGGCAAAACCCCGTCTCTACTAAAAATACAAAAATTAGCCAGGCGTGGTGACAGGCACCTATAATCCCAGCTACTTGGGAGGCTGAGGCAGGAGAATTGCTTGAACCCCGGGGGTGGAGGTTGCAGTGAGCGGAAATCACGCCACTTCACTCCAGCTTGGGTGATCGAGCGAAACTCTGTCTCAAAAAAAAAAAAAAAAAAGAAAAGAAAAGAAAAGAAAGAAAATCACTGGCACAATAATGAAACGTATTTTTCATTATTGGCCAGTTAACTGTGACCGTTTTTCTGAATGACACTTTGCAGGTGCGACTCAGAAGTGCTGGCCCAACACTCATCTGTGAGTGCTAATTCCAGGTGGAGAGTGAGTGAGTGGGTCCCATGCTCACCTTGGTCAGATTGGGGAGCCTAAATCTACCCATCTTGTTATTATATACATGGCTCCTGGCCGGGTGCGGTGGCTCAAGCCTGAAATCCCAGCACTTTGGGAGGCCGAGACGAACGGATCACGAGGTCAGGAGATCGAGACTATCCTGGCTAACACGGTGAAACCCCGCTCTACTAAAATACAAAAACTAGCCGGGCGCAGGTATGGCTTCGTAGTCCCAGCTACTCGGGGAGGCTGAGGCAGGAGAATGGCGAACTCCAGGAGGCGAGCTGTCGCGGAGCTGATCCGCCACTGCACTCCAGCCTGGGCGGCTGTGAGCGAGACTCCACCCTCAAAAAAAAAAAGTGAGAACATGGAACCTGGAGGCGGAGCTTGCAGGGAGCCGAGATCGCCAGCCACTGCACTCCAGCCTGGGTACAGTGCTTTGTGACCCGCCCTCAAAAAAAAAAAATAGCTCCTGTCACCACAGGATCTCAGATTTTAAGGCCTTGAGATTTATTGATCTTCAATCTTCAAGTGCTGATAAACACACTAATCTTCAGGGTCAGGGAATAAGGAAGAGGTTTACATTTTACCCAGCTTTTAGGTGTTGAGATATGCTCTAATGAGATTGGCTGATTATCACTGTCATGACAGAAACATTATCTAGACAGATTACAAAATGCTTTAGAGAGCATTCTTTCAGAATAAGATTAAAAAGGGAATGGATATTACTTTGCTGTAAATGTGTGTGGCTATTAAAACATTCAGATGTTCTCTCTAGACCAGGTGAGCTGGTTTATGCCTGTAATCCCAGCACTGGAGGATCTCCTGAGCCTGGGAGTTCAAGACCAGCCTGGGCAACAGTAAGACCCCATCTCTTAAAATAAAAAAAAATAAAAAAATAAAAAAATAAAAAGGCAGGTATGGTGATGCATGCCTATAGTCCCAGCTACTTGGAGGCTGAGGCAGGAGGATCACTTGAGCCCAGGAGGTCGAGGCTGCAGTGAGTCACAGTCATGCCACTGTACTCCAGCCTGGGCAACAGAGTGAGACTCTATCTCAAAAAAAAAATAAAAAACTTCTCTCTCTCTATATATATATCTATAGACATACACCTATATATACACACATCTATCTATATAAACACACATCTATCTGTATCTATACCTAATCTATCTATTTTTGAGTAAGGGTGTTTACCATAGGAGGGTCTACATATGAAGCTGATAATTTATTTCTGCTAATAAAATCCTGCTAGTAAACTAATAGGAATGAGTTGGCACCATGTATGGGGGGAAATAAAGACTAAATGTATATATGTAAGATCTATATCCCCTATTCCATTCTTCTGCAACTTAAAACAAGTGTCAGTTATATACCAAGGTTTTGGTTAGAATATTTTTAACTTCCCTGCCAGCCATGTGGCTTAGTTGGAGCGTGGAGAGCTACGGCATGTGTGAAGGGCAGCCAAGCATTTATTTGCTCTCCTGATGCTCAGCACAAGGAGACAATCTGACTACAAAGATTTGCATCCCCGGAAGATTCTTGCTAGGCACTATGACATCCCCAAACTTCATTTTCTGTCTTTTTACAATTCTGAGGCCATGAGAGGCAATAGATCAATTAGAATGTAAACTCCTGAAGGCAAGGAGGCACTCAACAATCCTCTAACACACAAATGAGCAAATAAACGAACAAATAAATGGACATTTGAGTCCCCCTTTAGGACCAAGCATGGGAATCTATAACACTGCTACAGATGCTCCTAGGCTGATGTTTTGAGTCACTCAGGTCACCAGATGGCTGTGACTTCCCAAGGTTACAGGCCCATAGCTATCACCCCCAGGCTGCCTTGCCTGGAGGCAAAGGTACAGCCCTCAGGCAGACCGTCTTTGGGAAGGTTGCTGATGACTGCCTAGAACATCCCATTTTATGACCCAGCAACAGACATTTTAGAACTACTGAGAGGCAGTGAAGATGGCACATTCATAAGATGATGTGCTTTCCTGCTCTGCGTGGTGTTTGAGTGCATTCTGTGTGTGAGTGAATCTGCAGGCGACTCAGACAGGGACTATGGACTGGCTACTTTTGCTTTCTGCTTAAAGGTAGTTTTGCTCTTTTGGAGAACAAATTCACCCCTCAAGGCTTCAAGGCAGGGACCATGACAACTCACACAACTAACATTGGGTTCTTTGCAGAACATGGCCTGGTACAGGGTTACTGCTCAGTAAATGCTTTCTGATAATGATATCACATTTTAGTTAAAGAATAATCAGACACAGGCATGGCCTTACAAACACACATAGAGTTATTTCCATTGCCCCTGAGAAACCACTCGGGAGTATTTCAGGTTATGTGGAAAGCCCTTACTTGGATGATTTCAGGCCTCGAATGAATTTAAAAATCCCTGGGTGCAAGCTGTGTACCTGAGGTGGGAACCGTATCGGACGGGTCCTTGTCAGGACATCTGATTTCTGTTCCTTCTCTTACCTGAAATGAGACACACAGGGAAATAAGGAAAATGGATTTTGCTAAATTGGAAATGGGTAAGTGGGGCCTCTATTTTGGAAAACATCATTTAAGATAAAGTAAAACTTTGATGTCTTTTAAGATTTCTCCCGCTCCTTCAACACTCATATCCAATTGTCCACATCTTTTCCAAGTGCTCCCAAATCTGTTCCCTCTGCTCCAGTGCCTCTGCCTCCACCTAAGTTCAGGCCTTTGTTATTTCTTGCCAGGATATTGCAATGATTCACCAGTATCATGGCCATCTGTCCCACAGACTTGCTCCTCACCCTCTGAATCTATCCAGAGTGGTTGTTCTCAATGTGATATGATGTGTCACTCCTCTGCCCAAGTTCTCGGTGAAGGCAGGGATTTTTATCTGTGTTGTTGATTATTGTGTCCCCAGAGCCTAGAACAGTGCCTGGCATAGTGGATGCTCAACAAATATTTGTTAGTTGAACAAATACACTACTACTCTGTATTAACTTCAGCAAAAAGTCCAATCTCCCTAGCATGGCCTAAGAGGCCACTAAACATTCTAAACCACCAGCCCTTGACCTAAGTCTCCATATTTCCCTGCATCCATGCCTTTGCCCAAGTAGTTACCCTCTCCCCTTTCTCTTTCCTTCCTTCTATTTGCTCACCCTCCCATCGATCTGCCTCAGCCTTAGTCACCCTTCAAGACTGAGGTCATGGGCATCCTTTGGAAAGCCTTCTTCAACTTTCTCCTGTCTAGGTTAGTTTCTCTTCCTCTGTGTTCCCAGAACACCCCATGAAAACACGCATTACCGTACCTATTATAGTACCATTGTGCTATAATTGCCTGTTGACTTGTCCATTTCTGTACCAGACTGAGTTCCTTGGGACAAGTCCTATTTTTCATTTACATTTTAATCTCTCATACCTGGTATCCATCCATCCACCTATCCATCCATTTTTTCATTCAACAAATAGTTATTGGTGCCTACCCTGAGTTCCTGCCTCACTGAGCTTGCATTCTAGTGGTATATAGCAGATAGTTAATAAATGTGTCCTGAAGAATTGTATCACTGCTTTTATCCAATGATAATGATAGCAATACTTACATAGAACTCATGTATGTTAGATTCTATTATAAGTGCTTTATACTTACTGACTTATGACAATTTATTAATAATTCCACAAGGTAGGGCTATTACTGTCATTATTTTCCAGGTTAAAAAACTAAGGCACAGAGAGGTTAAGTATCTTGCTCATTGACACAGAGCCCATAAGTGGAAGAGTCTGGATTTGAACCGAGAGCTGGTTACTTTACCTCATTGTGCCATGCTGCGTCTCAGGTTTACCCTCATTGCTATACTGGTTAGTGTGAGTCAAGTTGATAAATCGAGTCTCTCACACTGTGTCCCTCAGGGTGGAAGCCCAGGCCATCAACTCTGCCTCCACTATTTGGAGTAAATCTCACCCTTTTCCATAAAATAGGGAGGGAAAGATGTCACTAGGACCAAATTTGTCTCAGCCCACCTCAGTCCCCCCTTCTCTGGGAAAGAAGACATCAACCCTTGAGTGTTCCTTGCTTTCCCAGAGGAGTGCAGGGTGCCCTGCCTAATCTCCACGGGAAGTCTCACGGGGAGACTCCTGAGAAAAGCAGTGATCAAGGCATGAGTGCCTGTCAGGGGCCCCCTACCAATGTGGACCCACTCAAGGGCTTTGGAGTTCCACACTGTCTGGGTTCAGACCTCACCACGTATCTCTGCTCTTTCTTAATTTTCTCTTCAGATGAAGTTCTCAGATGATTTTAGAAGAATTTTTCAGAGATTTGGGAAGGGTCAGAAGAATCTGTCTTACATCACAACAGATTGGGAACAGGAGGTGCTGGGCAGTACACACTCTCTGTAAAACCCCTATGCTGGTTGCAGAGGCAGCTCTGAAGATAAACTGTGGGGGAGACCTGCTTCTAGGCACCCAGGGGACGGCCACATGCTGGATCCTTCTCCCTCCTCCAACCTGTTCTGACTGAACATCAGCGGTCTACGGCAGCCCTCCATATGCCTAGAGGCAGCGGGAGTTTCCCGACGTTAAGAACCACATGGAATGGCTGGGTACAGTGGCTCACATCTGTAATCTCAGCACTTTGGGAGGTTGAGGTGGGTGGATCATGAGGTCAGGAGTTGGAGACCAGCCTGGCCAACATGGTGAAACCCCATCTCTGCTAAAAATACAAAAAATTAGCCAGGTGTGGTGGCACGCGCCTATAATCCCAGCTACTCAGGAGGCTGAGGCAGGAGAATCGATTGAACCCAGGAGGCTAAGGTTGCAGTGAGCTGAGATCACACCATTGCACTCCAGCCTGGGTGACACAGCGAGACTCTGTCCCCTCCTACCCGCCAAAAAAAAAAAAAAAAAAATTGTATTGAGGTTGCAAATCTGGCCAGTTGATCTGCTTCAAAAAAATCCAGGCCGGGTGCAGTGCTCGCATCTGTAATCTCAGCACTTTGGGAGGCTGAGGCAGGCAGATTGCTTGAGGTCAGGATTTCAAGATCAGCCTGGCTAACACGGCGAAACCCCGTCTCTACTAAAAAAATACAAAAATTAGCCAGGCGTGGTGGTGCGCACCTGTAGCCCCAGCTACTCAGGAGACTGAGGCAAGAGAACTGCTTGAACCCAGGAGGTGGAGGTTGCATTGAGCCGAGATGGCGCCACTGAACCCCAGCCTGGGCAACAGAGCAGGACTCCATCTCAAAAGAGAGAGAGAAAAAAGAACCACGTGGAAGGTTCCAAAGATTCAGCAAGGAGTGCAGCCCCTGATTCATTTGCATGTTTGTCAATTACAAAAACCGTTTCCTTACCTCAAGCTTGTCTCGGGGTTTCTGCAGTCTGGTCAGGTAGTTGCTATTCCTGTAGCTGAACAGATAGGGGCTCTCCTGCAGGGAAAGGTGACATATTGGAATTGCGACCCAGAAGTCTGTATCCCTTAATTATCAGGCTTGAGCATCCAGTGATGCTTTTGGCCAACTGGGAACATTGACATCATGTTTCCAATGAGGACCAAACCATTCTCTGGCTCTTCTCTCTGGTCCCTGAAGGACTCATGAATGCGCTGACATTTCCCATTTGTGACAGCCAGTCTCTCTTGCTCTTTACCCTGGGGGTTCATGCTACCAGGCTAAGTACATATATTTTGATGAGAAGGGAATCTAATTTTAAGCTTCTTGGCAGCCAAAGCAAAAAGGGAAACAAAGTGAATGGTATACTTCTTATTGCATAGTAACAAAAAACTTACCAATTCATCAAGAAAGCCAAATACCTGACTAGCATTAAATGATAGACTAAAAATACAAAAAAATTAGCCGGGCGTGGTGGCATGTGCCTGTAGTCCCAGCTACTTGGGAGGCTGAGGCAGGAGAATCGCTTGAACCCGGGAGGCGGAGGTTGCAGTGAGCCGAGATTGTGCCACTGCACTCCAGCCTGGCAACAGGGCGAGACTCCATCTCAAAAAAAAAAAAAAAAAAATCTCATTCATTTATGTCCAGTTATTTGGTCATCCACTTATTTGGAAACATTAATTATAAGCCTACTACATACTAGACACATATTTAAGATGTAGTCAAAATGATCTGCCTTTCAGGCACCTAGATACTCACCATCCCTCCCTTCTTTGCCACTCTGAGGTAGAGGAAGGTCTGGAAACGGCATCTGAGGCAGAGGGCCAGGACCCAGAGGAGATACGTGGGGGCAGCATTTGGGGCCAGGTGAGCTGTGGCCTTGTTCCTATGCCTTCCACAGGCATGGAGGGGGCTGCTGTTTTGCTGAAACAGCTCTCGTGGCCCACAGCTGTAAACATCAGGCCTGCTATGTGTGCAAAACTGTCTGCAGGCCCCAGAAGAGCAGAGCCAGGACTCTTATCTCAGGTAAGACCCACATCACAGCAAAGCCCACTTGGCCACACACCCTGCACCCTCAATTCAATAAGAGTCCCTCCCCTGCCCAGTCCCTCCTACCTGAGAGGGACACTTCATTGGCCTCCTGTGTTTTGCACTCAGTGGCTCATCTTTCTCTCCTGCTGGCTCCATCTAGAAAGGAACGTGGGCTTTAGAACAGGGAAGTTTTGTGCAGGTAGCAGCCTGCCAAGCCACCAGTGAGAAAGACTTATTAGTCCAGCAGCAGCACCAGGGAATGCATTAGAAATGCACGTGTCCAGCCCCCAGCCCCAACCGACTGAGTCTGAGACTCCGGGGCTGGGGCAGCAGTCTGTCCCTGGGGCAGCTCTCCAGGTGATTCTGATGCACACCCGAGTTTGAGAACCACAGAATGAGAGGAAGCTTTTGTTTTATATATATATATATTGAAGGGACTTCCTAGTCTACCTCTCCTAGAAGGAGAAGCTGCACAACAGAGGTTGAGGTGGGTCCCAGCCAGCCAGGGCAGAGCTGGGACTCCAACACTGGTATCCTGAATCCATCCAAACATCTCGCGATGGGTCACGCAGCTTTCTGATCACGTGGGGGCCGGTTATCCAGCTTGGGTTCTTGTCCCCTCCTTGCTGCCCAGCTACTTTCTGGCTCACGGATTCAAGTTTCCTTAGAGAGGAGAGCCGGTATGGGAAGGAAGGGCAAATGCATCGCTTTTGCATAAAGCATGTCTTCTTTCCCAAGTCCTGCCCGCAGCCTGTGTCCACAACCCAAACGTAGGTAAATCTGTGCACAGTAGAGAATGGAAACCCTCCGTTCCCTGAGAACTGCTTCCACAGCTCTGAGTGAAGCAAGTTATGGGGCCTGGGTCAAGTCTCATGTCTTTCACGGGGTCACAAATACAGTGACGTGGAACACAGCACAGCCAGTGCTCACAAACCGCTAGAGTATCTAGTGAGCCAGGAGCGGGTGGTGTGGTATCCGCTCTGAAATAGGCAGCTACTTAAATGACAAGCACAAAGGCCATCCAATGACATCTAATAACACAGATAAAATATTTATGGTATAACAGCAGGAGAAACCAGCAGATTATCAACTTGGTAAAAGCATTAGACATAGGGAAGTGAAGGCTGTTGAAGAATTAGAGGAGGGAGGGATTTTTTTTTTAAAGTTTTTTTTTTGTTATTTTAAAATGTTCATTATACATATATAAACACTTAAAAAGAAAAATGCAATGGCTTGGAGGGATTGCCGATTTTCTTCTGCACGTGCTATTTCCTACTGTTTGAGAACCTGTTTTCCTGTCCTCTGGCTGCCCACAGCTGCTGGGCTCTGCTGGTACCTCTGGCCCTCACTTCCCCTTCCAATGACTCTGCCAAGGGACGTGGGAAGCTACTGGATGGGGCAGCCTGTCTGGCTCGGTTGAGGATTTCAGATTCCGCAGCGGTATCTTACCCCAGCATCTGTGCCCCAGTAAACAAGAAACAAGAAAAGAATTTTACCCTTAGTGGAATTGGCTCTTCAGCCAGACTGAAGGAGAATCAGATAAGAAGGTATAATTAGCTGAACATTTGGAAAAGGAGTGGCAACTCTCTAACTCACGGCCTAGGGGAGGAAATAGAATCCATGCTTCTTTCTGTTTCATTCTGATGGTGGTCGCTCCTAGAAACAAAGTCCCACCTCGAACATTCAAGGCGGCTGTCAAAGGAAGTACTGAGCAGGCCTGGGTGAGGGCCAGGTGTTGATCTGTCTTGCCACCTTCTCTTCCCCATTTTTTTTTCTTTCTTTTTTGAGACAGGGTCTCACTCTCATTGCTCAGACTGGAGTGCAGTGGTGTGATCACAGTTCATTGCAGCCTCGACTTCCCAGGTTCTGGTGATTCTCCCACCTCAGCTTCCTGAATAGCTGGGACTATAGGCGTGTGTCACCATGCCCAGCTAATTTCTCATATTGTACTGGAGGCAGGGTTTTGTCACGTTGCACAGGCTGGTCTCAAACTCCTGGGCTTAAACATTCCTCCTGCCTCGGACTCCCAAAGTGCTGGGACTACAAGCATGAGCCACCACACCCATCTTTCCCCCATCTTCCAAGAATTTAATCCATAATGGAATCTGGAAAGAAACCTTGAAAGAGCCATATCTAAATGATTCTGATAAAGTGGATACAGCAGAGACTATTTTTTTTTAAAGGGCCTCAAAGAAGGAAAATTCATAGGTTTTCCCAAGAAGCCCATTTCTGTTGAGAACTTTGTCCTAAATCTCTCTTTAGGAGTCTCCTCCATCCTCCTTGCTTCCATTCATTCCCTTTACACTGACTCTGACCCTTTCTTCTCCTGCATCCCCAGAGAGGATGGAAACGACACAGTTACTTCAAATAATTTCTTGTATGTGCCTCTTTCTCCTGCCACGCTGTGAGGCCCATAAACGCACGTGCGCTGCTATCTACTCCAGGGACAACCAGGGCCGGTCTGGGCTTCCACTCCACTCTGCACACCTCGCCAGCATGGCTTCCCTGCCACCAAGGAATGAACTGCAGTGTCGGAGGGGTGAGGGCAATGACCTTGAAAATCCCCTCCGAGCAGCAGAATCCTCCCTGGGCTGTGAGCGATCCCCAAGTTCCTTATTCTGCCCATGGCTTGGGCCCCTGGTGTTGACTTGGCATAAGGTGGGGTCAGTGACTGCGGAAAGGGCCAGAGACATCAGTTCCCTAAAGGTGGGTCCCTTCAAAATGACCAATGTACAAGAATTACCAGAAATTATTGAGGCAGCAGCAGAAAGGGCCTAGGGAACGAACCGTGTCCCAGACACAAAATCCTCCTCGGCTTGGCATCGGTACAAGCTTCAGCCTGGAGGCCTCACTCAGCCAGGACGTTCCAGGCACGTTTAGATGGGGCTGCTGCCACCTCCCATGCTGGTGTGTGGAACTTTTCCTTTGCTGGTCCTCAAAGCTCACCTATGCTAGGGCTTGGAGGATGAGGGAGGGAGGATGCTGACGTGCTGATGTGGCTTTGTAGGCTGCAGAGCTGAGAGCTCCTCTCCTTCCCCACAGTTGTGTCCAGGCGTGGTTGAGGACAGAGTGGTGGACCTGGACTCCCTGTGATCATGGGATTCTGCCGGTCCCTCTCTGCTCCCCACACAGAGGGCAGCCCTCACCTGGACTGTGTGTGTCTGCGAGGGTGGACACAGAACAGGCACACCTGCTTTCCACCTCGGTGTCCCAGTCCAGCCCAGCAAAGAATCATAGATGTGGTGGCAGAGACTCCTGCCCTCCCTGCACCTGGAGGTCTCAATTAGTGAAACCAAGGGTAGGAGGAGCCCAGGGCCCTCCTGTATCTTCACAAGCCCTCAGGTGCTGGCTAAGGGTGTTTAGACCTTTTTGGCAGGTAGAGAAAATGGACACCCCGAAAGACCATGTGACTTGCCTCAAGAAACCACCAAAAGTGGGACTGAAACCAGAGCCCAGGTTTTCTGGCTCCCGTCCAGGGCCCTTTGCCCTAACCTGTGACACTCGTTGCTTCTCATGGCTGAATTTCGGTCTGCAGGAGCTTCTGATGTGTTCCAGCAGCTGTGCTGGACCTGGGAACTGTGGGATGGTCTGGCATTTTGCTTGTGAGGAAACTAGGGACTGGGGATGCTTGGGGGAACCCCCTCTTATCCTGTCTCTCCCCGCTCCCCATGTCCCTGCTGGCTGAGGCCGTAGGAACCTCTGGTTTGCACTGGGAAACTGGACTTGTCGTATGGGTGTGGAGAGAGGGAGGTCACTGCTTACCCAGGAAAGCCACATCCTCCTCCTCTTCTAAGCCTTTGTGACACTCTCTGTGTCACAGGCCTTTGGCCTTGAGGGTGAGACCTTCCATTCCTGTGTACGTGCTCATCCTGACCCTCAAGTAGTTTTAAGAGACCGTACGCGGGGTGTACCTTATTTGTATGCACGGGACCATCACCCAGCAGCTCTGTAAAGGTGGTTATGATTGCTATTGCCACCAACATCAAGGACAAATAGCATGATGAAGGGAGAAAGCGATAGGAATCCAGCCCCTCCCTGGACCTGCCCTCTCCAGCTTCTCTGTCTGGTGCTCAAGGGCTCCGTTCATGCTCGGAGCCTTATTATCTCCGTATCTCTTCTCTTATCAGACAGGCCTCTTCCTGCCCTTGCTGCTGCATCTGACGCATTCTTCTCTCCATGCCCTTTGCTCACAAAGGTCCCTTTGCCTGGGAACGCCCTCCCTGACCTCCTCCAACACATTTCACAAAGCCCATTCAAATTGCCTCTTCATGGGCTCTCCTGGCCTCATCCTTCACATTGCTTCCTGGTGCATGGCCCAGCACATCACTGCTGGCTAAGTCCCTGTTGACTCTTGTTCCTCTGGGCTGTCGGGCCCTTCCCAGCTACACCTGAAGCCTGGTGAGGACAGAAGCCACATTTGGTGGGTCTCTTGTGTCCTTCTTGGAACCATGGAGGGTACAAGGGCAGGGTACAAGGTGGTATGGCACCTCCAAGGGCAGGCCATGTCACAGGTGTCCTTTTGTTGGTTGGGAGAAAGATGGCAGGAGGGGAGAGGTTTGGCTGAGGTGGAATCATCAGCCCTGCTCTCCCTGAGAGAGGGCTTGGGAGAGCAGTCCCTGCTGGAGGGGCCAGATTCCTCTTCTCTGCCCATCATGGGAGATCAGCAGCAAAGTGGATTTCTGGGGACATATTCCCTGCAAGTGCCAGGCACACTGACAAACGTCCCTGTTCAGAGAACTCAAATGCCTTCTTCAAAGGACAGTATGTTTCCAGTGTCTGGCACTGTCGGAGGCTGTGCCCCTTCCCTCCCTGCACTCTGTTTCACACTGGCTCACGCGTGCTGAAATGCAGCTGTCCCTGGTACTCAACACACTATGTCAGTTGTAGAGATGGATCCACAAAAAAAGAACAATGAATTTCTGTCACTAGAATTCTAAAAATGAGGCAGCTTGGGTGAGAAGAAAATCAATGGCAAAATCAGGTCTCCGTCTGATGCCCTGAAAAGGTTCAAAGCCTTGACGTCACATTCCATCCCCTGACTAATCCCAGATATCCCTGGAGGGGGCCTTTGGAATCTGGGGAAATCCTGTTACAGTTACAGTAAAAAGACCAACCCATGTGGAGTGCTTACTACAGGCCAGGAGCGAGCTGCGCGCTAGACATGTTGGGCCAGGGACTGACCTGGATTTTGCAGAACGAGCATTGAGACCTGAGTTCACAGAGCTTGCGAGTGGTGGGCTTAGCATTCCAACCCAGGCCTTCATCACACTGAAGTCCATGCTTGTCTCAGGCACCACCCTGGGCCTTGACAACCGCACAACACTGCCTAAGTGCGAGGGCAGGCTGAACAGCAATGGTGAGGGGAGACCACTCCCCAGTGTTAGACTCAAGTAGGTCTTCCACACAGACCCTGAGAAACGGCCCCGCCTCTGGGAAAGCAGGGCTGAGGCTCCGGTGAGACCCCTGCTGCTCCCTGGCCTGGCTGCAGCCCAGTACGTGTGGCGAGGCAAACTCTCAGTCAGTCAGAGAGGGGCATCACCAGGAGAGAGAAGCATCCCTGGTGGCCCAGAACCATTGTCCTGGGATCCTGGGGCGCCCTGGGGCCCCTCCTCAGCACGGTGGGCTCAGTGGTGGTGGAGACCCTGCCCCTCCTCTGTGGGTCCCACCCCAAGCCCATCTACTCACCATCCTATTCCAGAGATGCCAGGCCAGTGTGGTAGAATCCTGGAGTGGGGGGTCCTCCTGAAAGAGAACCAATTGACAGCGGGACCTTGTGTCTCCCCAGGAATGCAGCGGACCTGCTGCACACTTTGAAGCCCTCTCTGGTGTAGAGTTGGGGTGGCCTGATCTGTCCAGGCCCTTTCTCTCAGCCCCTCCTCTCATCAATAATAGGGGCACTTATGGGACCACTGACGGGGGTCAGGGCTCTGAGGTCAGGGCCTGCAGGAGCAGGTGGCACGTCAGGCAGCTCCATGTCATCATGGGGTTCTCTGTCACTGAACCAAACAGTGGAAGGAGGGGGTGGCAGGCAAATGATTCAGGTGTGATCTGAGTAGGAGGATGAAGAAAGGGAATGTGAGCTAGTATTTCTCCTCATCCTCTTAAACTATCACTTTAAACACTGTTTATGGCATGGAGATGGCACAAGGATTCCAACAGGCAGGAGCCAGAAGCCTGGAGGAAGGGACTATCCCCAGACACAGGACTGAGGCCCCAGAGGCTGCAGAGACCTCGGTCAGCAAGTGTGGACCACGTGCCACATGGTCTGGGTGGCCCCTTGCCCAGTGATCTGGGGGAGGGGGTAAGGGCAACTCAGATTCCCCTCCCTTCCAGAGATGGATGGAGAGGAGCGTGCAGCAAGAGGGACAAGAGCTGGCATCCCTGGAGATTCTCTTTGGAATAACCACGATGGCCAAGAGGTACGAGTGCTTCCCCAGCACCAGACGCCACTCTGCGTCCCCCCAAGTATTAACTCATGTGGCCCTGATGGCCACCGAGAGGGAGGACATGTTACTAAACGGCCCTGATTTTACAGAACAGAGTTCAACACCTTGTCTAAGGTCACACAGCCGGCCACCCCAGAGCCAGGAGGGGAAGCTAGGCCATTCACCCTGGGCTACCCTGGGCTGCCCTGCCTCTAACAGCCCGTCTCATGTGGGCTGTTCAACCCTGTGAGGAAAGTGTACAGGAAAGTATAAGAGAATATGGGGGTATTTCCCCTAAGACTATGCATCCTGGGTTCAGGAGAGCTGAACTGGGCTGAGGCTTGTTGGGTAAGGGTGGGAGAGGGGGCAGGAACAGATGTATGGCCCAGGCCTTCTCCCCACCACACTCTTCACAGTTTTTTTTTTTTTTTTTAGACTGAGTCTCGTTTCTGTTGCACAGTTTTTTTTTTTTTTTTTTTAGACTGAGTCTCGTTCTGTTGCCCAGGCTGGAGTGCAGTGGCAGAATCTCAGCTCACTGCAGCCTCCACTTCCTGAGTTCAAGCGATTCTCATGCCTCAGCCTCCCGAGTAGCTGGGATTACAGGCGCTCACCATCATGCCTGGCTAATTTTTGTATTTTTAGTAGAGACAGGGTTTCACCACGTTGGCCAGGTTGCTCTCGAACTCCTGACCTCAGGTGATCCACCCACCTCGGCCTCCCAAAGTGCTGGGATTACAGGAGTGAGCCACCACGCCTGGCCCCAACCACCCTCTCGATACGCCATGCAGCCCCCACTTACCGAGGGTAGAGATGGGGTGGTTTCATAGAAGAAAGGCTGGAAAACCACCGTGAAGGACTCCTGCTCACTGTACCTGCTGGAGGCCAGGAGGCTGTTCCAGGCTTCCTGGAGAAGGGAGCAGAGAGGTGACCATCCAGGAACATGAGCAAAGCAGAGCCAGCCCCAGATCATTCTCAGAAGACCTGGGACAGAATCTGCCCCTCTCGTTGTTCTCAAGTGCTATTCTGAAGCTCCCTCTTGTCTCACCCTTCAGGGCTCTTTGATAGCTAAGCTGAGTTTTCATTTGTCTCTGAAGTGCCAGCATTAGGTAATACCAGAGACAGACCTAAAATATATTCTCTGGAAGCTTAGGAATGACAAGACAGCCCAGCGTATGGTGGGGCCCCCTGCTCTCTTCAAGAGCTAAGTTTGGTAGAGGCAGGGGCCTTAACCACTCAAAACATGTTGTCATTTCCAGAGCGAGAGAGGTGCCATGCAACTTCAAATAAAAATTCATCATGTTAACACATGCTAACAGAAACTATGCTTTGTGCTGTTTGCTAAGAGGGATGATGGCCTTCATTAAGCCCTTCACCCTTATTTATTTATTTGACAGAGTCTCGCTCTCTTGCCCAGGCTGCAGTGCAGTGGTGCGATCTCAGCTCACCGCAACCTCCACCTCCCAAGCTCAAGTGACTTCTCTTGCCTCAGCCTCCCGAGTAGCTGAGACTATAGGCGCATGCTACCATGCCTAGCTAATGTTTGTATTTTTAGTAGAGACAAGGGTTCACCATGTTGCCCAGGCTGGTCTTGAACTCCTGACCTCAAGTGATCTGCCCGCCTCAGCCTCCCACAGTGCTGGGATTACAGGTGTCAGCCACCACGCCCAACCCCTTCACCCTCTCTTGAGGTCTCTTCTGTGAACTGGAATGTGCATCTTCAGGAGCCCTGGTTTGCCTTTGGGCTGTAGGCTGGGGACAGGCACACTGGGCAGAACCAGTTCACCCGCTCCAGATGTGGTACTACAAGTGGCACTGATGACCAAAAGCATTCCAGAATGAATCTTTGAAGTTCCTCACTACCTTTTGCCTAAAGTGCCCCCACTGTCCCCCTACTCGCACCCCTACCAGTACTGTAGCCCCCATTTTACATGCAGGAATCCCGAAATCACCACCACAACGTGAAGCACGAGCAGCTCTTTGCTCCTTAGTCCTGAATTCAGCTGGAGACGTCCTAACATGAGCAAACTCAACTAATTGTCCCGTTCTCCTTGGCGACCACCCCACCCCTGTGAGCCAGCAGCCCGGGCTCCCAGGGTGGGCTCACCTGATAAGACCACTGCATCACCACCTTGGCCAGCCTGGAGGTCTCCTCTGAGCAGTTGCAGGGCTCTGGCGCAGGGCTGCAGGTTGAAACACACCAGGAATGAGAGAGGGGAGGCAGTGTGGGGGAAGGGGGTGCATCCAGGCTGCCTGTTATGGAAGAAGGGGCCTAGGAGTTGCTTAAGGAGTAGGGACGAAGAAGCTTAAGTCTTAGAGGACACAAATGTTGGGAAGAACAGAGGGTGGTGAACTCCTGGGGGTGGGTGGTGGATGGAGGGAAGCCTGGGGGGTTGGGTGGCGGATTTGGGGTATGGATGGAGGGAAATGGGGGTGGTGGTGGAAGGATGGCATGGACGGAGGGGGGATGGAGGGGTGGTGGATGGAGGGAAGTCTCGGGAGGCAGTGGCATGGGACGAGTGAACTGGGGCAGTGATGGGACGGAGGATTCCGGGGGTGCACAGGACGGATGGAATCAGGGGCAAGTGCAATGGCTGGGGAGGTGGCAAGGACGGAGGGAAGCCCCGGGGGGTGGGAAGGAAGGGGGACATGGATGAAGGAATGGATGGAGGGGAAGGAATGGAGGGAATGGACAGGGAAGGAATGGAGGGGTGGCATGGATGGAGCCCGGAGGGGTGGACAGGAAATGGACGGAGAATGCTCTCTCCCAGGCTGGCATGATAGGAGGGAAGCTTCTCCCTCTTCATCTCTCAGTCTCCCTCCTCCCCCTTCATTGCTCTTCACACCAGACACCCACATCCCATTCTCCTTTCCCTCCCCTGTACCTTCTCTGTCTTGTCCTCTTCAGAGCCCTCCTTCCCCTCGGTACCCCCTTCTCTCCTTTCCAGCACCATTTTCTCCACCACCCTTGCCCTGACTTTTTCTACACGAACTTCTTTTCTAGGTCCAGAGCCAAAATTTTTAGGATTTGGCTCCAAAAAGTTTAAAGTCTATGAACATTTTCAGAAATATATAGGAATCAAGTTCTGTGAAGTTAAACTACATTTAGGCTACGTTTTTCTATCCAATTTCCAGAAGTAACACTTCTTAGCTTATGAATGTTTTGCCAAGGCGAACTCTCAAATCACTCTGGCACGGAGGAGAGCCTCTGGCACGACATCAACCAGACCGAGTATTTTATTCTTTGACTCAGTCCCCAAAACAATGCTTGGCAGGGGGCCCGCCCCACCCCGACTCTGCCACTCGCTCGGGTGTCAGCTTGCATGTGTTTCTCAGCTTCCCTTGGCCTCTGTTCTTTAGGGTCCCTCATAGATTAAGGCACATGAAGGGCCCCCACAGGACACACACGTGACAGCCGTGTCACAGATGCACGTCTCATTCCCCTTCCCCTTTTACCTGAGCCAAGTGCCCTGATACTGACGAGAGACCTCTGCAACCTCAGAGAGGTCCACCAGGTTTACAAACGCTCTGGGGACCTAGGAAGACACAGAGAGAGGAACGTGAGTATTTGCCAAGTCGCCATGACTGCTGGGCTTTCTGGAACTCCTGCTTGGGCCCCGTCTGGGGTGTGGCTGAGTGTGATGGGCCTCCCCTTGATTAACTTGGCATGATCCTTTGGGAGATGTTTGGTCGGGGTCAGTCCGCGCTGCCAGCCCTGCATCTGTGCCATCCAGAAATAGTACTCTCTGTCCCTCACGGTGGGTGGGGAGTCTCCCACCAGTGTCCATGGGGCAGCGAGACCACTGGGGCTATGGGCCTGCAGCCTCCTCCAGCGGAAAGCTGCCCTCCAGGGGAGCAAAGCGGAAGGCAGAGCCACAGCAACCCCCAGCCGATTCTCAGACCCTGCAGCAGCGTCACAGTCACTGAGCAGAAAGGTCTTGAAGGTCCTCAGGCCCCTCCATCTCGTCCTTGCCCCAGACTCAGCTAGAGAGTGGCCTTAGGGCAGAGCAGGGCCACCGAGGACTCAAGGAAGAGTCGAGTTTCTCTCAGAAGTTTCCTTTGCAGGAGCGGAGTGCGCTCTCCTGGCCTATGTTCTCATTTGAAAGGATGAGAAGATGGGGTCCTCTAAAGTTTCCCCTTTCCCAAGGGTCCCAGTCTCCCTCACAGGGGTCCATTTCCCCACCCTGTTGGAGGCCATATGAGGGTAAACGGGCCCCACCGCCCTCAGGGGAGCCCTGGGCCCACGGCCTCACCTCCTGCTGCAGGTAGTCCAGCACCCCCATCAGCTCATCCATGCCGCCCGCCGCAAGCCCATTCTGTGAGAGGAGAACCGTGCTGAGTGAGGGTGCCTGCAGGAGGACCACGAGGTGAGGCCACCCAGACTCATGACAGGCCCATCCCTGCCAGGCAAGACCACGGGCAAAGGTCCCATCTAGACCTGGCATTCCACAAACAAAGATAGAGTTCCCAGAGCTTCCTAGTTTTGTCTTCCTTTTGTCATCCGTTTTCTCCCCAACCCATCATCCACCATGGAAAACCGAACTCCCCCTAGCTGACAAGTTCCACCAGGAAAGGGCAGACTCAAAGTCAGAGCAAGATCAGAAATACCTGGTGTGATTCTGAAGCTCACACTGAGGGACGGGAGACTTACTCCCAAACACTTGAGGAATCGCTTGTTCCCGAAGAAAATCAGGTCCAACAGGGAAATACAATTAACCCTGTATTTAAGGCCCCAGAGGGGCCTCGGAACCTTTACGTGATCCTATTTTATCAGCCTTTCTCTTGCCGTGCTTGCTCTAAGATAAGGGTTCCTAGAGAAAGAGTTAAAAACATCTCCCACCCACCCAACACACACACCACTCCCCTTCCTGCAGGTAATGAAAATCAGCAAATGAAGGACCTCAAAAATGGACCTGCTTTACCATTTTTTTTTTTTTTTTATTTTTTTTTTGAGATGGAGTCTTGCTGTTTTGCCGAGGTTGGAGTGCAGTGGTGTGATCTCGGCTCAGTGCAACCTCCACCTCCTGAGTAGCTGGGATTACAGGCGCCCACCACCATGCCCAGCTAATTTTTGTATTTTTAGTAGAGACAGGGTTTCACCACATTGGCCAGGCTGGTCTCAAACTTCTGATCTCAAACGATTCATCTACCTCAGCCTCCCAAAGTGCTGGGATTACAGGCTGGGTACAGTGGCTCACACCTGCTTTACCTTTTCAATGTGAAAAATAATAAAAATCACAAGACAAACTCCTAGCTGCCTGCAGACTGGCTGTCCCTTAAGGCAACTTGGCTCAGACAGGAAGACAAGGAAGGTCAAGGAGCTGTTCTGTTTCCCGGAGGGGACACAGGCAGTGACTCTGGAGACAGCTGTCAATCACCCGGGCTGGCACCGCACAGGAGGAAGTGCAGTGTCCCTGTCTCTCTGCCCCTTCCCCGGCTGTCTCTGTTTCGGTGTGAGGCTGGCTTCCGGGAGGCCGGTTCAGCCAGGTCTGTTACCATAACGCCTTCTGTCTAGTTTTCTCCTAAGTGAGCCACTCCCTGACCGTGACATCAAACATCACCCTCGCTTTCCTGAAAACCCCGGGGGGAGCTGTGTCTAGAGGCACCCTCGCTGCCCATCTGTACCATATCCACTGTCCCTGGAGAGGCGGGGGACCCTGCGTGGCCCTCCCTAGAGTGTGACTCTTACTGTAGAAACCCCTGGTCAAGGTGTTTGCTCGCAGCTGCAGAGGGAACCGGGGCCCACCCAGTCATTCCAGGCACTGCATGGTTGTCGCTCAGGACACCAGCTGTCCCCGTTTCTCAGTAGAACACATTATGCTCCTATAAGATGTCCCTTCTCTATAAGGTCACACATAATAAATTCCTGGAACCCAAAGTCAGGAAAAAGCTGATTTCTTCAAATGAACTGGTACATTTCCATTTGTATCATTTGCCCCCTGGTTTGGAAGAACGTCTATTATCAAACATGTGCCTGAGACCCAACTTAACTCTTTCTAATAAATTATTTTCTCAGGGTTTATATCCCGAGAAAGGAATGGGATTATTCAGTCAAAAACTAGAAACACGTTTAGGTTTCTTGACTCACACAGCAGTGTACCCTCCAAAAGGCTGCCACCTGTAGTTAGAGACATTTGCAAGGGATAAATGTGTCTGCTTTCTTGTCATCAGCTCTTTTTCCATTTTCCTCTGATTTTTAAAATCTTACTCATGAATAAAGCTAAATTTAACTAGAGAGCAGCAAGCAAGTGTCCAGACACAAAAAGCATCCTCAGGTCACTGCTGTGAGCCAGGTTATCATTCACCTCCGAAGCACCTGCCTTCAGAGCCATTGTCACACCTAATGGATAATTCCTGACTCGATGCTCTGACTTTGGTCATAAGAAACTCCTGAAGAACAACTGGACACAGCCCCTTATTTATTTCCCATTAAAGGAGCCCAAAGGTCTCTACAGGGGAAGAGAATTCCAGGTCCTACGTTGGGGCAGGACAGTAGCTCAACATTTCCTCTTAATGGTAAAACATGTTTTTCTTGTGGGAACTTTTAGGAAAACCTTGACACCTGCTCTGTAAGGTCAGGTGGCAGCCAGTGCCCACTTTCTCAGCATTTGCCCACGGAAGGATCTCCAGTGGCCCCTGGGTCTCTACAGAGCATTCTTTTTTTTTTTTTTTTTTTTAAAGACAGAGTCTCACTCTGTTGCTCAGGCTGGAGTGCAGTGGCATGATCTCAGCTCACTGCAGCCTCCACTTCCTGGGTTCAAGTGATTCTCCTGTCTCAGCCTCCCTAGTAGCTGGGACTACAGGCATGCGCCACCACACCCAGCTAATTTTTGTATTTTTGGTAGAGACAGGGTTTCACCACGTTGGCCAGGCTGGTCTCGAACTCCTAACCTCAAGTGATCCACCTGCCTTGGCCTCCCAAAGTTCTGAGATTACAGGCATGAGCCACCATGCCCGGCCATCTACAGAGCACATTTTCACAATCACCAAGGGAGGGCTTATACCTAAGATGTGCTTTGAGAAAAATAAAAATGCCACGTAAGAACTTCTCAAACAAAGATGCTGAGCTATACCATAGGATTAGCTTAAACAGGGAGGTGTGGCCAGAGGTACCACTAGGAGGTGAGTGTGGGTCTGGGCTGTGAGAAGGGCAGCACCAGTGGGCCTGGCCAGGAGGCCAAAGGAGCCAGGCCTAGGAGCCATAGGGCCTCTGGGGGAAGTGGAAGTGGAGGTGAGATTTATTCCAGGCATCAAAGCCTTGGTGGTTTTTGTGCGACAGGAAAAATCAAGATGGAAAAAGAAATAGAATAAAGAGGGAATTTGAGTTGATGCTGGCAGGTGTTGCTATAATTAGCTAAATTTATGGACATCAAATTATTGGTTTACAGCTGTTTAAAAATGAGGAGGCATGATTACTTTTGTCACATGTTTTGAACCAATTAAAAGTGTGAGCTGGCCGGGCGCAGTGGCTCACGCCTGTAATCCCAACAGTTTGGGAAGCCGAGGTGGGCGGATCACAAGGTCAGGAGATCGGGACCATTCTGGCTAACACGGTGAAACCCCATCTCTACCAAAAAATACAAAAAAACTAGCCGGGCATGGTGGCGGGCACCTGTAGTCCCAGCTACTCGGGAGGCTGAGGCAGAAGAATGCCGTGAACCTGGCAGGTGGAGATTGCAGTGAGCAGAGATTGTGCCACTGCACTCCAGCCTGGTGACAGAGTAAACTCCATCTCAAAAAAAAAAAAAAAAAAAAAAAAAAGGAAAAAAAGTGCTAGCTTCTAAGTGTAAATAAACTCAATTCATATGTAATCAATATGACTAGATCTTGCAGGAATTTCTCATGTTGACAAAAATCATGAAGTCTGAGAACAAGCATTGGGAAGGTTGTAGAGAATAGGCGCTCACTGCCATTAGTGGAAATATGAGAGTTCAGCCACTTTGGAGGGCAATTAGGCAGAGCCTATTAAAATCCAGAATGTGTGCACCTAAAGACTGGCATAGGAATCTATTCCAGGTGCTTTTCTTGAGACTGTTTTTTTCTTGTTTTTTTTTTTTTTTTTTTTTTTTGAGATGGAGTCTCTGTCACGCAGGTTGGAGTACAAGTGGCACAATCTTGGCTCACTGCCACCTCTGCCTCCCGGGTTCAAGCAATTCTCCTGCCTCAGCCTCCCAAGTAGCTGGGATTACAGGTGCCCACCACCATGGCTGGCTAATTTTTGTATTTTTCGTAGAGACAGGGTTCCACCATATTGGCCAGGCTGGTCTTAAACTCCTAACCTTGTGATCCACCCGCCTCGGCTTCCCAAAGTGCTGGGATTACGGGCATGAACCACC
Organism: Papio anubis; assembly: GCF_008728515.1. Lineage (NCBI taxonomy): Eukaryota > Metazoa > Chordata > Mammalia > Primates > Cercopithecidae > Papio > Papio anubis. The sequence continues at coordinate 28,332,967 of NC_044989.1, read as the reverse complement.
GCGCCCGGCTCTTGAGATTGTTTTTATCTTGACCCACAGTGTGAGATGCGTTTCACATCCCAATCCAGTACAAGTATCCATATAGAAATGATGCAAAAATCTCATGAACCAATACTTACCTCACTACATGCAATGAACTCAAATATTTTATTCTTTTTTTTTTTTTACAATGTTGGTTGCAATCCTTTAAACTGATTTTTTGACTCACTAATGTACTTCAGTCCACAAAAATCACTGTATCTAGGAAAACTCTTCCACATAGTCAAGTAAATGAGCAAGACTGTTTATTGCAGCATTGTTCATAATAGTGAAAAACTAGAAATACCTACATTGCCATCAGTATAGGAAAACGGTGAAATAAAATGTAGTAACATTACACAACAAAATACTCATGTAAGAGAAACTCATTCCATATGTATCAACATGACTAGATTTCAACAATACTTGGTTAGTGAAAAAAATTGTTTTCAGTAGTACACACAATATAACACTATATTAAATCTCTCTCATACATACATGCATGCAAAATAATGCTTAGATTTATAGATATGTAAGAGGTTTGCAAAGAAAAAGAGAGAGAGGATTAGGGAGGTGGCCAAAAGGATACGTATTTTAGCTTTAACTGATGTTTTAGTTTCTAGAAGGAAAATATTTGTGTACTGCTTGCATAACTAAAAATACAAATAAATGTGTAGATGAATACATGTGCACAAGAATACAACATGTATTTGAGAATGCTTGAAGGTATAAATACATGAAAGCATGCAAGAATTTATGTAGGAATGTTTAAACACAAGACAAAGTATATGGAAAATCATCAATGAGTCTAAGTATTCATAAATGGGTTCATACATTAAAAAAATGCTAGCATGAACAAACTAATCACAAATACAATAGCATGTGTCTGTGTGTAAGATGAGAAAATGAATTTATACATGAATATAACTTATGGATGAATGATTCCATTAGTGAATACATGGAAGAATGCAGCAATGTCTAAGTGTTTGAACACTTCAGTGCATGACTGCATAAATGCATGAGTTAATGTCCTGAATTAATGAGTATACAGAAGAATGCACCAATGTCTAAATGCTTGAACATGTCAATGCATGAATGCATACATTCATGAAGTAATGCATAATGATCAAAAAGGGGGGCTGTGCAGAGAACAAACGAGGCATGTAAATTTCACTTGGCACTGTAGAAAACAGAGGGTAAACTAGAACAATAAATCTTCATTATCTATATGCTGGAAACCCAGAAAGGCTGCAGGAATATTGGCCAATGAGAGCTAGTCAGGAAGGTAGATTTCCATCAACATTCTCCCAAGGCTTGACATTACTAAAGGAAGGGGAGTTCTGATGGTGAGCCAGGAGTCAGTGGGAGTGTGGGGCACTTGAAGGAAGGCAAGAGTATCTATTGTAGGAGAGAGGCACAGAAAAGAAAACACCACCTCCAGAAGCTCCACCATGCCTGTGCCCTGGCCTGGAGGGTGGCGAAGAGGACAAGCTGATCCCATAAGTGGCAGGGCCAGCATGGTAGCAGCCAGGCTTCAGGATCCTGAAGAAGAGTCCAGGTGCCATTTATTTTACCATGGCTTAGATTTCTAAACCACCCCTTACACTTTCAACCGATCCTAATCTGAATGATCTTCAGTAAAGACTTAAGTCATAGATATTCACCTACATAAATAATAAATGAGACCACATGTTTCATGCCCTGTTTCCAGAAAAGCCAAGGCACTTGGAAGACACAGTCTACTTCAATAAACAGCAGACCTCCCACTACAAATAGAATTCATGGGCCAAGGAGTGAGGATGGTATGCACCCTGCTTTATTTCTTAAATTCAGAACTTACATGAAATCAGAATTAAGAGGCAAGATAGTTTTTAACCAACTAGAACGCTAATTTTCTCAGTTGCGGAATGACTGTTGACTCAACTTATCTATGTCTCTACTTCCTTTTCCTGATATGAGAGATGGTAAGTAAAAAACACCTGTTCCTTGTGACAGTTATGAACGCATGTCATATGTACATTATGAATTATCTAATGTCACTAAACTGTACACTTAAAATGATTAAGATGGTCAACTTTATGTGTATTTTATCACAATAAAAAAATTGAAGCAATAAAACTCACAAAACGCCTGTTCAAGCATGTTTCTTTGAGTATCTGACTGTCTGTCTGCCCATCCATCCATCCATCCATCCATCCAATGTTCTAAAATAGGTGGCATTAGCCCCACCCTGATAGCTGGGGATCAGGTAATCAGGCAGGTTTGGTTCACTCCCTCTCCATCCCCAGCATCTGCAATCCCTCAGTCCCCAAGGCTGCCATTTACCTGTTGAGCAGAGGGGCACAGGTAACACTGGCTTGCATTACTGAAGAACACATTGATGAGCTTCCAGTCAAGCTGAAAATCAAGTTGCTGAAGAAAAGGGCAACAGCATGAAAAGGAGATTGTGGCAAGACCTTGAACCAAAATAATGTCTTTGTTTTCATGTCTTTCCATTTCATACACCCATCCCTGAAAAACCCATCTATGAATTTTTTTTTTTGATAGTAGTATATGGCAGGAGTTTATAGTGGTATAACTGCTCTAGGTTGATAAAATATATCCAAAACTTTTTTTAAATTAAAAGACACACCTTTTGATCTAATTATTTCATTTCCCCAAAGATAGTTTAAGGAAACAAGGATACGTGAATGATTCAGCTACAATGATGAAGCCTTATGCATAAGAAGGAAAAACTGGAAACAACACAAATGTCCCAAACAGGGGATTGCTGTGTAAACTGTGGAATACTCATGAGATGAAACACTATGTAGCTTTTAAAATGATGCTGAAAAATGTAATTATCATGGGAACTAATCTATTGAGAAAAGTAGGTTATAAAAAGTATCTTTGGCTGGGTGCAGTGGTTCACGCCTGTAATCCCAGCACTTTGGGAGGCTGAGGTGGGTGGATCACCTGAGGTTGGGAGTTTGAGACCAGCCTGACCAACATGGAGAAACCCTGTCTCTACTAAAAATATAAAATTAGCCGGGCACGGTAGCACATGCCTGTAATCCCAGCTACTTGGGAGGCTGAGGCAGGACAATTGCTTGAACCTGGGAAGTGGAAGTTGCGGTGAGCCGAGATCGCACCATTGCACTCCAGCCTGGACAACAAGAGCAAAACTCCATCTTGTTTAAAAAAAAAAAAAAAAAAAAGGCATCTTTATCCAGTAACATCCCTGTTTTATAAAATACATAAAGATATATATGCTAGGAAAAAATATGGAAGGTAATATACACCAAGTTATTAACCATAATTATCTTTGGGTTATTAGGATTAAGGATGGTTTTACTTTTTGCTTATCTGTGTTTTCTGATTTTTTCAGTAATGAACATGCATTTCTTGTGTAACCAGGAAACAAACTGGTTTTTTAAGAGGCAGCACGGTGTAGTTGAGGAACACTGGACTATGAAGCAGGCACTTTAGGTTTTGGCTCTAACTAGCTGTGTGAACTTGCACAGGTCACATTACTTCTGGGAACTTCAGTTTCCACATCTGGAAAATTACAGGGTTAGACGCAGGATCTCTTCTCTATTTTACAGAATAATGATTATTTCAGAAATTCTGGAATTCTCCTGTTTGGGAAAACAAACTTTATGGTGTAGCTCCTGCTCTAGTCCCTGTCTTCATATGCCTTGGAATGACCTTCACTTCACTTCCTGAACTCTTTAATGTATGCATGACTGGCTGAAACAGCAGCTTCCCTTGGTTCCAGCAGTCCAGGCTCAGTGCTTAGATACAGTTTGCTAGCAAGGCTTGCCTTGGTTTGATACTTGCCCATAAGGGCAGTGCAAAAGATCAAAGGATGCTTATTACAAACTTACATAGGTTATTGAGTAAATAGTTTAAGAACTGTTAGGAGAGTGGTACCAAGGCTCCCAGTATGTATGTGACAGAGGCCTCCACCCTAAGAACTAAAATTAATATGGTAATTATTAATAACAGCAATCACCACTACAATAACAATGCAAGCTACAGGCTTTTATATTATGTATTGAGTCTGTGCCAGGCACATCCAATATCTCATTTAATGCTCCCAAAACCCTACACTGCAGCTCTTTTATCATCCCATTTCATAAACAGGAAAACTGAGGTTTACGGAGGTAAGTGCCTTACCCAACATCATACAGTTAATAGGCAGAGAATTCAAGACTCAAACTCAAACCAGTCTCACCTGGAACTGAAGCTAGCCACCACCTCCCTTTGGGAGAAGTCGTTTAGTCCATCTGTTGACTTTCAGCAGGACCACACGGAAAACCATTCTGAACAGGATTGGTCCTTTGGCTGAGCATTATGACTCACCCTGTAATCTCAGCACTTTAGGAGGCCGAGGTAGGCAGATTGCTTGAGCCCAGGAGTTTGAGATCAGCCTCGGCAATATGGCAAAACTCCGTCTCTACCAAAACCATAAAAATTAGCCAGTCTCATAACTGGTCTCAAAATAAATAAATAAATAGATGAATAAAAATTAACAACGAAAAAGAATTGGTCCTTTCCTTTAATGACCACCAGAGAATGGCAAAGACTTTTTTTTTTTGAGACGGAGTCTCGCTCTGTCGCCCAGGCTGGAGTGCGGTGGCCCGATCTCAGCTCACTGCAAGCTCCGCCTCCCGGGTTCACGCCATTCTCCTGCCTCAGCCTCCCAAGCAGCTGGGACTACAGGCGCCCACCACCTCGCCCGGCTAGTTTTTTTTTGTATTTTTTAGTAGAGACGGGGTTTCACCGGGTTAGCAAGGATGGTCTCGATCTCCTGACCTCGTGATCCGCCCGTCTTGGCCTCCCAAAGTGCTGGGATTACAGGCTTGAGCCACCGCGCCCGGCCGGCAAAGACATTTTGTAAAGAATCCAGGCCACACTAGTTGCTGAGTTCATGGTAAAATGGTACCAGGGCCATTATCACTTTGATCTGCCCGTCTTGCAGCAAACCCAGGCAGCCCAGCCATGCCAGAGTTGGATGGATGCTTACCAGGTTCTCTTTCATGTTTCTCACCAGTTCTTGAGCCTGAATCCACAAGTCTCTGTGCAGAGGGAGGGAAACAGAGAGGAAAATCAGCTAAATGTTATTTTGTCAAGGGCTGGAAGCCTGCCCCTTGCCATAGCTCAGGTGCCAGTCTCTGAGCTTAACTCACCCCTGGCTTCTGAAGAGTGAGCACTGACCTGCTTTTCAAAATGAGGTTCATCAGGCAGACTGAAATCAGCTTGAGGGGGCATTTGGGCTTTGACTTCAATACTTCTATTTTTAAACCTCTTTGACTTTGCCAGGCCCCCAAATCTTCCCGCCTATATGTTGAGACCAGCAGGAATACATACCCCAGAGAGAGACGGAAAGGGAACTTACTCAGCACCATCGGCACCATCGTGGGGTACCACTGTCTTTCCAGTGTGGCACACGGGCATTGGAACAGAAGGATTGAAACGTCTGATGATGTCTGAAAGGACTAAAGAGAGAACTGGTTTGAGGCCCTGGCCTTCACCAGCTGAAGGTCACCTCTAAAGACTGACCTACCTCCTGTTGGGAGTGGTGGCTCATGCCTATAATCTCAGTACCTTGGGAGGCTGAGGCAGGAGGATCACTTGAGCCCAGTAGTTTGAGACCAGTCAGGGCAACATAGCAAAACGCTGTCTCTATGAAAACAGAAATTAGCCGGGTGTGGTGGTGTTCACCTGTGGTCATAGCCACTTGGGTAGCTGAGACAGGAGGATTGCTTGAGTCCAGGAGGTCAAGACTGCAGTGAGCTGTGTTTGTGCCACTGCACTGTAGCCTGGGCAACAAAGCAAGACCCCATTTCAAAAATAATAATTAAAAAAAAAAAAAGACTGACCCCCTTCCTCTAGAGTGAGCTGCCAGGGTTGCCACCCCTATTCCAAGGCATGGTCCTTCCTCACACCCTGCCTGGGGCTGTGAGGCCACCCCTGTAGCCTCTATGAGGCTATCTGTACCTCTGGAGCAGCCCTCTGGAAGTGAAGGAGCTAAAAATGAACATCTGTGAAGTGCTAGGCCAGGCCCAGTGCTAAGCACCTTACATGCGTTATCTCACTTAATCCTCGTAACAAACACATGGCAATGTGATCTCCAAGTTAGAGAAAGGGAAACTGAGACAGAAAAATCAAGCGAGCTGGCCAGGGTCTCACAGCTAACCGAGGTTGCTGGGGTTTGAACCAGAGTTCTGGGACACCGAGGCTTTTCACTGTCATGTGCCACTGCCTCATTAGAGCAAGTGATGCTGGGACAGGGACTCAGGCTGCCTTCCAGCCCCCCTCCCTCCTCCTGAGAGTGACAGCAGGGTGGGAAAGCTCCAGGGAACATGCAGAGAACACGTCCCAGAGCTGACAGCCAGAGGACCGCTAAAAATAGTGCTGTCAGGAGCAGTTAAGTTGTGTCTTGCTCCTGAGAGGGAAGAGGGCAGAGCAGGGAGAGAGTGTCATGGGAGGGAGAGGCCTCCACTCCTCCACCCGACTCCCCTTTCTTTTCGCCCCATCCAGAAGCGCCTCAGGGCTTCATGGGAGCAGGATCCAGAAGGTGGCATTAAAGGGGCTCCCTGTGAAGGAGGCTGACACTGTGCAGGCAGCAGGCAGGGTGGGGGTGGGAGAACTGGCCTGGAAGTCAGGGGACTGGTCACTCAGCTTTGCAACCTTCGGCAGCCTCCTAACTCGTGTGTGATTCCGTTTTCCCCATCCTTAACCCAAAATAATGAACTTCATTCTCTAACCCCGGATTGGCTTACAAAGAAACCCATTTCCGCCTGTGGTGGGAAAGCGGGGAAAGTTCTGAGCTGGGTGCAGGTTTATCGGGACAGCATGAACATGTACATGGGTGAGGGGTACTCTTGTTCCCTCATCTGAAGATAGTCTGTAAGGATCAATGACAAAACACAAATATTTGGTGGTAGGTCTGAAAGAGATTGCTTTCTGAAAGAAAGGTACCTGTGTCAGTGCTCTGTGATCAAACATGACTTTGCATCTGTAAATTTGTTGCTCATTTTGTTTTAAGTCTGCTGTACTTGGTCTGTCCTTGCTGCCTCCGAGTTCCCTGGCAGCACTAGGGTGAGAACAAGGGGCACAGCCCATGGGGTTGGACCACAGGGGTTCACAGGGACCGTGCCACTTACTGAGCACATAGCCTCAGGAAAGTCCATTTACCTCCCTGACACTTGGCTTTCCTACCTGCAAAATGGCCATGGTTGGCGAGGGCATAGCTACGTTTGGAGATCTCAAAGGTCAGGAGGCCTCTAAAGTTCTGAGATTGATGGTCAGGTGGGCTGAGTCCGAGCCAGCCCCAACCCACGCTGCACAGCACAGGCCTGGATGTCCCTAGAGCACTTTCTTCTGGGAAGACCTGCTCCTCCTGTTGGCTCAGCCACCCAGCTGAGCTTGCAGCTGTGGTCTCCACTCCTTCCTCCTTCCCCATTGAGTATGCTGGAGTAAGGCCTGCCTTGGAGGGCTTCAGAAGCGAGATCTGCCCTCACACCTGCTTTCTGCAGGACCTTTGACCAGCTGGGACTCCTGGCCGCTCTGCTTAGAGAGGAGCACTCAGACTTATTGCAGGGCAAATTGGGAGGAAAACTTGAGACGAATTGAGAAAGTAGGCAAAGCAGCATCTGCATTTGTGGCTTGAGGGTCTAAACTATATCCCATCTTCCCAGACACCCCCCAAAACATGCCGCTTCTTTTTTCCTACCACTTCAAGACAAACAGGGCCAAGCCTAGGCACAGCCGTGATAGTCATGGAGTTGGTAGTGGGCCTCCTCTTTCAGAACCCTTTGATTCTCTCCAAGGGGAACCTCCTGCCTACTGCTTTGGCCACCAACATCCTCTCACCTGTCAATCAGATCCAGGAGGGCTGAACCGCCAAGCCCAACCTTCCCTGCTGGACCACGAGTTCTGAAGGTAGGGCCAGCATCCTGTTCATCCCTGTGCTTCCCAGGGAACCTAACAATTCATAGCCCCCTCCTTTCAATTCACTGGCTGAACTGACAGGGCACTAGCTGCCTCACTTGTTCGTTACTCTCCGGGAGCATCAGCTCAGCAGAGCGCTTGCATTGTAATCTATGTCTTCTCGCTCTAATATGGACGGCAAAGTGGTTCCCCTTATTCTTGATTTATGAGCACCAAGCATAGGAGACTAACATCCCACTAGGCTGACCCAGCTGCCACTAAAGGACTGAACTTCAGGATGACTTAATAGAATCATAAGGAATCTCTGATATTACATTTTTTAAAAACTAAATTATGATAGTATATTCACAAGCACATATGTCAATCAAAAGGCCAAAATGCTAACGATAATTATCTCTAGATAGGGGATTCTAGTTGACTTTTATTTTTTCATTTCGCTTGCCTGAACCCAACTGAAGTCTTGTATTTTACAAGCAAGGGAAATATTACAGGATAAAATAGACTGAAAATTCGGCTGGGTCCTCTCCTTGGGTGGGAGGAGTGAACCACGGGCATTTTCCCTGGATGAAGTCTAGCCCTGGGTCTGGGTGGGCAGGAACCTCAGGATTCTGGCCCACATACCCATTCCAGCTGGCCCCTAATCCCTCTCCTAGGTTCCCCAATCTTAACCCAATACCCACTGGCTTCTGTTTGCCCAGAGACCCTGGATACATTTCTCACACCCCCCCATTCAGGGTATGTGACTTTTCATATCCTGGCTACCTTATCTGTCCTCTCAGAACACCCTCTCCTTTCTCCTGGGCTCCAGTGATAAAGTGGCTGGTGGAGTCCATTCTCTTTATTAGAGAGGATGCTGCTTGTTGGGAGGGAGAGAGGCACTCTGAAATCTGGCCATGAAAACCAGAACTCACCTGTCATCACTTCCATGCACACCTGCTGTGGCCTTTCTTCAGTCCTGCAGGTCGAAGCAGACATGTGAGTGTCAGGCTGTGTTTGTCACCTGCCAACAGCCCTTCCCCTTGGTGTGGTCTATTTCATAGCAGTCTTCGGCCTAGTCTTGCTCTGGTTTTGGGATTATCCTCCCGGGGGTTAAAGGCACACCTCAAGTGGCCATGGAGTAGCCAAAATGGGGAAAATAGCTCTCTGGACCCTCCTCTGCTCCTCCAACCTGCTCTCATCTGGCCTGAAGCTGGAAGGGGAAGTAGGCCCCAGGGTAGAATGAGACTGAGCCTGGCCCCAATCCTGCATGGTTCCCCAAGCACAGAGCAGAGAGCGCTTGTGGGGAGAAACAAGAACTCCCTCTATTAGCCTTTCCCACTTCTCCTCATTCACCCCAAGGAGCCACTGGGGTTCTCAGGCAGAGGAAGGGTTGGACCAGGGGGCAGGATGCTGGCTTCTGGGAGCTTCTCTGCCACCTTCTCAGAGGACAGCCTTGAGCAAGGCACTGAGCCTCCCTGGCCCTCAATCTTTCCCATCAATAAGGCAAGATTAGATGGGAGCATCTCCCTTTCTGGGGCTCCTTTCTGTTCTGTGTTTTCAGGATAGTTACCATTCTTGCTTCTCCAGATCACCCGTCCCTGGGTCTGGAGGCTGGAAAAGATACCCAGTGTTAACACCCAGCCAAGGGAGGTGGCAGAGCCTCTTCTAGTTAGACCCCAAGCTGCCGGTCAGAACTCCCCCTCCTGCCAATAAGAGGGAACCTACAAGCCCAGGCTCCATGGCTCACGCCTGTAATCCCAACACTTTGGGCAGGAGGATCACTTGAGGTCAGGAGTTCAAGACCAGCCTGGCCAATATGACAAAACCCCATCTCTACTAAAAAATACAAAAATTAGCCAGGTGTGGTGGCATGCGCCTGTAACCCCAGCTACTCGGGAGGCTGAATCGCTTGAACTCGGGAGGCAGAGTTTGCAGTGAACCAAGATGGCGCCATTGCACTCCAGCCTGGGCCATAGAATGAGACCCTGTCTCAAAAAGAAAAAAAAAAGAGAGAGAGAGAGAGAACCTACAGAGAAAGATGAAGCTCCTTCTGTAGGGAGGAAAAATGCTTGGCTCCCTCTGCAGCATGTTTGCCAGACCTTGGAGCGGTAGAAGGTGTGAAAGGTTTTCCTCCGCTTAGATTTCAATACCCCCTAAAGTCATTAACTGTCTCCATAGAAACAAAGGATTGTTTTATTATGATCCTCCAAAATCTAGAGTTTATGTAACTCTCCCCCCACTGGACATAAGAGCCGTGAAGGCAGGAATGTGTCCATTTTGTACTTGACTATGATGCTTGGACCTACAATAGTGCCTGGGCATGTTGTAAGTATTCAACAAATATATGTTGAATCCATATGTTTGGAATGAACAAGATAAGTTTCCGATTTCCCCCTTGGTAAAATGCTGGGCAACACAGGACTTGAGCCCTCTGCTGAAGTTCCTAAGTCTAGGAGGATATTTGAGACCGTGGTAACTCGCCTGGGAATCAAGGCCTTTCGCAAGCTCCCAGAAAGCTTGGAATCGTGCCCAGGACACATAAAACACTCACAAATCTTAGCTCTCCTTGGTTGTATTACTTTCAGTTTCTGATGTGAATTTTCTCTCTCAAAATTCCTAGAAGACAGTATCTCTGGGTGTGGTGGTGACAGGCAGACAGCTACACCACATCACCTACTCCAGCCTGCACCACTTCCCTCTAAATGGTCCATCTGTCCTGACCACCCAGCCACACCGAGCACCCGCCTATAGACCTGGGTCAGGTCTCTGCAGCTCTCCAGGCAGGGCAGGCTGACAGGGAAATCTCACCAATTGGAGACAGCGTCCTTTGCTCCTCATTAAGACAGAGAAGCTAAATCTCCCAAGGAGACAAACAAAAATCACACTAAGATGGAAGTCAGGCATTATTAAAAAAGACACCCGACAGGTTAGGTAATGAGGGGAGCAGGCCTCCTGGGGCTGTGGCAAACTGGACAGCCTGAGCCCAAGCAAAGGGGGCACCCCCCAACAAGAGTCATTTTTCAAGAGGAGCTGGAAATGTGAATATTTATTTGAAGTCTGATTTCAATGTTGGCAGCTGATTCCATTAAAGACAAAGCATCACTTAGGACCATCAATTTGTTTCTGGTAATTAATTGATAGATCACCCCTCCCCTCTAGATGAACTTGATTGGAGGAGAGGGTGGTAAAGAGAGATGTTGGGAGGAAAGAGGAGAGAATAAGAGGAAAGAGGCCAGGAGAGGGGGTTGGGGGAAAGGCTCAGAGGGCAGCCACAGAGAGGTGAGGCTGCGGCTAACCCAGCAAACTCCACGTCCCCATTGTGCCCACTCCCAGCACCTTCCCTTCACACTGTTTGTTTGCTGAATGCCTGCCTTATGGCAGTCACTGTGACCCTCGGGCTGCAAAGCTAAGTAACACACAGGTTCTACCCTCAAGGAATTTGATAGAGTGAATTGTAACCTCCTTGGCAATATAGGATATTGCAGTATGATCCGATTTAGGTTTTATATATACCCTGTTTCCCTACGTATTGCTGTACATTGGAGAACGAACGAGAATGTATATATGCGTGTGCACAAGTGTGTGTTTGAGGTAGAGGAATTAAAGATGTGAACAGGGTCTTCTACTGTGCGTACATCTGTTTTGTTTTTTCTTATATTGAACATGTGTCACAAGTGTTATTGCAGAACTTCTACAAACATTTACGTAACTGATTTTTGAAGTTCTACAAGGAAAAGGGGGTCTATAGCAATTAAGCAAGTGCTAGTCGTAGTCCCAAAGAAGGGCTTATACCTTGGTTACAGAACATTCCAGGCACTCAAAGCAGAGATGTCAGCACTATGGATTTTTTTCTTTTTAAATTCACTGTCTTCCATTATTTTGCCCTGGTTTAGCTTTTAAAATACACATCCCAGGTAAGTTCGCGATGGCCATCGCTCCCTCAGGACAGACAAACGAAAAAGGCTTGCAAGGAATTGTGCTTTCAGGTTTTATCCTGAAGGTGGAGGCACCCGTCAGTGCACAGACAATGATCCGGGGGCTGGGAGATCATCCTGATGGAGCCGTGCTCCCGAGAAGCGGGAGCAGAGTGACAGCAGGAACTGCCAGCCCTGAATAATTCATGGACAAAGAGCTCTTTCCGAGATGAGACCAAGGGGTGCACGGGCTGATGGGCTTAAAGTTAGAGACCGGGGCTGGGTGGAGATTTCCCTGCGCCGGGCAGAAGGACCCGAGAGTCCTGTGGCAAGTGTGTTCCATATCCGGGGCTCTGGCATGTAAATATCAGTGTGTGCAGACACACAGGTGTAGCAGTCAGCCTGCTATCTAGTACACGGAACCTCTTTTCTCACTTATTTCCATGTCTGATTTCACCTCTCTTATCAAGGGTAACCCTCCACCCTCACCCTGACCAACACCACAGTCACAAGTGCAATTTAAAAACCACCAGCATCGATAAAAAAGAATGCGCGTGGGGAGCTCTGCCTGCTTCCCGTGGGCCCATGGTTGGTTTCCTAAGGTTCAGACTATACCTCTACACACCACCATCTCCTCACCCTTCTTCCTGCTATGCCCTTTCCTCCCCATTTACAACTGTGATCAGGGAAAGGTTCTGGGTCTGGCCAGCTTTATCCAGTGCTCAAGCAGAGGTGGCATTGATGAATGTGGTGAGGCCAGCACTGTCTAGGCAGGGAGTCCAAGGCAAGTTCCAGAGAGATAGCAACTGGTTATTTGAGAAGAAGGGAAGGTGGAAGACAGGTCCAGGGTCTCTGGGAACATTGAGTGGATGGGCATTGTGCATGGAGTGGTGGGCTGGGGTTTGCAGCTACAAGGGGAAGGGCCGGAGGTTGCAGGGAGTGCAGGCTGCTGCAGGGATAGTGGAGTATGCTGGGAAGGAATCATGGGAGGGGGAGTGAGGAAGGGGACTCTGGGGGAGCAAGGAGAGTATCCTGGTTCAGGCGTGGGAGGCGCAGTAGGGCTCTGGGCAGGGTGGAGACTGATAAGGAAGTGCTCTGTCCAGCTGGGGCTGCCAAGATTGAGGGCAGTAAGGCTGTGGAGCTTTGCTAAGACCAGGAGAGGGGCTGTGGGGCAATGTTGACATTCTCCTCTGCTCTCCAACCTTCTTCTCTCCAGATCCCTCTTTCTCTGTTCATCCCTTTCTCTTTTTGTCTATTTCTTTTTCTTTCTTTCTCTCTTATTTGACCATATAAAATATACCACTTAGAATTTATTAACAACAAACATATGAAAAGATGCTCAACATACTAATCATCAGGGAAATGCAAATCCAAACCACCATGAGACATCACCTCATACCCATTAGGATGCCTACTATTAAAAACCAACCAACCACAACCAACTAACCCCAGAAAATAGGCATTGGTGAGGATGTGGAGAAATGAGAACCCTTGTGCACAGTTGCTGGGAATGCAAAATAGTGCAGTCACTATGGAAAATAGTGTGGTGATTTCTCAAAAAGTTTAAAAAATAGAATTACTGTATGGTCCAGCAATCCCACGTCTGGATGTATATATCCAAAAGAAGTGAAAGCAGGGACTCGCACAGATATTTGTACACACAAGTTCACAGCAGCATTGTTTGCAATAGCCAAGAGGCGGAAGCAACCCAAGGGTCCACTGACAGATGAACGAATAAACGAAATCCGATACAGATGTACACGGAAACATCATTCATCCTTAAGAAAGGAAGGGAAATCTGGCATATGGATGAACCCTGAGGACATTATGCTAAGTGAAGCCAGTGACAAAAAGACAAATACTGTATGATTTCACTTTTATGAAACATAAATATATGATTTCATTTTTTTTTTTTTTAGATGGAGTTTTGCTCTTGTTGTCCAGGCTGGAGTGCAATGGCGTGATCTCAGCTCACTGCAACCTCTGCCTCCTGGATTTAAGTAATTCTCCTGGCTCAGCCTCCCAAGTAGCTGGGATTACAGGTGCCCACCACCATGCCTGGCTAATTTTTTTGTATTTTTAGTAAAGATGGGGTTTCACCATGTTGACCAGGCTGGTTCCAAACTCCTGATCTCAAGTGATTTGCCCACTTCAACCTCCCAAAGTTCTGGGATTACACGTATGAGCCACCACACCTGGCCAATTTCACTTATATGAGGTACCTAGAGCTGCCAAAACAGAGAAGGAAAGTAGAATAGCAGTTGCCAGGGGCTCTGAGAAGAGGAGAATGAGATGTTATTTCATGGGTAGAGTGTTTCACTTTCACAAAATGAAAAAGTTCTGGGGATCAGTTGTACAATAACGTGAATATATTTAACACTAGTGAACTATACACTTACAGATAGTAAATTTTGTGTTCTATGTATTTACCACAATTGCAAACAAAATTTAAAAAGTTATTTACAAAGATCAGTGTATTTTTAAAAATTTACAAAGCAGGTAAGAAAATTTCTTTAAAAATTTAAAAGATTACTTTTAAAATTCTGTGTGATCTTTGATTTAATGTATTAATGGATTTAATTTCTTAATGGGAAACTCCAAAAGTTTCCTCACCTTGATGTAAAGAGAGGCATTCCTTTGATTGTAAAAAAAATAAAAAGATTCTGCTGGGCGCGGTGGCTCACGCCTGTAATCCCAGCACTTTGGGAGGCGAAGGTGGGCAGATTACTTGAGGTTGGGAGTTCAAGACCAGCCTGACCAACATGGAGAAACGCCATCTCTACTAAAAATACAAAATTAGCTGGGCGTGGTGGCGCATGCCTGTAATCCCAGCTACTTGGGAGGCTGAGGCAGGAGAATCACTTGAACCCGGTAGACAGAGGTTGCAGTCAGCCAAGGTTGCGCCATTACACTCCAGCCTGGGCGACAGAGTGAGACTCTGTCTCAAAAAAAATAATAAAAAATAAAATAGAATAAAATAAAGTAAAAAATAAAGATTCAACCTCCCAGATTTATCCAGTTCACATGTACTCTTCCAAAATGAAACATTCTGCCCAGTTACCAGGAGCCCGTTCAGAGGATCATCAGTACCAAACTCTGTCTCCTGCCCCAAGCTACTTCAAATACTCACAATCTCCAGATTGCCAATGGCTGCCACAAATTTAATATCAGAAGGCTTCAGAGAGTGAACTGTGGAGACAAGAACCCATATAGGAAGGTCAGATCTACGTTCCCCATGATGTCGGCCAAGGATACCATATGGGAGAGGCGACTCACATCCCCCAGCCCCTGGACAGCTGCGGAGGTCCAGTCTGTTGGCCATGGAAGTGGAATGCCAAAGACCATGCAGTGCCTGGGAACCCTAGGAATCCTGCCAGAAGGACACTTGCTCCTCTCTGGGAACCACACTGTTAACTGGACTTGAGCTGTCCAAACAGGTGACCCATGGAAAGTCACTCATGGTCCTCATTTTCCCCTCACCTGGACCCCATTCTATCTCTCACTTCCTTCTGTGCCATAGCCCTGCATTTCTGGGTCACCATGAATGAGAGGACAAGACATTAAGATTAAAACCACCTGGTTACCAAAAGGATCACTTTAGCTTGAAGATTACCAGAGAATAGCATTCAAAGCCTATGAACACACATCCACACCAGATGCAAGCTGTATGCAAATGCCATACAAGGAAGTCTCCTGGACCCACTTGAGTCACTGGCATTTTTAGCAATTAAGTCTTCCTGATCAGAAATCACTGATCATAATCCCTGGTCATGTTATCGATCATTTACATGTAAGCCACCTAAAGATGACATTTCCTTAAAAGTGCATCAATTTCTTTTTCAACCTGAAGTCCTTATATAACAGTAAGAATAGCATGTTTAAATGGAAACCCCAGTAAAGGCAGAATAGTACAAACATAAATCTATTAAATATGGTCTGTAATGCAGCCTCTCAATGTGATAAAGCCAGGGAAGAAGGCCCACTCAAGAGAATTCATAGCATCCGGGTCATTAGACAAACCAGCCCATTGCGGGGAAAAAGGTCCAGAGCTGCCACTGGGCTACATTACAAGAATAGAGAAGCCACATGAGTGGCCAAGCTGTAACTCAGAGTTCCCACAACACCATCCACCCACAGGAAGGCAAGATCCTGGAGATTACCCTCATCCAAGCAAGCCACCGTGGAATTATGACAGATGACTGGGAACTCATCTGTCACACAGGGATTGAGGATAAGGAAGAGGGGGACTTGAAGGGCCAACAGGTACAAGAGGAATAGGGTTAGAGCCTCTGCTGGCCACTTCAGAGAGAAGATGCCAGGCTTGTCCTGCTTATGGCCAAGGGTCACATACCTGATTCAGAAGGCATATTCACTCCTAATTTATTTGGGTTGCATGGGAATGGAGAATTCTTCAGGGTCTGCAACTGAAAACAAACATCAGAAACATCAACTGCCTTGTATAGAAATATTGCAGATCCTGAAAACTTGGTATAGAAATGATCATGTGCTCATTCTATCTAGGCTCAAAATCTAGAAACAACAATTGCCCATAGTCATTTTCTCCTAACCCCATACCCAGTTCATCTGGTAAAAGGGGACATAACTCTATTGACAATGACTTTAACAGGTGGCAAGAATGTCTCAGAACACTGGAGTAGAGAGGGAAGAAAGATGATGAAGAAGAATGAGAAAGTTCTGGAAATGGGGCTGGGCACAGAGGCTGAGGCAGGAGGATCACTTGAGATCAGGAGTTTGAGACCAGCCTGGCTAACATGGTGAAATCTTGTCTCTACTAAAAATACAAAATACAAAAATTAGTGGTGGTGTGTGCCTATAATCCCAGTTACTTGGAAGGCTGAGGCACAAGAATCGCTTGACCCCGGGAGGCGAAGGTTGCCATGAGCTGAGATCATGCCACTGCCCTCTAGCCTGGGCAACAAACAGAGCAAGTCTCTGTCTCAAAAAAAAAAAAAAGAACATTCTAGAAACGGATGGTGGTGATGGTGGCACAGTAATGTAAAGTACTTAATGCTACTGAATTGTGCGCTCAAACATGGTTAAAATGATAACTTTTGTGTATATTTTACCAGTGAAAAGAAGTAATTAAGAAAAGACTCAGGATACCTTGACTAAAACAAGAAAAAACATCAATCCCATGCTATATTTTATATTCCATGCTACATTTATCTACTTTTCATCTTTTGATAACTTATACAAAAGTAAGTATATGAGGCATTATGTTTATTTGTTGCCAAAAACTGGGTACATTTGAAACTGAGAGACTCTCACGTCCCTACCAGTGTCCTGAGCCTGGAGGAAGGACTTGGTGACCAGGGCTCAGGTCCTCAAGACCACCTGGACCTCTTCAGCTGCTGGTACTGAGTCTGGGGCAGCTTCTGCTTTTGTGAATACCATGGAAGGCTCTGGGAAGGGAGATTGTGTCTTTTCCCCAAAAAATTGAGAGTGGAAGGGGGGAAATACTCCAACAGGGAAAACATGCAGTAAATGAGGTGACTGAGGACATCTGACATCACAAGAAGACACAGTTTCTCTTGAAGTACTGATTACAGTAAGAAACCACAGCATTTACTCTCAGCCCTTATCTTATGGATGTTCTGGGAAGACCTCACCCAGATTCCTTCAGATAACTCCCAACATCTGCTTCAAGGTTCACGGAGATAACAAGCCCATTTATAACTCCTTCTGGACACTTCTGGGAACCGCCCATTCAGTCTGCAGGGATGATAAGCTCCAAATTCCAGGACACACACACTCTGCTGGACACCCCGGCTGTCCACGGGGGAAGCGGTTCATCCAGCCCATTCCCTCAAGGCCTCAGGAAGGGGCCTGCCAACTTGCACCAAAACTTGGGTTTACCCACTATAAGGAAAATCCCCCCTCTCCCCTCCACATACACGTACCTCCCACCAGGCAAAGCCCTTACCTCTGGCCATAGCTGCCCTTCCAGTGTATTCCTTCCAAGAGAGGTATGGACCTGAGGGGTCCCTGAAAGAAGGTAGAAATAGTTCAAGTTATTTAGCTGGAATTAACTCCCACCCAAATTTGTAGCTTTCATGCCCTTCCTCCCAGCCATATCTATGTGCCCAGCTCAGTAATGGCCCTTGTGTTAGGGAAGCCCAGATTCTATTTGTCCAGCTATCCCCTCCATTGGGTGGGACACCGTGCTTCCATTAACACAACCATTTAGGGCAGAATCCCCAGGTTAAAAAGCAAAAGTGTTACCTGGGAGGGGTCGGCAATAACATTACACCATGCCCAAGCACATTATCACAGATTGCTTTTTGGGCTCCTTAGCAAAGAGTAGAACCCGCAAAGAAAGTAATGTCAGACAAATAGTTATTGTTGTTGCAGATTCAAGACAAAGCAGGGAAGGCAAAGGATGTTATAAAAGAGTTTGAAGGGTAATGTGATCTTAGGAGAAGAGCTAATCACAGGACTCCTAGCAGCCATGACTGTACTAAGTACCTGGATAGGGGCTGTATTGAGGGGTCTTGCTGAACGTGAGGAATGAGGGGAAGAAAAGGCAGGTAGGGAGATGGCAAAGATACTGACCTTCTCCCAGCTTACTTTTGGCCAGTCTTTAAAAACATTTACTATTTTTTACTTTTTAAAAGTATAATTGACTTACAATAAATTAAATTCATTTTAAGTGTACACGTAGATAAGTTTTTCCATGTTTTTTAACTACACAAACTATAGTAGTTTTAAATGAACAGCACCCTAAATTTAAAAAGGGGAAGAAAACACCCACAATGCTACTACTCTTACAATCAAAAGTGATTTTGTTTGTTCATTTTTTTCATGACCATAATCAGGCACATGTTGTATTCAGTTATAATTTGTGTGCATGCAAATTTGCATCCTGCAAACTTCCTTTGACGTATCATGAGCATTTTTAATGTTGTTATATAATTGTGATGCTTATTTTAATAGCTACATGATACATCAATGATAATGAGATTTAATCAGAGGTCAGTGTACCTTACTTCCTCTGACTTCTCCCCACCCAATGCCTGCCCAGGGTACGTACTCCTTATAAGGACATGCGATACAAAAACCCCCAAACAACATTAGCAATGCCAAAAGGAATTCTGACTTGGGCAAGAGGGCTTGATTTCTTTTCCACCACAGCCTTCTTCTGCAGCTTTACTTTTTTGACCCTGAAAATAATTTATCTAGAGTTTCATGAGGAGCAACAGTATATTTCCATTCTATGCTCCCTGGGAGATCAGGCACCGATTTCCACGTTAGAGCTTGCACAAGGAATGATGACTGGAATCTGCCTCCAGATCTCAGCGATTCCTTTGAAATTCCCAGAAGCAAGCTTTCTGGGCAGAAAGGGCCACATGACGGGAAGGCATAGAGGTATGGACAAGCACAAAATGCTGGAAAAGGCTGGCAGAGGGGTAACTGGAGGCCAGGGAAGTGGTGGGCAGGGGGGATGAGGCTGCACAGACAGATGGTAGCTGGGCTGGGGAGCCACAAATGCCAGGCTAGTCCATGAGCAACAGGAAGCTGTGACCAGTCTCTGAAAAGATGATTTTAAGGTAATCATCACTCCAGGGGGAGTGGGATGGAGGAGTTAGCAGGGCAGAGATTTCAGACTATTTTGGTAATTTTCTTTCTAAGCCAGGATAAAAATGTAAATGGTAGCCAACACAAATACAGTTTCTATGTGCCAGGCACTGTTCTAAACACTTATGTGAACTAATTCGTTTAATCCTCATGACAACTTTATGAGATAAATGCCATCATCTCCAGTTTACAGACAGAAAACTGAGGCCCCAAAAGGTTAAATGGCCTTTTAAAGGTGGCAAGAGATGGTGGCTCATGCCTGCAATCCCAGCACTTTGGGAAGCGGAGATGGAATGATTACTTGATCTCAGGAATTTGAGACCAGCCTGGGCAACATAATGAGAATCCGTCTCTAAAAAAAAAATAATATATATATATATATATATATATAAAAATTTAAAAATATGACATTGCTAGCAAATGGTGATGGTGGGGTTTGAAAACAGGCAGTCTGGCTCATCTGACTCCATGAGCCACGCTTGTAACCAAAAAGCTAAGTGTAAGCCACATGCCCAAGGTCTAGACCAGGGCCAGCAGACTTTTTCTGTATAGGGCCAGATAGTCAATATTTTAGATTTTACTCACCATATGGTCTCTACTGAAACTACTCAAGTCTGCTGCTGTAGTGTGAAAGCAGCCACGAACAACATGTAAACAAATTAAATTTATTTATGGTGACTGAAGTTTGAATTCCATATAATTTTCATGTGTCACAAAATATTCTTTTTATTTTTTGGAACCATTAAAAAATGTAGCAACCTTTGTGGATATCAAGAAACTGATTCTAAAATTTATATGAAGACGCAAATGACCTAGAAGAGCCAACACGATATTGAAGAACAAAGTTGGAAGACTGATACTATCTCACTCCAGGATTGACGATACAGCTACTGTGATCAAGACAGTGTGACTGGCAAAAGAATAAACAACTAGATCAACAAGACAGAATACAGAGCCCAGAAATAAACCCACATAAATAGAGTCAACAGAGCTTTGACTAAGGAGCAAAGGCAATATTACAGAGAGGAGACAGTCTTTTCAACAAATGGTGCTGGAACAACAATTTTTTAATTAAAAGAAAATCACTCCTCAAAAGCTTTTGGACCCCTTCTTTAAATAGTAGTATTCTAAAACAAATTTTATGACAGCTAATATACTCAGCACTCTATTATAAAGTTTTTAAAAATGAAATAAGCAGAAGATCTAACCCAGTGCCTGTACAAAGTATATGTCGAAATATGTTAATTATGATGAAAGATGCTCTCATTTGATTATCAAAACAATCCAGCATTATTAGTATAATTTTAAAGCAGCAAAAGTTTTAAATGTTGTTTAGAGGGTTGGGTCTGGGTCCAGAGTTTACTGCTCACTCCGGAATTCAAAGGTTTTAATGAGGCTCAAAAGAGGATGTTTCTGAAGACAACGGGTGTATCCCCACATTTTTTCCTGAAACTGTTATGGAATCTTCTAGGTCTTTTATTTTTTCTGCTGCACTCCCGCATTCTGTTCTGCACTCCCACACTCTGTGTGGTGTTTGTGTGTGTGTGTGTGTGTGTGTGTGTGTGTGCAGGCGCGTGCTTATGTGTGTCTGTTGAAAATTATAAAAGCAGCAAGAATTCGAGAAGTCAGGACCCCAAAGAAAAAGTAAGTACAGAGAGTGGGCTCAGCATTTGATACCAGTTTTATCCTTGAAGCATTTGTCAAATCATGAGTAACAGAAATCAGCAGCCGAGAGGCTAAGATACTGCGCAGAGCTTCAGGCAGTTTAATGGAACTGGGGGAAAACACTGAGTTCAGCACACATCGAGGAGGAGGGACCCTGATGAATATTGCAGGCTTTCAAGTGGAACCTAAAACAGACCTTTGGAGTAGGGATAAACTAGAAATGGGCTGATCTGTAAAAAGCCTAAAGACCAGACTTGAATCAGTTTGATTCCTGATTAGATAGAAGTGATCTGTTCCTCCCTAACTGCCTGCCAAAAGTAAGAGGAAAACCTTTATGGATGAAAATACTACCAGCCAGAGCATGAAAATTATCTAATTTTTTATATACAATGCCTGGCTTTGCATTAAAAAATTTCCAGGAGACAACATTAAATAAACCAAAGCCAAGAGAAAATCTAAAAACAACAGACAACAGATTAGTGAAAAGCAGTGGACTAATAGGGAAATAAATGAAGGAAATCCGCAATCTTTCCAGCTCAATGTTTCGTACCCAGTTACAACAAGAGGTGGTCAAATCAGAAATTTGGACAATGGGGCAATCTAGGAAATAAGAAGTACTGAGATATGCTCCTCACATATCTCTGAGTAACTGGAAATTGATGTATGTGCCAGAAAGACTGAAAGAGCCACATGTAAATCTAAAACCAAGAGAGACTTAAGAATTGGCTATAACTTTGTGCTCATTCTCTAACCTACACACACAGCAAGCAACAGAACCTTATGGTCTCAAGGTGTTTGAACATAACCTCTGTCCAAATCATTGACTGATCACTAAACTATGCAGACTCAGGGACTCCTAGGATGCCAGGCCAAAAAACAAAACAAAACAAAACAAAACAAAACAAAACAAAAATAGGAGAGAGAGACAGAGAAAGAAAAAAAGAAAGAAAGAAAAAAAAAACTGAGCAAAGACATCAGTGGTTAGCTGCACACAATGAGAGAGACAGATTTCACAGTTTAAGTCCAGGCAAGTTATTAAAAAACAAACTAATGACCTTCAGAAAAATAAAACAGAATCCAGAATCGCTATGTTTGATCAAACATGTCTAGTCTTCAAACAAAAGTTACTAGGCATGCCTTGATATTGAAACAACAGTACCAGAAGAAGAAAAAAAGCAATCAATGGAAACTGAGTTGACACAGATGTTAGATTTCACAGGCAAAGTCTTCAAAGCAGCTATTATATGTATTTGAAGAATTAAATAAAGCCACGAAGACAATGACAACAAATAGAAGTGATATAAAATGGAAATTCTGGAGTTGAGAAGTACACTAACTGAAAAGAAAGATTCACGAGGTGGGTTCAGCAGCAGGCTTGAGAAGACAGAATAAAAGATCAGTAAACTTAAAGATAGTAAGTATATTTCTAAAAAATACAGAGGAAAAAAGATTGAAGAAAAACAGAACCTCAGATCTGTGGACAGCGTCAAACATACAAACATACATGTAATATGAGCCCCAGAAGAAAAAGAAAGACAGAGATGGGGTG
Organism: Papio anubis; assembly: GCF_008728515.1. NCBI lineage: Eukaryota > Metazoa > Chordata > Mammalia > Primates > Cercopithecidae > Papio > Papio anubis. Next base: position 28,310,308 of record NC_044989.1, on the reverse strand, counting down.
GGGCGGGGGAAGGTAGGAAATGATTTAAAGATAAAATGGCTAGGCTGAGGTGGATGGATCACCTGAGGTAAGGAGTTCGACACCAGCCTGGCCAACATGGTGAAACCTCATCTCCACTAAAAAAATTTTTTTTAAAAAGTTAGCCAGGCATGATGGTAGGTGCCTGTAATGTCAGTTACTTGGGAGGCTGAAGCAGGAGAATTACTTGAACCGAGGAGGCAGAGATTGCAGTGAGCCAAGATCACACCATTGCACTCCAGCCTGAGCAACAGAGTGAAACTCCATCTCAAAAAAAAAAAAAAAAAAAGATAAAATGGCTGAAAATTTCCCAAACCTCCCACATTTAATGAAAAATATTAAACCACAGATTAAACAAGCTGAAAGAACGTTAAGTAGGATAAGCACAGAGACTCTTACTTACACACATCAACTATAATAGTCTATGTATCTAGGTGTAGTTCTAAAACCAAAGAAAAAATGTTGAAAGCAGCTGGAGTAAAATTCTTCAAGTACAGGAGACCAATCTTAAGATCAGACTGACTTCTCATCAGAAACAATGGAAGCCAAAAGGCAGTAGAATGACAGGCAAAATTCCAAAAGGAAAATGATCCCAGTTGGGACGCTGGTGATGTAAAAAGGAATGAAGTACAGAAGAATAAATATGTAGGTAAACCTAAAATAATATTTACTGTACAAACTGTAGACCAGCAAACTATGGCCCATAGTCAAATCTGCCCACAGCCTATTTTTATATGACCCTGTAGATAAGAATCATTCTTAAATTTTTAAAGGGTTATTAGAAAAAACACAAAGAATATGATATAAAATATATGTGACTCACAAAATCTCAAATATTTACAACCTTGCCCTTCTCAGAAAAAGTTTGCCAACCCTAATATAAATAATAATTTAATATATTTTAGAGTTTAAAAGACATGAAACAAATTGCTTTGTGGGCAGATTTGGATGGAATAAATGGAGTTAAACTGTTATAAGATTTTCCCGTTATCTGGGAAGTGGTAAAAGTACTGATTTATATTAGACTTTAATAAGTCAAGGGTGCATGTTATCACTTTAAACACCAAAATAATGATGAAAATTGTATAATCCACAAGTTAGTGTTGGGCAGGATGGGGTAGTGAAACCTAAACAATAAAAATACTTAATCCTAAAGGAGGCAAGATATCAGGGGAAGGCCAGGCACAATGGCTCATGCTTGTAATCTCAATGCTTTGGGAGATTGAGGTGGAAGGATTACTTCAGCCCAGGAATTCGAGACCAGCCTAAGCAACATGGTGAAACCCTGTCTCTACAAAACACACACACACAAACACACAGACACACACAAAATTATCTGAGTGTGGTGGTGCATGTCTGTAGTCTCAGCTACTCAGGAGGATCACTTGAGCCCAGGAGTTTGAGGTTTCAGTGAGCCATGATCACATCACTGCACTCCAGCCTGGGTGACAAAGTGAGACTCCATCTCAAAATAAAAGAAAAAAAAAAGGAAAAGAAAAAAGAAAAAAATTAGCAGTAAAGAACACAAAACAGGTGCATTGAAACATAGATATTATATTGAAACAGAAGCTGAGGAGGGTGTATGAGAACTTCCTTCAGGATCTGATAGGTCGGATGCCAAGTGGGCTGGCCTTGTTCCATGTGGCCCTCAAACCAGGACTAGACCAGTGGAAGCAAGTTGCCCCTTGGTGGAATAGCTGGAGCTACCCAAACAAGAATGGGCTGCCAGGGCACTGGTCCAAGTAGAAAGTGGGGATCGTGAACACGTGGCACATACACCAGGCAGAGGTTAAGAGCTTGGAAATCCTTGGTCTGATCAACTTCTCCAAGCCTTACTTTCCTCACCTGTAAGGTGAGGTTGATAATGCCTGCCCCATGGAGTTGCGTGAGGATTAAATGCATGTAAACATCCAGCACAGTGTCTGACTCACGGAAAGAACTCAGTAATTGCTAGTTATACTTATAATTTCAGCATCTGAGAGGTGGTTGGCATACACCATCTTTTAGATCCTTTCAGCCTCAATATTCTGGAATTTCTTCACATAACTAAAAGCTCAGGAGTTCATGTTTTTACCTTGATGATGTGAGTCATCCATGACAGCTGCTCTGGGGTGTCACAATAAAGCTGTTCCTGGGATCTAAATGTTAAGCATCCAGACCTGAAGATCCAAAGGGAAACCTGGTGCCTCTTGGTTCTGCCCCACTAACTCTTGGAGCGGCATGAGCCCTCACTCTAGTTCTCTGCTTTCACCAGCTACAGTGCGTGTTCCCACAGTACCCCAAGGCACTGTGGAAGAAATTATTGAATCTCTGTGGCATCATCAAACCCCAATCATGGAATCCCAAGGGAACCTTTCCCTTTTTGAAAGGTTGTTTTAACATCAAGCTCATGGATATATGAAGGGCTTTGAGCTCTTTGAAAAATTCCCACCTGAGTCAGGGCAGTCAGGGGAAAAAAACAAGTACTTTTCCATCCTGATGGGAAAGCAAGAGAAAAACACTTGTGCATGCTCTGAGAAACAGGTTTGGCTGAGATCAGTCATCCAAGTTGGACAGAGGTGTGACCACTGAGGTCCGGAACCAACAAAGCGCCATGGAAACATCAGGTCTTAGCAAAGTAAAACCACATGTGCTTCTCCCTTAGCGGGGCACCTTCTAAAGCAGTGGCTCTCAGCCCATTACCTGCTGCCTAGCCTCCAAATGCAGAGACTCAGATTTGACTGGCTTGGTGGGGCATGGGTATGCTGGGCATGAGAGTTTTTTAAAGCCCCTCCAGTAATGTTCATGTGCTTCCAAGGTTAACAGCCTGACTCTACAAGGAAACCCAACTTGTGTTAGTCCAACAGCTGACCACATATGGGTGGGGTGATTTCAAAAGCAAAATTAAAGCAGAGCATGCTCTCTTAATTTACAGATTTCCTTGATGTTTGTATACTTACGATGTGTCTGGAGTGCGATTTTCTAGCCCCTGTCCCTTCCTTGAGGGAATACAGCCATTTCACGACCTTGATTAAACATTGAATCTATCTGAACACTGACTTCCTCATCTATAAAATGTGAAGAGGACTAGCTTCCCTGTCTTCTTCATGGGGTTGTCATGAGAATCAAAGAACTAGAAAGGGTTGTATAAGTGAGAGAGGACCATACACAAGGGAGAGGTGACTTGCCTTCCTGGATGAAAGGAAGAAGCATCTCCTAGGCATCAGGGAAGACTTTCAAGGCCAACTTATGTGGCACTGAGGTCACTCTTCAGTGCACATTAAAATCCTGGGCTCTTTGAAAAGTTGTAATGCTCTCACTGTGATCTTAGGGGCAGGGTTTATGACCTTTTTGGCATTTTTACAGGCTCAGAGGGCCATAAGTGCATGCAGACTATACTAGCAAGGGTGTGGACAACACTGCTTTCCACTAAGCACTGAGCTGTGCTGGTGAGCTTGGAAGGGGAGGGCCCAAGTCAGCCAGTGTCATCCCCTGCATGGTTTTGAATGATAAGCAGATCCTGTGGGTGACTATGTGCTGCACTGCACAGGGTAGCTGTAAGCTATCACCCTATGTGACCTACAGGGACTGTAGGATGCTGCATGGACCTGTGAGCAGGTGCTGCATGTGACTAGCTGTGGATGCTGAGTCAGAAAACCATGAGTCATGCCTCGCTGGCTGCTCCATTAAAATTCCAGGTGCTCTAAGGCGTACAGGATGTTAGCACAGCGTCCTGTCAGTGTGGTGCTTGGCTAGTCACATGCTGCCACCAGTGGAAGGTGAGAATGAGGAACAGAGAACCCTTCTGAGGTAGCTGGGTTGACCTCTGAATATATGTCTCAGAATTCTAGAGTAGATGAGGTGAGCAGACCTTCAAGATCATCTTGTTTACTAGATCCAGAGAGGCTAGAAAACCTGCCAAAGGCTATTCAGCAAGGTACTAACAGAGTCATGTGTAGAACTGGATTCTCCTTAATCTAGTCAAGTACGCTTTCCCTGAGACCAAAGTCTTTTAGAAAGTATAGAAAGACTTATTACATGTGTTGTCTTCTATCCTGAATTTCCAGAAGAAATCTATTGTTTTGCCCTGTCTGTAGATCAGTATTTCCAGCTGTCTTTATTACCATTAGTCATTCTAGATTTATCATCAGAATATTGGCCAAAGAATGATTTAGGATCAACAACGTCACAACCTTTGGGTAGACACAACCTCTAGTCTGATTACAAAAACATTCGAGATGGCTTCAAAAGTCTCAAATCACAATTAAATACTCTGTCCTGTGCTGATGGCCCCAGAGAGACCTCACCACCAATCACAGACCTCATTCCAGGCAGAGACCAGTGCACCCTCCTGTCTCCATCCCCTGATGCCCACAGATATCCAATATTATACACCCTGTGCCCCAAGAGAGGGAAGCAGTCCCAACAGGAAATAACATATTCAAAGTTTACTTGTAGTTTTGCCCTTGGCCTCACACAAGGGGATGCCTTACTTTTAGATCACATTTTCTTCAACTTCCTCATGGGATTGCTGTGGTTGGATGTGTACTCCAAAGTTCACATGTTGGAAACTTGATCCCCAATGTAGCGGTGGTAGGAGGTGTGACCTATAACATGTGACTAGGTTCTGCCCTTACAGATGGATTAATGTCATTATTGTGGGAGTAGATTTGTTATAAAAGGATGAGTTTGGCCCCTTTTGTCTCTCTCTCTTTCCCTCATTTGCCCTTTTGCCTTCTGCCATGGGATGGCACAGCAAGAAGGCCCTCACCAGATGCCAGCCCCTCAATCTTGGACTTTTCAGCCTCCAGAACCATGAGACTATAAATTTCTGTTCATTATAAATGGCCCAGTCTGTGGCATTATAGCAGCACACTACAGACTAAGACAGGGACAGCTGAGGCCAACCCAGAGCCAGGAAGGAGCAACCTGTAGAAGATAGTCCCATAGTGAAGATGAACAAGCAGACCTTAACGATGGCAGGTTCCAGAGCCCTGACTCCTCCTATAATGATGCCTTCCACAATCAGCAGCAGCTCTAGCTTCGCCTCAGCCACCATTGGCCAGAACTTTAAACAGGACCAGGGATTCCTCAAAGTTGGATGGCGGCAGGTGTGTTAATCAGTGAACCCCAAGAGGAAGGGAGTCTCAGGAAGGGAGACCATCAGGAAGGTCTCCTCCCAGAGACAACTGGGAAGTAGTGGTGTGAAGGAAGGGAGGCTTAGGACTCCTCATTCTCAGAGATGCAACAGTGCAAGAGGATATGGTGGCCTAAGGCATGAAGAAAAGCACTCACCTTTCCCAGAGCCCAGCAGTATCCCTGCTGGGCCCCTTCCTATGATCCAGGGCTCTGTTCACCAAGGTGGTGCCTCTTTTGACTCATGACCTTTTATGTCTGGAGCTGGAGGACTCATTTTGCCCAAAATACCACTTGCATCATGCCACTCCCCTGCTAGAGAACCTTCTATAGCTCCCCATTTCCCACTACAGCAAATTAAAATTCCAGGCTTGCTGCATGATCTTAGGCCAGTCACTCCATCAGGTTAGTTTTTGTAAATGTAAAATAAAAGATTTGGTTTCAATCATTTTAGAAGTCTCTTTAAGCTAAAAGGCACTCTGAAAAACCTCCACTCTCCTTGCACTGGGGTTTAATTGTCCTACCTTAACTCCTCATTTTGCTCCACACCAACCCCACACTCCAGTTCAGCCAGCCTGCCCCTGCTCCTCAAACCCATCATGCCATGCCCTCCCCTCGCCTGCCCTCTCTCCTCCTTGGTGTTTCTCTCAGTCCCACTCACCCTTCCGTGAGCAATTGAGTTTCACCTCCCACATGAGATTCCTCCAGCCTACATTCATCTCTCAGCTCTCTGAATCCTATTGCTTTTATTACAGCTGCTTGCACCTATTTTGGTGCTTAATTCTTCTCCAGTGATTTTATGCGGATCCGTTTTCTCTCCCCAGAGGGTTCCTTAACATTTGATTTAGTAACTACCAGCCAGGCACAGCCCAACTTGGGTTTTTAGAAGGGTGCTCAGACAGTTAATTGACAGTAGCAAAAGTGCAACTTGATGAAAACGGTGATTGACAATAAAGTCCTAAAAATCTACAAGGTACAGATGACATCCCAGGAAAGGAACTTTTGAGCCTCTAGAGAAAACCCCATACCTGTGCTCAGTGTCCAAAGCAGACATTTGGAGACAAGTGTGTGAGCTGAAGTGAGGGGGTGGGGATGGGGATGGAGGCATTGGGATGTAGAGTCTAACTCCAGAGATTCGGGGATGGCTATGCCACCAACTAGGTATGTGACCCAAGCAGGTTCTCCCCGATCTTGCATCAATAATTTGAAGGACTCAGGCCACCAAAGGTTCTCAAATATCCCTTTCTACTCTTATTTAGAAAGTCAGTATTTCTAGAAGGCTTGGGAAAACTTCCTGCAGGAAGGCAAGGAAAACCAACCTTCAGGAAGAACCCTGGGCTGTTGCAAAACCAATGTTACCTAGCTTGTTTTAGTAATGAAAAGGTATCCTTTTCTCATTCAGTGAGTTCACCCAGCTCCCACCGTTGGTTTTGCATTGACAGGCCTGTCATGGGTATGTTACCAAGGCAACAAGTGTTTTTCCCACGGGCATGACAATCTTCTGGGAACTTCTGACCCATTCGAGGAAAATAAAATTCTAGCAAAAATGGTATTTTATTAGATACAATGATTTCTTGCCAACCTGCTTTTGCCAACTGCAGTTTTAAGCTAATGATATTTCAGTTTTATAAGCCAAGACATTCAAAGCAGGAATCTGTTTTCATATGTACTGCTTGTTGAGTCCATTTAAAAGTTTAAATAAAAGTCTAATTTTGGTTCTTCCCTTGAGCTCTATTACATTGTAAGGTAGCGAAAGGTGCTGGCCCTGGATCCAAGCTCAGGACTGACCTCAGCTTGCTGTACTAATTAGCTGGATGATTTTGGACAAGTTACCTAGCCTCTCAGTTTTCTCATCTGTAAAATGGGAAAAATAGCACAGGCCATCTTAAAGGAAGGCTATTATACATGAACTGTGCTTATCATAGAGCTTGGTTTTACTAGGGAGGCTCACACCATGAATTTAGTTTTAAGTGATCCTCAAATGATAACATCCCCAGTGCCCAACAGAATGAACTTATATCTTCTCTGAAGACACTCACCTTCATCCTAGGCCTCAAAGAATCTCATAAGCACATTTTCAAGGAGTCTGAGCAGCATGCAATAAAAAATAACCAGGTACAGTACATAAAGAAATTAGATACATATGAGTAAGAATCAGCAGGAAAACAAAAGAAACAGATCACAAAGACTTTGGATACTAAAATCATCAAAACTGTAAAATTATAAAATGAATTTTTGTTGTTGTTGTTTGTTCGTTTTTTGAGACCAAGTCTCACTCTGTTGCCCAGACTGGAATGTAGTGGTGCAATCTCGGCTCACTGCAACCTCTGCCTCCCAGGTTCAAGCAATTCTCCTGCCTCAGCCTCCTGAGTACTGGGACTAGAGGCACACACCACTATACCCAGCTAATTTTTGTATTTTAAATAGAGATGGGGTTTCACCATGTTGGCCAGGCTGGTCTAAAACTCTTGACCTCAAGTGATCTGCCTGCCTCAGCCTCCCAAAGTGCTGGGATTACAGACGTAAGCCACTGTGCCTGGCCTTAAAATGACTATGTTTTTTAAAAATAAGACAAACTTGAAGTTTTTATGGGGATCCAAAGTTATTTAATTACCAATTTGGTAAGAAACTAAATGTAAGGGCCGGGCGTGGTGGCTCAAGCCTGTAATCCCAGCACTTTGGGAGGCCGAGACGGGCGGATCACGAGGTCAGGAGATCGAGACCATCCTGGCTAACACGGTGAAACCCCGTCTCTACTAAAAAAAATACCAAAAAAAAACTAGCCAGGCGAGGTAGCGGGTGCCTGTAGTCCCAGCTACTCAGGAGGCTGAGGCAGGAGAATGGCGTAAACCCGGGAGGCGGAGCTTGCAGTGAGCTGAGATCCGGCCACTGTACTCCAGCCTGGGCGACAGAGCGAGACTCCGTCTCAAAAAAAAAAAAAAAAAAAAAAAGAAACTAAATGTAAGTTAAGCTTGAAAAATAAAAAAACCAGTTTCCAAAATCTTCAATGATCAGAGTTAACAGAAAATTAGACACAATTGAAGGAGATTGAATAAACTAGAAGATGTATCATAATAAATTACTTAGAATGCAGTATAGAAAGACAAAAAGATGGTAAAGTTGGGAGAGAGGTTAAGAGACATGGTACATGGAGTGAGCAGGCCAAACGCCGTGCTGGCATTCCAGAAGGAAAAGGCAGAAATGATCGAGTAGAGGCAACACTTCAAGAGATACTGGTTGAGAATTTTCAAAACTGATGAAAGTAATCAAGCCACAGATTCAGGACACGCTAAAAATGCCAAGCAAGATAAATTTACATAAATCAATGAACTAGAAAACAAACATACAATATAGACAATGGTATATTTTTCCAAAGATGGCCACAGCATTTTATCTCATCCTGTATGCCCTTTTGCAAAGTGATTTTTGCCATTCTTCCCATCAAGAGGTGGCGTCTATTTCCTTCACTTTGAATCTAGGCTACTACAGAAACTTGCATTGACCCATAGAAGCAGCAGAAATGACTTTGGTGCCCGGACATTAGAAGGCTTTGTGGCTTCTATTTGTGCTCTTTTGGGACTTTGGGTCCCCATGTAAAGAAGTCCAGACTGTGCATACAGAAACAAAGGCCAAGTGGGGGAACACGAAGACACCCAGTTCCCAGTACCAAGTCCCCAGACATCTCATTTGGGGCCCACCAAGTCAATCCCAGATGATACTATGTGGAACAGGGATGAGATGTTTCTGCTGAAGTCTTCCCCAGCTGCAGGTTCACAGAACTGTGAGTAAATAAAATGGTTGCTACTGTAAGTCACTGAGATTTGGGGTATTTTGCTATGCCTCAATAGAGAACGGTGACACAGAAGATCAATAAAAGCCAGGCATGGTGGCTCATTCCTGTAATCCCAACTCTTTGAGAGGCTGAGGTTGGAGGACAGCTTAAGCCCGGGCATTCAAGACCAGCCTGGCCAACAAAGTGAGACCCCATCCCTACCAAAAAAAACTTTTTTTAATTAACAGGTGTGGTAGTATGCACCTGTGGTCCCAGCTACTTGGGAGCCTGAAGAGACAGGATCTCTTGAGGCCCAGAGGTCGAGGCAGCAGTAAGCTGTGATCATGCCACTGCACTCCAGCCTGGACAGCAGAGCGAGACCTTTCTCAAAAAATACATACATACATACATACATAAATTGGTTTGAAAAAATAATAAAGTGGACAAACTTCTAGTAAGATAAATCATAAATAATCAGTACCAGAAACAAAAAGAAGGACATGACTACAGAAGCTGCAGGTATTGAAGGGATAACAGAAAGCCATACACAAATTTTATGCCAAACCACTTGCAAATTTACTCGAAATGGACACATTCCTAGAAAAAAAACCTTCCGAAGTGAATTTAAGAAAAAGAAAATATGACTAATTCTATAACTGCTAAAGAAATTGAAGCAGTAGTCACAAATCTACGGAAAAATAATATTCCAGGCCCAGATGGCTTCATTGGCAAGTTCCACCAAACATTAAAAGGAAAAAAATCCATTATTATTACACACTATTCCAGAAAACAGAAAAATAGGAGCACTCCTAAATTCATTTTATGAGACTGTAAAATATTGGTACCCAAATCCAGCAAGGGCAGAGAGAAAAAAGAAACTTACAACTCAATCTCATTCATGAACATATAAGAAAAATAACCTGAAACAACTGTTAGCAAACTAAGCTTAGCAATATAAGGAAAAAAATACACCATGATCAACTAGATTTTATGCCAGCAATGCACGGATCATTCAGTATTAGCAAGTCTATTAATATAACTCAACATAATAGATCTAAGAGTAAATAATTACATGATTATTTCTATAGACGCTGAAAAGGCCTTTAACAAAATTTAATATGAATTTCTGATTAATTAAAACTCAAGGAGGTAGAAATTTATGGTTATTTCCTTAATATGAAACACATATATATATGTTATGTATGTACGTATGATTCCCAAAGGCCATCATCTAACTGAATAGGAAAATATTCATTTCCCATTGCTTTTTGTAACCTTAAGACCACATGGTCCTTAAAAATATGAAAACATAATCAAATTACATTGTAATAAGATAAATTAAAATATTTCTTACCTGTAACATTTGCAAAAATTCTAAGTCTTGACTGCATGTTTTATTGTCAATATAGCTTTATTGTCAAGCTATGGAAAAATAAGCAATTTCGTATATATTGTTGGTAGGAATGCGAACTGGTACAATCCTTACAGAAGGAAATTTGTTACTATCTAACAAATCTATATGTGTGTTCACCCTCTGACCTAGAAACCCCAGTTCTAGGAATTTATCCTAAGTCAGATGTATAGCCTAGCATAAGCTGAACTTGAAAAAGATACATGCATATGACTGTTCATGACAGTATTATTTGTAATAGCAAAATATTGGAAACAACCTAATGGCCATGTTGGGAGGCTGGCAGAATATACAATACATATTGGAATATTCTGCAGTTGGAAAAAAATAAAGATCTCTGAACTGATATAATATTATTTTCAGGACATACAATTAAGTGAAAAAAATCAAAATGCAAAAAACACGTATAGCAAGTCATCTTGTGTAAGAATAAAGGAAAGTAAGAATGTATTTTCTCAAAAAGAAACAAAAGATATTAAACTAATAAAATTGGTTACCTACAGAAATGATAGAAATGGGATAGAAAGGGTAGGGGAAGGGGATGGGACCTCTCTGAGTACATCTTTTCATACAGTTTTGACTTTCGAACCATGTTAATGTTTTATATATTGAAAAAACACAGTAAAAAGCAAGAATGGAAGAAACAAAATTAAATACAAACAGACACACTTAACTGTATGCCAACTAGGTTGCATAATTACGCAGAGAGAACAAAAAAATAATTCAAGCGATTTTGAACACAATGTTTTGATGATACACCCTGAGTGGGATATATTCTAAAGGACGGAAGAAGGGCAAAGGAATTTTGAACTTCATTTGTTGTTAGTGGTGTTGTCACAGCAATTCCAGTACTGTGTTGTAGGTATTGTAGGATTCAGCAAGTGAGTAAATTCACTGATGTGTTTGTAATCCAGATTTGTGTTGTGGGCGAAGGACAATACAAATATGGAATGAAAGAGGGAGATGAAAAAGTGTAATTCTACCTAAATGAAAGACATCTTTATAAATTTATTGCGTGTTTTTAAAAAAGAAAACTGTATTTCTTAGTTTTGTCACTGAGCAGGCCTAGACAATAACACTTCAGCAGCAGCAAACATTCCCAACACCTGGACCTTGGTTTCCAAATAACACTCCCCTATCAATGGAAGCCTTGAGGAAACAGCTGATTCCAGGTTTGGGATAGAGGAAATACGAGGTTAGCTGGGAAAATCTTGTACCATGAAGTTTAAAAGTGCTTAAAAATTGATAGGGACACAGAAGTCACCTTGAAGAGGCTCTCACTGGCCAAATCTGTAATAACTTGGACATCAAAATGAAAAATTACAGGCCTGGATTACAATACACAGGTTAATAAGAGTCCATAAATGAATTTCTTTTCTTTTCTTTTCTTTTTGAGACAGGGTCTCACTATATTGCCCAAGCTGGTCTCCAACTCCTGGGTTCAAGCTATCCTCCCTGCTTAGCCTCCCATAGATGAATTTCATATGAAAAAGACAAGACAAAAAGGAGTGGGGAGTTCAGTTAAATATTTTTTAAGTGGGGAAAAAGAGGGAATCTCTTTTTTATGGAGGAAACCCAACTAACAATAGCAGAAGGAAGAAGGAATGATAGAAAAATCACTGTCTTACAATCACCATGGTAAAAATTTAGGCAAGAAATATCAATGGGGCCGGGCGCGGTGGCTCAAGCCTGTAATCCCAGCACTTTGGGAGGCCGAGATGGGCGGATCACGAGGTCAGGAGATCGAGACCATCCTGGCTAACACGGTGAAACCCCGTCTCTACTAAAAAAATACAAAAAAACTAGCCGGGCGAGGTGGCGGGCGCCTGTAGTCCCAGCTACTCGGGAGGCTGAGGCAGGAGAATGGCGGGAACCCGGGAGGCGGAGCTTGCAGTGAGCTGAGATCCGGCCACTGCACTCCAGCCTGGGCGACAGAGCGAGACTCCGTCTCAAAAAAAAAAAAAAAAAAGAAAAAAAAGAAATATCAATGGATGCTAAAAAATCCCTGGGAAAAAGGGTAGTCACACAGTCTCCCAGTATCTCCCTATGGATGATTTATAAACCACATGGGGAAGGTACCTTCACAAGGGAAAAAGGTCAGGCAGCCGCCACCTTCACCAAAGTATCAAATTTGTAATCACCAACTGGGGGATTCAAGAACATCACTGTTTGTTGTTCACACACAAAAACCAGCTGAAGACGTTCATCGACACAAAATAAACAAAAAGCTGAGAGAACTATTCTTCTTTTTTTTTTTGAGACGGAGTCTCGCTCTGTCGCCCAGGCTGGAGTGCAGTGGCCGGATCTCAGCTCACAGCAAGCTCCGCCTCCCGGGTTCAGGCCATTCTCCTGCCTCGGCCTCCCGAGTAACTGGGACTACAGGTGCCCGCCACCTCGTCCAGCTAGTTTTTTGTATTTTTTAGTAGAGACGGGGTTTCACCGTGTTAGCCAGGATGGTCTCAATCTCCTGACCTCGTGATCCACCCGTCTCGGCCTCCCAAAGTGCTGGGATTACAGGCTTGAGCCACTGCGCCCGGCAGAGAGAACTATTCTTGATGAAAAGAGATTAAAGAGACAGGACAAATAAATGCAACGTGTAGTCTTTGGTAAATCTAATAAGCAATGACTGAAGAAATGAACAAAATAATAAAAAGTCAATTTATTTAATTCACAACATTAGCAGATGAAAGGAGTAAGCCACGCAATCATCCCAGTAAGTACAGAAAAAGCATTAGATGAATTTCAATATCCACTTCTAATTTTAAAAAATCTCTTAGCAAATTTGGAATAAAGGTTTCTTAATCTCAGAGCATATCTACAAAAAAAGCCTTCAGCAAACAACACAATTACTGATGAGAAGTTAAATATTTTCCTTTTTTTTTTTTTTTTTTTTTTTGAGACAGAGTCTGGCTTTGTCACACAGGCTGGAGTACGGTGGTGCAATCTCGGCTTACTGCTACCTCCACTTCCCAGATTCAAGCAATTCTCCTGCCTCAACCTCCCGAACAGCTGGGATTATAGGCAACCACCATCACGTCTGGCTAATTTTTGTATTTTTGTAGAGATAGGGTTTCACCATGTTGGCCAGGCTGGTCTTGAACTCCTGACCTCAAGTGATGCACCCACCTCAGCCTCCCAAAGTGCTAGGATTACAGGCGTGAGCCACCATGCCCAGCCTAACATTTTCCTTTTGAACTTGGGAATAAGATAAGAATACCTCCAATCATCACCTCTTTGAAAAAAATAAATGTGCAGGTACCAGCCAGCACAGTAGGGTAAGAAAAAGAAATAAAAGGTATACGGATTGAAGAAGAAGTAACAACACCGTCATTATTGGCAGGATTATGTGTGTTAGGTTGGTGCAAAAGTGACTGCTATTTTGCCGTTGCTTTGTTACAAAGTAATAGAGCGCTAATCCAGACTTGAGCCTGGATTCTCTATTTTATTTTTTAAAAAGTCAATTGGAACAATGCTATGTGCATTAGCTCTTCTGGTGGGAGCATTAAGTAGCATTACAAGTAATGGCAAAACAGCAATCACTTTTGCATCAACCTAATAGAAAACCCAGAAGAATATACAGATACATTATTACAATTTATAAGTTTAGTTGAGTTCAAAATCAACACAAAAATTCATTTTATTTCTATATATCAATAACAAACATTTTCAAAATAAAAATTTACAATAACAAACATTTTCAAACTAAAATTTAAAAACCCACTTGCCACACAACAAAAATATCTAAACCTGTGAATAAATTTAACAAAATACGTCCATGCCTGCAACAGAGAAAACCCTGAGAGGCGTTAAAGATCTAAATACATAGTCATGGCTTGAAAGACTCAATATTGTAAAGATGTGTATTTTCCCCAACTTGATTCATAGAATTCAAAGCAATCTCTATCAAAATCCCAACAGGTTTTCTCCAGTGGAAATTGCCAAGCTGATAGTACCATCTACATGGAAATTCAAAGCCAAGGCATTTCTGAAGAAGAAAAAATAGGAAGACTTCTTTTCTCAAAAACAGAAGTTAATATAAAGCTACAAAATTAAGACAATGTGTTATTGGCCCTGAGACAGATAAATGGACTAATAGAGCAAAAAAGAGTACTGACAGACTGCACGAATCTTTAATGTACAGAGGCAGCCCTTCACAGTGGTAGGGAAACAACTGATTTTTCAATAAATGGTACTGAGACAATTGGGTATCTGCATTTAAAAAAAATGAGGGGCTGGACGTGGTGACTCATACCTGTAATCCCAATGCTTTGGGAGTCCAAGACAGGAGGATTGCTTGAGCCCAGAAGTTCGAGACTAGCTTGGGCAACATGGTGAAACTCCTTCTCTACAAAAAATACTAAAATCAGCCAGGCGTGGTGGCATGTGCCTAAACACAATATTTTGATGATATAACCTGAGTGGGTGTGTGGTCCCAGCTACTTGGGAGGCTGAGGTGGGAGGATTACTTGAGCCTGGGAGGTTGAGGCTACAATGAGCCATAACTGCACCACTGCCTTCCAGCCTAGGCGACAGAGTGAGACTCTATCTCAAAAAGAAATAATAATGACAACATTGGGTTCCTCTCATATACTATTCATAAAAGTCAATCCCAAATGTAGGGGGATTGACTTAAATGAGAAAAGTAAATTTATAAAGCTTCTAGAAGGAATTATAGGGTATCTTCATGACCTTGAGATAGGAAAGGAGTTCTTTAAGATACAAAGAGCACAAACCATAAAGGAAGATTTAAAATACATATACTTAAGAATAAAGCCTGGGCACGGTGGCTCATGCCTGGAATCCCAGCACTTTGGGAGGCCGAGGCAGGCGGATCACTTAAGATCAGGAGTTTGAGACCAGCCTGGCCAACATGGTGAAACCCCGTCTCTACTAAAAATACAAAAATTAGCCAGGCATTGTGGCAGGCACCTATAATCCCAGCTACTCCGGAGGCTGAGGCAGGAGAATCGCTTGAACCTGGGGGGCAGAGGTTGCAGTAAGCCGAAACCAAGCCACTGCACTTCAGCCTGGGTGACAGAGCCAGACTCTGTCTCAAAAAAATAATAATAATAATAGAGAATATACAAATGGAAATGGTGGGACTACATATGATAACAGAACTCTGAGCCACAGTCGGCAATCGGCCAGCCCAGACAACCGAACTGCAGCCTCTGCAGCAATCAGCCCAGAATGGTCAGGTTTGGTTAATGACTGCCATCTTCTCCATTTTTTGCTCTGCTTCCAACTCAGGACCACTCAGAGAAAGCCAGATAAACTCCCAACTGGATAACTTCAGATGCCCTGCCTCTACTCAGCTGGTCCCCAGCTCCCTGAAACCAACAACCTCCAACCAGATCAGATCTGAAGATTTCCCTTTTTTTCCACTGTGAAGCTTTCCCACTCCCCTGCCTGCCTTTGAATCTTGGCCAAACATAAGTTATGTCTTGCTACAGCAAGCTCTGAATAAATAGCCTCTGTTTGTCCTCATTTGGGTGGTCTTCATTTATTTACACAAAATTAAGAATTTTGCTTATCAAAAGTCCCCATAGAGTAGGACAAGCTTCAGAGTGGCAGAAGATATTTGTCATAGATGTAACCACCAAAGAGCTAGTGTACAGCACATATGGAAACTCCTAAAAAAATCAATAAGCAAAAGACTTGAACAGGCATGTCACAAAAGAGAAACTCAAACAATCAATATGAAAACCCTCCTTGGCCTCATTAGTAATCAAGGAAATACAATCATCCTGTTCTGAAGGCATAGCAAGCATCGCCATTCTCCCCCATGGCTCAGAGCAGTCACTGACTTGCCCCAGAGGAGCCTCAAGCCTGGATTCAGACCCTAGGCAGGCCCAGGACTCTGTCCCGTGCTCCTCCTCTCTCTCTGGGGAGTTAAGGGCAAGTGCCTTCTCACTCCTAGACCCCATCCTCTCATCTGGAGAAGATGAAAGATCATCTTTAAGGCCCTTTTCAGTTTAAAGGAGTCTGCCTTCCTATGCAAAGGGAGAGCAAAGGGAAAGTTCAGCACTCTGTTTCGTAGCACTAAAGAATGTAGGCAATCTTTTAGAATTTATCTTCCGGAAATCTGTCTTCCTTTGTCCTTCAGCAAAAAAAAAAAAAAGGTCATAAATAGTAACAGTATTAAATGTGCATTAAATAGTATCAAAATGTGCCTAGTAGTAGTAGCAGTAATATTTCCTTTCTAAGGATGAAAAAAATCAAGGTCCAGAGAGGTGGAAGAACTTGCCCAAAGCCACACAGCACAAATAGAATCCAGGTTTTTTTTCTCGTACCATGGTGCTGCTGCCCGACTGCACCTCTCTCCTATCCCAAGATCTGCCTCTGTCCCGGCAGCCTTTCGGACGTGTAACCCTGTGCAGTCATCCTCTGCATCCCATTCCACAGGAGGCAAACCAGCCTTCTTATTCTTGAACTGTACGCTTTGTACTTCATCTCACCAAAAGCACACATTCCTTTCGCACGTCCCTTGCCTAAGCAACATGGGACACCAGCGGGGCTAAACCATGGGTTGTCCTCTGAGCAAAAGGCATGCTTACCTTGTCCCAGAAGCAGCAGCAGCTCCAAGAGGAAAACGCCTGGCTGCAGCCCCATGCCAGAATGCTCCAGGTGACTCAGGCCTCTGGAAGAGCTGCTCCAGCAGATGGATGGGCTATCACACCTCCTCCTGCTTTTATGCTCCTCTGTGTTCTGATAGTGCACCTGTCATAAATTTTACTGTGTTCACCTTTGAAAGGGGGCAGTGGCGGGCTGTAAATGATAAATATTAACATTCAGATGAAAGAGTTCTTAAGGCAGATGAGTCAAAGATGGGTAACATGTTCTAGTCGTAGACACTGACAGACCAGGGCTGCATAGCTGCCTCCATACAGCCTTCCATGATGGCGGCTGCCCGGAAATTGCCAGTGTTAGGGTCTGCTGGGAAGAACGCAGGCCTGGGAATCCCAGGTGCTGGTCGGAATTCCAAATCAGCCACAGCTGTGGGAACTTGGGTGTATCCCTTAACGTGGCCTCAGCTTTCTCAGCTGTAAGCCAGGAGATCAAAAGCACCTTGTAACAACTGTAAACCATAAAGCTACCTTCAAACGTGAAACGTGCTCCCCCCGTGTCTCAGCCGCTCTGCTAGGTTCCCTGGTTTGCATGACACAGAGAGGTTTGTTTCTGGTCCCCCCATTTCCAAACCCATGGGTGGCCAGTAGTGTTGGGCGGATGTGCACACCGTAGATTTGTTGTCTGCATATTGAATTCAGAGGTACAAGCCAGAGAGGGAACCAAGTTTGATGAAATCAGCTGTTTCCTTTGGGCAAACTAAGTCAGGAATGCTGGGCTGGGTCCCAACTGGGCAGACAGGGCTGGCATTTAAAGCCTGAGTGACAAATACTCTTGAGAGTAGAATTTAAATTTTTTACACAAATATCAATAAACAATTGCCTTGGTTGACAGGAACAAATATATTTAAATTATCCTTACTTTCTGGCCACACTTGTGGGCATGAGGCTGGGATCCTGACTTCGGAGGTCTAGCTAAGACTCTGGGGCTGGTTCCCATGACCTAACCTCAGATCCTGATCTCCTGGCTGACCCACTTTTCTCATATTTAAAAGTCACAGCCAGGCACAGTGGCTCACACCTGTGATCCCAGCACTTTGGGAGGCTAAAGGAGGAGGATCACTTGAACCCAGCAGTTTCAATACCAGCCTGGGCAACCACGTCTCTATAAAAACTAAACATAAATTAGCTAGGCATGGTGGCATGCACCTGTAGTCCCAGCTACTTGGGAGGCTGAGGCGAGAGTCCGAGAGTTCAAGGTTGCAGCGAGCTATGATTGCACCACTGCACTCCAGCCTGGACAAGAGCAAGATTCCATCTCAATTAAATAAAAAATTAAAAAATTACAGTTATAACCTCTATTGTCTTGAGTAGAAAGTGAAGACGAAGTGGGTGGCCCTTTGTTCCTGAATCTCTGGTTTTAGGATATTGTCTCCCTTTCTCAACTGCTCAGAAAATGTGTGACTTGTGGGTCACCACTGATTTAGCCAATGCCAAAGGCTTAACCTAAGCCTCAGTACTGTAGGGGGGTATTGGGACATGCCAGAAGTGTGTGGACACTGATACACTTAGTCCAGCTGGCCATCAGCTAGTTCCAGAGCCTGGAAGAGGGCAGCACATGCAGACACACAGAAAAGGAAGAAGAAAATACACCCGAGGCCAAGGTCTGTGGGGGCCAAGTGAGCACAGATGCCCCTGGACATGTAGACACTTGTCAACTTCACTAAACTGCCCCCAAGTTCAATGAGAAGCCAGAGCTGCTGTCCCACTACTAAGGATGTCAGGAGTTCACCCAGCTCCACGCCACCCGCAGCTTTGAGGAGCATCACTGAACTTGCCTGGGCTGAATAGGCCAAGGTCCCCGCTCATGTGTAGGCCAGCTAGCGGTGGGGTGGGAAGGACATGGCACATGGGCAGAAGTGAGTTGGTTCCACGCTCCAGGTACTCGCTCCATCTCTAACTGCTTCTCTCCAGGACTACCACAGCCCAACTGGGTTACCATCCTTCCTCTAACCTCTTTCACATTTAGAAAAATTGAGAAATGCCTTAAAAACATTTAGATTTTTGGGAAGGCATTTGGTACAGGAGAGACTGGATGTCCTTTTAGGTAGAATAAATCTCGGAGTCCCA
This sequence comes from Papio anubis, assembly GCF_008728515.1. Lineage (NCBI taxonomy): Eukaryota > Metazoa > Chordata > Mammalia > Primates > Cercopithecidae > Papio > Papio anubis. The sequence goes on along the minus strand of NC_044989.1, from coordinate 28,291,296 downwards.
TCCATGCATCAAGGAATCCTCACCAACTGTGAAGCTGTGGGGGAAGCAACATTTCTCAGGCACTCCTTTTTTTTTTTTTTTTTTAATACTTTAAGTTCTAGGGTACATGTGCACAATGTGCAGATTTGTTACATATGTGTCCATGTGCCATGTTGGTGTGCTGCACCTGTTAACGGGTCATTTACATTAGGTATACCTCCTAATGCCATCCCTCCCCTCTCCCCCCACCCCATGACAGGCCCCGGTCTGTGATGTTGCCCACCCTGTGTCCAAGTGATCTCATTGTTCAATTCCCACCTATGAGTGAGAACATGCGGTGTTTGGTTTTCTGTCCTTGTGATAGTTTGCTGAGAATGATGGTTTCCAGCTTCATCTGTGTCCCTACAAAGGACATGAATTCATCCTTTTTTATGGCTGCATAGTAGTCCATGGTGTATCTGTGCCACATTTTCTTCATCCAGTCTATCATTGATGGACATTTGGGTTGGTTCCAAGTCTTTGCTATTGTGAATAGTTCTTGGGCACTCTTTTTAAAAATTTTTTTGAAAAATAGAGATGAGGTCTCACTATACTGCCCAGGCTGGTCTTGATCTCCTGGGCTCAATCAGTCCTCCCACCTTGGCCTCCCAAAGTGCTGCATTTACAGGCATGAGCCACCTTGCCCAGCCTCTTGGAACCCTTACAAGTATGGCAGCTTAACTGGTACCTGCTATCTACGTGGTCTAGTAGCAGCTATGAAAACAAGGGGAAAGTCATTGTCTGAAGTCAAAGGCTCCACCACTTGTCCAGAAATTTTTGTTCTCTGACTTTTGCTAGAAAATGTCCTAAGAGGACATGTCCTATAAAAAGGGATAAGAAATATTCTCCATTTCAGATTTTAGCAATAATCACCAGGTGCTCCTTTTGGGAAGGCACAAGCCCCTGAATTAGCATCTTTCAGGGATGGTAGCACATACCTTGCTCAGAGGTTTCTTGGCCACTGAAAAAGCTGAGCATTCAGGCCGGGTGCGGTGGCTCACGCCTGTAATCCCAGCACTTTGGAAGGTCGAGGCGGGTGGAGCACAAGGTCAGGACATCAAGACCATCCTGGCCAACACAGTGAAACCCCGTCTCTACTAAAAATACAAAAAATTAGCCAGGTGTGGTGGTGGGTGCCTGTAGTCCCCGCTACTCTAGAGGCTGAGGCATGAGAATGGCGTGAACCCAGGAGGCAGAGCTTGGAGTGAGCCAAGATCATGCCACTGCACTCCAGCCTGGGTAACAGAGCGAGACTCCATCTCAAAAAATGAGCATTCGCTGCTGTCTAAGAATCCACAGGGAGGTGCTAGACTAAGCTCCTGGCACAGAGCCCATGTGGATTAAAGCAGTACAGGCCTTCCACAAGTATTTCTCCAAACTGGGGGTTTACAACCCATTATTATCCCATCAATTTGATTTGGTTAATGATCAGCCCATTTAAAAAAATGAAACAGAATGTAAAATATCTGAGGACATTGCAATATAACAAGGGTAAGTAACGTATCGGGAAAACTTTTGTTTCAGCTACATGTAGTGATGTAATATATTTTTCTTAATGTAGGTCACAGTCAAAAAAAAAAAAAAATTGAAAACCACCACAACTTTAGAGAGTAATAAATCCACAAAGAAATCCCTAGACTTTGAGAAAAATAAAACAGGTTTGTTTTTCCTTCTGGTTAAAGATGTAGCTAGACCCAATTCCCTTGTGTTAGGAGCTAGAAGCAATGTCTACGAATGGCCCTGAGTCTTAGGAAGAAGGGTAGATTCAAGTCAAGGTTTGTTTTTTTTTGTTTTTTTTTTTTTTTTGGAGACAGGGTCTTGTTCTGTTGTCCAGGCTGGACTGCAGTAGTTACTCACATGCATTATCATTGCACGCTATAGCCTTAAACTCCTGGCCTCAAGCAATCCTCCTGCCTCAGCTTCCTGAGTAGCTGGGATTACAGGCACACGCCACCACGCCCAGCTTCAGGTCAAGCTTTTTAATGACTGTAAGCAGAGAGTAAGCACACTCCATGAGGGAAGGGACCTGGCCTGTCTCGTTCTTTACTATGTTCCCAGCACCTAGCATACTGCCTGCCCTAGCAGGCATTTGTTGGATGTTGGATGAATAAATAAATAAATGAAACTCAGAATAAAAGAAAAGAGATCAAGACACTATAAAAAGATCAGATCAGCAGAGTAGGATGTAAAAGGGAATAAAAGCATATTTTAGGATAGAAAGCTCAGGAAGAAGAGAGGTACATTGCCCAATACCATGAAGCATGATGGGCACAATGGAGAAGTAACATGGGGATTCAGTGGTCAAGCTCTTCCCCAAGGCCACACACAGCATCATTCTTCCACATAGTGGTTCTCAATCCAGTCTGCACACTGGAACCACCTGGGGAACTTTTTAAAAGAATACTCGTGCCCAGGCTTCACTCTCAGAGATTCTGATTTAACTGGTCCAGGGTGGGACATGGTCATTGATCCTTTTTGAAGTTCATCAATAGATTCTGATGTGCAGCCAGGGCTAGAACTGCTGCTCCAGCAGAGCCAGAGCTCTCGGGGACCTGCCTAGTGCCCAGCACTGAGGGACAAGAGGGCTCCATCTCTGCTGCCTCGGACAAGGAAGAGGTTCACCAGACATGGCAGGATGCCAGGACAGGCTACTCAGCGCTGACAAAATCTGGCTGGCCTGGCAGCCTCTCCAGATGGGAAACCCAGGAAAGAGACACTGGGTAAGGTGCTGGGACTTCTCTCCCAGAGGTCAGGGAGTAGGCGGGAAAGGGCTGGTTTCTGGTGCCTGAGGAAGGCCCATCACTGAGCACCAGGATGCGTGGGCTGGAGTCCCAGATCCACTGTGATGCCTATGATCACCCGTAGTCATTTCCTCTTCCTTATGCCTCTGTTTCCTCAGCTGTAAGACCGGCAGCATAGATTCCATTCTTTTGCATGCGGTGTAAGCTCATCTCATCCCTTCCCCATGGTGGCAGTGGCAATGTGATGGGAAGCCCAGGCATCCTCCAAGCCACATGGCTACTTTGCCTTTTGGTCCCTCTCTCCCTCCTTTTCCTCTTGCCATGTCAGACTCAGGGTCTCCTAGACCCCCAGAGCCCTTTTAGCAATGACTGGGAACTTTATTAGTGCTTTGCTTCCCAACCTGTACTCCTCCCAGCACACGGAAGATGGTGATCTTTGTACAGCACAGAAGGAAACCAGAGAAGGCAGTCTTTGGCCTGAGATGATCAGTTAGGGGTCCTAAACAGCCCCATGGCCCTCCTGGCAATCCTGAAGGGCTAGGAAGGTCAACATCTTTGCCCATCTGTAACCCACGAGAGCTCCTACAATCCAGGTCCAGATTTAAATAGCATTTGTTGAGCACCTAGTAGGTGCCAGGCACCTTGTTATTCGAATTTATAAATGTTGTCTCATTTAATACCAGCTACATTCCTCAGGGTAGGAATCTAAACTAAGATCACCCAACCAGTAGGTTTAAAAGGAGGCTCTGATTCGAGTCTTCTACGTGCTCCATCAGCGTGTCCCCAGCGTGACTGCGAGCTGTGCCTGTGAAATGTCCTAAACATCCCCAGCATGAAGCTGGGAAGGCTCTTGATTCTCAGCCAGCAGGGAGCAGCCCTCAGCTCATGCACACACTTTTTAGGAGAGTCTGGCAATAGGCCCTTCTCTCCTGGACCTAGTCTGAGCTGAGCATCCACCCCGATCATCATATAGCCTGAGCCCCAGGGCCCCCACTACCCTGTGGAGGAAGCACCACTTGTCCTGGCAGAAGGCACCCGAAGAGTGTCCCCCTTAGTACCATCTCAGAAGGACCAGAGACCCAAATGGGATTCTCCCATCCATCTGAGCTTGTGGACGCCCAAGTGTGCCCCTTCTTTCTCCCCTTCTTGGGGAGAATCCCACCGAGTGGCAGGAAAGCAACAGGGACTAGGTCAGAACTGGTCAGTGAGCACCTGGACCTTAACAGCCACCTAGTCCCGTCCTCTTCCCATCATACAGAGGAGGACACTGAGGCAAAGAAAGAGGCAGGCAAGGGCCTGAACTGGGTTTTGGGTTCCCTGATCCAAGCCCATTGTTCTTTCCCACTCATGACATAAGACTGGATCACCATGGCCGTGAGCAGCAGTGGTATTTCTAGTCCAGTTTTGCTGATAAGACAACCCCAAGAGGATTAGTAAGTTGCCTAAGGCTGCTCCGCGATTAAGGCAGAGGCCAGAGCCCTTTCCTCTCTACCACAGCCAAGGAGTGGCCAAGTTCAAGCCAAGCAGACTCAATACAGACCCTGTGCTAGCAGATACCACATAAAACCCGTGTCCACCCCATCTCCACTGTGGGGAGGGGGGTCCCATGGAGACAGGCTAGTATGGCTGCTGGGCCCTGGCACATGGGAGAGACTTCCCTGGATCTTCTCGAGCTGAAATCCCGTGTCCTGGTCCCATGTGGCAGGGCCAGGAGACGGCTCTGGGGAGAGAAGTGGTGTGAAATTTGATGCTCTGCCCACCAGGCAGATCCTGTAGGACCACCTGCTATGGGGCTAATCTTTCCCTCACTTAATTCCCTTTGCATTCTGTCCATAGGAGCTATAATCTGTCCTTCAAATCCAAAAGAAATAACCAAAGGCTCCCAGTCTTTCCTTGGGAATCTCATGTGCTCCAGACCACAGTGGGAGGCTCCTGCCTCCAACAGCCCCAAGCATCGGACACTGACCCCGTATATCCCCCTGGCCTGTGTTCAGAGGAGATCATCTGCCCAGAAAAGCTTCCCCTGGACACGGGGTCCAAGGAGGAAAGAGAGCCTTTCTAGCCCCAGCCATGGCAACTTACCAGCTGGGGAAATCTCTTTATCCTCTCTGCAGTCACTCTGGAATGGGCCTCTGAGCCTTTGGCTGTGTAGCAGGGGGTTGAGGTGGCGTGGCATGGGATGGCATGGCTTGGTGTCATCAGCTTGTTGGGGCTGAGCTGTCAACATCATTAGACACTGGCACGTGGGTGTTAATAGCTTTGGCAATAATGTGCAAGCTTGCTTGCTCTCCTAGCTACGCAGTCCCACTGTTTACCTTGATGGTCCTCCCTGGGGAGAGGGTGGTGGTGTGAGAGTAGGCAGGAGAGGGTGAGGTGAGACTGGGACTGGCCTCTGTCCCCAGGGCCCTGATGCAGACTGGCCACTAGGCCTGGCTAGGCAGAGAGATCTGTGCTGACCTCCAGCCATGGGGACATCGAGCTGGACTGGGCACAGCCCTGAGGAGTTTACCATCTCAGCTGACTCCATCCTGAGGGACTGCCTACCACCTCTGCCTCTGGGCACCACTAGCTGACACTGCAGCCTCCTGTTCCTTCCCCTCCTCCCCCTCCTCCTCCCCTCCCCCTTCCCCCTCCCCCCCTTCTCCTTCTTTTTCTTTTTGAGACAGGGTCTCACTCTGTCACCCAGGCTAGAGTGCAATGGCTCGATCTTGGCTCACTTGGCTCACTGCAACCTCTGCCTCCTCCCACCTCAATCCATCCTCCCACCTCAACCTCCCAAGTAGCTGGGACCACAGGTGTGTGCTACCATGCCAGGCTAATTTTTGTATTTTTTTGTAGAGATGGGGTTTCACCTTGTTGCCCAGGCTGATCTCGAACTTCTGTGCTCAAACCATCCACCCACCTTAGCCTCCCAAAGTGTTAGGATTACAGGCATGAGCCGCCGTGCCCTGTTCTCTTCCTTCATGGATTCGGTAAGGGCTTTGTTCATAACTGCAAGGTCAGCACCTGAAGAGAAAACTTGAGGAGGCAGAATTTTCAAATTCCACATCTTCTCCATTCTAATTCCTGCATATTTTCATAGTGCAATCTTTCTGAAACAGACTCTGTCTTATAATCCACACACAAAAAAAAGATGATAAGACTCTGTCTTATAATCCAAAAAATTATAAGCTCAGTGAGCTTGTAATTGCTTGTTTACAAAGTCTATCCTGCCAGGTGTGGTGGCTCACACCTGCAATCCCAGCACTTTGGGAGGCCAGAGTGGGAGGATCACTTGAGCCCATGAGTTCAAGATCAGCCCAGGCAACATAGCAAGACCCCATCTCTACAAAAAATACAAAAATTAGCCAGGCATGGTGTTGTGTGCCTGAGGTCGCAGCTACTCAGGAGGCTGAGGCAGGAGGATTGCTTGAGCCCAGGAGTTCAGGGCTACAGTGAGCTATGATCGTGTCGCTTCACTCCAGCCTGGGACAGAGCAAGACCCCATCTTTTAAAAGCATAAAGAAATAAAAATAAATAAAGTCTATCCTGTCTGTCTGATGGTAAACTCCAGGAGGGCAAGGACCATGCAGTTCACTGCTGTGTCCCCAGCACTTAGCACAGAGCCTGGTATCTGTAAGTGCTCAATAATTGCTGCATAGATGAATAAAATCCAGACCCGCTTCAGTCACTCCCCCAGGGCCCTGATGAACTGAATGAAGTTTTGCGTCACAGTGGCTTAACTCCTGCTCTCTCTGGTAGTTTGCTTATAGCTTCATTACATAACTTACTTCACCTTGTTGGGGATCAAAAAATTAGCCAACTGGGGCTGCATCCCCTGCTGGAATGGGTATAGCCCATGTTTTATTCATCTCTAACTGCCTGCACAGCCCCCAGTATGGTGGCTTTGCACATGGTAGAAAACTGTGTCCCAAAAAGTGCACTCTTGGGACTAAGAACAATGTATTGCTGGACAAAGGGAGACCTACTTGGCCTCTCCATGGCCAGAATTCTGCCCCTCATTCTTACCTCCCATCCGACAGAATTAATAAATCTCTTTAAACAGTCCTCCTAAAAACCAAGAAAATCTGAAATTTTCCCAGTCATGTAAATAAGGCTAGTGAACCAATCAAAGACTGCCAAATGTTTTGAAAGGTCAATTAGGGTCCCCTCACTTTCAAAACTCCACCCCAGTAGAACACCTGCCAATCAGAGACTGCCTCAATATTCCCTCTCTTTTCTCTAGGAAACTTACTCTTCTTTCAGATACCTTTGAACCCGTGCTGAAACCAAAACGACTACAGATGTTTCTTCGTGGATGCAAGTTTATAAATAAGTAGTCTTTGCTAATTTTAACTTGGGTTTAGTTTTATTTTTGACTATAATCTTGGTGCCATGACTCAGATCCCACCTGACCTGCTCCTTGCTGTGTACCTTGGCTTTTTCCAGGTGGGAGCCCACCAAGACCCCTTGAACCACACACTGACAAGTAAACTTGCCCTGGGCCTCAGCTCCATTCTCTCTCTCTCTCTCTCTGTTTCTTATTTTTTATTTATTTATTTATTTTTTTGAGACAGGGCCTTGCTCTGTCACCCAGGCTGGCGTGCAGTGGCACAATCATGGCTCACTGCAGCCTTCACCTCCCAGGCTCAAGTGATCCTCCCACCTCAGCCTCCCTAGTAGCTGGGACTATAGGCACCTGCCACCATACCTGGTTTTTTGTTTTGTTTTGTTTTGTTTTGTTTTTTGGTAGAGACAGGTTTCCACCATGTTGCCCAGGCTAGTCTTGAACTCCTAGGCTCAAGCTATCTGCCCGCCTCAGCCTCCCGAAGTGCTGGGATTGCAGGTATGAGCCACTGTGCCTGGCCAACTCTACTCTTCTTTGTGCTGAGTTCCGTGGCTGTTTTATTTACATGTCAAATTCAGTTATTTATATTTGGTTAATGTTTCCCTTTGGAACTGTATGCTTGGTGATTTGCTTCCACCTGTCCCTTGTTTCTTTTCCTGTGTCCTTAAGTGTTGTTTATTTATTTTAAAAAATTGTTTTTGAGACAGAGTCTCGCTCTTGCCCAAGCTGGAGTGCAATGGTGTGATCTCACCTCACTGCAGCCTCCGCCTCCTGGGTTCAAGCAATTCTCCTGCCTCCCGAGTAGCTGGGATTACAGCCTCCTGCTACCATGTCTGACTAAGTTTTTGCATTTTTAGTAGAGATGGGATTTCACAATGTTGACCAGACTGGTCTTGAACTTCCGACCTCAGGTGATCCACCCGCCTCGGCCTCCAGAAGTGCTAGGATTACAGGTGTGAGCCACCGCGCCCGGCCCCTAAGTGTTATTTAATTATGAGAAGGAAGAATTTAGAGTAAAACGCAAGCATAGTTCCTGTAATTTGGCCATTTGAGATAGCCTTACAGACTGGAAAGTTTGCAGTTCTCTCCAGACCAACATCCTCTAAGAACAAACTTTGCTGTGGGTGACCAATAACACCTGATGAGAGTATTTTCCCATCTTGGCTATTTGTTCTGAGAGCCTTGTTTGGATTCTCTATGATACATTTCACCTGCTAGGGACTCAAGACTGTTGGGTCTAAATTCTGAGGGGCTGATCATTAGGTCAGGGGTCAAGACACTAAGCTGTCTAAGCACCTTCAGCTGACTGTAACTTTCAACTGCAGTAACCAGGAGTCTTCTCACTCTAACCTCCCCCTCTGTGAAAAATTCCACTTCCTATAGGTATCCACATGACCACCATAACTTCTATCTCTCTAAATGGCAGAATTTCACCAAGGATGCTTTGGCATTCAATGCACACTTTGGGGGAACATTTAATTTCATTCCAACTGCTCGTTTGAGAGGTGCCTTAAAACAAAAAGAATAGAATTCCCCTGGCCCAAGAAGCACAGCTTTATTTATTTATTTATTTATTTATTTATTGAGACGGAGTCTCACTCATTCTGTCACCCAGACTGCAGTGCAGTGGTGCAGTCTCCACTCACTGAAACCTCCATTTCCTGGGTTCAAGTGACTCTCCTGCCTCAGCCTCCCAAGTAGCTGAGATAACAGGTGCACACCACTATGCCTGGCTAATTTTGTATTTTAGGTAGAGGCAGGGTTTCACCTTGTTGGCCAGGCTGGTCTTGCCTAAAGATTACATCTTATTTGATGACCCCGAATAACCAAAACAATGTTGGAAATGAAGAACAAAGCTGGAGAACTCACACTTACTGATTTCAAAACTTACTACAAAGCTATAGTAATCAGAACACTGTGGTACTGGCAATAAAGACAGACATATAGACCAATAGAATAGGATATACAGTCCAGAAACAAACCCTCTCATATATAGTTAAATGGTTTTCAGCAAGGGCACAAGGCCATTCAATGGAGGAAAGGACAGTCTTTTCAACAAATGATGCTGGGAAAACTCAATATCTCATGCAAAAGAATGAAGCTACGTCCTTACTGAATGCCATATACAAAAATGAACCCAAAATGGATCAAAGACCTAAATGTAAGACCTAAAACTCTAAAACTTTTAGGAGAAAGCATAGGGCAAAAGTTTTATGAAATTGGATTTGGCAGTGATTTCTTGAATATGACACAGCACAGGAAATAAAGAAAAAATAGACAAGTTGGACTCCATGAAAATTTTAAAATTTTGTGCATCAAAGGACACTATCAATAGAATGAAAAGGCAATCTACGCAATGGGAGAAAATATTTGCAAATCATATACCTGATAAGGGATTGATATCCAAAATATACATAGAATTTTCTTCTTCTTCTTTTTTTTTTTTTAATTATCACTATACTTTAAGTTCTAGGGTACATGTGCACAACATGCAGGTTTGTTACATATGTATACATGTGCCAAGTTGGTGTGCTGCACCCATTAACTCGTCATTTACATTAGGTATATCTCCTAATGCTATCCCTCCCTCCCCCTCCCACAATAGGCCCCAGTGTGTGATGTTCCCCTTCCTATGTCCGAGTGATCTCATTGTTCAATTCCCACCTATGAGTGAGAACATGCAGTGTTTGGTTTTCTGTTCTTGTGATAATTTGCTGAGAATGATGGTTTCCAGCTGCATCCATGTCCCTACAAAGGACATGAACTCATCCTTTGTTATGGCTGCATAGTATTCCATGGTGTATACGTGCCACATTTTCTTAATCCAGTCTGTCACTGATGGACATTTGGGTTGATTCCAAGTCTTTGCTATTGTGAATAGTGCCGCAATAAACATACGTGTACATGTGCCTTTATAGCAGAATGATTTATAATCCTTTGGGTATATACTTATTAGTGGGATAGCTGGGTCAAATGGTATTCTGAACTGCGATCCTTCGAGGTCGCCACTGTTTTCCACAATGGTTGAACTTCAAGTTTACAGTCCACAAAAAGCAGTGTAAAAGTGTTTCTATTTCTCCACATCCTCTCCAGCACCTGTTGTTTCCCGATTTTTTAATGATTGCCATTCTTTTTTTTTTTTTTTGAGATGGAGTCTGGCTCTGTCACCCAGGCTGGAGTGCAGTGGCACGGGATCTCAGCTGCTGGCCTCCGCCTCCCGGGTTCACGCCATTCTCCTGCCTCAGCCTCCTGAGTAGCTGGGACTACAGGCGTCCGCCACCTTGCCCGGCTAGTTTTTTGTATTTTTTAGTAGAGACGGGGTTTCACCATGTTAACCAGGATGGTCTCGATCTCCTGACCTCGTGATCCGCCCGTCTCGGCCTCCCAAAGTGCTGGGATTACAGGCTTGAGCCACCACGCCCGGCCTAATGATTGCCATTCTAACTGGTGTGAGATGGTATCTCAATGTGGTTTTGATTTGCATTTCTCTGACGGCGAGTGATGATGAGCGTTTTTTCATGTGTCTGTTGGCTGTATGAATGTGTTCTTTTGAGAAGTGTCTGTTCATATCCTTTGCCCACTTTTTGATGGGGTTGTTTGTTTTTTTCTTGTAAATTTGTTTGAGTTCTTTGTAGATTCTGGATATTAGCCCTTTGTCAGATGAGCAGATTGCAAAACTTTTCTCCCATTCTGTAGGTTGCCTGTTCACTCTGATGGTAGTTTCTTTTGTTGTGCAGAAGCTCTTTGGTTTAATTAGATCCCATTTGTCAATTTTGCCTTTTTTTGCTGTTGCTTTTGGTGTTTTAGACATAAAGTCCTTGCCCATGCCTATGTCCTGAATGGTATTACCCAGGTTTTCTTCTAGGGTTTTTATGGTTTTAGGTCTAACATTTAAGTCGCTAATCCATCTTGAATTAATTCTCGTATAAGGAGTAAGGAAAGGATCCAGTTTCAGCTTTCTACTTATGGCTAGCCAATTTTCCCAGCACCATTTATTAAATAGGGAATCCTTTCCCCACTTCTTGTTTTTGTCAGATTTGTCAAAGATCAGATGGCTGTAGATGTGTGGTATTATTTCTGAGGGCTCTGTTCTGTTCCATTGGTCTATATCTCTGTTTTGGTACCAGTACCATGCTGTTTTGGTTACTGTAGCCTTGTAGTATAGTTTGAAGTCAGGTAGTGTGACGCCTCCAGCTTTGTTCTTTTGGCTTAGGATTGTCTTGGCAATGCGGGGTCTTTTTTGGTTCCATATGAACTTTAAAGCAGTTTTTTCCAATTCACAGAATTCTTAAGACTCAACAATGACAAAACAACGCAACTCAATAATGGGCTAAGGACTTGGATAAACATTTCTCCAAAGAAGATATGCAAATGGTCAATAAGCACATGAAAAGATGCTTAACACCACTTACCATTAGAAAAATGCACATCAAAACTACAATGAGATACTATCTCACACCCAGTTTATGGCTACTATTTTTTAAAAAGCAGAAAATAGATGTTGGTGAAGGTGTGGAGAATTTGGAACCTTTGTACACTGTTGTTAGGCACATAAAATGGCACAGCTACTGTGGAAAATAGTATGGTGGTTCCTCAAAAAGTTAAAAATAGAATTATCATGTCAACCAGCAATTCTAGCTCTATGTATTTATCCAAAGGAATTGAAAGCATGGTGTTGAAGAGACGTGTGCACACCTACATTCATAGCAGTGTTATTCACGATAACTAAAACATGGAAGCAATCCAAGAGTCCACTGATCGATGACTAGATAAGCAAAATGTGGTATAGACATGCAACTGAATATTATTCAGCCTTTAAAAGGAAGGAAATTCTGACACATGCTACAATATGAATGAATCTTTTTTTAATCTTTATTTTTAACAGGGTATTGCTGTGTTGCCTAGGCTGAAGTGCAGTGGTACAATCACTGCTCACTGCAGCCTTGACTTCTCAGGCTCAAGCGATCCTCCTACCTCAACCATACAAGTAGCTGGGAATACAAGCACACACCACTGTCAGGCCTCTGAGCCCAAGCTAAGCCATCATATCCCTTGTGACCTGCACGTATACACCCAGATGGCCTGAAGCAACTGAGGATCCACAAAAGAAGTGAAAATAGCCTTAACTGATGACATTCCACCATTGGGATTTGTTTCTGCCCCACCCTAACTGATCAATGTACTTTGTAATCTCCCCCACCCTTAAGAAGGTTCTTTGTAATTCTCCCCACCCTTGAGAATGTACTTTGTGAGATCCACCCCCTGCCCACAAAACATTGCTCCTAACTCCACCGCCTATCCCAAAACCTATAAGAACTAATGATAATCCCACCACCCTTTGCTGACTCTCTTTTTGGACTCAGCCCTCCTGCACCCAGGTGAAATAAACAGCCTTGTTGCTCACACAAAGCCTGTTTGGTGGTCTCCTCACACGGATGTGCATGACATTTGGTGCCAAAGACCTGGGACAGGAGGACTCTTTCGGGAGACCAGTCCTCTGTCCTCGCACTCACTCCATGAGGAGATCCACCTAATGACCTCGGGTCCTCAGACCAACCAGCCCAAGGAACATTTCACCAATTTCAAATTGGTTAAGCAGTCTTTTCACTCTTCTCCAGCCTCTCTCACTACCCTTCAATCTCCCTGTCCTTCCAATTCCAGTCTTTTTCATCTCTAGTAGAGATAAAGAAGACACATTTCATCCATGGACCCAAAACTCCGGCGCTGGTCACGGACTCAGGAAGACAGTCTTCTCTTGGTGTTTAATTACTGCGAGGATGCCTGCCTGATTATTCACCCACATTTCACTGGTGTCTGATCACCGCAGGGATGCCTGCCCTGGTCATTCACCCACGTTCCCTTGGTGGTAAGTCAACTGCGGGGATGCTTGCTTTGGCTGCTCACCCACATTGCAGCCCAGGGCTGCTCCCTGCCCCTTCTCCGTGTCTCTACCCTTCTCTTTAAACTTGCCTCCTTCACTACGGGCAACCTTCCACCCTCCATTCCCCCTTCTTCTCCCTTAGCCTGTGTTCTCAAGAACTTAAAACCTCTTCAACTCACACCTGACCTAAAACTTAAATGCCTTATTTTCTTCTGCAATACCGCTTGGCCCCAATACAAAGTCGACAGTAGTTTCAAGTGGCCAGAGAATGGCACTTTCGATTTGTCTATCCTACAAGAATTTTTGTCGAAAAATGGGCAAATGGTCTGAAGTGCCTGATATCCAGGCATTCTTTTACACATTGGTCCCTCCCTAGTCTCTGCTCCCAATAAGACTCATCCAAATCTTTCTTCTTTCTCTCCTGTCTGTTCCTTCAGTCTCCACCCCAAGCTCTGAGTCCTTTGAATCCTTCTTTTCTATGAACTCATCTGACCTCTCCCCTTCTCCCCAGGCTGCTCCTCGCCAGGCCGAGCCAGGTCCCAATTCTTCCTCAGCCTCTGCTCCCCAGCCCCTGTAATCTTTCTATTACACCCTCCCCACACCCGGTCTGGTTTACAGTTTCGTTCTAGCTCTCCCCGACCTGCCCAACAATTTCCTCTTAGAGAGGTGACTGGAGCTGAAGGCATAGTCAGGGTACATGTGCCTTTTTCTCTACCAGACCTTTCCCAAATCAGCCAGCATTTAGGCTCTTTCTCATCTGAACCCGCTAAATATATACAGGAATTCCCATATCTAACTCTGTCCTACAATTTAACCTGGAGTGACCTAAATGTCATCCCAACTTCTACCCTCTCCCCAGATGAACGGGAAAGAGTTTTTTCTCTAGCCCAGTCTCATGCTGATAACTGCTGGCTTCATGAGCCAGACGTCCAGGAAGGCATTAGAGCAGTTCCCTGAGAAGATCCCCAATGGAACTATCAGGCAGATTCCCCAGGTATAGCTAGGCGAGATTACATGGTTTCCTGACTAGTTGAAGGGCTTAAAAAGGCAGCTTACAAAGCTGTTAATTATGATAAACTTAAAGAAACTACCCAAGGTAAAGACAAAAACCCAGCCCAGTTCATGGTTCGCTTAGCAGCAACTCTTAGATGCTTTACCACCCTAGACCCAGAGGGTTCAGAAGGCCGCCCTATTCTTAATATGCATTTTATCACCCAGTGAGCTCCTGACATTAGAAAAAAGCTTCAAAAATTAGAATCTGGCCCTCAAACCCCACAACAGGAATTAATCAACCTCGCCTTCAAGGTGTACAATAATAAAGAGGAGGCAGCCAGACAGCAACGCATTTCTGAGTTACAGCTACTTGCCTCTGCAGTAAGACAACCCACAACCATGTCTCCAGCATACAAGAACTCAGAACATCCAAGCCAAGGCTCCCAGGCGCTCCTTCAAAACATCCTCATGGACCTTGCTTCAAATGCCAAAAGCCTGGCCTCTGGACCTCAGGATGCCCACAGCCCAGGATTCCTTCTAAGCTGTGCCCTGTCTGTGCGGGCCCCCACTGGAGGTCGGACTGTCTGACTCACATCGCTGCTGCTCTTAAAGCCCGTGGAGCCCAAGCCCAGTGTTCCTTGGCCGACTCCTTCCCAGATCTCCTCGGCTTAGCAGCTGAAGACTGACGCTGCCCAGTTGCCTCAGAAAACCCCCTGGACCATCACGGACGCCGAGCTTCAGGTAACTCTTACAGTGGAGGGTAAGTCCGTCCCCTGTTTAATCGATATGGGGGCTACCCACTCCACATTACCTTCTTTTCAAGGGCCTGTTTCCCTTGCCCCCATAACTCTTGTGGGTATTGATGGCCAAGCTTCAAAACCCCTTAAAACTCCCCCACTCTGGTGCCAACTTGGACAACATTCTTTTATGCACGTTTTTAGTTATCCCCACCTGTCCAGTTCCCTTATTAGGCTGAGACATTTTAACCAAATTATCTGCTTCCCTGATTATTCCTGGGCTACAGCCACATCTCATTGCCACCCTTCTTCCCAACCCAAAGCCTCCTTCACGTCTTCCTCTCGTATTCCCCCCACCTTAACCCACAAGTATGGGACACCTCCACTCTCTCCCTGGCAACCGATCACACGCCCATTACTATCCCATTAAAACCTAATCACCCTAAACACCAGTATCTCATCCCACAACAGGCTTTAAGGGGATGAAAGCCTGTTATCACTCGCCTGCTACAGCATGAGCTTCTAAAACCTATAAACTCTCCTTACAATTCTACCATTTTACCTGTTCAAAAACTGGACAAGTCTTACAGGTTAGTTCAGGATTTGTGCCTTATCAACCAAATTGTTTTGCCTATCCACCCTGTGGAGCCCAACCCGTACACTCTTTTGTCCTTAATACCTTCCTCCACAACTCACTATTCCGTTCTTGATCTTAAAGAGGCTTTTTTCACTATTCCCCTGCACCCCTCGTCCCAGCCTCTCTTTGCTTTTACCTGGACTGACCTTGATACCCATCAGTCCCAGCAGCTTACCTGGGCTGTGCTGCTGCAAGGCTTCAGAGACAGCCCTCATTACTTCAGCCAAGTTCTTTCTCATGATTTACTTTCCACCCCTCTGCTTCTCATCTTATTCAATATATTGATGACCTTCTACTTTGTAGCCCCTCCTTTGAATCTTCTCAACAAGACACCCTCCTGCTCCTTCAACATTTATTCTCCAAGGGATATCAGGTATCCCCCTCTAAAACTCAAATTTCTTCTCCATCCGTTACCTACCTCAGCATAATTCTCATAAAAACACATAAAAACACATGTGCTCTCCCTGCCAATCATGTCCGACTGATCTCTCAAACCCCAACTCCTTCTACAAAACAACAACTCCTTTCCTTCCTGGGCATGGTTGGATACTTTCACCTTTGGATACCTGGTTTTGCCATCCTAACAAAACCATTATATAAACTCACCAAAGGAAACCTAGCTGAGCCCATAGATCCTAAATCCTTTCCCCACTCCTCTTTATGTTCCTTGAAGACAGCTTTAGAGACTGCCCCCACACTAGCTCTCCCTGACTCATCCCAAACCTTTTCATTACACACAGCCAAAGTGCAGGGTTGTGCAGTCGGAATTCTTACACAAGGATCGGGACTGCGCCCTGTAGCCTTTCTGTCCAAACAACTTGACCTTACTGTATTAGGCTGGCCATCATGTCTCCATGCAGCAGCCACCGCCACCATAATACTTTTAGAGGCCCTCAAAATCATAAACTATGCTCAGCTCACTCTCTACAGTTCTCACAACTTCCAAAATCTATTTTCTTCCTCATACCTGACACATATACTTTCTGCACCCCCCCAACTCCTTCAGCTGTACTCACTCTTTGTTGAGTCTCCCACAATTACCATTATTCCTGGCCTGGACTTCAATCCGGCCTCCCACATTATTCCTGATACCACACCTGACCCCCATGACTGTATCTCTCTGATACACCTGGCATCCACTCCATTTCCCCATATTTCCTTCTTTCCTGTTCCTCACCCTGATCACACCTGGTTTATTAATGGCAGTTCCACCAGGCTTAATCGCCACACACCAGCAAAGGCGGGCTATGCTATAATATCTTCCACATCTATCATTGAGGCTACCACTCTGCCCCCACCCCACCCGCCCCACCGCTACCTCTCAGCAAGCTGAACTCATTGCCTTAACTCAAGCCCTCACTCTTGCAAACGAATTACACGTCAATATTTATACTGACTCTAAATATGCCTTCCATATCCTGCACCACCATGCTGTTATATGGGCTGAAAGAAGTTTCCTCACTACGCAAGGGTCCTCCATCGTTAATGCCTCTTTAATAAAAACTCTTTTCAAGGCTGCCTTACTTCCAAAGGAAGCTGGACTCATACGCTGCAAGGGCCACCAAAAGGCATCAGATCCCATCACTCAGGGCAACGCTTATGCCGATAAGGTAGCTAAAGAAGCAGCTAGCATTCCAACTTCTGTCCCTCATGGCCAGTTTTTCCCCTTCTCATCGGTCACTCCCACCTACTTTCCCACTGAAACTTCCACCTATCAATCTTTTCCCACACCAGGCAAATGGTTCTTGGACCAAGGAAAGTATCTCCTTCCAGCCTCACAGGCCCATTCTATTCTACTGTCATTTCATAGCCTCTTCCATGTAGGTTACAAGCCGCTAACCTGCCTTTTAGAACCTCTCATTTCCTTTCCATCGTGAAAATCTATCCTTAAGGAAATCACTTCTCAGTGTTCCATCTGCTATTCTACTACTCCTCAGGGATTGTTCAGGCCCCCTCCCTTCCCTACACATCCAGCTTGGGGATTTGCCCTTGCCCAGGACTGGCAAATTGACTTTACTCACATGCCCCGAGTTAGGAAACTAAAATACCTCTTGGTCTAGGTAGACACTTTCACTGGATGGGTAGAGGCCTTTCCCACAGGGTCTGAGAAGTCCACCATGGTCATTTCTTCCCTTCTGTCAGACATAATTCCTCAGTTTGGCCTTCCCACCTCTATACAGTCCGATAACGGACTGGCCTTTACTAGTCAAATCACCTAAGCAGTTTCTCAGGCTCTTGGTGTTCAGTGAAAACTTCATACCCCTTACCATCCTCAATCTTCAGGAAAGGTAGAACAGACTAATGGTCTTTTAAAAACACACCTCACCAAGCTCAGCCTTCAACTTAACAAAAAGGACTCTGTCAAGAATAGAGCCCAAAAACTCGCCAGCCAAGCAAATAATTACGCTGAACCCCCTTGGACACTCTCTAATTGGATGTCCTGGGTACTCCCAATTCTTAGTCCTTTAATATCTATTTTTCTCCTTCTTTTATTCGGACCTTGTGTCTTCTGTTTAGTTTCTCAATTCGTACAGAACTGTATCCAGGCCATCACCAATCATTCTATACAACAAACGCTCCTTCTAACAACCCCACAATATCATCCCTTACCCCAAAATCTTTCTTCAGTTTAATCTCTCCCACTTTAGGTTCCCATGCTGCCCCTAATCCTGCTCAAAGCAGCCCTGAGAAACATCGCCCATTATCTCTCCATATCACCCCCAAAACTTTTCGCTGCCTCAACACTTCACCACCATTTTGTTTTGTTTTTCTTATTAATATAAGAAGACAGGAATGTCAGGCCTCTGAGCCCAAACTAAGCCATCATATCCCCAGTGATCTGCACGTATACATCCAGATGGCCTGAAGCAACTGAAGATCCACAAAAGAAGTGAAAATAGCCTTAACTGATGACATTCCACCATTGGGATTTGTTTCTGCCCCACCCTAACTGATCAATGTACTTTGTAATCTCCCCCACCCTTAAGAAGGTTCTTTGTAATCTCCCCCACCTTTAAGAAAGTTCTTTATAATTCTCCCCACCCTTGAGAATGTACTTTGTGAGATCCACCCCCTGCCCATAAAACATTGCTCCTAACTCCACCGCCTATCCCAAAACCTATAAGAACTAATGATAATCCCACCACCCTTTGCTGACTCTCTTTTTGGACTCAGCCCACCTGCACCCAGGTGAAATAAACAGCCTTGTTGCTCACACAAAGCCTGTTTGGTGGTCTCCTCACACGGACATGTGTGACAACCACTATACTCAGCTAATTCTTATTTTTTTATTTTTTATGGAGACAGAGTCTCACTATATTCAAGTCCAGGCTGGTTTCAAATTCCTGGGCTCAAACAATCCTCCTGCCCTAGCCTCCCAAAGTGCTGGGATTACAGGCATGAGCCACTGTGTCTGGCCCAGCTTGTCTGATCTGAAACGTTCCCTTGCCCCATTTTAAGATTTGAGAATGCATGTGTCATGAAAGCTTCTCATCATAGGCCTGGATCCTCCAGGTACCAGACCCCATGTATCCAGGAGGATCCCACTTAGGAGCCCAGGCAGCCCAAGGACTTCTGAAATAGCAACACCTGATAGCATGTCTGTTGGGGACTCAGGGACCCTGTCCCAGTCATGCCAGGAACAGCCCAGAGGAGAAGCCTTCTCTCCTTGAGCCTCTCTCAGCTGCTTCTGCCAGTAAGACCCCACCTGCTAAAAGACTTCAAGGCTCCCTATAATTGTCCAAGTCAGCAGGTGTCTTAAAAACGATGTGCCTCAGTCCCAAGTGTGTAGTAGTGATTTACAGAGAACATAAGGGCCACTCACCTTGCAATAAATGCTCAAGGGGGACTCTCCTTTCCTGCAGGCCTCTACCCTCCTCCTTTCTCATAAGGGTGGCAAATAAAACAATTCCTTCCCCAAGTCAAGGCCCAGTCCTCAGTCAGCATTTCTTCCCTTCCCCTATGGCCATCACCTCCCTGGAGCCTTGTGTTCCAGGCCCTCTCACCTCCCTCTCACTGACAGACACCTGGTGCCCCAGGTGCCTACACCTTACCCAGCACTCAAAGACAATGTGCACCTCCCCTGCAAAACTCGGTGACCTGAACCCAGAGATATCCTCCCTGAGAGAAGCCTGAGGCCAACACTGTTTACTGTGCCACTTCCACATGCCAGGTGTGGCCACTGACCTCATGGAACTTGTATTCCATATGCCAGGCATGGCCACTGACCTCTGGGGCAGGGTCTCTGAGCCTCCAAGGGACATGCTATCAGTTGTTGCTATTTCTGTTTGTTTTGTTTGTTTGTTGTTGTTTCGAGATGAAGTCTCGCTCTTGTCCCCCAGGCTGGAGTGCAATGGTGTGATCTCGGCTCACTGCAACCTCTACCTCCTGGGTTGGAGCAATTCTCCTGCCTCAGCCTCCCAAGTAGCTGGGATTATAGGCGCCCGCCACCACGCCCGGCTAATTTTTTTTTTGTATTTTTAGTAGAGACGGGGTTTCACCATGTTGGTCAGGCTGGTCTTGAACTCCTGACCTCAGGTGATCCACCCACCTCGGCCTCCCAAAGTGCTGGGATTACAGGTGTGAACCAGTGCCCGGCCAGGTGTTGCTATTTCGGAAGCCCTTGGGCTGCCTGGTCTCCTAGGTGCGATCCGCCTGGATACATGGGGTCTGGTACCTGAAGGATCTGGGCCTCTGATGAGAAGCTTTCACGACACATGCATTCTCAAATCTTAAAATGGGGCAAGGGAACGTTTCTATATTCTAAGCACGGTAGAGAGGCATTCGTCAAAGAATTTCACAAATCAACATAAAACGATAATATGAAAACGTACCAGCAGGGGCCTCTCCTAGGCTCTTTGCACAGCTCTGTGATGAGTAGGATCTTGCGGAATTCCAGGAAAGGCCAGGTGGCTGTAATGCAGAGTGAAGGGAGGTTGAAGCAAGAGAGGTTGGCAGGAGCCCCCTAGGCCTTGGTAACATCTGGGCCTTTATTCTAAGAGGAACAAAAGGCTGGTAAAGGGTTGTAAATGGGAAAGTGACAGGACCTGTTTCATGTTTTCAAAAGCTGACGGATGGCTGCATGGAGAAGGGAAGGCAGGGAGACAAGGACAGAGCCGGGAGCCCAGTCAGGAGGCTGTTGCCCTTCAAGCCAGAGCTGGAGGAGGCTCATGGTGGTGGAGACAGAGGAAGGTGGTGGGAGGTGAGGCCAGCTGGACTTCCTGGGTTGAGTGGGGACTTGGGGAACTTTCCTGTCTTACAAGAGGACTGTAAAACACACCAATCATCACTCCGTAAAATGCACCAATCAGCACTCTATAAAACGCACCAATCAGCACTTCGCAGCTAAAGAACCAGTTCAGGGCCAATAAGGGAAAGGATTCTAAAAGTAGCCAATCATGGGGAGGATTGAAAAAAGGGCACTCTGATAGGACAGAAACGGAACATAGGAAGGGACAATAAGGGAATAAAAGCTGGCCACTCCAGCCAGGAGCGGCAACCTGCTCGGGTCCCCTTCCATGCTGTGGACGCTTTGTTCTTTCGCTCTTCACAATAAACCTTGCTACCGCTCACTCTTGGGGTCCATGACATGTTTAAGAGTTGTAACACTCACCGCGAAGGTCCACAGCTTCGTTCTTCAAGTCAGCGAGACCACGAACCCACCAGCAGGAACCAACTCCGGACACAGTGGGTAAGGAGATGTTCAGGAAGTGAAACTGATGGATGATGTGTGTGAGTAAGGAAAGATCTCTGGTCTTTGCACTGGCATGGATGCACTTCATTCCCTGTATAGGGATCACTGGGCATGAGAATTTTGGAAGAATGCAGAGGGAAATCCTCAATGCAGATATGGACACAAGCAGCATACGTGTGATGCTGGAGGGGCAGGTAGACACATGGATCAGAAACTCAGAAGAGAACTCTGGGCCAGAGCGGCTCAGGGTCAGATGCAGCCACTCAAGCCGCAGCGGCAGAGCCTGCTAGGGAGAGAGAACAAGGGGGAAGGGAAGAGACTGGGGAACTCTTGATATTTAATGGCTGGGCAGATAAGAAAAAATCCTGCAGTGCAGACAGAGGAAAAACTGATTGGAGAAGTAGAAGGTTTGTGTCAGGAAGAGAAGTATGTTTTTTAAATAGAGAATACTGCTGAGAAGTCAAGGATCTGAGGCCTGGAAAATTGGGTTTTCTCAGTAAATAAAAATAAAAATAAAAAATTGCTGACCTTAGTGGGATCCCTCAGAGCCTTAGCTCAGTGTCCCTGGGCACCTATTTCCAATCTGGAATTTTTTTTTTTTTTAAGAGACAGGGTCTCACTCTGTCATCCAGGCTGGAGTGCAGTGGCACCATCACTGCACTGCAGCCTTGAGCCTGGGCTCAAGTGATCCTCCCGCCTCAGCCTCCAGAGTAGCTGGTACTACAGGCAC
Organism: Papio anubis; assembly: GCF_008728515.1. Classification (NCBI taxonomy): domain Eukaryota; kingdom Metazoa; phylum Chordata; class Mammalia; order Primates; family Cercopithecidae; genus Papio; species Papio anubis. The sequence continues at coordinate 28,269,540 of NC_044989.1, read as the reverse complement.
ACACCACCATGCCTGGCTAATTAAAAAAAAAAATTTTTTTTTAGAGATGGGGTCTTGCTATGTTTTTCTCAAGTTGGTCTTGAACTCCTCATCTCAAGTGACCCCCCCACCTTGGCCTCCCAAAGTGCTGGGATTACAGGCATGAGCCCATGTGCCCAGTCACCACTCTGGAACTTCTATTTGTCCATCAGTGAAGAGGAAGAAATCATCACCAAGGTCTCTCCCCTGCTGAGCATCATTCCAGAGAACCATCATGGAGGAGACATCCCTGCCCCTGTCTTCACTTATATCCTCCCTGCCCAGGTCCTCCCTGGGCCCGTCTTCACTTATATCTCACCACATCCTCTGGGCATGTTTTGGAGTCACACCCCCAAAGCCACAGGGCCCACATGTGGGTGGAAGGAAATTCCTATTCATTCAACATTCTGTGAGTGTTGGGCCTTCGGTGGGCCAAACTCATTTTAGGTGTTATGTGGAGACAAAAAAGAGGTAAGATGTGGTCCCTACCCTCAAGGATCTCATCATCTCTGGGGAGATAAGATGAACATACTCGAAAAATAATGAAGTCTAGAAACATAAGAGGAAAGCGCATGCAATGTACACAGAGGTGCCACGTGCAAATGGGGCTCTGGGGGCAGCTGCCCGGGGAGGGGAAATTGGAGGAGGCCTTGAAGGGGTGATGTGCCCTTGCTGGAGGACCTGGGGCAGCGGCATGGAGCTCAGGTGTGACAAGATGGGTATGGGGTTGGCCTGGCAGGTCTGACCAGATGGGGTGGGGCTTCCCAGTGATGGGGTGACACAGTTGTGGCTGCTTCATTCCATCCAGGCCCACAGACCTAGGTCCAGGACCAGCCAGCACCACAGGTCCAAAGCCACAGGGGACAGATGTCATTCTGTAGGAACATGCTTCCTGAGGAGGTCCCTGCAGCCCTGACTAGGATGCCTGGATACACAGACACACAGCACATCCTGGCCAGGGCCAGGGCTGTGGGAAGGATCCAAGCATTGCACCGCAGCTCTTATCACACCCCACCCTCCTCCATCCCTGCAACCAAATCGATAAAGGGTCATCTCCTACCTGAACCATTCACAACTCCTTTCTCCCTCTTCCCATCACCCTCACAGCCAGCCTCTCACTCTCCTCGCTAGCATGGTGGGTGCCGCTGGGCTTCTCCCTGGGCTCTGCCAGCTGGACCTTCAGCCTGGGACAAGCCTTTCTGGGCAGCTCATCCCTGAGAACACTGTGGTGGCACATGAGGGAGGCGGATCCTCCCCTGCCCTGGCTCCCGCCCACATCCCAGCATGCTCCTCTTCCTGCAGCGTCTTCACTGGCTTCTTCCCTTCCTCCCCTCATCACCGGGCTTCTCCTCAGTGCTGTCAGCTTGGGCCTCTTCCCTGCATCCATGATGCCTGTGGCCTTCTGGAAAGGCCTCACGCCCCTCTCCCAGACCCTCAGGGCCCTCCATCCTGAGCCCAGGCCCTCCCTCTGGCCTTACCCTGAAAGACTCCCTCAGAGCCCACCACAAAGTTTGAGGGCCACGCTGCCTCTGTGTCTTCGTTCCAGCTATACCTTCAGCCTAGAAGGCCTTCCTCCTGCCTTCACCTGACAAGTCCCTTCCCACCCTCCAGATTCACCTCGAACCCCACCTGTCTCAGAGCAAAATGCACATGAGGGTTCACTTTGGAGTTAGAGACTTCGGCCCTTAATTCCTGCTTGGCCACTTTCCAGCTGTGTGGCCCTAGGCAAGTCACTCCACATCCTTTTGAGTCTGTTCAATGAATAATAAACTTTCCCAGTTCATGAGACAAGGGGACGATTCCTAGCTCAGAGGTGAGAATGGAATGAATCAGGCATATGGAGTGCTCAGCGCGGCACCGGCTCCTGGTCTGTCCTCAGGAGGAGTGCTTGCCACTGGGGTATGTTTCTGGTCCCCTCTCACCAATTGTGGAGCTCCAGAACATTCTGAGTCTCTCTGACAGCGCCCAAATTGGACGTTCTTTAGAGGTGGCAAACTCCTCTCAATTAGAACTCTTCTTTGCACCCCTTTTGGTCTTATACAAAATGTTTTTGTTGAATGGAAATAAGGATTCTCCTGTCCTGAAAAGAACAAACACTTCCTGTGGCTGGAAGTGCCCAAAGCCAACAAAGACCTCTCTGCCAGCACCTGCCTTCCGACCCCGAGGCCAGCCCAGCACCTCACCTCACACCTCACCCCTGTGTGTTCGACCACTTTGGCCTTTTTCCGATTCCTCCTGTGCCTCCAGCACAGTGACCTTGGACAGGGAAAGGCCTGGCTGAGCAGAGATGACCCCCAGTAACGGCCAAAGAAGCAGCTATGCTCATGCAACTGACAGATCCCGCCCACTAGCCAGGCTGCTCCTCACAGACCTTCTTCTCGTGCTGTGCAAACAGAATGAATGGTGCCCAAAGACGGCCAGGTGGAGTTACACTACTGGCACGGGAAGAGGCCTAAGGCGTTCGTATTTTTGTATGCACAGAACAAAAACTTTGAAAGGATATCCTCTCACTTCCTCCTCCTCCTCCTCTCTTCCTCTTTCTTCTCCCCCTCCTTCTCTCCCTCTCCCTCCTCCCCCTCTCCCTCCTCTCTCCTTCCCTCCTCCCCCTCCTCCTCCTGTTTCTCCCCCTCCTCCCCATCCCCCTTCCCCTTCCTCCTCCTCCTCCTCCTTCTTCTTCTTTTTCTTCTTCTTCTTTGATTTTCCTGCTTTAGCTCCATTTTTCAGGAAATCACATTTCCCATTCTATTTGTGAGCAGGGTGTGTAGCCCACCTTCTCAGAAAGGGAGAACATTTCTCTGGCTTTGTTGATTTCTGTATTATTTCTGTTTTTTCAAAGAGGTGAAGTGCTTTTTGAAAACAAGTAAAGAAAAAACAAAATGTTGAATGAATAAGTAAGTAAATAAATACATGGCTTTAGCCCAGGCTCTCTCTTTTCAGGAATTTGCTCTTCCATAAATCCAGCTTCCCCCAGGGACTTACTCAGTTTAAGGGGTCAGCGATCTTCCAGCTAGTCCCCTTGGGATAGAAAACTAAAGAATTGAGGCCCTGTGGGGGTAGCTGTGGAAATCACACAGCCAGGGCTGTCCCAGTCCCCTGCCATCACTATGACTAAGGCAATGCCCGCCAGCCAGAATCCAGCCAAAATCCCTCCAAGGATGGGGAGAGAAGAGAAGCCTCTCTTTCCAGCACACTCAGAGTGGCCCTGATTGGCTAGGCCAGGGGCACTGGATCAGCATCTCCCAGGCTCAGACAGTTTCCTTCCTAAGGTCCCAGGGTTCTCTCCCACCAGCTGACCTCAGAGGATCTGCCTTCATCTCTTAGAGATGTGAGAAATCATGGTCCCCAGCAAAGCAGGAGGCAGACTCCTGAGGCTGCTCAGGGCTACTGCACAGCTGACACCTCCTTCCCAGCAGCCTTCCACCTCCACCTGCAAAAGAACGTGTGAGAACGGGGCCCAAACTGTCCCATCATGCCTGTCCTTCCCCCAGGACAGTAGGTGTCTACTCAAGAAGTCCACACAACTCAAAGCAAAGAGAACCTACTCAGGGTGGTGAGCAGGGTCTCTCCTTTCCAGCCTTCTCCCGAAGAGAAGAACTAAATGACTAGGCAAATCAGAGGTGCCATCCACACACAGAGACAAGGGCAGCTCTTGTCCAAGGGGATTGGGCCTCACTTGAAGGCTTACTGGGGAAAGAGTTAATCAGCAGTCCAGCAGCCTCCCAGAGCCCCCAGAAAAATGGAAAGGGCATTTCTGGAGCTCACCTCCCAGCCCCCTTTCCTGCCCTCTACCCAACCATGCCCCCATGCCTCACACTCCAGTTAGACCAAATGCAACCAGCACTCATCATTTCCGAGCCTTTGCACACAGTATTTTCTCAGCAGAGAACACCCCCTTCCCTCCCTCCTCCCCTGCCTGGATAACTCTTACTTCAAACTGTGTCCCTGGAAGACCACCCTGCCATTTCCCCTAACCTCCGAGGTGTCCCTCCTCTGGCCAGACCCACTGGCACCCTGTGCCCCCGGAATAGCCCTGACCCCTCAGTCTTTTGTGGATCGTAGGTCTGTCTTTGTATAGATACAGGAGTCCTTGAGAGCTTTGCCTTTCTATAGCCCCAGTTGCCAGCACATACCAGCACAACACTGAGTAACTGCTCAATAAAAATGTGTCGGAATGAATAAAGTCATGAATTAGAATGTAGATTAAGACCTAGAGGTCAGGAGTGGTGGCTCATGGTTAGAATCCCAATATTTTGGGAGGCTGAAGCAACAGAATTGCTTGAGACCAGGAGTCCAAGACCAGCCTGGGCACTATGGCAAGACCCCATCTCTACAAAAAAAAAAAAAAAAATAGTCGGACTGTGTGCCTGTGGTCCCATCTACTTAGGAGGTGAAGTGGAAGGGTCCCTTGAGCCTGGGAGGTAGAGGCCGCAGTGAGCCGTGATCCTGCCACTGCACTCCAGCCTGGGTGACAGAGAAAGACCTTGTCTCAAAACAAGTTTAAAATTTAAAAAATCTAAGAAGACCTAGAATTTAAACTTCTCCCATTGGTGCAAGGAAGGAGTAAGATGAAGGCTCCTTCTCCTGACATCCCAAACTACATCTGAGAGTCTGTTCTGCCTGTTGGCCAGGCCCCAGGCCTCCACCATCTGACTCTATCCTCTCCTTGTCCTTCGCCTCCATGAAGCTCTTTCTAACCACCCTGGTGTCTGAACCCCCAAGCCCTTGCTGCCCGAGCTCTTCACCTGCCACTTGATTGGTCCTGCTTTGGTTCCTAATTAGATGTGGGCCTGATTCTTCTCCCTACCCAGGGCTGAAAGCGACAAAAAGGCAGCCAGCCTGGCTTCTGCTCCTTTGCCTCTCCCAAAGGAGAGGTGCAGGGTATGGCCCAAAGTCAGCATTTCATAGATTAGCAAAATGGCTGAGTGAATTGATGAATGGCTTAATTTCCAAGGAGGGTTTCACATTATTACATAGCTCCCTATATCCCTGTGGGACTTGGTGAATCTCTTGTGCCTTCTCCAGAGAACGTGTGCTATGGCACATGGCACATGTAGGTGTATTCACACTCTCCTCTCAGTGTGCACAAGACCCTCTGGGTCCCCTATGACCCCACACCTTCTAAGTGCCCACTGCTCCCACCCCAGGTTCACATGTTTCTTTCCCAGCCCTACTGTAGAAGAAAGAGCTCAGGGGCTGAGGGCAGGAGCCTGATGTCACCTCAGCTTTGGTCCTGACTTGCTGGGAGGTTTGCCCTTCATATGCCTCACCTTGCTGTATCTGTATTTTCTTTCTTTTTTTCTTTCTTTTTTTTTTTTTTTGAGACAGGGTCTTGCTCTGTCACTCAGACTAGAGTGCAGTGGCACGATCATGGCTCACTACAGCCTTGACCTCCTGGGCTCAAGTGATCTCTGTGCAGCTGGGACCACTACCACACTTGGTTCATTTTTTTTTTGTAGAGGCAGGGTTTCGCCATGTTGCCCAGGCTGGTCTCGAACTCCTGGGCTCAAGCGATCCACCTGCCTTGGCCTCCCAAAGTGCTGGGATTATAGGTGTGAGCCACCACACCTGGCCCAGCATCAAGACTTTAGGAGAATTACTCCCTGCATTCGTTTACCTCATTTGGCCAGCTAGTTGGCTGAAAGGCCCATTCTTGCACCAAAAGTCTATAATTCTGTGGATCCCATGATACTTTTAAAATTTTGTGATAAGCAACTACATTTTTACCCTGTCATTGCATGTTTTATATCTGAAAGTACACAAAAAGATTTTTATGTTCACTACTTTGCAAATAGATAAGCAAACAGAGTCATTAGAAGGGAAAGTTGGAAGTTACTTAGGAAGCTAGAGGCTAAGGAAACACTGAAGCAAGTAGGTAAGTGCCCTGGCCAGGGTAGGGGACTGGATTTCATCCAAAGCCTTCCTTGACACAGTATTCCAGGTTCATTTGCTTTCTCCACTTGCCAAAAACAAACAAACAAACAAACAAACAAAACCCACTAGTGCGAGACTCCGGTCAGCTTCCTCTGGCTCTTCAGATAATGTGGTTGTTTTCCTGAATTTGGCCCTGGCTACAGCAGTGACTTCAGAACTGTCTGGAGAGACTTGGGTAAAGCTGGGTGGGTAAGTTACCAGGTTCTGCTCAGACTCAGCCTCCCAGCAACGCGGGCGCAGAACTGGGCTCTGAAGGGAGATGTGAGTGTCACAGTGTCTTCAGTGAGCCTGGGCTGTCAGCTCATGAAAAATTTTCGAAAGATTTTGAATTAGTTGACATTTTTTAATGGGATGATTTCATATTTTAAAATGCAGCTTTCTGGAGTATTTTGAAAATATGAAGCTGGGTGCCGGGGGTCGCGCCTGTCACCCCAGCATTCTGGTGGGCAGAGACAGGAGGATTGCTGGAGTCTAGGAGTTCAAGATCAGCCTGGGTAACAAAGCAAGGCCCTGATCCTCCAGAAAGAAAGAGAGAGAGAAGGAGAGAGAAAGAGAGAGAGAGAGGGTGGGGAGGGGAGGGGAGGGGAGGGGAGGAGAGGAGAGGAGAGGAAGGGAGAGGAGAGGAGAGGAGAGGAGAGGAGAAAAAAAAAAGAAAAGAATTAGCCCAGCATGGTGTCACGTGCCAGTAGTCACAGCTACTTGGGAGGCTGAAGTAGGAAGATCATTTGAGCCCAGGAGGTTGAGGCTGCAATGAGCCTTGATCATGCCACTGTACTCCAGTCTGAGTAACAGAGTTAAACCCTGTCTCTAAAAATAAATCAATCAATCAAAAAAGTAAAAAACAATGTGGGTCAGGTGCAGTTTGGGAGCCTGAGGTGGGAAGATCACTTGAGCTCAGGAGTTCAAGACCAGCCTGGGCAACATAGTGAGACCTCATCTATATTAAAAAGAAAATGTGGATGGACTAGAAACATCGGAAGGAACGCACATTTCCGCCCTGGCAGTAACTCTCTTGAGCAGGGTGAATGCTCCTTCATTGAGATGGGGCGTGTACTTGCCCAAGCTCATTACAGTTCCCACCACTCCCTCTTGTCTTCCTTACAGAGAGGCTGAGGATCCCTTTCCAGATTATCACCTTGCCAGGCCCCTGCAGCTATTTGAGTCTGAGACTCCCTGGAGCAGCCATTGGCTGTTTAGGCCTGATCCCTTCCGGCTTGACAATTCACAAGAATCCCAGTTTGTGAACACACCTGCAGGGAGTGCACTCTGCAGGGAGGGATGGAAGCCCTCCCACGTTTCCATCATTTGTCCTTGCATGTCTCTCTCTGCTCTGATGTGGGCCACTAATAACCTTGGGGAGTATTATTAGCCGCTGAGCTTGGTCATGGGAGGAGAGAGTCTCTGTTATCTGCCCTGGTCCCCTGTATGGGAAGCCTGGTGTCCAATTGTGAAGGCCAACATTTTCAGAGAAACAACAACCAGTTAGAAACCCACCCATGTCAGAACAGAGAGCTGGACGTGAGGACATAGGAAACCACACTACTTGAGGAAGGATTGGCAGACGGGGGATGTTTGGTGTGGAAAAGAGAAGACCCAGGCAACATGATTCCTCCCATTAAACATATGAAGGGCAATCATGTGAGAAAAGGATTAGTTACTACTGTTAATAGCACTAATATAGTCATAATAATGCTGGCAGCAAGTACTTATCTAGTGCTTACTATACCTGGCAATGTTCCAAGCACATACAATGACTTACTAATTTTGAATTTTGATACAAAACCTAATAAATGAAAGCCACAGGAATACAGATTTTGCCAAATCATTATTGTTCAAAGATTCCAGCTCCTAGGGAAATTGGTAAAAAAAAAAAAAAGAAAAGGAAGGAAGGAAGGAGAGAGAGAAAGAAGAAAAAAGAAAAAAAGAAAGAAAAAGAAGAAAGAAAGAGAAAGAAAGAAAGAAAGAAAGAAAGAAAGAAAGAAAGAAAGAAAGAAAAGAAAGAAAGAGAAGAAAGAAACTACCTTGCTAAGTAGTGAGCCCTCTGTCTCTGGAGAAATGCAAGCAGAGACTGGAGATGACTGAAATACACCAAAGGGATGACTGTATCAAACACTTCTTAAGGTCTCTTTCACCTGTGATATTCTATGGTTCAAACAGTTTAACTTCAAGGGCTCCCAGGGGGACTGAGTGGAGAAAGATGGAATGTGAGGTGCAGTGGATGAGATAAGGAGAGAACAAAGGAATGAAGTGGTGAACTCAGCACTGTAGCTCTCAGTGTGCAGAAAAGTAAGTCAGGTTTGAGGTCAGGTCAAGGGAAACCAATGGTACATTTACATAAATGTGTTCTAAAGTTTGTGTTTGCTAATCTATGGGAATAGACAGATACACCAAGATAATCAACTCGGTTTGAGGCTTCTTGGAATCTTTATGCTGCTCATCACCCTGAAAGAACGAGACAGACCAGAGCAAAGTCATCTATGTGGTTACAGTGGTATTTTCCCAACTACAAGTTAGAGCCCATTAATGAGTTATGAAATCAGTTTCATTGGTTGTAACTAGCATTAAAAAAATGGAACATACCAGAGTGCATCACAAGTGATTAAATGATCAATTGTTTCATTAAAGTTTTGTTTCAATACTATGTAAGTCTATATATCATTTATGTGTGTGCACCCAATTATGATGTAAAATTGGTGAAAAAGAGTTTGAAAGCCACTAGGTCAGAGACAGAGTGGGGGCAACCCTGCTCTGTGAGCCAAATCCTGTCTCAGATTAAATGTATCTGGCCAGGGGTGGAGCAAGATGGCAACCAAATGCAATCTGACGGGAGCAAGGTGACAACCAGGCCTGGGACCAGGCTCTGATGGGCTTCATTCCTGTGTCGAGAAGGCCACAGCAGAGTGCACAGGCAGATTCCAGACTTTCCTTGGGAGGCTGCTATCCATCTTCTCAAATGAGGTCTGTGTGTCCCACCATTCGCAGACATACCTCCCCACCGCGACCACCACCATCCTGACATTTGCATATTGGCCACACACCTCCAGGAGTGTGGAGGAGCTTCTGCATGCATCACGTCTTTGGAGTCCACCCCATGGCCAGACCTGTTCCCTCCATCCCTCCATCTCAACCCCTTAGTGCCTCTCCCATAAGATTGCCCAGGGTATGGCAATGAATTAGTGGCATAGTCTGTATTCCCTCTCTCCATATTCCTGAACTGCTTAACTTGTTGAATAGGTTTCTTTAGTATCATCTGCAGACTGAAGGAACTGACAAAAAACGATGGTGTGGCTTTTCACAGTTGCTATGAATGAGCTGCCTACCATTTATCTAAGGCTGGCTCTCCACTGGAGCACAGAATTCTGTACTCTCACTTTCTTTTTTTTCCTTTAAATTAGAGAAGGGGGTCTCTCTATGTTGCCCAGGCTGGTCTTGAACTCCTGAGCTCAAGTGATCCTCCCACCTTGGCCTCCCAAAATGCTGGGATCACAGGTGTGAGCCTCCACACCCAGCCCAACTCTCACTTTCCTGACACATCAATGATTCCCTCTCAATTACACCCTCTGGCATACCAACAGGATGTAATTTTTCCCAATGTCAAAACTCAAAAGAAAACTTCTCTTGACCTCATAGCCCCCTCCAGCTTCAATCCTATTTTTCTGTTCTCTTGGCTGTTAAAATTTCTGGAAAGCTTTCTCCATACTCATGGATTCAATTCTTCATTTCAGTGAGTTCTGAGTCTTCCACTGGAACAAAACAGCTGTCAGTCCACCAAGGACCTTCATGTTGCTAAACCCAGTAGTGAACTTCTCATCTTTATCTTATGCCATTAGCAGCATTTGATACGGTTGGTCACTCCGTCTTTTTTTGAAATACTTTCTTCATTTTGACTTCAAGACAACACTCTTGTGGTTTTCCTCTTTTGACACTGCCCACTCTTTCTCATCTGCATTCTTAATTCTTCCTCGTCATGCTGATGTGTAAACACTGGAGTGCACTGACCTGGGTTCTGGACCTGTTTCTCTTATGCATCTACATTCACACCCTAGGTGATTTTACCCACATGCGTGACTTTTCATACCTTCTATGCCCTGTCAAATGTTAAATGATTTCTCTCCAGAGCTCCAGGTACGTATATGCAACTGGCTAGTGCACATCCTCACTTGCATATCTTGTGACCATCTGAAACTTAATGTGTCCAAAACAAAACCTCCGGCAGTTCTATTTCCAGGGTAGCATAGTGAGCTCCTACTGTATAAACCCCTACAGGTAACTACCATAACGTCTGAACAAAATAGGAAAACCAATGACCTGAAGGCCCTGGAGTGTGAACAAAAGCAGGCAGTTTCTGGAGAGGTACTGGAAAATGAAAATGCGTCTGGGATGAGTTTCACGGTTTTTATGGCTTTTATCCGAAAGGCAGGCCATGGTAGAGACACACAGGGCAGATAAAATAATGATAGAAAATCTGCAGTCCTTCTGGCCTAAAGAATCAAAGGATAGAGTTGGAGGCAACCACAGCCATTGGAAAGTCAGAGGGAGAATCCATAAATAGAGAGACGCAGAGAAGAACCACAAATTCTGTGTATAAACTGTCCAAATCTCTGGCCAATTCCTAGTCCATGCATGCATGAGGCAGGCTCAAGCAGCCCAGATAAGAATGCACAAACTAAACTGAGATTTAAACTGGTGCTCAAGAGATGGTTTACAGCTTGATCCAACCAAGCTAATAGCTTGCTTAAAACAAAACAAATTTTAAAAATCAGCATTTGGCCAGACGTAGTGGCTCAGTCCCTTAATCCCAGTGCTTTGGGAGGCTGGGGCCAGAGGAGCACTTGAAGCCAGGAGTGTGAGACCAGACTAGTCAACATAGCCAGACACCTCTCTACAAAAAATAAAAATTAAAAAAAAAAATTAGCCAGGCATGGTGGCATGTGCCTGTAGTCCTGGCTACTTGGGAGGCTTGAAGTGGGACGATTGCTTGAGCCCAGAAGTTTGAGACTGCAGTGAGCTATGATTGTGCCACCACACTCCAGCCTGAGTGACACAGTAAGACACTGTTGCAAAAAAAAAAAAAAAAAATCAGCACTTAGGAGAAATAACAGAATCCAGAGTCTCCACAACTTAACAATCATAATGTTCAGAATATCCAAATTATTTCATATATGAAGAACACGGAAAACGTGATCCATTTTTAAGAGACAAGACAATCAACAGAGACTGACCCTGAGAGGACCTAGATATTGGAATTAGCAAAATCAAAATTCTCAAGTAGCTATTACAACTATGCTTTGCAAGGTGAGGATGATACATGTGCAACAAATAAAAAGATAGGAAACCTCAGCAGAGAAATAAACTTGATTTAGAGGAAAACTAAATAGAAATTCTAGAACTGGAAAAGATGATGTTTGAAATAAAAGATTCACCAGTTTAGCTTCACAACAGTGTTCAGATAATAAAGGAGTCAATGACCCTGAAATTAGATCAGTACAAAAAGTATCCAATCACAACAAAGAGAACAAAGATTGAAAACAAATAGCAACAAAAACACAGAGCCTCAAAGGCCTGTAAAAACAATATCAAAATGTTTAACATGTGAAATGAAACCCCGGAAGGAAAAAAGAACGACTACAGGATAAAAGAACAAAAAATATTTGAAGAAACAATGGCTAAAATTTCCCCTTATTTGGTGAAAGACATGCATTTACAGACTCAAGAAACCCAGTATACCTGAAGTAGGATAAATACAAAGAAAATCTCCCTTAGGCACATCATAGTCCAACTGCTAAAAATCAAAGATGAAGACGAAATCTTGAAACAGCCCAAGAAAAAAGATATGCTACACACGGGGTGGAAAAAAATCAAATCACTGGTGACTTCTCATCAGAAACCATGGAGGGCAGAAGCCAGTTTTTCGACTCCAAATTCTCAAGTTATGAAATATCCTTCAAAAATGAAGGTAAAACAAAGATATTTCCCCCCTCCCACCCCCAAAAAAAGAAAACTAAAAGAATTCATCATTGGCATCTTCACTACAAGGAATGCTAAAGAAAGTTCTCAGGCTGAAAGAAAACAATACAGAAGAGAAATGTGGATCATTAGAAACAAAGGAACAGTGTGGGAAACCGTAAAAAGCTAGGTCAATACAAAAATCCTGATTCCCACTCTGCCCCACCTAAACCTGCTTTCTCCCACAGATTTGCCTCTTCGTGATGGAAACACTGGCTTAATGGTTCCCCAGGCAAAAACCATGGCAATTCATTCTTTCTCTCACACCCCAGCAAGGATTCTTGTTTCTATCTTCAAATTAAAATGTATTCAGAATCTGAACATTGTTTCTGCCTCTCTGTCTTCTTGGTCCAAGCCACTGTTTTTTTTGTTTTTGTTTTTGTTTTTTCTTATTTCTAGAAGAGTTTTGAATACACCTGGATTGCTGCAATAGACTACTCATTGATCTCCTATTTATTGTATTGTATTTTATTTTATTTTGTAGAGGTGGTGTGGGGGGGGTCTCAGTATGTTGTCCAGGCTGGTCTCAAACTCCTGGTCTCGAGCAGTCCTCCTGACTCGCCCTCCCAAAGTGCTGGGATTACAGGTGTGAGCTGCCACACTCAACCCTGATCTCCTATTTCTGCTCCTGGTATTGTACAGGTGATTTTCCACATGGTAGTCAAGGAAACCTTTTAACACCTGTGCCAGTTTTTCACTCTTTGCTCAACACTCTCCATTGGCCTTCTACCTCATCAAGGAAAGGAAGCGAGTCCTTACCACAGTCTACAAAGGCCCCGGGTGATGTGGACCCAGATACTTCTCTGATCTTCCCCTCTTTATACACTTCATCCCACTCTTGCTGTGATCTGGCCACCCTGGCTTCCTGGCTGTTCCTCAAAGACACCATGTACCTGCCTCAGGGACTTTACATTTGTCCTGATGTCTTCTCTGGTAACTACAGGGCTCACTCCCTCAGTTCTCTGCTCAAATGATGCCTCATCAATGAAATGTTTCCTAGCCACTCAAAATAAAATAGCAATAGAGCCCACATTCCCTATCTTGCTCTGTTTTTCTTCTTAACACTTACTGCCTTCATATTCAATTAAACAATTGTTGAATCAATGAATGAATGAATGCTACTATTATCTATAATGTAAGATTGAAAGTTCAGATAACGGGCTATGAGAGTTCAAAGGAAAGAAACTATTATGTATTAAGCATCCTCCACATTCTAGCCCCGTTGATTATGTTACATTATTTAATCTTCATTACCATTCTGTTAGGTAGTTTACTGCCATCACTTTACAGAGAGATGTTGAGGCCCAAGAAGGTTGTGTTTTACCAAGGTCACGTGAACAGTAAACAACGGTAGTACAATTCAAACCTATGTTTTTATGATCTCATTACATATTCACTGCATCACGCAGGTTGCAAGACTTCATCTGACTCAGGTGAGGGGAGAGGGAGGGAGTATCTGGGAAGGCTTTCTGGAGGAGGTAGCATTTTAGTTCCCAAGGCAATAAGATCTAAGCAGGAGGATAAGATATAGGCACTGCTCCAGATAACAAGGGTTGGGATGGAGCATGCAATTGCTAAAAGAAGAGAGACATACCAAGATATACACAGTAAGAGGTGAGGAAATATTAAGAACAACCTTTGCTACTTCACAACGCTGCCAGAACTTCCCAACAATCAGAACGATCCGCTAATGGAGCCAATGACCTAGGTGGGCAATTATAACAATGCTAATAATCCCTTATCTGTTCAGAACACTTCAGGGTTTAAAAGTCCTTTCCCGCATATTACCTCATTGATCCTCACGGCGGGTCTGGGAGGCAGGACGGGGCAAGTGCTGCTTCCCCCACTCGAGGTGTGAGGCAGCTACGCCTCAGAGCCCAGGTGCCAACACAGGTCTTCCCACTTGAGATTCAAAGCTCTCCAGGTAGCGAGATCTCCATCTGTGAAGGAGTCAGACTGTTGTAGAGAAGGTCATGTGAGCAGTGGTAAAATGACGGCATAGGCTCGCTGCGCTTCATGATCCTGGTTCAGTCTTTTTAATTTTTTTTTTTTTTTTTTTTTTTTGAGGCAGGGTCTCAATTTGTGACCCAGGCTGTAGTACAGTGGCATGATCTTAGTTTACAAGGCATAATATATAGGCAGGAGGAGCTCCCTGCAGCCTTGACCTCCCAGGTTCAAGTAATCCTCACGCCTCAACCCCCAAGTAGCTGGGACCACAGGCGTACTCCATCACACCTGGCTAATTTCTTTTTATTATTATTATTATTATTGTTATTATTTTTTTTTTTTTTGAGATGGAGTCTCACTCTTTTACCCAGGCTGGAGTGCAGTGGAGCAATCTCTGCTCACTGCAACCTCCACCCCCCGGGTTCAACAATTCTCCTGCCTCAGCCTCCCAAGTAGCTGAAATTACAGACATGCGCCACCACACCTAACTAATTTTTGTATTTTTGTAGAGACGGGGTTTCACCATGTTGGCCAGGCTGGTCTCGAACTCCTGACCTTAGGCGATCCACCTGCCTTAGCCTCCCAAAGTGCTAGGATTACAGGCATAAGCCACCCTGCCTTGGCCTAAATTTTTTTTTATTGTAGTAAAATATATGAGAAAGAAGAGAACATTTTTATCTACGAGCTTTTCAGTTATCAGGCCCAGAGAGGCTTTGAAAAGTAACGTCACATTCCATTTCAAGGCATCTGTGAGACTGATGAACAGGTAGCAAAGTTCACCCTCACGAGCTGAAAAACATTATGGACAAGAAGCTATCATTGAAATTAAACAGTGGCAGACATGTCCAAGGAATACTGCGAGGATTTATCCCTTTATGAATCTTGTGATAGATGAATGTGTGGAGATGGCAACTAGCGAGCAACAGAACAATATTGGAATGGTGGTAACATGAGGGAATAGTATCATCATGTTAGAAGCCTTGGAACAAGTATAAATAGTGGCTTGTTCAACAACAGACGTTCACGTCCCCTCTCCAAAGGGCCCGTTTAACTATGATGTAAAAATTAGGTCATGAACATTTTCATATTAGACTTTTTGTTAAATAAACTTTTGTAATAGTCAAAAAAATCAGAAAAGTGACAGCATGCCACATCTCATCCTCTCCACCATCTTGGGCTAAATAATTACATCTTACAGCCCCTTGCTATATGGGCTTTAAGACTAACTGACACCAAGTAGCTATAAAATGCCACACACTCTGGACGCCATAACTCTTACCCTGTAGTTCAACAATGATTAGTAATTGGCTGATTGATTAGCCAATTACTAATCAATGTTATTTCCTTTAAACCAATGAGAATTTCTGACAAACAACTTTGTATCAGCCCACTCATTGTCTCCTTTTGCCTTTTTAACTACAAATTTTAAGTAATTAAAAAAGTTTTTTAAGAGACAAGGTCTTGCTATGTCACCCGGGCTAGACTCAAACTCCTGGGCTCAAGCTGCCTCAGGCTCCTGAGCACCCGCCCCCTTTAACTTTTAAAAATCTGCTTGTGGCCAGGCGCAGTGGCTCACCCCTGTAATCCCAGCACTTTAGAAAGCCAAGGCGGGTGGATCACCTGAAGTCAGGAGTTCAAGACCAGCCTAGTCAGCACCATGAAACCCCATCTCTACTAAAAACACAAAAATTAGCTGGGTGTGGTGGCGCACACCTGTAGTCCCAGCTACTTGGGAGGCTGAGGCAGGAGAATCGCTTGAACCCGGGAGGCAGGGGTTGCAGTGAACTGAAATCGTGCCACTGTACTCCAGCCTGGGCGACAGAGCGAGACTCTGTCTCAAAAAACAAAAAACCCAAAATAACCTGCTTGTAACAGAGGCCAAACAGAGCACTCCCAAGGCAACTTGGAGATGGGTCCTGAGCTATAGTCCTTAACCTTGGCCCAAATAAACTCTTTATATTAATTTTGGCTCCATTTCTTTCTTTAAATTGACATAGCCATAACATAAAATTTACCATTTTAACCATTTTTAAGTGTACAGTTCAGTGGTGTTAACTACAGCACAATGTTGTGCAACTAACACCATCATCCATTTCCAGAACTCTTTTTTTTTTTAACTTTAATTTTAATTACAGTACATGTGCAGGTTTGTTACTTAGATCAACATGTGTCATGGGGGGTTGTACAGATTATGTTATCAACCAAGTATTAAGCCTAGTACCCATTCGTTATTTTTCCTGATCCTCTCCCTCCTCCCACCCTCCACCCTCTGAGAGGTCCCAGTGTGTGTTGTTCCCCTCTCTGTGTCCATGTGTTCTCATTATTTAGCTACCCCTTATAAGTGAGAACACACGGTATTTGGTTTTCTGTTCCTGCCTCAGTTTGCTTAGGACAATGATCTCCGCCTCTATCCAAGTTGCTGCAAAGGCAGAACTCGTTTTATCATCCCAAACTGAAACCTGCCACTGTTGGACACTGATTCCCCATTTCTCCCTCCCTCAGGCTCCTGGCAATCACCATTCTACTTCCTGTCTCTATGAATTTGACTACTCATATCAGTAGAATTCGCCATTTTGTGACTGGCTGATTTTACTTAACAGATGTCCTCAAGGCTCATCCATGCTATAGCAGGTGTCAGAATTTCCTTACTTCTTCAGGTTGAATCATCGCCATTGTATGGCTAGAACACATTTTGTTTACCCATCCCTCTGTTGCTAGGGTTCAATCCGATGACAAACGGCAGCAGGCTCCTTCACCAGAAATGCTTTTCCCTTTAGGCTGCCAGCCCCAAGGGCAAAACATACCAGCATCCTTTCTCCTCACCCCACGATGCTCTCTCCAGGCAGATGGAACCTTTGCGCCGGGAGCCACCTACCTGAGATCAGATTCTATGATGAGGACCAGATTTCCTGGAACTTTCCAGTCTTCCAGGAGACAATACTGAGTGAGGGTTAGGAGAGCAAATAGCAAAATGCCCCAGGTCTTACCCCTTACAAAACCAAGAAATGCAAGTGAGCTGCCCACCTGGCCCAAGGGAGCGCCAGGGAGAAGAGGCCTGGGGGGAGCTGCCCCCATTTCCATCTTGGTACTGCTCACAATGCCCCAGTAACCCTATGCCCCTTCGCAGTCATGACCTGTTTAAAGCAGAACAGGGTGGTGTGGCTGCCTGTTGGGCACCGGAGGTGGCACAGCCTCAGGGCCCAGAATGGCCTTGCCTTTCCCAGCCTGGAGAGCACAGCACCCCAGCAACAGCATGGCCGTGCCCCACCCCATCTTTGGGAGATGAAAGGGCTTGCAGGCTGAAACCACTGCAGGAAAGCTAGGAAAAAGCGAAATATCAAACAAACAAAACAAGAAAGCAGCCTGTATTAGTCCGTTTTCACGCTGCTGATAAAGACATACCCGAGACCCGGCAATTTACAGAAGAAAGAGGCTGATTGGACTCACAGTTCCGCGTGGCTGGGGAGGCCTCACAATCACGGTGGAAGGCGAAAGGTACTACTTACATGGCGGCAGCAAGAGAAAAATGAGGCAGAAGCGAAAGCAGAAATTCTTTATTAAAAAAAAAACCTCAGATCTCATGAGACTTACTCACTACCGTGAGAAAAGTATGAGAGAAAGCGCCCCGTGATTCAGTGATCTCCCACCGGATCCCTCACGCAACACGCAGGAATTACATGAGTATCATTCAAGATGAGATTTGGGTGGGGACACAGAGCCAAACCATATCAAGCCCCTACATCCAGAAAATGCAAATTTCATTAAAAGCTAAAAACAAATGTGCTGCCAAGCCATGAAAAGCCATGGAGAAAACTTCAATGTACATTACTAAGTGGAAAAGCCGGTGTGAAAAGGGTACATACTGTATGATTCCAACTATATGACACTCTGGGAAAGGCAAGACTATGGAGATAGCAAAAAGACCAGTGGGCGCCAGGGGATGGGGGAGGGAGGGATGAACAGGTGGAGCACAGAGGATTTTTAGGGCCGTGAAACTACTCTAAGATGCTATGACAGTGGATAAAGTCATCATAATTTGGTTAGAACTCACGGGACATACAACACCAAGAGTGAACCCCAATGTAAATATAGACTTTGGGTGATGATGCATCCATGTGGGTTCTCGATTTAATGAATGTACTACATATGTGGGGGCAGGGGCATGTGGGGACTCTCTATACTTTGTGCTCAAATTTGCTATGAACATAAAACAAATTTGCTGTGAAAACAAAACAAAAAGATCCCCAGATGCCCTGAGCTCTGTTTTACAAGGAGGGCCACCTGGCTCCTCAGGCCACCGCTCAGAAAGCCTGCTCTCCCTGGGAGGACTCACAGCCCCATTTTCTCCTTTGCCTTTTAAGTGAGCTGTAAGGAATCCTTTGAGTCTCTTATCTGGGTCACCATTTAGGATAACTTCCACCGGAAGTGTCCTCTGCTTGGTTCCTCGGCCTCAGTGTCACCTCCCCAGGAGGCCTTCCCCAGCTACCCCATCCCTAAGTCGCTCTCCCTCTCATTATCTTGTATGATTTTCCGCCTAGTACTCATCATGTCTGAAATGAGCTCACCTGTTTACATATTTCTTTTAAGTCACCCCTTTAGAGAATGCAAGCTCCACTAACGCACTGACTGTGCCTTAGTGCCCAAAGCAGTGGGTGGCACAAAATAGGAGTTCAGCAAATATTTGTTGACTGAATAAGTTATTTTGTTACTGACCAGCAGCGTAACCTAGGGCAAGGTGGTTAAACTTTTCTGGGCCCCAATTTCCTCATCTGTAAAATGGGCAACTAGTCTTAATGATTGTGCTCCCTTTTCACGACGATGCTCTGAGTGTTGTCTCAAAATGACCTTGTTTCCCATGAAAGGACTTCTACAGTGAAACAGGAGAGGTCCCCGATCCCCCTCACAGGATGTGCTGCTTGCCTGTCGGGTCACCTCTGCTGCTCAAACCCCTCTCGGGAGGGGGAGCCTGCAGACGGGCAGGTACAGAGGCCAGGGCAAGGCCTTTGGGCTCCGGCCTTACTGTAGTGTGTAGGGGTGGGTGCCTGCAACCTCAGTGTTACAAAGCTCTTTCAGCTTTGCTGTCCGCAGACAGTGTGTGTTAACCAGCTCAATGGACCCTCTGCCTTTTTGCAAGGGCAGAGAGCCAGTGTGACAGCTTTCTGTATCGAAAGCTCTTGTCCAGCGTCCCGGAAAACATGGGTCACACATGGGCTTGAAGGATGAATGCGAGGTTTTATTGAATGGTGGAGGTAGCTTTCAGTGGGATGGATGAGGAGCCAGAAGAGGGGTAGGCAGTGGGAAGGTGATCTTCCCCTGGAGTCAGGTGCCCAGGAGTCGGACTCCTCTCCGACCATCCCCAGTCAAACTCCTCTCTGCGGTCAGATGTTCCTCCTCCTCTCTCTTTCTCTACTACATCGTTCCAACGTCCCCACCGTCCGTCTGCTGGTCTGCTAGCTTGCTCGTCTGTTTCAGAAGCCTGGGGTTCAGGGTTTATATGGGTGCAGGATAGGGGACGTGGCAGGCCAAAAGGCAACTTCTTCGGCTCGAAAACAGGAATGCCTGTCCTCATTTAGGGCCATGGGTCTTCAGGCTTGAGGGTGGGGCCTTTGCCAGGGAACCACCCTCTTCTACAGTGTTTCCCTGTCTCCTGTCCATATCACCAGGCAATCTGGATGAGTGGAGAGTACTTATGAAGAGAGTTGCTAGCAGCTTAGGATGTTGCTTAACCTTGCGGAGTTGAGTTTGCAGATGCCAGAGAGAGACTGGAATGTGTGCTAAGTAGATTGGGGTATGTGAAAGCCTCTCCCCTAGAAGGTCAGCCCTAAGGAGGCAGGGATCTTGTGTTTTATTGATTTTTATGGCCCAAATGTCTAGAACAGTGCCTGGCACCAAGGAGGCTCAATGAATAGTTATGAAATGAGCACAGGAGGAATGCCAGGCACGTCATTGGCACTCAGAACATGAGCTTCCGTTCTTGGGTAAATGTCGCGTGGTATGAAAACAGCAATAATAATGCCTTCCATTAGCGGAGCCCTATGTAAGGTGTTTGCACACACATCATCTCATTTGATCCTCATGACAACCCCATGAGATAAGTACCATTAAGTGTTATTATCCCCAATTTACAGATGAGATAACTGAGGCTCAAAGAGTTCAACCTGCCTGAGGCCACATAGCTGGTAAATGGCAGAGCCTGATCTTGAACCCACGATTTTCCCGCCCTAGACCCAATGCTCATGTCTGTCTGTGTGTTGCTGGTCATGCAAAGCTCTGCGTGTGAGCAGCAGCTGGAAGCCTCACATGAGAGCCAAGGCCCTGAGGAGAGCCACCGTGGAGCAGGCAGAAGAGCTGCCCGTGACTGAGCCCAGGCCTGCTGCGCACACGGAGGCTGCCAGAGCTCTCGGCAGCAGGGGCTGGGTGAGGAGCAGGAGAAGCGGGCGAGCTGGGCCAGGCCCCTGTCAGCTCCAACAGTGGCCAAGTGCCCCTCTGGGGGAGCTCCTGGAGAGACCGCAGGGCCTCACGTAGGCACCACCACCCTCAGGCCCAGACATGCATGGCTCCAAGCAGGCCCTTCACAGGGCACTGATGATGCCAAGGATGTGGGCAAACTGGTTTGAAGAACACAAAAACCAACTCAGGGTTTTCTCCCTTTCCTGAACAAGGCACCAGACCTGGCTTGTCACCCCATGCCAAAGAGAAGTCTTCAAAGAGGTGTTTGCTTAGCCCCCACATCCCCCTGACTTTGCCAAAGTCCCTTATGTCTCCCTGAATCATATCTATACTCACGCACATACACGCGTGCACACACACACACGCACACACGGTACCCTGGCCACCCCAGGCTCCTTCCCCTGGGAGCCTCTGAGCTGAGCCCTGGCCCGCCTCTGTGAAGGAAGCAATCCTTCGCACCCATCCTGCAGGCTTTTCTCTCTGCTGTCTGGTCCGACGGCGCCTTCCCTCTTCTACACTCCAGCGCCTGCCCCCAGCCCTCCACCCTGGTTCTACCCACGGGGGCTTTCCACTAGATTTATCTGTACAGGTGACTGTTCCCTGTGTAGCCGCCAGCTCCCTGAGGGTGAGGCTCAGGTCCCTGTGCTGGGCCCCACCTGGTCTAGGGGTCACAACCTCTGGCCACCCTGCATCAGGCCCTGTCAGGGAGCCCTGGGGAGTCAGTCGTTTAGCAAACCTGTCTGGGGCCTTCCACCCAGAAGCCACGGGGGCAGTCACGAGGAAATGGAGGGTGAAGGGGGGTGAGGCCAGCACAGGTGGCGGTCCATACACTTGCTGTGTTAGTCATCAAGGGCGCCCAGCAGGGCAGAGGTCATCCCTAAAGCTGTGGCAAAGGGGACGGGTGGGGAGAAGGAGAGCTAATAGCTGTTTATTGACCACATAGTCACTGGTTCTCTGCTCTCCCAGCCCCTTGCTAAGCATGTCACATGCATTATCTCATTTACAAATGGGGTGGTTTCCAGAGATGGTTCTGGGGGCCACAGTGGAGTGGGGAGGGGGCACTTCTGACCTGAGTGGGATGAAAAGACAGCTGGACCAGTCTCTTTTTGTGTCTGCTGTCCAGCATCATTGTCAACAGAGTCCCCCTCATGCTTAGAAATGGCCCGATTTGGAAGGTCAATTCTAGGTTCAGAGATTGGCCCTGCGCCAGGCTCAGGGAGCTGTGTGTTAAGGCACCCTGTACCTGAGAGGGGCAGACACTAGAGGGCGCCAGGGAGCTGTGCTTGGAGGCCCAGGCTCAGGGATGTCAGCTTGGCCCAGGCTCAGGGTTGTCAGCTGGGCTGCAGCCTTGGGGCAAGGGCTATCTGCAGAGAGTGGAGGTGGGAGGTGGGTGGGGAGGAGCTGGGGAGAGTGCCTAACCCTGCTCCCTCACTGAGCCCTTGCCCAGACCCAGCCCACATCCTCTCACCTCCCCCAGTCGCCCAGCAGAAGGAGCCTGACTGGCCTGGGAACACCAGAGGGAAAAAGAGGTTCTGGGCCTGGCCTCTCCCCTCTCCACCACTTCAGCCCCGCCAGGCCCCGGCAAGCCTCTCTCCTGGGCTGGAGCCCTCAGACTCCCAGGCTGCTCTCTCGATGGACTGGGACTGCAAATGAACCAAGTTCTGGAAAAACAGCAGGCCGTGCATCAAGGAAACTCCACAGCCCTCCAAGGGGTAGGGGTGGGGAGGGCTGGAAGCAGGAGGTGGAAGGACTGATAGAGGCCTTGGTTAGGAGTTCCAGTTCTGGATGCCTTCTCCTCCTTAACTCACCCTCAGGAGTCACGAGGGCTCAGTTACAAGGCTCAGGTGGCAGCATCCGGGCCTGTGAAGCAGGCTGACCAGGGCCCCTGCCCCACCTGCTCCCGTGGCCATAGGCCTTGTAACCTATGAAAAGCTCACTTCTCACGGTCCTAGCCTGGCCGGAGGTTCTGAATGTGCCACTGCCCCGTCCAAGACTCTGCCTGCAATCAGATGTGGGGTTGGGGGCACGTCCAGGAGGCAAACTTTCCATTCCTACTGCGACAATGCCATGACCCCAGCCTCTGCTGACTCCTCTCCAGCCAATGGATCAGGCCACAGGAGGCCCTGCCTGCCTCCAGAAACTGGACGCCCCAAGCCTCTAAGTCCTCTCCTTGAGAGAAGGCCACATAAAAGGCAAGGTGGTGACGTCTTAGAGGCACGTACTTTGGTGTCCCACAGACTCAGGTATAGATTGTAGCTCTGATATTAGCACCTCGGGCACACTACTTCACTTCTCTAAGCCTGGGTTGATTCACCTGTAAAAGTTAATAAGAACATCGACTTCACAAGGCTGGTGTGAGGATTAAATGCTACAAAGAACAGAAAGCACAGAGCCGAATTCCTGGTGTCCAAGCCAGCAGGAAGATGCTCTGAGCAGCACCTGCAGGGCCCTTCCGGCTCAGCCCACTTTCTCTCTGCAGCGGAGTCCCAGTCTGCAAGATAAGAATGGAGATGGACTTTCAATCCCAGCACGGTATACATGGTACACACGGGTGAATTTTCTGTTAGACGGTGGCACCAACAGATGTAGGAAGCCATGAATGCCTCAGTGCCAGCAGCCTCAGCCTGTTAAAGAATCATTCATTCATTCATTCACTTATTCAACAGACACCTCTTTGTCAAGACAGTCCCATATTACAACTGTTGTCCAGATGTAATTATTAATAGCCTCCTTTCACCTTGAAGTGTCCCGGTTTGGATGATAAATTATACGGTCACTCTGCCTACTGAGCACCTACTATGTGTCAGGTCGCAGGATAGGATTGAGAGAGAGAGAACATACATGGCCCTGCCCCCTAGGGCTCCAGAGACAAGGAGGCAATTGCAAGGCAGTGTGAGAAGGTAGAGCTGGACATGCTGCCACGGGACCCCTGTATCCCTCGACAAACCTGTCAAGAAACAACCTTTGACTTACCTGCCCTTCTTAGGTTTATTTATTTTTACTTATTTACGAAACACCTTTTTGGGGTTAACTCATGTCATGTTTTTCCCACCTGATACGGGAAGCAGCGGTCCTTTTATTCCTTATGTTTTCCTCTGGCCTCAGAAGTTGCCTTTTATTGAGATATTTGTGGTCCTTTTTCAAGAATCTCAAATATCCCATCTGTTGCCTTCATGATGTCACAAACATCAATTTTCCAGAAGCAGGGTCCTAATTTATTTCTTCACGGAAAAGGGCATGACATGAAAATGGCAGTGACCCCGGGGCATGCTCCGGATGTCCAGCACCTCACTGCTTGTGCCAGAAACACCTCCATGACATTTAGGGGAAAAGACAGGAGGAGTCACAGGAGAGAAGATGAGACGAGAGGCAGTGATGTTCCCCAGGTGGGCTCCTTCCTGATCATCTGAGTTGGATAGGGGGAGGATGGTTGCCCCCCACAAAGGACCTTAGGCAGCCAAGTGTATGGGACAGGGCAGTGGCCTCTCCCTTCATGCCAGACCAGGGATGCCTTGGCCTGTGCAGTCTGAAAGGGGCCCAGTCCCACCAGTCTCCCACACCCCATACCCATTCTCCTCGGCTCAGGCCCTCTCCTTCCCTACCTAGGTCCTCCCAGTCTCCCACTCAGTTAACTCGAGAGCACCAGGGGCCAACGGGCATCGCATCTCCTTGTCCAGCACTGGGGGATCGACTTCCTGATTCTGTCTCACAATTTCCCGAGTCACTAGATGAAAATCCCGATCATTCACAGCCCGGAAGGAACACTACCTTATTTAGATGTGCTGCCCCCAGAGAAGGGGGAAAGAAGGAGGAGGAGGAGGGTGAGAAGCAGATAGAGTAAAAGGAGAAGATAGGAGGCACCAGTGATTCTGAGAATTCAAGGTAATGATGATGTCATCATGGGGAGGGTTTCACTGGGGTCAGTGGGTGGGGGCAGGGCACTGTGGCTCAGACGTGTGACTCATTTGTAGAAGTGGGCCCTGTATTCAGAAGTCATTCATTGAGTAAGCCAGTAATTGTTGACACTCATTTATTGAGCTGTTATTATGTTTCAGACCCTGGACTAGGCCCCTGAGAGGGAAGATCAGGGCCAGGGCCCGGGAGCTCATGGTCCAGAGGGGAAATAGAGTTCCACTGCAGGGTGTGAGGGGGCATGGGAAGAGGGGTGCGTGGCAGGAGGCCAGGGGCATAGCTGACAGATGGATGGACAGACGGACGGACAGACAGCCAGGCTCCATGCAGAGGGAGTGGTCAGGAAAGACTCCCTGGGAGAAGACGCGGGGTGGGGAGAGATATCTGAGATAATCGTGTGGGAGGAGTAGGCAGAAGCCAGACATGGGAGGGGAAGGGAGTTTCAGGCCGGGGGAAAAGCATCGTGCAGGAAGGCATGGAGGTGGGGGCTCGGGGAGGTTTGGGGAAGTGCAAGAAGTTCCTTAGGCGGTGAAAGGAGAGAAATGGGTTTGAAGAGGGAGGGGCAGCCACTTCCTAAAGAATCTGAGTTGCTGCCTTTAAGGTCCTGAGGATCCTGAAGGCACCAACCCTGGGGCTCCTGGCCACATTCCGCTTTCTTAGGAGAGGATCCCCTAAGCGTGCGATGGCCAAGTCCCACCCTGACAGACCCAGGCCTGGCTCCAGCCCTTACCAGGGTCCTGCCTGGGTTGGAGGTTTTGTCACATATCATCCCATGCCACTCCTTTCCCCTAGAACCCCATCGATCCTCGAAGGTGACCTGATGTCCCCTGACAATGGAGAGATTGAGGTTCTCTAGAGGCCAGAGCTCGCCAGGCCTCTCGGCCAGCAGGTGGCGGAGCCAGAATCAGAAGCCAGGGCTGTGTCAGCTCTTCCCCCTTACTTCCAAGCCCTCCCTTGCACCTCAAGGCCTCCCTAGGACGTCCCGCTCGAACTCCACTTTCCAAAGCGTTTTACAGCTCCTGCCCGAATGCTGCCTGTTACAGGCGATGCCCCTAAAAACAGCCCAGCTTCATGGTGACCTGACACCGTCCCAGCCTCAACCCTTTCACCCATGCCCTGTGTGATCCCATTGCAGGACTCTGGCTTCTAGTTGTGTGGACCCCATACTCTCTTCCTATCCCAAACCTTCCTATCCCACCAGGGTGGCCTTCTACAAGGACCAGGACCTCCTCCAGGCCACAACAGTCACCTGGATGATGAGGGCTCCAGGAGGCACCCTCAACCCTGGAATTCTCTTTTTCAAATAAGAGATTCAGGTGAGAACCGTGAGAATGGGCACTTGGACGTGAAGAGTTTGCTTTGCCCCGAGCAGCAGCAGCGTTGGTCACTCAGGCCCTCACCAGGTTCTGCTCCACGCAGAAGGAAGGAAAGCCCATCTCATCAGGCCTTGGGCACCAACAACACGAATACTTCCTTGCTAGCAATACATTTTCCAATATATTTTTGCTTCTTCCTCTAACGTTTAACCTTGGGTATATTTCAAAAGAAACGCAAGTCTGCTTGCTTCTGATTCATACCCACTGAGATCATCAAAACCAGAATTATTTGGTAATAACTGCTGGGTTTACTGGATGCCCTCTGGGATCTGTAAAATCTCTATTCCTCAGAAACAGGAAGTTTCAACAAGAGGAAGGAGGCTGGTTGCAAAAATCAAAATTTGAATCTTCTCCGCCTATTGGAGAGCCCAGCGTTCATGGCACTTCCTTCAGCCAGTTAACAAATGTGGCTTGGGTGCCTACTGTGTGCAGGAACTGGGGACAGAGATGATTTTTTTAGGGGCTCTGAATGAGTTTGCTGAGGCTGTCAGAAGAGAATACCATACACCAGGTGGCTTCAACAACAGAAATTTCTACTTTCACAATTCTGGAGGCTGGAAGACAGAGGTGCCAGCAGGGGTGATTTCTTTTGAGTCCTCTGTCTTTGGCTTGGAGATGGCCACCCTCTTGCTGTGTCTGCCCATGGTCTCTCCCTGCGTCTGTTTGGTTCTAATCACTTCTTGTAAGGACACCAGTTACATTTAACTTAGTCCCCCCCAATGATATCACATTAACTTAATTACCTCTTTAAAGACCCTATCTCCAAATACAGTTGCCTTCTGAGGTTCTGGGAGATTAGGACTTCAACATATACATTTGGAGGGGTCAGGCGCACAGTACAGCTCATTGTAGCCTCTGATCTCAAGAAGTCATTTTCCCATGCCAGGTCATTCTCTTTGGTCACCATCTGAGGTTAGCGTCTGTGGTGAGGTGGTCGAGGTGCCTGTTCTGGGCTGTTGCAGGTTTTCTAAGGCAGGATGATTTGGTGAAACGCCCACCACGCTGTCAGATCTGGATTCTCGTTCTGCCCCCTTCCCTAGCTGGGTGGTATAGCCTGAGATATGTAACCTCCGAAGCCTCAGTTTCCTCATCAGTATACTGAGAATAATCATTTCTGCCTCGAAATGGCAGTTGTTTTCCCAGGTATGTTTCCTGCAGGGTTTCCTCCTCCAGTGAACCAAGGATGCCTTCTCATGGCTCTGTGGGAAGAAGTGGGCTGGGAAACGCAAGAAAGGAAGACACAGGGTTAGAGGTCAGGTCCCTCGGCCAATCCATAGCCAAAATGCCTGAACACTAATACTTAACTCCTTAGGCTTGGGCCTCTTGGGAGTTGATGCTTGGTCGACTCCCACTGTCTGGGCAGACCCACCAACTGACTCTTCATCCTACTGGGGTTCCCCTGGCTCTCTCCCCTGTGACTGCCTTGGAAAAGGTTCTCCTCTGAAGGCAGCCAGCTCTCCTGGGTCAAGTCCCAGCCTAGGAGGAGGGGAAAGTGACCTGGAACTGAGCATCCCCCAGGAGTACCCACAGCCAGGACCTCTGTGAGAGGATGGTCTAGGAAGGCAGGGACAACTGTTGGGTCCAGGCTGAGCCCAATTGCCGAAAGATGATCTTGGAGAGAAAACAAGTCCAAAGGCTGATAGAGCCCTCTGTTAAGAGGAATCCTTCACAGTCCAGGGGTGCAGCAGGGACTGAACTAGTTATTAAGGGACTTGGGTCCAAATCCCAGCTCCAATAGTTGCCTGTGATAGGACACTAGCAGCTTACGTGACTGCCCTGAGCTTCAGTTCCTTGGCTGTAAAATGGAGATAACAATCCCTGACCTGCTCCCCTCAAAGACTCAAAATGGAATAAAGTGCTGGACAAATATGAGTACATAATTTATTGTATTGCATTGTGTATGAGACAGTCTCACTGTGTCACCCAGGCTGGAGTGCAGTGGCATCATCATGGCTCACTGCAGCCGTGACCAACTGGGCTCAAGCAATCTTCCTCCCTCGGCCTCCCGAGTAGCTGGGACCACAGTTGTGCGCCACCACCCCCAGCTAATTTTTCAAATATTTTAGGGCCAGGGTCTCACTATGTTGCCCAGGCTGGTCTCAAACTCCTGGGCTCAAATGATCCTTCTGCTTCAGCCTCCCTAAGTGCTGGGATTACAGGCTTGAGCTCCTGTGCCCTGCCTGAATACATATTTTATTAATAAGTTTAAAAAGTGCCCATTTGGCCTGTGTCCTCTGAGCCAGCACACCTTCTCAGCTCCTAGGAATGAAGGGAGAAGTCCTTGTTGCTTTGGTTTCCAGTTTCTTTAAGCTGCCAGCATTCTATACACATCGCACATACACACAGACACACACACACCATTTGGGAGCAGATGAAGGAGGCATCTCATCTCGAAAAGAATAGCATTTCCAGCTTTGGAGTAAGAGGAATTAGGGCTCCTTCTGGGCCACATCACCTCTTCAGCATCATCCTACCCACAGCTGGAGCCCTCTCTCCCTCCATCTCTGAATGACTCACACTCTTGGAAACATGACTGATGACTTTGGGATGAGTAAGAGGCTCTTGCGCGTCATGGTTTGACTGCTGGGAGGGTGAAGGAGTTCAGTGCTCCCTTGAGCAAGGCCACCTCGGACCTGCACCAGGAGTCCAGGCCACAGGACCCCAGAGGGGAGCTAGGCTTCATTTAGCAATGAACTAAAAGTCCTGACCCATTCCCCCTTCTTCCAAGCCCCTGAGTGGTGATGGCCCTCTCAGTGTGGAGTGACAGCCCCAACACCTTTCTGGGCTGCTCAGGTAGAGGGTGCAGGGGCTCCTCCTGAGCTCCAGGTGAGTGCATTCCTCCGACCCAGGCGCCCCTGGCCTCACTCCAGCAGAGCCAGGCCCAGGAGCAGCTCTGAAATTGGCAGCCAGCCTTGGTTGCTGTGGAAGGGCCCTAATCCTGGGGCCCACCCTGCAGGGTGCGTGTGTGTAGTGGGTGTGTGTGTTTATACTCTCATGGACACCCTAATCCACAGTGTCAGTCAAGCAAATATTTTCGGTCTGTTTTCCATTTTCCATGTGTCTCATTTCAGAACATTTGGTGGACATGGGATCACAGCAAAGGAATGTATTTATTCAATGCATTTTCAAGTGTCTTTTTTACATTCTTGGAGTTATGGTGCAAGCTGAACATGCTAACATAAGCAAAACAACATGCAAACTAGACTTTCCTGGCATGCAATAAATAGGGCTGGAGCATCAGTTTCCCCGTACCTAAAGTGGGTGTAGTCAGAACACAGATGGCATGGAAAATAACGCCAGGACTGTGAAGCATGAGGCAGCCCCACCTCAATGTCCTCTGCACCTGGCACAAGACGGTGTCCTCACTTGGAGCCTTAGCTTCCCAAATAGTCACTGCCATGTGGGGGATGGGGCTCACCCTCAAACTCTGCTCCATGCAGATCTTGAGGACTGTTGCCTGGGACCCACTGTATGTCCACTGAATTGCTCAAGATGAAAGTGACACATTAAGAGGCAGGACTTGCTTAAAGCATTGCAGGACAGAGGACTAGAACTCAGGGGAACCCATTATGAGGCTGAATTGCTTGATGGCACTGTGATATCCCCAACACAGGGCTAAGATTAAGTGAGGCAGGGAAGCCTACTGGCCCAGGCTCTCCTAATTCCTCCCCACCAGCTCCTCTCCCAGCGGAATGGGTGGTTCCCTCCTCATCACCACTCTGTATTAACATTAGGCTTAGAACTTAAAATGTAGGGCGTTAGAAGTTCCACATAAAGCTGGAATAAACCTTAAGTAACTAACTTAGGTGTTCAAAAAATATTACCTTCTTTCCCTTCCTATAACTCAGCTGGGATATCTCACCACCGGAGTGGCAGAAAATTACCCAGTCACGGCAGGGTTTCCTGCTCACTCTTCTTAGTGTTGGGAGTGATTTTCTAGGAGGTTCACCGAGAGCTAAGGAATTGGGGAGACTTTCCTTATGCAGGCCTCTGCTGGGATGGCTGCCGTTCTGATCTTACGGATCCATCAGGGGGCCCCTCTCTCTGGGTCATGCTAAGGGTCTAGAATTCGTGCTGCTGCTCCCACACTGATCAGAGCCAGGGGAGGCTCTACAAGCTTCCTCTGTCCCCTCTGTGAGATCTGGCTGAATCCCGAGACCCTAACCCAAGATATAGGGGTGCATAGCTGCTCTCTAATTCCCTCCTATTCTCTCTCCTCCCCACCTAGGGGATTTTTCTCTAGTCTTAGAAGGGTGGTTGACTGGAAGCAGGAGTGGGAGGTGCTCTCTGTCATCTGTTTTCTCCAAACTTTGTGACTCTGTTCCTCTTAGGACTTGGACTTTGAAACCAAAGCCGGAAAGGCACCCCTTTTTTCTGCCTTGTATCCTATTATGTCCACTTCCTCCTTGGTGATCAGCACAGAACTGGTGCTGAAAAGGGCAAAGAATAAATACTGGGAGGAATGGGCTGATATTTCAAAAACATGCTGCACAGGCTGGGCACAGTGGCTCATACCTGTAATCCCAGCAGTTTGGGAGGCCAAAGCGGGTGCATTGCTAGAGTGCGGAAGTTCAAGACCAGCCTGGCGACATGGCGAAACCTCATCTCTACAAAAAATACAAAAATTAGCCATCTGTGGTGGTGTGCATCTGTAGTTCCAGCTATCTGGGGGGCTGAGGCAGAAGGATCGTTGGAGCCTTGGAGGTCAAGGCTGTAGTGAGCTATGATCACCCCACTGCACTCCAGCCTGGGCAACAGAGTGGGACCCTGTCTCAAAAACCAAACAGAACAAAACAAAACAAAACAACAAGAACAAAGTAAGTATATGCACTACTGCATGGAGCATCTTCACTACCTGAGTCAGAACTTGCTGTAAAGTGATTGTAACCAAGACAGTAAGGTACTGGTGTCAAACAGACAAGGAGATCAAGGAAACAGAGTGGAAAGGCTAGGAGTAAGACCCTGTGTATGTGCTCAACTGATTCCCAACAAAGGCGCCAATGTGATTCAATGGGGGAGAGGAAAGTCTTTTTAATTTTAAATGGTGCTAGAACATCTGGATGTTAAAAAACGAGCATTGACCCTTACCTCACATCATACTCAAAAATTATTTTGCACCAGGCACAGTGGTTCATGCCTGTAATCCCAGCATTTGGGGAGGCCAAGGAAGGCAGACCGACCCTGTCTACACAGAAAATACAAAAAATTAACTGGGCATGGTGGCATGCACCTGTAGTCCCAGCTACTTGGGAGGCTGAGGTGGGAGGATGGCTTGAGCCCAGAAGGTAGAGATTGCAGTGAGGCAGAGATTGCAGTGAGCCCAGAATGCACCATTGCGCTCCAGCCTGGGTAACAGAGCCAGACCCTGTCTGAAAAAAAAAAAATGAGATGGATTATAGACCTAAACAAAAAATCTAAAATTATAAAGCTTCTACAAGAGAACAGAGGAGAGAATTTTCATGACTTTTTGGAAGGCAAATCTTTCTTAAACAGGTCACACACAAAGAAAAACAATCACAAATTATTAAAAAATAAAATAATTTGTAGATTCGACGTCATCAATTTTTTGTTGTTGTTTTAAACTCTTTTGTTGGTTTTTATTTGATTTTTTTGTAGAGATAGGGTCTCCCTGTGTTTCTCAGGCTGGCCTGGAACTAACTCCTGGCCTCAAGCCATCTTCCCACCTCAGTATCCCAAAGTGTTGGGATTACAGGTGTGAGCCACCACACCTGGCCATTTTTGTTTTCTTTTTCTTGGAAAGACATTGTTAAGAAAATAGGCAAGTCAGTCTGTGAAAAAAATATTCACACAAAACATATATCTGACAAAGTTATGGTATCTAGAATATATAAATACTCACAAATCAAGAATAAAATTATTTTTTAAAGCCTAATAAATAAAAGGGAGCAAAGGACATGAACAGACATGTCACAAAAGGACATTACAAAGGGCTAGTAAACAAATGAAAATTGCTCAACCTCATTGTGCTTAATCAGGAGATGCAAATTAAAACCACAGCAGTAACATTTCATAACATTTCACACCCACTCGAATGGCTAAGCTGAAAAAGACCAACAATACAAATGCTGGTGAGGACGGGAGGCAGCTATAATACACACTGGTGAGGGCACAAAATGGTACAACCATTTTGGAAAACGGTGTGGCAGATTCTTAGAAAGTTAAACATACACCAACCCTATGATTCACCAATTCCACAACCAAGTATTGCCCCTAGAGAAATAAAAACAGATTTTCACCAAAAAAACAACTTGTCCAAAATGTCCATAGCAGTTTTATTCCTTTATTAGCAAAAATTGGAAATTACGCAAATGACCATGAACAGGTAGATAAATAGATAAATACATGGTGGTTTCTTCATACAATGGAACACTACTGAGCAATAAAAATTAACGAACAATTGATCAATGCAACATGGCTAAATCTCAACATTGTGCGGAAGAAAGAAGTCAACACAGAAGAGTGCATATGAGATGATTCCAAAAATGATCTGTGATGATAGAAATCAGAAGGTTGGTTGCCTCGGGGTGGGGTTGGAGATTTATGGAAGAGGATAAAAAGGCAACCTAGTGGAGTGAAGCAAATATGCTCGATCTTGATTGGAATTGTGATTGCATGGATGTACACATCTGTCAAAACTCAGTGAGTTTTACACTTAAGATCGATGCATCTCACTGTATCTAGAGTACACCTCAAAACAAACAAACAAACAAACAAAAACAAAAACAGTTGCCAGGGGCAGAATAGAGGGAAAAATGGGGAGTTTTTGTTTAATGGGTACAGAGTTTCAGTTTCCTAAGATGAAAAAGCGATTGGTTGCACACAATGTGGATATACTTAATATGACTGAACTGTACTCTTAAGATGGAAGAGATGGTACACTTTATGTTATGTGTATTTTACTACATTTTAAAAATAAAAAAATTT
Source organism: Papio anubis (assembly GCF_008728515.1). NCBI lineage: Eukaryota > Metazoa > Chordata > Mammalia > Primates > Cercopithecidae > Papio > Papio anubis. The sequence continues at coordinate 28,236,955 of NC_044989.1, read as the reverse complement.
TTAAAATGCTACTACATAAAACCTCACAAACCTTACTCATGAGTATTTAAACACAAACAACTCTCTCTCTCTCTCTCTCTCCTTCTTTCCTTCTTTCTTTCTCCCTTCCTTCCTTCCTTCCTTCCTTCCTTCCTTCCTTCCTTCCTTCCTTCCTTCCTTCCTTCCTTCCTTCCTTCCTTCCTTCCTTCCTTCCTTCTTTCTTTCTTTCTTTCTTTCTTTCTTTCTTTCTTTCTTTCTTTCTTTCTTTCTTTCTTTCTTTCTTTCTTTCTTTCTATGGAGTTTGTCTCTGTTGCCCATGCTACAGTGCAGAGGCACAATCTCGGCTCACTGCAACCTCCACCTCACCTCAGCCTACCGAGTAGCTGGGATAACAAGTGCACACCACCACACCCAGCTGATTTTTGTACTTTTAGTAGAGACAGGGTTTCACCACATTGGCCAGGCTGGTCTCAAACTCCTGACCTCAGGTGATCCGCCTGCCTCCGCCTCCCAAAGCGTTGGGATTACAGATGTGAGCCACTGCTCCCAGCCAACAACTTGATTTCTTAATACAATATTTATCTAGTTTATTAAAATAAAACAGGCAAGATAAATCTATGTATAGTTAACCAGAGTAAAATAAATAAAATAAAATAAAAAACAGGCTGGTGCTCTTGCTCTCAGGACACCATGGTGTCCTGTCCAGTGGCAGCTGGTATCTTCCAGCGGCATCGTCACTTTCCATATGGCACCGTCATGGGTTCTGGAGGGCAGAAGTTCTCCCTCCAAATGCCTGCATGGCTTGTGCTGCTTACTGGGAGAAAGAAGTTCCAGAACTACTTCCTGATGAATTTCTTCCCGAGGAGCCTGGTTTCTTGCGTCTCCACGTTGGATCGTTTTTACTTTTGCCCTCCCCCACCCCACACCCTGAGCCCAGGCACCTTAGAGAGTCAACAGGGGCCTTTCAAGGTGACTGTGTTCCTCCTGCGTCGTGCTGTCATCCTGCAAACCTGCTCGGCGGAGGGGCCAGCCGGTGGGCATTTTGAACCCTGAAGCTGTTCCGTCCCGCTTGCCCTGAGTCTCCCTGGCAAGGATGTTGGGTCTGGTCCATCCTCCCCTCTGTCCCAGGCAGAGGACAAGGTCTTTCTGGCTGCAGTGCCCAACATCTCACTCTCCTTGCAGACAATTCAGAAAATAAAAAGTGGCATTGGAGGAAGGGACATGGAGGAAATGTCTTTGGATTGTCCAGAGGTTGAGCTTACTGTCGACCAGAATTGCCGCTAGACCTCTGTCCCCCTCAGCTTGCCCCTGCTGTACTCTACAGCATCCCCAGCTCAGGCCCGAGGTGGTGACTTATTAAACAGTGGGTATGGAAGGTGGCATTGAAGAAGCGAATGAGTGCTGAGCCGTGGTCTCTCTGTGGGACTGCCTGGCTCTCAGACTGAGGAACATGTGGACCCTTTTAAACTTTAAAGTCTCTTCTCTCCCTGGTCTCCCAGAAGAAGCTAGAAGTTTCAGGAGACTTCACCCATGAGCCCATTTTCTGAGAACCTGGCCCCACACAAGCGCAGCAAATCCCCTAGAGGTTTGTACGGACGGACGAGAAGGAGAGGCCCTGCCCACTGTGCCCAGGGCTCAGTCCTGCTTCAGGCGTGTGTTGTCTGTAGGCAGCAGAGGGAAGGGGGCAGGTGGGGGAAGCGTCATGAGTCTGGCTCCCGACATCTGCCCGTGGCCTCAGCCCGCTGGCCTGGACTCTGTTGCTAACACCCGTGTGGCCGTTGCCAGCCCTGCCACCTGTGAAAGTAAAGTGGGGCTCAGGGGAGGGCCTGTCTCAGGGCGTTCTACGCTGAGTTCCTCAGCACTGACGGGGACTCTCCAATGTCCCCTCTGGCTCTGTCAGTCCAGGAACCCCAATGGAGCAGGGCTGGGAGCCCAAGACTGAGGATGGCCGCCCTCCCGCTGGCAGGTGGGCTGACTCCAAGGCCTGCTGTGTGGCAGAGGAGTGTGGAGGGTGGTGGCGTGGGGGTGGCAGCTGTTGGGGCCAGGTGGGAGGAAGGCAAACAGAAAGGGATGTATCCTCCAAAGCAGTGAATCACGAGCCACGACATTCATTAACTCGGCCTAATTGAGAGACAAACATTGACGGCCACCGGTGCTGGGCAATTTGTTAACACCCAGTCCTCCTGGTCCCCCTGCCCCCGCTGATGAGGCCTCTGCCTCCTCCTCAGTCCGAGGAGTGCCCTGGAGAGTCAGCACTGGGGCACTGACAGATGCTCCTGGCCTGTGGGATGGGGAGGGAGGGCTGATGTTCATGATGCGTCTCCCACGTGTCAGGTCCAGGTTCAAAGCTTTCATGAGGGTCACATCAGTGGGTCCTCACAAGGCCCTGAGAGGTGGGATTCATGGTTCCCATTTTGTAGATGAGGAAGTCGAGGCTGAGAAAGGGGGGTGAACTTGCTCAAGGTCTCACACTAAGTGACATCAGTCTTTTCACCACAATAGGTAGTTGTCTTACTTGCAAGACTGAAAATACTCTTAGATTTTCTATTCTGACCTCCCAACTCATGGCTGTCCCCTCCCTAACAATATAACTTCCAGCTCCTTCCAGCTGCCAGACTTCATAGTCTTCCCTTCTGTCTGCCTCTGCAATACACTGTCATTGCTATTCTTATCCCTATTTTTCCTGTTTGTTTCAGAAAAATTTAAAATCCTACCTTCCCTTTTCTGGAAAGCATTCTTGCACCATGCCCCTTAAGTCAGGCTTAGCATAGCATGCCCAAGGGCCTACAGGAGGCCGTTTTGTCTGGAGCACAGCAAGTGGCGTGGATGGGAGCAGCGAGGGAGGGAGGGGTTGGGGGCACTGAAGAGGTGCACATTTCATTCCCGGGCGTTTTCAGCAGAGGAGATGGTGGCCACCTGCTGCCCTGTGAAGGCTGGATGAGTGATGGCGGGGGCAGGTCCACAGCATCAGGGGCTCAGATGAGAGATCTGAACTCGAGCTAGAAGGGACGTTGTGTTGACAAGAGATCTTTCAAGAATGGCTTGACCTTTCTGCATCCCGCGAGTCAACCACAGTGATCTGCAAAGCTGTCTCATGAAGGAAATGACTGCATGAATTTTAGCCCATGCTCTCACTGCGGCCTGGGTGATTATGATATTGGACAGAGATACTAGAGGAACATCTTCCACGCTGGGTCCCACCCGACTCTGAAGTCTGGTGTTTCCAGATTCTCCCTCTGTGCTGTTAGACCCATGCGGCATCCATTCGGAATGCGAGAACATATCCTTCCAATCTCTTTTCTTCTCAGGCCCACCTGCCCTTGTCCTCTCCACAGCTTTCCCATTAAGGCCTCTGAGGACCACAATGTTTCTAAGCTGGAAACCTCCCAACTAACAGCAGGACCCAGAATGCAAGGCTCCAGGGGCACAAAGAGGTACTTCAACAACGGGACCACCCACCCCAACTACCAACCAAACTACGCTCTGCTGCAAGGCAGAAGACCAGCTTCTCTCAAATACAGCAAAGGCTGCCCCAGATACATAGTGACACACAGACAGTGCCTTGAGTTCACCTGGTCATTACTTGGAGGACTGATTTGGTACAAAACTCCTCGAGCTGCCAGAGGTCCTAGTTAACAGCCCCATGCCTGAAAACCAAGCAGGCCTGGAGTTCCACCCTCCTGTCAAAAAGCCCAGGAGAGGAAACCAGCGGCTGGGATACACTTGTGTTTGCCCTGAGAACAGGGAGCTCCTCCTCCACAGACCAGGCATGGAGGATGGCCCAGGTGGGGCCACCTGCCCGTCAACCCCAAGTGATTCTGGAAGGTTCCTCCTTTTGAAAATCATGGAGAAGGGGTTACCTGTTATGATTTTGGCATTCTGCCTTCTTTGTAACTGGTGGAAATCCTACAGACTCGCACCAGCTTTCCTAAGACAATAGACTTCGGGGTTTAAAACGTGTTAACACGTCTTTGAAATATTTAGAAATATCTTCACCACTCCCACCAACGTTGAGCATTTGTTTTCAAAAAATAAACACATGGCAAGAATGCCGTGCGGCACGCCAGCGCACAAGGGGCTGTTGTGCAAGCTACCCGCCCACCCGGTGGGTAGGGACCTGCCCACAGCTGTCGCCCTTCTCCTAACAACTCCTCCGGGCACACCCTGCTCATTAGGCCCGGGCCACGCCTGGCCGCCCAGACTCCTGGTTTAACCAGAATGCCAGGGGAGGGCAGGCGGGCGGCTCCTTAAACTCTGAACAATGGGCCATGAAAGAATGAATCTAAGCCCAGGCCTCGGGCCCGAGAGCTGGGCGCTGGCCCTCAGGATCCTCCCTCAGCCAAGCCAAGGTTGGGCCTGTGGGTCCTGCAGAAGGGGCCAGGGAGCAGCAAGGGGCCCCCAGAGGGAGCCGGCTGAGCTCTCTAGGCAGTAAAAATAGACTTGGCCCAGAGACTGCCTCGTTCAGTGGAAGGCTGAGCTGCAGCAGGCATCATCTCACGCCTGCTCAATGTCCCCTCAGGCAGGTAAGCGATGAGGCTTGCTCCTGCTTTACAGCTGGGAGCCCAGGCAGAGAGGACAGAGCAGATGGAGATGGAGAGAGAGGAGGCTGCCGGGCATAGCCCAGCACCTTCCCCACACCTGGGCAGAGGCCCCTGCCGGCCTGCGCGGCTGCCCGCCTCCCCCCACCCCCACCCTGGGATCCGTGCTGCCCCCTCGGGGTGGGCATGTGCCCTGCCTGAGACAAGCTGCCTGCCACCCACCTCAGCTCACACCACCCACCCCCAGAAAACCCAGACCTCGCTCTCCTTCCTCCTCAGGGGCTGCCGCACTGCCTGCCTGCTCCAAGGCCCTTTGGCAGGATGCCCTTTGTTTGCAGCACTGCCACCCTCGGGGCACCGTGTGGCATGAGGAAGCACAGGCTGCCTGGCCCATCCCCGCCTGGGAGGACATCTCACGAGTGCTTCTGCTAAGTCAGGATGAACCGGATTGGGGATGGGCAGGTGGCGACACGCTGCTATTTGTGGAGGCTCCTGCCCTTCCTGCTCCCATGATTCCAGGAGGGCGAGGGCCGCGGCCATTCCCACCCGGTCACAGGACACGGCCCGTCCAGAGAGCCAGGCTAGAGCCACGACCACAGGCTTGAAGCCCGGGAGTCTGCACAGAGAACCCACGAGAAGCAGCAGGCCGCAGGGGAGAGCCCTGGCAGACAGGAGACTCCAGGGGAACCAGCCAGCCTGGCCTCTGCCCAGTCCTGGGGCCTCATCTGTTCAATGAGGGGGTTGGGTTAAAAGAGATCCTCTCACTTCAGAACTCCTCCACTGTCATTAGGCTGGGTTCCCCGACTCCCAATCCCTCCATTGCTCCTCTCATTAAAGTCCATTCTAATTAGGGGATTAGAATTCACCTCTGTCTAAATTAAAGGCTGGGCAGGGAGTGATGGTGGGCCACAATGAACAGAGGCTGTGCAGGTGCAGATCTGGGCAGGCAGCCCTGGGGCACCTGAGAGGGGAGGAGAACAGGAGGTCCCGTCTGGCTCCACCTGCCTGACCTCCACCCCGAACTTGATCTTGTGAGTTTGGGCCCAGAGTCCCCTCACAGCCTTATGTAGGCCAGGGGTCACGCAGGATAAACGAGTCTGAGCCCTGCACTGGGGAGCCCCAGAGTACCAGGAAACATTCACAAGGCTTGAAGGAGAGTCCAAAGTCTTCCTAAAACTGACTGTGCTCCAGACATTCACCCACCAGCAAGACTTGGGACAAAGAAATTCCAAGCTCCAAACTCCACAAGCTCCTTCACTTACCATTTAGACTGGTTAATCATTTGTAGACTGTGTTTTGGTTTATAAGGTATTTTCCCATAAGTGATGTCATCTGATCCTCATAAAAAGACAACAGATATTTCTCCATTTCATAGATGAGAAAACTAAAGCTCAGGGAGTTTCAGCAACTTGCTTACAGGATCCCGACTGGGAAGTAGAAAGAAACAAGCCTGCTAGCCTGGAGGTTGGATTCCAAGTACATCATTCTCTTCAGAACACAGAGTCCCTCTCTTCAGGCCTTAGGGACCCAGAAAACCTCCACCAGCACCCAGACAGTGGGCTGAGTCCCTCCCAGCTAGCGAGGCTATGTCGTCTACAGTCAGAAGGGCCCAGAGGTTCATTCCAGTGTTGTCCTGGGCCCATGTATGGGCACATAGAGAAGGATGGCCTCTCTGTAGTGTGTCGGAAACTCAGGGCAAACCTTCCCTAAAGTGTGAGATGACTGAATTTATTTCCTCCTGCTAAACCCCGCACCGTTTCCTCATAGAGAAACAGAGCTATTAGCTGTCTTCAAATACAGTCACCTGTGGGGACTAAGCAGGAAGCAGACGGGACGGCATAAGGAAGGACCAGGGTAAGCACGAACCCTCCTGCCTCAAGAATTGCCGGGGATGTTACTTTGGAAGGTGGTAAGCTCCCCATCACTGGGGGAGTTCAAGCAAAGCCTGGGGAACCATTCTGTCCTAGGTATGTTATAGAGGAAATTCAACCACTAGACAGTTGAGTGGTAAGAATGGGGTGAATGATATTCACACTTCTTTATGCCAGGGGTGCCATCATTTGCCAAGAGCCCATGATCTGAAACGGGAACTATTTCAGCTTCTGTTCAGACTCCTGATGCCCTTCTATGGGGCATGTTTCATGAAGATAGAGTTGTCAGAGTGTCTCTACCTTCTGCTGTTAACGACTGGGATGGAGTTGGGGGAAGGAGTCAAGAAGCAGGGTGTGTGTGTGTGTGTGTGTGTTAGTCCTTGGGCCACAGCAAGCCAAAAGGTTGACACAGGAAGGAACTTCTGGAGCTCCACGCTCTGAGGGCTGAGTGCTTTGAAGCCTTCACTCTCTGCTCTCCCTGAAAAACAACTGGGGCATTTCCATTGATTTGGGCGGCCAGTCAGAGACCTGCCTGGGCGCCATCGGCAGCTGTCCTCTTCGCCACAGTAAACAAAATGAGTTGTGAGGTGGATGGAGGCAAGCCCTGTCTTGGTCATGGGTTCTGGCCAGCCACCTGCATCCAGGAGACAGTTGGCAGGTCACTGGCCATCTCTCCTTTGCAGCTGGACTGGACAGATCTTTCATGCTGGGAGGAGTTGTCTTGGGATATCTGAGTACCTAGAATCCGGAACCTGGAATTTCAGGTGCAGGGATTTCATAGTGGCATCCCAGCAATGTCCTAGGGACACCCCAAGCTTTCTAGGATCCCCCAGGCAGTGAGGGGCTCCTGCCACGGTGGCAACAGTGCTCTGTGCATACTTCTCAGAACACTGAGAGCTTTTTGTGGCTTGGACACCCCAAGCTACTAAAGTTGGCCACAGTTTCCTGAGGGTTAGAAAATGGAGCAGAACATCCCCTACCTCCAGAAAGGCTCCCAGGGCTGTGCTCAGTTGGTGAATAGAGAGTGACACGTTCCCTTTCCCCAACCCTCTGCACGCCCCCACCTCCTGCTTGGTTTTTAGTTTCCCTCTGGAGGCATTCACTGCCAGTCAGGGTTGCAGGGGGAGCATGATCGGACTCCAGGCTCGGCCCAGCTTGGCCCATGTTCTTCTAGGACTAGTAACTGTTCCCACTCATTCCTTCCTTCAGTAAATGCTAACTCATGCACCTGCAAACCAAAAAGAACAGAAAACTACCTCATAGAAAAGTGGGCAAAGCATAAGAACAGGCAACTCCCAGACTTGGCGTGACCACTTATTTGCTGTGTAAATTTCAGCAACTAACTCAAACACTCTGTGCTTCAGTTTTCTTATCTATTCTATTTTAGTGGGTTATTGTGGAGACTGAATGATGTAATCCACATGTTGTGGGCTGAATTGTGGACGCTCCTGCCCCAAATTCATATGTTGAAATCCTAACCCCCAGTACTTCAGAATGTGATAATATTTAGAGACAGGACTTTTAACAAGGTGAATATGTTAAACTGTATTAGGGTGGGCCCTAATACAGCCTAACTGGTGTCCTTATGAAAGGAGAGGAAGAGACATTAGGGGTGCCCACACACAGAGGGACAACCACAGGAAGAGGCAGCAAGAAATCTGCCATCTGCAAGCCAAGGAGCAGGGCCCCAGGATCAACCAACCCTACCAGCACCTTGATCTTGGACTTCCAGCCTCCAGAACTCTGCACAGATAAATTTCTATTGTTTAAGCCTCTGGTCTATGGCGTTTTGTTGCGGCAGCCCTAGTAGGTTAATACACCACATAAAGTACTAGAACAGTATCTGTCATACAATACACAATAAATGCTGACTGCTACATCAACATTCCTTCCCTCCACTGTATACCCACACTGTATTAGTTTCTGATGGCTGCTATAACAAGTTACCACAGCTGTACCAGCTTAAAATACAAGTTTATTACCTTATAGTTTAGGAGGTCCTAGAACCATAAACGTGTGTTGTTTACATAAGGCAACAGTCTCATTGGGCTAAAATAAAGGTATCTGCAGGGCTGCGTTTCTTCTGGGGGCTCCAGGGGAGGGTCCATTTCCTGCCTTTTTCAGCTTCCAGAGGCTGCCTGCTGCATTCCTTGGCTTATGGGTGCTTCCTCCATCTTCAAAGCCAGCAGTGTAGCATCTTCAAATCTTTCTCTGGCCCTCCTGCCTCTCTCTTATAAGGATCCATAGGATTATATCAGACCCTCCCTGATAATCAGGGTAACTTTCCCATCTTAAGAGCCTTAATTCAATGACATCTGCGAGGGCCCTTTTGTCATTTAGGATAACATATTAGAAGGGGGATTAGGATGTGTACATATTTGGGGAAGCATTACTCTGTCATACACACAATGTATTATTAAGTGAGAAAAGCAAGCTGTAGGACAAATGCATATAGATGGATCTTGTTTATGTAAAAAAAAAAACAAATTTCTACAGAGAAAATAAATACAGACAGAATGGAACTGACAAAACTATTAACCATGGTATTTTCTGGGGAAGGGGTTGTGGCTTCACACTGTGCATTTAAAAACATTTTTATAACATCCATCTTGTTCATTAATTATTTGCATAATTTTTAAACATTTTTGTTAAGTAATCCAAAGAAAAAAAGAAGACACATGTACTCGTCTTTGTGGGGTCCCGGCCGGAGACATCAAATAAATCGCCAGTACCAACAGCTCTCAGTAAGTATTCTAGGCAGCGTGGCCAGAACACTGTGGCCACTGGGGCAGAGGCCGCCCACTGCCTGGGGCACCTTGGAAGGCTTTGGAGGAGGTGACACTTCTGCTGAGTTCTTCAGGAGAAGAAGGAGTTTTCCAGGTAGAGGGAAGGGAGAAAAGTATTGCAGATGACCACGGCCCAAAAGGAGTCTGCCCTTTATCTGGCAGTGTAGGTGAGGTGGAGTAGAGGCTGGAGGTAGGAATCTGCCACTTGACTGTGGCCAGCCACATGGAGAGATGAAGGCAAAGGGAAGGGAAGTTCATACCTGGAGCCACAGCCTGCCAGGCCCCAAGCTGAGCGGTTTTGTAGGCATTTCTTCACTGGGTGTAAATGAACCTTGGATGTATGATTTATGGGAGGAGAGAGGGTCCAGAGTGGATGAGAAAAAGCATGAGAAAAAAAGGGAGGGGCTTCGGGTAGGGGCTTGCAGTAGGGTCTGCCATTAGAGCAGCAGATGCAGGTGGGGAGGGGTAGGGCCAGAGCTGGAGGAACACCCTCCCCGCCACCATCTCCAGACACTTCTGGGCTTCTTATGACTCCATGCACCAGTTCTGCCCCAAGGCAGGTCTAAGTTCCAGAAAAGACTAAGGCAGCCTAGTAGGACTTGGGGCCAAGGGAGCTTCCCAGGGACTCTGACCCTGGACCTGGTGGCTAAGGGTCGACAAGTGATCTCCAAGAGGTGCCCCAGGCAGGTCATCCTGGCAGCAAGGTGCTCTGCAGAAAACCCTTGAAGGGTATGGTATCCAAGCCAGGGCCAGGCATGGGTTGGATGGGGGTGCTGGGCCTGCGGGTGGGGAAAGCAGGCTGAGGGACTTCAGCCAGTGGCCATCCACTTCATGAGCCTGTCCTGACTTGGAGAGACAGCACATGTCTTGAGAATGCAGCTGCAGATATAACAGACCTGTCTGTGGCACAGAGAGATGGTGGGGTGAGCAGGATTGGATTAGGGGGTACCATCAGCAGGGTGACAATGGCATGCTGGCTCCCATGATGGGCTCAGATCTCTGTTCTGCCAGTCTCAAGCTGTGTGGCCTTGGACCAGCTATTTAGCCCCTGCCTCAATTTTCCCATCTCTAAAGTGAGGGTAATGATAGTGTCTACCACATAGGCTGCTGTGTGTTAAGTGCATAGAACAGCTGGTGCATGGTGAGGCTGCTTTGGTGCTAGTGGCAATTCCTTGTGGCCCCTTCAGGGATCTCCCAGCTGGGCCTGGCAGGTAAGGGCCCCTTCAGGGTCTCCAACCACCTAGTGCCACTCTCAACCAGTCACCCCTTTACACCTGCTCCTAGGGCCCACGTGTGGCCTACTGCCCAGGGAGGAAAGGAGTGCTGGCTCTGGGGTGGTGGTTATGAGGCTGGGGGCTCTGAAATGCCAGGAGCATGGCCCCTGGTATGAGAGGAGAGGACAGGAGGAGGTGGGGTTCCAGAGTAGCAGAGACACCAAACAGGGAGATCCTCCAAGGGCTGAGCCGAGCATACCTGCTGGTCACCGAATGCCCAGGGTTGGGCATCAGAGACAGCCTCATATGGGCCAGAGCTCCTTAGCTCTGTGTCACAATGCTGAGGTGTCTTTCATGATCTCAGGGGCCATGGTGAAAACATCTGTTTGCCAGGAGGCCCTGTGGAGAAGGTGGAAGTAGGCGTCACCAAGTCAGAAACACTGATGGGTCTGGTTCCACTCTGGAGAGGCAGGTTGTGAGGGATGGATCTGGATACTGATTCTGGCTGCAGGACCAGCATGTCAGGGCCTTCAGAATCCTCCAATGGCTCATGGAGATGGACACGTATGCTGACCCACTCTGAAGCACAGCTACCTCCCATAGGGAGGACCCCCTCCCAGGAAGGGGGCAGGGGATCAGTGCAGAGCAGCTCAACAAAACCTCAGTTTGCCTGGCAAGTGGTGCATTAGTGGCTGAGCTGGAAGCAGTGGCAGCCTGTGGTGTTCTAATGCCACTGTCAAAAGGTGTAGAGAGGCAGCACTTAGGGCGTGAGGTGCAGACTATCAATTCATCTGACCTCTTAAGGTTCTCAGAAAAGCCCCGACTCAGGAAGGAGTGGAAATCATGACCCCGGAGGAAGCCCAGGCCTGCAGTTAGCTACTGTGCGGCCTTGGACAAATTGCTTCAACTCTCTGGGTTCCCCCTCCCTCATGTTATAATAAGGACAATGACTACATAATGATAGCATTAACCAACCTGCAGCACTTACTATAGTTGAGTGACTTTAGCACATTATTTCATGTAATCCTTATGACAACCCTATGAAATAGATATTACTATCCTCATTTTGCAGATGAGAAAATGAAACTTCAAGGAGGTTAAGTAATGTGTTCAAGGTCACTCAACAAATAAGGACTTTAAACCCTGGAATGGCCAGTTCCAAAGGACCTGCTAAAACTCCCAGCTGGGATCCCTCTGGGCCAGCTCTGCGCTCCATCCTCAGCATGAAAAATCGAGAGAGGCTGCCGAGGTTCCTTTGCGCTCCACCTCACCGCTGCTTGAGGGCTTGGGCTCTCAGCTTGGTGCACAGGGGATGGGCAGGGATGGCCCTAGCCCACCACCAGGCCCTGCAGGACGTGGAGCAGTAGGAGCCCTGCGGCCTCCACAATCCACACTGTCGCTTGCTCTTGCAGGCTCCTGAGGTCTTTTGACTCATCTGAGAAGGGCTACTGATTGTCATCTATTTCTCACATCCCAGCAATAGCATGCTGGCTTGAGTTTAAACTGAGCCCTTCTTTGCAAGAACTTAGTCCACACATCCTTTACATGCAACTTCCTAATCGTCCATTTAATAAAACAATAACTCCTATGAAAACCTCTACAAAGGACCTTTTTGTCCAAGGCTCATTTAATGCTCACAGTCACCCAGCAGGGGATATTACTATTATCATCATTTTGGTGGTCAATCGAGGCAGAAAGGTGACCCACAGCAGGCACTGCAGAGTCCTTCGTGGCTCCTCGATGACCAGATGGGTAGCCTTGGACAAGTCATCCATTTGTCAGAGCCTGCTTTTTTCTCATCTATAACCTGGAGGTAATTGTGGGGACTAAAAACAGAGTGGATGTGCAATGCTTCGCACTCAAAACCAATAGCTTTTTATTTTCTCTTTTTCAGGTGCGTTTGGTTTTTTTTTTGAGACAGGGTCGCACTCTGTTGCCCAGGCTGGGTGCAGTGGTGCAATCCCAGCTCACGGCAGCCTTGATCTCTTAGGCTCAAGCGATTCTCCTGCCTCAGCCTCCTGAATAGCTAGTAATACAAGGGGCACATCACCATACCTGGCTAACTTTTTTTATTTTTTATAAAGATAGGGTCCCACTATATTGCCCAGGCTGGTCTCAAACCAATTTTTAAAAATAGCCTTTATTTTTTATTTTTTTTCAGACAGAGTCTCGCTCTGCCGCCCAGGCTGGAGTGCAGTGGCGTGATCTTGGCTCACTGCAAGCTCCGCCTCCCGGGTTCATGCCATTCTCCTGCCTCAGCCTCCCGAGTAGCTGGGACTACAGGCGCCCGCCACCTCGCCCGGCTAGTTGTTTTGTATTTTTTAGTAGAGACGGGGTTTCACCGTGTCAGCCAGGATGGTCTCGATCTCCTGACCTCGTGATCCGCCCGTCTCGGCCTCCCAAAGTGCTGGGATTACAGGCTTGAGCCACCGCGCCCGGCCATAGCCTTTATTTTTTAGAGCGGTTTTAGGTTCACAGCAAAATTAAGCAGAAAGTACAGAGTGATCCAAGATACTCCCTGCCCACACACATGCATAGAGTCCTCCACTGTTAACAGCTCCAACCAGAGTGGTGCATTTCTTTCCATCAATGAACCTGCACTGACTCATCATTAGCACCTGAATTCCATAGTTTACACTAGGATTCCCTCTTAAGAGTTGTGATTCTATGGGTTCTGACAAGTGCATAATGACATGTATGTACCATTGTAATATGAGATGGTTTCAATGCCCTAAAATCCTGTTTTCTGTATAGTCATCCCTCCCTCTCCTCAAACCTCTGATAACCCCACTGATATTTTTGCTGTCTCCATATTTTTGCCTTTTCCAGAATGTCATATCACTGGACTCATATAGTATACAGACTTTTCTGTTGGCTTCTTTCACTTACAGATATGCAATTAAGTGTTTTCCATGTCTTTTTGTGGTTTCATGGCTCATTTTTTTTTTTTAAGCACTGAATAGTATTCCATTGTCTGGATATACCCCAGTTTATTTATTCAGCATCTACTGAAGGTCCTCCTTGTAGCATCCAAGTTTTAGCAACTGTGAATAAAGCTGCTATAAAATTGGTGTGCAGGTTTTTGTGTGGATGTACATTTTCAGTTCCTTTGGGTTAATACCAAGGAGAATAATTGCTGAATCGCCTGGTAACAATATGTTTAATTTTGTAAAAAACCACCAAACTGTCTTCCAAAGTATTTGTTCTGTTTTGCATTCCCACTGGCAATGAATGAAACTTTATTTTATTTTTTGAGACAGGATTTTGCTTTGTCATCCAGACTAGGGTGCAGTGGCACAAACATGGCTCACTGCAGCTTTAATCTCCTGGGCCCAAGTGATCCTCCTGCCTCCATCCCCCAAATAGCTGAGACTACAGGCACACACTACCATGCCCTGCTATTTTTTGTATTTTTTGTAGGGACGGGTTTTAGCCATGTTGCCCAGGCTGCTCTCAGACTCCTGAGCTCAACAAGCCGGCAGCCTTGGCCTCCCCAAATGCTGGGATTACAGGTGTGAGCTACTGCGCCCAGCCGAGACTTTTACTTTAAATCAGAGATGAAAGTGACTTGCTTAAGATTACACAACTATTAGTTGGTAGAGCAGCACTTCTGGTTCCATATTTTGGGTAATTTCTGTTTGACCACACTGTCCCCTCAGCTAGACAAGCCAATTCCATGCCCTTACAAACACTCTCACATTTCCTCACCCTTGCTTTTGAGGCCTCATTCTTGGTGCAAAAGCTTCCTGAGGCATCCTTCTTCTGCTCCATGAAGGAAAGACTGTCATCCATCCAGGTCCTGTGTCTGAGAAGCTTGCGATGCTCTTGCAGTGCCCTGGCATGCACAGGGGCCAATGTCCAGTTGTCCAAGCTTACCTGTGCCCAGAGAGGACCCGGCTGGCTCTGCGAGGCCCTCTTTCTAGTTTGAAGAGACCCGGCCAGCCCCAGCATCTGAGGAGTCACTGGAACATCATCAGGGACTAGGAGAGGAAAAGGCCCCCGTGCCTCTCCCCTCTCTCCAGATCCAAACTTTTTTTTTTTTTTTTTTTTTGTCTCTTTTTGATGTGAAATTCACATAACATAAAAATTAACTATTTCAGGCCAGGCATGGTGGCTCATGCCTGTAATCCCAGCACTTCGGGAGACCAAGGTGGGTGAATTACATGAGGCCAGGAGTTCGAGACCAGCCTGGCCAACACGGAGAAATCCCGTCTCTACAAAATAAATAAAAAACAACAAAATTAACCATTTTAAAATGAACAATTCAGTGGCATTTAGCACATTCACAACGTTGTGCAGCTACCACTTTTATCTAGTTCCAAAACACTCTCATCACTCCAAAGAGAAACCCCATCCCCGTTAAGCAGCCAGTCTCGCTTTTCTCCCTCTTCCTAGCCCCGGACAGCCACCAATCTGTGTTGTCTCCTTGGGTTTACCTAGTCTGGTAATGGAATACATGAAATCATACAACATGTGGCCTTTTGTGTCTGGGTCCAAGTTATTTTCCATTACTCCCCGAGGAAGGAGGAGGAGAAGGGACCTCTTCTGCCTTTGTCTCCCACCCCGCCCCTTGTCCACCTTGCCCTGTGCACCCACCAGCAGCACCTGTGGCTCAGCTCCTCCATTCTATGCCATTTCCTATTTCTCTTTTTTATTTTTTGAAACAGGGACTCACTCTGGCCCAGGCTGGAGTGCAGTGACGTGACTGTAGCTCACTGCAGCCTCAACTTCCCAGGCTCAAGCCACACTCCCACCTCAGCCTCCTGAGTAGCTGGGACTACAGGCGTGCACCACTATGGTCAGCTAATTTTTAAAACTTTTTTTTGTAGAGACAGAGTTTCGCTATGTTGCCCAAAATGGTCTCGAATTCTTGGCCTCAAGTGATCCTCCTGCCTCTGCCTCCCAATGTGCTGGGATGACAGGCATGATCCACCATACCCAGCCAGCTATTCCTTTTAATTACCCTTAGCAGAGTATTTTGAGGAGTCACAGATGCATTCAACAAATAGCCCATAGACTAGCAGCGGGGAGAGACAGGTTAAGTGTCATTAAAACTGTGATAAGGCAATGCCAGCAGTTTTACAGAGAGCCAGGGGACCCAGAGGAGAGACAACTAATTTAGCCTCGAGGTGAGGCTGGTGAGGGAAGATAACAAGGGAGAGACCGGGGGCTGGGTCTGTCTTGCTGACTGTTCCTCAGCACTCAGGGTAGTTCCTGGCAACTAGAACGGGCATGAGTGAACAAGTCAATAAATCGAGCAAGCAATCTATCGGCCAAGAGCTGAAGAATGAATAGGAGTTGTCTCTACCGGAAAAAAATGGGTAGAGAATATCTGGAGACTTGTAGGCAACAGAGTCAGCCCTTTTATTAACTGAGAGATGTTTCAGTCTAGATGAAGGTTGAAGAAGATGAGGGGTAAGGCAGAAGAAGTTGGGGCCAGATCCTGCAGGGCCTTGGAAGTGACATAAAGGAGTACCTGAGTAAAAAGAGGGACCACTGAAGGGTTTTGCACAGATGTGCGTCTTAGAAACACATCTGTCTAATCCAGACTAGGGATAATGATGACCTGAGGGGCTCCCAGCAGACAGAACATTGTTCTTGCCCTCCTGCCATTGGTGTTCTACTGGAAAACAGAGGTGTTTAATCAAAAATAACCATTAAAAAATTAATGAACTAATCACAAGGATGCAAGGTGCTCTGAGGGATGCTTTGAGTCAAGGAAATCCTTCCCAAGACCAGAAGGGACTTTGAAATCAAAACTTGCAAGATGAATAGGAGTTGGCTAACACTAAAGCTTTTGGAAGGTCCTGAGCAACCTGTGTTGAAGGAAGTGAGAAAAGTGCAGGGTAGTTGTGGTGAAGCGTGTGAGGCTGGGAGACTGATCGGATGAGGCTGGGGAGATAGGTAGGGCTCAGAGCAGAACGACCCTATTACACATTTTGGACTTACCCTAAGCAAAATAGGAAGTCCTTGATGATGTAAACAGGATCCTATTTTGGAAAACAGGATTAATTGCATTTCTCTCTTGCATTTCTGTGCATGTGACCTTCTTCCTGCTCAGCTCAAACATCTGCTTCCTTGGGGAAAGGGACTAGGATTACCAAAGAAAAAAATGGAGAGAAAGATAATGCATAGCTTCTGACAGCCAAAATAAGATTCTTCAGCCAGAAAATAGTCTCAAAAAACATTCTTTTTGAAAGAAAAAAGCTGTTCTGGTGTCTTTAGCTCCCTCTTTAAGAGATCAAGAAGACCTGACGGAATCGATCGTGGGCCTTTACCTGAAGAAAAGAATAGAGGAGAAACCCCTGACCTTCAGTCCAAAGGATGGCAAGGACAAGGCCAGAGAGAAGCAGGTGGGGAAGGAAGTCAGATGTGTGTCCTAATCTTCTATCTTCCATTTGAAGTCCCAGAGGGTGAAGATGCCTTAGAAGAGAGAGGAACAGGCGGTCCTTTCAGGTCCCTGGGAAGAGATTTCCTTGAATATCTATCCAGAGGTCTTCCCATCAAAGTATACTTGGTGGTTTGGTGTGGTTAGTCACAGAGACGGCTTGAACTGAACCTTCTCAAGCCACCTTGGGTTCCCATGTGGTGTGAAAATGATGTCTACGCTAGATCTTTAGCTGTGGTTTTGCTTAAGAAACTGACTAGAAGCAAATAGATTGAAAACCTACCAAGCTTTGAGGAAAATGTATAAAATTTTTTTTAAAAAAGCAGTGAGTATGGTCTGTCATAACCTTAACAGTTAAATCCTAAAACAATCCAGGGGCCCCAGAACCTGCAGCAGCAAGAAGTAGGCTGTGAACACCCAGGGAGTCCACTCACCAATGCCCATATCAAGGGTGACCATGGAGGTCAGTGAACCAGGAAGAACCTCCCAGAAGTAAGAGCCCAGAGACACAGACGATGAACAAAATAATTCTTCCCAGAGAGCAAATTTTTCCCCCAACCTCTGGCTCCAGACTTTTAGATAAGAGAAGAGAAGAGAAGAAAACCTTGTATGCTCAAGGTTCTGTTGATTTGGGTTTTCAGGCACAGGCGGCTGGAATGGAATCCTAACGGAAGTACCTCTCCAATAGGCTTTGAGCAGGAGTCTGAAATAATCGGTTTGGTTTTAGGTATCCAGAACCTACAGCAGCAGCAGGAAATAGCAGGCTGTGAACACTCATATCAGTTTGTTTTGGCTGCAGAGTGGGGACTGGAGATGACTGTGGTTGTCTAGATGAGAGATGAGAGGGGTTTATACTAGGATGGAGGCAGTGGGGCAGGATAGAACATTTACATGGGGAGCAGACACGACTTGGGGGTGTTTGCATTGATAGGGGGATTGAGGGAGAGATGAGAGTCAAGGACAGGGAGAGGAAAGTTAAAAAAAAAAAAAGGCATTTCAAAGAAAAAGTGGTAAGCAGTGCCAAATGCTGGGCAGTAAACAAAGATGATAAGGGCTGAGATGTGTCTGTGTAAGATTTTGTCACAAGGAAGTACAGAGGCTCAGGGCAGAGGGGGGAAGCCAGACTTCAGTAGGCTGAGAGAAGAGTGGGAGTGAGGAAGTGGATGAAGTAAGTAAAGGTAACTTCCCAAGACGCTCGGCTGTGAAGCTGAAATGCGAGTGGGGCCGAGGGAGGGTTTTTGTCATGTTTAAGACAGATGACACTGATCCCATTTAATGCTGATGGGAAAGGGCCCTTGAAGAGACAGACGTCAACCGCAAAGTAAGACGAGGAAGCTGATGGAAGAGGGTCCCCAAGAAGAAGGAGCACGGCGAGGACCCAGAGCTGGGCGAAGGAAGGGGTTTGGGGGCAGGAAGGGCCCTTCTCTGTCAAATCAGGAGAAGGAGGGAAGGTGGGAGACAGATGGCAGCGATGGGAGATGGAGGAGATGCCCTCTGATGGCCTCCATTTTCTGTGAGGTGGAAGGTGACATCATCTGTAGAAAACAAGGGGGCTGGGGGGCCTGAGAAGAGGGGAGGCAGTCTGGGGTCTGGGGAGCCCCTCTGGGGAATAAGAGAGCACTGGCTGGGAAAACACAAGAGGGCTCAGGCCCAGGGCAGGGTGGAAAAATAACGTGATAGTGGCACCCATCTGCACACCCACCAGCTCCTGGCATTAAATGCCTAAAACTGAACTCAGGACCTGGGCCTCCCACCTCCAACCCAGCTCCTCCTCTTGCCTCCCAGTTTCTATTCCTGGAAGCAGACACCTCTCAGACTCAGCTTCCACAGGAGCGTCCTTCTGACATCACAGCTAGTGCAGACTCTCGCGGGGCCTCCTTCTTCCCCCCGCCCACCTGTCCTGCACACCTGCTGCAATCACCTCCCTAGAGTGGGACGGTGGCTGTGTCACTCCTCCTTGCAGCTGCCCCTTTCGCAGCACCCAATACCTAGAAATAAAGCTCTCATTTCTTCTTACTTTTGGGGTCTGGTGAAATGCCACTGATTCTGGAAAGCCCTTTCTAACCATCCCCCAGACTAGGGAAAGTCCCCTTGGTACCTGTCCCCATGGTGCCTTATACATCTCTCTGAGACACTCCGTGAACCTGTAATTACTTATCCTACAATGGCCTGGGGTGGGGTGGGGGTCCCTGGGGTTTCCTTGTCCCCTCTGTCTTCCTGGAGCCGAGAACAGCACCTAGTACAAATAGGCGCTCAATAGAAGGCATTGATAGACCGAGGTTGGCAGCTTAAATTTCCAACATCCCCAATCAGCCCATGCTCAGGACATCCAGGCCTCCTGCACAGCCCCCAGAGCCAACTCGTGTTCTCTTCCCCTTGTGTCTTTGCTCAGATTGTTCTCTTGGCCAGGCACGCTTTCTCCTCTTTATCCCTTTTTTTTTTTTTTTTTTTTTTTGAGGCAAGGTGTCACTTTGCTGTCCAGGCTGGAGTGCAGTGGCATGATCGCAATTCACTGCAGCCTCCACCTCCTGGGCTCATGTGATCCTCCCACCTCAGTCTCTCGAGTAGCTGGAACCACAGGTGTGTACAACCATGCCCAGCTAATTTTTTTAAGTTTTTATAGAGACGAGGTCTTGTCATGTTACCCAGGCTGGTCTTGAACTCCTGGCCTCAAGTGATCCACCTGCCTTGGGCCTCCTGAAGTGCTGGGATTACAGGTGTGAGCCACCATGCCCGGCTCCACTCCATCTTACCCATAGCCGCCCACTTTCAGGCTCCAGTTTCGGATCCTCTCCTCCACGGAATCTTCTCTGAAATCCCCCCACCTGCCAAAATGTCTGTGCTGCTTCTCCTTCCACCCCAACCGGACTGTGACCTCCTTGAGGGCAGCTTCTAGTTTGTAGCTCATTGCTATTTCCAACGAAAACATCTGACTGTGAAATAAAGAGACGCCTCATTTCTAACACTGACATCAACAGTGTCTTATAGAACTGTGTCCCAAGAGTGCCTTTGGCGGTGTCATGCACTTAGTAGGAACACAAAAGTATTTTTTAATGAATATTTTCTCCCTCATCCCGGTAAGAATATAATGGTGACAGTCTCCAACTGCACACTAATTTTTAAAAACGTGGTTTTCTTATGCTTACAACATAAGGTGTCTGTTTTTATCAGTGAATGAAGTCTGCCTTTTCAGATTTATTCCATCTTTATTTGAGAAACAAATGCATGCCATTTGCACTGGATCAAGGTAGTAACTGTACTTGCCAGTGGAACAGACACACCACTGTGTAAGAAAAAAGGAATTTCTGGCTGGGTGTGAAATTCCTGTAATCCCAGCACTTTGGGAGGCCGAGGCAGGTGGATCACTTGAGGTCAGGAGTTCAAGACCAGCCTGGTCAATATGGCAAAATCCCATTATTACTAAAAATACAAAAATTAGCTGGGTGTGGTGGCGGGCGCCTGTAGTCCCAGCTACTCGGGAGGCTGAGGCAGGAGAATCGCATGAACCTGGGAGGCAGAGGTTGCAGTGAGCCAAGATTGTGCCACTGCACTCCAGCCCAAGCAACAAAGTGAGACTCTGTCTCAAAAATAAATAAAATAAAAAGCAAAAAAAAGAGAGAGAGAGAATTTCTAATGGAGTTGAGATTTTCCAACACATCCAGCAACATTTATCTCTTGGGTTACTGAATGAGACCATGTATATAAAGGCATATAAAAAGGTTACAAAGTATGAAAATAATGGGGAAACAGTACCACTAATCTCTATTAGTTTATTTTCTGTGCTAATGTTTCATGATTCTTTTTTAGTTCAGAAAATAGAGTCATTGGGATTCTCAAAAATACTACCTAAATATAAATCCATAGAGACAGAAAACAGATTGGCAGTTGCCAGGGATGGGGGAGAGAGGACTGGGGAGTAGTAGCCTAATGAGTTTGGAGTTTTCTTTCCAGGTGATGAAAATATTTTGCAACTAGATAGAGGTGGTAGTTGTATTATACAACGTTGTGAAGGTAATAAATGCCACTGAATTGTTCACTCTAAAATGGTTCATTTTCTTCTATATGAATTCCACCACAAAACAAAGATATGACACCTATATAACACTGAATAGTTTCCAGAGGTCCAGAGGGACAAGGCAGCGTTATGTTCTGAAACAGCGGCAGATCTGAATGGCCCACAGCAGCCTGTACTTTGCCTTTGGAGAAAGAAGGGGGTCCCCGTGTCTAAGCAGGGCCCTATCCTCACAGTGCCCTCAGAGACACTCAGCCGAACACACTGCAGTCCGGGCCACTGCGGAGCATTTGTGTTTTGGTTTGTTTTCCCCTTGGGTTTACAGAAGGAGTTGTTAAGGTGTTTAGTTTAAGGACTTCCCAGTTCCAGAGGTGGAGCCTGAAGAAGGTTCTATTTTTTTTCCCTCAAGTAAGTGGAACTTTCCAGGGACAACAGCTCACAGACTTTGGATAGATGACAGATGTGCTTCGCTGTGGCCTCTACCCACGAGGGGCCTAGTGGAGGAGAAGGAGGAGGATCTGCCCAGTGGGAAGTCATGGGGTATAGTTGCTCTCCACTCCGGGAAGGTTTGGCAAAGGCAGAAGCTGACTGCAAAGACTGGATGGGCCGGGAGCAATGGCTCACACCTGTAATCCCAGCCCTTTGGGAGGCCGAGATGAGTGGATCACCTGAGGTCAGGGGTTCGAGGACAAGCCTGGACAACATGATGAAACTCTGTCTCTACTAAAAATACAAAAAATTAGCTGGGCATGGTGATGGGCACCTGTAATCCCAGCTACTTGGGAGGCTGAGGCAGGAGAATCGCTTGAACCCGGGAGGCAGAGGTTGCAGTGAACCGAGATCACACCACTGCACTCTTGCCTGGGCAACAAGAGCTAAACTCTGTCTCAAAAAAAAAAAAAAAAAAAAAAAGAACGCTGGATGGACTTGTCCTAACAGCTCACAGCGTCTCAGGAAACAGTCCTTTAGTTGTCTCATCAGGTGTAAGAACAGCATCCCGGACCAGGTGCACAGTTGGCCCTGAAGGCCATCAGACCTGCGTGAGGGCCTGGCAGGGCCCTGTGGCCAGCAGGGGCTGAGCTACCCATGTGCAAGTATCCCATTCACCCTTCAAACACACAGGCCAAAAGGAAAATCACACCCTTCATTTCAAACACGGCACTGGAGCCCAGAGCCCAGTGGCTTCCCCTTAATCAAGTTGCCTCCATCAACACTGTCACAAAGGTCTATGATTTCAACTACTTAAGTTTCCCTCTGACTTGAGCCCTTCACTTCTTCTCATATGCCCTCGCATACATGGTCTCATTGCTCAACATGTTGGAAATTATCAGCTCCAGGAGAAATTCCTTTTCCCTTACATAGTGGCGGGACTAATGAACACAGAAAGCCTGGAGACTAGGTTGTGTTCACTTGGGGAACTCTAGATCCAGCAAAAGGGGATGGATCCCAGGGATTCCTCACCAAGACAGCTTCCCTGGGGAAGCAGATGGTGCTTAATCCTCAAAACTGCAAATGTGTTGGAAATGTCATCGAGAGTTAACCATTACCCCAGGTCACTGAACTGGTTTGGGCCGAGGCAGCCTAGAATGACAGGTGACTGCAACATTTCCCCAACAGACTGTCTTAGGTTGAGAACCCAGCGGAGGTCGCCCCTTACTGTTTTTCTCCATAAGAGACTGAAAAACTGTCTGGATGCTTTGAAGGCATTTACAGCTGCTCAGAGAAGCTTCTGACTCCATCTAATAAGCCCCTGGCAGCCATCAACCTCTCTAATTGCCATATGGGTGAAGAGGTGGGAATTTAAATAAACAGTGGATTTTGAAGATGAACAATGTTATGGAAGGGCCTAGGCATGAGAGCCAAGCAACAAAGCATAAGCACATGTGTCTCTCTTGACAACATAATCCCCAAAGCCCAGAGAAGCTGGATGCAGACCTCCCAAGCATCTGCCTCCTTGGCATTTATACCACAAGGAAACACACCAGTTACTCAAGGAAGTACAGGTAGCACTGAAACCCTCCAGATTCCTTCTGGTTCCTTGTCCACTCAGACAGAAGAGGTCATTACAAGGCCCAGTGCTACGACTCTGAGTGGCCCTGTTCCCTAATGCCCCTGGCTCACGTAAAAGGAAAAGGAGGCTGGGCGTGATGGCTCACACCTGTAATCCCAGCACTTTGGGAGGCTGAGGCGGGTGGATGACTTGAGGTCAGGAGTTCGAGACCAGCCTGGCCAACATGGGGAAACCCGGTCTCTACTAAAATTACAAAAATTAGCCGGGTGCGGTGGTGCACACCTGTAATCCCAGCTACTTGGGAGGCTGAGGCAGGAGAATCAGCTGAACCCAAGAGGCGGAGGTTGCAGTGAGCCGAGATTGTGCCACAGCACTCCAGCCTGGGCGACAGAGTGAAACTCCATCTCAAAAAAAAAAAAAAAAAAAAAAAAAAAAAGGCAGGCATATTGTTATTCCTCCTAAGTGTTTACTTACATATTTTATATATATAATATTATCATGACACTGCTCCTTTGCTGATGAGGAAACTAAGGGTCAGAGAGGTTAAATGGCTCTCTCCAAACCTCAATAGCCAGTGAGTATTGGGGGCAGGCCTAGGATTTAGGGTCCCTGTGACTCCCAGTTTAGCGCTTTTGGTGTCTCCAGAGAATGAGGCCTATACGCTGAGCTTGTCTAAAGCATGTGGGAGGCCAGTCATGGTGGCTGATGCCTGTGATCCCAGCACTTTGAGAGACTGAGGTGGGAGGATTGAGTCCAGGAGTTCGAGACCTGCCTAGGCCACATGGTGAAACCCTATCTCTACAAAAAAATACAAAAATCAGCCAGGCATGGAGGTGGATGCCGGTAGTCCCAGCTACTTGGAAGGCTGAGGTGGGAGGATCACCTGAGTCCGAGAGGTCAAGGCTGCAGTGAGTCATGGCTGTGCTACTGCATGCCACCCTGGGTGATAAGAGTGAAACCTTATCTCAAAATAAAAGAAAATAATAAAGCATACTGGAGCAAGTGGTATAATTTCTAGGGCTAAGTCTTAGCCAGCTGCCAGTCACCATGGGCCTTAACTCATGACAGAGTTTCGTCCCTATCATTCACACTATAAGGAAAGAGTACCCCAGAGCAGATGTTCCCCAATCACCCTGGGATTCCTGGTCTACAGGATAATGGGGGCCTGAGCTGACACTTTTAAGTGCTCAACACCTAACAACCTGTGACTTTTCCAAAACAGAAGTCTAGAGATGTGATCACCCCACATATTTGCGCAGTTTTCCGAGCCCTTTCCTGCTCATGATCTCATCCAACCACCCTGACAACCTTAGCCATACATTTAATTGGTTCTTTGAAGATTTCTGCGTTTCCAGAGTCAACCTGTTCAAACAAAATACCCCAAGGAAGGGATGGCACCTTACACTTTTATTGGCTCACAGCTTGGCAAGGGTTGGCAGCTGGCTGAGAATTAGGCCCTGAGAAGGAAACAGGATCAGGAGGGATTGGGAAGGGGTCAAAAGGGACAAGAAGAATGAGATGGGGAGGTAGAGATGCCCCGATGCCCTCCCAGAAGCCCACCTCACAGTTTTGCAGAAGGAGGTTCTAAGCAAGCAGAAAGAAGTTCCCAGCTCCCCCAGCCCCCATGCCACCCCCACCAACAGAAAAACCAACTTTACCCATGAGGGCCAAAGGTAGAGAAGAATAGAAGAAAAGAGAAGAAAAAGGAGAGATGGGAAGACAGAATAAACCAACCATCAGAGGCTCTTCAATCTTAATTGATTTTATTCTACAAAATGCTACTCAACTGAAAGTGGAAAAGCTAGCCCCCCTCCCCCAAAAAAAATCGCAAGGGAAAGAAGTTTTAATATGTTCTTTCTTCCATAGCAGCAAGCTTTTTCTAACAAGCTTTCTTTAGTGCAAATACTGTAGGCTTGTATTACATACAGTAAAACAACAAAACAACAGCAACGACGACAAAAAACACCACCAGAAAGGCTTCCAAACAAAGCTACTCCTCAATTTTCAAAACTATACAAAGATTTTGAGCTTGCGATTCTGCCTGGAAGGTCTATTTAGGAGACTCTCCAATGGGACCATTTCACCATTACTTAAAAAAAAAAAAAAAAAGTGCCCAGAAAGGTAATTAAATTCCCCACAGAGCCACATGAACCATATACAACTTGTTTTTGCCTCCACAGTCTCACAGCTGACTTTACTCCACATCATTGACATATCTCAAATACAGATGCACAAAGCTTATTTTCTACTATACACCAAAATACTATATATACACACACATCTCCCATGGCAGAAAAGACATCTGATACCCTACTCTTTGTACAAAGTCAAATATTTTCTTCCTCAAAATCAAGTAAACACAAACTAAAATAAATGGAATAAACTTTTAATCATACAGAGAAAGTAATTTTGAGAATCAGGACAGGATCTTCCACTGTGTTCTCTTACAATGTAGATGTCTTGGCGACCACTGTCCCCAGAGGAATAAAAATCCACCTTTAAAAACAGAACCTTTTTATACAGTTTATACAGCACAAATCACAATCACTTTAGAAACAAAAATGTATTATCCTAAATTTAAAAAAAAAAAAAAAAAAAGGAAGCGAGAAGAGAGAGAGGAACGGAGTATTTTAATGCTATCAGTTTCTATTCAGGCTTGATACAACATAAAGAAGATGTAAACATTTAAAATAAATAATAAAATAAATGTCAATTTCTTCTCCCCCTCCCTTTCCCAAAACCCTCTCAAAATTTGATCCAGCCCTTCCTGAACATGTCGTCAAGCATTGGATAAATTAAACCCCTTGGTTAATGTATGGCCAAAACACTAGAAGCATAAGAAGATGCCAGATTCATAGTGGGATGACTGGGTTTCCTTTTAAAAAGCTACGGGACACAGGCACGCCTGGAAATGTATACACACATGCGCACACACATAGCCCAACCTGTCAATAAATAGTGAGATGCTGGCTTTTAAGATGAATGCCAAAACAACTCAACAAGCAGAAGGTAGCAAAGGCCCCTTAAGTTTTTTAAAGAAAGTTCTACACACCACATATCCTATTGGTCCCCAGATTCTCTAAGGACTCGGGTTACCCCTCCGACCATCTGAGGAGTGCACAGGAGCACATGGTGGGGTAGAAGGAGAAGTATGGAGTGGGAGAATACTGTAGGGGATAAGTCCTTGAGAACAAACATCAGACTGAAGGCAATCTTACCTTGGATCTTTGAAGACAGACCTCACCTCTAAGTGTTTCTGTTTATTCATTACTTAGGGGCCTTTTATAAAGAGATGTCCTCATCCCTCAGTCTCATCCTAAAGAGGATCTATATAAAAGCACCTAACACAGTGCCTGGCACATAGTAGGTGTATTCTTTTCCTTCCTAAAGTGGGCACAAAGATGTCCGACCAGGAAAGGAAATTGACCTGAAAGTTGGATGGCGAGATTGCATTTGCACTGTTGGTCCATCAAGGAAAAGAGAAAAAAAAAGTCCTAGTGCTCCAGACAATTCAACCACCCTCACACTTAGAATCAAGTGAGAGCAGAGGGAGATTCCTTTCCCCAAAGCCTGAGAAAGAGAAGCAGCAGTCCCAGATGGCTCTTGACTTTGAGATGCTTGTGTGACACACCTGGCCCCCAACACAGGCAGAATGATGTCTGACTCTTTCTGAAAACCTCCCCAGTGAATTCTCTGCTTGGAGCCGGCTCCAGCAATTTCCTAAGCCTCAACCAGGATCTCCTCTCCTTCCTATGTCAGCAGCTTCCCCACTCACCTGGCCAGGGAGAGGAGTACTCGCAGCAAGACTGGCCAGGAGGCCGAGAGGACAGTGTTTTCCACGAGCTGATTAGAGTGCCTGCCCTGTGTCATCCCAGAGCTGCCTGAAGCCCAGTCGGAGTCCATGCCTCTGAGCTGCCTTGTGAGTGGAGCCACGAGAAGCACGGAAGTTCCTAACCCAAACACAAAGGCAACCCAATGCAGCTGTTCCCATAGCTGGAGCCATGGCAGCGTCTGGTGATTCTGGAGCAAGGGTGCGTGTGCGTGTGTATGAGACAGAGAACTTGGCGGGCAAGCCATAAGAAAGTAAACTCAGAATATGCTCATGACTTAGGTGTGAATATTCAGTCTTCCCCAAATCAGATCACCTCTGGCTTTGGGGAAGTCGAACCTCCTATGACAAAGCCTGGGGGTCTTCGGAGGGAACGTAGCTCAGAGCCTCTTACAGTCCTGTGTGTTGGCTGGAGCTTTGCCTTCTGCTGGTCCCGACATCAACACAGCTTGAAATCTGAACTGAAGCCAAGTTGTGCCTCAGGAATTTGTCCAGCCTGGCCACAAATCAGGCTGTGACCTGCACTGGGATGTTTGCTGCACAAAGTGGGGTGTAAGGGGGCTTTTAGAAATCAAAGACAAGAAAGCAGCTTCATTTAAGAAATACCTATATGCACAAAAAAGAAAATAGCTCCCACTTGGCTACAAATACCACTTGAGATGATTACCCCTGTGAGAGCTGAGTGCACCCCAGTTTTCTCTGCCCATCTCCCGCCCCTCCTGGCTCATTCTGCTGCTTGGATTCATCTCAAGCCAGAAACTCAACTGCCCAACCTTCTTAGAAGGGTCCCTCCCAGAGCCCCTGGGAAACCGGGAGGGCGGCATCACAGCCAAGAGATGCAGGAAATAGCATTTTTAAAGTATTTTAAACAAAATCCTTTTTCTTTGAAACTCCCCTTTCTGCATCACTTGTACATGTCACTTCCAGTCCCACTGGCCCATGTACTTTAAGCATATGGCTGTTCCGCTCTGTGTGTCTAGTGCACGAAAGCAGGTCATGTTCATGAAATAATGACCAGCACGCATGGACTCCACGTGCGAGGGAACAGCTGTGTGAATGTGTCACTGCTTTCTCCACAGGGGATCTTACTTGATGTTTCAAACGAGGATACTGTGACCTCTAGAGCTGAATCCCCAGCAGCAGAGTCCCTGCAGAGCACAAGCCCCTCAGAGGCTGGTTCTGGCCACGAGCTACTCCCCGGGTTCCTTTGTCAAGGCCCTGCTGGGCAAGAAACTCAGCAGGAGCCATACCCTAGGGAGAAAAGGCTCAGGGAGGTGGGAAGCAGGGACCCTGCTGAGCTGTGCTCCTGCTGGAGGTCAGGGGGACCCTTCCCCAACCCTGTGAAAGGGGGCAGCTCTCCTGCAGTGGGAAGCAAAACATCCTATCTCCAATTCCAGCAGCCAGAAAGACTCAACGACAACCAGGAATGGCGCATGAGCCACAAGCCACAGCGACAGCTCAGGCCAGCTGCTCACAGCTTGCTTGCTGCCTGGGCCAGAAGAGCACACTGGGGTGGGAACAGGGGAGTGTAAAAGAGAAAGCACTTGATCCAGCAGGTGGCAGATGACCACAGAGGGCAGGAAAGGCCTGGCGCCCTGTGGGGAGGTGAGCAGCCAGGACAGGCTGAGCGAGTGCTGGGGCAGCAGCTGCTGCAGACGCCACTCCAGTGACGGCCTCCTGCCTCCCTCCCCTGCCTCTCCATCCTCGGCAAATGCTCCTTTGAGGCTCAGGGAGGGGCTGCCTGGCAGCAATCTGGGGAAGGTCCAGGCCCACGCTCATTAAATCTCTGTGGGTGGCGTCACCCTGAGAGCCAGGGTGGGGGAAAGGCGGAGCCCAGCAGGGACTTGGAGTATAATGTGTGGCTCCTAGGGAGGGACGCCTCCCTGGTCTGGAGAGAAGGGTCCAGGGGCAGAATGGCAAGGCAGTAATTACAGGAGACGCCCTACTCAAGACACCAGGTGAAGGGAAGCTGGCTAGGACACCCGTGTGGCTTTGTTGGCATTATTCCTGGCCTGGTAATTAGGCGTTTGGCAAACCCAACCTGTGCCCCACTGTCTCACTCACACCCTGTCTTCTGGCCAAGCCGCTCCTCCAGAAGCCATCTCCGAAGGTGGGCAGGAAGGGTCCTCTGAGCCTCCCAGTGAGGGCAGCATCTCGAGAGCTCAGGGAGCCCGGCCGGGAGTTCTGGAGACGGTGACTGGGAGGCGTCAGGGCAGGGAAGCCTCTGTATTGCACTTTGTCCCCTTCTGGACAAGTCAGCCCCAGCAGAAGAGTCACCTGCTGCCCCATCTCCAGAAATGAAGAGCTTTAATATTCAGACCACCCAGATGAAATGTCATGGCAAATTTGATAAAAACCAAGAGGGAGTGAAACTGACACTGGGGGAGGGAGGGGGCAAGTCGAGGGAAGGTGAAACCAAAAGGCACTGAGCATGCGTGGTGGGGCAGGGAAGGACACCATCACTCCAGAGACAGTATGGTAACAAAGGGACAGGAATGGTCCAGGCCAGCTTCAGGCTCTTCAGAAGCCAGAGAGATGTCCAAGTCTACCAAACCGAGTTCTCCAAGGCTTTTCAAGAAATGGGATTTGCTTGCAAGATGAATGAGGGAGGAGGTCCCACGGCTTCCAAGAGATCAACCCAAGTCTTCCAATACTCACTGCCAAGTCCCACCTGGGTCCCCCAGAGCCAGGAAGCTCCCTGGCAAGTCCCCCTCTTGCCCTCACAGCCCTGGAGCGCTTGAAGGTGCCGGTCCCTGGGAAGGAGGAGCAAGGAGGACCCCCCTCCGGAGCTGGGGAGGGAAGTGCGCTGGGTTACAGAGCCAGCAGAGTGGGGGAGTTCAAGGAGTCTGATGACTGGTCCCCGCTGCTACTGCTTCTGCGGTGAGCCTTGGAGCAGGACTCAGAGGGAGATGCGGGTGACTCCTGCTCCAGGACGCTAGGATAGGTGAAGACGAGGTTCGAGGTGCCCGGAGTGACAGCAGGCGTGGAGGTCACCACGATAGGGGTGTGCAGGGGCTCCTCGCCGTAGAAGCCCCCAGCAATGCTGATGGGCTTGATGACAGAGCGCTGGGCCTTGTCCAGCCCCGCCGACGAGGACGAGGGGCTGTCCTCTTCCAGGGGCTCCTGTTTCACCACTACAGCGCCCACCGCGCCACCCCCACTGCGCATGGGCTGCAGCCCAGGGGCTGGGGGTGATCGGCGCTCCTCGGGGCTAATCTTGCACACTGGGCCATGAGCCACCAACATGAACTCCAGCTTCTCCTTCTCCTTCTGCAGCTCAGCGATCTCCTTCTGCAGGCCTGACTTCTCCTCCTCCAGCTCCTCTGTCTCCTGCCAGGGAAAGAGAGGGATGTGAGGGACAGCAACCTGCCAGGGACCAATCTAGGCAGGAAAAGAGAAAACCAGTAA
Organism: Papio anubis; assembly: GCF_008728515.1. Taxonomy (NCBI): domain Eukaryota; kingdom Metazoa; phylum Chordata; class Mammalia; order Primates; family Cercopithecidae; genus Papio; species Papio anubis. The sequence continues at coordinate 28,206,919 of NC_044989.1, read as the reverse complement.
CGTCTGTCCTCAGACACTGTGAGAGCAGAGGCTCACACACCTAACCACAGACCCTGCTGCTCTGAGTCACCTGCAGGCTCAAGATTCCTTTCATTTCCAAAGAAGGAAAGTCAGCTTGGAGAGCAGGTGAAGAAACAACTGCAGCTGCCATAACTCAGCACCTACTTTGTGCAGGACACTGTTAAGCATTTCAGAGATGATCTCATTCAACCTTCCAGGAGTTTGTGGAAGCAGATGTTATCACCCCATTTTGCAGATGAGGAGACTGAGGTTCAGAGGGGTTAATTTTCCAAAGTCACTGAACCAGCAGGTGGGGTAGCCCAGATTTGATTCCCAATGTATCTGACTCCAGAGTCTATGTGCTACTACTATGTTCTATGGCCTTGGTGCCAGGACTGCCACCTCGGTACCCCCGAGGGATGAGTACTGCAGAGATCTGCATGGAGAAGGGGGCATGGAGCACAGCTCTACCCATCTCTCACTCCCCAGCCCCATGCCAGCCCGCCTGTGGATGGATAAACGCTAAGCCCTAGGCTGCGAGAGTGGAGACTTTGTCAGGCACACTCCTGTATCCCCAGCGCCTAGAACAGCGCCCGGCTTCTCGTAAGTGCTCAGCAAATCCCTGTGGGATTATCACAGTCTCTCCTCCCTTTATTAGCTCCAATTTCTTTTTCTTTTTTTTTTTTTTTTTTTTTGAGGGGGAGTCTCACTCTGTCTTGCCCTGGCTGGAGTGCAGTGGCATGATCTTGGCTCACTGCAGCCTCTGCCTCCCGGGTTCAAGCTATTCTCCTGTCTCAGCCTCCCGAGTAGCTGGGACTACAGGCACCCGCCACCACGCCTGGCTAATTTTGTATTTTTCATACAGATGGGGTTTCACCACATTGGCCAGGCTGGTCTTGAACTCCTGACCTCAGGTGATTCGCCCGCCTTGGCCTCCCAAAGTGCTGGGATTACAGGCATGAGCCACGGCGCCCGGCCTTTTGCTCCAATTTCTTAAGCACGTATTTCAGGACTCTCAGAACCTTCAGAGAACATTCGGTTCAGCCACCATGCTTGACACAGAAGTAACGTGACAGCTCGAGACGGCCCATGAGGATGCCAGGGTCACTCTGCGAGGACCTCAGCCCCCTTCTTTCATCCCCAGCCAGAGAAGCAGAAGCAAGCAAGCGCACGTGGAGGGGCCGCTGTGGGAGGGGAAGAGGTGTGTGTCACCAGCCTCCTCCCCACGTTTTCCCTAACATGGATTCCTGTTCATCAGTGAGGACATACGGGCAAGGGCTTCGTTCAGCAGAGCACAGCATATTCCGGAGTGAAAAACAGTTTCCGTCTGTCTCAAGGGTCTGACGAACGTCATGAGCTTCTGAGAGGCTTCCTGTGGAGGATGTGGCTCAGGGGCCTGGGTGGCTGGGTCAGAGGGCGGGGGAGGCGGGGGAGGCAGGGGAGTAGGGTGTGAGGCCTCTGGGAGGAGGGGAGGAAAGTAGAGGAGCCTCAGGGGGCAGGGCTATTCTGGGGCGGTTGGTAAGGAGCACCACATGGGGCACAGCTCCTTGAAGTGCCAATCAGAGAAAGGTTAGTGGTGGGAGGGCCCACTGAGGAAGTGGATTGTGGATCTGCCTCACCTGGGAATGAAGAATTCCCACTCATCCTCCCCGGTTCTAACACCTCCGAGGGACATTACTACAGGCATCACAGAATTCACGCAATTCAATTCATTCAACACCCCAGAGGGAGGGCTGCAGGACAGAGAAAGACAAGCCTAAGCAGGTGGATGGTACCTGGGAACATTAACTCAAGTGAGGGGATGGGCCGGGCGCGGTGGCTCACGCCTGTAATCCCAACACTTTGGGAGGTCAAGGCAGGTGGATCACCCAAGGTCAGCAGTTTGAGACCAGCCTGGCCAAAAAGGTGAAACCCTGTCTCTACTAAAAATACAAAAATTACCCAGGCATGGTGGCAGGCACCTGTAATCCCCGCTAGTTGGGAGGCTGAGGCAGGAGAATCGCTTAAATCCAAGAGGCAGAGGTTGCAGTGAGCTGAGATCATGCCACTGTACTCCAGCCTGGGCGACAAGAGCAAAACTCCATTTCAAAAAAATTATAATAATAATAAAAAAAGTGAGGGGATGTTTTCCAAAGCCCCATCCTGGGCAGTCATTGTGAGGATCACTGACAGAGTCTCTCTCATCTCCTCACTCTGAAAGCATTCCACTGGGGACAGTCAACCCTGACTCGGGGCTTCCTCTACACAGCACACGACCGGCCCTTCCTGCAGGGCTAGGCTCTGAAAGGAGTTACGTGACGTTGGTCAGGTCAAACTTAAGAGAGGGAAGGGCAGGGCTGTGGGTCCCCAGGTCTGGGCAATTAGGTGGCACGGGAGAGTGACTCACAAGGGCAGCATGTGGTACCACGGCCACAGCTCTGAGTTCATGACAGAGGTGGGGAACCCGCCTGCCCATAAAGGAAATGAGAAAACCCCAAGAAAATACAACCCGGCTGCCACGTGACCCATCTCCATCAAGACCTCTCCCCGGCCCAACCCATAGTGCTTAGGCCAGGCTGGGCCACTCCTGACGGTGGCAGGCATGGGAGTGGCTGGAACCTCGGGAAGGAGCCCTGGAGGGGCAGGTCTTGTCCTGGCTCCCAACCTTCCACCATCCCTCACCCAGGAGCCCCAACAGTTCTGTGAGCAGAGAACACTCAGGCACTGCATTAAAAAAGTGGCTAGCACCCCCCGAGAAGGCTGTTCATTTCTTCCCTCTGGGCCCTGGCTGGTGCTAAAGGTCACCTCCCTCCCTCTCTCTTTTTTCAATCAATACAAGGCTGACCCATGTGTCCAAAGGAAGGAAAGCTCTATCTCCACTGACTCATCTGTAGAGCGCTTGTGGGTAAGGAGACAGCTGTGGGAGACAGGATCAGGACCCTCAGGGCTCTCACTCCAGCCTACCCAGAGGTGCTCCCACCCTACGCAGAGTTCCTCACCGCCTGCAGCTTCTCTGTCAGCTCCCGGCGGCGGTTCCGGCACTTGGCTGCAGCCAGCTTGTTCCTCTCCCTCCGGATGCGACGCTTCTCCTCCTCTTCAGGAGACAGCTAGAAGCCAAAGCCAAGGATCACGATTAGAACAGGGACAATGGTTCACAGCATTTTTAAAAAACTGTATTTTAAGGAAGGCAAGAAGCCCTTCTGGAAATGGGAAGAGGAGGAGGAAGGGCAAGAGGATCATGGCTGGACTCAGAGGCCCCAGAACATGTGGCTCCTGATGTCTGGCTGCCTGGGAGGGCTCTTTGAGCTGAATCTGCCCCAGAAGGTGATGTCCAAGTTTAAAGTCCATGTTTAAACAGGACAGCAATGGGTCAGGGATTCACCGGACCAGGCATGATAGCAGCACCTGTCACATCAGCCAGGGCTTCCCTCTACAGTGCCCAGGCCAGAGAGAAGGAGCTGGGGATGCTTCTCCAAGAGTCCCCTCCTGCCAGCCAGGTGTGGTCCCACCCACTTAAGCAGCTTTTTCCAAACCCTGGCTAATTACTCCTCCTATCACTCTGCCTGCTCTGCAAGCCTCATTATCCCCATTTGGTTAAGTAGCTGGGCCTGGAGTCCCCACACAGGTAAGAACCACCCAGGGGGGAATGTTATGTTGCTGATGGGAGGGTCAAGAGTGCCACTCCACTCCCGATTTCCTCTGCCAATCCGAGAATGCCAGCTGCTCACGGTTCGACCCCAAGTACTCCCCCACATGCCTGGTGCAGTGCTAAGTTGGACAGGACATGCAAAATGAAGAGGAACCCCCGGCAGGTAAAATCCTGCTGCCCACCATATCCATCCACTCAACAAGTGAGCACCTGGTTCCATATGCAAGATGCAGTTCTAGGGGCTTAGGATTTTATCTGCGAACCAAACAAAGGAAGATTCCCCTGCAAAGAGCTTAGGATCTAGCTTCTTCCAATGAGATGGTTAGGAACTTGTCACTCACACCAGAGAGCATGAACTCTGCTCTCCTGAGCAGGGCTAATACTCTGGTTCCACAGAGCCCTGCAGAGCCGTGACCCCAATGCCTCTCTCAGGGAGAGGTGACACAAGGAGATGGCTGTGGGCCAAAGCAGAAAGCAATGCAAAGGGAAAGACCACTCATTCAGTTATCAAACATGGACTGCACACCTACTAAGTGCCCGCATTCAGTTATCAAACATGGACTGCACACCTACTAAGTACCCGGTGCTATACTGGGAGCCTCGAAGACCTCAAGGGGAAGAAGACCTGGGTCAGCTCTCACAGGACACCTGGGGGCAAAATCAAAGCTACTTTTGGAGGAACAGGGAGAAGCTGCCCCAAGGAGGGATACTGCCTTGACTTCAGGTCACCCCATGAAGGAAAGAGCCACTGTCCTGGCTGGGTCCAAGTCAGAGTCCCACAAGGCTCCCTCCAGCCCTGGAGGTCTGTTGCTGTGGTGTTCTGAACAGCAAAGAGAGGACAATCATCACAGCACCAGAGAGGACAATCCCATGCCTGTCACACAGAGAGGAGGCCACAGCCCGGCTGAGGTCATGAGGCCACTTGGCCAAGGCCCTGAATACTTGCTGCTCCTAAACCTGTCTTGTCTTGAGCCCGGCAGAATTGCCAAGAAAGCCTTATGGCCCTGCTGCAGGCCTGGGTTTAGGGCTCACCACAGAAAGGGCCACAAGGGCTCCCCTTAAGGCCCAGGAAGGCCCCTAGATCCCTCTCTAATGAGAGGCAGAAAAGAAGGAGGCTCGCCTTGACCCACTTCAAGCCCTCCTTCCCCCTTGGCTGCTTCTGGACAACTTTTGGCCTCCTGACTGACCTAGAAGTCTCTCCCCTGACTGGTGAGGTGTGGGGCAACTTGTGGGAGCTGTCGACATAGGAAGTGTTCAGGGGCGGTGAAATCAACATAGTTCCAGCTTCAGTGTGTCAGCAGCACCACGTACCCACCCGCAAGCCACACACACCCTCCCCTCCCCACCTCCTCAGAGTCGCCGCCACGGGGCACAGAGGGAACCTCCTAGGCGGGCTCCAGAGGAGGCCTATGAGGCACCAGGCTGGCTCTGGGGGCAGGCTCCTCCCTAGCAGGGTGGCTCGGGGAGGCCAGGGACGGCCAGAGTAAGCTTCAGAGCAAAGCCCTGAGGGCTGGGAACCTGAACAGCCAAGGTTCTAGACTGCCACTACCCAGGCTTCCTCAACGCTGCTGGGAGATGTGTGAATTCCCAACTGATGCGGAATAAAATGCTCCTTGTTCTCTCCCTCCCTCTCAAAAAAGGAAGGAAATTCTCCAGACAGATTGTATGAGGCACGCCTAGGTGGTGTGGTGGGAAAACCGCAGGACTAAAGGTCAGGAGAAGTGGGTTCCAGTGCTGGCTCTGCTGCTAACTCACTGTGCGACTCTAACAGGGACCTTCACCTTTCTGGGTCTCCATTTCCTTGTCTATAAAATGGGTATAAAGGGAAAATGAGAAAAGATGGTCTCCAAAGTCCCTTCTGGATATAAACTTCTAAATTTGGTGTGAGGTAGGCCCAGAAGAGAATGGAGAGTGTGGCCAGGCGCGGTGGCTCACGCCTGTAATCCCAACACTTTGGGAAGCTGAGGCGGGCGGATCACCTGAGGTCAGGAGTTTGAGACCAGCCTGGCCAACATGGCAAAATCCCATCTCTACTAAAAGTACAAAAAAAAAATAAGCCAGGCATGGTGGTGTATGCCTGTAATCCCAGCTACTCAGGAGGCTGAGGCAGGAGAATTGCTTGAACCGGTGAAGTGGAGGTTGTAGTGAGCCGAGATCGTGACACTACACTCCAGCCTGGGCAATACGAGCAGGACTCCATCTCAAAAAAAAAAAAAAAAAAAAAAAAAAAAGAGAGAGAGGGGAAAAAAAAAGAGAATGGAGAGCATTCAGCATATCCTCCAGCTTTGTGGTCCTGCTAGCCCCAAAGAGTCCCTGGCAAGCCTGGCTCTCACATCCCAGAAGAGTCCAGCTCATCGGTGAGTATAAGGCTTTGCACCTTGGACTCCGTGAAGGAAGCATATTTATAAAGGTCATTATAAGCATGGCTACTGCAATATTTACAACTGCAATTATGGAAAGCAACTGTGAGGAGGATACTGGCCACTTGCTCCAGCAGCAGCGGCCCCACATGCAGCTGTGAATCTATTACAGACTCTAGCAGACACACTCCCCGCAAGTGGTTCTGCACTGTGGTTCCGCCATTGACAGAACAAACCAACAAGTAGTGGATACAAGACCCAGCTTTGTCCTCGGAGGAGCCGAGCTCCTGAGAAAGCTTCCAGTTCCTTGGTGTGGTGATCCCTGTAATTCCAAGTATCCTGGGGTCTGGATCTACCCTGATCCACTGGGAACCATGTTTGAAAGGTCCGTATATTGGAACATTGTGGCCCTGGGGATCACAGAGTGAAGATGGACAGTGGTTGAAATGGGGAAGGGTTCCAAGGCTGTCACTGGAATAGTTTTCCAGGAAAATAATTCATTTGGAAAAGGGATTCCACTGCTAAAGTATTTTCCCTTCCCTGGGCTCAGGGTGGCATAGCCTTGGAGAAAGAACACTGCATAAGGGGTCCAGGGAACTGGGATATAGTCCAGACTTCCCCACTCACTGGTCGAGTGGCCACACGCAGGTATGTCTGGCCCTTGCTTGTATCATCTCACATGGGGGTGAGATGGGGCTCTCTGAGGTTGTATTCCACTCTTTCTGGAATTATGCATGATTCTGATTTCCCTTTCCAGGACCAGGGGACTTGGCACTGCCCTGGCTCACTGCTGACCCAAGCAATGAGCCTCTTCAGTACTGGGTACACGCTGCCTAAATAGCAGTGCCCCGCCTCTTCCCCATTTTCTGGCTTCCCTCTCCAGCCAGGTTAATTCTTTCTCAAAGCTGAGCCCCTTGAAGAGAAAAGGGCTGATGTCTGGCCTCCCCCGCCTCATCCTCCCATCTGTTCATGCCGCTGAACAGACTAAAGACCCAGAGTTACTGCACTGCTGGAACATGCATTCTAGGCCCTTGCAATGGGCTCCTGCCCCAAGTTGGAGGCCTGGAACACTGAGCAGGAATGGGAAGTTGAGGGCAGTGCCTGCCCAGAGCTTGACCCTGCAGGTCTGCTGGGTGCCTGGCCTGCACTAGACCCTGGGAAACAGCTAAGGGCTAATCCTAAAAAGCTCACAGCCAGGGTTCATTGGCTGCTTGTCCCATGGCCCTTTTGCCAAGGATCAGAGAACGATCCTGCTGTGGCAGGTCATAATGGTCCTTCCCATCTGTAGCCAAGTCCTGGCTGGCAGGGACCATGATCCCCATTTTGTGGCTGAGGAAACTGAGACTCAGAGATTCGAAGGGACACAAGCGAGATGACAGAGCCAGCCTGAGTCTTGGGTCTCCAGCTCCGCCTCCAGTGAGGAGGATGACGTGCTCTTCAACCCCTAGCTCCCTTGTCTCCCCTGCTCTCAGAACACTAACCCTACCAGACTGCAGAAAAACGCTGTGTGTTTCTGGGGCTCTGAAAGCCACTGACGTGGCTCCTTCCCACTGGTCTGAGCTGTACCTGCTCATCTCTCCTTCTGCGGCCCACGGTGGTGCCAATGGTCTTGATCACGCCAGGTCTTGGGAGGGCCATGTGTCCAGGGACAGAGGCCAGGCCCGGCAGGGGGCTGTAGGGGTGCGAGCGAGGGTACGGGTTGGACATGGAGGTGATCACTGTAGGCTGCACCATCCACTGCAGGTCCTGGCTGGTCGTGATGGCGTTGATGGTGGGGATGAAGGCACTGCCTGAGCCAGGCATATCTACCCGGAATTTCTGAAATGAGGAAAAAAATACAATTGAGCCAATAAATACTAAGCTGAACAGGATACTTGATAGTAACTGAACACAGCCAAGGCAAAAACTGGCACAGAGCAGGGTCAGTGCTTGGAGGGCAAGATCCGGCCCCCAGGTGGGCCTGGACAAGTCCTGAGCATCCAAGAATCAAGAGGGGAATCTTAACTATTCCTGGGGCTTCACGTCGGACCTGCTCCCTGACTGGGGTCCTGAGAACTCCATCCCCAGGTGGCTCAGTGAGGAAACTGTCGTATCCCAAATGACTTCCAAGATAAACGTGGTCCCCAGCACTCACATTCGGCAGGCCTTCTTGGCAGTTCTCCAGGATACACATCTGCAGGATGTGGCACCTGGGTCTCTTAAGCCTCTGAGTCACCTGCCAACTATTTCTCAGGGTACCGGCTCAGGACACCTTGAAGGGATTTGCACACCAGTAGCTTTGGACCAACAAAGATCACCAAGGGAGCATACCGTGTCTGCCTTTGTCACTTTCCAAAGAGGTTCAGGACAGAGCTATGACTCCATCAGGGCACAGCCAGGTCCAGGAAAAGATGTCCTCTAACCCACGAGACTAACAAGTAGCAGCATTTGCAGCCAGACATCCTTTGCTCTCCTTGTCCCTCCTCCTTTCCCATCATTAGCATCTTGCTTGGGGCAGACCGGCTGAGCGTGTCTCTCTACTCAGCTACATAGGCATCGATCTATGTTCACAGATGTTTCTGTGGGAAACTCTGGTGCTGCTAGTGCAGTTTTCTCCCCGCTTCTTAATTTATGCCCAGACCACGTTGCAGAACTCTTTGGAACATGCTGCAGGAAGCATTCTATTTAAAATATAAGATGATGACAGAGTATAGAAACTAAAATGGGCTGTGCTCCTTAGCAGTTGGTCTTGACCTTTCTCCAAGGCAGCTACTGGAAAACGGAAGAAGTGGAGAGGAGAGGAGGGCCCCCCACTTCTCGCTTTTCAGGGGAAAGTCCCCCTAATGGAACCCAGGTGAACCTTCATCTTCAGATGACTCCTGGGTCCACATACAGCTTCTCCAAGTAGTTTCTTTCCCACTTAAAAAGTGGGTGAAATGATGACAATAGCTAATGTTTCCTGGGCACTTACTAAATGTCAGACACCATGTCTTACCTAGATTATCTCACTAAATCTCCCTCTGAGGGAAGAACAACCATTAGCTGCATTTTAGGGACAGAAATCTAGGCTCAGTGAGATTAAGTACTTTATCCAAGGCCACATTGCTAATAAGCAGCAGGCTCAGGATTCAAACCCAGTCCAGCTCAATAAAGAGGCCAGAGCCTCTGGACACAGTGTATAGAAGCTCCTTTGCCACTACTACTTTCCTTCTCAAAATCCAGCCCTAAGTGCTGGTTATCTACCCCCACTGCCCTCAGAGTGTCAGGTCATCCCCTATAGACCTTCCCTCTCACCAAGAAGGTCCCACAGGTCTGTCTGGCCCCGAATGGAACCCCACTATTCTTAGCATGGATGCTGTAGTACCCTCCCTATGCTGGTCCAATCAGACCAACTAGGATAGAAGCATTCGCAGCAATGGAAGCTGGAACCACCACTGTCTTTGCCTCGTCACATCAGGGCTCCTGCTATGTGAATAATGCATAGAGTACCTCACTACAGCTGACGGAGCTGGGGACCCCTTCTTGCTCAATTCCCTCCTATCTGCCTGACCCCAGTCTGTATGGTGGAACAGCTGCCCCACCTCCCAGACCACCCCAGGGGCCCAGGCCAAGGGCATTCAGTGAAGAGAGCTGCCCAGCACAATGGATTCTAGGATTCTAGAGGAAAGTTACCCAGTGTAATGGATTCTGGGGTTCGGGAGGAGAGCTGCCTAAAGCAATGGGTTCTAGGATTCTGAAGGAAAGTTAGCCAGTGCAATGCATTCTGGGATTCGGGAGGAGAGCTGCCTAGAGCAATGGGTTCTGGGATTCTGGAGGAAAGATACCCAGCACAATGCATTCTGAGATTCAAGAGGAGAGCTGCACACAACAGCGGGTTCTGGGATTCTGGAGGAAAGTTACCCGGTGCAATGCATTCTGGGATTCAGGAGGAGAGTTGCCTAAAGCAATGGGCTCTGGGATTCTGGAGGAAAGTTACCTAGCCCAGTGCATTCTGGGATTCGAGAGGACAGCTGCCTAGAGCAATGGGTTCCAGGATTCTGGAGAAAAGTTACCCAGTACAATGGATTCTGGGATCCTGTAAAGAGAGCTGCCCAGGGTGATAGATTCTGAGTTGCATTTCTGAAGGCAAACAAAAGTGGGCTTTTTATCAGGCACTGACTGAAAAGCAGCAGGTGTGTGCACGTGAAGGAGGGAAGAGTGCAGTGAACAGGAAAGCATCCAAGTGGGAAATGATCTTCCAAGAGGAAAAATGGCCAATTGGGGCTGGGCTGTGAGTAGGCAGAGTCGTGAGAACAGCAGGCATGGCTGAGTGTGTGTAGAAGCACCAAGTCCCAGACAGCTATTTTTTTCCTGAGCTGCTGGATGGGAGGGGTGGGGAGTCAGCACTGCACTCGGGGTCAGGAGGCATGGGGTTGAGGCCTGTCTTAGCCACTGAGTGCCTTGCCCTGGGCTCAAGGACTCAATTCCATGGATGTAAAGGGGAATACTCATCAAACTCACTCCACTGTCATGAGGATTAAATGAGTAGCTACTTTAGGCTATAAAAGCACACCAGTGGTTCTCAACCCTGGCTACACATGAGAATATTCCAAGGAGCCTGTAAAAAATACACCAATGTCAGAGCCTCGCCATTAGACCTCTAAAATAATTGGTTTGGGGCCAGGCTCTGATAAACTTTAAAAAAAAAAAAACAAAAACCCTCCCAAGGAGATTCTGTTCTGCAGCCAGGGTTGAGAAACATTGCTCCTAACAAATGGAAGGTCATCATCACCATCACCGTCACCATTAGATGTGCCTGTGCACTCTGCACAGGAGGCTCCAGGGAGAAGTGCCAGCTTCCCACTCCTGGGAAGCTCCCAACTTTTAAATTCCATTTCTCTCCCCAAGCCAGAGACTGGGTTTGAAATGCACCTGAGGCATCCAGCACCATGGTCTGATAGGACCCCCCTCCTCCACGGGGAAGCTGTTAGCTTTCCTTCTAGGAAAGCACCTAAGAAAGTCACTCCTCATTCCAACAAATAAAAGTGCTCCCGTTTTAGGCTTGGGGAACGCAGCTGAAAATCTGAAGCAAAGCTGAGGGACACAGACCCCTTCGGAATAAGTGGATGCCCATTAGCCCCTCTGAGGCCCTCCAGTCCACCCGCTGTGGAGGGCAGGTCCGCGGTGTGTGCTCTCCGGTATACATCGGCCAGATTCCTTGCAGCAATGGCTTGGTCTAGACAAAACAAGACAGCAATAAAAACCAGCCAGGAGGTAATGACTGCCTCTGAAAACGCATGTACACCTTGTTTCAGACAGGAGGTAAAGCCATCTGGATAATGCGCTGGCTCTAAACGGCAAGGAAAACAATGTCCCATCCCCAGAGGGGCCTGGGGCTTTGATAAAGAAGGCTTTTGTCTCCAAGAGGAGCCTCTCTGGGAGACACACAAAAGTTTCAATTAGATCTGGCAGATGGGCCTTGTCTCAACTCCCAACATGTTATTCAGAAACGTGTTATTCAGAAACGTGTTATTCAGACACTGGGGCAGGAGAGAAGAGGTGAAGTTAGGAGTTTGTGGTCCCAGAAGTTAGCCTAGCATTCCTCTACGCCAATAGACCCAAGAATCAGCCAAATGGTTCTCTCTGCACGAGTTAACATTAAGCACAAACCAAGATAGAGCTGCTCAGCTGGGGGCTACAGGGCTGTTTCAGACCTGCTGCAGTGTCAGGAGTGTGCTGGGAGTGACGGGATCAGGAGAGATAACCCAAAAACCTCACTTGGCTCCCTGGGACTCTGTAGCCAACATGTTCTCCTTGAGGACACTTTGAAGATGCTGGATGCCTGTGTAGCATTCCAGCCTGGCAAAGCCTCCAAATATTTTACCATGTCACCCTGTCAACTGCTGGGTGGGCAAGAATGCCTATAAACGGATATAGTGGTCCCCCATCCACTTCCTAGAGCAGAGTTTAGCAAACTTTTGCTGTGAAGGGTCAGACAGCAAATATTTTAGGCTTGGTGGGCTATACGGTCTTGGCTGCAACTCAATTCTGCCACCACAGTGAGAAAGCAGCCCTAGATAACACGTAAACAAATAGGCATGACTGTGCCACTGAATTTTATTTAGAAAAATACTCAGACCATAGTTTGCCAACCCCTGTCCCAGAGGTTCATTCTCATCTCCCATGCTCAGGTTGCAGGGAAAACAATACAGAGGAAATAAGAAAGCAAAGAGTCAGAAATGAGATGTTCCTTCAACCCAGGTAGCCGAGGAGATGGGCTCTCACTCATCAGCTTGAACCTCCAGACCCTGAGTCGACGTTCAAACCCGTACAAGCCTTGTGGTCTTTGGGCATGGAAACGCCCATCACCCTGTTGTACCCTGTTGCTAGGGTGCCACAGGGCTGCTTAGGAAGGATGCGTGTGCTCCTTCCACTGCCAATGAGCAACATAGCTGAGGACATGGACCCTCGAGGGCCACCAAACCTCAGCAGGTCAGAGACGTTCCCCAGCCCAACAGTTGCTGATTTGGGAAAACTGCCTCCTGAGACTCTATACTGGAGCCTTGGCTTCAGCCATGAACCCATGGCTTTTTGCTGACAGGTATTGGAACTAGGGTTTGGGCCCCTACAGGCCTGGATGCGGCCGAGGGCTTATCCCAGAGACTTGTGAGTGGGCAGAACTGGTATGTGAGATGGAAGTCAGGGTTGGGGTTCTTGGCCCAGTCCCTTGGCCAGGCAATTCTCCATCAGATGGATTTTCGTCTGGGTTGTCAAGCATTCAAGCCATGAAGCCCTGTGGACTCTGTAACCTGCCTTGCCAGGCAAGCAGCTATGATTGAGTGTATCTAGGAAGGGACTGGGTTCTTTCCCTTTAAATACCCTTTCTTTAGATTCCCAGGATGGAAAAGGGACAACTCCAACATCCTAGAGATTGGCTCCAGAGAAGAGAAAAGGATAAGGGCACACGCTGTCTCATACTTCCCATCACATCCCCTCTGAGGTCCAGTTTACTGAACCTGGGATGTTCCCCAAAGCCTTCCATAAGGAATTTAACCAGTCTTCATAGGTTCTGCGTTGAACATCACTTTGACCTCTGACCTTTCATTCCTCTCTGAAGAAATACCACTATGTCACAATGGAAACTGTTGCTAATAAGTTGTAATTTCCCAAAGCTTTACAGTTTATAAACGCTCTCTTAGGTGACCCGCCTCCCTTCAGCCTCCATGCTTTCCTGGGTTCCCTTGAAAGAGTTACTCTATCCTCCTCCACCTGGCTTCCTGCCAGGAGGAAGATAACCAGGGAAGGAAAGAAACAGAAAGAGAAGGCCGCCCTTGCCCAGGTTCCCCAGCTGCTTCCCTGCCAGGGCCCTTTTGGCCAGAAGCGCCACACCAAAGCACTGGGGAATTCACCCCGCTATTCTGTGGGCCCCTTTGGAGCCCCCACAGCGCCCCGGAGGCTCTACACTCCATGGGAATGACATGTCCTCTCATCCTCCCTTAGAGCCACAGGAAGGTGAGCCTAGGAAAGTGTCACTGCCATGGGACAGGGCTGAGAGACCAGGTGTGTCAGGAGAAACCTTACACCTTCCCTCTCCGGCCCAGGGAGCTGAGAAGGGATAGAATTACCAGATGGGGTTTGGAACAGATCTATTTCCCTCAGTCAGGGCAGTTGCTGTCATTTTGAAATACGGTGGCCACCAAAAGACAACACATACAACACAGATGAGACATACCCACAAAGTAATGATGCTATTTTTTTCTTTGTTTCAACGAATAGACCAGAATGTTCATCTCCTTAATTCTCACAACCAGTATCTTTATTCCTATCTAACAAATGAGAAAAAAAAATCCAAGTTATTGATGGCAAAGGTGCCTGCTTTGGTGTCTTTTGTCGTGGGCATGCTCTCCCAGGTAGACTCCAGAGGCCTGAAGGACATGGGGTCCCACCCTACTTTGCACTCAGCGGGATCATCCAGACTTGTATGTCAGACTTGGCTCCAAAGAGGCTTTTGGTAATTTCCAAATATCAAATTCACCCTTCAGAGGACAAAGATTTGTTAGCAGGGAGGATTTTCAAAAGAATGCGCTGAAAGCAATTGCAAAAGAGGGGGTACTGCAAAACCTTTCTCAGTCTGAGAATAGCCACAGCATTCGGATAAGCATTTAGTCTCCTCAAGGAAAAAACAAGGAAGGGGACAGTAGTGATTTGGATGAATAAGTTCTGCTGTATTTGTATTAAGATAGAAAAGAAAAAAACAAGTCTCCCAATTTTACCCTCACCTTGAATAATAAGACAGGCAGAAGCAGAAATAGGTAGTGGAAATGCACTCAGGGTTTTGGATAGGAAAATTCAACTGCCAGTCAGACAATACATGACTGCTATTTCACCCCAGTCCCTTTGATGAAAAAGTGAAGCTGACTTCCACCATCAAGAATCAGCGGAACAGACAAATTCTTGGGATAACATTTTGTTTGATCCTAATCTACAACATCTGTAAGATCAAGGGGGAAAAAAAAGCACCAGACCCTTAATCTATGCCTCCCACATTCCCACCAACTGAACAAGCCCCCTCCTAATATAAGCACATAAGAAAACATGCCTTGGGAATTTGAACAAATTGTGAAGGCACCCTAATGAACAGACAGACATCAAAATAGAAAAAGAAAAAAGCACTCCTTTTATAACCAGGTTTTATTTAGAACAGAACAAAAAAGAAACTCAAAGTCAAGCAGTTCCTAGTTAACCAAGGTTAAATATGTGGCATTTATTTGTCCCTCATTAAAAAGAAAAAGCATCCTAAGAATTCCGAACTCACCAATTTAACACTCTGGGACTGGAAAAATACATTCCCAAGATAGTTGTCCTAAAAATTTCCCGTAGAGGGCACTAGAGAGGTATGATTGAGGCTGGCTTGGGAATCACAGTCATTTCTGGTAAAAGTTCTTTGATGTGAGGAATGTCCCAGTCTGGTACAGTTGGCAAAAGTTCACTCTGGGGAATTGTGTGTGTGTGTGTGTGTGTGTGTGTAAGTATGTGTGTAAGTGTGTGTTTGTGTGTCTTGGGAAGGAGTGGTTGAGGAAGAAGAGTGCTAGTCTGGTATTCCTTAACTCCAAAAAGGAAATACTGCCCTTGATTTATTTTCACAAGTTATCTGAGAAACAAATAGCAGCCTTGGAAAAGTTCTAGGTCTTGTTTTTGTTTTGTTTTTTTCATTAAAAGGGGGCCAGCTGATGAAAACAAGTTATGAAATGACCTGTGTTTGTGTAACTGGCTGGATTGCGTAATGCTCAGGCCCTGAAACCGTAATAGTCAAGCAGCCAGGCAGGGCATATATCTGGGAGATGTTTTCCTAGGAAAGTTAGGAGAGAAAAAACAACAGCAAAAAGAAAAATCCAAGAAGGGGAGGTGTGTGCAACAATTACTGACAAAACAAAATCACCAATGACCAACTTTTGAGATTAAAACTGTAACTGGAACAGGAAATATTTTTCATGCCTCAAGTTCCTGCCATATATAAGAACAGAGGCTGGAACAAAGACTAGTCTGCTCCCCCCACCCCCAAAGTCAGTGGAGCTCATGGCCATGTGTTAAGATCCAGCTTCATGAAGCTAGAGGGGATGGGAAAGCTCTGGGTTGAAGAACTGGCAACAAACTGATCAGGAATATTGGACTCCCAAAAGAGAGACCTGAAAAAAATAAAATTCACTTCCCCAAAGAAAAACCAGAGAACTGTCTCATATGGATCAGTCCACTGAGATATGCCATAAAAGAGAAAGGCCCATCCACTAACTGCCAGGGAAGTCTCCCAGTAAAGGAAGCTGAGAGAAATAAAGTGATTACAGGTTTTATCTAGTATGTAGTAAAGTTACCTCAAGCCCAAGATCAGGCAAGGTCATAGCACAGACTTGTGAAGGAACAAAAGCCTCTGAGGTCAGTCCTCAGGACCACAGAACGATTTTGTTCACAGTTGGAGCAACGACGGAAAAATCCACCCTGTTCCTCCTCGTCCCCCACCCAACCACGACCACACCAAGGAGCGGACAGGCCAAGAACCTCGTCTCAAGTGGCATTACCTTGCCAGTCCCTCTGGTTTGAAAGGCGTCTCACACACTGCCAGGTCGAATGGGCAGGCGTCTATGTGAGAACCCCGTGCACTGGTTATTACTAATTGCAAAATCCTCATGTGTTACAGCATGCTAGGAATTAGCCAACAGCTGCTTTTTGCTTCGGTAATGAGGCCCTATTACACTCTGCTGGACTGAGTTCTCTTCCTTCTTCCTAGCACTGGTTTCCTGTCTGATTTTCTTCCAAAACCAGGAATTGCCTCCGCTCACATCCTGGGCTCAAAGCCCTAGTGACACAGATTATTCAGTTGGGGCAATGATGTCCGGTCTGACATCCCGGCAGGCCCCAGGGTCTATGCTAAGCCAGGCAGTGAGATTGTAATACTCCAACGATAACTGCCAAAGACACATTAGGGAAAAGAACAGAGAAGAAATCAAAAGATCCCTTCCTGATTCCAGGGAGGAGGACAGGCGTTTGGGGTTTGTTGAACGGGAGACGGAGGGAATGGGTACAGACTTCAGCCTATTCCCTCATGATGTTTACATTCAATACAAACCACCAACGGGGCTGGGAAGCAAACATAACCAGTAACTTTTCGGATTTAAAACTCATCACCTTGGTGCTCAATACGAACGGTGCATTGACTGCACCCTCAATGAACAGACCAGGCTGTCTCTACTGCGGGTGCTTATAGGAGCACCATGGGAGGCAGAGGGAAGGCAGAAAAGCCATTTTGGGGACTCATCAGGTATAGGGAATCACTTTGGAACAAGGGATCCCTCATCAGATCCAAAAGAGAGCCATGTTCCATAAGACTTTCCAGCTGAATCTACCCCTCCCTGGAAGCCCACCGCAGCCCCTTCTAGAGGCCAAGGCCACCGCCTTATGGAGCATCCCTTGCTGCAGCCAACTGTGCTAGACTCCACAGATGCTGACCACTGTGGGCTTCATGTTGTATTGGGCCTGCGTTAACCCAGCTCTCTCTTGAGACAGAGCGGGTGGGGAGCCGCAGCAGAGGGCAGGCACGCCATCAGCACCCCCCCCCCCCCCGCGCCCCGCAACAACAGTACCTTCCTGGTATTTATAAACACAGAGATCACACGCACAATCCCTCCACTGCAAACCAGTCCGGCTGCTTTAGAAACAAGTTGTTTTCTGCTTCCAGAACCACCCAGGAGCCTGTGTGATGTCTCTTCCCCCACCCGACCCCCTCTTCTCTCTGCTGGCCTCCTTGCTCCAGGTACCCCCAGACCCTCAAGGTGGTCCTTCGTTCCTGGGGGGCAGTGCAGCCTCCTGTCCTCGACCCTTACAGAAGACGGGCGGGCAGGCGGGCAGGCACTGGGCACACAGGCGGCATGAGCCAATCAAGGCTGGCTTCTTCCTTCCTGACCTTCGCACCTGATTCCCAGAGCGGCAGCCCTCGCCCTCGCTCCAGATTACTTGAAGGAGTCCAACCATGTTTCTGGATCCCCAACCCCTTTCAGAAAGGAGCTAAGACTGATGGAGAACGGGGAGGGGAGAGAGAGAGGGCTTTCCTGAAAGAATAGGGTCCCAGGATGTCGAAAGGTGCCAGTGGGTGCAAAGATTTTCTTGTCTGTCCACCACCCAGAAAGAAGACTCGGGGCGGGGGGCGAGGAGGGGCGGGCACTGGGGAGGGGGAGTAGTTCACGGGAGGAGGTAACAGGCTCTTCCTGGTAGGGGGCCTACAATTTCAGGAGTTTATCTGGGTAAAATATAATGTGGGAGGAAAAGGGCATGTTGTCTCTTCAAGCCCACTCCCCAATCCCCTGATGTAAAAGGGGGTGGTGGGGGAGGAGAGGACGAAAATCCAGAACTTAACAACGGTGGCCCGTAGGTATTTTTTCGCCAAGAAAAGGAAAAGAAAGCAAAAGAGGCAGTGGCGGAGAGAGGAGGGCAGGGGTCCGCCCGCGCCGCCAGGTGCACCGGGGCCCGCACCTACCTGCTGGCCGCCGCCGCCGCTGGAGTACGACTCGGCGTGCGCAGGAGAGCCGCTGCTGCCCCGGGACGAGGTGTCAAAGTTCCCGGGATAATCCTGGTACATGATCCGCGGTAGGGGCCGGAGGGGAAACAGGGTGTTTTTCTTCCCCCGCCCTCGCCGCGGCCGCGCACCGGCTGCTGCGCGCTCGTTCGTCCGCCGGCCGCGCCGCGGGCTCTGGGCTTCGCTCCTGGGTTTCTCCCCAACCGCGGCGGGCGAGGACAAGGAGGCGGCGACACCTCGGGAACAGCGTCCCCCGAGCGCCTCTTACGGCACTTCTTTCCGGCTCTGAGAACGCCGCGGGACCAGTTGTCCACCCGGTCCCTCCCTCTAAAAAGTCGGCGCGTCTCTCGGTCCCTCCCCTGCGCGCGCCCTCCCGCCCCCGCGCGCAGCCGAAGCTCAGCCGGGACCCACGGCCCAATCAAAAATTGGAAATTAAAAAGACTAGGAGCCCAGAGAGCCTGGCCTGCCAGCCCCGGGGACCCTCCGATTTCAGACAGGGCCAAAAAGGCGGAAAGAAAAGCTGTCCGCTGGGAGAAACTTCTGTTTCTTCCTTTCAGAAAAGGAGCCGGAGAATAAACTTCCCGTGGCCGACTCGCCGCCAGAGTTTCGGGGCGGCTCGGATACTTGACTGGGAGAAGGCGGCGTGCGCCCGTCCCGCGGCCCCGAGCGCGCCAGGGGGACAGCGGCTCGTGGGGCTCAAGCTGAGCTGGCGCTGAGAGGGACGCGGCCCTGCTCCCCGCTCCGGCGCCCGGACCTGCACCCCTTCCCCGGCGCCCGCTCCCGGACGGGCCCGCCTCGCCCGACCGCGCCTCTCCCTCTCCCTCTTTCTGTCCCCGCCGAGCGCCGCTCGTTCGCTCGCTCGCTGGTTCGCTCGAAGCCCTAGCGCTCTGCCCGAGATGAGTCACTACAATGGCACGAGTTCAACTCACACTCTTTATTCTCCAGCCCTGTACCATGTGGATTCACTCACGTCAACCCCAGACTCCACCTTGCAGGGAGGAGCGCACGAGGAGGCGGGGGGAGGAGGCCGCGGAGGAGGAAGAGGCGCAGGAGGGGAGGAGGCGGGCGCAGCTCTTCCCTCCCAGCCCCGGCTCCCGGCCGCGCTGACGCCAGCCGCGCACCCCGCGCGAGGAAGCCAGGCGGTGGCCCGGGCGGGAGCGGGCGGCCCGCACGGTTCGGGGGCGCCGAGGCAGCCCCGGCCCTCCCCCGCCCCCCGCTCACCCCCCGGGCCCAGCGCCCTTGGTCTGTTCCATTGGCGCACGTTGCCAAAGATGGTCATTTGCGTTAGAGGACGCGAGTGCGGGTTTCCTCGCTTTCGGGTGACGTGGAGGGAGAGGGATTCCCTCGCCCGCTCCCGAGTGCGCTGTGGCCTCTCCCCCGCCCCGGGAAGGGGCGCGGGGCGGGGCCCCGAGAGCGGCCGCGCGGTCTCGACTCCGGATTTTAGAAAATAATCACAGCCCTGACGGCGAGACGGGCGGTTCGGTGCGGCGCCACCGGGAGGCCGGGAGCTGGGCGCGCAGAGCCGCTCGCAGGGAGGGCGCGGCCGCGCGCGGTCGTAGGCGCCCTTCGCGGCGCCGCCGAGTGCAGCGGGCGCCCGGGGCGCGCAGGGTGCCCGCGCCGCCCTGCGGCCGGGTCTTGGCGGGGCGCGGCGCCGGGCGGGGCTGGCCTGCCTATTTTTCCCTCCGTGGCGGGCTGCCTACCGCTTCCCTTTTTGATTTTTGTTTTTCATGTTTTCGGTCCTACAGTTAATTCGTTAGGAGTAGCCTTGAAGATGAAATTAACCGGGCAAGACATTCCGACTGCCCTGTACGCCGAGCAATTAGGACGCATCTAATAAGAGTAATCGGGCGTTTATAAGCAAACTCCCGACTGTTACGAATTTAAAAAAAAAAAAAAAAGTAGCCAGCGAGAGGGTGTGCCCCAACGTTGTCGTCTTCAGCTGTTTTGGAGCGAAGTTCAGGGCGCGGGTAGCCGGACACTTGGGTCCTCCTCCCTCACTGGGCGGGGCTGGGAGGGGCGCGGCGCAGGGTACAGAGCACAGACCTTGGAGCAGGAACGCCCGGCTACGCTATTTCTGAGCTGTGAGATCTTAGACCAATTCCTTAACCTCTCTGGGCCTCAGTTTCCTCCTATAAAGGGAAGGAGTTTGGAGCCATGACCTTAGGCCCTTCTCTGCCCTGGAGCTCCAGTCCTTCTGCTGAGATGATGGTGTGTGAATGGAGAAGTACTGTAGCGGAATTCAGGGAACTTAGGTTCTGGCCCAGGGTCTGTTAGCTTCAGTTTACCCAATTCTTAAGTAGCACCAGCCGTCTGTACCCTACAGGGTCCTTATGAGGCCCCAAAGTTAAGAGGTGTTCTTGAGAGTCCATTGCGGGCAACTCGCTGTGCACCGTCACACAATTTCTGTCCTCAGTTTTCTTATCTGTAAAGTGGGGGTGTTGGTAGGAAAGAAAAATAGAGCCGGGAACGCGAAGCTTTCCTGGGGCTCTATATAAAGCGCTGGCATTTCCGGGACGGCTGGCGGCATCTGGCCGCCCCAAGGGCCCCAAGATACGGTAATTCCAAACAATACTCGGGGTCATTGTTTACAGCTATAAAACACATTCTGTCCTGAACGCTATCCCCAAGGACGCGCGCGCGTGCGCGACGGGACGAGGCCAGCCAGACTCCTCGCACCTCCGCCGCTGCCCGCTGGGCAGAGTCCCCAACTCCGCGGGCCCAGGAGAGGGGTGTGGGGCAAGCGGACGCGCACGCCAGCCGTGGGTGCTTTGCTTTTTTCTTCCTCCTCCCCATCCCTGCGTCCTGGCCTGCCTGGGTGTTTACGCGCCTCTCCCAGCAGGACTGAGTAAATGCAGTCCTTTGACGCAAAACGAATCAGTCCTTCCCCAGCGGCAGCAGCAAAACCCAGAAAACTGGGGGTGGGGGTAGGGACGGGAGGGGCACAGAAGAAATCGTGACACTTTCCCACTCTCTTCTCAGCCCCTCCCCGCGCCACGCGGGCCTCAGGCCGCCCTAGCCAAGTCTTGGGGGCTGCAAAGGGAGGCGCGGCGAAAGCGCCCTGAGCCCTCCCAGTAGCAACCGCGTGTCGGAGCGGCGCGAACAGACGCACTTTTGGTTTTCCTTTGAGCAGTAGAGGCTGCCCCGCCCTCCCCCACCTGGCGCTCGAAAATCCGGGTGCTTCTGGGTCTCTCCCACACAGTCCTTCCAGTAATGCGGAGGGAAAAGAGGCGGGGGAAGGGGAGCAGGAGCTTCCTCCGCGGCCTCCGCAGTCCCGGGCGCGCCCAGCCCCGGCCCGGCGCCGCCGGGAGCGCGCGGGCGAGCGCACCCTCGCGCCCTCGCCCGCCCCCGCCTGCCAGCTCCCCGGTCCTTTCCTTTCTTGTGGGTTCCCGTAAAGCCCAGCAGCCTGGAGACGTCTGCAGAGCATCACGGAATCTGTGCTGATGCAATTCACTAGCCTCCCTTTGGTGCGCCCTGGCCTGCCTCAGAGCGCTTTGATCCCGGCCCTCTCCTACTCCAGAGCTCGTGCTGGCTCCCTCTGCCCGCCGGGAGGCCTGTGTTCCGCCGCCGGCTCACCCCCTTTCAGTACTCCCAGCGCCGGACACACAACTCTGTGCCCTGGTGCTGCTGCGAGACTGACCTCCCCAGGTTCAGCCAGTGCCTCAGCGAACTGTGCCTGCCAAACCGAGAATTCAGCCTCCAAGCCTAGTTCAGTGCCCTCTCCTTGGGAAATCATTCCAGAGTCATCAGTTAGAAAGGGTCCTCTGGCTCTCTGGAATGCTAAAAATAGAGGTGACCCTTTATCGAGTGCTAAAATCAGAGCCAGGCACCATGCTGAATACAGGGCTTGTTCAGTGGAATTCTCAGAGCAAACGCTGGAGGTGGGTATTATTCTCTGGTTGCAGAAGACAGTGAGATTGAATAACTTGTCCAGGGTTAGTGAGTTAGTGATCGGTTAGGAGTGCAGTTGAGATTTTCCGACCCCAGGCTCTTCTTGTTCCCCAGGACATGGCATGACCTGCCTCCTGTTGGAATGTCTTTGTCTCTCTCTTACTGGTCTTGGAAGGCATGGTCTTTATCTGGTGCATGACTTTATCCTACACTTAGAGGTGTTCCTTAATTCTCCACTGAACAAATAGCCTCAGCACCATCCCTCAGCTTAGAGAAGAGGCCATGTCAAGTGAGGGAAGGGAAGGGAAGGGGAAGAGGGAAGCTGGGGTGGGAAGAAAAGGGTAGATGAGCTGTCTTCTCATTGCCTCTTGGTCTCTGAGACCTCTCTGCCCCACTTTTGCCGGTCTCCTTGTTTGTCCATCCTGGCCAGTGTTTGGCCCTTGAGAGATGAGGAATCCCAGAATAGCTGGCACCTCTGAGCTGCGCTGGCCCACACATCTCAGCACGAGATAGTTGAAGCCCTTTCACACACATCGCCTCACTTGTCCTTACACATGACATCTCTGAAAGGGATATAGACAGCAGAGTGACTCTGGATTGCCAGAGAAGAGGCTTAGGTGCAGAGTGGCACAGCAGCCTACTCAAAATTTTCCAGCTGTAGGTGTCAGTCTGTGTTCAAAGCCATCTCACCTGACTTTAAACCCAGCACTTTGCTGTTTGCCATGCTTCCAGCCTTGTAAGTTTAGGAGCAAACTCCATCTCTCTTTTTCTTTTCTTTTCTTTTTTCTTTTTTCTTTTTTTTTTTTTTTTTTTTGAGACAGAGTCTTCCTCTGTCCCCCAGGCTGGAATGCAGTGTCGTGATCTCAGCCCACTGCAACCTCTGCCTCCCGAGTTCAAGTGATTCTCCTGCTTTAGCCTCCCAAGTAGCTGGGATTACGGGAGCACGCCACCGCACCTGGTTACTTTTTGTGTTTTTTGTAGAGATGGGGTTTGACCATGTTGACCAGGCTGGTCTCAAACTCCTGGCCTCAAGTGATCAGCCCGCCTTGGCCTCCCAAAGTGCTGGGTTTACAGGTGTGAGCCACCATTCCCAGCTTACATCTCTTAATGATACACTGTCCTCTATATCCATCATGCCTGAATGAACCTGCCATCATATCTTTATAGTAAATCATACTTTTTAGATGATGTAATATTTCTGAAAGCCAGATGTATCTTATAATCGATGACTATTGAATATGGAAGTGTTCCCGTTTTTGTCCAAAGACCTGTCAATCACTCATGGGTCCATCAGGAAACAGTCTTTAACCCAGATGGTTCAAAGGATGAGGCTTTAATGGAGAAACTCCTCATAGAGTTTCCCATAGAGGTATGGGCAAAGTTAAGAGGGAATTGAGGCACCTAAAGCCTAGTAACGGCAGGAAATGATGACCGTCCCTAGGGTTGAAAAGAGGAGGCAATCATGTTATTGGAGCCTAGTGAGCTTGGGACCATGAAGGAGGGGCCATCCAGCGGGTAGAGGGAAGGAGCCCCTGCCAGAGATAGCCCGCTGAAAGGGAGGGAGAAGTTGGGGTCAAGAAATACCAGACCATCTCTCCCACCTCCTGCCTCCTTCTCTGGCCAAACAGCGGGAGCTGCTGATCCATGCAGTCCACTAAGGTTGGCCTCCCAGGGCACAGAGAAGGGCAAAGAAGGGTAAAGAGCAAATCTAGTGGGGCACTCAGCAAATGGGGAGTAACCAGTATAAATCCCATTAAGCACATGAGGGATCTAACGAGGGATGGTGTTTCAGAATGAGGGAAATAAGGTAAATCAGTGAGGCCTTACACCTCATGTACTGTGGAAGTGAACACTGGAATAGCCTGAACAGCTTTTTGAAACCACATCTCCCCTCTTTACTGATAACACGAAACCACTCACACTGATACTTGAGCCACTGAGCCATGTATTGTATCTTTCAGGTGTGGGGCAGAGAAAAGGCTATACCCGCTGATGAACAGGGATCCACTCCTGGGGAAGAAGCAAGCATGACTTTCTCTCCTGTGGCTTTATGCGACCTCCTTGAAATTCCAAGAGCAACCCTCCCAGCTAAAGTCTTCTCAGATGTGACACATAAGCCTTCACCCTACATGATTCCCATTTCATGAATGGGCTATACACCAATGGAGAAGAAATGAAGACAAGAAATATCACTCTAGAGGCAGTCATATCGTAGTTTTAAAACAACGGTCTCCATCTGGGTGCGGTATTACACGTCTGTGAGTGCGTAAAAGTTCATCCACAGGCTCTGCCCTTAGGATTGCACCATTTTATTCATTTTACTTTATATATGTTACCCTCGATTTAACAAAAAACAAGAAGCAAACAACGACAACAAAACCTTTTTATTTCCTTAGAACACATTTAGAGTTATATTGAAGTGTGGGCAAGACTTTTGAGAAAGCATATGCAAATGAGGCCGTTCCGGCCGACCCCATGAGGCCCCTAGGAGGCTGAGTGGAATCAGTGCCCTGGCGGTGGTGGGGGCGGGGGGACAGGAAGAGGGTACTTCCCTGCCACCAGTTTTTCGGTTTTGGTTTTTTTAAAAGCCGGATACATTCCAGAGATAAAGTGACCAGTGCTCTTATTCAGAAATATCTTTATGAGTCAGAACAGAAGTCACCCCTGGTAGGAATGTTTGTCAGGTTGGGAGAAGAGAAACCGGACAACTTCCCCTGCTGCTTCTCTGGGTCTAGGATCTGCACAAGGAGAGGCAGCACAGGGTTTGGCTTCCAGTTGGGAAATGGAGCTCCAAGGGCAGCCCTGCTATGGCAGGCTGTGTGACCTGGGCCAAGCCCCTTGACATCTCCAGACCTCGGCTTCCTCGTCTGCCACCAAGATGCTGGATTGAATGTTGGATACATTGTAAGGCAAGGGAGACACAGAAGTCCTAAAGGAGGTAAAGCTTTTCCCCGCTGCCCCTCCATCTGGATGAGTCTCCTGCCCAGCATCTTCAAATCCCACTGTGAAACACGATTCTGCCCCCTTCCTGTTCTGAGGATCTGGGAAAGCAAGGGGGAAGGGGCTGTCGGGAGCCCTGCTTGTTTCAGGCCCAGACCAGGAGGCTCAGGCAGGCTTATCTACTCCTCATGGGGTGGGGGGCCCAGGATGCTGCCAGGGTCTCACAGCCATGGTCTCACAGCCACTATCAGCCTGTCCTCAGGGGTATAAGAGAAGCTGGAAGCCTAGATGGGCGCTGCCCTCAGGCAACTTCCAATCTAGCCGAGAAGAATAAAGAGTAACACACAAAATATTGGGGGCATGAGGCAATAACTGTGGGGACACCTATAAAAACCTCTAATTGGGCTTACCTGGTACCAGACAGTATTTTAATTGGATCATATATACTGCGTTAACTCAGTTAATGTTCACAACACCCCTATGAGGTAGCTACAGTTATTATCCCCATTCAACGATGGGGAAAACTGAAGTCAGAAGAGGTCAACTTGCCCAGGTTTCCAGAGCTGAAAAGCAACAGAGCTGGGATTTCACTGCAGGTATTCTGGTCCCAGAGTCTTGGTACAAATGGTGTTAATGAACTCTTCTTCTGGTAAGAGCACCCCAATTTTCCTTTGGAGAACCTCCACTTCCCCATTTCATGTGCCATGGGTGACCCTACCCTTGAGCTCTTGGGGTGAACACATGGACACACGATCCAGTCCTGAGCAAACAGAACATCTCGCTTCCCTACAGTTAGTAGTAGGTTCAGGATTGTAGCAATGACCCAAGACTGGCTTCTGAGAGTCACATTTGAGACTATGGCTCAAACTCCTGGAGAAGGGGAGAAGCAGTCTTTTTTCAACTGAGGCACTATACTCTTTATTACTCCTTAAAGACGGAAATACTAGGAAGAAAACCAAGCTAGAGGGCGGCAAAGCTGAGCAGTGGAGAACAGCAAGTTCCTGATGACATTGTTTGATGGCCTAAACCCCACTATACCTCCAGTGGTTATCTCCCTGGACTTTCCTGTTATACGGAAATTATCCCTTTTGTGTTGAAGCCAATTTGAGTTGGATATCTGTCACTTATGACCAAAAAGGTCCTAAAGTACTAGTGAATACAGAGCACATACTGTGAGCACCTACTCTTTTTTTTCTTTCTTTCTTTTTTTTTCCCCCCTCCGAGACGGAGTCTTTCTCTCACCCAGGCTGGAGTGCAATGGTACAATCTCAGCTCACTGCAACTTCTGCCTCCTGGGTTCAAGTGATTCTCCAGCCTCGGCCTCCTGAGTAGCTAGGACTATAGGCACGTGCCACCATGCCCGGCTAATTTTTGTATTCTTAGTAGAGACAGGGTTTCACCATGTTGACCAGGCTGGTCTCGAACTCCTGACCTTGTGATCCGCCCACTTCGGCCTCCCAAAGTGCTGGGATTACAGATGTGAGCCACCACACCCGGCCCAAGCATCTACTCTTTTCAAGACATTTCCAGAAAAACAAATACAGATAAGAAAGGATCAGTCTTCAAAGAAGTTGGAAGCTGGTGAGGGATAACAAAGATTCTCCAAAAACTTTAAAACAAGTCAGAACACAATTGACAGCACAAGGCAGCTACCCGGGTTCTCGGGTTAATGCAAAGAGTGAGAATTTTCTATATTGGATGGAACACATCAGAAAAGTTCTCACGAAGGTGGTAGTGGTGAAATTGGCCTCAGAAGTCTGATAGGATGTTGGCAGGTGAAGGCAGGGAAGCTACAGGGCAGACAGCATGAGGAAGGGCCCAGGTTCAGGGAAGTATGGACATGCAGGGGCAAGTGTAAATTGATGGGATTACCTGGGACCAAAGGAAAGGTCTAAAACATAGGCTGGGGCAGGGTAGGGAAAGGATAGTTCTGAAGTATCTGAAGTATCTCCAAATATTTGAAGATATTCCCCATGGAAAAGAAACTAGGCTTATTTGGAGTGACCCCAGAGGACAAGGCTAGGACTAAGAATGGATGCTCGCAGATGGAGGAAGTAGACCTGACCCCTGACTAAGGAAGGTGGTGCTACCTGTTTGGGGCAAATGTTCAGAAAGAGGCTGGGTCTGTACGGTGGATGCTGTGAAAAGAGACTCAGAAACGAAATGAGAGTCAAATTAGCCGAGTTTAACATTCTGTGAGTTTTGTGCCAGACTTGGGACTCTACTGCAGGCCTGCTGGCTCTGTGCAAACTCACTGAACTGTGCACACGATTTGTGTACCTTATGTATGTTTTAGACTTCAATAAATTCACTCCAAAATACCACCCCCTACACACACACACACACACACACACACACACACACACACACACACACGGAGAGAGATCTGAAGTAAGTAGGATTCCTCCACTGATCATTTCTTGAGAAGCGAGGAGAAGACATGCTCTGGGCTATGCTTTAAGCAAGAGTTTTCCAAACAAATTTGCTACTTTCCAGAGTGAGATGTTTTTTCCCATGACCCGTGGGACACATGTAATGGGCTGCAGCCTGAAGTTGAAAAGTCTGGTTTTAAGCTGATCTCCCTGGTGGCAGGGTAAAGAATGGAAGGCAACAGGAAGAGCCCAGAGAGGAGGCTGGCGGCTTGACTCTTCTGCCGTGGTTCGGGAGAGGTAGGGAGACTCTGTAGCAGGGCCAGGTGACAGGAAGGCAAGTACACCTCAGAGAAAGAGTCCAACTTCATTGTGTGGGCAGGCCCTGCCACTCCAACTGCCTGGGGTACGCTCAGAGGGACAGGGGAGACCTGCACAGACTCAGCCAGACATCTCAAGGACAGCACACACAGACCCCATGGATCAGCTGCCGTGGGTCACTGAGTGCATGCGCTGCTGCCTGGGGCCCGCACTCCCCACGCCTCTAAAGACACAGAGCCTGGGGAGTGGTGGCTGTGTTATCTGAGCCAAGGAGCAGATCATGCGATTTCCTGCTCAGGACATGTGAGAGGAGAGGGGATGTTCCTGGAAAGACAGAAGCAAGGGAGGAATGAAGAAAGGGAGGGAAGGTGGGAGGGACTCCACTGGTTTTTCTTTTGAGGCAACTATGCTGTTTCCAGAAACAGCCTTACGTTTGTAGGCAAAAAATGGGGGTTTGACTCCTGGCTCTGCCAGTAGGAGCTTCAGTAACCTTGACAAAGTCACTTCATCTCTATATATCCAGTTCATTTGGAGCAAAGAATGTTGATTGTGTCCTTAGCACACAGCAGAAAGGGCCATGAGCTTAGGCCACAGAGGCCTGGGTTCAAATCTTGGTTTTGCTGCCTGATAGCCAGGGGACCCTGGGTAGGTACTGAACCCCTCTGAGCCTCACTTTCCTGCCTTGTGATGTGGTGATGATAATGATAACACCAAGATCTCCAGGCCGCGGTGAGAATTACACATGTGTGTATTTGTCTAACCATCCACCCACCATCTGTTTATTTATACTCTGCCTTATTCCCAAAAGGATTTCTCTAGCTATAGGAAGAGTCCCTGAAACAGCCCGGAAGGGGCTTGGCACATGGGTGATGCCCACAGTCTTAACATTTCTTTCTCTGCCCATCTCACAGGGTTGTGGTGAGGCTTCAGTGGGATAAGGTTTCTGAAAATGTCTCACAAACTGGGAAATTTCATACACATGACAGTGGGGAAGAAAGGAAGTGTCCGGGGAAGCTGAGGTAGGCAAGTGTGTCCAGCAGCTTACGGAAAAAAGAGGTTGGGCTGCTGAAGCTCTGGGGTCTTCCACCTACCAGCTGGGGGCCCCTGTGCTGTGGCACCTGGAATAAAGCAAATCTGGGAGAAGCTGCGTCTACAGGATCCTGTAATGTCAGAACTAGAAGGAACTTGAGAACATATTTGGTGCAACCCCCCACCATTATACAAATGTGGGAACTGTGGTTCAGAGAGGGAAACAGGCTTGCCTCACGTCACCCAGGGCGCCAGAGGCAGAACTGGGCCAAGACCCCCATATCCTGATGTCAGGCGCAGGGTGCCATTTCCACTGCCCCATGCACCTGGGAGCCCAAGGCACCTCCCTCACTCTGGCCTGGGGCACCTGGAAGCAGGTCTGCAGGAACTTCACTTCCCAGGAGGAATTCTGGGAGCTTGGGCAGAAAGGCTCAGTCCGCTCCCCTGTAAGTGTGCCTGGGGCCCTACCCTGTTGACATGCCCAGGGGCTCCTGAGCAGTGACGTTAGCCAATGAATAGAACCCACAGCCAAGACCAAACACAGAGCCTTATTGTTAGGGACACTGATTACTGCACTGGGTTGGGCATTTATTTATTATCACATCTTTCTTTTCATTAACAGAAGGCAAACATTCCCCACCCCAGTAGCTAGAAGGCTACTTACCTGCATGAGAAGACAGGTGATGTCTCTCAAGGCCGGGTTAGGAGCAGATCCGACCTACTTGCAGGGTCCTTCCATCAGATCCAACTCAGGCGAGGGGAGGAGAGATTCAGGTCAGACCAAGGGAGAGCACCCTCAGGATGCAGAGGCCGTTACTAAATAATGTCGAAAGCTGTGGTGTGGGGTCAGGAGCCAGACAGATCTGGCCCTGCTCCATGCTTTGCTTCTTGGCATTTGGCATGACACTAAACCTGCCTGAGCCTCGGTGTCTTCACCTGTAAGAGTTTAGAGGTTAAAAGGATTAAATAATATATGTGTGTCAGCAGCTAGCATGGTATCTGGTACGGGGCACTCAGTAAACAGCTGTATCTCAGGGCACAGCGAACCTTGTTTCTGCAGATGAAACTATCGGGTAAGAGACACTCCATAAAGGTTGATCCTCTGAGCCTGTGTGTCCTCTTCTAGGAGTCTTAAAGACAGAAAAGGATAGGAGAGGGTAATAGCCCACATGTCATCTCACGCTAGGCAGGGGGAGAAACGTGGTAGCCTTTTCAAGACACTCCATTCTCCTAATTCAGCTTTCCTGTCAACGTTTCCATCTCTCTCCCAGCCCCACCGATTCCATCAGTGAGTGATCCTCAGTCTCTCTCCTTCTTCCATTAGGACAAATCATTCAGATCCTTCTTTTTCCCCACTAGAAGCACCTTTCATTTGGGGGTCCAGGTATTTCTTGCTCCCACTTCATAAGCTTCAGCTCCTTTGAGATTGTTTTTTTTCCCCTGCCTCCCCACAGCCAAGGTAGAATTTAGTTCAGACCCCCAAATAAAGCTTCCAGAAGACCTGATTCAGAGACAGCATTACCTAACGAGGATGGCTGAGCAGCGCTGAGTCTGAAGTGGAGACAAGGTCTGGATCTCCAGGGGACAGAGCAACAGAAATACTCCTTACTTCCCTGGCTTCCTCCCACAGGGCCCTCAGCTTCCTGTGGTGCCAGGTAGGGGCTAGAGAGGCCCAGGGCCCCTAGGCAGAGGCCATGGCCCACAGCCTCGCCCTGGCTGTCTGTGGCTTGGGGCAGGGGCCTCTAATTTTCCAGATTATTTGTTACCTCCAGCAAAATGCTTAACAACAGTGCTAGGGATGGGCATCTGAGCACATGAGCTATTAGGTTTGACCTAAACAGATTGTGAAAGCTGGAAAAGACCCCGAGGCATCACTGAAAGCATTTCCCCAAACAGTGAGGAAGTTTTGCAAGGTGACAAAAGAAGATGGTAGTCGATAAAAGCACTGTATTTTCAAATAAGTTTGGAAAATATTGGGGTTCAGTGGATTTCTTTACTTAGGACTTCTCAGAGCCTTTAATGTACCAGTGCAAATTGTGAATCTCCAGGATGCATTTCTCAAAAGCATTCCATGAAACGGTGATTCCGCCACTCTCTGGTGTTACGGTGAGGTAACAGGCACAAACTCCTAGGGACAGAGCCACCAGGGAGACCGGGGTCTGTGCATTTTCCCTGATATCAAAACTAAGCCCATTCATCCTTTTTCTCATTTTGTTTTTGCCTTATAATCAGGGGCAGAGGTGGTGGGGTTGGAAGGTTTATTTATTTAGATGTATTTTATGTACTCTGAAGACCAGAACTAAGGCTAGTGGGTAAAAGTTCCTGTTGAGCAAAATTTCAGCTCCACCCAAGTAAGAACTTTAAAATAATTAGACCTGTTTGGACATAGATGGAGCCAACTCCTGCACTAGTGAGCCACCCATCACTAGAGGGGTCTAAGCCACAACCTACCAACCAATGAATGGTGTAGCAGGTTGAATGGTGGTCTCCCAAAAAGATAGGTCTGTGTCCAAATCCCAGGAACTTGTGAATGTAAGCTTATTTGGAAAGAGGGTCTTTGCAGATGTAAGGAAGTTAAGGATCTTGAGAGGAGGAGATCATCTTGGATTCTTGGATTATCTGGGCAGACCCTAAATTCAACGGGAAGTATTTTAAGAGTGGGGTAGAGGGAGATGACACACACACAGAAGGCCTCACAAAGACAGAGCAGACAGATGCAGGGACAAGCTAAAGAATGCCGACAGCTCCAGAAGCTGGAAGTGGCGAAGAATGGGTCCCCCCAGGGCCTCCAGAGGGAGCGAGACCCTGCCGACACCTTGATTTCAGACTTCTGGCCTCCAGAAGTGTGAAAGAGGAAGAGTCTGTTGTGTTAAACCACCGAGTTTGTGGTCATCTGTTACAGCAGCCACAGGAAGCCAAGAGAGGTAGGGGTGCTGAGGAGGAAGGCGGCGAAGGAGTCTGTGCTGAGTGATCCCAGGGCCTCTCCTGACCCCCTGCCCACTGGTCGTCACCCCCAGTGATACCTTTGATTCAGTGATGAGAAAACTGTGGTAGGATTTCCCGTCTGTCCCGCGAAGGGGGAAAGCAAATGGACTCAGTCTCAAGGCAGAACTTGAGCTGCTGCTTCCACAGCTCTGCCAGAGCCACCAGCAAAGGTGCCTACTTTGGCCTCTTTAGAAAATAGTCCCTTAAAGTCAAAGAACCTACAACCAGCTTCTAGCCCCCCGGGTGTCAGACCATCTCCACTAAGTGGTCAATGCGCTGCCAGGCAGGTGCCAGTCAAGACCGGCTGAGAAGCTAGGAGTGGGGCTGTGAGGCCAGCTTCAGTCAGTATCAGTCAGTACAGGGAGGCTGAGCAGCTCAGGCAGCGGCTGCTGCTACAGAGGCCTTGCTGGGTCTGTTCTGTGTCGTGGGGTCCCCTGCCTCAGTGACAGAAATCAGCCCAGTGACCCTCCCCCAGCCGTACGCACACACAAAGGAGGAGAGCTGGGCACTCATCCCCCACCCCGTGTGCAGCCTGTTCCCTTCCTCTGCTACACGCGTGCACTTTTACACGCACTCAGGAGCTCTGTTGCAACAGCCTCTGTGCCCGGAGACAAGCGATAACACGCCCTCCTGCTCGTCTCCTCTTGCCTTTAGTGCCTGGCAAATTAAGACCAAACCCAAGTTGCAGGGCAAAAGAGGATCAATTACCAGGGAGAGGAGGAGGCTGCGGTTTGAATGTCTCAGCAGAAGTTTAGGGAGACCTGGGGACAGGAGAGAGAGGGGCTAAGGCCAGTGCTCCCTTCAACGCTGCCAGTTGTCCAGATGCCTGCAGCCATTGGTAAAAGCAAGTCTCAGTTGCTTTGTCCCTAAAGCCAGGAGCCCAGTTGGTTGTGTCAATCAGGGCTGGCCGCTCCCTTCCTCCTTGGGGAGCAGAATGAGCTTTGCCCACCTGGTAGAGCGGTGCTGGGTGTCCTGGGCAGGAGTCCCAGCCCTGGCACACCTGTGTGTGCAGTCTGACTGGCTTACCCAGAGCCCGGCAGCCCTCAGTGTCCTCTCTCCTTCCCTCCCTCTCAGGGTGGGGAGGGTTCCCACCTGCCAGTTTCCATCCGGGCAGACCCATGCTTCCCCGCACACCCTCAGAGACCCAGGCATCCACCTTCAGAGGTGGCCTCTCTTTACCTCTTGGTTTCCCCCTTTCCACTGTCCAAATTAGCCCCAAACCTGAGTTTAGGGGGAATGGAACTTGGCATTCTCCCCTTTCTAGGTCAGAATGTTTGTAACCAAGCCCTTGGCCTCTGCAAATGTTTGCTCGTGGGCTGTTTTGCTCAGCTGGGGCAGGGCTGGGCTGAAGCCCCCCGTCCTCAACTGCCTTCTCCCCCTCCCTTCACCACCCTAATTTCAGGCTCAACTCTGCGCATTTAGGGCTTAATTAAACTCTTGTCTTGCTTTCAGAAGAGACACTTTCTGCCCTGGGGAGTTGCTACCGTGCTTTGTGGGGAGGGCAGGTCTGAGCAGGCTCCAGATGAGGGCCTGCTGGGAGGGAGAAGGAACATCCTTCCTGGAAGCTGCCTAGCGGTGGCCGAGGGGGAGCTAGCAGGGTGGGAGGCTCAGAGGGTGCCCATGTCAGTGAGGGTTCCCCCAGGCACAGAGGGTCTCCCTATCTCCACCACTGCCTCTGCGTGCCTTGTTCAATGATCCCAGGTCACGGTGTCCAGGTCACCCTGTTCCTGGTGCCTGCCCCGCCCTGCCCAGCCATCGAGCAGGAGCCTCCTGCACCTCCCACCTACTGCTGGCTGCACCCTGCCCTCACTGTCACGAGGGCCAGGCCTCCCACCCCAAGGAACCTCGCCCACCCTGCCCTCACCTCCCACATGGGGCCAGGCCCCCCACTCTAAGGGACCTTGCCTACCTCCTGGGGCCCTCGAGAGAAGGAAAAGGACCCAGAAAGTGGGCTCTGTGATCCAGACCCTCAAACCAGGCACGTGGTGACCACACTCCCAACCACTAGGACGGACCTGCCTTGTACTGGTCCCAGGAAGGACCCCGTGGTGTGGAAGTTTCTAGAGAAGCATGTCTCAAAGGGGCTGCTGGCTTTGAGGCCTGGGTTTGCCCTCACCTGTGTGTCCTCCAGCAGATTACTGCATCTTGCTGAGCCTCAGTCTCCCTGTCCTTAAATCGAGGGTACTATAGCTGTCCCCCGAGGTGTCTAGGGGAATGGAAAGACATAACGTAGGAGAGAAAGCCTGTTGCTAACTTAGGTAAAAGGCTACACAGACATGAAATGTTACTTCTATCGAGGCTGGGCAGGCTGTGAGCAAAACTGTAATAGAGCTTTTAGTATTGTCCCCGAAAGAAAATGCTATGTGCACCGCCCCCGTTTCGTTCTGTAAGTCCCTGCATGCGCTCTCCCTGGCCAACGAAAGCTCATCATTGCCACCCCCTGCATGTCTTTCCTTGGGCTTCACAAGCCGCCTCAGGATTACTCCATTGGTATTCTCCATTGCTGTTTTTACCAACAGGGAAACTGAGGCAAGGAGGAGGAAGACCTTTGTGCAGATCACACAGCAGGTCTGTGAGATGGCCAGGAGCCTGAGCCAGCGCTGCTGACACCCTGCTGGATCCTCAAGGTCCTGCCACTGTCTCTGGGATGAATCCGCTTTCTAACATTCTTTAAGCTTATGCAGGGGCAATCATGAAAAACAGTGTTCTGGAGAGTGTGGCTTTAAGTTAAGCAACTGGGAACTGTCATTGCTGGCAGGGACCTCAGAGGTCTCCTAGGTTAACCCCTTGGAGCACTGGGCCTGGGAGAAGGAGAGTAGCTGCCCCATTGCACAGCTGTGGTCTCAGAGCCTCTCTGCCCCATACAGGGTTGGGCTCACCCCTCTGTCCCAGGAAGCATGGTCCTCCCCCAGAGAAGTTCAGAGGCAGGACATGTCCCCAGGTGATGCCCAGTCAGCCCAGATGACCCTGCTGTCTTCCATTCACTGATCCCAGGACCCCAGGCTTTTCATCTTCCCCTGGGAGGCCCCAGAGCTGCAGTCTCCACACACTTCAAAGGCCTTCTGGACATGATCTCATTCAGCCTCACCTACTCACTCGGGGTGGGGAGGGGGCGGGGAAAGGCCATTGAAGAGCAGTGGCTTGTCACAGTCACACCCTTGAGCAAGTCAGTGTTCCTCTGTGTACCTCAGTTTCCCCATCTCTAAAATGATGGTTAATAGGGCCTAGTGCTAATAGTCCCTGCATGGCCTGTGGTTGTATTAGGGCCAATGAAGACAGCAGCAAGTTGCCGGGCCCACCGTAGGTGAGAATAAAACAAGTCAGTTTCCTCATGAGAACACTATGCCCTTCCTCACAGGTAGGAGGAGACCACAACACAAAAGTGCCTCTTATGGGACCTGGTGTATGTTGGAGGTTGATGGTCATTAGCCCTCCTAGCCACAGAGGCCTGGGAGTGGGGATGCCAGGCTGCTGACCCCATCAAGGGCTCAGTGGACAAATTAGTCCCTAATCTATCTTTTTTGGAGGAGGTCCATTTGCTTCCTGAAGACATTCAGGAACCACCCTGTAAATGCTACTTCTCTTCCCAAATTGCCAGGCCAGGCCAGCAAAGTCCATGCTTATGGGCCTCCTCCTGTTTTCCCGAGTCTCCCCTCTGCAGCCACTCCAGGGGCCCTGGTGGGCTGGGAGGCTCTGCTGCTGCCCTGCTGGGCTCCTGCCCCCTGCTGGGCTGGGTAGAAGCCCCCATTGTCTGAGCCCTTCCCAAGGGCCGGGGGTTGTGAGTTCCAACCTTCAAAAGATTTCCAACTTACTGTGTGGCCTCAAGCCAGTCTCCTGACTTCTCTCAGTTTCCCCAGCAGTAAAATAGGGCTAATGACCATCAGCCTCCTGCACTGGGGTGTTGTGAGAATAATTAAGGTTTGTGAAAGGCTTTGAGATCCGTGGATGAAAGGCCCTGGAGAAGGAGAGTGTTATTATCCATTATTAGTACTGTTATTTTCCATGCAAGGATCTCAAAGCCTTTCACAGACAGTAATTAGTACCTTGCAGGGGTGTTTTGAGGGTGATTAGTTCCATTTCACATATGGGAAAACTAAGGCACAGAAAGAAATCAGAACAGGGCAGAAGGGTAAGTGCTTACCTAGTATACCTAGAATTTGATGCTGCCCAAGCCCGGGTGCCCTCGACCCCCAGGGTCCACTTGGGGCACCTTCCTTTGGAGCAGTCAGTCAGAGTCCACAAGGGGCCAGTGAGAGGCTCAGAGCAGGCACCTCACGACCTGCTTCCCTGATTCTTTCCTTCCTCTTGTGCTGCCCCAGGAAGTGTGCACTGGGCAGCCCATCTTCAGTCTGGTTGGGTGGCAGAAGCCGGCATCGAAGGCACTGGAAGGAGGGCAGCTGCAGGAGATGGGAGCATAGGGCATGAAGGGGCAGAGACAGTCAAGACCCCGGGCAACCCCTTTGCACCGGGGCTTTGAGAACAGACTCCCTATTTTTCTCTGCACTTCCCAAACTCCTCTGGTCACCTTGTATGTGGGATCACATTGAGGCTTGGCACCAAGGGCAGCCCAGCCTTTCAAGCTATCTTTACAGGAGCAGCTAAGAGAGGTAGAAACAGGAGGTTACAAGACTGAAGAGGTGGGGTGGGCTGCCCACCACATTGCGGGGACAAGAGAGTCCTCGGTTTACCTTTTCAGGAAGAGATGCATTTGCTTCCTGGGGACAATCAGGATCCCCTGGTGCTTGTGGTTGGTTCTATGGCGCCCTGCCCTGTGGATTACAGTGACTATTGAAAAAAAAAAAAAAAAGTGTCCCAGAGATAGTAATTTGAAGATAGGTTGCACTTGTTTGCATAATAAGTCATAATTCCAAGCACGTAAAGTAAAATCAATTCATGAATGCAGCAAGCTGCAGAGGCATTCAACAGAGGTATTCAACAGCAGGCCCAGCCTCGGAGCATCAGTCCCCACCGGGGTTGCCCTGTTACACAACTCCTTGCAATCGTCCTGCAACCCAATCCCTAGGACAAGAGCACGGGATGAGAGACACTGATACTCAGTGGTATATTGGTAAATGTTTAATACCCAGTTCTTAAAACAACTCCCCCAAGTAGCCCCCCAAGCCACAAAACAACAATAACCTGATGTATAGCATTTGCAAATTGTCATGGTTTAAATGCTTCTCTCACCACTGATTTCAAGCTGCCAATGCGACACCAGCCAGTTCTCCAAATTCCTGAAACTTTGACAGTTAGCTCCCATAAGGCAGGTTGTTAAGGAGATGGGTGTAAGATGGGTTTTGTCTTGATGAAGGGAAGGAAAAAGAGGAGGCACAGGGAATGTTCAAAGTGTGAGGCCTCAAGACAGAGGCCCTGGCTGGAAACCTCACTGCACTCTGGGCCTGCTTCTGCCTCTGACTATTAAGAGTGAAAACAGACTATTAAGGGAGCACAAGAAACCTTTTAAAAATGACCTGTACTGTTCAGAGAAATAAGAGAAGCTATGTATCTGTGAAATAAAGACAAGAAGATATATATTACAAAGGGAGACCACTGGAAAATAAAGAAGAGCTCTTTGAAATTAATGTGATAGAAAAATTAAAGAAATCCAGTAGAAAAGTTGGAAGATAAAGTTGAGAAACTTTCCCAGAAAATAGAATAGAAAGGTGAAAAATTAGAAAAAACAAATCAAAACAAAATTAGAGAATTAATCCAAGAGGTTCACCATCTGACTATATACCAATAATTACATATAAAGAGAATGGGGAAATTGGAGGGAAAAAATAATCAAATAAACAATAAATAATAAAAGAAAAATTTTCCGGGACTAATGACATGGGTGACCAATATGAAAGTAATCATCAAATGTCTTTCAGCAAGACAATTGCCAGGCTGGGCGTGGTGGCTCATGCCTGTAATCCCAACTGTTTGGGAGGCTGAGGTCTGTTTTTCATGATTGCCCCTGCATAAACTTAAAGAATGTTAGAAAGCAGATTCATCCCAGAGAGAGCATTCTGGAGAGTGTGCCTCTAAGTTAGGGGACTGGGGACTGTTAGAGCTGGCAGGGACCTCAGAGGCCTCCTAGGTTAACCCCTCGGAGCACTGGGCCTGGGAAAAAGGGAGTAGGCCGAGGTGGGAGGATCTCTTGAGCCCAGGAGTTTGAGATTAGCCTGAGCAACATAGATCCCCTCTCTACAAAAAATAAAAAAATACCCGGTTATGATGGCAGGCACCCGTAGTCCCAGCTGCTCAGGAGGCTAATGTGGGAGGATTGCTTGAGCCCAGGAGTATGAGGCTGCAGTGAGCTGTGATCATGCCACTGCACTCCAGCCTGAGTGACAGAGTGAGACCCTGTCTCAAAAAAGAAAAAAAAAAAAAAAATGCCAAGTGCTAATACAATATATGAAAAAGACTCAAGGAATATTGTGAAATTTCTGGATGGAGATAGATAAAAGAATCTACAAACTTCCAGAGTAGACAGAAAATAGGTCAAAAGCAGAGGATCCAGAATTAGAATGAAATCAGACTTCTCAACTGCATTGTTGAAAGCAAGAAGACAAGGGTGCTTGTTTTTAAAATTATGAGGGAAAATGATCTTCTGCCTGTACTCAGTCAAAGTAAGAAAGTGAAGGTAGAAATATACATACAAAATCTTCAGACGCGATCACCCCCAAAAAGGTGACCTCCTATGAATCCATTCCCTGGAAGATCTAAGAAACCAGGAATCTAAACAGGTGAGTGATGAAAGAAGTCTCAGATGACAACTATGTAGCAGTCATGAAGGGCAACCTATGCAGGCTGGAACCAAAGGGTGGTGGCCTCCAGGAGGTATGTCTCTAAGGACAAAAAAGTCCCAGACCTGACCCATTACCAACACGCTATACTGAGGGGACTTTTACACTGTCAGAAGGTTTGGGGCCTGGGGCGGTGACTCATGCCTGTAATCCCAGCACTTTGGAGAAGGACGAAGGCAGAAGGAGAAGGAGAAGGAGAAGGTTTGGATCAGAGGAGCCATATGGCAGCAAGTTGAGAGTAAGTGCAAAGGTTGGATGTAAATAGAAGTTAGGGAAATTCAGGGAAGACTCTTCAGGTTGGTTTATGTTTGCTCTGAAAAGTGGGGGTCAGGTCATCTGACAAAAGGGATGGGGAGAGAGACAGGTGGGGGCATGAGGACAGAGGTAAAAGTTTGGAAACTTAGGAGCAAAAGGGACTGTTGACCACAAGTAAAAGCACTTCTGGGCACTGGGCACCACACATTTGCAATGGCACCTGTTGGCAGAGCTGTGCAAAAGCTAGTTGCAGGGTAACCTGGGGTGGTGTTAGGTTTATTCACTAATAATTTATTCTGAAATAACTTTAAACTTACAGAAACATTTCAAGAACAGTACAAGGAACTGCTATATCCCCTTCACCCAGTTTCTCTGATTGTTAACATTTTACCATATTTGTGCCCTCTCTCTCTCTCTCTGTGCCTCCCTATTCCTGCCTCTCTCTCTTTCTATGTATATATGTATAGAGAGTTGCATCTTTTTTTTTTCCTGAACCATTTGAGAATTTCAGAATAAGTTGTAGACTTGATGCCTCATTACCCCTAAGTACTCCAGTTTATATTTCCCCAACACAACATCTTCTCCTTGTTACTTATTAAATCCTCCAAATTAGGAAGTCATAATTAATTTAACAACATCCTCCAACCCATGGACCCCATCCAGATTTCTCCAACTGTCCCGATGATGCCTCACTTGCCTTTCCGGTCCAGGCTCTAAGTCAGGGTTCTGAGCTGTGTTGAGTTGTCATGCCTCATTCGTTTCCTTGAATAGGAAACAGATCTTCAATCTCTCCTTGTCTTTTGTGACCTTGACAGTCTTCAAAAGCACAGGCCATTTATTCAGTAGGATATGGCCCCCAAATAAGTCTGTCAATTGCCACTCTCAGGCCAAGCATTCTTGGCAAGGATGCCACAGTAGAGATGCCATGTCCTCCTCAGGGCATCACATCGGGCTTATGATTCTGACCTGTCCCCACCATTAGTGACATTAACCTTGACACCAGGTCAGGTTGGTGCCTAAAGGATTTCTCCACCGTACACTCACCGTCTTTCCCTTTGTATTTGATAGGTATGTGGTGAGGAGACACGAAGACTATAAAGCCTGTTCATCATCAAATCTCGCCCACCAGCCTTAGCATCGTTTGATGACTCTGACCTTAATCAATCACCATTATGATGGTTGCCAAACAGTGACTATTTCTGTCACTGACTCTACATTTATCAGCCGGCATTCCACTGTAAGAGTTTTCCTTTCTCCCTCACTTATTCATTCATTCATTCACTTATATCCATCTAGACCCATGGATCTCCATTGTAGTTAAAGCGTTGTGATCTGTTACTGTAATTATTTATTTGGATGCTCACATTGTTTCAGTTTTAGTCGGTAGGAGCCCCTTCAGGCAGACTCCTGTGTCATTTTGACATGTCCACGTTATTCTTTGAGCACTTCCTTACTTTCTGACACAAAAAGATGTTCCAATCTCATCTTGCATTATCTCTGTTCCAGTCCTGGGATCACCCCCTTCTCCAAGGATCTCTGGTTCTGTTCAGTGGAGAATGGCATTTAAAAATTAAGATCTGGGGCTTTCTAGCTTGCTGCTACTGGGGTATCATTGCCTCGTGGTAATTGCCTCTAGTCAACAGCACCGGTTGTCAGTTCCAGAATGATGTTAAACAACAGTGGCAAATCCTGGCATCCTCTTCTCGTACCTGACTTGAACAGCAATATCCCTGGTGTTTCAGCATCACACATGGTGCTACCTGTTGGTTGGACACAGACAGTTTCCAATCACATCAAAGAAGCATCCTTCTATTCCAGTTTTACTAAGAGGTTTTTTTAAAAGCAGCTATGTTGGATGTTATAAAATACATTTTTTGGCATCTATCTAGACAGTCAAATTGTTTTTCCTCTTTTGACCTATTAATGGGAATTATAGTACAAAGTTCAACAGTATTAATCATGCTTGCTTTCCCTGAATAAACTCTATTTGAGCAGGATGTATTTTTTATAATATAATGCTTGATTCATCGCACTAGTATTTCACTTAGAAATTGTACGCTAACCAGTCCCAAGTGAAAAGAACCTAGCATTCCCTTTTTTATCATTGTGTTCAGATGCTGGCATTGGAGGTGAGGTGGAAATAGAATACAAGTGAATGTGTAACAGAACTGAGAGACTGGGGGCCATGGAGGGAGAGAAGGAGGAGCAGTGGTGAGAAAGGTCCCTGCAGGCCTAAGGGAGAGGCGGGTGCACAGGAAGGTACAGTCTGAAGGGGGATTTTAAGAATGCAGCCCTTCCAGGTGGAGTCAAGGCTCAGATTTTGGCCAGGGAGTGGCTTGCTGAGAGAAAGCTGAAAGTCCACAGGATTGCAGAGGTCAAGAAGCTGTAGGCAAGGGTGCTGGATGGGTTGCCTGCCAGGGTGTTGAAATCTTCCCAGGTGGCGGCC
Organism: Papio anubis; assembly: GCF_008728515.1. Classification (NCBI taxonomy): domain Eukaryota; kingdom Metazoa; phylum Chordata; class Mammalia; order Primates; family Cercopithecidae; genus Papio; species Papio anubis. Next base: position 28,165,885 of record NC_044989.1, on the reverse strand, counting down.
CAGAGGCTGGCTGAATCAGTGCCACGGTGAGTAGGGTCATGACTTGGAGTCCAGTTGTGAGATTACAGCTTGGAAAGGAGAAGGGAAAAGCCCCCAAAGTGAGAGGCAGCTTGTTTTTCTTTATGAGACGGAGTCCTGTTCTGTTGCCCAGGCTGGAGTGCAGTGGCACGATCTCTGCTCACTGCAACCTCTGCCTTCCGGGTTCAAGCAATTCTCCTGCCACATTTTCCCAGGTAGCTGGGATCAGAGCCCCACACCACCACCAGGCCCATCTAAGTTTTGTAGTTTTAGTAGAGACGGGGTTTTGCCATATTGGCCAGGCTGGTCTCAAACTCCTGGCCTCAAGTGATCCACCCGCCTCAGCCTCCCAAAGTGCTGGGATTACAGGCGTGAGCCACCATGCCAGCCTACTTTTTTTTTTTTTTTTTTTTTAATAAGGGCGAAATAGCCTGATACAGACCAGTGTGGAGCTGGAGAGAGCCACCCTGTCCTCTCCTCAGCTCAGGTGAGGACGTGAGAGCCGGGGGAGCTGAGAGCCCTGCTCCTGGAGGCCAGGGACTGGGGAAAACCAAGTGGCCAGGCCGCGGAGCTAGGACGGCTGGAACTGCTGCTGAGGGACGGGCGGCTGTTCTGTCCCAATCCCGGGACCAAGGAGTTCACAGATGTAAAACACTTAGTGCCTGGCACTGAGCAAATCTAGTAGCACTATTAGTATTAATTTGTACAAAGTAATTAAATGTTTTTCAGGTAATGCTAAAAGGCAGTTCCAGACACTGCCCAAGAAATGTGATTGACACATTCTGCTACAGGCAGGCGGGACGGTCTTTCCCCCACTTTCCCCCTCCCTTTCTCATTTGTAGATCCTTCTGGCATTCTCTCATGTCAGCCAGGCCCTGGCTCAAAGCTCAGAGGCCACACTGACAAGTGGCATGGACTCGGGCAAACTTGGGCCTCATCTGTAAAATGGGTACCGATGCCTCCTGGAGTTGGAAAGGGCATCTGTGCTATGGCCCCCGAATCCAGCCGGCACCCTGAGCCCAGGATCACCAGTGCCACAGGATTGGTCACTGCTCAGAGGCGGAGCAGATCCCAGGAGCAGAAAAGGGAAGAGTGGGGGGCCCCAGCCAGGTTCTGGAATCCCACAGCTCCGGCAGAGGAGCAGGAAGGAAAGGAGATGGGGAGAGGGCTTTTCATTCCACAGAGGCGGTAATTCATCATGTCTTAAGATCCAGGAATACAATCCAGACACCGGGAACTCCAAGGCTCAGGAGCACAGAAAGGCTAAGTTCCTTCGCCTGTGGTTAGGTGGGTGGTCTCTGCAGTTCCCCATTTAAACTGGGAACTGAGCAACCAGCCACTACCACATGCCTCTGTCTGGCCCATTTCTGGCCATGGTCTTAGTCCCAAAGGCCCTTCTAAGGGCCTTGGGTGGTCACTGGCCCTTCCCAGGGTCCCTGCTGGGGTTCTCCCTCCCCCGAGTAGACTGCTCACTCCTCAAGGGATGGGGCTGGCGGGAAAAACTGGGGTGAACTTGGGGGTTTGTCCTAAAAATGCCTCATCAGAGAGCTGGAAGGGACAGAAAGGACGGCCAGGTTGGAGCTTCTTGCACAATGAGGCTCTCCCAGGAGGCCTTCATCCTGGTGCGCTGCTGGGCAGGTAATAATGACGAAGATAGGAACATTTGTTCACACCTGTCCCAGGTCTCATTTCACAGGTGATAAAACTGAAACTTGCAGAGTTAAATGTATCAAACATAACAGAGGCGGTGAGTGTCAGAGCAGGATTTGAACCCACATCTTCAGGGCCCCGATGCGTGTGTGCTGGCCCCCCCCACATGCAGTGCACAAGTATTCAGTGAGTGGGGTGAGCCCAGCTCTGGCCAGGTGTTGGGGAGGAGTCAGGCAGGGCCACAGGGTACATGGCGTAGAATGAAGAGGCTGGATTTCAGGGGTCACATGGGACTCTCAGTCCCAGCTCAACCACACCGTCAGGGGCCTCAGTGAGTTACTTAACCTCTCTGGCCTCAGGTGCCCATAGTGGAAAACAGGGATAATAGTTCTGGCAGAGAGATGCGGAAAGGAGTAAGTCAGAAAATGTAGGTGTAACCCAGACGTCAGCTAGGGACTCCCAGTTTCCTGAGGTCTAAGCATGATGAATGCTAACCCCTACACCAGGGGTGGAGGAACCCAGGGTCCTCCCCAGGATTTCTGCTGGCGCCCTAGAATGGCAGTGCGGCGGGGCTTAGGTTCCAGGGGTCCTCAGCCTCTAGGCCCTGCTTCTGCATTTCTCTCTGTGCCACCCTGTGATAACCCAGGTGCAGCGTCTGTCCCTCCCTGTCTTCTCATTCTGGATCGGGGAGCAGGTGAGGGCCTTCACTGCACAGTGGATAGGGAAACAGCTTCTGCTGGTACACAGCACGTTCAGGTTCTTCACATGTCCTTCAGTCACTTCAATGGGGACTTTGGCCTCCCCACTGCACAGTGCCAAAGTCCCAGCCACTGCCTCTCACAGCCCTGGCCCTGCCACCCCTCTCTCCTCCTCACCCCTGCCCTTCCTGCTGTGTTCTCCAGACTCCTCTCCCTTTGTTCAGGCAGCCCATGGGGCCTCCCATCTCCTCTGCCAACTCCTCTAGACTCCTCTCTGCACATCCAGCCCAGCCGGGTGCTTGCAGGGCAAAACGATCTTCATGGAAGCTACCTTCTTAGAGGTGGTGATAACAAATAAAGGCAGGGGCTGCATGCGGTGTCTCCTGCCTGTAATCCCAGCTACTCGGGAGGCTGAGGCAGGAGAATCGCTTGAATCCGGGAGGCGGAGATTGCAGTGAGCCGAGATCGCACCACTGCACTCCAGTCTGGGCAACAGAGAGAGACTCTGTCTCAATAAAGAAAGAAATAAAGGCGGTGAGGGCACACATGGAGTGAGCTGCCTCCCCATCCCTGCCTTCGATCCTTACTGGCAGCCTGCCCTTAAGAAGCGCACGTGGGCCGTGTAGTAAAACCAGTTCTTGTGTTGTGCTCTCTGAAGACCATTTGGGAAAAAAATATTGCTCTGAGGGGCTTGATGCAAACTCAGAGAGAGGAGCAATTTAGGGAAAACAGACAAGCAACTCAGATTTTGCCCCCATTGACAACTCACTATGTGACCTCCTTACTTCAGGGACCTGGACTTTCCAGTTACCTGTGATATGGGGAAGGGGGGTGGGATCGAACCAAGCGGCCTCCCGGGGCCCTTCAGGCTGTCACTTCCTGGAGAAGCTCTGGGAGGAATGACAAGCCCCACTTCCCCCTCAGCCAAGTCACTGCCCTACCCCTGTGGGTTGTAGCAGCCGGGCAGCCCCTGCCCTCAGAAAGTGTGTGCAAAGCCAGATGCAGGCAGAGGGGCTGGGACCCTTGCTAGGCAGAGGAGTGTGGCCTGAGCTGGGGGCCTGCACTGCACATGAGGAAGGCCCAGGAGGGAGAAGTGGGTCCCGTTTCCTGGCCCAGCCACCGACTGTGACTTTGAACAGCTAGCTTCCTCTCTCTGAGTGTGGTTTCTTATCTGATAAGAGGGAGTGCCTGGCTTCGAGATAGGGGCTGGGCCATGGGTTGGCCTGGCCAAGACTCGAAAAAGGAGTCTTTAAGGGCTTAGCCAGCCTCTGAACTCTACCCTATCCACAACGAAATCAACATTAAGAAAGGAAGAGAAATATTACAGCGCAGGAGCCTAACGGCCTAGAGGAAAGCAATGGGAATTGCTCACAGCACCCTGGTCAGCAGCCTGGTTCATTCGGCGGACACCACCTTGGATCTTGTCAGTGCCAGTCCTGGATGAGGCCACACAACCAATCCTGGTCACACCCGACCTGGCCGCATCCCCTCCTGCCCCTGGTGGTGTTTCCATCAGGCTCTGATCCCACCCCTAGCCTCCACCAGGGCGGCACTCCCAAAGAGCTCCATCATCTCAGACCGCGCAGCCGCCTGGCTACCCCATCGACCCTGGGTTTTGAGTGAACGAATGACTGCTGTCAATAATGAGTGTTTATCGGGTGCCAGTCCAGAGTTATGCACTGAGTGCGGTGGGCGCCATGATGCCCATCCCAGGTCACCCTTTGGTGAAGGAGTTGTTGCCCCAGCTGCTGGGAGGGTGGCCGTTTAGCCGCGTGCCCCTGCAAGGGTGGCCTCAGTGGCAGGCAGTCGTCTCCCAGGATCTCACGTCTTCCCGGGCAGCCAGCTTCAGTGACTGAAGGATGCAACAGCAGAAAGGTCTGACACCCTTGGCCCAAGGGTGGCAGTTCTGGCTCCAGAACCCCCGTGGGGCTGGCTGAGGCTGCCCTCAGGCCCACATCCCAGCCTGGCATCACCCTGCCCGGTCCTGCTTCCTGTCCCCCTATCCACAGGAGGCCCCACCCCCTCAGAGCCTGCTTCCCACACACGATAGAGACATGGCCCTTACGCCACTCAAGAGGTCTCAGCCTAGCTGGAAATAGAAACAACAGCAATAGCAGTAATAATAAATACCATTTACTCTACTACTTCCTACATTCACCTACTGTCTCCCATTGGCCAGGCAGCATGCAATGCATTTTATATTTTCTTTTTTAAATGGTTTAATGTATTTTTTTGTAAACACAGGGTTTCGTTTCGCCATGCTGCCCAGGCTGGTCTCGTACTCCTGGGCTCAAGCCATCCTCCCGCCCTGGCTTTCCAAAGTGTTGGGATTACAGGTGCGAGCCACTGTGCCTGGCCTTCCATGCATTTTACATCCATTGTCTCTGTATGACTGAAAGTCAGGCCTCTGTCAGTTGAAATAGCCAGAAACCCAATTGAAAGAGCTTAAGTAAAACAGAGAATATATTGGTCCAGGTAATGGGAAAGTCTAGCAAGTCCGGTAGACTTCGTGCTTCAGCCGCTGGGGGAGCCAAGAGTGGCCACAGGGCCGAGAGTCCACGTGTCCCTCCTGGTGGCTCTGATTCCATGGTGCTGGCCTTAGTCTCAGACACAGTCTCTCCATTTGGTGTCTGTGTTCGTTTCCTGCAACTGCTGTAACAAATCACCCCGAACTCGTGTAGCTTAACACAACAGAAAGTGATTCTCTCCCAGTTGCGGAGGCTGGAAGTCTGAAGTCAGGGTGTGGGTAGGGTGTTTTTGAGGCTCTAAAGAGGAGGCTGTACCCTGCCTCTCTCCAGGCTCCTGGGCGGTGCCAGCCATGCTTGGCATCCCTCGGCTCGTATCTGCCGCGCTCCCATCTCTGCTGCTGTCATCACTCGGCCTTTTCCCTGTGTGTGTCTGTGTCTCAATTTCTGTCTTCTTAGAAGGACACAAGGTATTGGACAGAAGCCACAAGCCACCCTAATCCAAGATGGCTTCATCTTTACTTGCCGACATCTGCAAAGACCCTTTTTCCAAATAAGGCCACCTCCAAAGGTGCAGGGGATTAGAACTTGAGCATATCTTTTTGGGGTACACATTTCAACCCACAGCAGTGGCTAAAGGCTTCAGCTTTCCTTCTATCTACCTAGTGACTCCAGTGGGAAAGAAAGCTTCAATAACTCCAGCTAACACCCCAAGTGTGTTCCCACCAGCCTGTTTTGAGTCATAAGTTCATCCCTGGGAATCTGACTCTGTGGCCGTGGTGAGGGAATATTCTTATTGACCTGGCCTCAGTCATGATCTTATGCTGGAACCAGGAGTGAGGTCAGTCACCCCTGGACCACATACCCAACAGAAAATCCAGGGGACATCACCAAAAGAAAGGGGCAAGGATGATGGGAAGGTCAAAAGAACAGATTCCACTCAACCATCAGCACCCCCAGGCACCTACAGCGTGGGCCTGATTTCCATTTACTGAAGGTTGACAAAGTTAATGACTTGCAACCAGCTAATGGGATTGGAACTGAGCTGAGACTCTAACTCAGGCCTACCTGGCTGAAAAACTAGGCTCTTTGCCCAGCAGGACTTCAGACCGTGGTGTCCCTTGCAATGGAGGAGGTGGGACTTGGGCTGTGTCTTGAGTGTAGGGAAAGGGAAGACCGCCCTGGGAAGAAGAGGCCTGGAGTCTGCAGAGCCCACGGCCTTCGGCTCGAGGCAGAGCATTCTCTTGGGGGAGGGATGAGAGTGAGGTCCACTGTGCAAGGCCTCAGGTGTCTTCTGTTTTCCTTGGGCAGTGGGGAGTCACTGAAGACTTAGGAGCTGGAGAAACTCTGCCGTCGATCGGCTCACGGTGCTGGTGTAAGGGGTCCTCCGGGAATCAGGAGCTGAAAAGGTGTGAAGTGTTGATTGGGCGGGGAGACGCTGGCAGGGAGGAGGCTGTGGCCACAGTCAGGTAAGAGGTGATAAGGCCTGAGTGGGGCAGGAGAGGAAGGCCCTGGCACCTCCACCCATCCCCGCCCAATAAGCCCCAGGTCCCAATCTAATTACATCTCACCCCAGCCCCCACCCACCCCACCCCAGTGATACACAGGGTCCAAGACCAGCTGGGACTTCCCTCACACTCAAAAACCCCTCTCAGCAAACTGTTCTCATGACCAGTGTATGAGCCAGCCTTGAGTGGCAGGTCATCATGTCCTGGCTAGTCACATTCTGCCATCCGCCAAAAGAAATTTCCCCAGCCAAGAGGGCAAGCAAGGCCAGCTGTGGAGCCAGCTTCTCTGCTGCCTGTGATTCAGGGAACAGGGACGGGGACTGGGAGAGGGGCAGCCGTGCCCCAGGACCCAGCGGGCGGGCTCCTCTGTGTGCTGTCTACAGTGATGAGCGCCTACCCACTGGAAGGCCCACAGCTGAGGATGGAAGCCCACGGGCTGCTGGGGAAACATCCCGGAGGCCCGGATTAGGGTCTGGGAAGGGCAGAGGATGAAGGGCCGCTCCCTTCAGAGCCCAGGTTTGAATTTCCCACCTAACAGGTGGGTAAGAACTGGGAGCTCCGTGAGTCTTTCAAAGATGAGGCGGAGGCTTGCAGGACAGGAAGGAGGTTCCCATCGTCCCCTGAGTCAGGCAGCGACACCCTGGTGAAGTGTGCGCATCTGCACACGCATACACACACTGGGGGTGAGGGCTCAGGGCGCCATTCTCTGGTGATACCTGTGTCCGTGCAGAGGGTCTCAGGCCACAGTTAGAACCATGCTACTCCCCCAGGGTCCTGGAGGAGATGGAATGAGACCTTTCCCCGCTGGGCCCCCAGATCTTTCGGGTGACTAAGCGTGGAGGGCCCTGCTCACCTTTCCTGAGCCTGCCGCTGCTGAGAGAAGGGGAAGCCAGTGAGGGGAAGTGTAGACAGCTCTGGGTTTTCTCCGTGAGCATTCCCGGCCTGTCACAGGGGCGCTTGCTGCTGTAGCTGCGGGGAAGCGCCTGGAAGGGGCTTGCTGTCTGCAGCGGAGGGAAGGCCCTCCTTGACTCAGTGGCTCGGCTTTTTCCTAGAGTTGTCCCCTGGTGCTGAAAGCAGCCAGCTCTGGCTGGCTCCCCGAGTGTCCTTCTCCTGGGACAGCTGAAGGTTTTGCTCTGGGGGCTGTCAGGCTCTCTCGGACTGCAGGTTTCCCCAGGGTCTGGAAATGGGGAGTGGGATGGCATGAAGAGCAGACCCCATTTCTCAGGAGTTGATTAAAAAGGTGGACAGGGTGAGGCGAGGGGGAGGCTACCCATTGCATTGTTTAATGTCATTCATAAAGTTTGAACCAGAAAAACATCTTGTATTCTGCTGGAAAGCTGTTGTGCTTCCTTTTATCGGAAAAGGAGAATTGATACCAGCAGCCTTTATGTGTTGGACGAGACGCCGGGAGGTTGTGTTCAGGTGAGGCTCGCTTGGCCCAGGTTCTGGGGCACCCTCTCCTCTGCAGTCTAGGCTTGTGTTCTTTTAACCTGACTTTAAAGTCCTATTATCATTGCATTTCCATCGTGAGTCATCTCAACTCTTTCAGAAACAGGCAGGATAGAATGCATGAATGAATGAATGAATGAATGAATGAATGAATGACAGTAATTATGGGGTACTTAGTATATGGCAGGCCCTGTAAGCACTTTACAGTATGGGCTTATTTAAGCCTCCCGGTGACCTGATGAGGAAAATATTATTTGTATCCCCATGTTACGACCCGGGGAACTACAGCAGGCAGGGAATAAAAGCAGCTGGTGGGTGGTGGAGCCAGGCAGTCTGGCTCCCGCATCCTCTTTCCTACTGGCCATGCTGTGCTGCCTCTGAGAATGATTGAATGAGAAACGCTCATTCATCACGCGTGGAGGAAGAGGATGGATGAGGGGCAGGGTGGTGACCTGGTGCTGCAGCTGGAGGGTCAGTGTCGATGCCAGCTGTGATGGCAGCCGGGCGATGGAGACGGGGCTGGTGAAGAGTCCTTCCCGCCTGGCTGTGTCCAGCTGTCCTGTGAGAGGGTTCCTTCGGGGAAGACATGAGACAGCTGATGCAGCAGGAAGGGTCCTCGTCCCCGGCTTGGCTTCTGGCCTGGTGCCCTGCTTGCCCTCTCTTGGCCTCCCTCTGCTCACTTGGGAGATGGGTTAGTGGGATTCAGGGATTTGGGAGGCCTTGCAGCTTAGACACCCACGGCTTTCTCTCTCTCTCTCTCTCTCTCTCTCTCTCTCTCTCTCTCTCTCTCAGAGACACAGTCTTGCTGTTACCCAGGCCGGAATGCAGTGCTATGATCTTAGCTCATGGCAGCCTCGACCTCCTGGCCTCAAGTGATCCTCCCACCTCAGCCTCCTGAGTAGCTGGGACTACAGCCACACATCACCACACCTGGCTAATTTGTGTGTTTTTTGTAGAGACAGGGTTTCGCCATGTTACCCAGGCTGGTCTCGGACTCCTGGGCTCAAGAAGCCCATCCTCTTTGGCCTCCCAAAGTGCTGGGATTACAAGCATGACACTGCCCAGCCAGACTCACGGCTCTCCTTTCCGCTCAGAGTTGGGCAGCTGAGCCCCAGCAGGACCTGAAAGGATGGGAAGTCCTTGGGGCTAGGAGAGGGGCATAAGCCTCAAGCCCATGCCCAGCCCAGACCACCCTGTCCTTTCTGAGAACAGCTGAGGTAGAACCTGGTTCTCAGAGCTGGGAAGGAACCCAGAGACCATCTGACCTGAACTTCCCTTGTACAGACAAGAACACTGAGGCTCGGGGAAGGGAAGAGACACTCCCAGGGCCCCAGGACTGACCCTGCCTCACAGCCAGCCTTTCCCACTGTCCATTGCTCTTTCCTGAAAGCCCCAGAAACCAGGCAAGAGGGTGGGCCAGGTCTGGGTTACAGGCAAAAGGAATCTTGGAGCATCTGGCTGGGCCAGTGGGATCTCTGGCTTGTCCCCTGGGGCTTTGTGTCATCCTGGGCCACGAGTCAGAAAAGCATCACTGGGACACCAACCCAGGGCACCATGGCTTTGGGGTCAAACAGTTGTTGATGACAAATCCCCATGCGTAAGGTGCGGAGTCAGCCCTGGGAAAGGGGCAGGAGGGGCTGTCTCTCTTTTTGGCAACTTTCCCTGGCCCCTGACTCCTGTGACCCTCTCCCAGCTCCATCCTCCTCCCCACAGTGCTTCTCAGCCCCAGGCTTGCCCTCTGCTTGTAGCCGGTGGTGTCTTGAAAAAGGATCTGATGGGTCCGTATTAGGATGATAATGGTAGAGACAGGCGAGAGAAAACCCCACAGCGAGAGATCAAGCTTCCCATGCTGCCACCTGCTCCCCGCTGTGTGGTCTTGGACCAGTCATTTCAGCCTCCTCCTCTGTAAAACACAGGCCTGGCGGTAGGGGTCTGGAAGACCTTCTGCCTTCTAACATTTGGGGAGTGTGAAGTACAGCCTCTCTGATGGTGTCTTTGTGTTATAAGGAAAAAGAACTGAAAAGGGGGAGCCATAGTCCAAAAAGCTGTGACTCCAGTGAAGAACTGCGGGTTTCAGGAGGCCTGTGGGAGGAATTGGGCCGGGGGTGTTTTGGTTGGGCAACCCTGCCTGCATTGCGTCCTCCCACCTCCTGCCTGAAACAGCAGTCTCGGCCCGGCCGGCAGGCCCTCAGGGGCATTGAAGCTGAGCTGCGGCCCCACCCTGAGGCAGAGGGCCTGGGGCTTGGGTCGCGTAAGGACATATGGACAGTGTGGGCACCACACCTGCCCCTACACTGCCACCCAGGCACACCCAGACACACAGGGGACTTCCTTTAGGAACCCCTCAAACTCATGCAGCCCTAGAGTGCGGGCCTGGAGGCCCCGAGATTCCTGAGAAAAGTGAGGCCGCATCAGACCTCCCTAGACAGCTCTCTCTGCCCTTGTTTAAGCTGCCCACTGGCCCCCACTCCACAGAAGGTGCCACCCACCCGCCTGCCATTCCCATCCACTCCCATGAGACACAGCTCCCTTCTTAGCCAGCCCATCAAGACCAGTGTTTGGGCCCACCCCTTGGGGCCAGTTTCTCCACAGAATCCTGCTCAAAGCATTGACAGAGTAAGAGAACAATATTGAAGAATAAGCTTTACCTTATGTAATCTCTTACCTCAAAGGCAGGGCGTTTGACAGGTGAAGAAACTGAGGGCTGCAGAGGGGAGGGGGCTTCCTGGGTGGAAGGTAGCAGGCAGGAATCAGGGCTTGAAACAGGGACCCTGCACACAGGCCTCAGGCTGGACGGCACCCAGCACGTGGGCGAAGAAGCTCCATGGTCTGGAGGCGAAAGCACAGGCCGGAGCCCCAGCCTCCCCACCCTCCTGTGTGTGCAGGCTGCGTCTGCCTCACAGGGTCCCATCTTATGGGATGGTGTTGAGGAGGCGACAAGGCTACAGAGACACGTGGTCAGGATGCGTTATCGATATTATTCTTGCCACTATTATTATGCCCGCTATAGCAAATGTGACTTTGCGTGCCTCAGGTGCCAAGCCCGAGACCTTGTGAGATGCCAGCAGAGACCACCCCGCCCAGCAGGTGACAAGTCTCCCACAGCACCCCAGGAAGCCGCCCTCTGGCCTCTGACGTCCATCTCTCCGGGGCCTCTCCTTCCTTGTGGTTCTGTGTTAAAAATCTCCCTCTGTCTTCCCCCCCGACCCTCTGACCACAATGGCCCAGGCTGCCTGCCCCTCTGTGCACATGGTGACTTTTGCTGAAAAGCAAACAGCACTGGGGCGCCCAGCCTCGTGGTTTCAGGCTGTGCGGTTTACCTCATGACGTCATTTTCCTTCCTCCAGATAAACCAGAAGAGACTTTACTGCTCAGCTGGTCCTGGGGAAATGGTGCCTGCCCTGACTCGTGGAAGGTTCAGGGTGGGCATCTGGGTCATAGCCAGGGCTGAGAAGAGGTCCCCAGGCTTAGCCAAGGCTCACAGTGACCTGTGTCTGAAGGAGGGTTTCTGGCTCCTACTTCGTTAGCATAGACTCAGACAGCCCGGGGGTTGGTGCTTCCAAGGTGCAGAGGAAGGGTAGGGGCCACAGCAGCCAGAGGTTTGTCCTGAAGCCCCCGACTGCCACTCCCAGCCACCAGAAAGCGTGGACCTTCTGGGCCTTTGAGGCAGACCACCAGGCCCGGAGCCACCACCCACACAGGGAAGGAAGACAGTGGCAGCTCAGCCTGGGGAAACCGCCCCTTCCCCAGACCGGGTCGTCCCTTCTCCACGTCTCCTGTGCTGCCAGCCAGGTGGGGAATAGGGTTTCCCAGGGGCGGGCACAGGGGAAGGGGCCACCACCTCTCCTGAATACCCACCCCTGCCCAGGCTCTGTGCTTTATGGTCTCTTTGACCGTCCTCACAGCCCTTTGAAGTCTGTCTTTTATAGAGTGCTGTTTCCAGATGACAGGCCCAAGGCTCAGAGAGGTTTGGGACCCGCCCAAGGTTGCAGCTAGCAATGGGCCTGGCACACAGTTGGTATTCAGGAATGTTTGTTTCCCAGAAAGGAAGGGAGATGCTACCTTTCCTCTGAGAAGCAACCGGAAGTCTCCAGGCTCGCAAGACAGTTTCCCTCCTGAGGACAGCTGGACCCATGACAACGTGGGGCCCTGACTGGGCCGCGCCTCCTCTCTGAGGTGGCTGGTGCCTTCTGCTCCCTCGGGAGCTTGGCTATCAGGCTGTGGTCTGGGGTCTGGAGTGGCCACAGCAACACAGAGTCATCTCCGTTCAGATCCGGCCACTGCTGGGGAAAGCCCTGGCCCTTCTACCTTCCCCGTGGGGTCCCCTTTCCTTCCACCTGCACCAGGTTCTCACGGGCTCTCTGCCCATGCCCAGTAGGCTGCCTCTGCAGGGCACTGAGGGAGAAGTAGGAGTGGGCAGGAGGGCAGAGAAGACAGACAGACGACATGTTCCTGTCTTCAGGAAACCAACGCTGTTTTCAGGACTCACCATAGGAACAATGACCACTGCCACCATCACCACGGTGCAGAATAATCACTGCACATCCCGAGCGCCAGCCTAAGCAGGTCCCACAGATGTCTCATTTAATCCTTGTTAAAAATCAACCTGTGGGCCAGGTGCGGTGGCTCATGCCTGTAATCTCAGCACTTTGGGAGGCTGAGGTAGGCGGATCACTTGAGGTCAGGAGTTCAAAACCAGCCTGGCCAACATGGTGAAACCCCGTTTCTACTAAAAATACAAAAATTAGTTAGTTGTGGTGGCTGGTGCCTGTAATCCCAACTACTCTTGAAGATGAGGCAGGAGAATCCCTTGAACCCGGAAGACAGAGGTTGCAGTGAGCCGAGATCACACCAAGAGCGAAACTCTGTCTCAAAAAAAAAGAAAAAAAGAAAAGAAAAGAAAAAAAAAAAAAGCTGGGCATGGTGGCTCATGCTGTAATCCCAGCACTTTGGAAGGCCAAGTCAGTTGGATCACGAGGTCAGGAGATTGAGACTATCCTAGCCAACATGGTGAAACTCCATCTCTACTAAAATATCGAAAATTACCTGGGTGTGGTGGCACGTGCCTGTAGTCCCAGCTACTTGGGAGGCTGAGGCAGGGGAATCGATTGAACTCGGGAGGTGGAGGTTGCAGTGAGCCAAGAGCGCACCACTGCACTCCAGCCTGGGCGACAGAGTGAGACTCCATCTCAAAAACAAAACAAAACGAAACAATAAAACAACAAGCAAACAACCTGGGAAGTGGCTATTATTTTTCCCATTCTATAGTTTCCTGCCCAAGATCACCCAGCTAGGAAGTGGCAGAGCTGGGAGTGTTCTCTGGGATGCTCAGGCTGCAGGACCTGTGGTTCATGGTGTGCACTATGCCTCAGACCTGAGGCAGAAGGATGCACATTCCAGAAAGACGTGATGCAGAGCATGAGATGCTGGGAGCCAGGGCCCTGAGAAGGGCCTGAACCTTGAGGGCAGGCAGGAACTAGACTGGCAGGGGGAGGCACAGGCACTCCCAAGAGATGGATCATCCTGAGCCCAGTTTCATGGGAAGGAGGCATGGTGCTTGTGTGAGGGCAGCAAACTGTTCGATGGGGCCAGAGCTCAGGGCCTGGCAGGGGAGATCAAAGCCAGACCAGAACAAAGCTGGTGCTAGGTGATAGTCCGATACCCACCCTCACTCCCTGCTGTTCAGGCCTGGGCCCCACTCAGAAGCCTGTGTCTTCAGGGTCAAAGGCCAGTCCAGGGCGGTGCCACCCTCCTCCACTTGAGGCCACTCTCCCCCATCTCTCCCTGTGGCCCAGATGCCTGCCAGGGTCAGCTGTTGGGACTTAGCCGTTCCAGGGAGGGAGGCCTGGGCAGCTCGGAGCCAGTGGGTTTGTGAGCTGAGCCAGAGGGCTGGAGAATGATCCCAGCTGATAGGGCCCATGTGGGTGGTCTCTGGGAGAGCCTGGGAGGGAATCAGGCAGGGAGGTTCTGTCCTTGGCCTGGGCTGCCAGAGCTCAGCTGGACTGTTCCTGGACAGACCCCAGACTCTATCCCCAAGTCATCCATCGACATCAGGAGTCATTCCTAGGTGGCCACAGCTGCCTGCTCAGAGCCCTGGGCAGCCCCCTCTGCCCCCGGTCCCCAGCCACCCTCTCCTCTCAGCAGCCTGTCCTCTGCTCCTCCATCCTCAGGAGCTGAGCCTCAGTGAAGTGGCTGCTAGGTGCTCCAGAGTGGAGGCAGGACAGGACCCCGAGCTGGACTGCCAGGCCCAAGGTGACTTGGAGGTGGCGAAGAGGCAGGGCCACAGGCAGTGAGCCCTGAGCCAGAGGCGGCAGGGACAGTGTCTGAACCCAGCGCTCCCTTCCTCACGCCCCTGGCAGGAGGCCCAGGCGCAGAGCCAGCCTCACAGGCTGATTCGTGACTGAGAAGCTGCCTCGTGGGCCCCGCTCTAGGTGGGAGGGGCCTGGGAAAGTCAAATCTCTGGGCCTTCGCTGCTCTGTGGGGCCTGCCCAGGCTGTGTGTGGCTGCTGGGAGGCACCAAAAAGCCGTTTTCTTCATTAAGCATCTGCCTGGAGATGGAAGGAACCAACAGGGATGCCTCTCCAATCACGCAGACTTGGGCTAGCTGCCACTTCCTCAGTTCTTTACAGTTCTCATTGCTCTCCCTCTTGCTGTGGTCATTAATTTGGGAGGCTTTGGAGGGGGTGGGTGGCATTGTTTCCTGCCATCCTGCTGTCCAGGGCCCAGTTCCATCCCCAGCTCTGGAACCCTAGAAGATACGAGGCCCCCAGGACACCATTGCCATCCTCAGTGGGCCGGGTGAGGCCTGCTCTGGGCCCGCTCACAGGCCAAGCTTGAGTGACACAGGAGCCAGATATGGGGCTACTGCGGTCCCCAGGCAACCTTATCTACAGTGGCAGCTGTGGCCACGGTAACCTCTCCAGTTGGTCAGGACGGTGAGGTCAGCCATCAACAGCCAGCCTGACCTTTCTGGAAGCCAGCCAGCCACGTCTGCTGCATCCCGGCAGGTCTGCAGCTTAAACTCTGCTCTTGGAGAGCTGGTTGCCCAGACGGACCCATCCCTAGACACAGCTCTCTGTGTCGATGTCCCAACCTGGGAGTCCGAGAAGGGGGCCTGGTCTGGGCCTCTCATCAGCCTCCCGAGCCCCAAGCTCGCAACCAGCCAAGTGTCCATTTTTAAGTGTTCCTGCCTGTAAATGAGGGCCTGGTATGGACTAGCGCAGAGTGGGCAGTGCAGGGAGAACTGATGGAGACAAAAGGGTGGCCTGGCCTCCAGCCAGGGCTACTGGAGTGGGCAGGGCAAGAGATGATGGCAGCTTGAAGGAGGGGGGTGTGGGCAGAGGGAATGGGGCAAGGTAGGCAGATCTGAGAGAGATTTTGGAGTGAGAATAAACAGGACCAGTGACTGGATGTGAGGCTTAGACAGTGGGGAGTTCTCTCTTGGATAAACTGGGGCGCCATGGACTGAGCTGGAGGCCGGAGGCTCCCGACCTGCTGAGTGACTTGCCACAGGCTCATGCCCCCTAGGCCCGTGCTCTTATCCCTCAACTTCCAAGGGATCCCTGATCCCATCGACTTCCAGGGTGGGAATGAGTGAGGTCTCAACTGCTCTGCTCCAACCACCCCGCGGGGTTGGTGCTTTGGGAACACATGCTTACCTGTCTCCACTTGTAGCTAAAACCATGAAAAATTGAAACACACAAAATAAGAAGAAGGGACTATCAGCTTCAAGGCTCATCGCCATCTTATCTTTTTTATTTCTTTTTATTTCTTTTTTCTTTTTGAGACTCACTCTGTTGCCCAGACTGGAGTGCAGTGGCATGATCATGGCTCATGGCAGCACTGACCTTCTGGGCTCAAGCTATCCTCCTACTTCAGCCTCCCTAGTAACTGGGACTAAGGATGTGTGCCTCCATGCTTTTAAAATTTTCTGTAGAGATGAGGTCTCCATATGTTGCCCTGGTTGGTCTTGAATTCCTGGACCTAAGCAATCCTCCTGCCTTGGCCTCCCCAAATGCTGGGATTACAGGTGTAAGCCACCACGACTGGCCCCTCTTTACTTCTTAGCCCACTTTAAAAAAAAAATTTGGGTATTTTATAACAGTGCTAGACACTATATTATTTTATCCATAAATACTTTAGTTTTTATGTCCAACAGAATGAGGAATTCTTTTTTTTTTTTAACGTAACTATAATGCCAAGTCTTAGCAATTGTTAATAAAGTTAACAATTTCTTTTTTTAAAAATTTCAACTTTGGCCATGCGCAGTGGCTCACACCTGTAATCCCAGCACTTTGGGAGACTGAGGGAGTGTGGATTACTTGAGGTCAGGAGTTCAAGACCAGCCTGGCCAACATAGTGAAAACCCATCTCTACTAAAAAAAAAAAAAAAAAATACAAAAATTAGCTGGGCATGGTGGCGCGTGCCTGTAATCCCAGCTACTCGGGAGGCTGAGGCAGGAGAATTGCTTGAACCCAGGAGGTGGAAGTTGCAGTGAGCTGAGATCATGCCACTGCACTTCAGCCTGGGTGAAACAGCGAGACTCCGTCTCAGAAAAAAAAAAAAAATCAACTTTTATTATAAAGGGTACACCTGCAGATTTGTTACATGGGCAAATTGCATGACACTGAGGCTTGGGGTCCCAGGGATCCTGTCACCCAGACCATAAGCATAGTACCCAACAGGTGATTCTTCAGCTCACACTCCCTACCTCCCTTCCCAGTCCAGTGATCCCCAGTGTCTGCTGTTCCCATCTTCATGATCATGTGTATTTAATATTTAGCTCCCACTTCTAAGTGAGAACATGTGGTATTTGGTTTTCTGTTCTTGCATTGGATTGCTTGGGATTATGGCCTCTAGCTCTATCTATATTGCTCCAAAGGACATGATTTCATTCTTTTTATGGCTGCATAGTATTCCATGGTACAACAATTTCTTAATATCATATAAAACCCAGTTCAGGTCAGTCGTGCTGGCTCACACCTTTAATCCCAGCACTTTGGGAGGCCGAGGCGGGTGGATCATTTGAGGTCAGGAGTTCGAGACCAGCCTGGCCAACATGGTGAAACCCTGTCTCTACTAAAAATACAAAAATTAGCTGGGTGATAGTGGTGCGAGCCTGTAATTCCAGCTACTGGGGAGGGTGAGGCAGGAGAATCGCTTGAACCCAGGAGGCAGAGGTTGCAGTGAGCTGAGGTCGCGCCATTGCACTCCAGTCTGGGCGACAGAGTGAGACCCTGTCCCCACCGCACACCCCCCACCCCTGCAAAAAACAAACAAACAAACAAAAAAACCCAGTTCAGGTTTCCACTTCCCTGCTGGTCTCATCCTTCCAGGAGCAGCAGTGACTCGGTTTCTAGGTGTGGGGAGATTGAGCAATCTGTTCCTACAGTGCTCAGCCCTGTGCCAGAGGCTGGGCTGAATAGGCGACGGGGACAGACCCTGCCCCAGAGGAGTGCTTAGGTCACTACCACTGGCCGCTGCACGGAGAAGAGTCTTCCTCCACCAGCCTGGAGTCCAGGAAGACATAGAATCTCCTGCCTCCCCAGCCTTCTCAGGAGAAACTCAATGGGGCGATGAGATCCTCTAAGGGGGCCCACATCTCTCTCCAGCTCCTTTTTCTGTTTGCCCTTCTCCGTGCACCCTGAGTGCCAGCCAGCTGGGGTGACCAGGCCTGACCGCTGGCCCAGAACACCCCTTCTTCTCCCTCCCATCTGAGTCCTGCTCCAAACCTCGTCTGTGCAGCTCCGCATGACCGACCAGGGTTATTCGGGTGTCCCCAGCCTGCCCCTACCCCCCGCCATCCTGCTGCGACGACTGCTCAGTGTGTCTGGGAGTTTCCAAAGGGCAAGACAGTGTCTGCTGCGTCCTTGTGTGCCTAGTGGTTCACACGTAGCCCTCCGCGTCAAGGAGGTGCTGTGTGTTTGCCGTATGACTGTGGTGTGCAAATAAAGGCGAGAATAAGTGAGGGAACAGGGAGATGACCGGCAGGGTGGGAGAATGGGTGAATGCCGTCTCAAAGTTCTCTGTCCATCTTCAGAAGCTGGGAAACAGATGGAGTCAGTGAAAGTGTTGGGGACACTTCTCTGCCTTGGGGAAGACATCTCCCACCCCTTCCCAACAGCAAAGGCCTGCCCCTCTGGTGTCCCCTGTCCCTGGGCTCCTTTCCCTGCTGGTCTCTCTGCACCCCCAGGACAGTTTCCCTCCCCGGGGCAG
Source organism: Papio anubis (assembly GCF_008728515.1). Classification (NCBI taxonomy): domain Eukaryota; kingdom Metazoa; phylum Chordata; class Mammalia; order Primates; family Cercopithecidae; genus Papio; species Papio anubis. Next base: position 28,147,881 of record NC_044989.1, on the reverse strand, counting down.
GCTGGGAACAGCCGTAGGGAGCACAGCTCACGCCCAGACCCTGTGCCTGCTGGTGGGGTCTGTTTGTACAGGGTCATCTGGTTTCAATCCAGTGAAGTCTTAAAATTTTTCCATGGGAACTTCTTCTATTTTAAGCTCCTCCCGGATGGGCTGGACAAACTCAGCCTGAGGAGGCTGTGAGTTCCTGGGCTGCTGCTGGTGGCCTCGCCATCCCCAGCAGGTCCCCAACAGACAGGAGCAGGCAAGGATTGGGGCTCAAGGACTCCGGCCCAGCTCTGACTCTTACTCATCAGACGATCTTGAGCAAGTTTCTTCTTCCTGGGCCTCAGTTTCCTCATCTGTACAGCCTAGGGTTAGTAGCAGGGAGCCAAACTACCGGAGTTCAAATCTGCCACCATCCCTGAGTTAACTGTGTGACTTTGGCAAGGCTACTTAACCTCCCTGGGCTACAGTGTCTTCATCTATAACATGAAGTAAGTTGAGTTGCTGGGGTTACATGAACGGGTGCCTGAGTACACAGCACAGTGCCTGGGATACGTCGAAGCCTATATACTCAGTGCTGGTTATTACAGATCTATTTCTTAGCGGAAACCATGGTCATACGTGTTTCAGAATGTCTGTGCCTCGGGAGTTTTAAAAGGTAATATGCATATTCCAGTATCGTGTATAACCCAGTGAGATCTGGGGAAACACCCCGTGGTCAAACACATTACTATTTCCTCATTGAAATGTGAATCTTTACTCAAAGCGAGAAAAATAAGGACTTAGATTAGGCCAGGTTTTGCTAAATAAGGTATGGAAAAGCTGGCCGGGCGCGGTGGCTCACGCCTGTAATCCCAGCACTTTGGGAGGCCGAGGCGGGCAGATCAGGAGTTCGAGACCAGCCTGACCAACATAGTGAAACCCTGTCTCTACTAAAAATACACGAAATTAGCCAGGTGTGGTGGCGGGCACCTGTAATCCCAGCTACTCAGGAGGCTGAGGCAGGAGAATGGCATGAACCCGGGAGGCGGAGGTTGCAGTGATTCGAGATCGCACCAGTGCACTCCAGCCTGAGCGACAGTGCAAGACTCCATCTCAAAAAAAAAAAAAAAAAAAAAAAAAAAAAAAAAAAAAGAAAGAAAGAGAAAAAGAAAAGAAAAAGACTTTGGATTTTCAGAGCTTTGGGAGTTTGGAATTGTGGACAAGGGATTGGGGACTGTATTGTTATTGTAATTCTGTGTTTAGGAAAAGGGGTGGTCTCTCCCGCCAGAGGGGGCAGGGTAAGCCTGCTGGGAAGAGGGCGGCCCCTCCCTGCAGGCTCGGTACCCACTGGGTAAGACTCGGCCCGTAGATGGAAACCTTGTGTGCAGCAAAAGCCATCCCTTCCTCTGGGCAAGGCAGTACCGCACCGGCAAACCACACAGCCTAACAGGGCGGCCCTGGTGGGCTGACATCGCCCTCGCCCTGTGGACACTCTGAAGGCCCAGCTGCATCTGAGCGGTCACGGGTAATGTAGCTGGCCCATCACGTAGCTCTGGAAGGAGCTCCTTCAGATCAGGACATCTGTGGCTCCCTGAGCTCTGCCTCCTGCCCCATCTCCCTCCCCTGCCCTCCACTCTGGTCACTGGACCGAGGGATGCAGGCCCAGGGCTGTGTGGGAGGAGGGAATGAGCTCGTTTCATGTTAGAATCCAAGTCAGAGTGAGAAGTCTGGGCTGGATGTCCCCATGGGGTCATTTTATCTTGCCCACCCTCATGCTATGGAGAGGGGTAGCCTGCCCTGAACATTAGCACAGAGCTTTAGCGTTTACAAAGCACTTCCACAGGCTGTGATGTGATATTAATAAGAGTCTCATCCCACTGTCCTATGTTTTATTAAAACCAGGACTCAGAGTGAAGTGAACTGCTCGGGGTCACACAGCAGTGCGTGGCGGGGCCCAGGTCCCCTGCCTCCCTGTTTAGTGCTCTCCTCTGCAGACCTCGCTGCCTCTGGGTCCACTACAACTCCACGATGGCCTCCAAGGGATGCCTTCCCGGCTAGCTGCTGAGGATGCTGGGAGCAAGGCAGGGAGGGGAGAAGACGAGCTGGGCACAAGCCTGGGAGGGACCCGGCCCTTGGGTCCCAGGAGCTGGCGGGGATCGCGTCCTCCGCCTCCGCTGCATCTGGCTTGGGGAATTCCCTCTTGCTGAGTGCCTGAGGATTAAACACAACACCTCAGCTCGTAATAAAATATAAAGAGCAAACAGGACAACAGCTGAGGTGGATGAAGGAAATTAATACTTATAAAGTGCTTTGAGTCCCTGGAAGAAAAGACAGACCAAACTCAAAGCCTCCCTCCCCAGTTCCCATCAGCCCATCAGGCAGCCAGGGTGGCTCTGAGCCTCCTCATGGAGGAAGAGGGGGAGGAAGTGGAGGAAGCTCAGGCCCAGTATGGGTGTTGGGATCAGCCCCGGGACTATCTGGTGGCCTGGGGCTGCTCAGCCTTGGAAGCCCAACATGGGCACCTGAACCCGGTCTGAGCTACTCAGGAAAACACTCCCCTCCCTCTGGGCTTTGTGGGCTGACTGAGGTGACGCAGGGAGTGGGCATGACTTTGGAGGCTGGCGAGTCCACCTCAAGTCTTGCCTGGGGGTCATTGCTTGGTACAGGCAGAGGACAGTCACCTCCGCCATGTCCACAGCTCATGGCATCAGCCAGGAAGGTGGGCTGGACATTGGCACGGGGACTCCCATGGACAGCCTTGCCCTGTCCTTCCCCTGCTGTGTCCTCCTGCAGCCATTTGGTCACCTCAGCTTGACTGAGAAGGCCTTCAGAAGCCAACTTTCAACCATGGCCTCCCTTCTCCTAACTCCCACCCTAGGCGCAACCTGGAGGTTCAACACGCTTCTCGCTGTCTCGTGGAAGGCACCCATCTCGGCCCTTCCTCCACTGCCCTGACAGAATATTCCAGCACATTCACTTCTTTTCCCAAGCTCTGCAGTCTTTGAGGCATGAACTGACGCCATCACCACGTTCGTTTCTCCCTGGTACTCGCTGACCAATCTTATGTGAGTCTGACGCAGGTGCCTTTCCTACAGAAAGGTACAAGTCATTATTGATGGGATAGAGTTATAATAGGGAAAATCAAGAAATAATTCAAATGGCCAAAAAATCAGGGAAAAAGGGGTAAGTGAACTATGGAGAAATATGAGGCGGGTTCACCAAAGATGGCAAGATGGTAAACAGTCGGGAAACAAAAGAGAAAAACGAAACAGGATCCACAATTGTTTTCCATTATTTTTAAGCATGTTAAAAATGAATAGGAAAAAGACTGAAAGGAAATCCCTTTAGTCCTCAGACCTCAGCTGGGATATCATTTCCTGCCTCAGAATAAATAAGAACAAAATATTTGTTGAACGCGGTTAAATACCTACGCGCTGAGCGTGGCTCTGTCTGGAGGAGGGAGCCGGTGTGGTTTCTGGTATCTGCTCCTTTCATAAAAGGAAAAGGCCAAGTGTGGTGGCTGATGTCTGAAGTCCCAGCACTTTGGGAGGCTGAGATGGGTGGATCACCTGAGGTCAGGAGTTCTAGACCAGCCTGGCCAATACGGTGAAACCCCGTCTCTACTAAAAATACAAAACATTAGCCGGGTGTGGTGGTGGGTGCCTATAATCCCAGCTACTCTGGAGGCTGAGGTGAGAGAATCACTTGAACCTGGGAGGCGGAGGTTGCGGTGAGCTGAGATCGCACTCCTACTCTCTAGCCTGGGCAACAGAGCAAGACTCCATCTCAAAAAAAAAAAAAAACCTCAGAAGAAAAGTCTCTAGTGCTAGCTGTTTTGCTGGGAGTGGCATGGGCGGGTTGGAAGCCTGCTGCCTGCTATGACACCTGCCTAGGAGCCCACCTTCCAGGTCACACCCACCTCTGTTGACCCAGGCCCTGCGTAGCAGAGCTGTTGGGCAGGACATGGCTGGACCTTCTCAGGCACTCCGGGGACCCTGTTCGCCCACTTCAGGCAGCTGGGTTCTCTGGGACTGAGTGAAAGGGGAAGGCAGCCTGGCATGGGCCACATCCTCCCCACTCTCCCCTCCGTCTAGCGGGTGGGTGCCAGAGCAGGTCCCAGAGGCTGGCTGAGGCCGGGGAGGGCGGGCAGGATGGGCGTCACTCCCGTTTCCTTTGCAGTTCTTGGTATTTTCTCACCACCTCCTCAGGGCACCTCCACCAGGCCCCTACCCTGACCTGGTAGCGGGGGTTGTGTGTTAGGTGGTGGCAGTGGCAAGCTGCTTACGTTTTCACGTGGCCATGACCTTTTACTGTCCCCAGAACCTCCCCTCACCATATCTGCCTTGTTCTTAGCACCAGCCCGTGAAACAGGCTCCATATTTTACAAATGAGGAGGTCTAGGTCAGGGAAGTCACTGTCAGTGCGGTCAGGGGCGGCCAGCCAGGACACAGCTCACCGCAATCTCCTTAACCCCACTGCTCCTTGCCTGTCACCTCAGATGTTCTGGATGCAGGGACAGGCTCTGCTGGGCAGATTCTGGAGGGACCCAAGGCAATGCCCCTGAGGCCAGGGCCCGGGGCAGGCTTCTGGAGGAGAGCTGGGGGCTACTGCTTTCACCTGCCTCTTCTAGGCCTTGGCTCCGATGCCACCTCCTCAGCCAGGCCAGTCCTGCCTCCCTGGCTAAAAATGCATTCCTACCCCTCCCTGCTTTCTCTTCCCTATGCTTGGCTCCTAACATTCCCTCTGTACATCTTGGTCATACCCCGTCTCGCCTGATGGGAATGGAAACCCCACGAGGGCAGGGGCTGTGGTGCTGTATTTACTGCTATACTGCTATAGAATGGTGCCTGGCATGGAGTAGGTGCACAACACGACTGCACGCATGAGAACCAGACCTTGTGTGTGCCTCGGTCCCATGGGAGAGTTCACCAGAAACCGAACCACCACAATGAAGCAAAGAAACCAAGAGGCTAAAACTATGCCCAGCTGACCCCTCCTCCAGGAAGTCCTCCAGGATTTGCTTCAGCTGAAAGCAAACAGTGCAGATCTGCAGCTCTGTTATGTGGCTTACCCCAGCCTCTCCCTTCAGTGGCAGGGGTGTGCACTAGCCCCAGCTTCCTGGCCTTTCAGGCTCAGGGCTAGGCTTATCCATACGGTCCTGGTGCCAGGAACAGAGAGGACGCTCGACAGATGTCTGTCAAGTGCATAAATGGGATGCAAGTCCTATTGCTCCTGGAAGAGCTCCCACTGCTGACATGCAGAAAGGGCTTAGCCAATGTATGTGGAGTGGAGTAATGGCTGCCTGGCCCAGTGCTGCTTTTCTATTCCACTTTACATCAATGCTTTGCCCGTCCTGACCTGTCAGAGCCCAGACTTGTGGGCTCACCTGTGTCTTGGTCACGCTGGGCCCATCTTGGTCAAGGCCTTTTGGCTCCAGGATGACCCAGCACCTCTTCCTGCAGCCTCTGCAGGCCTGGCCACCCCTCCCTGGATGTGGGACACTCCTCGGGGCCTCTGGACCACAGAAGACAATACCCTCTCCAGCCCGGGAAACCCTGCTTCTGGCTCTGGGCTGCCTGCCAGGGCGGCTCACATGTGAGCAAGCGGGTACTGCTCTGGGGGACGGAGGGGTGCTGGAGAGGGAGCGTCTCATCTTTCAGCCGACAGCTGTGGATGGCCACACTGTGTGTTTATCCTGATTCTCCAGACGGATCACGAACAGTCCCAGCACAGGGGCTGGCCCGCAGCGGATGAGCAAGGGGGCCATGCCTGGCAGTCAAGACTTGAAAAAAGTTTAATGTTTACTGTATATTTTCCAGAGAGGAGAACCCCCTGGCTAATCCTGTGCTCCAGATTTGACAGCACACATGCCCACTCCATGGGGTAACTGCTCCTTAGTGCTCATTAGAATCCTTAGAAGGCAAGTATATGAGCTATTGGTTAAAAGGAGGGAAATAAATGATTACTTAATAAATGTAACTTGGCCAAGGATGGTGGCTCATGCCTGTAATCCCAGCACTTTGGGAGGCCGAGGCAGGAGAATCACATGAGCTGAGGAGTTTAAGGCTAGCCTGGGCAACATAACAAGACCTCCGTCTATACAAAAACACAAAAATTAGCCAGGCATGGTGGCACACACCTGTAGTCCCAGCTACTTGGGAGGTTGAGGTAGGAGGATCATTTGAGCTCAGGAGATGGAGGCTGCTGTGAACTGAGATGGTGCCACTGCATTCCAGCCTGGTGACAGAGTGAGACCCTGTCTCAAAAAAAGTAAATAAAATTTTAAAAAAGTATCTTAATAGACAAAACCTCTGGAAATAAGGGAACCTAGGAGTTTAACAGAAGAGACGAGTCAGGGCCCCCAGTTCGCGCTGCTCAGCACAGGCTTACTGGGGAGCCGCGGGAGGAGAGGAGGCGGAGGTGGCAGGCGGATAGCCTTGGGCAGAGAGCCTGGGAGCCCACAGAGGCGGACAGCTGGCAGCAGGGCTCAGAGACACTCTAGGTGGGAGTGGCTCCAGCAAGACGACTGGATGATCGTATGGGAGAGGCCAAAAAAGATTTTGTTGTTTTCGGTCAGTTAACGCTTAAGGACAGGGATGTGGAATGGAAAGGAAGGAGTGAGAAGAGGGACAAGGAGCAACTTGTGCCAAACCTAAAAGGCAAGAATAATAAAGATGGGCTTTTCTGAGCGCCCACTGTGTGCCAGGCACTGGTGAAAGTGTTGCAATGCTTATAACTCCATGCCCTGATCATGGAGTCCTCCGCCAGCACCATGTGGTGAAGTCCCATTTTGCAGAGGAGGAAACTGAGATCAACTGGCTTGTTCAAGTTCGCGCACCTAGGAAGTGGTGGAGCCCGGATTTGACTCAGGCCAGCTGGTTCCAGAGCCTGTGGGCCTCAACTCAGCCAACAAGCCCATTCGCCTTGCCAGGGCTTGGTTTCGCTGAAGTGGGTCTCCAGGCTGGAGTTAGTTTTGTGGAGGGGCTGAGCCCTGGTGGCCGCTGGCTGCTGACTGCTGGCAGTTGGAGTGGGTGAGGCTGAGGGGGCCGCTGGGCCTGGGTAGCTTGGGCAGGAGCCGGCGAGGAAGGGGAGGTGCCTCAGGGGGCTGCCTGTTGGTGCGGGCAGAAAGGCGGGAGAGACAGGCAGAGGCAGCCATCTGGGTTGTGCAACCTGCAGCCCACGCACACCGAGAACCACCAGCGTGGAGTCGGGATGAGGAGTCCTCCTCCCACCTGGTGTGGGCTGGAGTCCCAGGAGCAGGCGCTGGGATGGGACAGCGGGGGATCAGCTGGTCTGAAGCCCTGGTTGTGGGTGAGTGCGTGCACATGGGTGTGCGTCTCTGCGCATGTGCGTGGCGAGGGACTGTGCCCTTGTGGAATCTCCCCTAGGGCAACCTGGCAGTGTGAGGCTGACCCTTGCCCCAAACCTCCTGTCCTCGGGCATGACATCAGTCCCCAGCTGGGCTGTGAAATGAGTCCACGTCGAATCCTTCCATACACCTACTTGAACTCACGTCCCTCACTGACACTTTCAGAGCTGACCCTGGGTAAGCAGCCCTCTTATTCGGCAGACCTCACCTTACTCAAATGATTTTTGGCCTCCCCAGATTTGTCCTGATACATTCCTTTGGCTGCCTGCAGAGGTGGGTTCTCCTAGTTCTCTGAAGGGTCATAGGATGGAGAAGGCGCCGTGTGGGAACCACCTGGAACAGGGTCTGGACTGTCACACATGGTGCTTGAGAAGGGAGAGGGCAGCTGTCACTTTGAACACCCACCCACCACCCTATTTCCAGATGGCACCTGGCACCCTTCTACCTACTGCTCTACTGGCACCTGCGCAGACAGCCAACAGTCACCGGGAGCTGCAGAGTTCCGTTCTGGAGCAAAAGTGAGATCGTGGAGTTGAAAGGGACTGATTTTCATTTTCTTGCGTGGCTTCTAGGCTCACTCAAAGGGCATGTTTCAAAGAGGCTCTCTGGAATGAGGAGACTTCTGTGGAGGGACTTGCTCCATGGGACTTTAAGAAGGGGGTGGTGGGCCGTTTTGGGGGAACATGAGTGTGTGCCACACCCTCCAACGCCATTTGGCTAGCTCATCCCGACATGTTGCGGAGGCGGCTGGCCCAGGGTAGGGTGGCTCATTCTGACCATCCCTGGGTTGCTTGTGGGGCTACTTCTCTGGCCATGATGATCCATGACTTATTATGACCCCAAGCACAACCTCTTAGACTTGTGAAGTGTGGTCCCTCCAAAGGATATCAGAGAATAGTGACAGAGTAAATCCTAAGAACCCTGTAGAAGGAAGACATGTCTTTAGGCCTCTTAGAGTTAGTTGCTTCCCATTCAACCTGGAATGAGTTCATGGACCCTGCTGTCTTCGGTAATACCTCGGTAATTTTCCTTAATAATTGTAACAACTTTTTCACCTTGTTTTCCTCAAATATTAGGCTGTTATTTCCACCAAGTGTGTTTTGGACTTTAACCAGAGACTATGGCACAAATTTTGAAGTCAGGTTTATTTATTATTTATTTTTTAATTTTTTTCCAACTGCGGGCTGGCCCTGGCTCAGCCACCTGAAAATAAGTTATTTTTATATATATATGTAGCCATATAGACATACCTATCCACAGGCACAAAGACCACTTCCAAGTCTTTCTTAGTTTGTTGCATGTGACCCCACAGAACTCCTTGGACCCAGCTGACCAGGGTTTGATGCCCACTTCATGTGATCTGGCCAGACCCAGCTACTCCAAGCCCCTCCCCTCACAGGGAAAATGGCAAAAACTGGTGTGTAAATGTCTTATACAGGGCTTTGTATACATTAGATGCTCAATAAAGCTCTCATTTGGGGAAGCTGGATAACAGAAGTGGAAAGAAACAGAGGGACCTGCTTCACTTCCTTGTGAAATAAAAAAAAAACAAAGGAAGGGAGGGAAGGAAGGAAAGGAGAGGGGAAGGGGGAGAAGGTAGGATGGGTGGATGAGTGTATTATACCAGCTTCCTGTCCTTGGGTAAGTTATTTCTTTAACATCTTTGAGGCTCCGTGTTTTTATCTGTAAAATGAAGACAATAACACCTATTTCATTTAGTTGTTTCGAGGATTACACAAGGCAATGGGTGCACCCCGTACCCGATTTCTGGTTAGGGTTTGTACTGGCCCTGCATGTAAGCACCGTAGATGCATAAAAAAAAGGCAAAGGTTGTATTTTCATTTTTTCGAGCACCAACGAATTAGCTATGATGCCATTAATAGAATTAGATGGCCTATTACCATTAGATGAAGTTCTTAACATTCACATTAGGAACTGTGGGACAGGCTGGTCCCCATGAACTGGGGCAGGCTCTGGGATGGTTTTATTTATAGGCCTGAGCAAGAGGCAAACCAAACGCAGTCGTCCCTCCGGCAAGTCAGCTGCGACTCCAAGAGTGTGGAGCTGTCAGGAACTGAAACCCAGTCCGAGGCAAAAGTGAACCACGCTGCTCTGATTTCCTTGCCTGTGGGAAAGCAGGGGCCGGGGCGGATGAACAGGTCACTGGGTTGTTGCTTCTCCAGCACTGCTCGGAGCCTGAAGTCCTGCCGAGAGTTTAAGCAAGACCAGCGTGGGGGGTGGGGAACCCCCACAAATACATCGCATCTCTTATCCATTAAAATTCAAGATGACTCATCATTTTGTCTTCCTGGTAATCCAGACAGGGTCACTTTTCCAAAGGCCAAATTCATTGGCAGGACTTTTTAACAGGGGCATTCTGACTTTTTAGAAAAAGGCCAAAGTCAACATCAGAAAATCTTTTTTCTGGTCTGCGGTAATAACAGTCACTGTTTGTCAAACGTTACTGTGTGCCAAGCACTGCACATGGTGCTTTAGGTACTTTTCTTATTTAATTCTCACAACCCCAGGAGGCAGGTATTTATTCCCATTTTATAGATGAGGATAACAAAACTCAGATTAAGTAAAGACAGACACTGGAGCCAGTTCACTCCAGCAGAGGCTCCCACGATGACCCTCCCTGCTCCTTCCAGCTCTGCGTCCAGTGATCTCACGTTGGTGGCCTGCAGTCCGTCATGGTGGGAGTATTTACACCAGAGAAATTGGCAAATGGTACAAACCAAGGTCCCCCTCTTTTTTTCCTCTGTCATCCTCAACCTCATATTCTTTCTAGTTCATGTCTCCACAAGAAAATGAGCTTTAATAGAGCATCATTTGAGGCCAGGTGTGGTGGCTCCCGTCTGTAATCCCAGCACTTTGGGAGGCCGAGGTGGGCGGATCACCTGAGGTCAGGAGTTCAAGACCAGCCCAGCCAACATGGTGAAACCTCGTCTCATTAGCTGGGCGTGGTGGATTACAGCCATGTGCCTGTAATCCCAGCTACTCAGGAGGCTGAGGCAGGAGAATCTCTTGAACCTGGGAGACAGAGGTTGCAGTGAGCTGAGATTGCGCCACTGCACTCCAGCCTGGGCGACAGAGCCAGAGTCCGTCTCCAAAAAAAAAAAAAAAAAAAAAAAGAGAGTCGTTTTGTTGTAGGCAATGCGTCCTCAGGAAGCTGGGCTGCTGGAAGAAGCTGAGCACTGGCTGAGCAGGGGTCCCTTGCTCCTCCTTCCCAGGGCCTCACAGATGCCTGATCAGGTATTACTGGTAAACACATCTGAGTCCTTTTCCTCATCAGTGCTAAGCGAGAGAGATTCCACTTAAATTACAAGGGCTGAGTAAGCTGGAGACAGGATTTACTAGGTAGTAATAATGTGCTCTCACATATGGTTCTTTTCATCTTCAAAGCATTTTATAGCCATTTACTAATTAGTCTTGGGCTGCCCTCTGTGTGCAGGTACAAGGCTCGATGACAGGCTGACCCGGCAAGAAGTATTTACAAACATACAGGTGACCTCCACTCACTCACAGGTGCCACTGGCTTCTGTTGCTGTTGCGGGGTGAAGATAAAATCACGAAAACCCTGGAGTTTGAGTCCCTCGTTCTGGAAACCTACAGTGCTGATTGTCACCTTGTGGTGAGTCCCCTCTAACCAGCCCAAATCCTCCCCTGTGGCAAGGAAGTTGAAAGTCTTTTAAAAATAATCATAAATCTCTATCCTCACAAACCTATGTAATGTCCACCATCCTTCACTGGGAAAGACAAAAATAAGCTTCAGTTTGTTCATGAGAGTATGGACTCACATGCGAACTGGTGCTGGAGGGGAGCCAGGAGCCTGGGTTGGGTCTTGGCTCCGGCCGTGACCGGCTGGTGATCATGGGTAACTCACTTAGCTTCTCTCATCTTCCGTTTCCTCATCTGTGGAACAAAAGCAACCCCATTCAGTTGCTCACAGCCCAGGTCTGCTGTAAAGTGTGCTGAGCTAATGTGTGTGGCAAAACTTCTGCGTTAGACTGTGTGCGCTTCGCTGATGGGCACGGTCTCGCTCGTAATCTGGGTCTGTGGGCCTCCAGGGGCTGGCAGGGGCAGGAGGATGACATTCCCAGACCACACTGCCCACGACTGGCTGCTGTCACTGCTGAATGCTTATTTGAAATGCTGAGGGGATGTCCAGTCCACAGGACCTCGCCCCCTCCCACAGTGCCAACCACCATCTGCTAGAACTGGAACCAGAAAGAGCTGACTGAGCCTGGGCTTGCTTCAGACCCAGTTGCAGCTCAGAAGCGAGCCCGGGCTCAGTCAACTCTTGGTGCTGTGTACAGTAGAGCCCAACCCATACCCCTCCATCAGGGGAGGGTGACCCTAGCAATCCTAAGTGATCGTGCTACGGCGCCTTACTGGGGGGATGGAGGGGACATGGGGCATGGCACACAGCTGCCCCGAGTAGAGGGGCAGTCAGCAGGCCAGGGTCAGAAGCAGTGCCAGTGTGGTCAGCTGGCTTAGTGGGTCATGATCACTTGCTCAGTAGAATCGCTGGGGGAGTTTTATCAAAATCTAGAATACTAAGCTCCAGCTAGTGAGATTCCAAGTCAACAGGCCTGCAGTGGGAACTACCAGAGCAGTAGCTTCCTAAAAAAAGCTCCTCGGGTGATCTGATGAGCCGAGCCCACGATCCAGTCCAGCCTCCTCCTAGTATTAATATGATGGAGAGGAAGGGACTCAATGAAGGCCACATAGCCAGTTAATGGCAGGGCTGGCGTATGGACACAGGACACTGGACCGTTGTTCTTGTCCTGGGAATTCCCAAAGTTTCAGGGTAGGGGGCATAGTACCCACACGGTGAAAAAACCCAGAGCTGGGCTGGCTTCCAGCTGACAGGCATGACGGGAGGTCTGTTCCAGCTGATCTCCAGCCTCCTGAGAACATTCCTGGGTGCCAGAGAACACGGGAAGGAGAGGCACGCCTTCTCCTCACCAGTCCTCACAAGGGCCCAGGGCTGGTTCTTTTGGGCTCACCTGGTGGAAATGGGCTCCAACAGCCACAAAGGGAACTAAGGGAAGAGGTGAGAGGCCCTGTGAAATCATGTGTGTGTCCTGCAGGAGGGGCTGGTGGCTTCGCCTCGGAATGGGAAGGCCAGAGGGTGTCAGGGCGAGCACCCAGGCCAGCTCTTGCCCTCACCTCTGGGGGTGGTACATGGGCCCTGCTTTCCTGTGTGGAAGGCCATCAGGACAGGACCAAGTTAACCAAACTGTAAACCTGGTGATGTGGTCAAGTTGACGGCAGCCATCTTGTGTTTCAGCTAAGGGAGTGTGTAATGGTACAAGGAGGCCTGGCTCCAAGTTCCCAGATTTGTTCCTAATTTGCTGTTTCTAATTTGCATGTTTCCTTAATGCTTGGGCCTTAGTTCTCTCCTCTGTACACTGAAGGGAGTAACGGGGTAGAAACGAGGTGACTTCTGAAGACCCTTCTGGCTGTGAGGATCAGTAAGTTCAGGGAAGATGGTGTCTGCTCAGGCTATCTTCCCCAGCTCCGTTCCTGGCTGGCTGCACAGCCGCCAGGCCCCGAGCCCGGAAAGCAGACACATTCCCGTGATAACCCACGACACCCAAGCTTTGTCTTTGTGTATAATTCACACAGAGCTGCAGAGGCCCAAAGGACTCTCCCATCAGCCTAGGGAGAGGGGATGGAGAGGGGAGAGCGGGAAGGACAGAGCCCTTGGTGCACTCAGCAAACTTGAATGACTACCTACTGTGTGGAGCTGGCCTGAGCACAAGGTGCCCACACAGGGGGCTGGAGGGTATGGATGGCCGGGGGTGGGGGTGTGTGTGCTAGAACCCATTTGTCATTGAGCAACAGCTTTTGGCCAGGCTGGGTGAGTGGCTGAAACCCAGCGGGTTGGTCAGACTGACTCAGGTAACTCCTTCTCACAGTGGAGGACTGCGCAGATAGGAAATGCTGAGGTATGAAACACACGTGCACGCACAGAGGGAAGACACTAGTTTCAGAGGAAAAACGGCGAGGGGCATTTAATCTTAAAACTTAAGAGGTCTCAGAGACAAAGGCTTTGGAAGAAAGGTGTGGGCATTCCTGATGCTTTACTTTCCCCGGAAAATTACTGCACCATAATTTGTGAGTTTATTTCTTCCAACTAAGAAATAGAGGCAAGAAAGAGGGAGGAACCCGAAGTGAAGGGCTCTAGGATCCAGGGACCACCAGCCAGCTCCAGTTGGATTTCAGCAGTCGGGGCTGCCTGGGGTGTGCAAAGCTGCTGTGTGAGCAAAACGCTGCCGTGAAGACATGCCAGGCGGCTTCCAGGAAGCGGCTGTGTGTGCTGACACGCATGTGGACAGGCAGTCTGGCTGGCCACCTCTCAAGACTGGTGTTTCCTAGAGCTTTCCATTGGCAAACGCTGCCTCCTGGAACTGAGGGACAAAGGTTTTGAAATAAGCCCTGGTGGGAAAGAAGGGGAGAAAAAAAATTGTGGTTAGCACAAACAACTTGAAAAAAAGTGCAACTCGGAGCTTTCAAGCTAACTCAGAACAGTTGTTATTTATTGTTCATGCATGTTGGGCTGGATTTGCCTTCTCCGCTGAGGCAAAGCCCTTCGGATTTTTCCAAGGAGGTGCACGCAGTTCACTACTGTGATATCTCTCAGGAATATTCAAAGGGCCTGTACATGCGCCCTCCTGGCTGCCAATTCCTATGAGATACCTGCACTCAGGTCCTGCTGCCTTTTTTCAGGACAAAGACAAGGGCCTGGTCCAAGCTACAAGACAGTGTGTGTGCAATTGAACCACACAGTCATTTAGAGATCTGAAGTATCAGGAAGGTTGCCTTTTCCACTCAGTTGGACCTTTGACTTCATAAAGACAGAGGGTCTGATAAGCTTTTTAACACATTCTATTTTTTTAGAGACAGGGCCTCACTCTGTGAGCCAGGCTGGAGTTCAGTGGTCCAACCATAGCGCACTGTAGCTTTGACCTCCTGGACGCAAGTGATCCTCCTGCCTCAGCCACCCAAGTAGTTCGGACTATAGGCGTGTGCTACCACGTCAGCAATTTTTTTTCACTTTTTTGTAGAGACAGGGTCTTGTTACATTACCCAGACTGGTCTCAAACTCCTGGCCTCAAGGGATCCTCCTGCCTCGGCCTCCCAAAGTGCTGGGATTATAGGCCTGAGCCACCACACCCAGCCCTAATAATTTCTAAATGATTCATGGTCTCCATTTATTTCCAAACGCATATGCAGTCTGGTCTACTGGAAAGAAGCTAGGCTGGGTGTTAAGAGAACCTTCCCAGTCCGCGGAAGAGCGGTGGCAGGACCGGAGGCAGCCCATTTGGCCTTTTCGGCATCTCGGTTTCTAATCTGTGGACACAGGGCCACGTTCTACCTCAGATGTGCACCCGCCGAGCCCACACTGTGTCAGGCACCGTACAAGGCATCAGGCGTGGCGGGGTGGCCCAGCCATGGGACCCGCCACGTGGGAGACTGCAGTGTGGAGGAGATGGACACATGGGTGACCCCACATCAGGGCACCAAGGGCAGTCCCGCGGGCCGCAGTCCGGGCAGCAGGGAAGGGGCAGTGGAGGGGCATTCCCAGCAGCAGCGTGCTGTCAGTTGAGAGGTGAGGGAGAAAAGGGAGGGGAGGAGAAGGGAGGGGCTGCAGAGGAAGGAGGTGGGCACCCATGCTCCTGGTCACCAGGCTTGCCTTCTAGTCCCACCCCACCGACACCCACACAATCACAGTGACACCTTACGTGTCCAGGAATCTCACCTCAGAGCAGTGGCGAGAACCAGGCAGGGCCACCAAGAGCTGTCACCCTCAGCACTGCAAAGGCTTCATCGCCTCACCCACAGGGAGCCTCCCACAGTCCATTTTATTTAGGATCTGGTCCTACTGAGCCTGGCTGTACCGGCTCCCAGCTCCCAGGAGATCAGAAGCAGCAAATCCGCAGTGGAGGAGCTAACCCAAGGGCAGGAGGCGGATTCACGGCAGCAGTGAGAAGAGAACAGAAAACTGCTCAGGAGCACGAGCACTCACCGGGGTTCCTGTGCCGCAGGGCAAAGAGCCCCACGCAATCCGACAGGCCCTGGAGTCGTCTCTGGAGCAGAGCAAATGCAGCGGCTGGTGCCACCAGCTGCCCGCCCCCTTCAAGTCAACTGCAGCCCTCTATCCAATCTGGCCTTGGAATGCTCTGGCTCTTTGTCAGTGCAGGCCTCCACCATGGCCTCTGCAGCACTGAAATGGCAGCTCCTCTCTCTGGAAGCTCCCTTTCCCTGTGACTTCTGTGACATGTGGTGCCACAGCTGTCCTGCCTCTCTCTACCTCTCCCTGCCCCTCCTTCGGCACTCCCAGGCGCCATCGTCCTTGGGGTCATGCAGAGCAAGGTGGGAACTCCTGGGCCTGCAGCACCGCTAGCCCAGCCCTCCCTCCCCTCAAACTTCCAGTCCCACGTCTCCAACCACCTGTGGGACCCCCCACCTGTCACTCTGTAACTCACACCAGTGTTCCACATGGATGTGTTCATCACTTTCATGTATCTGAAAATGCTCTGACCAATTTGGTTTTCTGTAACAGAACCTTCAGTTTCCTTCTGAACCAGTTTCCATTCTCCCTAAACCCCTATGGCGAATTCATCCTCAAGGCTCCTGCCGCTAAGTCCCTCCATCCGTAGTGACTCCCATAGCTCCTGTCTTATCTTTTGATGGCACTGCTGCAGAAGCTGCTTCTCCCCTGGACATGAGGCCTCCTTTGACTTTGTTTGCAGCTACATTGATTCTCTTACAGTGTGAGTCTCTGTCCCTTTCCTGAGCAAGACCTTAATGTCCTCCAAATTCTCAGCCTGGCATTCAATGACTCTTACTATCTGGCTGCAAGTCATTAAGAAGACAATCAGCCGGGCGCGGTGGCTCAAGCCTGTAATCCCAGCACTTTGGGAGGCCGAGACGGGCGGATCACGAGGTCAGGAGATCGAGACCATCCTGGCTAACACGGTGAAACCCCGTCTCTACTAAAAAATACAAAAAACTAGCTGGGCGAGGTGGCGGGCGCCTGTAGTCCCAGATACTCGGGAGGCTGAGGCAGGAGAATGGCATAAACCCGGGAGGCGGAGCTTGCAGTGAGCTGAGATCCGGCCACTGTACTCCAGCCTGGGCGACAGAGCAAGACTCCGTCTCAAAAAAAAAAAAAAAAAAAGAAGACAATCTATTCTGTTCCTCTATCCTGTTTTTTGAGATCATGCAACCCTTTGAGAAGCTAAGAAAGTTAAGGATCCTCTCCTCAGAGAAACTGCAGGTAAGACCTCCCCACACTGCAACTCGGGGATGTTACAGGATATGAGCCTTGGATCTACTCCCTCTCCCTTCTTCTCATCTGACTACCTGCTCTTCCTCACACATGCCATTTGCCACCTCTGGGCTTATTCATGCTCAGGACAAATACCCTTGCTTCCATCAAGTCTTCCCTGGTCCCCAGGGGGTCCTCTCCCTGCACGCTGTCCGTGCTTCTTCCGGGGCACTTGTCTCACACGCACAGGTTTTATCTGCCAGCCCCTGGAAAGCAGGAGCACATCCTGCTCCCAGTGACCACCAGGCCTGGCTTAGCGTAGAAAGCACTCGGTGATGGGCTGTGGCTTTAATGTAACTAATGATGGCCACCAGTTTGCAAGCAGCAGCTATAGTATGTCCATTACAAGCTGTTTAAGAAGGCGGGAGAGGTTGGGCGCAGTGGCTCATGCCTGTAATCCAGCACTTTTGGAGGCCGAGGCGGGTGGATCACCTGAGGTCAGGAGCTCAAGACCAGCCTGGCCAACATGGTGAAACCCCATCTCTACTAAAATTACAAAAATTAGCCGGGTGTGGTGGTGGGTGCTTGTAGTCCCAGCTACTTGGGAAGCTGAGGCTGGAGAATTGCTTGAACCCGGGAGGCAGAGGTTACAGTGAGCCAAGGTCACGCCCATGCTATGGCACTCCAGCCTGGGCGGCAGAACGAGACTCTGTCTCAAAAAAAAAAAAGAAAACGAAAAAGAAAAAAATGGAAAAAAGAAGGTGGGAGAGAGAGCAACCCCAGAAAGACAACAGGTACAGCATTTAGGTACTGAGGAAGAACACTTCAGTCCATTCTCAAATTTCAAACTTTGTCAACAGTAAGAAAGATAAAGTGCCCTCTTCCATCCACTTGTGATCAACACAGCCCCGAGCCAGCCAAACCGCCACCTCCTCTGGCACTCAGGACCCCAAAGTCCTTATCCATTAACGGCACCATGCCACAGTCACCCTTAACGCAAAAGAGGAGCTGCGATGTGGAAGAAAGAGCTCTAGACCTAGGTGAGGCCGGGCAGGGCAGGAGAAGCCCTGGGCTCTGTTCTCTTACGAAGAGTAGGGGTGATAAGGCCACCTGATGCCACACTCGCATGGGACATGGGAGGAGACAATCAACTGTTGGCTGCCACCCAGACGTGAGGGCCACTTATTCCCTCCATATGTTTCACCTGCTGCTATTTTCCCAGCACGTGGAAATGCGGCTAGAGAGAGTCTTGTGGCCCCACTTCTCCAGAGGGTCTGAGATCGACAGGCTGCCACCAACCTCTGCTGCATGGATTCTGTGACCTGATGTGCACTGCGGAGTCTGGCCCATCCCAGTACCACTTTCAGGGAGGGCCGAATGTGCCCCAAGTTAGAGGTGAGGACGCCAACTTCCCCGACCTTACAGCTACGAACATCAAGGGGAGAGGCTGCAGCTGAGCTGCTCTGTAGCCCCCACAGGTGCCAGATGAGCAGATGGTGCTGGAACCACTGCTGCCCTGGGTGCTGGCCTGAGCTGGGCAGGGGTCGGGTCTGGGGAGCTCTCCACCTACCTCCCCAGGCCCAGAGTCACACTGGGTCCCAAGGCAAGCCTCATCAGCTCAGATTTTCCTTGGAAACTACTAGGGAAAGGGGCTACAACATTGCAAGCTCCTTACACAAAAAGGTCTTGGCAAGAGGGAGCACATTTGAAAGGCAAGCTTTTTTCTTTTCAGAAAGTTCTAAAGTTTCCTGTTCTGTCCTGGGCTTTCCCTGCCAGGGCCAACTGCGTGCTGCCAAGGGGAAGCGTGGCGAGGGCTATTTAAAGGCATGATGCTACCAGCTGTTTTCAGTGAGTGCTTCTCAACTTGGATCCTCATTAAGTCAGTTAAGGGAGGGGGAGGAGAAGGAAAGGGAAAATGACAACTGGCTCCCACCCATTTATAGATTTTAAAAACACTGTTTTCACTTATTTCACTTTTTATCAGAGAAAATGGAGAGCTGCCCAGAGTACAGATTGCTAATGGCAAGAGGTATCTGTCATCTTTGAAAAACCTTCGACCCAGAGACAAAGTATGTAGTAAGCTTTCAAAGTGTAAGCGTGTTCTAGGGGAGAGTGAGGTCTCCTTACCTCCCCATTAACTGGCCAAGTGGGGCCTACAGGAGACGGCCCTGAGTGTCAAGCTCTTCACTGAATGCACACTGGAAGGGAATTTATTTTTAGATGGAGTTAGAGCTCAATATGCCTGAGGGCAAAATGAGGTTCGGGCCCTCTTCACTGATCTCAGTCTCACTGCTCAGGGTTTCATAAAATTACAACTCAGTCCAACCCAGGAGTCTCAGTTAGGAGAAGAAAACGTAAGGACTGGGTAGGTTTTCCATGAATTCACAGCAGAAGTAGGGCTGGCCCAGGCTTCAGCCCACAGGCACGGCATGGTGGAGGCAACAGGGTCAGGAGTCAGGGGGTCTACTTTTGTGGGCCTAGGGCCCAGGGTAAATCTCTTCTGGACTTCAGCTCCCTCATCTACAAAGCAGAGTGCTGTTCACTGAGGGTCCTAAGGCTGGTGGGCTGTGGAAGGTGAGGGCAGCCTGTGAGGGGCGGGCTCTGGAGCCAGGCAGACTGGGCTCGAGGCCTGGCCACGCTCCTTACTCATTGATGAGGGCAAGTGACTGCAGCTTTAGTTTCTTCATCTAAAAGGTGGGAAAACTGTGCCTACCTTAAAGGGTTCTTGTGAGAAGTGGATGAGATGGTCTGAGTAAGCATTTGGCATGGTACGTGGCATAAGAGATGATCAGTAAACATCAACTATTACCCGCTGGGGCCAAAGGGAAGAGGCTCTGAGTCTGAGTCCGTGGAAACAGCCAGAAGAACGTGTGTGTGCAGAAGCGGGCAACCTGTGAGAGGTCTAGGGTCCTTGCCCTCAGTTCAGCCTTTCCCGAGGCTCCTTGGATCAGGTCCTCCCTCCTCACTGATCACACTGAGCTGGCAATCGCAGGCAGAGATGGCCAATCTCAGGCTTGGACACTCAGCCAAAGTCATGGGACACTGTGTGTCTTTTGCAATCCAGTCTAGAGCTGCTTGTGGCATCCTTGTGGCATCAAAGGACAAACTCTGCAGTCAGAGGCACCTCCAGCCCTTGCCTGTCTTCTGCCCCCCAAACCTGCCAGGTGTACTCCTTGTGTGTGGTGTGCGGACTTGGTCAGGGCTTGATCAGGGATGACGCTGCAGCTCTTCCTAGAGGGGTATTTAGGAATCACATGGCTCCAGCTGCCAAGAGCAGGGTGTTGGTTGGCCCGGTCCTCAAACAGCTCTCCTTCTGTCCAGGACAACATGCATGATAAAAGGAAGGCAGTGGGGGAAGTGGAAAGAGCACTGCACTAGGAGGCAGAGGACTCACAGCTCTAGCCTGGGCCCTGGCTCATTGTGTCATCCAGAACTGGGACTCCATTTCCTCACCTGTAACAGGACGCTTTCTACTAAATGATCTTATGACCACCCAGTTATGGTCTGAGATATCATCCATGTGATCTTGAGCAAGCCACTTAACCCTTTTGTGTCTTGATTCTTCATCTATTAAATTTAGACACTAGTACCTCTTCTCTATTTTTAAAAAAAGTTCCAGGATCCACGTTCAGGACATGTAGGTTTGTTACATACTAAAAGTGTGCCACGATGGTTTGCTGCGCCTCTCAACCCAGCACCTAGGTATGAAGCCCTGCAGGCATTAGCTATTTATCCTGAAGCTCTCCCTCCCACCCTGCCACCCACCAGCAGGCTCCAGTGTGTGATGTTCCCCTTCCTGTGTCCATGTGTTCTCATTATTCAGCTCCCACTTATCAGTGAGAACATGTGTTTGGTTTTCTGTTCCTGTGTTAGTTTGCTGAGGATAATGGCTTCTAGCTCAAACCATGTCCCTGCAAAAGACATGATCTCATTCCTTTTTATGGCTGCATAGTATTCCATGGTGTATGTGTACCACATTTTCTGTACCCAGTCTATCATTGAAGGACTGGGTTGATTCCATGTCTTTGCTATTGTGAATAGTACTGCAATGAACATATGCATGCATGTATCTTTAAAAGAGAATGATTTATATTCCTTTGGGCATATGCCCAGTAATGGGATTGCTGGGTCAAATGATATTTCTGGTTCTAGGTCTTTGAGGAATTGCCACACTGTCTTCCACAATGGCCAAACTAATTTACATTCCCACCAACAGTGTAAAAGCGTTCATATTTCTCCACAGCCTTGCTGGCATCTGTTGTTTCTTGACTTTTTAATTGCCATTCTGCTTGGCATGAGATGGTATCTCATTGTGGTTTTGATTTGTGTTTCTCTAATGATCAGTGATGTTGATATTTTTTCATATGTTTCTTGGCTGCATAAATGTCTTCTTTTGAATAGTGTCTGTTCATGTCCTTTGCCCACTTTTTAATGGAGTTGTTTTTTTCCTATAAACTTAAGTTCCTTGTAGATTTGCATATTACACCTTTGTCAGATGGATAGATTGCAAAATTTTTCTCCCATTCTGTAGGTTGTCTGTTCATTTTGAAGACAGTTTCTTTTGCTGTGCAGAAGCTCTTTAGTTTAATTAGATCCCATTAGTCAATTTTTGCTTTGGTTGCAATTGCTTTTGATGTTTTTGTCATGAAGTCTTTGCCCATGCCTATTTCCTGAGTGGTATTGCCTAGATTTTCTTCTAGGATTTTTATAGTTTTGGGTTTTATAGTTAAGTCTTTAATCCATCTTGAGTTAATTTTTGTATAAGGTGTAAGGAAGGGGTCCAGTTTCAATTTTCCGCATATGGCTAGCCAGTTTTCCCAGCACCATTTATTAAATAGGGAATCCTTTCCCCATTGCTTGTTTTTGTCATGTTTGTCGAAAATCAGATGGTTGTAAATGTGCGGTCTTATTTCTGAGATCTCCATTCTGTTCCATTGGTTTATGTGTCTGTTTTTGTACCAGTACCATGTTGTTTTGGTTACTGTAGTATAGTTTGAAGTTAGGTAGCGTGATGCTACTTTGTTCTTTTTGCTTAGGATTGTCTTGGCTATATGGGCTCTTTTTTAGTTCCACATGAATTTTAATGTAGTCTTTTTAAAATTCTGTGAAGAATGTCAATGGTAGCTTAATGGGAAAAAGCATTGAATCTATAAATTGCTTTGGGCAGTATGGCTATTTTCGTGATATTGATTCTTCCTATCCATGAGCTTGGAATGTTTTTCCATTTGTTTGTGTCCTCTCTGACTTCCTTGAGCAGTAGTTTGTAGTTCTCCTTGAAGAGGTCCTTCACACACCTTGTAAGCTGTATTCCTAGGTATTTCATTCTCTTTGTAGCAACTGTGAATGGGAGTTCATTCATGATTTGGCTCTCTGCTTGTCTACTGTTGGTGTATAAGAATGCTTGTGATTTTTGCACATTGATTTTGTATCCTGAGATTTTGCTGAAGTTGCTTATCAGCTTAAGAAGCTTTTGGGCTGAGACAATGGGGTTTTCTAGATATAAAATCATGGCATCTGCAAACAGAGACCGTTTGACTTACTCTCTTCCTATTGAATAACCTTTATTTCTTCCTTTTGCCTTATTTCTCTGGCCAGAACTTCCAATACTATGTTGAATAGGAGTGGTGAGGGAGGGCATCCTTGCCTTGTGCTGGGAAGGCTTCCAGCTTTTGCCTGTTCAGTATGATATTGGCTGTGGGTTTGTCATAAATGGCTCTTATTATTTTGAGGTATGTTCCATCAATACCTAGTTTATTGAGAGTTTTTAACATGAAGGGATGTTGAATTTTATTGAAGGCCTTTTCTGCATCTATTGAGATAATCATGTGGTTTTTGTCTTTAGTTCTATTTATGTGACGAATTACGTTTATTGATTTGTATATGTTGAACCAGCCTTGCATCCTGGGGATGAAGCCGACTTGATTGTGGTGGATAAGGTTTTTGATGTGCTGCTGGATTCAGTTTGCCAGTATTTTATTGAGGATTTTTGCACTGATGTTCATCAGGGGTACTGGCCTGAAGTTTTCTTTTTTGGTTGTATCTGCCAGGTTTTGGTATCAGGACAATGCTGCCCTCATAAAATGAGTTACGGAAAAGTCCCTCCTTTTCAATTGTTTGGAATAGTTTCAGAAGAAACGGTACCAGCTCCTCTTGGTACCTCTGGTAGAATTCAGCTGTAAATCCATCTGGTCCTGAGCTTTTTTTGGTTTGTAGGCTATTTATTACTGCCTCAATTTCAGAACTTGTTATTGGTCTATTCAGGGATTCAACTTCTTCCTGGTTCAGTCTTGGGAGGGGGTGTGTGTCCAGCAATTTATTCATTTCATCTAGATTTTCTAGCTTATTTGCACAGAGGTGTTTATAGTATACTCTGATGGTTGGTTGTATTTCTGTGGGGTCAGTGGTGATAGCCCCTTTATCATTTTTTATTGACTAGCACCTCTTTTCAGGGAGGTTGTGAGGAGAATGGAAATACGTATCAAGTACCAAGTCCAGGGCCTGATACAAGGCAAGTTTCAGTAGGAGGTGGTAATGCTGTAAAGGTGGTGGGAGCAGTTGGGTTATTATTGGACAGCTTTTATCTGCATAGGATAGTTTTTATCTGCATAGTTTTATACAAATGGGGCAGGGTTAGTGAACACTGCAGAGCCCCAAGCAAAAAGTGCCATAGACAGTTTTGTGGGGGACATGAAGGCCTGTTCCTCTCGGCCACCCCTCTGCCCTCTGGCTCAGGAAGCATTAAGTAATCAGGGGGTAATGCCTGGAAAATGACATAACAGTTGGCTTCTAGAGAAGGGGTCTAGGAAGACGGAAGAAAGTGAAGACAGGGAGCCATCAGGGAAATGCTCAGAGGCCTTGGGGTTGAGGCCAATAGGAACTTTTGTTCAATGAAGTCTCATCAAAAGGGTTCTTTCCTACTGGAATTATAGTGCTCTATTGATTCAATAGATCTTTTCAAAAGAATAAAAATCCATAAAATAGACATCTGACAAACTGAATCAATATAGCTTTAAATAAATGAAAACAAAAACAGAATATACAATCCAAAGAGGTTGGGGACTCTGGGGGCAGGGAGAGAGCACCTAAGGCAGTTAAGCTTTGCACAGGTGATTCTTGCAACACTACCGGGTGTGGCAGGGGTCATGCTCCCCATTTTGCAGGTGAGAAAACAGAAGCTTAACAAGTGTAGTTAAGATGCCTGCCAATATCATCCAACCCCAGTGCCACTAGAGCCCAGCCCCGTGGATGAGACCCTGTGGTCTTGTTGCTGTTAGCCTCCTTTACTTGGAACTTTTTATTTTGCAAGAGCCTAACAGTTGCCTTCTTCCAAAACAGGACTTGAATTCTGGAATTCAAAAATGCTTTTCTTTGGGTAATTGTAAGATGAGCCTCATGATGTTTGCTAGAGTCAGGCCAATGTGGTGGTAGGGTGGGGTGTGGTAGGAGAAGTGGTTCAGAGACACAGCCCTCACTGTCAGGAAATCAAGGGCATAAATCAAGTCAGAGGTCATTTTTGCAAATAGAGGCAAGTTCCAACATCTAAGGCTCATTGCTTTTTCCAGTTTTCTTCTGCAGCTGTGACTTCAACTGGCACATGTTTTTAATCAGTCATATGAAAACCGATTGTGGTCTGAAAATCAAAGCAGTCCTGTAAATAGTGTAAGACAAGTCCTGCTAATCATGCCTCGTGGTCTTGCCTTGTCCTTATTGTCCTGAACCGCCACTGTAAATTCTGACTCACTTGGGGTTACTCGCCTCGTGTCAAAGGGCCTCGTGTCAAAGGGTCATCCTCACAACAGGCTGTCTACAAAGAGACCTGCTTCTGTTTCAATGCCCTTACCCCCTAACCCTCCAAAGGCCCCTGTGACAACTGCCATCCAACTGGGTGCCTTGGTGAGTGAGTGACTGGCACGATGGGAGCTTGTTTTGTAATTATGCCCGGGGCAATGGCAGCCTGGCTCTCGGGTGTGGGCTTTAGGAACAAACAAGTGCTTGTAAATGGCTCACCTACACAGTCAATCTTGCTAAATGCGCCAACCCCTGAGCATGCCTGGTTTGTTTTCAGGGGGTCTAAGCTTGCAAAACAAGGAAATTAACAAACTTGAGATGCAAAGGCTTGATATTGCAGCGAGAACACAGTATCACATGCTCACAGCTTCAGGCAGAGGCCCTTGCCCTCAGCTGGAATCAATCTCCCCTCTACTCGATTCCACAGCACGCTGGGCCTCCAACCTCGGGCTGAGCTATGTCTGCCTTGTGTTTGAGATGTTTAGATTGGTGTCTAGACTACAATTTATACAGCTCGGCTTCCTCGCCTGCGAGAAGGCTGACTGTGGTCTCAGTATGTGTTGAATTAAATCAAATGCCGTTTTAGGAGGACTTCAACAACAACTGACTGAAATCCATTTCTAGACATCAAAGTATTGGGATGGATTCTGGTTCCTGCTAAATCACAGGGTATTTTTAAATACTTACCAAAGTGATCAAAATTACTGAGCAGTTCTCTCTCCCTCTGAGGCCCTCCAAGGAGGCCCTCTGGAGCTTGGCCAGTTCCTCTGGGGCTGGAGCAGCTTGCAGCCAGTTTTTGCAACTGCAAAGGCCAGGACTTGCTCCCACGGGCTGCAGGCATCTCTGCTCCCTTGGCATCCCCTGGTGCAGCAGATGAGAAGGAGGAGGAGAAGGGAGGGCCAGCTGGCTAAATGGAGGGAGGGACAGGGTAGTCCTAATGGGCTCCTGAGCCTCCGCCAGCCATGGGACCAGCTTCCTTCTCTGGTGTTCATCGCAGATGTGTGCACGCATCTACACATACCAACTATTCTCTCACGCCCTGGGAGAAGCTCCGTGAGGGCAAGGCCCATGGGTCATATTCATCCATCTATGCATCCCCAGCCTGGAATATAGTGTCCAACACACACCAGCTCAATAAATATTTCTCAAATGCAAGCATTTAGCTTACTTAAGATATACTTTAGAATGACAGAACGTTGTAATAGAAGGAAAAAGGAAACCACCGAGGTCAAACATTACAGGGAAGGGGAAGGGGACACTAAGGGCGGGAGGTTAGGATGGTTCCTGTGGCACTGCATATCCTAATGATACGTTAGCATAAGTCATCCTTGTAAGTGCCTAGAGGGCAGAATTTGGGGATGGTTCACCCTTAGTGCCCTTGGTGCTCACCTTGTCAGAAGCTCCTAGCAGGTGAATGTCAATTTGGTGCTAAATGAATGCCTGTTTGCCCAGGGGGTTGACCTGAGGCCCCAGAGCTAGTAGGAGGAGTGTGAGTCAGTCCTCTCCATCCCCCTCCCTCTCGGACTGCTGTGCCCATCATAACCTGCTTGATGAGAGGCAGGAATGGCTGTGTGGCACTGAGAAAGGCTGGGAGGATGGGTGCACCTGGCTGGGCCGGGGCTGGGAACGAGGCCAGGTGGTGGGTGTGGGGGGCTAAGGAATGCGCTGCTGCCTGGGGCCTGGGAACCCAGAGAAGAGCCCCAGCCCTGGATTTATCTTGTCTCCCCATCTGCACCTGCCTGGTATGCCCAGATAGTGAGTCCTCTGCTCACTCTGCCCAGGGCTGTAGGAGCAGGCACTCAGCACAGGCCATGATGTGCTGATGGCCACGTGGCTGCCTGGGGTGGGGTGCAGGGAGCTCGCCACAGTCCCAGCCAGGAGGAGGGCTACTCACGCAGCTCACCTGCGGGGAGAAGTGGGCCGCCTGTCCGATGGTGGTGAGTCACCACCAAGGTCACAGATTACCCTCCACTTCTTAGTCATCGAAAGGTGAAAAACCAAAGGGTGGCCCTCAAAGAGGAAGTGCCCAGGGACCCAGCAGAGCTGACCCTGGAATGTGGGTCCAGGCCCCAAGTCACACCCCAGCTGGGACAGTGCTCCGAGGTTTGTGCGCGGCACAGCCAGGCATCAGCCTCCACAGCAAAGTACCAGACTCCCAAAGGAGGGCCTGAGGAACACTTAGGAGACCAACTCCTTGGGGCCGCTAACCTTCCCTCCCCTGACGCTCTCTAGGGCTTTGAAGTGTTATTTGCCTGGTTATAAGTTCAGTTTCTTCCACCAGATCTCAGCATCCAGAGGCCAGAGCTCATGGCTTCCACAGGTGCTCAGTCTCTGCATGCTGGCTTTTGGGCACAGATTTTGGTCACCCAGCACTCTGGGACCTTCACCCCCCTGGCTGGGTGTTTGAGGATGTGGGGGAGGGGCAGCAAGATGGCCATGGCCCCTCCTCTCTTCACCCTCCTCCCCCTGACAGCTAAAATCACACCCCGGACACCTGGCTCTCTGGGCTTCAGACAGAAAAGCAGCAATTCCCAAAGAAGAAAGTACTCAATGGGAGAGGGTGTCCAAACTCCACTCCCTGCTGGGGGACAGTGGCCTTCTAGAGACAGTGGCCTGTGGTAACAAGAGTAATCCTCACAGCAGGAACTTCAGGTGGGCTCTGCTGGGGTAGGGTGTGGGGAAGTTCCATGCAGGCTGGCAGGGAGCAGAATGGCTGGCTGGAGGGGCCTCAGGAGTCTTCTGCAATCATGCAGTAGAGAGGCTGGGGAGAAGCACAGGAGGAGGAGATGCACTTGCTCTGGCTGGGCCGCAGGGCTCACTCCACACTGCACCAGCACGGGCCCTGCACGTGCTGACAGCAGGTAGCTCTGTGGCCCCAGGCTCCAGGTACAGAGAGGGAGGGAGGGAAGGAAAGGAAGGGCATATATGCAACCTGGATGAATGATACCCACACGTGGTGTAAAGTAGGCTTGTTCAAACAGTGGGTTGCAAAATCCATTTCGTGGGTTCTGAGCAGCATTAAAATAAAGTGAAATAAAATCAGGGTGCACTGTATGTGGCACTTTTGTTTTAGTTATATATACTGGATTCAAATGTAAAATCTCTTGTGGATTGTGGTTAAAAAAAAAAAAGGCTGGAAGCCATGAGTATAAGGAAAGGGAGGCAACTACTACATGCCAGATATCATGCTACTTGTTTTCATGTATATTATTTTATATTTACTCCTTCTAACAGGCCTACTACCAGGCAGGTGATTCTATTTTTGCCAAAAATAAATCTATGACCAGAGATGGAAAGTAAGTTTTCTTTTCTTTTTTGAGATTAAGGTCTCTCTCTCTGCACTCTGTCACCCAGGCTGGAGTGTGGTGGTGCGATATTGGCTCACTGCAGCCTCGACCTCCAAGGCTCAAGTGATCCTCCTGCCTCAGCCTCCCGAGTAGCTAGGACTATAGGAGTGCACCACCATGCCCAGCTAATTAATTTTTTTTTTTTTTTTTTTAAGAGATGAGGTTTCACTATGTTACGGGTCTCACTATGTTGCCTAGGCTGGTCTCAAACTCCTGAGCTCAAGTGATCCTCCTGCCTTAGCCTTCCAAAGTTCTGAAATTATAGGTGTGAGCCACCATGCCTGGCCCAAAGTAACTTTTCTAAGATCACACAGCTAATAGGTGGCAATGCTAGTTAGGAATCCAGAGCTGTTTGACTCCAAAGGGCACATTCTTCCCATGCCACCATGATTTCCAGTGGAAAGTGTACTGTCCACTGAGTCGGGAGCTTTGGGTTCTGTCCCTGGCTCTGCCGTATAATGGTGAATAACTGCTGTTTTCTCATCTATGCAGTAAGGGAGTAAGATAAATAATTTCTAAAATTTTTTGATTTCATGCACTCTCCCATCCCAAACCTCATTGTGGCAGTATTTTAGTCTCCCCCTTTAAACCTTTCCTAGAGCTGCCAACAGCTTAGTAATGAATTTCGAGGGCTACTTACTGCCAATCCCCATTGCACCTACATTTGTTCTACAAGACCCCCTAAATGGCCCTATCTCTGGTAGCTCTGTGTGTCTGCAGGTATTGACTGGTGCTGTTAGCTCTTATCTAGGGACCTGCATTGTGTAGCTTTTCAGCAGAATTATGACTGTGATGACAAGAGACCAAAGGGATGACCTCGACCTCCCTCTCATGGGCCCATGTGGTTCTTGGAAGGGCTGGGGCATCCTAATGAAGAATGAAGGCTACTCTGAGTGTCTGGGGAAGGAAAAGAAGTGCAAGAAGCAGAGTACATGCGGTCCACCCAGGTGACATGTGAGGGACCACAAATGTTTGCTCCAAATAATGAGCCCCAGAAGAGCAAAGGAAGCCCAGAAGGTTCCTGTAACATAAAGATCATCTTAAAACTCCCTAGGGTTGATGAGGAGTAGTATCTCTGTGAAGTGCTGTCACAGGGGAGGTGTCACAATCCCGCACAGTCAAACTGCGGACTTGGCATGGGGAGCTTGAGCTGTGATTCCAGCTCTGCTTTTCTCTGCTATGCCACTTTGGAGAAGCCACTTCACCTCCCTGTACCCCAGGGATGCCTCATCTGCAAAGTGAGGAGATGGTTTCTGAGGTCACTGCTCGGTCTAATATACTATTATCCATTACTATTATTTCTGCTTTGGTATTAATCCAACCACTTTAGCCAGAGACAGTTTCTTAAGTGGAAGCAGTAATTTAACAAATGACCTCTCCCGGTGCTTTGCTGGAGGGGTTTCCTCAAGAGCCTCCATAAGCATCATCAGAGGTGCTGCACAGGTCTGAGCCGTCTATCTCCCCTTTGTCTCCAGATCTGACTTAGGACCCCAAGAATGCTGGCCAATATCCATCCTGCTCATGTTCCTTCCACCCTTCACATCAGCAGACAACTAAACATTCACACGTTCATGGGCCACTCCTGTGCTAGTCATGGGCTGGTTCCTGCAGGGCTAAGGGGCTGCATTGGGGCAGGGCCCTGGCCCTCCGGGCACACACAGCTTGACTCCCAGAGCAGAGAGAGCTGCATGCGAACCCTGGATGAGAGTGGGGAGCTCTGCTTTCACAGCCACAGGCTGAGCCCTCCCTGGCCTGCCCCTTCTTACTGCTATTGCTTTGGAAGAACAGGAGCAAACTTCCTGCCTTGGGCTGGCTTTCTTTTCTGCTCAGAGCTATGTGGGGGCATTCTCCAGCAGGCCAGACGTCTAGCCCCTTTAATGACAATAATGATAATTTACATTTATACAAGGCCTTTCATTGGGGGATTTTAATTGCATCGCAAACAATAATTAATTCCCCTTTGCGAGGCTGGCAGCCAGCTAAGCAGGAGCCCCTTTACTCTGCAGGTCAGGTGTGCTTTCCTGGGCCTGCAACATGCTGGGGGTCTCCCACCTACCTGACACCTCCCCACCCTCAAGGCCTGGCCTAAGCATCGGGGCCTGGGGCCGCCAACTACAGTCCATGACTGTTTGTCCTGCCCCTGAAGCTCCACAACATCAATTGTTGAGCCACTCATTTGGTGCTAACCAGAGAACCTTGCTATTGGGCGAGACTCAGGATCTTGTCCAAGGCAGTAGCACTCCTCGGGGGTGATCCTCGGCCGCTGCCAGAACACCTGTCATGATGGAGAGCGCGCTGCTTAAAGGCGCCTCTGAGACTTACAGGGTTCATCTCTCTCCGGAACTGGAATCTGTCCCCTCGAAACTCCTGCCCACGGGTGCCAGCTCTGCTCTCTGGAATGAAGCAATCCTACATAACTGTCTGGGGTTGCTGGTTGAAGTTTCTGGTACGTAAGTTGTCTACTTCTGTGGTCACCCTTGGGCGGAGCTTGGTGGCTTATACTTCACTGAAGTTCAGGGACACTTGTCAACTGAGTGGTAGGGGTAGCCGGAAGCTCCATCACTGGGGAGTGCCGAGCTTTCAATGCAGCACTTCAGACTACTCTGCCCCAGTCTCAGTGGTCTAAACACTGGAGGCTTCTGAGTTCATTTCACTGGGGCTGCACCTCAGTGACACCGAAGTACCCTCATTTTCTGTTGAATGACTGAATGAACAGCCTTCCTTCCTAAGGATCTATTATTCTTAAGTTCATGCAACCACTGTCAATTGCAGGGACTGGTTTTTGGAGACCAAGTCAGACAATAATCCATTTAGATTTTTTTCTTTTTCTAAACCCACTTTATCAGAATAAATATTTGGTGCTAAACTTGAGAAATGGAAGCATCAATGCTGAGCTGGGAACTGACCCAGGGCAAGGAACTCCACAATCCTCCTCCTCTCCAAGGAGTGAGAGGCAAGGGTGGGGCAGAGGGGCAAATGAAATCCTTTGCTAAGTTTATTTTTAAAAAGCTAGATCTTCTGGGGAAACCAACACTCCCTAGAGTGATTTCTGGGTCCCTGCTGGTTTGCTTTTTGCCTGAAAAGACACCGGCCCTCCCTCTGCCAAGAGCACATTGTTTGGGTGAGATTTTTCTCACAGTGGCTTACCATGGAAGGAATTTCGAGCATGCATTAAAGGCTGTTGTTTTCCTAAAACCTGCGCAGTATGAACAAGAGGTTTGGCTAGTGGTGACACGGCCTCATTCTGCTTAGATTTCACACGATTCCTATCTGCCTAGAATTGGAGTGAGCATTTTTGGCTTGGGTTTGGCCTGGATTGTAGATCTGGGGGATGCTTGGGAAAAGAAACATGGGTTAGAGACGGAGCCTCCTGGTGTCATTCTGTGGCAAGGAGAACACGTGGCAATCATTCCCTATCTGATTAAGTGGGAAGAACGTGGATTTTGGAGTAAGAGAAAACTGAATTCAAATGTGGATCTATTACTTACTAGCTGTGTGTCTGGAAAAGTCCCCGAGTCTCTGTTTCTCTCCAGTGACCCCACAGTAGTTGTTATGAGGCAACAGTGCCAGGCACATGGTAAGAACTCAAGCCTTGGTTTCCTTCCTGCCCAGCCCTCCACTGCCATCACATAGCTACAGACACACACACACTGAGGACCTCTTGTTTCATGTTAACTCATCAAACAGTTACTGAACAGCTCTTATTAACAAGGGCCTGGATCTCCTGGGGACACTGTCCAACTAGTGTCTGGTACCAACAGGTATGTATGCAAAGTGAATTAACTAACTTGATACTTGCTATTTTATAGTTTATAATGTGCTTTCAAAATAATCTCATTTTAATCCAAGCAACAATCGTGTATGAAATCGATCCCATTACTCTACTCCCCCTATATACATGAAGGAACAGGCTTGGAGAGGAGTAACTTGCCCAAGGCCAGGCACATGATAAAGGCAGAACAGGACTTGGAAGCTGCAAGCCTGTGTTCTGAAGACAGCACACTGCTAGCCCTGGAGGGTGTTCCTGCCTTCTGCAGCCACTGAGGGCTAAGGCTGAGGAGGAAGGGCACGGCTCTGGGCGCACCCAGGTTCCACTAGAAGGCACCCCACTGAGTGACGCTGCCAACCTATGCCTGGCCACAGCAGGCTGCAGCTAAATGTGAGGCCATCACCGTGGGCCCGGCGACGTGGAGTAGTAAGTTTCTGAAATTGGAGACATTGGCCAGCAGTCAAGTTTCTTTCTCTCAGGCCCTGGGCTCCGGTCCTGCCCTGATGTGCACAGATGTTTCCAGGTTGACTTCACTGGGCTCCCACTGCGCTTCTCAGTGTGCGTGACTGCACTGATATGCAGGTACTGTCCTTTACCTTCCCATCACATCCTTCTAGGTCACAGAGAAGAAGTGCTATGGGCGCCGGACTCTAACCGTTCCTTAGCAGGGTGCCCTGCACATGTCAGGGGCTCACAACAGGGACGAACTGCATTCCTTCTTGTTCCCAGTAGGCTCTTAAAACCAAGTAATGGGACAGGAAGCAGATGTTGGTCCTGGGTTGCTGTCAGCTCACTGCCTCTTTCTTCCCACTCCTCTAGCCTCTGAGCTGCTGGGAACCGCTGATAGATGCAGAATTGAAAGGGTAGGACAGGAGTCTTTCAAAGTTTGCCCATATGGCTGGCCCAAATACAATTTCCAGCATGAACTGAGCGGTGGAAATCGGATCTGACCACAATGCTGCAGCACCCACAGAGTTCATCAGTCTTCTCCAAGCCATTCTGACAACACTCCCTGCCAAGGGTGGGTGTCCCGAGGAATGCCGTCACTGCGCACACTGCGCAGCGGGGAACCCAGTGTCTCGGGGATGAGGTCAGTTCCCCCACCGTGAGCCTGTCTATGCTGGACCTCTGAGCACATTTCCCTGTGCTGCAAGTGTATTGCCTTTGAGGTTGAACCGTGTGGAAAATCATGTGCACTCCTTGAGCTGAGCTGAAGCTGGCAGGAGGAGCCAGGCCTTGGGCTCTCCTGCGTAAGCACCTGGCCTACAGCGCGGCCTATGGCATCTGCAGCCAGAGGACCAGCTCTCTGCTCGCAGCATGGGGCACCAATCCGTCACACTTGCCTTGCAGTGCTGCTGAAGGGCACAGGGATGAAGAGGTGTGCTGGTGGCTAGCCTAGTCCGCTGTGTCCTCAAAGACCAAGGTCAAGCAGAGTTAACCTGTTGTTGCCCAGCTAGGCCCCTGAGGGGACCCCTCAGACTTCTAACATGCCAGGTACAAGGGGCGCAGGGGGCTGTGCATTTTTGGAAGTGCAGCTTCTGCCCCGCACAAAGGCATCAGGCCAAGAGAGCAAGTGGGGGCTGAAATTGAGCCTGTGCTCTGCATGCTAAGCTGTGTGCTCACCCAGGGACAGAGGCTCAGATAGACAGCTTCTTCTTTACCTAAAGCTAACTCCACCAGCCCAAAGTGGGAGCCTTTTCTTAGTTTGCACAGAGGTTCTTATTGGCCAAGGTGACCCTGAGAAGACCATTCAGTTCTGTGTGTTGGGTTCCCTATCACACATCTGGTGCACTAACATGGGTATGGGGAACTTCACTGGATGCAAATTCTATAAAGTAGAACCTTGTTTGGATGATTTTGCAGGAAGAAAGTGAAGATTTCTTCCTTCCTAATCTGCATTTTAAAAGGCATCTTCAGAACCCATTCTTGTTCTCCTGGCCACAGCCTACTGCACTACCCCACCGCTTACAGTTAATCTTTTCCATCCCATTGGAAGGAAGCAAACACAGACAGCCCAGGGGTGAGGTAGAGTTTGGGCAGCCCTACAGGTTCTCCAGGACAGCATTTGGCTCCCTTTCCTGCCGTGTTTATCAAGCAGAAGAATCAGCGTTCTCTTCCAGGCAAGTACAAATGGGTGTCCCACCTCAAACCATGCCACTGAATACAGTCAGACCTACACAGCTGGGATATCTTTTCTGCAAAACTGGTGGACACCATGCATAGCAGAGCCATTAGACCAATAAACAAATACAGACACACAGCAAAATAAACTGTAAAAATACAGCAAAATAAGCCCCGCCCTTTGTAAAGTTCAACAATCTCAAAGCATGCTTTGTTTTCTAACTACTACAGGATGGAGAGAGGCCCTTTCCAGTGAGCCCCTATTCCAGGACCTCTTCCTAGTCAAGAATTGCCTCAAGTTCAAGAGCCATAGAATGCTGGATTTGAAAACCCTAGAGCTCATCTAGCTCAGGGATCAGCAAACTCTTCCTGTAAAGGACCAGATAATCAATATTTGCAGCTTCGCAGGCCATACCTGTATTCTGTTGTAACAATTCAACTCTGGCCTTGGAGTGATAACAGCCAGAGATGATATGTAAATCAATGGGTGTGGCTGTGTTGCAATAAAACTTTATTTATAAAACCAGGCAGCTGGCTAGCTTTGCCCTCAGGCTGTTGTTTGCCCATCCATTATCTAGTCCAGCCCTTCCTCCTACAGAGGAAAAGAGATGAGGTCACTCCTTCACAGTCACAGGGCCATTTGGAGGTCCACCCAAGACCAAGACCTGACTTTCAAGGCTTGGTGGGAGGAACAGAGATACTACTGCCAGCCTCAGAGCCACCAAGGCAGAGGTCAAAATGGCTGCTTGGATAACGAGAGATTGACTAACATGTCCAACTTCACCAGAGAGGACCAAAAAGCAGGTGGAAAATCACAAGTTAAAATCTATCCACAGATTAAATCTACAGGTTAAAATCAAATGGGACTGGAAAGACAACCTACATATCCAGCTAAGCCTGCAGAGATCTAACTATCGGTCACAGCCTGTAAGCGTATGCTGCTACTGTTCATTCATCAGTTAGACTCAGGCACAACCTTAAAATGTCTCTGGTGAAGAAAAGGCTGGGAAACAGGAACTGGAAAGTCACTGGCACTTGTCTGTGAACAATATGAGAAGAAAACAGCAAATTCATGTTTTCCAGTCAGCAGCTAGTCAAACCTCTAACAGTACGTAAGTGGTCAGAGAGGACAAGCCCTCTCATCCAGGGCTGAGAACAGGTTGTTTTGGCTGTCAAGCATTTTCAAAACAAGTTTTCTTGGTCTCATGACAGGTTGTGGCAAGAATAAGAAAATAAAAAGAGTGGAAGATCCCATGATCGCTGCCCTGGGCTTCCATGTGGGCTGGCCCTGCCTGCACAGTCAGGTTTGCCTTCAGTGTTCAGATAAAGCTGGTCTTAAGGTTAATACCACCTTGCCAGTGACACCATTGAACAAAGTGATTCCTCTAAGAACTCTCTGGCAGCCAGATAATTTTTCTAGTCTGGGAGGAATAGGTCAAAGTCACTCTTAAGCCCAAGGGTGCTATTCTGCTTGAACCTACGCCCCGCTTTGTTTTAATTTTTACCTCATGTTACGTGGATGAATTATTCCCCTGAAACCGAGGTGAAAAGCTATCTGCTCTGAATTGGATTTTTCCATCTCAACTGCAGGATGCCTGGTCAGGGTGGGGCAAAGAAAGCAGTGAGGAGGCACTAATGGGGACAGCCATGAGTAGGCTGGTAGAGAAAGTGCCATTGGCTCCTAGCAGCAGTGGTGCCGCTCGCTTTTAGGAGACGAGGGTCAAAGCATAAAGCTGAGCATGGCAGTGCCGGAGGACACGCAGCCAAGTGGGGGTCTGGGGGATATTCATCGGGTAATCCAGTGAAAATAACCAGAAATCAACCAACAAGGGTGCTGAGAATTCTCCGATCCCCTGAGCTATTATTGGAGAGCCCAAAGTAGTAGACAGACACCTAGACCTGAGTTCAGACTCAAAATCTGTGACCTTGGGCAGAATTCTCCCTTGTTTCATTTCTAAAGTGAAGCAGCTGGATTATCTTTCTAGCTCCAATATCATGATCCTGAGATTGCCAGGGCACAGGGCACTGAGTCGTTACCATCACGTGTGGATGGCTGTGTCAAGTCACTCACACACGTACCTCCCCACAAGGGACAACTCAAGTTCCCGCTGTGAGCGATGTTCCTGGAGGAAACCTGAAGAGGGTGCTCTGCCCTGAGATGTGCTCGTATTCTATGAGACACGTTCTCAGACCACAAAGGCTGTCTTCATTCTACCGATTGTCTGTGGGAATGTTCTGAAGAAAGCAAAGAAAATCCCCCATAAAGTCTTTAAGTTGGAGGATGGAAAGGCTGATGCATGTTCTTGCCCAGACAGAGGGGGCTGAGGATATGTGAAGGCTGGGGCAAGACATTCTTCCTTGCTGCACCCCCACCCCACCCCTATTCCCACCCCACCCCCATTCCCACCCCCACTCCCACTCCAAAACATGCACAGTGGGACCCATCAGATTTGATGTCTCTGCCTAGGAAGTGATTGGAAGGCCCTGCTCAAAGCCTGTTGCGTGGAGCCTTTATCACCTGAGAGACAAGGCTAGCAGGCAGGTGAGCCTCTTTCCCCAAATATGGGGAACAGGTTTGTTCCAGCTGATTCCTGACCTGCCCCTCAATACAGGATGCCTGGTTAAATCTGAATGTCAGATAAACCACTTTTTAGTATAAGTATGTCCTAAATACTGCATGGCGCATACTCACACTAAATTATTTGTTGTTTACTTGAAATTTAAGTGCAACTTTACACGTTGCATTTTTAATTGCTAAATCTGGCAATTCTAACTGAAGATCCAGAGTGGGGTCTCTAAAAGCCCTGGGCATCGAGGTGGCAAAGAAGGGGTGAAAGAACCCAAGCCAAACATTCCTTTACAGTGTTCCATGAGTGTGACCCTTAGTTTTTAACTGTGTTTATTAATATTTCCAAGGTCAAGGAGGATCTATTATGATTTACATATCAACACCACAGCAGATCATTATACCAATATGCAATCTGTAAACTTACAAAAAACCTGGCTGGGTGAGGTTGCTCATGCCTGTAATCCCTGCACTTTGTGAGGTCGACATGGGAGGACTGATTCAGCCTAGGAGTTAAAGACCAGCCTGGGCAACATAGCGAGACCCCATCTCTAAAAAAAAAAACAACAACAACAAATTAGCCCAGTGCTGTTGTATGGACCTGCAACCCTGGTTACTTGGGAGGCTGAGGTGGGAGGATCGCTTGAGCCCAGGAGTTCAAGTCTGCAGTGAGCTATGATTGCACCACTGTCCTCCAGCCTGGCAACAGAGTGAGACCCTGTCTCTAAAAAGAAACAAACAAATAAAAAAACACAACAACACCACATACACAAAGAAATACCTTATTGCCTACAGAAAAAAAAAAGATCAAATGTTTTAGCATGGTGAACACTAACAATATGCCAGGCATTTTACAATCATTTCAGCATTTAACACAATCCTCTGTGAGAAAGTCAAGGCCCACAGAGATTTAAAAACAAACAAACAAACAGACCAACCAACCCTACTAGAAAGTGGTTGAACAAGGACTTGAATTCCAGCCGGTCTGATTCCAGAGGGCATGTTCTCTGTACCCTGAATCCCCTCCCCTCCCCTCCCCTCCCCTCCCCTCCTCTCCTCTCCCCTCCCCTCCCCTCCCCTCCCCTCTCCTGTCCCTCCCCCCTCCCCTCCCCTCTCCTCTCATTCCTCCCTTCCTTCCCTCCCTTTCTTCCTCTTTCCTTGCTTCCTTTCCTTTTTTTCTTTCTTTTTCTTTCTCTCTCTCCTTCTCTCTTTCTTTTCCCTCCCTCCCTCCCTTCCTTCTTTTCTCTTTTCTTTTCTTTCCTGCCTTATCTACTGCTCTTGTCTTCAGCGGACACTGGCATACCTACCGAAACCCCCATGCGTCCCATCTTCTGGGACTTTGTGCACTCTGTTTCCTCTGGAGGAGTGTCCTCCCCTCTCTGCACATCAAATCCTACCCAGCCTCCAATTTCAGCTTCCTAGGTTTCAGGAAACAGACATAATCTCTTCTCCTTGACTCCTAGTGCTCTTTCCCTGCACATCACCACCTTAAAGAGAAGAATCTATGTGCAATTCTCATCCCTCCTCTAGTTCACTGAAAGCAGGGACTGTATCTTACATATCACTTAACATCGTATCTAACACCTACTTTGAATTCAATAAACATTTGTTGAATGAATGAATGGGAAAAGTGATCTAGGCTAGTGATGTGGGCAAAATCTAATTCAACGTTAGCCACTACAAATCCACACTGGGGCATGCCAAACCTGAGTGTCAACCAAGGCAAACAGCCTAAACCCTGCATTTCTAAACAGAGAGCTGAGCTTAGCTGCCTGGTAAATCTGGGATAACTCAGACCATTAATCTGAGGAAAAGAGGTGGTGTAGTACAAAACCAACCTAAAAGCTGGGAAAGCCAAGGTATATGCTCAGTTCCTACACTAAGTTACTCTGTGACCTTGAACACGTCACTTCCTTTTGCAGGGCCTCAACTTCATAATCTGTGAAACAGGTGTAATGGCAGTACCTAGCTCATAGGGTTGTTACGAGAATTACAGAAATTAAAAAACATAAAGCATTTAGAGCTATGCTGGTGTATTGTTATTATTCAATACATTTAAAAATTATTATTGTCTATAAGGTGATCAGGAGGGATTGGGTGTCCCATCGTTTATTGTGAGAAAATATGCATGTTCCTGTAATGCTCACTTTTCTAGATACCTGGAATAATGACAGTTTAAGGCTTATCCAGTCCCCCAAATGATCAATAATGCAAATTTGGGGTTTTCTACATTTTGATTTTGATTGTTAGAAGAACTACATAGCTTCCCGCTTTGCAATTTGGACTGTACTAAGTCTACTGAGTAGTTAATGCCGTGGACAGCCTCATTGTCAGAATGTAATCTCAAGCAGTGATGGACCATTCCAGAAATCAATCAGCAGGCTTTGAGTTAGTGCTCTTCAAAATGTGTGTGTATGTGTTAGTCTTCAGTGCTTTGTACATATTCTGTATATAGTGAGCTCTTACACGTTTGCTGAAGAGATTGAGCAGTAACTTAACTGCAGCTACACACAGACTGTAGGCTTACTAGCTGCTTCTGGATCAACTTGAGGAAACCACTGTTCTGCCCAATTCTCACAATCATGGCTGCTGTAAAGCCTGTTCTTCCGAGGGCCAAGGCCCTGCCCACCCATGGCACACAAGGAGACAAACTACTTTTTTTCCTCAGAAGTGACTTTGGATTACAGACTACCCTAGCTCACCCCCACTCCACTTCTGCTTTCTTGGCATCGATTTTCCATTACGCATGACTAAGTGCCAGAGGTTCTGTCTGTCTGGGAAAATAGGAGTCACTGGAATTTTCTGTCCTCTTCTCAATGTGCAGCCTCCCTGCTGCTTTGGAGGCAGCAGTACAGTGATGTCTTTCCTTCGGCGTGTTCCATTACAATACTCCTTCTTCTCTTTTGCCCATGGATGCTAATAATAAGTCTGGCCACAGGAGCAAGTTACCTTCTCTTAAAAGTACTTGGTTTTTAGACTCTCAGCAGAGCTATTGCTGCTCACAAACACCCTGGGTTTTCCCCATGGACACAGAGGCCTTCAGCCTCCTGGGTGAGCCACTAGGAAGAAGGTGCCCATGTCAGGCCACTCCGTGGTAGGTGGATGGGTACACGGTGCAGGCTAAACTCCTGCCCTTGACAGCTCTGTGCTGTTCCTGTGGGCAAGGGAGCAGGAAAGAGGGGAAAGGTAGGAGGTCAGAGGTGGCTTGGGCTGGGCTTTGGACCAGTAATCAGGGGCATAAGGTTCTAATCTTGGTACTGTATGCCTTGCACAAATTCTTCTAGGAAATGAAAATGATGAACTGAAAGTCAACTCTAGGCCAATCGCCCTGCTTAAGGGTCTATATCGATTATTTCATTGAATGTCTGTCACAATGGTTAATGTTTACCATATTTGGACCTGGCTGCACGACATGATCTCGAAGATTCCTTCCACGTTCCATGTTCTGTGGCTGGCCCCCACTGTCACACTTAGCTTCCTAGGATGCATTCCTGCTTAATCACCCAACTTATCTCTGCTGTTGGTTGTGGATTTTGCAGGACAGTGGAGTAGAGGTAACTGCCCCAGTGAGTTTTCTAAATTTTAGTTTTGATTTTTAGAAGAACTATATAACTTCCTGCTTTGCAATTCTGAGTTGTACTCAGTCTTCTGAGTAGTTAATGCCATGGATAGCCTCATTGTCAGAATGGAATCTCAAGGAGTGATAGACCATTCCAGAAATGCAATCAGTAGGCTTTGAGTTGGGGCTCTTCAAACTATGTGTGTGTACGTGTGTGTGGTAGTCTCCAGTGCTTCGTACATATTCTGTATATAGTGAGCTGGATGGTACCTGCCTCCCATTTTTGCTCACCTCTGTAAATCCTCTACTTTAATAAGGCATGAATCTAGTTCATTTTCACAGGTGGCCCTTGTGCTGAATGATCTGACAAAAGACAAGACAGAATCTTGTTTCTGCAGAAGCAAGGCCTCTGCTTGTCATTACGATATGCACACAATGGACAATCCTGATTGTTCTTTGATGCTTCCCTTTTTTCTAGAATTCATGCCTTAATGAGAAGTGATAGAAACAAGCGGCTTGGCACTCCTGCCTTGGCTGGACTCCACACATGACAGCCCTGAGCAGCCCTGGCGGCACCTGTCAGAAACTAACACACACATCTGAACAGTCAAGCCTAATTCCCAAGAAGCTGTTTTAACTTGACATCTGAAAATGCATTGCATCTAGAATTATTTTACTGGGTGTGTGTTCAGGGCATATGTGTGCACGTTCTGCAACTGAAGTGTTCTATAAATATCAGATACGAGCTGTACAAAAAAGTATCACGTACATGATGTACTTAATTCCATTTAGTAATGTTTTCAATTTGTGTCTGACCTCTGGCAACAGAGATGGAAGTTTCTCAACATGAATAAAAAAGTATGCTCAGCTACCTTAAACAATTTTCACTTAAAATTCCAGAAATATATTAGAGCTTAGTGATTACCAGGTGGGTACTAGCCCAGTACTTTCAGAGGAGGGTACTGAAATCCAGAGAGGTGACGTGTCTTTCCCATGATCGCGCAGGAAATTAATAATGGTCCCTAGATGAGACTCAGGTCACTTGACTCCCAGGCCATTATCCTTTGCTTTTTCTTGACTTACTGTATGTTTCTTCCCCCAACTGTTCAAAAGGAACTCTGATTCCATTAATAGCGTATGTTCCTACTATGGTTTATTAGAAAAATCCCAAACCAGCTGCTCTACCCTTTCCTTTCTGACTCTATAGGGCATCTGTCTATTTTTCCAGGAAAGAGAATACGTGACCCTAACTCACAAGCAAGGAAGTTGCTGTCCTTGGTGATCCCAAACACTTCCCCAGTGGCTGGCGGGGTAATTGGAACCGAAGCCTGAACACTCAATTGTTCCTGAAAGGGCACAACTAAGTTATTTTTCCCGACAAAGATGTGCTGACCTTCCAGTTGCTCTTTTTTTTTTTTTTTTTTAAATTTTTATTTTTGAGACAGGGTCTTGCTCTGTCACCCTGGCAGGAGTGCAGTGGCATGATCTTGGCTCACTGCAAGCTCTGTCTCCCCGGTTCAAGTGATTCTCCTGCCTCAGTCTCCTGAGTAGCTGGGATTACAGGCGTCCACCATCATGCCTGGCTAATTTTTGTATTTTTAGTAGAGACGGGGTTTCACCATGTAGCCCAGGCTGGTCTTGAATTCCTGACCTAAGGTGATCCACCTGCCTCGGCCTCCCAAAGTACTGGGATTACAGGCGTGAGCGACCACGCCCAGCCCAGTTACTCTTTCTGTGTGACTATCCTGATAAGCGGAGTTCAGCATAGCTTCTTCTGGCTCATGTGACTGAAGAAGCCAGAACAAAAGCCCTAACACTGTTTTCCACTGAGAAAGCAGGATGAACAGGGGGTGCAGTCTTTAAAACAGCTCTCAGAGAAGCTTCCAGGGGAACCAAAGGAATACAGATGGAGGGCCTAGGAAGAGATGGCCTGAGGGGACCTGCAGAAGGGATTTACCTGCCGCCCCTCCCCCAGGGGAGCCAGGAGGCTCAGCTGCGCTGTAAACACTCCGTGCCTGGTGCAGCCTGGTCTGCACAGGCTGAGAGGATGGTGAGTGGCTTCCTCTGGGATGAGGGCTGTATTAGCAGTAATTGATGGCCAGGCTTTTTAATGGAGCTTATCATTTCACTGCAACAGATGTCAGGTTCTAATAAATACCACGTTCTCACTGACCTACGCAATTTGGAGAGGATGCCTGGATGTCAGGCAGAGCTTGATTCCTCCCCATCTCTGTTGCTCTCTCTTCTGTAAGGAAAAACAAACCAAACCCCTTTAAGACACTTTTCAAAGGGATTCTCTTTGAGAGTTCAAGGATCCAATAATTTCATGTTATTTAGATGATTTGCTTTTCTCTTCACAGCTCTACTTCTAAACCCCATAAGGAAAAGGCCCAGGAGGGACGGGTGAGCTTGCTCATGCGGGAACCCAGTCCGTGTGGAATGGAAGGCCTTGGTGACCTCAGTCCCCAATTCCTGTGTCGCTCACCAGCACTGACTTTATTATCTTCTCGGGGGCTCTGATCACCCAAGCTATGCTGGCCTGGGCCTGGAAAATTCCCTCATCTCTCTTGTGGGGAGTTCGGCTGAGATGAGGTTGGGATTTTTGAAAGCGAACTATTCCTAGGAAACTCAGGGCAAAACAGAAGAAAAAAAGAAAACCCACGAATCGT
This sequence comes from Papio anubis, assembly GCF_008728515.1. Lineage (NCBI taxonomy): Eukaryota > Metazoa > Chordata > Mammalia > Primates > Cercopithecidae > Papio > Papio anubis. The sequence goes on along the minus strand of NC_044989.1, from coordinate 28,105,446 downwards.
AGCACCAGTTGGGCTTGCAGGCTCTGCCGCGGAAGTCTGCTCCCCAGTGGGTCCCACGGTGCGGAGCTTCCTGGGAGCCCAGTCCTGGTCCCTTGCCTACCCCAGCGCACTGCCTTCTGCAGGCTCTGTTCTGCAGCTGCTCCCCACGTGCAGAGGGAATGTGAGGGGTGACCAATTCCAGCTAGCCACGATTCTGACCTTCTTGTTGCCCCCTGCCCTGCCCAACCCTTGGGTACCAGATGGGAGTTCCAGGAGTACGCCATGAAGGGGAGGGACAGGTCGGGGAGTGAGTAGTGATGAGGGGGAGAGAGTGTTGAAAAGTCTCTATCAGGTTTTTCCCTAATAGTGAGTGGTGTCTGGATGGGAAGCGCACTGCTACTGGGGCTCCAAAGCTGGTTCAGCCCAGACTCCTTCGGGCCAGCTCACAGGGCACAGGGGCTGCAGAGAGAAGCCCGACTCTGTAATGAAGTCTCAGCAGAGACAAAGCATCATGTGAGCTGCCTTAAGGAGCTACCAGCAGGGAGTGAAGAAGACAGCAGTGATTAATTCCTGGCGAGACAAACACACAAATGGGCTCATATTATAACCTCTTATACTTCTTCATGAACAGCCCTCCTCTAGCTCTACCCTAGTCCCCTAGGAATTCTCAGGCCTCAGGGATCCTAGGACCATGAACTGGGATTTCCACACTGGGCTCCATGGAGTCGCAGGGGGGCCAGCAGGGCCTCAGAAGACAAGGAAGGCGGTGTCAATGAAGAGCACATCGGGTGGGACGTCTACCTTCTTTTCTTCAATCAAGGGGAAAATATCTACTTTTTAATCTGTTTTATTTAGAGGACTAATGCATGAGACCAAATTGAAGCATTGGCAGCTAATGAGAAGTTCAAAGAAAACAGTGTCTTTGGGAATATTAAGTAATGTATTAACGATGAAAAATAATTGAAATAGCCTGGAATGTACACTTTTAAAAGATTCTTGAAAGAATTTTTCCTGCAAAAGTGATTCCGCAAAGATAACGAGATAAAAAAATTTAGAAGTATGCATGGTGAACAGCAACATATAAGCAATTATGAACTGCTTTCAGAGGGTTTGGATAAGTTTTTAAATAAGAAAATAATGTCCCTTTGTGACCTTGAGGGAAGAAGGGAAACAACAAATGATTTTAGGAGGTTCATAATGAATTACTCCCATGTGTTGACTAATAAGCTATTTTATTTATTTATTTATTTTTTTGAGACGGAGTCTCGCTCTGTTTGCCCAGGCTGGAGTGCAGTGGCGTGATCTCGGCTCACTGCAAGCTCCGCCTTCCAGGTTCATGCCATTCTCCTGCCTCAGCCTCCCGAGTAGCTGGGACTACAGGTGCCCGCACCACACCTGGCTAATTTTTTTGTATTTTTAGTAGAGACGGAGTTTCACTGTGTTAGCCAGGATGGTCTCAATCTCCTGACCTCCTGATCTGCCCACCTCAGCCTCCCAAAGTGTTGGGATTACAGGTGTGAGCCTTTTTTTATTTTTTTAAAGTAATGTTTGGTTTTACGTAGACTAAGCAAGGATGGAGTTGGAATTTTTCCACTTTTCAGCTGGTTATGCTGGTACCAAGAAGATACAACCACAGGGGATGACAGTCCATTAATGGGGTGGCCTTAAACTTTGGGAGCTAGCCAAGTCACCGAGGTTAAGGGACTGTTTACTGGGGTACATATGATGGTATCAATATTGACTCTGTTTTTAATTTTAAAATCTCTATTTTTCTCTAGGGATGTTGCTGCTGATAGCTAAAAATGATCAAATTCTTACCATATACTAGACCTTATGCTGGACAATTCACTGACATTATCCCATGTAGTAGGCAGAATTCTAACATGACCCCCAAGATTCTCCATCCTCTGTGTAATCCCCAGGATTGTGAATATGATGGATTTCATTCTGGTAAACAGGTTTTGTTATATGGCACAGATGACTTTAAGATGGGTAGCCCTTAAATCTGTGACTAGCAGAAGAGACATGAAGGCAGATATTCAAAATATAAGAGGGATCTGATGCACCACTACTGGCTTGAAAATGGAGGGGACCACATGGCAGAGGATGCACGCAGCCTCTAGTTGCTGAAGGTGGTCTGCAGTTGACAGTGGCAAGGTAACAGGGGCCTCAGTCCTACAACCACAAGGAACTGAACTCTGCCAACATACTGAAAGAGCTTGAAGGAGAAGCATAAGCTTCAGGGGTGAGATTGCAGCCCCAGACAAAGCCTTGATTTTAGTTGCCTAAAACCCTGAACTGAGAACCCAGGCGTCTTGTGTGGGACCCCTAACCCACAGAAACTGTGAGATTAATAACTAGGGGTGTTTTAAAAGAGTTAATTTATGATAGTTTTTAAATTAGCAACACAGAAAATCATACACCCCAGGTGATACCCATCATAACCCTCTGAAGTAGGCTTCACCATTTTATAGACAAGGAAACAAAGACTCAGGGAAATTAGGAATTTGCCCAAAGTCACAGAGCCTATGAGTGGCAGAGACAGGTTTAAACCCAGCTGTCTTGACTTTATGGTCAGTGCTCTTCACTGCCTCATGCATTTCCTCTCTGTATGAGGCGAGAGCCTCAGACACATGGTAAAAAGAGTATGGAACTGTTTCCGTCTGCCTGGGTGTGGATGTGCAGAAGGGTCAGAGGACCTGTGTTTTTGTTTTGGTTTTAAATGGTGAAAAGATATATATTTAGAATTAACTAGCTGGATTCAGTTTAGATGATCCCAATATGCCTTGTTCTCTCCATCAGGCCTGATCAGGGTGTTGGCTTTGGCCACATCAGTGTCACTGAGCTTCTTCACAGCCTGTTTGATCTGGTGCTTGTTGGTTTTGACATCCACAATGGACCCAAGTTGTGTTGTTGTCTTCTATCTTCTTCATGGCTGACTCAGTGCTTGGGGAACCTGATGATGAATTATTGCTCAAGCTTGCTTCTCCTGGGAGTGCTTTTCCAAGGATATTTCAGCTGCCTCCAGAGCCACACTGTCTTGGGCCACCGGAAGGTGGGTCATATGTGGATCGGATCTTCTTTTTGTGGCTGTGGACATCTTTAAGCACTGCCTTCCTGGCCTTCAAAGCGTTTGCTTTGGATTCAGCTTTGGGAGGCCAAGAACTTCTTTTTTCACTTTTGGTGCCATCATTTGAAAATGAGGACCTATGTTGAACCCTCACTCCTCTAGAAGCCAGCTGTGTGCCCTTGGGCAAGTCAATTAATCACCCTGAGCCTCAGTTTTTGTAATCTGTATGAGGCGTACTAAGAATTTCTGCATTACAACCCTTGAAGGGCTGCAGTTGACGATCCCATGAAAGTGTGTGAGGGCCACTGTGAAAGAAGTCCACAGGGCAGATAGAGGCACCTGGATGTCATGTAGGTATCGTTTTCTTTTCTTGATGACTGCCAATTTCAATATCCTCTGCCTATAGGTTGGATATAACCACTTTGATGGCTTGTTTGGAGGAAGTCATTTTAAATAGGTTTTTTTTTTTTTTTTTTGGAGAGGAAATGATTCTTTATTACATTTATTGAAAAACTACAGAGTAAGATGGAATGTAATTTTTTTTCTTGAATTCTTTAAAAGGTAGTTGACTATTAAAAGCCAAAGTAATAACAATGTATTGTGGACTTCATAAAATACGAAGACTGAAAGTGTGTGAATATGATAGCACAAAGGTAAATAGAAAGTATACAGATGACTACACTGTTTATACAGGAAGCATTATAATATTAATTCATGGTAGGCTGTGGTAAGTTAAGGGTGTATTTTTAGTGTATAAATGACTAAAATACACAAGGAAATATAGCTAACACACCAACAGAAGAGAAAATGGTAAACTAAAAAATACTTGAATAAACTGAAAGAATACAGGAAGAAAAGAATAGTGGAATAAAAAATCCCCCAAACCGAAAATATGAATGGCAAGACTGTAGGGCTTAAACCCAGTAAGCTTATTATTTATATTACATGTATAAATAAACGAAATACTCCAGTTAAGGCCAGGTGCAGTGGCTCATGCCTGTAAGCCCAGCATTTTGGGAGGCCAAGGCCGGTGGATCACTTGAGGTCAGGAGTTTGAGACCAGCCTGGCCAATATGGCAAAACCCCGTCTCTACTAAAAATACAAAAAATAGCCAGGTGTGGTGGCGTGCGCCTATAGTCCCAGCTACTTGGGAGGCTGAGGCAGCAGAATCACTTGAACCAGGGAGGTGGAGGTTGCAGTGAGCCAAGCTCACGCCACTGCACTCCGGCCTGGGTGACAGAATAAGACTCTGTTTCAAAAAAAAAAAAAAAAAAAAAAAAAGGCCGGGCACGGTGGCTCATGCATCTAATCCCAGCACTTTGGGGGGTCGAGGCAGGTGGATCACGAGGTCAGGAGTTCGAGACCAGCCTGGCCAATATGGTGAAACCCCATCTCTACTAAAAATACAAAAATTAGCCAGGTGATAGTGGCGCGAGCCTGTAATCCCAGCTAATCAGGAGGCTGAGGCAAGGGAATTGCTTGAACCCAGGAGGCGGAGGTTGCCGTGAGTGGAGGTTGTGCTGAGCCGAGGTCACGCCACTGCACTCCAGTCTGGGCAACAGAGCGAGACTCCATCTCAAAAAAAAAAAAAAAAAAAGAAATACACCAATTAAAAGGTAGACATGTTAAGACTAGATTAAAAAAACCCAAGGTCTACAAAAGGTTTTCTTCAAATATAAAGACACAGATAGGATAAAGAAAGGATAAAAAAAATATATACCATGCAAAAAATACACAGAAGAAAGCTGGTGTAACAATTTTAATATCAAATGAAGCAGATTTCAAGTCAAAGAATACTGCCAGAAATAAAGAGTCATCTCATAATGATAGAAGGACCAATTTATTAAGAAAACCTAACAATTCTAAATATGTATCTAAAAATAAACCTTTAAGATATAAAAAGCAAAAATTAGCAGAACTAAGGGGAGAAACAGACAAATCCAAAACCCCACAGGTGAAAATGTTAATACCTCATTTTAATAACTGATATAATAGATATAAAAAACCAGTAAAGAGCTAAAAGATTTGAATAACACTAACAAGTAATTTAACTTAGTTAATGTATATATAGAACACTATACCCCAAAACTGCAGGACACACATTCTTTTCAGGTTTACATGGAATATTTATCAAGATAGACCACATGCTGGTCTACAAAACAATTCTCAACAAATTCCAAAGGCTTGAAATCATACAGGTTATGATCTCTGACCAAAATCAAATTAAACTATAAATCAATAACAAGATATTTAGAAAAATCTTTCTAAACACTTGAAATTCAAGAAGCACAATTATAAATAACCCATGGTTCAAGAAGAAATCACAAGGGAAATCAGAAAATATTTCTAATAAAATAATAATGAAAAACAACATACAAAACTTTGTGGAATGCAGCTTAAGCAATCCGTAGAGAGTAATTTTATATTAAAAAAATAAAAAAGATTAAAATCAGTGACCTAAGCTTCTACTCTAAGAAACTTGAAAAGGAAGACATTAGAAACCATGTACTGCCAATCCCTTTGACAACTTAGACATGATGGATCAATTTCTTATTTAAAAACCTAGCTTGCTAAAACGAACACAAGAAGAAATACAACAATCTGAATATCCCTACATTTAGTAAAGACACTAAGTATTTTTCACACAAAGGAAACCTTACCAAACATTTGGAAAGAAATAATACTAAATCTGCACAAACTCTTTCAGAAAACAAGGAAGAAATCTGCACAAACTCTTTCAGAAAACAAGGGAAGAAGGAATACTTTCCAGTTTATTTAATGAAGCCAGCATAGTACTGATATCAAAGACCTGACAAGGACAAACAAAAAATTTTAGACCAATATTATTCATAAATGTAGATGTAAAAATCTTAAAATTTTAGCAAATCAAATTTAATAATATAAAAAAGGATAAAATCACGACTGAGAAGGGTTTATCTTTGGAATGCAAGGTTGGTTCAACAAGCAAAAACTAAATAATGTAATTCACACTAACAGAATAAAGAAAAAGCACACGATTATGTCAATGTCAAAAGATGCAGCAAAAGCAATCTATAGAATTCAACACCCATTCACAATAAAAAAAAACCTCTTAGCAAAGTAGTAACACAAGAATTTCTTTAATCTGATAAAGACATCTATGTAAAACCTCAACATCAACCTTAATAGAGAAACATACAGCTAGATTCTGTTCTTATCACTTATGTAAAAAATTGTACTGGAGATCCTATTCAGTGCCAGTAGGTGGAAAAAGAAATAGAAAAACATAAAGATTGGAAAGAAAGAAGTAAAGCTGTTAGCATAAGGGGTGACTATTTATGTAAGAAATTATAGGCTGGGTGTGGTGGCTCATGCCTGTAATCCTAGCACTTTGGGAGGTCAAGGCAGGTGGATTGCCAGAGCTCAGAGTTTGACACCAGCCTGGGCAACATGGTAAAACTCCATCTCTACTAAAAAAAAAAAATACAAAAAATTAGCCTGGTGTGGCAGCATGTGCCTGTAGTCCTAGCCACTCAGGAGGCTGAGGCAGGAGAATTGCTAGAACCCGGGAGGCGGAGGTTGCAGTGGGCCAAGATCACGCCACTGCACTCCAGACTGGGTGACAGAGTGAGACTCCGTCTCCAAAAAAAGAAAAAAGAAATTATAAGAAATCTATAAAAAAACTATTAGACTTTAGTAGTAATAAGTGAATTTAGCAATGTCACAGGACGCCATGCCAATATAGAAAAATCATTTGTATTCCTATATACCAGCAACAAACAACTAGAAAATATTTTTTAATTTTATGTTTATATTTTTATATATTTATAAATATTTTATATTTATATTTTTATATAATTTACAATAAAAGCAAAAACGGGTGGAGCACAGTGGCTCATGCCTGTAATGCCAGCACTTCAGGAGGCCGAGGCAGGTGGATTGCTTGAGGCCAGGAGTTCGAGACCAGACTGGCCAACATGCCGAAACCCTGTCTGTACTAAAAATACAAAAATCAGCTGGGCATAATGGCTCATGCCTGTAATCCCAGCACTTTGGGAGGCTGAGGCAGGTGGATCACCTGAAGGCAGGAGTTTGAAACCAGCCTGGCCAACATGGTGAAACCCCATCTCTACTAAAAATACAAAAACTAGATAGGCGTGGTGGTGGGCGCCTGAAATCCCAGCTACTAGGGAGGCTGAGGCAGGACAACTGCTTGAACCTGGGAGTTAGAGGTTGCGGTGGGCCAAGATCGTGCCATTGCACTCCAGCCTGGGTGACAAGAGCGAAACTCTGTCTCAAAAAAATAAAAAATAAAAATACAAAAATTAGCTGGGTGTGGTGGCACATGTCTGTAGTCCTGGGTACTCGGGAGGCTGAGGCACAAGAATCTCTTGAATCTGGGAGGCGGAGTTTGCAGTGAGCCAAGATTGTGCCACGGTACTCCAGCCTGGGCAACAGAGCAAGACTCTGTCTCAAAAAAAAAAGGGAAAACATGTAAAAATATTTCAAGACTTCTACATTGAAATATTTTAAAAATTTCTGAGAAACTAAAACCATGTTCATTGATTCAGTATTATAAAAGATTCAATATTATAAAAATGTCAATTCTTCCCTTGTCGATCAGCAGGCTTTTATGGGGGTGGGGGGGTGGGGAGAGGTGAGAATTGGCAAGCTGATTCTAAAAGATATATGAAAATGCAAAGGACCTAGAAAAGCCAAAACAATCTTTAAAAAGAACAAGCTTGGATACCTTTCCTGATTTCAAGAAATATTGGTATACAAACCTATCAATGGAACAGAATAGAGTATCCAGAAATAGATCCACTCACATGTGGTCAGTTGCCTTTTGACAAAGATGTAAAGGTAATTCAATAGGGAAAGAAAAGTATTTTCAACAAATGGTGTTGTAATATCTGGATACATATGAACAAAAAATTAACCTTGGCATCTACCTCATATCACATACAAAAATTAATCTGAGATGGATCACAGGCCTATGTGCCAAAACAAAAGCTTCCAGAAGAAAACACAGGAGAATTTCTTCATGATCTTCTAGTAGGCTAATAATTTTGAGTACACAAAGAGCATTAACATAAAAAACAGATTTCATTAAAAAGATGAAGATTTCCTGCTCATCAAAAGACACTCTTAAGAAAATGAAATGGGCCAGGAATAGTGGCTCACACCTGTAATCCCAAGACTTTGGGAGGCCGTGGCGGGAGGATCAAGGATCACTTGAGCCCAGGGGTTCAAGACCAGCCTGGGCGACATAGTGAAACCTTGTCTCTATTAAAAAAAAGAAAAATAAAATGAAATGGCAAGCCACAGATTGAGAGATGATACTCATAATAAATATATCTGACAAATATATAAAGAAACTCGTATATACAACTCATTAATAAAATGACTAACAACCAAATTAAAAATAGGCAAGATTTGAACAGACATTTCATGAAAGAAGATAAACCAATAAGCACATGCCAAGATGCTGAACATCATTTATCACCAGGAAATGTAAATTAAAAATATGAGATATTACTTATCCTCTCTAGAATGGTTCAATTTAAAAAGACTGACAATAGGAAGTGTTGATGAGAATGTGAAGCAACTGAAACCCTGGCATATTGCTGATGGGAGGGTAAACTGATACCACTTTAAAAAAGCTTGTCACCTTCTTATAAAGTTAATCACATATGTACTCCCACTCCCAGGTATTTACCTGAAGAAAGGAAAACACATGTCTATAAAAAGGCTTGGTCATAGCAGCTCTATTAATAAAATCCCCAACCTGGAAACAACACAAATATCTACACATGGGTGAATGGATGAATACATTAGGCTATATTCATATAATGGACTATTACTCAGCAGTAAAAAAGAAATGCTGTAACAGATAAATATATATATATATATATATATATATATATTTTTTTTTTTTTTTTTGAGACAGAGTCTCACTCTGTCACCCAGGTTGGAGTGCAGTGGCGCCATCTTGGCTCACTGCAACCTCCGCCTCCTGGGTTCAACAGATTCTCCTGCTTCAGCCTCCGGAATAGCTGGGATTATAGGCGTGTGAAACCATGTCCAACTAATTTTTGTATTTTTAGTAGAGATGGGGTTGGCCAGATTGTTCTCAAACTTCCTACCTCAGGTTGATCTGTCTGCTTCAGTCCACTCAAAGTGGTGGGATTAGAGACGTGAGCTACCGGGCCCAGCCACCATAACAGATAAATCTTAAACAATTATGTTGAATGAAATGAATATAAATTTCATTGATCTGTATTATTTCACTTAGAAGTATCTAAAAGGAAAAACTAAGACATGGTGATACAGAACAATAGTTGCCTTGAGAGTGAAGAGACTATTTGGAAAGAGGTTATAAGGTAACTTTGTCAAAACTTTTCAAAAGATATGCTTAAAACCTGTCCACTCCATTGTATGTAAATTATACTGCAATTTTTTAAAAAGATACACATGCAAAGCCATTTCCTTCAAAGTACTCATGGTTTGGTTAAGGAAACAAAATATATATGAAGATGTGCAGAACTAAAATAAAATACCAAACAGATTCCAAAGCAGTATGTGATTAGAGTCAAAGGAGACTGGGAGGAGGGGAGAGAGCTGCCGGCAAAGTAGGTTGGATATGTGTCTATTTGAGGGGGCAGAAAGAGGGTGGGAGGAAAGGCATGAGCAAAGGCACTGAGTTACACAGCAGAAGCTAAAACCCATGGTCTTCCACGTGTTAACTTGCTGGCCTTTCATAGCAAGTTCATCCAACAGGGAGTACAGTCCTGTTTTAGGAATGAGGTTCAGAGAGGTTAAGAGCTCTGCCCAAGACCACAGAGCTTGCAGGATTAGACTTTGCAATAGCAACTGGGGCATGCATGACCCCAAAGCCTGTGCTCACCCTGTAAATGGTGTTTCACTTGTGAGGGACAGAATCTGCTGGACAGCCATGAGAAAGAAAGAAGCACATGTGGTAGGAAAAGCCCTGGTCAGTGCCAGGAAGTGTCCTTTCTGAGGTTACATTGTTTAGAATTTTGCTCTACAGGAGGGAATAAACAGCTGATTCCACTCAAAAGGCTCCACTGCTGTTCATAAACCATGAGAGTGTTTATGTCATGGGCAGAGCTCCCCAAGTGAATTATAGCCTTTTACACACTGTGTACATACAGTATTTTCACAGGACAAAGAAACAGGGTGTGGAAGGAATGCTACAGTTGACCCTCCTCTCTTTCCACCCTTTGTCTTCAACCTTCTCCACCAATCTCAAGACTATACTGCAGGACAGTTCTTTCATGGTGTTTATCTGGCTTTCTGACATAGCCCAGGGAAGTTACTCAGTTCAGTTGAAGAATGGAAACTTTAAACTATTTCTTCTTGCTAGCACGAGCTGCTGGCTTTCTCTTTTATTACATTTAAAATGGATCCATCTTCGCTACAGTAGAAAGCAGATTTTTTAAACATTACTTCAGATGTTTTCTTTAGACTGGTGTTAACATAAAGCAAATGTCTCTTGAAACTCTGAACCAATCTGTTAAGATAAACAGGCTTCACTTACGATATTCCTGTACTGAAATCATGGGCTTGTGGTCTGCAACTTCTTAAAGACTCAATTCATACTTGCTAAAATGTCTACTTAGGAAAAACACATGCAAACACACACACACACACACACACACACACATACTAAGATATCTTTGCCATGGAAACCACAAAGACACATCTGGTTCAGACTCCACAGCACATACCACAGATAGTGCCCATCTTCTAAGGGCAGATCCTACGTATACACAGGGAAAGCCCAGAAAATTAAACGATACCAATACTTAAGCATAAAACATACTTTATAATTCCTTTTTTCCATTGTATTTCAAGATATGTAAGTCTTAATCATTGTTACTTGTTACATTTGCATATGCTTGTTTTTGTCCTTAATGGGATTTCAGACTTGGGTGTCATAGATAAAAAGAGAAAATAAAGGGAAAGAAGAAGGCAATTAAAGTTTCAGATAACAACTCTGGATTCTGCGTATAAATCTGAGGCAGTCTGGGTTTCTAGAAGACGACACTGTCATTATTTAAGAGTCTCAGGCTAGGCGTGGTGGCTCACACCTGTAATCCTAGCACTTTGGGAGGCTGGCGGGCAGATCACCTGAGGTCAGGAGTTCAAGACCAGCCTGGCCAACATAGCAAAACCCCATCTCCACTAAAAATACAAAAATTAGTCGGGCGTGGTGTCACGTGCCTGTAGTCCCAGCTACTCAGGAGGCTGAGGCAGGAGAACTGCTTGAACCTGGGAACAATGAGCCGAGACTCCTCAGCTGGTACTCCAGCCTGGGCAACAGAGCAAGATTCTGTCTCAAAAAAATAAAATAAAATAAAATAAAATGAAAAGTTCTCAAGCCTGCTATAAGTGAAAGTCTTGTACTACAGAAAAATATAGGTGAGGTCAGGAGGCCCCATGGAAGGGAATGGGGTCTCTCTGGGAGGGGGAGGCAAGAACAAGAAGTCCTACTAAGTTCTTGATTAGTCATGGCTAACCAAGAGCATTCCAGATCTGGAGGTCCAGGTTTTGTTAGTAGGTACTTTGAAACTGTCAGAAGTTTGTATGATAAAGGCTTTATCCCCCTTGCTGGGCTACAAATTCCATGAAGACAGGGACAATTTCTAATTTGTTTATCATTATATTCCTAGCATGGAGCACAATGCTTGTAACATGGTAGATGCTTAATAAATACTGGATGAGCAAATGAAGAGGATGCTTAATAGACAGTCTATATTTGTGTGATACTTTGGATCTGATCATCCTTCAGCTGGGATCACAGGTGTGAAGCATATGACTGTTCCAAGCGATAAAGTTATAACCACATGCCACTCTATGCTTTATTTTTGGAAACTGTGATTTTGATCCACTGCTTCTTCAGTCTAGGAGGCCATGGTTTATGAAGACTGATGTTCCACACACCAAAGTCTTAAATACAAAAAACAATCAGCATATTTCTGTATTTACCTATTCTATATGACTGAAGTGAGGCCTTCCACACTGAGAGGTTCATGAGCAATAGTTGTATCTCTAAACTCTAAACTTTAGCTAACTTCAACCTCTATGAAATCCTACTTCCATATCTATTCTAATAGCCCTAAACCATTTGTGTAGCTGTTTATTTGACCAAGAAATACACAGGTCCTACTTTGGGCAACGGCTGTGGTATACACTGCAGAGACACAACGAGGTATAGAATTCAGGGAGATTCATTTTCATACCAAAGAGTAGCTACTGGTTCCCGGTGTTGACTACTAAGCAAAAATTCCGTTTGTTTACTGCCATCTGAAATTTCCATTTTTTAAAAAGTAGCTGCGAACATTTTCATCATTGATGCCATTTACCCACAACTCGAATTCCTGTTTAGTATTTATCCTCCAGTCTAAATAGAGAGGTCGTTTTCTGATAAATGCTACACTCCATGAAAAAAAAAAAAAAAAAAAAAAAAAGCTGTCATGGCTAATTTTAGAGACCAACAGAAACAGCAGAAAAAGGAAACACTTTCAGATGTAGATCAGCTTCTTCCTGATGAAGCTACGAAGGGCCAAACAATAAATATTTTTGGTTTTCTAGGACATCCAGTCTCTGTTGCAACTACTCACTCTGCCATTGTAGCATTAAAACAGCCATAGATAATAAGTAAAGAAATGGGTGTTGCTGTGTTTCTATAAAACTTTATTTACAAAAATATGCACAGGCAGGATCTAGCCTGCAGGCGGTGGCTTGCCAACCCCTGGACTAGATAAACAAAATGCTCTTATCTGTAGGAAATAACGACAGATTCACTTACTTTGCTCTTTTGGCCATTTCATTTCCATCCCATCTGGGGCTGTACGGGTAATTTTTTTGGGCCTGGGAGTAAAGCTGTCCGCTGTTGGTGAAGTGATAGACGGACTGAAATGTGAGAGTTGGCTGGTCTCGAGGGAAAAACAGAGGCAGGTCAACTGCGAAGACAGAAGAAAGAAAAAGAAAGTTAGAGCATAAACACATCTTATGATTTTTTTTTTTTTTGTTTACTAAATCCGAATGTTAGGTACAAAACTCTATTTGAACCACTAATACTGTTTGAGGCTTGGATGAAAGGTGTGGTGTATAGAGAGGGACCAAGAAATAAATACAAGGTGACTTCTCCATCTTCGAGGAGTTTATAACATAGAGAGACAGATCACACACGGGTGAAAACGTCACCAATAGAAGGCATGACGTGTAGGTGCTGTAAAAAGGCTTTGAAATGGTCACAGAAGCTTAGGGAAGGATGCCTGGTCGCCTGCAACCATCTGACATTCCTCTCTAGCACTTCCCTGGATCAATATTCCATTGCAGAGTTCTCTTTCTATCTGTTTTAAGTGTCTATTATAGTATAAACTCTTCAAGGGTTGGGCAATGTCTTCCACATCTATAATTTGATGGAGGAAGCGGGACAGAGGCTGTTTTTCAAGAATGCATTTGGAGAAGGGGTAAAGAGTGCAGGTGATAATCTTTCTACTTGATAGGATATGGCAACCAGACTACCAGGAAAAATGAAGTTATCACTCTACTTCCAATCAAGCAGTGAATTTTGATACTCAGCAGTTTCAATTTTTTCCATATGCATTCCCACATATATTTATATCTCCTAAATCAGTGGGAATTCCTTAATGGAATGTATAAGGGACTACTCTGAGCACTAAATATGTCTGCTGTGATAGTACAGGCTAATTCCAATCCTTGCTGTTAACATGTGTTATATGCTTTATCTTTTCATTTTGGAGTTAACTCAATTTTTAAAAGTAAACTGATTTGTTATTAGTTGAGGCAAATCATCATTAAAAACACAGACTGTTTCAATAACACATTCTTAAAGGTATATAATGTATATGTGTGTGAATGTTATCCACTTCTAGGACAAAGAATAGGAACAGCCTAAGAATAATAAGAAAAACAAGTATAGAATTTTCTAGATTTATAGGGTACCTTCTTTATACACTTTATCTAATTTGTAACTTAGAACTCCATGACGGAGATATTATCTTCAACATTTGCATTTAACAGGTGAGCAAACCTGAGACTCTAAGAGGTTTATTAACTTGTTCATGTCACAGCCAGGCAGGGGCAAGACTAAAATCTAGTCCCATGATTCAAACACTGGGCTCCTACTATGCCCCACATTGCCTTCTCCTGCTCCAAAGGACACTGGCCTAACCTGCTTACAACTCATTCACTATGTCACAATTTAGGAAGCTAAAGTTGTCATTGTGAAGGATGTATAAGGTTCATCTTTTTAGCTACATGAGGAAGATATATTTAAAAATACATACCAGATAATTAGGCCGGGCACAGTGGCTCACGCCTATAATCCCAGCACTTTGGGAGGCGGAGGTGGGTGGATTACTTGAGGTCAGGAGTTCAAGACCAGCCTGGCCAATAGGGTGAAACCCCATCTCTACTAAAAATACAAAAATTAGCCGGAGGTGGTGGCAGGAACCTATAATCCCAGCTACTTGGGAGGCTGAGGCAGGAGGATCACTTGAATCCGGGAGGTGGATGTTGCTGTGAGCTGAGATCGCGCCACTGAACTCCAGCCTGGGTGACAGAGTGAGACTCTGTCTTAAAAATAAGTAAATAAATATACATACTAGATAATTGTACATCTATCACTATTCTAGTCTGGGGTGACATACAACTTGGACTAGGTACTCTCAGCACTCTTGATATGATTTCTTGAAGGAAAACTTAGGTCCACAGCAGACTTTTAAGCAGAAGCCAAAAAACTCCCAAGAATCAAAAAACTATCCAGTTGGGAGGGCCTCTTAGACCTCTGAGTGCACTTGACTCTGATGATGTCTGACTCAGTGCTGCAGGGGGTTTCTACAGATGAATCACACGACAACCAGAGAAAAGGGCACGATTTTGAATGTACATTCTTTAGTCACATTTTTCAAGCACCACAATAGTGCAGTCTGAATACATGTCTGTTGGTGCCAAAGCACAGATTTCATAATATATAGGAACAATACAAAAGACTGATTCAAATAAATAATTCAATTCAGAAATTGCTTTTGAGTCCCTGCATATTGCAAAGCTTGATCTGTAACGTTTTCAGTCACTCTGCACAAATAGTGCTTTCTAAAATTAACTTTGTATCTTTTCTCATTACTACTTCCATTTCTTCTGATTAATATTTATTTATTTATTTATTTATTTATTTATTTTTGAGACAGAGTCTCGCTCTGTTGCCCAGGCTGGATGGAGTGCAATGGCGCCATCTCAGCTCACTGCAACCTCCGCCTCCTGGGTTCAGGCAATTCTTGTGCCTCAGTCTCCCAAGTAGCTGGGATTACAGGCACCTGCCACCACATCCGGCTAATTTTTTATATTGTTAGTAGAGATCAAGTTTCACCATGTTGCTCAGGCTGGTCTCGAACTCCTGACCTCAGATGATCCACCCACTTTGGCCTCCCAAAGTGCTGGGATTACAGGCGTGAACCACCGCACCTCTTCTGATTAATTTTTAAAAATGGCCTATTCACAGCCGGGCGTGGTGGCTTACTCCTGTAATCCCAGCACTTTGGGAGGCTGAGGTGGGCAGATCACCTGAGGTCAGGAGTTCGAGACCAGCCCGGCCAACATGGTGAAACCCTGTCTCTACTAAAAATACAAAAAATTAGCTGGGCATGGTGGTGCGTACCTGTAATCCCAGCTACTCAGGAGGCTGAGACAGGAGAATCTCTTGAACTCAGGAGGGAGAGGTTGCAGTGAGCCGAGATAGTGCCACTGGACTCCAGCTTGGGCAACAAGAGAAAAACTCTGTCTCAAAAAAAAAAAAGCCTATTCACATATACTTTGACTTCAGTTGTTTTATACTATGTACACTTTTGCAAATATAAAATAAGATTGAGATTAAACTCCAAAGCAATCATTACTAGCAGAAAAGTACCATGAGAGCTTCCCTACAAGAAAGCAACAACTTTAAACAGCAGAAATCAATGGCAATAATTTATAAATTTAAAGCAAATACAGTCATCACTCAGTATCCAAAGCAATGCAGATAATACCACAGGCTATGTGATTTGCAAGCTACTGGCTTTTTTTGGGGGGGTTTTGGAATGCCTTCTATTTTCGTTCTTATTATTTTGTTTTGTAGAAAATGAGCTGATGATATTAATATTTTAATATGCTAAAAAATGATTTTTTCCCACCTATTTTGGAACCATCTTCTTTGACGCCCTAAATGCCCAGTTAGCATAAGAAATAATTCAAAATGTGAAGGAAATTTATCTACCTGGGCAAGTGATTGTTCTGATTTTTAAAAAACAGCAGCAAGGTAATGTTGATATGCACAACAATCCCCAAAAAGCATTGATTACATGATTATTTCTCCATGGAGATTTGTCTAACAAAGTGTAATTGAAGCCAATATTAAAATTTGAATACTTTCTCAGTGCACACAGTAAATGTATTATCAGGGGAGCAGCAATGGTCAGAGTACCTAAGAGATAAAATCGGTAATTCACATATGAGAAAATAAAAATTTAAAAATACAGTATCTTGCTCAACTTAACTAAGTTGTATCCTGTCTATATCAGTCAATGGTCAATAAAACGATGGCTTATTTAAAAATGTTCTATGCATAAGAATGAGTTAATAACTAAAATATTTATGAGAAATACTTCACATTTTTCTGACAAGAATGATTTGAATGGTACAACTTAGTCAAGATTAAAAAAATTAAAACTTGCTTTCCTTATCCCTAAATGTTTCTGTCACTTCACTTTTGCCTATAGGTTAACTCATGATTTTCCAATGCATAGTAAAATAATTACTTTAGGACTTCCAACAGCTAACTTGCTTGGAAGGAACTGCCCAGATTCCAAGGATTCGGGGCTCATAGTTTCAGCTATATAAAAATTGAATACTTTAACCATTTGCTTTCTTTCTTTTTTTCTTTCCTTTTTTTTTGAGATGGAGTGTCACTCTGTTGCCCAGGCTGGAGGGCAGTGGTGTGATCTCGGCTCACTGCAACCTCCACCTCCCAGGTTCAAGTGATTCTCCTGCCTCAGCCTCCCAAGTAGCTGGGATTACAGGCGCCTGCCATTATGCCCAGCTAATTTTTTGTATTTTTAGTAGAGATGGGGTTTCACCATGTTGCTCAGGCTGGTCTTGAACTCCTGACCTTGTAATTTGGCCGCCTCAGCCTCCCAAAGTGCTGGGATTACAGGCGTGAACCACCATGCCTGGCCAGCCATTTGCTTTCTTTTTTTTTTTTTTTTCTTTGAGACGGAGTCTTGCTCTGTCGCCCAGGCTGGAGTGCAGTGGCGCGATTTCGGCTCACTGCAAGCTCCACCTCCCGGGTTCACGCCATTCTCCTGCCTCAGCCTCCCAAGTAGTTGGGACTACAGGCGCCTGCCACCACGCCCGGCTAATTTTTTTATTTTTAGTAGAGACGGGGTTTCACCGTGTTAGCCAGGATGGTCTCGATCTCCTGACCTCGTGATCCGCCCGTCTCGGCCTCCCAAAGTGCTGGGATTACAGGCGTGAGCCACCACGCCCGGCCCAGCCATTTGCTTTCTTAGAACCTACTGGGTCAGGTTTGATTCTTACATCATCCCATTTGATTCAGTTACTTAGTGTGGGTATTATTTTGACAACCGCTTCCTATTTCCTTCTTCCCATATACAGAGACTAAATTTTGGTTGGCTTTTCATCCACAGAGGGGATGGTCTGCACTTGTTTAGTAGAATTTTAGTCACCATTTCTTTCTTCTCCTTTTTTAAAAAAAATTTTTAAATTTTAAATTTTTTATTTTTAGAGATGAGGGTCTTGCCATGTTGTCCAAGCTGGTCTCAAACTGCTGGCCTCAAGTGATTCTCCCTCCTTGGTCTACCAAAGTGTTGGGATTACAGGCATGAGCCACTGCACTTGGTCTCAATAACTATTTCTGAAGCATTACTTTCTTCAAGAACTTGCTGAAAGAAGTCACACCAAATGCTTCTTAATTCTACACAAACCAGGCAGTTCACAGGATGCATTCACAGGGCTCGAAGCCCTGGGGGAGGGAGGAAGAATTAAGCTCTGCACCAGTTGCCTCACTCTGGACAGTCATTGCAGTGATGGGTTCCACGGGTTACAGTCTCAGAGCTTGTGGTGCTCTCCAGACAACAGCCAACCACGCGGCTTTGGGGGAAGCCGAATGCACGATAAACTATGCTGCCTCTCTGTGAACTCTGGTGAGGTTCAGGTAGTGGCTGCAGTTCTACCTTCCCAAGCAAACACGCTTATCTGTCCCTAAATGCTCATCTTCTCACTAGAACACGACTCCAGTAAGGTGGTATCTCAGTTCGTAAGACTTTCTAGAAATTTCTCACTTCTCCAAACACCTCAACAAAGGAAAAACGAATAGCCAAAAGAAATGCCATACCATGCATCTGACTCCCAGGATAGCCTATCAGACACTCAACATTTCAGGCATAGTTCAACAAGTTTGATTGTATGATTTCTCCAGAAAAAAAAAAAAGTATCTAATTATGGCAAAATGAGGACAAGGAACATTAACGGCAAGCAGTCACAATTCGCAGTCTAGCACAGAGGAAGAACAGAATAAATACACGCAGGGTTAGGAGAGCTGAAAGAATCCCAGTCTGGCCATTCAGTGTAGGAACAAAAAGCTCCGTACATCCCAGCTGTCCCTTAAGCTATCACCATATAGTAAGTGATATTCACTCCCAATCTTGATAGCGGTGGCGGACAGTTGTGTTTGCCTACCTAACAGCCATTCTCCATCCTTCTTTCTTATGGGCAGAGCCTTCCTCTCACCCCAGAGGCTGACAGTGCTGGATGTCACTCTCTCAGCCTTCCATAAAGCAAGACATGGAAATGTGAGTCAGTCCTGCCAGTAGCCCCTGAGGGGAAGTGGGCTATGGGTCTTTTGAGAAATATTTTCCTCTCTGATTAAACACACGTGTAAAGAGAAGCCCCCATCTCATTCTTGCCTTAGAGCTGATCATGTGATGTCTTGAGGCTTGGAGTTGAGGTGCCCATCTTGTGACCATGAGGCAAAGTCAGCTTGTCATCAATGTGTGGCTGGATTCATCATCCCTGAACTACCCAGCTCTGGATTTCTTGTTATGTGAGATGATCTTTACAATTAAACCTCTTATAATAGGGTCTTCTGATACTTGCAGTCAAAGGCATCTAAGGAAACGTTATTTTCTGAAGCTTCTGTTCAAGAAGGCAAGATAACTGTATAATCTACCCACATATAATTGTATAATCTATTTCAGAAATATTTCCACCAAGCATGGTTAAGAAAGCATTCAAGGCATACAAATAGGAAAGTTTTGGTTGTCTGGAAAGTTCAGTTTTGCGGGACAGTTCGATCCTTGAAAATGCCAAACAAATGAGGGGTTAACCATAATTGCTTCCCTGGGAGTCACATCATCAAATATTTTCATCATTATTCACAAGTTGGCCATTGTTCCATTTCTTCAAACCTTCCAAAACTATATAGTTCTGTGCTTTCCCCCGTGTTCCTGGGTCGGCAGGGAAGATACTCATAGATTCGCTTTGTGGTGGTGATGGTTATATTCCCATTTCCAGTCCTCTCAGGACGCTCCAGTTCCTTGAAGCCTCATTAGGAAACGTTTTAACCCTTTGTTGAATTGCTGTAAAGTCACTCTCCAATGAGGATTCCATTTGAGACTGATTCTAGAGCAATCTGTACACTTTTCATTCTCAGGCTATCCCCACAATGGGGGAAGACTGCCATGTATTTACTGACTCACCCTGATCTTACTACCTACACATGAAACCTTTGAGACATGTGGATTCCAACCACTGGAAAATTAACACTACATATCCAAAATACTCACCTACAAGAAATATAAAAGTAACATTTTCCAAATCAGAAGTATCTATTCAAGGTATCTCCACTTATTATCACTACCTTTCATTTAAGTGACAAGAAAGACTAAATATTAACCAGATTTTGTTAAATGTGTTCTACTTTTCACTGGTTTAGGCTGGCTGTGATATAATCATGTAAACAAATTATCTTTGTTTTTTTTGTTTGTTTGTTTGTTTTGGAGATGGAGTTTTACTCTTGTTGCCCAGGCTGGAGTGCAGTGGTGCGATCTTGGCTCACTGCAACCTCCACCTCCCAGATTCAAGTGATTCTCCTGCCTCAGCCTCCCGAGCAGCTAGGATTACAGGCATCCACAACCATACCTGGCTAATTTTTTGTATTTTAAGTAGAGACTGGGTTTCACAATGTTGCCCAGGCTGGTCTCGAACTCCTCACCTCAGGTGATCCACCCACCTTGGCCTCCCAAAGTGCTGGAATTATAGGTGTGAACCACTGTGCCTGGCCTGTCTTTGAAGTTTCAATATCACTAAACTGAAGCTTGGAATTTCTTAGATTTTTCTACATATGCTAAAAAATCATATTATGGAAAGAGCATGGTATGCCCTTGAAGTCAGATAAAGTCAGTTGAAATCTTGGCTACATCATTAATTAGTGATGACATCATAAGCAAAATATTTCACCTCTTTGAATCCTGACTTTCTCATCTGTAAAATGAGGATAATAATTTCTATCTCACAGTGTTTGTTGAAAGAACTAAATAAAAACTGAACAGGTACTCAGTATGTGTTCATTTCTTTTCCCTACCACCCTTTCTTTAGTTGGTTTTTTTCTTCCATCTAGCTTTATACACTGTTCTGTATATGTGAAATTTCTGATAACTACAGCATACGTTTCAGGTTCTTAAATTTTAACTATTTTGATGAAAATCTTTCTAAACTTCATGTCTCAGTAAATATGATATACTGAAAATAAATTAGCCTTTTTTGGATGACAGAGAACGCATTAAAAAGTTATACACCATGGCCCAAGTGTTAAGGAAGATTTAGCTTACCATTTCACAAATGCCTCCTACCTGAGAGCCCGCATTCCCTAAACCTCATTTCTGAAAATGCATCTCAAGTGATTTTAATTCACTTTCCCAGGTAGGAATCACTGCAGAGAACTGTGAAGTCCTTAAGCACAGGGGCTGTGAATTAGTTATTTTAGTATTTCTAGCACTTAGTACAGTGCATGACACCTGAGAAACACTCAGTAAAGGCTCATATAAAGCACATGCAAATTAAAACCTCAATGAACTTCTACTTCATGTCCATTTGATTGACAAACATTTTAAAACTGGAAAATACCCAAGTGTTGTCAAAGCTGTGGAACACAGGGAATTCCCACTCCCTGATGGTGATGATAGAAATTGTTAAAACCCTTGTACAGTAACAGTGAAGGTGTACGAACTCCGTGACACAGCAATTCCACTCTTAAGAAACTGCCACATGTGTGTAAAAAGATCGCAGGAGAAGGCCTGATGTAGTCCCACTTATGATAACAAAAACTGGAAACATCTTAAATGTCCATCAACAAGAGACTGGATAAATACATTGTGCATATTCTTTCACAGGAATACCTTACAGCAGTTTAAAACACCGAGCTAGGGCTACGTGTGTCAACCTAGATGAATCTCAAGGACCAAATGTTCAGTGAAAAAAGCAAGCTGCAGATGAACACTGTTCAGTATATACTTACAAGGATCAAAAATGTGCACACATTACATAGTATTTAGGAATGTCTATGTAATTAAAGTATAAAGACATGCATGGGAAAGATATACACCAAATTAAGGGTAGTGGTTACCTCTGTGGGTGGGGAAAAGGGAGTGAGTGAAAGATGCAGATGCATTTTGGAGGGGCACTCAGGAGGCTTCAGCTGAACTGACAGTGTGCTATTTTCCTTTCCTCTCCTTTCCCTTCCTTTCCATTCCTTTCTTTTTTTCTTTTTTGAGGCAGAGTCTCTCTGTCACACAGGCTGGAGTACAGTAGCGTGATCTCAGCTCACTGCAACCTCCACCTTCCAGGTTCAAACCATTCTCCTGCCTCAGCCTCCTGAGTAGTTGGGACTAGGCAGGTGTGTGCCACCATGCCTAGCTAATTTTTGTATTTTTGTGTAGAGATGGGGTTTCCCCATGTCGGCCAGGCTGGTCTTGAACTCCTGACCTCAAGTGATCTGCCCGCCTTGGCCTCCCAAAGTGTTGGGATTACAGGCATGAGCCACTGTGCCTGGCCTAACAGTGTGCTATTTCTTTTTAAAAAATTCAGAAGCGATTACAGCAAATTATGAAGATTTGATTAAGGTGAGTACATGGGTATTTGTTTTCAGTCTTTATACACATGTGTATGCTTTAAGTATTTATAATTTTAAAAAGTTTAAAAAAGCAAGACATTAATATTCACATAAGAAGAAATCAGTATGATTCCATTTATATAAAGTTCAAAAATAGAAAAAATAAATGATATATTTTTATGGCTACATACTAGATGATAAAGCTATTGAGAAAATCAAGGGGGCAGTTAACATAAAGTTCAGGGTAGTGGTTCCTTCTGGGAGAGATACTCATAGGATGTCTATGACGCTGGCACTATTCTATTTCTTAAATTGAGTAGTGTTTATGAATCTTTAAAGTGTGTGGATATGTTTTACATAATCGGGTGTGTGTGTGTGTGTATAAACAGATAAATATTACTTTAAAAATGGGGACATTTATAAAAAAACTGAGGGTCAGGAAAACTGAATAGTCTTCAGGAAAAAAAAAACCCAAAAACAACCCACAGTGGGTAGAGTGCCAGGAACAATGAGGGTGTCCATGCCCTTGAGCTCATGGTCTGGAAAAGGAGACCTGGCAAGGTCAAGAAGCAACTTCAGTTCAGCATGCTAAGACAGTGGCAGAGGCACACACGCAGTGTCATGCAGGGAGAAGGGCAGCTGTCTGAGGTTACAGCTCTGCAGAAGAGATGGACTTTGAGTTGGTTCTAGAAGGTTACAAGCTGAATCAGAATTGGAGCCTGGGGAATATCTCATAGAAAGGAAAAGACTCAATAAAGCCTTTGATCTTTGTAAACATAATTCTTCACTTTTTATTTTGCTCTTTTGGTATCTCATATTCAATGTAGAAAAGTCATAACCTATCCCAGCATTATGGGAGGCTGAGGTGGGTGGATCATCTGAGGTCAGGAGTTTGAGACCAGCCTGATGAACATGGTAAAATCCCATCTGTACTAAAAATACAAAAATTAGCCAGGCTTGGTGGTGGGTGCCTGAAATCCTAGCTACTCAGGAGGCTGAGGCATGAGAATCGCTTGAACCGGGGAGCGGGAGGTTGCAGTGAGGTGAGATCATGCCATTGCACTCCAACCTGGGTGGCAGAGTGAGGCTGTCTCAAAAAAAAAAAAAAAAAAAAAGAAAAGAAAGAAAGAAAAGCCATAACCTGTGCTATCTTACCAACGTTTCCCACTACTCTCCTGCCCTTTGTATCTGTGAGGAGACATAGGTGACACAAAGACGAAGGAAGCAGATGCTGGTGTCAGGAAGCTCGCAGGCCAAGTCCTTCTCCCTGTCTGGAGGGCGCCCCTTGCTTTTCCGGGTTTATCTGGTTTTACTCTCATCAAAGTTCTGATGATCAGAAATGCCTCTTTTCTAGAACTCTGCATGCTTCCAACCTGTGCTCCCAAGCAGGGCTCACTCAGGGTGAGTCCTCATGAGGACAAAGCGTATCAGTGGCTGAGGCCAGGATGAAGGGATCCTAAGTGCTTCTCTGTCCCTCTGTTTCATCCACTCTCTCATCTATCACACACTGAGTGAGCAGATACTCTGTTCCAGGCTGCATGCTGGAACTGAGGGTCCACATTTCCTGGAGAGGGGCCGGGTGTGAACTCTGCATCTCCTGCCTGCTACGCCATCTGGGTTCTGTGCCCTCTGGATATACCTCCTACTTGGATCCTGGCCCCTTTGCCGCTCTGACATTCTCATTTCCTCGGGCCTGGCTCTGTGTTCATTCCCTTCAACCTGTTATTGCTTCCAGTTCTGTGATGCAGTCCAAGCCCCGCCTTCTTCCAGGAAGCCTTCCTTGCATGCTCCATCGCTCAGTGATTTCTCTAGCCTCCATGTCCGCATAATCCACTTCTTGGGGGATTGTTGACAATCTCAGTGTACTTATCTTTGTTAGATTCCTACATGTGTGCCACTGGGTTAGACACATAGTAGGTAGTGGATGCATATTTAGTGACCGACTGGCATTGATTAGTGAGAAAATGGGGACTGTACTAGACATGTACGAAGAAACATGCTTTTATGAGATGCAGAAAGAAATTGAGCAAGAGAGAACACCATAAATAGCATTTAGTACTGTTTTAACTTCTATTTTTAAAAGAATTGAGTCACAATAAATAAACTCCTGGCCTGGGAGGATTAAAAAAGACATCTGGTTAAATTAAGGAAGAGTTTGATTAAAAGAATCCTTAAATAAATTACAATATATTCAAATGCAAAATCCTTAGCATTTATTAGGCAAAATCTTTAAAAAGTCATAAGCTTTTAATTTCAAATAATTCATAGACAATGTACCAAACGTAAATGATCAGAAGAAAAAGGACAAATGAGTTGTCTGTGATTAAAGTAAGGGGTCGGTTTAAATTCCTGTCTTGAAAAATTAGAACAAAGCAGTTAGATACAAATTTGGGAATATTGTGAATACCCCAATGCGAAGTATGACTAATGCGGCTTTAGGAAAGAAAAAAAAAGTCCCTCAAATGAATCTAACTTTTTTCCCTGAAGGATCTAGTTATGACCTTTATATTCTAGAGAAAACAACATATATCCAAACTGACAAACATTCCCTGAGCACGTACCATAGCCGGCTCTAGGGAAACCCAGCTGAGTAAGGCCAAGTCCTCCCCACAGTGTCAGCATGCCCTCAGCTCACTGTTCTCAGGAAAGGAGACGAGGATGAAGGTTATAAGAGAGGTGTCAACCACCATGCAGCATGGGTGCAAAGATACTCCATCGAAGGGCTTCTAGGAGGCTTATTAGATGAGACTGCTTTGAGCAGGGCCTTGAAAAACAACTAGGATTTGGACAGGCAGTGGCAGTGGGAGGACTATGACTGGGAAGGCAGGGAGAGAAGCAAAAGAATCCAGGCAGAGGGAAAAGTATTAAGCAGTTACCGTAGAGGCCCAGCGAGGGAATGTGAGGGATCTGGGTAGACGGAATACAGGCTGGAGAACAGAAGCTGGCGCAGAGGGATTCTGGATAAAGCTGTCAAACTGTGGAGTGTTCTGAACACACAGTGAAGGACTGTGAATGTCTTTCTATGGGCAGTGTTACCCTTGAACATTTCTACGGAAAAAAGCCCACACCACTCATTCCAGTGTGGCAGACACTTTCCTATAATGCCCCCAGCACGGTATAATCCTCTAGAATGGAGAATGCTTTGGAAAGTATGATGTACAAATTTAGAAAAAGGCCGGGCGCAGTGGTTCACGCCTGTAATCCCAACACTTTGGGAGGCCGAGGTGGGTGGATCATGAGCTCAGGAGTTCAAGACCAGCCTGGCCAACATGGTGAAACCCCGTCTCTAATAAAAATACAAAAATTAGCTGGGCGTGGTGGTGCCTGCCTGTAATCCCAGCTACTCAGGAGGTTGAGGCAGGAGAATCGCTTGAACCCGGGAGGCAGAGGTTGCAGTGGGCCCCGAGATCGTACCACTGCACTCCAGCCTGGGGAACAGAATAAGACTCCATCTCAAGGAAAAAAAAAAAAAAAGTTATTATTCATTAGTAGAAGGGTGTGACTATTTACTTCTCAGTATAAGAACCAATGCTTTACAAAACATCTCTTAAGACTTATCAACTGGTGTGGTGGCTCATGCCTGTAATCCTAGCACTTTGGGAGCCTAGGCAGGAGGATCGCTTGAGCCCAGGAGTTTGAGATAAGCCTGGGCAACATAGCAAGATCCTGTTTCTATTTTTTAAAAAAGGCTTATTTGCGTGTCTCTTACGTTCAAGGGAGAGGCTGAGTGGAAGGCTTGATAATGGACTTCCTATGTGAAAAATCCAGAGAGTCAGGCCTGAAGTTTGGGATTGGGTGTAAGGCTGGCACAGGACACAGTTTAAATCAAATATCCGGCAGAAGGATTACACTTTTCCTCATAAGACTCGGTTAGAAGCACCGGTCACCATGTCATTCCCCCATGCAGAAACCTTCATTAACCTATTTTTATTTCAACATTATCCTTTCCAAGCAGCTTCCATGCTGGATTTATACCGTGCAGGGAAATTACAATTACAGGACAATGTCTGGCCCACTAAAATGCATGGAATGGGGATATTTTCCCCAGAAAGGTTCAAAAATCAGCCACTTAGTCTGCGAGATAGGTGGGGAACAGCTCATCTGGGTGCAGCCGAGTGTTGAGTGAGGAAGGCATGCGTACTGGAGGTGGGCAAGCTTTGGCAGGTGAACTGACCTCTGTGCTCCTCTTTTCCCATTCCTAAGACTAGAAAAAACTTTAAGCTCAGGGTTGGAAATGAAGCAGGTAAAGCACACCATACAGAAAGTGCTCGATAAACAAGGACTGCAACCTAAAGGAACGTAAGGATGGGAGGGATGGTATACTGGGAAAAAACAGTGTTTGGAATTGGACAGATCTGGGCTTGATTCCTCCTTTGCCAGTTGCTACCTGGGTGACCTCAGGCAACTGACTAAACTCTCTGAGTCTAGCTTTTCTCATCTTTAAAATGGGATAATACCTACCTTGCAAGGCTGCTGGATGGTTTACATGATATAATGAATATATGTGCAGAATACTTGGCACATAGCATGTCTTCATAAATGATACCTATTATTACTCACTTTTCTCTTAGAAGCAATTAAAACAGACAAACAAACCTGAGTCTATGTAATTTCTTTTTCTAGCCTGATTTCCAGCTGAGAAAATACAAACCAAGCTTTCAAAACAACTTTCAAAACAAGTTGAAAACTAAGCTTTCAACTTAGTTTTGTCCACCTATTTATTTGAGGTAAATTCAGAGGGTCCTTTGGAACGCTTCACTTCTAATTCTACAATCTTCTTCCATCAAATAAAAAAATCATAGCTCTAGAGAATCTATGATCAAATGGGGCCCTGCAGCCAAACAGGACCACAGATCAGAAAAAGATCTGAACAGAGAGGATGAAACCTCCGTCAGACAGTTTTCCTATTTTTTGTTGTTGTTGTTGAGATGGAGTCTTGCTCTGTCGCCCAGGCTGGAGTGCAGTGGCGTGATCTCCGCTCACTGCAAGCTCCGCCTCCCGGGTTCAAGCTACTCTCCTGCCTCAGCCTCCCGAGTAGCTGGGACTACAGGCGCCCACCACCATGCCCGGCTAATTTTTTGTATTTCTTAGTAGAGACGGGGTTTCACCGTGTTAGCCAGGATAGTCTCAATCCCCTGACCTCGTGATCCGCCCGTCTCGGCCTCCCAAAGTGCTGGGATTACAGGCGTGAGCCACCGCGCCCGGCCAGTTTTCCTTTTGTGCTTTGATCATGCGGTATTCTCCCCATTCTCACTCTCATAGGTGCTTTCTTTAAGATAAGGGCTTTTTCTTTTTTTTTTGCTAACCAATTTATTTGTGAGTGGTTTCGTTTTTTTAAAAAAAGACCAGCAATAAAAATCAATCTTTGTATATTTAGGATTACCTCTTTGGCCTGTGAATTGTCCAGGTTTTTGTTTTGTTTTGTTGTTACTGTTTTCTGACTAGCTCCTTGGTCATTACTTCTTCTATGAGCATGGATGGAACAGGCAGCAGGGAAATGGAAATTAATATTCCTCTTTGAAAGCAATTCTGATTGGAAATTTCATTTGAGATAAAGGTATGATTGCTGCCTAAAAATTGCTGCCTTTAATTGTCATATTATTCTGAAATTTAACTAACTCAAAGAGAATAAACTGTGCAAACATAAGGTGATCATGTTGAGGCAAGCCCTTGACTTGAGTGAGCTGCCTGACTTGTACATCCAAATTTAAAGGAATAAGACACTTTTCAATCAAAGGTATTGAATCATTGTTAATCCTAAGAAAAGCATGCATTTTCACACTCAGTAAACCATTTCTGACAGCTGCGCTTTCCAGATAACTGGGGTTTGCTTTTGAAAGCTCTAAAACTTTTATTTTTCATTGTTTTTGATTAAAATCTCTGTAAAATGGACTTTGCACTTACTTCTCCCCTATCCCTTTCTAAATGACTCAAAGTCAAACTTATGAATATCAATACTGATAGTGAGCCATACAATTGTGACATCGAGGCCTAATCAGACATGCCAGTCCCTAAGCTAAGTGTGGCCTGTATTTGCAGTTTCCTGGTTCCCTCCACACCTGCCTCCTGGGCCCAGCCTATTAGGTTACTCTTCCTGTATTCTTACAACGTTAGCGTACGTATGTACCACAGACCTTCTCTAGGTAGTTAAACTGCAAGAGACTTGAAACAAACTAACAAATAAACAAACAAAACACAGAATGTTCCAAGGGACTTGGGAACCAGCCACCAAGTTTACTAGAAGGTGAGAGTCAGGCCTGAGAGTGAAATACAGAGAAATGGTGACCCTCTTGAGTTACTTTGTCCTGGCTACCTTTTGACAAGTGTACTTAACAGGGTGTACTGTAGCTAAGTGAGACATTTACTTAAAAATCTCTGAGTCTTGTCACAACAGAGGACATACTTGCTAAAGCACAGTTCAGCAAGGAGCCCAGCAAATCAACTCTCCATTTGACAAACGAGCTTATGCTATAGAGTGGTGAACTGCCTCAACTACTTCAGCAGCCACAGAGAGAAGCCCAGGGTCTTCACTCCAAGTCCAGTGAGGTACATACACAGTACAAGGCCACTGCATTGAACACAGTACATCTCCCTGCAGGAACACGGTAACTGCCATTACAATAGCTGTACGACTTTGGGTTACTGATTCATCTACGTTTGAAAGATCTCTTACTACAGATAATAGTTAGGCATGGGATTCTTTGTTTTGTTTTCATTCTAATAAATACTTTCTTTCTTTCTTTCTTTCTTTTTTTGGACAGAGTCTCAGAGTCTTGCTCTGTTGCCCAGGCTAGAATGTAGTGGTACGATCTCGGCTCACTGCAACCTCCACCTCCCGGGTTCAAGCGATTCTCCTGCCTCAGCCTCCCAAGTAGCTGATATTACAGGTGCCCACCACCATGCCCAGCTAATTTTTTGTATTTTTAGTAGAGATGGGGTTTCACCATTTGGCCAGGCTGGCCTTGAACTCCCGACATCGTGATTTGCCCGCCTCGGCCTCCCAAAGTACTGGGATTACAGGCGTGAACCACCGTTCCCAGCTATAAATACTTTCTTAATGCTAAGAAAAAGGAGGAAAATCAGCATTTATGGAATACCTACAATGTGCTGGGTGCTTTCTGCCATATGATTCCCCCTCGCCCCTTTCTACTAGGAGTAAGCCTGCCCTGGGGCAAGCCAGAGAACTTGAAGCTATGAGGAGATGGGGCCAGGGTTCGACCCTGCCTGCTGTGTCTGGAGTCCATGCTCTATCCACAGTGCTATAAATGTGATTTACCACTTGTTTCTGACGTTGTGGAAAGAGTTTCTGCCTGGGCATTCTGGCTCATCTACCATTTCAGCCAGGGGTTGCTATAGGCAGGCACATCTCTGGCTGTTGATCAAGAAAGCACAAAAGTCTGAGGGACTGATATACACAGTCGTTTTGGACGGGAGGAGGAGTATGATGTCTGTCTTTCAGACCAAGTTAAGCTCAAGGGCATGATGATCTCGGACTCTTAAGAATTTTTATTTTTGATGTTTCCATGTCCTTGTTTTCTTCCCTTTGGCTGGGAAAACATCTTACAGTCATATCTACGGGTTTTAATGGCATCTGACACTGTTGCTCACTTCTGTTCTTCTCCCATGGTTTCCATAACACTGTATTGATTTGCTACTTTTCTTCCTTTTGAATTTTTTACTGCCTCTTTTTCTCCATCTGCTTAACACCCCCTCACTCCCAAAGCCCAGCTGAGGGACCTGTTGAGCCTGAAGGCTTTGGCACTTTGGCGCTTCTTTTTCAGAAAGTCTCATCTGTCAATAACCTTTGAATACTTCAAAATCTCCATCTCCTTCCCTGACTGCTCACCTCTGCTCCAGTCTGGTAATTTCAGAGGCCTGGAGGATGTCCTCATATAAACTCTATGGGTCAAATATGTATCGTCTCATTTGTACCTTCAAGATGGGCATACCACCCCATTCACAGACTAGAACGTGGAAACCCAGGAACACAAAGGAGCTTGTTTAGAATTAGTTAGGTGACAGAGCTGGCCTTAAACTCAAGTCTTCAGATGTTAAATCCAGTGGCTCTGATGCCACTGGATTTAACATACCAGAATGTTCTGGTACTAATTGGGGGAGAATTATACTACATGTCCGAAATAAAAGTTACAACCTGCTCCCCATTCACCATCAGATTGTCTAATATTCTGCCAAATGCAAAACCTTTGAGTCACTTTGAGTCCTCTTCATTCTGCTGCTTCCATCTCTGGAAAGCCTCCCATTCTGAAGAGGACAGGACACTATCTTGCTGGGAGGAGACTGGTGGGGCTGGGGGGGGGGTCACATTTATTTCCACCGTGGATAAACAGAAATGGGAATGTGTATTTTAAAAAATACTGACCTACTTTATACAGCAAGATATACTTTTGGTTAATCCTAAATACCAATTCACAATTCAGTAAGCTTTATCTGCCTCCAGGAATTATCCTTCTATCTGTCCTACACGTGGAGGCCAGTTTAATTACCTTAATTGTGTCCCTTGTCCTCATCCACAGGGACTAGCCCAGGTCTCCTGGATAAAAATACAATCCTTGGCTGGGCACAGTGGCTCACACCTGTAATCCCAGCACTTTGGGAGGCCGAGGCGGGCGGATCACAAGATCAGGAGATCGAGACCATCCTGGCTAACACGGTGAAACCCGTCTCTACTAAAAAAACAAAAAATTAGCTGGGCGTGGTGGCGGGCACCTGTAGTCCCAGCTACTTGGGAGGTTGAGACAGGAGAATGGCGTGAACCTGGGAGGCGGAGCTTGCAGTGAGCCGAGATCGTGCCACTGCACTCCAGCCTGGGCGACAGAGCGAGACTCCATCTTAAAAAAAAAAAAAAAACAATCCTTGAATGCTGGTGGGGGCAGCCCAGGGAGGCCTAGGTCGCCTTTCCTTCTAAGGTGTGGTACAGCCCGTCAAGCTCAGGTTAAAAGACTAGGATTGAATACAGAAGTTGAAGTTCATATATACAGAGCATTTAAGGACAGATGAAAAAAAAACAGATTAGAAATAAAAGACAAAGGAAAGTTCCAAAGGGCTTTAAAATAAAGTACCTTAACCCTGGTCACACTGCAGCAGAGCCTATGTGGACTCAACAGCTAACCCCTTCTCATTCAGCCTGCCTGCTGCTCTTACAATAAAACAGCTGCTCTCAGTGGCCCCCGCCTTACTCATGACCCCTCACCAACACTCTGTGATGGAAATCTCTTTGTTTCTGGAGGTCAGATGGCTCATTCTAGATAAATTATTATTGGTTCCATGGAAAAACAGGTTTGGTTTTTTACACGTTCAACTTCCTAAGTCACCACTTGACCTTAGCTCAGAAAAACCTTAGCTCATAGAAGTGAAATCTGCAAAGTAGTGCCTGAGTAGGCCCCAGCACGGATCAGGAGGAAGGATGTATGAACCCCAGGTCTAGAGGAATATTTTACTAAGGAGTGTCATATTTTTATATGCACACACATACACACACATCTGTATCTAACTACATCTGTGTATGTGTGTATGTATTTGGTTTAAAGAGCAGAGCAGTTTAAGCCTTGTACAAAAAGAGAGTTGTTTGTCTGAAACTCAAAGAAGGTGACCATGAGCATTCTTGACCATGGGACTCTAGACCACTGAGAGTTAGAGCAACTTTTAGCATGGCAAAGAATGACCTGTGGGATTTTTAATTACTTAAAAATCAGTTATGAGGCTGGGAACAGTGGCTCACACCTATAATCCCAGCACTTTGGGAGGCTAAAGCAGGAGCATTGCTTGAGCCCAGGGAGTTTGAGACTAGCCTGGGCAACATGGCGAGATTCCATCTCTACAAAAAAAAAAAAAAAAAAAAAAATGTGCTGAGTGTGGTGGCCTGTGCCTATAGTCCCAGCTACTTGAGAGGCTGAGATGGGAGGATCACTTGAGCCCAGGAGGTCAAGGTTGCAGTGAGCTGTGTTCAAACCATTGCATTCTAGCCTGGGCAACAGATCAAGACTCTGTCTCAAAAAAAAAAAAAAAGAAAATTAGTTATTATTTGATATGAGAGTAGGACCAAATGCATTCTTATAAGTCAAATAGGAAAGGGTATGTGAGTTTTTACATTTACTTAAAAAGCCTCTTCTGGGTGTGGTGGCTCATGCCTGTAATCCCAGCACTTTGGGAGGCCAAGGTGGGCGGATCACCTGAGGTTGGGAGTTCGAGACCAGCCTGACCAACACAGAGAAACCCCATCTATACTAAAAATACGAAATTAGTCAGTCGTGGTGGCGCATGCCTGTAATCCCAGCTACTCGGGAGGCTGAGGCAGGAGAATTGCTTGAATCCGGGAGGCAGAAGTAGCGGTGAGCTGAGATCGTGCCATTGCACTCCAGCCTGGGCAACAAGAGTGAAACTCCGTCTCACAAAAAAAAAAAAAGTGTAGTTCCCCTGTCTGCACTAACCCTTATGGTAAGGAGTAAGGAGTTTGAATACAGAAGTTGGGGATTTTGAGATGAAGCAAAAATGAACTCTGCCTCAGAGGGTTCATCATTTGTGAAAGTCA
Source organism: Papio anubis (assembly GCF_008728515.1). Classification (NCBI taxonomy): domain Eukaryota; kingdom Metazoa; phylum Chordata; class Mammalia; order Primates; family Cercopithecidae; genus Papio; species Papio anubis. The sequence goes on along the minus strand of NC_044989.1, from coordinate 28,072,652 downwards.
GTAAACAAAACAATCCCAATATAGTACAAAAAGTGCTAAAACAGGAGGCTGCACAAAAGGATGCTGGGATTAGGAGGAAGGACTGACTGGCTACTACTCAGGCTTTGTTTTGTTTCATACTGTGCCATTTTTATTTAGGAGATAATCAAACTGGAGATAACAGAAAGCAGCTCGCAAGATGGATGGCCCTGCTTTGCTGATGTGCATCACTGCTGAACTGCCTGGAGGTTTCCTGCTGACGAAACTTCAGGTCCAAAGATAACTCTAGGCTCCACCTCCCAAGCCGCCATTCAACTGGTGGTGGCAGAGAAAGCAAAAGGCAAACCCCTCAGAGGCTCCAAGGCGCCACTCAGGCAGCGGAACCTCTTTGCTCAGAGGAAGCTGAACTCCATACCAAGGAATTCCAACCTCTCCTCCACTGGCTCCTTCCGGTCATGCTGAAGAGTCTCTCATCCTGTAAAGTAGCCTCTTAACGATCACCCCTACTAGCCATTGCCTATTTACTCTTCTTTTAATTCCCCAAATTCTCTAAAGAGGACAGGCTCACCTTCACTGTGAATGAATTCTGTGGCCCATTCACACCTGGCTTCCACCTACTCTAAAGCATGGGCGTTTCTCTTTCTACACCACCAATGGGCACCACCATTACTGAAGCAAATCTTTTCATGCTCCTCTCCCTTGTCCCCTGCACCTCCCCAGATCTGGTCTTCTGCTGCCTTCGTGGTGCCCTCTCTCCTGGTTCTCATCTCACCCTTCTGCTGCTGATTGGTCTCCATCAGGAATCTTCTGCCCACCGCCAACCGCTGGCCTTTCCCAGATCTGTTTTCAGTCCCCTCGTATCACAGATTCATCCTGTGGGAATTCCACCAGCTGAGTGGCTTCCACTGCCACCACTATGTGGGTCATGAAGCTTTAGTCTCACATTTTTGCCTACTTACTGAATATCTCCATCTGCTTATCACATAAACACCTCAAACTCAATATATTCAAACTCACTCACTTTCCTCCAGATTTTGGTACTCTTTTAAAATTTCCAGTCTTTCCTTAGCTACCCTAGCTAGTAATTATATGGTAATCTGCAATTCCTCCCTCTCCCTCACCTCCAGAATCCAAGTGTTCACCAGGTCCTTTTGATTCTACTCTGAAGTAGTTCTAGAATCTCTCCTCTTCCTCCCTATTCCCACTGTTTTAGTACCTCATATTATCTTGCCTGAACCAGTTTCCCAAGTGGTTTATCAAACCCCAGCTTCTTCCCACTTGAATTCATCCTCCCCTCTCCCATTGGACTTACAGTATGATGGAGATAATGCCCCATCCCTGTTCAAAATCCTCCCAAAGCTCTCCATCAGTAATAGGTTATATTTTGAACAAGGTATATAAAAGGGTCTTTATAACTAGGTGCATTTCTTTCCTGCCTCATCTCCTCATTACTCCCTTAACTCACTTATCCTGAAAATCAGATTTTATGAATTATTCCCAATATTTGGAATGGATTGCATCAACCCACGAATACACTGTTCTCTCTGCCTTGGACATCCTTTCCTCTTTATCTACCGAGCAGATTTCCAATTGCACTTCAAGACTGAGCTCCAGGACATATGTGTAAAACCCCTCCGAAGGAGTTTCTCCGACTGTATTATGGCATTTTCCATGCAGTGTTTGCATGCCTGTCTCCCTTACCCGAGTACAAACTCCTTAGTGTAGCTATCCATTTCTGTGTCCACACGGCTTAACCCAGGGCTTGGTCCACAGTAGACACTCAAATGTCTGCTGAGTTGACTTGAAGGCACACAAGGCTTTTCTCTTGAACAACAGGACCAGACTTTAACCTCTGCACGCCCGATCGCTCTTGGTAATAGTGCTACAGATATAGCAGGTGAGGAACAAAACAGTCAGCTGGTTACGGAGGCAACCGCGAAGCACCAGAAGTGGTTGAAAGCGGCTGTGAAAGGGCAGGCATGGGGCAGGGTACTCTTGCTTTTCATTATACATCTTTGTGAAGTATTTGCTTTTGCAACCATGTTCATGTTTCTTTGGCAAATATAATAAACAAAATTCTTTGTTGGTTATGAATAATCTATTGATGTGTCTGCAAACTACAAGGGACCACTTTCCGTATATTTAAAAGGACAGGTTATGGGCCGGGCACGGTGGCTCACGCCTGTAATCCCAGCACTTTGGGAGGACGAGGCGGGAGGATCACTTGAGGTCAGGAGTTCGAGACCAGTCTGGCCAACATGGTGAAACCTTGTCTGCACTAAAAATACAAAAATTAGCCAGGCGTGGTGGCGCACGACTGTAGTTCCAGCTACTTGGGAAGCTGAGGCAGGATAACCGCTTGAACCCAGGAGGCAGAGGTTGCAGTGAGCCGAGATCGGCCCACTGCACTCCAGCCTGGATGACAGAGCCAGAATCCGTCTAAAAATAAATAAATAAATGGACAGGTTACGTTCTGAGGGCTTAACTCCAAGTAGGCTATGTCATCAGTGTGTGTCAGTGACGAGGGAGATATCCAAGCATGAGGCTGCACAGGGAGGGCACTAGGCCAGCAGAGCCCTGTGCCTCAGAACAAAGCAATGGCCCTGCACAGAGAACATGCACTCACTCTGCTGTCTGCTAATGTGTAAAGATAATGCTCATCATTATCATGAGATACGGTAGGAAAACATGAGAATACTGTAGGAAAATATGATTTTATTCCTTCTAACCCCTGACACAGGTAAAGTGTGAAGGAGATGAAGCCTTTGCAAGCTATTTCTGCCAGCTTAGGAAAACTAGAATTTTAATATTTTAGGCTGAAGATTTTCATACATACAAACACATATATGCACATGCATTTGGTTAAAGGAAGCGGGCCGTAGTGCTGGGGCATCTAAGCGTAGAAAGGGTAAGGCTGAGATTTCTATTGAGGACAATTTAGTACTTGGGTTGTGAGCCAAACATGAAGAAGGTGGGCACTGTGATGTGTACCAGCAGGCTGAATGGGCATGTTACCCAGCGTGGATCACAGATCGATTCTTTCAAAGTCCAGAGATGAAGATAAATCGTCTTTGCTAAAAACATCCCGCGGCTGCGCGTTACGAAGGCATATTTTGCTTCAGTATGTAATTTCCTCACTACTTAACTCTCAAAGTGTATCAGAATTGAATTCTAGGGCTTTTTCTAAATGAGAGCTGAGTCACAGGTACCTCGGTGCTGTGTCTGCGGACTCAAGTGGATGACTCACATCTGTAAAATTCTGAGAGAAAGTACCAACCGACCCCTTGCTTAGTCATCTTTTGCATGGATGCTGGGTTCATGAGCTCTGTAAACTATAATGAGCGATCTAGCCTTTTACCATCTCTTTATTCTTTTCTAAACAGTACAAATTACATCTCTAAAAATAACTTCATCTACGCAAGTGAGTCACTTCAACCTAACAAGCTTTCACAAGTTACTCAGCTAAATTGTAATATTTACTGTGAAGGTACAAATCTTATTGTCATATTAGCCCCATTTTTTTTTTTAGATAAAAATTTGGTAGACTTGGAAAAGGGAGGAGAGTTTTAGCAAATGTTTTAAAAAACATATGATTGACTCCTAACCTCTCACATGGGCAGGGGTTGTGATGGGGCTGGAGGAAGGAATTCTTTGAAAACTATTTCTAACAGCGCATGAAAATCAGAATTTTAATATTTCAGGCTGTAGCTTAATCAAAGACTCTGCACTTTTCTTCATGCGAGCCCATGCGTACGCTGTCCTCTCTGTGGGATGTTTATTGGCTGTTGGAAGAGATATATCAGTAATTCTATTTGCTTTAAAATCCTGATCTGTGAATTTATGACGTATTTGACGAGAGACCCAGCCACACGAATACATGCACATGTATTAAATACTAATCTTTGCTCTTCCAGGAGCTGATCACTCACCACGCCCTGAATTCTCTAGACACACAACTAAGCTTTGGTACTCCACCCGTTTACTGTGTAGCTTTCCAACCCCGAGGCCTGCCTGCTGGTCTTTAGCTTGCCTTTCCCAGCCTGGCATTGTCAGCTCTCAGCAGCCCCACCCCAGGCCTGTCCCAGTTAGGCAATAGGTCCAATGGAGGTAAAAGCAGGTTACCTGCATGAGGCTTATACCTTCATAACCTAGGCAGCAATACTGAAATATGAAAGCACTGCTAATCTATACTCTGACTTCAGTCAGAGCGGACTAGAAGGATTTCTCATTCATGTTTGGCCAGGAATGAAATTGCTAATACCAACAGGCTTAGAAAGTTTCCACTGCTGTTTCAGCTTCTCCTTTAAGAGATCAGATCCGTTGGCTTCATCCAAATGGCCATGTGAACAACCTTTCCCTGTGCATGGGGGTGCTTTAGAAGAGGAAAATGAAATCACTGGTCCATCTGAAAATTCCCCAGGAAATGGGCTGCAAAGCCTACCTCCTGACTCCAAGGAGGGCAGAGGCTGAGTCATCTAATCCCTCCCGACTAGTATTCACTTGACTTGCACCAAGTAGGTCGGCTGGAGTCGCCTGAATTCTGCTCTCCGTCCTCGTGAGCAGCCACCCCCTGCAGTGGAGCTACTGGAGCATGCTGGGTCTGGTCTCTTCTGCGAGGTCTTCACTCGGCCTCAGCCCACAAGGTTGATGTTATGTAACCTCTCTAAGCTTTTCTTTTCTCATTTACAAAATGGGGAGAGTCACACCATCTACCTCTCAGGGCTGTGACAATGAAAAGAGACACTGTACATGCAAGTGCTGTATAGACTTCAAGGTGCTCTGATCACTCAGCTCTCCCATTTCAGCAAGTGATTACTGAGCTCTTGTCTAGTGCCTAACACCGGGCAAGGCGCTGTGCATAATAAAGAGTTAAAACATGGTTTAGAAGCCTGGGCAACATGGCAAAACCTTGTCTCTACTAAAAATACAAAAAACTAGCTGGGCATGGTGGCGTGCACCTGTAGTCCCAGCTACTGGCGTCGGGGGCTGAGGGGGGAGGATTGCCTGAGTCCAGGAGGTTAAGGCTACAGTGAGCCGAGATCGCATCACTGCATTCCAGTCCTGGCAACAGAATGAGATTCTGTCTCAAAAAACAAAACAAAACATGGTTTAGACTTAGTCTTGGACCTCAATAAGCAAATTAAGCAGAATAATGAAACAAATACGTATGACAGTTAAGGAACCATTCAAGATAATAGATCTCATAATTACGTTATTTGGATCAAGGGTTATTCAGGTGAGAGTGCTCACGTTAGAGAGTGAAGCTGAAGACAGCTTTTAAGAAATGGTGCAAGAAAGATGAGGAGGTCAAGGAGAGAAAGCAAGAAGGGTCAACAAAGAGGCCAAGGCTGAGTGGGAGAGAAAGCCGGATGGGGAAGGTGAGCCTGTCTACTGGGGGAGGCCGCCAGATAAAGGCGATGTCTTGAAATGATTAATGTGGTGGCAGGGCACAAGAGCCACAGACAAACCAGCTGGCCAGTGAGCTAGTCCTGGAGGTGACAGGTTATAAGCAAGGGTGAAGGCATGGGAGTGGCAAACACAGGAATGAGTAACACCTTGCATTTCTGTAGCACATGACGCCTTCCCCTTTGCTTTCATGTGATTTAATCCTCACAAACCTCTGTGAGCTAGGCAGGGTGAGCGTCAATCCCATTTCACAGACGAGGAAGCTGAATCTCAGAGCCAGTGCGTGGTGAGGCTGAGAAGTGAACCCAGTTTCCTGAGATAGGTGCTCCTTTGACTGCCTGTGTAGCCTCCACATTTGATGGGCAGGAGATTTACCCATGAAGGTGTTTTATTTTTTTATTTTTTTTGGAGACAGTCTTGCTCTGCTGCCCAGGCTGGAGTGCAGGGGTATAATCTCGGCTCACTGCAACCTCTGCCTCCCAGGTTCAAACAATTCTCGTACCTCAGCCTCCCAGGAAGCTGGGACTACAGGTCCGTGCCACTACATGAAGCTAATTTTTGTATTTTTAGTAAGATGTGGTTTCACTATGTTGGCCAGGCTGGTCTTGAACTCCTGACCTCAAGTGATCCTCCCGCCTTGGCCTCCCTAAGTGCTGGGATTACAGGCATGAGCCACCATGCCTGGCCTGAAGCTGTTTTATTAAAACCACACAAGTTCAGCAATCAATCCTCCCTAACCCCTTTCAGATTAACAGTGGAGCAGGGACAGGAGAGAAGAGGAGAAAGGCAGGAGGTGCTCAGGCCTCGGAATCTGCCAAGGCTCTCAGGGGTTCTGAGGTAGTCAGGGCAGGAACCACTGCACGACACTGCACTGTACAATGCGGTACCTAAGTGGTTAAGAAGGAGAAAAGAGAAGGGCAAATGAGACATCATTCCAAGGGTTGGAGCCTCAGTTCATAGAACCTGGTCTTGCCATCAAAAGCTGGGTGGCGCAGAAGATATTCAGTCCGTGGAATTGGGTGAGAACTGTGCCCTAAACGGGGATGTCGTATCAGCTCCATGTGCCTGTGCTAGCTCTTATTTTTACCCTTCACGGCCAGAGTAAGAAAGTTCCATGGCATTCCAGAAGACTGGTTGTGAGCAGTGTGGCCATGGATGACTTCCTGCACTTGCCCTCCTCCAGTGAGGACGGGTTCTGCTGGGCTCTTCCAGCCTCTCCATCTCCCAAACTCATACCCCTCCACATACCGTCCCAGCCAAGTCAGTCCCCAGTTCAATGGCCTGTCTGTGAAGCCTTCCCCAGCTCCCTCAGGCAGAGGCAGGTGCTCCCTTCTGATTCCCACAGAACCTTCAGAAGTCCCTATCCCACTGTGGGCTTTCTTGGTCTCAAAAACTTCCCTGCCAGGCAATGGGCAGCTTGACCGCAGGCACCATCTTGCATTATCCTGTACCTCCGGGATGGGACAGGCTCAATAACTGTTGGTTAATGTAGAGCCCCCCTGAGTCTTCAGTCAAACTGAAAAAGTTCTGTCCAATTCTCAACTTTCTGCTATGCTCCCACCACTCTTTGGAGCAAAAGTGAGCTTCACAGAAGTCTGAAGTCACCTTCATTTAACTGTTTTGAATTACACCAAGGTCTGACTCCTTGAGTTGAGCCAGTTTGCGTTCCTCTTATCTTGCAGCCTTTGCCTAAGCAATAGGCTGTCCCTTCTGGTATGTGGGATTCCATTACTACTCCACTTTCCTCCCCAAAGCTACAAGTTTTAAAGGATTTTGCCTAAAGGATCATTTTCCCATGAGATGTCCAAATTATTAAAGCCAGCAAATGCATTCTAAACCTCACACAAAAAAATTGATATTTAATTTAGCTTTTACAACTTTTTCACGTATAAGTGTTTGATATCTATTCATCTTTTGAATTAAAGCTCTGAACATATTATGGTCACAGACCTTCATTGCTGCTTTTGTGAATAGTAAGCTGGTCTAAATCCCAGAAGGAATCTTTTGTCTCCTGTTCATCATACCCAGCCTCCAAAGTGGAATCTTAAAACCACCTCCTCTTGGATGCTTTCCCAAAAGAATTCTCCCAATTCTCTACCAGTCAACATAACTCTCCTTCCCCTCCCCTTTCAAAATGTATTTGTATCTACCACATCTCTCCACACATGCCAACTGAAAGTTAATGTCCTTGAAGATAGGAACCACCTCTACATTCCACCATGTGCCTAGAACTGACGGAGTGATCATCTGGGATAATTAAACATTACTGATTGGTATAAATGTCACGAGCTAAGGGTAATTACAGAGCTTGAGCATAAATGCATATAAAATGAAACCGAAACTTGAGAACTCGTTTTAAATGTAGCATTTTGAAACTGATATGCAGAGTCTTTCAGTATTATATCATATTGTTAACCTGCCTGGTTGGCCCTTTCCCTTTTAACTAATGATTCCGAAAAGGATGATTTGGGGTGATACATGCCTTCTGTATTTATCCAAAACCCTTTTCAAAATCATGAGACCGCCTCTGGTTTAATATGTCAATGGAATATTCACTGTAAAGGGCATGGATATTTAAGAGGCTTGTTTCCTTCACAATGTGTTGACAGAACTCTCAAAATTTCTTTCTTTGAAAAAGAAAACTAGAAATTATTTGAAGACTGTGACAGAGTCATGTCACTGGAATTGGAAGCACAGCTGTCCCTGTGAGGGCCCAGGCCACGAGGAGAGGAAATCATGTTGGTTCACTGACTGGGCGGGGAATCCTTGAAGGAACAAATCCAGGGTGCAGCAGGAAGTTGCCTGGGTGGGAGGTAGTGGCTCTTGTCCAGCCTGAGGCCTAACCAAATCAAACACACCCGACCACCTTGCATTTACAAAAATCTCCTCTATTTGGGATGCTGGGTGAAAATCCTAAGACCTTAGGCCTGTGTGCTTCTGAAGAAGTCCATATATGCGAAGCAGCTGCCTTTTTTCTCTCAAGCACTGCCAAACACCTTAGGCGTCCCACTGAGATCTAGCTATGTGCTTATGGACAGCTATCTTCCAAACTGGGAAGAACCAAATAAGATACTCTATATCCTTTTGTTTCTCCGAGGCTCTGGAACATAATCTGTACACGTTAACTCGGTATGCCTGCATCTCATGCAGACCTGCCTCCTGAATCCCAGGGAAGAGGGCAAGATCATATCAGTATCAAGAAACACTAGCATTACATCATTGTGTGAGTAAGATAAAGCAAGGCAGAACAGAAAGAGCTGCACTTGAATTTGGACATTTGAGACCTGGTTTAAATTTGGTTCTGCATTTACCACCTGTGGGATCTTAGGCACGTTACTAAACCTCTCCGCTATAGAATGGCAATCATGACTTTTATGTTGCAGTGTTTCATAAATAACAACTATTAGTGTGATCTAGATTCAGGGTTGAGGCTCTTTTGTAGAAACAGCAGAAGATAGCAACAGACTGAAGGAATAGTCATGCCATCTGGGTGAATAGCAGGTCGACTCTTGGTTCAGGAAAGATGAAGGTGGTATGTGGTTCAGGTATAGTCAAATACACGACCAATAGCAGCAGCAGCCATAACTCTCTCCGAAACATAAAGACCACACAGAGTGTCTACATAGGTGCCAGACACCACTACTCAAAGAGCTTGTTCCTAGGCCTGCTCCTTTTTAAAGAGATAATTTAATTTTAAGTTTCATGAGGGGCCAGGCAAAGTGGCTCATGCCTGTAATACCAGCACTTTGGGAGGCTGTGGCAGGATGAACGCTTGAAGCCAGGAGTTTGAGACCAGTCTGGGCAACAAAGTACAACCCTGTCTCTACAAAAAATAAACAATTAGCTGGGTGTGCTGGCACGTGCCCGTAACCACAGCTACTCAGGAGACTGAGGCAGGAGGATGGCTTGACCCTAGGAGTTTGAGGTGGCAGTGAGTTATGATCGCACCACTATATTCCAACCTGAGTGAAAGAGCAAGACCCTGTCTCTTAAAAAAAAAATTCATGAGGGAGGGACCATGTCTTATTCATGTACCTGATAGAGTGCTTGGCCCAACAGGTGTTCAATAAAATAATTTCTAATAAAATGATAATAATAGGCTTAACCCTGTTTCTCAGCATAGAGTAAAGGAAATAGAACACAGGCTATAAGTAATGTCAAGGCAATATCCCTTTCAGCATTTTCTCAATATGTATAGTTGGCCAAGTACTACTAAGTACTATCAGTCAAATACTATTAGAGTCCCTGATGTCATTGTCAATGTAAAAAAAAAAATGACAAGAAAAAATCCAAAATATCTCAAGATTATTTCTATTGAATAGCTTCAGTTTGTTTTTAATCTTTCCACAGCCCATGTTCACATCTGTGGCCTCCCTTTTATGGGCTCTGGAGCTGTAAATCTGAAAGAAGACAGATAAGGTAGAAACCTTGTTAAACAAAATCCCCATCAAAATGACAGACATTCAAACAGGAGTGGCCTGCCTTTATCTCCAGTTACCACCCAGTCTGTTTCCCTTTTACAAAAGGTTTGCTGTATGAGGAAGGGAACATTTTACCCAGGAGACCGAAAGTCACTCCCAGCTAGGCATTTCCCAAAGGAGTTGTACTGTATGTTCCAGAGTGCGGCTGCTGAGCTAACTATCTGGGTTGCAATAAAATGTCTTGATTTTTATCCATGGTTGGACAGATTGAGTTTTCTGATAACCCCAGTCCATTTCCCTAGAAATGCAGGTATGTATCCATATGCTGACTCATTCCGGGTGCAGGAAGCACAGTCTCTACAGAGCGTGGGGACTGCAAAGGTGAATACTTCCAAGATGGAGAGGAGAAGGGGGAAGGGAGAGAACAAGAAAAAACAACTGAGAGGAGTGTTCTGGATTGATTATTTACAGACAGTTTGCCAGCAACAGATAAGGGATAGATCACGGCTGGCAACCATTACTGGGGTGGTTTCTTTGGGTCTTTCATTTTAAGATAAAAGAGATTTGACATGTTTATTAAGTAATGTGGTTACCCTGGAAGCTGGGCATGTACTTCTAGTGATAACTGTATAGCAATTACTTCTGTTGGTTATAAGCTTCAGCTTTTGTTTGCTGAAATGTGAGATTTGGTTATATCTTTGTAGGTATGAGATACTTTTAAAGGGATAGTGTTTAGTAAATTTAAATATATAAAATTTGCCTTTTATTGGCAAGGATCACAATAACAGCTTTGTAGGATTTCTCCGCAAGCAAATAATCTCTACGTGGACATCAAGACTTCACACTAAGATTCTGAAGATGATTGAGTCAATGGATGAGTATAACTAACTTTTGGAAACTTCAAGGCAATTTAAGGAAACTGCAGGAGGACCAGAAACGATCAGAAAGGATCAAGAGCAGGGAACCAGGGCTGATCCAAACAATGAGGGCCGGCATTTGTGATCTTGGGAGGAGCCACCCCAGTGTGGGTCAACTCCACAGCATTAGGAAGACCAATTCATCAGAATTACCTTTTCAAGAAATGGATCTGTTCCTTGTCACATTCTTAGAATAAAGACTTATCTTTATTACTACTAATTATAATGTTTTGGTTCATTCTTTTACAAATGATGCAATATGTGATACATACCAAAGAATACTTGTAATACACACTTAAGGTCTGAAACATAGCGGAAAAACAGAACATGACTGAATCTACACTCCCTCTCAGAACAAAGACATGAGCCACGAGCTGAAGCGACCTTGCCATCCCTCCCTCTCTATTTTAGTCTCCCTGCCTCTCTCTCCAGAGATAATCACTGTTCTAAAATGACTGTTTATCACTCCTTCATTTTTGTTTGTTTTTTAGAGACTGGGTCTTGATAGGCTAGACTCAATTTCCAGGCTCAAGGTATCCTCTTGTCTCAGCCTGCCAAGTAGCTGGGACTATAGGCATGTGCCCTGCGGCCAGGACACCTTCACTTTTTTAGAAACATGGCTTTAATGCAGATTTCTATATCCCTAATAAATAAATGGACTAATTGTCTGGTTTTGCTTGTTTTTCAGCTCTTTATATAAAAATTCTACCGTGCGTCTCCTGGAACTTGCTTTTTTTCAGTCAATATTAGGGTTCTAAGATTTCATCTTTATTGTCTATAGATACAGTTTGTCATTTTTACAGTTGTATAATAATGTAAACTTGACACTATTTATCCATTCCTCTGTCAGTGAACCTTTGGGTTTTTGGGTTTCTTCTAGTTTCAACCCCAACTAGAGATACTGCCATGATTATTCTTGAACATGTGCTCACCAGCAATTCTTCCTTTTCCTCCTGGGCATAGCCAAACAAATTTTGCAGCCTTCCTGCAGTGAGGTGGAGCCAAATGACTAAATTCTGTGTGTTGGAGAGATAAATGCCACTTCTGGGCCTGAACCCTATGGCCCCTCCCATGCTGGCCTGAAGAAGAGGGTGCAGTGGAGGATGCTGAGGCCATAGGAAATGGTGGAGCCACTAGAGAGAGAAGCTGGTCCCAGAACGTCTGCGAGAACCAGAGTCCTCCTTTCATCCATAATGACCACCACTGAACTGACAGCACAGGAAATAAACCTTTACTGTGTTAGCCACAGAGATGGGGGTTGCTTGTTATAGGTGTTAGACTTTCCTGATAAAACCTCCATTTCAAAATACATTAAAAGTGTGTGTGTGTGTGTGTGTGTGTGTGTGTGTGTGTGTGTCTAGTCAGTGTAAATGAAGCAAGAGCTGGGCCTGGGGGTGGGCTCTGCCTCATGCATTTATGGGGGAGTGAGGGAGTTGTGGAGATAAAAGGCACCAGGAAGGATCTCCTAGTGGAGCTGTTCTGCCTCTTGATTGCGTCAATGTCAGTATCCTATCCTGGTTGCTGATATTGTACTACAGTTGTACAAGATGATACCATTGGGAGAAAGTGGGTGAAGGGTACACAGGATCTTTGTATTCTTTCTTTCTTTTTCTTTTCTTTTCTTTTTTTTTCAAGACAGAGTTTCACTTTTTTTCACCCAGGCTGGAGTACAGTGGCATAATCTGGTCTCACTACAACCTCCGCCTCCCGGGTTCAAGCGATTCTCCTGCCTCAGCCTCCTAAGTAGCTGGGATTACAGGTGCCTGTCACCACGCCCAGCTAATTTTTGTATTTTTAGTAGAAATGGGGTTGTACCATGTTGACCAGGCTGGTCTCGAACTCCTGACCTCTGGTGATCCACCCGCCTCGGCCTCCCAAAATGCTGGGATTACAGGCATGAGCCACTGCACCCGGCCTTTTGTATTATTTCTTACACCTACATGTGAATCCACAATTATCCCAAAATAAAAAGTTTTAATCATGAAAGACTTACATGGTAAATATGGAGAAGTATTAACAAAACTATGAAAGGTAGTTCCTCCCTTGTTTTTGGAACACATAAATAAAGTGGCTTCAGGTACAGAGGACAGCCCTTAGATGTGTGAAAATGCCAACCTTTTACCCTTGGTTTCCTCACCTTAAAAACAAGGACAATACCTGTCCTACCAACTTCATGGGGTTTGGAGAAGATCAAATTAATTAAGATGATAAATGGGAAAGTACTTTGAAGTGCTATAAGATATTACTAACATCGAAGAGACAATTCTAGTAACACTTTGGGAATGACAGAGGATACTATCAATCCACTTACATTTATGAGTGAAGAAGAGCTGCAAAGCTGCAGGTGCTGAGCCTTTGTATTAACTCAGTGACCAAGATGGAGGGGAGGTTAAGAATTGCACATTCATGGCAATAAAATATCAAAAGCACTTGCTGCAGGTGCAGATAGGGTGTGTAACATGCTACTTTGCATGTCAGAAAGAAGAAGGTTGGCCGGGTACGGTGGCTCATGCCTGTAATCCCAACACTTTGGGAGACCCAGGCAAGCGGATAATCTGAGGTCAGGTGTTTAAGACCAGTCTGGCCAACATGGCAAAACCCCATCTCTACTAAAAATATAAAAAAAGGCCGGGCGCGGTGGCTCAAGCCTGTAATCCCGGGAGGCCGAGACGGGCGGATCACGAGGTCAGGAGATCGAGACCATCCTGGCTAACACGGCGAAACCCCGTCTCTACTAAAAAATACAAAAAAAACTAGCCGGGCGAGGTGGCGGGCGCCTGTAGTCCCAGCTACTCGGGAGGCTGAGGCAGGAGAATGGCGTAAACCCGGGAGGCGGAGCTTGCAGTGAGCTGAGATCCGGCCACTGAACTCTAGCCTGGGCGACAGAGCGAGACTCCGTCTCCAAAAAAAAAAAAAAAAAAAATATATATATATATATATATATATATATAAAAAAATTAGCCGAGCGTGGTGGTGTGGGCCTGTAATCCCAGTGACTTGGGAGGCTGAGGCATGAGAATCACTTGAACCCAGGAAGTGGAGGTTGCAGTGGGCCAAGATAGTGCCACTGCTCTCCAGCCTGGGCAACAGAGTGAGTCTCCAACTTAAAAAAAAAAAAAAAAAAGAAGAAGAAGAAAAGTAAGAATATGCACTTATATTTATTTTATTTACATAAAGAAACTCTGAAAGGCCTAATTAAAAAAACTAACACAAGTGACGAGAAGAACAAGGCAGACTGGGAACAGGTGGGGATGGGACTTTGCCTATTGTGTATTTAAAAAATTAGGTGAATATACTGCAGATTCAAACCTTAAAATAAAAAGGTACATTCTTAGAGAGGGTCCCTATATTTTGTACGTGGGGTGGGGAGGGGCAACTACTTTTTGTTTTTCTCAAAGGCTTAGCTCCAAGAGTATAGAAATTAGCTGAGTATTATCACTAGAGTGTACATGTGTATGTGTATGTGTGTGCACATATGTGCATGTGTGTATATGAATAGGACTGTACATGGTGGAGAATTCTGGTCAAGCCCTACCTCCTTCCCATCCCCCAAAGCTGGCAATGCCCAGGAGTCATGGAGGACCACTGGAGCAGCTACTCTTGCTTTTCAGCTTTCTGCCCCTTAGGCCATTTTGGTTAAGAACACCAATTGATTTAATTGTGTCTTATTTTTTTTTTTTTTTTTTGAGACAGAGTCTCGCTCTGTCACCCAGGCTGGAGTGCAATGGCCTGATCTCGGCTCACTGCAACCTCTGCCTCCTGGGTTCAAGTGATTCTCTTGCCTCAGCTACCCAAGTAGCTGTGATTATGGGCATGCGCTGCCATGCCCAGCTAATTTTTGTAGAGATGGGGTTTCACCATGTTGGCTAGGCTGGTCTTGAACTCCTGACCTCAGATGATCCTCCTGCCTCGGCCTCCCAAAGTGCTGGGATTACAGACGTGAGCCACCACGCCCGGCCTAATTGTGTCTTATATAGGGAGACTGAGGCTGATCTAACACACTTTATAGGGCAAAACTAGATCAGAATTAGAAGCCACGGTCCTTACTCCCACTCCTTCCCTGTGCCCACTGGTCAGTACATCCTTGGGTCAAACGTGGATTGAAAAACTAATGCTATCTCTGAGTAGCAAAGTTAAGTCTGGGTTGTTTCAAAGGACTTTCTAGTTGTTAGAAGAATCAAACTTGAAAAGCTGAAATCAAGAAGCAATTCTTTCAGATTGTGTTGGTTTTCCGTAGCCCCCATGACCTCTGGAATAATGGAAACAATGAATGATGTTGGGGTAAACTGTCTTTGAACATTAGCATGTAAAGTCTTTGTGTTTACTCTCTGTGGAGTCCACTGAGTCTGCAATTTTAGGCTGTTCACCTCCCAGAAAAATGGGTCTTTTGAAGTATTTTGTCCCCTTGGTTAGAGGCCAACTCAGCATGTTTTCATCTTCTTGTAAATACAGTGTTCAAGCACCATCCCATCCAAATGGGTTCTACCTTCTCATTGACTGGTTGTGGTGGAACAGTATGAACTGAGGGTTTTGGCCCACTCCATTCTTCCAACATAAAACAAAGGCTATGCCATTTGGAGATGCTTTTGTTGCGACCACAATTCATTTCTGAGGTCTCAATCAAACAAAAGCTCAAGGATAAACTTTGCAAATTCTTTTTAATTTGCCTGACATAGGAGACAGTTTATAATACATATGAGGTTTCCAAGCATATAGCCAAATAAAAAATGAGAAATATTAGCTTAGCCAAAGAGCTTTTTTTTTTTTTTTTTTTTTTAAAGACAGGGAATCTGTGTATATAAGACTGTGAGTTCCTCAAGAAAAGGAATGTTCCATTCCGCCCTGTATCTTTAGTATCCAGTATGGTATCTGGCATAAAGAATTTGCTTACTTTCAGCTCTTACCTGGGAGTATAAAAAAGGCAAACCCCATCTCTACAAATGTTAAGTCCTATAAACTAAATAAGATTCCATGTTTAACCTGAAAGCCAAGCTGGAAAGACTAGTATAGAACTAAATTTATATCTTTATTGGAAAACAAAGCTGAAACGAGACAAAGGTTTAGAGCAGAAATTGATGGGTGGTTGGCATTTAAAAATCTGAATGTAATTGCTAGTTCTCTGGCCTCAATCACACTGACGGATTCCTTTTGGCAATTATCTTCACTAGGCTTGCCTGTATGCAAAGTTTCTGATTACTGGCAGGTACTATGGTTTCCCTGGAGACGGGGGAATTGTTAATCCACCTTTTCAACACTGGGAGAGTTCAAAAGACTCATAGTACAAAGAGAAAGTTCCACAGTTGGGAGCATCAGAGGTAACAGTGGAGAGTCCCATAGCACCTCATTTGCAGAAAGGAACTAGAAATTAGGATCCCTACCCACCACGTGCTCTGAGGTTGGAATTCTGACCATATACATGTGTAGGGTCTGGTAGCTGTTACAGAAGAGACAGTACAGTTGTACTGTGCCCCCCAACTCCTTTCAAATCATGCCACTTACCCAGAAAGTGGTACTATTTTATGGCACACTAGGAAAATGGGTAAGGCTGGCAGAGGTCACTCACTGTGCGCTCCCGCTCCCCCAAGGACTGAAGAGGTCAGCAGCCTATCTGTAACCTATCCCTAACCCATCAGTGTGCCCCAGCACATGGACTGGGAAGCTTTAGTAAACTGCTTAGAACAAGAGATCTGGAATCAGATGGTCTTGGTTCAAATGCTCTGTCCTTCAGCTACTAGCTATGGGACTTCTGGCAAGTTACCCTATCTCTAGGTGCTTTTTGTAAAATGGGGATAACTAGTAGCCCAACCTCACAGGGCTGTTGAGAGACTTATATGGAATTATTGTATTTAGCACAGTACTTTGCATATAGTAAATACTCAATAAATTATATTATTTATGCATAACAATGGTATTATTATTATTAATACTAATAATCCCCTCCCCTCTCCTCCCCTTTCTTTTTTTTGTTTTGAGACAGTGTCTTGCTGTTACCTCAAATAAGTGGAATCATACCATATTTTTTCTTTTGTGAGATAAATTGCTTCACCTTTCACCTACCGGAGGGCAAGGGTTCAAGTTTCCCCAAAGGTCATTCTCAGTTTAGAAGTTACTCCCCAAAGCCTCTCTCAGTACATCCTAGATCGGGTCATCTCAGGAATTTGGATCACCTCTTTGGGAGGAAACGTGTATCAAAAAGGTTTCGAGTTCCAGGCCACTTCCTGTCCAGTGTGACATGTGACTGAACAAAAGAGTTCAGTCAGGCCAAACAGTTCAACACCATCTGGATTGGGGACAACCAGCGGTTTGCAGGTTGGAATGGACTCTAGGTTAAGCTGGTGAGAGCCTCCACCACACCTTTGTTCTATGTGAATGTTCTCTCATTTATTCTTTAACTGGATGTCCACAGGCTCCTAAAACTCATTATATCCCTAACGGAGCTCAACATCTCCAAATCTGTTCCTGCTAAAGTAATCCCTGCCTCAGATGATGGCATCATCAGCTACCTAGATGCCTAAAAAAGAAATCTGGGGATGATCCTATTTCTTTTCTGTCCCTCATCTTCTACTTGGGATCAATCACAAAGTTTTTCGAGTTCTAATATGTTTCTTACACATTTTTCTTCCCCTCTGTCCCTACTATGACTCCCCTAGTTCAGGTCTAATCTTCTTTTGCCTGGACTGTCTTTTTAGGTCCCTGGTCTCCATCCCAAATCATCTTTTATGTAATACCAGAAAAGTCTATTTTTATAAAAGCAAATATATGCCACTTTTCTGCTCAGTGCTCTTCAATAACTCCTTGCTATCCTCAGGATAAAGTCACATTTGTTAGCCTGCTAGGCAATGCTCTCTGTGTTCTGCCCTCTGACTGCCTCTTCAGCTTAATCTCTTACTACTTCTTGGGGTCCACTAAACATTTAGGAGACTGGAAACCATTCTCAGGTCCTCACTTCCACTCTAAGATTTCTTCCCTCCGTGCGTTTGTTTACGCCAGGCCCTCTGCTTGGAATGATCTTGTGGCCCTCCTCCTTTACCGTGTTGGGTGACCCTTCACTGTATCCTCATAACATCTGGTGTATGCCTAGACATGCACTGTAAGTAATATTTCATTGTTACTTTCATATGTTCATTTTCCCCACTAGATTGTGAGCTATTTCAGAGCGGGTATCTTTCATCCTGGTATCCCTGAGTCTTGACAGCACCGGAACCAATGCAGGTGCTCAATACATGATGACCAAAGAGATGAATCAATACACACATGAATAAAGTATTGCATAGGTCAGGTCTGGAGGCCACTGGAAGGGAGGGAAGGGAAGGGGAGGAGAGGGGAGGGGAAAAGGAGGGGAGGGGAGGGGAGAGAAAGGAAGGGAAGAAGGAAGGAAGGACAAAACTCACACTGGAAAGGAAAAAGTAAAACTGTCATCTGCAGATGACATGATCATGTACATAAAAATTCTAAGGAATTTACTAAAGGTCAATACACAAAAGTCAATTATATTTCTATGTATTAACAATGAGCAATTTGAAAATGAAAATTTTTAGTCTGGGTGCAGTGGCTCACGCCTGCAATCCCAGCACTTTGGGAGACTGAGGTGGGTGGATCACTTGAGGTCAGGAGTTTGAGACCAGCCTGGCCAACATGGTAAAACCCCGTCTCCACTAAAAATACAAAAATTGGCTGGGCATGGTGGTGCATGCCTGTAATACCAGGTATTTGGGAGGCTGAGGCAGGAGAATCGCTTGAATCCAGGAGGTGGAAGTTGAAGTGAGCTGAGATTGTGCCACTGCACTCCAGCCTGGGCAACAGAGTAAGACGCCTTCCCCCCCACCCCCCCCCCAAAAAAAAGAAAGAAAGTGAAAATTTTTAAAAACTTCATTCATGATAGCTTAAAAATATACTTAGAAATTAATTTAACAAGAGATGTGCAAGACCCATATATTGAAAACTATAAAACATTGCTATGGGAAATTAAAGAAGATTGAAATAAATGAAAACATACACCATGTTCATGAAAGGGAAAATGCAATTCTTTCCAAGATGGCAATTCTCCTCAAATTGAGGTACAATAGATTCAATGCAATCCCAATCATGCTTTTTGTGAAGAAACTGACAAGCTGATTCTAGAATGTATAGGGAAAGGCAAAGGATGTAAAAGTCTAAATAATTTTGAATACAGAAATACAAAGTTGGCTGGGTGTGGTGGCTCACAACTGTAATTCCAGTACTTTGGAAGGCCGACGTGGGTAGATCACCTGAGGTTAGGAGTTCAAGACTCTACTGGCCAACATGGCAAAACGCTGTCTCTACTAAAAATACAAAAATTAGCCGGGCGTGGTGGTGGGCACCTGTAATTCCAGCTACTCAGGAGGCTAAGGCAGGAGAATTACTTGAACTCGGGAGGCAGAGGATGCAGTGAACCAAGATTGCACCACTGCACACCAGCCTGGGTGACAGAGCAAGACTCCATGTCAAAAAAAAAAAAAAAAAAACAACGAAAAGAAATACAAAGTTAAAAAACTTACACTACACGATTTCAAGACCTACTCTAAAGGGAAAGCACAGGCACACAGATCAATGGAACAGAGTAAGAATTCAGAAGGCTAGGCGCGGTGGCTCACGCCTGTAATCCCAGCACTTTGGGAGGCCGAGGTGGGCGGATCATGAGGTCAGGAGATTGAGATCATCCTGGCAATGGCGAAATCCCGTCTCTACTAAAAATACAAAAAATCACTCGGGAGGCTGAGGCAGGAGAATGGTATGAACCTGGGAGGTGGAGCTTGCAGTGAGCCAAGATCGCACCACTGCACTCCGGCCAAAGCAACAAAGCGAGACTCATCTCAAAAAAAAGAACCATGTCCCTTACCTTATACCATATACAAAATTAACTTGAAGTGGAACACAGACCTACATTTTAGAGCTAAAACTAGAAAGTTCCTAAAAGAAAACATTTTAAAAATTATTTGTGAACTTGGTTAGACAAGAATTTCTTAAGCAGGACATAAAAAGCATGGCTCATAAAATTTAAAAATGATAAAATTGATTCCATCAGAATTAAATTTTTTTTGCTCTTTGAAAGACACAATTAAATATTCTCAACTAATATTTGCAGAACAGGGAACTGACAAAGGGTCTGTATCCCAATGTATAAAAAACTCAACTCAAAAGTAAAAATAACAGCCCAATTAAAAAACAAGAAAAACTGCCTGGGCAGCATAGCAAGACCTCATTTCTACAAAAAATAAAAAATTAGCCAGCTGGGTGTGGTGGCTCACACCTGTAATCCCAGCACTTTGAGAGGCTGAGGTGGGTGGATTACAAGGTCAGGAGATCAAGACCGACCTCACCAACATGGTGAAACCCTGTCTCTACTAAAAGTACAACAATTAGCTGGGTGTGGTGGTGTGCGCCTGTAGTCCCAGCTACTTGGGAGGCTGAAGCAGGAGAATCGCTTGAACCTGGGAGGTGGAGATTGCAGTGAGCCAAGATCCCACCACTGCACTCTAGCCTGGGCGACAGAGTGAGACTCCAACTCAAAAAATAAAAATGAAAAAAAGAAAAAGTAATTAGCCAGGTATAGTGGTGCATGCCTGCAGTCCCAGCTCCTCAGGAGGCTGAAGTGGGAGGAACACTTGAGCCTGGGAGGTAGAGGCTGCAGTGAGCCTGATGGTACCACTGCACTCCAGCCTGGGTGACAGAGCGAGAATCCGTCTCAAAAAAAAAAAAAAAAAAATTAGCTAGGCATGGTGGTGCATGCCTGCCGTTCCAGCTGCTCAGGAGGCTGAAGTGGGAGGAACACTTGAGCCTGGGAGGTAGAGGCTGCAATGGGCCTGATGGTGCCACTGCACTCCAGCCTGGGCGACAGAGCAAGACCCTGTCTCAAAAAAAGAAAAGAAAAAAGAAAAAGACTTAAACAGATGCTTCACAAATTAACTTACCTGAATGGCGGATAAGCATAGGAAAAGATGCTCAACATCACTAGTCATTAGGGAATTGCAAATTGAAGCCACAATGAGATACTATTATATATCCTATAATGGCTAAACTTAAAAAGAGTGACAATATCAAGAGTTGGAAAGAATGTGGAAAAATTAAACTCTCACACACTGTCAGTGAAAATGTAAAAAGTGACAGTCATTTGCAAAATAGCACAGCAGCACATCACTGAGTTAAAGTACGTTTACCATAGGGCCCAGCATTTCCACTTCTACATTTTTACCCAAGAGAAATAAAAGCATATGTCCATACAAAGACTTGCACTTCAATTATGTTCAAGGAGAACTATTCTTTCTTTCCTTTTCTTTTTATTTTATTTATTTATTTATTTTTTTGAGACATAGTCTCGCTCTGTTGCCCAGGCTGAAGTGCAGTGGTGTGATCTCAGCTCACTGCAACCGCCACCTCCCGGGTTCAAGCGCTTCTTCTGCCTCAGCCTCCCAAGTAGCTGGGATTACAAGTGCCTGCTGCCATGCCAGACTAATTTTTGTATTTTTAGTAGAGATGGGGTTTCACCATGTTGGCCAGGCTAGTCTCGAATTCCTGACCTCAAGTGATCCGCCCACCTCAGCCTCCCAAAGTGCTGGGATTACAGGCATGAGCCACCATGCCAGGCTTCTTTTCTTTTTCTTTTACTCTGTAACCCAGGCTGGAGTGCAGAGGTATGAACAAGGCTTACTGCAGCCCTGACCTCCTGGGCTCAACCAATCCTCCTACCTCAGCCTTCTGAGTAGCTGGGACTACAGGTGCATTCACCACACTGGGCTAATTTTTAAATTTTTTTGTAGAGAAAGGGTCTTGGAATGTTGCTCAGGTTGGTCTTGAACTCCTGGCCTCAAGTAATCCTCCCACCTCAGCTTCCCAAAGCACTGGGATTACAGGCCTGAGCCACCGAGTCTGGCCTAGCATTATTCTTAATAACTAAAACTTGGCAACAAATAAAATGTTCAGCCTCTGGTAAATGCATAAACAATGGAATGAAAAAATGAAATACTACTCAGCAATAAATGAGAACAAAACATTGACACACACAACACCATGGATGGATCTCAAAAACATTATACTAAGTAAAAGAAATCGAATACAAAATAGAATAAACTAGAGAAACAGAAAGTGGTCAGCGGCTACCTGGGGCTGGAAGTCAGGGGAAGAGACCAACTGCAAAGCCTTACAAGGCCTTTTTTTTTTTTTTTGAAGCAGAGTCTTGCTCTGTCGCCCAGGCTGGAGTGCAGTGGTGCCATCTCGGCTCACTGCAAGCTCCGCCTCCCAGGTTCACGCCATTCTCCTGCCTCAGTCTCCCGAGTAGCTGGGGCTACAGGTGCCCGCACCACGCCTGGCTAATTTTTTGTATTTTCGGTAGAGATGGGGTTTCACCTTGTTAGCCAGGATGGTGTTGATCTCCTGACCTCGTGATCCACCCATCTTGGCCTCCCAAAGTGCTGGGATTACAGGCGTGAGCCACCACACCCGGCCACAAGGACACTTTTTAATGTAACAGAAAATGTTATTTGTCTTGATTGTGGGGCTAGATCTATGCCTGTATATGGTTGCCAAAATTTAAGCATTCACTTAAAATGGTAAATTTTACCGTATGTAAATTTTACCTCAAAAAAAATGGGAAAATGTACTCTATGAACTCATGAAAGTTGAATCTGTGCAGTTGGTCAGTATACAATCTGCAAATGGAAAAGTCATTAAACCTCAAATCAGGGCATTATTTTCTGTTATTTTCCTTATGCTGAACATTAGTCAGTACTTCAGGCCAATACGAGATGCCAACAGTCCGATACTGGACACGTATTGCTGTAAAGCACTTACCTGTCCAGGCTGGGTGTGGTGTCTCATGCCTGTAATTCCAGCACTTTGGGAGGCTGAGGCAGGTGGAGCACATGAGGTCAGGATTTTGAGACCAGCCTGATCAACATGGTGAAAACCCGTCTCTACTAAAAATAAAAAAATTAGCTGGGTGTGTGTGTTGGTGTGCGCCTGTAATCCCAGGCTGAGGCAAGAGAATCGCTTGAGCCCAGAACACAGAGGCTGCAGTGAGCTGAGATTGTGCCATTGCACTCCAGCCTAGGTGACAGAGTGAGACTCCATCTCAAAAAAAAAAAAAGAAAAAGTGAGCCATTCAAACATATGAAAAATACTTAATTGAATTTTAAGAAACTTCATTTCTAGTCCTATTCTTCCACTAATATCATGCACGACCTTGGGCCAGGTACTCAGCCAATACCTCAGTAAATGATAAGAGTTTTCAGAAATTCTCAATCTGAAGTCCATGCATCTCTCTTCACTGCCCCTGAAAGCGTCCTTGGATTCAGGGCATCTGGGAATTTGGATGGGAAAATGTGTATCTTTACACATTTTCTTCACATAAACATGTATCTTTGTTTTTACAACCTTTAACTGAAATTTAGCATTTCCTTCAATTATGGATATAGGTTACAATCTGCAACGGCTTTAGCAGTAATAACTTTGATAGAAATCACAGGAATTTTTATATTAAATTGTAAGTGTTGCCCATATCTCAAAATATTATTTATATTTATCACATTTCAAAATTATGGTGGTTATTAGATTTGCTACTGGATATTATTATTTAATGTGTTAACAAAGAAGCTATGTATCTGCTAAAGAAATGATATTTCTGATTATAGATACATCTCTATATCATAACTTTTTAAAGACTTGATAACAGGTTCCATATAATTGGTTTCCTTTTCAGCACAGTATATTTTATTTTAGGCAAAATACCTTGTTCTACAGAATGGATCCATGGAATTCACCAAAAGAATCTTTCTCACACACACACACACACACACACACACACACACACACACACACAGTTTAAAACTTCTTAGCTAGGCCAGGCATGGTGGCACACACCTGTAATCTCAGCACTGTGGTACAAAAATTGGCTGAGTGTGGTGGTGAACACCTGTAATCCCAGGTACTCTGGAGGCTGAGGTGGAAGGATTACTTGGGCCTGCGAGGCCGAGGCTGCAGTGAGCCAAGATCATGCCACCACACTCCAACCTGGGTGAGCAAGTGAGACCATGTCACAAAAATATAAAAACAAAAAAAACAAACAAAAACTTCTGAGTTAGATGGCCTCTAACCGTCCATTCTAGTGCTAAGAATTCTATTAAAAACTGGTATAAAGACTGGATGGCAGCTGGGCGCCGTGGCTTATACCTGTAATCCCAGCACTTTGGGAGGCCAAGGCGGGTGGATCACTTGAGGTCAGGAGTTCAAGACCAGCTTGGCCAACATGGTGAAACCCCACCTCTGCTAAAAATACAAAAATTAGCTGGGCATGATGGTGCAAGTCTATCATCCCAGCTACTTGAGAGGCTGAGTCAGGAGAATCGCTTGAACCCAGAGGGCGGAAATTGCAGTGAGCCAAGATTGCACCACTGCAATCCGGCCTGGGTGACAAAGTGAGACTCCATCTTAAAAAAAAAAAAAAAAAAAAAAAAAAAGGCTCAGATTCTAAATGAAATAACTAAAAACACTTTTTCTCTTCTTTTCTAAATAAAGGCTTTCAAGATTCACGGATTCTTACTTGTTCGTATCCTGATTTGAACAAAGTAAGTGCTAAAAAAAACCTCACGTTTGAGACAAACGGGGAAATTTGAACACAAACTGGGTATTAGGTGATATCAATTAATTAGATATCATAATATTACCGTCAATACATCTTTTTAAAAAAATCCTTATCTGGTCTGGGTGCAGTGGTTCACGCATGTAATCCTAGGACTTTGGGAGGCTGAGGTGGGAAGTTCATGAGAGGCCAGAAGTTTGAGACCAGCCTGGGCAACATAGTGAGACTCTGTCTCTATGAAAATTTTTTTAAAGATTAGCTGGGCATGGTGGTGTGAGCCTAGTCCCAGCTACTCTGGAGGCTGAGGTGGGAGGTCCCTGAGTCCAGGAGTTTGAGGCTGCAGTGGGCTAGATGATCACTCTACTGCACGTTGGCCTGGTCTACAGAGCAAGACCCTGTCTCAAAAAAAAAAAAAAAAAAAAAAAAATTGAAAAAAAATCCTTACCTGTTAGAGATACATAGTGAGGTATTTAAAGGTAAAATGATATTTCCTTTGCATCAAAATATGCAGGAAAATAAAAAATTAAAAAGGAGGCAGGATGGAAGAAACAAGGTATTCAAACTGTGATATGGGTGATAGTGGTTCACTATATTTTTCTTTCTACTTTCACGTTTGTTTGAAATTTTTACTATAATTTTTTTTAAAATTAATAAGTTCTCAGGACAGATCCAACCCACAGAAATGTCTGGATTGTACTCAGTTAAAAAAAACAAAAATGGGCTGGGCGTGGGCATGCTGGCTCATGCCTGTAATCCCAGCACTTTGGGAGGTCGAGGTGGGAGGATCACCTGAGGTCAGGAGTTTGAGACCAGCCTGGCCAACATGGTGAAACACCGCCTCTACTAAAAATACAAAAATTATTCGGGCATGGTGGCACATGCCTGTAGTCCCAGCTGCTTGGGAGGTTGAGGCAGGAGAATTGCTTGAATCTGGGAGGCAGGACTGGAGTGAGCCGAGATCAACAATGAAGAGGATGGAAAGGAGTGTGCAGTTTGCCACAGTTCCTACTCCTCCAACCGTCTTAGAACCTGGGCTACTCCCATATCTAAATCACCTCTTCCTCAGGAGGCATTTGACCTTGTAGGTTAACATGAACTTGTATGACAAACCATTATAATTGACCACATTCACTATGTCTAAACAGGTTAAATCACATTTTTGGTAATCAGTAGCTCTTTCATTCCTTAATAAGCTGCTTAGTTTTGTTCTTTCAATGGCCAGAAGTGAATCCCTACCTGGAGCCAGTAGTTTGTGCCACAGGACAGGGGATTATAAATGAACAACCTGTTACCTCCACTGAGGAACAACTCCAGCTTCATGCCCCGTTGCCTTCAGATCAGTAATGTCTTTGCTGAGACATGCACTCCATTCCTGAGAGATGAGACAGTCTCCACATCTCTCTGACCTGTGCATGGCTGCAGACATTGACCCTCTGCTCTTGTTCTTGGGGCTAAGAGGGTCTCTGTGAAGCTCTAAAGGCTTTTGAAATTCATCACACATACTTGGGGATACTGTCGAACAATTATCTGAAACAGTATAGTAATGCAGTTTAGCACATGGGATCTAGAATCTGTTCCTGGATTTAAACACTAGCTCTGTCATTTAATCTTGCTGTGCCAGTTTTGTTATTTGTAAAATGGGTTATTCTGGCAATTAACCTCAGAAAGATGTTCTGCAGATTAAAGAACATAACATATGCAAAGTACTGAGAACAGTGTCTAGAGCATGGTATGTACTCCACACAGTTTTTCTTTTTTTTTTTTTTTGAGACAAAGTCTTGCTCTGTCACCCAGGCTGGAGTGCAGTAGTACCATCTTGGCTCACTGCAACCTCCACTTCCTGGGTTCAAGCGATTCTCATGCCTCAATCTCCCAAGTAGCTGGGATTACAGGCGTACACCACCACACCTGGCTATGTTTTTTTTTTTTTAAAGTAGAGACAGGGTTTCACCACGTTGGCCAAGTCTTGAACTCCCGACCTCAGGTGATCCATCTGCCTTGGCCACCCAAAGTGCCAGGATTATGGGCATGAGCCACCGCACCCAGCCTTCACTCCATACCTATGAACTGTTATGACTATTATTTTCAACTACAGCAGAAGCTCTGGACCAAAATATAATAATGCCCATGCTTCACCAATGTCAACAGTACTTTAATATTAATTCTAAGAAAAGGTTACACTGAACTAGATCAATAACATAAGAGCTACTCTGTAAACAGCTTCCTTTCTTTCACTGGGTAAGATGAGTTCTTGAGTTATAGTTGTTAATTTGAAAGCATGTCAAAAATCACTGAGAAGTCAAAATTGCTAATTTTTCCAGACCTTTCTTTGTCAGACACACTTGCTTTAGCAATTACTTAATCCAATAATTACAACTGAAAAGACTCATACAAGGTATACAAGAGGGTACAGGGGAAAAATTCATTGCATGATTGTGCGAGTGATTTACAACCTTCTTCCTTCAAAGAAGTCCTTTAAGGTCATTAAAAGGGGTCACGTAATTCTAAGGTATTATAATGAAGACAATATTCCCAGTGAAGATTAATCCAGTAAATTATCAAACTAGTGTCAGAAATTACAAAACAGGCTTTCTGGAAGTAAACTCTAAAGATGAAACAGAAGTTTCAATTTGAGTCAAAAGAGTGACAGTGGTTGCTGAAGGACTGGAACTCTCTGAATTGTAAACAGGGTGAAGGGTGTGCTTGTGTGTATAATCAAGATGAAAACCACTTTGCCTAGTAGAGCTAACCATTTTCAAGGAAGTCTCAGTATAAAAATTAACCAAAATGTAAAAGTATCTAAAGGACTCAATAGTTCTCATAATTAAAGCAAAAAGACATTTAGTAAATTTTCTTTTCTCTTTTTCCATATTCTTTTATCATTTAGAACAATATTAGAGAACTGATTGGTTTGATATTTTGTTGATAATTAATTTTAGTTCCTGTTGTTTTGATAGTTTTTTTTTTTTTTTTTTTGAGATAGAGTTTCACTTCTCTTGCCCAGGGTGGAGAGCAATGGTACGTTCTTGGCTCACTGCAACCTCCGCCTCCTGGGTTCAAGCGATTTTCCTATCTCAGCCTCCCAAGAAGCTGAGATTAAGGTGCCACCACGCTTGGCTAATTTTTGTATTTTTAGTAGAGACAAGGTTTCACCATGTTGGCCAGGCTGATCTCAAACTCCTGGCCTCAGGTGATCTACTCGCCTTGGCCTTCCAAAGTGCTGGGATTACAGGTGTGGGTCACTGCACCTGGCCTGATAGTTATTAATACTAGAAATGATAAATTACTAAGAATCTTTACATCTGATATGAGGTAAACATGGTAATTCTAAAATAATAGTACACTTTTTATAGACTTGACTTGAAACAAATTCTAACACATAGCATTGTGGTTTTTGATTATTTTACTGATTCTGATTTGCTCTTCAAATATATTCCTTTATATAAAGATGTGATCTGTATCCAAAGAAGTAAGCAAGTTTTGAGCAACATCACCGTTTTGGTTTTACCGATTAATGTAGTAGCCATCTTGTTTGTTGCATGCTAAATATTCTACAACATAACACTTTCTGTAGCGGGGAGATGAAAGTCTACCTCACTTTGCTCAGGAACTCAGTGGCTGCTACTACGACAGCTTTGTGTTTTAGTGGTGAGGTGACAGTGCGACAGCAATGCAAATAATTTCCTTGGTTATACTAGGAATTGGAGAGCCTGACAAAATCAGAGCTTGGCAGAAGCATTTTGTAGCAATAAACAGAAGCTTCTCATTTTTACTTAAAATTTCAAAAGCTGTCCTGATTTCTAATTTATTGGCCTTGATTACAGGCCTATAAGGAAAGAATTATTTAAATGACTACCAGAATTAGTCTGAAGTTGTTGATTTCCTCTGGCTTTAAAAAAAAAAAAAAAAAAAATCTTACCAGAAACTGTGTTCTCTGAAAAACAAAATAACTGTTTTCCATACTTAATGTCAACTTAAAACCAATGAATGAACAAATGAACAAATAGATAGTTAAAGTTAAATACAGAAAGAATAATACTAAGACATCTGTGTGAACATCAGTCATTTAAAATAAAGAAAAAAATCAGAGTAAGAACCCTTACCATTCATTAGATTGAATAAACACTGCCACCCCAGCCCCAATCCATTGTAACAGCTATGAAATGGAGGAACACAGCAATCAAAGCCTTGCAAAGATACACTGGAAATAATGCGCAGGGCAAAATCCAAAGAAAACTTTTTTTCTCTTTTAAAAATATAAGACTGTGGCTGGGCGTGGTGGCTCATGCCTGTAATCCCAGCACTTTGGAAGACCATGGTAGGTAGATCACGAGGTCAGGAGATCGAGACCATCCTGGCTAACACGGCAAAACCCTGTCTCTACTAAAAATACAAAAAATTAGCTGGGAGTGGGGGCACATGCCTGTAATCCTAGCTACTCAGGAGGCTGAGGCAGGAGAATATCTTGAATCCGGGAGGCGGAGGTTGCTGTGAGCTGAGATCGCGCCACTGCACTCCAGTCTGGGTGACAGAGCAAGACCCCGTCTCAAAAAAGAAAAAAAAAAAAAAGATTGTTTATAGCAATGCCAGAAAAAGTTATATTGTTGTGTTTATATTATAATACATACAGATGTAATATATATGACAATTAATAGAACAAATAAGCGGGAGGAAAAGGAGCAATGTTGTTTTATTTTACCAGAATGAAGGCATTATTAATCTTAAGGCAATTATGTTAAAGATGCATATTGTAATCTCTAGAATAAATCACTAAGACAGTAACTCAACATTAGGTAGCTAAAAAAAAAAGTCAATAAATGCCCTTCCCCTTACTCACTGCGTTCCAGCCAGGCCTGCTTAAGCAGAGCTCTTCACTGCCTCAGGGCTCAGGGCTTTTGCACAGGGACTCCTTTCCCTGGAATCGCCTTCCTTGGCTGTCTGAATCACTGCTAAGGTCTCAGCTGAAATGTCACCTTCTACAGGAGGCCTTCCCTACCATCGTCACAGCAACTCCTTCTTATTCTCTATTCATAGCCTTTTACTTTGTTCCATCATGCTATTTGTCACTGTCTGAATTTATATATTTGTTAAGTTTACATCTTTATTGTCTGTTTTTCTCATTAGACTTCATTAAGAAAGAAAAGAAGCTGGGTGTGGTGGCTCATGCCTGTAATCCCATCACTTTGGGAGGCTGAGGCAGGTGGATCCCTTGAGCCCCAGATGTTTGAGACCAGCCTGAGAAACAGCAAAACCTCGTCCCTACATAAAATTAGCTGGGCGTGGTGGCGCATATGTATAGTTCCAGCTACTTGGGAGGCCGAGGTGGGAGGATCACCTGAGCGCAGGAAGTTGAGGCTACAGTGAGCCATGATTGCACCACTGCGCTCCAGAGAGGGAGAAAAAAGACCTCCTCCAGAGCGAGACATGTAACACAGGAGCTCTCACATAACTGTGTCTTGCATAAAGTAGACAAGTCATAAAGTATTTGTTTTAAAAATGCCTACCATTGTACTTCACCTTGATCTAATCTTTTTTCTCATCAACTAGACAAGAAGTTGGCAAACTTCTGTGAAGGGTCAAATATTTCAGGCCTTGCCGGGCGCGGTGGCTCAAGCCTGTAATCCCAGCACTTTGGGAGGCCGAGGCGGGTGGATCACGAGGTCAGGAGATCGAGACCATCCTGGCTAACATGGTGAAACCCTGTCTCTACTAAAAATACAAAAAACTAGCCGGGCGTGGTGGCGGGCGCCTGTAGTCCCAGCTACTCGGAGGCTGAGGCGGGAGAATGGCGTGAACCCGGGAGGTGGAGCTTGCAGTGAGCCGAGATCGCGCCACTGCACTCCAGCCTGGGCGACAGAGCAAGACTCCGTCTCAAAAAAAAAAAAAAAAAAATATTTTAGGCCTTGCAAACCATAAACTGTCTCTGCGGCATATTCTTCTGCTTGTGTTTTCTAACAATCCCTTTAAAATGTAAAAGCTACCCTTAGGGCAGGGCGCGGTGTCCCACGCCTATAATCCCAGCACTTTGGGAGGCCTAGGTGGGTGGATTGCTTGAGGCCAGGAGTTCAAGATCAGCCTGGGTAACATGGTGAAACCCCATCTCTACTAAAAATACAAAAATTAGCCGGGCGTGGTGGCGCATGCCTGTAGTCCCAGCTACTCGGGAGGCTGAGGCAGAAGAATCGCTTGAACTCAGGTGGCGGAGGCTGCAGTGAGCCAAGATCACACTACTGCACTCCAGCCTGGGCGACAGTGAGACGCTGTTTAAAAAAAAAAGCTATCGTTAGCTCAAGGCCCTATAAAAACAGGCTGACATGGGATTTGGCCCGCAGGCTGTAGTTTTCCAATTTCTGTGCTATGTCACTGTAAGTATCTTAAGGTCAACTCTGAGTTATGTACTTATATCCCCTAATACCTTGCATAGTACTGAGCATGCAGTAGGTTCTTAGTAAACTCAGAACTCAGTTAAGTTGGAGGTAGAGGAAAACAAGAGAAAAAAGTGGTCAAATTTGGTCTAACAGGAATTTTACCAGGGAGACAAGGCCTACAGTCCAGGCTGAATGACTCAAAGGGTCATTTACCAAAGATGTATAGGTAATGGAAAAAGACAGCTTGTCATACAGTCACAAATCTCAACACTCAATTGTCTCCCCTTCCAAGTATCAACTCTAGTCCCGTAGACAGCTGCCTCCTTGTGTGTCTACTTACAGTGCAGCTGACTGGGACCCACGAAAAAAAAGCATGTAGTTTTTCCCCAGAGCATTTTTTTTGTTCTGTTACTTCACCTTGCTATCTGGTTCTCTTCCCATGCTGCATTCTGAAAAGCTACTAGTGGATCAGGCGCGGTGGCTCATGCCTGTAATCCCAGCACTTTGGGAGGCCGAGGCAGGTGGATCATCTGAGCTCAGGAGTTTGAGACCATCCTGGCCAACATGGAGAAACCCTGTCACTACTAAAATTACAAAATTAGCCAGGCTTGGTGGCGCATGCCTGTAATCACAGCTACTTGGGAGGCTGAGGCAGGAGAATCGCTTGAACCCGGGAGATGGAGGTTGCAGTGAGCCGAGATCCCGCCATTCCACTCCAGCCTGGGCAACAAGAGCAAAACTCCGTCTCAAAAAAAAAAAAAAAAAAAAAAAAAGAAAAGAAACAAAAGCTACTAGCTTAAAGGTAACATCTACCTCCCGAGGTAAGCATAATTTAGCAAATATGGAACTGCCTATATAACTGCTATGAAAAATTCTTAGATGATGGCCAGGAAAGTTTCCTAAAAATAGTTTCTGGATGGGAGCAAGTTTCTGATCCTGCTACAGTTCCAAGATTTGAGACATGCTGAAAATGAATGATGTAAGGAAGGAATAAGTGGATGGAAATGCTCCATGGACACCGTCATGGCCACAGTCCCCATTCCTGGAACTGCCAGAATGCTAGGATGTTGCCGTACCTCCTGAGAGATCCCAGAATCTGTGCAATGCTTTTCCTTAAGGCAATCTGCTTTTTCAAACTCTGGCAAAGTCTGAGGTCAGAGCTGTCTGTCACAAGAGAAGTGCCTCTTTCCTCTAGCATCCAAAATGTGCATAATTATTGCCAGGAGCTGTCCTATCAATAGCAATCTTCCTGGGCCTGGGGAGAAGAGGGAGGAAGGGGAGAACAGAGATGATATTTCATGTCCTGCTGGGTCTTCAACCTCCATGAAGTGGTAGAGGCAGCCACAGGGGAATGGCTCTATTTCCAGGCACTTCCTTCCTCCTTTTCACCTCTTGAGATCTCAGAATAATTCACTGCAATGTTCTTTGTTAAGTCTCTGCCACCTCATATTCCCCTCCCCATCTTCATGGAAGGGAAAAAAAGGAACAAGTGGTCCCTTGGGCATTGTAACCAAGCCAGCAGATGCTTCCAAAGGAAGGTAAGTGTCAGATGTTTAACTGCATGACTAAGTAAAACACATTATCTAACCAAGCTTCACTCTGAGGTAGCAAATCCTATATTTTAGATAAGAAAAAAGGAAATGGGTGAAAATAATTTATTTAAAGACAGGCTGCGAGTGAGTGATGGAGCAGGAAACAGCATCAAAGTTCTTTGATTCACAGGCAGGGTCTTATCTGCCAGAAGAGCCAAGAGTGTGGTAGTGATGCTAGGAGACAGGGACCAAACAGCCGGGGGAGAACAGGAATAAGAGCCCCAGGAAACACTTTGGAAAAAGTCAATTAAACAATTCCCAAGGTTCCGGGTAGCTGTTCTAATGAGTGCCTGGGGGGTCTATGTTTCTGAAGAAGGTAATTCAAAATGAAATGAAAAGATGACTTTGGGACTCAATTCTGCACGTCTGATTTGGAAAAGCTAAGATAGAAAGGCGGAGAAGGAGCTGTAAGAAATACTGAACACATGGTACCAAGGAGAAAATATGCTGTGGGGAATAGACCTTCAAAAGCAACAGCAATAGCTACAATACTGAATGTACTGACAAAAGAGTTGGCAGAAGCTGAGAGGTGAATGTTCTTTTATCCCTGACCATCATTGCAAGTGACAATTTCTTCTTGCTAGCAACCACTAGAATAGTCATCTTTGAGCTGCATGTGGAAAACATAGGTTATAACTGAGCAATGCCATGAAATATATTTTTCCCCTTATTCTGATATGATCTGACATCAACAGAAAGTAGAACAACGTCTAGGAGACCAAAGATTCAGGAAAAAGACTTGGGCTATTATGTCACTTTGAGATGAAGGAACTGATTGAAGCATTCATCTTAGTGTTTGCAATTGTCCTGCTGTGATGGAGTTGTCCACAGCCACTCAGGAGGCATGAGACCGTCACCACCATCATTTGAGGTAAGGCCCAGGTCCCTCTTGAGCTGAGTTAGGATAATCACACCAGACAACTTTCCCAAGTCACAAGAGATATTAGTAAATTAAGGAAGCAATCAAGATCTGCCGCCGGGTCATCAGGTTAGAGAAAGAATCACTGGGACCAACGTGGTAAGGTAAAGTGAATACAGCAAGTAGGAAGTGAGATTTCACAAAGGAATTAAGCCTCAGAATGCCAAACCAAAGCACGGATATATAAGGTCAGAATCAAAAGTGGTGGCTGCAGTACCAGTGTTCAGCTCAGATTAGCAGGGCCATCGAAGACTGAGCAAAGAGGAGACTGCCAGGAGGCCTTGATTGTGGGGCTTCCTCCTGACCTGGCCCCACATTGTAGTTTATGGTGGTGACAAGGTGCATGACAGCTTGAAAAGTGGTGGTTGGTGGGCAACACCTAAAGGCAGAGGGGCCCATCTCCTTAAAACTGTGGCCTGCGCTCCATGATCTCCATGTGAATTTTACCAAGATAAGGTTTTACTTAGAAGTTTTCTTCTTCCTGCCACTATGGATGTTTTATTGGTTTCTTCCCTTACTATCTATTGGTCTGCAATCAGGTAGAAAAATGAACTGAAGAACTATTTTAACCGAAGCAAATCACAACGAAGAAGGTAAATCTGCTGCAGAAGGAAAATCCCTTGAAGTGTGTATCTTTATACTGTCTGATGCCTTTGGCTAAATATAGCCGAAGTCATTCCTCCTGCAGTAGTTTATTGAGGCATAGGGTCAGTTCTAAAAGCCATGGGTTTGAGTGAAGTCAATTCAAACCCACTGCTTTTCTCTAACTCGAGCTGGGAAAGCTGGCTCCTTTGCCTTGGCCTGAAGACTGAACGTTGTACATACCAAATTACTACACAATGAAGGTCTCAGTTAACTTGAAACTTGAACCTGACTCCATGGGTCACTGGTTCTCACATAATTAGGAAACAAAAAGACTCTAAATTATCTATCAAGAGAAAGCTGGGTCGATGCGTACGGACTGACGGATTACTATGTGACAACAACCATTAAGTATGCCTACTATGCAGAAGAACATGAAGAAATGATGTTGGGGATACATGAAAGCATTGCCCCATCTTTAAGTTATGTATTACATTTTATCAAAGTTGCAGACTTTTCACTGAATAAGGATGATAACCAAATGGTCACAGCAGGTATGTTTCCAATAATCCCAAAAGTCCTGAGGCCTGATACTGAAAACACAATGTGAAACAGAAATCTGTTTAGGGTAGGGTTTCTCTAGCTTGGCAATACTGACATTTTGCGTTCAATTATTTTTATTTATTTATTTATTTATTTGTGTGTGAGGGGCTGTCCTGTGCGTTGTAGAATGTTTAGCTGCATCGCTGATCTCCACCCATTAGATGCCAGTAGCAAATCCCCACCCCCTCAGTCATAACAATCAAAAATGTCTCCAGGCATTGCTAAACATCCCCTGAGGTGCAAAATCACTCCAGTGGTTGAGAACCACTGGTCTAGAGATATTTTCTCTTTAATATCCCACAACAAATATATATACGCTACCGTAAAAGGAACTGAGACAGGACACAAAAGGTTCTAGCACTGATTATTACATGTGGTTTCGGACATTTAAAAATGTATGCTGACATGCTGACAGCAAAAGTATACTCACTGTGTACAAGAAAACAAAAATCTTTCCACATCAGCAGCAGAGTGAGTTTTGTAAAGCCTTCTGCATCATATTCCACGACACCTCTGAGTAATAAAAACATACACACACACACACAAAAAAACCCTCATAAAAATAAGGTAGAAAAGCAATAAAACCAAGTAAAGAATATATTCGTGAAGTCTGGGTTATTGACTCTGAGACGGGTTTAAGGCAAGTGAGGATTAAAGCAGGAACGGTCTGGGGTTTGGAATGACAGTATCTAGGTTTAAGTCACAGCTTTGCCACTGACTATCTACTATGACCTCAGGCAAATCACTTAACCTTTGCAGCCTTAGTTTCCTTACCTGCAAATCAAGCATAAAAATATTTGCAAAATTCATTACAGGGTTGTGAAAAGCAAATAAGATAAATCATAAAATACTACACAAATGTTAGTTATTACATTAATTATGAGTAGAAGGACATATTAAGAAATCAAGTCAGCAATGACACTATAATCCCAAATGTCAGCATACTACCTGTACAGTGATTGTTAAGTCTGACTTCCACTGGGCACTACACAGTAATATGCAATGACAGTATTAGTAAATTTAGTATTATATATTACTTTTCTTCTTGAGCTGGGTTAGGGTAATCACACCAGACAACTGTGTCCCCTTTCACTGTGTTCCCCTGTCCTCCCCACTGGGCTCAAGGCAAAATAGCAACATTAGATGGGTGAATGCTGGGTTCAGGAAGGGAGACGCATATTTCATGTGTCAAAAGAGAACATCCCCTGACCTCTGAAGGGGCCAGGAGCAATTCTGTAGGCTCACCTCATCCATTTCCCTCAAGAGCTGAGCACCTGGAGGATGTCGCCATAATGGGACAATACTAACCACGCTAAGGACAGATATAATTTTCTTTCTCATCCATACAAGGAGGACTCTGATGTCCTTAGAGATGCGATATCCCTGACCAAACCAGGCCAATCAGATCACTGATACTGATGCCCTCCCAGTTTAAGTTGGAAGGAACAGTTAACACTCCTTGTAAAGGTAAAAGAACTAAGACACTGAAGGGTAAGTGATCTGCTAAAAAACGGTTGGTATATCATTCCGATCTTAAGTTGATAATTCTTTAGTTTATATTTCTCTCTATGAATTTATTTATTTTTGAGACAGAGTCTCAACCTATTGCCCAGGCTGGAGTGCAGTGCTGCAATCTTGGCTCACTGCAACATCCGCCTGCTAGGTTCAGGTAATTCTCCTGCCTCAGCCTCCTGAATAGCTGGGATTACAGGCGCCTGCCACTATGCCTGGCTAATTTTTTTTTAATTTTTTAATTTTTTTGAGACAGAGTCTAGCTCTGTTGTCCAGGCTGGAGTGCAGTGGCATGATCTCGGCTCACTGCAACCTCCATCTCCCAGGTTCAAGTGATTCTCCTGCCTCAGCCTCCCAAGTAGCTGGGATTACAGGCGCCCGCCACCACGCCTAGCTAATTTTTGTATTTTCAGTAGAGATGGGGTTTCACTGTGTTGGCCAGGCTGGTCTCAAACTCCTGACCTCATGATCCACCCACCTCGGCCTCCCAAAGTGCTGGGATTAGAAGCGTGAGCCACCGCGCCCAGGCTAATTTTTGTATTTTTTAGTAGAGACAGGGTTTTGTCATGTTGGCCAGGCTAGTCTCGAACTCCTGACCTCAGGTGATCCGCCCACCTTGGCCTCCCAAAGTGCTGGGATTACAGGCGTGAGCCACTGTGCCTGGCCTCTCTATGAATTTATAATTAGCCCAATAATGTTATAGTGCTGATAATCAATACTTTTCAGATCCTGCATCCCATAGGCAAAGACAAGTATGTAATCCATTTTAGTATATTACTGTACTACATGCATAATAAAATATACAGAAAAAAGCATATTTAAAAAGTGAGATTTGAAAGCAAATGTAAATGTAGTTTTCATATTTTTCTTGTACTCCAATAGAGTGAGCTGTGTAACTTCTGCGGTGTGTGTACTCCATTCTGGAGGCCACTGTGCTAGCTTTTTCATGTTCAATTATATATACTGAAGAAAATCTTACTTAAAAATAAGAAGATCAATGGTATTATTTATTAACCACTATTTGTATCAAAAGTACTTTCTCAAAATGTTCACAAACAAAGCTGAAAAAAATCGTAAGTATTAAAGACTCATGTGAGAGACAGTCATACTGTTTGGTTATTGACACTTCTATTTTGGAGAAACAAAAAATTCCATTATGGGTATGAGAAAAATGTCTTAAAATTGGTTTGAGGAGTCAGAAATTTTCTTATATCCCAGAGGGTGACAAATCATTTTCTTGGTTTCATCTTCTCTTCCCTATTCCTAATTTCCTTTTATCCTAATTTCCTTATTTAAAAATTTAATTTTGTATTACTAGATATATTTATATATTTATAAGCCTTCTGTGGAATACGGTGGGCTATCATCAGACCTCTAAAACCCTTATTGCCTAGTTACCCACAATGGGTAGAATGTTCCACCTTCTAAAGATCGTGAGGAAAACCCATTCCCTGTCCCACTGAGCAAAGCCCAAGGAGAA
This sequence comes from Papio anubis, assembly GCF_008728515.1. NCBI lineage: Eukaryota > Metazoa > Chordata > Mammalia > Primates > Cercopithecidae > Papio > Papio anubis. The sequence continues at coordinate 28,035,279 of NC_044989.1, read as the reverse complement.
GCTTGATCAGGCCTCTGACTTACTTAAGGAAACAGGGCTGCAGGGCAGCATGGCCACAGGCAGCCAGAAGGAAAGGGCAAAGGCACAGGGACGGAGCAGCCAGAGGCGCCCATGGTGTCACAGGCTTCCTTCTCCCCTCTCGGTGCTTGCTTTCAACTCCTAGCCTCCAGTGCGAGCCACAGCTTTTGCATCGAATGCTGGATTTCCTCCCCAGATCTGTGTGGCACTGTTGGCAGTGGAGTCCTATCAGGAGGCCTGAGTCCTGGGGAAATGAGGTTCCTGCCCTGGCTCCACTTCTTCTAGGGGTGTGACTTCCACTGGGTTACTGAACTTACCACAGTTTCAGAGCTTCTTCCACTAAATGTGTCAGTGATGCCTGCCTGGTTCACCCCATGGCTACTGTGAGGGCACGGAGGTAAAAAGTGCTATGCCAATCGTAGAGAGTTCTACAACAAGTGACTGTCACCACCATTACTACTGTTGTGTTCAGGGCTGTCCAGGCTGCTGCTCTAGGGAAGATATTTGATTCTACTATTTGCCAAAGAATACTGAAGGGGCAAAAAAAAAAAAAAAAAGGGATCCTGGGAGCTTTGGTATAAACAGCATACCAAAAAGGATCAAAGTAGCATTAAAAAGGTATCATGTGAGGCCGGGTGTGGTGGCTCACGCCTGTAATCCCAGCACTTTGGGAGGCTGAGGTAGGCGGATCACGAGGTCAGGAATTTGAGACCAGTCTGGATAACATGGTGAAACCCCATCTCTACTAGAAATACAAAAATTAGCCAGTGTGGTGGACCATGCCTATAATCCCAGCTACTCAGGAGACTGAGGCAGGAGAATCGCTTGAACTCGGGAAGTAGAGGTTGCAGTGAGCCAAGATCATGTCATTACATTCCAGCCTGGGTGACAGAGCGAGACTCTGTCTCAAAAAAAAAAAAAAAGTATCATGTGTAAGAAGTAATTGCTATTTTCTCAATCAAGCCCCATGTTGAGGTCATCAGCAAGCGAGGGCATCACTGGTATATCGTTCAAACAGAGCAGAACTTACGTGCCAAAGTGACTGAGGAAAGCAGCAATATACTCTCTTCTTTTGTGATACCCTTGAATCACGTACTGCACCTGGAATAGAAACCCAAAGCTGAGAAGTAGAGTGGGAAGCTTTTAAACGCTTTATTATAAGAAATTACAAAGATTCAGAGAAGCAGAAAGAATAGTAAAGTGAACACCGGTATTCCCACTACCTACATTCAACAGCTATGACTACTGTGCCTACTTGCTTCCTCCAGCCATCCATCTGCCTATCAACCTATCAATCAACACTTCAAAGCAAATGAGAGACATCATGACAGTTCACTCCTAAATATTTCAGGATTTAGAAGAAAATAAAACTTTCTTCTACATAACCACAATACCATTATCGTACCCAACAAATTGAGCCATCAGTCTCTGAATTCATCTAGTACCCTGTCCATTTTCAAAATTTCCTAATTGTCCCCAAATGTTTATTTTTATTTTTTTAATTCAAAAGAATTAAAATAAATTAATTTTTTTTTTTTTGAGACAGAGTCTCGCTCTTGTTGCCCAGGCTGGAGTGCAATGGCGCAATGTCAGCTCACTGCAACCTCTACTTCCTGGGTTCAAGTGATTCTCCTCCTTCAGCCTCCCAAGTAGCTGGGATTATAGGAGTACGCCACTATGCCCTGCTAATTTTTGTATTTTTAGTAGAGACGAGTTTTCATCACGTTGTGCAGGCTAGTCTTGAACTCTTGACTTCAGATGATCAGCCTGCCTCGGCCTCCCAAAATGCTAGGATTACAGGTGTGAGCCATTGAGTCTGGCTCAAAATGTTTTTTAAAAAGCAATGTATGATTAAGGATCAGGCATTTGTTTTTAATGCCTTTTAAGTTTCTGAATCTATAATAAATAGTACCTCCTTGAGTGTGTGTATGTGTGTGTGCCTGCATGCACATATATGACACTGATTTTTCAAATAAATTGGGCTATATCCAGATGCGGAATCTCACGCATGTAATCCCAGTACTTTGGGAGTCTGAGGCAGGAGGATTACTTGAGGCCAGGAATTCAGGACCAGCCTCAGCAACACAGCCAGACCTCATCTCAACAAAAAATAAAAGAAATTAGCTGGATATGGTGATATGCACCTATAGCCCTAGCTACTCAGGAGGCTGAGGCAGGAGGAATGCTTGAGCTCAGGAGTTCAAGGCTGCATTGAGCTTAGATGGCACCACTGCACCCCAGCCTGGGCCACCTCATCTCTTTAAAAGAGCAAGACCTTATCTCTTTAAAAAAAAAAAAAAAAGAGAAAAAAGAAAAGAAATTGGGCTAGTAGTCTTATAGAATGTCTCAATTCTGTTTTCTTCCTTTTTCCTTTACTCTCTGTATTTCCAATAAATTAGAAATTAGAGCTAAAGGGTGATTAGGTCCAGTTTGAACATTTTTGGCAAGAAAACTTCCCAGATGATACTGGGCCTGATCACTTGGCTGAGGTGACGATAGCCAGACCACTCCACTGGAAGGAAATGTTCCCTCTGCCACAGTGAACAGTCTATGGATCTACCCTCTGAAGCGTGGGAAGACCTCGTTTCCCATCAACCTTTCACCTAATGGCTTTAGTATTTATTGGAGATCCTTGTCTGAATCAATGATTTCATTAGGGACTGCAAAATGATGATTTTTGAATCCCATCATTCCTTTTGCATATATCAGCTGACATTCTCTGTAAAGAGCTTTCTCTCATCAAATGGGGTTATTTGGTTATCTTGAGCTCCTATTAAAAAAGGCAGAATAATGCTTCTCTAGTTTTAAAATTCTAATATCAGAATAAGGAGTATTACAATAGGAGATTTTATTTCGCTTTGCCTTTTTATATTTCCTCATTATCACCCAATGACAGTTTCTATAAAAAAATTGTGCACTCATTAAGCTAGGCATCTGAAAGTTAGTCATTTGCCCACCAGCTTCTAACACGAAAACACATTCCTTATAATGTTCTCATGATGGCTGGAAGAAATGGTGGGAAGGAGAGACCCCCAAAATTGTTTATATTGGCTATAGCCACACTGAGTTTCCATGGCTAACAAAAGCTCAAGATAAAGTGCTTGAAATAACCTTGACACAATTGGTACTGATAGCCATGTTGTACCCTTTAAATGTAAAACAATTCTATTTATATAATAGGGGTTTATGTCAATTTATAAAAACAGTGCTTACTTTGCAGGCTTAACGCAGGATCAGAAATGTTATTTTGGGAAAAGAAAAGCAGATGATAAGTTTGCTTAAGTGGCTTTGTTTAAAAAGGGGATGAAAACAGTTCTGTATACTTGATTTTAAAAACAGAAAACCATTTTAACAGAAACCCACAACAAAACTGGCTATAAAGATAGATTCCAATATAATTATGGAAATTCATTTGAAGAGATTGTTTCTAAAAGCAGCCCATACTGTCCTCATTTGTAGCAAACAGAAGAACACCAATTTCAAAAGACAAGTAAAATTAATGAAAGAAACCAGATAAGAAAAATTGACTGATTCTTATATTTCTGGGAAAACGGTGTTATAATTTTTTTGAGGAAAATGTATGACTAGAAATTAATCTCAATTGGAGAGCTTTAAAAAGGCTTTTCTTCTCCCTTCTAGAAGACCAAATTTGCATTTTTCTCTATAATTCTGGGACACAGATTTGAAGGCAGTGCAAAGCCCCAGAATGTAAATAAGAATTCTGTCCTCCAATCAGTTTTGCAGGAGGGCAAGAGGCTGGGGATATTTGGTCTGATGAGAAGCAACCCCTGCATGAGGGTTAAAGCCTGGAATCTGTGCCTGGCCCACAGACGGCGGAGTTGCTAGATTTTAGTTTCTCTGATATTTGAAAAATAATACTGAAGCTCTTGAAAGATTATTGTACCTTTAAACTATTTTCTATATAGAAGTGAGCTATCTTTTGAGTGAAAGAGACAAACAAAAGATCTACTTTTCCAAGCCAATGTGAACAAGTCAACAGGAGCAAAGAAAACTGCACTCTGGCAACTAAACAAACTGAGTCACAGTCTATGTGGGAGAAGAAAGAGAGTCAGCATTGCTTATGCATCAGTATCGCTAGTTTTCAGCTAAATATACTAGCTGGACATTAACAAGTATATTCTTATACTTTTTGGAAATATCTAACAATAACCATTAGACTCAGCTACTTGCTAATGTAATGGCTTATTCATGTAGCTAAGAGAAGCTTTAGGTCATCTGACTGAGTGTAAGACCAGCTGACTGGCTGGGCGCGGTGGCTCACACCTGTAATCCCAGCACTCTGGGAGGCTGAGGTAGGCAGATCACCTGAGGTCAGGAGTTCGAGACCAGCCTGGCCAACAGGGTGAACCCTCATCTCTACTAAAAATACAAAAATTAGCCAGGCGTGGTGGAGGGTGCCTGTCATCCCAGCTACTCAGGAGGCTGAGGCAGGAGAATGGCTTGAACCTGGGAGGCGGAGATTGAGGTGAGCCGAGATCGCGCCACTACATTCCAGCCTGGGCTACAGAGTGAGACTCCGTCTCAAAAAAAAAAAAAAAAAGACCAGCTGACTTGGGAATCTTGCCCCTAGGCAAAGGACACTAGTGAACTGCTCCCAGGTATGACGAGAAGAATCAAAGGCTGACTATTAAAAAGTAAAGTACAGAAATGCAGAGAAAGATGAAGGCAGTTTTAAACAATTACTCTGATATCAACTACTGCCAAGCACAAGCACAAGCACAAGCACACACGCATGCATGCTCTGGATAATTGGGAAGCAATGGGGTTCCAAAGTTTTAAAGTTTAAGAAGGTGCAAGAACTGGCAAAAACTGGGTAAAGGAAATTCAAGAAAGACGTGACTTAAATTCCAGGCACAAAGTTAAGAGATGAAGATAAGACTGGAACAGGAGGTCAGAATCCTTAGAAAAGGAAGAAGGAGGGCAAAGAAATAGAGAGAGAAACAGATTAACTGTAATTCACAGTAGGAAGGGCAGGTGTCTATACAGAGGCTGAAACTGAGCAGACGGTCTGAGAAGGATGGAGCATGCACGATGATTCTGGGTACGTGGTGGACTGGAGGAAGAAATCTCACAAGAGGGATGAGTTGGGGACTTGCTTTTACCTTGTTGGTGAGCAGGTGGCATACTTGAGGAACGTAATCAATGAGACATCCTCCTCCTGGGAAAGCTGGGATATGAAGAGCTGAGGAGCCTCCAAGTGCACTGAAAGGACAAGAGTACAATGGACACTTCTCTCAGGGCTTAAGCAACTTAAGAAGTGTTACCCCCAAGCAGACTCGGCTTCTCTCATCAAAGTCTGGCCACCGACTGCCTAGGTTAATGACGATGGGTACATGGGCTTCACTTTATGATTACATTTCTGCATTTTAATTCATTTTAATAAACTAGCATGTTTGCATTATACATCATTGATAACATGCAACAGTACAAATTAGAAAATTTTGATTGGCATGGGATGGGTAAATGTCTTACCAACACCAATGGGCTGCAGGTATTACTGAAACGTACACTTTCATACTCTTCATTATGCCCAATTCTTTGCTGGGCACAGGTAAGTTATTCATTAAACACTGAAACTGAACTAAAATGAATTGCTGCAACACTGTAACAGAGTTCTAAAGAGACTAATTCTACAGCTTATCGGCCATTATCTTGTATTTCAAAAGGTATACAAGAAGGTGCAGTCGATAATCACTGATCCAAGTAGTAATATACAATGTTGATTCAGAAATAATTTCCAGATCTTTCAGAAATTCCTTTTTTCTGGCCAGGCGCAGTGGCTCACAACTCTAATCCCAGCACTTTGGGAGGCTGAGGTGGGGGGATCACCTGAGGTCAGGAATTTGAGACCAGTCTGGCCAACATGACGAAACCTGGTCTCTACTAAAAATACAAAGATTAGCTGGGCGTGTGGTGGTGGGCACCTGTAATCCCAGCTACTCAGGAGGCTGAGGCATGAGAATCGCTTGAACCTGGAAGGCGGAGGTTGCAGTGAGCCAAGATCACACCACTGCACTCCAGCCTGGGCGATACAGCGAGACTCAGTCTCAAAAGAAAACAAACAAACAAACAAAAAAAACCTCTTTTTTTTCAGTTTAAATTAACCAGCACACAATTATTAAAAGAAATTGTTCAGAACTTTAAAGCATACATTTCATTTATCACCCTTAATCTTCACTTCATCTTCTTTCCTATGCTCCCTTTCCTTTTGCCTTAGCTTGTTTTTCTTTTCTTAATTTCATTTTAATGCATATACTTCTATAAGTCCCCTAAACCCTCTCTGTAATACGATGGGATATTTTTAAAAATCCCTAAAATCCCTTAATGTTGTGATTACTTCTTAATGTTGTGATTATTTATTTATAATGTTGGATTATTATCCAAGACCCCACAGTTACAAGGTTGTAAGTGGAAGAAAAAGGTGTGACAATAACTGCCTAGAAAATCATTTCTTTTTTTTTGAGACCGAGTCTCGCTCAGTCGCCCAGGATGGAGTGCATTGGCGTGATCTTGGCTCACTGCAAGCTCCGCCTCCCGGGTTCATGCCATTCTCCTGCCTCAGCCTCCCAAGTAGCTGGGACTACAGGCGCCCGCCACCACGCCAGGCGAATTTTTTGCATTTTTAGTAGAGACGGGGTTTCACCGTGTTAGCCAGGATGGTCTCGATATCCTGACCTTGTGATCCACCCGCCTCGGCCTCCCAAAGTGCTGGGATTACAGGTGTGAGCCACTACACCCGGCTAGAAAATCATTTCTAAAGAGTTCAGGGCAGCCAGGTGCAGTGGCTCACGACTATAATCCCAGCACTTTGGGAGGCTGAGGTTGGCAAATCACTTGAGTCCAGGAGTTTGAGATCAGCTTGGACAACATAGGAAGACTTCATCTCTACAAAAAATTTTAAAAATTAGCCAGGCATGGTAGTGCACATCTGTAGCCTTAGCTATTCAGGAAACTGAGGTGGGAGGATCACTTGAGCCTGGAGGCAGAGGTTGCAGTGAGCCAAGATCGTGCCTCTGTACCCTAGCCTGGGCGACAGAGTGAGACCCCATCTCAACAAACAAACACACAAACCAAGAAAGAGTTTAGGGCACTTTGATTCAGTGTAGGGTTTGTGATACAGGGAGTATGTATGTGAATGTGCATATACATGTATAAAACACCACTAAAAGGACTACAAACCCATCCTGTCTCTCTATTGACTACAGATTTCTGAAATTAATTTTCCTGGTAAAAATAAATTGAGTGGGGCCGGGCATGGTGGCTCACACCCGTAATCCCAGCACTTTGGCAGGCCGAGGGGGGTGGATCACAAGGTCAAGAGATCAAGACCATCCTGGCCAACATGGTGAAACCTTGTCTGTACTAAAAATACAAAAATTAGCTGGGCGTGGTGGCAGGCCCCTATAATCCCAGCTACTCGGAAGGCTGAGGCAGGAGAATTGCTTGAACCCAAGGAGGTGGAGGCTGCAGTGAGCCGAGATCGTGCCACTGCACTCCAGCCCAGGCGACAAAAGTGAGACTCCATCTCAAAATAAATAAATAAATGAATTTTGTGTTTGCTTATGCAAATAAAAAGTCTAAATGAACAAAATCTCAAGTGACACAAGGAAGTCAATGTGGAGTGGAAATATTCATTATTGACTTTTTCTACTCAGATCTAACCTAAAAGCACAACTCTGACAGTTGAGAAAATTGTAAGACAGTGTTTGACTAAGTATGACATTAATGAATCATCTGCATTCTGCAACTGCCTAGAATCAGCAAGGCCATCATTTCCTTTTGCTACGCTTAGAGTAGGCATTAGATTAGATTTAGCCTAAACTCTGAAGACAGCTACGAAAATTCCTATGACTTCCTATAAACCAGAGGAAGGCTTTTCGTCTCCTCTTTTTGTATGCACAAATAACACAGAAGGCACACATCTAACCAGAAGGTTCTAATGATTTCATTAGGATAGAAAGCTGATTAAGAAAAAAATAATCCATAGTGCAAGAAAAATAAATACAATATTTATGTCCTGTAGCTACTGGTTGAATATCTGTATAACATAGAGAATGACAAGATCCAAGCTACTCATAGCTCACTTAGACGAACAATCCTTGGCATAATAAAATTCCAAAAAAGAAAATAATTTGGACACTTCCCTGGAGTTGACAGTAATAGGCTTTGAATTATATAAAATATTACAGTCATTAAATTATATGCAAGGAAGGAAAACAGTCTGAGTAATCCTTTAAACTTGAAACTGTCTCCCTCTGTTTTGATTGTGCCATTCTGAAATACAGTCGTTAGACAAAAATCACCTGTAATGATGGAGAAAAGCAGAGGTGTGAAGAGCTCCAAAGGCCAGGTGTTCTGCTGCCAGGCCCATGTGTCGGCACCCTGCTTTGGTCACTACCAAGAACTAACACATGTTGCTAGGTGCTTTATCATATTATCTAATTAAATGCTCTCCATAGTTCAAAGAGGTGGGAAGTATTGTTGTAATTTCACATGTGAAAAAACTGAGGTTGAGAGAACAGAAAATACTGCCTAGGTTCACACAATTAGACAGAGGTAAAACCAAGATCTGAACACAGGTTTGCCTGTCACCAGAGTCTAGGCTGTTTCTGCTGATATATGTTACCTCCCTGAGAGCAGGGGGATTTTTAATCATGAAAGACTACAGGAATGGAAAGAAACAGCGGATCTGGCTATCAGTGAGCCAGGCCAGCATTCCAGTATGATGAGGGGCTCCTAGAGGCTTCAGACCGTCACCAAAGTAGACACTGTGATGTATGGCTCATCTTCATTTACAATTTCCCACACAGCAGCAAGGCAGGATCTCCTCTTAATTTTGTTAATATCTCAGTACTCTCCCAACCCAACCATCAAACAATCAGATTCATTTGATCTCAAATGTGACAGACTAGCCACTCTGGCAGGTCTGATTCTGAATGACTTGGTTGGCTGTCCGGGGTAAGCCTCAACAAGTGTAAAGCACTTTAGGCACTACGAAAGATAGTTTTAACTGAGAGTTTATTTATTTTTTTTATTTTTTTATTTATTTATTTTTTTTTTGAGACGGAGTCTGGCTCTGTCGCCCAGGCTGGAGTGCAGTGGCCGGATCTCAGCTCACTGCAAGCTCCGTCCCCCGGGTTTACGCCATTCTCCTGCCTCAGCCTCCCAAGTAGCTGGGACTACAGGCGCCCGCCGCCTCGCCCGGCTAGTTTTTTGTATTTTTTAGTAGAGACGGAGTTTCACCGTGTTCGCCAGGATGGTCTCGATCTCCTGACCTCGTGATCCGCCCGTCTCGGCCTCCCAAAGTGCTGGGATTACAGGCTTGAGCCACCGCGCCCGGCCGAGAGTTTATTTTTTAAAGGACATCATTTCACCCTTTATTTAACTCAGTAGTTTCTTAGCTTGTAAGGGTCCAAAATCTACATCCAGTGTCACACACTGATAAGTGTTGCTGATTCATGTATAAATATCCGCCTCATGGGTAAATATTTAACAGGCTTGCTATAGCCTGAATGCTGCCCTGATCATGCTGAATAAACTAAGTCAAGTGCCATGAAATAAAGGGTCATTATGTTTTTAGAGGGTACAAGATGGTGGTAAGGCCTTGTGATCTCTAATTCTTTAATATTCATGAATCAAAAAATATTGGGCTGAGCATGTACAACAGGAAACTCACCCTGTGCAGAGACTCCAGGGCTCACTCAAGACATTCCCAGGACTGCAGGGCTGGCTGAAGAGAAGGCAGGGCCTGACTAACCCACTAAGTGGCTGGGGAAGAATTATGAGGAGATGAAAGGGACCACTTGGCATTGATACTCCTGACCTGCAGAGTGGCGTGGTGAGGAAGCAGGGTGAGAAGGAAATCGGTGTGGCAGGGGCTCAGGCTTCACTTGGGAGGAGAAAAGGATGAAAAGGGCTGTTCTGATGAGAGGGTACCTTCTATCTCTTCATGGAATAAAATAAAACATGAAATTAGTTGATAATTCTTAGAACTGAAACTTAATCTGTGGATATAAATTAGAAGGACGAGGCCAGAGTTTTAAAAACTTTTCCAAAGGTAGGGGTAATTAAATAGGCCAAAATGAAACCAGAAAAGCATTTCCAGGGTAGTCTTCTTGGCTCTAAAACTTAAATGTAAGAACTGTCTATACTGAATGTATTAATACTAGTCTTTTCCATGCAAATGAAACTCATAGAGTCCTTTGTGAACTTCGGTCTGTCTGCAAATTATCACATCTCTAATATAGTCATGACCCACACACAACATTTCAGTTAATGACGGACCCCCTATGTGACAGTTGTCCCATAAGATTACAATATCGTATGCTTACTGTTCCTTTCCTATGTTTAGATATGTTTAGATACACAAATACTTACCATTGTGTTACAATTACCTATAGGATTAAGTACAGGAACATGCTGCGTACATCTGTAGCCCAGAAGCAATAGGCTCACCAGATAGCCTAGGCGTGTAGTAGGCTGTCTATCTAGGTTTGGGTTGGTACATTCTATGATGTTTGCACAATGACAATACTGCCTAACGACACATTTCTCAGAACGTGTCCTGGCCATTAAGCAATGCATGACTGCACTGAAGACTTAACTTGGCTGCAACGTGATAGCATAAATAAATTGTTTTTATTTTGACACAGAAAAATGCAGGGAGTCAGCCTGTCTGAAAGCTTGACTTGGGACAATAGGGTTTTGATTCTGACCCATTATGAAACAGCAACTCCCTTTCCTCCCACGTGGGGTTTTACCTTACTGGTCAAGTAAAATGAGCAAAACATAATTTAGACTGGAGAAAATCAGAAGAGCTAGTGATTCGCAATCATAATTCTTGCTTCTGTCAAGTTTTCTTTCTTTAGTTCTACTGAACTTTCTCATCAGTTCAGTGGGATAGCACCACTCTCAAAGAGACCTGGCCAGGCACAGTGGCTTGGGCCTGTAATCCCAGCACTTTGGGAGGCTGAGGCAGGATGACTGCTCCAGGCCAGGAGTTTGAGACCAGCCTGGGCAACATAGCGAGATCCCATCTCTAAACAAATTAAAAATTAGCCAGGCATGATCATATGTGCCTATAGTCCCAGCTACTCAGGAGCCTGAGGCAAGAGGATCACTTGAGGCCAGGAGTTGGAGGTTGCAATGTGCCATGCTTATACCACTGCACTCTAGCCTGGATGACTGAGTGGGACTCTGTCTCTTAAAAAAAAAAAAAAAAAAGACATGTCTCTCAAAGCATTAAAATGGTCAGAGTACCAATTAGAGTTACATTAACACAAAAATAGCACCAAGCACTCTATGAGAGACGTTACTCTAAAAGTCTTCTCTGTCCAAGGGTCATGACAAGGCGTTGTCAGAGACATTTGGGTCAGCCTTGGCATCCTGCTTTTGCCCCTGAATTGGGTTCTGAGGGAGAGGAAGTTGACCTGGCTGCCTCCTCCACAGTATGATTCAGGGGCCGTTGGAAGTTGAAGCATGGAAAGGGGAACATCCAGGATGATAGAAACAAGCAGCCTGTAGCCTCCAAGCTAAGAGAAATCCTAAGGCAACGTGTGCTGCCTTCAATCCAATTCAACAAACACTAACTGTATGCCTAACTATGTCTAAGGACTTGAGTTTCCCATTCTGAACACATGACTAAGGTACCAATGATAAGTCCTTCCAAAGTAGAGGAATGCCAGGGACCTCAAGAATCTGGGGCCAGATTATGTTTCCTGGTGGCCTGCCAGGAGAGCCATTACTATGAAACAACTCACTGTTATTTATTGAGTTCCCACCTTTGCCAGACACTCTACTGGGCACTTCATGATCTCTAAACCTCACAACGACCCTGCCAAGTAGACCTAATTAGCCCCATTTACAGATGAGGAAACTGACGTCTAAGAGTCTAAGTATCTTATCCAAGATCACCCAGCAAGTAAGTTGCAGAGGTGGGATTGAACCCAGGTCTTTCTGGTTCCAAAGCCTATGTCCTTTTTCATTAGGAATTCTTTCACAGAAAGATGAAGTAGAATTTTAAAAAGTCTACTCCCTACCAATATACTGAAATAGTAGAATAAGTGATTAAAATTGTCTTCAAAGCTTTTATACATAAAATTAATCACCTCGTCCATCTCACTTTTTATCATCTTAGAGGTATCACATGTCACAACAAAGTAACGTGGTGGGACTGAAAAAAAATCATTCATAGTTCTGAAAACCCAGAAGAACATAAATATTAAATTAAGGAGAGGCTCTAGTTTCGTTTTCTTACTTTCTTTTCTTCTTCTTCTTCTTTTTTTTCCCCTGGACAGGATCTTGCTCTGTTGTCACGTGGTGGCGTGATCACGGCTCACTGCAGCCTCAACTTCCCAGGCTCAGGTGATCCTCCCAGCTCAGCCTCCCGTGTAGCTGGGACCACAGATGTGTGCCACCATGCCTGGCTAATTTTTTTGTATTTTTAGTAGGGAAGGAGTTTCACTAGGTTGTCCAGGCTGGTCTCGAACTCCTAGGCTCAAGTGATCTGCTGCCTCGGCCTCCCAAAGTGCTGGGATTACAGGTGTGAGCCATCACGCCCGGCCTTGTTTTGTTTTCTAGCTAAATTTTTTTTCTAGCAAAGCATTTTCTAGACCTATTGTTAGCTCTCAACTCATTTTACAGATTCAACTTTGAGCCATCTCGAGAGTGTCAGTCCTTCAGTTAAACAAAATCAGGTTGTAATTCAATATGGAGAAAATTTCAATGAGTACAATAGGACAAGAAAATAAGACAGGAGATCAGAAAGATGAGTTAAGTATACCAGTGGAAGAAAATCTGGGTATTCACACGGAATCAGAGGCTCATGGAAGCATCAATTCAGGCCTGGCTGTATTACATTTGTGACTAATCTAATATTTCTACTAAACACACTTTATACTGTAAGTAAGAACTCTGTGAGAGTACTGTATTCCATTTTTTGTTTCTCACTTTTAAAGGGACATATAAAAATGGAAATGTTGAGACAATGACAACTATGATTAAGCACTCAGAAAACATTCCTCCTTGGAGCAAAGTCTAAAAAAGTTGAAACTGCTAAGTTAAATAACTTTAAAAAATACGGCATTATTAAATAGAGTAATTAAAAATATGGGCCGGGCACGGTGGCTCACGCCTGTAATCCCAGCACTCTGGGAGGACAAGGCAGGGGGACCACTTGAAATCAGGAGTTTGAGACCCACCTGGCCAACATGGTGAAACCCCGTCTCTACTAAAAATACAAAAACTAGCCAGGCGTGTGGTGGTGCACACCTGTAGTCCCAGCTACTTGGGAGGCTGAGGCAGAAGAATCACTTGAACTTGGGAGGCAGAGGTTGCAGTGAGTTGAGATTGCACCACTGCACTCCAGCCTGGGTGACAGAATGAGACTCCGTCTCAAAATAAATAAATAAATAAATAAAAGGCCTACTACTATATGGATAATTTTGATCAGTTGTTCTTTGATTAGGCTTAGGCACAGTATAAATGAGAAGAGTTTAAGAGGCATTAAGAGGAATTTGGTTGGTAAATGAATTCTCCAAAGAAAAGAGTAGTGAATAATAACTCCATTTACTCAGCACTAATGCATCATGTCCCGTATCAGGTGCTTTTCCTCTATGATATCATTTATTCTTCATATCAACCTACGAGAGAAGCGTTATCCCATCTTACAGATGAGAGCACGGGAACTTCAGAGAAGCTATAGAACCTCTCTAAGGTCATAGAGGCGGTGAATGACAAAGAGGCATTGAACCCCAGTGGGGTCTCCCTCACCTAAATCTACCCCCCTCTTAGGTCTCTGGTTATCACTTTTGTGACTTCTATGTCCTTATCTGCATCCTTGACATCTGGTTCCACATGTGACTTGGGTGTTTCAGTAGATGCCTGGGCTGACCAAGTCCTTGAGGGTGTTTCCAGGAATATTTATTAAACTTACTTTGGTACCTGAACTGAAGTGATTAGTTCAGGGCCACAGGACTTGATGGGCACTTTCCAGTAGAAAGAAGGTGGAATGCAAGCAAATAACTTTACATTTAAAAAATATGAAAGACGAGACTATTGTAATTGCAAACAGAGTATGTCTAATGGCATGAAAACTAACGAAGTCTTTGTTCAGAAATGCATTTTGTAAGTTTGTTAACATCTCAAACAAGCCTTTAAGAGGGCAGTAATCTTAACAGATGTCCACCATCAGGATTTTGTTAGCATGTGGAAAAGCATTTTAAGTAAGCCCCCCAAAACAATAATGGACTTAGCAGATGTTGTTCTACTAAGAGTTGGTATGAACTACTTCTAATGATGCCCAGTCACTCAAGACACGAAAAGGGTAAGGGGAAGAAAAGTTTTTTTTTCTCTTGTTGCATCTTGATTCCTGGCCTACTACCTGCTGTTGATTGCATTATAGTTTCTTTAAGAAGTGAAACTATTTTCAAAAACTAGAGGTCAGGAGTGAGTGAATTTACTATGAGTTTGTTATAAATGTACACCTTTGAAACTCTAATGAATAGTTTTACTGCTCTTAAATAGGTACAGATCACTTTTCCTATGAATTACCTTTAAAACATTTTCCCTGGGAAAAAAAAAAAAAAAAACAGTACATGCAATAGTTATCCGAGACTCACCTACAAACATTTTTCTAACTCCTTCTTTCTCACTGCACACAGGTTTTAATGATGGTCAAAGAAAGATGTAGAGAATAAGAAAAAAGCCTTCTGTCTTTCCAGGACGCAGAAGGGTATCTACCTGATTTCTATTAACTGGTATTTACTAAAAGGTCAGGCATATAAACAGCACTAGGTAACTTCACGTGCACATCACTGGTCTCTGTGTTCAAGGAGTCAATCTGTAGGTAGCTAAAGCTTGACCTCCACACGAAAATGAAAAGATATCAGAAGATGAGATTAGCACAGGTTTCCAAAGTGCTCCTTGCTTGAATTTTTACAACAGCTTTACAAAGGAGGTAGCAAGTGTCAACATACTCATTGTAGAGAGAAGCAAAAAACCTGAGGCTTGAGATGGATGATTTGTCCAAGCTGGAAGCAGTGAAACTGGAATTGTAATCTTTCTCTGTACCTGGAGTTTTCATGTTTGCTTAAGAATAATCTGGAGGGGGGATGGGAGGGCTTGTTAAAAACTCAGATACCCAGATCCCACCCCAAAGAAGGCAATTTACTAGGTTTATTCAGCAGGTCGGAGTTTGAAAACATACACCACAGTTTGAAAAAACACTGCTCTAGATCTCACGCAATGATGCACAGCCAGGGCTGGAATGGGAAGGGGTGTGGACAATGAAAATGTGCCTCCTATCCCCGTGGCATCAGGGCAGTGACTACTTGCACTGTGGACAACAGGAAGGTAAGGAAAACACAGATCTGCTCTTAAGGCCTAGTATGGGAGATAAGACATTTATGGAAACAACCAGAAAAAAGGTGGTTTCCACTAGATGTATACATGGGTAAAATGAGTGTGGTTATATTCAGGTAAACAGAAGGCAAGGCAAGGAAGCAGTCAAATCAAAACTGAGGCTGGAAGTAAGGAGGACACAGACACTACTTAACAAGGCAGGGCAATGGATCCGAGGCCAGGATCTCAATGTGGACAGCAGACCACGCGTCCTGGACCGCACCAAGCAGCTTTTTGCCCATTGAGAAAGGCACATTTCATATTTCAGGCTGCCCAGCGTGCCTACTGGTAAGGGGTATCTACCTAGAGAGGAGGCAAGAACAGGGATAGATCCTGATGCAATGCCAGTGGTGAACTGCAAAGGAAAGAAAATGTGAGGTTAAAAAAATAAAAGTTCTGTTTAGTCGTAAAGTGAGAGATGTTCTGGAGATTAAAAAAAAAAAAAATCTGGGCTTTGAGATTGAATCTCAGCCAGGTTCACTGCTGAAATTTCTCCTTTAAACTAACAAATTCTAAATGTATCTGTCTGGCTCAGGCCTTTCTTGAACTCAGAACTTGTATAGCCAACTGTCCTCTCACCACTGCCACAGGTTAAAAATGCATCTCAAACTTAACCTGCTCACAGGCAAACCTGCCCCCGAAACCTACTGCTCCCATATCCATCTCATCTCAGAGAATGGCAGCTTCTATCTCTTGGTTCCCAGACCAAAAACCTCCATCATCGCTGACTGCCTTCTCTCACACCCCATAGTCAATCAGCCTGGTTGGCTTAAGAGGCACTCACTGAGAGCAGGGCTCAGAACCTACCAGAACTTCTCACTGGGGTTGAAACCTCCCTGGATAAACTGGGGTGATTTCCACCTCAGTGCACTGGCCCAGTTCTCCTGCTGTTCCCTCTGCCTGGAACTCTCTTCCCAGCCATCTGCGGGCAGGCTTCCTCATCTGCTTCAGGTCTTACTCAAATGTCAGCTTCCTGAACCATCTATTTAACATAGCCCCCTTCCATCTCTGGTGCTTGGTCTTCTGTGATGTCGTTTTCTCCGTGGCATAAGACATTCTACATGTATTCATTCATCATCTCCCCCCATGACTCCTCACTAGAATATAAGCTCCTCCAGAATGAGGACCTGCCTCTGTTTTGTTCACTTTTATAACCTCATTATTCTTGGCAAGAATAATGCCAAGCATATCAGGAACTTAATAAATATTTGTAGTATTAAAGTCCAATTAATATAAAAAAAGATACGGAAGTCAAATTTCTAAATGAACATTAAAAGCCAATAAATGCATCTATCTTTATGGAAATAGTCATCATGGAAAAGGAGAGTTTAACGGTCTTGGAAAGGGATTGGCAAACTTTTTCGGTAAAAGGCCAGGTAGTAAATATTGTCATCTTTGCATCCATACTGCCTGTATTGCAGTTACTTAGCTCTCCTGCCGAAGTGCAAAGCAGCCACAGATAATATGTAAATGAATGAGCATGGCTGTGTTTCAACAAAATTCTGTTTATGGATACTAAAATTTGAGTTTCGTGTAATTTTTACGAGTCATGAAACATTATTATTTAAATATTTTTCTAACCATTTAAAAATGTAAAAGTCATTCTTAGCTGTGGGTTGGATTTGGCCAGGAGGTTTTAGTTTGCTGACTCTTGATCTAGGATTATAGGAATATCTGACAGTTCTACAGATGCTGAAACTAGGAAAAGTATCCAGGAAGAAATACAGGCAAGCTCCACCTCCCCGATTAGGTTATTAGCAAAAATGAAAAGAGGCCCTTTGGTGAAACTTCTTAGACGCTATATTCCATCGGCAGGTAAACCACAAGAATTAGCTTTTTTCAGGCAAGGGTGAGGTGAACATTAGGCAGCCCGTGGACTGTGGGAGTTCTCACAACGATACTAGATTGCAACTGTGCAAGAGGGAGCTATTTATATGATTTTGAACGAAGCTTGAGGCATATTCTGGTGCTTTTTAACTTCTATGTTAGGTGAAAAAGCTGCCTACAAAAGCCTTCCTCCCACCCAAAATACTAGCTGTTAGTTGGTGACTGATCCTCAGAAATATTAACATGAATCATATATGCTCTTTTCACAGTGCAAAAAGAGATAATTTTAACACTCAGAAAATGTCATAAACCACACAATAGAGAAGCTATCCAGCCTTCAAATTGTAAATAAATAAAATCCTGTTCCTGCATGGAAGCCGCTTCCTCCTTTCAATTCTGAGGCTTCCTCCTTTGGATTCTGATGCCTGCAGGGCTGGCTGGTGTTAACCGTGTTCAGTCTGATGCTGAAGGGAGACTTTGCTCTCCATCCTTCTTCCCTGGGGCCCACCCTTGTTAGCCCGACTGTCTTTGGGAACCCGTAGCACTCGGCCTTGCCCTTTCTCTGGCTGCTGCTCTTCTCACCTACAGGCAGCTTGTGGCTTCCTTGTCTCTACTGTGATCAGCCTGGGTTGGCTTACGTGGCACCAGCTGAGAGCAGGGCTCAATCTTTACCCAGGCTTCAGGAAAGAACTCCCGAGTTAACTTTCTTCTTCCTACTTGGAGAAACAGGTATTTTTGTCTTTGATCCCTAAGCTCTGTTTTCTTTCTCTTGTTACTAAACAGTTCACTCCCTATCCACCCCTCCTTTTTTTGCAACTTCATCATTTTTCCACATTGCACCGTTTGGCACAGGAGAAGGAAAGAACCACATCAAATAAAGGAATGCAACCACAAAAGCTGCCTTGAGAAACAGGGCCCCAGATTTTTTTTTTTTTTTTTTTTGTCAATTTACCGTTTTTGGACTTGTTCTCCCATAATCAAATCCTCCCTATCGTGCTAACAATGTGGTGGTGTGTCAAAACATTGGAATTCTGCTTCAATCAGCAACCCAGAGCTTAATAGGAAAATGAAGCAACAAAATGTTGCTCTTACTGTTAACCTTAGGCTAGGCCTGTCCTTAGGATAGGGACTGTTTGCTTCTTTATGGTAAACGGGCCAAACGTTCAGTTTGGTGAGAGCTTGCATTGTCAGCAGAGGCCCACAGCAGTGTCGTGAGCATCATTCAGGCACGCTTCTAAAGCAAGAGGGACAGTCACTTCAAATACCGCAAACTGAAGCACGAAGCATCCCACAATTTAGTAAGCCAGAGAAGAGTTCAGACTAAATTTGTTTGCAAAAATTTTAAAGACATATTCATTTTACTGGCAGCAAGTCAAGGGTCTGGCTCTATGACACTCATGTCTGCAGTTATCACAAAAGGGCTTTTGTGAAATTAAAGTGGTTGTTTTGTTTCTTGTTTTTAAATTAAAAACATGTGCAATATGTAAACCATTTAGGGACAACAATAAGGTGCCACAATTTCAAACCAAAACATTTGCAAGTCACTACTCTATATCCTCAGGGAGTATGTGATACAGTTAATGTTTCTAATATTCATCATCAATGAAAACATCCATTACAGGTAGAGAATTTTCGATTTAGCGATTTTTTAATCTTCTGTGATTAACCTGGTAAACTAAACTGTTTGAAGGTAAGTATTTTTGTTGTTTTGGTTTGGTTCACATGGAGTCGCGTGCCACTTTGGTTAACGTTGGAAATAGCCTCTTCTTCAACATCATCTCTTGCATATACAGACAGCAAGTAGAACTGTATCTGTCCCTGAACACTGAAGTACTGTGACCTCCCTCCAGAGATTTCTCTTGGGGAGAGAGGAAGGGGTGGGAGGAGAAATACCTTTTCTCCCACCTTGTTCTAACATAGCATATTGGAATCTCAGGGTGGAGAAATGCGTTATTTGAAAAGAAAGAAAAAAGCTCACAGCTGGTTCTGATATGGACTAAAAGGACAGATTGTCTAACTGCCCCACTCCTGAGAAATGCTGTTTCAACCATACAGAAGGAGTCTTCTGTCCTTAGAAGCTAAAGACCTTAGTTAATAGGTAAAGTTGCTGTTCTTCTAATTTTGGCAACATTCAGCCTGGCCCCAGTTCTACCTTGAAGAGCCAAGTCATTGGTGTCATTCCAGTTGCCCACTGACCTTCCTGTCTCCTCTTGAGCCCCCTACTCTCACTGCCACCATAGCTGCCCAATAAGCAGAGAGTATGACCAAGTCAAGGTGGTGAACGATGAAGGGAAGAATGGCAGAGCTAGTATAAGGGGCCGCAGGCAGGTGCTTGCTTACAAGGACCCCCTCTCCTCCCCATTCTGCTGATGCGGCTCAGGTGCCAAGCCCGGGTGCCTGGCCCTGGTGCCACCTACTGCCCAGGAAATGTCCACAAAGGTGAGCATAGGGAGCAGGACATAAGACACTGGATGGGGGCACTGTTCCCCTCTGCAGTGTGCTCCCCAAACCAGCTGGAAAGCAGGAGGAGCCATTTGCTGGAGCAGAACGGGAAGAGGGAATTGAGGAGGCTATAAGTAGAGTTAGTATTTTAACAAAAATAAGATATATTCAGTAGATTGCTATCATTTCAAAAACATTTGATCTTACTAAATATATTGTTTACTTAGTAACAGGGAAGTGGGAGTTCACTTCTGTTAATATCCATCTGTGCAAAACTAGGAATCTATTTCTGAATAACATAATTTATTTACCTGGTATCTTTTACTTTGAAAAAATATCCACTAATTTAAATACTATTTTTAGCCAATTCTCTAAAATAGATGATTCAAAACAGCCACAACAGTAACAAGGGCCCACACTTCCCTAGACAGAGTGTGGGGCAGGCCTGCCGGGAAGCAGGGCCAGGGCGCCTCATGGTCCAGCTTGCCTAGAACTCGGGGGAACCTGTACTGAGGAACCTGATAACTCCAGAAGGTAGATGTGTTTGCTTTCCTTAAACCAGTGACACAAGACACAACAGAAAGGGAAAGGTTTAGTCAGGAAGAGAAGGGGTTCTGGGAACTGTAGACAAGGACAGTGCCAATTTAATTGGCCAAATATAATTGAGGTTGGCTTAATAACTTTTTTGGAAACCACTTTCTTGGTTGCTTGAGAATTTGGATTGCTGCCGTTTTCTTAAGCCTTCAAAACCAAAACACTAAACATGTACTAATAGAGCAGTAGTAATAGCACAGAGGGGAATATAAACATGACTTATGAGAAAAGTTCTATGGCTGGCCCATGGCTATTATCTCCTGCCCCTGCAGGATGTGAAGGTATCAATACTGCATCCACGGCCTCAATGGGCCCAAAGTAGTTTCACTCAGACTCACGTGGAATCACATGTTGAATATTCATAGCTTCATTTCTGGAAGCTATGAGTGTTTTACCCTATATGGCAAATGAGACTTCAGTGAGATGTGATAAAGGTTAAGGATCCTGACATGAGGAGATTATCTTGAATTCTCTGGTTGGGCTCTCCATCAATCTAGGCCTCTTCGTGTAAGGATTCAGTTCAAGACACTCTTAACTCTCAGGATTCCTGGCACTCTCCAGAAATGACTCTTCCACAGAACCCCGTGGAGGCATTTAGAGTCTTAGAGCAGAGGGCAGGGGAGGATTCACAACTTCTGGGCCATCGGCAAGCCCTGAGCATGAGTACACAAGGTCCACCACAGAGCTCTGGCCATTCAACGGGGCCCCAGGCTCGCATCAGCACCTCCCTTTCCCAATCAGACCGAGATTGCTTCTCAATACAGTCTGGGGCTAACTCAGGACAACTCACTTTTCTGGATGTTTCCTCATTTCCTTAGGAACCAACTTGGGATCAGGGTCACTCTGGAGCAAGGCGAGCCCTTAAGTTTGCTCCCATCACCTCCTGAAACCGTTAAGCTGCAGCCATGCTCACTGCCTGAACAACAAACACGCTGGGCGCGGTGGCTCACGCCTGTAATCCCAGCACTTTGGGAGGCCGAGGCGGGCAGATCACGTGGTCAGGAGATTGAGACCATCCTGGCTAACACGGTGAAACCCCGTCTCTACTAAAAAAATACAAAAAATTAGCCGGTGTGGTGGCAGGTGCCTGTAGTCCCAGCTACTTGGGAGGCTGAGGCAGGAGAATAGCTTGAACCCGGGAGGTGGAGCTTGCAGTGAGCCGAGATCACGCCACTGCACTCCAGCCTGGGCGACAGAGTGAGATTCGGTCTCAAAACAAAAACAAAAACAAAAAAACACACCAACCCAACTCTAGACTCAAAATAGAGATGGGGCATATTCTGAGTGACTTCTGCCTCCTAGGCCCGGGAAGGACTGAAGACAAACGCTGGAGAGAATAAACGACAAGTTCGTATGAGTAGAACCAAATCACAAATGTAAACGACAAATTTCAATCAACAACGGGGAAGTTGAACACATTATAGCAGTCTTCCAGTGGAGTACCACACAGCCACCAGGACGACAGCAGCCTTCAGGTTCTGATGGCCACTTAAAAAATACATTCATCATTTCCATTCAGACAAATGGCCATGATATACTGGATAGGAAAAATGCAAGTTGCAGAATAGTATGTAATGTGTCACACATTTTTTTGTGGCTAAATTAAAGCAACAACAACAACAACAACTAAATAAATAAATACCCCAAACTGATTTAATAGGGTGACACTGCAAACATACTAAATCGACGTGCTTCGTGTTTCTCAGTAAATCGTGTTTCTCCCCTGCACTTTCACTGAGGCTAAAACTTGAGGCCTACTGTCCCCAGGAAGAGGGTGGCACACCCAAGTCAGAGAAATACCAGCACAGGGAAGAAGAGGGATGTGGCACCGGATGAGCACATCCCTCAGACAGGAACGGAAAGAAGCAAAAGCAGAAAGGGGAGAAATTCAGAGGGAACAGGGCCTGCCTGGTGTCCCAGAGGTTTTCCTTGGGTCTCAGTGGAGAGAGAGAGAGACAGGAAAAACGGGAAAGAGAGAGAGAAGCAGCGGTGGTAAAAGGAGAGACACCAAGGTTAACTGAGGGAAATCCAAGGGAAGAGGTTTTTACTCCACTTCCCACTTGGGAATCGGCGAGATCATCTTGCAGAGGAAGGAAGAATTACAGTAAGACACATGATCACATTGCACTTTGTATAGTTTTCTTTTCTTTTCTTTTCTTTTCTTTTCTTTTCTTTTGACAGGGTCTTCGTCTGTCACCCAGACTGGAGTGCAGTGGCACCATCACAGCTCACTGCAGCCTTGACCTCCGGGGCTCAAGTAATCCTCCTATCTCAGCCTCCTGAGTAGCTGGGACTACAAGCACCTGCCATCACGCCTGGCTAATTTTTGTATTTTTTTGTTGAGGCAAGGTCTTCCTATGTTGCCCAGGCTGGTCTCAAACTCCTGGGATTAAGCAAACTACCTGCCTTGGCCTCCCAAAGTGCTGTGATTACAGGTGTGACCCACCACACCCAGTTGTATCCTTGTTTTTTTTTTGTTGGTATTGGAAAGTTAACTGACACATATTACTTTTGTAACATGAGAGACAGAGATAGAGACAGACATAGAGATGGAGAGAGAGAGAGAGAGAGGTACTAAGGTATATAAGAACACAGTTTGATTGTGAAGTTGAGCTTTTTTAATTCCCAAGGACTATGGAACTCTATGTTATTGATCTAAAATCTACTATTATTTAGAAGAACATCAATAAGAGATAACACATAACGAACATTTTCCATGAGCCAGGCATTATATTAAGAGCTTCTTTTATTTTTCTTTATTTAACCCTTAAAAAAGGCCTGTAAGGTTGATATATTGTACAAATAGCAGTAAGGCTTGGGAGGTTAAGTAACTGACTCAAAAGAACTCATCCAGTAAATGATGGACACTGGACTGAACCAGGCCATCCAATTTCTGAACCCACACATTCCACCACTGCGCCACACACTGCCTCCCACCACAGACCAGCTGGGCTTCAACAATCAGTTCGTTTTGCTGGTGTGTATAACACTGAAAGATCCAATCTTACCACACAAACTTGTTTGGTACAAAAGGAAGAAACAGTGACTAGCTAGTGAAAGCACATCATCAGAAACAGGTCCAGGCGCTGAGACAAGTGAGGGACAAAATTCAGGAAACAGGAGCACGGAGCCACAACTCATTCAGTATCATTTTTCTCACCAGCCCTGATTTTTCTCCCGAAGTCCCCGCAGCCAGCAGCAGCACAGCTTCATTCTGCAGCAGGGACACTTGAGCATTAAACCCTACGTGCTTGCTTGGCTCCGCAACGGCTCAAGCGACCTTCAAGCACCGTTTCTGAGGCTCTGTTACTACAACATCATCTCCTCAGCCCCCACTCTTGATTACAAGCCTATTTCTTTTAACTAAACATAAAGCAATTTCTCACTGAAGTTTCTTTGCTTGTAATCCTCTACCCGATTTTTTTTTTTTCCTGATTAAATAGAAATAAGTAAGCTCCTAACACAAGCCTTGAACACAGGTAGGGATTTGTGGTAGGCAGAATGATGGCTCCCCAAAGCTGCCAAACCCTCATTTCTGGAAGCTAGGAATTTTCTACCCTACATGGCTAAAGGGACTTTGGTGAGATGTAATAAAGGCTAAGGACCCCAACATGAGGAGATTATCGTGAATTATCTGGTTGGGCTCTCAATCCATCTAGACACATGAGTCCATAAAAGTAGAAGAGGAAAACAGGGGAGTCAGCCAGAAAAATACGATGACAGAAGAGGCAGGAAAAACCTGAAGCATGAGAGGGACTGGACCTGCCAAAGCTGGCTTGAAAGAGGAAAGGGGCCATGAGCCAAATAAGGTCAGCAGCCTCTAGAAGCTCAACTGACCTTCGCAAAGGACCAGATCTCAGTTCTGCGACTGCAAGGGACTGAACTCTCTCAACAACCTGAAAGAGTAAGGAAACAGATTCTCCACTAGAGTTTCCAGAAAGGAATGCGGCCCACTAGCACCTTGACTGTAGCTGCAGGAGCATTGGACTTCTGATCTACAGAAGTGTAAGATAATCAATTAGCATGGGTTTACGCTGCTAAATTTGTGGTAATCTGTTACAGCAACACTAGAAATCTAATATAGCATTCAAAATACAACTGTTTTTTGATGGAAACATGATGAAATGAGGCTTTGTTTATGCAGCAAAATAAATAATGACAGTAATGGTGCATGTCCCATTGAATAAAACAGAATCAATAAATCCCCTCTGATATACATATGTTAATGGATAAATAAATAAACGAGGAAAGCTCTTTACAGTAGAAAGCCAACTAATAAATGTAGAAAGAAAGATGCAGCTGGAGAATCATCAACGGCTGTCAAAACTAGTGGGTGAAAGTCTGAGGAAGACATTTACATAGTCTCAACACATCACTCCACAGAGTTCTTATTAAAGAGAAAACTAGTAACACTAGAGTGCAGAAACCACAGAGACACCACCTTAACCAGGTGATCAAAGTCAACATCACCAATCCCAGGACAAACTGACATCATGTGACTTTTGATATGCTCTACTCAGGACAGACACATCATGTCACACATACAAATCCGATTATGAGGAAGCATCAAATGAACCCAAATTAAAGAACAAAATGACCGATATGTACTCTTCAAAAATGTCAAGGTTAAGAAAGATAAAGATTGAGAAACTGTTCCGGATTTAAAAAACAAAAGAGACATGATAGCTAAAGGCAATGTGTGATCTGGCTTGGATCCTGGACCAGGGTAAAAAATAGCTAACAGGGTTATTACTGAAACAACTGACAAAATTAGAATATGGACTGTGGATAAGATAATAGTACTGTGTCAATGTTACAGTGCCTGACTTGATAACTGCACTGTGGTTATATAAGAGAATGTCCATGTTCTTAAGAAATACATTCTGAAACATTTAGGCGTGAAGTACACTGTGGCCCCAACTTACTCTCAAATAGTTTAGGAAAAAAATGAGCAGACACAAAAATATAAATACACAGAGAGAATGATAAGGCAAATGGGGCAAAGTGTAAACAATTAGGGAATCTGTGTACAAGGAGTAAGACAGTTCCTTGTTCTATCCTTGCAACTTTTTCTCTTTTAAGTTTAAATATCAACATAAAAAGTTACACAAAAATCCTTGTAAACCACCCGTTAAATTTTTATGTTAATTTTAGATCCACTGTTATATGATACAGAGAATTTCAAAGAAAGAAAATATGAGTTCAATGAGTTTAATTTTCTCGAACACAGTATGTAACTGGCTGGGTGATTTTTTTTCAATTAATGCTGTTAATATGTGATAATACCTTGCACACAGTAGGCAAGCAATACCTACAGACTGAACATCAAGCAATTTACTTCTAGTAGGAAAGTCAGCATCCCAAGTAAAAGCATGGAAATATATGGCATGATATGACATAAAAACCTAACAAAAATTAACCTGAAGTGTGAATGAACTGGAAAAATGAGGTGGTTAAGCACCCTTGCTCTGAAATCGGACTGGCAATGTAGATTTGAAATTCAGTTTCATCACTTAGTATACTGCCTTTGGGGCAAGTTGTTTAAAACATCCCTAAGCTTCAGTTTGCTTATCTCTGAAATGGAGATAATAATAAGTTTTGCAGGGCTATTGTAAAAATGAAAGAATCACTCTCCAAGTGGTCCCTTCCTTACAGTGCAACTGGCTATTCAGAAATGCTCTTGTTGAACAAACTGACGCATATAGTACTTTTCAGTATAGATTATTCCTCACACATAAAACGCCTCTGACCATTATTTCTACACAGCCATATCCACTGTCTTCCAAAGCACTTAAATCAGTGCCAATTCATGAAATCTTTCTTGACCACTATGATACTAAATCACTCTATGACTCATTCATTCAACAAATATTAATAGATATGACAGTAAACAAGACATTGCCATATCCTACTCTCATAGAAATTATATGCTAATGAGAGACAATGCAATAATAATATAAAAAAGAAACAGAAATATCACAATGTCAAAGAGCATGACAATGGATGAGGGCAGATGGCAGGTGGCAACTTTAGGGCAATCGGGGAAAGTCTCTCTGTGGAAATAAATTTAAACTGAGACTCAAATGATAAAGTGGAGCCAAACATGAAAAGAGGTAGACAAATGACCTTTTGGCAGAGGGAATGTGAAGTACAAAAGTCCTGAGGTGGAAATGAGGCTGAAGTGTTTGAAACACAGAAAGGGGCCAGTGTGGCCAAAGTGGTGGGTATCGGGGAGGTGGGAGAAGAAAGAGTCAAATGTCCACGAAAAGGCCAGATTATGAAGGAGAGGGTAAGTTACTGGGGTTTTATTCTATGTCCATGATAGGGTTTTACAACTGTTTCTTTCTTCTTACGGTGAATATTTCATGGGCTTCTATGAGCTCTGTACACAATAGGTGCTTAATAAATACTTGTGAGTGCATAAGGTAGAAAATAGGCTAGGAGGGAAATGGAGCCAACACTCTGTAAGATATTGGATAATGGCTTCTGTCACTAACATGGACACATGCTCCATCAACCTGAACTTCAGATCAATAGGTCTGTTATACTGCATGAAAACAGAGTTGTCATGGCAACTCTAATTAGATGGTTTTCATTCCAAGGAAGATGAACTAAATACTGCACTTACAGGCTGGTTTGGTTCTCTAAAATACCTGCAAAAATTGCAATCCTCTATAAGTTGGAACACTTAGTACAAGGAGTACCCAATTTACCAACAAAAGGGGTCACTAGAGTTGGCTTATTCGTTAGAAGTTTGCAGAATGCATTTTCCTCTAGAAATAATATTGTAAAGGAGGCTAGGTTCTTAGGACAACATACGAAAGCTTCTTAAAAATTCATAAAGTGGCAGAAATACTATACATTTGCACTGAGAAAATAATAGAAATAAGTTCTTCTAAAATATAGCCATTAAACAAAAATTAAGTCAGAGCTTTTAACTTATCATGATGCTGTTATTTGAAGAAAATAAAGTTTAATTAGAAGAAAATTAAGAGAGAAGTGGAAAATTTAGCGAAGATTCTATTAAATAATTCTGGGCACCATCAAGGCTTTTAGACGTTAATGTCATTAATTTTAAAATTAGTATTACTTTGGATTCAGGTGTCTCTGAGAGAGCTTAGTCAAGATCATGGTCCTTTTTGGCTCAGAAACAGGAGAGTAAAACATGAGGAGGGGCTATCCTGAGGTTCCTCAAGGAAATGGAAAACATTAAAGGGAAAGCTGGCTTAAAATACAGTTACAGGGTAACTAAGAAAACCTGAAAAAGTAAAATGAGGGAGAAAGGGAAGAAGGAACACCCATGAGAGCAGAAAAAAGCAGAGGGGTAGAAACTGGTTTACCTATGACAGCTTGATTATTACCTAAAAAACAGGGAGTGAGAAAGAGAGAGGGAAAGGGGTAGGAGAGAGAAAGAGAAAATAAATGACAAAGGGAAGGAGTGGAAGGGTAAAAACCAAAGACTGACTGGTCTTGGATGAGTGCAAAGAGAAAAAAGTTTTCATTCATTTATTCAAACAATGAGATGTTTGAAAATTAAATGGCACATTCTTCTAAAATGAATTATGTACTTCATATGACCCCGTGTCATCCCAGATGCCCAGCAGAATGCTTTGAATGTAAGAGAGTTTAATACATTATTAAACATATCAGTGCTGCATCAACAACAGCTAACACATATTAAATGCCCATTATGTATGAAGCATCTTACATACATTATCTCATTTAATCTTCACAACATTAGTCCTATTTTAAAGTTGAGGAAACTGAGGCTTAGACAAGTTAAAGACTTTGCTAAGGTCCCACATAACTAGTAAATGATAAAGGCCACATTAGAACAAAGTCTGGTTCCAAAGTGCACACTCCTAATCCCTTGCTCTCTACCTACCTCAATAAATATTACTAAGAAAGGAAAGAACTACAAAATCCAGAACCTTACACAAATCTATATATTGGATTGAATTGTACAAAGCTACACACACACACACACACACACACACACACACATAAATGCAGTGAAAAAGATGGTGAAAACTGAATACGGTCTAGTCTAGTTAGCAGTATATAATCAATTCTGCTTGACATTCATCGATATAGAATTAATATGCAATAATATGAATTCATATCCCAAACTGCTTTATCTGGAATCTTTCTCCTTTTATCATATTTAAGTACCGGCAATATGGGGCCTGCAAGGAGTGCTTGGGGAGGGCAACAGTTACAGGAAAAATTTCACTTGCCAAATTGCATTAGCATTATCAGAAAAAGCATTTCACAGAATCCAACACAATTTGTGATTTAAAAAAAAAAAAACTTCAGCAAACTAGGAATAGAGAGGAACTTACTCAAGTTGATAAAGAACATCAGCAAAAATCTTACAGCAAACATAATATTTAATGACAGAAAAACTAAATAAATGTTTCCCCACCTAGGACTGGGAACAAGGCAAGAATGTCTGCTGTCACCACTCTTATTCAAAATGGTATTGGAAGTCCTAG
Organism: Papio anubis; assembly: GCF_008728515.1. Lineage (NCBI taxonomy): Eukaryota > Metazoa > Chordata > Mammalia > Primates > Cercopithecidae > Papio > Papio anubis. The sequence goes on along the minus strand of NC_044989.1, from coordinate 28,006,483 downwards.
CCAATGCAATAAGACAAGAAGAAAGGCATACGTGTATCAGAAAGGAAAAAATAAAACAGTCCTTATTTGTGTAAGACATGATCGTTTATGTAGAAAATTCCAAGGAATCTATAAAAACACTCACAGAACTATTCTCATGAACACAAGATCAACAAGGTTGTTGGACACAAAATCAACACACAAAAGTTAATTGTATTACTATATACCAGCAATGAACACATGGAAATCAAAATTAAAAATGCAGTATCATTTTTATTTGCTCTCAAAAAATAAAAAGAAATACCTAAACATAATGCAAATACAAAGAGGCAGCACAACAGACTTCTTTTGTGGTGACAGAACAGTTCTGTATCATGATTGTGATGGTGTTTACATGAATCTATATATCAGATTAAATTGCACTAAGCTACATAGACACATGCACACACATACACATCACATACACACATGTGAATGCAGGTTAAAAAGATGATGAAAACTGACTGAGGTCTAGTCTAGTTAGCAGTAACATGCCAATGTCAATTTCTTGATTCTGATTATTGCACGACAGTCATATAATATACCACCAATGAGGGAACCAGGTGAAGGATGCATAAGACTCTGCACCATTTCTGCTAACTTCCTGTCTTCATTTCAAAATAAAAAGTGTTGTTTTTTTTTTAAAGCAAGTTAAAGTTCTAGTAATGGATATTCTCCATTTCTAGAGTACTTTTAAAAAACATAGAAAACCAAGTAAATTTCATCTCCTTGTTTCCTTTTACAGATAAAAAAAGTGGCTTTTTATATCTAAGCAATCGATGATAGAACCAAGCACATGGGTTCCAAAAAAGGAAGAAAGAAACAACAATAAAAACTTAGAGTGCTTACATTAGAAATGTAAATAAACCAAAAATGTATTTTAATTCTGATGTTCCATGTCTATTACTATTTTTTAATCCTATAATATACATCTTAACTTCAACTTTTAAAAAAGAAATGGGATATAAGCGTATTTTAATAAAGTAAATCAAAATTTAAATAATTAGTAGAAGTTAATTAGGCCTGATCTGGCAATAAATTATATTCCTTATTAATATTATATACTCCCCCTTTTCTCAATATAATGCAGCATTCCCCCCCTTGGTCTCACTAAATGCTCTATGTTACTCTATATTAAGTTATTGAAATTCCATTATTTCTAACAATTTGCATGTATGTCTCAAAAACAGTAGGGAAACGCCTCTATTTCTTATGCAAACTACCTCTGTAGATCAAGAAAGCTCCTATACAGTATCCACTGAGTTCTTAGTAGCTTTTTTAGTGTTCAGTTTCTTACCAGGTTCCCAAATAGACATCTCCATATAAAAGCTTAATTTTTTTTAACTTTTTTTTTGGAGACAGGGTCTCGTTCTGTCACCCAGGTGGAGTGCAGTAGCATGATCTGGGCTCACAGCAACCTCCACATCCTGGGCTCAAGTGATCCTCATACCTCAGCCTCCTGAGTAGCTGGGACCACAGGTGCGTGCCAACACACCCACGTAATATTTGTATTTTTTTATTTGTAGAGACAGGGTCTCACTATGTTGCACAGGCTGGTCTCAAACTCCTGGCTGGGCTCAAATTACCCACCCACCTTGGCCTCCCAAAGTGCTGGGATTATAGGTGTGAGCCACTGCACCCAGCCATAAAAGATTAATAATTGCCTAGCACCTTTTGGTAAGTCTCTTGGGCTGTAGCTCAAATTAAAGGTTCTAAGAATTACAATACTCAGTAAGATTTTATGATTTCAGGAACACAGTTCTAATACTTCTCATTTTAACAGCATTGTCAATAACACTGTTAAGTGTCACCTGATATTGGACAATGTTTTCTAGAATAAAAATCTCTACTATTTTACATTAAAAATTGAAATACTATCACATTTGCCCAAAAATGAAGGGGTTGGGAGCAGGAGATAAGGAAGGATTAGTTTCAAGGATAAAAAGAATATATACTTATCAATTGACCCTGGCCTTAAAAACTACTTTTAATGTTGATGCTAAAGATAAACCAGAAATATTATATTTTTAGAACACATGCTCCTATTATCTGATAAATGTAGGAAAAAAATTCCAAAGGACACAAGAAACTTAAAATATAATTATTTGGGACTTGATCTGATGAGGGAGAGGGTGAAAAAGAGACTTCACTATATTTCTTTTATAATTACTAATATTTGAATCATGAGAATGTATTATGGACGAAAAAACCTAAATTAAAAAACAAGTGTGCAATTCCTCTAGAACAAAAGAATTGCTAGGAAAACAAAGCATAGCCCAATGAACCTAGAACCTAGAACAGTGCCTGGTGCATAGGAGGCACTCAAATGTTGAATAAATGAATGGCTGAAATGAAATTTGTAAAATGTTTATATTTCCTTTAAAAATGGCCAAAATGATGTGCAAATATCTGAAGCTATTCCAACTTAACAGGAAATACAGAGGATAGAATAAGTTAAATACCACCATGAGAAAGTAGGCAGATACTTCAAGAATATAGGACATTCTACTGGACAACTGATCTGGTTTCCTCAACAAGTCAATTTTATAGGAAAGAAAAATAGCAAAAGGGTGAGGAGGACTGTTTTAGATTAAGAGACTTATGGGAAAAAAAAATCTAACGCTATAGACTATTTGAATCATGATTTGAACAAACCAACCACTATAAAAAGACACTTGAGACAAATGAGGAAATATAAATGTGTACTGAGTTAAATGGCAGTAAAGAATTACTGGTAACTCTGCTATATATAAAATATCAGTATTGTGATACAAAATTTTTCTTTATTTTTTAAAGACATATGGGAATATTTTAAGTGAAATGGCAATGTCTGTGATTGGATTTAATATAATATTATAGGCCCCCTTCCAAAGAAAAAGAAAAGAAGGCTCACACCTGTAATGGCAGAACTTTGAGAGGCCAAGATGGGTGGATCACCTGAGGTCAGGAGTTCGAGAGCACCCTGGCGAACATGGTGAAACCCCGTCTCTACTAAAAATACAAAAAATTAGCTGGGCGTGGTGGCAGATGCCTGTAATCCCAGCTACTCGGGAGGCTAAGGCAGGAGATTTGCTTGAACCCAGGAGGCGGAAGTTGCAGTGAGCCGAGATCATGCCACTGTACTCCAGCCTGGGCGACAAGAACGAAACTCTTTCTCAAAAAAAAAAAGATAATAAGGAAGGAATAATACATGGATAAGTATGACCAAATGTTGTTTAATATTCAGAATGACTATCTGGGGTCCGTTATACTATGTTCTCTTGTTCTATGTATGCTTAAAAACTGTGAATCAAAAAATTAATTTTAAGTACCAACCTAACTCAACATAAAAGCTGCAGTTGATCTCTTGGAGTCTAGAGTTTTCAAAACCTAACTGATAGCTCTCTTTTTTGGGAACCAATGGGAAATCAGGATGACAGATGAAATTCTGTGTCCCCTCTGATTTTGGCAACTATTTGCTCAGGGAATATGAACTCATTTTAATGATCCAAGAAAAGTATATGATACACTTAAAGAACCAACTCATATAGATCGCATTCTGGAATCAGATTTAAAATATTTGAATTGTCTTTACCACTGGCCTTTACTTGCATAAGGAATTAAGAGTTAACACTGGGATGAAATAACTTTATTTTTCTGTTCCAAAATTTCTGTTAAGTGTTCTGCTCAAATGTTTAAAATGTTTTGTTTAGAAGAAATATAATCATTTCAAGAAATCTGCCCTGAGGAAACACTCTTACCCACTATTCTTTTGGAGATTCATTTTTAAGGGACTGACCAAAAGTATTTCATGACAGCTTTGCTACTGTACTTCAGTTTCATGGAACACCTAATCCAGGACCTTCCGTTGGCACTCTTTGGAGGAGGGAGGCTTGTTTGCCCTTGCTTTTCGTTTCTCTTGCATTTTATAATGCTTTCTCTCTTAAGGGGAAAAACAGAAAATGATTCTTTTTTCATTGAAAACCAAAATCCCTGGAGCACATGCTTTTGGCATCTTTCTCTTAAGTTGTGAAGGTGAAATACTATATCCTGGTACCATCTTTGCCAAATGAAAGACTCTAAGGCCTTTTTTAATCCTTAGCTCAACCATCACCATACCTCGATGAAAACTCTACAGCCTAGCCTTTCAGGAAGTTACAAGCACTCTCTTCTATTCTTCTGGTACACCACACTCAAAACTTGCAGGAGTGTAGCATAATTTAGCACTTCGTATGTTGTTTTCCCTCCCTAGATTGTGAGCAGCTCATGGGCACAAATGTGTCTTTCCTATTTATTCTCCAAGTTATAGGACCAGGCTCCATCCCAGGCACATAATAGGTACTGAATACCTTATGAATTAATAAAAAGCAGGAGAGCAGGGAGAACCAGGGAGGATAGGCCTTCCCTTGCAGGCTGTTCTTTTTTAAGAGGCTAAGTATTGAAAAGATGAAAAGATTTAAGGGAAGCCTCAGTGCCAGTGAGCCATATATAAGCCCAGGGACTTCTACATTCAAGGAAGGAAGTGCAAAAAGAATGGAGAGTTCCTCTTTTAGACATAATGGGAACGGAATCACAGGTTAACAATTAGAACAGTTAAGGGAGTGTGAGTAAGGTACTTAATTATACCTAGACCTTTGCTTTCTTTTTTTTAGATTTCTCTCTATATTAATTATTTAAAATATTTGTATCTAATCTTAGAGTTTAAGATTATTTTACTAAATAATTTTATTTCCAAAAAGGAAAATCTCCTAGAATCTCCCTCCCAGGTAAAACATGTCTATATCTCAGTCCCTAGGACTGAATTATATAGCATCATCAACAAAACCACTGTCTCCTAATGGCAGGAAACTAACTGCAGGCCAAATATCTAAGAAAAAACATACAGTCTTTAGTACTGGCCCTGAGGAATAAAGAACTCTCAATGGCTGGACGAGTGTCTGACACACGGGTGTCCAGTGAATGCATGCTGACTGGATGAGTAACATGACAACAAAACCGCACACTTGCAGCATATACGTCACAGTCTACTGATCCGGCAGGCCTCCCCTCTGCCCTCTCAGTTGGCAATGTTTATCATTCAGTGTCTAGAAATATAAAAATTATTACTGTTCCTTATCAAGGTAACCTTTTTACCTCAGGCCACACCTTCCACAGGGAATGTGAAGGTCAGGCTAAAGTCCAAAGTCTCTATTATCGCCAAAGTCCCCACCTCCAATCTGTGAGATGACAATCCTAGCAGATTGCTAATAGGTGATCATAACCTTCTCCACCTAGTGCAGCTACTATAGAAAACATGACCTCAGAGGTGAACCAAAGAATCATCATCTCCACTCCACCTCCACTCTAAGGAAGAATCAGGAGCCTGAGAGACATGTTGACTTCTGCTACGGACACACACTCCTAGCTTTCGCCCACCGTTAGCCAGTGAAGGGTCTCTAAGCTGTGGAAATGAGGAATGACAGCAACTGTGAATAAGGGAGCTGGCCATGAATATCAAAAGTTGTATTGTTGCAAATACTTTGCTAGGGACCCTCAGACCTAATTTAGCCTCACTGTACATTTCAGGCAACTGAGGCCCAGCCACATTAAAAGAGTTGCCTGAAAACACCAAGCCTGAAGGCAGAGTTGGGACTAGAACAACTTGCCCATGCTTCTAATTTCCAGGGAGAAAGGGCGCCAAGGAACAAAGAAGAAAGAGGGGTGAAACCTACAACTGTTCACCAGGGACTGGGGCATTTAGATACATGTCATAGGTTGCCATTCCATCTCCCCACTTGGCAACTCCAGAGCCCCTGCTCACCTAGGAAGATTTGTGAAATCCTGTGTATGTACTCAGAGGCTACAACTGTTAGTAAGCTAGAACTGTTCAGTAACTTACATGATGATCTGAAAAATACGAGAAAAGTGTGAGCACTCACGCAGGTGTGCAAGAGAAAGGAAAGAAAAGAAAGGAAAGAAAGAGGAACGGAGGGAGGGAGGGAAGGAAGAAAGGAAGGAGGACAGGAGGGAACGAAGGAGGGAAGGAAGAAAGGAAAGAAACAAATTGTAGGAAAGGTACAATAAAGGAAGAATTTGCCTAGAGGCAGTGCCTCAGGGGACCCCTTCTGGATGCGGGAAAGACCGGGTCAGCAGGCAATCCCATCAGGCTGCGTTCTGATTCTAAGTTGTGCAAACTCGGGTTAGAATCTTTCTGCAAATAAACAACAACAAAAATTTTAAAGTTCTCCAAACCACTGTCCTACAGAACTTATAAATTAATCTTTTTTCTTTTATAGCAATATCCAGTTAGGAAACATTTCATAAACATAAACAGCCTGTTATAGACACAACATTTTGAGCTGGGATCCCTCTGTCCCACTCCAGGTCACTCTGACTGCAGCCAGGCTGTCCTGGACCTGCATTAGCCCTAGAAGGCAGTACCAGGAGCTAACGACCTGCCTGAAAGTATCTTCCTATCACAGCTCAGTGAAATCTGCTGCAGGTGATCGACCCCATTCTCAAAAGTGTGTGTGCACGCGTACACACACACACACACACACACACACACAGCCTTTAACACCCTCCCCCTCAAAATTCTTGATGAAATGCTTAGGAAATATGTATTCTCTCTTTGTATGTATGTACTCTCTCTCTCTTTTTCTATTTGTGAAGGAAAGAAACAAAATGAAACAAAAATAAAAACAACAGCAAAACTTAGGGTCCTAATTCACAGAGAAGCACACCAGTAATTAACAGTGAACTAGACATACCTGTATTTTTAAAAGAAGTGAAATTAGATCTGATTAACAGGCTATCCAATCAAACTTAAAATCCTTTGGGAGTATCCAGAAATAACCATCAAAATGTTCACAAAAATATTTACTTTAATCATATTCTCTGATTTAGCCTTACTTTTTTTTCCCCTCAAGTGACAACATTCAAAATGTTTACCTGTGCAAATCAAGTTAAACATTTTTTTGAGCACCTCCTATGACAAGGTCCTGGATTGATGCTATTCCTTGCTCAAGCTGGATGTTTTATTTTTATTTATTTTTTGAGACAGGGTGTTGCTGTCATCCAGGCTGGTGTGCAGTGGTGCAATCATGACTCACTGTAGCCTCCACTTCCCTGGGCTCAGGTGATTTTCCCACCTCAGCCTCCTGAGTAGCTGGGACTATCGGTGCATGTCATCACTCCCAGCTAATGTTCTTGTCATTGTTTTACCTAGAAGCATCATCCTAGGATTTTTTTTTTTTTTTTTTTTAAGTAGAGATGAGGTCTTGCTATGTTGCCCAGGCTGGTCTTGAACCCCTGAACTCAAGCAATTCTCCCACCTTGGCCTCCCAAAGTGCTGGCATTACAGGTGTGAGCTACTGCACCTGGCCTCAAGTTTGTTGCTTTAAATAATTTTTATAGTTTTATGTGACTTCTAATAGAGCAGCAGTTTTGTTTTCTAAGATATTTCATCCTTAAGTATTCAGGGAAGATACTAGTGTAGTGGTTAAGTCCTGAGACTTGGAGTCGGAACGATTGGCTTCAATTCCTATTCTGTCACTTGGTGAGATAGTAACAGTACCTATCTCACAGGGAGATTGTGATGATTAAATGAAATAATGCATGTAAATAACTGAATACTGTGCTTGGCACATAGCCAGCACTCAAAGACTGTCAGATGCTATTCCTTCCCTCTTCTCCTTCATAACAGCAGCAGCAGTAGTAGGGGGAGTAGTTGTTGTAATGGTACTAAACACTGGCAAAGACTTGTAAGGTTAGTGGCAAATAATGTAATAGTAGTAAACACTGGCAAAATCACACAGGTTCATAGGTAGGACTGGGGTTAAATCCTAGTACTGCCATTTAATCAGGGCTGCTGCAGGCATATAAAAAACCTTTGTGCAAATTCTAAAAGATGTCACCCCTGGAAGATAGATGATAAACAGATGCCCCTTCCTCTGGATGGAGGAATCTGCCAAAGGAAAGACACAAGACGGCCAGAAGAGCAGCTGGGCAAGTGGAGCACTGCTGGGGTTTCAGCCTCTGCTCACCACCTCATCAGTCAGTATCATCATCACCACCATCAAGAACCCGGAAGAAAAACTAAGGCTCAGAAAAGGTATGGGCAATTGTGGTTGATATTTAATTCTCCATTCCTGATCACTCTAATGTTCCTGAATTCTGTTTGTCTAATGGAGAGTCTTAGGCCACAGCTCGGATCATGGTACCCCCACTTTGCAGAAGTCGCCTGGCTCTCTACTTCTCGCTGAATTGCACACAAATTCCTCAGGCTGGCATTCAGGTTCCCAAGGGTCCCTGTTTATTTTTGAGCTTTATTTCCTCTATGGAAACCTGGCAGCTTTGCAAATAACTGTCCTATCCTTTCCTACCTTTGCTAGAATATAGGTACCACAAAAACACAGATTTTTGTCTATATTGTTCAAATACATATTCCAAGCACCCAGAAGAGTGATTGGTATATAGTGGGTGCTCAACAAATACTGGAAAATAAACGCATTTGCTCATTGTAGGCCCCTTTACCTGGAAACCCCTCCAGCCTTCAAGATTTTATCCTTCCTTCAATGTCAGTCCTATACAAAAGCCTTCCTAAGTCCCACTTGATTTTTCCATGGAATAATTTAAACGAATGGAATAATTTGAACAAACTAATTTGAAAAGCAAGCCAGCAACAGAATTTTTAATATTTTAAAAGCTGAAGTATTGATAAAAGCATTTATTCCTCTAGAACTAGCCAAATTATTCTAGTGCTCTTTAGGAGAAATAAATTTCTATTCATCCATTATTGCTGTAAGTCAGATATACATAAACATCATAGATTGCTAATGATTATTTAATTAAAACAAGCAAAGTTACTTAGCTTTACTCCATACTCCACAGAAGGTTTGGGAGCTTAGACTTAAGACCATATTAATTTCATAGGAAGAGCTGCACTGAAGCTCAAATGGTGGGCTCCGGTATCAGACATACATTGTAAGGAACTTGGGCAAGTTAATCTCCCTGTGCTTTCTTCATCTGTAAAGTAGGGGTAATAATAGTACTTACATTATTTTTTATTTTATTTTTATTTTTGAGATGGAGTTTTGTTCTGTCACCAGGCTGGAGCGCAGTGGCACGATCTCGGCTCACTGCAACCTCCCGGGTTCAAGCGACTCTTCTGCCTCAGCCTCCTGAGCAGCTGGAACCACAGGTGTATGCCACCATGCCCAGCTAATTTTTTTTGTATTTTTAGTAGAGATGGGGTTTTACCATGTTGGCCAGGATGGTCTTGATCTCTTGACCTCGTGATTCGCCCGCCTTGGCCTCCCAAAGTGCTGGGATTTACAGGCGTGAGCCACCACGCCCAGCCATACTTACTTACTTTATTAGTTAGGCTAGGTTAGGCAATGCTGCAGTAACAAATGCCCCTCTTTTCCAATATCAATGGTAGAGTGTCTTATTATGACAATAAATCATGGAAAGTCAGCTACGTGCATGAATGACCATCTAGGACAGTTGTCTTCAATGACCCAGTGATCCAGGTTGGCCAAAAAAAATAAGAAAGAATGACAGCAGAATCTGATTTGAATAAGAAGCTTTTTTTTTTTTTTTTTTTTTTTAACCAAAGTTAAAAAAAACTTTTTTACTGAAAGTGACACTGTCAACTCTGCTCGTATATCACTGACAAGAATTAGTTACATGCAAGGTCCAGGCCCATATGGGGCGGCTGTGAGGTACTGTTTTCTATGTGTCCAGAATGGAGGAATATGAAATGGGATTTGGTGAATTCAAAATATTACTTCTGTCATAACTACCTGACAAGGTTGATGCATAGACGGAATGAGATAATAAATGTAGAGCTCTTAGAATATACCTGATACATAGTAAGCACTCAATAAAGGTTTGCTAAAACTATAAGTCACTACCATTATATGGTAACACAAGATATTTATGTTCAAAAATTTCCCACCGAGTGAAACTTCAGGCAGAGTTAGAATTTAATGACCGATTTCTCTGCACTTATCTGGGCATTTGAAATGACCTTGTCCTAAGTGTGTTGAGAAAAGACAGGCCAAAGAGCCAGGATAGTCCCCACAAATGACTCCAGTGCTGGCACAAACTGTGGGTAACTGTTGAGTCCCCTGTGCTTACACTTCTCCTGAAGGTTTGCAGAACATGCACTCTGCAATACTGCTTCTGTTTCAGAGATCAGAACGGTTCTGGAATTCTCTGAGGTCTTGGCCTAAACATCACATTTTCATACCATCTACTGCCAGCCTCTAGCTTAATGCAAATACAAAATTACATTTTTCTGTAGAAAGCTCCAAAAATTTAAGTAGGATAAATAATAAGGATTTCTGTTCAAAGACGGACATTACAGACAAAATGAACAGACTGGTAACTTATAGGGAGAAGATAATAACAAAGACTCAAATAAAAGATTAGTATCAGAATACGTAAGTAACTCCAACAAATAAGAAACAAATGTAAAAATGGGTTAAAAAAACAGAAGGGGAAGCTTAAATGGATAAAAGCAAATAAACAGTGATCAGCCTACCAGTAATCAGAGAAATACAAATTAAAGCAAGATATCGTAATGATTGGCAAAAATGATAAATTTGGGTAATACAAAGTATTGGCAAAGATGCAGGAGGACAAGCATTGGCAAGCACTGCCGGTGGGATTCTAAACTGGCGCAGCCCTTCCGGAAGGGCAATCTGGCAGTGCGCTAAGGATGTTCGCCCTGGCAAGCTAAGAAAACTGGGCTGCTTATTACCATGGGAATGGAAAGAAGAGTGTGGTGGATGCCTGCTATGGAACCTCACACGGCAATCAGGTTCAATAACCTAAATGTAAAAGGAAAGCTCTTAAAAGCATAAAGCCAAGTGAATATAAGAAACAGAATGAGAACCTGAGTACATCACCTATGTAAATGAAAAACATCTCTTATGTAAAGGCCACAAAACAACCCACTATATTTTTACGGGTATACAAATAAGTAAGAATATTGTTAATGGGAATGGGAAGAGTGAAGATGGAAGATGAAAAAGTAAAAAGATGAAAACAAAAGCAGAGCCATGCACAGACTGGTGGTGATGACAATGTGCTATCAACTAACCAGTATGATGAATTCCACTCTCTAACTCAAGGTGCCAGAGACACCAACCCTCACACAAAAAAGTAGAAAACCACTTGCAGGAATTATTTGGTACTCATCCATGAGGGTCTTCCGAAAATTCATGATTGACATATGTAGCTAAATGGAATAAAATAGGCTGTGGGATGATGGTGATCTGAATTGAGTTTTCTAACTTCTAGAGAAGATCACAACTGTTTCTCAGCAGTAAAGTGAATCCTTTTCTTATAGAATTAATTGATACATGCTTTGAAATGAGAAACCCAGATCCTAAAATACAAGGCCGAACATATTCAGAGAGGCCTAAAAGAAGTAAACTAAGTGAATTCATTATAAAGGTCAAGGTACAACCTGTCACCTTAGCTCACTCTGACACTTAAATTTGGCTTTATCAATTCTAGTACGTCTTAATTTTGGCACATTCTTACCCTACACACAAGAGGGGATGTGCCCCAGAATGATTCACCAGTAGGAAGGCATTCTTTCTGTGGGGGGCTGTGAGGACACACTTGAGGTTAAGGTACAAAATCCATGTGGTGCTCTGCCCTAATCAACTGCAGTAAAACATGGGAGGAATATTCCCTGCAATTGAAGCACTCAAGGCATAGATCCTTGTGGCAACGTTTTACAGCCTTTTTACACTGTACCACCTGTTGAAGATGTTTACTTGAGTCTTTGCTTTCACTCTTTTTAAGTCTAAAGAAAGGATGAGAGTCCTGATTATTTGTATTCATAGGTTCCATTTCTTTTTCATATTTAAAGATACACTATGGACAAGTTAAATAATGCCATTTCCTCCCCCAGCTGCATGTGCTGAATGAACAAAAGCCCCAACTAAAATGTTCCCATCGCATAAACTAGAGCAACATTACTAAGTCCAACTTGGGTAAGTCCAATTTACCCAGCTGTTTCTGAAGCAACTAGATGCTGGAATTAACGTAGATTTTTCTCTTCTTTGGGGAACTTCTTACTCAACATTATAGGAAAGTAGTCCTTGATAAAGCTATTGAGAAAAAGTAACATTTTAAATGGGAGGAAGAGAGAGAAGACAGAGAAGGGGCAGGGGCATGGGAGGCAAGCAGGAGGGGGAAGCTCCAGGAAAGGGGGGACTCAATGGGATGTGGGAAGAGACAGGAAGGGAGATAGGATGGGTTCAAAGTTGAGGACTACTAATAGAGCAAGGCTAAAATGATCCAACATTAGGAACACAGTAAGTACCCCAGTCACAAATTTTATTCCATTAAGTAGTGCTTAACCAAATCTTTCTGGCATCTTCTCTAGGATTTATTTTCACTCTCTGACCCAGTAGTGCTTTTCCATCTGGTCTCACAATCCTTATCAGAGTGGAGGTGTGAATTGCATCTAGAGATTGTTCTGGGATCTCTGAGCACTCCCAGTTCGAAAAGCTTTTAACTTCCTCTGGCAAAGGATGCTCCTGACCTGCAGTTCCCAACGGTTCCCCTGGCCAGCTGGGCCCCGTGGCTCACCCCACATGATTCCTCAAATGACGGAACACCCGGCTCTGTATCTGTACTGTGGCCTCAGTGATCTTTCACCATTCGGGGCTTCATCTCTGTTTCATGGCCTGGCTTCTATTAATCCTCCTGTGTCTTGCCAGAGGCTTTGTCTTCATTTTGCAACCTGTTCCTGCTGATGCACTGCAGTTTCTTGCCAGCGTCTTTATAAGTCTTAAGACTTAAGAAATCTCTGGCAAGAGGTTGTGGAGGCTTAGTTGAGGCTACAAAGTGGAGATGAGACTCCTGATACAGCCAAATGTTAAGAGTTTGGCCAAACTTGTTCTTTATTTTTTTCTTTCCTTTATATTAAAAAGCCACCTAAACACAACAGAAGAGCTTTTAAGCAAAATTAACAATGGTCTCTTGGTGACAACTAAGGCCACAAACAAAAGGTTTCTTCTTATGCATGCAGAGCAGTAGGGCACCATGTAACACCTAGATCGGGTTCATACCCTCTTTGAGTGCGCACTGACCTTCTCAAAATATCATCTCTCTTGGCATCCCACTTGAAGATTCATATATAAAAAAAGAAATATAAATAAAAATGTGTGTGTAAGGCAGCAAACAAATGTTGAGGAGATTGGGTCCACGTTAGCCATATGGTATTTTTGTATAAAAACAATCATTATGTGGTATTAGGACCAAAGAAAATGAAATTCATATTCATTTCCAAAATCTGACAGCTTGTTTATTTCTGCTATCATGTGGCATACTAGAATTTATTTCCTTATAGTCAAATCCTAAAAAAAATTAAAAAACACTTTAATACAACACAATAATGTACTACTTTTTAAAAAATGGAACACAGGACACGGATCCTTGGTTATTACCAAAATTTCCTCCCCTTCCTTTCCCCATTAAAAAAACCATAGAGGCCGGGTATGGTGGCTTACACCTGTAAACTCAGCACTTTGGGAGGCCAAGGCGGGAGGATCACTTGAGGTCAGGAGTTTGAGCCCAGCCAACACGGCAAAACCCTGTCTCTCCTAAAAATACAAAAAAAGTAGCCAGATGTGGTGGTGCACACCTGTAGTCCCAGCTACGTGGGAGGGTGAAGCAGGAGAATCGCTTGAACCCGGGAGGCAGAGGTTGCAGTGGGCCAGGATTGCATTACTGCACTCCAGCCTGGGTGACAGAGAAAGACTCTGTCTCAAAAACAAACAAACAAACAAACAAACAAAAAACCCCATAGAAACCTGGTAAACCAGTAAACAGCATAGAGCTTTCAATAAGAAAAGACAAACATTGTAGTGTTAAGTCTATTTTTTGGAAGGTTAAGGATGCTATCTATTGCTTGAATCTGATTGGCTGTTTCAGTCAAGTGAGCAAAAGGAAGTTATTTAAACTATTACTTATAGACGACAAAGCCGATTAATTGCTCCAGCAAACTCCCAGGCTGCCTACTAATATGCACTTTACCCCTCTGGCTAATTGAATGTATGCACAGTATGATTACAAATGGATAGGTCCTGGTCTTTTCTTCTCTCTGAAATGATATACTGCTTTTATTAACAGGGAGTGAAGAAGAGAGCTAATATTTATAGATGACATTATATTTCATTCACTTCTCTAGCAAATTAGCTTTTGTAGCCTTCCATTAGTAGAGGGTAATAAGGCACAAACATGTATGGAGAGACACTTGGACTTAGTGAGATGCAAATGGTGAATGATGATCAGTGAAAAATGCATACAGGAGACTCAGCAATGACTAATGAGGGGAAAGGAATTTAGTGAAGAGATACAATGTGCTGTTCTGGCTTCCCCTTCTTTTAGTGTTGTTCCCTGTCAACAGCCTAGAAGACAGGAAGGGTTGTTTTGGAAAGTTCATTCTAAACCAGCTACATATGAAGAAGGCAAACAAGAATGAAAATGTGTATTATATTTCCCTAGACGGCACATTTCACACATTTAGTAGAAAAGAACAAGTGCTAACTGTGATTAGCAGTTCACTTTCATCAACACATTCAAAATGAACAGGGGTTTCCTAATATTTACTTTATAAAATAACAGGTGTTAGGAACCGTCCAGCTCCACCCACTGAGTTGGTGGCAGTCCTAGATAAGGAACACTTGTTTAGGTCTTAGGGTCCAGGATGTTTCGTTCCATACCTGTCAACAATGGCTCCTAAAGTTTGGCCAGAAACTAATCAGTCTGCAGGTCCTTCAAACTTCCGACTGCTGCCCACCGCTGCCTTCCTAGAACCCAATCTATTGGCCCTGGACCACCACATGAGTTCGTTCTCTGTTCCTCACTTGCCTTACTGTCAGCTAAAGGGTCAACACAACTCCTGAACTCTTCCTCAGCCTTAGCTTAGGACACTGGTGCCTAGTCAACCTCATCTCCTTAAGTTAATACCTAGTTTCAATCATATCTTCTGGGCCCTAATTATAGTCTAAACAAAATAATAATCATCCAGAAAATTTGAGTGCTTAGTATTTGCCAAGCACAATTCTAGGAGTGGGGTGGATAGTAATGAACAAAGTCATTTATGATTTTTTTTTTTTTTTTTTTGAGACGGAGTCTTGCTCTGTAGCCCTGGCTGGAGTGCAGTGGCACAGTCTCGGCTCACTGCAAGCTCCGCCTCCCAGGTTCACGCCATTCTCCTGCCTCAGCCTCCCAAGTAGCTAGGACTACAGGCGCCCGCCACCACGCCTGGCTAATTTTTTGTATTTTTAGCAGAGACCGGGTTTCACGGTGTTAGCCAGGATGGTCTTGATCTCCTGACCTCGTGATCTGCGCGCCTCGGCCTCCCAAAGTGCTGGGATTACAGGCGTGAGCCACCGCGCCCGGCCAGTCATTTATGATTTTTTAAAATTTAGAAACAAAGACTGTCATCTGCTAGAAAAACCCACAGCCACTCAAACAGCAAATACAGGCTGGGAACAGGAAAAGCTGGGTGGCACTTACCTGTGCCAGCCTAGCCAACAATATGCACCTAAAACATGCAACTTGCTGCAAGCACATAACGAAAGAGCAAAGGATGTGTGTCGGCTAAGATGTCAACTCAGCATGCAATGTCACACACGCCACCCTGCTTCAGGGATTATACCAACTGGCACAACGCTTCTAAAATCAATTGTTTGCCCTTGATGCTGACCCAGCAAAGGGATTAGCACTGCATTATAAAAAGGAATCCAAGAAGTGCAAAAACAAGGCACTTAAAGATAGGCTGGGATAGATAGAACCATGGTAACAGGTACACAAATTCAAGCCAACAAACCAAAAATTCTAATAATCTTAGGTAAATTACCATACTCTTCATCCATATTGCCTGGCCTTCCTCCCTAAAGTTCAGAGTGGACCTGCTTTAGGTTTTTTATAGGTTTTGTGAGGACAGGTGGGGGCAGGGAAGGTGTTATCATTAGAATAAATTCTAAAGGTCGGGCGCAGTGGCTCACGCTCGTAATCCCAGCACTTTAGGAGGCCGAGGCAGGCCGATCACGAGGTCAGGAGATCAAGAACATCCTGGCCAACACGGTGAAACCCCGTCTCTACTAAAAAAATACAAAAAAATTAGCCAGGCATGGTGGCAGGCACCTGTAGTCCCAGCTACCTGGGAGTCTAAGCCAGGAGAATGGCGTGAACCTGGCAGGCGGAGCTTGCAGTGAGCCGAGATTGCGCCACTGCACTCCAGCCTGGGCGACACAGGGAGTGAGACTCCGTCTCAAAAAAAGAAAAAAAAAAAAAAGAAGAATACATTCTAAATACAGGTAAGGCAATAAAAAGTTCTCTTCTTGTTCCTTTCCTTTTTATTTTCCCCTGCCACTTGTACCCTGCAAGTCAAGACCAAAGACTGTTGATGTCACAGTGGGTCTCTGCTTACTTAAAGGGCTGAAGTAATACTGATATTAGTGAAAAATGTTTTGGCCAACTATACAATCTAATCTCTCAAGGGCAACATAGGCCCAGGCTCAGGGTTCCCTGGCATTTAGTCACTGGAGCTAAATGCAAGGGGGAGAAGGTTGCACTGTAATCTCAGCACTTTAGGAGGCCGAGATGGGCGAATCACCTGAGGTTAGGAGTTCGAGACCAGCCTGGCCAACATGGCAAACCCCATCTCTACTAAAAATACAAAAATTACCCAGGCATGGTGGTGTGTGCCTGTAATTCCAGCTAAATCACTTGAACCCAGGTGGCGGAGACTGCAATGAGCTGAGATCGCACCACCATATTCTGGCCTGGGTATAGGTGGAGTAAGACTCCATCTCAAAAACAAACAAACAAAAAACTATATGAGTGGGAGGCTAAGGCATGAGAATTGCTTGAACCTGGGAGGCAAGGTGCAGTGAGCCGAGATTGCGCCACTGCACCCCAGCCTGGGTGACAGAGCAAGACTCTGTATCAAAAAAAAAAAAAAAAAAGTCTACGTTGTAACCATACAACAAATTGTGAGGGAAATGCTGAAAATTACGGTTTCACTAGCCTATTTATAAGTAATAGTCACTATTTATTTAGAGAGGTTTCTATTTTCTTGGCAGAAAACAATATAAACAAAGTCAGTTTGGTCGCCATAAGCTAAGATCTATCCAAGAAAATCTTGCCTCGAAAGAGGTCAGCAACCTTCTTAATCTTGAGGACCACCAACACAGCTTCACAAGGAACTCCGGGAGCTGCGAGCAGGAAGCCTTACCGCAGAGACAGTAAACTGGCAAGTCAGTCATGTCAATTTCCTGCTTAAAACTATAAGGGAACCAGATGGCTCCCTGCCGCTCTCACCACGGCTTACAAGGCCCCAACACCATCTGTCCTGGGAAACTTCCCCACTCCCCTCTCACTGACCAGCTTTCACACTCTGACTCCAGCCACACGAAGCTCTCCTCCATGCGTTCTGCACATGCTGTTCCCTTTGACTGGAACACTCCTGCCCGCTCTCTGAGTGGCTAACCCTTACTTATCCTCAGGTGTCCTTCCCCTGACCCCCTGAATTTGGCTGGGGGTCTTCTCAGGTGCTCTCGAGTCCCTCATGCTTTTCCTCTCATAGCACCTGTCAAACTGCACCATAGCCTCCTGCCGAGATGTCAGCTTCTCAGAGGCAGTGACTCATCTGTCTTCTTCCTTGTTTTATTTCTATTGCCTACAGGACCTGACACTTGCCAGGTACTTAGCAAGCATCTGTTGACTAAATGAATGGAACAAAATGAGAAAGCAAAGGAGGGAAAAGAGGAAGAGAGAAAAAACTGCTTTTGAAGGAGGAGGGTGGTGTGTTCATGGCCATAGTGTGATAAATTTTAGTGACATCATCTGTTACAGAAGTTACATCACGACGTAACTTCTTTTCCCTCTTGTAAATTGAAAAGATTATATACCTTTGGTTTTCTTGAGCAATGGATAAGCATTTTGGGATCCAGAGCAGGAGAACAACAGAAATAACAACTCCTTGTATTTTCATGCCACTTTCCAGCTTTTAAAGAGCAGTATGCTCTTGTATCAAGTGAGATAGGTGTTATTATTACTGTCATTTTACACATGAGGACACTGAGGCTCAGTGACACATGACTTTCCGAGGTCACATGTTTATTAAGCATCAGAGCCAGAGCCCTAGACCAGGCCTTCAGATCCCTCAGTGAAGGCAGAGTTGGACCCACTTAGCACAGTGCATAAATCCAGCACCTTGCCTACCACCTGGGGCTCAAGAGTGCAGAGGTTCAAGAGTGCAGAGGTTCAAGAGTGCAGAGGTATTAGCCTCTATCTTGAACAAACTAAAATGTAATCAATCTAATTTTATAATGTGCCCAATTTATTCTCCATAGACACCATAAACAGAACTATTTCTTTTTTTCTTTTTTTTTTGAGACAGAGTTTTGCTCACGTCGCCCAGGCTGGAGTGCACTGGCATGATCTTGGCTCACTGCAATCTCCACCTCCCTGGGTTCAAGTGATTCTCCTGTCCCAGCCTCCCGAGTAGCTGGGATTACAGGTGCGCGCCACCATGCCCAGCTACTTTTTTTGTATTTTTAGTAGAGATGGGGTTTACCATGTTGGCCAGGCTGGTCCCGAACTCCTGACCTCAGGCGATTCACCCATCTTGGCCTCCCAAAGTGCTGGGATTACAGGTGTGAGCCACTGCGCCCAGCCAACAGAACTATTTTTTAAGAGCAATTTTCATGAAACAAATGCAAACTTAAGTAATAAAAAGGAGCTATAGGCTGGGCGCAGTGGCTCACACCTGTAATTGCAGCACTTTGGAAGGCCCAGTTGGGAGGATCACGAGGTCAGGAGATCGAGACCATCCTGGCCAACACGGTGAAACCCTGTCTCTCTAAAATTACAAAAAAATTAGCTGGGTGTGGTGGTGCGTGCCTGTAGTCCCAGCTACTCAGGAGGCTGAGGCAGGAGAATCACTTGAACCTGGGAGGCAGAGGTTGCAGTGAGCCAAGATTGCGCCATTGCACTCCAGCCTGGGCAACAGAGTGAGATTCTGTTTAAAAAAAAAAAAAAAAAAAAAAAAAAAGAGCTATAAACCCAGTCAAATGAATAAAGACCCATAAATTGTGACTGCATTAGCTTCTCTGTTAAACGTTATATACAATCTCCTGCCTACATCAATGGGACACTGAGCTCATGTTGAAAATAGCTCTTTGATTTCTGTCATCATGCAAATGAAAAATGGCCATGCAGGCAATCAATTCTTTTTTCTTTTTTTTATAGTTTTGAGAAATAACTGATGTACAATTGCACATTTCAAATTTTAATGACTTTTGACACCTGAGAAATCACAATAAGGAAAATGGATGTATACAGCATCTTCCTAAGTTTCTCTTACTCTTGTAATCTCTCCATTCCATAACTACACTGCTCCTGTCCCCAGGCAACCACTGTTCTGCTGTCATTATAATTTGCATTCACTAGAATTTTATATAAATGTATACTTATTATTATATAAATAGTACATCATGCAGCATGTACTCTTCTTTGCCTGGTTTCTTTCACTCAGCATAACTATTTTGAGATTCATCCACTTTGTTGTGCATACCAACAGTATACTCATTTTTATTGCTGGGTAGTATTCCATTGTAATGGATATCCCACTATTTGTTTACCCATTCCCTGTTGATGGACATTTGGGTTGTTTCCACCTTTTGACTATTATAAATAAAGCTGTTATGAACATTCATCTGCAAGTCTTTGTGTAGATGTATGCTTTCATTTATCTTGACTAAGTAACTGCAGTAGAATGACTGGGTCATCTAGCAGGTGTATGCTTAACTTTGTAAGAAACTTACCAGCTGTTTTTCAAAGTTAATGTATCACTTTATATTTCCATAAAAGTTCCAGTTCTACATCCTTGACAATGCTTGTTTTGGTCAAACTTTCAAATTTTACCCATTCTAGTAGGTGTATAGTATTAATCTCATTGTGGCTTTAATTTACATTTCCCCAATGACTACATATTTGTTCAAATCTTTTGCCTAAATTTTATTGAGCTGTTTGTCTTCTTATTCCTAAGTTGTAACAGTTCTTTGTATACTCTGGATAACAGTTCTTTGTCATATATGTGTTTTGCTATTTTCTTTTCTTTGGGTCTGTTGGCTGACTGTTTTATTTTTGTGACCGTGCCTTGAAGAGCAAACATTCTGATTTTGGTGAAGTGTAATGTATTGATTTTTCTTTTATATTTAATGTTCTTTCATGTATCATACTTAAGAAATTTTTGCTAAGCCCAAATTGACTAAGATTATTTTCCTATGTTCTCTTCCAGATGTTTGTCATGGTTTGAATGTTTGTGTCTCTCCCAAATTCATATGTTGAAATTCTAACCCTCAGGTGATGGTATTAGTAAGCAGAACCTTTGGAAGGTGATTAGATCATGAGGGCTCTGCCCTCATGGGATTACAGCCCCCACTTTTTTTTTTTTTGAGACAAGAGTTTTGCCTTGTTGCCCAGGCTGGAGTGCAATGGCGCCATTTCAGCTCACCACAACCTCTGCCTCCCAGGTTCAAGTGATTCTCCTGCCTTAGCTTCCTGAGTAGCTAAGATTATAGGCATGCGCCACCACACCCAGCTAATTTTTGTATTTTTACTAGAGACAGGGTTTCTCCATGTTGGTCAGGCTGGTCTCGAACTCCCGACCTCAGGTGATCTGCCTGCCTTGGCCTCCCACCATGTGCTGGGATTACAGGTGTGAGCCACTGTACCTGGCCTAGAGCCCTTTTAAAAGAGACTACAGGGGGCTAGGCTCTGCTGCCATGTGAGGTTACAGTGAGAAGATAAAAGAAGTGAGTCTATGAAAGAAGTGAGTCCTCATCAGACACTCAATCTGCCAGTGCTTGTTTGGACTTCCCAGTCTCCAAAACTGTAGGAAATTAAGTTCTGTTTTTATAAGTTACTCAGTCTATAGTATTTTGTTATAATCGCCTGAATGAACTAAGATAATATCTATAATTTTAGCTCTTACGCTTAGGTCTATAAATTCATTTTGAGTTAATGCTGTACATGCCATGGGGTAAGGACGGAGGCTCAACTTTTTGGTTATGGCTATCCAGTTGTTCCGGCATCATTTGTTGAAATGATTATCCTTTCTCTACTGAATTACCTGGGCAACTTTGTCAAAAACTGAATGTCTATACACGTGTGGGTCTATTTCTGGATTCATTATCAAATTCAGTTTCATTTATCTATTTTTCTGTCTTTATGCCAACACCATACTGCTTTGATTATTGTAGCTTTATAGTAAGTGTTGAAATCAGGTATTGCAAGTCCTTCCTCCAACTTTGCTTTTCTTTTCAAAAGTCGTTTTGGCTATTCTTGGTCCTTGGCATTTATATACACATTTTAGAACCAGCTTGCCAATCCCTAAAACAGAAGTCTGCTGAGATTTTTGACTACTTAATCTGTAGATTTATAGATCAATGATTACTCTGGGGAGAACTGACATCTTAATACTGAGCCTTTGGCCCCCTGACAATATATTTCTCCACTTATTTAGGTCTTTTTAAATTTATCTTTTACTGTTTTTGGCATATAGGTTTTGTACATCATTTGTTAAATGTATCCCTGAGTACTTCGTATTTTTGATGCTATTTTAAATGGTGTTTAATGGCCTATCCTCTGTTCAACAAATATTTTCTGTGCAACTACCATGTTCCAGGATCCAAAGATTCTAGTCCATGCTGATGTTTTCTCTTTTGCTCTCACCGCCTGTAATACTTAATCAGTACCATTTGTTCTAATTGCACCACAAAACTTAAATACTTTTTAATATACTGCTGTATTCTTTAATTCTTTCTTGTGCATGTCTTATCTACCCAACTAAATTGCAAGCTCTTTGGGAATGAAAACTATAATTTATATTTAAATTTGTAAGTCCATAATGCTTAGCGTATTGATAGGCAAACAGAAGAGACATCCTTTTTTTTTTTTTTTGAGAGGGAGTCTTGCTCTATCGCCAGACTGGAGTGCAATGGCACAATCTTGACTCACTGCAACCTCCGACTACTGGGTTCAAGTGATTCTCCTGCCTCAGCTTTCTGAGTAGCTGGGATTACAGGCGTGCACCACCATGCCCGGCTAATTTGTGTATTTTTAGTGGAGACAGGGTTTCACCATGGTGGCCAGGCTGGTCTTGAACTCCTGATCTCAGGTGATCCCACTGCCTCGGCCTCCCAAAGTATTGGGATTACAGGCGTGAGCCACTGCGCCTGGCCAGAGAGATCCTTTTTTTAATGAAAGGACTCATAAAGTTAAGCAAATAAAATTTTGAAACTAGTCTGTGTTCAATACTAACTTACAATGAAGCAGATAAAAACAATATTACATATGTGTTTGTTGTATTCAACTGTAGCTTAGGGACTAAGGGGTTTCAAGGAGCTGTGGATTTGCTTTCTTGTCCTTCGGGAGCTCATGAGGAAGGAAAATATTGAAGAAACCATCCCCTATGTATCCAGATGGCAGAACCCAAAGAGCCCCGAGGCCTGTGGTTGGGAAAGCCTAACTCCAAAATGGCTTATGTCCATTTTCCGTTTCAATCTCTGGCATGTGCAATTTTGACAAATATCTGTAAGCATCTGACTGAGTTTGTTTACAGGATACAGGCAGCTGTTTACAAGACATAGGCCAAATTTTACCCTTCAATGTCCAAGAATTGTTTTCAGTGATTTCAGGTTCTGATCCTATCCCCTTCTCAGTATAGTTTAAAAATATAACCAACTTGTTTCCAAGTCCTTAAAATGTAGGGTTCCCTCCCAAGCCTTCCCCCTGCACCACCCCAGAGTAAATCAGTTTCAAATGTATTTATCACAAAGAATACAAGGTTGTTTAAGGAAGTAGTCAGTAGTGCTTTTTAAGTGGTGAGCCAAATAGAGGGTTGGGACTTTATGCCAATGTGTAGGTAGAATGGAGAAGGTGATACATGCTCAGAAATGACGGCATGGGAGCCTTCTGGAGCAAATGAACGAGGCGGGCATTGTGGTATGGATCATGCAGTGGCACATACCTCAGAGGCTACCTAGTCTACAGATTAAAATTTCAAACTTGAGCTCAACCCCAAAGAATTCATAAATATCTACTGCCTGTGCCGGGGGAAAAATAGTTGAGTCCTTTCAAATGACAAAATTAGTAGAAAAGTATCTTTAAAAAATAATTCCAGGCCAGGTGCAGTGGCTCACACCTGCAATCCCAGCACTTTGGGAGGCTGAGGTGGGCAGATCACCTGAGGTCAGGAGTTCCAGACCCGTCTAGCCAACATAGTGAAACCCAGTCTCTACTAAAAACACAAAAATTAGCTGGGCGTGGTGGTGTGACCCTGTAATCCCAGCTACTTGGGCAGCTGAGGCAGAAGAATCGCTTGAATCCCGGAGGCGGAGGTTGCAGTGAGTCAAGATCGCGCCACTGCACTCCAGCCTGGACAACAAGAGCGAGACTCCATCTCAAAAAAAAAAAAAAAAAAAAAAAAATCCAAAGTTCTGTTTTAGAATGGTAATGACTATATTGTGTATGTCAGTGTGTTTCAATTCTGTTGGTAAAAGCCACAGGACATTACCAAGTTTTTTAAGATTTCAGATAGATATATAAATTTTACACTGAAAGACTCAAAGCACAAAGAATCCCATGAACTGTCCCTGGGACTCTGCTTTGTCTTTACAGCACTCTGGTTGGGAGAACCGTATGTGGAAAGAGCTATACAACTCCTCCTGCACTCACTCAAGTGACAGTTCTGTGGATGTTAGAATCCACTCATGCAACAAATATGTGCCGGCACTGTGCAAGCCACTATAGTGCTACCCCAAACCGACATGGCTCCTGCCCTCAAGATGCTTTAGTGGCCATTCTCTGTGGGTCTGTAGGAGCTTAATAGCTTCGCTTCTGCCACTTTCATAGGCAAGATTCAGGCTGAGTTGCAGAGGTGCTCATGAGAGATAGAAAATAGGAATCAAGACTCACATACCATAGTTGCAGTAGCATGCACAATCAAAAACCTATGCCCCCATTATTAAAAATGTTGAATTTCAGCCGGGCGTGGTGGCTCATGCCTGTAATCCCAGCACTTTGGGAGGCCGAGGAGGGTGGATCACGAGGTCAGGAGATCGAGACCATCCTGGCTAACACGGTGAAACCCCATCTCTACTAACAATACAAAAAATCAGTTGGGCGTGGTGGAGGGCTCCTGTAGTCCCAGCTACTCAGGAGGCTGAGGCAGGAGAATGGTGTGAACCCGGGAGGTGGAGCTTGCAGTGAGCCGAGATCATGCCATTGCACTCCAGCCTGGGCAATAGAGCGAGACTCCGTCTCAAAAAAATAAAAAAAAAGTTGAATTCCTTGTGATCCATGATGTTACAATAGATAGTACAGGCTAATGGGATATACTGCCACTCTTCTTCACTACTGTTTCAATTGCCTTGCCTTGCTTCGCTTCTCTTCTCCATTTTCTCCTTCTTTCTTTCCTTTTCCTTTCCCTCTCTCTCACACACTCTCTCTTTCTCCCCTCTCTCTGTCTCTGCCTCTTTTTTGAGACAGGGTTTCACTTTGTCGCCTGAACTCCTGGGCTCAAGCAATGCTCCTGCCTCAGCCTTCTAAAGTGCTGGGATTATAGGGGTGAGCCACCACGCCCAGCCTTCTTTAGAATGTACTTCTCATCTTTCTTTTGCTCTCCATGTGGGTGACACCCTCTAAAGTGTAACATCCTCTAAAATGTTCCCATAAAGACAAAAAATTCTTACCACGTCCTTGTGAATTTGCTTTGAAACAATCCAGTGAGGGAACTGGGACTGTGAAGTGAGTGGGGTACAGGGCTAACCACAGACAGAAGGGGGATGATGGGTATCGAAGGTTCATTACACTGTTCTACTTTTTACATATTTTTGATACTACCCCTAATACTTAGAATAAAATAAATACGTTAGAAAAAACTTTACCACATCAACATTATGCCCTGAAAATACGGTGGTTAAGCTAAGGTCGGAATTAACCATGAATCTGCAAACATAACAGAAATGCATTAATTTGCATTCATGAGTCACTGTGTTTTGAAATGAGGAAGTCATGTCTTCAACTCTCCTTCATTCCTCTTTAGCCATTCCCACACTAAATCCTACTTTGGTACTTTACAAGTTGGGTATCCACTAGCTTTTAAAGAAAGAAATCAGTGATCTTACAGGTGAGATCAACTCTTTTAGCAGGCATTTTAAACTGGCACATTTTAAAACAATGTTTATGAAAAAGATATATTTAAAAGAGCACAAATTCCTAGGCTCAAGTGATCCTTAGCCTACCAGTGGTCTTTTTAGACAGCCTGATGGAGTCTCATGGCACAAGAAAATTAAACAATATCTCTAATTTTCATAAATTTCTGCAATTCAAAAAAAGGAGCAAAAAAAAAAATTCCCCAAATATTTGTGCAATGACAGAAATGTGGTGATCCAGGTAACTTGCTTTATTTTCTAAATAGTTCATCTCACTCTCCTTTAATGATAACTAAGACCTCGTGCACTGACGCTGACCCAGGGGATTACTTATACCAAAAAAATGCATCCAGATAAAAGTCTTAGTGAAAGGAACAGAGCCCAAGGCCTAGTATATTTTCAATATGACTGAAGTTTAGTATTGCAGGAATCCACGTCAGCTCCAAAACTGTGCTCAGGGATGTTTCTGGCAGACGTGCAATCTGGATCATCCACGAAGTTATTTGAAATTACTTGAGATGTTACCACGACAGATTTTAAAGAGCAAAACACAGGTGTGTATCAGTGTTGCACAATTCTGCGGTAAGGGAGAACATGAGATCATTCCACCTAGAAACAGACCCAAACACAAACATCCACCTGGAGTTCAGGTGTATGGCTGTCTGCAGGCAGATGAATTTATCTCTGGAGTTTTGTTCTGCTATAAATAAGCTCAGATAAGAAGTGGGGTTTTAATATATTAATGTTACTTTAAATTGGGTGGGTCTTTTTAGCTGACAAGCATCTTATGTATCTGTCTTCATGCTATTTTTAACCTCTTCAAAGGCTTATTTCTCAATATAAATGGGTTATAGTCAGCATAGTTTAAATAGCCTTACTTATTCTTTTCAGCTTCAATAAACTTGTAAGAGTAACATAAAAGTTTCAGGATAGTCAAGGCACAAATCTTTTCCATTTCATTATAAACCAAGAAAAACATTATCGAGATAAAGTCTTAAGAAAATAAGTTACTTAATTAAAGCCATCTCATGAAGTAGTATACGCACTTTATCTAATGATTCATTTAACATTAAATAGTTCCTATACATAAGGCAAAACACACTAATTGTTTCATGAGTTTTAAAACTACCTGGGGAGAGAGAGACAGAGACAGAGAGAGAGAGAGAGAAAGGGAGGGAGGGAGGGAGAGAGAGACACAGAGACAGAGAGAGACAGAGACAAAGACAGACATGCATCTGGAAAATTGAACAATAAGAGGCAGTCCTAGTTCTTGAAGCCACAATGGTCCTGGATCTGTAGTTAAAGTTTTCACGGTAAACCAGAGATTTATTTTATTTACAAAAGAAGGCTAACAATAGTCAAAGTGTTACTGATCCATGTGAGCAAGTGCGTACTTATCTCCTATGCCCAAATGCAAACTTTCATTGTTCAACAAACTAGGAGTTAGTTTTGTGTGAATAAGAGCATGAAGAAAAGAGTTGTGTGTGTCTCTATGAGCAAATAACAACACTCTGACTTCCCGATGCTAAGTCCACCCAAAGCAAATAAAAAACAACTATGGAAAGGAAAAGCACATACACAAACACAAACAGGACATGCATGTTGTGTACCACCATTTGGCTAACAGATGTTGGTGTCTGCCCTCAGCTCTCACAAACAAATCAATGTACGTGTGTGTGTGTGTGTGTGTGTGATCTTCAATCCAAAAGTAACATAAAATTCTGTGTGGCTGGTTTGACAGTGTGTCTGCAAAATCTATGTAAGAATTCTAACGGAGCAAACACCTGCTGAGCCTGTTTGGATGCTGTCTGAACCAGTGATGGGGCCTATGATAAGGTGGCTGAGCTGGAGAATGTTCTTTTGTAAAGTAAGCCCAGGCACCATCATCTGTCCCACTGGGCAGCTACTGCTTGCTTACTTCAGGCCTCACTATTACATGACCTTCATTTACATTGAGGGAAGACATATATTTTGTAAATTTTTTTTTGGAGACAGAGTCTTGTTCTGTTGCCCAGGCTGGAGTGCAATGGCACGATCTCAGCTCACTGCAACCTCTGTCTCCCAGGTTCAAGCGATTCTCCTGCCTCAGCCTCCCAAGTAGCTGGGATTACAGGCACCCGCCATCATGCCCAGCTAATTTTGTTGTATTTTCAGTAGAGGTGGGGTTTCACCAAATTGGCTAGGCTGGTCTCAAACTTCTGACCTCAGGTGATCCACCCCACTCGGCCTCCCAAAGTGCTGGGATTACAGGTGTGAGCCACCAGGCCTGGCCATATTTTGTGAATTTTTCTAATTCATAGGGATGTTCTGGATTAATGGGAACCATTAATATGATATACTCAAGAAAAAAAACGAAGCACTCACTTTTGGGTCTAAAGAATCAGGATCTGGTCCCTACTTTATTACTGACAATGTTCCCAACCCTAAGTCAGTAAGGGAACCCCCATGGACTTTGGTCTCCTATCTCGTAAAGTAAGTGTGCTTCCCAATCTTTTCAAGCACGAGGGACACTTGACACATCAAAACCTCTCTCAGACTGATCAAACAACAGCAGATATACTTTAAGAACCTGTGCAGTGAGAAAATATAATGACAAAAAGATACTTTGGATGCAGTAACAGTTGAAAATAAACTTCCAATTTATTAATCACAGCAGAGTCAACATTCGCTTTTAAAGTAATGGTACACAGATGTTAGATGTTATTTATTTAGTCTACAAACAACAGTTGGTGTACATATGAATTTGCAGTCTGCAGTAACTGCATAGCAGGTCCTCTTCTCAAGGCTGGGAACCCTGAATGACATACAGACACTCTAAAGCCTTTCTAGCACTGACCTGCCATAATTGTAGTCCTACCACTGCCACTATCTAGGCCGTGTGACTCTGAACACGGGAGTAGGTCTCTGTTCCACAGTTTCCCACCTGTATGGGGAGTGGAGGTACCCTACTGATGTTTCATCACAGCACTGTGCAACTATGATTCTGTGTGTGATATGTTTCAGCAGAAACAGTGAAATCCCAGGAGAGTGACTCTACCAAAATGTAACATAATCTCTCAACTCTTTTTGGTATCTTGGAAATGTTTCTATACAGACCCTGCAATATCTTCTTGCAGAAGAACTCCTGTCCCTGAGTGGGAGATCATCAGCTCTGACACATCCCTGCACACCCTCTTCCCCAAATAGAGAGATTCCTGGGGACAATCTCCTTGAGCCTGCTTAAGATACTCCAGTGAGTCTCTCAGAGTATGAGCCAATGTCCTTAGAGTGGCCCGTAAGGCCCTACATGATCAGCACTATTGCTACCTCATCTTTCTCCCTGGCTCCATGGACACCTCTCCGCTTCACTTCACTCCAGCCACACTGGGATACTGATCCTTGATCACTCTCAGTAAGCTCCCACCCCAGGCCTTTGTGCTCACAGATTCTCTGCCCTGGAGAACTCTGCCCCCAGAAATCCTCATGGCTCACTCTGACACCTCCTTCTGCTCAAATGTCACTTTCTCAGTGAAGCTTTTCCCTTCCCATCCTTTCCAAAATAGCTACCTCATCCTGCACTCCCACCCCAACCCCTACTCCCTCTCTTCCCTGTTTTCTTTTTAAAAAAATTTTTTTTATTGGTGCATACAATTAGGTTGGTGCAGAAGTAATTTCAGTTTTTGCCATTGAAAGTAATGACAAAAACTGCAATTACTTTTGCACCAACCCAAATCTGTACTTTTTAAATGGGGTATATGTAATATTTTGTTACAAGCACAGAATGTGTAGTGATCAAAATCAGGGTATTTAGGGTATCTACCATCTTGAGTATTTATCATTTATATGTACTGGGACATTTTAAGTCTTTTCTTCTAGGTATTTTGAAATATACAATACATTGTTAACAAGAGTACCCTTCTCTGCTATCAAACATTAGAATTTATTCCTTCTAACTATATGTTTGTACCCATTATTCTACTCTCTACCTCCATGAGATTAACTTTTTTAGCTCCCACATATAAGTGAGAACATGTGATATTTGTCTTTCTGTGCCTAGCCTGTTTCACTTAACACAGTGACCTGCAGTTCCATGCTGCTGCATATGACAGAATTTCACTTTTTTTTATGGCCAAGTATTATTCTATTGTGTATATATACCACATGTTCTCCATCCAGTCATCCTTTGACAGACACTTAGGTTGATTCTATAACTTTGTTACTGTAAATAGTACTGCAATTGTTTTTTCTGCTGCAATAAATATGGGGGTACAGGTATCTCTTTGATATACTTATCTCCTTTCCTTTGGATAAATACCCAGTAGTAGGACTGCTGGATCATGTGGAAGTTCTGTTTCCAGTTTTGCAAGAAGCCTCCATACTGTTTTCCATAATGGCTGTACTAATTTACATTCCTACTGACAGTGCATAAGGGTTCCCTTTTCTCTGCATCTTCACCAGACATCTGTTACTTTTTGTCTTTTTAGTAATTGCCATCCTACCTGGGATAAGATGCTATCTCATTGTAGCTTCGATTTTCATTTTCCTGATGATTAGTAACACTGAGTATTTTTTGTATACCTGTTGACAATTTGTATATCTTCTTCTGAAAAATGTACATTCATGTCTTTGCCCACTTTTTAATGTGATTTTTTTTTTTCTTTTTGCTGTTGTTTGAGTTCCTTGTATATTTTGGAT
This sequence comes from Papio anubis, assembly GCF_008728515.1. Classification (NCBI taxonomy): domain Eukaryota; kingdom Metazoa; phylum Chordata; class Mammalia; order Primates; family Cercopithecidae; genus Papio; species Papio anubis. The sequence continues at coordinate 27,976,571 of NC_044989.1, read as the reverse complement.
ATTAGTCCTTTGTCAGATGAATAGTTTATAAATGTTTTCTTCCATTCAACAGATTGTCTCTTTACTCTGTTGATATGTTTCCTTTGTTGTGCAGAAGCTTTTTTATTTAATATATAGTCTCATTTGTCTATTTTTGTTTTTGTTGCCTGTGCTTTTGAGGTCATAGAGTTAAAATCTTTGCCTAAACCAATGCCCTGTAGTGTTTTCTCTATGTTTTCTTCTAGTAGTTTTATAGCTTCAGGTCTTTTGTTTAGTCTTCAATCCATTTTGAGTTGATTTTTGTATGTGACAAGAGATAGGGGTCTAGTTTCATTCCGTGGCATATGGAGATCCAGTTTTTTATGCACCATTTATTGAAGAGAATGTCCTTTCTGCAATGTATATTCTTGGTGGCTTTGTCAAAAACCAGTTGGCTGTAGATACAAGGATTTAATTCTAGGTTCTTTATATTGTTCCATTGGTCTATGTGTCTGTTTTATACTAATACCATGCTGTTTTGATTACTATAGTCTTGTAATACATTTTGCAGTTAGGTAGTGTGATGCCTTCAGCTTTGTTCTTTTTGCTCAGGATTCCTTTGGTTATTCAGACTAGTTTTTGGTTCCACATGAATTTTAGGATAGTTTTTTCTAATTCTGTGAAAAATGACATTAGTATTTTGATACAGATTACATTGAATCTCTGGATTGCTTTGAGTAGTATAGTCATTTTAACAATATTAATTCTTCTGATTCATGAGTGTAGGCTGTTTTTCAGTTTGCTTGTATCCTCTTCAATTTCTTTCATCAATGTTTTGTAGTTTTCATTGTAGAGGTCTTTCACCTCCTTGTTTAAATTTATTCCTAGGTATATTTTTGAAGTGATTATAAATGAGACTGCCTTCTTATTCTTTTCCTCAGCTACTTCATTATTGGTGTATAGAAACACTTTATTTTGTATGTTGATTTTGCATTCTGCAATGTTACTGAATTTGTTTACCATATCTAAGATTTTTTGGTGGAGTCTTTAGATTTTTCTAGATATAAGGTCATATTATCTGCAAAGAGGGACAATTTGACATCCTCTTTTCTGAATTTTATGCCTTTATTTCTTTCTCTTGACTGACTGCTCTGGCTAGGACTTCCAGTACCATGTTGACTAGGACTAGGGAAAGTATGCATCCTTGTCTTGTTCTAGTTCTTAAAGGAAAGGCTTTCAGCTTTTCCCCATTCGGTAAGATATTAGCTATGGGTCATATATGGCCTTTATAATATTAAGATATGTTCTTGCAGTGTCTGGTTGGTTGAGATTTTTATCATCAAGGAATGTCGAGTTTTATCAAATGCTTTTTCTGCATCTATTTAGAGGATGATATGGCTATTGTCCTTCATTCTGATGATGGCTATATCGTATCTATCGATTTGTGTATGTTGAACCATCCTTGCACATCTGGGATAAATCCCACTTAATCATGGTATATTATCTTTTTTGATGTGCTGCTGGGTTTGATTTGCTAGTGTTATGTTGGTGATTTTCATGTCTGTGTTCATCATTGGCTTGCCATTTCCTTTTTTTGTTATATTCTTCTCTGGTTTTGGTATCAGGGTAATGCTGGCCTCATAGAATGAGTTAGGGGGAATTGCTTCCTCTTCAGTTTCTTGGAATAGTTTGAGAAGAAGTAATGTTATTTCTCCTTTATAAGTTTGGTAGAATTTGGCAGTAAAGCTATCCTGTCCTAAAGTTCTTTGTTGGGAGAGTTTTTATTATGAATCTTGTTGTTCATTATTCATCTGTTCAGGTTTTCTGTTTTATCCTGATTCAGTCCTGGTAGGTATGTATGTGTCCAGGAATTTACCTGTTTCCTCTAGGTTTTCCAGTGTATTAGTGTATAGTTGCTCATAATAGAATTGATAATCTTTTGTATTTCTATGGCATCAGTTGTAATGTTCTTTTTTTTTTTTTTTGCTGTTGTTCATCTTTAAGAAAAAAAAAAACTTTGTTTTACTGATCCTTTGTATTTTTGTAGCCTCTTTTTTTATTTAGTTCTTTATTATCTCTTTCCTTCTACTAATTTTGGTCTGGTTTGTTCTTGCATTTCTAGTTCTTTGAGGTACATCATTAGATTGTTTATTTGAAATCTTTCTACTTTTTGATGTAAGCATTTATTGCTATACACTTTCCTCTTAGCACTGCTTTTGCTGTATCTCATAGGTTGTGGTGTGCTATGTTTTGATTTTTATTTGTTTCAAGAAATTTTGTGATTTCCTTCTTAATTTCTTCCTTGACTCACTGGTTGTTCAGGAGCATGTTATTTAATTTCCATGCATTTGTACAGTTTCTTAAGTTCTTCTTGTTTTTGATTTCTAGTTTTATTCCACTATAGTCTGAGATGATACTTCGTATAATTTCAATTTTTAGAAATTTGTTGAGACTTGTTTTGTGACTTAACATATGGTCTATCCTGGAGAATGTTCCATGTGCTGATGAGAAGAATGTGTGTATTTTCTGCAGCTGTCGGGTAGAATATACCGTAGATGTCTGTTAGGTCCATTTGGTCTAAAGGGCAGTTTAAATTCAATATGTCTTTGTTAATTTCTGTCTAGATAATATGTCTAATCCTGAGAGTGGGATGTTGAAGTCTCCAACTGTTACTGCATTGGAGTCTATCTCTCCCTTTAGATCTAGTACTATTTGCTTTATAACTCTGGGTGCTCCAGTGTTGGGTGCATATATATTTAGAATTATAATATTCACTTGTGGAATTGATCCTTTTATTATTATTTAATGACCTCCTTTATCTCTTCTTACTGTTTCTCACTTAAAGTCTGTTTTATCTGATATTAAGATAAGCACTCCTGCTTGCTTGCTATTGGCTTTCATTTGTGTGGAATATCTTTTTCCATTCCTTTATTTTCAGTCTATATATGTCTTTACAAGTGAAGTGAGTTTTTTTAGGCAGCACATAATTGGGTCATTCAGCCAGTCTGTATCTTTTCAGTGGAAAATTTAATCCACTTACATTTAAGATTATTATTGATATGAGAGGACTTATTCCTGTCATTTTGTTAAATTATTTTCTGGCTGTTTTGTATATCCTTTGTTTCTTTCTCTATTATTGTTTATCATTGCAGTTTGGTGATTTTCTGTAGTGGTAACACTTGAGTCCTTTCTCTTCCTCATTTGTGTGTTTGTTTTACCAGTGAGTTTTACACTTTTGGGTGTTTTCATGATGATAGATATTGTCCTTTCACTTCCAGGTGTAGAGCCCTGGTAAGCATTTATTGTAGGGTTGGACAAATGGTGATGAATTCCCTCAGTTTCTGCTTGTCTAGGAGAGACTTTATGTCTCCTTCATTTGTGAAAGATAACTTTGCTGAGCATAGTATACTTGGCTGACAGTTTTCTTTTTTTTTCTTTTTCTTTTAGTACTTTGAATAGGCCATTTCCTTCTGGGGTGTAAAGTTTCTGCTGAGAAATCTCTTGTTAGTCTGATGGGGGTTTCCTTATATGTGACTAGACACTTTTCTCTTGCTGTTTGTAGAATTTTCTGTCTTTGACTTTCGATAGTTTGACTATAATGTGCTGTGGGGAAGAACCTTTTTGGATTTTATCTATTTGAGAATCTCTGAACTTCTTGTTATCTGAATGTCTAAATTTCTTGCTATACTTAGAAAGATTTCAGCTATTATTTCATTAAACAGGCTTTTCTATGCCTTTTGGGCTTTTCTTCACCTTCTGGAACACTCAAAATTTGAATTAGTCACTTTATGGTGTCCCATATGTCATATACACTTTGTTCATTTTTTAAAATCTCTTCTTCTTCTTCTTTTGTTTTTTTTTTTTGTTCTGACTGGGTTATTTCAAAAGAGCTATCTTCAAGTTTTGAATTTTTTTCTTCTGCTTGATCTAGTCTACTGTTGAAGCTCATGAATAAATATTTTATTTCATTCATTAAATTCTTCTGTTTCAGGATTTCCATTTGGTTCTTTTTTAGGATATCTGTCTCTTTGATAAATTTCACATTCACATCCTGAATTGTTTTTCTGATTTCTTTGTATGGTTTAACTGTGTTCTCGTGTATCTCAGTGAGTTTTTTTTTTTTTTTTTTAAGACATGAAGTTTCACTGTGTTGCCCAGGCTGGAGTGCAGTGGCGCCATCACAGCTCAATGCAACCTCGGCCTTCCGGGTTCAAGTGATTCTTAAGCCTCAGTCTCCCAAGCGGCTGGGACTACAGGTGTGCGCCACCATGCTCAGCTAATTTTTGTATTTTTAGTAGAGATAAAGTTTTGCCATGTTGGCCAGGCTGGCTTCAAACTCCTGACCTCAGGTGATCCACTCACTTCAGCCTCCCAAAGTGCTAGGATTACAGGCATGAGTCACCACACCCGGCCAGTGAGCTTCTTTAGTATCATTATTTTTAGATTTTTCTGGCATTTCATAAATTTCTTTTCCATTAATATCTGTTGCTGGAGAATTATTGTACTCCCTTAGAGGTGTCACATTTCCTTGCTTTTTCACATTTCATGTGTCTTTACGTTGATATCTGCACATTTGGTGCAAAACTCACTTCTAATTTTTTGGATTGACTTTCGTAAGGGAAGACTTTTCCCTGAAGATGTATGTATGGTGTTAGTCGGTCAGAAAACTTTAACTTCGATTCTGGGTGCATGCAGTGGTGTAGTGTCTGTATGATTTCTTCAGCCGTAAAGTGTCAGTGGTATTTGTGATCTTCTCAGTGGCTTAGGCTGCAGTTGTTAGTAGAGGCTGTGATGAGGTTTTGTTGGGGATGGGAACACAAAATGAGCCAGTCTTCCGGCAGCAGTGAGCCAAGGGTACCTATCCTTAGACCCGTGGGCAGTGTATGAGAGCACTGGTGTTAATGAGACCAAGTGGGCCAATTCTTGGGTTTCCAGGTGGCTTGCTCAGGTGCCAGCAGTGGCAGTGGTAGGCTGGAGTGTGGACAAAATCTCACACTCTTAGGCAGCATGCATAGCATGGATGATGGCTACAGCAGTGGTGGGACAACTCTGAGGCTCCCAAGTGGCATACACTTGTGTTAGCAGTGGCTACGACAAGCTGGGTGGTCCAACCCCAGGCCTCTAGGTAGCACATGCAGGTGGGTGCTGGCTGTGATGGTGGCAGCAAGCTGTGTGGGCCATCTTCAGGTCCCTGGCAGGGATGCACAAACGCTGTCAGTGGGGACAGGGTGGGATAATCCCTAAGACACTGGAAGGCATGCTTAGGTATTGGGAGGGTGTAGCAGTGCCAGGCTGGTTGGGCTTGTACTCAGGACCTCCTGTGGTGGGCATGGGTGCAGGCTATGGTGTGCAAGGTGGGGCGATCCTCAGGCCCCCATGTGGAGTGCTCGGGTGGTGACGGCAGTGGTGATTATAAGCAGGGAAAGCCTGTCCTCAGGGTGTCTGCAAGTGCTCTGCAGCCCTGCAGGCGGTGGACAGAGTTGCTCTCAGTAGCAGCAGGCGCAGGTAAGTAGCTCTCAGGCTCTGGGGAGCATGAGCTTCGGTTCCTAATGGTGGCAGCTGTGGCAGCAGGTGCGGCAGTAGTGGGAAAAGCCAGTCCTCAGGGCACATGCAATTGCACTACAGCTCTGCTGCTAGTTGGGATGGGGGTTGCTGTCAGTGGCAATAGCTTTAGGCAGGCAGGTTTTAGGCTCTGGGAAGCATGCATTTTGGCTTCCTTTGTCCTGAGGCAGATCTCCCTGGTACACTGCACTGCCTGTTTCCTGGGATACAGGATACTGTGTGCTGTAGCGCTGGGGCATCCACCACAGTAGCCCTCCAGGTAGATGCAGAGGGATGTCAGTGGGGCTTGAGAGATGTGGAGACGCAGGTGCTGTTAGGCCCTAGGAAAGGATGCCGTCTGGTGGTGGCTGGGCTCTCAAAATCGTACCATGCTACAGTTGCTTAGGACTCAGGGGATGCGTGTGGGACCCAGTGTGAGTTCCCTCCTTGGAGCAACTCCCTAGCATGGTCTCAAGGCAGCTCCCCATGTTAGTCTGACAGCCCCCGAGGGTCAAGAGGCTCTCCCATGGCTAGGATTGCAGGAGTCTGTGGTGGAAATGTGGACCCCAGGGGATCTCTTCCCCTTTCCCCACACTGAGGAGCCTCTCAGGGCTTCTAGCTGATCCTGGCTGTGCTTCCCTCTCCTTCCTTGCCTTGGGTGTTTCCTGCCACTTTTCTGTTGAATCCCAGTGTTCTCTCTTAGATTCTCTATTCAAAGTGTGATTATCTACTTGCTATTTTGGTTCCTCTTTGTGGAGGAGGCAAGTGCCGGATGCGTCTAGTCAGCCCTCTTGAAGCCTTGCTTTATTTTTCACCATATTTCTTTCATATATATACATATATATATGTATATATGTGTATATATATATTGCCCGCCTCCATAAGAATGGAATCTCCACGAGGACAGGTATTTTTGTCTGCTCTGTTCACTGCTGTATCACCTTTGTTTAATTAGTGAACGAATGGCCTTCCCAAAGGTTTAGAACACAGTCCTACAGAAAGCTACATTTATGATTTTGTTATGAAGCCTAAGAGGAAAATTAAAACTATTCAGAGAAATGTGCTTCACAGACAGATAAACTAGCTCAAATTGGCTAGAAGGTACCATTCTAGTCAAAAGCAAGGGATCTCATCCCTCAATAACTTTTTTTTTGTTGTTTTTCACCTGAATACCTGTATATATTTAGGGAATGTATAGTTAATCTTTATCTTGCCCTTCATCCTGCTAATTCTCTCAACTCTTATAAATCCTATTTATCAATCTTGTCTTTATTTTTTGTTTCCTCATGGATTATATCCAAGGTTTGAAAACGCAAAGGTCATGTACCAACCTGTGGTATCGAATGCTTTAAGCTGTCAGGACTTTTCACTGGCAATACAGAGCTGTCACTGATTTCCTGACAGTATACTATCAAATGATGAACTGATAAATCAAACAGAAAGGACAATATCACGTCAATCCAACATCTAGATCTAAGCTGAATTAAAAGTCTAAAAACAGCAAGGAAAGATCAGGGATGCTGTGGTCCCAGCATAAAGTCAGTCTGTGCACATTAAAGCCACACGCAGTGTGATCCTGAAGTCTTGCTCCCTGCTGCACTCAACGGCCTGGGAACCAGATTACTGGCACTAAGCTGGGTCACTGCAGTTGCTTTTTAATGACTGCTAGTACACCTTCCAGTGCTCTGAACCGCAGGATATCCCATGATTCTCATTTAAATAATTCCCTCCCTTCTCTCTCCCAGTGCTGTTTGGATATGGGGGAGCTGGCAGCCTACCTGGTCCTGAGTTGAAGTCTTGTGAGGCCTAAAAACTTGGACTACATGGTAAATTGTATGTACTAAATGGGGGAAAAGGTAAATAAAATCACCGATTTATATGTGGTTAGTCAGTTTTTGCCAAAAGTGAATTAGAGTCTTATCAGAAGTAAATGCTAACCTGTAGCAGGGCAACCCCCACAAGGCTAACTCAAGGGAGGTGTTATGAAAGGAATGTTTGTGTCACCTTCAAATTCAAATGTTAAAACCCTAATCCTCAATGTGATAATATTTAGAGATGGTACCTCTGGGATGTAATTAGCATTAGATAATGTTATGAGGATAGGTCCCTGGTTCAATGAGACTAGTGTCGAAACCAGACAGTTCACAAACTTTCTCTGCCATAAGTGGACACGGCGAGAAGGCTGCCATCTGCAAGCCAGGAAGGAAGGCTGCACCAGAAACCAACCAGGCTGGCACAGTGATTTTGGATTTCTCAGCCTCTAGAACTGTGAGAAATCCATTTCTATTGTTTAAGCCACTCAGTCTATGGCATTTTGTTATGGCAGCCTGAGCTGACTAATACACAAGGTTACAGATTTTTAAAGCTGCTTTACACTGTAAACTCCCAGAAAGCATATTTGGAATTCTCTGACACTTTGAACTTGATTTTTTTCTTCTACTCAACAAGAGGGTACAGGAACACTCGTTCATCCGCATTACACATATATGCACACCCACACCCACCCACGTGCATATACACACAGTACTCTGAGAACAGCCACACCTCGCTGAGACAAGGTTTTCTTCACAGGGAAACATAAGTTGATAGAAAGTGCAGCTCTAGGATACTTTGGGGAAAACAGACATGCCTGGGCAGAGTCCTGCAGCCCTGGACTTCCGACCCAGTCACTGTGTAGTGTGCCTCCTGTCTGAAGAAGCCACAGACACAGGACAGGAAAGTAGATACATGCAGGATGGGATGTACTAGGGCCACATGGGGTGGGTAGAGGGCCATGAAACACACATACATCTTTCTTGCTCTGTAACCCTTCAGAGGAGATCCTCCAAACGCTCCTAAGAACCTGTCTTTGTTGTTTTGATGAGAAAAATTAACACAGTGAATATGGAACAATTAAACATAGGGAGGACAAAACTATGTATATTATTGCAGATGATGTTCTTCAAAGTCCTAAATGAATGCACACATCTGATGATGCTACAGATCCAGAAAGGAATGATCAATTCTATTAAGGATAGTATGCTGGATTATACATACACACACACACACACACACACACACACACACACACCACACACACTTCAAACAAAACAAAACACAGAAGGCACAGGTAATGTTTAGCAGGGTTCCATTTCCTGAGTTCCTCTGGCTTCCATTCCCTTTCAATCACATCCCTGAACTAAACTCTGAATAGCATATAACATATTAAGAAAGTCCTTTGTTCTAAAATTATACATACAAAGAAATTGAGTAGCCATTGTTTCTAAGCTGAGGGGAAGAAAATGAAATTAATTTTAAAATCTGAAGAACAAAAGGTTTTAATCTATAAACTTCACTGACATGCCTCTTAACAATCACTAAAAATGTTCTAGGCGCTACACATACCTAGGAGAGCCAGCCCACATATCCACGACATAATTCATTAATTAATATAGAGTTGGAAGGTACTTCATGCAAGGTGTAAATGAAAATCTCAACCACGAAAGTCCAATTAAAAACAGGCATAAAGCACTAAACATGGAAAACAATCAGAACACAATGGATTTCCCTCCTTTCCCATGTCTTCAAGATAGTAAGAAAACAGGCTGCTTAAAAAATACCTTTATTGGCCGGGCGCGGTGGCTCAAGCCTGTAATCCCAGCACTTTGGGAGGCCGAGACGGGCGGATCACGAGGTCAGGAGATCGAGACCATCCTGGCTAACACGGTGAAACACCGTCTCTACTAAAAAAATACAAAAAACTAGCCGGGCGAGGTGGCGGGCGCCTGTAGTCCCAGCTACTCGGGGGGCTGAGGCAGGAGAATGGCGTAAACCCGGGAGGCGGAGCTTGCAGTGAGCTGAGATCTGGCCACTGCACTCCAGCCTGCACGACAGAGCCAGACTCCGTCTCAAAAAAAAAAAAAAAAAAAAAAAAAAAAAAAAGCCTTTATTATGGGAAGATCTACTAGATAGGAAAGTAAGAAAGGACAGCACCTCCCCTCCACTGCCTAGCCAGAAGGCACCATTCAGGGACTGATCCTCTCTCCATAGCAACCTTGTAAATGCACACAATGGTTGACCACCTCCAGCAGTGGGTCACTAACCATTCCTGAAGGTAGATCATTCCAAAACAAAAAACATATGGGAAGTGCTTTGAAAGCTATCAAGTATTATCGGGATGTGAGAATCCCATCATCATCTTTCATCATTTGACAGACGCAACTGTTAGAACAGTAGTCCTCAATGTATGTACAAAGATATTTATCATTAGTTGTAGTAAGACAGAAAGTAAACTCATAGGTCCATCAGTAAGGATGATTAAACAACTGTTATAATGAACTAGTGAATCCATATGCATTGATATGGTACAATCTCCAAGATACATATATATATATATTTTAAAAGGCAGACTGCAACATAGTATGTACAGCATGCTACCATCCACATGACAGAAAGGATATGTTCACATACCTTTGTATATTCATGGAAGGACATGCATACATAACTGACTGCCTCTGGGAAGGGGAGCTGGAAGACAAGGGGACTGGAATTGGAGGAAATATACTCTGAATCATATATCCTTTTATACCATGCTCTTTACTTAAACATATTTTTTAAAAATCTGTAGTCCTTTTATCCTATTTGATTTTTCTCTACTTTAAAAAATGTTATAAGATGTAAGGGAGAAATGAATTTCTTGCAAAGTTAAATTCTTTTCCACTCTAGCTTCTACTTATGAATCTTTGTTTAATCTCTTAGAATGACAAAATACAAAATAATAACAACAAAAAGCCCTCTAATCCCCCTTTACAGCTATTCCTTTTATATGATTCTCTTATAGTTCATAAACATCTAAAAATAACTTCTTAAAAATGTGATACTATCAATCAAACATAAAGATATGGAGCATAGCTTTTAGCTATTTTAGGAGGAAATATTTCTTACATTTAATTGTTCTTTATTTTCAGTATTAATAGCTAAATTAATTACTTTAATGGCAATTGGTAGATGAAGTTAATATTCCTAGCTTTTTATATACACTAATTGTGATACTTTGACTCAGAGTAAGTCTAAATATTGGCTCTATTTTTTAAAGCATTTAAATGACATTTTTCTAAATAGAAATTAGTAGACATTCATTACAGAAAACTTGAAAAATAGAGAAAGCAAAGAGAAAAATTAAAACAATACATAATCATACCACTCCAGAGAAAACCACTATTAATTTTGCTATACAGATTTCCTTTTTAATTTCCAGCACATGCATGTATATATTATTTATATAATCAGAATCAAGCTGTACATATTGTTTTTAAAGTCTGTTTTAATAAATTATCACCCTCACTTATCTTTTGTTTTATAAAGTTTGTGATTAAGATTATAAAACACATTATTTAAAAAATTTCAAATTTTAATTTTAGTTTTTTCTTTTAATCTGACACATGTTAACTGAAACAAAAAAATTAAAAATTTATTGTCCAAAATTCACGAACTGAAATAAATCTTAAAGAAATTTAAATAAACTTTCAAATAAACGTTTTTTGAAAGTTTAAAGCATTTATATTTCTGAAGTGATTAAAGCTTAAAACTGTACTGGGACTTCTGGAATGCCCTGTATTATAAATATGATCCCAGGCTATGGTTTTTGTTTTGTTTTGTTTTTTTCCAGTGACTAACAGGATTCTGTTATGCTGCTATACTGTAATATACTTATCTAATCCCTTATTACTGAATTTTTTTTTTTTTTTTTTTTTTGAGACAGAGTCTTGCTTTGTCACCCAAGCTGGAGTATATTGGTATGATCACAGCTCACAGCAGACTTGACCTCTTGGACTCAAGTGATCCTCCCGCCTCAGCCTCCCAGGGACTACAGGCACACCCCACTATGCCTAGCTATTGTTTTTGTTTGTTTGTTTTAGTACAGATAAGCCTTGTTATGTTGCCCAGGCTGGTCTCAACTCCTGGGCTCAAGTGATCCTCCCACCTCAGCTGCCCAAAGTATTAGGATTACAGGTGTGAGCCACCCCACCTGGCCTGGATATTTATATTGCCTCTTTTAAGAGGTCACAAAGAACATAAAAATAGGGGAATAAATGCTTGTCAGGTAAAAACACTCCACTCAGATTAGAACTACAATAATATACTGAAATCCTAGAGCAACAGGGATGTAAGTATTAAAGGTTTTTAACACATATTGTTAAATTATCTTCCAGAATGGCTAAACATTGCCACCAATATTGGCACTACTTAGAGTAAAACAAAAATGTCTTTAAAAATAAAAGTGATTGTTTTCCTCTTAACCAAAGACATTTACAATAATTAAAGTAGTACGTTTCAGGCTTACTATGTTACCACAGCTTGAAATAAATCTCCATGGTGTGGTTCAGAAGAGCTCTTTTACAAACTGACCCACAATCCTTACTGGAGTTTGAAGGAGATAAAGTTTTAAATAAGCCCATAATAGAATACAGTTAACCAAGTCTTTAACACGAGTAGTGGGATCAGACGTATTGGAGCTAAGCTAAGTCTTCCCTCAGCTTGCTCAGAAGCTGCTCACAGAAGAGGGCACAGGTGGCCAATGAGGGAATAAGTAGCAGGACTCAGCCCTTACCTACAGTGTTGCTATCTTTCTGGAAGTTGGGCTGAATTAATTAATTGGGGAGCAGGGGTGAGACTAACTATCTGCACCTTGGGGAAGTTACTGGATCTGTGCCTAGATGGAACACGAAGGGAAAAAAAACTGTGAAAATACTAATTAATCTTCCTGATGTTTTCAAGTCTGACTTGAAATCTTTCAACTTCTAGGCAGGGCCTTCAAATCCATTTAAAATAGACGTCTCAGCGATTAGAAACCTGATCAGAATGAAGCTTTTGGCCCTCTAAGAATGATAAGCAAACTGCTGTCAACAACGCATTGGACAAAAAAGGTAATAAAGCACCTTGGGCCATAACCACTTCCTTTTTATATGCCCCTCGCCTTTCAAACCTCAAAAGGGAGGAGAATTTAGCATAACTGAAAGGAAAAAATTCATAGCCACTAGGAGTGATCACAGCCCATACAAAGCAGACCGGGCAATCTCCTATGATGTCACACCATGCCACACACAGACGTCCAGAAGAAGTAGGCTACGGCTTTCGAAAGTGCCAAATGTTCTCTGATTACAGTACGTGAGCCTATGAGAGACAGCCTTCCAAGAAAATCAGATCCTGGCTGAATTATTCAATTTGGACAATGGATATAACTTTTATACTAGCCAAAGAATAAAAAGAATATATTTTATGCATTCGACACAGGCAATTCTGGCCCTTTATAATAAAATGGTTCCACTGTGTGCTGGTGGACCCTTGTTAAAGGCAGCTTCTAAGTCTAGACCATGGGAACACCTTTTAGTTGGAAGTGCTTTCCACTGGGCTCCTTCAGTTCCTCTGTAACAAAAAAGCCCTTGGGTGAGGTCCAAGAAAGTCTTCTCAGGTATTAGCAAAAACTCTCTTATTCAGATAAATAGAACTTGGCTCTGACATTTACTAGCTGTGTGGTCTTCAGAAAATTATTAACTTCTCTAAGCCTCTGTTTCTTCATCAGTAATGAAGAAGATATTAATGGTATTCACCTTATAGGAGTAGAAATACAGATTAAATGAGACAGTGCAGAAAAAACACTTAGCATCTGAACATCATGATTCTCTCAATTTTATAGGTAATATAGGTTAACTATTTTAGAATATATAGAATAACCAAATCTTAGCCATCAAAGTGTTGCCTATCAAACAGACTTAGCAAACTGCGTTATTTATTTATTTTTATTTTTTATTGAGATGGAGTCTCGCTCTGTCGCCCAGGCTGGAGTGCAGTGGCATGATCTCGGCTCACTGCAACTTCTGCCTTCTGGGTTCAAGCAATTCTCCTGCCTCAGACTCCCTAGTAGCTGGAATTACAGGCACCCGCCACAATGCCTGGCTAATTTTTGTAATTTTAGTAGAGACGGGGTTTCACCATGTTGGCCAGGCTGGTCTGGAACTCTTGACCTCAGGTGATCCCTCCTGCCTTGGCCTCCCAAAGTGCTGGGATTACAGGCGTGAGCCACTGCTCCCAGCGCAAACTGCATTATTTAAAAATAACCTGTTATTAAATGCAGATTTAGAAATAAATATATTTATGAAATCCTTACGGATGCTTAAAAATGTTTTCCTTGATTATACTACTTACAAATTTTCTCTGAAATTGTTTCACTACTCATTGGTTACCAAGTCCCTTCTTGAAGACAAAGGCAAACTTCAGTACCTATCTATATAACTAGTGACAGTGCAATCATTCAGTCCAAATGATTCATATGGAATTAGTCACACAATCAGAATGAAGAACATGTGCATAAGTAAGATTCTATTAGCTGCAGAAAACTGTCAATTCCTGAAAAGTTTATCTTCTCCAGCATTCCAACCAAGAACCTCTTTTCACACTATAGTATTGGCAACTCATGGTTTCCACACCCACCAACATGTTAATACTAAAGCTATTCCAGTCTCAACCTCTTTCCAAGCGCCTAATCCTAAATTTCTAACTGTTTCTTGGATATCTCCCCCTGGATGTCCAGTAGGCATTTAAAACTCATCAGGGTCCTGGCAAGAAACAGATGGCACACTGAAAAGGGAGATAAAAGCAAGTCTGATGAAGGCATTCGTTATGAGGTTGTAAACAGGGTAAGGGAAATCAAAAAGACATAGAGAAGCACCCTAGGGCCAGCAACAAAGGAAAGGCGTTCCTTATCACTGGGACCAAACCAAAGATAACTGTAGTGTCAGGAGCGGGGCTCCCAATGAAGTTGTGGCCATAGGTAGAAGACTGCAAACACAGCCACACCAGTGCAAAGAAGGGAAGAAGCCAGGGATAGGAGAAATATCCCTCCTCACTCTCCTTCCACTCTCCAATCTCTAGCTGCTGAACCCAATCAAAGGCCAGAAGGTAAGAAAATTCATTCTGATACAGCCATCCAGGGCACATACCAAAGTGAAGTGGTCCAAATCCAGATTTACTAGCTTGGCATCCACCCCTCCCCCTACTCCCCCAAAATGTGTCCTTCCTGTGGTATTCACTATTTTGGTTAATAGGATAACTCACTAGAGTAGTTTTTGGTCATTCAACCTTATTATCATGACCTAGACCTCTGCAGCTCCTATTTTCCTACTGCAGCTCCTCCTACTTCAAGTTACTCTTCTCTCCAAGCCAGCACCCTCCATGGACTCTAGTTATCTTTACAAAACTTAAACCTCAGTGTACTCACCTCCTAGGGCTGCCGTAACGAAGTACTACAGACTGGATGGCTTCAACCACAGAAATTGATTTTTCTCGCAACTGTAGAGGCTGGAAGTATAAGGAGTTAGCAGGGCTGGATTCTCTTGAGATCTGCTTGGTTTGTAGGTGGTTGTTTTCTCCCTGTGTCTTCCCCCTGTGTGTATCTGTGTCCTAATTTCCTCTTATTATAAGGACATTGGTCATATTGGGTTAGGGCCCATTCTGATGACCTCATTCTAATCTAATTACATCTTAAAGGCCTTATCTCCAAATATAGTTATATTCTGAGGTACTAGGGGGTTAAGGCTTCAACATATGAATTTTGAGCAAACTTTACTTCCAAAGCATTTTCTCTGCTTAAAAGCCTTCAGTGTGGCCGGGCGCAGTGGCTCATGCCTGTAATCACAGCATTATGGGAGGCTGAGGTGGGTGGATCACTTTGAGGCCAGGAGTTCAAGACCAGTCTGGCCAACACGGCAAAACCCCATCTCCACTAAAAATACAAACATTAGCTGGGTGTGGTGGCACACGCCTGTAATCCCAGCTACTCAGGAGGCTGAGGCAGGAGAATCCCTTGAACCCAGGAGGTGGAGGTTGCAGTGAGACAATATCGTACCACTGCACTCCAGCCTGGGTGACAGAGCAAGGCTCTGTCTCAAAACAAACAAACAAACAAACAAACAAACAAACAAAAACAAAAAAACAAAAAGTGCCCCTTCCCCCACCATTTTCTCTAAGACATACTCCAGATTTTTAAACCTGGCATGCAAAATGACCTTAACAACTTGCCTACTCAACTTACTTTTCCAGCTTCACCTCTTGCATCTGCTGTTTTTGCATTCAGATATCAAGCTCCTCGAACCAATGATCATTTTACAACCATACTTATACCTCACCTTTGTATATGCTGTTCTCTCTGTGTAGAATACTCTCACATGTCCAGTAATCTGTAAAGTTATTTTTGATGCCTGAGGCAGAGCCAATTACACCCTTCCCATTCCTCAAAGAAACTTGAACACCCTACTATTATAGTATGTATCACCCTGAATTGCAATTAATTCTTTACGTCTTTCTCCCACAGTACACTGGCAATTCCTTGAAGGCAAAGACAATGTCTGTTTTTGCTTATCACTGATTCCTCTGCACCCAGAGCCGTACCTGGGACACAGTAGGAGCTAAACAAATATTTCTTGAATGAAGGAAATGAAAAAATAAGTGAAAACATGAACAAACCAATAAAAGAGGAAACGGTTTAATTTCTCTTTTGATACCTAGTACAGAGGTATGGTACTCACCAAACTCAAGAATGTACTTAATAAATGATTGCTGAATAAAATCCTGACTGAAGCATACAGGAAAATCTGAAACCATGAAGGGATCTGGAGTTATTTACTTTAAGAAAAGTTACGGAAGCTGATTATCTCTGGGGTAAAAAGGAAATGGATTTTAAAAAGCCTATAAACTTCAGGGAAGAAGCGCCAAGATACATGTGACAAGGCAATCTGAGCTCCACTCAGATCCAAGAACAAAGGGTTCCTGGTTTAAGCTATGGAAGTATCTGTTCCAGAAAGCAGCTGGGCAGAATTTCCTCACACGAATAGCTCTTAATGTATGGGAAAAAGAAAAGAGCAAAACAAAACAAGCAAAGGCAGCAAAAGGGAATAATTAGTGTAAACAGTTTAGTTTTTTTTTTTTTTTTTTTTAATGCATTGGACAAACTCCAAGAAGGGGAAAAAAAATGTTGTGGGATAAACATCTGTTCACTCGGAACATGACAGAGCCCTTGACAGGCTCTGCGGCCTGTGTGTGTCCTTATGTGCCCGAGGTTTATATTTATGCTTCCACTGCTCAGACAGCCCACAGAGTGGCCCAGAAAAAGACCTATTCCAGGCCAGGATGCACTCCTCTAACTCCATGTAGGGGTGCAAGAGCAACTCTCACTCGGTTGTGTTTGACACAACAAAAAACACACTGAAGGGAAGAAGAGCAAATACCAATTGCACATGTGGAACTGCCCTGCTCCACCTGCACTGGGTTCCATTGACACTGTATTTTACTGACTGCACGGAATGCACGCAAGTGACCAGACACCACACGTTTATGGGGATTAGCACTGTCTTTCCATCCCTATGATCCTTGGTATCAAGATATTAAGTGCAACAACTTGAAGGAGTCTGTTTTCTTGTGCCAGATGTGCCTTTTGCAATCAGTCACTGAGTCTAGGAGTTTCTAAGAAGAGAACTCCATGAGAAAATTCATCTTCAGTTTTCAGTACCACCTGATAGTTTCTATCTCCCCAACTGAGTAGAGGTGCATAGCAGTGGGCCTAGAGATGAAGGCAGATGGAAATGATCTAGCAATCTGCAATGGGCAGTGCCCTGAGGGAAACACCCACAAGGGGTGGATGGCCTCAGTTCTCATCTCCATGATGCTAGATCACGTTACCTTAGAGCCTTGGGCCATGAGAGTCCAATTCTGAGGCCTCTGACCCAGCTCTGTCAGCCTAGCCGATCTTACACAAGTCTCACCCTTAGGAGTGCATTGTGTTAAGATGGGGACAGACTGCCTCGTCCTTATCTTTCTTTCTGGCTGGGTTCACAACTTCTCTTGCTTTATCATCCAATTTACTCCCTTTTCTCTTCCTAAGACCCACTGCTCTCAGTTTTCCATTATTCTTATGGCATTCATGTCTAACTCTGACATTCTATTAAATATCTGGCGGGGGTGACTGACTTTTGCTTCTCTCCTAGACCTTTGTCCCCAGCACCATGTGTGCATTTTCTGTGACCTGCCTCAAGATGAGAAAAATGTTCTTTTTCTCCCCTTAGGCATGAAGCTCTCTGGGTCTCTAAAGTCTCCCTGATAGCCAGCTACTGACTTACTCCACATAATACAAGAGGTCACATTTAACAGAATTATTCTGAGAGTGGCCAGTTGGGGCTGTTAACAAAACTAATTCTCAGGCTGATCCTGGCCCACCTGCTGACTTGGCTGGAAGAAGCACTGGCACCCAGAGCTTCACACTGAGAAGAAGGTCATGGGGGAAGCAGGGTGGCTGCCGGCTGGGAGGCATCTGGGAGGAGTGAGGGTTTCACCAGGTTGGCCACAAAAGATGACACCACCATCTTTTTTCGGGGGGCACCTCATTCTATCTGTCTACACACAGATATGTCTACACCCACAATAAAAATGTTTATAAATAAAAATATTTGGTACCAGTTTTGATTTTCTACAGAATTGGGACTAAAAAACCAATTTATTCTTACACTTTTGGATTAAATGGTAACTCCACAGTTTAATTTTATCTCAAAGGGGAAAAAAAGCTGACATCTAGCAGTTAAACATGTCTTTGTCACTAGAGGCCTATGACACAAATCTCGATGATATTTTATGAGAACATGTATAGCTTTTCTCCACTTGTGGCTATAATTGCTGTTGGAGAAGCCCCAACATGTAAAGGTTGATGCTTCTGAATGTGCTGAAAGATGCTGGAACTAAACCATGCAGTGACAGCTATCAAAATGTCACCAATGCAGTGTCATATTCAGTCAAGATGCTTAAAAATTCAAATGTTCAACTAACACTGCTCTAGCTGTGCGAGGAAGAGGATTACCTGGCTGGTTGTTAGGGAAATGAAATAAGGTAATGTGCGTAACAGCACTTAGGAAGAAGCCCTGTGCAGGGCTGGCCGAGCTAGGAAGAGCTATCATTCACTGGGCGCTGACTCCATAGAGTAGCGCATGCCAGACACTAGTCTCATTACACATGTTTTAACTCAATTCATCCTCACAACTGTGAAGTAGACGCTATCCTCATGCCTGGGTAAAAGGTGACAAAAAGGAGGCTAAGAGAATACCCAGCTACTCTGTATTGGAGGCTGGATTCAAATCCAGGTCTGTCTGACTTTGGAGTCTTTACTTTGACCGTTACTTAAGTTCTGGTTTCTCAAAAGCATCCTGCAGAAAGCCGTGTACATTTCAGGTGCTCTCTGTCTTTACCGTCCAGGTGTGAGGCGTGCGCCTCAGGGCCCAGAGATGTACTCTCTTTACGTGGGCCTAAACACCCACTGGTATTTTAAAAAAGACAAAATACGGTATTTCAAGTTTCTAAATAATTTTTGTTTAAACAATTACAACTCCTTGCTGCTTGCCCATACATTTAAAAGGTTTCATTTGAAATCACTAGTATTTATTCTAGGAATCAGTAGTTGGTTTGAAGAGAAGGTTGCAGTAGCTAAAATTTAAATTTATACTAATTTAGGGCACAGGAAGCAGTGTATAATATAGTGAATTATGTTTCAAATGGAAAACAAACAAAAGGATGTCCACATGTTTCATCCTATATCTATCAGAGTCCATTTCTGTTGCTAAATAAAATAAAGATCTCAGCCCTCAGTTTACCCCAGCTGCAAAATGAAAATAGTACCTCACTCAACATATGAGTGATTAAATTAGCTGCAGCTGGGCCAGCTTGGCATTAAGTAACTGCTGTGCAAGACTTTTTGACCGCAAAAGAGCAAAGTGGAGGGGAACAAGTGCCAAAAAGGACACACCCACCCATTTGTGCTCCCTTTTGTATTAGGAATGCAGGGCCTCAGCATTGCCCAAGGGGTTTCAGGGTAAGATACTGGACAGGTCTGCTAGGCAGCTCTGGCTAAACCTTGCTTGAAAAGTGGAAGAGTTTGGGTTCTAAGTAGCTCCAGAATAAACGGAAGAAGGCTCTTTGAGACACTTTGGGAGTTTGAGCCAAACCAGAGACTCTGAAAATGGGGAAAGCAAACTGGAATTTCCTTGAAGGCCTATCTCTAATTTCTATTTTCTACCTACTCCCAACCCAACTCTTGCTCCCATCCCCATTCCCATTCCCCGCAGTCATCTGACTGGAAACTGGCTCAAGCTCTGAGTGAGTCACTGGTTGACCCAAGCACCTAGACTCCTGGAGCCCCCCAGGAACCCTAGGAGCCACAGTGAAGCGCGGGGGTACAGGCAACTCAAAACGAGAATGTGCCAACTTCCCAAAAAAAGGCAATGGTTGGGCATGTGCTCTCTGCTCCACAATGGCATTCTTCAAATGCTTTATAAGCCACTTAAAAAGAAAACTGCCTACCCATAATTCCCTGAAGACGTCTGGCTGGTTTATGCAATTTCCCAGTTATGCATCTTTCCTGTTAAGGGAATCTGTTGGAAAGCTGGCTCTGCACAATTGGGAAACTTGGGACCATCATGATTAATCATTAATAAATTCACAGAGAACCTCGCCTCATGATTTAACTCTGCAGTAGTCTCCAGAAATTTGACTAAATGATGCTAAATATTTTTTAAAAGCATAGACAGTAGAAATCTTCCATGTACTTTCTGACAACTCTTACACAGACTACAAATTTCTGTACTTTCCAAACTCTCCCATGCATCCATCGTCTCTAACACCTACCAGACTGCATCCTTTGCCCATTTGCCCACACTCACTATTTCATTACTATTTCATTCCACCTACCTACTCTTTATTTAAAACAAAACAAAACAAAACAAAAAAAACCCCAACAATTTATATGTTCCTTTCTACGTTCATTTAATTTAGTTTTCTGGATCCATGTGTATGCAGTATTTGCACATGCTAGATGCTAGTGCTAAAAAAAACAAACAAACAAACAAACAAACAAATCAAATATTTAGGAAGCACCGCCCATGGGTTCAACTTCTTATTAGGAATAATGAAAGATAATACAAAAAAAGGCATATTTGTGTGATCGTGTGCATTGCACAAGTATATTAATGTGTGGGTAGTGATTGTGCATACGTGCACTTCTGGGGGCTCCCTTAAATTACTGCCTCTGTAACCTAACGCTGTGGCTGACTGAACAAAAGAAAATGTTCTCAACACAATGTATAAGATAAATTAATATATACTTGGATAGGTGTCTGAGGGGCCCAAGGGGGATTAGCTATCACATAACCATACGCTAAGCTCCGTGCACGGGCCCAGCTAAAAAGAACATATGAAAACCAATCATGGCCAGGCACAGTGGCTCATCCTGGAATCCCAGGTTTTTGGGAGGTCAAGGTGGGAGGATCCCCTGAGGCCAGTTCAAGACTAGCCTGAGCAACTTATTGAGACCCCATCTCTACAAAAATAAAAATACTTAGCTGGACATGGTGGTACACGCCTGTAGTCCCGGCTACTTGGAAGGCTCACACAGGAGGATCACTTGAGTCCAGGAGTTTGTGGTTACAGTGAGCTATGATTGGCCCATTGCACTCTAGCCTGGGTGACAGAATTAGACTCTTTCTCTTAAAACAAACAAACAAAAACTCAATCATTTTCTGGGTTTCTTTCAGGACGTGAAACCCTCCCAGATTATTACCTTTTACCTAACCAAATTCTGGCAATTTTTTTTTTCGATGGGGATGGAGTTTCACTGTGTCGCTCAGGCTGGAGTATAGTGGTGCAGTCTCGGTTCACTGCAACCTCTGCCTCCTGGATTCAAGCAATTCTGCCTTAGCCTCCTGAGTCGCTGAGATTACAGGTGTGTGCCACCAAGCCCAGCTAATTTTTGTATTTTTAGTAGAGATGGGGTTTTGCCATGTTGGCCAGGCTGGTATCCAACTCCTGACCTCCTGGAGTTGATCCACCTGCCTGGGCCTCCCAAAATGCTGGGATTGCAGGTGTGAGCCACTGCATCCAGCCAATTCTGGCAATTTTTAAAACATCCATATTGGTCTACTCACAGTGCCCTAAAAATGCCAGGCACACTCCTGCATTCATGCCTAGTTCACATGTCCCTTCTGTCTGGAATGCCCATCCTCTCCATTACCTCCTGGAAAACTTCTATTCTTCCTTCGATGTCTTATTCAGATGTCACCCTTTCTTCGAGTCCTTCTTGGACTCCATAGCAGACAGAGCTCACGGCTCTTTCCACTGGGCTCCTATGGTTCTATGTGCACACCTCTATTACAGAATTCATCACACTGTCCAAGTTAGTTACTTCTGTGCCTGACTCTGCCAGTAGACTCTACTCTTCTTGAGTGTCGGACATCTTCAATCTTATTCCATAACCTCCCACCCTGACTTAAAAAGTGTCAGTAGACTGTCTGACGTGTGATAGGCACCCAAATAAATGTTGGTTGAATGAATGAATAATGACATATTACACTAGTTCTTTAGAAACAAACAGAAACTCCTGAAATTGAAATCAGTGAATTTCCTCAGAATGCAGGAATTTGAGATAAAATGTTTTATCCTTTAGCTATTTAAGTGAAAAGAGAACTTGTTGATGATGTTAAAGTTCCAAAAAATGCTTTTCATACCAGTAAAATTTCCAGACATGCACTAAAGCAGAATCAAGGCAGCCAGACAGCTTAAACCACTGGCGATAACTTCAGAGAAAGAAAGGGCAAAGGCATTAATGAGAATGAACAAAAATTTCCTACTCTGCCAACTTAAAATCTCTTTTCAATTTAGAAAACCTCCCACAACTCCTATGCAGAAATTCAAAGTTTAAATCATGCAATAAATAACAATAATGCAGGCAAAAGCTGCATTGGGAAAGTAAGATCAATAACTGTAGTAGAAGTCTCAAGCTATATTACATAGCCTTATTATAATGCTGAAAGAAGGAATTTGACTTCCAAATAATGAAAGAGACAAACAGCAGAATGGTCCAAGAAATGGAGAATACAAATTCAAGCATGGATGTTGCCAATCCTAACAGATGAACATTCCAAGGAGCTCACACTGGCACGGAGATTTAGAATGGTGGCAGATAGTTCCACTCTGAAACCACTTTTGTTGCTGGTAGTTTTAGGGCTGCTTTGAGGCATAAACTGAGGAGCTACTTTATTACTACAACAGCGTGTATTTCAGTACTTTTTAACTTTCTTGTGTTGATGAAGTTATTCAAGTTATCATTTTTGTTTTTCCTTTGGATCTGTCTTTTCTCCCTATGTGGGCTTCTTCATTCAGAGTTTATTAGTATAGTTTTACTATCTTGCTGATTTAAACCTGGTGTAAATATTTTGTTGTTTTTATTTTTGAATTTTTTAATCATTAGGTGAGGGTGAACAGTGTTCTACGTTTATTAGTTGTTTTAATTCTTCCTCTGTAAACTGAACGACATTGCTCTTTTACCTATTGAGATTTTAAGTGTTCTGATCAATTTAAATAGAAATGCTGTTAACTTTTTACTATATTTGTGATCAATATCGTTCCAGTTTGTTTTTTAAATAGTTTTCATGTTATTTCTGACACAAAGAAGAAAAGCTCAGCTTGAATGCTTGGATAACTACTCATGATTATATCATTAGTAGGTGGGACATCAGAGATTAGAACCCAGGCCTGCCTGACCCCACAGATCAGGTCCTTAAAGAATTTGTTGGCTGGGCACAGTGGCTCACGCCTGTATTCTCAGCACTTTGGGAGGCCAAGGCTGGTGGATCACGAGGTCAGGAGATTGAGACCATCTTGGCCAACATGGTGAAATCCCATCTCTACTAAAAATATAAAAATTAGCTGGGCATGACGGTGCACGCCTGTAATCCCAGCTACTCGGGAGGCTGAGGCAAAAGAATCGCTTGAACCAAGGAGTCAGAGGTCGCAGTGAGCCGAGATTGCGTCACTGCACTCCAGCCTGGCGACAGAGAGAGACTCCGTATCAAAAAAATAACAATAATTTGCTGAACGGGATTAATACATTTGGGTCCAAACTTGATTGATGATCTGCGGCCATCATTGAGGATTATCAGTTAATATATTTTGTATTTGACTTTGTTGAAACTGTCTGGTTTTGCTGTTATCAAAGCTTGTTTATCCATAGCAGCCTGTCTGCCTTGAATCTGTTGTTTCATATATGCTAGGGGTGTAAAAATTAGCTAAGTCTGCCAGGGCAGTATAAAACAAAATGGCTGACTGCATTTTAAAAATGGGGTTTGGCTCTTCAGACTCCCCTTCTTGGAGTCCAGGGATCAAGGCCCTTTTCCAGCGTATTGCTAGGAGTCTCACCTTTGGATAACTGAGGTTTTTCCAGGGCTGGTAATCTGACCTTCCTATAGGAGGCACTTGATACACGTTTGTTGAAGATAATGAAATACTTTTCTTTAGTTTTCTAAATTGCCCAGGAAAAGCTTTCCCAGTCAAGATTAGAGACACAGCAATTTTCCACACACAGGGAAATAACTGGGAAATTATTCTCATAAGGAAAAAAGTCTTACAGTTTTCTGTAAATAAAAGAGTATCCTATTTTCATTCCCACAGAAGTCTAAAAATTACAGACCAGTGCATTTGTTTTTCTAAAGAGACATATGTAATTCACTTTAAAGAAAAGTTGGCTATGAAAGAGACTTCTATCAATTAAATTGAATGGTGAATCATATTTTCCCATTAAGTTCCATTTAAAAATTTGTAATATAGAATCAAACTTGGCCTTCACCTCAAAGATGTCCCTAGACTACGTATATTCATTTAAGGAAAAAGGCAGTTTTCTTTTTCAATTCAACCAACTAAAAATGTATATAAGTCACAAAATTAAAATTCCAAATAATTCTTAAAATTCCATATGTCTGCTTCATTGACAGTAGACCCTACTGTAAAATAAGATAAGCCTTTTATGGTCTTTGCAATTAATTCTATAATCCTTTATCTCTTAAGGTAAATATTCCATTCTAAAAGTCTTCTAAAATCAATTATTTTGTAGGATAACTCCTGATAGCTTATTTATAATGCTGGGGACAACTGCTCAGGAACTATTAATAACTTAGTATTCTTTAAATAGACTATGAAAAACTATAATTTACAAATATTTATAACTTGCTTATTCTGTGACTAATACCTGCCAGGCTTTGTAGTCAGCAGTGGGTTTAGAACTATAAATAACATATAAATAATACATGGTCTCAAGAATCTCCCAATTAGTAGCAGAGAAAGACAGAAAATTAATTTAAATTCAGTATCATAACAATTATTATTGAGCACAGACAGCCATGTAGAAACACAAAAAGGGACATTCTTAACTGTCTGGTGGAAGGGTGCTAGGAAATGCTTCAGTGAGGAGGTGACATTTGTGATGAATCTTGTGGGAGGAGTAGAAATTAACTAGGAAGATAAGATTACAAGCAGAGAAAAACAAAATAACCTTCCTCACACTAACTCTCTTAACTCTGGGCACACATACTCAGAAAAATATATCTGTTCTCACCCCAAAAATAAATTTGCAATCATTGGAAAAAGAAGCATTACTAATAACCAGCATAATTTTATTAACAAATCTAATCAAATAACTCCACTTTTCTTCTCAGAGGAGGTGATCTAGTGAATAGAGGTAAATATTTTTCCTAAAATGTAGGTACCTCATGTTATGAATTATCCGTATATGCAACAACTAATTTCACACTTCCTACTAATTTCCACCTCTGAGAATCCAAAAGGAAGTCCTCTAGAACAGCAACTGAGCTGCCTGTGGCTGATAGCCCCATCTGGTGGTTGGTATGGGGAACTGTGCAGTATAGGGTTTCCATCCTACTTTTCCCAGAAGGAAAGAAAACGCTGTTTTTCTCACTGTCTCTACTTTTCTCCTTATAGCTCGTTATCTCCAGCACCTGGCACTCAGCACACAAATATTTGTTTTTAGATTCCCAATAAATATTTATAGAACTGAGCTGTTTTGAATAAGAAATCATTAACACAAGGCTTTGTATAGGCTTTTCCATTTTTCCTAAGCACTTTCACATTTATTACCTCAGCACTTTTAGCTCAGTCACCTTAGTATGAAGATGAAGAACAGTATTGCATAAATCATCAGGATTCTCATCTGCTTGCATTAAATACGGTGTACTCTGTAAGGAGACGATCTTTCTCTATCGATCAATTATTTATGAATAAATGAATAAATTTCCTATCTTTTTCTCTCCAAATTCTTAATCTAGTACCTTAAGAACTGTTCTTCATTTTATTTGTAAGGCAAAAGCCACCATAAATCATCCATTTGAGTTGTGCTAGTTAAACATATACTTGCAGCTGAGCAAACGGAGGGTAAAGATTGTGATAATAAAGAACTATCTACTTATACAGCTGTTGAAGTAGTTTTTAAAAAGAACTCAAATATTCCAGAAGTCTCCAAGTACTTTTTTCTTTATCTTTTAATCTATCCTGCCTTTTCTAAGGTGTTGACCTTCAAGATTTTTAAAAACTTCAATTTTATTTTTCTATAATGTTAAGTTACTTAGGTTGCAAAGGTATTAGTTTACAGAAGCAAAAGAGAGAGAAGAGAGATATAGGAAGACTACAGATAAAGCAAATGGAAGAAAATTTAAAAGGTAGGAATAGCACAGAAATACTGTAGGATTCAAAATTTAATTTGAAAAAATAATATAAAAGAAAGAAAAGTGGGGAAAAATGGTGATATAAAACAGGGTCTGTGAAAGACTTCAACTGATCCTCAACTATAAAGTGTATTCATATCATATATACTTGTTTAAGAAAAGACAAAAATAACACAAATATACAAACTCTGTTAATAGTTACACTGTTGACATATCTCCCATATCCACATTTTCTGAGCCATTTTGAAGAAATCTTTTATTTAACCTTTTCTATTCTCAAGTATCTTGTTCTGTGAAACAAAAGGGTCTGACTATATGATTTTTAAGGCCTCTTCTAGCTAGAAGTTTGCTGTTGTTGCTGCTGTTTTGAACATTCTCTGAGCCTATGAATGATTTTTAAAAAAATACATAAAGAAGGGCAAGGCAAGGAAAGGCAAATGAAGGCTCCAGAAGGAATAAAAGATTTCATACACAGAAATGTTAGTAAGAAAAATGATGTTTTCCAGACAAACACCTCTACTTATTAAAGGCATTAATTAAAGTAACCAAATATGGCTGTTTTCACTCAGGATATACCCTGCAATGCCAAAATAGCAACCACCTTACCACCACCACTCCCCTGTTCCCCTAAAATCAGAAATGCTTCCTTTGAAATATTCCTGTTTCTCCAAGTTGAATGGGTCATTATCCAAAAGAAGTCTCTAAGCTAAACTTCCATATTCAGCTTCAGGTTTTGAATTCATAAAATGAGGAACTGAACACTGACCTCTCTTGCCAAGGGGTTGCACACTTTGTTTAATATGGCACTTTAAGGCCTTCAGTTTTAAGATACTTGAGAAGTACAAAGTATCATTATGTTAATTACTATTATTATAAGGCTCCAGAGCTTAGGTGAGCTACATGCTAATGTCTAATGTACTCAATAGTAATCTATGACCCAGGAAGGTGATTTCCAAGCATCACATGTCAGTCTGTCGTCCTTGTGTAACTCCAAAGAGCCACACACAATAGGCAGAAGCAGGCACAGTGACTTGGACTTTGATAATACTGCTGGAGTCTAACTTTCTCTGCAACTCTGCTGAATACTAAGAAAAACATGACCCTACTCTTTCCACAAGGCTATTCTTTACAGAATTCAAATCAAGATAGACCACAGAAAAACCAAAAACTCAATCGTGCATGTCCTGGAGAAAATTAGGTAGTAACTCCCAAATAAATAAGTACTTAGCCAACTTCAAGACAGACATTCTTAAAGTTTAGTGTGTGTTCAACTACCTATGAAGCTGGTGAAAACGCAGATTTCTGAGCCCCCCAAATTCTGATTTGGTAGGTCTGGCATGGGTTCAAAGAGTCTACACTCTTAACAAGTTCCCAAGGCCGATGCAGGTGGTCCACTGACAAAATTCTTGACTGCTTTGGGGTTCCAGGAAGCCTGCTAATAAAATAGCAAAATTCTGATTCGACACATGCAACAAAAATTTAGAGGTCTCAAAGACAGCAATACCAAGTGTAATGTAATGTATTAATTTTTACCACAGTTTCTATTAAGCAGCAACTTAAGAGGCTAAGATTTGGACTACTAATTCCAAAGTTTTGACCAAAGACAAGTTGAATTGAGAAAATGTTTCAAAAATGCAGTGTCAAGAAATCTACATGTATATAAACAAAATAAGGCAGAAGAAAAGACTTTAGATAGCAAAAGTGGTTGTTATACATTTTGTATTTTCAAATACACCAACTAGCAGCTTAGAAAACAGATGTGGCAAACAATGGACCAATTTAATGCCTATTAAGTAAAATACGTAAGCAAAAATAAGCCATTTATGAATAAGCCTCTGTTAAAGAGGAACATCCCAGGAACAGGATCCGAAATCCTAATATGTCTTTGCATTCTTAAATGCTAAAGTCATGGGGGAGAAAAAAAAAAAAAAACTTCAAGTGAAATGCTATGAGGTGTTAATGTATCAAAGTGTTACTCACTAAGAATAACACACAAAACTGCTCAAGCGATTACCACAGGGTTTTATTACAGAGACAAATAGGGATATAAGAGATACAGCTTAAATGAAGAGGATGGCTTTGAAGAACAACAGAAGAACCATCTACCCACCCCCAGCCCCCAACTAAATTAAAGACTGAACCATTGGCAAGAAATAGCACACAAATTTCTATAAAACTCCTGGTATAATCACCAGCCAAATGAACTGGATCTGTACTTAGGGATCAATGCCTAGTAGCTGATGACCATCCTTTAAGACTCAGCTCAAATCACACCTCTTCTGTGAAGCCTTCCCTTCCTTCACTCAGCAGGAGAAATGTGCTAGTGACTACAACATTGGCTTTGGTATTCAGGTACTGTACTATTTTTATAACCAAAATACCAGTATTTCTGTTGGTGTAGTAGCATGATTTCAGAGTGGGTGAGCAGCTTCATTCATCCTGAGCTCTCTCCAGTTCATCCCATGTGCCCATTCCTGTCTCCCCAGCCACTTACCCCAGACACCTTCACAGTAAAACCTGGGAAGACTCCCAGCTCCTCCTTCCCATTATCAGCTCCTACAATTTCCCCTCCCTGCGCCAAACTCAAAAAAGGCTGAGGCTAGACTTGGAGGAGGAGAAAGGTCTCTTGAAGTTGAGGGAACTCTTCCCTGGGAAAGGGTTGGCCTAGAGAGAAATCAAAGCTGGTATTGAGGCCACCAGAAAGAGCTGAGAAGCTGCCAGAAGATAGCAGAGGCCCTGAAAACTCCACAGCCCTGTTGATCTGGTGTGGAAATTCTGCGAGGCCCAGGGCAGGGGGGCTGTCGTCAAAGCTCTTAGAGGCACATGGCTCTTCATTCTCAATTGTTTAAGGCAAATTTGAAACCTTGAAGAGATGGATTGCTAAATTTCAGGTGTGGCTCTTTGTGAGACAGAAAAGAGGTGCTATAGACAGACTTATAGCTTAAAGGCCTCAGGAAAGCATCCCCACCTGAGTTTATTCTTACATATTCTAACATGGTAGATTTAAATCATTCTTTGAAATAAAAACAGCCCACTGCAGGACTAGGCTTATCACTTATTTACAGTGCCATGTGAATAATCCAGTCATCACCCCATGCAAACCTGCCCACTCTCTGGTGAGGTATCAGTGCTCACAAACAGTGGGGGAAAATCTGTGTGTGAAGACTACCGAAAGGGGTTGGATGTCTCAAGAAAGACCTGGAAACTCTCCTCTCCAAGAAAAGATTTGAATTGAATTTTCTATTTAGAGAAATCCAGAGGTAGATAGGTAGCAAATGCTAAAAATTTTAATTTTAAGAAAGGGACCAAATGTTATCAAAGCATTTTTAACTACTCTGCTCTAATTTATAGTTATTCTCATGTTCATGATGTAAGTATTAGTAATTAGTTTTAACTCACTATTGAAGAATTATTGTAGAAAAACTTCACTGTAGAGAGGGAAAGGATGCTTTTTTCTTTTCTTTCTTTCTTTTTTTTTGAGATGGAGTTTTGCTCTTGTCACCAAGGCTGAAGTGCAATGGTGCGATCTCGGCTCACTGCAACTTCTGCCTCCTGGTTGGTTTCAAGCGATTCTTCTGCCTCAGCCTTCTGGACAGCTGGGATTACAGGTGCCTGCAACCACACCTAGCTAATTTTTTGTATTTTTAGTAGAGATGGGGTTGCACCATGTTGGTCAGGCTGCTCTCGAACTCCTGACCTCAGGTGATCCACCCGCCTTGGCCTCACAAAGTGCTGGGACTACAGGCATGAGCCACCACACCCAGTCTCCTTTGTTCTTTTTTCCCAGGTATTCAATGCCTCAAGAGGAGCTGGTCTGGCTGGAGCATGTAGGCATAAAACAGGTACCAAAAATCATCCTGAGTCAGCAAAAAGAGCTGCAGGTGTAGTATTTGATAAATTAAAAACCTCATATATGTTTACTTTAGAACCTACAGAATAAAGTCAAAAATCCTAAGTGTCTTTTAAGAGCCTCAGTGCACTTCACCCATCATTAACTATTATCGATAACCATCTTACCCACAAATCTGATTAGAACGCTGCCTTCTGGCCTCTTAATTTCCTTAAAAGAGTCAGAGCTGTGGGAGCTATTAACTCTAGGTTCCCTATCAAACTATCATCGGCAAGGACATTGAGTAGCAAGAAGCTTTTCATCATTCTCACATTGTTTTTTTGTTTGTTTGTTTTTGTTTTTTTAATAAATACATTTCTTTAAAGATAAAGAATGAAACTGCAGTTGCTGGGAGGACCATCCAGTTCATTTCTCATGTTTTACAAGTGGAGGAACCCAAAGAAGTGAGGTGACTTACCAGCCTCGGGTCACTTGGCTAGAGTGAGAGGTAGAAACCAGGGCCAGAACACGGAACTCCTGACTTCACTGGCTGGCGCTCTTCCCCGGTCTCACAGTCTTTCCAAGAGAGAAGCACAGGTCTTTTCGAGCAGCTTTCTAACTGCTCAGGAGAGGGTGATGTCTAAACTGGTCCTCCTTCAAGAGCCACTAAAGTACTTACAGATTGTCCTATTTAGTTTACCTTAGTTCCACTTAGTTACAAGTTCAAACTTCTATCAGAATATG
Organism: Papio anubis; assembly: GCF_008728515.1. Classification (NCBI taxonomy): domain Eukaryota; kingdom Metazoa; phylum Chordata; class Mammalia; order Primates; family Cercopithecidae; genus Papio; species Papio anubis. Next base: position 27,945,923 of record NC_044989.1, on the reverse strand, counting down.
TGTCAATAGTTCCATGATCTTCAGAGGAAAGACAAGGGAGTGAGTTCTCTCCTTTCTGGCTGTTGCCAGGAAAAGGAGATGGCAGTACTCCAACTTTTTCCCCCTCCCCGCTGTATCACCATGTATCCAAGGCATTATTTTCTTTGTTACTGTAAGATATCCTGCAAAGGGCAAGAAGAAGCCATGTGGGACAGCAGATAGATGAGACTTGGAATCGGAGAAGGTAATATTCCCTCTACTTTTCACTTGCAGGGTAGCTTGTCTGAACTATAGACAGACTTAGCTTGTCTGAACTAGAGTTTCTTCACTTGTAAAATGTAAAACATCGCCTACTCCACAAGGTTTTTGCAAGGATGAAATGAGATTCTATATGTAAAGCACCTAGTACAGTGTCTGGTTTGCATGAGCTCCTCAAAGAAATTAGTTTCCTTCTCTCTTCTACTGTTATGGTTAAGATTTGAGACAAGTAATTTAACCAGTTAGCCTCCCCTATATAATGGAAGATAATAAATACTTCTGATGAAAAGACACTACATAAAACAAAATATGATTATTAACCATCAAGATTAATACCTGGAGGCACTAATTCAATGTATAAAATATGCAAAGGTACCAATTCACTAATAAATACACTATGGCAGGAGCTTGTCCCAAGATGCCAATTTGCTGAAGTAAGAGGTACATGCTAGGGCCAAAGTGCCAGGGACACTGACTAAAGCAGCCAGAGAGGGAAGGCTACTACTCTCCTAGAGATGTTCAGCACTGAGTAAAAATCCCAAGAGAGCTAACAACCACCCATCAAGGAATAAGCAGAGCTAAAGGAAGTGGCAACCGAATAGGCATGTGGAGTGATACAGTGGAAAGAGCACAGGAAAACTGGGCCCTGGAAACCCTGTGTTCTACCTCCAGATCTGCTGCGAGTGGATGTGAGAGTTTGGCAAGTCCTTTAAAATGCCTGAGTATTCATTTTAACTCTGGAAAACAGAGATGACAATGCCGGCTCTATCTAGCTTGCAAAGAGAATGTGCCTTGTAAAGTAGAAAGCACAATATAAATGTAAAGTTAAATTACTTTGATTGTGCAAACATACAAATATAGGAAATAAAAGACTAAACTAAGGAAGCCCCAAAGGGTGACAACAAGACGGGGGAATGAAGGCCATCACTCTGATTAGGACACCAGGTGAAGGTTCCAAGGAAGTAACACCGAGGTCTTCGTACCCAATACTCAGCGTGTAGACTTACAATCCACTACATGAAGGGAATAGGGCAGTACTGGTTATAAACAGGCACCAAGAAACATTTAAGTTATACTCTGCTTAATTTTTAAAAAATACAATCAAAACACTACAATAATAATGCTGTTACCATTTCCATTCCTTGTCTTTGGAAAAGTACAATGGGCTTAGCATTCTGTCTTTACTGTGATGAGTGACATATTATATAACATGAAAATGCCTTGCTAAAGGAACTTAGATCATGGGGCCATAAGCTTTTGCGGACAGGCCCCACACCCAGTTTAAGCTGGTCGGCTTTTCCTGCGCGATACTGGGTCCACACAGACTACTTAGAGAGATGATCATTTATTGCAAGGACGTTTGAAAACACGAGCAACAAAGGAAAGCACTTTGTGTGCACTGTGCTCACTCTGGTTCCAGCTCTCCTGGCTCTGGGATGCAGACTGGGTTTCATAAACAAGGAGGAAAAGTTGCTTAGCACTGTTCCAGGTAACGATTCAGAAGTGAGTGACAGTATAGCTCTTGTTTGCCCTGCATGTCTGTTACAGAGAGATCTGACTTGACTTTCGGGCCCTTCTGGTATATGGACTTGTATTGGGTGAACTGAGCAGGTCCACTCTGCTGTGGCTGGATCACTGCTAGCTCCTGGCCCATCCTCCAACAAGGCGAGCTGTCCAACTGACAGCTACAAAAAAAGAAAGAAAAAGGGTTGGGTTCTGTCCCCCAAAATGTGGTTATGCATGTGGCAGGCACTATGGCTTGATGGGCTCCTTCAGTACATCCAGTTTCCTTGGTAACCCAACTATGTACTAAATGGTTTCCATGGCAAAACACGTTCCAGAGTCCAAATAACCAACCTACACATACAATTTGGAATGCAACTTATTAGTGGGGGGCTGCCTGCACTTGAAAAAATGCATAAGCTTAATAAACAGTCCTGGTAACTTTATTGTGGCACCAAAGCACATGCCTCTGTGGAGCCCATTCAAAAGGCATCGTATCAGGGAAGGGGCCAGAGAGTGGGAGAGCCAAATCTAAAGTGTGCCAGACTGAGCGATGCGATACTGTTTCTGCGGTACACAGTATTCCAAGAGATGAGATCTTGATCTGAAAGTAATGGGCCAGACAACCACAGAATAAGAGTAAAGTACTTCTGGTATTCCTAGAAATCTCTTGTAAGAACTGAAATAAGATTCTCAACCTTGAACAAGGTGTTCAGTCTACAATTTGGAACTCAAAGGAAAAGAAGGTATTACCTTCCTTTTCAGTTCGAGTGATAATATCCCACTAGGGGGTGTATGAAATGTAGGGAGGTATATTAAGTGGTCTCAATCACTAAGGGGTTATTCATCCAGCAGGCAAGGACCATGGATGCCAGATGTCCTAGACTGCACTGGACCATATCACAAAACAAAATGAGTATAACATCCACGTTGAAACCTGTGTCCTATTACTAAAAGAATTTCCTAAAGGGAAAAATTATAAATTTTAAATGTATTTCTTGCTACTTGTCCTTTCTTCTTTAAAACAAAAAATTAAGGGAAGGGGAGCAAAAAAAAAAAATCTAAACAATGTTTTTAAAAGCTCTTAATCTGTTTAATGAGAGTTCTATCACAAAGATGTGAACTTAAGCAAATGATGTAAAAGAACATTAAAAATGGTTTGTCAAAATGAAGAAGGAAGCAACATGACTTTCTAACACAGGACAGCACAGTGTGAACAGAGGCTCCATTCTTGGGCTTGGGAGAGTAAACCTGCCATGGCACCTACTGTAACTTTCGAGTTCAGAACCCTGTGGCCCAAAGTCAGGGACTACGTAGGCCTGCTTTTCACTCTGCAACTAACTTAGATTTTCTGTCTTACATGCCAGTAGTTAGTGATTATGTAGAGGGAAGCCATTAAGTGCACAAATCCCTCATTTCAGATCTCCAGAAAGGCTATGGAATTTTAGGTCTGGGATGGGCAGATCCTCCAGACCCTACTCTGTTCTGCTCCTAGTCCAATTTCAGGTTTAGGTCAATCACCTGTATTCAGAAAACTTCCCTTGTTCCCATACTCCCTTCAGGGGTCCTGAACACCTTTAAATCTGAACTGAACTGAAAAGTCTCATGTTAGCTTTTCTTAAAATTCCTAGAAATGGCTGAAAATTTTATACATGAGAGTTCTAGAGATTAAGATCCCAGTCAAGATCAGAATGGATTCACTAGTGGGCTGATGAACCCCTAGGCCTCCAGTTCTGACCAAAAGCCCAGTTCGGCCTTAAGATCCAAGAGACTGGGCAACATCCAGAGTCACTCAATAGTTGCAGCCACTCAACATTCTACAGTGGCCCCACTGATGGTACGTCTTTTCATACTTTATTTGCTACTCATGTTTCCTTGTCTGTGAACCATGTTCATGGTTCTTTGCTCACTGTCTATCAGATTTTTTGCCATTTTCTTAATTTTAAAGAGTTCTTTATTTTGGATATGAACCCTGTACCAATTATTTTAGGCTTATAATTTGTATTTTTAAATACAATGAGACTAAGAAATGGCAGTTTGGATCTTCTATTGGGGACATAAATGATCTAATGTAGGAAAATCTAATATGCACATGGAAAAACTTTAAAATATGATGAGGGTGGGAAGTAGACAAGGACTCTAGCCAAGAGGAACTTCAACAGGTGAGCTTAAGAATAGTCTGCTGACTTAAAGGATACCATCAAGAAAGTGAAAAGACAACACACAGAATGGGAGAAAATATTTGCAAATTATGTATCTAATAAAGGTCTAGTATCCAGAATATATAAAGAACTCTTACAACTCAATAAGAAGAAAAATAAAGCAACTTAAAAATGGGCAAAAGTCTGAATAGGCATTTCGCCTAAAGGATTTGAAAATATGTGTTTACACAAAAACTTATAACATGAATATTCACAGCAACATTATTAATAATGGCAAAAAGTGGCAATAATCCAAATGTCTATTACCTGATGAATGGATAAATCAAATGTGGTATATTGACATACTGGAGTATTATTCCACAATGAAATGGAATGAAGTACTGATACATGCTAAAACATGGATGAACCTTGAAAACATTATGCTAAAAAGAAGAAATCAGTCACAAAAGACCACATATTATATGATTCCACTTACATAAAATGTCCAGAACAGGCAAATCCATAGAGATAGAAAGTAAATTAGTAATTGTCAAGGGCCGGAGGGTTGGGGGAAATTGGGAGTAACTGCAAAGGGTGTGGGATTTCTTTTCTGGGGTGAGGAAAATGTTCTAAAATTGATTGTGGTGATGGCTGCACAACTCTGCGAATATACTGAAAACCACTGAACTGTACACTTTAAATGGGTGAGCTGTACATGAATTATAGCTCAATAAAACTGCTACTAACAAATAAATAAAAGAGTAGGCTGAGACAAAAAGCAGTGAAGGAAAGGGAAAGAATGACAGAATGCCTTAAACCCAGGGTGACAATTAATTTTAGGTTTCTGTTACAGTGTATTTTCCTTTGGCCCTTAGTAGGTATCACCAAAAATGAGCAGAAAATGCAACTTGTAAAAGGCAGTGAAAGTCAGGAAAGAGAGGTAACATACAAAGCCAGGAGTCAGGCAAGGGGAGGCTGGAGCCAAATAGCTGAAAAATATAAGGGTCCAGATTTAAACAGCAAGGGCTGAGACAAAGGAGAAGCGATGAGTATTTACAGATATGAGCACATGCGGGGCATCCTCCCAGCTCTTTCTGTCTGTGCTTCGTCTTTCTCCTTCGTTTCAGTTCTGTCCAGCACTCTCTATAAGCCATACCACATTGGAAAGATCAGTGATTCTCAAGTGTTTAGTAAGTATATAAATCACTAAGGGTACTTATTTAGATTTTAAATCACAAATACTTTAGATTCAGAATGTGGGTGGTCCCAGAAATCCAATTTTAACCAAATGCCAACCTCATGTTGAGGCAGGTATTCTGAGGACCACACTGGGAGCACTGATGTGTGACCTCCATGGTCCAGAGCCCCCCCCTCCCCAGGGAAGCAGTGGGTAGCATGTAAGACCAAGGACTTTGCGAGCTAACAGATCTGGGTTTGAATCCTGTTTGTTGCCACACACTCATTGTTGACCTCTGACAATTACTTAACATCTGTGTGCCTTCATATCTCCATGTGTCTCGAGAGCCAGTAATTCTGAGCCCAAAGGTGTATTGCGCGGATTGAATAAAACAATGTTTGCAACAGGTTCAGCACAGTGTCATCAGGGTCGTGACTTCTGGACTGCTCTTGTCTGTGATTCTTGTCCCTGGCCAGCATATCACTGTCATGGCCAGTGGACATCTCACTGCTATCTCAATAAAAACTTCAGGGAAGGAGTCTTAATTCAGGGTCGGTGGATCCCTAAAGCATTTGGGCTCATATATAAGGAAGTCCATGGATGTTCTGAAGAAAATGCAAATTTATCTGGGGGTAGAGGGGCTGTGGATGGTAACAGCTATCATGAGATTCTCAGGTTTGAAGTGGGGTTGTGACTCAAGCAAAGTCTAGAGCTGATCCCTGAGAGAAATATTTAGTCCCTCACTTCAGATGTCTGTTTTTACATTTTCCTCACTAGTTTATCCTAAATGAATTCAGGTGACTGGTATTACCTAAGGTCCTTGTGCATAGTATCTAGAGGGAATTTCAAAAATTGGGGTCCCTGAACATTTTGAAAGAAGGATTCAGAAGAAGATGTTGATGTTGACGATGATGACAGTAATAGCAAGAACAGCAACTTATAATACATCAGGTATTTACAATGTGCCTGGCACTGTGCTAAACACTTAAACACATTCTCTCATTTAATCCTGGCAAAGATTCCATGAGGGTTCTAGACAAAGAAACTGAGTTATACAGAAATTAAGTAACGTCCAGTAGTTCACACGACTACAAAGTGGCAGCCAGGGCTCAAATCCAAACGTTACTGCCAAGCAGTGGTCTTAACCAGTGTGTGCCTTTGCGTTTCAGCAAAGACTTGATCATGATGGGAGGGGCAGGTGGGTCAGGATAGAAGGTAAAGAGGCTGTTGAGGGTGGAGATGAAGTTCTACTTCTGAATGAACTACATTTATCTTCTGAGGATTAAGAATTTGGGCAAAAGGCAAAAGTGGGCTTTATGCCTGTTGGTCTTTGAAATATGTTAGTCTTTGGAACTAAAATGTTGGGGGGCCCTTCCAATAAGGCTACAAAAAGCAGCCCCCAAATGTAAACATTAAAACTGCTCTGATCAACAAAGTCTGTGAGGAAACTGAGAACTGACTAGGAAATATTTATCTGTGGAATGGAAAGTAGCAAAAAGATCAAAAACACAAATGGAAAACCACACTTTATGGCACCAAGTAGAGGCTGTGGTCTTCCTTCCTGAGATTGAGAGAGGACAGGAGGTAGACAGTGAACTGGAGAAGTCTAAAGCAGGTTGGCTGTACAGCACATGTGGTGTGTGAACACTGAAGGCTTTGAGTTTAGGGGGAAGATAAGAAGAGGATAATAACTGGAGAGTACTGCAGGACCCAATCTTTTATTTGTATCTCTAATTGCTGTGCATGACCTCGGCATGCACTAAAGGAAAACAATTCAATGTTGTGAAGGATTCATTTTCTAAAGCTTAGCACAGCTAAAAAAAAGGCTCTTAAAGGTTCCTAAAGGACAGCAGGAGATTGGTGGCTCTCAACTAAGCATGATTTCACCACTATCCCCAAAGCCCCCACCCTTGCCCAGGGGATATGACAGACTTTGTTGATTGTCATGACTCAGGGTTAATGGGTGCTACTGACATCTAGTGTGTAGAGGCCACCTAGGGTTGGTGGGTGCTACTGACACCCATTGAGGGATACTGCTAAACATCCGTCAATGAACAGGAGAGCCCCCCAACAAAGAAGAATTATCTAGCCCAAAATAGTCTATAGTGCTGAAGTTGAGAAACCATGTGGTATATGAGAGGGATTACAGCATAGTACTTCAGACAATTACCAAATGTTCAGCAGTCCTGCAAACAATAACATTCATCCTGCTGGAATATGGAATGGAGGTTCCATCAAAAAGTGTATATGTCATTAATAACTTTGTAAATATCTAGTAAATTTATTCCAAGCTAATTATTTTAATTTTTTAAAACAAAGTAATTTTAATTTTCTCATTAAAATGCCTAGATTCACCACCCGCCCCCCCCCCCCCAAATTAAAACATTACCAATAGGGCTTCCCTTTGACCTCTACTGTTAATCTTGCTAGAGCCAAACTGCCTAGATTCAAATGCTGGTACTACCACTTGCTAGATACGTGACTCCAGCAAGTTTCTGACCCTCTCTCTGTTTTGTCATCATAAAATTGGGGCAATAGTGGCAACCAATCTCATAGGGTTGTTGTGAGAACTGAATGAGCTAACAGGTATACAGTGCTTAACACATGTGACATGAGTGTTCATTGGTAATAGCCATTAGTAGTATCCAGCATCCGTATCCACATACATATATTTTCCTGTAGAAATAGCTAATATGGCTTTGATGTTTAGGGTTTTTTTTTTTTCATTTTTTCAATTGTATATATTTAAGATATACAACATGATGTTTTTCATATACATACACATAGTAAAATGATTACTATAGTAAAACAAATAATATATTCATCACCTTCCATAGTTACTTGTGTGTGTGTGTGTGTATGTGTGTGTTAAAAGCACCTAAAATCTACTCTCTTAGCAAATTTTCAGTATACAATATAACATTATTAATTATAGTCCTTATGCTGTATATCCGATCTCTAGATTTATTCATCCTATATAACTGCAAGTTTGCATTCTTTGACCTACTTCTCCCTATTTTCCTACCTCTTCCCCACCCCTGGTACCACTATTGTACTCTCTGTTTCTATGTATTTGACATTTTGTTTAGATTCCACTGTAAGTGAGATCAGGCAGTATTTTTCCTTCTATGTTTGGTTTATTTCACTTAGCATAATGCCTTCCAGGTTCATCCACATTTCCTTTATTAAGGCTGAATAATAGTCCATTGTTTTATATATATATATATAAATTTCTTTATCCATTAATCTGTCAACGGACAATTAGGTTGTCTCTCTACTGATGACCATTTCAGTTGTTTCCACCATTTTCACCCTTAACATTAAATGACAGGGCCAAGTTTATCTACACTTTTAAGAAAGAGTTTCAAAAAAGTAAATGAACAATCTCTGGTGAACAACTCTACCGGGGTGGAAATAATAAAGACCAATCACCAAAATATCTATCTACACACAAATATTCTGAAGGGTTTTCATATTGAATGAACACAAAAATCTAAAATTTTAAAATATCATGCTCCATAATCTGGTTTTTTTTTCAAGGAATAATATATGATGATATTATAGTCAATGAATCCTTAAAAGCTCTCAAAATAATTTCCTTTAGCTTTAAAACACATTAAATTGGTTGTGCTAAACTCTGACAAAGTTAAAGTTAGGAAAAAAGTACTAGGTCAGAGGAGGAAATGAAAACATGGAAGTGTTATCACCATTTGGTCATAAACTCCTTTTCTCAGAGAAACATGGCTATAAAAATCTGTTCCAGGATAAAAACTTGGCACAAAGAAACCCAATCTGACATCATACTTTTTAAAGATTGGGGTGGAGTAGGGAGGGGAGGGATTAAAAAGTGGGAGGGGAAGTTCTTTGCATGTAGGGAAAAAAGGTTGTCAGTAAAGTGAATTTTCTACTGATATATATAACCTCTTCAAATTAATGGTTTGGTTCAGCTGAAATTTGCCAAGGTAGATTTCAGGCTTTTTCAAAAATGACCTCTATTTTGTTGAAGCTGTCTATAAAAGATAATGTTCACAGACAGGAGGTTCATTCCCTGTTATAGTCCTATTTACAATATTATATTAACCCATCATTTGTTTGGTTTTAAACTAAAGCCTTCCCTATTCATTAAGTCATTAGTGTTGCTAGTGAAAGACAGCGTGTCTGAATTTTAACAAGTCTAGAAAAACTCCAATATGATCATTAGTCCCATTACAGGACTCAAAATCAGACATACCAGGATCAAATTACATGCTCTTTAATAAAACTTCACATAGTAAACTGAAAACATTGATGTTAGACTGTTCCTCCAACAACAACAATGTACAGAGCTCCACTTTATATATGAATTTTACACATGAAGAGCCTTAGTCACTGCCTACTTACACCAAACTTGTAATCAAGAACCATACCATTACTTTAGATACTAAATAATTACCCTTTAAAACCATGCTGTGGACATAATATAACATACCTTTTACAGCAAAGATGAAGTAGAACAACTTTATTTTTAAAATCCACCTGACATACCCCTCATCCACATTGATATTCTGCCCTGAAAACTAAGTAAATGATGCTTTATTAATACAACAGACCAATCATTGATCATTGTCTAGACAGAAACATACTGATATGAGAAAATCGTGGAAAATCTGAGAGCCAGGGGCTCTGGAGGAACCAGTGCTGTGAACAACATGAGCTTAATGAGGTCACCGTCCTAACACAAGAGGAAAGCTCTGAAGTGTTGGTTTCAATACCCTAGAGCCTTACTCCTTTTGGAGTTCTTCTGTCCCCACCATGAACTAAATTAGGAAACCTAGATGTTTATGTTGGGTGGGGAGGCATCAGAGTACGAGAGGTCTTCATGAATCTCTCATTCTGCAATTAATAGGGGTAAAAACTGCTTCCTAACATCATAATTATATTATGTTAGCTATCGAGAGCAAGAAAGAAGTTAAAATGTGTTCTTATTGAAGCAAATATCAATAAATATGAACAACAGAATTCTTGGAAAAATGATCATTCATTATATATCCTTTATAACAAATGTTCCCAATCTGTTGGCCTCATGGCATCGTGGGGGTTTAGGGTTGTTAGAACAAGTTTACTACACGATCACACACCAACCATTATTTGAAGACTGAATAAATGCTCTGTGTGTGTGTATGTGTGTGATGTATACACACATATACTATATGTGTATGTTATGAACTGAATATTTATGCCCCCAAAATTCACATGTTGAAGCCCTAACCTCCAATGCGACAGTATTGGGGGGGGGGCCTCTGGAAAGTGATTTGGTTTAGATCAGGTCATGAGGGTAGAGTCCCCATGATGGGATTAGTACTTTTATAAGAAAAAGAAGAGATATGAGGGCTTCCACTCTACTGTGTGAGGATACAGCAAGAATGTGGCCATTTGCAAGCTAGGAAGAGGGTCATCACCAGACTCCAAATATATTAGCACCTTGATCTGAAATGTTTTAGCAACCACACTGTGAGAAATAAACTTCTACCATTTAAGCCATCCAGTCTATGGTATTTTGTTATGGCAGGCCAAGCTAAGACAATGCATATGTATACATATGTGTATATACACACACATAGCTACAGATATCTTTTATACACTTGTGTTACGTGTGTATATATGCACATATTGTATTCATATATGTATTCATCTTTCATATATATACTCATACTGTTGTGATTAAAAAATACAAGTATATTTAAAAGGCATTTTGAATTCATTTATTAAAATGAAATGCTACAAGTATTGCTTCTATCTCTAGGAATCCATGAAATATTTTTGAAATTTATTTTTTACCCATAGTACAATTTACTCTTTGTGATAAACAGCTCTATGGGTTTTGACAAATGTGTAGAGTTACATATTCACCGTGACAACAGAGAATAATTCCATCATTCTAAACAAACTGCCTTGTCCTGCCTCTTTGTAGTCAAGCCCTTCTCCCATCCCCATATAAAAGGTTTTGACATTAAAAAAAAGGTCCTCATCCTTGGAAGATATTGGAATAATGGTCTCACAGTTTTGATGACCATCTGTTTTATAACCTGAAGCTACCTTTTTTATACATTGGTTTCTACTTCCATCAAGTGTTTGACATAAAGGATTGAAGGGGAAAGTCACTGAAACAACAGGATAGGAGGAATTAAAGACTTTGAGTTCAGACTTCAAGACAGTATGAAGAAATAAATGCTAGAACTTGAGAATAGAAAAAAATATAGGTAGAAAAAAAAAAAGAAATATGCCTGAGAGATGCAGGGAAAGCATTGGGTTGGATAAAGCTGATGAGTGATCATTTACGAGGAAAAGTAATAAACTCTGTTTATTACAAGGAAAAGTAATAAACTCTGTTTTTAAGCAAGAGAATGATAGATCAGATCTGTGTTTTCAGACAACCACTGTCTGTAATGTGGCAACTAGACTAAAGTGGGGAAAAAGGAGATGCAAGGAGACCAGTTACTATTCCTGCTGAGAGATGTCAGTAGCTCAGATAAGTCATCGCAAAGGATAAAAGTTTAATATAAAGCCACAAGAACTAAAGGAAAACAGGAAAGTGTTTCAACAGCTACACAGCTAGAATATCTCTAGGATGTCACTCAGAGCACATCTGTAATCCCAGTCAATCCTTGTAGAAAACTGGAATAATCAAGACACAATACAGAAAGACATCTAGCAATATGGCTAACTGTTGCAGGACTCTAGAGTCCTCCTGCAACAAAACACTAAGAGGTGCTGAATAATTTTTTTATTTTTATTTTTATTTTTATTTTTTTGAGACTGAGTCTCGGTCTGTCACCAGGTTGGAGTGCAGTGGTGCAATCCAGTCCACTGCAACCTCCGCCTCCCAGGTTCAAGGGATTCTTCTGCCTCAGCCTCCCAAGTAGCTGGGACTAGAGGCGTGTGCCACCATGCCCAGCTAATCTTTGCATTTTTAGTAGAGGCAGGGTTTCACCATGTTGGCCAGGAAGGTCTCCATCTCTTTTTTTTTCTTTTTCTTTTCTTTTTTTTTTCTTTGAGATAGAGTTTCACTTTTGTCACCCAGGCTGGAGTGCAATGGCGCATTCTCAAATCACTGCAACCTCCACCTCTCAGGTTCAAGCGATTCTCCTGCCTCAGCCTCCCAGCTAGTGATCCCCCACCTCGGCCTCCCAAAGTGCTGGAATTACAGACATAAGCCATCGCGCCCAGTTGAATAAAAATTTTTAAACATAGTTACACTTCCTCCAAATTAAGAATAATTCCTATAGTACCTATCCCAGGTCCTACTACCTATGGCTCAGGTATCTGGGGCACATGGCCCACAGCAGGCTGTGAGTGTGCTGGGCACTGAGGCTTCTCAGAGAGTGTAAGATCATATGCAGTTTTCCTGCATGGTCTGTCCTGTAAAGAGGCATAAAGGCTGTTGTATCAAGGAAGTGAGAGGGATCAAGCTCTGTTTTATTAAGATTAATCTAGCAAAGAATAAGATACCTAGAGGCTTGAAACAGACTGAGGCAAGGGTGAGGAGATGAACATGAGAGATGACGTACAAGCAGAATGAACTGGCAATTGATTAGATATGGGAAGCAATACCAAGAGGTCAAAAATAGGATGCCTGGGTGTTATGGCTAGGGTCATTAGAAAGAGGGTAAAGCCATTAATAAAAATAAAGAATATGGGAGAAGTGTAGATTTGGGGGATGGGAAGACAGGAAATGTTAGATGATAATTCACACTTTAAATATTAGATATGAAGATATAGTGACTATTCTAGTATGAGACAAGATGGAAGACATTAAAAATGCAGAACTGAACTGCAGAATATAGATTGTTAAACGAGGTTTAGGAATTGGCTACAGGGGAAGGTGTGTTACTCTCCAAACTATATTTAAACTTTTTACGCATATATATTTTTCTGGGGTGAAGTCTATGGCTCTCATTAGATCTTCAAAGAGGTCTGTGTCAATCTGCTATTCCTTTAAACATACTGTGTCAACTTTGGTTATTTTTAATCTCTGGTGTTGTACAGTTTCCTTATGATATGTCTAGGTGTCAATTTCTTTTTATTTGGCCTGTTTGAGATTCACTGGACTTTCTCAATCTGAGGGTTGATATCTTCCAACAGTTCTGGGACATCCTGGGGGCATTTTCCCTTCTACTTTCTGATTTCTTTGCTCCACGTTTTTGTTAACTAGCACTTTGCATCTCAGACCTTCCACTGAGGAATGTTTTCCTACTTGTGAATAAATATAAATGAACAGCAACTGCATAAAACAGTAATGATCGGTGTGAAGAGCTTTGCTGTTAAGAGATAGTGTTAAACTGGAAATCATGAATTTCTCATCTTCACGGCAGAAAAAAATTCTGCACGAAACCCTTGAGATGTTTTGCAGAAAGGTGCTAGGCCTGATTTTTTAAATTAAGATATGGTATATCTTATAGCTTTAGACTAATTATTGTGCTGTAGAGAGGAGTATAGCATTTAAGAGAAATAAGGCACAGAACTTCCCCAAGACTCAAAATAAATTTAAGACAGAACTTAAGGGTCAAACAAGTTTAAGAAACATGTACCAGTGAGATTTGAGTTATCACAGATTTATATACATCGTCTTTCTAAATGTGTATTTTCTGCCTAAAAAGGAAGCTAGATAAAAACACTGAGATATCACTAACTTAAGTGGCTAGGGAGGTGGGAGTTCTACACCAGAATGTTTCCAAAAATACGATATTTTGGGGCTGATTGATTTTCTCCCCCAACTAAATTCTGTTCTGGTTCTTTTTTGTAATATTTCAAAGCAAAGGCTGAGCTCTTGATCTTTTGGGAGGCACAGGCAAGACAAAAGGCCAAACTCACTAATGAAAACTTGCTGAACTTACTTTTCAGAATTCCACTCTAAGTCACGAAGAACCCTTTTGGCCCTCCTCCCAGACTAGTAAAACGAACATCTCAAGTCCCTAGAGGATAAGACAGCTCTCTCTACCAAAATCAAATACACATCTTCTCCTGAGAGCTGGCTGCCTTAGCATACTCAGGACCGTCTATTTATCAAAGGAGTAAAGAAAAAACTCTCCAGGAGCACAATATTTATTATAGGATTATCTCACTGACTCAAGAAAACAGGCGTAAGGTTAAATTAAACCATGTTTACTATTACGTTCTATTACTTAAATCCTAACACATGAGATCTGGAAGGTCTCTTTTTTGAGATGACTGATACAGATTTTTTTTTAAGGCAAGAATTTTTTTCTTTAAAATGTGTACCTGTTAGTTATACAAGTTTTCTAATTGCTCTAAAAATCGTTTAAGCATCTAAAATGAAAATGTTCCATTCTGTTGAGATATCAAATTTGGTGGTAAATAAAATCACATATACCAATATATTGAACTTGCTTACTGCTTTTAAAAAATGTATTTGATCCAATTTGTCTGAATTTAATATCCTTACTCAGCCATAATTTTAAGTAGTATTATTTTAATTTTCAGTTCGCCAAGTTTCCCTTTATCCCAGCCCTTGTAGATCCCAGGCTATCCAAATATTCCAAGAGAACATGTGTGCTGCCAGGCACGCTGTGGGGTAAAGGCAGGGGAGGGGAGCTGGAGATGCCAACAGGGCTATATGAGGTCACACAGGTCACAGGAGATCAAAGTCATATTCCACCTCCAGGATTCAGCTGATAAACCACTCTTATGAAATAGGGCTCCACCTCTCAGAAACATGAACAAGTGACCATAAAGGAAGCTATCCTCCTGGCTAGCCACAAGGTACAACAACAAGAAATGACTGTGAAAACCCACTGTCTTAACATGCACATAGTGTCACAGCTTTCTGCCTCTCCAGCCAGACCTGTCAATGGAGACTGTGGTTGCACTTGGGTAGGGGCCTGGCTAGGGCCAGCTTGGCCAGAGATGGGCTGTGGCTCATCAGCCCTCAACTGATGCAAAAGAGACCCAGGCCTTAAAGAGTTTAGAGGCCAGGGAGGCAATACGACAAAGGAGGCACAAACACAGAGGGAAAAAGTGTGGTGCCATTGTGGAGGCAGGCAGTGGTGGTCAGGAAAAGTTCCATGGAGGAGGCGGTGACTGAGAAGATCTAAGAACATGAGCAGGACTTTAACAGACCCTGCGGGGGAGGTAAATAAATTCAATGTTCTGGTCTAAGGAGTAGCCTGAGCAAGGTATGGAAGTGAAAAAAACACAAGGTGTGTTCAGGAAATCACAAAATTCTCAGTTTGGCTGGACAATAGGATACACGTAGAGTCCAGCCTAGAGTGGAAAAGCGAGCAGGACTGTATCGCAGACTCTGAATGCCAGATGGAGAGTTGTGCATTTACTTCGCTTGGCAACAGAGAGGCATTGAAGCTTCTCAGCAAGGACGTTACAGGACTAGAATTTATTTCAGAAGGACAGTGACAGTTCTGCACGGAAAAACTGAAATTGGAAGAAACTAGAAGAGTCCGTCAGGACCCATGGCAACTGAAAGACTGAACTAGGTAATGACAGTAGGAATAATAATACTCAGAGACATTGTGGAGAGTGGTTTGTAGTCCAAAACAACTGGCTGGCTAACGGGCATGAGGTATGTTCAATGCCTTTAAGATGTACCACCTGGGCACCAAGAAGACATGAGTGTCATGAATAAAAATAGGCTGTAAAGAAGAAACATTACCTTATTGGGGGAATGATGAGTTTAGTTTCAGGGCCTTTGAATTTGAGGTGTCAACTGAACATACAGATAGACATGTCTATCTAGTGGTTAGAGAAACAGATCTGTAAGCAGGGAGAAAAGCTGAGATTAGAAATGGGGATCTGGGTGTCATCCACAAACAGGCAATGCCACGAAAGTATCTAGAGATGTTATCACAGGAAGCGCAATTTAGCATAATTTAATGGGTTGAAAAAAGGAGTAGAAGCAGTGAAGGAGACAAGGAAGGATCTAAAAACTCCAACTTACAGAAGAAAAAAGCTATATTATAAAACATATGATAGGCATACTATCATGAGGATCAGATGGAATGGTAAAGTGAAAAGCAGTTTGAATATTTTAAAGTACTAAACAAATACATATCTGTTATTGTTACAGTACTGAATATTTAATCTCTAGAAAAGCCAGGCTTTCCATAATCTTCCAAAGCTCCTTCTCCACCAAGTCAAATGGAAATGTGATCTCCCACTCTCTTGACCTCTTATAGGACTTAATAAGTATTTTCTCAAGGAGCACTAACTAAGCATCAACCATGGGCCAAGCACAGCAGCAGGGTCTTTCTCATCTACCTCCCGACTTGGAGTAGATGAAACGGAAACTTAGATTTATTCCTCTTCACAGAAGATGAAATGAAGCTCAAAAACGTTAACTTAAGCCAAGATTGCCAGCCAGTAAGTGAAGGAACAGGGGGCTTCTGATGCCATGTATTAATATGCCTTTTCTATTAAACCACAAGTCGCACCTTGCCGTATTTGTTCTTATCCCATTACTATAAGGAAATTAACAGGATGAGCCACATTTCATGTATGCTGACAGCCTCTGAAGCACCTAGCAAAGGGCCTCACACATGGTCGATTCTCATTGGGTTTCTGTTGCCTGAAAGAACAAACATGCATATTGCAGGTACACAGGCCTCAATAACAGTGAGCGTTTGTGGGCTGGGAAGTTTTGAGTACTCATTTCCAAGGCAGATGTAACTTAACAAAAAGTTCTAAAAACAAATTCTGTACTTGTGAAAGATGCCACCTGGTCTGCCTCAGGGCTGAAGTCCTCTTTTTATGCACCGAGTGGGAACAGCACAGGGAATGAGGAAGCTGGTTGTCTTTAAACCACTCCCACAAAGTGGCTCAAGCCAAGAAAAGGGCCCATACCTTTTGGGGAAGAGTGCTATGCAGATTCTTATGCCCATTTCACCTTTGGTTTCACTACTACAACTGCCAACAGTCTGGGGAAGAGGGAAAGGTAGAGCGTGCTTCGCGCCAGCTCTGATGATGTAACCTTAAAACTCACAGTTTTTTTGCCAGGGGAAAAAAAAGCAACTGGTTGAGAAACTGTTTTTTCCCCTTTTCTAATATTCAACTAAAATCTAATTTGCATCACTGACTACTAGTTTTTTTTTTTTTTTTTTTTAACATAGCTCACCACTGACTTTTTTCTTTTTTAAATTAACAGAACTTACTCATGTCTAATTCAACTGATTGGTTTTGGTTCCTTGGAAAACAAATGTATAGAGCCAGAAGTATGTTTATTTCATAAATGTCCCTTGTGCAAGAACACAAAGTTCTTCTCAGAAGCATTTACTCTGCAAGCCATAGAAATGCGCAGTGGGAGACCGGTAAACAATATGCATCTAAGCATCGTTAAGGGCATGCAGCCATGTGCGGCAGGGCTGCCAGAGACGCCAAACAACTATTCCAGGACCCTGGGCAAACAGATTCAGAAGTGGGATCACATTTCAGAGCTTCATCAAATTAGAATACATTTCGGAGTCTTCTACCAACGAATCTAACAGATGTTCCCTTTTGTCAGGTTTGTCTAATTTGTAGTCTTTTTAGGGTACAACAAATCAATATTTTTTCCTACATATGATGACAAGACCCAAAAAGTAGTCTTTTTCTTTTCCAATTGCTGGGAGTAGTTAACGTGAGTATAATATCTTTGCCTACTGCATGGACAAGCTGGGACAGAGGAACAGTCAGACTGGAATGGGGTTCCCCCCAGGTCCACGATATTTCTCTATGCCCATGGAGGACACGGTGGGAATGCAAGCCTTCTCTTGGTAATTTTTACCCAGTGTGGATGGGACTATTGGTCTCCCCTGAGCCTCTCCCTGTCGAATGTACTGCATGGGGCTTGGGACTTCCTAGAAAGAGCCGTAGCAGAAGCCAAAAGGAGTATAAGCCTCAGCTGGGGCAAGAGTTTGACATCGGCTTTGGGCAGGTCCACATGGGATGCTTTTCCTATGACTCTTGAAAGAACTCTCCAAGTCTGAGTCTATAATCAATGCTTGGATAGCTAAGAGTTGACAAGATAGTATAAAACACAGAACACAAATGAGAGCTTAGCACAGTCAGTTCTCAAAACCTATCCCATGACTATGGCCCTCTTGAAATGGCATTATGTCTGTTCTATGCTCTGAACTCTGGAAGAATTAATCAAAAGTATTAATAACTTTAGCAAATATCTAAGCCCTTATAGAAGTCATACCCCAAGTTTATTTCTTTTATGTTAATCTTTCTCTAAAACCTCGTTTTGAAAACTTCTACTTAAAGATATAAGAATGTGGCCGGGCGCGGTGGCTCACGCCTATAATCCCAGCACTTTGGGAGGCCAAGGCTGGCAGATCACGAGGTCAGAAGATAGAGACCATCCTGGTTAACATGGTGAAACTCCGTCTCTACTAAAAATACAAAAAATTAGCCGGGCATGGTGGCAGGTGCCTGTAGTCCCAGCTGCTCGGGAGGCTGAGGCAGGAGAATGGTGTGAACCCGGGAGGTGGAGCTTGCAGTGAGCTGAGATCGCGCCACTGCACTCCAGCCTGGGAGACAGAGCAAGACTCCGTCTCAAAAAAAAAAAAAAAAAAAAAAGATATAAGAATGTTTGGTAGTTTGTTTTGGTATTATAAACGTAGTTCTACCAAGTGAATTTGTATCAAGCAGGAAAAAAGTACAAGACCTTTCAGTGAGGCATTTTCCAATATTTTGGTGAGAACTACTTATTCACCTAGAAGACTGCCAGTTAGGCAACTGATAACTGTGTATTGCATTTATGCAAGGCATTAAAGAAAAGACTTGTCCTGTAGCTTGCAATTCAGCAAAAGATTTTAAATAATCTGTATCACCAATTAAAGCTATGATGGGTAGATTATAATATAAATATAGATTATAAGATTAATATAAATTCAGTGTTACAAAGAGCTCTGGGGAAGGCTAGACTAATTGTCCTCAGGGGAAATGGCTGGTAGAGATGGCATTTGAATAAGGCCTTAGAAAGGGTATAGTATTTCAACAGGAAGAGGGGGTTAGAGAAGGGCCTTGGACATGGAAGGAGCAGCTTTAGCAAAGGTACAGAGGCAAGAGAGTGCTGACAACGTAAGAAAACTTCAAGTGCTCAGGTCTGGCTGAAGGACACAGTATATGAGGGGAAGTAACCGAAAAATGATCTAAAAGGGTATGCTATGGAGAGTTCTTAACATAGAAAAGAAGAAGGAAAAAAAAAAGGAGGAAGGACATGAGAAAGCTGGACTTTGGAGACAGGAAAAATGACTTTTAAAATATACCTTTCGCTAATCATTTCCCACACATTTTAGATTTTTAGAGTGAGAATACTTTATTAGCGAGTTTATTTGCAAATTAGGTGTAGTAACTTCCAAGAAAAACAACCTAGCTGCTGGAACAAATGTTTTTCTGAGCTGGCAAACTATTGCCTGCAACTTAACTAATATATTCATATTGCCCACATCTTGCAATTGTTTCATTAACTCTTTTCTCATCACCAAAGCACCTTTGTAATTTAACTCATTAGTTACACAATGAGTGGCTACGCTAGAACTGGTACTTGCTCCCTTATTTACCCATCCTCTCTTTTTCTGCCCCAGCTTATCCCTGCTAAACACTCACTCGTTCTTCTCCTATGAACTATATCAATAATAATAACATTCACGGCTATTACTTGCTGAGTATTTGCTATAGTGCCAGGCCCTGTGATTAATGCTTTATAAACAGTATTAATATAATCCTGAAAACAACACTACGAAATAGGTATTATTATGTCTATTTTATGACTGAGGAAACAAGCTCAGAGAAGTTATATTTTGTGCCAGCTGGTGAGCGGCAGGAACCAGGTTTAAACCAGATCTGCTTGACTCAGAGCCCGTGCTTTATGCCACATCATTCTACTGCCTCTGGTATCCACTGATCGCTTACTAATATGGGTCAGTATTTTCAATTAAAAAAATAATAAAAGACTCTTTGGGGCCAGGCACTGTGGCTCATGCCTGTAATCCTAGCACTTTGGGGTGACGAAGCGGGCGGATCACCTGAGGTCAGGAGTTCAAGACCAGCTTGGCCAACATGGTGAAACTCTGTCTCTACTGAAAATACAAAAAATTAGCTGGACGTGGTGGCTTGTGCCTGTAGTCCCAGCTACTCGGGAGGCTGAAATCCGAGAATCACTTGAATCCAGAAGGTGGAGGTTGCAGTGAGCTGAGACTGCACCACTGCACTCCAGCCTGGATGACAGAGTGAGACTCTGTCTCAAAACAAACAAACAAACAAAACAAAACAAAAAAAACATTCTTTGGGAGGCCGAGGCAGGAGAATCACTTGAACCCAGGAGTTTGAGACTAGCCTGGGCAATATAGCGAGACCTGGTCTCTACAAAAATAAAAATAAAAAAATTAGGCATGCATGGTGGCGCCTGGAGTCTTAGCCACTTGGGAGGCTGAGGTAGGAGGATCACTTGAGCCCAGGAGGCTGAGGCTGGTCATAAGCATGCCAATACACTCCAGCCTGGGTACAGAGTGAGACACTGTCTCAAAACAAAAATTAAACATTCATTGAGTGCCTGCTACTGTAAAATCCTGTTCTAAGTGCTGTGTCAGATATATTTTAAAAAAAGAGAATGCCTATAGATTATTGATGTTCATAAGCTCCCATATTTGAGTATAAACAGCTGTGTCATATTGGTTTTTAAGATGATGTGTCCATGATTTATAAATTAGAGCAACTAAGGTGGGAAGGTGTAAAAATGGCTCAGTATTTTTACTAAGAATGCTAGATAGTGACCACATCTACTCACAGACAGAAATCAGTCAACTATGACTAAATGACTCACAGAGAAGTTTAATAATACATTTCAATCAGAGTCTGTAAAAACTCTCTCTGCTGATGAAAAATCTGTCCTGTCAGAAGTTCCCAACCAAATCTGCTTATAATCCATTTTCAATGAACCGCAGCTTCCTTTGAAGTAGAATAAGCTACTAAAGCATTTCACCCACAATACGCACACTACGAATCCAGGCCTTACAAAATTCATTACTGATGAATAATGTTACTTGGTTAGAACACAAATGCGATATCAAACTACTCCTGCCATGTAGCCTGAATGTTGTGTAAAATTATACACAGTTACTTCGATGCAGCAAAATAAAACATGTTATCTTTTTAAGCTATCTATTTTTAATATGAGCTTTACTAACTTCTGAGTCAGTTTTTGCTAAATATTTTAAAGATGTTTAGCAGCCCACTGTGGGCTACAACTATTCGAACTCCAGGGAACATCTGGAAGGAGTCCCAATTTTGGACTCAGTCTGCCTATTCTTTTCTCTCTACAAAGGTACAGTATTCATGTTACCAAATGCACAATAACACTTGCCAAAAGGGTGTAGCAGCAAGTACTAACTGCATTTACTCTGCAATTGAAACTCTTAATATGATGAATTTTTTAAGGAAACAAAAGTCAATGAAGAGAAATAAATGTAAGAGTTCAAGAGTGGCAAAAGAAAGAATGAGACATATTGGTTAGCAAGAAGTAGCACCGGGCTACCTAATGTTCATGACACTTACTGCTCAATTCGAGGTGACAAGTACAGCTTGGGGTACACCTGGGTGGCTTCAGTGTCCTCAAAACTAACAGAGAGGAGGGCCACATCTTCTCCAGGGTCTTCATTTACATCCTTAAACAAGAAGTAAAAACACAACATCAGCACCTGTTCTCCTAACATCTTATTAGTGACAAGCTCACAGTCCACTGGCATTGAAGCCATGACTGTGAGTTACCCTTATTCCACTTTAGCTTAGCTGCTTAGCACATCCTTTCCACACACCTACCCACTCCTCTAGAGGGATGGATTTTAAACTTTCTGAGCAAAGCCCACCACAGCAAAGCGAAAGACCTCCACCTATCTCACTTGTTCCCACATTCGGGGGTAAGGGGCAGGTAGTGAACCCGGTGGTAACGAAGAATTCAGCAAAAATATAATTAAGTTGCAGTAAACATATTACTATAAACATAATTTATATCCTAAAACATCAAAAAAATTAAAAATCCAGTAATTTTCTTACACCTACCTTGACAGTATGTTGTAAGTTATTTAAATAGCAAAATTTCCCAGGAAACATATCACCATGAAGAGTGTCACCATACAAGCAAATGACAAGGGGGTTAGGTACACATCTACTTTGGCAAAATAATAATGGATGATTCACATGCGAACCACAAGACATACATATTTAAAAGTCTAGTTATAAGAACACTATAAGACAAAACATTGTTGATCCAAGTATGTACCAATAAACATCGTGAGGTTAACCAAATAACACACAATAAGCTAAACTGATAATGATAAAACTAAACTTACTGTAATTTATAATTAAAAAGCAAGAATAGCAGGAACTGAATATTATAACCAACTCAGGCCAATGGTGATGATACACTGATGAAGTGTCCTGAATCAAAATTGTGGAATTTACAACTATGTGCACGTGTTTTATGATTATTGCCAAGCACCAGGTGTCTGCCAGGCTTCTGAATAAAATACTGAATTAAAATAAATCTCGTAGCACACATTGATTTTAATTTGTGAATACCAAATTTTAATAACTCTTAATTTATTTTTGGTTGGTAGTGGCTCCAAGTCAGATATATAAATTTTAAACACTTAATTACTAAACACTTAATATGTGTTAAACACGTAACATCTTTCACTCATAGAGACTGGTAAGAATGGACCTATATTTCTGGATCAGTTCATAGGTCCTCAGGAGGTTTCAGCAGCCACACCAGCAGCAAGAGAGGGAGGGGTCACACCTAGACTTTAAGACTCACTACTCATGAGCTTGCCATTGTATCTTCAACCTCAGATACAATGTCTTTTGTCCGTCAGGCCACCCTTTCTTTTCTTTCATCCTGGGAAGTTGGCCATCACTCATCCTGCTCAACTCCAGAACCTTCAGTCTCCTTGCTCTGCATTCTCTTGTGCCTATAAGATGGATGAGTGTGACATGTATACACAGGGACAAGAACCACAGGTCTCTCCCATCCTAAAAAAGAAACATTTTTAAAGGAAAGGAAAGAATCTTGCTGAACTCTACAGAGTTCCTTGGATTCTCTCTCCTCTCTCTCCTCCCCTTCACAGACTGCTTGGAAGAGTTATCTACCCACTCTCTATTCCCTTCCCTTCCACTTATCCCTTAGCCCACAACAATAGCCTACTACTGACCCACAAGTTCAATGAAGACCGTTCCCACCAAGGGTAACCACTAAATGCACCAAATGCTTCTCTGTCCTTTTCTTACTTGATGTGTAAACAATATTTGACATGGGTAACCACTTGCCTCTCCAAACTCTCTTTTCTTGCTGTTCTTTTCCTATCTCTTTGGCCACTTCCCTTTCCATTTTCTTTCTTTTTAAAAAAACTTTAGATTACAAAATTTAGGCTTGTCTTACCAAGTCAAACCATACAGAAGTTTATAAAGAAAAAGCTCTTCCACTCCTCCCTTGCCCCCCATTTTTCAAAGTAACCAATATTAACCAATGTGTAGGTAGCTTCAAACTACTTTCTTTATGCTCATAAAAACATATACATGACACATTTGCATATAAACAGCTCTTTAACCTCCTGTTTTGTTTTCCCTAATGGAATCATACCGCTCCACCAACTGCTTTTTAAATAGCCACATAATATTTCATGGCATGGATTTATTTTTTATTAAACCATTTCCTTAGCAACAAACTTCAGGTTGTTCACAATTCTTGGCCACTTGATAGTGCTGCAATAAATATTCTTTTGTGTGTGTATGTGTGTGTCAGTGTGTGTACATGTGTGTGTGCACATCTGTTAGTAGTGGGACTTGTATTTTTAAATAGAGAACTAAAACTGAGCTTGTTGGGTCAAACATTATGAACATTTTACATTTCTAAAGAATTTGATAGATTATTTTCTAAAACTTTTGCAACAGGCTGGGCGCGGTGGCTCATGCCTGTAATCCCAGCACTTTGGGAGGCCGAGGTGGGTGGAGTACCTGAGGTCAGGAGTTCGAGACCAGCCTGGCCAACATGGTAAACCCTGTCTCTACTAAAAACACAAAAATTAGCCAGGTGTGGTGGTGCACGCCTGTAATCCCAGCTACTCGGGAGGCTGAGGCAGGAGAATTGCTTGAGCCTGGGAGGCAGCTGCAGTGAGCCAAGATGGTGCCACTGCACTCCAGCCTGGCTGAGTGAGACTCTGTCTCAAAAAAAAATAAATACATACAAATTAAAAAATTTTTAAAAATTGCAACAATTCACATTTGGACCTGTGAGTTTGTATAAGACTGCTTCCCCTCATCCTGAATCACTGGATAACACTGGCTGTTACCACTGTTTTTAACATCTGGAAAACGGTATCTCCACTTAGATTCAATGAATGAGGCTGAGCAACTTTTTACTTATTTATTGATCATCTACATTTCTTTTGTAAATTTCCTAGTCAAATCCATTATCCATCTTGCTTTCAGGTTCTTAGTCTTTGTTGTTGTTGTTCATTGGATTTCTTAACCTTTTTCTGTCACATGTGCTAAAACTATTTTCTCTTTTTGAGTTTTTACTTCATTTGAGGGCTCTTCCGCCATCACAGAAAATTTAGATTTTTGCAGAGTTAAATCTGGTCAATAACTCTGAGGTTCTATAACTACTTCTCTAGTTTTTAATCTTATATTGTTATAATTTTAGTTTTACATTGTAGATTTGCAATACCTCTGGAATATATTTTTAGGTGGCATGATATAAGAAGTATAGTTTTGTTTTGTCCTGTTCTGTTTCTAATTGGGTGAGGAGGGGGATGAGTGGGTAAGAGCAGGATCTTAGCACAGTATCTGGCATACGGAAACCACTCAATGTTAGCTGAATGAATAAATCAGTGAACAAATGAATGTTCATCCCTAACTTTTATTCTCTACATCTAGAGATTTTTCAGGAACCTACTTTACAAATTTTTTTGTCACCAATGATGCCTAGAAACTAAATGCTGGCTCCCTGCTCCTGGCCTTGCTAATACACCAAGTCCTCCAGAACTAGTGACTAAAAAATGGAGAGCCCAGGTCAGAAGTCTGAGCTTTCTGATCACTTCTTGCTCTTTTATAGATGATAGAGTATTCAACTTTGAACTTTCCTTTCTGTAAAATGAGAATGAAAATTGTAAAAAATACGGCCAGGCACGGTGGCTCACGCCTGTAATCCCAGCACTTTGGGAGGCCGAGGCAGGTGGATCACGAGGTCAGGAGATCGAGACCATCCTGACTAACATGGTGAAACCCCGTCTCTACTAAAAATACAAAAAATTAGCCAGGCATGGTGGCGTGTGCCTGTAGTCCTAGCTACTTGGGAGACTGAGGCAGGAGAATGGCGTGAACCCGGGAGGCGGAGCTTGCAGTGAGCCGAGATCGTGCCACTGCACTCCGGCCTGTGTGATAGAGCAAGACTCCATCTCAAAAAAAAAAAAAAAGAAAAAGAAAATTGTAAAAAATACTTAAGGTCTGCAACAAACAGAAACTACTCAATTGTATAATATGACTTTAAAACTCATCAAACATCTAAAACTAAGGCTAAAGCTGAGCTTGAAGACATTCATAGGAACGAATTCATTTTATGATCTAAGTGTAGAAGTAGCCCTATGTGAGTCAGATTGGTCAAAAAAGACAATTAAAAGAGAAATAACATTTACTTTCAGAAAACTTTCCCCAATAACTAAGATTTCTTATGTAAGGTCAAGGCTAGAGGCTATGATCACGAATCACATAACCTTGCAAAAAAACACACTGCAAAGAACCAGGGGCCACCAAAATCCTTTTTAATTGGGGGCTTTATTCCATATGCCTACGGATAATTTATAATTATTTCCCTTTCTGACTTTTAAACTTTCGATTTCACTACTATTTCAATAAAGAGCGGAAATGCTTAGAGACAATCTTCCAAACAAACAGAATGACCCCGGTTTATATAATCAACATTTATCATCTGGCATCCTGAAAAAAGTACATAAAACATGAGTCTGAATATGAAACTAGTTATTTCCAGGAGTTCGTTTTATATGTTTTATTCCTGTTGGTATGGCACATGAGATTTCCCTGAAATGGTATTTGATTCCTAATGGATATCTAAGTTTGAATTTGAGTGCTTAAACAAGCCCATAGAATTCCAAAAATACAAATCCACACAGTGCTGTTTCCAGTTTCTGCAACTCTAACAAGCATGTACATGTGTTCCCTCCCATCTGGGAAATTAGAAAAGAAGCTCCTGTACCATGGTTCTGAGAAGCTAACATTACGGATGATTACTGTAACCACTAATGGCAGCATTTGGAAAACAGGGGGTGGTTACAGCAAAGTAGGGGACATTTAAAAACGTACAAGTATACATTTTCAGGGCTCTCTATCTGCACCATTTGAAACTGCAAAAGGCTTAAAATGGGAGGAAAGATACCGAATTTGATAAAGCTAAAGAAGAATATTGTCTCCCACCTTTATAAAAGTCTGCCAGGCACTGACACACATACAGTGAAGCAATAATGGCCATGATACTCTGGTGAGATGTAACAGTGGGTCTGGCTCAGCACCTGATTAAAGCCAAAAGTTCCTATGGCGTATAATGAATATTCACTATAGGTGAGCTCCTGGCAGGCTGGGAGATTTTCCTGTTCATTCTTGCACCCCTAGTGTCTGGAACATAGTACATACAGAGTAACTGGTGGAAAAAAACAGAATTAATGCAGAGATAACTAAAAGAATGAGTAAATGAATGAAATAAACCACCGAACTAGCTTTTCTAAACAGAGGAATATTTGGGTTCCAGGATGGATGTTATAAATGATGGAATTAAGTGGAAAATGCTCTCAATAGGAAAGATTCTCAGTATTTATTTCTTTAATTCCTTAAGTCTATGCTTACTAAAGATTTTATTTTAAAAAAAACAAAAACAAAAAAAACCCAACTCAAGTCCGAACTATGTATCGCCAAGGATACACCCATTAATAAGAGAAAATACTTCTGGTCAGATCATAATGGTTCATTTATATAACTATTCTCAATTGGGGCTCTTTGCAAATATCAAAAGAGTGTAGAAAACAACAACAATTAGCCTTGGAAATGAAAGTAAACCAAGTACAATTTATCATTATGCTCTACTCCTTTGATATGCTAATTATCCCAAGTAACGATAGCAGTCATTAAACAAGTCCCTATATGTTGAGAACATTAGTGTCAATATAGGTACAAACTACCAATTAACTAATTGCTGAAAGACATTAGCTGAACCAGAAATACTGCAAATCCCAGGTCACGTAACAGGACAGTAAAAAAGTCATTGTATTTCTCAATTCAAAAAGGCTAAAGTTATAACTGTTACTAGCAAAACCACTCAGGAGGTATAAATGGCTATACAGAAGCTATTACACAGTATGTCAAAAATCAAGTAAGTGCTTCTGTGTTTATCTGTTTATTGGCCTTGAACTCCTGGGCTCAAGTGATCCTTCTGCCTCAGCCTCCCAAGTAGCTGAGACTACAGGCATGAACTACCACACCCACCTAAGTAAGCACCATTTTAAAATGGTATTAAACTAGACTCAGAATTAAGTGTAATTCCTCAAGCAACCAAAAACTAGGTCTAGGTAACTACTTCATCACACAAAAGTTATGAGTTTTGTCGCCTACTCTGTCACCCAGGCTGGAGTGCAGTGGTGGGATCTCAGCTCACTGCAAGCTCCACCTCCCAGGTTCATGCCATTCTCCTGCCCCAGCCTCCCGAGTAGCTGGGACTACAGGTGCCCACCACCACGCCCAACTAATTTTTTTCTATTTTTATTAGAGACGGGGGTTTCACCGTGTTAGCCAGGATGGTCTCGATCTCCTGACCTCGTGATCTACCCGCCTCGGCCTCCGAAAGTGCTGGGATTACAGACATGAGCCACTGCACCCGGTCAAGTTATCAGTTTTTAACAAACTATATGCAATTTGCAAAACAGAATCCTATTTTAAAACATACACAGTGAGGTTAATATTTTAGAGGCTCTGATATTCATCAAATTATATAAATTTAGATATTTTAAATGACGTTTTTTCAAGTGGGAGAGAATAAAACTCTCCTAGGGTACTACCATTCATTCAAGCATTTAACAAAATAAAAAAAACATATAGTATGTTACAAATGTTACAGAGAAAAATTAAAGCAGGGAAAGAACATAAGGAATGAGGAGGAAATGAAAGTTTAAAAGGGTGTTCAAAGTTGGCTTTATGGAGAATCAGCAGTGGCCTTTCATTACTTCACAGAGACTGAAGATAAAAAGTGCTCTTGACTTGCTACATTATATATCAGCATATGCGGCCCCAGTCAAAATTTGAATTTGGGTTCTACTGGCATAAAGACATCACAATGGGTTACGATAGGAATATGGCAGGAATGAAATAAAATCGAAGCAGAAGAGATAGTTAAGAAGAAGGAAAGTGATATATGTAAGACCTTGATCCCTCTGCTGAGAGGTCTCTGTCTCATAATGATACTGGTCATTTCAGTAATTAGGTTATTTCCTCTTCATAAATATACTGGGAAATGTACACGTGCCAGGGAAAGCAGTATAGTCAGAAAGCAAAACAAATCCAAAAGTAAGGGAATACAGTTGAGCCAAACAGATGAGGAAGAGCAATAAATGGGTCCCCTGTGGCTAAACCTGGGGCTTTATTCCATGAAGAAGGATGTTGCAGCACTGGATTGGGGGTTCCAAAAGCCTAGTTACAGCCTATCTCCATCAAATACTGAGTTCTTGGTTAAAAATTATCTTGATATTTTGATATCCCTTATGAAGGCAGCATTTAGTAGAGTTACTTCTGATTTGGTTCCTCCAAATGAAAATGGGAGTAAAAATATTCTCCTCATCTAGTCCAGATAAAATGGGCCACTCTTTATACATTAGCAGAACCTGACTAACATCTTTGCATTTGCCATTCCCCTTCTTAAAAAGCTTTCTCTCCTTCTTTTCTTAATTGGTGTGGCTTTCAGTTTAACTCTAATTGTAAATTCACTTGGTCCATTGAGATTCCTTTCAATTACAATCTGATCTATGTCCTCCCTCAGTAGTTTTCCCCATGTTGCTTCATGAATTTCTCATGCTGTTTCAGCAATACATTTTTTATATTCCAAATAGATTGTGAATTTCTCGAGGGCAGGGTAGAGATCTCCTTCTTCCTACTAGGCCCAGTAATATTAGCTAACATTTATTCCATGTTTACTCAATAGTCATTGGCTTCCAGCTGTATATGCATTATCTCTAATCTTCGTAACAACTGTGTAAGGTAGAAACTATTATTTTCACTTGCAGATGAAGAAACTGAGGCTCAGAGTTCACTTGCTGATGAAGAAACTGAGGCTCGGAGAGATTAAATGATGAAGATGAGTTTTGAACCTATGTATGCTGACTCAGACCCTAGACTCTTAATCCTTATACTATATTCTCTAGCATGCTATTGGGCACAAAGAAGAGACTCAGCACCAGTGCTCCAAGAAATGTATAAAAAACTTGGAAACTCATATGCAGGAAAGATTTACTATACATTTACTTTTTCTACATTTAGTTTCTAAATAGTATGTCCCAAAGATCATGAGCAACTTAAGGAACCATTTCTTCTTCCCTTATTATCCAAGAATAAACGATCTTGTCTGCACCAGGCACACAGTGGATATTCAAAATAGGTTAAAAGTATATGCTTTATATGTTTTAATGTCTGCTTTTAGAAAGTACAGAGCAAGAGATTAAAATTAACAAATGTATAAAGACTAAAGGCTATAGAAGTCACTGTGCCAAATTAAATGCATTCACCTGACATCTTTACACAGACTCAGTTAATTAAGGAAGGAGAATGGCTTCTCTGAGGACATCAGTGAGGACCATGGCATTCTAAGGTGGTAATATCAACCTTCCTGCAATAATGTACAGTTAGGGCCATTCTATGATTAACTAACTATATTCAGTGAAAATAAGAAGCACTGATTGTCAGGTCAGGAAAGGATAACTGCAATGTTCTTGAAATAGCTATTTCTTACAGGGTGAGCCCAGGACACCAGGACAGAGCTGCTACCACCTGCCCATGTCTTCCAAAAGTGACATCTTGAGCTCATTACTACTAGATATCATGATACAGAACAGGGTAAGTTTTTTAAAAAATATTCTATCTTGCTTATTATTTTTGTTAACAAAGATGATTTGACTGCTCTTATTTATGCAGGAATATGCTTGTGAAGCTGTACTTATCCTTACTATATTGGTTATAGCTACTGTTTATAAAGCTAAATTGAAACACACGTCATACAAACAAACTTTAGGGAGGAAAATCCTGGCTCTT
Organism: Papio anubis; assembly: GCF_008728515.1. Classification (NCBI taxonomy): domain Eukaryota; kingdom Metazoa; phylum Chordata; class Mammalia; order Primates; family Cercopithecidae; genus Papio; species Papio anubis. Next base: position 27,915,518 of record NC_044989.1, on the reverse strand, counting down.
TTAAAATAATGATGATCAATATTTTGTTGGTCAAATACTGTCCCGTCAGTTATTATACCCAAAAGACACAGCCTTGAGAATCACCAGCTTTTGAATAGTCACAACATTAATCTAAAAGGTGTGTGAAATGGAGCCCCTACTCTGGATGCCAGAGAGGTTGGGTGAGGCGAAGCCTTTGTAGTATAGCCAGGGTGCTCACTGGAAGCAAATGATGCTTCCTAGCTTCTGCCAACTTCTCTACTCATAAAAGTTTTTAGAGAAAGAATCTGGAGTGTGGAGTTTCCCCTACTGCCCTAAGTGTGCTCTTAATGAGTTTGATACGCCTCCTCTGGGCTTACTTAAAGTATCAGTTTTTGCCAAGAAATTCCTAAGCAAAAAGAATAAAGCTGGAGGCATCACACTACCTGACTTCAAACTATACTACAAGGCTACAGTAACCAAAACAGCATAGTACGGGTCCCAAAACAGACATATAAACCAATGGAGCAGAACAGAGACCTCTGAAATAACACCACACATCTACAACCATTTGATCTTCAACAAACCTGACAAAAACACGTAATGGAGAAAGGATCTCCTATTCAGTATGGTGCTGGGAAAACAGGCTAGCCATACGCATAAAACTGAAACTGGACCCCTTCCTTACACCTTATACAAAAATTAACTCAAGATGGATTAACAACTGAAATGTAAAACCCAAAACCATAAAAACCCTAGAAGAAAACCTAGACAATACCATTCAGGACATATGGGTGAAGGCTTCATGACAAAAATGCAAAAGCAATTGCAACAAAAGCCAAAATTGACAAATGGGATCTAATTAAACTAAAGAGCTTCTCTACACAGCAAAAGAAAGTATCATCAGAGTGAACTGGTAACCTACAGAATGGGAGAAAATTTTTGAAATCTGCCTATTTGACAAAGGGCTAACATCCAGAATTTACAAGGAACTTAAACATATTTACAAGAAAAAAACAAACAACCCTATCAAAAAGTGGGCAAAGGATATGAACAGACACTTCTCAAAAGAAGGCATTTATGTGGCCAACAAACATATGAAAAAGAGCTCAATATCACTGGTCATCAGAGAAATGCAAATCAAAAACCACAATGAGTTACCACCTCATGCCAGTCAGAATGGCAATTATTAAGAAATCAGGAAACAACAGATGCTGGTGAGGTTGTGGAGAAATAGGAATGCTTTACACTGTTGGTGGGAATGTAAATTAGTTCAACCATTGTGGAAGACAGCATGGCAATTCCTCAAGGAGCTGGAACCAGAGATACCATTTGACCCAGTAATCCCATTACTGGGTATATACCCAAAGGAATACATATCATTCTACTATAAAGACACATGCAAATGTAGGTTTATTGCAGTACTGTTTACAATTTTTGCAACTGTTTTACAAATCATATTGAACTACATCTTTGAGTTTCTCTGAGTGTGACGTTATGCATTCCTACTGATAAAAACCTTGTGCCAGACTTTAATCCAAGAGCCCAACAAAACAAGTTCAAACAATACTGAGTTTTTATTTCAGCACATATGAAACAGACATTAATACCATTTACCACATCCTTAATACGTCTCCATAACTTAAAGAAAAGGTAGAAGAGGTATTCACCTAAATCGTTTAGATGGCTCTTTTAATGGATAGAAAGATTTAAAGTGGCAGTTGATATAGTGGACCTCTGTGATATTGCTTGCCTGACACCCTCTCCTCTCTCAGGAAGCTCCTCTCTCTTCTAGGCCCCACCCTCAGGCCCCAATTCATAGAGCCCCTCAAAGAGCTGCCTGTCCTAATCCCTGGGAACAGCTGATGGGTCTAGGTAAAGGCTGGTCCTTTCTTCAAGATTTGTGACTAAATGTAGGTCAGTCTCTGTAGATGCAGAAGAAATGGTGAGCTGCCATATTTCCCATATATAGAAGAAACCAGGCTGTGGTGGGAGAGAATAAAGCCAACCTGCTGGGAGAAGTGCGGTCAAGAGAGGACAGAGTCCAGGCAGCGTCCACACCCTTAGTTCCTGTGGGTCTTGGTACAGCTGTGTCCCTGCTCTTACTGTGGTGTGACTATTCAATCTGCTCCTAGCTTTGGAAAGCTAATAAATTGCACTATATGCCTAAGCTGGTTTGAAGTGGTTTTCCTTCACTTATAACCAGCATTTTCTCTGGTAAATTATTAAACGAACACAGATGATATCACGGCAAATCAAAATCTACAGAATTAAGTGCTAAAAAGGGCTCTCATCTGTGGGTTATTTGAATACTTACTATACACTATGGAATGCTGGGCCTTCATCAGAACCTCAAAGGGCTCTGAGGACACAGATAAGCTGCATGCCTCCTCACGTGCCAGAGGAAAGCTTTGCTGGAGCAATCTGCCTGCAGCACCAGGCTCTGGCTATAGCTAGGCTAGTTCTCTGGATTTGCTGCCTCTCATCTTGGTGAACTTAAAATAACACCGTAACACATCCTGGGCCTTAGAACACCTTGCACTCACTGCTCCTCTACAATCGATGAAGGAAAAGGTATCAGAGGTGCCAATGCTAGAGGCAGAACACCCATAGTAGTATGCCATTTGAATACATGAAATATTTTGCAAGTTTATCATGCAACTTAACAACTACACAAATACGATGATCTTCTAGCTACAGACAAAATTTTCGTCAAAGAGATTACATGCTTTCATTTTTTTCCATATGACATGCTAAATGTGGGCATTTGGAGAAGCAAAAGGTTTACACAGCTTTTGCAAATGTATGTGGAAGTGCCCAGCAAGATCCAGGCATGAGGAAGGTGCTCAATAAGTTAGTTTCACTTCCCTTATTTCGTTCAGATTCTTGGTCTGATATCCTTTTCAAAACTATGCTATTCTTCCTGCTATTAAAGCTACACCCTGTTCTCTCCTCTCCAGGTTGCTTTGAATTCTGGAGTTTAGAGATTCTTCCCAGGGGCTTCTGTGGGTGAAGACAGAAGGGAAAGCCACTCTAGAAGCTAATAACACCTTTGTTCCCACCCACCCAGCCAGCAGGTCACTTGGCTCAGATTGTCTGTGCCCATGGCAACTAAGCAATTGGTTATTTCCAAGTTATTTCAGATACCTGGCACCACATGCTCATTAACTGGAGACCATCACAAACCGCAAGCGGTAGAGAATGGAGCCCACTAGAGACTCTCCCTGTGACGTGATCAGAGGTCTTTTGATTTGCATATTGTTATCTGTAGAACCTAAAGGGCAGCTTAGAGTTGAAAAAGAGAGGCCTGGAGCCATATCCCTCTGGAACTGTCTATGGGAAGGCCCTGTATAGAAAAGGAGCTCTGAGAATCAGTGTAAATATCATATCTTTCTCCCAGCCTCAAAAGCCCTCCTCCATCTACAGTAGCCTGACATTTAAGCTCCTCCAAGGTGTCTTCCTCATTTCTTTCTTTCTTTTTTTTTTTTTTGAGACGGAGTTTCACTCTTGTCACCCAGGCTGGAGTGCAACGGTGTGATCTCGGCTCACTGCAACCTCCGCCTCCCAAGTTCAAGCGATTCTCCTGCCTCAGCCTCCCAAGTAGCTGGGATTACAGGCATGCACCACCACACCCAGCTTATTTTTGTATTTTTAGTAGAGACAGGGTTTTTCCATGTTGGTCAGGCTGGTCTCAAACCCTTGACCTCAGGCGATCCGCCTGCCTCGGCCTCCCAAAGTGCTGGGATTACAGTCAACAGCCACCATGCCCAGCCTCCCAATTTCATTTTTCTACCACCCTGTTGATACACCGTAACTACTGCAGGTTCCCATACTCCATGTCATCACTCCATCAGGTCTCTGCTCTGCCACTCAATCCTGGATGCCTTCTCCCAGGTCTACATCCCCCAACCCCAAATCTCCAAATTGGACCTACTCTTTTTTTTTTTCAATTTATCTATTTATTATTTTTATTTTTTATTTTTTTGAGATGAATCTTGCTGTGTCTGCCAGGCTGGAGTGCAGTGGCACGATCTCAGCTCACTGCAAGCTCCGCCTCCCGGGTTCACGCCATTCTCCTGCCTCAGCCTCCCAAGTAGCTGGGACTATAGGCGCCCACCACCACACCCAGCTAATTTTTTGTATTTTTAGCAGAGATGGGATTTCACCGTGTTAGCCAGGATGGTCTCAATCTCCTGACCTCGTGATCCGCCTGCCTTGCCCTCCCAAAGTGCTCGGATTACTGTGGACCTACTCTTTTAAGTTCAATTTAGAAGTCAAGACTTCCTTGATCCTACCAGCTCATATAATGGTCTCTCCTTTAAAATCCTACAGGTTTTTAGGTACACCCAAATATGACAGTATTTGATTGGTTTGTGTGTGTGTGTTTTAAAGTTATTTACATAAGTGTTATCATTTATCTGATTGGGTTCCTTAAGAGCAATGACTGTGTTTCATTCATTTTTGTATACAAAATGAATTAATACATTCATTTTGTATTTGTTTCATATTTTGTATTCAGTGTCTAGTATGGTGCTTACCACAAAAATAGGTTCCCAATAAATATCTGATAAACAAATGTATGAATGTATCTAATAAACAATGTATATGAGTGACCACGTATGTTTGCCAGTAAATTACTGGCCAGTAAATTACTGTTTCAAAACTGGGTTTCAAAAGCAGACTTCCTTAGTAGACACAACAGAAATCTATTGAAATTATTAAATTGACTTTCCAATGTAAATCAGTTGGTATAAGTTTGGGCAGAATAGGCCATTTCTCCCCAGGTTTAGATCATGCCCTGGAATAGGAGAAACTTTGGATCTGTACACTTAACTGAATGATCAAACCCTAGAGTGCAGAAAAACAACAGCAATCTTTTTGCCATGTCTAACCATAATCTGGCCTCCTAAAACTAAAGCTAATAAACTTCTAAACAACACATTATATGGTGTTCACTGAGTCAACACTCATGATTTGCCAACCATGTGTAAGGCAAGCACAATAAAGACAAACAAAAGGACTGCAAGAATCAGTCTCATCCCTCAAAGAGGTTAACATAAACACATGAAAATGAGAGAAGTTTCTTCCTTCTTCTTCAATAGGAGATTCTAAAAGGTAATACATGATTAATTATCAAGAGCCCTATGAGGAAAGGATGAAGAACTCCTCAGTTGTTTCTATGTATCGCGAAAGAATTCATTAGACTCTTTTCTGACATTATGCTTTTAAAAGAAAAGAGATAAAGAAAGCCAGAGAGTATCCTGAGACTTTGCTAGAGTCCTAGAGACTTTGCTAAACTCCTTATCAGCTGAAGGAGTTTTGGGACTGAGACAATGGGGTTTTCTAAATATACAATCATGTCATCTGCAAATAGAGGTAACTTGACTTCCTCTCTTCCTGTTTGAATACCCTTTATTTCTTTCTCTTGCCTGACTGCCCCGGCCAGAACTTCCATTACTATGTTGAATAGAAGTGGTGAGAGAGTGCATCCTTGTCTTGTGCCAGTTTTCAAAGGGAATGCTTCCAGCTTCTGCCCATTCAGTGTGATATTGGCTGTGGGTTTATCATAAATAGCTCTTATTATTTTGAAATACATTCCATCAATACCCAGTTTATTGCATGCAAAAATCACAAGCATTCCTATACACCAATAGTAAGCGAACAGAGAGTCAAATCATGAGTGAACTCCCATTCACAACTGCTACAAAGAGAATAAAATACCTAAGAATACAACTTACAAGGGATGTGAAGGATCTCTTCAAGGAGAACTATAAACCACTGCTCAAGGAAATAAGGGAGGACACAAACAAATGGAAAAACACTCCATGCTCATGGATAGGAAGAATCAATATTGTAAAACTGGCCCTACTGCCCAAAGTAATTTATAGATTCAATGATATTCCCATCAAGCTACAATTGACTTTCTTCACAGAATTCGAAAAAACTACTTTAAAAATTTCATATGGAACCAAAAAAGAGCCTGTATAGCCAAGACAATCCCAAGCAAAAGGAACAAAGCTGGAGGCATCATGTTATCTGACTTCAAATGACATGACAAGGCTACAGTAACCAAAACAGCATGGTACTGGTACCAAAATAGATATATAGACCAATGGAACAGAATAGAGGTCTCAGAAATAACACCACACATCTACAACCATCTGATCTTTGACAAACCTGACAAAAACAAGCAATTGGGAAAAGATTCCCTATTGCATGGTGTTGGGAAAACTGGCTATCCTTATGCAGAAAACTGAAACTGGACCCTTCCTTACACCTTATACAAAAATTAACTCAAAATGCATTAAAGATTTAAATGTAAGATCTAAAACCATAAAAACCCTAGAAGAAACCCTGGGCAATACCATTCAGGACACAGGCACGGGCAAAGACTTCATGACTAAAGCGCCAAAAGCAATTGCACCAAAAGACAAATTTGACAAATGGGATCTAATTAAACTAAAGAGCTTCTGCACAGCAGAAGAAACTACCATCAGAGTGAACAGACAAACTACATAATGGGAGAAAATGTTTGCAATCTACTCATCTGACAAAGGGCTAACATCCAGAATCTACAAGGAAGGAAGGGGTATCCCAAGAAAAAGTATGAACATCTTCATCAGAAAGTGGTAAAAGGATGAGGAACAGACGGCTCTTCAAAAGAAGACATTTCCCAGGCCTGCATACATGTTAAATAGTAAGCTCATCGGCACTGTTTATTCGAGAAATGGAGATCAAAACCACAATAAGATACTACCTCTTCCGGTTTTCAGAACATCTAGTTCAAAATGCCTAGAGACAGAAGGACCCCCAAAGTGAGGGTGTAGCATGAATTTGTGAACCATAGGCAGCTAAAGCCTGGATGAGTGGATGACTTCATTTAGAGCCTTGCTATCCAGAGCAACGCCATCAGCTACACCTAGGGGATATTTTTAACAAATTCCTAGGTTATTTGTGTGTGGACTGAAAGTATTATAGAAGCATGCTGGCTATAGAAGACACATGGACACATTAAGAAAAATGAAACACTAGGTCCAAAGATGAAAACAAGAACTGAAAAGCAACACACTGAAGTATTATCCTATGATTAAACAGGAGAACACAGATGAACTGTGATGTTTCACTGGTCTAGGAAAGTGAAAGATATTTTAGACAAAGTTTAGGATTTAAGAATAAGTATACAAGTGACAAAAAAATAGACAAATCGAACTTCATGAAAATTTTAAAACTATGTGCATAAAAAGACAAATACCAATAAGGCAAACTATGAAATGGGAGAAAATATTGTCAAATTATATATCTGATAAGGGATTAATATCCAGAGTATACAGAGAATTACTAAACTCAATAACAAAAAACCAAACAACCTCAATTCAAAAATGGGCAAAGAACTTGAATAGACATTTCTCCAAAGAAGATAAAGAAACAGCCGGCTGGGTGCAATGGCTCATGCCTGTAATCCCAGAATTTTGGGAGGCCAAGGTGGGTGGATCACAAGGTCAGGAGTTCAAGACCAGCCTGGCCAACATGGTGACACCCCAGCTCTACTTAAAAAATACAAAAAAATTAGCCGGGCGTGGTGGTGCAGGCCTGTAATCCCAGCTACTTGAGAGGCTGAGGCAGGAGAATTGTTTGAACCCAGGAGGCAGAGGTTGCAGTGAGCCGAGATCACCCCACTGCACTCCAGCCTGGGTGACAAAGCTAGACTCTATCTCAAAAAAGAAAAAAATGAAAGAGAGAAACAGCCAATAAGCATATGCAAAGATGTTCAACATAAATCAAAACTACAATAAGATACCACCTCCAATCCATTAGGATGACTACTACCCAAAAAAATAGCAAGTGTTGGCGAGAATGTCGAGAAACTGGAGCACTTGTGCACTGTTGGGGGTAGTGTAAAATAGTATCGCTGCTATGGAAAACAGTATGGCAGTTTCTCAAAAAGTTAAAAACAGAATCACCATATTATCCAGCAATACCACTTCTGAATATATACTCCAAAAAACTGAAAACAGGATCTTAAAGAGCTATCTGCACACCTGTGTTTATAATGGTATTATTCACATTAGCTAAAAAGTAGAAGCAACCGAAGTGTCTATCAACAGACGAACGGAAAAGCAAAATGTGGTATATATGTACACATATATGGAATATTATCCAGCCTTATAATAAAAAGAAAAATCTGACATCCTACAACATCGATGAACCTTGAGGACATTACACTAACTAAATTAGCCAGTCACAAAAAAGACAAACAGTACTGCACAATTCCACTTATCTGACGAACGAGAGTAGTTGAAATCACAGTGACAGGAAGTGGAATGGTGGTTTCCAGGGGGATGGTTTGTTTAACAGGTATAGAGTTTCAGTTTTATAAAATGAGAAAGTTACAGGGATGGATGTCATGATGGTCGTACAACATTATTATCAATGTACCTAATATCACTGAACTGTAACTAAAAAATGGTTAAGATGGTTTTTATGTTATATGTATTTTATCACAATAAGAAAAATTAAAGAAAAGAGAATAAGCATCTATGGCATGTTCCAAAAACTCAGATAATATGGAGGAAGAATCATAGTAGAAACTGTAAAGTACAATAAGGTACTTCTCAAATACTTTTCATAATGGTCACATTCATATACCCTGGATGAGCCAGAGAAAGGGGTCAGGTGGAGAGAGCTGGCGTGGGCAAGACTATCCCCTTTGGGTCAGTGATATCAGTGAAGCTGTGCCATTGGTATAATGGTATAACCAGGGATGAGGAGTAAAGAAAATCAGAAAATGTTAAAGGTAAAAAGGACCTTAGACATCTGGTCCAGTGGTTGACAGCCTACGTTGTGAGAAGTAGGGAATCAAATGTACCTCAAGAGTATGTGTCTTGGCTGGGTGCGGTGGCTCACGCCTGTAATCCCAGCACTCTGGAGGCTGAGGCGAGCAGATCATGAGGTCAGGAGATCAAGACCATCCTGGCTAACATGGTGAAACCCTGTCTCTACTAAAAATACAAAAAATTAGCCAGGCGTGGTGGCGGGCGCCTGTAGTCCCAGCTACTTGAGAGGCTGAGGCAGGAGAATGGCGTGAACCCGGGAGGCGGAGCTTGCAGTGAGCCAAGATCATACCACTGCATTCCAGCCTGGGTGACAGAGAAAGACTCATCTCAAAACAAACAAACAAACAAACAAACAAACAAAAAAACAAAAACAAAAACAGTATGTGTCTTTAGAGCAGCCAAGGGTAAACCAAATGGTCCCCATGTAAGCCCTTGGTCCCTATGTCAGCCCTTCCTCCCCTGGTCAGCTATAGTGGCTACTATTCTGTTTTATATAATCATTGCAGGAGAAAGATTCGTTTGTAAAAATATTTCTAGTATATTAAAAAGTAAACTTTGTAACTCTTGATTCCAACACCAAAATTCCACAAATTTACAAATGGAGAAACTGAGATAACGGAAGTTATCTGTCCAATATGTAGCGCTAATGAGATACAGAGATGAAACCAAAACCCATGACTGCTGATTCCTGCATCAATGCTTTTTTTCACGACATCATTCTGCTATATCCAAATTTGCTTTGAAAATTCTTTGTCACTTACTAAATGAGGTCTGTGTGAATAAAAAAGGAAATGCAAGATCCCAAAGAGGAAGAGAGATCAAAAGTGTCTCTACACTGAGTTATGAAGAATAGAAATATTCATAAAAGGAAGAACATATTATATTAATAGCTCCATAAATGAAAAACTATAAATGTTGGACTTAGCATAACTATTGAGTAGGTGGCTTTGTTAGAACTTTACTAATTATAGAAGTGCTGATGAACAGATTTAGAAGAACCATAAATTCAGTCAGACTTTATCACTGGCTTGGGTTAGTAAGAATATTTCTTTAATTTCTAAACTAATAACAGGTTTAAGATAGACCAGTTGATGAACATTTATAGTTTCATGCTTATGAACAGAAATTGTGACATTTCACGATGCATAAATGATGATGAAAGTATTGAAGCATCCTAGCAAGTTGCAATTCTCCAGGGAAGCTATTAACAGCTTAACATTTCTAGTTCACATTGGAATGATTCAACTTGAATAAGACAAGTTCTCAAAAAATTTTATACTAACTAGGCATGAAAGAATGCAATTAACATAGCAGACTAGGTTGAGCCCTTAAGCTAGGTTTCTTGGGTCTATTGCTAAATCAAATGTTGCTATAAATATAAGAAAACCTGTAAAACAGTACAGAGCAGGCTTCACAAACTATGTTAAAAAACAAACAAACATAAAAACAAACAAAACTATGTTAAAAAAAAAAAAAAAAGAACAGCAAAATAATCCTTCCCAATGCTTCAATAAAATAAACTGGAACTTCCCCTCAGATAAACTAAGGCTGGACTCACTACTGCCTATGCAGCGTGGGCAATGGATGTTGCTGATTCTTTTTCTTTTCTCCTGTCTTCAATTCCATTCTCCTGCTATACTGCGTATACATTTGGGGCCAGCCTCAGGATCCATTAATATAGAGTTCATTCATTCATTCATTCAATCATGCATTCATTCATTCATTCAACAAACATGTATTAATGCCCCACTATGTGGTGGGCAACACCTAAAGGCACGAAGGATCTACATCCTCAAAACCTTCACAGTCTAGTGAGAAAAACAAACAACTAAACTATTCATTAGGCTGAAACAGTTACAATAAAGGCATATTATAAGAGAGACATGCACCTGCGGCAGGACAAAGGAAGGATGTAAGAGAGGGCAAGAAAGTGTATCACGTGAGGCTTTTCAAGGAGGAGGTAATGTTCCTAGTCAGAAGGAATCCAAATGATCCAAGGGAGTAAAAAGGATAAGGCGGTGGAAGGAAGAGATGACAGCACATGGAAAGTCACTGAAGTGGAAGGGCACATGGTACATTCAAGGGACTGTTCAGGAAGGATGAAATACTGGATACTGGTGAGAAGGGTGACAGACAAAGCTGAACACGTTTAAGGGGCAGAGCGTAAACAGCCTTAATGTATTTTAGTTAAGGAACTTGTTTTATTTTAAGGGCAATGTGGAAAGGGATTACAAAGTGAGTAGTGACATAATCACTGTTTTACAGTATTCTAAGAGCTTTGGAAGGCTGGATTCAAGGAGGACAAGGGTGAATGCATGGTGGAAGAGGGAGCTCTAGAGCGGTCCAGAGGAGAGCAAGAAGGATGTCCACATAGAGAAGCAACCTGGTGCAGGGTGTCAGAGCCCAGAGTGAAGGGAGTGCCAACACAGGGCAGGGGGCAGCAGCAACAGTAGTAAGTTGGTTACATAAAGGGGGATGGATATAATATATATGTGTGTAACCTATATATTATGTTATAGTAATATATTAAGGATAATGAGAACCAGATTTATCACTTTCAGAGAAGGAAGTTACAAGTATGCATAAAGAGAAAAACAGAATGAACCCAGTGTGTTGAATTGGAATTGGAGGTATCAGTATGAAAAGGGTTGTTTAATATATTTGGGTAGATATACAGAAGTAATATTGAGCATCAAAATAATGACAGTAACTGACTATAATCCATTAAATGAACTAGAAAATAATAAGTCCATGCTAAATAAATTGAAAGCTTGATAAAAAACAGGATATTTCGGTGGTTTCAAAGGACCTTCCCAAAATACCAATGACAAAGGGGGGAAAAGTAACTTTACAGTGGAAACCCCAACAAACACTGCCTTTAAAGTGATCAATGTGAACACATCAACAGTAATGAGTCAAACAGATATCCTCTGCCACTTGAGAGAAGGCATGACAAAATATAACATCACCTCTGTGATATTCCTGCCACAGATGCATAAATGGATCTAATCATGAGTGAACATCAGACAAATCCAAATTGAGAGAAATTATATAACATAACTGGCCTATAATCTTCAAAAATGTTGTAAATGTCAAGGAAAAATTGAGGAACTATTACATACTAGAGAAACAACTAAAATAACACGTGATTCTAAACTGAATTCTGAACCAGGGATGGTAGGGCATGCCAGATGGGAGGAGAGATTGAGATCAGGAGTTCCAGACCAGCCTGGGATATAGCAACATCTCATCTCTTACAAAAAATAACAATGATGATAAATAATTTAAAACTAAACTGAATTCCTCTGCTACAAAGAAATCATTGGGACAATTAGTGAAATTTGAATGGGATCTCAGAATTGGATGGTAGTAGTATGCCATGTTAATTTCCTGATTTTTTACTATATTGCAATTATTAATATTTAAGAGAATGCCTTTATGTCTAAGAAATACACACTAAAGTATTTGTAGGGGAAGGCTATCACATTAGCAACCTACTCTCAAATGGTTTTTTTAAAGTGCTTTTATTGTTCTTACATTTCTATTATAAATTTGAGATCATTTGAAAAATTTTTTTAAAGAAAAGAATTAAAAGAGGACCAAAAAAAAAAGACAGAAGCTGGAATTTTAAATTAGAAAGTCACTGCACGTGCTTTCAAGTTTTATGGTACATATTTATACTTAGTTGCATGATAAATTATGTATAATTCCCCCAAATATAACTATTTTCCCCAAATTAAAGAATCTCATCACACTTGGTCAAAGAAGTCTACCTGGAATGGTCTCCACTGGATCCTAGAGTCAAGATTTGAGCCCCAAAGTAGTCAAACCTAAGTCAGCAGTGCTTCTTACCGAAATTGCTTAATAAGACTTATTTCTGTCTGGGTGTTATGCATCGCACCTTAATATACATGGCCAACAATCCTTGAAGATAAACACTGTAATTATTTCTATTTTGCCGATTTGAACTTTTCTGAAGGAGATTAAGCAAAATGTTCAGGATCTTCCTCTAGCAAACAGAGCACTAGAAAAAAACTTCAGTCTTTTAACTCATGGCCTGCGCTTTTCCCATTGCAATCCAGTAGCTCCCTAGGTCTATGGCACCATGCTCTTCATTGTGGGAGAGACAAAGACGAATGAGACAAGTTCTCAGAGAAGTATTTCTGCCTTCTCCTCTTTATACCACAGTCAGAATCTTCTGCCTCTTCCCTCTCTGCTAGGACTCTCTCACATACTAGTTTTCATCAGTAGGTAAATCCAGGGACATTATTTAATCTACCTTTTTCCTCACTGAAGAGATGTTAAAGCAATTCTAAAGATTTACAAATGTGCCTCACAATATAAGGGTTAAAAAAATGCTTTCTTAATGCACTGTGTTAAATGAGTTTATTGAGTTTATGATAACCACTTAGCTAAAAATGGAAAGGAAAAAATGACATAGGAGAAGTATGAAGATAAACAGTACGATCTGTGAATAATTTGATGTTGGATAAGGAAAGCCAAAGGCCAACCTAGGAAATGTTAGGAGTTCTGGACAGCTGAACTGCTGACTCCCACATTGCTAATGTCTCACCTGGTAGAGATCACCTAAGAAGCTCTCATAAATGAGAGCCAGGTCCCTGACTTGCAGAAATGGGACTGTTGCTCTCTGGAGAAACAATGGGACCTTTTCATCTCTGTGAGGAGTACAATATTCTTCCCACTTCAGTGATGGTTGGAAAGAAACTGACTGCTCGGTAAAAACAGAGTGGGGAGAATAAGATACCACGTTATGCCAGGTGCAGTGGCTCATGCCTGTAATCCCAACACTTTGGGAGGCTGAGATGGGAGGATGGATTGAACCCTGCAGTTTGAGGCCAGCCTGGGCAACATGGCAAAACTCTATCTCCACAAAAAATACAAAAATTAGCCGAGCATGGCGGCATGTATCTATAGTGTCAGCTACAGTGTCTATAGGGAGGCTAAGGTGGCAAGATCAATTGAACCCGGGATATTGTGGCTGTAGTGAGCCATGATCACACCACTGCACTCCAGCCTGAGCCAGGAGCACGAACTTGTCTAAAAAAAAAAAAATGTACTAAGTCAATAATGAATTCTCTCAACTCAGCTCACAATACAAAGTAGGACACATTGAATATCACTTTCATAATTCTGCTTCATCCATCTGGAACACTGGCTATAAGGTCTTACTAGAACTTTGAGGAGCTTATTGAGTAAATGTTTTTAATGTTTTAAATGTTTTTAAAAAAACATTTACTCAATAAGCTCAAGTATTGAGTAAATTTTCCCAAAAAACAAATACTCTAAAATGAAAGACATCATATACGGACCATGTAATTACTTTCAGCGTTTTATGGAAAAGGATAAAGGAAACCCTCCTCATAAAACAAAACAAAAAACTATAGGCCATTTATAGATTATTCAAACTGACACAATTCAGTTTGTAAAAATCATTATTTTATTACATCATTGCTATGTAAAATCATTATTTTAACATAGGAACTTATAAGAGAACTGAATGCAGTTATGTTTCTTGTTAGTACCGTGTAGAGAGGGCAGTGGCTTTGGTTTACCTCCAATGGTCTCTCTCGAAAACACTAACTGACTGAGTCTATTCCTGGAATTGCTCTAACCTCCCCTAGTATTTTGTCCGTTCGCACATTGTAATGCACAAGGAACAGTGGTAACATGTGAAACAAGTTCAAAGACCCCAAAGTGGAAGACACTGTTTTCCTGCATCCTACCTACTGTAACTGAAAACTGGGAATTTACTGGAATTGAGGATTTATTATGAGTCAGATGGCTGATAGCCTTTCCAACCAAAACATCTGCTCTACAAAGGCACAACTGCTCCAATCCATTTCCTCTTGGATCTGGAGAATGACCAAGTTGTAGCTTAGCCCTTTCCTTAAAGACACAGGGACTTGAAATGAAAATGAAATAAAAGTGGATCTCTATGTCACCTTCCGAATTCTACTACTCTTAAATGGTATTAAAACTATAACAAAATATGAGAATAAATGTAAGTTTTAGATATTAAAAAAATCGCAGTTGGTTCAGTGGAATAACCAAAGATTTTCTCAGATCATTCAAATTTACAACAGCACAGCTGAAACCAATTCTTTCTCTAACATTGAGGGAAAAAGGGACATGTATTACCCAAGCACAGTGAAAAAGGGTTTCATTATTCATTCATTTATTCAAAAAATATTCACAGTGCACTTCTATGTGTCAGGCACTATTCTAGGAACAAGTGGTGAACAAGCTAGATAATGGCCCTCCTCTTGGAGCCTACCTTTCAGCACCGGATAACAAAGAATAAGCAAGTCAGCCAATTCACAAATAGCCTTCAAAACACTACAGGAGTTATCTTGTTTCCAATGGTTTATTTGCAACAATTGATACCAAGATTTTTTCTAGCAACCACAGAGAGCTAGTGTAGTGGTTCAAGTTCTAGCATTTGTTAAAAAACACACATTCCTGAATCCTGCCCTGGGGATTATAATTCAGTAAGTGGGTAAGTTAAGGAAATATGATTTTTTAACTTACACGGGGACGGAACTGCCCACCCAGGTTTGGAGTCTATTGCCTTAGACAATAAAAAAATGTTTGAGCTTCACATCGATATGTTTACATGTATAATTATAAATAGCTTATAAATAAGCTATATAGATGAACCTATGCACTAATACATTATGAACATCATAAAACATGCACAAACAGTAGAAATTCTAAGATGGTGAGATAAAAATCAACACAATTGTATGGCTTGCCTGCACAGGCTGTAGCTTACTATAAGGGGCATGTTAGGAGGTCTGCAGGTTTCCCACATGGACTGGGGATAGGACAACCACAGGGGAGGCCCTGTAATTCACAGCTTGGAAAGACAGACTCTATCTCAGCCCTCACTCTGCTCCATAAACTTACCCGGATGTAGAGAACTAGGCAAAGAAGCATTAAAATCATCATCATCTCAGTGACAGGAATTTGGGGGGCCCTGTGTCTCACTTCACACGCCAGCATATACCTGCCCATTCTTGTTTACACACACTAAATACGGTAAAACCAGATGTAAAAAAAGACAAACTCTGTCCTAGGTTCGGCAGCCATCACCCTGTTGTGTCAGCTGTTTGAATCATGTGTGAATGAGTCCATGCATGTTAGATATCAGGCAATATGGTAGAGTAGAAAGATCATAGACTTTGGAGTTAGACAGACTAGTGAGAATCATGGCTTCATCACTTACTGGCTACATCAACCTGGCTGGATAAGTTATTTAAAACCTGGATGAGTCTATTTCCTCAACTGTAAAATGGCAAGTTATAAAACTGCTGTATCAGTAATAGTAGCCAACATTATTGGCACTATTATCCCAGATCATCTTGGAACTATCTGACCCACCTGTTCCCTGCTATCTGGGGACACTGGGCTTTGCCTGCTTCCCTGGAAATGATACCTATGTGTTGCCTTCTTTGTATGTAAACTCTGTCTGTCAAATCCTGGCCTGCCTGTTCTTCCTCCTGACCATGATGAATGGAGTACCTCCATAACAGCTGCCTCCTTAGAACCTACTCGCTCCTGGCCAGGCCCACATACCTGCCTTTGACCTTGAATTCAGTGTTACACCTCATGGACCAACAGCCCTCACTTGCGCCTTCATTTGGCATCGAGCTTTCTAGTTGTTACGCATCTGCAGGCACAAAATCTCAATGAGTAGCAACTTCTCTCTTCTAGTCATGGTCTCTTTTCCAGTGTCTCTTGTTTGTGCTTCCTGATATTATTATTTGAATAGTTACATGTACTGAAATCATTTACTGAGTTTGGAGATTAGAAGGCAATACATAAAAGAATCTGCTCACAACGGCAGGAACGGGCATACACATATACACAAAAGCATAGTTTTTCAACTAGATGACTTTTAAAAGTCAGGCAGCCGTCTTTTTTTTTTTTTTTTTTTTTTTTTTTCGGAGACTAAGTCTCGCTCTGTCACCCAGGAGGCTGGAGGACAGGGGCACAGTCTCATCTCACTGCAACCTCCGCCTCCCAAGTTCCAGTGATTCTCCTGCTTCACCCTCCCGAGGAGCTGGTATTACAGGCATGCGCCACCACCCCCGGCAATTTTTTATGTTTTTGGTAGAGACGGCGTTTTACCATGTTGGCCAGGCTGGTCTCGAACTCCTGACCTCAAGTGATTTGCACCTCCCACCCCGCCCCCAGCCTCCCAAAATGCTGGGATTAGAGGTGTGAGCCACTGCGCCTGGTCCAGGCAGCCATCTTAAGAAAAATCAGGCCTCTTAAAGAAAAAATCTCAACAATTAACAATCTATCTAAAATAATTTAGAAAAAGAGCAAATAATCAGTATCAAACCAAAATCAGAAAAGACAAAAAACAAAATGAAGAGCAAAAATAAAAATAAGCTAAGTACATGCAGCAATATAAAAGACAGAAAAATTCACATTAAATCAAGACTATAGGTTAGAATTTTTTTTTTTAATTAGGGCATTACAAATCCTGATTATATGCTAGTAAATTTGGTAGTTAAATGTAAATAGATAAAAATTCAAGACCACAAGAGGATAAACGAGAGGTATCAGGAAATAGCAAACCTGAATGGACAACTTACAACAACAGAGTGAAATATTATTAGGATTACTGTTTTCAAAGATGCCTATAGCCAATGAGTTTGTTGGAGAATGTTTTGGAACTTTCCAAAAATAGGTAAGAATGTTATGCTTTTCCATCTACCTCATAAGGCAAATATAGTCTTATTTTCCAAAAACAGATAAGATATGCACAATGATATTTTATGAGTATGGCTATAATAACTAAATAAAAACCCTAGTAAATAGAATAAAAGATCACATTAAAATCATTTTCCTATAAAGAAGCAGAGTTTTATTCTAGGACTGCATAACTAGACACAAGGAAAACAATATAATTCATCACACAAAGAGGGACAGTATAGGAATCATATCATTAATGCAACAAGTGCTCATAGAAAACTGCAACACCCATTCTGAGCCCTTTGGCAAAGCAAACACACTGCAACCAGGTTGTCAGGTCCTCCCCGAGAGGCCTTGGGGGTGCAGTTTATGTTCTTGGTGGACAGAGTTAGGCCTTCTGGGCACAGAAACTCAATTCTGTCTGCACACCAATTGCACAGCCATGGCTCGAGGGTAGGTGACATTATACAGCTAGAATGCGAACTCCTTAGTTTACTATCAAAATGAATTTGGTACTAAAATTCTCTATGTTCATACAGTTACTGCATTCTTTCCCTGTAAGAAGTCAATTTATTACTTTGTAGTAATAAATTACAGTCACAAGGATCGAATGAATACTCCAAACCCCTAAGATCAGTGTATTGTCTTCCTATGAGGAAGGTTTATGTGGGTTTCTGAGTGAACAAGAGATCAAAACAAGGGGAGTTAGAGGAAATGCCTTTTAATAGAGTCTGATATCCTAACCTTGTTAGTATATCCAAAGGGAATACCAAGACTGCTTAAAGTCTGTGATCTACATTCATCCTTCTGCATTTACCTCCACTTTCACCTTACTCAAAATTCACTGGCGAAACCACCCTTTATTTTGGATAATGCTGGAACAGTTACTGCCAAATTCTCTAACATTATTTTTTCTTATTCTTTCCCTAGTTTTGGTTTGATACATTCTTTCTTCAGATATGTGAACACATTCCAACAAGTCCAATATTGCTCACTTGGGATCCATTTCATCTCCCAAAGAGAATATCACGTTTACACCTTAATCCATTTATGTGCTGGCTGCGACTTTCATGGAGTAAACTGATTCCTTTATTTCCTGGTTCATAGGGAAGCAAGGGTAGTTACTTGACTGAATAGGCAATTAGATATTGGAGAGGAAAAAGAATTAAAAATATAAACCTGAGGGAAAAGGAAAAAATGCATTTTATATATGACATAGCTCTATATCATCAAGTTATAAAGTTATCTGATTACAGAACTGAATAAAATCAACTTATAATAACAGCTAAATGGTTTCAGCAAAGTTGCAGGATAAAAATCCATCTAAAACTACTACAAGCCTATATACTATGAGCCATAGCCAGAAAATGCAGTAGAAAAGACCCCATTTATAAGTCTGACAAAAATTCAACAAATGGGTATTAATTTAAATCAGAAAATTAGAGACTTATTCAAAGATGACATAAAGTCTGACAGCAGAATTAAAGAAAGATGGATAAAAGAAGAAATATGATTTGCTCCATGCTGGGAAAACTAAATATAGTAAAGATGACAACATTCCCTAAATTATTATGTAGATTTAATAAAACACTGATTTTACAGAACTTGATATTGGTACTAAAACATGTGTTGGAAAAGTAGGCAAAATGCCAAAAGAAAAACACCAAAGTTATGACAGTGGTTTCAAACTATGAAATTTTTAAATGTTACAGAAGAAGAATTATTTTAAAAGAAGATATGGTATTAGTTGAAATAGAAAAAACTCAAAATAGAATTCAGAAATAAAGATGAAGAGGAGGACATGACAAGCCAGAAGCAATCCGATTACAGAGGGGAAAGTGCTAGTGAGCAACTGGAGAGTAAACAGTAAGACAACGAGTAAGTTAGAGCCTTAAGCTCACACCATACGTGCAGGCTAGAGAGTGAAAATATATGTAGAAGAAAACAGAATAGCATATTCACTCCAACTGTGGAAGAGAGAGAACTTTATAACTGCCAAAAAAGTAGAATATTATCACAGACATTTTCAAATATAAAAAAAGAAAATTTCTATACTCAAAAATATAGCAAATATAATACGAAATATCAAAAGCACAGAGCGCACAGAAGAGCTCAACGTGACAAATGTAAGTGACATAAGGTTATCATCCACTGCATATAATTAAAAAGTCAATAACCAGATTTACTTGAAAAAGTGGTCCAAAGAGATGAACCCAGAAAAAATGTACAACTTGATAAAGGTAATTAAAGATAATTTTAAGGTATCATTATATAACTATTAACTTAGCAAAAATAAATAAAAATGACAAAAACCCAATTAGGCCAGGGTTAGAGTACAAAAGTTCTGCTTCCTAGTCCCACGTGCCCACCTACCTCCCAGCTAGTCCTAGATTTTGGTACTGATTATATTTCCAGGGTTCTGCATGGTTGCTTATGGTGAAGAACTCACTTTCTACATATTCTGGTAAATGAATCTGCATTTTATTTTCCTGTCCCCAAGTCCTTTGCTGCGAGGCATCACGGTTTCCCTACAGCTATGGTTCCCCATGGCTGTTATTGATGTTCTCAGTCAATTACCCACCTCTCTTTCCACCAGCTTGAACCCCTTGCCATTATCCAGTACTGTTACCTTCCTAGGTTGACCATCCTACTTAACAGACTGGTTTATTTTCCAAGGCAGTTTTTGGCTTAACCCAACCCACAGAAAACAGAGTCTTGATTAAGCATGGAGATACATTTTCATATTGCTGGGAATCCTGTAAGTTGGTCTAATCTTTCCTGAATGCAACCTAAGATATGTAACAAACTCTTCTTATCCTTTGGCCCAATAATTCTACTCTGGGGAATTAGTTCAAAGAAGTAATCCAAAGGAAGAAAGAAATTAGTGCAAGATGTTCTCAGCAGCCCTATTAAAAAATAAAAAAAGAGAAAATGAAGGAGGGAGGGAGGAAGGGAAGAAGGAAGGGAGTGGGGGAGGGTAAGAAGAGAGGAAAAGAAGAATTTAAATAGCTAATAGTATGAGAATGGCTGAGAAAACTATGACATGTTAACATAATGGAATGTTCTATACTACTGAAAAAATGGCAACTATGTAAACCACAGATATATGGAAATGGTTATGAAGAGCACTGGAGAGCTGGTTTAGTGACATTCGAAGTGAAAGGATTTGGTGATTATTTGCCTCAACCCCATGCTCATAGGATATCTCATATTCTTTCTGTACCTTCCCTTGACCCCACTCCCACTAAGGTGAGAAGGCTGTCCTTTATTTTCTCCACCATAGCTCAATATGGTTTTTTTTGTTTTGTTTTGTTTTGTTTTTTTTGCTGATCAACAATACCTAAAATTGTTGTAACTTTCCTATTTCTAAATGAGGGTCTAAATGTACGACAATAGGTTTCCAAGCTTTGCACAACTCGTGCACAATTCACTTTTTAAAACAATGGCATTTTAGACAGATGTCAGCCATTCAAACGTTGCTTTGTCTGAAGACTTTCCTGTTAGGCCCCATCTACCCCTGCTCACTTGGTTGTGAAGACTACTAGATTCAAACCAATCTAGCCCTGAGCCAATAGGAGCCTGGCCTGGCCTATTAAGAGTCTCTTTCCTATTGTGAACAATGTAGGGAAAGACAATGAGTACAGGGAGTAAGAGGACAGACTTTGGTTTGGTTTGAATCTAATCCCGATTTGAATCCAAATTCAACTACTTAATGTTTGACTCTTAGAAATATTTAAGTTCCCTGGTCCTCAGATTTCTCATCTGTAAAGAGAGGGCACTAATGTCTACTTTGGACTACAGAGAGCACTGAATGCCAAGCACATAGCAAGTGTTCAATAGGTGATTACCTCACCTCTTTTCCTACATAAACAGCCCTGGTTCTTGAACTGTACTTGGTAGAAATTCAGATTGCTCACCAGCCTGATCACCTTCCATTGTTGGTTCTCTTCTTCACCTCCAAGCCTCCTTAGGATGCAACACTAGGATTATATTAAAACCTCAGAGACAGCTGTCGGAACTATTACATCCCTTGTTCTTGAAACAGCATTTCCATTAATGAAATCTTGTATTACATGAGATTTTGGATAGCCCCAAATCTTTTCATAAAAACCCTAAATACCCCAAATATTTTTCACATGAACAGCTCTAAAGAGATATCTCTCCATATCCTACATTTATTTGTTTGACTGGTATGTTTTTTGTTTGTTGCTTGGTTTTTTATGTTGAGTGTCAAGGTGTGAGATGGAATATAATGAGTACTGGGCTATGAATCAGAAGGCTTTGCTTGTTTCCATTCATTCAACGAATATTTATCAAGCACCAACTCTGTACTAGCCCCTGTGCTAGGTATTAGAGCTATAATGGTGAGCACGTAGACATGGGCCCTGCCCTCACTCAGAGAATGTATAGTTTAGTAGAAAGACAGGAAAGTAAGCCAACAGTTTAAAAACCTGTGATGAAGGCTCCAACAGGGAAGGTACAGGCTAGTGTGGGGGCATGGAGGAAAGGCACCTGACCCAGACGTGGTCTGGAAAGGCCGCCCGGAGATATGTCCTGGGATTGCCACTCCCAATGGTTGACTTAACTACCAATGCCTCACTTTCCTCACCTATAAAATGACGGGACTGCTATGGAGGAAACTTGCCATCAAAATTACAAATGCATTTCTGTTGACCTGGCAATCCTACCACTGGGAATTGGTCCTATAAATAATATCAGCTTACACAGGAAACAATGCATTTATAAGGTTATTCACTTGCAACACTGTTTATGATGGCCAAAGATTGGCTATCCTAAGTCATTCCTGTACAGAGGGTGATTTAAGAAGCTATGATACAGCACGTAATAGACTAATAGGCATCGTTAAAAAATAAAAAAGAGGCAGCTACATAGTGGTATGAAAAGATTGCCAAGATGCATTGTTAAGTAAAAACACTGAGATGCAGAGTAGTGTATATAGTATGCCACCTTCTGTGGAAGGAAGAGAATAAATGAGAACATATACTCGCATTTGCATAGAGAAATCCTGGAAAGATACATAAGAAACTAATAAAAGTGACTGACTATAGAGAACTGAAAAGGGAATGGAGTAGGAAATGGGATGGGAGTGAGATTTTTTAATGTATACCTCTTTAAATATTTTTGAGTCAACATAGGATACTTAGGTCAGAACAATATGAATATATTAAAAACACTTCTGTGGCAAACTCAATCATTGCCATCTATCTATATTTAATTTTTAAATCCCTCTAAATTTATTAAAATCCAATAAAGATGTATTGAGTACCTACTCTGGGCCAGACACAGCCATGAACAAGACCAAAAAGGTCTCTGAATAAAGCATTTATTGCAGTGACCATAAATCTTCCTTATTACAGATGTTAATAATGAATAATGAATTTAAACATAATCATCTCTCTCTACATAGAGATATTTGTGTTATTTTTAATTTTTTATTAATTTCTTTAATAGAAAACTTTGTATAAAATCTGATTTAAATGTTTTATATTAAATTTGGGGAGGGGTCAGTCCATTGTTCTGATAATTCAACCTAGGCCTGCCCTGAACAGGCTACAAAACACTCCTGGCTATTTCAATGTGTCCTTCAACCTGGCTCAGGACAGAGAAGGATTTGGTTATCATTTCCTGTATCAGCTCCCTAGCCTGGCTTCCCATATACAATTGTACTCCCAATTTCTCAGCAGCATTAATGTTTGATTCTTATGTTTGGTCCAAATATTTCACAACGTAGTCTGTACTTTTGTCTTAACTATTATAACAATTAATTTCTTATCTGTTTCCCTCACTAACTATGAATACTGTGAGGGCTCAGTCCCAATCTTAATCAAAGCCTGAGATGTACATAGGAGATGTTTAATAATCATTTGCTTAATAGATTTTAAAAAATGAACAAGTGAATGAACAACGGAATAATTAATTCACAACAAAACTAAATTCAAGCTAATTTAAAAAGCTGTAAAGGAACCAAGAAACCCATAAGAAAATTAATGTTCTATCTTTATTCCTATTACAGGTATAAATCGTAGCCGGCTCTCAGTCCCAAATGCAGGGGATGGCCATGCAGGAAATAAAGGTTACAGAGTGCTAACATTATGCTGATGGCATGCTGTCTTCGTCCAAAAAAGGCAAGTGTCTCAGCTAAGATGGTAGTGACTGGTGTGGTACAGTAAAGAAAACTGAATTTGAAATAAATAGACACAAGTTCAGATCCCAATTTCCTATTTACTAGTTAAGAGACTCTGAACAAGTGTTTAACCTTTCTCAGCCTCCCGAGCCTTTCCTTTTCTGAAAATGCCAAAAAACAAACAAACAAACAAAAACAAAAAACAAAACAAGAAAACCCAAAACAGAAAACAAAACAACCTAAAACCAAAACAGAACAAATCTGTCCTGCCTACCACATGGAATTGCTGGGATGAGCATAAAAAGTATTCTTCATGAAAGAGTTTTGTGGGAGTAAAGTGGTATACAAATTTAAAGAACAGAAATGATTACTCTTCAAAGCTGGATCAAGATAATTCAAAATAATGATTAAAATTCAATGAAACCAATGTAACAGGGGAAACTTACATTTTACCTAAAGTGTAAGTTCCTCAAAAGTTACCTTTTAATAATTTGACGGTAATCATAAAGAATGACCTGAAGATAACACCAGCGAAAGTGCAGTGATCCTATATAGACAGCACACTCAGTGCTATGTGCCCAGGGACTGTAGGATGCTGAGAAGATGAAGACAAAGAAAACATGATCCTATGATCTTGACCCTATAAGAGCTCACAGTCCAGTAAGGATAGCAAGAATAAGTACAAATGATCAGGGCAGAGAGAGAGAGGGGTGTATGTGTGTGTGTGAGAGAGAGAGAGAGAGAGAGAGGGAAAGAAAGAGGCAGAGACAAAGGGAGAAAGGAATAGGATATATTAATTGGTTAGGCACAAAATACTATTGAAGAATTAAGAACCATGCTACCCTATTCTTCAACCAGGCTTCTGTTTCAAAGCATCCTGGGGTGCTGTAAAGATTTCTGCGCCCACCTCATGGTGTACGTCTCTCTTTATTTAAGACTTCTATAATCTCTCTCAGCAATATTTTACAAATTTCACTGTAGAGTCCCTCTATATCTTTAAATAAATTTGTTCAAATTTTATGCTTTTTGATGCTATTTTAAATGGCATTGTTTTTCTGTTTATATATAGATACTTGTCCAGTTTTTCTGTTAGTATACAGAAATACTACAAATTATTTTTACTACTACTCTTGTATCCTGTCCCTTGCTAAATTCACTCTTTGTCCTAGTAATCTTTTTGTATATTTCATTAGATCTTGTACATACACAATTACAGTGTCTGCAAACAAAGGCAGTTGTACTTCTTCCTTTCCAATCATTATGTCTTATTTATTTTTTTCTTGTCTTATGGCATTGATTACAAAGTTGAATAGAAAAGTCATAAGAGTGTACATCCCTGACTTTTTCCTGATTTACTTGGCCATAATGTATTATTATTATTATGATTACCTTTTAAAAAATAATATTCAGTTCTGTTTTCGAGTGTTTTGCTAAAGCTTTCTGTATCTATGTGCTCATTCATGAGGGCTAATGGTTTGTAATTTTCTATTCTTGCAACATGCTAACATCCTAGATAGATTTTGGTAAGAAGTTATTCTTACCTCATAACAACTACTGAAGTTCTATTGGATAACCTTGATAGACTGAAATTTATGGCTGATTTTAGCAACATGCTGACTAAAAATATCAAGCCTAGGGAATGGCTGTTATATTTTATGTGTAAGGTAATTCAAGAAATTATTATATATGCATATTATATTCAAAGTATTTATTGACAAAATATTATTTTCCCAAGTATGCATAAGGAAAAAACTAAGCCATATTTCACTTTAGTTTCATAGTTCCTAGTTCTAATCACTTACCCTCATAGACAAGGAAGAAAGGATTGTGTTTATTTACCTTTTATATCTTTATAGTTCTCTAAGACTCAGAAAGAAAACTTCTCCAAGTTTATTATTATTTTCAGTACAAGTACAATTCTCCTGTATTCTCTTGATATTCATTTCAGATACAGCAAAGTCGAAAGCTGGAAAGAGCTTTGGAGATCACCAACTTAACATCTTCAGTATTTTAAAGATGGATGAATAGGTCAAGGTGAGAAATGAGTTGTCCAATGTCATCCAGCCTTTTCATATCACAGGCAGAGATGGAACTACTCCTTCCCAACCCTATTATAAAAATAGTCTGCTCTCCCCATCCCACGCCCTTTCCTGACATGTTCTATGCAAATGCAACAAAAGATACTTTGCAACTGTGAGATGGTAATACCTACGTATCATCTATCCATCTGGTTAAAAGACTCTCTATTAAAGGAGTTTGTATTTTTTTCACACATTTAAAATCAAGGACAGTACTGACTGGCATTAGGCCCCATTTTAATTGTTTTAGGACTAGAAAACAAAAGGTTCTGATGGATATTAAAGATAATGTGAAAACAAATTGACTTTCTTATCTTTATAGAAAATCTGAAATTAAAAACTTCAATTTATAAGGGTAGTATAAACAGGGAAAATATATTGTTAAGGCTCAGGTATTAGGAAAATAACATTATCATTATGGTAGATGAAAAAAACACTGATATCCAATACTTCTATAGCGCTTGGCAGTTAAGAAAATATTTTTTCTAGATCTCATTTGATTCTCCCAAAATGCAGGAAAATAGAAAAATAAATAATGTATCCTAATTTTCAGGGTGAGAAAACAGGTTCAGAAAGTTAATTTACCCAAGTTTACACTAACAGCAAATGGCAGATCTGGAACTTGAACCCTTGTCCTCTAAACCAGAGAACAAAGTAACGCTACTAACCCCTGGGCCCTTTGGTTGGCTATACATAAAATTTACACACGACTATGTCCAGAGGTAAAACAGAAGACATCTCTATCTTAAAGAACAGAGATCTTAAAGAAGTATAATAATCCCCGGGGAATGACCCTAAGCTAGAAGCATACCTATCTATTTCAACTTCAAAATTAAATATTCTGAGAGGTGGTATCTACAGGAAAGAAAATATGGACATGAAAACAACAGCTAGAATAGAAACTACAAGAGATAACTTACCTTTCTCAGCCAGGCGCGGTGGCTCACGCCTGTAATCCCAGCACTTTGGGAGGCCAAGGTGGGTGGATCACGAGGTCAGGAGATTGAGACCATCCTGGCCAACATGGTGAAACCCGTCTTTACTAAAAATACGAAAATTAGCCGGGTGTGGTGGCTCACACCTGTAGACCCAGCTACTCGGGAGGCTGAGGCAGAAGAACTGCCTGAACTGAGGAGGGGGAGGTTGCAGTGAGCAGAGATCACACCACTGCACTCCAGCCTGGCGACAAAGTGAGACTCCGTCTCAAAAAAAAAAAAAAAAAGAGAGAGAGAGAGAGACAATTTACCTTTCTCAAGGATCTACAAGGATCTACATGCTTTGTGCCAAATATAAGCACTCTGTCATTTGGCTATGTCATGATTACTACCTTTTACTCATGTACTAGGAGTTAAGAAGTTAAAAGCATAACACCTGTTAAAGATAGGTAAAAATTATTCTAAGATTAATCTGAACACTGGAAATGGAAAAATTCTGACTAATGTATTATATCTGTGCTCTGCCAACTTGTCTGAGGACACAGAAGACTGTCAGAATAATCTAAATAATAGTAATATAAATAATATAAATAATAAATTCCTAAATCTTTCTATAAAATAATGCTAACTCATAAAACACAAACAAAGAAAAAAAATACCACAGAGTTTAACAATGAAAACTGCTATGTAATTTCAAAACAAACATTAATTGCATTGAAGGTAATTTATGGAGACTAAATTTTTTAACAGCATATTTCACTTTACTGCACTGAATACAAAATCAGAACCATTCTGCCATTATGTAACTAGTGGAGTATTAAGCCTTCTTACTCATAAGATTTGAAATCAGAGGACCTGTACTGAAGTAGCTGAGCTAACAATGCTGGTTTATGAGCCTGGGCAAGTTACTTAAAGTGCACGAAGTGTTTCCTCATCTGTAAGATGTAGATAATAAAAATATCCATTTTTTTCTTGTCAGGTTATCATAACTTCAAAAGTAATAATGCATTTCGCCATCTATTACAATGCCTAGAAATCTATCTCTTGGGTTCTGGCCCAAAATCTGACTCTGAAGAAAAGAAAGAAAATCAGGTCCTAAAGTTGTATTTCAAAATCACTTAGCAAACTGTCCTCAATACCTCCAGCATCTAGACTAGTGCTGGCAGAGAAAGAGGTGGCCAAGATACAGTTGTTAAATGGACAAATGAAGCTGGTTCACAGTGATTTTCACTTTTGAATTGCAATGTTTGTTATTCTTCCACAGGTTTGGCTTCCCGCGCTTTATTTCTCTAGATACAATGTGGATGTTGGTTTGATCACAGCCATCCCAGCCTTAAGTAAACAAAGGGTAGTCAATATATTCATGTCACAGGAATGAAGGCGAGATCCTTCCTCACTAAATCAGACACTTGCAGCCAGTAGAGTTTGTAAAAATCAAGTATTACGAAATGACATTTTGACCACTTGTCTTTGTCTCTTTTCAATAAAAAGGAAAAAAAAACCCTAAATGCACTAATTTTACAATATCTTTTGGTAAGTTACTAGGCCAGGCACTGATTCAGAGACTTAGGATAAAATGGTAAATAAAAGAGGTTGTCTCTCCTCTTAGAGCTTATGATTTGTCACATCAAGGCAGGTACACACACACAGATGAACAAGGCCTGCTAGTGGCTACAGAATCCCCACAAGATATGTATCGAGATGGCAGTGGGTACAGAGATTGCTTTTCCAGAGTGGCCCTCAAGATCCAAATGGATTAGGAATAAACACATTTGTTTCCTTTAAAACAGCAGCTCACAACCTTAGCAATACGTTGAAATCACTGGAGAGCTTTAAAAACGAAAGATGCCTTGGTCCCCTCCCCAGAGATTCTGATTTAATTTAATAATACCTGTTAACGAAGACAGGTAAAAGTTATTCTAATAAACTAGGGGTGCAGCCTAGATTGGGAGTTTTTAAAGTTCCCCAGGTATGGTCAAGGTTGGGCAACACTGGCTTAGAGCCGCTCAGAATTTCCTAAGTAACCGCCCTGTCCTACAAAAGTCTCCTCACCTGGGGGAATAGAATAATTGCAGAAGCCCAAGGGCCATCTTCATCCACACCTGAAGCTCCAGAGCAGTCACCTTTAAGCCCTAGGGCCAGGCAGGAGATCCTAAGAGCAAGTTTTAAATAATCACCGGAGTTGTAAAGAACTATGGCAGTCGCCACCTTATGCACTCCAAGGGCAAATGTCACGAGAAAATAGTCATTTAGGATTCTAAACATCTAGATGAGAACAAGCTGAAAGAAAACAAACTAAAAAGAGAATATTGTAAGTACTAGTGATTAATTATAGATACATACTTGTTTTCTGAGCATTCTTAAACACTTTTTACTGTAGAATTGTTAAAAAAAAAATAAGAAAATACAAATAGAGGGAAAATATCACCATAATCTATGACATCTATGTGAGTCAGACTTCTTTCCTATGTGTCTATGTGTTCACATAAACACAATTTAGAGATGTATGCTACAAATTCTGTTTTGTAGTGGACTATTTTCAGTTAACAAGATATTGTGATGAAGACTTCTGGTTGAGATGACAGATTAAACGACTGCAAGCATTACTGATTTATTAGAAACAAAACCTTGGCCAGGAGTGGTGGCTCATGCCTGTAATCCCAGCACTTTGGGAGGCCAAGATGGGCGGATCACTTGACGTCAGAAGTTCAAGACCAGCCTGGTCAACATGGTGAAACGCTGTCTCTACGAAAAACACAAAAACTAGACAGGCGTGGTGGTGCATGCCTGTAATCCCAGCTACTCAGGGGGCTGAGGAGGAAGAATCGCTTGAACCCGGGAGGCAGAGGTTGCAGTGGGCTGAGATCACACCACTGCACTCCAACCTGGGCGACAGAGTGAGACTCTGTCTCAACAAAACAAAACAAAAACAAAACAAAACAAAACAAAAACACCTCATGTTGAAGAAGCCCCCAAAGGTAAAATAAAGGTACTGGCAGTTGCAGTGAGAGGCAAGGCTAAAAAGAGGAGTAAAAATCTGTGTAAGCTTGCAAAACAGTGAGAATCCCGCCTACGACAGAGGGCCCAGAAGCTTCATGTTCTCATTAGCTTCAGCTTCCAGCAATTCATCAAAATTTCTAGTCTTCCTACAAGGATGCAGTGGCTTCTGCCTCAGGTAAGCAAATGCTGATGTCCTAGGACTCACTGAGAGCTCCCGTCTGCATCTACTTTTCGGGATAGCTGTTTGTTCTGTTGCCTTAGTTCTCTGATGAGTCCATGAAAATCTGTCTGTCCAGCTTTTTTCTTGTGGTAAAAATGGGACTTATCATTCCAGCTCTTCAGATCACAGAGTTGAAACCAGAAACTCATTCCATGGCCACCACGAGCCAAGCCTTGTATGTTCTTACACCCCACGTCCATCCCCAGATATGAGACCAAAAATTTATTTCCTGGAGAAATTGAAAACTCCTCCAGAAATGGCCAACTGATGCTGGCATTTGAAGATCTCTCACTGAAGAAGACAGCTCACTCCTGGTCTTCTCATAGTTAAGCCCTCAATTAACAAGGATGCTTCTCTGCTAATTAAGATTTGCTTAAACTGATATTAAAATTAATTCTGTATTCCCGAAACAAAAATAGATTAGGAGATTGCTCAAGTATGGTGGCAAATCAGAGGAAGACCAAAATGAGATAAACGTTTCTTTTTTCCCAAGTTAGAAAGTAAGTGATTAGAAGTGGATTCCATACAGATATTTTGAAGACACATGAAGCCATGGGAAACAATTCAAGAAACTAAATTAGAAACAGAAGATGTGCTGGCGATTTTTAAGAGCACTGTCGTGCTTATGGGAAGAATTTTTCAAATTATTAACTTGAAGGGAAGGAAAAGTGCATCTTAAATAAGTTCTTATATTGTTATTTCAAAGTACAGTTTTACAGTAGTTAAATAAAAGAATCATAAGACTAGAAAAATAGATAAGGCCCTTGAAAACATATTTCAACATTCTCCTTCCTTCAGGCAAAAGAAGACCTCAATCAGCTCACAAAAGTTACTACTTGCCAGGTTAGACGCAAAAAATCTTTTTTCAACCTTCAAACAGGTATCCACATGCATTGAACAAGTATTTATGCATAAACTTGTCCATCTATAAAGTAAAAACTGTAAATTCCTCCAAGATGGAAGCATGTTTACGTTGAGGTCTAAATTAATTCATTGTGGTTAATAAGCAAGTAATAAAATAAAATTAATTTAATTAGGAAGAAAAAAAGACTATTCTATGAACTCAAAGACAAATTATTTATTTTTTAAGACCCAAGGTACATTTTCTCTGTACTTGGAGATTGTGCAAATGTGTTAGTACACTGGGTCATATACAAATCAGCATATTCTTGGCTATGAAATTTTCACAGATAGATTCAAATTCTTCCTTCTATTTGTCTAAGCTCTAAATTCTATTTTTTCTGCACTTGGGCATATCCTGTCTACAAATTACAGACGGACAAGTTCATTTGAAAATTGACTAATTAAAATATATTGATCATAAAATATGTACTGTTATCTTTTTTCCTTAACACATCCTAAAGCTAATCTTAGCTGAAAATGTGTAAGTACTTATCCCTGTACAGCATAAGACAAGAATATAATTCAATGAAACCTTTACAAAATGTCAGATTAATTACATTTTTTCAGTGCAGATGGATTTAAGGAAATCATCTCTGAAAACAGTACTTCATTTAAAGTAAAATAAAGACATAATCTTCTCTGATAAGTCAATGTGTAGGAGATGCCAAAATATTAAAACTGCCGTATATTAAAATGCTTTGGTATGAATTTTTCAAATAAATACAAGTAGCGTATGATGATCCTGAGGCAATACCCTAGAAACACTAAAGTTTTTATGGGTAGCACAATAGGAAGAATCAATTGCACGACACACAAGAAAGAAACTGAATCATGTATGGCTAAAAATCTTAAATTTTAGAGAGGTCATTAGCCTATAAGTCAAGTAATATGTTAAATATTCGTTCCTTTGACAAGCATTTATCATCTACAATATATAAGTATTCAAATATTTCTGTAACTCTGAACATCAAGTTAATACGAAGTTGACCACATAGGCAAATTTTACGTCTCCCTCCACACAGGTCAGCATGACATTTCTCTAAAATGACTTCTTTATGAGGTTTTGAAATTCAGTGCCATAAAAGTCAGATGCATAAATCACTCCTGCAGAATACATTTATAATGTACCATTCATTGTGCAATGACTTCATGTTTTGGTGGACTTAAAAGATTTACTGTTACTTGAGTTAAACATTAACAGAGACAAAATATTTATCTCTCTGTTTAATAAAGCTTAATATGCACCTTAAAACAATTTACATTTATGTATTTGTTAACAAAATACAAGTAATGTTCTATTCGTCCACAACCGAAATTTGTTATTTAAAACATTTCCTATGTCATGTCTAACTAAAAATGGCATTTTAAAGCTGCATTCAAGTTAGAAAATACACAAAATAGAGAAGTTAAAAAGTATAAAACTGGATGGAAATGTTTTATTGTTTCTATTACTGTTACCCTTCATTCTGAAAGAGCTATCTTCTTTTCGTTTTTTTTAAAGCCCAAATAAAGAAGTTAATTTTGTTGACTTCGAATACTTCACTAAGTAAAATAACACTGGGAGCGCCTGAATACACATTCTATCTTTTAAAATAAATCACACAGGTCTGGCAAAATGTCAAAAATGTAGACACTTAAGGTTACCTTAGGTTCCTCTCTTTTTCATGGTTTCTTAATAGACTATGAGAAGGCAGAAGGGCTCCTCAGGCCAAGTTTTTACAACTCATGGCCCCTAAACTACTGTCTAGAACTGTCAGAGTCTACACTTGGCTCCCCAGATTCATTCCATGGACCAAACCTCCAGGATTACCCTTTCCAGCCACAGATGACAATGCTAACAGCACAAAAGGCATCATCACTATCTCCTCAGGAAACCACCCAAAATGAAGACACCCAGGGGTACTTGAATGGCACACATTTTTTTCTTCCAATGCCCCCGGCCTCTCTCAATACCCATAACTCGAGAAGAGGAAAGTAATCGATCCATAGATTCCATCCAAGTTCTGCTTTCAACCAACTCAACACACACACACAAAGTGGTGAGCAAATTCTATCTATAAGCTTCTATAAGAACTGACATTCATATTTTCTTCTGGAAAAATGCCCTATCTGCCTTTCCCACTCACATCCCTGAGGGGTCCTGTGCACACTGCCTCACCAAACGACACCTCTCCCTTCCAAGGCCAGCTACGATTTCTCTCTTAACACACTCTTGAGAGGCCTTCCCAGGCCTGTTATTCTCATCAACTTGGTAGTTCCTACTACTTTCCTACCTTTAGATCCTCTCCAAGTCCTTAGTATGGTGTAAAAATCCCACATGGTTGCTGCTGTGTCTCCATCACCCATGTGTACAACAGGAAGTATCATAACCCTTGAGTGAGAAGGAAGAGAGCTGCGTTGCCCGTCCAGCACATCTTACGTCTTCCTCCGCTGTGCACCACAAGAGAGGGCAGGACACCTTTCAGGTAACCACATTCATAGTTAGAACCAAGTGTATAATAACGAAATGTTACTAAAATTAGGCAGGTTTGTCTTCATTATTAATTCACAGAAAGGGAAGGTATGTGTTTTATTCTCTTTCTACTTGTCCTTACTACCTACTTAACACAGGTCACTGTGCTCAATAAATACAGATCACCAAATGACCAAATATATAGATACACAAGTAAAGAAACATCATCTATTTCAAAGATGGCCACTTGCTGGGACAAAGAGAAGAGTCAGATATCTAGTTACCCACAGGCCAAATCAGACCTCAGGAACACGAACACTGCTGGGTAACATTTTATTCATCAGTGCCCCGGGGACAATGATAGTACATACACAGCAGCAATAACATCAACTGGTTCAGTAAAAATAAGAGGCAAGATCATGTCCCAAGAGGAAGGGAAGGCTGGTTAGGACTGGAAGCATAAGTATAATAGTTATTAAAGTAAATGTGCTAAAGAATTGATAACTACTGTTAAGCCATACAAAGGGCCCAAAATAAAATTAGAATCACAAATTTGTAGTAGGCCCAATCAGTATGGTTCTCGGGATTGCCTGTAAAATGTTCCAACAGCAGATTGCAAAAAGTGGGAAAGCATGCGGTGACTATCACAGTGGACAAAGAACGTGATTAGGAGGGCTGAGGAGGTGGTACTGAAGTAGCAGGTCTTTGAGACAAGGCTAAGCATGCAATCAGCAGAGTCTAAGAGTGAATGACTTAAGGCACAGATTCAGCTCCACAGATGTGGAGGAGTGGAAGAGGCAGCAGTTCAGGGCTTGGTAAACAGAGGAGAGTACTGATATTTTAGAAACAGAGCAGTGACGATGAAGTACAAGGTGCAGCAAAAAGGAAAGGTGGGGAGCAGAAATGGAGCTGGAAAGACTCTAACAGGCTGAAGAAGGATGAATGGATCATCATCTTTCATGCCAGAATTAGGGAGGATGATGGCTGAGGATGGAGAGAAGATATGACCCAGGTACTGAGGTTGTCTAGCAAAGTGGGAATGAGTCTAGGGTTGAGAGAGTCAGCAATGATTACTGAAAAGAGTGGTGCATGTGGACAAATTAATAGGTTTTAATATTTTCATAATGTATTAGGAGAAGTGAGAAAAGGTGAGGCCTTCACAGCAATGAACAGAATCAATTTTCACTAAAGACAAGAGGCAGCAGAAAAATTACTTACAAGTGATGGAATTACATCTCCAGATTTAAAAACACTATTTCTGGTTACTATTGTGTTGAATGAATTAATTAAGCACAGAGTCTACTAGTAAAATACTCTGAAAACCTTTAAACTAAAGAACCACAAAAATAGCAACCATCCAATACCTAAACTGTGATCATTATCTGAGGACTTATATGCCAAGCACTATGGGAAGTGCTTTACAGGCATTATTTTATTTCACCCTTACAACTTAACACTTTGAGATAGGTATTAGATTCATTTTAGACAAGAGGATACAAAGGCATAAATAAGTTAAATAACTTGCCTAAGGTCAGAGTCAGTGACAAAGCTGGGACTGGAACTCAAGGGTGACTGACAGCCCTTGCTGTTCTGAAGCACCAACAGAATTCAGATGACATATTGCCTTTTCCAATATTTCTGCTCTTCTTTTTATCTTTAAACTGTTTCTTTGAAAGCTATGAAATACCAGTGCTCAACCATATCTGACAACTAATACCACAAAACTATTTGCTTTAGACTGAGAATGCACTGTAGTGTCTTCCTTGGAATGCAACACTTTTAACCTAAAACTGAAAAATATATCATGCTAAAAAATAATTGCTCTTCATTTTCAAATTACTGATATCAGGGTGAATGGCTTGTTCTTCTGTGCCTGGTTGCTTTTTTTCCCCCATAGCAATATGCCATTGTCACATCATGAAATCTTAGGCAGCTACTATTGTTTAGTTTCCATATGTTTCCTTACCTCCAAAGAAAACATACAACTGTAAGTTGTCTCCACTTCATTACTAATAATTTATTACTAAAAAGTACAAAATACATAGAACATTATTTAGTTCTTATGCATAGTAGATAATTGTTTTTGTTAATAACTGCATGTAAAAACATCTTGAGAACATTTGATAAAACATATCCCCACGCCTTTTTGTTATCCATATCATGTCCACACCTAGAGAATGAGGCAGGTTTGACCTTCTGAAAGGTAGTGGGTCTGAAACAAACTAAAGAACTCAGAGGCCTCTTTTCATTTGGCTTAAAAAGGGATTTATGGTCATTTCTGTTCAACAACCTAAATTCATTTAGGGCTGAAGTGAGGGAAACAGTAGGAAAGGAAGCGGGAGTAGCATAGCATTAAGAAACGCTGAGAGGGGCCCAATGTGAATTAGGCTAGTGGAAATGCAGACTCTTAAGATGTGCTAAAGCCTGATAACCACTTTTAGTGTTTTCAAATCCACAGTTCCCTTGCATTCATCTCATTCAGTGATGACGTCTACAATGTTAAAGGTGCCACAAGATACACTGAAAGCAACATTTTCTCTACTAAGTAATTTGATTCACAGAAAGCATCTTATCAACACAGTGGACCTTGCCTGGTCTTAGGTACAAATTGGGAATCAGGTAAGTGTGGCTCTAGCCTGCCTACAATAATTGTCTGCACCACAGACGTGGGTAAGTTCTTCTTCTAGAAAAGAAGCAGCTCCTACTTGCCCTGAATATCTTAAAGGGCTGTGAGAAGAAGTACATGCAGGCGCTTTGCCCTGGGGAGAGTTACGTGTAGAAGGGACTCTGGATGGAAGCAGGCACTCTGTGACAAGCCTGCGAGTCTGCGAGTCTATGTGGCCGCACTACGTTTTCCTGCCCTCCTCTCCTCAACTATAGGAAGATTGTTTTGTAGGCTCATTATTGCTTCACCAACTGCTAGGAAGGAAATATTTCTATGCAATAAAAATTCTTTTGGTGTTTTTTACTCCCTTCTCATCCATGCAAAACAGGAAAGCACGATACATTGCCTTTTATGGTAACAAAAGATCCAGACGAAGGTTCTTAATGTTCTTAGACAATTGTGCTCACATTATTACCACAACACTTTCCTAACTTCACTGTTTGAATAGGAAAAAAGATGCCTTACGTGCTCCAAGCTTAATATATCTCCAGGGAAGATACATCCTGACAAATGTTTACTAAATCAGGTCACGGATTAATCAAATAGGGAGTTCACTGAAATAATAAAATTAATATGCTTGCAGATGGCTCCTTAAAATGAGAATGACAAGGTAATTGTAAGTGGTTTTAAAAGCAGTTTTCTTTCTCTTTCAAATATTTGAACTATGCTCTTAACAATGTAGTCTACAGAACACAGACAGCGTAAGAGCACAGATTGGTCTCTTCTAACATGATTACTGATTTTATTTACATGTTGTTCAACAGCCATCACCAAAAAAAGCCATCATCAGACTAGTATCTCATCTCAAGGAGTACCCACCATCTCTCCCATTATATCTAGAGATTTTTGAGGCAGGTAGTCTATAGATTCTTTTGCCTCATACAGGTAGTCTACTCTATAGACAAATTTTGGTACTGAAATCACCTCTCTCTCCTTCTCTTTTCAATGCTCTGACTACATACACTATAATCTGTTTTCATTTAAGGAAATGAAACACATGCTTTTTCTAAAATGCTGGAGAGTACAGTTATTTTTAAATGAGTATCACAGAATTTGAAGGCTGAACCTCAGAGATTATCTAGTCCACTTTTAAAATTAAAGATAAGACTGAAACTCAGAGAGGTTTCTTAACTTCCCCCAGAGTCACACCATTAATTAAAGACAAATATGATAAAGGGTGCCCAATATAACTACTTTTAAAAATCCAATCTAAAAATCTGAATGTACAAAGATTATTCTTTGTATAGAAGGACTGGCTGAAGCGTTTCTTAAATAGTGAGCTCCTGTAGTTTCTTTTTAAGAATTCACTATGCAAAACAGTTTATACTAAACCTGCAGAAATATATCTAAAGTATAATGTTAACTATGAGCCTAGATTTGTAATTTATTTTTTAGGTAACATATTTTTAAAATAGTATAAAATAACTTTTTTTGGTTAATGCCACTACAAACAAAGCATTAAGAAAATTCTGGCTTTTTCAAAGAGTTTATGTGAAAACATAAACACTAACAGTTTATTTTCTAATGTCTATGACACTGTCTCAATCAGTAAAATGAAATCCACCCACCTTTACTTCAAATTAAAAGCAATGCTTACATTTACAGAGAATTATGTTCCTTAATGAGCACTGTAAATCCGAACAATATAATTAGACTGCGTTTCCCATGAAAATAAGTATGAAGGTGAGGTACCTGACCAAAAGCCTAGAGCTCAATTATATTTCAAAAATATACAATGATCAGACCATTGTATATGAACAGTGAAATAATATGCTTATTTACTGCAATTCAAAAATTAGTCATAAAACTTTTCTTTAGTAAGCTATATTTACTAATAAAGGAAGCAAAGACCTTTTATTTTACCTCTAATCCCTGCCTCTCTTGTACTACAACAAAAAGAAAACAAATAAACACTGTCATTGGAGTAATCAAATTCTGAAGGCTTTCTCTAGAAATATGTGCAAGAGTTCAGTTTTTTTCCCTTAGATGACATAGTCCAATCACTGATATAATGAATACCAATCTAGCCACCAAGCAGATGAAAAACATAACATGAAGTAAAAAGGATGGGCCTGTGTAGACCCTTACCTTTCTCATTTGCTTACCTACTACCCCTGCCAGGGATTCACTATTCTGAAATTTCTGTTTTGAGGAAACTCTGGCATACTTAATGGGTCTTGAGAAATGATTTTACTGCCATTTTTTCTTTCTGCAAATTTTTATATATAAATTTAGAAAATAAGTTGCTAAAGAAGTAGGATCAGTATTTCCCAGTTTCTCAGAGAATATGTGTTAATTTGTGTGTTCAGCTGACATAACAATGAGAGTTGAAAAATTGGTTCATGCTGGAGATATGATTAACTGTAGAGAAATCTAAATGAGAACCACTTGTTTAATGATTAACGAAGGAAGGATGGAAGGACGGAGGAAGGGAGGAAGGAAAGAAGGAAGGGTAACCCTTCCAATGGATACAAGAAATGCCTTCATACTAAACCCTTTCAAGTTTATAGTTCCACCTCAGTTTCTCTTCTGAATACCAGACTTGCATATCCTAGCTACTGGACATCTTCACCTAGACGTCCGAAAGGCAATTTCAAATCAACACTGCCAAATTATTATAAAAATCTTGATCAACACCTCAATGTGCTCACCCCCACCCAAACCAATACCCTACTCTAATCCCCATTCTCCCATCTAAATACCATAGTCCTTCCTGATCCATGGGAAACATGTTGCAAGACCTGCCAACGGATGCCTAAAATCATGGATAGCATCAAACTTCCTATATACTATGCAAAAAATTCATTTTCCTTCTTCATAATTTCATGGATAGATGATTCATTCTTACTGTAAAGCTTAGCAACCTCAGCATAGGGATTTTTTCTTTCATTATTAATTCTAGAACTTTCACCTTTTCACTTAAAGGAGCACTTTACGGCTTCCCTTTGGCATGTCTGAATTGCCTGCATCCCTACTCTTGCACTTTGGGGCCATAATTAAGTAAAATAAAGGTTAACTTAATTCAAGCATTGTGGTACCAGCAACAGTAGATCTGAAACTGGTTATATCAGACATCCATAAAGAGATAGGACATAACCAATATCAGATCTGCTAATTGGCTACTAAGTGATGGAAGGGCACGTAGTGTACACAGCTAGAGCAAAGTGGCTTGTACATGATGGAGATGCTGGACAAAAGGACAATTCACATCTCGAGTGGGAGAGAGCCAGATGTCATGAGATTTCATCATGCTACTCAGAAGAGTACAAACTTTAAAATGTATAAATTATTAAGTTCTGGAATTTTCCATTTAATTTCTTCGTACTATAGTTGACCCAGGTAACTATAATTCCAGAAAGTGGAAAAGAGGATGGAGGTACTACTGTAAATGGCACAACCATCGACCCAGTCACTCGAGCCAGAAACCAAGTGGTCATCCTTGATTCCTCTCTGTTGGTATTTAATTTTCTTGATATAATCACGAATTTTATGAAAACTAGGTTCAACATTGTCCTGTCTTTCCAAGATATTGTCACTCTAGAGAATTAAGAAAAGGAAGTCTGATAACATGATACAGTGTTTTTGATGTAATTCCTGAGAATTTTCTTTGGGGTGGAGTTGAGGGAGTTAGAGCGAGGTTAGGAAATAAATTAAACAGATAGGATCAAACATGGTATTGCTAGAAATTCTGGGTGTCACAATAACCCACAATGAAGAATATTTGTTCTTTAAAACAGAAGATAGTTGACCCCTCCCCTAAAAAAAACCCTAACTGTAATCTTCCTCTACAATAATATTTATTTGGGTTTAAATTATCTCAAAAATAACAGCCTTTATCCTTAGAAGTTCTAGAATCTTATGTGAAGTTTTTTGTGAAATAAACAGCTCCTCTGTACACTACCTCTTCTGGAGTCTGTAATCAAGGATAATTATACTATGGAATAAAAGCCAAAAGTTAATACAATTTTAATAGCAGCTTATACACTCCATAAAAATATTTTAAATTCATAAAACATATAGGAACAAAACACAATAGTCTTATCTTAAAACTTTAGTTCTTAAAAAGGAAAAAACTTAAATATGCTGTAAGAAGATATTCAAATATAGCAGGTTGTGCTTATTGTTGCAAACATTTATGTACTTTTATAATTAACTCGTCTCTCCATTACCATTAATGTAATTATTAATTACATTTAATACCATTGTTAGAAAGTAGGCAAAGCTCTGGGTAATTTTAGTGTTTGTCTCTAAAACCTAAAGGCTGAAAAGGCCTGTCAGCCTCTAAAAATGAAAGACATTAGCATTTGAGAGAATATTTACAGATTTTCTAAGTCATTTACCCCTACTGTCAATTTTTAATTAATGAAAGAATATATCAAGTTGATAAAACCTTGCTTATCACCTAAATTAGGCAATGATACACAGATAAATAAGGCATGGAGCCTGCCCTTAAAGACTGCATGGTACAGAAATATCTTCAAACAAAGTAAAAAGAGAAAACTGAGATGATAAAACTTTCTATTAAAAATGTTCAATGGTCATTTAGGATTTAAACGATCTCAAATACAGTGTATGTTAAATTACTGAAAGAGTTGTTGCCATAAATTTTGTTTATCTGAAATGTCTTATCTAAAAATATTTTATCTAAAATTTCATCTAAAAACAGGGATGAGATTTTCTTTTCTTTTTGAGAAAGGGTTTTGCTCTGCCACCCAGGCTGGAGTACAGTGGTGCCATCACAGCTCACTGCAGCCTTGACCTCCCAGGCTCAAGCGATCCTCCCACCTTAGCCCCCTAGTATGCTGAGAATATAGGTGCACACCACCGCACCTAGTTAATTTTTATATATTTTTATTTTTTTGTTATAGAGACGGGGTCTCCTTGTGTTGCACAGGCTGCTCTCGAACTCCTGGGCTCAAGTGCTCTGCCCACCTTAGCCTTCCAAAGTATTCCATTCATTTGGAATTCCATTCATTCCAAAGGTATGAGCCATCACACCCAGCCTGAAATTTCCCACCTCAAAAAATTTTAATTAAATCTAATAAACTACAATATATAACATATTTATTGAGTATATCATATATAACACATACAATATAAAATAAGCTATACAAAGGAAAGAAAAAAATACATGAGACAATGTGGAAGTACAGAGTCTCTCATTCAAATGAAGTGAAAATAACAGTTCTCTTATAGTTTCAGGAATCATAAATTCTATAAAACATTTGAATGAGCTGCCTATTTGCAGTGACTTCTGACGTACAAGTAGCAAATACCACATACTGCATTTAAGCAATTAATCAGAATGATGTTCCATTATCTATCAAAACTGTGAAACATGAGATTTATACAATCAGCAAAAGCAGGTGAAGGTCCCTAAAAAGACACACTGCACACACACACACACACACACACACACATGCACGTGCATGCGCACAGAGAGAAACGTGACATCTTTGTTTCTATAGAGGCTATGCTTTGAAATTTAACCTTACTTTTATCCTTTCTTACCTAAACACAAATATTCTTTGCTTAGAAGGGAATAGCATTATGTGTTGGGAGCCACTGTTTACTAAAGGAGTAGGGCCTCAAAGTTATACAGCTCTATTACTAATTTGTTAGGAGCCTGAAGGCCCAGTTAATCTGCACTTAAAAGAAAAAACAACAACAAAAACCCTAAACAGCCTTCTCGGCTTTTACAGAGGTGCAGTCCAATCCAGACAGTTGTGTGTCCCAGCAGACTCTGCTAAGTCCAAACTTTCCATTGTGATCAAGGAAAAAGGCTTGCTTGTTAGAACTTGTATTAGCTAAATTGGGTGCACTTGGTATTAAAAACGGAGGCCGGCAAGGGCAACAGCTGCCTTCTTAAGACTTTGTAGTATGGCAAATCTTCAGGCATCAATGCAGATGTGTCTCCAAGGGTCCGCAAACTGACAAAAGCCTGTGACTACTCTAGGCATGGCCCAGGGGAGCTCCAGCAACTTGCCCTCCTTTTTCTTGGTCTGTATCAAACCTCCCACTTCCAAAAAATCTTGAAAGAAGAATGAACTTCTTTAACGAATATCAATTTACTGAGATGTACACTAAAAGTACAAATAAAGCCTAATATTCTCAAAGAAAATTTACATTTCAAACAAAAGCTTGAAAATCTAAATTCACATAATAAATGGGAAGTCTCCGGGTGGTGAACAGGCACCCTCCACTGGTCCTGGTCAGCTTGGCTGACCATTCCGTCCCATACGTACTTCACACTTTTCACCTCCCCTTGCCCCAACTAATGCCATGGAGGTCAGTAAAGAAAAAAGACAGTGAGAAAGTCCACAGAAAGGGAAATCAGTCTACAGAAGATTTATCAATAGCATAATATGACATGACTTCTTATATAGGGGTTAGGGAAGTAAAAATCCTGTTTTATTCACCAACATACAAATACATAAAAGACTAAATTAGAAATTTGCTTCATAAGTCCTGGTCCTAGATCCCCTTCTCAGAATTAAGGCACTCTGTATCTGTTGAATGAACATCCAGTGGTTTTCAACCAGGGGTAATTTTGCCCTCCCAGGGACATTTGGCAACATCTGTAGATATTTTTGGCTGTCACAACTTGGGGCAGGGGGGGAATTATACTAGCAACTAGCAGGCAGATGCCAGAAATGCTGCTAAACATTCTATAACACACAAGATAGCCTCCAGCAAAAATGAATTATCTGGCCAAAAATGTCAATAGTGCTGAGGCTGAAAACACTGGGTAAGAGAATAGTAATTTGTCACAAATAAATTCATATCTACTTTCTGAATTGCCCACTACCCTAATTCCTAATGGCCCTAGCACTTTGTTCCAAGTAGGACCAGACCTTTGAGAACCAGTCATAAAAATTATAGAAAATGTAAACTGACAGAATCTTCTGGGAGTTACAAATATGTATATATGTGTGTGTGTATATATGTATATATGTGTGTGTATATATGGGTAAATATACATGTATCTATGTATATGTAAATATATTTATATATAAAAACCTGGATATTGCTTGACACAGGAATACTACTTATAAGACTTTATGCTAATTAGCAATTAGATATATA
The DNA here is from genome assembly GCF_008728515.1 of Papio anubis. NCBI lineage: Eukaryota > Metazoa > Chordata > Mammalia > Primates > Cercopithecidae > Papio > Papio anubis. Next base: position 27,872,518 of record NC_044989.1, on the reverse strand, counting down.
TGTCTGTGTGTTCATGGATATTCACTGTAGCACTCTTTGTAAGAGTACCTCCCCAACCTCCCAAAAGTTAAAAACAATCTTAATATCTAGCACCATTAATTAAATTATGACACATTCATTTAATGGAATCCAGAATCCTATACAACCTTTTTTCCCGCCCAAAGGACGTGGTGAGTCCACAATACACAGTTAATTCAAAGAAGCCAATTAAGAAAATTACCAAGAGAGCCGCAACTGATGGATACTACATTATTATTAATGGTCATTTCTAGGGGGTAGAATTTCGTGAGTTTTTCCTTTTCTATTTTACATGCATTCATACATTTTTTACAATGAACATGTATCTATTAAAAACAAAAAAGTAAACAGATTTCTTATTGATTATTTGGAGACAGGGTCTTGCTCTGTCATCCAGGCTGGAGTGTACTGGTGCGATCATGGCTTACTTCAACCTTAAATTTTGGGGCTCAAATGGTCCTCCTGCCTCAGCCTCTTGAGTAGCTGGGGCTACAGAATCACACCACCACAACTGGCTAATTAAAATTTTTTTTTTTTTGGTAAAGAAAAGGTCTCACTATGTTGCCCAGGCTGGTCTCAAACCCCTAGCCTCAAGCAATCCTCCTGCCTCAGCCTCCCAAAGTGCTGGGATTACAAGTGTGAGCCACTATACCCAACAATTTCTATTTTTTAAAAAAGAAAAAAGAACAATGGTTAAGGGTGTAAGAAAGCTTGGTAATCATCTAGAACAATACCTTACTCAAAAGATGAGAAGGGGAGCATTAGAGAGCTTAAGTCCTACTGATAGATGGCAGAGCCAGCTCAATACCAGAGAACTCAATCTAGGAGAGAAAGAGAAGAAAAGGCAGGATGGCATTAAAAACTGAACAGGAGCTAAAGTATCTACCAGTTAAATTAAATGCATGGAATTTGTTTCTGAATAATCCAGTTTGGGAGACAGGAGAGGAGACAAAGTTGATATAGATTAGCCTTGTAATAATTACTGGAACTAGGTAACGGGTTATAGGACAGTAGTCGTTCTAACTTTGTATATGGTCAAAATTTTCTACATTTAACAGGTCAAATACATATTTTCCAGCTCTATACCATGAAAAGACCGAGAAACCATAATCAATCTGGTAGCAATGAGCATATCAAGAGCCTAAACTGTGATAGCGAAATATTTCCCATTAAAAGAATCCAGGCTGCCAACATGGTGAAACCCTGTCTCTATTAAAAATACAAAAATTAGCTGGGCATGGTGGTGTGTGCCTATAATCCCAGCTATTCGGGAGGCTGAGGCAGAAGAACTGCTTGAATCTGGGAAGTGAAGGTTGCAATGAGCCACGATGGTGCCACTGCCCTCCAGCCTGGTGACAGAGTGAGACTTCATCTCAAAAAAAAAAAAAAGAATCCAGGCTTACATTTGTAATCCCAGTGCTTTGGAAGGCCGAGGCAGGAAGATCGCTTAAGGCCAGGAGTTTGAGGTATAGTGAGCTATGATAGTGCCACTGCTCTCCAGCCTGAGCAGCAGAGTGAGACACTGTTTCAAAACAAAACAAACAGAATCTAGGTTTAAAAAAAAGGTTTAGTTTCAGATTTGGGTCAGGAAATATACAAAATGAATTTCAAACATCTTGGCATGGCAGATATCAAAGGCTACTAGGGCCATGTCAAAAGGATTCAGGAGCTAACGTGAAGAGGCTATAGCTGGCCAAAGATGAGAATGAATCTCAATAAGGGTAAGAATTGCAGTAAGTTGAAACCCAAACATATTTAAAGTCATAAGTTCAAATTAATTTAATACATAAATAGTCACCTTTGAAGGATGACAGGCCAATTCATTATCTTGAAAATAGAGCAAATAAAAGAATCAAGCATTTATTCTGCCTTTCCTATATGAACTGTAACACTGGATAACCAAATAGTAGGGAAGCATCTCCTTACAAAATTATTCCAGGTAATAAATGAAAAGAGAATGATAAAATTATAGCATCAGCATTTTGCAACCCCAGTGAATTAATGGATCTAGGTACTATGCACCAATAGCTACTACCACCACAATAAGCAAGTGACAATCACACAATATGTGCCTTCGGATAAAAGAACACATCACCACCAATAACACTGCCAAAGGAATTGAACTCAGATCTAATTAAGGCTTTCCATCCAGCTGCCAATTGGCAGTAAATACATAGGAACATGCTGAACTGCACAATGAGCCTGCAATCAGCAAAATCTAGACTGTGGGAAACTACAAGTAAATGACCTGAATTCTTCTTCAACAACAACAACAAAACGATAAGAAAAAGAAAGGAACAGAGGAGGAATCTATAAATGAAGAGACTTAAAAGACATTGAATTTAAAACAATGGGTAAGACTCAACCATAGTTGAGAGATAGCTGGGTGATGAAGACAAAGAATGTCAAGGGTTTCTTCCTAACAGTCAGAATGGTGGCTACTTTTAGAGGGAGGAAGAAAGTTGTGATTGGGATGGGGCACATGGAGAGAAGGAAGAACTCTCTAATAAGGTGACACATGGGGCAGATCTTATTCTCATTTAATAATTAAGAAAACTAGGCGGGTGGGGGACATTGAGTAACTTGCCAAGATTACACAGTAAGTGGTGGTGTGCTATGATCTCACTAACAGCTTGAGCTCTTGCTCAGGCTCTTAACTGTGATGTAACACCTTTTTTTCTAAAGGTATATAAAAACTAAAGTGCACAAATATTGAGTGCAACTTTACTTGAGAGTAAAGTTCAATGAACTTTACAAATTAAACAGTTTTGTTCTCATGGTTTTAAATGTCCATATAAAGAGAGGAATGCTTAACCTCTTTTAGAAAATATCTTTCAATGCAAAGCCAACTTGTTGACAAGTTAAGATTGATAAGAAAGGTATTTCAAAGATTGCAGCAGTAAGCAAGTTTTACCAGGAGCTGGGGGATAGGAGAGTCAGAAATGATGCTTTTTTCTTTACTGAATAAAATAAAAACCTCCCTGGGGATTTTTTAAGAGAGCCAGCATATGGCCACTGGAGGTGAAAGATGACAAAGTAGCTTCAATCCACAGAAAAAGAGACATGCATGGGGCATTATAGTAGGAACTCTCAAAGATAAAAACTTGCAGGTTACCTAACAGAGGGGTTAGTTTTCATAGCACCCTGAAACAGGCAGAAACAGACACTAGAAAGCTGTTGTGCAAATTAAAAGATTTTCCTAGAGCAATAAGGAAAACTAGAGTGAAAAAGTAATTTGATTATAGTTAGGTTTAATGAAGCTATTTGAAACTGTGCCTGAGTAGGTCCAATTCTTTTAAGTTGATTCCATGTAAAATCTCAAGTTGGACTTGATATATAAATCATAGTAATTAGTAAATATTTGTCTTGTTACTTTAAGAATGAATTTTTAGCACGGTGGCATGGGCCTGTAGTCCCAGCTATTCTGGAAGCTAAGATGGGAGGATCAACTGAGCCCAGCAGTTAGAGGCTATAGTGAGCTATGATTACACCACTGTGCTTCAGCCTGCGCAACAGTGCAAGACCTTATCTCAAAAAAGAAACATTCTTGGCCGGGCGCGGTGGCTCAGGCCTGTAGTGCCAGCACTTTGGGAGGCCAAGGCAGGTGGATCACGAGGTCAGGAGATCGACACCATCCTGGCTAACACAGTGAAACCCTGTCTCTACTAAAAAAAAAAATACAAAAAATTAGCCAGGTGTGGTAGCATGCACCTGTAGTCCCAGTTACTTGGGAGGCTGAGGCAGGTGAATGGCGTGAACCCGGGAGGCGGAGCTTGCAGTGAGCTGAGCCAGGATCACACCACTGCACTCCAGCCTGGGCGACAGAGAGAGACTCTGTCTCAAAAAAGAAAAAAAAGAAACATTCTTGAATTTTTATAACAATCATAGTAACAAGAATGCTAATAAATAACATTCTTCAAGAGCTCTGTGGTAGTCTGAACTAACCAGTTACATGTATTAACTCATTTAACCTTCACAGATACTCTTGGAAGCATGTAGTTATAGCCTCATTATTTTTTTTTTCAGATGAGAAAACCAAGGCATGCAACCAATAAGCAACAGAGATGGAATCCTGACATTACTGTGTGTCTGCATTTCTCCACTGCTTGCATTTACTTGGCAGTCAATCTTCCCATTGGGCCAATCCTGCTCTAAAGTAGCATCACAATGCTCACGGTGGCAGGGCAATCTTAATGGAATTTAGGAAGAACTAAGCTCTCTAGAAAGAAGGCATATATGAAACAGTTCCATTTCAGGGAAGGAAGTGTTAGAAGCAGGCTTAACCTGTAAGCTTAACTTCTGCAACTCTTTAATCCATGACATTCCAAGAATATCTGGAAGTACATTAGATAGGATATGGCCTGTAAACTATAGATTTCTCTAGTGCAGTGCTTGGCATGTAGTAGGTACTCAACAAATATTTATTGAATGAAAGTGAAAATAAATACATGAGTAACAATCACAGAACATTCCGACATATTGTATAATTTCCTAATAGCAAGTAAGTAAACCAGATAATTGCCAGTGGACCCTTTATTTTTAAGCAGTTGTTGAAAAGGCTAACTAAAGAAGGGGATGTAAGAGAAATGCCTGGAGAAAACAGAGAGGAAGAGAACAAATGCAGGGGTATGATGTAGCTGAGAGCACCAATAGGCTAATAGATGATGATGAAGAAACTTTTCTTACTGATATGTAAATTTATGTGGATAGCTCTCTTTATTCAGTTTGCCAGGAGTCTCCATTATCCTGAAAAGTGAAAATGTAATTAAGCTGTACCCCTTCACACTCTCATACACAGACACATGCACACTTATTTTCCATTAAAACATCCTTTGAAATAAAAGCAGGGAAAAAGGCAGAATTTTTTAAATTCACGCACTCATTTTTTTTAGTTTTTATCAACCCAGTTATTTTGGGTTGCTATTCACTAAAAACTATAAGATATGTCGGTGTCGGGGCCATATGTTGAAAGTCAACGGGATTCTTTTTCTTCTAGCATTCTCTATCTTTCATTGGCAGGTTTTCTTAGTAAGATCTGTCATCTGGAAGAGCTCATTCTGCACAGTTGATGATTTTCCATAGGTTATGTTTTCAGGCTGAATCATAATCTTTTGTAGTTATAATCTGCTGAAATTCTCATTACACTCATACAATATTTAAAACATTTTGTGTGGTTTTTTTTCCCCCAAAATGGAATGTAAGAGTTTTTCACCATCTTCCCAATTAAACTAATATCAAATTGTCTTGATAGAATCTTTAATTATGGGGTAGGGAGTAATTAAGTTTTAGAACTTAAAATCCCAAATCTACTACAGAGTTGTAAACTTAGTATTTTATATATTCTTAACAAAGGCTATCTGCAGCAGCCAAGGGAGGTTACAAATGCTATACTGCATGCTTTGATTCTGATTTATGGTTAAGATTGTTAGAACTTGTATTTTGTGCCCTTGCTACATATGTACATTGTAAATATTGCATAAGAAGATTGGAATGCAACAGCCATAAAAATAATTGCAGGCTATTACATAATCAGAAGTCTGTTCCTATTCTTTATTACGGTAGTCTCATCATACTAAGTAATATATATGTACTGAATAAAAATAGAATGAGCTCTAGCATTATATTATCTTTTATGTTTCCTTTAGATTTAAGATTGTAATTGCTACAATTGTGGATCATAGTGTTTCTTTAAGAAAAAAGTAGAAAAAACAAGGTCCACTCAAATAATGTAAGAACTTGTCTACACTATCATTAAATCATTTTACATATATATATATATACACATATATTATTTTTTTCTTTAAAAAGAAATTTTTTTAAAAAAGGAAAAAAGAAAATCCTTCCTGAGTATACACTGTGTTTAGGGCACTGTGCTATAAGGCAAGAAAATACAGAGGTGAATTACACCAACTCTGCCATAAGGAGCTTCAACTCTTATCAGCATCCACCCTTCCTTCCTGTTTGTACTGCTACCTATGGATCACTTCATTTCTAGCGTCAGTAGCCTCGTTTAACCTGTGCTCCTTCCCTCCATGTGCCTTCCCCAGTGAAGTCTTAAGGTGCCACTTTGTACCTTGCCTGTTTTAAAACTTGACATGACTCTTTAATGTGTACTGATGAAATCCAAATCCTTTAATCTGGCATTCTACACTCAACAGTCTTGTTTTTCCTTGAACAGAATTCAAACTCATCCACCTCTGGGCCTTTTCTCAAACTTTCACTCTTCCTGGAGGTGACCGTTGTATAATGCCATATATGACCGGTAAGCTTTCAACAGATAGAAATTGTGGAGTATTCCAAATTGAGGAAGACACAAAATCAAGAAAGTATAAGATGTGTTCAGGTTAACTGTTCAGTATGACTGCGGTATAAAATTGATATAAGCAAGCAGAAGGGACAAGGACAATGTATTAATAACACTCAAGAGCTTTTATTATAGATCTGAGTATCTAACTATCTTTCTATCTCTCTGCCTACCTACCTAATACCTGTGTGATTTTAAAATATGTCCACAAGGGCCAGGCACAGTGGCTCATGCCTGTAATCCCAGCACTTTGGGAGGCAGAGGCAGGCAGATCACCTGAGGTCAGGAGTTTGAGACCAGCCTGGCCAACATGTTGAAACCCCATCTCTACTAAAAATACAAAAATTAGCCGGGTGTGGTGGCATGTACCTGTAATTTCAGCTACTCAGGAGGTTGAGGCAGGAGAATCATTTGAACCCAGGAGGAGGAGGTTGCAGTGAGCCGAGACTGCGCCATTGCACTCCAGCCTGGGCGACAAGAGTGAAACTCCATCTCGAAAATAAATAAATTAATAAAATAAAATTAAATTAAATTAAAATGTCCACAAACTCTTCAATATTCCTGCCTTCAAATGGTGGAGATAATTCTCTTTATCTTAAGTGTGGGCTAGACTTAAATAACTTCCAGTGAAGTGAGTAAAAGGAAGTGGCAGTGTTGGACTTCACACTAGGTCATAAAAGGCCCTGTGGAGTACTCACTCTCCCCTGGATTCCTTGATCTGGAAGAAGTCAAGCCCCATGTTGCGAGGACACTCAAGCCGTCTTTGGAGAAGCCGATGTGATGAGGCATCAAGTCTTCCTAACAATGGCCATGTCAGTGAACCGTCTTGAAAGTGCATCCTCCAGCCCTAGTTCATCTTTCAGATGGTGACTGCAGCCACTTGAGAGACACTGAACTGGAAGTTCTCAGCTAACTCAATCCCAAATTCCTAACCCATAAAAACTGTGAGATAATGTATGTTTATTGTCTTTAGCCACTAGATTTCGAGTAACGTATTATGCAGCGATGGATAACTAATATAACCTATTAACACATGTCTACAAAAAAGGCTATCAGTGACTTCAAATATAAATATTTCTAATAATATTCCCAAACAATATACTAAAGAATAAAACCCCTTTTAACCTGTCATATTACTAATATGACTAGTAAGTAGTGAGGACGCTGACCACATTTATCCTATTTACCAACATATATACCTCAGCATCAAATACAAAGCCTGACTTAGAGTCACAATGTAATAGGTTATCATGGCTCTTTTTTTTTTTTTTTTTTTTTTGAGACAGAGTCTTACTCTTTTGCCTAGGCTGGAGTGCAGTGACGCAATCTCGGCTCACTACAACTTCCACCTTCCAGGTTCCAGTGATTCTCCTGCCTCGGTCTCCTGAGAAGCTGGGACTACAGACATGTGTCACCACGTCCAGCTAATTTTATTTTTATTTTTATTTTTTTAGTAGCGACAGAATTTCACCATGTTGGCCAGGCTGGTCTCAAACTCCAGATCGCAAGTGATCTGCCTGCCTCGGCCTCCCAAAGTGCTGGGATTACAGGCATGAGCTACTGCACCCAGCCATAATTCAATAAATATTGTTGAATAAATTGGTGGATTATTTTTCAAGGATGGCTCTGAAGGAGATTTTCTTACATTATGATAGATTTCGTGTACTGGGTTTCTTAACAAAAGGCAAAACCGGGCAGGGCAAATGGAGAGAAAATACAATTTCTTAAAACTTTCTGTATTCAATATACTGCTTTTTAAAATTGTTTTTATTGCAAAATAAAATACAGATATGGAAAACTGCATAAAACCTATCTATAGCTTAGGGAATTACTAAAAGGCAAACAGCCTTTAAAGAACCACCCAGGTAGAGAAACAGAACTTTGTCAGCTATCCTAGAAGCCCCTCCAAGCTGTGTGTGTGTGTGTGGATGGACGTAGTTTCCTTACCCTCATCCTAGACTCTTCAGGCTTAGAATAATAGAGGCGATATTAAAGGAGAACCAGAACCCAAGGAGTGGCTCCTGTCACGGCCAGGACCTTGTGAGCACAGTTCTTCATGGCATTATAATTTGCTGCTAGCCATAGTACCTGTGAGTGAGAAGCCAGAGCAGTCTGACCGGATCATGAATAGGAAGACTCTCAATGTAAACTTAGTATCCTTTTTTATGTTTAATACATGGCATAAAAGAGGCACCAATGGAATTGTCAAGTGAGAAAAGGTGATAGTGGCTACAGGTTCAGACCTCACACTTATAAACAAGTCAGGATTCTTGCTTTGTAAATTTTAATTTGGGATAGCTTTATATTACAGTGTTGACTAAAGTTAAACTGCCTTGATTTGTTATGATTGTCTAATGAAACTTCTGATGGTGTGCTAAATGAATGAAGTTGAACTTTTAGCTGTGTGCCCTCAGGTAAATGGTTCTTTTTTTTTTGAGACAGAATCTCACTCTGTCGCCCAGGCTGGAGTGCAGTGGCGCAATCTCGGCTCACTGCAACCTCCGCCCCCCAGGTTCAAGCAATTCTCCTGCCTTGGCCTCCCGAATAGCTGGGACTACAGGCGCCTGCCACCACGTCCGGCTAATTTTTGTATTTTTTAGTAGAGAAGGGGTTTCACTATGTTGGCCAGGCTGGTCTTGAACTCCTGACCTCAGGTGATCCGCCCACCTCCACCTCCCAAAAAGTTGGGATTACAGGCGTGAGCCACTGCACCCGGTCAAGTATGTTTCTTTACTGCAATTATGGATAACCTGGGTGCCCTAGCATAAAACTTCAGCTTCACACATGCCAATTCTCAAGTAATATGGGTCTATGACAATTTTCTGAAATGAATCAAGCATCAGTTGAACATTAGAGTATAGGAATCATTCAAAAGGCTGATTCTGAAAAATGAAAAAGAATAGCTTCATGTTGATTTCCAGCTTTTTGCAACATCATTTATGGTAACTAGAAAACACTGAATCACTCTAAAATTATTACGGGAATTTGCTTAACTTCATTCAGGTTGGAAAACAGATGTTACACAGCCTTAATAAGGCTTCTAAGTCTTGCCCTTTAATGACGTAATTGTTTAGAGGTGCTAATAAAGTTTCCTGGACAGGCCAACATATTTCAAATGAAACAAGATTAAATTACTCTACCATTTTACAAGATAGCGTGCAGATGCCCACAAGACATGTAGTAGCAAACTAGGTTCCATTCAGTGCCAAGTAACATGCTAGTGTCACTTTTTTAGAATGAAAGGGAGGTGAGATTTGTTGACAGGACTACTATGGGTCCCCACCAAAAAGTTCCTGTCAAAAAATAAGCATTTTCACAGTTCCACTGTATCAGAGGCTACAAAGAATATGTGAAGCATTGAAATCCCAACCCTTGATCCAGTGAAAAGGGCTTGCTCTACAGGAAGCCTCCATGGCAGTCTCTTGGGGTAAAAAGAGCGTGGGCTTTTGAGTGCGACAGACCAGAATTGAAATCCAGGCCCTGCCACACACAGTTAGGATAACCCTGGGTAAACCATTTAACTTCTCTCAGCTTAGGTTTCCCCATCTTAAAAAAATGAAGATAATAATGCCTTACTGGATGAGTCAAGATTTTTTTGATCGTAAGTGACAGAAACCCAAATCATACTCACATAAAAAAAAAAAAAGTTGCTTATTGGAAAACTATGGGAGGGGCTCAAAGATTCCAAAGAAGAGCTGGAGCCAAAATACTTTCTCAAACCTCAAGGACCAAAACCAAAAATCTCACCACTGACAGTACTCTTTCTCTCTAAATCTTTATCACTCATCATTTTCCATGTTGGCGTCCTTCATTCTCACTGTGTAGAGCTATACTGTCCAATATGGCAGTCACTAGCCAAATGTGGTTACTGAGTACCTAGAATGTGACTAGTCTGAACTGAGAGGTGGTAAAGTGTAAACACACTGGATTTTAAAGACTTGGCACAAAATATGTATATATACAATGAGTCATTAACAATTTTAATTTTGATTATATGTTGAAATGATATTTTGAGTACAATGGGTTAAATAAAACATTATTAAAATGAATTTCACCTATTTCATTTTAGTTCTTTCAATGTGGCTACTAGAAAATGTTAAATTGCATATGTGGCTTGCATTATAATGGTACTGGACAGTGCTATCTAGAGTCTTTTCCCACATGATGAGAAACACAGCTGCTTATAGTTTGGGACTTAATTTGAGCTTACAAAAATCTCAGAAAAGAAAAGGATTTTCCCTTCCTACTTCAGTTTGTAAATGTCCTAGGAAGGACTCTGACTGGGCAAGCTTAGATCATATATCCAGTTCTTAAACTAACCCCTGCCAGGCAGCAGGGGAACTGTGCTAGACAGTCCTAGCAGAATCACATGGATGAAGGAGAGAAAAGAACATGGGCATGGGATACTACTACAAGAAGAAGGGGAAGAGACGTGCTAGGCAGACAAAACAACAAACATCCACTGTGCCAGAGGGTGGCTGTGAGATGTCTTTTATTCTGACCAATGTCTATCTCTAAATGCTAGTGGTGACATTAAGTGGCTGTAAGTCATAACACAGAATGGCAGACATTAGAAACCCTGGGGATAAACACTTCAGATTTCTACACTTGAGTGTTCATCAAATGTCCTAAACCAATGATACTAAGCCCTAGATGCTGGCAGCTTATAAGAAGGACTGATTTCAAAGAGCAATTGGTGAAGATTTCAGCTTTACTCTACATTGATGTGAGCTGATGATGCCTTTTTAATACAAGTATCATTGCTGATAATGCAGAAGAAGTTTTATGAAGCAGGTAACAATCCTGGAAATGTGTTTTTTTGGTTTTTGGTTTTTTTGAGACGGAGTCTTGCTCTGTCGCCAGGCTGGAGTGCAGTGATGCGATCTTGGCTCACTGCAACCTCCACCTCCCAGGTTCAAGTGATTCCCCTGCCTCAGCCTCCCGAGTAGCTGAGACTACAGGCATGCACCACCATGCCAGGCTAATTTTTTTGTATTTTAGTAGAGACCAGGTTTCACCATGTTGGCCAGGATGGTCTCTATCTCCTGACCTCATGATCCGCCCGCCTCAGCCTTGCAAAGTGTTGGTATTACAGGCGTGAGCCACCATGCCTGGCCGGGTTTTGTTGTTGTTGTTGTTGTTGTTTCATTTTGTTTGAGATGGACTCTTGCTCTGTCACCCAGGCTGGCGTGCAGTGGTGCAATCTTAGCTCACTTCAACCTCCATCTCTTGGGTTCAAGCAATTCTTCTGCCTCAGCCTGCGAAGTAGCTGGGATTACAGGCACTGCCAGCATGCCCAGCTAATTTTTGTATTTTTAGTAGAGACAGGGTTTTGCCATGTTGGCCAGGCTGGTCTCGAACTCCTGACCTCAGGTGATCCACCTGCCTTAGCCTCCCAAAGTGCTGGGATTACAGGCGTGAGCCACCACACCTGGCCAACAATCCTGGAAATGTTTATATGCTGTTTTGAATCTACTAGGAAATACAACAGGCCATAAAGTCTACAGCAGCATTCTCAAAGTGTTTGGGACTCCCTTTTACAAGTAATGAGAATCACAAAGTGCTCCTATTTATGTGTGCTATTTCTGTTGACATTTAGCATATCTGAAATTAGAACTCAGGTTTTAAAAAAAAATTATTGAGGTTTTATCACATACTTTCTTCTAGAAGTTGTATAGTTTCAGGTTTTACTTTTAGGTCTATAATCCATTTTGAGTTAAACTTTACATGGACATATATGCCTTTTCAAGGCATGGATTGAACTTTCTTTTTTTTTTCTTGAGACGGAGTCTTACTCTGTCACCCAGGATTGAGTGTAGTGCCACGATCTCGGCTCACTGCAACCTCTGCCTTCCAGGTTCATGCCATTCTCCTGCCTCAGCCTCCTGAGTAGCTGGGACTACAGGCGCCCACCACCACGCCTGGCTAACTTTCTGTATTTTTAGTAGAGACGAGTTTCACCGTGTTAGCCAGGATGGTCTCGATCTCCTGACCTCGTGATCCACCCGCCTCAGCCTCCCAAAGTGCTGGGATTACAGGCGTGAGCCCCGTGACCAGCCTTTTCTCTCTTTTTTTTAATATAGAAATCCAATTGTTCTAGCATCATTTGTTGAAAAGAGTATCTGTTCTCCTCTGAATTGCCTTTGCACCTTGGTCAACAATCAATTGTCCACATATGTGTGGATCTATTTCTGAATATTCTATTCTGTTCCAATGATCTATACTGGTGTATTTTTCTTTTCTAGACCATCATCACACTGTCTTGATTACTGTGGCTTTATAACAAGTCTTTGAAATCAGGGAATGTGAGTCCTCCAATTTTGTTCTTCTTTTGCAAAATTGTTTAGGCTATTCTAGGTCCTTGGTATTTCAAAATAAATTTTAGAATCAGATTGTCAATTTTTACAATTTCTGCTGAGATTTCAACTTGCTAGAATTGTGCCAGATCTATATGCCAATTTAGGAAGAACTGATATCTTACAAGATTAAGTCTTCCAACATGTGAACATGACATATCTATTTGTTTAGATCTTCATTAGTTTCTCTCAGCAACATTTTGTAGTTTTCAGCATAAAAGTCTTTCATATCTTTTCTTAGATTTATCTCTAAATATTTCATAATTTTGATGTCATTATAAATGATATCTTTAAAATATCAAATTTTATTTACTTGTTAGCCTATAGAAATATAATTGATTTTTATATATTGACCTTGTATCCTGCAACATTACAAAATTCACTTACTAGTTCTAGAAGCTTTTTTGTAATTTCCTTAGTCTTTTTGACATAGACAACAATATCATCTGTGAAAAGATAGTTTTACTTCTTTCTACTCTAAATGTTATTCCTTTTTCTTGCTTTATTGCACTGGCCAGGCCCCCCAATAGTGAATAGAACTGGTGAGAGTAAACATCTTTGCCTTGTTAATCTTAGAGAGAAAGTATTTGGTCTTTTACCATCAAGTATGATACTGATTATAGGATTTTCATAGATGTACTTTTATCAGGTTGAGGAAGTTCCTTTCCATTCCTAGATTCCTGAGAGTTTTTATCAGGAACGGGTGTTCAATTTTGTCAAATGTTTTTTCTGTGTCTATTGAGATAATCACATGACTTTTCTTTCTTAGTTTGTTAATACAATTAGTTGTATTGTTGATTTTTGAACATTCAGCCTACCTTACATTCCTGGGATAAACTCCACTTGTTCATAATGTATCATCCTTTTTATATATCATTCTTTTGAGTTTGTTAAAATTTTATTTCAAATTTTGCACCTGTGTTTATGAGACAGCTGCATCTGGAGTTTTCTTTTCTTGTAATATCTTTGCCTGATTTTTGTTATCAAGTAATGCTGTCCTCACAGAACAAGTTAGAAATCATTCACCCTTTTTCAATTTCCCAAAAGATTTTCTGTATTATTTCTTCCTTAAATGACTGGTGGAATTTACCAGGGAGGTCATCTGTGCCTAAAGTTTTCATTGTGGAAACATATTTAACTATAATAGACACAAGGCTATTCAGATAATCTACTTCTTCTTGAATAAACTTCAGTAAAATCTGAGAAAATTTCTAAAATGCAAGAACACACAAGCAAATGTGGCCTTGGCTATCAGAGTGATGACATAACACACCATGTAGCCTCTGGAAAACTCCACTATTCACTCATGAGGTATGGAAATTCTTAATTTTATTTTGAAAATAGTTTTTAACCTCGTGTACTCTCTGAAACAGTCCTGGAAATACCAGCAGTCCTTGGACCATATTTGTGAGGTGCTGGTCTATGGAAAAGAGACTAAGAATGCCAACACTATCAATATTCCAGGATCTTCTGCTAAAGAGTATTTTCATGAAGTACTCACATGTTGAACAGACACTGAAGGCATTGCAGAGTACTTTCTAGAGTTAACACAAAGTTTGACAAATCTAAATCATATCCCATCCTGCTTCAAGAGAGCCAAACTGCTTATGAGCAATCCTGGAACAAGGAGAAACACCAACCTTATTTCTGGGTTTCCCACATCCCAACTATATAATATGATCATAATATGAAAACAAATCTGCAACAAACAGATACAAGGAAGAAAATGGATCTTCAGAAAAATGAAGGAGAGGGTAGATCCCTTTGTGACATTATATTGTCATTAAACTAGATCAAGGTATGTGTGTACTGTTAAAATATGTTTTAGAATATTTTATAAAATTAAAAATCCCTCTCTTCTAGTTCTGTATTAAACGTCATTCAAGTCAAGGGCTTCTCCTATGCCAAATCCTAGAAATGTATTTATAAATAAAAATAAAAAGGAGGGGCGTGCTGGGTGACAATGACTGTAAAACTCAGCTAGGCAAAAAGAATAAAACCAAAAAACCTCAGAGACACCTCAGACTGCTGCATCCCAGGATAAGGGAGGCAATGGCAACCAGCAGCCACAGAAGGCGTAGGGTGGGCTCAAATAATGGTTCTCAAACCATTCACGGTGAAGGAGCAGTTGTTGTTTGTTTCTTTCTAATCCATCACCGACTCACAGATTTGTAAAATACATTAAAAGTGAATTACTAGAAAAAGAAATCTTTTAAAACACATACAAAATACAAACCCAACATTTCTATCATTAGATTCAACAGATACATGATCATTCTGTCAACGGCTTTTAATGTTTCTAAACCCTCTCAATGCTGTGCTTGTTTCATCAAGAACCAAAACTGATGCACTTTGGGTAGCACTGGCTAGAAGGTTCTGGTACCTTTCCTCTCCCCTACTTTCCCAGGTTAATCACTAAGTGACCACTTGCCCCAGCTGGTATATAAAATTATACAATGTATATATATTACATACACTTCAGCAAATCTAAAACATGTGTCACCTGAAGCCTTGATATTAAGTTTTCTATCACCTTGAGCCCTGACTGTGGTAACAGGTCTGGATCCAAGGTCTAGCCTCATTTCCTCCTTCCTCCTCTCCATCATTTTATATTATGTTTCTGGCAGATTTCTCTTCCTAAATACAATCCCAATTGTAGTACTAACCTGTTCAAAAATAATGACTAAAATTTGAGTCAAGTATTTCAGGCTGTATTATCATGTCTTTAAAATGCCTTTCCTTTCTTATCTCCCACTACTTTGTACACAAGTTCTACGACTTAACCCAACTGGACTGTTAACTGTGTTCCAACTGTGCTACTGCTGCCACCTGAAAAAATGCTTGTTCTTTCCATCTAGCTTTTTTTTTTTTTTTTTTAGATGGAGTCTCGCTCTATTATCCAGGCTCCACCTCCCGGGTTCACGTCATCCTCCTGCCTCAGCCTCCCGATTAGTTGGGACTACAGGCGCCCGCCACCACCCCCGGCTAATTTTTTTGTATTTTTAGTAGAGGCAGGGTTTCACTGTGTTAGCCAGGATGGTCTCGATCTCCTGACCTTGTGATCCTCCCACCTTGGCCTCCCAAAGTGCTGGGATTACAGGCATGAGCCCCCGTGCCTGGCCTGTCTAGCTTCTCTTTATCAAAACCAAGTCTTTCAAGGCCATTCCAAATGTCACCTCCTTTATAAAGGTTTTTTTTTTCCCAGCCAGGTGTAATCTTCTCTCACCAACCAACTAAACTTTGTACTTTTCTTAATAATTAAGCATTATCCTAACACGCATTACACTATAACCTGTATAGTCACCTTACACCACTAATCAGTTTTTACCTTTATTTGAGTTGTAGGTCTGCTGATTGATGAAAATGGAGTAATAAGAACAGATGACAGAAACAAACTGGCACAACCTCTGTCAGGTGCCAGGTGGCACCTTTAAGATGTGGGTGAAGAAAACACTACCAGAGAGAAAAGTAGTTCCAGATTTAAAAAATGGTCACCTGTAGTGATCACATCCCATAATTCCTGTTAACCTCTCTGTGCTACCTGGTTCCAATCCACACTTCCCTTTCTGGATCATAGGTTGCAAGACTTCCCTCATAAACAGACTGAAAAAAATAGGACAAATCCAAAAAGCTGGTATGAAGGGATTAAGCCTACACGTTGGCTTAGAAAAACCAACTGCTTAAAACTGGATTAGTAAGACAAGGAAGTATGGTCTTTTACAAACTCAGTAAGTACTTATTAATGTTGATGCTCAGAGTTTTAACAAACACTGACCTGATCAACCCTCCCTGGAGTTTATTTTTGGGCACCACAGTTTAAGAGAGATGCTGGCAATCTGGAACGCTCCCTAAAGAGAAGTATGAAGATGGAGAAGGATTTAAAAACCTGCGACATATATGGAAAGTGTAAAGGACTAAGAATGCCTAGCCTATAAGTTTTAAAATACAAGTGTTGCTGCTATAATATGATATATGCATTCCTTAAAAATTGCATTCTAGTAAATTACAAACTAAAAATAAGAGACTTATGAGGAAAATATAGACCACTTAAGGCCTGCACAACTTTGTAAGCACAGCACTGACAAAAACCAAAGTAATTTCAGTAAATATTAATGTACTTAAGATGCTATATTTCTAATAATAAGTGATACAATAAATAATACAATATGCCTCCAAAGCTTGCTACGTTCATCTGTATTAGTGTACTTTGCATTTAGCTGCTATTATCTAGTGGTCAAAATAATTAATGTGGTAGAGAAAAATCAACTGTAAGCCATGGCTGCTTTTGCATTATACTGACAGGCTTCTACTATTTACCAATTGTGAACGAAGTAATTCATGTTACAATAGACTGTACTTAAATGACAACCACGATAAATGGGGACAGGGTAGCAAAGCAGGTCAACTGTTGAGACACACTTACATTCTAAAATTGAAATTTTGAAAAAAATAAAGAAGCACATCATAAAAAAATTTAAATAAACTGTAAAACAATAAAAGAAAGCCAAAAGAGGAAGGCTCTCTTTTTTAAAAAATAAATTTTATTGTGTATATTTAAGGCATACAACCTGATGTTATGGGATACATATACAGACAATAAAAAGGTTACTACAGTGAAGGAAATTAATATATCCATCATCTCACATACCCATTTTTTGGTTGTTGTTTTTATGGCCAGAGCAGCTGAAATCTACTCATTTAGCATGAATTCCATATATGGTACAATTTTATAACCTGTAGTCCTGTTGCACATTAGAGTGCCAGACTTGTCCATCCTACACAGGTGCTCTTCACACCCTCTGATGTACACAGAAGATGTATCCTACATCTTCCCATTCTCCACTCACCACCTCCCCCAGCCCATGGTAACCTCTGTATTGTTCTCTGCATATATTTGAATTTTTTTTTAAGATTCTACATACAAGTGAGATCATGCAATATTTTTCTTTCTGTGTCTGGCTTATTTCACTTAGCATCACATCCTCCAGGTTCGCCCATGTGGTGGCAAATGGCAAGATCTCATTCTTTTTTAGGACTGAATAATATTTCAAAATGTATATGTACCACAGTTTCCTTATCCATTCAACCACTGATGAACAACTAAGTTGTTTCCATATGTTGGCTATTGTGACTAAAGCTGCAATGAACATGGGTGTGCAGAGATCTTTATGAGGTGGTGATTTCATTTCCTTTGGTTATATGCCCAGAAGAGGCATTACTGGTAGTTCTATTTTAAATTTCTTTAGAAAACTCCATTGTGTTTTCCATAATGGCTTACCCCAATCTACATTCCAAGAAACTACCTGTGACTTCTTCATTTTTAGTAAGAAAATATATATACCATTGTCACAATTACCATAAATCATATTTGGAAACTTAGGGCAAGCAAAAATTTAAGTTTTGAATTCTACGTAAGGGAAAACAGGAGAGAGGAAAAACTAAGTAGTAAATGTAACTCTGTCATAATTTCAATGAAATTTTTTCTTCTTTTTTTTAAACTTCTATTGTAGGTTCAGGGGTTCAGCAGGTTTGTTATACAGGTGTATTAAATGCCACAGGGTTTGGTATACAGCTTATTTTGTTACTCAGGTAATAACCATAGTACTTGACAGGTAGTTTTTTGATCCTCACCCTCCTCTCACCCTCCTCCCTAGGGTAGGCCTTGGTGGCTACTGTTCCCTTTTTTGTATGCACATATATTCAAAGTTCAGCTCCCACTAATGAGTAAGAAAGTGCAGTATTTGGTATTCTGTTCCTGTGTTAGTTTCCTTAGGATAATGTCCTCCAGCTCCATCACTGTTGTTGTAAAGGACATGATCTCATTGTGTTTATGGCTGTACAGTATTCCCTTGTGCATTTGTACCACATTTTTTTCATCCAGTCTATCACTGATGGGCATTTAGGTTGATTCCATGTTTTTGCTATTGTGAATAGTGCTTAGTTCCACAGTAAATTCGATACTTTGAAATACAAATTAAATGATTTAATGAAATCAAAACCATTTGTATTCTGCACCTGCACCAAGCTCAGAAGTGTATTAAGTACCATCATGTTTATTATCTCATTAATAGTCCCAACAATCCTGTGTGGTATGCCTAGCTATCTTAGTCAGTTCCAGTTGCCATAACAAAATACTATAAACTGTGTAGCTAACAAAATCCTATAAACTGTGAAAAAAACAGAGAGTTGTTCCTTATAGTACTAGAAGCTGGGAGGTCCATGATCAAGGTATCAGCAACTGTGGTGTCTGGTGAGGGCCTGTTTCCTGGTTCACAGACGGTGCCTTCTCACTGTGTCCTCAGGCCCGTTAGCCCTCTAGGGCTTCTTTTGTAAGGGTATTAATCCCATTCATCAGGGCCCCACCCTCATAACTGAATCACCTCCAAAGGTCCTAACTCCTAACACCATCACCTTGGGGATTAGGATTTCAACATATAAATTTGGGGGAAGGTGGGTATAACATTTCAGACCATAATAATAGCTAACCTCATTTTAACAGTTTGGGAAACTAAGACTGGGAAGATAATTCAGTAAATTTTATGTTACTAATAGATTATTCAAAATAAGAGAGAAGATGGAATAAAAGAAGGAAGGTTAAAAAAAAAAAAAAGAGGGAGAAAGAGAGGAAGGGATACTTCAACAGAGTTGAAGGTTCTAATCAAACATAAACAGAGACCATGGTATAAAAACCATGGACACTCACTGAGCCAAATCCCTTTACTTATCTATTTATGATGTACCAGGTGTCTTTGTGAAGAAACACTCCCCTCCATAATCTAGAAAAGGGATCGGGAAACTACTGCCTACAGGCCAGATCCAGCCCAATGCCTGGGCTGGATAAAATAAAGGTTTATCCTTTACTTTAAAAATAAAGGTTTATCCTTTACTTCAAAAATAAAGGTTGTTTTGCTTTTGTTTTTAGAAGTTCATATTTTTAATTGACAAATAATAACTGTACATATTCACGAAAAACATAGTGATGTTTCTATACACATAATGTATAGTGATCAGATCAGGGTAATTAGCATATCCATCATCTCAAACATGAAAATAAAGTTTTATTGGAACTCAGCCACTCATTCATTTACATATTGTCTGTAGCTGCTTTCATGCTATGAAAGCAGAGTTGAGTAGTTGTGACAGAGACCATATGGCACACAAGTCTAAAATTTTACTATCTTGCCCTTTAGAGAAGCCTGCTGGACCCTGAACTACAGTGTATTTTTCCCTAAGTCCTGCCTGCTCTCTAGAGAAGGGAGGTGGAACAAGGATGAGGCACTGAGAGCAGCCATGGGTCCACTGCTTAATAAAGAGATAGAAGTTCCCTGCTGAGTGTTCAGACCATCTCACTGCTTTCTTTGTGATTAAGTCTCAAATGCAAATTTTGGCTCAAATTAAGCAAGGATAAATCAGTCTTATTACAGGAGTAAACAGCACCCTACTTTTATGGCACTGTCTTCCCGGTACTCCTTCCTACTTTTAGAAAAGTATGACCACTCCTATTTGATTAGACAGAAATTATTTCCTTTAAGATAAGAAGATGAGGATTCTGTGTGAATTCTTTATGGCCCTTCAAGTACCAGATGACTATTTTGCTTTAAAGCCAGATTTCACAAAACTGTGCTAAAGCAGTCTTTCTCTCTAAAAGCTGATTATTAAGTGTGACTTTACTGAATCCAAAAAATTCCCTGAACTAAAAAGTCTCAAATTCAGAGGAGTTATTTAATGTGTGGTTTAGAGAAAAACTTGTAAGGTCAGCCTTTGAATTTATATATTCTTATCAGAATCAGAGGCTTTTCAGTATTTCTATCTTACATGTGCTGAAAAAGAATTATAATCAATACATACCACCCTAACAAGCTTGCTGGATTTTAAATAAAGAGAATATTTGGGGGCAATTACCAGTTTCCTTTCTAGCAAACATGTAATGCTAAACGGGCTTCAAGCATTTACAAATAGTAAGACAATGCAAGAATTCATCCACAAAAAAATTCCAGTAACGTTAATCAGTCTAATGTTCTTCTGGGTGCAGAGAATGCCAAATCCTCCCCTGTTCCTAAGGGCAGATGAGAAGAATGAGAAATTTCAAAACTCTGCCAACTTTTTCAATCTTTAATGGCAAGTCACAAAATGTGACTGTCATACACACACTTTGTTTTTTTAACACTCATGCCATTACCTATTTCTCTTAACTGTATAAAAGAATGACAGCACCACTTGAAATGGGTTTTTCCAGGCAAAATTTCCTTTAAACTTTTCCAGGAGAGAACATCGATATAATTATCATATTTAAGCATATCACGAATTAAAACAACTTCTTAAGAAACCTTCTCTATGATTAAGGTCGGGTGCGGTGGCTCACGCCTATAATATCAGCACTTTGGGAGACCCAAGCAGGCAGATCATTTGAGGTCAGGAGTTTGAAACCAGCCTGGCCAACATGATGAAATCCCATCTCTACTAAAAATACAAAAATGAGCCAGGGATGGTGGCACATGCCTGTAATCCCAGCTACTGAGGAAGTTGAGGTATGAGAATTGCCTGAATCCCAGATGCCTGAATCCCAGAGGTGGAGGTGGCACTGAGCTGAGACCATGCCACTACGCTCCAGCCTGGGCGACAGAGCAAGACTCTGTCTATTGAAAAAAAACAAAAACAAAAACAAAAACCTTCTCTATGCTAGCATGCTATCATTTTAGTTGTTTCTTCTTAATAATTTCACTTGATCATTTCAGTTCTTCAAGTTTCCATCCCATTTCCAAAATTCATTTTGTCAGATACCCACAGAGTATATTTTCTAATCATTCATATCGTCATGACACCAACAATCTGGCCTCTATTCTGGTCATCCTACTGAAAGTGTTCTCTCTACTCTCACCATCTCTATCATCCTCACCAATTCAAATGCTGTTTTTCTTGGTTCTAGTTCTTTTAACGGATTTGAGTATTTTCTTCATCATGAACATTTTAAAACCTTGACTTGGCCAGGCACGGTGGCTCATGTCTGCAATCCCAGCACCTTGGGAGGCCAAGGTGGGCAGATCACCTGAGGTCAGAAGTTCAAGACCAGCCTGCCCAATGTGGCAAACTCCCCTCTCTATTAAAAACACAAAAAAGTAGCTGGGCGTGGTGGCGGGAGCCTGTAATCCCAGCTAATCAGAAGGCTGAGGCAAAGAAATCGCTTGAACCTGCGAGGCGGAGGTTGCAGTGAGCCGAGATGGTGCCACTACACTCCAGCCTGGGCAACAAGAGCAAAATTCCATTTCAAAAAAAAAAAAAACCCACACCTTGACCTTTATGACTCTGAGCTCCTGCTGTCATTCTACATATGACAATTCTCTTCCACTGGATTCTCCAAATTCAGGTTTCTCCATAGTTGTGTGCAAAACTTCCTCCTTCAAAAGGTTCACTTTGGTTTCATTATCCTGCTTCTCTTCCACCTGGACCTTTTAGCACCTCTCTCATTCTAGCTGCCAATAATTAAAATGAGATATTCTGTCAATACCTCTAAATAAACACAGGCTTGGGCAAGTAATTGAATTTTTTTGGACTTCTCCTTATTTTTATGTCAATTAAGTGAATTCTCCAGAAAAAGATGAAAGAGTAGGAATTTCAGAGCCAGAAAGAAGAGCATGAGCAAAGTGACAGCACCAGGAATTCTCAAAGCACTGGAAGGACGCTGCGGATGGCTGCCTTTCTGAGACTAAACGCACATTTTGGGAAGCTGCATAAAACAGCACTGCATGGGAGAATGGGCTCTAGAAGCAGCATCCAACAAGTAAGTATTACTCGTTTTGGGAAACGTTACAGGAGACTAACAGTAATACTGCATGAAGACTGGGCACTGAAGAGAATGGGGCCAAGGAAATAAAAGAGGAAGCTCTTACCACGATAGCCTAGTTATAAGGGGATTAAGACTACCTGCTAAATGAAGTCTAATCAATCTCCCAGCATTCAGTATCTTCTCAACTTTTTTTTTTTTTTTTTTTTTGGTTTTATCTCTCAGTAGTCTCTTGCAGGAAATTTCTCTTGCAACCTAGATTACTACCTACTCCCCAAATCAAGTATGTCCACACAGTCCCACTGCTGACTGCATGATTATCCATCCCTGATCTGTTCCTCCTCCCCTTCCAGCCTTGGAAAGATATGCCACTTCCAGGTCTAGCTAATGCCCAAACTTGGTCATAAATGTTTTATGACCTAATCATTCCAATCCATAACAATCTCACTCTTTTTAAAAGCCTACTGGGCAGGTAGCGTACAAGTTAACACTTCACTATTTATTAGTAAATGTCAACTTATCAATTATATTATAAGGTCTCTGAGGACAATGATTATGCTTGACTTTCCTTTCTGTCGTTTGTCTAATCCCAGTATCATTTTATGGCAAGATCAGTACGTAGGTGTTCTGCACAGTAGTGCACTCAAAAACCAAGCCAGATTCATTCCGGGTACTCTGCTGCAGCTGTGATAAGCTGCTCAGAATACTGAGTGGAACTCCAGTTCAAGGTTCTCCTTCTGTTATCCACTGGATCATAGTAAGATCTCCCTGAATACCACACGGCATAGTATAAATCCAGGAAAGTAAAGAAAAGCCTTCTGCCACCCACCGGTACAAGACGGTTAGATTTTAGAGCAAGAGTCACAAATTCACCCACAGGCCATGGCCAAGACATACAAGTGTTCTTGCACAGTGTTTGTAAACAATATTTATCATTGCTTTTACTTAAAAGATAGTCGTTTTTCATATTAACAACAACAACAACAAGCCCTGAGATTCTGGGCTCCTTTTAATAACATCTGGATATCTGGCAACACCAGGCCCCAGATTATCAAATGGAAAACAACTCTGTAGCCGTATAGCAGCTGCTGCCTTTAGATGAAGCAGGTACATGTTGGTTCACTCCAGTCCCTACCATTTCCTTTTGTATTGTATCTAGTCAGATTCACTCCCTTTTCAGTACTTGCCTGGCTCCGTTTGCTACTAGGTTTGATTAGAAAGCAGACTGACTCTAAGTAGGTAACCTGCTAGCCCGCATCAGGCTGAGGAGGCTGCTCCTACATCAGATAACCTCAGCATACAAGGACATTCAGATGCTCTCTTCCATGTTAGTGATCTGCTTAGACCATTGTATAGTTAGATATTCACAACTCTCTGCCTATCCTAGGCTCCTGAACAAATCTAGACACCCTGAACTGAATTCCTGCTTTCTGCCTCTGCTTGGCAGTGACCTGGGCTCTGCACTGACTGTGCCCTGACTGATCACTACAGCCACAGTGACTTCAGAAGAAGGATGAGAGCTGCATCTCTTGTATAAATAACCTATTTTAGCTTTTTCACATTCAATTAATTTCCCTGTAGTGTCAAGATTCGGATTCCACAGTGGAACTAAATTGCTACGTGCAATCCATCAGGATGAATGGGCTCAGTGTGTGATGTTAAATAATGCCAATAAAAGTCCAAGTACTTCAGTCATAGTAAATTGGTTACAGCCCTACTTCTAACCTGGGCTAGGGCTCAATGATTTCTAGTTTAGAGATACTCCAACAACAATTTAGCCTACATAAACAGTACGGTCTTTTCTCACCCAACAAAAAAAAAGTTAATGTTGATTTTCTTTGCACGGTTATATTTGCCCCATCCACTATCAGCAGGAAATAGTTGCTATTTAACCCTCCAGTTCAGTGGGATCCAATAATTTGCCTCCATATTTTTGTATGATGGTACTGAAGGGGTTCCTAGCTCTAGGATTTTAACTTCACTGTCTTCTGTATAAAACTGGCTCATTATTTTAAGTGACCAATTCAAACACACATCATATTTACAAGTAAGCCTCTCCTCTCCCCTAAAATACTGTATTCTTAGTTTCTGAGCTTCTTGTTCAGAGAATAAAAATGTTAGTAGACAATTCAAACCTTTTCTTTAGCTACTTCTCTATGGAGTATGGCTTTACAGAAAACAGAAGCAAAAACAAAAACACAGCCTTCTTAGCATCATATTGTTAAGTTCACTAATTCTCAGGACAAAAATAAAGACAGGAATACACATACAGCACTTTTCACCACATTCGAAGAAAATTAAGAGCAGCAGCATCTAATGACTAGCTGTTTGTTAGGAGAAAGTATATAATTATAAAATCATCTTTCTTTGATTCAGTAACTGTAGAGAATACTTGCACTTTGATCATTTCTGTAATCTCCTTTTTATGCTAGGACCACGATTTCTCCCCATAAACACAGCAGTTGAGAAGTTCAGGGGTATACAACTGAGCCCAGTGGAACAGATATAAGACAGTTGGTCTATGCCTGATCTGTAGAGTACTAAGTATGGACTGTTTCCTGCTATACAGACCACAGAAGAAGAGGATTTGTATGAAATTTCTCATCTGATCTACATGAGCTCATGCTGGATTTCTACCAACTGCAAAATAAGAATCCTAACAAATACAGAAATATTTTTCGTGTTTATGTTAGTGATTCATCTGACCCTTTGATTTACCTCAACCAACAGTTATTTCAGACTCTGAAATCAGGCTTCATCTTCAGAATAAATTCACTCTATCCCCTGTAAGAACTATATATATTTACAATACAATATTAAGGGAAATCATATCACTGAATATTGAATCAGATAATCTAAGCACACAAGGACATTCAGATGCTCTTTTCCCTACTCTATCACCTGTAAGAACCACATATATTTACAATACAATATTAAGGGAAATCATATCACTTGAATGGATTTTTCATTTTAACATAAAATAATTCTATTAGTGGGTAAAATAGGCACACCTGGTAATATGAACTTATGAGTGGATGATGGCCTCATCATAGTGTAATGAAATTTCACTGTAGCAAATCAACAGGGTATGCAGTCAAACTCCAAGCTATCTCAATATTTTCAAGTTCTACCTTCATTTTTATTTGCTTGAAATGATAAGGTAAAACTATATTGATACTGGTGAAGAGTATCCTAACCCTAGGAATTCAGGAAGTTTACTTTTGTAGTTAGACTATCAATTATAGGCCTAGTAATTAGATGAGGAGCATCCAAATGCAAATAATATGTAAAGCAGCTCCTAAGGCAAACTTCCTTTGAAGAGCGTAGCCAAATGTTACAACAACTTTAGGAAAATACATCTTAAAACCCTCAACAAGTATTCTGGATTGTTTCTAGTGTGCTGGTAGCTTTCTGTTTTTGATTTTTCGGTTGTTGCTTTGTGTTATACAAGAGTTTCTCCTTTCTGGTCGTTGTTGCTTTACTCTTTTTGCATGAACTCTAAAGATCCAGAAAGACATTAGTATTGCAATGTAGATATTTTATCTACAGAAGAGACATTATTTCACAGTAACGCAGGGGTTAAACAATATTACAGCTTTGGCAAATAGATTCCATCTTTCTCTTAACTGACTGGCAAGGAAAATAAGAACAGCATATAAAGTCAGAATTCTTAAAACAAAAATACGATAATTTGATGCTGAAGAGATAAATATGAGATTATGAGCCAATAAACATTTTTTTTTCGACCCTTCAAGAATATGAGCTGAGGCAACATCAATTTCAAATAAACAGGAAGACTGCTGAAACTGATAAGGCACAATAAATTAAAACAAAAGCACTGGAACTGTAAATTGTGGATTAAGGTGATTATATAAATCATGTACTTTCATGTGCTGTTGAACTTGGCTCTAAATGAGCTGAAAGAGAGTTTTAACTGGAATACATGGAGGAGGTCCTGAGTATACACTACAAGGGTTTCTTAGAAGACTGCTTACTAGTCTAACAGAGCACAGTAATTGCCAAAATCAAATTAATTATGCTTGGTTATCACAAATCTAATATGTATATATTTTCCACAACCGGACTGTAGAGAAACTGATAGAAATTGATGATTTCCATTCTTTCTTGGACTTTACAATCCTTGGGAACAGAATGCAGAACTAGTCAACTGGAAACTAAAATTGAAAGTTTAATGAACTACAAAACTTTTACGTTTTACTTAGAGAAAAAGAAAATAATTTTATTCTTTAGATGGACTGTATAGACCAGGAACAGTGGCTCACACCTGTAATCCCAACATTTTGGGAGGCTGAGGTGGGGGGACCACTGAGACCCCTTCTCTACAAAAAATAAAAAATTAGCTTGGCTCAGTGGCGCATGCCTGCAGTCCCAGTTACTCAGAAGGCTGAGGTGGGAGGATCACTTGAGCTTGGGGGGAGCTATGGTCACACCACTGCACTCCAGCTTGGGTGACGGAGCAAGACCATGTCTCCAAAAAACACAAAGATGGAATGTATTAAAAAAAAATTCCCTAACCTTTTCTATGGTTTATAGTTTATATTCTACTAAATCATACTTATAACCATTATCAGAATTAACATCTACTATTATTTATTGATTAGCACAACATGCAAGCAAACTTGTACAAAGATTCTGTCTTTTCTCTAGGCAGTTATGAATACCATTAACTCTCTGAACAACATCAAATTAGGAAGGTAGAAATTTTTCTTACACTAGATTGCAATTAAAGAACCACAGGTCCAAATACGGTGCAGAGGGAGGCCAGCCAAATCTTTTTTGTTTGTTTGTTTTTTGTTTTTTGAGATGGAGTCTCACTCTATCACCCAGGCTGGAGTGCAGTGGCTCCATCTTGGCTCACTGCAACCTCTGCCGCCCAGGTTCAAGCAATTCTCCTGCCTCAGCCTCCTGAGTAGCTGGGATTACAGGCGCCTGTCACCATGTCCGGCTAATTTTTGTATTTTTTTAGTGGAGACGGGGTTTCACCACGTTGGCCAGGCTGGTCTCAAACTCCTGACCTCTGGTGATCCGCCCACCTCAGCCTCCCAAAAAGCTGGGATTACAGGTGTGAGCTACCTCACCCAACCAAGGGCCAGAACCTTGAAGGCACTTGCCAGGGTGTTTGTAGAATGGAGTGGTGACTAATATTGCATATTAGATAATTGATATGAGAGTCTTTCATTCCAACAACGTATTAAATAAAAGTGATTTTTCCCAAAATTTAATTCACCTATAATAATTTTATTTTATATGGAAAACTCACTTCTAAATGACTTTTACAGTTACTATTTTAGCTTTTAGGTAACAAAACAGCTCAATGGAACTTCATGTAAGAAACATTTTTAGTAGAATTCATCATCTGAACAAAATGCTGACAAACCAGTCATACAAATACTGAGTTAAATAATTACTTAAAAAGCTCACTTATATTCTCATACTGATAATCATATATTTTTACCTTGAGAAGGTATGTGGGGATATTGCTGAAATCCACTGGCAACTTCAAAAGGAAACGAGCTGAAAATTCACCAGTCTGTAAAAAGAAAGTTATAATAATAAGATTAAAATCAAAAATAGATTATGAAGTGACAATTATAGCCAAGGCCACAAGTTCAACCTGTTCAAAATGCAGGCATCTTCAATTTGGTTTTCCTAACATTAGGCAAGAAAAGAAGGTTGGAAAAGTAGGGGAGGATCAAAAAGAGTTCTTAAATTATTAGTTACTAAAAAGCACAATTTGAATTTTTTAAATCTGCATTTTAAATGTACAATAAAATTATAATGTAGCAGTATTGCCTTTTTGTTTCTTAAAAGTATGAAAAGAATATACAAATGTATGATTATTATTTTTTTAATCCCAAACAATAAAGACAGACCTACCCCTTTGATTCATTTGTTTTTTTATTAAAGCATTCAGAGCATATCACTAATATTTATAAACCACAAAGCTGATGGCATACACTACCACCCTTTTTGTAGTATGTCTGGAAGTACCTGCAAAGGTCAAACTTCTACCTAGCAGTGGGTATTCAAAATAAGTTTCCCATCTCCTGAGAGTCCACTATATCATTATCATTAACTGATGTTTTTTCCTAACTCCCTCCATGAACTGATCTCTATAGAAAAGAGGTACAGAGGTTTGGCGATTTAAAACATTTAACTAAGCTATAAATAATGACTTTTATTTGCTAAAACAGAAAACTCATTTAAAAGAAAAACGTTTGCCTCTCAATTTTTATGATAGGAAAGCCTAGGGAATCACTTTTTTTTTTTTTTTAACTTTGTCATAGTCTAGAGGAGGACTTTTCCAACTAGGTCATGCAGAGATCTAGCGGTGCTAGAGAACCTCTGCAAAGGCAACCAAGATGTGTCCTGACCTGGTGGAATCCTCGGTCTTCCATCCTGTCTCACCGCAAGTGTGCAGCTCAGCCTGGCATTTTGACATGGTGTGTTTTACTTAGACATATTTGAAAAAAGAACTCCACAAATGATCCAGAACTACTCAGAGTGGATGTCCATCCTTTTCATATTGTAACTACCAAAGAGTTCCCACTCTTTAAAAAATGAGCAGCACAAACTCCCGCAAACACATCTTAAAACGTGGCAAGCGTTTACAAATATTTTTATGAGTGGGTGGATGAATGCACCTAGGCACACATGCATAGATAGCACTTTAGACAATTTCTACAAACACCCTAGCAAGTGGCTTCAAGGTTCTGGCCCTTGCCTGGGCATGGTGGCTCATGCCTGTAATCCCAGCACTTTGGGAGGCCAAGGCAGGCAGATCACCTGAGGTCAGGACATTGAGACCAGCCTGGCCAACATGGTAAAACCCCATCTTCACTAAGTAATACAATAATTAGTCAGGTGTGGTGGCATGTGCCTATAGTCCCAGCTACTCGAGAGGCTGAGGCAAGAGAATCACTTGAACCTGGGAGGCAGAGTTTGCAGTGAGCCGATATTGCACCACTGCACTCCAGCCTGGGCAACAAGAGCGAAACTCCATCTCAAAAAACAAAAAAGGTTATGGCCCTAATTTTAAAACTCTGATCTAAAACCTTGAAAATACAGACAGAAATATAAACCTTGAGCTCTGAAGATAATAATAATAACTAATATCTGCCTAAATGTTGTTTGTTTTACCGCTCACAACATCTTTTAACTTACACCAACCTCTGGCTAAGGACAGAGCATTTCTTCACTACCATAAGCCTAAACCTGTGACAGACAAGGTGGAAATGAGAATTGAATGGACAGAATCAAAGCTGAGGCAAGCCAGAGAGAGTGACAGAAGCCACTGTGCCACCAGGAATGCCAATGGTGAGAAACAGGATGGATGCTCAGAGCTGAGTAGCTATTCTCAGTATTGAATGCCATTATGTGCAGGCTACTCACAACTCAGCACTTGGGAGAATACTTAAGAGCCACTAAGGATCTACAAATAGCTCATCATGGTGGGTGGGAGAAGGTTTGTGAGATCCTATTATAATTCTTGCCTTCTGTTATAGTCCAAGATTACCAAAAGGTGTGGTTTTGGTATTATGTTAAGCTCCTAGATGACTCTAAAACTAACATACTCTGGTAAGTGTGGTTCTTTGGAACAAGACACAGCTAAACCTAAAAATGTCTGTTTTTAAGTACAAGGGGTCATACTTCGAAAGGGGTAAGTGTAGAGGCAACAATAACAGCATAGAGTTAAATGGGAGCTTCTAAGACGGACGCCTAGCCCAATGAGAGTTTGGGGGTGTAGAAGGAAAGACAGAAAAGTCTTCCCTTAGCGCTGTGTACAGTGCTACAGAAGAAGGACCACTCATGAAAGAATACATGCTCCAGGCCAGGCGCAGTGGCTCACGCCTGTAATACCAGCACTTTGCGAGGCCAAGGCAGGTGGATCACAAGGTCAGGAGTTCAAGACCAGCCTGACCAATATGGTAAACCCTGTCTCTACTAAAAATACAAAAATTAGCCAGGCACAGTGGCATGTGCCTGCAATCCCAGCTACTGGGGAGGCTAAGGCAGAAGAATCACTTGAACCCAGGGGAGGCGGAGGTTGCAGTAAGCCGAGATCGCACCACTGCACTCCAGCCTGAGAGACAGAGCAAGACTCTGTCTAAAAAAAGAAAAAAAAAAAATCATGCTCCCAACAACTGTCCACATTCTCTTTCTCCTATATAATTAATTTTCCCTTCTTTACTCAATCACTTTCATCAGCATGTAAACATCATTTTTTAAATGTCTCCATTCACTTCATATCCTTCTTCAGCTCCCATTTCATTTCTCTGTTTTACTTTAAAAAATAATCCCCTGTAAAAAATTAACCTATATTTGAGGTCTACATTTCCTCTTTTATTATTTTCTCTTAAGTCCTCATCAGTCAGCCTTTCCCCACCACCACTCCACCAAAACAGTTCCTCAAGGTCACCAATGACCTCTCCATTGCCAAATTCAATGATCATTTCTCAGTCTTCATCTTAGTGTTCTATCAGCAGCATTTTGACACAGCTGATCACTCCTTTCCTGGAACATTCTTTACTTGGTTTCCAGAATCCCAGTTTCTCTACTTCACTGGCCCTCCCTCTGGTCTCCTCAACACTTGAATATTGGAGATTGGGGTATACCTGGGCTTAACTCTAAGACCGCCTTTCTTTATTTACATGCCCAGATGATCTCATCCAGGCTCATGACTTTAAATAAAGTATATGCTGATCATTCCCAACTTGTGTATCTCCATCCCAGACCCTTTTTTAAATTCAAATTTCATTTATCCAATTCCTATAAACAAAACTCAATTCCTGATTGTGTGCTCTTCTCTTGGTATTTATTCCTCATTTCAGTAAATGGCAATTCCATTCTTTCAGTTACTCAGGCCAAAAACCTAGAATCATTTTTGACTCCTATCTTTCCCTCTCACCTCACACTCAAAGTGGTGGCAAATCTTGTTAACTCTCCCTTCAAAATATATGAGTCTCCCTTCAAAATATTGACTTTTGGACTCTCCCTTCAAAATATATCCTGAGTCCAACCACTTTTCACCACCTCTATAACCACCTGATCTGAACCACCTTTATCTCTAAGCCTGGACAACTGCAATTGCCCCTAACTGTGTCAGCCCTTGTTCGCCTGCAGTTTATTCTCATGACAACAGGCAGAGTGATTCTTTCAACACATCACTTGGATTCTAATCCTCATTTGCTCAAAACTATCAAATGGTCAGGATTTAGCTCCTTTACAGAATAATTTGACAAGGTAACAATTGAGCAAAGATGGAAAGAGGGTAAGAAACAAACCATGTGGAACTGAAGGAAAAACACCCCAGGCAAAGAGAACAAGTATAAAAAGGGTTGATGCAGGAGTGTGTCTCTGTGTTCAGGGGATGGCAAGAAGGTCAGGGTTACAGGAGCAAATAAGCATTAACACGGATCAAAGTCACCCAGAAACTCTCTCTTCCATGGTATGAGCAATTTCTAAACCCCTGGAGGACGTGCAACAATCATTCATAAAATTAGTGCATGAGAAAATGGCTACTACATCTATGTGGAACAACTGTGAAGTCATTCCTGGGGATGTTGAGGCAAGCTTTTTATTAAGAAGTACCATGGGATTCAAAGAGTTTGGGGAAGGGAATTGGAGGGATGATGATAAACCAAACTCAAGTTTTTTCTTAATTTTCAGTTTATAAAGCAAACCACCTACCAATAAGTAAATAGCCATTACACTACCTAAAAATGTCAACCTGTAACCTGTAAATTAAAATGGAATTTTAAAACTTTTAAACTCAGAGGTGTGTGTATATATATATGACTGGTTTTTTTACATATACATACATATATAAACAACAACAAAAGTGAAATGTAGGATTTTAAAAGTTAAAATAACTCTTGTACATATACGGTAATAGGAAAGATAATTGCATATTTAGCACTTGGACTCATTTGAACTGCTAGTTATTTTAGTCCATGCACTGCATTTTAGCTCTTTTGCCCTATTTTAGTTTGTACAATATATTTTTATTCTACCAGCTATTTTAGACCAACATTCTTTTAAAAACTCTCAGATGATCCCTACTTTATTTCTTCTCAAAATGTTGATCCTAGAATTAATATAAATTTGTGTTTATTGGCAACAGGCTGATTTACACAACTAATGTCATACTGAAAGAAATGTTGGTCCCAGGACTAATATAAATTTTTGTTTATCAGCAACAGGCTGATTTACACAACTAAATTCATAATAAAAGAAATAATACTATGAAGGGAATTTGGGAAACCATAAAAAGCACTTTATGATTGCCAATTTTCAAGGCTATCATACATTCCTTATTTTGCCATTGGAAGAACAAAGAAAACTCAGCACTTGTTTCTGACAGCAGTGGAAATGTTGAACACTAAGACTCAAGAATTCAGTTTTCCATTCTGGCACTGATTTTCCTTATGAACTATAAGCCAATCATCTTCTGTGAAACTGAGTACACGATAATTTTAAAACAATCTTAATGTAAAATTAAGTTATAACCCGTAAATGAAGAGCAAAACAAGTGAAAAATCCTTGTTCGACCTCAGATAATGACTTTTCATGTGGTTTTATATTTGAATTTCCAACGGTTATTCAAGCAATTTATGGTCACTCAGTTGTAATGTCAAAGATTGCTTTCACAGCAATCTTTCCTGTAAGCTGAAAATGAGACATTTAGATGCCGCCAAGTGAACAGAATAATTTGATTTTTTTTTTTTTTTTTTTTTTTTTTTTTTTTTTTTGTGAGTCCTTGGTCAAAATCTTCTCTTGGATAGATGTAGAAAATTATCTAACCTATGACTGTTAAAATGTCAGCCTTTCTGCCAACTGTCTTAATGGCAATTTCCCCAGCATTAGCAATAAATATGTGCATCTTTCCTTTTTTCAAGTTATAGTACATTGGCAAGTAACTTAAACTAACAAGACTCTGAGTTTTGGCAATTTATTAGGTCTAAGCTTTTCTTCTGGTAATCACAGCTGTGACGGTTTTCTTCTCCTTTTAGAAGTAACAGGTAGACATTTTGTGCAGAATGGAGTCCAAGTTCAGGTTGCTCTGTAAGGGAAAATTTTACTTCCTTTCTTAGAGACACTTCCCTCATCAACAAACAAGCGTTTATCTGAAATCGACTGTTCTTACCACTTAGACAGCTAAAAGCTAAGAAACACTCGAGTGATTATAACTTTAGCTGGGTGACAAACTGGTAAGGCTGATTCTTCAAATGGACTCTGAAAACCAGTAAGCCTAAATCTGGAGATTGTTCCGTAGCACATGCATAAATATACACTACATGTGAAAAGGAAAGCCAGAGTTAGTCTAACTAGAATTTTATAATTTACAAAATGTTTTCTAAGATATGTCATTTAATTATCCCCCAAAACCCTGCTTGGTAGATACAATTCATTTATACTCAGAAATGAGAAAACTGAGGCCTAGAATAGTCAAGAAACTTGCCTATAGTGATTGAGAGAGTAACAGTTACAGAGCTCAACCCCAAGACTCAAGGTGTATTCATCCATTCATGAGTATGTATTAAGGGCCTGAAATGTGTCAGGCACTCTGCTAGGCATTGCAAACTGGTGAGTAAAAGAGACAGGACCACTGCCCTTATGGAGCTTATAGTCTAGTAGGTGAGTCAGATATGAATCAAAATAATCACTCCTATCAATTATAACCTGTGTGGAGAAATGGGAACATTTAAACACTGTTAGTGGGAATGTAAGTTAGTTAAGGCAGGTGGAAAGCAGTTTGAAGATTTCTCAAAGAACTAAAAATAGAATTACCATTTGATCCAGCAATTCTACTACTGGATACATACCCAAAGGAAAATAAATCGCTCTACCAAAAGGACACCTGCACTTGTATGTTTATTACAGCACTGTTCACAATAGCAAAGACATGGAAACTACCTAGGTGCCCATCAATGGTGAATTGGATTTTTAATATATACCATAGAATACAACATAGAAATTAAGAAAAAACAAAATCATGTCCTCTGCAGCAATATGGACGTAGCTGGAGGTCATTATTCTAAGGAAATTCATGCAGAAACAGAAAACCACATACCACATGTTCTCACTTCTAAGTAGAAGCTAAACACTGAGTACACACGGACATAATGATGGGAACAACAGACACTGGGGATTCCAAAAGGAGGGAGGAAAAAAGAGGACAAGAGTTGAAAAACTTCCTATTGAGTACTATGTTCACTATTTGGGTGGCAGGATCAACAGAAACCAAAACCTTAACATCACACAACATAACCCTGTAATAAACCTGTACATGTACTCTCTGAATATAAAATAAAAAATAAATAAAATAAATTATAACCTGTGATAAATGCTATCAAAAGGCACAGTGCTCTGAGAGCAAATTCCAGGAGGAAATGAACCATCTAGGGTTGGGGGCTCATTACTTGGAGGGAATTTTTTTAAAGCTAAGTCAAAAGACCACATGGAAAAACAAATAACACTAGGCAGGAAAAGTCTAAAGAAGAAACGCAATGAGAGGGAACTATATATAAAGCATAAGTTTTCTCTGGTCATTTAAGATTTTCTCTTTTTGTCTGGTTATCAGTATTTTTACTATAATGTTTTTAGTTTTTCCTTGCATTTATCCCAGCAGAGGTTTGTTGAGCTTCTTGAATCTGTAAATTTCTGTCTTTCACCATGGAAATGTGTTATTTCATCAAATGCTTTCCTGCCTACTCCCTTTCTCTTCCCCTTCTAGGACTCCCGTTTCTTGTATATTAAACATTTTGATACTATCCCATAATATCAAGGCTCTGCTTTCCTTTCTTCCAAGTATCAATGTCCATCCAGTATCTGCCTGCTTTGATCACTCTCTAGTGTTCTCAGGCAAATGGCTTTATATTTTGCTCAGAGCTCTGAGCTGTTGTGAAGAGTCAGGTCAACAGGAGCTACTTGGCCATTACAAAAAGTGCAACTTGACAGAAATCTACAAATATTTTAATATACTGTTGACAATACTATGGAGAAACAACCACTTTCATATATTGCTGCTGAGTTAATAAACCTGTATAAATTTTACAAAAGTTACTTTGACAATAAAATTATGACCACACAATCTTTGATCCAGCAATTCCACTTCTAATTATTTATCTTACAGACATACCTGAACACATGCAAAGTGACATATATACAATATTATTTATTACAGTATTGTCCATAACAGTGAAAGATTAGAAGCAAACTTAATATCCAATAATAGAGCTCAGATGTAATAAATTATGATTCAATTATACAATGTAATAATACACAATTGTAAAAAAAGAACAAAGGTGTTCTATATATGTTTATACAGAAAAAATCTCTGAGCTATATTAAGTCAAAAGGAAGATCCAAAACGGTGCATAATATATGTTACCATTTGCATAAAAAGGGGGAATATATATTAATATTTGCTTATATATATACAAACTAACTGAAAATCTGTACTAGAAAAAAGTTATATTAGTGCTTACCTGGATAGGAGGAAAGTGGTATGATTTGGGTGGACAAAGGACAAAGATGGGAGGGAGACTTTTCATGATATTACTTTACATAGACTTTGATTTTTGAACAATATGAATACACTATCCATTCAAAAAAATTTTAAGGAGTTAAAAAAATAAAACTAAAAGCACATATAATGAAATGTCCACAATTCAGGCATTATTCATTCATTCATTCATTGAACAAATATTTACTGAGCACATACTGTGCCAAGTACTAGGCTAGAAAATGGAGAATTTAAGACAAAACAGTCTATATGTCCTCAGGGAACTTAAAGTCTATTTTGACTAGACTGGCAATTAAACAAAACAGTATGATGTGGTAAGTGTTTTGACAAAGATAATTCACAGGACACTTTGGAAGTAATTTAGTCAGGACACTTAGTTTCCAGTGACAGAAGAACTCCAATTCAAACTAACTTGAACAAATAAAAGAGAATTTATTGAAAGGATATGAGGGATCTCATGAAACGTAGGGATAAAAACATAGCATGGCCTCAGTTCCAAGGATTCTAATACCCACAGAATTTTCTCTTAGTCTCTTGTCTCTGCTGTCTCTGTACTTCATTTTCCTTTCTATTTGCCAGCTTCTGATTCTTTTGACCAGATGTTATTAGCAAAAAGTTCCCAGATTTACAGGTTACAGACCAATTACTCATACAGAAACCGATCTCATTCCCTCAGTACTAACTCCAAATTCCCAGGGAAGAATTCTGTTTGGCTTAGGTGAGCCTCCCTGATCTAATCAACACATTTCCACAGTTCTTTGAAGTAAAAATGGTACCATAAATTCTTGAAAATAATTGAAAAACTAGGAAACTCTTTTCTGAGAAGGAAACAGATTGCATCATTTGTACATTTCCAAAAACAATTTTTTAAACACCTGAAGAGTTTTTGTACAGAATACTTGAAATGTAGGATTCTTTTTGTCTTTTGCCTTTTAGTACACAAGAAAAAAAGGCACTAAAACCCGCCTCAGCTGGTCCTTCGACAACACTTGTCCATTTCTTTCATGGCGAGAATACTGTGCAAGGAGTGCATCATACATCGAAATGGCCACCAAAGAGATGGAGCAATGCACCCATCATTTCAGAACAAATGAGTGGCCTCACAAAGATGAGCAAGGTGGCACAATTAGAGTCCTTCCTCACATGCTGTTCTGAAAAGTATAGGCAAAGGAAATGGAAAGGATTTCCTTTGCGTTTCGTATGCTTCCTGAAAATAAGGTCTTTTCCACTCGATGCATCCTGCTGCTGAAAGAAACTTGAATTTCCTACTGATACGTCTACTATTTAAAAAACAAGAACAGAGTTCCTTTGGAATATCACCATGATTTTAAAAGTTATCACCTACACCTTTAATATCTTGAGATATAAAGTAATTTAGATAGTCACACACTACTTTTTATTAATAAGGTTAAAATCCAGAGATATAAGCTATTGTAAGCAAGATCTTAAGTATTTCCGTTGACATACGAGTCAAAATTCAGTACAACAAATTCCATTGCAAAAACAATTAAAAAGGGAGCCACTGTCGTAGTTCATTTATTTTAAAGAATGTCCAACTCCTAAAAGTTCCATGTGGTTAAAAACTAAACTAAACAAATATGGTCAATTCTTTGGAGAATACTGTGGCATATCTGACCACCACACTACACCCTTTTCAAAGAAGCCACCACATGTTAACCTTCAAGTCAAATGCATTCAGGACATAACCCCCAAGCAGCAAAAATTAAAGGGGGATTATGGGCAAAGGCCCCTGCATGCCCTGCTATATATGGCTGACTGGCATGACCAGAGCACCTACTACATCCTCATGCCAGTAGCGGAAAGGCCATCCACTTCCAGGCTCCCTAGATATTTTGATCTTTCTCTTAGCAACTCTTACCCTCCTCTCCTATCATGCTAGACCAGTGTTGTCTGAGAGAAAAATAATGCAAAGCACAAATGTGAGACATATATATAATTTAAGATTATTTAACATTTTCTAATAGTCACATTTTAAAAGGCAAAAAGAGACAGGTGAAAAGTTAGTAATACATCCCAATATATCTAAAATATTAGCATTTCCACATGCAGTCAACATAAAAATTATTAATGAGATTTTTTGTACTAATTCTTCAAATTCTGGTGTGTATTTCACATGTGCACACATCTCAGCTTCGACTAGCCACATTTCAAATGCTCAATAGTCGCATGTTTGACTAGAAGTTCCTGTATTGGACAGCATCGTTCTAGACATTTTCCCATTAACATTAATCCCCACATTAAGGTAAACACTCCCTACTACAAATACCTAAAGACCTACATAAGCTACCAAATACCACAAACCTGAAAGATTATTCACAAGCAGATTGATAAATGTCAGCAGGTTAATGGGAATGACCATGGGACAGCCTCTTTTAGCCAATGTCTTTTTTCTTTTTCCTCCAAAAACTGTCTAAACCTATTGCCTTTACTTCCTCTTCTCCACCTCTCTCCCTAATACTCTGAAATCTGTTCTCCCATCCTCAGAAGTCCATCAAAACTGCTCCTGGTAAGATAAGCAACACTCTCTTTTCTAATTTTCACTTTTACCTTGCTTTCTACACTTTATCTGCACCTTGGAGGTCACAGCCTCTATTGGTCCACATATGGTAACTTTATGACTAACAGCATTTTGAGAATGGGGGACAGGAACAATCATTGAACTGGCACTTATTGAGCACCTATTATAATAACTTACTTCAAGTATATGCCAAAAAAAGCCAATAATAATACTTTATATTACTTGACTCCATATTTACTCAACACTCTGTTTCCCACACAAGATCTAATTTAACCTTTGAGTTGAGGTCCAGGCAACAGTGTGGTTATCTCCAGGAAAGTGACACATGGAAAACCTATAGTCACACAAAAAGAACTGGTGGCAGAATGAAAACCCAAAGCTGCTGCTCCCTAGATCACTTTCCCTCTCCAACACATCTTCAAATGGCCTCTGCATAGAGGAGCTCACACTCAAACACTGCTCAGATACTTTCCCTTTGCACATAATACCGCAGCACGATGACATGATGGAAGCTTAAGACATTAACTCAAGTGAGGAGATACCATAAAATGGCTCCTTTCTTTTCTCCACAATATTTTTAAATGTTGCCAGAGCTTAATGGATAAGCCAAAGATTCTTAAAATCTTACTAGGATTTGGGTCAGATACAAGCAAAAAAGGTAATTGTTTCACATCCCATCATAAAAGGATAAATCATTATTAAGGAAAAAATATGTTGCTTAAAAAACTGCTTTATCTCACAGATAACCCATTGATGATCTGTATATGTAAACTATATGATTTTGGAATAGCTTAAAACTTACATTTCATATCTCAAAAAAATAACACTTTAATCAAAATGTTAGGTATGATAAGCCAATTTTAAGTTCTGGGAATCAAAACAAATCAAAATAAAATTCACAAATTTGCTTATTGTGCATTGTTGCAGTTAATAAACACTGTGTTTGAATACCTGTCCTCTCCAAAACTCATGCTGAAATTTAACCCACAATATGGCAGTATTGAGAGGTGGGGCCTCTCATGGGTTAATGGGTTAATGGATTCATGGGTTATCATAAGAGGGGACCTAGTGGCATTACAAGAAGAGAAAGAGACCTGAGCGAGCATGTTAGCAAGCTTAGCCCTCTCGCCATGTGACACCCTGCACCATCTCAGGACTCTGCACAGAGTCCCCAACACCAAGAAGGCTCTCACCAGATACAGACTCTCAACCTAGGACTTCTCAACTTCCATAATTGTAAGGAATAAATTCCTTTTCTTTGTAAGTTATTAGTTTCAGGTATTCTGTTGTGAGCAACAGAAAACGGACTAAGACACACTGGTTCTTCTGATACACACATCCATGACAAAAATGTTAACAAGGCAATATAAAATAGAGATAATAAATAATAATAATAATAATAGAGGCAATAAAAAATGAAACCTTAGGATTTACCCATTGAGAAAATGTATGATGTATCTTTGTTTTGATATATTATATCAAAACAGGATATATGCTTTTAATAGTAGTTCTTACATTATGGGAATTCACCACTTTAAAATTATGATCTTAAAAATAGCTCTGCTCAAACAGGTAGCAGTAGATATCGTTGTGGTAATGAAGTATCTGCATCTTGATGTCAATGGTGATTAAAGGAAATTACATGTGTGATGAAATGGCACGGAACTATATGCATACATTGTACCAATGTCAATTTCCTGGTTTCTGTATTTTATTATAGTTAAAGAAAATGCAACCACTGGGGAAAACTGAGTGAAGGATATTCAGGATCGCCACTCTGCAACTTCCTATAAATCTATAATTATTTCAAAATGAAAATGTTTACAAAATATAAAATAAATACACAGTTCTTAAATTTTAACCTAAATATTCTTTTTTTATTTCTTCTATTTTTTTTCTTTTTTATTATACTTTAAGTTCTAGGGTACATGTGCACAACGTGCAGGTTTATTACATATGTATACAGGTGCCATGTTGGTGTGCTGCACCCATTAACTCGTCATTTACATTAGGTGTATCTCCTAATGCTATCCCTCCCCACTACCCCTACCCCACAACAGGCCCCGGTGTGTGATGTTCCCCTTCCTGTGTCCAAGTGTTCTCATCATTCAATTCCCACCTGTGAGTGAGAACATGCGGTGTTTGGTTTTCTGTTCTTGTGACAGTTTGCTGAGAATGATGGTTTCCAGCTGCATCCATGTCCCTACCAAAGAAACAAACTCATCCTTTTTTGTAGCTGCATAGTATTCCATGGTGTACATGTGCCACATTTTCTTAATCCAGTCTGTCATTAATGGACATTTGGGTTGGTTCCAAGTCTTTGCTATTGTGAATAGTGCCGCAATAAACATACGTGTGCATGTGTCTTTATAGCAGCATGATTTATAATCCTTTGGGTATATCCCCAGTAATGGGATGGCTGGGTCAAAAGGTATTTCTAGTTCTAGATCCTTGAGGAATCACCACACTGTCTTCCACAATGCTTGAACTAGTTTACAGTCCCACCAACAGTGTAAAAGCGTTCCTATTTCTCCACATCCTCTCCAGCACCTGTTGTTTCTTGACTTTTTAATGATCACCATTCTAACTGGTGTGAGATGGTATCTCATTGTGGTTTTGATTTGCATTTCTCTGATGGCCAGTGATGATGAGCATTTTTTCATGTGTCTGTTGGCAGCATAAATGTCTTCTTTTGAGAAGTGTGTGTTCATATCCTTTGCCCACTTATTGATGGGGTTGCTTGTTTTTTTCTTGTAAGTTTGTTTGAGTTCTTTGTAGGTTCTGGATATTAGCCCTTTGTCAGATGAGTAGATTGCAAAAATTTTCTCCCATTCTGTAGGTTGCCTGTTCACTCTGATGGTAGTTTCTTTTGTTGTGCAGAAGCTCTTTAGTTTAATTAGATCCCATTTGTCAATTTTGGCTTTTGTTGCCATTGCTTTTGCTGTTTTAAACATGAAGTCCTTGCCCATGCCAATGTCCTGAATGGTACTGCCTAGGTTTTCTTCTAGGGTTTTTTATGGTTATAGGTCTAACATTTAAGTCTCTAATCCATCTTGAATTAATTTTTGTATAAGGTGTAAGCAAGGGATCCAGTGTCAGCTTTCTACATATGGCTAGCCAGTCTTCCCAGCACCATTTATTAAATAGAGAATCCTTTCAATCTGAGCACCTCTCCCCCTCCAAAGGAATGCAGCTCCACACCAGCAAGGGAACAAAGCTGGATGGAGAATGACTTTGATGAGTTAAGAAAAGAAGGCTTCAGACAATCAAACTTCTCTGAGCTAAAGGAGGAAGTTCAAACCTATCGCAAAGAAGCTAAAAACCTTGGAAAAAAGATGAGACGAATGGCTAACTAGAATAACCAATGTAGAAAAGTCCTTAAATGACCTGATGGAGCTGAAAACCATGGCACAAAAACTATGTGATGAATGCACATGCTTCAGTAACCGATTCGATCAACTGGAAGAAAGGGTATCAGTGATTGGAGATCAAATGAATGAAATGAAGTGAGAATTTTAGAGAAAAAAGAGTAAAAAGAAAGGAACAAAGCCTCCAAGAAATATGGGACGATGTGAAAAGACCAAATCTACATCTGATTGGTGTACCTGAAAGTGACGGGGAGAATGGAATCAAGTTGACAAACACTCTGCAGGATATTATCCAGGAGAACTTTCCCAATCTAGCAAGGCAGGCCAACATTCAAATTCAGGAAATACAGAGAACGCCACAAAGATACTCCTCGAGAAAAGCAACTCCAAGACACATAAATGTCAGATACACCAAACTTGAAATGAAGGAAAAAATATTAAGGTCAGCCAGAGAGAAAGGTCGGGTTACACACAAAGGGAAGCCCATCAGACTAACAGCAGATCTCTTGGCAGACACTCTACAAGCCAGAAGAGAGTGGGGGCCAATATTCAACATTCTTAAATAAAAGAATTTTCCACCCAGAATTTCATATCCAGCCAAACTAAGTTTCATAAGTGAAGGAGAAACAAAATCCTCTACAGACAAGCAAATGCTGAGAGATTTTGTCACCACCAGGCCTGCCCTACAAGCCCTCCTGAAGGAAGTACTAAACATGGAAAGGAACAACAATACCAGCCACTGCAAAAATATGCCAAAATGTAAAGACCACCAATGCTAGGAAGAAACTGCATCAACTAACGAGCAAAATAACCAGCTAACATCATAATGACAGGATCAAATTCACACACAACAATATTAACCTTAACTGTAAATGGGCTAAATGCCCCAATTAAAAGACACAGACTGGCAAATTGGAAAAAGAGTCAAGACCCATCAGTGTGCTGTGTTCAGGAGACCCATCTCATGTGCAGAGACACACATAGGCTCAAAATAAAGGGATGGAGAAAGATCTACCAAGCAAACGGAAAACAAAAAAAGGCAGGGGTTGCAATCCAAGTCTCTGATAAAACAGACTTTAAACCAACAAAGATCAAAAGGAACAAGGCCATTACATAATGGTAAAGGGATCAATTCAACAAGAAGAGCTAACTATCCTAAATATATATACACCCAATACAGGAGCACCCAGATTCATAAAGCAAGTCCTTAGAGACTTACAAAGAGTCTTAGACTCCCATACAATAATAATGGGAGACTTTAACATCCCACTGTCAACAGTAGACAGATCAACGAGACAGAAAGTTAACAAGGATATCCAGGAATTGAACTCATCTCTGCACCAAGCGGACCTAATAGACATCTACAGAACTCTCCATCCCAAATCAACAGAATACACATTCTTCTCAGTAACACATCGCACTTATTCCAAAATTGACCCATAGTTGGAGGTAAAGCACTCCTCAGCAAATGTAGAAGAACAGAAATTATAACAAACTGTCTCTTAGACCACAGAGCAATCAAACTAGAACTCAGGATTAAGAAACTCACTCAAAACCGCTCAACTACAGGGAAACTGAACAACCTGCTCCTGAATGACTACTGGGTACATAACGAAATGAAGGCAGAAATAAAGACGTTCTTTGAAACCAATGAGAACAAAGATACAACATACCAGAATCTCTGGG
The DNA here is from genome assembly GCF_008728515.1 of Papio anubis. Classification (NCBI taxonomy): domain Eukaryota; kingdom Metazoa; phylum Chordata; class Mammalia; order Primates; family Cercopithecidae; genus Papio; species Papio anubis. Next base: position 27,828,917 of record NC_044989.1, on the reverse strand, counting down.
ACACATTTAAAGCAGTGTATAGAGGGAAATTTATAACACCAAATGCCCACAAGAGAAAGCACAAAAGATCTAAAACTGATACCCTAACATCACAATTAAAAGAACTAGAGAAGCAAGAGCAAACACATTCAAAAGCTAGCAGAAGGCAAGAAACAACTAAGATCAGAGCAGAACTGAAGGAGATAGAGACACAAAAAAACCCTCCAAAAAATCAATGAATCCAGGAGTTGGTTTTTTGAAAAGATCAACAAAATTGACAGACCACTAGCAAGACTAATAAAGAAGAAAAGAGAGAAGAATCAAATAGATGCAATAAAAAAGGGATATCACCACCGATCCCACAGAAATACAAACTACCATCAGAGAATACTACAAACACCTCTATGCAAATAAACTAGAAAACCTAGAAGAAATGGATAAATTCCTGGACACATACACTCTCCCAAGACTAAACCAGGAAGAAGCTGAATCCCTGAATAGACCAATAACAGGGTCTGAAATTGAGGCAATAATTAATAGCCTACAAACCAAAACAAGTCCAGGACCAGACGAATTCACAGCCAAATTCTACAGAGGTACAAGGAGGAGCTGGTACCATTCCTTCTGAAACTATTCCAATCAACAGAAAAAGAGGGAATCCTCCTTAACTCATTTTATGAGGCCAACATCATCCTGATACCAAAGCCTGGCAGAGACACAACAAAAAAAGAGAATTTTAGACCAATAACCCTGATGAACATCGATGCAAAAATCCTCAATACTGGCAAACCAAATCCAGCAGCACATCAAAAAGCTTATCCACCATGATCAAGTGGGCTTCCTCCCTGGGATGTAAGGCTGGTTCAACATATGCAAATTAATAAATGTAATCCAGCATATAAACGGAACCAAAGACAAACACCACATGATTATCTCAATAGATGCAGAAAAGGTCTTTGACAAAATTCAACAGCCCTTCATGCTAAAAACTCTCAATAAATTCGGTATTGATGGAACGTATCTCAAAATAATAAGAGCTATTTATGACAAACCCACAGCCAATATCATACTGAATGGGCAAAAACTGGAAGCATTCCCTTTGAAAACTGGCGCAAGACAGGGATGCCCTTTCTCACCACTCCTATTCAACATAGTGTTGGAAGTGCTGGCCAGGGCAATCAGGCAGGAGAAAGAAATAAAGGGTATTCGATTAGGAAAAGAGGAAGTCAAATTGTCCCTGTTTGCAGATGACATGATTGTGTATTTAGGAAACCCCATCGTCTCAGCCCCAAATCTCCTTAAGCTGATAAGCAACTTCAACAAAGTCTCATGATACAAAATCAATGTGCAAAAATCACAAGCAATCTTATACACCAATAACAGACAAACAGACAGCCAAATCATGAATGAACTCCCATTCACAACTGCTTCAAACAGAATAAAATACCTAGGAATCCAACTTACAAGGGATGTGAAGGACCTCTTCAAGGAGAATTACAAACCACTGCTCAGTGAAATAAAAGAGGACACAAACAAATGGAAGAATATGCCATGCTCATGGATAGGAAGAATCAATATCATGAAAATGGCCATACTGCCCAAGGTAATTTATAGATTCAATGTCATCCCCATTAAGCTACCAATGACTTTCTTCACAGAATTGGAAAAAACTACTTTAAAGTTCATATGGAACCAAAAAAAGAGCCCGCATTGCCAAGAAAATCCTAAACCAAAAGAACAAAGCTGGAGGCATCATGCTACCTGACTTCAAACTACACTACAAGGCTACAGTAACCAAAACAGCATGGTACTGGTACCAAAACAGAGATATAGACCATGGAACAGAACAGAGGCCTCAGAAGTAATGCCACACATCTACAACCATCTGATCTTTGAGAAACATGATGAAATACACTTTTAAAAAACGACTCTGAGCATGCAGGCGGAAATGTGTTCTTCATTCTTAACATTAAGCTTGCATCCCAATATGCATCTGTTTTCACCTGTTTAGAAAAACAGGGGTTTCCTAAACATTATAGTTTCATAATTATTAGTAGTACTTCTTAAACATTATAAAACCAGCATAGACAAGGACTACAATGTCTAAAAATCGTTAAAAGAGATGAGCAAAGCAATAAGTAGAAACGATTTGATAAAAATAAAAAGGTAAAGAATTAGACAATAAAGAATGGGCATTTTTTGTTAACGTTTACTTTCAAATGTGTGCTTGCTAAAACTCTCTAAATGGAGGTTCGGGGGCAGGGAGAAGAGTGTCTGCTTAGGGTGGGGAGAATAGTGTATTTCAAATTCGCAGGCTTGTCAGAAGACTGATAGTAAATCAGAGCCCTTTTCCTCTTCTACATGGTAACATTTTCCTCATGCCAGCTGATAGTAAAAGGAAGAAGCGTATCAGGTTTTTCAAAGCCTTATACTTTTAGAGCAGAAATGTTTTTAAGAATATAAATATATGTGGCAGAAAGAAAAATTCAGCGATGACAACAGTAAAGACCATCCTCTCTAACAGATACAGAACTGCGTAATGCAAAGGGATTAAATAATCATTCCCAGTCTTACATTCTTCATAGCAAGCATTTATGAGATGGACTACTTGGACCTGAAAAAAACTAAAATACTTGAATTTCCATTCAGATCAGGAAGAACCTACTGATTCTTATGTTTCATTCAGAGAATATACTATTATCATGTTTTAATATAATAAATATCCATTTATTTCATATAAAAATGTCCTCGTGTTGCAAAATGCCACTAACACATAATAGATGTGTTTTACTGATCAGTAAGCCATTTGAATATATGCTTACAATTCTTGTTGCCCATATATGTCATGCCTCTAAGTTTCCCCCAATCATACAACCCACTGACCATCTCTCTTGAGAGAGCCATTTATGTCCACCTCCCTTCAGGGTCTAGGTCAGCAGTTGACCAGTAAAGGCTTTCCTTGGTCACTCCCTTCCTCAGTGATTGTCTCTTCTGCTGACTGCTCACACAGCCTGTATATTCCATTTGAGATGTAATCTATCTAGTATTGTTCAAATTCCTTTTTCACAGATACAGATTAAACCTTCGAAATTGGATTTTAACAGTCTCAGGAGCCACAGCCGTATCTGATCTATTTTATTTTGTTTTAACCCAAAACCTAGCATAGTAGACTTTTCATAAATGCTATTAGTCCCACACTGGCTTAGCCCTACTAAAGTGCATCTTGTTAGTTTGGTGCAGCATTCCAGCACACAAAAATAATTTTTAATATTGATTCTGTAATCTTTCACAATAGCTATCTTTTTAAGCTCTATGCTAGCAGAAAAAAGAAACCCATACTTTGTATGATTTCATTCAAGTCCCTAACAAAACCCTTAACAAGAAAAGGTCAAAGAAAAAGCCCTGTGACATTCCACAAAACACCTGAGGCTGATAAGAGTTACACCCAAACTTTTAGATGGAACGCTTCCGCAGATCCCAACAACTAAGAAAGGAGCATACGTCAGTGGAATCCTAAGAGAGAATGACCAAGTGCTTCACTGAAAATGATATCATCTAAGTTTATGATATTACCCTTCCTTAAAGAAGCAAACTAAGTTTGTCATGACAGTTTCCCAGTTACCCAACTATTTTCCAATTGACTACTGCATTTTTATTTTAATGTTTGTAAATAATCTACTTAAAGATCTGAGCTTAATTTCTTTAAAAATCTCTAGGATGTCATCACTTACAACAGCCTTCTAGGATCTTTCTGCTTCTCCAAAATTTCTCAAAGATAATGTCCCAGAGAGCATATCTGCAACTTTCTTCAGTACCCTGAAATGGTTTCCTTTAGCGCTTCCAGAAGGCATGCAGCCTTGCCAACACCTTGATTTTAGCCCAGGGAGACCCATTTCAGATTTCTGCCCTCCAGAACGATGACATAATAAATCTGTGTTTTCTTAAGCCACCAAGTTTGTGGTAATTTTTACAGCAGCAATAGGAAACTAATACAGTCCCTGATTCAAAAAAATCTTGGCGCAAAATCAAGCTCCTTTCTTTCCGCCAGGGTCCAGTGTTTATCTCTAGACTCTTGGTCTAGATTTTTCCTCCATTAGCGGGCTGTCCTTTAATACTCCTGAACCCTCATGCCAAGCTCTAATTTGTTCATCCCTCAAGACTCACTTTTATACCCTGTTTCTTGACCTACTCCCTGATTCCAACTCATAATTTTACTTCTATAGTCTCAGCTACCATTTCTACTAGGCCTTTCCTACGCCTGGTCTGCCATAAGCTTAACCTCGGTCTACTTTGCCTTGTTATAGGATTCTCAGTTTCTTTACTTCACCTGAATCCATAACCATTGCCCTAATGTTTACAAACTACTTAATATCAAATCAAAATAAACTGAGATAAGTGTAGCAGTAGTAGGTTTTGTAAGTAAAGAAAGGAGTATCGGTAACATTAAACAGAAAGTTTAAAAATACTATAAAAACAAACTACCTGCTGAAATGAATTCAAACTTCTACACCTAGATGAACTACACCTCAAGTATTAGCTGAGTCATTGAATAACATTTTGAAAATTATTAGGTAACAAAGGGTGCCATACAACTGGATTATATTCAAATTCACATTAATATTAAAAAGGGGGAATGAGACACAAAGGCAAATCCTAAAAACTAAAGACTGGTTAGTTTGACAGTGATTCCTGCTTTCAGATGAGCCTGTCAGCACTAAAGACAACACATGTTCACCCAGAAGTCATGCCAAATTAACCTAACATCCATTTATGTAAGGACAATTAAGTCAATTATTTAATAGGAAAATGCTGGGGATAGAGGATAAACTAAGTTCAACAAAGTTTTCCTTATTAGTCATATAAACATATTAATGTTTCAAAATAATCAATAGTTTGCATCTTGAACCATGCACTGTTGGTGGGAATGTAAAATAGTGCAGCTGTTAAAGAAACAGTATGGAAATTCCTCAAACAATTAAAAATGGGATTGTATAAAACCTAGCAATCCTACTTGTAGGTATATATCCCAAAGAACTCAAAGCAGAATCTCAAAGAGATAGTTGCACACCTATGTTCAATGTAGCATTATTCACAATAGCCAAGAGGTAGAAGCAACCCAAATGTTCACTGATGGATGAATGGATAAGTAAAATTTGGTAAATACGCTCAATTGAATACTACACAGCCTTAAAAAGGAAGGAATTCCTATCACATGCTACAACACTGATGAACCTCAGACATTATGCTAAGTGAAATAAGCAGTCACAAAAATCAAATATACGAGTCTACCCATATGAAGTATCTAAAGGAGTCAAAACCATACAAACAGAAAATAGTAAAGTGCCTGCCAAGTGCTGGGGGGAGGAGGAATTAGTGTTTAATGGGTTCATTTGCAAGATGAAAAAGTTCTAGAGATCTGTTGCACAGCAATGTGAATATATTTAACACTACTGAACTGTACACTTAAAAATAGTAAAGATGGCAAATGTAGTGTTATGTGTCTTTTACTGAAATATAAATTCAAGACTTTACAAAAACCTTGAACTGAACAAACAACATGATTTGTAATAACAAAAATTTTAGTCATGCTGATTTGAAGGCATTAATCACGTGTAAAACCTTAAAATCAAAACCTTTAAGAAAAAGTCAAAGAGGCCGGGCACCGTGGCTCACGTCTGTAATCCCAGCACTTTGGGAAGCCAAGGAGGGTGGATCACCTGAGGTCAGGAATTCAAGACTAGCCTGACCAACACAGTGAAACTCCGTCTCTACTAAAACTACAAAAATTAGCCGGGTGTGGTGGCATGCGCTTGTAGTCCCAGCTACTCAGGAGGCTGAGACAGGAGAATTGTTGAACCCAGGAGGCGGAGGTTGCAATGAGCCGAGATTGCACCACTGCACTCCAGCCTGGGCCACAGAGTGAGACTCTGTCTCCAAAAAAGTAAAAGAAAAAGCTGAAGAATAAAAGTGGGAGTGTTATTTAGCCTAAGAAAGACAGTGAAACCTAAAAGAATTAGCACAGAAGAGCACCTAAAGTTATTCTGTGCTTAATGAGAGTTTATTCATTCATTCATTCAAAAACGTTTATGGAATACCAATGAAGTGGAAGACACTGTTCCAGGTGTTTGTGATTTGCTAGTGAACAATGATCCCTGCCCTCATGAGATTTTATATTTCAATGAGGACAGACACACAATAAACATAATCAATAAGTATGGTAGGCTCCCTCTAAGTGGCTCCCAGTGGTCTCTGGTATTCATACTCCTATGTAATTCTGTGTGTGTGTGTGTGTGTGTGTGTGTGTGTAGGTATGTGTGTGGGGTGTGTAGGTGTGTTGGGAGGGTGGGGTATTGGACCTAACAAATAGAATACAGCAAAAGTGATGGGCTGTCACTTTCAAGATTAGGTTATAAAAGATTGTGACTTCTATCTTGCTCACACACTCCCTCTTGCTCTCCCCCACTTGCTTGCTCTGAATCTTGTGCACTGCCCTGTAGAGAGGCAAGCAGTTGAAGGCGGCCTCCAGACAACAGCCAGCCCTGAACTCAGGCCCTCAGTTCGACGACCCATGAGGAACTGAACTATGCCAACTACCACACACATGCATTTATAATGACTCCATCTCCAGTCGAGCCTTGAGATGACCACAGCCCTAGCCAACACTTCAAGCATAGCCTGTGAAAAACCCTGAGGCAAAGGGCCTACCCAGATTGCTGCCAAAAACTATGATAATAAATGTTATTGTTTGAAGCCACCAAGTTTTGGAATGATTATTTTACATAGCAACATATAACTAATACATTAATTATATGGCATGCCAAAAGGAAATGCAAAAAAGCCACATGGAGCAAAGTAAAAAATAGAGGAGAGGGTACGGGTGCAAGTCACAATGTTTAAAAGGGGTATTACCAATACTTACACATGAATGCTTACAGCAGTATTCATAAAAGTCAAAAAGTGGAAACAACCCAAGTGTCCATTAATTGGTAAATGGATAAACAAAACGTGGTATGTCTATTCAATGGAGTATTATTCAGCCACAAAAAGAAATGAAGTACTGATACATGCTACAACATGGATGAACCTCAAACATATGCTAAGTGAAAGAATTCAGTCACAAAAACCACATACTGTATGATTCCATCATAAGAAATGTTCAGAAAAGAAAATTTATAGAAACAGAAAGTAGTTTAGTGACTGACTAGGGCTGGAGGTGGGAACAAGATTAACTGCAAGGGACATGAGAGATCTCACTGGGGTGATGGAACCATTCTAAAACTGGATAATGGTGGTGGTTGCTCAAATCAGCCAACTTATTAAAAATCATTTAACTGTACACTTAAAACAGGTAAATTTATGATATGTAAACTATACCTCAAAACGGCTGCTGGGGGCGTTAACAGGGCATCATTGAGAACATAACATTAGTAGAAGTTTGAAGGAAGAAGAGTATTAGCCATGTGCATATCTGGGGGAAACATCCCTGACAACAGAGAGCCTATGCAAAGACCCTTGGGCAAGAGAATATCTGGTGTGCTTGCTGCACAGCAGGGTGCTAGTGTGGCTGGAGTTGAATTTGAAAGAGAAAGGTCGGAGATGAACAGACAAAATTAATGATGGATGGAAGATGGTAGTGATGGGAATCATATAGTTTTGTTTTTTTCTTTTTTTTTGGTCTGTTTTTTATATATATAATTTGTATATTATATATAATTTATATGTATACAACATATATAAATATAAATTACGTATATATATAATTTAAGTTCTGGGATACATGTGAAGAATGTGCAGGTTTGTTACATAGGTATACACATGCCACGGTGGTTTGCTGCACCCATCAACCTGTCATCTATATCAGGTATGTCTCCTAATGCTATCCCTCCCATAGCCTCCTCCCACCAACAGGCATCGGTGTGTGATGTTCCTCTCCCTGTGTCCATGTGTTCTCACTGTTCAACTCCCACTTATCAGTGAGAGCATGCCATGTATGGTTTTCTGTTCCTGTGTTAGTTTGCTGAGAATCATGGTTTCCAGCTTCATCCATGTCCCTGCAAGGGACATGAACTCATCCTTTTTATGGCTGTATGGTATTCCATGGTGTATATGTGCCACATTTTCTTTATCCAGTCTATCACTGATGGGCATTTGAGTTGGTTCCAAGTCTTTGCTATTGTGAATAGTGCTGCAATAAACATACGTGTGCATGTGTCTTTATAGCAGAATGATTTATAATCCTTTGGATATATACCCAGTAATGGAATTGCTGGGTCAAAAGGTATTTCTGGTTCTAGATCCTTGAGGAATCACCACATTGTCTTCCACAATGGTTGAACTAATTTACACTCCCATCAACAGTGTAAAAGCATTCCTATTTCTCCATATCCTCTTCAGTATCTGTTGTTTCCTGACTTTTTAATGATCGCCATTCTAACTGGCATGAGACGGTATCTCATTGTGATTTTGATTTGCATTTCTCCATATAGAGTTTTTTATACCACTGGAAGGACTTGGCTTTTACTATGAGAGAAAAAAGAGAAGTACATAAGGTTCTGGGAAGAGGAGCAATAAGGTCTGACTTGAATTTTTAAAAGATCATATAATCGTTTAAGTTACAAAAAGAAAATATAAAAGGCACCATGTAAGCTAGCAGATTCCAGAGTTACTGACCTCTCTTACCTGACTGGGATATTGGAGAAGTCTTCCATTCAAAGGACGGGGAAACTTGTTAGTGTCTCAAAATGTGACCTGCAAGCCACATACATCAGAATGACATGGAGACTGGTAGCACGTGCAGGCCCTCAGGCTCCACCTCTGACTGCTGAATATCTGGGGCTGGGGATGAGACTCTGAATCTTACAAACTTCCCAGGTAATATCTTTAAGAAACACAATGAACTAGACAAACATTAAGGTCTCTTTAAACTCTAAATTATGAGAAACATATAGGCTACCTAGACCATGGTTATTTAAAGAAATGACTAGGATTTTCAAATGAACATCTGAATTGATTATTTTATTATAGATGAAGTCATCTTTTTTCCCATTCTCAAAAATTCTTACCCAGTTGTTTTTTTTCCCAGCATAAATTTCCATGTTCTCTCCATACTGTGGCTCTTCCAGTAATGTCTGGTATTCAAACATGAGGCGGGAGCTCTCCCGGAGGCGGCTGCATTGGAATTGGTGATACTGTTGCACAAGTTCCTTCACCACAAGTAAGAGACATTCAGGATTTGAAGGATTCCAGGAGGCAAGATTCTGTAAAAGCCATAACAAATAAAAGACCAGTTAAAACTGAAATTTCATACAAATCCAGTATCACATTCACACATCAATGTAGAGGAAAAGAGTAATAGAAATCTAAGAGGAACAGACTACTCCTAGTTAGCCATATACCCAGAGATGAAGTTAGAGAAATCTTTTGATATTGGCAATTTCTCCTGCCTTCTAAAAAAATCCTTGCAGAAAAATTGAGGAGGAATTCCATCATGAATAGGCAGAAACAGTGAAGTGTAAAGCCGGGTAGTAACAAAACAAGAAACCTAAATATCCTAGAAGACCATAATTTTAGCCCTGGAAGACTTAATTTGTTTCTTATTCTTTTATAATTTTAATTTTTTTCGATCTCTACCTAAATTCAGCATTATATGCTAAAGTAATTCAACTCAGATCCACAGACCATCTGTATCTGTAATACCAGATATAAATAAACGCTCTGTAAACACTAGAGCCTCACAGAAATATAAGCACAATGGTGACGGTTAGGCCTGAAAAAGATAGGCATAAAATAGAGACATGGGAAAATGTCTGCCAAATGCGCAAATCTGAATAACCACAGTTCATCCATCAGTCACTCCTCCAAGTAAAAAAGGATGGTTCCAAGAAAAAAGCAGCTAGTTCAGCTTGGAACTCAATCACACTCATGATTTTCCTTGAGACAACATACTTAGGTATGCAGTAGTCTTCCATGTGTACTCTCATTTTGTCGCACAGAATATTGAAAGCGTGTGTACTCAAGGGTCATGACTTTATAAAATTCATATTTTTTATTACTTCATCAAAGACATTCTTAAGTGAACTGTTGTTGTTTTTTTAACTGAGTATGTGTGACAAAAGAGAATAAAATAACTATGAGTATAGCTTGATGTCTGGTGTGGTTAATGCCAAGTCATCAGTTTTGCACACCACTGCTTCTGCAATGTAAATGCAAATATTAACACTGTAAAAAAGAAGTCATAATATCTTAATATGATTATGAAAACAGTTTTGACTTTGCAGACCCTTGAAATGGTCTCAGGGACCCCAGAGGTCTGCAGACCACACTTTGAGAACACTACTTTATATTGTCCTAAGGACAAACCAAGCATAGCTTCTATCAAAAGAAAACAAATAAAAAGTAAAGGAATGCATTTTTTAAAGGAATTACTTTGCTCTACTGAGTGGGTTGATTTATAGGAACTAAATGACAATGGGGAAATCAGTAAGTGTTCTTTCATTTATAGGAAAAACAGGTCTTAGGATGTTCAAATAAAGACAATGAACAGAGGAAAAGGTAAGAGCTTCAGTATCGTACAGTGAGTAAGAGGGGTATCTTGATATGAAAGTGATTTGATAAGTAAAGTACAAAGTTTTCCCTGGCAAATCTGTTGACCTCAATAGCCAGACTCCTTCTGAGCTGTTCAAGACTAAATTCAAAGCATCGATAGGATATAACAGCATTGTGTAGAACTTAAAATGATCTTAACATAGCTTGCTATGCATTTCCTTCAGAGAGCACTGCTAAACATTTATAAGCAAGAATAAAATACAATATTCCATTTCTTGGTCAAGTATTCCTTATCAGTCCTCGCTCCCTACTAGAGCAAAAAGAAAAAGCTTTAGTTGTCTTGATTTATATTTTTTAAATTCTGTCATTTCTCCTTAGTTATTTGGCAAGTTACAGACCTATATCCAAACAGTTTTAAAAAATTATGAAAACATATAAGTTGGCAACATACCTTACCAACTTGAATTCATTTCAAGTGATTCAAACGAAGTGTTAAAGACATACTAACCAGTCTCCTTCCATTAAAACATAATTTCTTTGTTGATCTCCTTAGCCATTCAAGGCAAACTCACTGGAAAACACTCCCATCAAGGATGGTTTAGCTATACTAAACAAGATAAAAATTCCTCTAGTATTGCTATATGACCACTTTTACTTGTTAGGTAATTTGCGGTTTGAACCACTTTGCCTAGAAGGGGAGAAAACAGAAGATATATAAAGTTTTAGTTACTCCCTAAGAATAGGGCATATTTTAAAAACAGATCTAGCAATACAAGGCATTGGAGCTTTCCATTCTCTCAAGTATGAGATAGAGAAAAATGCCCAAAGGTCCTTCAGGGAAAGAGGAGGAGGCATAAATTAGCAGGCGTCTATGAAAAAGAGAAAAATAAGTGTCTCTCTCTCTATTCACAAAGTTCTTCAAGTTCTTTTTGGTAATGCTTGAAGGAAGAAATCTAAAATGGGGATGGCCACAAAGAGTAGGCACAGGGCACATCACATATTAACAGAGAAAAGAGCATACAGTAAAAGGATTCCAAAAATGAGGAATGACAAATGCATTCAGAGAAAGTGATAAAACATAGTCAAAGACAATAAACAAAAGCAAAAGAAAATTCACTACTATTTTATAATAGAAACTTCATCATTCTCACTAAAACACCTATGAAACAGTTTAGGGAAGGTATCGCACCAATTCTTTTTAAAGACTAGTTAACTAGAGAGATTAAATAACTGCTCACATTCAAGTGTAAACAATAATTGAGACTGTGTAGAATGTAAATCTTCCTACTCTTCCTCCAATCAGTTAACTAAAATATCAGTTTTGAGCCAACGAACTAGCACTTGCCTCTCTGTGGTCATGAGCGAACTCATGCATAGTGGTAATTTTGGATACTTTGGCTCCCCTGTCCAGGCCATCTGACAGGAGGAGTGCTCCCAGTTCATCTGACCCTTGACCTTTCCACATTTCTCTCTCGTAAATACATTCCACCACCTACCTACGGGCTCCCATATCAATGGCCCCGCAGTCTTGAACAAGCCCAACCAATCCTCAGAGTTCCTCCTTATCAGAGCTTCCTTCTTCAGAAAGACAGTGAGCAATAGTAGTTTCAAGGCCTAGCTCACCCTCAATTCCGGTTCCACTTATTAAAACCCATAGTTTTTCGGCCACAGTGCCACAAATTTAGACATGTGTGAGGATATCAATGAATGGAAAACATTAAGAAACAATGTAGTCCGTCTATGTCTTTGGGGAGATAAAGGAGGAAACTAAGCAAATGAAGAAATGAGACTTGGAACCATCTCTGCTTAATAAGGGAGGGAAAAAAATTTTCTGGGGGGGGGGAATTCTTTAATTAAATTAATCTTATGATAAAAATATTCAACTAATAAAAAGATAAGGTACAGGAATACATTAGAAATATAACAAGAAAATTATCTAAAAAAATCTTACTACAAAATTTTGCCTAACTCTCTAGCATATCAGTAAAATAAAAGGAAATTAAAAGAGACTGACAATATATGAAAAGTATGCAAGCCCACTAGTAGTTAAAGAAGTATAATTTTCCTCACTTCTCCTTTTTAATAAACTAACTTTTCATTGAAAAGTAATATATGTATACAGTAAAACAAATATTCTTAAAGTGGCATAAAAGAATGTAAAGAACAATATTAAGTCTCCCTCCAGACTATATTATGAGATCCTCTCCCTCCAGAAGATACTTTCCCCCACACAGGGCCTGCACATGACACCAATGTCTGACCCTCCCTAAGTTCCTCCACATGACCCATGGCTCTGCCACTCTATGCTGCCTCTCCCACTCTCTGAAGCTCCAAACACTGCTTCCATGGTACATGCTTCCCTCAGATCAGTGTCTTCCTTTCAACTTACTATCCTGATAGTGCTTCAGCTCCACAAATTGTTTCTGGCTCCCATGGGACCCTCTGATTTGGCCTGTCCCTCACCCAGCATTTCCCACAAGAGAAGAAAGTAGAGCAAAAATTATGAGAAACAATGTTTATATCTTAAATTAGCCAAGTTCTTTATTTCAGCAAACAGCCAATGTTGGTGAAGATATAATTTCATGGACCTTTTTACACATAGAATTGTAAACTCATACAAGTAGTTTAACTATATGTATGTGTGTGTGTGTGAGAGAGAGAGAGACAGAGAGAGAGAGAGAGTCTTAGAAATGTTTATTCTCAATGCCCCTAGAAATCTTATTTCTGGGAATCTAGCTAATCTGCAAATAACTAAAAATAAAGGAGGGGGAACTTTATAGATAGAAATACACATAGAGTCATTTGTAATATTATGAAACTGCAAACAATCTAGACACCTGATAATAAGAATTGTTTTAAAAACTGTTAATGTAATTCAAATAAATAATCTGCAACTATGTTTCTATACTATTACAGTAGGTTTATACAATTATATATATAATTATATATAGTAGTATTATATAGAACTGTATAAACAATTTATACAATTATATATAATTATATGTAATAGTATTATATATAATTGTATAAACAATTACAATAGCACAGAAACAACTGCAATAGCACAGAAAATACTTTTGTTACAATATTAAATGAGGAGAGACATGAATCTGCATACACATTATGATTACAACTTGGCTATCCCCATCCTCTCCCAACCTTCCATAGCAAAAACCATCTATACATGGAAAATTTATTGGGAGAAATGTTAATAACTGAAATCCATAGTTGGAAGCTATTTAAAAGAGTTTTTTCTTTTTCCTGTTTTTCCGCATTTTTCAAATTTTCTGAGTGTATATACATGTATATGGATGTATGTATACATAAGACATGAACATACTTTCATAATGGAAATATAACTTTTAAGAAAACATAATAGCATACTTCACATATTTTATTTCACACTTCACATATTTCATTTCAAACTGTTTTTCAATCCCAAAGTTTAAGAAATTCCATTTGTCATTTTTACATTTTATAAGGTCAGACTCCAATTGTCTTTTCTAAACAACTAAAAAAGTTAGCCAGTGCCATAACCTTCTGGAAAACAAATCTTGCATCATTTAGCCCTAAATACATATGCTTCAAGTAACTTTGAATTTACTATTTCTTAAATTCTGAGCCTCGTGGAACGTTTCCAGAAAGCAAATGCAACATGCTAAAGTGTAGTGGTCACAGTTGAAGCAGTTTATTGTGCCTTCCTTAGCCAAAACTCTTTTGTGTTGCATTCATCTAAATGCAAAGTCTTACTAAGCAAAAAACAAATTTGGAGGCATCACATTACCCAACTTCAAACTATACTATAAGGCCATAGTCACCAAAACAGCATGTTACTGGTATAAAAATAGGCACATAGGACAATGGAACAGAATAGAGAACTCAGAAACAAAGCCAAATACTTACAGCCATTTGATCTTCAACATAGCAAACAAAAACATAAAGTGAGGAAAGGACACCCTATTCAACAAATGGTGCTGAAATAATTGGCAAGCCACCTGTAGAAGAATGAAACTGGATCCTCAGCTCTCACCTTATATGAAAATCAACTCAAGATGGATGAAAACTGAAATCCAAGACCTGAAACCATAAAGATTCTATAAGATAACACAGGAAAAACCCTTCTAGACACTGGCTTAGGCAAAGACTTCATGACCAAGAATCCAAAAGCAAATAAGACAAAAACAAAGATAAACAGATGGGACTTAATTAAACTAAAAAGATTCTGCACAGCAAAAGAAACTATCAGCAGAGTAAACAGACAACCCATAGAGTGGGAGAAAATCTTCACAATCTATACATCTGACAAATGACTAATATCCAGAATCTACAAAGGACTCAAACATATCGACAAGAAAAAAACAAATAATCTCACTAAAAAGTAAGACACATGCACACCTATGTTTATTGCAGCACTATTTACAATAGCAAAGACTTGGAACCAATCCAAATGCCTATCAATGATAGACTGGATAAAGAAAATATGGCACATATATACCATGGAATACTATGCAGCCATAAAAAAGAATGAGTTCATGTCCTTTTCAGGGACATGGATGAATCTGGAAGCTATCATTCTCAGAAAGCTAACAGGAACAGAAAATCAAACACAGCATGCTCACGCTCATTAAGTGGGAGTTGAACAATGAGAACATATGGACACAGGGAGGGGAACATCACACACCAGGACCTGTCAGGGGTTGGGGGGTAAGGGAAGGGAGAGCATTAGGACAAATATATAATGCATGTGCGCCTTAAAACCTAGATGATGGGTTGATAGATGCAGCGAACCACCCTGGCTCATATATACCTATGTAACAAACCTGCACGTCCTGCACATGTATCCCAGAACTTAAAGTAAAATTTTTTAAAAAGTGGACTAAGGACATGAACAGACAATTCTCAGAAGAAGATATACAAATGGCCAACAAGCATTTGGAAAAATGCTAACATCACTAATTATCAGGGAAATGAAAATCGAAACCATAATACAATACCACCTCACCCTGCAAGCATGGCCAAAATAAAAAACCAACAGATGGCGTGGATGTGGTGAAAAGGGAACACTTTGACATTGTTGGTAGGAATGTAAACTAGTACAACCACTATGGAAAACAGTGTGGAGATTCCTTAAAGAACTGAAAGTAGATCTACCTTTTGATCCAGCAATCGCACTACTAGGTATCCACCCAGAGGAAACATTATATGAAAAAGATACTTGCACACGCATGTTTACAGCAGCACAATTTGCAATTGCAAAAATGGGGAACCAGCCCAAATATCAATCAACAAGTGGATAAAGAAAATGTGGTGTGTGTGTGTGTGTGTGTGTGTATATACACACACACATATATATACATACACACACACACACATATATATGAAAACTGCTCAGCCATAAAAAGTAATGAAATAATGGCATTCACAGCAACCTGGATGGAATTGAAGACTATTACTCTAAGTGAAGTAACTCAGGAATAAAAAAACAAACATCGTATGCTCTCACTCACATGTGGGAGCTAAGAGCTACAAGGACACAAAGGTATACGAATGAGGACACAAAGGTATAAGAATGACACATTGGACTTTGGGGACTCAGGAAAGGGTGAGGGTGGCAAGAAATAAAAGACCACACATTGGGCACAGCGTACACTGCTGGGGTGATGGATGCACCAAAATCTCAGAAATTATCACTAAAGAACTTATTCATATAACCAAATACCACCTGTTTCCCAAAACCTATTGAAATACAAAAATTAAAAATTAAAAAAAAAAAACCTGTATACAAATGTTCATAGTAGCATTATTCCTAATAGATAAAAAGTACAAACAACCCAAATGTCCATCAACTAATGTATGAATAAATACAATATGTACATACATACAATGGAGTATCATTCCACAATAAAAAGAAAGGAAATACTGATTCATGCAATGACAGGGATCAACCTTGAAACATTAAGCTGTGCAAGAAGGCAGACCTAAAGGCCACACACTGTATGAATCCATTTATACAAAATGTCTAGAAAAGCCAAATCTACAGGGATAGACTGTAAATTAGTGGTTGCCTAGGGCTGGGGACTTGGGGGGAAATGAGGACTGCTAATGGGCACATGGTTTCTTTTTGGGAATGATTAAAATGTTCTAAATTCACTATGGTAATTGATGACTGCACGACTCTGTGGATATACTAAAAACAACTGAATTTTATACTTCAAATGGATGAGTTATATATCAATTAGATCTCAATAATGCTGTTAAAAAAGAAAAAAAAATCTTTCTACAACATAGAAAGTAATAGTGCATTAGGGAAATTCTAATTTTAAACTTCTAATGTCTATAATCATGAATAAATTATATAGAATATGCAGAAAAAATAAAATAAATGGCAAGTCTTAGGATATCACCAATAACATTTTACATTTCTAACAAAACTGGAACTGAACAAGCACGATTTTTTTAAATGTCACTCCATCTGGAGAACACCAAGGATAACAACAAAAATAAATTTGCTATTGACCTATTTGTAAGAGGACCAAGTATTATCAACAATAAGTGTTTATACTGTACATTTTGTTAAGTATGTATAATTCCTTTAATATATCATCTAAAACAATTGAAATGAAATCATTTTAAACATATTTTCCTAATTTCTTCAAATATAACAAGTTACAAATTTTGAAAAGTCGAGTGGACATAACATGAATTTGAGGATGGGAGAAAGAGAAGCTGGATTAAGAAAAGCAAGTCTACTCCTTCTTCCATGTAACTACCGTTCAAATATTTATAGTCATATGGCAAACAAAAAAAGGTAACACAGCACCGCCAATCATATATATCCCTTATGGTTTTAACTTGCAGATTATATTTTGGGATTTTGTTCTTGAGAAGATTCAACTATTAAGAACAAAATGAAGTGGACACAAGAAAGAATATCATAGTAGTACCCTTCATTACTACAAACTGTAGCACACTCATAGAAATAAATGTTGGTAAGGCAAAAAAAAATTAAACAGGGTAGTTCTGTGATCCTCCATGGCTTTATTTTCAAATATTCTAATAATTCTCTTCCCCCTTGTAAGCAGAGCCTATAGAGTCTGATGAGATTGTTGCTATGATGTTTGAAGTTGTTCATTACAGTCTAAAACACAGTGGATTCTGGGATGCACAGAAGCTAATTAGAAGGAAATGCACCTGCGGAGGGCCCACTTCGGCCGTTTCTCTGGCCAGGTTTCCCTCGGTGTGCGACTGTGCGCTCAGCCCAGCACCATGGGGAAGTGGGACAAATGGGTGGCCTATATGCATCCAACAGCAATGGCAAGATCAAGGGGTTCAATCCAGTCTTCAGAGCCAACAATACAGGATTATCTGAATCGACCAAGGCCTACCTGGAAAGAAGTAAAAGAGCAACCAGAAAAGAAAAAGATAGGCTCCAGGGCTTTGGCTGAATAAAATGAATGAGAACTGGAAGAAAGAACTAGAAAAACACAGGAGGAAATTGTTAAGTGGAAGTGAGAGCTCATCCAAAAAACGACAGAGAAAGAAAAAAGAAGAAATCTGGTAGGTATTCATCTTCTTCTTCATCAAGCTCTGATTCTTCCAGCAGTTCTTCAGATTCTGAAGATAAGGATAAGAGATAAGGAAAACAGAGAAAGAGAAAGAAGAACCGTTCACATGAAAGGTCCAAATCAGAAACTGAATCAGACAGTAAGGATAGTTTTAAAAAGAAAAAGAAGTCAAAAGATGCCACTGAGAAAGAAAAGGACCTTAAAGGACTCAGAAAAAAGAGAAAGATATACTCAGAAGATAAACCTTTATCATCGGAGTCCTTGTCAGAATCAGAGTGTATTGAGGAGGTACGAGCAAAAAAGATGAAAAGCAGTGAAGAACAAGAAAAAGCAACAGAAAAAAAAAAAAGAAAGAAAGAAAAAGAAGCATAAGAAACACAGTAAGAAGAAGAAAAAGAAGACTGCTAGTTCAAGTCCTGACTCACCATAACGTTAAGAAAAATCAGGATTCCCTTATAAAGAAAGCACAATGTCTGAGGAAATTGCAACTGTGAAAACTACAACATATTTACTAAAATGCATGAATTTTCTTGTTTTTAGAATTATTCCTGGACTATTCAGTAGCCACTCAGACGCCACTGTGTGAAAGGGCCATAAATGTTGCCTGCTGCTTGAACATCTATTTTTTTCTCTTCCAGCGCTTGATAACTCTGGGAGATAATACACTGCAGTCGTACTAGTGGTTAAGATATTTGGGAATAAAATCAATACTTTTGACTAGAAGTGTCTAAGGATAAACCAACCAAAATTGAATCTGGATACATCTTTAAGATGTGATCAGAAATGACCAGATGACTCTAGTTAAAATTTTTGAAGGAGGGATTACATTAATATTTCAAAACCCTTATTCTGTAAATAAGTGTATTTTAATTTTTTCCCCTTATATACTTTTATTTACCTGGGGAAGGAGGTTGGAGGGGGTGGTTTGCTATCTCTTTAGCTAGCAGAATAGTGTGCCTTTGATCCTCACACATCTGTATTGTGGACACAGCAGCCATGCTTCACGGGGAGGTCAAAGCTGGCTACCAGCAGTCTTGCCCTTTACTGAGCTTAGTGTCATCCTTGGATGCTGCCATATGCTGCTTTGAGTGAACTAGAGAAACAGCCATTTGCAGCATGAGAAAGTCCCAAAAGCTCTGGGATTTACCTCCACTTCAATAATCATGAATATTTTTTAGCATTTGAATGTGTTATGCCATTTGAAATAATTTTGATTACACTTTGGCTTGGGAAAGGAATTATTTTAAATAGACACTGGTACTTTTTGAACTTGACAGCTAAGGATTCTAAAATGCATATTTTATACTAAGTTTTAACCAGTCAGGAAAATTTTATGTAACCAGTGATAGTTTATTTTTTGTATGAATTTTGTTTAGGCTGCAATGTTTAGCTTTTGTTAACTCCTCACTCTTGCTGTCTTAAGTTCATTACTGTGTTTAACAACCTACTTGCCAAGATATTTAGCATGTAAAATGCAGGGTTTTGATTTAAAAAAAAAAACAAAAAACAGCTTCATATTGAAGCTGAGACTTACCATAAACAAGTTGAGTGACAAAAAAAAAAAGAAAAGAAAGAAATACAAATATCTGCCATCCAAATGAATACCTAAGTAGACAGCAATAAATGGCCACTTCTGGGATTAATTTGGGCTAGTAAAAGTATTCCTAGAAACACAGGATAAGTCCTCACACTTACTTAGGAACTGTGTCTGACAAGTAAACTGAATGTACGCCGGTAAAACATGGCGATTTGCGACCTATGTTTAGGGGCTTCTGGTGGAGCCAGAATTAGTCTGAACAGAAGGCACTTCAGACTTTCCAAACCCTGTTTCAACGAGAACATCTCTGTTCTTCTAGTTTTTGTTTTAGTTTGGCTTGGTTGGAGTTTTATCAAAAATGTTATTTGAAAAGAATCTTTTTTTGGAAAAATTGATCTAGTCCAATACACAGTGAATAGTTCAGTGAAATCTTAACTTTACCTCCGCCCGTCCTATATGTGACTTTCATCTCAATACCAGAAGCCCTGCTAAGTGGAATCCATAATCATAACACGGCCATGGAGGAACAGCATAGGATCTTCACAAAAACGTGCTAAAGAAAAGTATGTCCCTTTGTTTCTTTCCTTTCAGTTTTTGTTTTTAAGACTTTAGCCACAAATTATCAAATCAGTCAACAAATATGCAGCTCATGCTTGGAGCAAAAGGGATTTATCTTCTTAAATCCTACATATGTAGGATTTAACAATAAGCAGAGTGGAGCTGGCAGTTGCTCCAGAAAAACTCATCCATTTTTGGGAGTTTTTGGGAGCAGTCATGGAAGCCATGGAAGCTTCTGATTGTGGTTCTGCCCCTCCTTTATCTTGAGCTCTCCAAGGTTCTGATCTGCTTCTCAACCAACAACCAACTTTGCTGTTAGCCATGTGTACGCACACGTGTGTGTGTGTGTGTGTGTGTGTGTGTGTGTGTGTGTCTGTCCTTCTAAAACAGCTATATATATATATATATATTTTTTTTTTTGACTTGCAGGATAAAATCAATCAGACCATTCCCTGGCTTACAATCAATAAAATCTTCTAGCTACTTGTGGTAATGTGATCCTGATTCTCATGTCAATACAGAACATGACAGTTATATATTCTTGAGGACGACATATGTCTTGCGCAAAATGCACAAATACCTTTGTAGCTGAAAAACCACTTTCCCACAAAAGTTTGTGATAGGACTCGTAAGACTCATAATGGAGAAAAAGCAAAATAGGAAATTGTAAGTCTGAACTTTTCAAAACGTCATTCAGTAGGCAGCCTCACTCAGTTGCTAGGTAAGCCAGACTTCCAATTAACAGGAATTCTAGGGCATGTTCAAATATCTATCAAGAGATGATCTACTGGTGGAATCTTACAAAAATTTATCATCTCAATTTTGTGCCAGGGTGTCAGAATCTTTCGAGGTGGCATACTTCACATGTCTAGTTTCCTCCATAGGCAAGTAGGCTTTAAACCTAAAACATGTAAAAGTATCCCAAAATGATACCTATGGCTCCATTGATAAAATTCAAAAGCCTGTAATGTCCCTTCTTGCCCATCAGAAATTGCTGTATAGATTACCTTTCAGTTCCTCTTAAAAGAAAGTGACCAGTATGCAGCCCCACTCCATCTTGAATTTCCACTTCAAATGAGTCTCTAGGATCACCCAGCTTATTTCCAACTTGTGTTTCTTTCTTAAGAATTGGGGATGGATAAATGGGAGGAAACAAAGGTGGGAGAGAAGTGGAGAGGAAAGAAATTTTAAACCACATCTCTTGATCCAATCTTCTTCATTTATTAAGAGAAAGAAAGTAGGCAGATTCCTTTCTATCTTGGAAACTCCCTCAAATGGGACAGGAATGAAAAGAATACCCAAAGGAAAAGAATCTTAATTAGCCATTCTTCTAACTGTAAATACTTAGAGAATAAAAATAATTTTCCAAAACACATATTAGAGAACTAAGGCCAAGAACTAAGGCCAATAAAATTATTGAATATAAGCACCGTGAAGAGTACTAGAATAACTAATAACTAAATCTACTCTCTTTCTTCCACAGGTTTTGTCTTTATCCTCACAATTGTAAGGTAATATCTTTTAAATACAAAATCAAATCTATTTGGGGCCAAAATGCTCAAGTTTTAAACCAGTGGTTTCTCAAAAATATATGAATTGATATTATTAGGACAAAATGTCAATGTAGGCTAAAATTTGATTTATGAATCCTAAACATTAAAACTATTTTTGTGGCCCTAGGTTGACTGTGGCTCTGAAATGAATGTCACCATTTACCTTAGCTATTGATGCCACACATCTTCTCAATTAATGCTACTCAGAGCCAGAGAATGAAAGGCAATGGCAGAAAGGGAATTAGCAAATATGATTTCTAACTTAATTCAAATTGTTTTTCCTGGGGATGTATTTAAATTTTCCAGGTTGCTCGAATATCATCCAGGGATGTGATTTTGAAGGAGACAGCTTGTTACTGTTTTTCCTGGCTGTACTACAAGAAACAACAGTGTGAGCTTATTTTAAGTTAATGTGTGCTTCTGTGTTTCTTTACAAGAAATTAACTGCAATCATTTAGTTAAAGCAAACACTTTGTTAGTGTTACACTTTTCATCAGAAAATGTCTTCAGGAATCTTTCAAACTTAGAAAGTTAAGAATCCAAATTCCGTCCAAAGATTTTAAACTTGGAGCAAATTATTTAAATCACAATGAAAGATCTTTTAAGCTTAGTGACCCTCTGCTGGCACTGAATATTTTATAGCCATAGGGGACTCCTTTCCATTCTCCCAAATCAAGATAGTAACTTTTTTCCTGTCTCAGACGGCACCAGACCCCACAGTAGATTCTTCTTTCCTTCTGACTATGATAATCACAAAGAAACCCACAGGAATGGGCGGTATGGAACAAGAAGAGCAAACAGCTTCAACCAAGTTGTTATTTACAACTGGAGAAACATCTGCAGGCTCTGGCACCTGGTTGCGGACCTCTGCCCTAGATGACTCCCCTAGCGAGACTAGGCCCCTGGACTATAAGGATTTATATTATGTAACTGTTTCTCCTCACCTTAGCTGAGCTCCCTGGACTTTAGACCTGCAATATTTGCCAGACCCTCTTCCTCTTAGTCAAAATCCCAGTTACAGGCTTTCCTGGCCAGTGGTCTTAAAACCACCAATGTCCTAGTAACACGACTCATGTGTAAATGGGCAGATAAAACTCCAAATGAAAAGGAGACTACCCCAGGCTCTTTAGGTTGTAACAGCCACAAGCAGCTATAAGAGCAAGAAAGAAAAAGCAAAGCAAAATAGACACTCAACCGAAGGAAAGCATATCCACAAAGCACAGCACATGGGATATTAAAGAGCTTTCAATATCTTTACTCTTCCCCCTAAAAGCTCTATCTCTTATCCCCAGATCCATATAATATCCTTAGCCTAAACCTACATTTAGTAAACATCCATTGTTTCATGTCCAACATCCATTCCCCCCTTGCTGATAACATCAACCCAAATTTTGTTGGGGAGACTTCCCTTCCCCATTCTCAGGCATGAGTTTTGAGTGAGAACCTCCAGTTCTCTATAAGCTCTATAGGTCCTCACTATCTAACCCCATCAACATTGCCTATGCACTTAGCTCAATGTTTGCTTCAGCCATTGGACACATAACCAATCAAACCCAATGAGATAAATAAAGACATCAGCTGGGACTGCTGAGAAATAAAGGCTTACTTTCTTCCTATAATAGGATAATATAAAGTCTGAATTGGAGTAACAATTTTTTATTTATAAGGGAAAAAGACTTGTGAACCTGCACAGATATGGAGACTAAAAGTTAACACAATGGGAGGCAGAGCAGAGAAGAGAAGAAATGGGAAGAAACCAGGTCCTTAAATGACATTATTTCAGCCACTGGACCAAGCTTTGTCTGATGCTCAATTCTGGACTGTTGAGTTCTCTAAGCCAATTAATTCTCTTTATAGTTAAAGCCAGTTTGAATCAGGTTTCTGTCACTTAAAAAAATGGAAAAAAAGAAAAGTAAGAAAATAAAAGAGTGCTGACACACCACAATACCATTATCACCATTTTACCTCTTTAGGGGAAAGATCAGAGGAAGAGGCACATGAGCTCTTACCAGGCCATATAACTATTCAAGAGCACTTCAACCAAAAGTATGGATTTGGTGTGGGTTTTCTGCCAGAAACAAAAGTTGAGTAGCTTCCTACATTTATCTGCAGAAAAATCTACATAGAGAATTAATCTATTTTTACTAACCCAACAATGATTATAATGATTTTTCTTAAGGAAAAAATAAATAATAAGGAAATGAGGAAAAACAGAAACTATATTTTTGTATATTACAACTCATTCAATAAATTCAAGTTAAAATGGATCTGAAATAGGTATCTGAGATGTTCCTCATCCTACAGCTTTTCAAACACCAATAGGGTATTTGATTCAGTGGGTAATCAAGCGAAACTTATAAAAAAAGCCAACAGTCCCATTGAAGGACGTAAAGGAGAAAAATGAACAACTGTTCCAGACTAAATAAGGACCCTTTGATTACTGACATGTGTCTTTGATTACTGACATGCACACAATGAGCAGTACCCCAGCCCTTCTTTAGCACTGAGCTTAGACAGGAGGCCTTCGCTGGCTTCACGGTCCCTTAAACAGGAGATATTTTTACCTTTCCTCCACTTGACTGGAAATATTCAGCATGTACAAGCTGTCCTGTGGTATCATATGAATGCTGGCTCCATGCCACACTGGAAATGTGTGCCTCTGGCCAGTAAACCTTTACATCTTTTGTATACATCCTCTCTCCAGGAGACTTAAAATGGGTCCCCAGAAGGCAGCCATGGTGACTGCCTTCAAACCATTTATCAACTTAGCAATACACAACGATTATTGTTTCATCAACTGTCACTTCCTTAAACTACTGCCATCCGTCTCTAGCCCCTAAACCCATTCCTCACCAGTTCTTTCAAAATTGTGGTGCTTCTCAAAGTCAACTAAATAAAAGCATCTGTTTCAAATGGTACCATCCAAACAGCCTTCCCTGGGTCTCAGGATAAATAATCATGAAGACATACTCTCTCCAACGAAGTGCTTCACAAACCTTAACAAAACCGTAACACCCCAAGCTGCCAATTTCTACTGCCATCAACTAACTCATCGTCGAACAGACTAGGTTTCTTTTTATTAATAAAGAGTATTTTACTTTTTAAAAAATCCCTTGATAGAAGGCTGTCAATATGCAATCTTCATTAACCAGGGAAGCCTGATTTTTCCCTACAAGTATATGAACCTTTCCTACCTACTACTCTAGCTTCCACACTGGCTATCATCAGAATAACTGTGGAAGCATCCTAAAAAGACAGAGTATCAGATATAACCCTCTGATACACTGATCAAGTACACCTGGGGTGAGATCTGCTCCTTGGTCATACATAATCTTTTCACGATTTTGGAGTCAGGTTCAGGCATTCAGATAGCAGGCAAAACCCAGAACACTTAATTATTTTTCCAGTGAATTTTCTCATTGTGATTAAAGGCCCAAATAATTTCATATAAACTCGCTAGACCTTCACATAATCCATTGACTAAATGATGGTTAAAAGCTCCACTCACTAGAGCTTTCTACTAGTTGCCCCATATGTATTCCCAGGAAGTTACAGATTGTGTCTCCAGACCTCTGGTCCATTTCTAACAATGATTACCCCTGGAATCCAGAGCTGCCCATATGCAGGGCGGAAAAACATCTTCAACCATGGAGAGCCAACATCACTCTTGCTCATTTCTGCTTCTCCTATAGTACTGAATTTTACTAAATTTGATCCTTTCATCTGCCTAGATCTGTAATATCATCCAGGCTCCCCCTGAGATCCCAAAGCCCCTGATTTAATGTCACTTGTGCCCTAGGGGGGAAAGTGCCAAATAGCTTACTCAATGGTGTGATCATTCTCAAATTGGACATATTTATTTGTGTTTAATTTTAAATCATCATCTTTTCACTCAAATGTTTTTGTGATGGTTTCATTAAGATTAAGGAATTATGGAGCATTTGTAAATTGACCGCCTCAGCCTGCAGACATGCTTTCTTTGACCCACACAAATTTTTATTTGAAAATCTTTAAACAAAGCATACACACTTCAGCAGGTCACAATCCTCACCAATTCCAACTGTTTTATACCCACTTTTTCATTCATTTGTGTTATCTGGGTACACTTGACTGGCTCCTGCAGACATTTGAGTTCGTAGCCCCTGCTACAAATAAGATTATTGAGATTTTGGGGCATCTCCTAAAAAGACTGTTTATTTCCTCTCATGGTCTCTTCATTTATGGTAGATGTATCAGGTGTTTATTGGTGTCATGTAAGCAAAAGAATAGCTGAAGTTTCTCAGTCATTGAAAATTAAAGATAAAAAGAAACCTCTCCTATTCATTGCACCCACTAATGTTCATAAGAAATCGCTGAATGTCTAGGTAATATAGTTACTTCATATCACTCGCCTTCTATGAGATTATAAAGTATGGGAGAACAGGAACAGTATCTTACTCATCTCTATGCAAATACTGTGTTAGACATTATGGGTTATTCAAAGTGGGCACTCAAACTATTTTTCAAGTGAATGATCACCACTATTCAACTCATTATAAACAAAATTGGGTATATTAAAGATCCAAAACATTTTCCAGGGTCAATAAAGATACTGGCTACTGGGAGCCAAGTTAATCTGTGGTTATTAGCAGAAGTAGACAAAAGAAAATTGGACAGCAATTCTGAAAATACAATATGCAATATGACTAATTACAGTCATCAATCACAAAGTTTGAACAATCTGAAAAATAGTATCTTAAAAGCATTCTAAGACATGACTTCTTTCCAAAGGCTATCACACTTATATCTTATACACCAATAACAGACAAACACAGAGCCAAATCATGAATGAACTTCCATTCACAATTGCTTCAAAGAGAATCAAATACCTAGGAATCTAGTTAACTTACAAAGGATGTAAGGACCTCTTCTGCAAGGAGAACTACAAACCACTGCTCCAGTGAAATAAAAGGGACACAAACAAATGGAAGAACATACCATGCTCATGGATAGGAAGAGAATCAATATGAAGTGAAAATGGCCATACTGCTTAAGGTGTTATGGGTCTGAAATTACCATCCCCATCAAGCTACCAATAGGTTCTTCACAGAATTGGGAAAAACTTTGCTTTAAAGTTCATATGGAACCAAAAAGAGCCGCATCTCCAAGACAATCTAAGTCAAAGAACAAGAAGCTGGAGGCATCCAACACCACCTGACTTCCAGAAGAAACGCTATACTTCTGAGCTACAGTAACCAAACAGCATGGTGCTGGTACCAAAAACAGAATATAGACCAATGGAACAGAACAGAAGTCCTCCAGAAATAATATACACATCGTAGCCATCTGATCTTTGACAAACCTGAGAAAACAGAAATGGAAAGGATTCCCTATTTAATAAAATGAATTATGGGAAAATTGGCTAGCCATCAGTAGAAAGCTGAAACTGGATCCTTTGCCTCACGACTATCTGAGAATTAATTCAAGATGGATTAGAGACTTAAAATGTTAGACCCTAATACCATAAAAATCCTAGAGGAAAACCTAGAGTGGTACATTCAGGACATAGGCATGGGCAAGACTTCATGTCACACCAAAAGCAACGGCAGCAAAATAAAATTGACAAATGGGATCTAATTAAACTAAAGAGCTTCTCCAACAGCAAAAGAAACTATGGTCATCAGAGTGAACAGGCAACCTACAGAATGGGAGAAAATTTTTGCAATCTACTCATCTGACAAAGGGCTGTATCCAGAACCTGAGAACTCCAACAAATTTACAAAGAAAAAACAAACAACCCCATCAAAAGTGGGCAAAAGGATATGAACAGACATTTCTCAAAAGGACATTCATACAGCCAACAGACATATGAAAATGCTCATCATCACTGGCCATCAGAGGAAATGCAAATCGAAAACCACAATGAGATACCATCTCACACCAGTTAGAATGGCGATCATTAAAAGTCAGGAAACAACAGGTGCTGGAGAGGATGTGGAGAAATAGGAACACTTTTACGTACTGTTGGTGGGATTGTAAACTAGTTCAACCATTATGGAAAACAGTATGGCCCGATTCCTCAGGATCTAGAACTAGATGTGCCATATATTGTCATCCATTACTGGGGATATGCAAAAAAGGTTATAAGTATGCTGCAACAAAGACACATGCAGCGTATATTTTATTGCAGCACTATTCACAATAACAAAAGACTTGGAATCTTGGCAAATGTCCATCAGTGACAGACTGGATTAGAAAGAATGTGGCATATACACCATGGAATACTAATACGGCCATAAAAGGATGAGTTCTGAGTCCTTGTGGCAGGGACATAGATGCAGCGGAAGAACCATCATTCTTGGCAAACTATCACAAGAACAGAAAACCAAACACATGTTCTCACTCATGGGTGGAGGAACTGGTTTCCTTGAATCACTTGGACTCGGAAGGGAACATCACACACGGGGCCTATCATGGGGAGGGGGAGGGGGAGGGATTGCATTGTGGGAGTTATAACTGATGTAAACTGTGAGTTGATGGGTGCAGCAGACAACATGGCATGAGTATACATATGTAACAAGCCATGTTATGCATGTACCCTACAACTTAAAATTATAATAATAATAAATAAAAAAGGAATATACAAGCCTGTAATCCAGCACTTTGGGAGGCGAGGCAGGCGGGATCACTGAAGTCAGAGATCGGACCATCCTGGCTAACACGGTGAAATCCGTCTCTACTAAAATACAAAAACTAGCGGGCCAGGTGTGCGAGGCATGCTGTAGTTCATTGAATTACTTGGGAGGCTGAGGCAGGAGAATGGTGTAAACCTGGGAGGCAGAGCTTGCAGTGAGCTGAGATCTGGTCACTGCACTCCAGCCTAGGCAAGTGAGACTCCATCTCAAAAAAAAAAAAAGAATGTAAAAGTAGTTATAAAAATGAAATGAAATTATTATGGCTCAATAGACAAGGTCTAAGGCATACAAAACAGCACATTAAATCAGTTCCCAGTTCATAAAACCTGTATGTGATGTTGATCTTCCTGTTTTTCATAAACCTTATAATTGTGCTTCCAGAAAGCTACCAAGCATCTGCCTCTATGTAGCTAATTCTTTTAATCTTGGAGCTCTAACAAGGAAATAGAGAGTATACTGTGCCAGGATCACTATCTTCTCCAGCCAAAAGCATTATGTCTTGGAGCCAATTTCCTCTTGGTAAATTTTGATCAAATTCCTTCCATTTGCAGCTTCCTTAGTACTGGTAATGGCTGCACATGTCACAAGTTGATATATATGTATATGTGTTTAACAATATACATTATAAATTTAATAATATGTACACCTGTGCACATGAGTAAATACAAGTCTATGTATGCAGCCACACATATATATGCATCCATAGTGGTTCCTGTCTCTTTATGTGATTCTTTGTGACTACCATCCAGGCTTTCTTAATCCAGTGAAAATCCTCCGGTAACAAACATTACTTTGGAACTCTGCATTAATCAACTCTGCTATACTGCTACAATATAATGATAATTAAGGTTAATAATAATTCTGATGCTATAAAGTCTCTTGAATGCTTCCTAACAATCAAAAATAAAGATCAAATTATGTTCTACTTTTAGTGTGAGGGGTATTTTATTTTAAAAATCAATTATTTTAAAAGAACTGGTGGTCCATATATAGCTTATATAGTATATTTTTATGAGTCTGAATATTGAATTAATCAGTATACCTTATTTCCCCACTATTCTCAATACAGAAGAATTTCTGTAATTTTTATATATGACACCTAACATTAATATGCACACATTAAATATATCATATACAGGGGTGACAGATTAACCAGATCACCATATTTTTCAACTACAATGTGTAGTTCCTTAATCCTTCAAGTGCTAAACTAAACTGTTAACTCTCTAGTTGCTCCTGTTATTGTTCAAAATAAAGCATATTTAGTATAATTCACCTTACTTGATGAACAAGGGTCATTCTTGTAAGAACAAATAGCCACTTTTTAAAAAGAGTGATATAATTAGGGACGTTTTAGGTGAATAGGCTACCTGTCCTTAAAATAAATGACACCAGGATACTGTACCTTTACAATCCTTGTTGCTTTTGATAGTTCTTTTCTACTTGTTATACACATATTTGTCTCATTTTGCTATAACTAATGTCATTGCAAATTCTAATCTTCAGTCAAGCATTATACACAATTATCTAAATAAAATCTAAAGATGCCTCTATATGTCATGTATACAATAAAGCACATAGTCCTTATTTCAGCTATTTCACAAAATTTAGAAACCAGGATGGTAGGGGAAACCAGGGTTACTTTTGGTTTGTGACTATGTACCAAGTAATTTAAGGTGCAAGAAATTTGGGACATAGATCCAACTATCAATTTATACGAACTGCAGAGGAACAAAGGAACATGTTAAACTATACCACAGAGATACAATCAGCACAATCTAGTCTGTGGTAATTTTCTAGGACAAATGGCCCTGTTTCTGCAGCTATAAATTGCAAAAAAGGGAAAAAAAAAGATGGAGAAAACCAGTAAGTTAAAAAAGACTTGATATAACAATTAATCGCAATGCATAGATCTTAATTCAAACAATTAGAAATTTGAACACTGACTGGTTATTTGATGACGCTAGGGAATTACTGTCAATTTGTTCAGATAAGATAATGATATTTTGGTTATGCTTTTTAAAAGATTTATCTTTTTGAGTATTATACTGAAATATTTACAGATGAAATGTCATAATATGTGGGGTTTCCTTCAAACTATGATGCTAGGGAGTAAGTGAATAGGAGTATAGATGAAACAAGATTATGGCGTGGCAATTATTGAAATGAGATCCATGGGGATTCATTATACAATACTCCAAAATAGAAAGCTTTTCAAATAAGGGAATTCTACAGTTGTAATTAATTTTGTTGTTTTCATTTCTGAAAATGATACCTAAGAATTATGATTGGATTTCTAAAATGGCTAGTTACAAATTGACAGCCATGACATGATGCTAAAAGTTAAAGAAGGTATGCAATTAATCTGAATTGTTTAATCTGGCTTAAAATTTTATCAGTTTTCAAAACTTCCTTAGTCCTTTATTCTAAATGTTATAAACATTTTAAAA
Organism: Papio anubis; assembly: GCF_008728515.1. Taxonomy (NCBI): domain Eukaryota; kingdom Metazoa; phylum Chordata; class Mammalia; order Primates; family Cercopithecidae; genus Papio; species Papio anubis. The sequence continues at coordinate 27,798,056 of NC_044989.1, read as the reverse complement.
TGCATTGTTTCCTTGACAAAGAAAAATTTAACAGGGCATGTTGCAAAATAGCACAAAAATTTTTATCTCAAATTTAATACTTATAAATTTAAAAGTCAAAAAAATACTAATAAAACTAAAAAAATGGACTTAAAGCTCTCTTCAAGAAGTCAAAATCCTTAGATTAACAGACAGTATTTCAATTATTTATGTTTAGTATGAAAACGTTGACAATTACTATTACAGATTTTCTAATTCAGTAAAACACAACTAAGGTTGTCTATGATGTATTCACTATGAACTAGACAAGATACATACATAACATAAATCTATAGCTAATTCCAGAATTATTTCTATTCAGTTCTATTCATATAGCAATAAAAACATATGAACTCAAAAGTTTGAAATAGTTATCTTTTCCTGACTTGAAAATGCTTTTAATTTAATCTGTATAGATTTACTGATTTTGGAGTAGAAACTAGATAGTAGTTGAAAGTAAAATAAATGGTTAACTAATACATTAAATTAGTTTTAAATTAAAGTCAAATCTCATTGAGACACATTTTGCTTTTTAAAAATAATTCCCAGAGGTGCTAACTAGGCTAAAGTTCATGTTAACCTTGGAAACATCTTCAAATTACTAAAATAAACAAGTCTTTTAAAAATGTATCTTTAACCCAGGCATAGAAGTGTGGTCCCAGGTACTCAGGAGGCTGAGGTGGGATCACCTAAGCCCAGGAAGCCGAGGCAGCAGCGGGCTGTGATTGTGCCGCCGCACCTCCAGCCTAGGCAACAGAGTGAGACCCCATCTCTTAACAACAAAAAAAGTATCTTTAAACACACAAATTATATATAATTGTTATGTCAATTAGTGTTTGTGCAAATTAATTTTTTAACCTCCTAAAGAACCACCCCCCTTTGATTTTAAAAAGTGACTGATAACCTCTAGTAAACTATTTTAGATACTTTAAGTAATTAGTTGTCCTTCTTTTAAAAATTCTATAATAATCCAGACTTTACTTTTCAATCTGGCTTCTTCATAAATGTTCTTGAAACATATTCAAGAAACTGTGTTCAATGTGTTGAATGTTTTGTTGATAATAATGTTGTACTTCTATTTTTATAATCCTACCTACTTAAAAACATTCTTAAAATGTATACAAGATCTACTGAGTCATTGTCAATTCAAGGCTAGAAACCATCCTGTGGTTAAAGGATTACATCAAACCAGTGTAAGGGCTGAGCTGGCGTTTTCCTTTACAGGTTTAAATAGCTTGGCTCTCCAAAGCTTGTGTGGGGGCTGCCGTTTGGCATAAAATTCTCAGCAGGATGCAGATAATTTCTCTGAAAAATGTTTTTTAATGGCTAAGGGTTTTTTTTTTTTTTTTTTTTTTTTTTTTTTTTTTTAAAATTTTTTTTAAAAATTTTTTTTTATGGGTTTATTTTTTTTTTTTTTTTTTTTTTTTTTTTGCTTTTTAAAAATGTTAGAGAAAACATATATTAGAACCAGATTCAAAATTTATGAGACTCTTCCTCTGTAATGTGCCCATTCCTGTAGATAACCCAAGTACAGCAGAGCAATCCCAATCCTAAAGACTTTAGTTAAGCACAAAACCTCATTTCTATATGAGTTGAAAGATAAGTACAAAAGTCAAAACCAACTGCTTCAATTACAAAGGTAAATTTACGGCTTCTTTGAAAATACATCCATGTGCCAAGTTCTCTCTGGTAATGATTATATGTTGCCCTTGGTCATTTTGGCCTCCACACCTCTGGTTTTCTTTCCATTTTTACATTCAAATATTACTGTCTTTATTCCCTAAAATGGCCTTGTGAGATAGGTACTTATCAGTTTTATCAATAAATAAATACATAGATCCAGCATAACCCACCTACAAATCAATAGAACTAAGTCTAGAATTCCGATCTGTCTCGCCTGTATTCATTTTCAATACCTGTAGTTCTCAACTCTGGCTATAACACTAGAATTGGCTTTGTTTGTTGTTTTTGAGACAGGGTCTCACTCTGTTGCTCAAGCTGGAGTGCTGTGGTACAATCTCAGCTCACTGCAGCCTCAACCTCCCTGGCTCAAACAGTTCTCCCACTTCAGCCTCCCAAGTAGCTGCAATTACAGGTGCACGCCACCATGCCTGGCTAATTTTTGTGTTTTTTTGTAGTGACAAGGTTTTGCCATGTTGCCCAGCCTTAGAATTGGCTTTCTAAAACCACTGATGCCTACGTTCTACCTCAGACTAAATAAATAAATTGAAATCTTTGGGAGGTACGATCCAGCAATCACTGTATTCCTGATTTCCCCATGAAATAATCACAGTACCACACAGCAATACAAGAAGAGAAATGCAGAAAGCAGGATGGCAGACATGGTCAACATTAAATTATCTACTTGCAAAGCCAAGCTTTAATGTCATTTTCTTTTTTCACCCTACGGTCACCCACTTCCCCACTCCCAAATCAGTAAACACCAAGAAGTCACATAATTTTAGTATTTGCCTACATGAAGTATGTTGGGAACATAAATCCTAATAACTACCAAAACGTATAAAACAATTCTAAATAAAACACCCTCTAGATGATTTATCATTTTATACCCTCTTTAGCTACTGGCTCCCTTTATTATATTTTGTTGCCATTTACTCCTTTCTGCACCTCTATCTTCCAACTGAGATTGTTGTCTTTCATCTCCCTGAAGAATTAGTAAAGGTTTGCTAATGACGAAGTCTCTGCTTTTGTTTACTTGAAAATGGATTTATTTCACTGAAATTCGTCAAGAATCTTTCTGCTAGGTATAGGATTTTAAACGGTTGTTTAGTTTATCACATTAAATATATCACTAAACTGTATTATATCTTTCATTAATGATATTAAGAAGTCAGCTAACAATCTAATGGTTGCTCTTTTGTTTTCTCTGTTTTTTTTTTTTTTTTAGGTTTTTCTCCTTGTCTTTGGTTTTCTGTAATTTGCCATGACGTGTCTAGGAGTAAACTTCTTTGTAGATAGCCATCTTAGGATTAAGTGGACTACCTGAATCTGAGGAATTACATTGATTAACATTTATATGCTGAATATACTTAGCTCTTTTTTAAAAAAAACTTTATTGTAAAATATAACAAATATATGGACAAGTTCACAAAACAAAAATGAATACCTTGATTAATAATAATCACAAAAACAACATCTGTGAAACAGATGGAGCATATGTGCAAAGCTAAGCTTATCAGCACATTCTATTCCCCAGAGCAATAATGTTTACGGATACAATGACCTATATAAGGTAAGTCAAGACAAGTCTCAATTCCAAGACTTTGTGATACCAGACTTTCTCTTCTTTGGAACTTGGTGTTGTGACGTTCACCTAGAAGTACTAGGAGATACTAGGAAGAGCCTAATAATAATATCAGCTTGAGCAGAAGGCAGAGCAAAGCCCTGATGACATTGTTTAAACCCTAAAACTATTCACACCCCCAAGCTAGTTCTTCCCCTGATCTTTACTGTTATATGAACCAATACATTCTTTTTTTTTTTTTTACCTGTTTGATTGTATTTTCTGTCACTTGCATCTCATCATGTTCTAACTGCTACAATTCATCATGTGATTGCCTTTCCTGAAGTAATTTCTTCTTCATTTGAACTTTGTTATTACCTTTCCGATATAGTTTGAATATTTGTCCCCTCCAAGTCTCATGTTGAAATCTAACTCCCTGGAGGTGGGGCCTGGTGGGAAGTGTTTGGTGCATAGGGGTGGGTCTATCCTCATGGTAATGAGTGAGTTCTCACCCTGAATTCACATGAGATCTGATTGTTTGAAAAAGTGTAGCACCCCCTCCTCTCTCTCTTGCTCCTGCTCTCACTATGTGACATGCCTACTTCCCCTGTGCCTTCTGTCATGACTGTAAGATCCCTGAGGCTCTTTCCAGAAGCAGATGCCAGCACCATGTTTCCTGTACAGCCTGCAGAACTGTGAGCCCAAATAGACTACTTTTCTTTATAAATTACTCAGTCTTACATACTATTTAATAGCAACACAAGAACACACTTTCCTTTCTACCTTGTATCACAGTTCCAACCTGCCTTATAGCATAACTGTCTGTAGCCATATTTTCTCCACTTCTAAAGTGTGAGCATGGAACACAGTGCCTAAATATGAGGTATTCAATAAACAGGTATTGAAGAAACTGTGAACGCATCAATGAATCATTAATTTGTGTATCCCTTGCACCTAGTGCAAGCCTTAAATATAAAATAGACTCAATACATGTTTGTAGAAGGAATTAACTAACAAAAAGACAGGAATAATATCACAGGAAGGCAGACGTCAGTACATACACAAATGGGATCTTAAAATAATCCTTCCTGGTGACTAGAATGATCCATGTGGAAGTAGATAAGAGTTGAAGACATCAGTAAAATCATGTTTCCCTTAATATAGGTACAGATGGCTACACAGACAAATATTTATAGATAATGCACATTTTCTTGCTCTGTGAGCTGAAAGGACCTAAATAAAAGCAATGACATCCCAGTAGCAACAATCACACCTAGCACTCAGATCTTGGTTTCTAAGACCTTTCTCCAATTAAAAAGGACAAGGGCTCCCTTGGAGAAATGACTGATACTAAGACTGGAGCAGGAAACTGACAAGATGAACCTAGATCATCTCATAGTGCCAGAAGGTAAGAAAATGCTACAAAAAAACAAACACACACACACATCTATAATGATGGGGGCACGTCAAAGGAATACAGGAACCAAGTGGAAGAACTTCCAATGGCCAAAGCTGGAAGAATTTGAATAACAAAATAAATAACATAGTATCGGACTGTAACCCAAAGTATAAAGTAAATATCTGCAAGTCCACACTGATGTAAACAAATGACTGAATAAATTAATAAATGGAGAGAATAGACAAATCTCCCATGCAGTAGAATTCCAAATAATTTATGCAGACACTGCCCTCAAAGAGGGCATAACTCCCCACTTCTGTGGGTTGCACACAGTGAGACCCTTCCATAGTAAAGTATAAAAAGGGGAAAGAAAGGGTAGCTTTACAGTGTAGCAAACACTCCCTCAAGCCAAATGAGTAAGGTTAACAACAGTGAAAAGTCATATCAATAGTATGTGACTATCAATATGACTTGATATGTGATGAAAATGGCTTTGTACTTCTGAGGTCTTTCTACGAAAGGCCCATAACCACAGCCTAAATATGAAAAAAAATCAGACAAATCCCAACTATTTCTATAAAATACCCGACCAGTCACTCTCCAAAACCATCAAAGTTATCAAAAACAAGGAAAATATGAGAAACTGTCACAAGAGAAACCCAAACAGACATGAGGACTAAATGCAATGTGGAATCCTAGATAGGATCCTAGAATAGAAAAAGGACATTGTGAAAAAATTTTTTAAATCTTAATAAAGTATAGACTTTAGTTAATAATAATATATCAATACTGGTTTGTCAATTGTCACAAACATACCATAGTAATATAAGATGTTAACAATAGGGGAAGCTGAATGTGGGGCACTCAGGAACTCTCTGCTCTCTGTACTGTCTCAGCGACAATTCTGTAAATCTAAAATGAAAACTCTAAAATTAAAACTTTATTAAAAAATAAATAGCCTTCCCTCAAAAGACCCTGTATACCAAGAGCACACAAAGCAAGCCAGTTGTAAGACCAGCCTTTGAAACAAGTGAAGAATATGAAATAATTAATTTAAAGATCCTGAGGGAATATAACCAAAAATCAACTGCACATTTTATTTAAATGTATAATAAAAGTCTGACTTATTATTATTGTGTGGGAGTCTAAGTCTCTTTTTAAGTCTCTAAGGACTTGCTTTATGAATCTGGGTGCTCTTGTATTGGGTGCATATATATTTAGGATAGTCAGCTCTTCTTGTTGAATTGATACCTTTACCATTATGTAATGGCCTTCTTTGTCTCTTTTGATCTTTGTTGGTTTAAAGTCTGTTTTATCAGACACTAGGATTGCAACCCCTGCTTTTTTGTTTTGTTTTGTTTTCCATTTGCTTCGTAGATCTTCCTCCATCCCTTTATTTTGAGCCTATGTGTGTCTCTCCACATGAGATGGGTCTCCTGAATACAGCACACTGATGGGTCTTGAATCTTTATCCAGTTTGCCAGTCTGTATCTTTTAATTGGAGCATTTAGCCCACTTACATTTAAGGTTAATATTGTTATGTGTGAATTTGATCCTGTCATTATGATGTTAGCTGGTTATTTTGCTCGTTAGTTGATGTGGTTTCTTCCTAGCATCGATGGTCTTTACATTTTGGCATGTTTTTGCAGTGGCTGATACCAGTTGTTCCTTTCCATGTTTAATGCTTCCTCCAGGAGCTCTTGTAGGGCAGGCCTGGTGGTGACAAAATCTCTCAGCATTTGTTCGTCTGTAAAGGATTTTACTTCTCCTTCACTTATGAAGCTTAGTTTGGCTGGATATGAAATTCTGGGTTGAAAACTTTTCTTTAAGAGTGTTGAATATTGGCCCTCACTTCTTCTGGCTTGTAGAGTTTCTGCTGAGAGATCTGCTGTTAAGTCTGATGGGCTTCCCTTTGTGGGTAACCTGACCTTTCTCTCTGGCTGACCTTAACATTTTCTCCTTCATTTCAAGTTTGGTGAATCTGACAATTACGTGTCTTGGAGCTGCTTTTTTCGAGGAGTATCTTTGTGGCGTTCTCTGTATTTCCTGAATTTGAATGTTGGCCTGCCTCGCTAGGTTGGGAAAGTTCTTCTGGTTAATATCCTGAACAGTGTTTTCCAACTTGGTTCCATTCTCCCCGTCACTTTCAGGTACACCAATCAGAAGTAGATTTGGTCTTTTCACATTGTCCCATATTTCTTGGAGGCTTTGTTCATTTCTTTTTACTCTTTTGTTCTCTAAACTTCTCACTTCATTTCACTCATTTGATCTTCCATCACTGATACCCTTTCTTCCAGTTGATCGAATCGGCCACTGAAGCTTGTGCATGCGTCACGTAGTTCTCCTGCCATGGTTTTCAGCTCCATCAGGTCATTTAAGGACTTCTCTACACTGGTTATTCTAGTTAGACATTCATCTAATCTTTTTACAAGGCTTTTAGCTTCTTTGTGATGGGTTCGAACATCCTCCTTTAGCTCAGAGAAGTTTGATTGTCTGCAGCCTTCTTCTCTCAATTCATCAAAGTCATTCTCCATCCATCTTTGTTCCGTTGCTGGTGAGGAGCTGCATTCCTTTGGAGGAGAAGAGGTGCTCTGATTTTGAGAATTTTCAGCTTTTCTGCTCTGGTTTCTCCCCATCTTTGTGGTTTTATCTACCTTTGGTCTTTGATGATGATGACCTAGAGATGGGGTGTTGGTGTAGATGTCCTTTCTATTTGTTAGTTTTCCTTGTAACCATCAGGACCCTCACCTGCAGGTCTGTTGGAGTTTGCTGGAGGTCTACCCCAATCCCTGTTTGCCTGGGTATCACCAGTGGAGGCTACAGAACAGCGAATATCGCAGAACAGCAAATGTTGCTGCCTGATCGTTCCTCTGGAAGCTTCGTCTCAGAGGGGCATCTAGCCGTGTGAGGTGTCAGTCGGCCCTTACTGGGAGGTGCCTCCCAGTTAGGCTATTCGGGGGTCAGGGACCCACTTGAGGAGGCAGTCTGTCCGTTCTCAGATCTCAAACTCTGTGCTGGGAGAACCACTACTCTCTTCAAAGCTGTCAGACAGGGACATTTAAGTCTGCAGAAGTTTCTGCTGCCTTTTGTTCAGCTATGCCCTGCTTCCAGAGGTGGAGTCTACAGAGGCAGGCAGGCCTCCTCTGTAGATGAGTGGGCTTCACTCAGTTCAAGCTTCCCGACCAGTTTGTTCACCTACTGAAGCCTCAGCAATGGCGGGCACCCCTCCCCCAGCCTCGCTGCCACCCTGCAGTTTGATCTCAGACTGCTGTGCTAGCAATGAGCGAGGCTCCGTCAGTGTGGGGCCCTCCAAGCCAGGCGTGGGATATAATCTTCTGGTGTGCCATTTGCTAAGACCATTGGAAAACCGCAGTATTAGGGTGAGAGTGACCTGACTTTCCAGGTGTTGTCTGTCATAGCTTCCCTTGGCTAGGAAAGGGAATTCCCTGACCCCTTGCGCTTCCCAGGTGAGGTGATGCCTCGCCCTGCTTTGGCTCTTGCTCAGTAGGCTGTACCCACTGTCCAACATGCCCCAGTGAGATGAACCTGTACTTCAGTTGGAAATGCAGAAATCACCTGTCTTCTGTGTTGCTCATGCTGGGAGTTGTAGACTGGAGCTGTTCCTATTTGGCCATCTTGGAACCTCCCCTCCCTTATTTTCTTAAGAGAAACAAAGGTAAAAGCCCTGTTCACAGACACTAGTCTTAAAATAATGAATTAACAGATTTTTTTAGTAAGTTATTAACCATAACTAACTATTAGTTATTCAGGGTAAGCGGAAAGATGGTTAAGAATTCACAAGTAATCACCATTTCATTTAGATTCAAGTGGAACTTTCTATGAGTAATAAACAAAAATAAAGAAAAAGGACTGGTTTGAGGTACATCTTTTATCTTCCTGCAGAGGTACCAACAATCAGGAACAGATCAAAAGAACAGAAACCAATTTTAAAAGGTGCTTAAGATAAATCTGTAATGTCAGAGGAAAAATGCTTATGATAATATATAAAGTTTAAAAAAAATGAAAAATGTAGACAAACATATGGCCATGTGGCATAGGCAGAAAAACACCAGAAATAAAAATCTACTAAACTGTGAATATTCATCTTTAACTCATTTAAGGTTATAGACCGGTTTTTCTTGGTACTTACTTGTATTTTGAATGCTAATTATTATTATTATTATTATTTTAAAATGCAGCTCTTTGAAGGGAATGATGGAGAGAATAGGAGGTGACAAAGAGTGGATGGATGACGAGAGACAATCAACCAAAGACAATGGGTAATCTTCAAAACTGATTAAATAACTCCTCTGGATATGCATTTTTTCTTTTCTTTTCTTGAGACTGAGTCTCGCTCTGTTGCCCAGGCTGGAGTGCAATGGCGCGATCTTGACTCACTGCAACCTCCACCTCCCAGGTTCAAGTGATTCTTGAACCTCAGTCTCCTGAGTAGCTGGGATTACAGGTGCATGTCACCACACCCAGCTAATTTTTGTACTTTTAGTAGAGACGGGGTTTCACCATGTTGGTCAGGCTTGTCTCGAACTCCTGACCTCATGATCCGTCCACCTCAGCATCCCACTGTGCTGGGATTACAGGCATGAGCCACTGCACCTGGTCCCGGATAAGCATATTCTTGAACTGCAATGGTTTATACTCAACTCAGTACCTCATTTTCCCATAAGCCGTTTTACAAATTCAATAGAGTAAATCAAAACTGGCAACATTTGCTAAATGTTATATTTGCCATTGGATTTCAAAAAATAACTTAGTTTGCCTTTTTTTCATTTGTCTTAGGAGAGTGAATGTTTCTAATATACCCTGTTTGTGCTTTCAAGGTGCTCTGTTTTTCTACAACTATGTTTTTAAAGCCTTGTTTATAACACATGCTTTCAAATTATATGTGTATGCATATGTGTATATATTAATACTCTTCTTAATCTATAATAGCAACAACTTTGGAAAACAGATGAAATCATAAATCATAATTTTGAACCAGGGTTCTTCCACTGTCTTCCTTTAGGAAGTGTATTTTTTAAAAAACAACATCAACTTTCTTCCTACCTCATAAAATGTTTCCCTGGCTGATGAAATAGACATGATAGAAATACAGTAGATTTTAGTTCAACACATAAACCAGTTCTCCACCAAAATTTCTAGTAATTTTCTCATATTCTCTTGGATCATTTACTGATGATACATCCTTTGATTACAAGCTGCATTCAACTCAAGAGAACCAGAGATGCCATGCTAAATAATGTTTTATTTCTACCTTAGGAATATATATATTGGAAGTTAATATCCAGGTTTTCATAAAAAAGGAAGAAGTACAGTTATCTTCATTTTATTAATTTATGTTATTAAACATTTTATTAATATCAAACATTTTAATTAACTATTAATGATTAATTTTATTAATTCTGTATTCTCACCAAGGTGTAATACATGTACATTGTATTTTATAATCTGCTGAAGTCTCTTGTACTTTTGCTTTGAAAGTAAATTTTAAAATTATATGTTCTCAAAATATAACAGAGAGGACTTCCAGGTGGGATGAAGTAGCTCTGTACAGATCAGCACTCTCAATAAGAACAACTAGAAAGCTAAATAAAATACAGAAATCTATTTGAAGGCATTTGCTATCTATGGAAGCAATGAGAACTGGGAGGCTGAGAATCAAGAGGAGAAAACCTCAGGGAGAGGAGCTGATGTCTGCAGCTGCTTTTACCCTGGGGACATTTGCAAATTTAGGGTACAGGAGGGGGGCTGAGAATCCAGGCTATGCACAGTCACAAAACTGCTGCTAAGGCTTAGAGAAACCATTGGAACTTTTTGGCAGAGTGTTGAGAGACCTCAAACATGCAGCCAGTTCCCCTCAAGACTGATGAATTCTAGGGTAGCCCAGGTCAAGAAGCTAAAAATTAAGAAAACGCCTGTGAAAAGCAGAGCAAAGCAATCAGCAGTCTTGTAAGACAACATTTAGAATTTGAGATCCACACTGCTTGTGTGTTTAAATATTTGACAAATGACAGAGAATTCTATTCTAAAGTATGTTGTGGGACAAGGCACTTAGAATTGTTTAGGAACACTGGCCACTCCAGTCTCCCAAGTAAAACCCTGAAGAGCCCTGTCCCAGAACAGAAGTGAACCAAAAGTAAATAGACTCTTACCAAAGCCATAAACTAGCTTTGACTCAGCAAAATCCCTGACTGGATTAAAATGACCAATCAATCACATCAGCCTATGTCCCTATCAGAGGGGACAGTAAACCCTCTCTCTGGAAGAAGACTGCGTTATCTGGAGCCTCTATAGTTTTTTAACTGGAATGCCTGACATTCACTCAAAACTACCAGAAACACCAAAAACAGAACCACATGATCAATAACCAAAAAAAAAGCAAACAAAACACACACACAAAAAATCAAAGGATATTACAGATATTAAAATTAGCTCACGTGGACTGGAAAATAAATATGATTAACACACGCAAGAAAGTAGAGAAAGCCATTTAGAATATAGATGAAAAGATTAATTAACCAGGTAACTGGAATGTATAGAAAATAATCAAATAGAATTGTAGAATTGAAGAACATATTCTCTAAAATTAGGAACTCATGGAGGACCAAGTACGGTGGCTCATGCCTGTAATCCCAGCACTTTGGGAGGCCGAGGCGGGTGGATCACGAGGTCAGGAGATCGAGACCATCCTGGCTAACACGGTGAAACCCCGTCTCTACTAAAAATACAAAAAATTAGCCGGGCATGGTGGCAGGTGCCTGTAGTCCCGGCTACTCAGGAGGCTGAGGCAGGAGAACGGCATGAACCTGGGAGGCGCCACTGCACTCCAACCTGGGTGACAGAGCAAGACTCTGTCTCAAAAAATAAACAAACAAACAAACAAACAAACTGGAAGATAAGTTTGGCATTATCTAGTTGTGCTATTCATTCATGTATTGCCTTTCATCTCCCAAAGCCACTCTGCTTTACCCTGTTTATGCAGTGGGGGCCAGACCCTATAAACATTTCTCTTCTGCCAGTGGGTGCACTGTTCAGCTTGTCAACAGAGAGTGATGGAGGGACAGTGCAAGGCAAAGCAGAGGGAGGAGCTTCTTACCCTGGTTCTGTGTACTTTCCTCCTTGCTCCCATGGTGCAGCTGCCAGAGCCATGTAGGAGACCCTATTAGTGCTCATCCTCCAGCCTGTTTCACTGAAACCAGCCCATTTCCACTTTGCCAGCTCTGGCTTACCAGCACCCAATAGGCCACCTGCACCAATTCTGGCCCACAGCACCCCCAGTGAAGGTCTTCATCTTCCCGTAGCCTGCAGCCACACCCTCTCCAACAAGGAGGTGGGAATCTCAGCTGTGATGGGGCATGATGGGGGAAAGGGACTTCAAAGTTTGTTCCTCTCCCTTAGCCCTAGAATAGCTGCTCCCTACAACTGCTAGTCTTGCATTCTTTAGAGATCTCCTTTACCCCTTTAGGTAAATAATTCTCTATATTAAATTTTCCCTATTCGAATTACTGCTATGGTTACTATCTCCTGACTGGACCCTGACTGATAAACTAATAAAGCTGAGAAACCGCAACTGTCCTATCATCTATACTATATGACCTAGCAAGTCTACTCTTCAATATATATCCATCAGGAATGGATATATGTGCATTAACCAAGACATGTACAAGAATGTTCATAGTAGCAATATTCACAACAGCAAAAAAACTGAAAATAACCTAAGTATCAATCAAGAGTAGAACGGATACACTGTGGTATGCTCATACATAGAATACTATCAGCAATGAGCATGAACAACAACCAAAGTAACTACACAGATGACACTCACAAATAAATATGGAGTGAAAGAAGACAAGCACATAGTTGGATTTCATTTGTATGAAGATCAAAAAGAGGCAAAAATAATGATGACAACGTACGTCAGCATAGTGTTAACTCTGAGACAAGGTGGTCATAGTGATGGAACAGGACATGAGTGAGGCTTCTGGATAGTGGAGATATCATTTATTGATCTACGTGCTACTTACACAGATGTGTTTACCTTTTGGAAATTCACCATGCTTTACATGTGATTTGTACACTCTTCTGTATAAATGTTATTTGTCAATAATAGTTACCTAAGATAGATATATATATATATTATTCATAAAAAAATCAAGTAATATGTTTCCAAGTCCCTGGTACTTACCACACATACCTGAATATGGTAAAGTATCTCTCTCCATGTTCCCACAGTGCTCTGTGTGTATCCCTCTATCTCCACACTTGTCACTCTATGCTGTAATTCTGCTTACTTATCTGTCTTGAGCACTATGTCCAGCTTCAGGGCTAAGGACAAATGTTTTACAGGTCTCAAATGAGGCATCAAACGGAGATTTGAAAAATGAGAGAAGATTCTATTTTAAAATATGTTGTAGGCCAAGGCACTTAGAAGTGTCTAGGCATCAAGCACCATCCATCTGGATAGCGTTTTTCAAGTGTGTGACATGCAGTCCACTTCAGCTTAGTGCATTCTTTGTACATATTTTGTGTACACTGGGGATGGGAACTATTTTGCAAGGACACATTCAGAAGATGTCCTTCTGTAGGTAGCACAGTGAAGAGCAGAGGAGGAAAAGTGACAAGGTGTTGGTACTCTTACATTCTATGCAAGCAGAACAGTCACTGAAGGACTCATATAACCAGTGACTAATACCTGCAGTAACATTAGGTTCACTACCCTGAAGATGTTGTCCCAAACACTAAATTACCCGCAGCTTCCTCAAACCAGGAAGTCAGATAGCAATGGTTTCCAATCTACTATAATTGCAACATGCTTTTCTCATTTAAATTTATGATCCACCCTTCCTCCTTTATGCAACTTTATTTTAAGTTAAAGTGAATTATCATTATTACTTTGGGGGTAAAGAATTTCATAATATCCTTTGAGGGAGCTGAACATACCACAGGGTGTTGCAAAACAAAGGCTGAAAATCACTGTTTCAGAGGTTCTGTTAACTGATTTTTATCCCTCCAAATTTCTCTAAAACCAAATTTTTTTCTACTTTTTAAAATTTTAATCTAAGGCATATTTTCTAGTCCTGGAAAGTTGCAAGTCCCTTAAGGGATACAGAACCTTAAAGGAAATCTGTTCATCTAACAAGCATGTATTGTATACCCCTACATACCAGGCACTCTTCAAATTACCAGGATACAGCAGTGAACAAATCCCACTCTCTCCTGAAGCTGCCATTCCAGTGAAAAGACAAGGATGACTCATTATCCCAGTTTGCCTGGGACTGCCCTTTTTTAACTCTGAATGTGCTGCACTCCAGGAAACCCCTCAGTCCAGGGCAAACCAAGGCAGCTGGTCACCCTGGCAGAGACAGACACCAAACAAGCAACCAAAAATCATCAAATGATGATAGGTGCTTTGAAGAAAATAGACAATGACAAAGATGACAGTGTACTGAAGAGTGTATTGCTATTTTGCACAGGGATGTCAGAGAAAGCCTCTCTGATATAATGACACTTCAAGAAAGGAGAGAACAAGTCATTCAGGTAAGTGGAGGAAGGGTTACAGGTAGAGTGAATAAAAGCGGTCAATAGCAAATGAAAAGGCCCTAAGGTGGGAGTGTGTTTAGAATGTCTGAGGAATGGCAAGGATGCCTCTGTGGCTGGAAAGGGCTGAGCAAGGAGCAAAAGAGTAAAAGAGAAAAAGTTCAAGTTAAAGAAGCAATTGGGTGATAGCTATAGCATAACCTACCCATCACTTAACTTCTTCTTGATTATTTTAATCCCACAATTCCAACCTACAATAATTTTCCTTTTTTATTATAATGGAGACTCTGTCTTAATTTATTGAAGATCCTCTCTTCTCACATCATATATTGTATGTGAAAAACACTATTTATCCCATAGCATTGCTTTTGTTTCAATTATTCAACATTTAATTATATTCTACCTGTGTTTGCTTTTAGATATCTATATCTTACCTCCCTAAAACTTAAGGATGGATTGATTGAGAGACAGGGTACTAGGATTACAAGGCATGAGCCACTGCACCCAGCCACCTCCCTAAAATTTAGACTTCTTGAGGTCAAGTTCCATATTGAATCGTATTCAACACACAGTATGCAAGCAATAAATACTAATAGATATGACTCTTTAATTTGTGTTTTGTTTATTTTTATGCTCAGAATAAAGAACTCTTACAACTGAACGATAAAAGACAATCCAATTTTTAAATGGGCAAAGGATCTGAATAGACATTTCTCCAAGGAATATATACAAATAGCCAATAGGCACATGAAAAGATGCTCAGTATCACTAGCCATCAAAAAAGCACAAATCAAAACCACAATGCGATACCACTCCACTTGTGGGTATGAGATACCACTTCATACCCACTAGGATGGCTATAATCAAAAAGACATAATACCAAGTGTTGCTGAGAATGTGGAGAAACTGAAACACTCATACACTGCTGGTAAGAATGTAAAATGCCACAGCCACTTTTGAAAACAGTTTGGTATTTCCTCAAAAAGTTAAACACAGAATTACCATTTGACCCTGCAATTCCATTCCTCGAAATACATCCAAGATAAATAAAAATATCCACACAACAGTAGTTATAATAGCTAAAACATGGCAACAACCTGCAGGTCCATCAACTGATGAATGGATAAATAAAATGCAGTATATGCACACGATGTAATTGTATTTGGCAAAAAGAAAATAAAACAGAAATACATGCTTCATTGAAAACAATATGCTAAGTCAAAGAGGCCAGTAACAAAGGACAACATATTGTATGATTCCATTTATATGTAATGTCCAGAATAGGCAAATCCATAGAGACAAACTGCAGATAAGTTGCTACTTTGGGTGGTGGTGGATCAGGGTGGGAATATAGGGAAGTGACTGCTAATAAGTTTAAGGTTCCTTTTTGGGATTATGACAATGTTCTAAATTTGTGGTGATAGATGTAAGTTGCACAATTCCATGAACATACTAAAAACCATTGAATTACATACTTCAGGTGAATTGTATGGCATATAAATTGTCTCAGTAAAGCTGTTATTTAAAAAAACTTTTGAGCTGTCTCCAGAATGGAAAATGATACTTCACTGGAAATAATGTTAAGCAAAGGCAAACAGCCTTCTGTTGGAAACATTACTATAAAAGATGGATTCAATCAGTGGTTCCAGTAACAGTTCAGAGTAATCATAAAAATAGCCCAGAGAATTTAATATGTTATTGGGCTCCCCAAAGAATACAATTCAGTAGGTCCAGTAATCTGTATTTTTAAAAGGGTTTTCAATTCATTTTAATGTATATCTAGAATTGGGAACCACTGGACCATTAATGTCCTAACTCAATAATTTTATGAGAGTTTATCTTTGCTATCTATGAGATACCTCTCTATCTAGTATTTTCTATTTATCTGAAAATCTTGAGTTCCTTAATGGAACTCACCTCCCTAAATGAAGAGTTTGAGTTTAGAAAGAGGTGGCCTCATTGGATGGATCACAGCACATCACATATTCCTATTAACCTTATGTGTGTCCTTTACTTAAGCTATCTCAAATCCTCTTTTTTCCAGAAATGATTTGATTTAAATAAATTGAATAAATAAAAGATTACATATATTATATATATTCTCTAAAACTACATTTCTCAAACTGAGATACATTGAAGAGTCCTTTTATCTCAAATATTAATGATATATTTTTGTTTTTAATATATAGGTATATTATAGAATCAAATATAAAATTTTCATGAATTTTTAAGACAAAACCCAGAAACTTCAAAGAAATTCCACATTTGCCACAGGAACTAGTTTAGACTACACTCCCAGGTTCTAAGGGTATATACTCATGCCCTTCTGCAAGGCATACTTCAGGAAAAATCCAAGAAATCTAGGCATTCTGTTCCACTCCATGGGTGATGAAATACCCCTTCATTCAGAACCATATGTAAGCTAGTCAGGTTATTAGTGATTGTGCTCTGAGCACTTCAAGAAGGGGAAAAATGTCTGAACTGAATCCAAGAATTAAACCAAAATCTGTTAACAAGTGAGTGAAAAATCCTTCAGAGGCAAGCGACACTCAGAGAAATGTCTGCTGGGGATCAGGCCTTGTAGTTAACCTGTCTAGTGTTTTAATCAGACAACAATAAACATCAAGTGCAACCTCCAGAACTATTTGGACATCGCCCAGCTAGTGGAGAGTACACTCTGGTTGCTTATCTGGGCTTGCTCAGCCCACTGATCCATGAAGAAGCCCTGGGTAGTCTACCCAAGGCCGTAGATGAACTATCACTAAAGAGGAGGTATTCCCCTAGATTTGCAATCTTTCACTTAGATCTAGTGCTTTGATTTTTGGCTGTTCTTTTTCAGCTAATTTCTCAAAACATTTGTGATAACTTCACTCAGGGACTAACATCTTAAAAGTGGTGTTATAATATCAGGTCTGACACAGAATTATATAAATCTAGGTCAATTTACTCAATATTAAAATAGAAGAGTTGAATAAAATGAATCTTAAGATCCTTTCTAGCATTTAAATTCTACACTTACACAATACTTGCCAATATTAAAGATATGTGCTATGAATTCTAAATGCAATTTCAAAAAAAGAAGTTGTAAACATGACTTTTTAATTCTTTCCATCACGCTGTTTTTTCTTGCATCACCCTAGTTCAAAGCCCTTTCTCCCTCCACTGAAATTTTACAACCATCCTCAATTCTGGTCTTCGATCTCTCCTTATTCCATTATATTGACCACACTGCCATTAGATGATTCTCCCTTCATCATTTCCTTCAATGGCTCCTAGCCCAGCATTCAATGTGCTCCACAGTCTTTTCCCAATTTACCTTTCTAACCTTGTCTATCCCTTCCTTATACTGACTTACACTTCAGCAAACTTGTCAGTGCCTTCTGAAATACATTAGACAAATCCTAGCTTCTTCCAGTGTGCTTATGTCATTCCCCCAATGTGCTTATGTCATTCCCCCACCTGAAATACTCTCTGTCATACCTCCCACTTTTGTTCCATTCTTCAAGAATGACTACAAGTCTTGCCTCAACTACAAAGCTTTTTCTGAGCACCTTCTTTGAATTCCTGAGGCACTTAGCCTGTAATACATCTTTGGCATCCGGCATATGCTACACTCCTCTGGGCAGATTTAATACAGAAGAGGTCTGTGGTAAAATTTCTGTGTCATTTTTTTTTCCACGTAAGACTCTCAGCTTTAATACAAGGTGAATATATAACACATAGCAACTAAAGGGGCCATCTTGAACTCAGATTTTTTTTAATTAAAAAAATTACAGCTCATGTGCAATTATTAGAAACTCCACCACAAATCCACCTTACTCTTACCAACAATATTTTTACAGCTATGTTCTAATGTTTGAGCCAATACTTTAGGTTTGGGTTACTACTTCCTGTTTAATACCTTTAAAGGGCAAGAGTTCAAAGTCAGTCATCAAAACTTTTAATTCTAAAACTTGAACAAGACAAAAAATTTCCAGAAAACAAAACTAAGAGTATAGTTTTGAACAACAATAAAACCTCTTCTAGTATAGGTATCACACCAAACTCAAATTTGAGAAGAAATAAAAAGAGACATTTTGTCTGGTCAGAACCATTTAAACAAAATGGCACGTTTTTCTCCAACTGCCATGCAAAACACACAACTTTTACTAAAGCACATGTGCTCCAACAAGTACCACCACCCTTTCCCTAATAGTGAATATTTCTGCTTCAATTCCAGAAACATTTTATTTCAACTATAAAGTTTCTGGTGTTGCTTGATAAAGAACACTTAATCTGGTCTTTACCCTTCTGATAATAATACTGAGATACTGAGATAATGCGGATACAAGTCCAAATTTGCCACTTTCACTTCTATATAAAAACGCCTTCTTGAAGAGCCAAGAAACGCTCTCCTAACGAGCCCTGTAATGAAGTGTTAGTAAACATTAGAAAATTGATTGCAGGCATGAAATACTACGTTAAAACAAAGAAAATGTTTTCAACATTTCTTTTTAAACTGAAGTAAAAATATTTCAACCAATATGCTAGAGACTTTCATTAATTCGCAATACCCTAAAACTAAACAGCAATGAAAAAAAATCTCTTATTTAACTATTTTGGCACATAAAGAGTTCCATCTATTTCACAGGACAGAGAAAAGAGGGGTGGGAAAAATGCAGATGTGTGACAAATCTATCTGTTAAGCAATTGCTGAAAGCCAATTTTGTTTTCCTTTCACCAAAGAAAGATCATTCAAGCAAGTCTGCAGGACTCACCTGCAAAGCTGAGGGGTCTGGCAGGAATTCAACATCCTCTCCAAAGATAAAATCGGGAGGCAGTTCTGGGTATTGGGCATTGAAAATGATATCCCCTGAAATAAAAGAAAATGACAGGTCCTTTTTATTTCCTTTCTAAGTATGAATATTCTGAAGACTGTATCAGAAAAACTTCTAAAACAAATTTACATAGTTTCAGAAAAACATTTGAAAAGCACTTTCTGGATGATTAATTCTTCAAATAAACTAATATCTTTTTTTTTTTTTTTTTTTTTGAGACAGGATCTCACTTTGTCACCCAGACTGAAGTACAAAGGTGTCATCTTGACTCACTGCAGCCTCAACCTCCCAGGCTCAAGGGATTCTCCCATCACAGCCCCCCAAGGAGCTGAGACTACAGGAACATGCCACCATGCCCAGCTAGTTTTTGTATTTTTATTAGAGATGGGGTTTCGCCATGTTGTGCAGGCTGGTCTCAAACTCCTGAGCTTAAGCAATCAATCCACCTCAGCCTCCCAAAGTGCTGGAATTATAGGTGCAAGCCACTATCCCAGGTCTGCTATCCTTTTTTAATTTAATATCTACAACATGCAATCAAAAAAGCTTTATCTCCAAGTACACAATGAATGTAAATATCTAAGTAGAAAAGTAGAAGCAGCCACATCCACAATATGTGCTGATTATTTTTACAGGAAATATTACTGTCCAATCACTGCCTGCTAATTAATAAGCCTTTATGAAGACTGATTCTGTATAGACACAGTCCTTGCCTTGCAGAAATTAAACATACATACCTTTGGTATACTGGAAAGAACATTTGGCTTATAGTTCACAAAAACTTAGATTTATATCCACAAGGTCTCCTCATTATTTATCAGCTCAAGTGATCTGGAGCAAGTTTTAACTTCTTTAGACTTCAGTTTCTTCATCAGTAAGAGGGAGATACAGTAGTACTAATGTCACAGATTTGTTGTGAGGATTAAAAGAGATGGCACGCCTGGCAGTGTCCAGCATATAGTAAGTTCTCAACATGTGATAATGGGAGTATTACTGTTGTTTTGATACATAAGACAAATTTACAAAGTCTCATTAGCAAGTTTACATTGCAAGTTCTTCTACCTGTTTCTTTTCTGAATCCTTCTGTAGCTCCCTTTTTTTCCTCTGCTCATCCCAAGAATCAGCTATCATTATGCTAATACTAACATGTAAATTAGTTTATCGACCATCTAACACACATATTGAGTTGTAATGTATAAAAATATGTATACTTGTGTACATATACACAACCTCTGTACATGTACATACATACAGCTTTATCAGTCCAATCATTTTTACTGCTCAAACAATAATAGCCATAAAATTATATCCAAATATAAACATTCAAACTTCAGTTCTCATTTGAGTCCTTAAATCTCTATGCACTAGGCATTTCAATGTCAAACTCAGCAAGTCTAAAACGTGATCATGACTGTCCCTTTTCTCACTCCCCTCATTCCCTGATTCCACACTAAAACTTCAGTGTCATCTTCAACCTTTCATACACCCCGTATACTCTTAGAAAACAAGTCATCTCAATTTTTCCTCCAAAATGTCACTCAGATGGATTTTTCCTACTGTTAACAGCCCCTTCCAGGCCCAGATCACCTAGTCCATACATTCACTCATCCACTCAATAAATATTTGAACTTTGCCATACGTACTATGGTAGGCACTAAAGATCAAACAAACAAACAAACAAACAAACCCTGCTATTAAAAGCTGACAGACTAAAGAAATTCAATCATTATCATACCTT
Organism: Papio anubis; assembly: GCF_008728515.1. NCBI lineage: Eukaryota > Metazoa > Chordata > Mammalia > Primates > Cercopithecidae > Papio > Papio anubis. Next base: position 27,777,288 of record NC_044989.1, on the reverse strand, counting down.
TTAAAATGGTCTCCTAATACAAGCTACCCTCCAGTTCATAATACATATTATCATCAAGTAAATATTCTTAATGTGCTATTTTGTCCCAACAATTCCTAACTCAAGAAACTTAAATGATACTCTACTATCAAATGGAGTAAAAGCAAACATTTGAAAGTGATATCCACCCTTCTCTTTATCTACAAGCCTGTCTTTTCTTCCAGTCAATATGATCTGCTCAATGCCCTCCAAATACTATGACACCAACTACTATAATATCTCTCTCCTTGCTTAGGTCTTACCATCCTTTATGAACCCACTAAATTGTCTCTTGTATGAAGCCTACCCTAATAAATCCAGAACACACAGATCATTGTTACTTCTGAAATTAAAATCCTGATTAGTTATGCCATTCACCTGAGTATTTAGTTGTAAGTAGTCTTATATTGTTTTATTGCTCTATTAATTTTAAAAAATCATAGTAAACACAAGCTACCTGTGAGATACTGTGACATGCTATGTCAATACAAAGATAATTATCCTCAAGGAGCTCATGTTTAGTGAGGGATATAAGACATAGACCCAGAACCACAAATAAACAGCAATACAAGGTAAGTACATATAATTGAACTTCCTAATTACATTGTAAGCATCCAGAGAACAGACATGTTTTTATACTTGTTTAATGTTTCTGACAGGGCAGAGTACAGTACAAATAGAATATATTCAACAAACACTCAATAAATTAAAGAAATTCTATTCTCTGAACTGAATGTCTAAGTGTTGAAAAAAACTTCAGTGAAGAATAAGGCATAGCAACAAACATGAAAAAACGCTCAACATCACTCACTATCAGGGAAATGCAAATCAAAACCACAATACGGTTATCATGTTACTCATGCGAGAATGGCCATCATTAAAAGAAACAAAAAAATATTAATAATAGATGTTGGCGGGGATGTGGTGAAAGGGGACACTTTTACACTGCTGGCAGGAATGTAAACTCGTACAACCACTATGGAAAACAGTGTGGCGATTCCTTAAAAGAACTAAAAGTAGAAATACCATTTGATCCACAACCCCACCACTGGGTATCTACCTGGAGGAAAAGAAGTCATTATACTAAAAAGATACTTGCATACGCATGTTTATAGCAGCACAATTCACAATTGCAAAACTATGGAACCAGCCCAAATGCCCATCAGTCAACAAGTGGATAAAGAAATTATAATTACACACACACACACACACACACACACACACCCCATGGAATACTACTCAGCCATAAAAAGGAACAAAATAATGGCATTTGCAGCAACCTGGATGGAACTGGAGACCATTATTCTAAGTGAAGTCACTCAGGAATGGAAAACCAAACACTGTTTGTTCTCACACATAAGTGGGAGCTAAGCTTTGAAGACACAAAGGCATAAGAATGATATAATGGACTTTGGGGACTCGAGGGAAAGGGTGGAAGGAGGTGAGGGACAAAAGACTACATACTGAGTACAGTCTATACTGCTCCGGTGATGGGTGCACCTAAATCTCAGAAATCACCACTAAAGAACTTATTCATGTAACCAAACACCACCTGTTCCCCAAAAACCTACTGGAATAAAAAATAAAAATAAAATAAAATGTGAGAAATGCAACACACACAACAAACTAAAAATAAAATATATTTTTATTTTAAAAAAGAAGAAGAAGGCATAGCAAAGTCACTCCTGGAGCTTTCTGTAGGGAAGAAATTTAAACAAGAAAATGTATCCTTCAGAAGACAGGTATAAAATTAAATTAGCAAAAGTAGTACAACCACCATCTCTCACCCTACCTACTATCATCATCTCAGATGATCAACTGTATCTGCAATAAATTATAATTCAAAAGTGCTAACTATAAGGCATTAACTCAAGCCTTGGCTGAAAAGCACAAGCAGAGATAATATGAATGTCCTGATTACTCATTCTTTCAAATATACGCAGCAAGCATATTCTTTAGGAAGGAACATACTTTAGAGATCTGTTTGTAAAAGTCCTATAGTTGGCTTACTTTACTTACTTTAGGAAAAAAAATCAAAAAGTTAACAGAGCAAAGATATCAAGGTTTTGAAAAATGCCAATCTAGGATCTATTTATTGTGCCTTGACATTCTAAAAATAAATAACATGCTAAATTCCAATAAAAGAAATTTTATCACTTTTGCTACTCCAGAAGAATGGCTGCATTTTCAAGTTCACAAAGGAACACTGTTAGTAATAAATATTTCCAAACTGGTAAACATTGAAAAAATCTACTTAAAGGATATCCATTCTAGTTGATTCTATTCAACATTATACTAGAGGCTCCAGCAAGAACAATTTGGCAAAAAAAAAAAAAAAAAAAAAAAAGATACAAAATGTATCTACAGTGGAAAAAAGCAAAACTATCTCTACCCACAGATGACATAAATCTTGCATGTAAAAAATCCTAATGAATCCACACAAACAAACAATGAGAACTAATATACAGCTTCAGCAAGGTTGCAAGATACAAGATAAATGTACAAAAATCAACTGCATTTCTGTACAACAGTAATTAACGATCCAAAAATAATTTTTTAAAATTCCATTTACAATGAGATCAAAAAGAACAAAATACTTAGAAATAAACTTAATAAAAGAAGTATAAGAAGTGTACACTAACAACTACACAACATTGTTGGAAGAAATTAAAGAAGGCCTAAATAAATGGAAAGACATCTCAAGTTTGTCAACTAGAAGACTTACTATTGTTAAAATGGCAACACAACCCAAGTTGATCTGTAGATCCCATGCAATCCCTACCAAAGCCCTAGCTGGACTCTTTGCAGAAATTGACAAGCCAATCCTAAAAATCATATGAAAATGCAAGGGATCCAAATAGCCAAAGAAATATTTAAAAGTAATTTGCAGGCCTTCTCAATTATAAAAGTTGTTACAAGCTACAGCAATGAAGACAATGTTGTGCTGGAATATGGATAGGAATACAGATCAATGGAATAGAATTTAGAGTCCATAAATACACCTTCAAATTTATGGCCAACTGATTTTTGACAAGGGTGCCAAGACAATTCATTGGGGCAAAAAAGTATTTTCATCATCTCACACTCATTAGAAGAGCTACTATCAAACAAAAAAATAACAAGGGTGGGTGAGGACAGGAAGAAATTGGAACCTCTTGAAAGTGCTGGTGGGAATGTAAAATGGTACAGCCACTATGAAAACACAGTGGTGATTCCACACACAAAAATTAAAAATTAACATATGATCCAGAGATCTACTTCTGGGAATATACCGTAAATAACTAAAAGGAGACTATCAGAGATATTTGCACACATCTGTTCACAGTGACATGATTCACAATAGCCAATGAGTGGAAGCAACCCAACTGTCTACAAACAGATGAATGGATAAACCAAATATGACATATATGTGTGTGTGTGTCTGTGTGCATACATATAATGAAATATTATTCAGCCTTGAAAGGAGAAAAATTTTAAAACATGCAACAACATGAATGAATATTGAAGACATCAAGTAAAATAGTCACAAAAAGACAAATACTATAATGACTCCACTTATATGAAACACCTGAAGTAGTGTGTTTCATATAAGTACACTACTAAAGTGTACACTTAAAAAATGGTTAATATGGTAAATTTTGTTAAGTATATTTTATCCCAATTAAATGAGTTTTTTAAGCATCTTTTCAAAAAATGGTGATGGGACAACTGGAAAGCCACAGACAAAAGAATGAAGTTGGGCCCCTACCTCATATCACGCAAAAATTAACTCAAAATGAATCAAAGACCTAAGTGTAACAGCAAAAAACTACAAGATTCTTCAAGGAAACATAAGAATAAATCTTTATAACTTTGGGCTAGGCAATGCTTTCTCAGACATGAAACCAAAATCAAGCAACAACAACAAAAATAGATAAATTAAACTTTATCAAAATTAAAATTTTGGTCTTCAAAGGACACTATCTGGAAAGTGAAGACAATCCACAGGGAGATAATTTTGCGAATCACATAGCTAATAAAGGGCTCGTACCCAGAACAAAGAAATCTCACAGTTCAACAATATAAAGGCAAATGTCCCAATTTTAAAATGGGCAAAGGGTCTGAACAGACATGTCTCCAAGAAGATATACAAATGTCAACTAAGTACATAGAAAGATGTTCAAGATCATTAGCCAACAGGGAAGTGCAATCAAAATCACAGTAAGATAGCTCTTAATTACCCCCTTGAATGGCTATAATCAAAAAGATATATAATAACAAGTGTTTATGAGAATACGAAGAAACTGGAACACTTACACACTGCTGGTGTGAATGCAAAATGGTACAGTCACTTTTGAAAACAGTCTGGCAGTTCCTCAAGAGGTTAAACATAGAGCTACCATCTGACCCTACAAATCCACTCATAGGCATATATATACCCAACAGGCATATATATACCCAACAGAAGTGAAGACATGTCCACACAAAAACTTGCACATTGTTTGTACCACATTATTCACAATAGCCAAAAAGTGGCAACAACTAATGTCCGTCAACTGATGAATGAATAAATTGTGACATTATACATATAATGGAATATTATTCAAATTTAAAAGAAAGTACTGATATAACGCTCCAATGTGGATAAGCCTTGAAAACATTAAGCTAAGTGAAAAGAGTCAGACACAAAAGGCTGCTACTTATTGTATTATTATTGTATGAATCTATTTATATGAAATGTCTAGAATATGAAAATCCATAGAGACAGAAAGTAGATTAATGGTTGCCAGACAATGGGGAACGGGAGAATGGGAAATGACTGCTAACTGACACAAGTTTTCTTTTTGTGATGATAAACATTTTCTGATATTAGTGTTGATGGTTGTACAACTTTATGACTGTATTGTAAAAAGCCACTGAATTGTACATTTTAGAGGGTAAATTAAAGCTGTTTTTGTTTTTAATCTCATGCAAAAAATTGTCCCACTTTAAAGAAACCTCATCTTAAATAAATTACAGAGTGTTTACTGAATAGTTGTGGCATAGTTACTTTTTATAAATAAAATCATATTAAAAATGCAATGTGAAGAGTTTCTGCATTTAAAAGAACTCTGCAATGAGCCCTTTATAAAAGTAAAGAATGCTTTTTAAGATAAATACTTGCAAATATCTTTATTTTTAAGGAACTTTACAAAATGTATCTTTTTAATGGACATGACTGGATAATGTTAAAGACAGACTTTTTAAATTTTTAACTATTACAGATATATAATGCTGTACTTATTTATGGGGTACATGTGATATTCTAATACAAGCACATAATGTATAAAAACCAAATTAAGGAAATTGAGATATCCATCACCCCAAGCACTTATCATTTCTTTGTGTTAAGAAAATTCTAATTCCACTCTTTATTTTGAAATACACAACAAATTATTGTTAACTATAGTCACCCTATTGTGCTGCCAAACACTAGATCTTATTACTTCCATAGCTGATTTTTCAATAAATTTTAAGGCAACAAACCAGTATTTGGATATACAATAAGGTTTTTTTTTTGGTTTTTTTGTTTTTTTTTTTTTTTAAGGAAAAGATATGTACTGAAAGGGGAGGGAGTTTACTACATTATATATAAAAAAACATTACGTAAATATTTTTCAAAACAAAGAAGTGACTTAAAATAGCTTTCAGAATCTCACAGAGTTACATTCCAGAATTTCTCAGGCTCCTACCTTCAACCTCAGAGAAGTCTGAAACACTTTGCCTCAATACTCCACAGCCTCTTTGAAATAAACTGTGGCATTGTTTTCTTGCTATGGAGAACAGTCAGTAAATCAGTCAAGAACATTTATTAAAAACCCACAATGCACAGACGTGCATACTGGACACCTGGGGAGTTATACAGGAAGTAGAAAACAGTACCTGACCTCAAGGCAGAGACAGTAGAGAAAAGACCAACACAAATCATACAGAAGAGCAATAACATCACATTTCCTTTATTTCACCCTGGAGCAGATGACATGAACACAGAGTACAGATTATTTGGACACTGCTTACTCCAACTTTTCATAAAATGGAAGAGTACGCAGGAGAACAAAGAAATAAAAGTAGGATCAGAGGTGCTATAAGGTGAGGATTAAAAAAAAGGAAGAAGTGTTACAACCACCTAACAACAAAATAATAGTTTCAAGTCTTATTTTTCATTACTCCCTGAAACTTGCCAGGCTATAATAGTGGGAGCAAAGAGGGCAGAAGCTCCTTCCTTTCAAAATGCACATCAACAGTGCTTCATAATATGATACATACATGAAATCACAGAAATGTTAAATACAAAGTAGATTTTATTTACACTCTTGTGCCTTAGTAGCCGACAATTTTTAGAAGGTATCAGCACGATCTCAGGAAGGCCCAGTTACCAGATATGCAAAGTGGACCATATGTCCTACTCCCTAATTACAGAAGGAACACAGCCTGTCCACGGGCTCCTTTCCTTATTCTTCACCAGTGAAGTATTATTATACTATTTTGTCTATCAGCTTCAATAACTGCCAGGAAAACATAGTTTCTAAGAAACAATTCACATGAACAGACACTTCTCAAAAGAAGACATACACATGGCCAACAAACATGAAAAGTGTTTAATATCACTGATACGGTTTGGCTCTGTGTTCCCACCCAAATCTCATCTTAAATTGTACTCCCAGAATTCCCATGTGTTGTGGGAGGGACCCAGTGGGAGATAACTGAATCACGGAGGGAATTTTCTCCATACTGCTCTCGTGATAGTAAGTCTCATAAGATCTAATGGTTTTATAAAGAGGAGTTTCCCTGCATAAGCTCGCTCACTCTCTCCTTCTCTCTGTCTTTCTCCCTCCCTCTCTCTCTCCCTCCCTCTCTCTCTCTCTCTCTCTCTGCCTGCTGCCATCCATGTAAGACATGACTTGTTCCTCCTTGCCTTCCACCATGATTGTGAGGCCTCCCCAGCCATGGTCCATTAAACCTCTTTCTTTTCTAAATTGCCCAGTTTCAGGTTTGTCTTTATCAGCAGCTTGAAAACAGACTAATACAATCACTAATCATTAGAGAAACACATATCAAAACCACAATGTGATACCATCTCACATCAGTCAGAATGGTTATTACTAAAAAGTCAAAAAATAACAAATGCTGGTGAGGCTGCACAGAAAAGGAAATGCTTACACACTGCTGGTGGGAATATAAACTAGTTGAGCCACTGTGGAAAGCAGTTTGGAGATTTCTCAAAGAACTTAAAATAGAGCTACCATTCAACCCTGCAATCCCATTACTGTGTATATACCCAAAAGAATATAAATCATTCTATGGAAAAAAAACGCATATGTTCATCACAGCACTATTCTCAATAGCAAAGACTTGGAATCATCCTAGATGCCCATCGAGAGTGAATCTGATAAAGAAAATGTGGTACATAGGCCAAGCGCAGTGGCTCACACCTGTAATCTCAGCACTTTGGGAGGCCAAGGCGGGTGGATCACCTGAGGTAAGGAGTTCGAGACCAGCCTGGCCAACATGGCGAAACCGTGTCTCTATTAAACAAAAAATACAAAAATTGGCTGGGCATGGTGGCGCATGCCTGTAGTCCCGCTACTTAGGAGGCTGAGGCAGGAGAATTGCTTGAATCTAGGGGGTGGAGGTTGCAGTCAGCCGAGATTGTGCTGCTGCACTCCATTGGGCAACAGAGCGAGACTCTGTCTCAAAAAAAAAAGAAAGAAAAAAAGAAAATGTGGTACATATACACCATGGAATACTACACAGTCATAAAAAAGCATGAGATCATGCAGCAATATGGATGTAGCTGGAGGCTATTATTCTACCAAACTAACCAGGAACAGAAAACCAAATATCACATGTTCTCACTTGTAAGTGGAAGCTAAACGTTGGAGTATACGTGGACACAAAGAGAATAATAGACACTGGGGCCTACTTGAGGGTGGAGGGTGAGAGGAAGGTGATGGTTAAAAACCTACCAATTGGGTACTTTGCTCACTATCTAGGTGACTAAAACTTTTCTACACCAAACCTAGTGACATGCAATTTACCTATGTAACAAGCCTGCATATGTACCCCCAGAACCTAAAATGAAAGTTGAAGAGGAAAAAAAGAAAAAAAAAGGTAAATGACTGGTTTTCTGCCAATGATAGATTATTCTTATCAGTTGCTGCATTAAATGATTACTTACTGAAACGCCAAGTATGGGAAGTGAGAATCAGACGAGAACCTTGTGGAAACACCAGTTTGAAGGAGATTCTCAATAAAAAGTAAGTTCAAGCAAGAGAGTTTGTGTCCATCCATTTTTGCATCACTATAAAGAAATAAGCGAGGGCTGGATAATTTATAAAAATAGGTTTAATTGGCTCACAGTTCTGCAGGCTGTACAGGAAGCATGGTGCCAGCATCTGCTTCTGGCAAAGACCTCAGCAAGCTTACAATCATGACAGGAGGTGAAGGGAGAGCAGGCACATCACATGGCAAGAGCGGGAGTGAGAGCAAGAGGGGTGCCACGCTCTTTTAAACAACCCGATCTCACATGAAGTCAGAGCAAGAACTCATTCATTATCATGAGGACAGCACCACACCATTCATGAGGGATCCACCCCCATGACCCAAACACTTCCCACTAGGCTCATCTCCAACACTGGAGGTCACATTTCAACATGATATTTGGAGGTGACACACATCCAAACCGTTTCAGAGCTTTATGAAAGACTTTGGAGAGGTGACTCATTTCCAAGAGTTAGCTTTAACCCTTAGTGTGTCCTTACACTGAAATTTAATATCTCTCTGAAAATTCCCTTTGCTGGTTCTGAGAACTTTATGGGACAAGTTTAATTGCTCTGTAATATCACAGCCCTTCAATTATTTGAAGGCAGTTTTCGTGACCTATCTTTCAACCCCACTAGGAGTCACCTCTTAGACAGGCTTACTATCCCAGTCTCCTTCACTATTCCTCATCTGACTTGTTTCAATTTCCTTTATCATTTAGCTCTCTCCTCTCTGAATATGTACCTCTCTTAGAGGATAACACCCAGATCTCAAGATAAGATTCTAGGTGTGTTCTAAAGAGCATAGAAACCAACAAGAAAACCCATGCCTTAATTTATGCATTAAACTTCTACTGATAAATGGCATTGCAAGTTAAAATAGCTTTTTTGGCAGCCTCATCAGTAGTGACTCCTATTATGCTTCTTATTAACTAAAAGTCCTAACATTTTTATGTATTTACCACTACTAAACTACATATCCCTCTTCTTCACTGGAACAACTAAATTTCAGAATCCATTTCAAAATTTTAAATTTATCTGTATTATATTTCAATATCGCTAGATTTACCTATTTAAAGTCCATCATGATATTCTTAGATTCTACTCCAATTTTGGGTTGGCACTCCTAACTTCAAATTATAAACATACTAGCTAGGCATCCTTCTGGAAACCTCCCTGTATGGCAATTTATAAACAATAAACAATCTTAGGTGCAATAATTTAAACAATAATATCTAACCAATAATAATATGAACTTAAACATTCATCACGAATTTGTCAAGGAACTTGTCAACTGCCTCAGCAATGTAGGCTGTTGTGCCTACAAATTCAAGGATACCACTAATTATTCCATTGCACAGCATACTTCTCATCTTGAGTGGTAGAGTTTAATTTCCAATATCAAGGAAAAAGACTCTAAGGAATATTACATCTAAGAGTTGGCATATTTACATGAATTAGGCTCTCAAAAAAAATATTTGTAGAACAAAGGATGGAAGTAGGGGGCAGAGGCTAAACTTAGGTCATTTAAGTTTGCCTCCTCTTCTTAGAAGACTTCCTTCTGTCATATCCCTCTCCTAGACTTCGGACCACACCTAATCCTTCTTTGCACTTCTAATACCTGAAGGAGTGCTATGTAATAGAAATAATAATGCAAGCCACATACGTAATTTTAAACTTATCAGTAGCCACATTCTAAAAAAAGAAAAAAAGTGACATAAAAATTATAAACTATTTTTTAACTTTATACTCAGTAAAATTCACCTTTTTCTGTATAGCTGTAAGAGTTGTATAACATGCAGAGATTTGTGTAAACACCACCAAATTAGGATACAGAACAATCCTATCACTCTCCAATATGTCTTCATGCTATCTTTGTGTATTTAAATGTTCCCACCATTCCTTATTCCTGGAAACCTCTGACCTGCTCTTGGCCCCTTCAGTTTTGCATTTTCCAGAATGCCATACAAATGGAATCATATAGTATGTAACCTTTTGAGACTAGCTTCTTCTTTCACTTAGCATAAGGCATTTGAGATTCAGACAAATTGCTGCATCTATCAATAGTTTGCTCCTTTTTAGAGCCTACTAGTATATTCCATTGTACAGATGCACCACAGTTTATATATCCATCTACCCAATAAAAGACATGTAGGTGATTTCCAGCTTGTGATGATTATGAATGATGCTGCTATAAACATATATGTACATGTTTCGTGTGAATGTACATTTATCATTTCTAGATAAACGTTTAAGGCTGGAATGCTAGGTCATATGATGAAATGTATCTTTAACCATAAAACAAACTGCCAACCTTTTTTCCGGAGTGGCTATTACATTTAGCATTCAAATTAACAATGCATGAGAGTTCCAGTTTCTACACATTCTTGCCAACATTTAATATGGTCAACTTTGTTATTATTGTCATTGATTTTAGTCATTCTAACAGGTACGTCATGGCATCTCATCATGATTTTAATCTGCATTTTCCTAATGACTAATAAAGTTAAGCTTCTTTTCATGTGTATATTTGCTAACTGTGTATATTCTTTGGTGGAGTATCTGCTCAAATCTGTTCCTCTTTTTTTTATTGTTGTTGGTTTTCTTATTGTTGACTTTTGAAAGCTATATATTCTTGAAATTTGTTCTTTGTTAGATACATGATTTGCAAGTATTTTCTCTTATTGCTTCCTGTCTTCCTCTTAACAGTCTCTTCAGCAGAGCAAAAGTTTTAAGCTTTAGTGAAATCCAATTTATCAGTTTTTTTCTTTTATGGATTATGTTTCTAAGGTTGTATCTAACTCAATGCCCAGCCCAAGTCACAAAGCCTTCCTTCTATGGATACTTCTTGGATTATTATGGTTTGAAATTTTCCATTTAAGAATGTGATTCACTAATTTTTGAACATGGTTTGAAATACAAGTCAAGGTCCTTTTCTTCTGCATGTAGATGTCCACTTGTTGAGAAGGCTCCTTTGCCACTGAAGTGCCTTTGCATTTTTGTGGAAAATCATTGACCATATTTATATAGATCTACTATTGGACTTTCTATTTTGTTCTACTGATGTATGTCTCTTCTTTTGCCAATACCACACTGCCTTAATAGTAAGTCTTCAAACTGAGTAGGCTGACTCCTCCATTTTTATTGTTCTTTTTCAAAATTGTTTTGGCTATTTTAATTCTCTGCCTTCCTATATAAATTTTAAAATCATCTTGTCAATATCTGCCCAATCCTCCTGGGATTTTGATGGGGATTATGCTAAATACCGTACATTAATTTAGGGAAAAGTGACTTAGGAAACTAATTAAAACGAATTAGGGAAAACATCTTAACTATGTTGAGTCTTCCCATTCATGAATATATTACATATCTCTGCATTTATTGAGGTCTTCTTCAATTCCTTTATCTACATATAGATATTGAACATACCTTATTGGATTTATAACTAAGCATTTTTTGGGCAGGAAAGTATTATAATTGGTACTACTTTTTAACTTTCTGTTTCTGATTGTTCATTGCTAGTATAAAGAAATATGACTGTCCTATGCTGATCTTATATCCTGTAACCTTAAAAAACTCACAAGTTCTAGGATTTTCTGAATGTGCCTTGGGATTTTCTACATAGACAATCATATTATATGCAAATTAGGTGGACTTATCTCTTCCTTTCCAATCCGTATGCCTTTTTTTCCTTTTCTTGACTTCCTGCAAATTCCAGTACTATGTTATATAGGATTTGGGAAAGTGAACATCTTTGCCTCATTCTCAGTCTTAGAAGAAAAGCATTCAGTCTTTCACCATGTATGATATTAAGCTATAGGTTCTGTGTAGATATCCTTTATAAGTTTGAGGCTGAAGAAATTCCCTTTTATTCCTATTCAGCTAAGAGTTTTTATCATGAACAGATTTTAAATTTTAGTTTTTTCTGCATCAATTGATATGATCATACGGTTTATCTTGTATTATTCTGTTAATGTGGAGAATTGCATCGATTGATTTTCAAATGTTGAACTTGGCTTTCATTCCCAGAATAAAACCTGCTTGATTATGATACATTATTTTACTTTTAGACATATATATGTATGCATTTTATATATGTTACTGAATTCAATTTGCTAATTTTTTTCAAAAGTTTTACTTCTTTGTTCAAATGAGGGATACTGGCCTATAGTTTGCTTGTTTGTTTTCTTCTACTTTCTTTGACCGGTTTTGATATCAGAAAAATGCCAGCCTCATAAAATAAGATAGAAACTGCTGTATCCTTTTCCATTTCTGGATTATATTGCATAAAGTTGGTGATTTTTTTGTCTTAAATGTTTGGTAGAATTCACCTGAGATAATCTGGGTCTGGCATTTCATTTGTGAAAGATGTTTTTTAAACTATACACTCAATTTCTTTAACAGATACAGGATTAATCAGATAATCTATTTCTTCCTGAGTGATTTTTGATAGTTTATTTCTTTCAAGGAATGTGTTCATTTCACTTAATTGCCAAATGAATTGGCATAAAGTTAGATTCAGAGTGAAAGCACTAAACCATCTTCTGTGGACTTGATTCATCTGAATAGTTTTCAAAGCCTTTAAACGCTATTCTGGTTTTCCCAAAGTACACACCACCCAGAGGCTAGTCTGGGCAATGTTCTATGCTGTAGCTCAGTTCTCAAAGATTCTGCTATATTGATTCTGTCCGGTTCCATGTGTGAAGCTCAAGGATAAGCCTGAGACTTCATACACAGATTAAAGGATCCTTTTCTCCAGCCCCTCTTCTCTGTGATTTCCCCTGTACTCTGCCTCCCAGTGGCACCTTTTCCTGGTACTCTGGCTTGAAACTGGGAGTTTTCCCCTCCCCATGTTTTTATGTACTTTCCATTATTGTGTCAATCTGGAGGAGAAACCCCAAAACAAAAGAGTCTAAGAGGCTATTGCAAGAGTCCTGTTTCATCACTAGAGCTTGCCCGCCTTAGGGACAGAAGAGTTGGTGGGGGAAAAAAAAAAAGATTCCATCCTGAAGGGTCCCCCTTTCTATGTCTTTGACCCGGGAGAGGGTTTTCTTTGGAGAATTTTCTGTCCTTGCCCAGTGCATAGTGCCAGGATGTCCTAGGATCCAAATCAGGAGACATGGAAAGAAAAGATAAACAAATTTTTTTAAATCACAAGAAAATGACCTCCATATGGGTTAATCTTTGAGTTTTTATTTCTTCTTAGTATGTCTAATAATTACTTTTCAGAGTCCTCAAGCAGTTCCTATACGCATTCTTCAGGCACTCTATAGTTTTAAATTAAAACCAATGAGAGAGATAGAGTTCAGTTTACTTATTTTCACCAAGAACTGATAATTAAAGCTAATAATTACGGCCAGGCACAGTGTCTCATGACTATAATCCTAGCACTTTGGGAGGCCGAGGCGGGTGGATCACCTGAGGTCAGGAGTTCAAAACCAGCCTGGCCAACATGGAGAAATGCCGTCTCTACTAAAAAATATAAAAATTAGCCAGGTGTGGGGGCACGCACCTATAGTCCCAGCTACTCGGGAGGCAGAGCCAGTAGAATCACTTGAACCTGGGAGGCGGAAGTTACAGTGAGTCGAGATCGAGCCACTGCATTGCAGCCCGGGCAACAGCACGAGACTCCATCAAAAAAAAAAAAAGCTACTAATTAAAATAATAATTAATAAAAGTTATATAACTTTTATAATATATTTTATTTAGCCAGGATATATAAAATAGTACCATTTCAACATGTCATCAATATAAAAGTTATCAGTGAGATATTTTACATTTTTAAATATAACACTTTAGCATCTGATGTGTATTTCACACTTACAGCACATCTCAATTCAGACTAGCCGCATTTCAAAGACTCCATCACCACATGTGGCTAGTAGCAACCATATTGGACAGCACAGACCTAGAGGAAACACTGATTAGGAAAGAAGGAAACAAAGGGAATGAAGGGAAGGTAAGAAAGAAAAGTCACTCAATTTTCCATGACTATCTCAATGTAAAATGTCCTCCCTACCTCATTAGATACCACATTATGTTCCTGGGCAGTTATTAGTCATTGAAAAAAGTTCTTTCTCATATTGAAACAGAAAATATAGCTACAAATCACTTTTACCCGCTAACACTAGTTCTACCCTAAACATTATTCTACACGAAAGTCCCCAAATCATCTGCAGATGACTGTCAGGTCTTCTTTTAATCTTCTCTTCTCTAGGTTAAATATGCCTAGTTCTTTCAGTGGTTTATAAGAAGACAATTTTCAGGAAATTAAGCTACATGATTCTTATATGTATATCAGAGAGAATATACATGTTGTTGACTCTCAGAAAATTAGACTAATTCAGAAAGGGGTATAAAGTCCCATCTTCAGATGTAATATGCTTTAAATGAACTTTTAACCTTCTATTTTTGTATACTTGTTTCGGTGCATAAAATAACAATATTTTAAGCCAAATGCTATAAATTAGCATTACTTTATTGAGCAATAAATATTCTACTGCAGAAAATTTTAGCCTTAGTAATCTTGTAATGCATATTCACAAACTGTTTCATTACTGCAATTTGTTATCAATTCTTTTTTAATAACTACAATGCAAGTGGCACTATAAAAAAGAAAGTAAGCTTTTTCAACCTTTCTATGATTATTGTAGTCTTAAAAAGTAGTTCAGAATTCAATATAATTTTAAAACAAATCAGTAATGATCCTTGTCATGACATAGTAAAACACTGAAAAAAAAAAAAAAAAAACCACGGGAAAATTTAGCAAGTAAGCTTGATTTTTATATACCCATACACACCCTCACACACTCTTGATTTAGGTGTAGCTCCTAGAACACTATGTATTTACATTTATTTTTCTGTTAATGAAATATCGTAATGAGATGGATGTTGTAAAGTTGGTTTAAATATACAGAATAAGTAGCTTTGAATTTACTGAGAAGAAAAAGAGATAATGCCATTTGGAGGAAACTGTGAAAAAACCCTGAGATGTGAAGCAATAGGAAAAAAAAAAAACAGTAATTAATTATTCTATACTTGAACAAGCTTAAGAAAAAGAGCATGTGACTGTAAAGATTTTGGTTACACTGGCAGGATAAATCAAGATGTTTTCTCATTCTCTAAAGATAAAATTTTCATTTATTAATTCATTCAATCTCTCAACAAATATTAAACATATACATTATGTTAAGTACTGTCACTGACAGAAAAAGAGTTAAGAGATTCTGCCCCAAATCAGGCAAGAGAAAGAAATAAAGGGTATTCGATTAGGAAAAGAGGAAGTCAAATTGTCCCTGTTTGCAGATGACATGATTGCGTATTTAGAAAACCCCATCGTCTCAGCCCCAAATCTCCTTAAGCTGATAAGCAACTTCAGCAAAGTCTCAGGATACAAAATCAATGTGCAAAAATCACAAGCATTCTTATACACCAATAACAGACAGACAGCCAAATCATGAATGAACTCCCATTCACAATTGCTTCAAAGAGAATAAAATACCTAGGAATCCAACTTACAAGGGATGTGAAGGACCTCTTCAAGGAGAACTACAAACCACTGTTCAACGAAATAAAAGAGGACACAAACAAATGGAAGAACATGCCATGCTCATAGATAGGAAGAATCAATATCATGAAAATGGCCATAGTGCCCAAGGTAATTTATAGATTCAATGCCATCCCCATTAAGCTACCAATGACTTTCTTCACAGAATTGGAAAAAACTACTTTAAAGTTCATATAGAACCAAAAAAAGAGCCCGCATTGCCAAGACAATCCTAAGCCAAAAGAACAAAGCTGGAGGCATCATGGTACCTGACTTCAAACCATACTACAAGGCTACAGTAACCGAAACAGCATGGTTCTGGTACCAAAACAGAGATATAGACCAATGGAACAGAACAGAGGCCTCAGAAATAATACCACACATCTACAACCATCTGATCTTTGACAAACCTAACAAAAACAAGAAATGGGGAAAGGATTCCCTATTTAATAAATGGTGCTGGGAAAACTGGCTAGCTGTAAGCAGAAAGCTGACACTGGATCCCTTCCTTACTCCTTATACAAAAATTAATTCAAGATGGATTAGAGACTTAAATGTTAGACCTATAACCATAAAAACCCTAGAAGAAAACCTAGGCAATACCATTCAGGACATTGGCATGGGCAAGGACTTCATGTCTAAAACACCAAAAGCAACAGCAAAAAAAGCCAAAATTGACAAATGGGATCTAATTAAACTAAAGAGCTTCTGCACAGCAAAAGAAACTACCATCAGAGTGAACAGGCAACCTACAGAATGGGAGAAAATTTTTGCAATCTACTCATCTGACAAAGGGCTAATATCCAGAACCTACAAAGAACTCAAACAAATTTACAAGAAAAAAACAAACAACCCCATCAAAAAGTGGGCAAAGGATATGAACAGACATTTCTCAAAAGAAGACATTCATACAGCCAACAGACATATGAAAAAATGCTCATCATCACTGGCCATCAGAGAAATGCAAATCAAAACCACAATGAGATACCATCTCACACCAGTTAGAATGGCGATCATTAAAAAGTCAGGAAACAACAGGTGCTGGAGAGGATGTGGAGAAATAGGAACACTTTTACACTGTTGGTGGGATTGTAAACTAGTTCAACCATTATGGAAAACAGTATGGCGATTCCTCAAGGATCTAGAACTAGATGTACCATATGACCCAGCCATCCCATTACTGGGGATATACCCAAAGGATTATAAATTATGCTGCTATAAAGACACATGCACACGTATGTTTATTGCAGCACTATTCACAATAGCAAAGACTTGGAATCAACCCAAATGTCCATCAGTGACAGATTGGATTAAGAAAATGTGGCACATATACACCATGGAATACTATGCAGCCATAAAAAAGGATGAGTTCTTGTCCTTTGTAGGGACATGGATGCAGCTGGAAACCATCATTCTCAGCAAACTATCACAAGAACAGAAAACAGAGAACCGTGTGTTCTCACTCATAGGTGGGAATTGAATGATGAGAACACTTGGACTTAGGAAGGGGAACATCACACACTGGGGCCTGTGGTGGGGTAGGGGTAGTGGGGAGGGATAGCATTAGGAGATATACCTAATGTAAATGACGAGTTAATGGGTGCAACACACCAACATGGCACATGTATACATATGTAACAAACCTGTACGTTGTGCACATGTACCCTAGAACTTAAAGTATAATTAAAAAAAAAAAAAGAAAAGAAAAAAAAGAGATTCTGCCCCAATAAAGCTTGTAGTAATGATTCAAGATACTAGAAACACCGGGCAAAATGTTTTTTGGAACAGGATACAGTCTCAGTGTCACCTCACAGATCACTAATTCATTATAATTGAGAAGAGGTATCTTTATAATGAGAAAATCTGGTAGACACCAACTTAATTTAAACAAGTGGTTTAATTTAAGCAGCAGCAACAATGGAAGAAACTGATATCATGGGCCTTGTGATAACTGCACTGAGAAGTACGTAACATCACTTATTTTAAAAGCTTGACAAATATGTTTAAACTGAATACAACCATGAAGAGAAAATCAGACAAACCAAATAGTGGGATAAGTTACAAAACAACAGCCCGGACTCTTAAAAATCATTACTCGTTAAGGTCATGAATAACCAAAAAAAAAAAAAAAAAGGTAAGAGAATTGTTCCAGATTAAAGAAAAAAAAAATTAAAAATGTTTCAGTGTGAGCAGTAAATATAATGCATGATCTTTCACTGGATCACAGATCTGTGGGAAAAAAGGATATTAATGGACAACTGGGTAAATATAAATATGGACCACACATAAGATGTTACTGTAACCATGTTACATTTCTCGAGTATGATAGTGGCATTGAGATTCTATAGAAGAAAAATGTTCTCTTCTTGGGAGATACATAGTGAAGTACTTAGGGGTGAAGTATGAAAATATTTGCAACTTACTTTAAAACGACTCAAAGATTTAGAGATAGATACTGTAAACTATATATATCTATATCAGCATATACATATACATGTGAGTAGAGAGAGACTTTTTTTTTTTTTTTTTTTCTTTGAGACGGAGTCTCGCTCTGTCGCCCAGGCTGGGGTGCAGTGGCCGGATCTCAGCTCACTGCAAGCTCCGCCTCCCGGGTTTACGCCATTCTCCTGCCTCAGCCTCCCGAGTAGCTGGGACTACAGGCGCCTGCCACCTCGCCCAGCTATTTTTTTGCACTTTGTTGTCTAACTCCCAGTCCAAGTGCCACTTATTCAATGATGTCATCTGTTAGATCCTTACTAATTCCTGTATTTTCAGAATTTGCATGGTGTTATTTGTTTATTTCTTGTGATGCTAATACATTTTTACCTTGTGTTATATTTTTCTCTCAAGTTGTTATTTTAAAGGATAACATCTGCCTTTTAAAACTTGGAACAAATTATACTATGAGCATCTGTAAACCCTTTATTTAATCTATCAGTTGTTAACGTTTTGCCATGTTTTAAAAGTCTCTCTCACTTTTTAGTAGAGACGGGGTTTCACCATGTTAGCCAGGATGGTCTCGATCTCCTGACCTCGTGATCCGCCCGTCTCGGCCTCCCAAAGTGCTGGGATTACAGGCTTGAGCCACCACGCCCGGCCGACAACAAAACTCTAAAAAAGTTAAAAATACATTAATATATTCCTTTATAAAAAGTGAAAAAATATAGCATATAGACTATATACCAAAAAAAGTTAAAGAATAAAAAGGAT
This sequence comes from Papio anubis, assembly GCF_008728515.1. Lineage (NCBI taxonomy): Eukaryota > Metazoa > Chordata > Mammalia > Primates > Cercopithecidae > Papio > Papio anubis. Next base: position 27,758,235 of record NC_044989.1, on the reverse strand, counting down.
TTGGAAATGAGGATACAAAGGGAACATCATGAGCAAAAGCAGAGTACCAAGAAACTCAGGGTATACCTGAGAAGTGTAGCAGATGCCATGGTGTCCCACCATATTCCCTTGGTCCTCCCACCCAGAAGTCACCCGCAGCTCTGAATTCCTGTAAAAGAGAGTTTCTAAGCCACGGAACTATTGACATTTGGGGATGGATAACTCTTCGCTATAGGGGGCAACCATATGAACTGTGGTATATTTAGCAGTATCCCAGGTCTCTCTACCCACTAGATGCCAGCCAGTAGCACTTTTTCCTCCCCCCAGTTGTGACCACCAAAAATGTCCACAGAATTTACCAAATGCTCCTTGGAGAGCAAAATAACCTCCTCCTCTCCCCTGAGCCCCACCCTCAGTTTGAGAAAGAACCACTGCTAGAAATCGTGGCCATCCAGCTCCGGTGACTGCATCTGTCTGCATAAGGGCATTCTCTGGCCTAGCAAGTAGCTTGGCCAGTATATAAAAAGGCTGGACTACTTGCAAGTGAATGACACTAAGAATCAAGGATGAGGGTGCATGTGTAAACAACTTCCTTGCCTTTCCCTGGCACAATACTGAAGTGAGTTTCACATAGCTGGGAGGTTGTGAGTGAAATTTAACCCCCCTTAACAACAGCAATAACCTACTCTTCAATGTGCTCTATTTTGGCTTTTCTCCCTCTCTTTCTCTTCCCCACCCCCTCACTGTGCTTCCAGAGATCACCTCCTATATTAGTTCATTTTCACACTGCTGATAAAGACATACCCAAGATTTGCAATTTATAAGGCAAAGAGGTTTAATGGTGAACTCACAGTTCCACATGGCTGGGGAAGCCTCACAAACATGGCACAAGGCAAGGAAGAGCAAGTCACAACTTACATGGACGACAGTAGGCAAAGAGAGGGCTTGTGCAGGGAAACTCTCCCTTATAGAACCATCAGATCTCATGAGACTTATTCACTATCACAAGAACAGCACAGGAAAGACCTACTACCACAATTCAATCAACTCCCACTATGTCCCTCCCACAACACGTGGGAATTCAGGATGAGATTTGAGTGGGAAAACAGACAAGCCATATCATTCCACCCCTGACCCTTCCTAAATCTCATGTCCTCACATTTCAAAACCAGTCATGCCTTCCCAACAGTTCCCTAAAGGTTTAACTCATTTTGGCATCCAAAGTCTCATGTGAGACAAGGCAAGTCCCTTCTGCCTATAAGCCCGTAAAATCAAAAGCAAGTTAGTTACTTCCTAGATAAAATGAGGGTACAGGAATTGGGTAAATACAGCCATTCCACATGGGAGAAACTGGCAAAACAAAGGGGGCTACAGGCCCCAAGCAAGTCCAAAATCCAGTGGGGCAGTCAAATATTAAAGCTCCAAAATTATCTCCTTTGACTCCATGTCTCACATCCAAGTCATGCTAATGCAACAGGTGGATTCCCATGGTCTTGGGCAGCTCCACCCCTGTGGTTTTGCAGGGTACACCCACCCTCCCAGTTGCCTTCACGGGCTGGTGTTGAATGTCTGTGGCTTTTCTAGGCACATGGTGCAAGCTGTCAGTGGATCTACCATTCTGGGGTCTGGGGATGATAGCCCTCTTCTCACAGCTCCACTAGGCAGTGCCCCAGTAGGAACTCTGTGTGGGGGCTCCAACCCCACATTTCCCTTCTGTACTGCCCTAGCAGAGGTTCTCCATGAGGGCCCCACCCCTGCAGCAAACTTCTGCCTGGGCATCCAGGCATTTCCATACAACTTCTGAAATCTAGGAGGAGGTTCCCAAACCCCAATTCTTCACTTCTGTGCACTCGCAGGCTCAACACCACATGGAGGAGGAAAAGAGAGAGCTTGTACAGGGAAATTCCTCCTTAAGGAACCATTAGATCTAATGAGACTTAGTCACTATCACGAGAACAGCATGGGCAAGACCTACCCCCATGATTCAATTACCTCCCACAAGTCCTTCCCACAACATGTGGGAATTCAAGATGAGATCTGGGGTGGGGACACAGCCAAATCATATCATCTCCCAGTGAAGTATATGTACTCAAATTTTTGTCTCAGGGTCTTCTGTTTCAGGAACCAAACAAAGGCAGGAAGCTTGGCTGTTCAATGAGGAAATATATATTTCTCCTGGAGAAATGAAATTTTTGATATCTATTCATGGCCCTATGTGATTTTCTAAAATCATATCTCTGACAGTTCTGCCTGTTAAATGACAACCCCACAAGAAGATAGCACTCAGTCTGGGCCACTAAAGATCAATGCCATAAGACAAGGCTTTGGTATTTCTATTTCTATCCCACCACTAGTAAAGGAAGGCAGCAGGTTTGTGCCCAAAAGGCAAATAAAGGAACAAAACAAACAAACAAAGCTACTTAATGTAGAGGAGAATGGTTCAAGCTATTAAAGCTGCCTGTTGTACCAAATTAATGAAACAAAAAGCATAGCCTGAGCCCTGGGAGAGTCTGGTTTGGCAACTCACTACAGCCAGCCAGACATTTTCGCAGAGTACAGCAATTTCTTACAAGAATTATAGCTGATGAGGGGTGAGGGGACAAAGACTGAAAAGACTGGCCTGAGGCCCAGAGTTTAAAAAGTACAAGATGAGCCTGAAACATCTGGTCATGCCAGAAAGCAAGAAACTATCAAAGGCTTTGGGGGTCATATCAACAAGACTTGAATAGCCATCATGCAGAGGCTCCTGGTCAAAGATGGATGAATTTAAGCATCAGTAACAATAACTGTAATGAATTAAAACACAACAAATTATTTTAAACCCATGAGTTAATGATATATTAATAAATCAAGTTGTCTTCAGAAGATGTGAAAGATCTACACATTATTTTGAAAACTGGAAAATAAAGAAAAAGAATTTATCCTATCCTTCCTAAAGAAACCTGTACTCAGGATTACAAAATAGTTGATCAGGAAAAACTCTCGACACAAGTATTCCAACTAATAAATGAAGAAGAAATGACAGAATATCACCATATTGCAACACTTAAAAAATTAATGGATCTAAGCAAAGATCACTGAAGGCTGCCATATTATATGCGTCCAATGAAAGAATATGTTACCTGTGAGATATTCTTGCCAGAAACCAAAACCAAAACAAACAAAAAAAAACCCTGAACCTGAGTAAGCTTCTAGATCAAACTACCACATCAAATGACACCACAGAAATGAAATCATCGAAATCAAACTGTGGAAAACTAGAGAACAAATGGCCCAGCTTCTTTACAAATAAATATAAAAGAAAGAAGAAAAAGAAGAGAGAAAAAAAATGGCCGGGCGCAGTGGCTCAAGCCTGTAATCCCAGCACTTTGGGAGGCCGAGATGGGCGGATCACGAGGTCAGGAGATCGAGACCATCCTGGCTAACACGGTGAAACCCCGTCTCTACTAAAAAAATACAAAAAACTAGCCGGCGTGGTGGCGGGCGCCTGTAGTCCCAGCTACTCGGGAGGCTGAGGCATGAGAATGGCGTAAACCTGGGAGGCAGAGCCTGCAGTGAGCTGGGATCCAGCCACTGCACTCCAGCCTGGGCGACAGAGCAAGATTCTGTTTCAAAAAAAAAAAAAAGAGTAGAGAAAAAAATAATAACAGAAGGTGAAGAAATGAGAACCAAGTGAAGAATATGAAGAAAAGGAGGAGGAGGAAAAGGAAAAAAAGACAAAGAAAAAAGGGAGGAATAAGGGAACCAGATAACTGCAAATAAGGGACCTAAATGACATATCAACCTATTGCAATGTGTACACAATCAGTATCCACACAACTGTAAAGCACACACACATTTTACATATGTATGTTTGTATATGTATGTACATATGTATACATGTGTGTGTATATATATAGCAACCAAAAAAATTGAATGACTAGTAATAAAAGACTTAAGAATCAGCATTTATTTTTTAAAGTGTGCCAATGATACTAAAGTTGTTTACAAAGAGAGTCCATAGCTTATAAAGACAAATACTGAATACTCATGGATGATATGATATGACACATACTGAATACTCATGGATGATATGATATGACACATACTGAATACTCACGGATGATATGATACGACCCTTGGAATTTGCTTCAAAATTATTTGGGAAAAAACTGATGGAGGACATATGAAATAGAATTGACTATGAGTTGATAGCTGTGAAACTGTGTGATAGGTACACAGGAGTTCATTATACCATTCTTTTTACATTTCTAAGCGCTTGAAATTTTCCATTTCAAAAATATTTTTAAGTGATTTTCTCCAAGACTCCACATATTGCCACCAAGATTTGATTTCATATGGTAAACCAATATAATTTACGTTGAAATAATTTTCATTCAGCATACTTACAGAGTTGGAAAAAAACTTATAATGAAAGCAACGAGAAAACTTATTACCAAAAACGGAACACCAGAGTGGGAAAAAAGGGCATTATTAATAATTAACCAGGACAACAGACATAGAGGGGGATATGGTTCATTGCCCTCCGTATGTTATCCAGCTCAGTTTCTGACATAGTTGAACTCACAATTATCCCTTAAAACATACCCTCTATCTCCAATAAAGCAGTTATACTACATCTATTTCAATTTCTCCTGTAACGAAAACCTCACTACTTCCCAAAGTAGTTCCTTACATTAGAGGACAACAACAATTGTTTAAAACTCTCTGCGGAGTCAAAATCTGTTTCCTAATAACTTCTACTTGCTAACATTGGTTTTATTTTCTAGAAGAACAAAATGTGATGAGTAGAAAGAACCCAGAATTGAGAACAGAGAACTGGATCTGCTAAGAACTAATAAAATCATCTTGAACAATTTATAAAACCTAAAACCTATCTGAGCCTCCATTTCCAGCCCTTTCTATCTTTAAAAACTAGCACTCAGCTTCTTCAGGCAGTGTGTAATATGTAATGATTTCTGTCGAACACACCCTAGTTAATGTTGTTCCTACACTGTGCTGCACAAAAGTCAATACAACACTCATGTATGGTCTGCCATATTACAGGCACAACAACCTCATTCCACACTGGAGACCCAAAGTTTCACTAATCCAGCACAAGACTGTGTTAGCTTTTTCAGTAATTGCATCACATTACTGGTTCATACTATATATCGCAGATAATTTTTTATGTAACTGCTTTCCTCCACTTATACAACTAATTTTTGAAACCTAAATAATGGATGTCTTCATCTGTTTTTTTGTGTTACTATAACAGAATACCTGAGACTGGGCAATTTATATAAAGAAAAAGGTTTATGTAGTGCGTAGTTCTACCAGTTGGGAAGTTCAAGTTTGAGTGGTCAAGTGTGGTAGCTTCTAGTGAGGGCCTCACGCTGCATCGAAACATGGCAGAGAAATGGAAGGGAAACCAGGTACATGAGAAGGGAAAAGGACAACATATGAGAGGTAGTTTCATTTTATAACAACCCACTCTCTTGGGAACTAATCCATTCTCATGAGAACTAATCCAGTATCAAGAGAAATACACTAATCCATCTATCTTCATGATCTAATCACCTCTGAAAGGTACCACCTCTCAACAGCACCACATTGAAGACAAAGTCTCGATATGGCAAACCATATTCAAACCATAGCAACGGACTTTACTCTTATTACATCCTGCTGCTTCCAAACCAACATACTAACCTACTGGGAAAGACTGAAATTTTGTCATATGTCATAGTAGCTATCTCTTTAAACTTGAGTCCTCCACAAGTTGAACAAGTATGTTATATCACTCAGAAAAATGTTGAATAAAACAGAGTCAAAAATACAACCCTAGAGTATTTCATCTGAGATTTTCCAATGATTGTTCCATTTACTGCAAATCTGCTTAACTACTTTTTGGTATAATAACATATGAAACATCTAGAAAGACATCAGAGGGAAATTGTTAAATTTTCTTCTGAAATGATTTGCTATGTCAGCTGATCTACCATTAAAAAACCATAAGACTGGTTTAGTATAACTTGCTTCTATGTAAACCCATGTTGGCTACTAAAGATATAACATGTTTTAAATGCTCTCAAACAATTTATTGACTCCTTTAGGAATATATCTTTCCTTTATTTTTCTTTCTTTTTTTTTTTTTTTTTTTTTTTTTTTTTTTGAGACAGAGTCTTTGTCTGTCACCCAGGCTGGAGTGCAGTGGTGCAATCTCAGCTCACTGCAACCTCCACCTCCCAGGTTCAAGCAATTCTCCTGCCTCAGCCTCTGGAGTAGGTGGGATTACAAGCATGTGCCAACATGCCCAGGTAATTTTTGTATTTTTAATAGACATGGTGTTTTGCCATGTTTGCCAGGCTGGTCTTGAACTCTGGACTTCAGGTGATCCACCCACCTCGGCCTCCCAAAGTGCTGGGACCACAGACATGAGCCACCTTGCCTGGCCCCTCCTTCTTTTCTTTAAATATTGGGACTATGATTTCCTTCGTCTATAGTCTGCTGCCATTATCCACAATTTCTTCAACCAGATGATTATTGTGGTAATTCTAGTAATTCCACTTGTCAAAAAGATCACCACAATAAAAGGAATTTTGGTATGGCTAATTAGTTCAAATAAGAATTCTGCTGAGAGCTCATTTCAGTACCATAAAACTGTCACGCAGATAAGAAAATAAAGTTGTTTTGTTCCCAGGACAAAAATATTTTTTGAATGAGCACTGTAATGTTGTCTCGTGGATAATATTCTTTTTAATGATAGTAGCTATATATGCACTTACCAAGAACACTACTAAAGCAATTGCTACAATAGGTAGTAGATTAGATGACATCAAACGGTCTTTAGCTCTAAAAACATGCAGTTCTTCAGTTCAGTTAATTAGGATGACATAAATTCTGAAAAACCCATGTTTCAAACTTAAGAGGTACTGTAGCAAAATAATAGCTTGAAGAGCTAATAGTCTATTTTAATTAAATTTGCTTTTAACCGTATCAAATTTCTTTCCGATCCCTTCTGTTTCATAAAATAAAACTGGGTACTTATTTAAATCATAAGCTAAAGTTAAAATCTTTTGATAGCTTCATTTCTAAATACATTTTAAGTACATTTGAAAATGAAAATCCCATTTTTTCACTCACAAATGCTCAAAGAGTTTAGCTATACCTATCTCGTCCACTTTATTATCTTGACCTTTAAGTTTCCTTCTCTCGTATTTCCCACATTAAAGAAAAACTACCAGGCACAGTGGCTCACACCTGTAATCCCACCACTTTGGGAGGCCAGGAGGATCCCTTGAAGCTAGGAGTTACAGACCACCCTAGGCAATAAAGCAATGCCCTGTCTCCATAAAAAATTAAAACATTAGTCAGATGCAGTGGCACGCACGTGTAATCCCAGGAACTTGAGAGGCTGAGGCAGGAGGATGGCTTTAGCCGAGGAGTTTGAGGCTGCAGCGAGCTATGATTCAGTGCATTCCAGCCTGGGTGACAGCGAGATCTTATCTCTTAAAAAAAGAAACAAACAAACAAAAATTTCCAAATGATTTTAGAAAGTAGTTCAAAACTGTTGTTTAACTTATAAACCAAAAAGATATGATTAAGGGATACCAGGCATGGTGGCACATGACTGTAATCTCACTATTTTGGGAGGCTGAAGCAGGATAATCATTTGAACCCAGGAGTTTGCGATCAGCCTGGACAACATAGTGAGACCCCATCTCTACAAAAAAAATTTAAAAATTAGCCAGATGCGGTGGTGCATGCCTGTAGTCCCAGCTACACAGGAGGCTGAGATGGGAGGATCACTTGAGCCTGGGAGGTCAAGGTTGCAGTGAGCTATGATCGCACCACTGCATTCCAGCCTGGGTGACAGAGTGAGACCCGATCTCTCCAAAAAAAGAAAAGATAATTAAGGCAATTAGAGATGTATTAGGCCAGGTAATAGAAGTGAATCACAAATCCATGTTACTGGGTCAGGGCACAGAAGATACAACCACATGCTAAGTACAGATACTCCTCAACTTACAATGGAGTTACCTCCCAGTAAGCCCGTCATAAGCTGAAAATATTGTTAGGTAAAAAATGCATTTAATAACCTACTGAACATCATAGCTTAACCTACCCTACCTTAAATGTGCTCAGAACACTTACATTAGCTTATAGTTATGCAAAATCATCTAACACAAAGTCTATTTTATAATAAAGTGTTGACTATCTCATGTAATTCATTGACTACTATACTGGAAGTGAAAAGCAGAATGATTGCACGGGTACTCAAAGCACAGTTTCTACTGAATGTGCATCACTTTTGCACCATCGCAAAGGTAAAAAAATCCTAAGTTGAACTATTATAAGTTTGGGGATCGGACCGTCTGTTGTCTTAAAAACACATATAGCAAAATAAAGCACTTAAGACTATTCTCTACATCTCAAAGCTGAAACTGAGCCTTTATCTCACATAAGCCTGATTAACTTCTCACCCGATCTTCACCAGATTCTGCGGGTGATTTCTGTTCTCGGAAACAAAACAAAAACAACCAACCACAAGTTGTTACTCCTAAAGTGTCTAAGAGATGCCCACACAATAGTGGAAGTTTTTCAGTTAACTTCCCAATGCCAACTGACCACCACCTTCCCCAGATGATGTATGGCAGACGGCATTAGCATCTGATAGTGTGTTTACTGCCTATTCAGCAAAGCCATTGCTTATCCTTATTTATCATCATAAGCAGTTGATTTGCTCTTATCTACTAATACGGAGAAGCAAGTTATTATTGTATGATAATAAAGATGATATTTATTTCCTAACATGCTAAGTGGAAAAAGCACCGGACTTGGGACTCAGAAGTCCCGGCCCTGAGTTCCAGGTCCCTGATCTCCCAGTTATTTGACCTCAGACTAGTCACTTAGGCTCTGTGGTCCTGCCTTACATGTAAAGCAAGACAGCCAGTCCTCAGAAAGTTGTTGGAAGATTAAAATGAGACCATTTTAAGTAAAACTACTTTGGAAAATACGAAATGGTATATGACTGTAAACATTTCTTTCTAATTCCTAGCTGAGCTATACAAAGTAGAAACTTCAGGCTGATGTGGCACAGCTCGACACAGACAAGCAACACTTGCCAAAAAATCAGTAGAAATAACCACAGAATGCTAGCTGGGGAGAAAAAAACCACACCAATCTTTCTTTGAATTCTGAGTTCATTGTTTAACAATGAGTCTTTTGCTGACTGTACACACAGGCACAAACCAGAGCACCAGCAGCAGAATCAAACTTGCACACAAAGGGCAATCTTGGACTATGCCTTGTACTTTAGCTCCCACAAAATAGTGCTTGGAAGGCTGTGCAAGACTCCACCCGCTTTCACAAATTTTGTGAAAATCAAGTATTAGCCTGTGGAATTCATGAAAAAAAACTGAATACTTTCTACTGTCAAATAACTCTGAAATGCCTAGTAATTGGATAAGAAAGATGTAAAAAAAAAATGGTATGAAGGATCCTTTGAGTTCACACACGACAGATCTAAACAATAAGTCTAACAATGAACAAAAGCAAGTGCAGTAATCCACAGAAGATGAAGTGGGGAAACAATCTATTGAAATGAATGAAAAATTAAGATGCTGAAAAAGTAGAATGAAGCAATCAGAATTCTTCAAAAGTAGATATTTAAAAATGCTTTCCAGAAGCAATGAATGAAAAGACTAAAAAATAAAAATGAAACTATGACCAGAGTAAAAACAGTTAAAGACACACAAGCTCTAGCCAACATTCACTGAAAGTACGAAAAAACAAAATCAAGCAAAAGAAAATGAGCAGTTTTTCAAAAGCAATAGCATCACAATGGCAATTTTTTCTGATAGTTTAAATGTAAGTTGATGATAACAAAGGACAAAGACAGTTGTGCCTCTGCCAGGAAAATTACGCAAGTCAGACAGAAGGAAATCAAGCAGTGTCTGTGAGAGCGAGTTATCTACATGTACTGCAGTTTTCAGGGAAGGAGTAGAGAAAGCAGCAAACACAAGTCACAACATCTCAGAAGTGCCAAGGTCACTCCAACACAGTAGAAAAAAAAAAATAGAACATTAAGAAATATTGAAATAGAAGCAAGTGACAGAGATCAAAAGTGAAATATATTAGACTCCCCTGATAACCTAGGAGCAAATTCTATCTTCTGACTAGACTACATAAAGATTGGATATATCACTGTTATCCTGTCATGAAAGTACTGTTCTTTTATCCAGTAAGAGTATTTTAATGAGGCTTTACAGCATCTCTCTTCATAAAACATTAATTAAAAGATTCTAACAATTAATCAGGTATCTTATTTCACTAAATGGAAAACTGTCTAAAACTTGCAGGATTCCTAGGCTCTTAGGACCACATTTAAACAAGGAGCATCTAATCCTTCACAGAAACAATACATTGACTCGCCTGTGGCTGGTGACCAGATTGCTGGATGCTACAGAAAACAATTCTTACTTTTATAGAAGCAAGTCAATTTATAGTGCCACTCAATTAGCAACTCTTGCTGAGTCCTCAATTTGGACAAAAGCTCTCTAAAGCTTCATAGCTAGAGCTGGAGATTTGTTGCCTTCTTCTCTCAAGAAAGCTGCTACTTAAAATCTAAGTCCCCACTCTAAAGGTGGTGTCCTTCCATTTCACAAAACTACAAGTGGCTTTGGGTTATTCAAATTCCTCAAGTCATCTTGAGATTCAGAACTCACGAACACAGAGCCACATTGAGCCTAAGGCACTTCTCTGGAAAAAAAACATCTCTCCTTCTTCTGCAGGGCTCAGAGTACTTCAAACTGATAGTGTATACTGTGTGCGAATTCTCCCAAGGAAGGCAGACCACTCACACATAATGACAAAATGCCAAGCCGCTGTCTTTCCTCACAAGAGTATTTGTTAGGCAAGGAGCTAATGGTCAGTCATCTGTACTGTCTTCAATACTCTCCACCAAGCAGCCAGGCCTTTGTAGACCTTCCACCTCTTGGCAGATGAGCTCTACTCCAACTTCATTAAAAAAAAATAAAAATAAAAATAAATAAACCCTACCAAATATACATATATATATATATATACACACACACACAAAGCAGCCTGTGGAATTCTTGAAAAATCTAAATGCTGTTTACTATCATCAGATGTGAATTCCTCACCCTTGCTCCTCAATATTCACCCATTTCTTTCCTAATCCTTTTGTCTTTTCCTTCTCCCTCTGGAGACTTAACTTCTATATCTCTGCTCCTCTTCCCATCTCTTCCACCCTCCTACAGGCTCTCGTCCACTTCTATTCTTCAGGGTCTACATTCCAATTACTACTGCCACCTACAAAAATTACCCCAAACTCAGGGCTTAAAACAACAATTTTCTTATGCTCACAGATTCTGTGGGTTAGAAATATAGGCAGAATGTAGTCGGGTGATTCTTCTGCTCCTCACAGCACTGACTGAGATCACTCAATGGTGTTCAGCTGGTAGTGCTCAGTTTGAAAGGCCCAACACAATCTCACTGACATTTCTGATGCCTGGGCTGGGAAAACTCCAAGATAAAAACTGACAACTGCAGCACCTACATGTGGCCTCTTCATGTAGTTTGGCTACCTGACAGCATAGCAACCTCAATGTAGACAGACTTCCTATACAGTGGTGCAGAGCTCCAAGCAAAAGCATTCCTACTAGAGTTAAGATGAAAGCCGCATTCCCTTTTATGACCCAGCCTTGAAAGTCATACTGCATAATAAGCATCATATTCTATTGGCCAAAATCATCACAAGCCCAGCCAGATTCAAGGGGAATAAAATTATACTTGGAGGAGTGGTAAGGTCATGGTATAGAAGAGCATGTGGAATGGGAAATGCTGTTGTGGCCATCTTTGGAAAACACAGTTTGCTACAGTCTCTTACTTCACTTACTACTTCCTTTTCATCTAAAATCATGCTCTACCTAATTCTTTTTTAAAACGTCTACTCTTAGTGCTGTCTAGAGTAGGCTTAGATAAAGAAAAAAATGGGATGGTAATTCCAGACAGATATAAAAGAACTAGCAAAACTTAGAGGGTAGAAAGCAAATTATGTGCCCAAGGAATGATGAAGAACAGCAGATAATGTTGAAAAGTGAAGTTAAGGACAGGCTATCAAGGCAATCTGGTTTAGTAGAAAATGGGGTAAAGAGAATGCTGGAAAGATTATGATGGTGCCAAAAAAAATGGAGGCCATCAAATACTGTGCTTCAAAATTTGGACTGAGTAGGTCCTCAGTAGTGACTGGTGCATAGATGAATGAATTAAAGTACTTTGAAATTTGTGGATTCTTTTCTTTCTACAGGAGATGGTCATCCCTGCAATTGCCTGGCACTTGTTTTACCCAAGTGTAGTGAGATAATGTTGTGGAAAACAGAAAAAGGAGAAACAGGAAGACAATAACCAAAATTCTTTTAGCCAGAGAAGAAACAGTTTTGCAATGTGCTCTACACTGAGATGACCAAATTGTCTGATTTCAACATTAAGTAGCATTCATTCCTTAGTCATGACATACTTTAGGCATACTGTCAAGCAACACATCTTGTGTCTAAATAACCATTTCATGATTTGCTTATCAGATTCATCCCAAGGATAGAATCAAAAGCTCTGCTAAAATTGGGATAAATTAGATTTATCTTTTGCTTCCAATGTACTATACTCATCATTCTATAATAAGAATTGATCTATTAAGAATTGTTTTTTACAAAGTAAAATTGGTTAGTCCTATAGTAGCCCAAATATTGACAAACTACTTTTGTGATTCTTTTTCTGAGTTCTTTCTAAATATGCATGTCACCCTGCTAAATCTATACAACCTTCACAATTATCTTTTACTTTCTTTAATGCAGAAACAATGCTGCTGCTTTTCAAATCTTTAGATACTTCCTTATCCCACTGGAAGATTCCCAAAATTACTTAGTGTCCTTCCAATTAAGAATTTCCACATAAGACATCATCTTTTAGTGCCTTTGTATCATTCATTTAATAAACATTTCCTGATTGTCTACTGTGTGGGTCATCCGCAACAGACCTTAGAAATCACAGAAGATTCTTGCTCCTAGAGTTTAACAATATATTATTTTAGAGACTAAATATTTGTTTGATAGAAATAATCTGGACATCAAATTCTTTCATGTCTCAAATCCAAAAATGTCTTCCTTTGTGCCATCCTTAGCGCACTATCAGGATTTGGGGTGTTTCTATGATGCTGTTGCTTGATACCCATAAATCTGACATAAATTTGGTCTTCAAAAAGCTCACTATTTTTCTATAAAGCAGCACAACTTATCTTTCCTTTCCCTTCATTTATGTTAGGAACCAAAACATAAAAGAAACCAAGAGCTACATTAATGATCTTGTTTAACTCCACAGAAGATATGGTTTTTGTAAAGATGACGACTCAGAAGTATAAAAAGATCTGGACCATCATAGATTATTAAGAATACCATTTTAAATAATTCATGCATGAGGTTGTATCCTCTTTATAAACAGGTTCCTCTCTTAGGTGAACTGGGGTAAAGGTAATCACCATTCTACAGGAAAAAAAAATCAGGTTGCCAAAATGTGACTTGTGAGTCATAAGAAAGGAGGAAAATTGCTCATTTTTCTAAATCTCACAACATAGGTCACCCATTATGGAATGAAAAATCCGAAAAACTAAAATGATACTTTCATTTTAACATTAAATAGTCCAAATAAAGTGCTTTATCTGTGTTCATATAGTTTGAAAATCCAATGCAAATATTCAAGTCATATCCAAGGTGAATAGTCTTAGCCGATGCTGATATTAGGAATACAAAAATCTCAATGTTAAGGGAATAAAACACAGAGAAGAAATTAGGCCATGTTACCATCCTTGACAATCAAAGCCTAAAACAAAATAAAACTAAAAATTCCCGTGTGACTCTGAAGACAAGCACAACTTCATTTGCAATGGGGAGCAAACTTCCACTAGTGCACATATCTGTGTTATGGGAAAAACAGACAAGATTTACAAATGATATAAAAGATCACTCAAGTTTTTGCCCTAGACCAACAAATCGATCAGAGTAATTTCAAATTGCTACCTAGAAACTTTAGAATTTGCCAAAGTTTGAAGTTTTTTGTTCTTTAAAGGAAGAAAGCAGCAATGAGTAACAATAGTGTGCTTCCTGGCCTTAGGAAGAGTGAGACAGGAGCTCTCCAGCTGCACTTCCTAGCAAAGTATGCCAGCTGCCTTCTGCAAACTGAGATCAAATTGCCAAGAACTTACAGGAGAGCAGTTATGATGGATGACCTAAAATACTGATCTGTTGCAAAGAGGATGTAGTGCAAACCACACAGGAACTGACAGGAAATCAGCCCTTGGGCTGGCAACTACAGATTCAAGAAGGCTAGGAATCCTGGACCTTTGACAGCCAAATTTCATCATCTTCCTTTGTAGGAAGAGTTATACTTCTGAGAGAGCAGTCTGAAAAATCTTGTACAAAGCTTTTTGGTGTCTATTCCTACTTAATAATACTGCCCCCTGCCTGAACCAGTGGTTTCCTCACATGTGTTAAAAGCCCATCGAAGGTCCCAGAGCACTACTTGACCAAAAATCACATGTTTGCTGGCACACACCTTCATTCTCTCAGCCACGAGCCCACTGAATGCCATGAATGATTCACAGGCTGTCATGGTGGTAAGAAGAAAAACTAATATTTGGAGTTCACCAAATAGTGAGTCATGCTTCTGGAAGAAAAGAAAGCCTTACAATTGGCAGCCCTTTGGCATGAAATTTTAAAAATTGTTTTTAACATTAATATTAATTCGACGGAAGTTGGCAAAAAGAAATTGATTGAGAAACGTGATATTTGGTTGGCTTATGCCATATAAAAGTCCAGTTCATGCTCCAAGAAAAAGGATGAGTAGGATATCTATTACCTATTTCTAGACTTGCCTTCTGTACTCACTGCTGCCAAGTTACTCATTCTCCCACACAACACTTTCCATACTAATTTTGACCCTTAAGAATCAAAAAGAAGTCTTGCCTTCTTTGCTCCCAAATGCCAAAATGGAATCTTTTAGTATTTCACCTTTATAAAGGGAATGTTTGAAAACAGCCCTCTTTGGCTGTGACATCAGTGAGTTGCTGAGGCCTCCAAGGGCCGGAGGAAGCATTCCCAGTCCCTCACAGTGCTGCTGCACTCCTACGGTGCAATCTGGCAATGGCCAGCGACCAAATCTTTAAAGCTGTTTTATGGTATTTAACATATGGTCATAAATTGCTCAGTGCTCTAAAGAGGGGCTAAATTTGCCGCCCCTATTGATGAGACATGTTCTTATTTATTTAAATTTAGTGGCAAGCTGGCATTTCTCCAGATGGAGAGGTTTAGGCATAAGTACAAAGGAAGAACTAACTAGAAATGAGTTGTAACTTTTCTATGCACTGAATGCAACCCCACAAACTCAGGCTTCTGTGTCCAAGTTTGTGCACCGCTATCAAACACAGCTTACCAAATAGAAAGACAATAATATCAAAAGACTCTAATTTCTAAGGGCCAAAAAGGGATGAAACATAAATTTTATTCAGACTGGATAAGAATTTTTTTAAAATCTCCTTCTCTTTCTCCACAGGCTAGCTCTATTCCCACCCACCTCTCTTACCTGTCTCTTTATTTCCCTCACAAATTAGATGTATCCGGTCTTCATGTGAAATCCCACATCTGCAAAACTCTCTAGAACTTCTTAAATCTTCTGGCATTCACTTTCTTATTTTGCCATGTTTTTCATTGTTTATTTTTTAATGGTTTTAATTTTCCATCACTAAAAACATGATCCTACTGAAACATTTTGTTCCCTTCCTTTTACGAGCTAGCCCTGTAGCCAAAAGCAGAAAAAAAAAAAAAAAAGATTTTTTTTTTTTGAGATCGTTAGTAGTGATATTAATGTGGATGGTATCAAAAGAGAAGTGTGGACTCAGTGCAGTGGTTCATGCCTGTAATCCCAGCACTTTGGGAAGCTGAGGAGGGATGATCACTTGAGCCCAGGAATTCGAGACCAGCCAGGGCAACATACAGAGACTCTGTCACTACAAAAAACCCAAAAAGGTCAGGCATGGTGGTTCATGCCTGTAATCCCAGCACTTTGGGAGGCCAAGGCAGGAGGATCACTTGAGCCCAAGAGTCCAAGACCACCCTGGGCAACACAGGTACACCCTGTCTCTACAAAAAGTAAAAAAATTTGCCAAGCAAGGAGCTCAGGCTACTTGGGAGGCTGGGGTAGGAGGATCTGCTTGAGCCCAGGAGTTCAAGGCTGCAGTAAGCCATTATTGCACCACTGTACTCCAGCCTGGGCAACAGAGCAAGACTCTGTCTCAAAAAATAAAAATAAAAAATTAGCCAGGCATAGTGGCACACACCTGTAGTCCCAGCTACTCAGGAGGATCGCCTGAACTCAGGAGTTTGAGGCTGCAGCGAGCCAAGATTATACCACTGCACTCCAGCCTGAGCGACACAACAAGACCTTGTTTCAAAAAAAGAGAGAGAGAGAAGTGTGAAGGGTAGAGCCACTACTGGTTTTCTTTTTCATCTGCCAATATAGAACTGGCTAAAGAATCAAAAGTTAATTATCTTGCCTAACTCTGGAATGTGAAGAAAGATTTCAATAAATTGGAGGTTTGACAGCAGCCTGGGAACAGTATTAAAAGAATTATTCTATGAAGAATTACACTGTTTATATCAGACAGAAGTCTTGCTTTTTAATTTCAATACATAATTATTTCCCCTGAAGCAGACCTAGTGAAATCAAGGGAGATCAGTGGTCGGATAATGCTACATAAAGCCTGCCATGCATGCCAAACTGGTCTGGAGTGCCTGTAACATTTGGAGCGCCCATAATACATCCCAAAAGGTCTTATGCCAACTTCTGTCTCAAATATCCTACAGATAAGAACAGTTCAATGCCCTTAAGGGCCAGAATAATAAAGAAAAAGAGTAGTTCAAAACAAACATAAGTACATTGGGGCCTTCTGGATGCTTCCATTAAGGACCTAGTTTCCTAAACACCCTTCATTATGAGGCCAGACCAGAATTTTTAAATCTCTGCTTTACCAACTCTGAAAAAGTATGTGTCCTGTCTTTTCTGATATGAAGACAGCATTACCAGTGCCATAAACTTGCAAAAAGGGAATCACTTCTGAAATACAAAGATAATAGAAATGTAAGCATTTCTTGACACTATGTAGCCTCATCAATCCAGCACACAATAATCTCATTAAATGTAAATGGTCTAAACATCCCAATTAACAGGAAAAGACTGCCAGATCTAAAAAGCAAAATCCAATTATATGCTACTCGAAAACAATCTAAAGACACAAATAGGTTAAAAATAAAACAATGGAAAATTAAATTCCATGTAAAATTAATTTCAAAGCAAACAACATTTCCAAAGACAAAGAGTGTCAATTCAAGAGGACATAACATTCTTAAATGTTTACAAATTTCATAACAGAGCTTCAAAATAAATGAAGCAAAAACTGACAGAACAGTAAGAACATGTAGACAAATCCACAATTATAGTCTGTGATTTCCACATCCTTCTCCCAATAATTGATAGAAGAATGATGCAGAAACTCAATAAAGATACGGTACCATTTAAACATAAACTCATAATCATAGTCAGAGATTTCAGTATCTCTCTTTAAAAAACTACAATAGGGCAAGGGATAAAAGACTACAAATAGAGTGCAGTGTATACTGTCTGGTAATGGGTGCACCAAAATCTCACAAATCACCACTAAAGAACTTACTCATGTAAACAAACACCACCTGTTTCCCAATAACCTATGGAAAAATAAAAAATTTAAAAAATTAAAAACTAAAATAACAAAAAGAAAATTAGTAACAATATATCACATTTGAACAACTCTATTAATCAACTTGACCTAACTGCTATTATAGAACACTATACCAAAGAAAAATAGAACACACTCTTTCCAGCATACACAGAACATATACTAAAATAATCTATATCCTGGGCCATAAAACAAATCTCAATACATTTAAAAGCATGTAAGTCATACAAAGTATGTTCTCTGACCACAATAAAATTAAATTCAAATTCAATAAAAGATCCAGAAAATTCTGTAAACCAAATAACATATTTCTAAATAACTCATTGGTCAAAAAAAAATCTAAGGGAAATTCAGAACATGTGATGAGTGAAAATAAAAACACAACACAGCAAAATTTGTAGGATACAGCTAAAACACTACTTAGCTGGAAATTTATAGCATTAAGCACTAATATTAGAAAAAAAGAAAGATCTCAAATCAATGACCATGTTAACAAACTAGAAAAAGAAGAGCAAGTGAAAGTAAAAAAAGAAAGAAATATTTAAAATCTGAATGAAAATCAATAAAATAGAAAACAGAAATACAACAGAGAAGATGGATGAAACCAAAAGCTGGTTCTTTCAGAACATGAATAAATGTTTACCATTTTTTTCTTTACCACTAGCCAGACTGGCAAAGAAAACAGTTGCAGGGGAGGACAAAATGGCCAAGTCAAGAAACACAGAGGTGACATCACTACAAATTTTACACATATTTTTTAAAATAATAAAAAAATACTATGAAAAACTTTATGCCAGTCAATTCAGCAACTTAGATGAAATGGACAAATTCCTTTAAAGACACAAATCAGCAACACTCATTCAAGATGAAGTAGATAATCTGAATAGATCTAAATCTATTAAGCAAATTTAATTTGTACTTTAAAACCTTCCCACAAAGAAAACTCCAGGCCCAGATGGTTTCACTGGCAAATTCTACCAAACATTTAAGGAAGAAATAATATGAATTCTTCACAAACCTTTGAAAAAAATGAAGAAAAGGGTTCACTTAGCAACTCATTCTATTCTGACGCCAGCTTTACCATGAGAAGAAAAAAAAAAAAAAAAAAAAAAACAGTAAAAAGCATTCAAATAAAACTACAAACCAGTATCATTCATGAATATAAATGAAAAACTCTAAAAAAATTTAGCAAATTAAATCCAACAATATAGAAAAAGGACACTACATCGTAACAATCAGTTTATCCCAGGAATGCAAGGTAGACTGAATATTCAAAACTCAATGAATGAAAACCACCATATTAATAACATTAAAAAACAAAAACCACATGACCATCTCAATAGATGAAGACAATTATTTGCCAAAAATCTAACATCCATTGTTGATTTTTTTTCTGTTGGAGTCATTTCTGCATGAATAACTTTATTAACTGCTAATGAAAATTAGAACTTTTATGGGTTCTTCTGACAAGATATTTTAAAATCTTAAAATGCCTTTTCTTCACTGAAGCCATCTTTATAGTTAGCTATTGCTCTCATGTTACCTATCATCTTGACTTCAATGAGATATTTTTTGTTCCTAAACCTCAAATTTTAAAAGTTGCTTCAAGTTAAGGAAAGGTCATTTTCCCACAGTTGATTTCTCTGAAAAACATCCATCTCCTGCTGGAAGTCTAGGAGTAAATCTAGAACTTCGGGGCCAACTGGAAATTCATTATGAACACTTGCATTGGTTAATCTTATTTATCTCCACAAGCCAAAAAATGTACAGTCCTGAAAAAGGTGGCCTCTCTGTGCACACATAACAATTTTTAAAAAGGCGAGGGCGGCCGGGCGCAGTGGCTCACGCCTGTAATCCCAGCACTTTGGGAGGCCGAGGCGGGCGGATCACGAGGTCAGGAGATCGAGACCATCCTGGCTAACACGGTGAAACCCCGTCTCTACTAAAAAGTACAAAAAACTAGCCGGGCATGGTGGTGGGCGCCTGGAATCCCAGCTGCTCGGGAGGCTGAGGCGGGAGAATGGCGTGAACCCGGGAGGCGGAGCTTGCAGTGAGCTGAGATCGCACCACTGCACTCCAGCCTGGGCGACAGAGCGAGACTCCGTCTCAAAAAAAAAAAAAAAAAAAAAAAGGCGAGGGCAACAGGAAGGGGACTGAGGCTTGATCACCAAAAAACAGCACAATGAAAACAAACAATACGGAATAATGAGCACTAGAATTCAAATTACCAGATGTTTTAAAGAGATGGGTGCCAATTTTCAACTCCCTTTTCAACACCACACTACAAAAGAACTATTTTTAAAAATAAAAAAAGGGTTGAGGGAAAATTTAAAAATTAAAAGAATATCTAAACTGTTGAATGACCCTCTGTTTGTTCCTGATAAACTTAAATCACATCTTCTTCTTCCATCCCCAGTTCTTTCAGAGTACGATTATCAGAAATTATCTGACCTTCGAAGAGAAACTTCAGTGAATTCACTGGATGCCCTGTCTTCGACAATATCATTTTTTTTTTTTCTTAAGATGGAGTCTCGCTCTGTTGCCCAGGCTGGAGTGCAGTGGTGCAATCTCAGCTCACTGCAATCTCCGCCTCCCGGGATCAAGTGATTCTCCTGCCTCAGCCTCCCGAGTAGCTGGGATCACAGGTGCCCACCACCACACCCCGCTAATTTTTTGTATTTTTAGTAGAGACTGGATTTCACCATGTTGGCCAGCCTGTTCTCAAACTCCTGATCTCAGGTGATCCACCTGTCTCGGCCTCCCAAAGTGCTGGGATTACAGGCATGAGCCACCGCGCCCGGGCAACAATATGATTCTTTGAGTCTCTTAAGATGTGCTGTCATTTTCACTGAAGTAAATCTCACCTCTATCCCATCCAGTGACTTTGAGTTCAATGTACTCGCCTTCCTTCTTATCCCCCAAGTCCTAAGTTGAAGGTTCTGGCTGCTGGTCAGACATGGTGACGACAGAGGCTTCCCCTGAGAGTCTTGGCACAGCAGCAGGCTGGGGTAGGCAGACCCTAGCTCCTGGTTTTACAAATCTGTCTCCCTTCCCCACAGGACAACACTGTGGCTGACCATTCCTGATTTTAAAAAACTAAACAAAACAAAAAATCCCCAACTAACTAGGTATAAAAGGGGACTTCCTCAGTCTGATAAAGGGTATCTCTGAAAAATATATAGCCAACATTATATTAATACTTAATGGTGAAAGAATTATTTTCCCCTAAAATCTGGAACAAGGTAAGAATATCTACTCTTAACACTTTTTTTTTCTTTTTCTTTTTTGAGGTGGAGTCTAGCTCTGTCATTCAGGCTGGAGTGCAGTGGCGCAATTTCAGCTCACTGCAACCTCCATCTCCTGGGCTCAAGCGATTGTCCTGCCTTAGCCTCCCAAGTAGTTGGGATTACAGGCATGCGCCATCATGCCTGGCCCACCTTGGCCTCCCAAAGTATGGGGATTACAGGCGTGAGCCACCCCGCCTAGACTTAACACTTTTCTAGCCAACAAAATACTGGAGATTCTAGTCAGTGCACTAAGGCAGGGAAGAAAGAAAAGGCATTCAGATTAGACAGGAAGGACTAAAACTGTCATTCACAGATGGCATAATTTTCTGTGCAGGAAATCTTACGGAGTCTACAGACAAACTTCTGTAACTCATACCTGAGTTTACCAAGGATCTAACATCAATAGACAAAAAAAAAAAAAAATCAACTGTATCTCTATATACCAGCAATAAACAATCAGAAATTGAGAATTTAAAAAATACAATTTACAATGGCATCAAAATACATTAAATACTTAACAAACAAAAAGAAGTGCAAAACCTGTACATGGAATACTAATAACATAGAAAACCAAAAAATTGACAAGATGATTCCAAATTTGATAGAGAAACGAAAAAAACTAACATTTCCAAACCATTTTGGAAAAAAAATGAATAAAAATTGGAGGATATATACCACCTGATTTCCAAATTTACTATCAAACTATAGCAATCAAAACTGTGGTTTCAATATAAAGTTAGATACATAGACCTACAGGACCGACTAGAAAGTTCAGAAAAATGCCCACACATATGTGGGCAATTAATCTTAGATGAGAGTGCAAGGGCAATTTAAAAGAGAAAGGGCATTCTTTTCAACAAATGATACTAGAATATGTGGATGTCCATACTTTTTAAAAACCTATATCATATACAAAAATAAACTCAAAATGGATCACAAACCTAAACATAAAACCTAAAGCTATAAAACATTTAAAAGAAAACATAGTACAAAAATCTTTGTGGCATGGAATTAGGCAGTTTCATTAAGACAATAAAAAGACAAGCCATAGTCGGGAGCAAATATTTGCATATCATACCTCTGATAAAAAAAAAACTTGTAACCTAAACATATGAAGAATTCTCAAAACTCAATGATAAGAATCCATTTTTCAAAAAGGTAAAAGGTTTGAACATTTTGCTAAAGATAATTTATCACATATAAAGAAATGAAAGGTATAATAGTAGCAGAAAAGGACAGCCAGAGGAGTTGAGTAGGGGAAAAAGAAGTATATATTATTGTTAGGTTCTTACATGATAAATGAAGTATTACAGTATTTTTCATGGTAGACTGTGAAAAGTTAAAGATATGTATTCTGAACACTAGAACAGCCATGGGGAAAAAAAAGTCAAACAATGACGTATAGCTCAGAAGCCAAAAGTAGAGACAAAATAAAATCCTAAAATATTAATTAATCCAAGAGAAGGCAGTAAAAGAAACAAAAAACAGATGACATAACAAATACAAACTAAACAGCAAGATTCAGCCATAGTGGTAATCAGATTAAAGATTAAATTACCTAAACACGCCATTTAAAAGGTAGAGATTCTCAAGCATAAACAAAGAGCAGAAAACAATGAAACATACAGGAGAATAATAAAGAAAAATCTATGAAATAAAAAGCCAGTTATTTAAAAAAACAATAAAATTATTAATCTTCTAGTTAGATTAATCAAGGAAAGCAGAGAAAAGACACCATGTAACAATGTCAGAAATGAAAGGGGACATGAGTACAGGTCACACAGGTAGTAAAAGAATAAGAAGGAAACAGATGAATAACGATATGCCAATAATTTCAACAACTTGGATGAAATGAACAAATTCCTTAAAATTAAAAGACAAGGTTGTAAAAACTCATTTAAGAATAATTTAAAAACCTGTTAGCCCTATATCTGTTAAAGAAATTGCATTTATAGTTAAAAACCTTCTCTCTCTCTCTCTCTCTCTCTCTCTCTCTCTCCTCTCCTCTCTCTTCTCTCCTCTCTTTCTCTCTCTCTCTTTCACTACAGGTCCAGATGGCTTCATTGGTGAATTCTAACCTTTAAGGAAGAAATAAAATCAATCTTTCACAAACTCAGAAAACAGAGAAGGACTGAATACTTCCCAACTTATTTTATAAACCCAGCATTACTCTGGTGCCAAACCAAGCAAAGAACTGCCAGTAAAGAAAAGAAATACAGCATCAAATAAAGATGCAAAGTTCTTTAAAAAGACATGAGTGAATCAACTCCAGTAATACATCAGAAGGATAATACATAATAATCAAGTGGAATTAATCTGCAGAATGCAACACTGGTTCAACATTTGAAAATCAGTTTATCATATTAACAGAATAAAAGAACTAAACCAAGTACACAGAGAAAAAACATTTAACATATATTAATATTCTTTTCATAATAAAAACTCTCAGCAAATTAAAATAGATGGGAACTTCCTCAGATTGATAAAAAGGCACCTAGAACTGACAATTACACTTGATGAAAGACTAACTACCTTCTTAAGGCTGGGAATAGGCAAAAAGGTCTGACTTCACCATTTCTACCTGCCACTGGCTATTAGGTATTGTCTACTGTACTAGATAGTACAATAAAACAAGAATAAGAAATATAAATTATATAGATTGGAAAGGAAGATACAAAACTGTCTTTTTCACAAGCAAATGTGTTGAAGAAAATACCTAAGAAATCTACAAAAAAATTGTTAGAATTAATAAGTAAATTTAGGGACACAGCAGCATACAAAGTTAAATATACCAAAATCAATTACATTTCAATGAGTTCAGAAAAAGAAAGTTAAAAAAAAAAAAAAAACCACACTACTACAAATCGGCATCAGAAAGTATGATATATTTAGAGGTAAATTTAACAAAATCAGACTAAGATATATTCATTGAAAACTACAAAATACTGCTCACGGCAATTAAAAATGACCTAAATAAATGGAGATGTTAGCATTTTTATCTCTTGGAAGACTCAATGTTAAAATGTTAATTCTCCACAAACTGATCTACAGATTCCCAGCAGGGTTTCTGTAAACAATTACAAGCTGCTTCTAAAACTTCTATGGAAATACAAAGGACTTAGAATATCCAAAACAGCTTTGAAAAAGAAGTTACAGGACTTATACTACCTTATTTAAAGACTTCCTATAAAGCTACAGTAGTCAAGATCGTGTTGTATTCACTTAAGGATAGACATATGAAGGGAATACAACATAAAGTCCAGAAATAGACCCACACTTAAATTGTTAATTAACAAATATATGATCAAAAGTAGATCAAGGCCAGGCACAGTAGCTCATGCCTGTAATCCCAGCACCTTGGGAGGCCGAGTTGGAAAGATCACTTGAGGCCAGGAGTTCAAGACCAGCCTGGGCAACATGGTGAGATCCCATCTCTACAAAAATAAAATAAAAAATAAAAATTGGCCAGGTATGGTAGTATGTGCCTGTAGTCCCAGCTATTTGGGAGGCTGGGGCAGGAGGGGTTGCTTGAGCCCAGGAGGTCAAGGTTGCAGTGAGCTATGATTACTATGATTGTACCACATACTACACTACTGGCTTTTTATTACTGGGTAATAAAGTGAGACCCTGTCTTAAAAAAAAAAAAAAAAAAGCTCAAAATGGATCAACAATACCAATGTTGGCAAGAATACAGAAAAACTAATGGATCAACAATACTAAATGTTGGCAAGAATGTAAAAGAACTAGAACCCCGTATATTGTTATCAGGAATGTAAAATAGCGCAACTACTTTGGAAAACAGTTTCGCACTTAAAAGTTAAGCATACACTCAGTTTACAACACAGTAATACTACTCCTAGGTATTTACCCAATAAAAATTAAAACACATCTCCAGAAAAAGACATGTACAAAAATGTAATGGCAAGTTTATTCATAATAGCCAAAAAACAGAAAAAAAATTCCAAATGTCCTTCAATGGATGAATAAATAAAAAACTGTGGTACAGCCATACGATGTAATGCTATACAGCAATAAAGGAACAAAGTACTGATGTAACATGGATGAATCTCAAAAACATAATGCTGAATGAAAGAGGCCATATGCCAAAAACTACATAATATATTATTCCATTTATATAAAATTCTAAACAGGCAAAACTGTTTCAGTTTTAGAGAAATGATAAGGCTCAGGGTTGAGAGGATGGTGGTGGAGGGAACCGACTTGTGTGGGGAAGGAAATGTTCTATACTTTTAGGGAATGGAAATGTTCTTTATCTTGACTGTGGTGTGGTTATGTGTTTACAATTGCCAAAACACACAGAAATGTACACTTAAAGTGGGTACATTTTATTATATGTAAATTATACTACCTCAATAAAGTTGATATTAAAGAGTGGGATATAAATTTTGACCTCAGAGTTATTGTGTTGAAAAATAAAATAATGTATATAAATAAGCCTAACCATAAAATAAATGCCCAATAATTTAGTAATCATCAGTCATTTTTAATAAACTATAATCAGTACCAAATACAGATTATATATAATACATAGTCAGCTATAATTAAACCGACTTTATAAATTTAAATTAATAATATTAGTTGCTATTCCTAATATATTTCTTCTATCCCATGAATTCCAAGAAAATAAAATATTCTAAAACTCCAAGACAAAGGAATCCTGAATATCTAAGGAGAGAGAACGTCTACTCCAGAAAATTAGCACTCTTTACTTGCCTTTCAATGAGCATTTTGTAGAACATTCACTAAATCAAAGGTGACCTGCCTCCATAATTAGCCTCTAAAAATACCTTAAATGCTAGATAATAACAATCTTTAAGTAAATGAATCTTTTAAAAAGACAAAAATAAAAGTAAAATTATGCCTCTCAGCATGATGCAAAATACTAAGTCCCTAGACAGTGTCCAACTTTTTACTTAGCTCAACTGTTGCAAGTCATAGTAAAAATGGTTAACTCCTACTCTCCCTGCAAGCATTCTTGCAGACTAGAAGGGAACTGGTTTAGGGAGCCTCCTAAATAGAGAGCATTTCCATTAGAGTGGCAGGTTTGTGAGCGCAAATGAAAAACCAAATACATCACAAGACAGGCTATTTTATTATTTCCTTGGTTTGTCCTGCTAAAGCCAAAACAGTGTGGCAAAAGCAGAGAGGAAGGAAAGGAAGGCAGGGTATTTGGGAAGTATAATGGGCAAATCAGTCTTGCAAAGCAGCTTTCTCACTTGGCTTGTTGTTAGCTGAGCTCCAACTGGGAGGCTGGAATGTCAGACTGTGACTGGCCTTGAATGCCAGGCTGAGAGATTCAGTCCACTAAAATACTGAAGGGGAAGTAGAAGCAGAAAGAGTACTTGGTTAACATTTTCCAAACAGATTATTTTAAATAGTACTAGAAATCTTAAATAAAATAACATTGTCATCCCAACAAAAATGCCAACAGCTACAGTCACAACGGCCAGCTTTTGGACCTAGTGGCCAAGGTTCAAAATGTACGGTACGGGCAAGGTGCAGTGGCTCACGCCTGCAATCCCAACACCTTGGGAGGCCACAGTGGAAGGATAGCTTGAGCCCAGGAGTTCAAGATCACCTGGGCAATGAAGTGAAACCGAAACCCGGTCTCTACAAAAAAATGGTGATGCACACCTATAGTCCCAGCTACTTGGGAGGCTGCAGGTGAAGGATCACTTGAGCCAGTGAGGTCAAAGCTGCAGTGAGCTATGATCATGCCACTGCACTCCAGCCTGGGCCACAAAGCAAGATCCTGTCTCAATAAATAAATAAATAAATAATTTTTTTAAGAAAGAATAAGTAAAAGCGTTATCAGGTGCCCTGCCAACAATATTTCACTTAGATGGGGTTGGTAGGCAGGCTAGGAAATAATTAAAGGACAGCCTATTACATTAAGAAACCTAGGCTGGGTGCAATGGCTCACGCCTGTAATCCCAGCACTTCAGGAGGCTGAGGCAGGTGGACTGCTTGAGCCCAGAAGTTCAGACCAGCCTGGGTAACGTGGCATACACCCGTCCCTACAAAAAAAAAAAATTGCAAAAATTAGCTGGTGTGGTGGTGTGCATCTGTAGTACCAGATATTTGGGAGGCTGAAGCCGAAGGATTGCTTGAGCCAGGGAGGCAGAGGTTGCTGTGAGCCACGATTGTGCCACTGTGCTCCAGCCTGGGTGACATGGTGAACCCCTGTCTCAAAAAAATAAAAAATAAAAAGCGTGGTATGATAACAAAGCAAAGAAAGTGCAAAATTCTTATAGATGAGATAAATCAATAAAGTTTCAATATCTGTTTCAGCTGATGCAACAACAAACTTGGCAACACCACTGGGTCCTTCAGGTGCCATCAGTTTGGTTATCAGTTTCTATTTGACAGTCATCCATGCCAAGCCCCACAGTGTCTCTGCATTGTGCTACGTAAGTAATGAGCAGGAGAAAAAGGGCATTCTCAGTTTACTAAGCTAATTAGCTAAAACAAATTAATACGTAACAGATCTGAGACAGGGAAGCATTGTGTTAAAACATACACAAGTATACACACACACAAAAGCAGCAGCCAAACCACTCAAGGAGACATAGATCAAAAATGAAGTTGAATCTCACATAGATTCATAAAAGCAGAAGTTCCACAACACTATGTGCAATGTGTCTGTAAAAATCTATGCATCTGTTTGGCCACTATTTAATTAAACGGTACAGTCCATTTAAATAACAGTTCTGAAACTGTTCTCATTTTGTTTTAATCATTCTCAAAAAATATATATTTAAATTTAGTGATATAGTATGGAATCCTTAAAAATGAACAGTAATTTTACACTGCTCCTCTGAGGACATGGAAGACAATGTATTATCCATATCATAACTGATTTTTTTCTGACGTTTTCCTCTGAAAGGAAAAGTATATCAACTTCAAAACTTTTGGATATTTCTTGACAGGACTTCTTCACTCTGTCACAAATGGCTTTGAAATAACCATCATTCCTCTCAGATGATAAACAACTATATTGCTCTTTTTTTTTTTTTTTTTTTTGAGACGGAGCCTTGCACTGTCACCTGGGCTGGTTTGTGCAGTGCTGCGATCTCGGCTAGCTGCAACTGCAACCTCCACCACCCGGGTTCAAGCGATTCTCCTGACTCAGCCTCCTGAGGAGCCACGACTACAGGCACCCGCCACCACACCCAGCTAATCTTTTGTATTTTTAGTAGAGACAGGGTTTCACTATGTTGGCCAGGCAACTCCTGACCTCGTGATCTGCCCACCTCGGACTCCCAAAGTGCTGGGATTACACAGGCGTGAGCCACCGTGCCTGGCTGCTCTATTGTTAAAGACAAAAAAAAAAGTCTACATTTTCATTTGGAAATTCTTTAGAAATAATTCCTGAAACAGGGCAATAGATACCTTTCTGAGTATCTGCCAGCCTATGCTTATCTTATCTTGTGTTAAAACTGGCCTCTAGTAATCAGGTTGATAATACATGACCCAGAAATCCTGGCCACATAACTTGACCATGAGTGGTCAATTGGCCCAAGCTGCCAATCAGATCCTCTCTCCCAGGAATTTAAACTCAATGACAACCTCTCTGGTGGCCTTGAATTGAGTCCTCATGTAGGGACTCAAGAATCATTTCTACCCAATGTGGAGAGAAACAGAAGTCAGAGGTTGGTCAGGGTGGAGGGGCGGTTAGAATACAGTGATAACAGAATATGTTGCAGGAGAAAAACACAAACATAGATACAGATGCTGACTGGCTACTATGTCTACCAGCCTTCCAGTTCCCGGTTCTAGTCCCTGAGAACCTGGCTGTCCTTTCTGCCCTTGGGCATCATAGGCTTTACTTGATTCCTTACAAAGACAAATAAATTCTTCAATTTATGTTAGTTCCAATGGGTTTCTTATAACGAAACAGCCCCTGATTAAAATAAATTGTTTAAACCACAGATAATTTCAAATTTAAAACCAATGTTAGCAAACTACCAATGTTGGCAAACTGCTTGATTCACTAGCCACAGACTTGCTCAATGTAACTTACAATATTTCAATAATCTCTCTTCAAAGTTGCATAAACAGCATTATTCAAAGAACTGGCAGAATTAAGTTCTGTCACTTCCTATCAAACCTCATCATTGTCAGATCCAAGGAATGAATACGGCTCATTCTTTCCACAAACATTTATTAAACCTCTCGAAATGCCAGATACTCAACTAGAGATTGGAAATAAAATATGAGCAAGCAGCCTCACTCTCTGCCCTGTTTAAATAGGGTACACAAAAACACAAATGCAACAATTTCTTCTAGAGTTAAATGCTACAGAGCATGACTAGGATGGCTATTTTTACAAATAGGTGTTTATATGACACTCATGGCTCTTTTATGTGAATAGTTGCTATAACTGGAAAATTTTCAACCACTTCAGTTGCACCATCCTAGACCTTAACATGTATTTCATTCAAATCAATGTTGATCACTGAAGATTCACATTTCCAATATCGTTTAAGTAAGTACGAGTTGTGTCTTCTGCCACGGTGAGATTCAAGGACTTCTCTTTACTTAAGATATCCTTTGACATTTTTCAATAGAATATTATACAAATTGGCAACTCTTTTACTGGCCAACAGTTGTCTCTTCACAGTAAAAGACCTGAGGAAACACTAACATCATTCCTAATGTACTATAATCTTCTGATCTTTCTTATTTCAATCATTTAACTTTGAATGGGGATAATTTCGTAAGAATCAATTAGTGAGAAATATGCCCTCTCTCATCTCTCATTCTCATTCTCATTAACTGCACAGTTTCCTTTATTTACAATGAAACAGATTTATAGAAGTACTATTTTCTAATACACAAGATATTTTGAAATATAAGTTTTAGTTACATGCTATTTTCATTAATCTGATGGCAGAGGGCAGAGTAAAACATATAAAGATAAAATTGATTCGGACTCCAAATCTGCAAAGTACTGTACATTATTCCTGTTTTCTGAATTGTTAAGAGCAATGTTCCAATTACAAATTCCTTGTATAATAAATAACTTCTAAAGATCAAATTTCTGTTGGCAAAAGGCTGATACAAGTAACAGAATGCCACATTCTTTATAACACATACTTCAACCAACGAAAATCTGAACACTACAGATTCATTAATTTACGCATGCATTCATTCAATTTCATCGACAAATATTTAATTGAATATCTTTACTGTGCTAGGGACTGAAGATTTAATTTAATAAACACAACAGTCTCCATCTCTAACTTTATTGAGCTTAAAGTTATGAAATAAAATTACTGTAAATTCTAGTAAATTACTGAATACTTTGATTCAGCGTTGGTTAGAACTATAGTTTAAACCGGTCAAGCGTAGTGGCTCACACCTGTAATCCCAGCACTTTGGGAGGCCGAGGTGGGCAGATCTCAAGAAATCAAGACCATCCTGGCCAACATGGTGAAACCCTGTCTCTACTAAAAATACAAAAATTAGCTGGGCATGGTGGCGAGCACCTGTAGTCCCAGCTACTTGGGAGGCTGAGGCAGGAGAATCACTTGAACCCAGGAGGCCGAGGTTGCAGTGAGCCGAGATCGCTCCATTGCACTCCAGCCTGGTGATAGAGCGAGACTTGGGTCTCAAAATAAATAAATAAATAAATAAATAAAGTTTAAACCACACACCACAAGTTTTTAATGAGATTTAATGAGAAACTTTAGATTTAAAAAATTGTTTATATAAAAATTTTATGACTGCAAAGCACTGAGTTAGCCATTACCCTTTGCTTGGAAAGAAAAAGGAGAAGGTTAGAGAATATTTATCTATTATTTACCATAGAATATAATTTAAATCTATACTTACTCATTTTCCTCTTACAATATAATTAGGTTTCCTTAGAGGTCTGTTTCTTTAAAAAGGCAAAGAGCTGGCCAAGTGCGGTGGCTCACATCTATAATCCCAGCACTTTGGGAGGCTGAGGCGGGTGGATCACAAGGTCAGGAGTTCGAGAGCAGCCTGGCCAATATGCTGAAACCCCATTTCTACTAAAAATACAAAAATTAGCTGGGTGTGGTGGCACGTGCCTGTAGTCCCAGCTACTTGGGAGGCTGAGGCAGGAGAATCACTTGAACCCAGGAGGCCGAGGTTGCAGTGAGCTGACACCGTGCCACTGCACTCCAGCCTGGGGGACAGGGCGAGACTCTGTCTCAAAAAAGAAAAACAAAACGGGGCGGGCAAAGAGTTTTTCTGTTTGCTGTGATAGTTATCTTCCAAGAGTTTGTAAAACTATATAACCTTTCAATTGTGCTTGTGATAGAAAACTGCATTTGTTAAAATGTGTGTTGCTGAGAATTGTGTTTGTTCATCTAAAGATTAATATTATGTTGGTTGTAGGCGGCTGAATTCTATCACAAATATTGTGGTAATTAAACACTATGACCTTACTGATCTTGTATACAATAGATTTAAGGTTACTAAAATTAATGGAAAGCCCAGAAATAAATACATGCTTCTATAGCCAACTGATTTTTGACAAAGGTGCCAAGAACACACATTGGAGAAAGGACAGTCTCTTCAATAAATGGTGTTGGGAAAACTGCATATCCACATGAAAAGAAGTAACACTAGCCCTTACCTTTCATCATATACAAAAATCAACTCAAAAAGGATTAAAGAGTTAAATGTAAGATCAGAAACTGTGAAACTACTAGAAGAAAACATAGGAGAAATGCCTCGTCACATTGGTCTCAGTAAGAATTTTTTGGATAAGCTCTCAAAAACACAGAAAACAAAAGCAAAAATATATAGATTACATCAAACTAAAAAGCTTCTGCACATCAAAGGAAACAATCAACAGACTGAAGAGACAATCTATGGAATGGGAGAAAATATTTGCAAATTATACATCTAACAAGAGGTTAATAAGCAGAATATATAAATAATTCAAGCCACTCAATAGAAAAAGAAAATAATTCAATTAAAAATGGGTAAAAGACCTAAATAGACATTTTTCAAAAGACATACAAATGGCCAACAGTATATGAAAAAATGTTCAACATCGCTAATTATCAGGGAACTGCAAATCAAAACCACAATGAGATATCATCTCACTCCAGTTATACAATGGCTACAGTCAGCTCTCTATCCATGGGTTCCACATCCATGCATTCAACAAACCAGTTGATCAAAAATATTCAAAAAACAGGCTGGGTACAGTGGCTCATGCCTGCAATCTCAGCACTTTGGGAGGCCAAAGGCGGCAGATCACTTGAGGTCAGGAGTCTGAGACCAGCCTGGCCAACATAGTGAAACCCTGTCTCTAAAAATAAAAATTCAAAAAACAAACTGCATCTGAACTGAACATTTACAGACCTTTGTCATTATTCCCTGAACAATACCATATCACAGCCAGCTACATAGAATTTACATTGTATTAGGCATTATAAGGAATCTAAAGATGATTTAAAGTACAAACATAAGGCAAAGATATTCTGGGTTTGGTTCCAGACCAACGCGATAAAGCAAGTATCACAATAAAGCAAAGTCATATAAACTTTTTGGTTTCCCAGTGCATATAAGAGTTATGTTTACTATACTGTAGTCTATTAAGTGTATAATAGCATTATGTCTAAAATAAAATAATACCTGATTTTAAAATACTGTATTGCGGCCAGGCATGGTGGCTCACTCCTGTAATCTCAGCACTTTCGGAGGCCAAGGTCGGTGGATCACCTGAGGTTGGGAGTTCAAGACCAGCCTGGCTAATATGGTGAAGCCACATCTCTACTAAAAATATAAAAATTAACAGGATCATGGTAGTGAGCACCTGTAATCCCAGCTACTCGGGAGGCTGAGGCAGGAGAATCGCCTGAACCTGGGAGGCAGAGGTTGCAGTGAGCTGAGATCACACCACTGCACTCCAACCTGGGAGACAAAGCGAGACCCTGTCTCAAAACAAAAATACAAAAAAAAATAAAAATAAGAATAAAATACTGAATTGCTTAAAAATGCTAACAATGATCTCAGCCTTCAGCAAGTCACAGTCTCTTTGCTACTGCAGGGTCCTGCCTCGATGCTGATGGCTCCTGACTGATTAGCATGGTAGTTGCTGAAGGGTAGCATGGCTATGGCAATTTCTTAAAATAAGACAACAATGAAGTCGGCCACGTTAATCGACTTTTCCCTTAGGAAAAATTTCTCTACAGCAAAAGATACTGTCTGATAGAATTGTACTCAGAGTAGAACTTCTTTCAAAATTGGAGTCAATCCTCTCAAACCCTGGCGAAGCTTTATCAACTAAATTTATGAAATATTCTAAAGCCTTTGTTGTCATTTCAACAATGTTCACAGCATCTTAACCAGAAGTAGATTCCATCTCAAGAAACCACTTTCTTTGCTCATCTGTAAGAAGCAACCTTCTTCATCTGTACAAGTTTTATCATGGTATTGTAGCAGTTCAGTCACATTCTCAGGATCCACTTCTAATTCTAGTTCTCTTGCTATTTCCAACACATCTCAAGTGATGAGGTGCACTGTCAAAGAGCAATAATATTTTCAAAGGAATCATTTTCTCTGAGCAGTAGTTCTCAACAGTGGCTTTCAGTAAACCACACTGTAAACAGATGATTGTTATTCCACTGTAGAACACGGGCAGAGTTAGATTTAGCATAATTCTTATGGGCCTTAGGATTTTCAAAATGATAAATGATCCTTGGCTTCAAACTAGTCACTAGCTGCCTTTGTCCCTAACCAGAAAGTCAGCCCATCCTTTGACGCCAGGCATTGCCTTCTAACTATGACAGTTCTAGATGGCATCTTCTTCCAACATAAGGCTGTTCCATCTACACTGATTGCTAGGTGTAGCCCTTCATCAATGATATCTTAGCTACATCTGGATTACTTACTGCATCTTCTACATGAGCACTTGTTGCTTCGCCTTCCACTTCTGTGTGATAGAAACGGCCTCTTTTCTTAAATCTCATGAACCAACCTCTGCTAGCTTCAAATTTTCTTCTGCAGCTTCTTCACTTCTCTCAATCTTCTTAGAATTGATAAGAATTAGGACTTGTTCTTGATTAGGCTTTGGCTTAAGGGAATTTTGTGGCTGGTTTGATCTTTCATTCAAACACGAAAACTTTCTCCATATCAGCAATAATTTTTTCACTTTCTTATAATTCATGTGTTCACTACAGTAGCACTTCTAATTTCCTTCAAGAAATTTTTCTTTGCATTCACAACGTGGTTAACTGTTTGGCCAAGGGGCCTAGTTTTCAGCCTGTCTCAGCTTTCAACATGCCTTCCTCACTAAATTTCGTCATTTCCAGCTTTTGATGTAAAGTGAGAGGCGTGGGACTCTTCACTTGAACACTCAGAGGACATTGCAAGGTTACTAACTGGCCTAATTTCAATACTGCTGTGTCTCAGGGAATAAGAAGGTCCAAGGAGAGGGAGAAAGGAAAAAGGTCAATCACTACAGCAATCAGAACATACACATTTATTGATTAAATTCACTATCTTATATGGGTATGTATGGTTTATGGCATCTCAACACAAAAATAGTAACATTCAAGATTACTAGTCACAGATCACCAAAACAGAATAATAATGAAAAAGTATGTGGAAATACTTCATGATTTAAAAAGCAAACATTTTTAAGTTTAAAAAAATAATAAAGAAGTTTGAAATGGTACAAAAATCACCAAAACATGACACAAAGGCATGAAATAAGCCTATGCTTTGGGGAAATGGCTCTGATAAACTTGCTCAACACAAGATTGCCACAAACCATCAATCAATTTATTAAAAAAAAAAAAAAAAAAACATAATATCCTTGTTGAAGCACAATAAAATGAGGTATGCCTGTACACAGAAAGATGGGCATAGGATATATGTGAATACTATGCCCTTTTATATCAGGGACTTGCACAAGAGGTCTTGGAACCAATCCCTCATGGTTACTGAGGGATGATTGTATTATTAAAAGGAAAAGATCTGAGCATAGTGATGTGTGCCTGTAGTCTCTGCTACTTAGCAGGCTGACGGAGGAAGAACACTTGAGCCCAGGAGTTCAAGTCTAGCCTGGGCAACATAGCAAGACTCTGTCTCAAAAAAAAAAAAAAAAAAAAAAAAAAAAACCGGCCAGGTGCAGTGGCTCACGCCTGTAATCCCAGCACTTTGGGAGGCTGAAGCAGGCAGATGACAAGGTCAAGAGATCAAGACCATCCTGGTCAACATGGTGAAACCCTGTCCCTAATAAAAATACAAAAATTATCCAGGCGTAGTGGTGGGCATTTGTAGTCCCAGCTACTCCAGAGGCTAAGGTAGAAGAATTGCTTGAACCCAGGAGGTGGAGGTTGCAGTAAGCTGAGATCGCATGTGTGTGTATATATGTGTATGTTATATATATACACATATATATGTGTGTTTTTTTAAAAAACTCATCTTTCTAATTCTACGAACTTTTATAAATATAGTTTCCATGGTCAATTACCTTTGCCTTTTATTTGGCTGTGAGCTGCTTAACACTAGAATCTTGACTTGTTTTAGCATAAGAATCGCCATTATACAATGCTCACTTATTATTTATTTATTATAGAACATACTGTGGGCTAAACTAAGTCCCCAATGTATAATGACAATATTCAACAACAGTTTGCTAGAACATAATTATATTATATGATGAGTTACAGACCTAATACACTAATCACAAATGTTATTAAAGGCTTCCCATGAAGAGCTTATAGTAATGAGAGGACATAGGGTATCAGCAAATGCTTCCCAACATAAACCCATACTACTAGAAAGATGCCTGTGAAGTCACATTATTTTTGTCTCAAGACCGTGGACTGACCACATACACTTATTTCTTCTCTAAGACCCACCCTCCAATCCCATTAAATGGTAGTTAATACAGAAAGATAAAATCCCAAACAACAGGAAGATGAAGAGGAAGGGAAGAGCGTAATCAGTAAATGAGAAAGTTTAGCAAATTGCTAGAGATAGAATGCAGATGGAAGTGTAGTACTTGACAAGATAGGGCAGAGGAAAGCTTTGGCCTGTAATAATGTGAGGAAGACGAGGAAGGAAGTCATTTGTCTTAATTAAACCCATAAAAGTTGGTAGTTATCCCACGTTAAGGGGAGGCAAGAGTGAGACACACGGCTAAGAACAGGGAGAGTAAGCAAAAGCTCCTCACGGAATAGTCTATCTACCCACCCCCCAGAAATGACAGGGTGACCAGGTATGTATCCCCAGGTATTCACTGAAGAAACAGAACAAACTATGTGAGGAGAGCTAGAACAGTTGACTCACATCTGGCCCATCATTCATCCACACATTCCATAAGCCTTGCTCACCTACTCAGAAGTCCCATTCAGTATTTTATTGTCTATCTTAAACATAAATGAATACCTTTTATTTGAAGAAAACCTATAGAATAAAAGAGGGAAAAATATGATAAACAAAAATATAATCCCTAGGAAAAATTAAAATAATTCAGATAACAGAAGAAAACTTTTTTTTAAAAAATCTCCAAATTTTATTTTTTGAAGGATTTTAAAGGACCTATATTCATAAAATAAGAAGATGCTGAGAATGAGAAACAGTGCAAGAAAGAGTTCTTAGAAATTAAGATACCTAATTGTGACTATAGTAATAAAAAATTATCAGATGGGCTAAAGGAAAGGCAGAAGGGTAGAGAGAGGAACAGAATCTGAGCAAGTTATTTGAGAATGAGTTCCAGCAAGATAAGCAGATAACCTGTTTATCAAGAAAATCATTCTACAAAACATAGAATCTATGATACATAGATTCTACAAAACAAGGTCAAATTCAAAATAATAATAAAGGCAAATCTCACAGTGATAATCATGCAGGAACAGGCCTCCAGAGCAATCATTCAAGCAATTTATAGACAAGGCACAGAAGACAACTACAGATTTAGAACGGACAGTAAGTTATCAATCTTGAAAATGCAAAAGGAAAATAACTGAAGACAAAAGCTGGGAGTTGAAGGAAGAGGAATTGAAGGAAGGGCAGGGGCTAATATATTCATCTTATAAAATGCAGAGGCAAAAGACACAGTATCTATGATTAATGTAAAACTAAAGAGTATACTACCCTAAATGTTCACCATTCTTGCATAGAGATTGTCCTTAAGTAATAACAAAGCTAACTGTGTACCACGTACTTACTAAGAATTCTTAGGGGCTATTCATTAACTGTGTAATACAACGTGTAAAGTGATCCATTAAAAAAAGTAAGTAAAAATTTTTAAGCTACAGGGTAACCAACACAGGAACCAATAATGGTGATATAATTACATTAAGAAGGAAAAGAAAAAATAGTTAAAGGGTATAGGAAAAATAGGCTGATGCTTCATGTATCAGCACAGGAAGTCAAAAAATAACAATGTCTAAAACTGATAAGGCAAGAAATAGAGGCAAAAGTATATTGTTTAAAGATATGGAGATCATCCCCGAGAGCTAAACTGAAAATTTTTAGAATCTGCAAGTGATTCTCTCAGGAAACTGGACTGGGAGAGAAGACTACTGGTTTCATGTATCAAAAAATTCCAGTACTTTTACATTTTTAACCATATGAATTATTTACTTTGATCATTTCTTTTAAATTTAGGTAATAATTTTTTCAAAAAAAAAGTAGCAATCAAATCTGTCCTACTACTTCAGACAGGTAAAATTATTTTATATTTTAATGGTTTCCAGAAAATGGTCTAGTAATGCAAGGCTGACAAGTCAGCATGTCCAACATTTCTCATTTAATGTGGCATTTGATAAATTAGTATCAAGTGATCCTACAGAATACAGTACTAAGAATACAAAATACTACACAGAGTTGTGGCCCCTCCTGGCATGTAATGGTAAAACACACTGGTCCACAGGCCAAAAAGCAGTTTATCCATCTATCCCATGTTTAATATCCATGTTCTCTACTTTTCTTTTTAAGAATAGGAGAACTTTAATAGGCTGTTCACCACAAGTGTAGGTTCAAGAGAGAAAATTCCTGGTGAGATTACCAACACTAACCAACCAAAGCCACAAGTATTGTAATAGTGACAGAGAAAAGCTGATACAGCCTAGACGGCTGCTGAAGCTAGTGGGCTAAGTCCAATGACAGATCTTCCATACTATCCATCCAAGATAAAAAAACTTGTGGTCCAGGAACTCAAGCCAGCCCACAGACACGTTAGGTTTAGCCTGCATAATATTGGCCCACACCATGTTTTTAATTTTGAAAAAGTAGCCACATCTAAAACTGACAGAATTCACATAAAACTTCAGACATCCACCTTCTCGCAATAAATCAGTAGAGGCACTCCCCTTAAGTGACAGGGTGTCCCAATTTGCCACACCTAGCCTGTTTCCCTTACTATGTTACCAATCTAACCCTCGTAGACCATTTGTATCTCTGATCCTTGCTTTAAAGGAGATAACATGTTGATATGCCTAGCCACACCAAGAGTTTTTGAGGCAGGACTCTTACACTTCAGTAACAACAGGAGATAGCTCAGTGACAAGTCGTGGCACAGCAGTTCCAGAGGGGGGTTAGCGGCAGTGATGGACAGCAGCCACTCCTACCTAAAAACTGTTTCTAAATGGCCAGGTATTCTAAAGCAGTGGACTTTTTATTGAGTATTACATAAAAGCCACCTATAAAGAAAAAAAACACATAAAAATTACTGGGCACGCCTAAAAATTAGGAATTTCTGTGCATGCCTATTTAACTACAACTTATTCCCTGCCAACTGCCTTACTTTTAATCAAACTAGAATTGAATGACAGATAAGAAAAGTGGTAAATGCTAGTGATCAATATCTTAGGGGATAACAACTAACAGCCGGAAATGAAAACTAAAGCACAAAGTCCAATAGCTGACACTGTAACCTACATTTTGAGTAAAATAGTCATCGTTTACTTACATTTTAATGTCTCTCCAGCATATGGTATGTGCAGTTTAAATCGGTCACAGTTGGGCCCAGGAGTCAATGATGTGCAGCTTTAAAAAATGCAGAAACAAAAGAAAGAAAAGATTTTTTAAAAACAAACTTTAAAAACCCACATATTTATGATACTAAACAAAAAGGGATCTTTATACAGAACAGATTAAAACACTGGCTTACAGAACAAAATAAAAGCCTTCAATAGTCACGGAAGCCAAGACACGAAGACTCGTCCTAAAACAAATAATTCATTTATTTCACAATAAAACTTACATGTGTTCTAACGACAAACATCAACAGTGTGCTTCAACTACTTCTCTCAAAGAGGCATATCTCGACTTTTAAAATTAGGTATATTATCCAAAACACATGTCTATTCTTATGCCAAGAACTGTAAAATAAGAATAGTTTTATGATCATCTTTTAAATATGGACTCTTAGCTTTCATTCTGTTACTACAAAAAAGAGCCCACTTTTGGCCTTTTTCTGGTACCAGATGGTTTTCTTTCCTTCCACAAAGGTACAGTGCTTCCTTTAGATTTGGCACACCATAACTTTCATCTGCAGGAAAGCACAATGCGCACTCAATTTCAAGTAAAATGCAAATTTTAAAGGTGGGGGGTAGTCACCCAGGTCTCAACAGTTTGGTATTTTCTTTTTGTTTTGTTTCTCAAGACAAGGTCTCGCTCTGTAGCCCAGGCTGGAGTGCAGTGATGCAATCTCTGCTCACTGCAGCCTCAATCCCCCAGGCTCAAGCAATCCTCCCACTTCAACTTCCCAAGCAGCTGAGACCACAGGTGCACAACACCACACCTGGCTTTTTTTTTTTTTAAAGAGAGGCAGTCTCACTATGTTACCCAGGGTGGTCTCAAACTCCTGGGCTCAAGTGGTCCTCCTCCCATCTAGCCTTCCAAAGTGTCAGGATCGTAGGTGTGAGCCACTGAACCTGGCCTAGTTTTTTTTAATCTATTATTTCACAAAGTTATACAATGTTTCTTGCTCTTCACAGATTTGTTGTACAAAATAATTTATTATCTTAGAAGTCGTAAGTTCAACTGCATAACAGCTGCATAAGCTTCATAAGTTAATAAAATATTAATATGAAGTCAATTGAGAAAGTAATATGTCTTCATTTTGTTTTAAAAAGATGAGATTTTTAATGTATAAATGAAAGCAAGGAGGCTAATTTTCTTTCGTAATTCCAAAACTGGCTATGAAGCAATTCTAAAAAAGAACCTATAGAAGTAATTTAACGGATGGATGCATAGTTAAAATAAATGTACAACTTCCCTACATGGCAACTTAGGCAAGAGTCATTTAAAAATAAATCCAAAAAATTTTGACTTTAAGTAATTCAGACCCCACATTAGAGATTTACTATTACTTTTTCCCAAAACGATTTGAATGTGAAAGGGAAAAGAACTAGACAGTGGCTAGGCACGGTGGCTCACACCTGCAATCCCAGCACTTTGGGAGGCCAAGGCAGGCAAATCACTTGAGGTCAGGAGTTCAAGACCAGCCTGGCCAACATGGTGAAACCCCATCTTTACTAAAAATTCAAAAATTAGGCCAGGGGCGGTGGCTCACACCTGTAATCCCAGCCCTTTGGGAGGCTGAGGCGGATGGATCACAAGGTCAAGAGACACGTATAAAGACCATCCTGACCAACATGGTGAAACCCTGTCTCTACTAAAAATACAAAAATTAGCTGGGCATGGTGGCAAGCGCCTGTAGTCCCAGCTACTCACTTGGGAGGCTAAGGCAGGCGAATCGCTTGAACCCAGGAGGCGGAGGTTGCAGTGAGTCAAGATCCCGCCACTGCACTTTAGCCTGGGCACAGAGCAAAACTCCATCTCAAAAAAAAATTAGCCAGGCATGGTGGCATATACCTGTAATCCTAGCTACTCGGAAGGCTGAGGCAGGAGAATCGCTTGAACCTGGAAGGTGGAGGCTGCAGGGAGCCAAGATTGCACCACTGTGCTCCAGCCTGGATGACAGAGTAAGACACTGTCTCAAAAAAGGAAAAAAAAAAAAAAACCCAGAAACATAACAAGAATATGTTTAACATAAATCACTAAGTTGATTATTCCTCAGTATCTTCAGGGGTCAATAAAAATACCAGTTTACAAACTAAACAACAAAGCTATACCAGCAACTGAATGGTAACCTATTTTTATATTTCACAGGTTTTTTGTTTTTTTTTTTTTTTTGAGATGGAGTCTCGCTCTGTCGCCCAGGCTGGAGTGCAATGGCCGGATCTCAGCTCACTGCAAGCTCCGCCTCCCAGGTTTACGCCATTCTCCTGCCTCAGCCTCCCGAGTAGCTGGGACTACAGGCGCCCACCACCTCGCCCGGCTAGTTTTTTTTTTTCTTTTGTATTTTTTAGTAGAGACGGGGTTTCACCATGTTAGCCAGGATGGTCTCAATCTTCTGACCTCATGATCCGCCCGTCTCAGCCTCCCAAAGAGCTGGGATTACAGGCTTGAGCCACCACGCCCAGCCTGTATTTCACAGGTTTTAAGAATACTTTCTCATTTTCCTTTCAATATAAAAAAATTCCTCAGAGTACATTTTAGGGGCATCATATTTCCCTTTTAGTATAATCTTTTCTACCCCACAACACAGTAGTTATTTTAAAAGACTATAGAAAACACATAAATTCTAACATTATAAAATGTAATCTAATGATGGTAATGAGTCTCATGTCATTCTGAGCACGCTGCTATGAACCCTATAAGCAACACTAAGATTTTTCCTTTTCTATTGCATTCAACTGCAATGCTTTAAATTTATGAAAAACACCATTCACAATCAAGGATCTTTTTGGGGCTTGGGGATCAAATTATCTAACTACATAGCTTAAAGACTGAAGTTATTAGTAGTACAGGAAATCCTCAGGATTAATCTGATTCCAGTTTGTTTGAATAACTCACTCCTTCTTCAATGAGAAATTGTTTTTTTCCCGAATGGTTACACTCATTGTTGGGCCACACTTTTTATTATATACTTTAACCAGGACTGGTTAAGTGATTTTGTGCCCTGTCATGTCACCTTCCTCCCTTACTACATCAACAGCTGGTTCCAGCAACCTCAGTGTATTAAAAGGTACGTTTCTAAGGGGGATAGGAAAAGATTTGCTAAAGGATACAAAATTACAGCAAGATAAGAGGAATACGTTCTAGTGTACTATACCACTGTAGATGACTAGAGTTAACAATAATAAACAGTTTCAAATAGCTAGAAGGAGGATACTGACTGTTTATATCACAAATAAATGATAAATGTTTGAGATGAGGATATGCTAATTACCCTGATCTTATTACTATACACTATATGTATCAAAACATCATTATGTACCCCATAAATATGTATAATTCCTATGTGTCAACTAAAAAATTAAAATTTTATGAAGAAAAAAGTGTATTTCTCTATCTCTGTTTTTCATTCACTGATTTGTTTCATTTAGATAAGACTTATCAAGCATTGCTCTACGTGTTAGGATTATAGCATGGACGAGACAGAGAAGATCTACGGTCTCATGGGACTTAAATTCTAGCAAGGGAAAAAGAAAATGATAAACAAGAGACAAACATATAAAGATGGTTTAGGATTGCTAAATACTATGAGGAAAATAAAACAGGGTGCTGCACTGAAGCAGGAGCTACTTTACACTGGAAGATCAAAGAGGACCTCTGGAGGAGGTGAAATCCGAAAACTGAATCACACAAAGTGGCCCACCATGCCAAGTTCTGGGATAGAGCATTCCAGGCAGAGGAAACAGCTGGTGCAAAGGTGTGAAGACAGGAACAAGCTTGGTACATCTGGGGAAGAAATCTTGCTATATCTGGGCAATGCGGCTGGAGCACAGCAAATGAGGGAGAGAAAAGCAAAAGATTAGGACACAGTAAATGAGGGAGAGAGGGGCAAAATCAAGGGACAGATCACACGGGGCCTCCAAGTGGTTACAATTCATTCAGCTTTTATGCCAAGCACAAAGGAGGGTTTTGAGCAGAAGGGCAAAAACATCTATGTTTTTAAAAGATCACTTTGTCTACTGTATAGAAAAAAAAAAAAAAGACCATGAGAGATAAAATGAACACAGCCAGACCAGATAGGAGACCATTTTAGTCAAGAAAGATGATGGAGCAAAACCAACATGCATTTGTAGATGGTATTACCTACTTCTCTGCTATCTACAGAGAGCCTTGCCTGTCCATTTTCTAGCTCTGGTGCAGTGATAATGCTGCCACTTTAGTATAAACATTCACTTCACAGTCTTCAGTGAGGAGACAGTCTTCTGTGATGTGCGGGCTGAGCAGAGTGTAGCCCACTTGGCAGAAAAGGCCCACACTCAGGCACATGAGAGCAAGAATGGTGCTGGAAAGGCACAGGGTCACAGGGGGCAGAAAGCATGCCCTTCAGCCTCTCACCTTCAGTCATGGAAAGGAGTGTTTCAGGGTGTGGTTATCCACCTGGAATGGGATGAGGAGCTCTGCTGCCCAAAGTCTCTATTTCAGGAAAGACATCGCTACGTAGCTGGCTATAAGGGACCGGGACTGCAAACCTCTAAGAGTTGTAGGAAGGCCAGGGCAGCTGGGAGCAATGTGGATGAGTCTTGTGTTTACCCTCCACCCCAGGGATGCTACTGGTCTCACTAGGTTTCTCAATCTCCATTGGGACTGAAACCCAATGCAGGTAGGATAATAATAATAATAACCACTTTAGAGCTGAAAAAAAGAAAGAAAGACGATGGATCCTTGGACTAGAGTAACAGCAGTGGAGACGAGACAAAATGGATTTTTTGAACAAGGCTGACTAGGAAAGGAGCATGTTTAAGGAAAAGAAAATGAAGAGTTTAAAGTGTGAGATGATAGCCAAATCTTCTATGGAAACAGTCAGGTTAATGGGTAGGCTAGCCAATCTATAAGGGCCACTAAAATGTCACAGAAAAGACAGAAGAAAAATTTACAAAACCTCACCTTAGTGTTTTATGATATTGGAAAGATCACTTACTTGAAGTGGGAATGGGGGAGAGGGGTGTGAAGAGTAATACTTGCCAAAAGCACACTCAAGTCAAAATTATCATCTCCAGTTAGCCGCAGGGACTCTGCTTTGCTGAG
The DNA here is from genome assembly GCF_008728515.1 of Papio anubis. Taxonomy (NCBI): domain Eukaryota; kingdom Metazoa; phylum Chordata; class Mammalia; order Primates; family Cercopithecidae; genus Papio; species Papio anubis. The sequence goes on along the minus strand of NC_044989.1, from coordinate 27,714,075 downwards.
AGGAATATACAAATGTGGCACCAAGAGCCAAAGTGCTCAAGGCAACAGAGGAAAGCTGCCATTAGTAGGTCTCTTTCTCCTAAGTGGCATTCAGCTTGTCTTCCAATGAAATGTTGGGCAAATTATTTAAGATACGTTACATTCTATCTTCCTTATATTACCTAGGATAAATAGGTTTACAGGAAACAACCCAATGCCATGTACACAAAGTTTCTTCTAAGATTAAACTAAAATGTTTCCTCTTCTTAAGTTACCTCTGTCTAAAATTGGTTTCGTCATGTTCTTTAATTTACTGTGAAAATTCAAGGTGCACAAGAGGAGGGTACTCGTTTTTCCGTTAATCAAAAAAGAACATGGGGGCAGGGTGTGGTGGTTCACACCTGTAATCCCAACACTTTGGGAGGCTGAGGCAGGCAGATCACCTGAGGTCAGGAGTTCAAGACCAGCCTAGCCAACATGGTGAAACCTCATCTTTACTAAAAATACAAAAATTAGCCGGGTGTGGTGGTGCATGCCTGTAGTCCCAGCTGCTAGGGAGGCTGAAGAAGGAGAATCGCTTGAACCCAGGATACGGAGGTTGCAGTGAGCTGAGATCATGCCGCTGCATTCCCGCCTAGGCAACAATGCAAGACTCCGTCTCAAAAACAAAAAACAAACAAAAAAAAAGAGCATGGGTTTAAAAGAGCTTTCCTCTGTTGCCTTGAACAGTTTGACTTGGCCCCAAATCTGCATATTCCTCTCAGTAAAACAGAAGGCCTGCTGCTAACTGGAGATTACCATTTTGACTTGATTGTGCTTTTGGGGAGTATTACCCACTCCTGTCCCCACTTCAAGGAAGTGATCTTTCCAACGTCAAACAGCACTAAGGGGAGTTTGGGTGAATTTTAAACCCATAGTAATGTTTAAAAAGTTTTAAAAATACATGGAAATAGTATGATTCCACTTATGGAAAAAGGACACTTGTAAGTATGTATATCTACACACATAAACAGATTTCAGAAGGAGAATAACCAAAATGTGGCCAGATTTGAAATGATTTTTACAACAACATTCTTCTAATTACCTTTCTGCATTTTTTTTTTTTTTTGAAACAAGGTCTTGCTGTCACCCAAGCTGGAGTACAGTAGTGCGATCACAGCTCATTGAAGCTTCAAAGAGCTTCCCAAGCTCAGGCGATCCTCCCACCTCAGCCTCCCAGGTAGCTGGGACCACAGGCACACGCCACCACACTTGGCTAATTTTTTGTATTTTTAGTAGAGGCAAGGTTTCACCATGTTGCCCAGGCTGGTCTCAAACTCCTGGAATTAAGTAATCCTCCTGCCTCAGCCTCCCAAAGAGCTGGGATTATAGGCATGAGCCACTGCACCCAGTTGCTTTCTGCATTGTTTTGATTTTTATAATGAACACGAACTATGAACTATTTTACTATTATAATTTTTTAGGAGACAGTGTCTTGCTCTAGAGCCCAGGCTGGAGTGCAGTGGTACAATTATAACTCACTGCAGCCTTGAACATCTGGGCTCAAAGAATCCTCCCACCTCAGTTTCCCAAGTAGCTGGGACTACAGAAGCACCACCACACTCGGCTACATTTTTTTTCTTTTTGAGACAGTATTTCAGGGCTTTGCCCAGGCTGCTCTCGAATTCCTGACCTCAAGCAATCTTCCCGCCTCAACCTCCGAAAGTCTGGGATTATAGGCATGAGCCATGGTTCTTGGACACAATTATAAAGTATTTTAAGGCTAAATACAACCCTTTCCTATTTGACTAAGAAAACTTGGCTATGATGGCCTGATTTTATCTTTTCCTTTTAAAGTATTTCACCACTTTTCAGAAGTAAAGAATTCAGAGTGATACACTGATGAACAGTCTTCAAGTAAAGCATATGAAAGTCTTTATATTGTGATATCACAAAACTTCACATTTCTAACATTTATTATCTTTCACAGTTTCTTTGGGTCGGAATTTGGGAATGGCTTGGCTGGGCAGTTCTAGCTTAAGGTCTCCCATGAAACTGCTGTCATAAATCGGTAACAGATAACTAATACAGCAGGGAAATTCACTCATCTAGAAAGCCATTTCCTTATACAAGTATGAAAAAACTAGTAAAGAAAAAGCTACTGGCTACATTAAAATCATATTTATAGAATGGCAACTTGTCCTCACACATAGTTAGAGCCAAGGTTGAAAAAGCCAATATTCCAAATTGAATCACTTTTAATTCAAAAATTATTTTTAAATGATTTTAAAATTGCTGACAGTTAAGTATAATTTCAAATTTGTGTCTCAACTATATTTCATCAGTGTTCACTGTGTGTCTGGCACTAAGTGATAGGAATATAGCAGTAACAAGAACAAAAAACATATCTTGGTGTTAGAGTGTAGAAAGGATTTTGGATAAAAACTATACTGTAAAAATGTATCTTTTACCAATTTCAAAGTACCTAAATATACCGGGAATGCACTGTTTTAAAGTTTAACATGTGGGTGAACAAAGGGAGTTAAACTCACATTATACAGATTATGAAAGTGGGAATTATCAAGCGGGAATTCTTGATAGCAAAGGAGGTAGTTTACTCTAGTACTTTATTACAGAAATGGCAGTTAATCATTGACGCAATAAAATGCTGAGCGTAAGAACCTTCGCACATTCTCATCTGTTCAGTCTCTTGTTTTATATTTAATCACATGACTCCAAGTATTATTTGTCTGTTTTTCTCATTGTGGCTTGTTTTCTCAACCAGATCATAAGATTCTCATGTAAAGAGCTATGTTATACTCTTTTTTAAGTAAGTCCTAGTATAGCACCTAGCACAATGCTATGTATGCAGCACTGATGAAATTTTAGCATATTACTAACACTCATAAACTAAACTCAAGAACTGTCATTTCACAGATGACGACATCAAAGAGCAAAGGGTCTCACTGGCACTCTGGGATTGGAAACCACTTCCAGGACACTCTAACCATATCTTAGTCTGCATGGCCTAGGCAACTTTAAATCTCCAGTGTCTAGCACTGATATCCAGGAGGTGAACACTCCAACAACTGTGTATGAGGATAAAGGTTTGCTGAATGAATGCATACATCTTGACTCCTAGTGTTGTACTCTTTTCATGATTAAAAAAAAAAAAAAAGACTGTTGATTTAACTGGAATTGGGATGAGGTGCTTATCCTCACCTCCAAGAAGGGCAAAAGTGTGATTATTTGTAGAAGGTCTGCCCTTTGAAGAGCTGTACACACAACTCAGAACTTAAACTTTAAACTATTACCTTAAATTATCATATTTCCACAATAAACAAATAACAGCAGCTAATATTTGTCAGGCATTTACTACGCAGCAGGCACTATTCTAAGTATAGTATTCTAAATATATTAAACTATTTAAACTTACAGCAACCTTGTCCAAGGTAGGTGCTGTTATTACCTACAATTTACAGACGAGGGCACTGAGGCACGTAGATGCTATGTAACTTGCTAGTGAGTGACAGAGCTGGAATCCAAACCCAGTATGTCTGCCTCCATGGCCTACTTTCTTAATTACTATATTAAACCATCTCGCAATAATTTAAGAGAAAACCATCAGATTAATGAGATATCTTATGATTGGCAAATTATAAATCATAATTAGTGACTTATAAAGATTTATAACTATAAACCTTATAATTGATGAACTATAAATGTTTTCAACAAATGATATTTTATTAAGTACCTAGAAAAATGAGAAGTAAAAGATGACAAAATATTGCCAAAAAGAAGTTCTATTACATGTGTTCTAATGAAAAGAAAATTATTTATCAGTAATAAGTATAAACACTGTAAACGTCACTCAAGGCTACAAGAGAGGGAACAAGGCCCCTGTAACTTGATGACATAGACTCTACAATGATGACACTGTTCATTGATTTAGCACACTCTTTATATAAATAAACTGTAAGTAAATAATGAAAGGTAAATTTGGATTTGACTCCTCTTTAAATTATCACTTGCTCCTAGTTACTGAGATCCAACTCAAATTTTAAAGTTTCACTATAAAAAATAAAAGTAGGCAAATTTTACTATACTTTATAGGCTTTTTAGAGATAGCCAAGAACTAATTTTAGATTAACAAAGCTATATGAAGATATTCTACAACCTTTAAAACATTAGCAGTTTTAAAATAATGCAAAATATAAGAAAATATATTCTTTCTGGATTAATAGGGCTAACCCTGTTTTTTGATACACTGTCTGGAAAAAATAATGACTTAGACCATTTCTACTCTTCAAGTCACCTAAAAAGAACAAAGTAGATGAGTCCAGGGTTCCTTCCCTGAGTCTACGTCAGTTTCCTTTACCCTGACTATTAATTTAACATTTGGCATGTGTCCTACATAGCTTCCTGTTTTCTTGATAGTGACGTTTGTGCTAAACCAACAATATTTAACATCAGCTGAGAAGGAAGTCTTCAACTTTGGCAACCTAAAATAACAAGTGACTCTCAAATAAAATATGCTCAAAGATCAATAACTGCCTTTTTAAAAAGGTCACATATTACAGTAAATTACTGTTAACTAATATTAACTACATTTTCATCTTTTAGAATTTATTTTCTCTGAATTAAATCTAACATCAATTACTCAGTTTCAAAAATTATCATGGTTTCTAGACTGGATGCAGAAGTAAAGAAGCTGGAAGACTGACAAAGGGTATCTTAACATTTATCTAAATAATCTAAAACATGGGCATTTTATCTGCAAAGGCATCTGAACTGGTTCACGGAATCTTACATATTCAGCCTTGAAAGGGCTATAATTATACCCCATCTAGCTGGCCAGATCAAAATCCACAAGGTCAAGTCTTAGACCCTTTTACAAGCAAAAAGTACAAATTAAAATTGGTCAAAGAACACAAAATTGCATTCAGATAGATTTTCTACATTGATTTTCAGGGGAATGGAGCTATGCATTTGATGACATATGATATTCTTGATACATCAAGTATATTCTATCACTAAAGCCTAAAAACTATGGCTAGACCCTACTAGAAAAATGATACATTTAATTCTTAGCATAGGATTCCAAAATGCCATCACCAAAATAAGTGACTCAGCCCAGAATGTTTTAAAAATTACAAAATTAAAATATTCAAGAAAATGTGTTTGCCAGTTCATGTGGCGTCAACTGTTATTCTCAGCTTCCATGCCATATCTCCATTTATAAATGATAAACTTCAACTCTACTTTAGAGTAGGAAGTATTTTTAAATGTTGGTAGGTGTCCCTATAACAAAAATGTAGTTTAAATTACAATATGGTTTCAGTAGGAATGATGGGCTCACATACTGTTTTTAACAGCTAACTAGAAGGGGGAAAAAAATCCTTTAACTTTTTCAGACAGATGCTTAGCTTATTAATTTTCAACCTCTCTTCTTTTCTAATATGTGCATTTAATTAACTCTGCTAAGAGAATAAGAGGAAATTAACGGGATTATCTCAACAAGTACAAGTGTTTGATAAAATTAAACATCCATTCATAATTTTAAAAGCTCTCTATAAACTGGGATAAAAGGGAACGTCCTTAATCTGATAAAGGCTATCTATAAAAAACTTAAAGCAACATCATACTTAAAAATAAAACATTAAAATTTTTTTCTTTGAGATAGAGGATGAGACAAGAATACCAGCTCTTATCACTTTTATTCAACATTGTACTGGAGGTCCTAGCCAGGATGGAGGAAATAAGGGGTATAGAAATTGGAAAAGAAGAAACAGAACTTACGTTTTTGCAGAAAATGTGACTGTGCACATAGAAAATTTTGTAAATGTTTAGCAAATTTTGTGCACTATTGGAATGAGTATGTGGGTTTAGCAAAGTTTTTAGAGCATACATAGAAGTCAACTGTATTTCCATATACCATCAACAGTCAGAAAACAAAACTTTCAGAAAGATGCCATCTAAAATAATATCAAATGATCAAATATATAGAAATAAATGTTATAATAGATGTGTAAGATCTCTATGCAGAAAGCTATTATTAAGAAGAAAATAAGTAAATAAATAAACAGAGATATCATGTTCATGGATTAAAAGACTCATAATGAGGCTGGGCACAGTGGCTCATGCCTATAATCTTAGCAAGTTAGGAGGCCGAGTCAGGCGGATCACTTGAGCTCAAAAGTTTGAGACCAGCCTGGGCAACATGGATAAACCCTGTCTCTACAAAAAAAATACCAAAAAATTAGTGGGCATGGTGGCATGTGCCTGTAGTACCAGCTACTTGGGAGTCTGCGGTGGGAGGATCACCTGAGCCAGCGAGGTCGAGGCTGCAGTGAGCAATGATCGCATCACTGCACTCCAGCCTGAGACACGGAGTGAGACTCTGCCTCAAAATAAAAAAAAGACTCATAATGAAGAGTTGTCAGTTCTGCCTAAATTGATCTGGAATCTGAAAGGCAGATTCTAAAATACAAATGGAATGCCAAGAACCTAGAATAGATCCGATTATCTTGAAGAAGAAAAACTCAATAGGATTATTCACAATAAACAAAAGGTAGAAGCAATCCAAGTGTCCATCTATGGATGAATGGATAAACAAAATGGATTAACAAAATTATATATACATCATACTATACATCTATATCCACACACAATGGAATGGAATATTATCCCGCCTTAAAAAGGAAGGAAATGTTGACACATGCTACAACATGGATACATCTTGAGGACCTTATGCTAAGTGAAATAAGCTAGTCAAAAAAGGACAAAGACTATATGATTCCACTTACATGAGGTATCTAAAGTAGTCAAACTCATAGTCAGAGAAAGTAGAACGGTAGTTGTAACGGGTTAAGGAGAGAGGGAAATAGGAAGCCATAGTTTAATGGGTACAGAGTTCCAGATGGATAGTAGTAATGATTGTACTACAATGTGAATAAACTTAATGCCACAGAACTGTAGGCTTAAAAATGATTAAAATAGTAAATTTATGTTATATGTATTTTACCACAATAAGAAAAACCTTGGTAGGAAATTTGCTCTACTGGATTTCAAAATTTACCATAAACGTTAGTAATTAAAATATTGACGTTGGTACAAAAATAGACAAACCAGTAAAACAGAATAAAGAGTCCAGAGACAGACCCTCACATTTCCAGACACTTAATTTATGGCAAAAGCATTTCTTCCATTAGTATCTACATATTTTTTCAGATTTCTTTTTCAGGTATGGCAGGTGAAAATACCACATTATAAGTAATACAAATTATTTTTACAGTGTTGCTTATTTTATCTTTACATCATTTTTAGCTTATATTTTATGTATGTTTTATAATCTATAAATATATTTTTACAAGTAAAAATGCACGTAGCAGAGGTACACAATAAAATGATTTGGGGTGTGCTATAATCTGAATGTTTGTGGCCCCTCAAAATTCCTATTGGAATCTAATCCCCAACGTGTTGGTATTAAGAGGTAGGGCCTTTGGGAGCTGACTAGGTCATAAAACGGAGGCCTCATAAATAAGATTATTTATGAGGTCTTATAAAAGAGGCCTGAGGGAGCTTGTCTGCCCCTTTGCCCTTCTGCCATAGAAGGACACACAGAAGGCACCATCTATGAGGAACAGGCCCTCACCAGACGCAATCTACCAGAGCCATGATCCTGGACTTTATAGCCTCCAGAACTGTGAGCAAGAAACTTCTGTTGTTTATAAATTACCCAGTCTAAGGTATTTTGTTATGGCAACCCAAACTGACTAAGACAGGGTACATAATAAAAAAAAAAGTTTGGGCCGGACGTGGTGGCTTACGCCTGTAATCCCAGCACTTTGGGAGGCTGAGGCGGGCAGATCATGAGGTCAAGAGATCGAGACCATCCTGGTCAACATGGTGAAACCCCGTCTCTACTAAGAATATAAAAATTAGCTGGGCGTGGTGGCACGTGCCTGTAGTCCCAACTACTTGGGACACTGAGGCAGGAGAATCACTTGAACCCGGGAGGCGGAAGTTGCAGTGAGCCCAGATCGCGCCATTGCACTCCAGCCTGGCAACAGAGCAAGACTCTCTCTCAAAAAAAAAAAAAAAAGTTTGGAGTAATCATTGCTATAAGAGTTACACAAAGGAGTCTCTATTCTCAAAAACTTGTAATCAGAAGACAAAAATCAAACTATGAAAGTCACACAACACAATTTAAATAACAAGTCAAGACAACAATAGATACAAGTCACAAAGCAATTAACATGATTAATTGCCAAATTAGTGGTTAAAGAAAATAAACACAATAGGAGCGAAGAGAGCAGAAAAACCACTTTTAGCGTGGGTAACCAAGGAAGGTTCACTGGAATACAACTGGCCTCTAAGAATGCATAGGATCTGGCCAAGTGAGGGGAAGGAGAAATAGTTATGGGCAATTGTCTTTAAGGGCAAAACCTAAGAGACATGCACTGCTAGACTGAAAACTCTAAGAAGAAAGAGAACGCATTAAAGCCTGGATCCCTCAGTGTCCAGCAGCATACCTGCTGGCACATAGGAAGTACCTGAAAGCTATTTCATAAATACTGCAAGTGAGCAAGGTGGAGCTGGAGTGGACAAGGTCAAACAAGCTACAGAAATGTCCTGGACTGTTTGCTATTCCAACTGTGGGAAAGGTGGTAATTATTACTCATATTAGTAAATGTTACATAAGAGATCCCCAGGGACAAGGCCAACTTAAATACCATTTTCATACATTCAATGTACAGTGTTATTTTATAAGAAGTAATTTTTACACTAAACACTACTAATTTTCCACTGAAAATATTCCTGTAAACTTTTTAGGCCACTGTTTTTATGCCTTGATCCAAAACATGTCCTAAATGGATGTGCTGCCTATTCCCTGAACTCTGGGGCTCATATTTTATATGATTTGCATACTATTTTTCTAAATCCCATAGAAATTCCTGATCCATACAGGGAAGGCCTAAGGAGTATTTACCGTGGCATGCCCCAGTAGCTCAGATTCTCAAGGGAATGAACTAGCAGAGCTTTGATCTCACCCTGATTAGCTCTCCTGCTACATGCTTTATTTTTTTTTTTTCTTTTTTTTTTTTTTTTTTTTTTTGTTTTTTTATTTTTTTTATTTATTTATTATCATCATACTTTAAGTTGTAGGGTACATGTGCATAACGTGCAGGTTTGTTACATATGTATACTTGTGCCATGTTGGTCTGCTGCACCCATCAACTCGCCATTTATTACACTCAGGTATAACTCCTTCTAATGCAATCCTCCCTCCCCCATCCCCATGATACCCCGTGTGTGATGTCTCTTCCTGAGTCCAAGTGATTCATTGTTCAGTTCCCACCTATGAGTGAGAACATGCGTTTGCCTTTGTTCTTGGTGATAGTTTGCTAAGAATGATGGCTCTTAGCTGCATCCATGTCCCTACAAAGGACACAAACTCATCCTTTTATGGCTTAGTATTCCCATGGTATATGTGCCACATTTTCTTTAATCCAATTCATACTGATGGACATTTGCTGATTCCAAGTCTTGCTATTAGAATAGTGCTGCACAACATACGCGGTGCATGTGTCTTTATAGCAGCATAATTTATAACTTTGCATATACCCAGTAATGGGATGGCTGGGTCATGGTACATCTAATTCTAGATCCTGAGGAATCGCCATACTGTTTTCCATAATGGTTGAACTAGTTTATGCAATCCCACCAACAGTGTAAAAGCGTTCCTATTTCTCCACATCCTCCAGCACTGTTGTTTCCTTGACTTTAATGATTGCCATTCTAACTGGTGTGAGATGGTATCTCATTGTGGTTTTGATTTGCATTTCTCTGATGGCCAGTGATGATGAGCATTTTTTCATGTGTCTGTTGGCTGTTACGTTTGCATCTCAATAATGCCTCACACTTACTTGGTGCGCCGTATATGCTTAGCTTATATAAAAAAATAAATTTGAATGGAAAGCACAAAAGCAGAGTAAAGGAAAGAATAGATGGAAAACCAGCGGGGATGGGGAGATAGGGAGATGGGGAGAAGAAAAGAAAACGAAAAAGCAGAGAGAATTGTAGTAGGAAACTGATGACAGGGTAGAGCCAAAAACAGAGAATGAGATAAAGAAGAGTGGGGAAGAAAGGAAAAGGAAGAATTAATAGATTCTGAAGTGTCATTAAAGGATTCCCTTTCCTGTTACTGAAAAGTGCTTTCTAAAGATAGAAAAAAAAAAAAAGTTTTTTATATCTTCAAATTCTTATATTGAAATGATTATGAAAAGACTTAGCATCTGCTCTATGAGCATATCTGGAACTACAGGGTAATGGGATAAGTGTGCCATCCACGTATTTTTGGTTGTTAGGTAGTTTGAAAGAATTTCGTTCTTAGATTGCTGCTTGAGATGCTACTGCTATACACTATAAATTCTAAAGCCTCGTGCAAGTTAAATAATCTCTCTCGTCCTCCGTGTTCTCATCTGTAAAATAAGGATAACAGTCATGCTCCAGAGAGTTGTTATGAGGATCCACTGATTTGGTGCACATAAATAAAGTCTTTAGAACAGTTCCTGGCACACAGAGAGCACTCGCTGTCACGAGTATTCAAAAGTACAAATTGCAAAACCAAAAAATAAGGAGGAGGAGAGTCTATCTCAAACACTATTTTCCTTAAACCCTTTACTCTGCTGGGGCAATAATTTTCAGAGTCAAAAATCTCAATTGACCTCCTCACCTCTTCACGGGGCTACTTCATTTCTTCATTCCACAGACAAAAATTCTGACAGGGGTCCAACTGTGAAAAGACTTAATCAGAGCAGTAAAATAATTTTCCGGTGTCCTAAAGCAAATCTAATGAAGTCCATCATGCCTCTCATGTTACACAGCAGGAAATTTACTGGGAAACAAAGAGAAGAATATCAAGATGGGACATGTAAATTGGCTGCAGAGCAAGCAGAGACTAGAAGGAGCCATCAGAGAAACAAGGACGGGAAGCATCTAGTCTAGGTCAGAGGCTTTCAAACTTTTTTGACACATAATAAGAAACTTTTATATCACCATTTTATGTCACCATCAGTAGAGATATCTGTACTGAGTTATATATATGTGTGTGTGTGTGTGTATATGTATATATATACGTGTGTATGTGTTCATATATAAATTGAAAACAAAATTGTTAAGCAATGATACTTAGCTTTATTACATGAGGTGTACTTCTGTTCCATTCTCTTCTGTTTTTTATGTAAATCAAGACCCTCTAAAATGATTTCATAACACACCTAAGGGTCACAGCTATCAATGGTTTGTAACCCACAGCTCTGTCCAATACAATCTCACAGAATGCAGCTTCCTGGAAAATGAAGATAACAATACTCAACTCCACACTTGGTCAAAACTATTCCTTGAACACTTCATTCAGTTCTAGGCATTACACTTTAAGAAGTATAGAGACTAACTGGATCACATTCAGAAGAAGCCAAAAAAGACGAGGAAGGACACAAATCGCATGACAGAAGCAAAGGCTACATGTTAGCCTACAGAAGAGAGAAATATCAAACATGATAGCTATCTTCACTCACATGCAGGATCAAGTAAGCTTGTTCTATATTGTGACAAGGGAGAGAAGTGGCAAGGAAAAGGGTTTCAGGTCAAGGTAGAAAAGCACTATGTAACAGTATTAGCTGCCCAGGGGGCTGTGTTGGGACTCATGGAGCTTCCACGTGACTGGAGATATTTACAGACAGCCTGAACAGTCACTTGGCAGAGAAGCATTAGAAGGGGTTCATAGATCACATGGTTAACATTAGAGTGTAACACTTTCCAATCCTGAAATTCTATAATTCTGGTGTAGATCAAAGCAATAGTATACTTTAACATGACTACTAAAGCTAACACTAGTTCTTTATTAAGTTTTTAATAAGAAATGAATTCTACCGTGAACCACATGAAACGAAGTTGAAATGGCAAATTATATTTTCTTGTAACAAGAGAATGTAACAAAAATTGGCAATGTGCCTATCATAGTCATTAAAAATCTTCATCAGTTACAATTAGAGAAAAACTGAAATGTTACCCAAATCACTGGCATAGTGTCTAAGATGTTCAACCTAGAATATATAACTATATTACAGCTTCAATAAGCAAACATCAAAAAAGGTGATCTTTAAAATGTACAGAAATAAGAGTATTTACAAAAGAAGATTGTATTATAAACATTCTCTCCTTGCCCAAAAGCCATTCGTTGGTGTGTGTCAATTTTATGTGTATTTTATACCTACAAAATATATGTATAAATTCTCTCCTTACCCAAAAGCCATTCTTTGGTGTGTGTATATATATATGTAAAGCATGCACAAAGTAACAATGTCCTCTCTGATTTTTTACTGATCCAACTAACTGAAAATTTGAGTAATCTTCAGTAAAGTTTTTATCCGTATAACCATCTACCATATTTATTTTTAAAAAACCATATCTCCAATTATCTAATATATAGTTAGGAATTACTTATCAATAACATACTACTGTCACCCCTCTGAGACAGAATTCTTAAGAAGGCCAACTCCTGGACTGTTAGAATACAGAAACCTTTCTAGAATCGTGCTATTCAAAGATAGCAGGTCCATGGACCAGTTCTGGTCTGTAAATTATTACTAATCCATAATAAGAAAAGTACAGAAAATGAGATAAGAATTTTAAAACGTTTACAGCAATGTGTAAAAGTAATTTTAAGTCTGATGAATCTACTAATAAAAGAGTCAAGCCTTGTATTTCATGTCTTTTTCATTTCATTCTTCTAGCAATTCATTTTTATATTTTACAAAAGTATAAGTTGGTGACTAGACTTTTTTTTAATCTGCTCTTCCATCAAAGAGTTTGAAAAACACTTTTCTAAAGAATCTTTAGATGCTGAAGGTCCTTGGATATGAAGATAAGCTGCTTTACTTTGATGTCTTCTAATCTCCCTATTCATCTTGGTTTTCCCACAACAGTAACAAACATTAATTTATTTCTTTCCAAGTGTTCTTTTGATATCTCTACTAAGTTGACAGCAACATCAATATAGTTCACTGCCTAAAATTTATCATCAGGTTATCTGCCTGACTGCTCAGAATCTGTAACACTATTTCATTTCCATCCAGATGTAGCTCCAACATATTCTTGGGTTCATTCCTTGTAAGAAGATATTAACAAATCTGACAAGCCAGTTTGAAGGGGTCACCCAATCTGGCAACATGACTGCTCGCATAATCTGTGGTCGTCTATCCTTTGGAAATACTAAAGGGTAGTATGGCTCAGTTTTAAACCCCAGACCTTCTAAAGAGACCATCTAAAGTAATGGTCTCTTGCATCCTGAATTCATGCCAATCTACCTATACTTCCAATCTTCCATTTGAACTATATTGGTTCTCAGAATCCTTTTCTGACTTACACACTCTTTTAATTTCTTGAGTAAATACCTACAAAGATAGATATAATAAGCATATTTATAAAAACCTGCCAATGACAATTCCAAAAGATACTTTTATGATGCAAAAACATGATAAATACTATTCTTTAAAAATTAACTACATTGTGCTGTGCTGTAAGAAATTATTCCACAATGCCAATAATTATATCATTAGTTTTAGTTAAGATTTGCAAAGTCATTCAAGCTTCCAACTCCTCAATAACTTTAATAATGGAATAAACAACAACAACAAAAAGAATAAGGAGTCTGCGAATGTAGTTCAAAAAGCAAATCAGTGACAGACTTAAAATAACTACATGTGTTTAATTTCTACCCCAGTTCCAACAATGAAATTGTTTTCCCTTTACATACCCTAGTAATTGTTCAGCATTCCTTCCTAAGGTAGGAGACTCCACAGCCTTGGTTCAATGTTTAGATCCCCTAAGGCCAGTTTCTGGAATTAGGCATGGTTAAACATCACAACAGCACAAAAGAATGGCTATTTTCTTTGAGTGGCTAAAAGCTTGGGGATTAGTGGGTATAGTGTAGGCAAAGTAGTGGTGTAGGTTTTGTGAAAAGAAGAAGAAAAGGAAAAGTACATGGAGGAGGCACGTCCTATTCCTACTCTATCTCAACATGAGCTGGTTTTTATTTTTTATTATTAGATTTGTTTAAAATAATATAAATGGCTGATAGTGGAAAATAGATCAGATCTAGAACAGTTATGAAGACTCTGGTTAGGACTAGTTAGGAAAAGAGATGGAGTGCTGACAGTAGAGATAGAGAGAAATGGATGAACTGGAGGCCAAACAGCTTCTGAGAGCAGCTGATGAGGCTTGAAGAGAGATTTGCATTTCAAGAAGTAATGATATCTTGAAGTCCATGCTCAAGATTGTGATAAGGATTTAGTTTCAGTATCTTATTTTATTTAGGAGCCCACAGCTGTAGGCTTGCCTCCATTTTTCTTCACCCTTCCTTTTCTATAATCTTTTCTTCTCCCCTGATTTCCTTTTCCTATCTTATTGTCCTTCCTCTGTCTTCGTTCTTTCCCTTCAAATCCACCCCTTTCCTTCTTCTCTCCCTAACCTTCTCCTTTAGTTACACACAATATGGAACTGGAAGAATTTTTAAATATTCTATGCATGAATAGTTCTTAACTTAAAATCCAGAGGGTTCAAACATGTATATATATTATACGTTTGCAAAAAGACACGTAATAGAATGTTCACAATGGCACTATTCAAAATGGACTAAAACCAGTGTATTAGTCTGTTCCCACACTGCTAATAAAGACGTGCCCCAAACTGGGTAGTTTACAAAGGAAAGACGTTTAATTGACTCACAGTTCAGCATGGCTCGGGAGGCCTCAAGGAACTTACAATCATAGCAGAAGGGGAAACAAACACATCCTTCTTCACATGGCGGCAGCAAGGAGAAGTACTGAGCAAAAGGGGAAAAAGCCCCTTATAAAATCATCAGATTGCATGAGAACTCACTCTCTATCACAAGAATAGCACCCAGGATTCAATTGCTTTCTACCAGGTCCCTCCCACGACAGGTGAGGATTATGGAAACTACAATTCAAGATGAGATTTGGGTGGAAACACACCCAAACCATATCAATTAGGAACTACTCAAATGCCCTTCAAAAGTACAGTAGATAAACTGTGGCATGTTACACAATGGAAGACTAGTTGCTCAGCCAGAAAAATGGGTGATCTACAACTACCTGCAACAACAGAGAATACCACAAACATAACGCTGAACAAATGAAGCCTCGCACAAAATGCCATTTTGTGCAGCAAAAATTCCATCTATATATGTGTGTGTGTATATATATATTAAATATATTAACCTATTTTGTTAGAAGTCAGGAGAGCAGTTATCCTTTCATTGGAAGAGGGGTCAGTGACTAGATGGGAGCACAAAGAGGACGTACAAGGTGCTGATAATGTTCTGGGTTTTGGGTGCTAGTTACACAAGTCTGTTCAGCTCGTGAAAAATCAATGCATTATATACTTACTTATGATTCAGTGTACTTTTCTGAATATACACTATACCTCAATAAAAAGTTTTTAAATTTAAAAATCAATTAGTTGAAACCTTTAATGTCTAGGAGAGGGAAGTAGCAACAACTAACCTTTTTGTTTCTCTGATGCTTTCTAATGACTTTTTTCAACCTAAGAGACAACTGTGATACACCCCTGAACCTGACACCACGACATTACTTTCAGATTCACAGTTTTATACTAATTGTGCCAGGTCCTATGCTAGGTAGTGGAGACAAAGCTGTTATGCCAGATAAGGGCCCTATCTCCTCTGCTAATGGAGACAGGCCTAAGAAACAATAAATAAAAGCTTGAAATTGGCAATAGGACAGATTCTCATACAGAAAATAACCAGGGAGAACTGTTATAGATGGAATGGCTTAGCTATGCAACCCTGAAAAAGTTACATAACTTACTTGAGTTTCAGTTACCTTGTCTGCCTGAAGAGACTATTACACGGATTACATGTGACAATACCTTTCAAAGCACTTACATTACAATGAAACATCATTAATGATAACAGTTATTGTTATATTACTGTCCTTACTGCCAATATAGAGCTGCTTATGTTAACCAATGTCATAGCATGTTCTATACATTACTACCATAATCATAACAATGAGTAATATTTTATAAGTCACTAATTCTCAATTAAAAAGCTTCTACTATGGGAGAAACAGGTGCATCGGTGAATGGGTGTCCTTTGCCACAGGAGGGGATACTAGTGATACAAAGGTCTGGCTCAATTTCACCATAGCCTTCTCTGACCTTTCTAGCGAAGAAAGCACAGAAAGATGATGCTAAGAGAGGGGCAGGCTAGAGAAATTTAACCAACTGGAGAACATATATGAAGTACCTCAAATTTTGTCAGAGTGAAACTTCTGTGCATTAAAAGACATTATCAACAGAGTAAAAAGGCAACCTATGGAATGGGATGGGATGCTTGCAAATCATGTATCTATCTGAGAAGGAACTGATATTCAGAATCCATAAAGAAATCATACAGTGAATACCAAAAAAACTTTTTTAATGGGCAAAAGACGAACAGACATTTCTCCAAAGAAGATGTATAAACGGCCAAGAAGTACATGAAAAGATGCTCAAGCCTGTAATCCCAGTACTTTAAGAGGCCAAAGTGGGAGGACTATTTGAGCTCAGGAGTTCGAGACCAATCTGGGCGACATAGCAAGACCCTGTCTCTACAAAAAATAAACAAATTACCCAGGTACGGTGGCACATGCCTGTGGTCCCAGCTACTCAGGAGGCTGAGGTGAGAGGATTGCTTGAGCCCAGGAGGTGGAGGCTGCACAGTGAGCTGTGATCGCACCACTGCATTCCAGCCTGGGTGACAGAGTAAGACTCTGTCTCAAAAAAATAGTAACAATAATAAAGATGCTGAACATCAGTAAACATTAGGGAAATACAAACCAAAACCACTGTGAGATACCACTATACACCCATTAGGATTACTATTATCAAAACAAAAACAAAGAAAAACAGAAAGCAACAAGTGTTGGTGTTGATGAGGATGTGGAGAAATTAAAACCCTTGTGTCTTGCTGGTGGGAAAGTAAAACAGTGCAGCCTCTGTGGAAAACGGTATAGCACACAGCCATAAAAAAGAAGGAAATCACATACTTTGCAGCAACATGGATGCAGCTGGAGGCCATTATCCTAAGTGAATTAACACAGAAACAAAAAATCAAATACCGCATGTTCTCACTTATAAATGGAAGCTAAACACTGGGTAGACATGGACCTAAACATGGGAACAATAGACACTGGGGACTCCAAGAGAGGGGAGGAAAGGAGGGAGGCAAGGGTTGAAAAACTACCTGTTGGGGCCGAGCACAGAGGCTCACACCTGTAATCCAGCACTTTGAGAGGCCAAGGTGGGTGGATGGCTTGAGTCCAAGAGTTTGAGACCAGCCTGGGCAACATGGCGAAACCTCATCTCCAAAAAAATACAAAAATTTAGCCAGGTGTGGTAGCATGTGCTGTAGTCCCAGCTACTCAGGAGACTGAGGTGACAGGATTGCTTGAGCCCAGTAGGTTGAGGCTGCAGTGAGCTGTGGTCATATCACTGCACTCTAAACTGGGTGACAGAGTCCCATGAGACCCTATCTCAAAAAAAAAAAAATTGTTTTTAAAAAAAGAGAACCTACCCATTGAGTATTACACTCACTACCCATGTGACAGGTTCAATTCTACCCCAAACCTCAGCATCACACAATACACTCTTGTAACAAACCTGCATATGTACCCACTGAACCTAAAATAAAAGTTGAAATTATTTTTAAAGAAAGAAAGAAAACAGTATAGCAGTTCCTCAAAAATTTAAACATAGAATTATCATACGATCTAGCAATTCTACTTCTGGGTATATACCCCAAAAACTGAAAACAGGGGCTCAAACAGGTATTTGTACCCCCATATTAATAGCATTATTCACAACAGACAAAGATAGAAGCAACCCAAGTGTCTATCAACAGATGAAAGGGTAAACAAAGTGTGATATAGACAGACAATGAAACACTATCTAACCTGTAAAAGGAAATTCTGACGCTACAATATGGATGAACCTTGAAGACACTATGCTAGCTGAAGAAAGCCAGTCACAAAAGGGTAAATACTGCATGATTCACTTACATCAAGTGAGGTACCTAAAGTAGTCACATTCAGAGACAGATGCCAGAGTGGTGGCTGCCAGTAGCTGGGGGAAAGGAGAAATGGAAGTTGTTGTTTAATGGTACAGAGTTTCAGCTTGCAAAATGAAAAAGGGTTTGGAGATAAACGTCTCCAAATGCCACATTTCTCATGTACTTAATGCCAAAGATGTGTACACTTAAAAATAATGAAAATTGTAAATTTATGTGTATTTTACCACATTATAAAGTATAATGTGCCAAGTCCAAAATTGACCCAACGTGTAATTACTGAACCACAGAAACTTTTAAATAATGTTTTTTAAATGAAAAATTCAGGAGTCCACAGATGAAAAAAAAAATCATTCTGAGGGCATTACACCTACTTAAAAGTGGAACATCAACATGTTCTCCAAAACTTCCACTTGATTCAAGGTTTGTTATCAATAAACTGGCAAGAGCAAAGGTTGAGATAAAAAACCTTTTCGGAAAACAAAACAAAACAAAAAAAGATATATTTTTCAAAAAGTCAAGAGAAGCAAGGTCAGTGGGATAAACTTAACTTTCATAACATGCCATTAGAAAGATAACCAAATTACTAAGGAAATGTGGCCCTGAGATGGAAGATTACAAAATTAATTCTCAAGCAACATGGCACCAAAAAGTAAAACTATTCAAGTAACATGGAAGCTGAAAAAGAGGCTGTTCTACATTTCTATGTAAGCATAAGGAAACTTTTAATGTATGAGTGATGGTATAAGAATAATTAATTTGAAGCCCTAAAACAAATGTAGATGCATATTAACCTGTACTAAAAAAAAAAAAAAAAAACCCTCACCTATCTTCCAAACTCAAAGCATTTCGTAAATCTGTCATCCTAATAAAACAAAAACTAATCCAAAAATACTACCTAAATTGTACACAATAGAAGGGGCAAAAAACAACAGTGGGAGTGATTTTTTTTTTTCCTTTGAACAATGTAAAGTGTAGCCAGGAATAGACTAGATGAATTTTCTACTCACTTTTCTTTATGCATTAGACTGGACACCTCCCTTCACCTCTTCCCCTACATCAACCTCCATACCAAATGAAGTCACCCTAAAATGAAGTCATTGGAGGGCATGAAAAGCCCAAGATCAGAACCACCTAAAATCCCAGACCCAAATTTATCCTGGCACTTACTACCCCAGACTCTGGAAGCCTAGTCAAAGTTCCCAAAGTGATTTCAGACTTCACTGGGTTAAGGCCAACACCACCACTTACAATCTTAAGTACAAAATATAAAAGGCCATAAAACACCATATGCAAGAGCACTTTGTAATGTTCAAAGGCTCATAAACTGTTTAATTAAAATTATTTATATTACTGTATTTTATACTATTATGATCACAAAAAGTCTAGACAGGCAGCTAGCTACCCAGGGTAAGGATCTAAGGGAAGAAAAGAATATGGGCTGGGATATGAGGAGTACGGGGAACCTGTGTTTCCTTCTGGTTAGTAATCCCAAGGAATACTTCCTGATAGACATCCTGCCCTCAGTAAAACACGTAAAATATCAACACCATGCGCTGTTCACTGAGTTTCCAGATGTTCTGGTACCTAGATAAACACCCTAAGCTCCAGGCAAAATTCTTGAACATCTATGACCCCACACACTGGCCACACTAGCAGAGTTCAACAGCCCACCGCTTATGCCCTTCATCCTCAGACAGAACTCCCTGCACTATCTAACTTAAGAGGCTTCTTCAACCCTCTGTTAAGAACTGTTGCATGTATCTGCTCAAGACAATCAGTGTTCAATCTCTAATGACTGTTTAAAACTCTTAAGTTCTATCTGCTAAAACAGTTGGCATCTTCATGCCCATTCATTTTTCAACCTAATCAAATATTCTAAGTTTCATCCACCTGCAGGGTCAAAGTAAGCCATGGTGATTTTTCTCCTGCCTCCGTAGAATTGCAAAAAGCAATGAACAAGGATAGAAGGTTATCTCAGAATTAAAAATCTCTGGATCTCCCATCCATTTCTGCTACATGATTTCTCTGAGTTTTGTTAGATGAGAGTGAGCTCCTGTTTTGCTCTGCTTGCCTGGGTCTTAGTCAATAGTTCCTGTTATACTGCTTGCACGGACACTCTTTACAGACGCCCTGATTCTAAAATAACAATGTGACAACAATAACACAGTGAAATAATGATGTATCATACTACATATTATTTATTATATATAACATACAGTATCACTCACCATTGTTGAACATTATGACCCCGCACTATTGTAAGTGCTTTATATGAATTATCTCATTTCACCCCCATAACTACACAATAAGATCATTAATGTCATCCCCCCATTTAAGAGAAAACTGAAGCACCAAAAGGTTATGTGACCTATTAAAGGTCATTAAGCTGTAAGCAGTAGAATTAGGATACAAACTCAGACCTTACTGACTGAAAAACCTACATGCTTACCATCACATTAACCTGCCACACAACCCCTCTAAAGATAGCTCCCTGTGTTCCAACCCCTGTTCAATCTGACTTCCAGCTTCTGCCCATATCTGACCCTCCCCAGTCAAATCTTGCTTTATTTCTTCTGGTCCTGGCTATTTTTCTTTTCTCCAAAGTCATCTTAAGTGTTCTGATAAAAGATTGTTGAACTATTGAGTAAATTTTCCAATGTCTCTTCTGATTCTACTTCAATCTAACTTCTATGTTTGCTTTCATATATGCCAATAAACAACTGAATTCCTACACAATAGCAGCTAAATGATAAAACATCTAGTAAAACAGTTAACAGTAGGTGTGCAGTATGGAAGAACTGCTTTAACTGTATTGATTGCTCTCTAGGTCTGCCATACAGCTATTATTTTAGGTCTTCCCTTCCTGTATTGAATCACTTATTTTCTTGTTTTACCTTCTTGCTTTGTTGGAACATATATTCCACTAGCATCCTAAGAAAGGGAGAAAAGGAGATAAACTTTTTGAGTTCTTGAAAGTCTGAAAATGTCTAGTTTTAAATTTGATTGATAATTTGGGCAGGTACAGAAGTCGGCCCAACAGACATATTGTCATAGTTTCATGAATGCAGTATTTTCTCTTATTTTTACAAGGATATTAATTATAGCTTTAAAAAAATTCTTCTGTACCTTGCATTGTCTCTGTTTTGCTCTCTTTCATGTTGATGGCTTTCCTCAGACTGATGATTTCTGGCTATGCATGTCTGTTAAAGAATGCATCTCTTAATATGTAAATTTGAAGCCCTTTATACGTGGGTGGAGTTGTCAACGACTGAGCTTCACTGTAGTGTTATCAACAGCATCCTGGCCTTTTTATTGGAGGATTGCCAGATTGATTATCTGGAGGTCTTTCTCTGGGACCGTAAAATAAAATGTGCCCATATGGATGTATATATTCCTATGTATCAGCAAAATGTTAATTATTGGGCCAAGAACCATGCAAATTTAAGACTTTTGATGTACAGTAGTCCCCCCTTATCTATGGTTTTGCTTTCTGTGGTTTCAGTTACCCTTGGCCAACTTTGACATTTGGTCAAGAAAAAGCAATGTTTGTCTGAAAATGTTAAATGGAAAATTTCAGAACAATTCGTAAGTTTTAAATTGCATGCTGTTCTGAGATTGTTCTCACACCTTCCAGCTCTGTCCCGCCTAGGACATGACTCATCCCTCTGTCCAGCATAGCTGTCTACACTACCCACCCATTAGTCACTTAGTCGCTGTCTTGGTGATCAGATCAACTGCCACGGTACAGCAGTGCTTGACTTCAAGTAATCCTTATTTTATTTAATAAAGTGCTTCGGGAAAGCACAAGAGTAGTGATGCTGGCAATTCGGATACACTAACGACAAGCCATAAAGTGCTTCCGTTAAGGAAAAAGGTAAAAGTTCTTGACTTAATAAGGAAAGAAAAAGCAATCATATGCTGGTGTTGCTAAGACCTAACATAAAAACAAATCTTCTATTCATGAAATTGTGAAGGAAAAAGAAATTTGTGCTAGTTTTGCTTTGCACCTCAAATTGCAAAAATAACAGCTACAGCGTGTGCTACGTGCTCAGTTGAGACAGAAAAGGCATTAAATTTGTGGGTGGAAGACACCAACATAAACATGTTCTGACTGACGGCAACAGAGTTCCATCAGAGGTTAGAGGCATCCATGGGGGAGGTCTTGGAACGTATCCCCTAATGATAAGGGGGGACTACTATATTCATATATTTCATGATTCAACTTAAATTTCAGTTCCTCAGAGAGAGCTTCTCTAACTTTCACTTCTCAATTTGCCCCTCATCAGGGTAATTTCCCTTCATTTATCTTTCTCAATTCATTAAAAAGAGGATTTTTTTGTTAACTAAATTATGGTATGTTTCCTAATGAAACAGTATACAACTATTTAAATGAGGTTACAAAAAGGTATGTAGAACATGGGGTTAAACAAGACAATTTTTAAGAATTAGAACAAGATGGAAGGGGGGAATTTGTCCTACTGGCTATCATGACATTTCACAAGACTGTAATAGTTAAGAAAGTATGGAACTGGCACAAGGACAATGAGTCTGACTGACCAAACCAGAAAGCCTGGCAACAGGCCCATATGTGATATAAACTTGACATCCATGGGCAAGGATGGCCTTCTCAATAAATGAGGCTAGGTCAACCAATTATCCATATGGTGGGGGCAGGGGGCACTATATCTCTATCTCACTCCATATTATAGAAAAAATAAATTTCCATTTAAAGACCAAAAAAGGAAACAGGAAAACTTTAAAATTATTAAAGAAAGATGTGTGCTTTTTGGATAGGCCCAGATTTCTTAAAACTCTCTCACTCTCACACACACACACACACACACACACACACGCACATGTGCACACAGGCACATATATCCAAATCTAAAAAAGAAAATACTGTTGAATGTAACTTCATCAAAATAAAAACTCTTGGATGTCAGGAGCACTAAAATAAGAATATATGCCACAGACTTTTGCAGATATTTGTAATACATGTAATTACCAAAAGGTCAGTATCCAAAATATATAAAGAATGCTTTAAAATCTATAGAAATATACAAACAATCCACTGAAAAGATGAACAAAGGATATCCCAAAGGAAGAAATCTGAATTGCCAATAAGCATATTAAAAGACTTTTTATTACAATAGCAATCACAGAAGTACGAATTAAAACCATAATGAGATACCAGGTCACACCTCATCAGCTTGGCAAAAATGTAAGTCTGACAATATCAAGTACTGGTGAGGCTATAGAATAGTAGAAACTCATTTCTGATGGAAGGAAATTTATATAATCTGGCAATATCTAATAAAATAGAAGACGTATACATCTTAAGAGCTAGTAATTCTATTTCTAGGAATATACCTTTGATGGGTAGCTTTCAAATTTTTTGATCATCACACATATTTTCATTATGACCTAGTATACGCATACTTACTTATTTAACTGAAATGAAAACTCACAAAACAGTGCTTATTCTTACTGTGACACATTCTGAGAGTTTCCATTTTGTTCTCATTCATTTTTTTTTTTTTTTTTTTTTTTGAGACGGAGTCTCGCTCTGTCGCCTAGGCTAGAGTGCAGTGGCCGGATCTCAGCTCACTGCAAGCTCTGCCTCGCGGGTTTACGCCATTCTCCTGCCTCAGCCTCCCGAGTAGCTGGGACTACAGGCGCCCGCCACCACACCCGGCTCATTTTTTGTGTTTTTAGTAGAGACGGGGTTTCACCGTGTTAGCCAGGATGGTCTCGATCTCCTGACCTCGTGATCCGCCCATCTCGGCCTCCCAAAGTGCTGGGATTACAGGCTTGAGCCACCGCGCCCGGCCTCTCATTCATTTTTTAATGTTGGGGTGACTCACTCAATTGATTTTACAACCACTAATGGGTAAATACACTCAGTTCAAAAAACTGTCCCAGAAAATATTCTCATACATATTTTCCCGTGCACATGTGAGAGAATGTTCACTGTGGCACTCTTTGTCAAAAAAATAATTTAAACAGTGTAACAGTCAATCAGCAGAAGAACTAATTTAAAATTAAGGGTATATTCATACAATGGAATACAAAATATCAGTGCAAAGGAAAGAACCAAAGCTGTAAATATCAACACAGATAAATCTCATTAACTTTATACTAAGCAAAACGGGCAAGATATAGATGAATATATATAGTATATCATTTGTACAAACTTTTTAAACATGCAAAATAATACTGTTGAGGAATACATTTATGTATAACGAATATATAAAGTATGAAGACAGGCACGGGGAAAAAGGGGAATGAGATCAGGGAAAAGTACAGAAAAGTCAAGTGAAAAACTAAATCTAAATTATTAAAAACTGCCCATCTTCAGACGACATTGGGCGCAATCAAGGTGGTACGGCCATAGACAAAAATTAAACTATTGCCTCCCAGGGCAGCAGCTTCCTTCCAGACACAAGGCTAATAAAGATTCAGATTGCCAGCTAGAGAAACTCATGCAGCCAAACTGAGATCAGTCTTCAAAGCTTACAGCACTCATCCTTTAAAACTGTTCTGTCTATTTAGTAATCAAGTACTTACACTGAGTATCTATTTTTAACTGAGTAATGAAATTCAGAACATGGACAAAAAAAAATGCAATAGGTAGTTGTGGGCGGATGAGATGTCACAGCAGATGCCCCAAACACAGCCATGTGCCAGTAAGGTTGAGTCACTGCAATATGCTGAAAAAAGATACTGAGGCTCAGCTGCCACAGGTTGCAGTGAGCCTCTCTGCTTTCCCCACTGTTGTATTTGCCAGGCATCATTCCAGAATGCTGAACAGACACTTAGACAGTTTCAAGATTAGAAAAATCACTAAAAATGACAAAATATGGCATCTTACAAATAGCACATGCTTGTGATCAAATTAACACAGAGCGAAGAACTAATAAACATTCAGTAAGCTCATGGAATAATTCTCTAAAATTAACAATTTGGTCCCTTCAGATCTCAGTCTATATTTTACCTACAAGAGTAAATCCAGTATTAGATAATACACTTTATATAATTTCTTTTTTTTTTTTTGAGACGGAGTCTTGCTCTGTCACCCAGTCTGGAGTGCAGTGGTGCTATCTCAGCTCACTGCAACCTCCGCCGCCCGGGTTCATGCCATTCTCCTGCCTCAGCCTCCTGAGTAGCTGGGACTACAGGTGCCTGCCACCATGCCCAGCTAATTTTTTGTATTTTTAGTAGAGACGGGGTTTCACCATGTTAGCCAGGATGATCTCGATCTCCTGACCTCGTGATATGCCTGCCTCAGCCTCCCAAAGTGCTGGGATTACAGGTGTGAGCCACTGCACCCGGCCTACTATAATTTCAAAAATGTCAACTCATTTCAGGGAATGTCATTAAAAAGAATTATGCGTAACAGAATGTAAGCAATACACTATCAGGCCAATAAAAATCCTCACAAACCACAAGAACAAACCACTCTGATCCCCAAAACAAGTAGTTTCTCAAGGAAAACATCTAACTCATTCATTTATCCATTCAAATCCTACTTACTACATTACATGTGAAAAGTACCAAGATAGACCTTAAGGAGGTATAAACATAAATTAAACAAGAACTTGGCCCCTAAGATACTGATGGCCTAGCAATGGGGTTTAGAAACATACATAATCTTAAGTAAAGTAGAAAAATCTAGGTACCATTAGAGAAATATATATGAATTACTATTTAAAAAAAAAAAGGAAAGAAATCTTGCCTCGATTAGGTTCTTGCCTATTTCACCTACGAACCAGATCTAGAATATAGATACTTAGACCTTATCTCTTCAAGGGCAAGTGGCTACATGTAATAACAAGACTGTTTCTTGTGACCTTTAAAAATTGTCTCCTAATTTTATACCTTTTATATATACTGTGTCCTATAGGGTATACCTCTTTGAGTTAATAGAAATTAGACATGTAGATCCTACCTCTCATAACTGTGTCTGCTGAAGATCTAAAAGAAATGTAAATGCCAAAAGTGACACACCAAAAAGAAGCCATTCTTTTCCCTAACTCTGCCACTGTTTTGTTGCAGAAATGAGAAATTCACACTTCGGCTGATGGAAGGATTGAAGAAGGAATTGTTAATGAACTTCTAAAGAATTTCCCTGAATCTTTCAGACGAGTACTACATATAAGGCATCAATAATGTTCCAGATTAACAAGGCCTTTCACATCATTTTATGAATGTGGGTAGAGATATTTTTATTTCTTTTTTGCAGCTAAAGAAAGTAAATTCCATACATATTAAATGTCATTAAATGCAATTTCACATATTTTTCAGGCAGTTAGTCCAGAAAAAGCTAGGACTAGGCCAGGCATGGTGACTCACACCTGTAATCCCAGCACTTTCGGAGGCCAAGGTGGGTGGATCACCTGAGGTCAGGAGTTTGAGACCAGCCTAGACAACATGGTGAAACCCTGTCTCTACAAAAAATTAGCCAGGCGTGGTGGCAGGCACCTGCAGTCCCAGCTACACAGGAGGCTGAGCCAGGAGAATCGCTTGAAACCAGAAGGCAGAGGTTGCAGTGAGCCGAGATCGCACCATTGCACTCTAGCCTGGGCAACAAGAGCGAAACTCCATCTCAAAAAACAAAAAAAAAAAAAAAAAACGCTAGGGCTAGTGGATTTATTTCAAATTTGTCATCAGATCCCACTATTTGCACTTAAATCTTCAACTAAACATTCAGGAATTTGAGAACCCCCAAAAGGGAATCTGTGAAAAAGAAGCAACAAGACTTCATGCTGATAAATGCCAACTGGTTTCTCAGGATACTGATACAAAGAGTAAGAATCTCAGGTTGATATCATTTTACATATACCAGTCACCAGTCAGCAGTCCACTAGCCATCAGGCCCCTGTCAGGTCTTCAATACCTCTGAAAAGAATGTCTGTGACATGCTAAAAAAGAAAGATTTATTTCTACATCCTATACATTCAGGTCAATGAACATTCGTGGTTGATGGGCTGGTTTTATTTTTTTTCTTTATTTTTGTTTAGAGAAGGGGTCTAGCTATGTTGCCCAGGCTGGTCTCAAACTCCTGGGCTCAAGTGATTCACCCGTCTCAGCCTCCCGAGTAGCTGGGACTACAAGCCTGTACCACTGTGCCCAACTCAGGCTGTTCGGTTTTTTTTTTTTAATGACAGCTTTACTGAGATGTAATTTACATACCATAAAATCACTGCAAAGTGTGCAATTTGATCATTCTTCATATATTCCCAAAGCGATGCAACCTTCACCACTAATTTTACAACATTTTTGTTACTCCAAAATCCCACACTCAAGCAGTCACTTCTGATTCCCCCAGCCTCTGGCACCCACTAATTTACTCTCTGTCTCTACGGATTAGCCTATTCTGGACACATCACATAAATGGAATCATATTCTATGTGACCTTTTATAATGAGCTTCTCTCACTTAGCACAATGTTTTCAAGGTTCATCATGTTGTACTGTGAATTAGTACTTCATTACTTTGTATGGGTAAATAGTATTCTATTTTTGATATGCCAAATTTGTTTATCCATTCATCAGTTGATGGACATTTGAGTGTTTTTGCAGGACTTCTGACCTGCAAAAACCTTAGTCATCTAATCTGATTGCTCATTTTATGGATAAAAAACTGAGATCCAGTGAGAAAATGGGAACTGCCTCTGGCTACACAGACTTAAGACTATCAATGGACATCTGAAATGCCTTCTTTTCTCCAAGCTCACCCCATTCCAATAAAAGAAGAAAGTGTTTGTTCCTAGCAGTAAAATGCAAGATAGGATAGGTCCAGAAGACCTGAGGTGGGAAGGAAAAGAAAATAGACAGGATTAGGCACAATCTTGTTGAACCAAAGGAACTTATGAAAAGATCAACAGTTTTAAACCTTCAAAAACACAGAAAAAAAGAGATGAGCACAGTGCAGACATAAAGATGCTATTTTTAATCAGAGAAGGAAAGAAACATGAAAGTGTGGGAAAACCTGAAAAGTTACTCTGAAATATCCAGTGATCCATCTGAAAATCTTTTTATTCTCAGACCCAGAAGAAAAATACACTGATTTAAAGATCCCAGAAAGAGGAAATCAAAGTCAAAACCACAAACTGAGAAGAAATGAGCACAGTAAAGGAAGTACATCACTCTACTTTCTGCAGGCCAAAAATTACAGTGAGGGAAACTGGAAAATACCCTCTTGAGATCTGATCTTGATGACTTCAATTAGAGATGGAGTCCATCTAAAGAAAGCATTTTGTAATTTAGGAGGCTCCAATCTGTATCTAGATTGTCTATAATAATGTGGGAAATTCAGACTGAATGAATCCTATATGCAGTCTCTATTTCAGAATCCCCACTTCCTACCACCATTTAAAAGCTGGGGAAGTCTGTCTGAGCACCAGGCCTGATGCTTGACTAAATGGCAAAAATTCTAAAGCAGTAAAAAAAAAAAAAAGAAAAAAAAAGCCTAAAAAGTCACTTTCCAATCCCTGGCTTATCTAAGGATGCAAGTTAATTTGTAAATCCTCTAATGTGTATAGTTAACTTCTAGAAGAAAAAAAAAAAAAAGTTAAAACCTTCTTCTTACCAACTCCACCAGAGTTCTTTCTACCAAATCCTCTTGCCTCAACATAAAAGGAACTAACCTAACACTAGCAAAATGGATAGCAAATAGTAAATGCTCCGTAAGTATTTGATTAATGAAATTGAAGATAGTATCAGATGTTTTCAAAAGAATCCTACTATTCCAAAGAAGTGTCTTAGTTTTTTATCTTACCACTAAAGAACGTAAGTCAGTATTCTGATACCCAAGTCTTTAGCTTAGTCAAACAACAGCAAGACGTGTAGATGGCAAACGGCAAAAGAGTCTAACAAGGAGAAAGATGAAAGAGAATCAAGAATACAGCATTTCTACTTCTACTGCTGCTGCCGCCACTGCCAACACCCCTCCAAACCCAGCACTGCATGCTTCTCTCAGAGTCCATCCTGTTACCCAAATGATCCCACAGCAACCTCATGGCACTGCCATGAATGGAGACACACAAGGGCACCATCCACTGTGACAAGACACTGACATGCACATTGCTTTGCCTCCTGCCAGACTACGGGATGCAGAGAGGGTGCAGACCAAGGACCTTGAAAAATCAGCTTCATGTGACATCATGGTGGACATGTGTGAAAAGTACTACCCACAGAGACACTGACATGACCATCACCAGAGATCTTTCACAGAGACCATGAACGCCCTGTCACCTGGGAAGCAATGGCAGACCCAGCTGAGCAGTGCAGACCCAGCTGGACACAAGCTGCTGGCCCAGTTGCTGGAGTCTAGTGAAGAGGACAATATGGTGGGCATCCTCTATGACAAGATACACGAGAACTTCATGGAGGAGGTGGATACAACAGATAATAAAACCTACCAGTGGAAGAAGGGGCAACTTTGACATACACTAGCCACTAGCCTGAATGCCGGCGCAACTTAATTCCACCTGGAACCAGCCCAACCAAGGTAAGGTTCAAGTGTGTAATGGAACTAACTCTTAGAGAAGAGTTTCTGCAGAGACTAGGCTTCTATCGGCACATCTGGCTGCCAGACCAGGGCATGGGGCCCTGGCCCAGTGATTCCAGGTGCACCTAAGTGGAAAGAGATGGGAAATGGCAAAAGGTAGATGCCCTTGAAAGAAGCAACTCTACCACCTGGAATCTAGGCTGCCCCTACCCCAGCCATCATCTTTGTTATCTATACTGACCAGACTAGACAATAGTAGTACAGTATATGCCCGAGGAGCCCCACTCATTCTAAAGCTAGCTGCCCCAGCCCAAGCTATGGCAGGTTCTTCAGGAGGAGGCCCTGGACCAGGTCAGTGAGATTTCTGGCTGCATCTTTGTCCATACCAACAGCTCCATTTGTGGATGCCATATCCAAGAAGGTACCTTAAACATGGCCCGTGCAAACTTGCCCTAGTGCCCAATGCCTATGCCTATGCCTCCCACAAATCCCAGAGTCCAATGAAATTTCCTCCATCTTTAAAAAAAAAGGCAACATTTCTAGTAAGAAAGTACTCAAAAATGATGGGGATATATCAAAAGGACACAAAAGCCACTTGATAGAGTTCTCAATGACAAAAAGCTGGAACAACTGACCAACAAAATAAATGATAATAATATTTAATTTATAACCCACAGAGAAAAATAAATACCTAACAATTCATACTGGCATAAGTAAATAACTGAATAAATAAATAACTGAAGGAAAAGGAAGAGTGTTTCTTCATAGTAGAATTCAAATTAATAAATGGGGAAGAATGAGAAAAAGAGAAAAAGCACTCTTAGACAAGCATCAAAGTAGTAATAATTAGAGGCAAGAATCATCCATGGATGCTGAAATCAATGGACAAAAGGATGATGAGAAACCAGATATTTGCAAAGTCTCAAAGCCTCTCTCAGCAAAATACAGTACTTAACTAATTACAAGGAGAAAAATCAGTTAACTTTACAGTAATCACTTAACCAAATTATCAAAGTTAACTTAGTAGTAAAAAGGCATCTGGACATCATACATTCCCTGATCTGATGCACTGAGGATGGTACAACAACACATCTGTATTACACTTGGGAAAAAACATATTTTTCACTCTAACAAAAAGAAAACATTAGACAAACCCATGTGGATGCACATTTTACAAAATAAGTAGCCAGTACTCTTTAAAAGCATCAAGGTCATGACAGGCAAAGAAAAATTGAGGAACTGTCACTGTTGGGGAGACTAAGAAGATATGATGATTGGATCCTGGAACAAGAAAAAGGCATTAATGGGAAGACTGGCGAAATTCAAATAAAACCTGTAGGACAATTAACAATATTATAACAATGCTAATTTCCTGTAGTATTTCTGTAACTATTTTGTAAATCTAAATTTGTTTCAGAAAAAAAAAAAATCTGTTTTTTAATGCAACATTTCTAGGTGTGAGATCTTACTGTTTTAACCCCATTGTGAGAAATGACTCATTTTGACTAGCTTTTATAATTTTCATATTAAGAGAGTTCATCAAATGATATCAGATTCAGAATATGTTTGTTGCTGGACTGCAGCAAACACAATAAGAAAACAAGCCAATGAATGAAAAACACACTTCTAAAACTCTGACGGCATGCTCTTCACAAAGAAAAAACAGAAAAAAGACATGAACATTCTAGTCATAAAACAATGACCCAGAACACAAATAAAATAACCTGAAACATAAAATGTCAAGAACTGAACAAAACCAACTGAATCAAAATATGATGAGATGATGACTTGGTGGGTTTCTGTCGTGGTCAACTTTTATGAGTCTGGTAAGGAACGGCTGTCATTAGGTAAAGGTTGAATTGGTTCTGGTACATTCACTGAACTCATTCTGGTACATACCCAGATTTTAAGTCAGTTATCCTCAAACAGTTTGTAGCATCCAGTCCCACTTTTCCATTCCGGACCACGCTAGATATGAAAGGCGAGAGCATTGGAGATATTCGGTTCAAGGCCACTTCTGGGGACATTTTAACTTGACTTGTAAATCACCACTGAAAGTAGAAGGAAAGAATGATGATCAGGGCTTACAAATGGACTAGATACAACACGCTTCCTGAAAACTGGACAGCATACAGCAGTTCCTCTTGCATGAATAAATAATTCCTTTCCCATCTCCAGCGCAGCCTCTTCCAGTGATCTTCCAGAAGAAACCACCTCACTTCTGCTCAGCTACTCAGGACTGGGACTACACCACTGCTTTTCAGGAACAGAAGGAACCCCTGAAATACAATTCCCTCTTCCTTCCCAAAGCTGATTTCTACACTGCCATACTCTACTTAAAGTGGTCCCACTCTATCTCACAACTGGCTTGTTCTATTTTAGTTGAGTCCAAGGAGCCCTTGCTAGCAATCCTCTATCCCAACACAAAAACATACACATCACTGAGTTAGCAATCTCTCCCTCTGTGTCCCCACAAGGAGTAAAAACTTGATGGATAATACCATATAAAACCCTACAACAGGCTAACCTGCTTGCAACTATTCCTTACTAGAAATTATTTACTGCTGATATATCTTTTTTTTTTTTTTTTTTGGAGACGGAATCTCACTCTGTTGCCAGGCTGGACTGCAACAGCACAATCTCGGCTCACTGCAACCTCCGCCTCCCAGGTTCAAGTGATTCTCCTGCCTCAGCCTCCTAAGTAGCTGGGACTACAGGCATGTGCCACCAGGCCCAGCTAATTTTTGTATTTTTAGTAGAGACAGGGTTTCACCATGTTGGCCAGGATGGTCTCGATCTCTTGACCTCATGATCCACCCGCCTAAGCCTCCCAAAGTGCTGGGATTACAGGCGTGAGCCACTGCGCCCGGCCCACTGCTGATATACCTTTCTTAATAATCTTTCCGTCCACAATGTAGTAAAACTACCTGTTTATGTGATCTCTTCCCTGCAGGGACTACACTTTGAATCCCCAAGGTTTAACAGAAATACCTGGCACATGCTAAACACTCAATAAACATTTTTTAATAAATAAATGAGTAAGGGGACAAAAGTTAGAGAAATATTTCTGTATGGAGAGAAGATAATGTGCCCCCCCAAAAAAAATTTGGTAGGGGAATAGACATAACAAAATCCAAGGGATAGATATAGCAAAAATCTACTTGACAATTAAATTATGAAAACATCACCTATGCAGCTATCAAGCAACACAGACTAACACGGATCTTAAGGTATTTGACTTTAAGGCACTAAGTCCTTACACTTAAAACCACAAAAGTAGAACCAATACATCATATCTAAATTATCTGGAAACTCACGGGGCTGGGGGAGAGAGTACACGAATTCTTCTTAATAGATTTCTAAATGAAAGCCTCTTCCTTCAGAGGAATAAGTCGATTCAAATGATCGTTTCCTTCCTCAATTTTAAAGAATAATGCCACATCAAAAGAAAATTAATTTCCAGCAAGTTACCAGTAAATGATGTTCTGGTTCTAGTTTTCATACATTATACCACATGAAAACTTGCAAGTCCTTGCTAAAATAAATGTTGAAAAGTAGAACCTGTTTCAATGTATTATTTCAGATAGTAAATAATAAATTTATTTGCTAATTTGATAGCTCAAAAAATAACACTTTGACCCTATATAGTGATGACACCCAGAAGTATCTTCAAGATACTTATAACACCTTTATACTTATACTTCAGTTCCAAAATCATCCTTTTTGTAAATATAAAACAAGCTCTTCTTCTGACCACTCAACAGATGACCCCCCCCCGACTATTCTCTCATTTCAAAGTAAGACTAAACATCTAACACTGTACTACCAATCATAAAAATCATGTACTTTTTAAAATGTTTTATCACTTATAAGGAGCGTCCATATATACTACTGCAGTTGATCTTCACAAGCCTGAGGTAGTAAAGAAAGAATTTTAATTCCCATTTTGCAGATAATATGGGTAATTATTATCATTTGATTCTGAACAGTATACTAATCCACATCATAATTTTGAAGCCTATTTTTTTCCATTCGCCAACATTTCCACCTTCATGTCTATGTCACAATTCTTGAAGGGATGCTTATCAAAGTCATATGCTAAGTACAAATATACCCATGTTACAAAAAAGCAAAAGGGTCTCACCTATATTACAAAATTGTTCTTCTGTGTTTTTTCCCACAGTACCTATTATTACTTTATCTCTTGTTTCTACAAAAGAAGGAAACAGAACCAACACATTCTAGACATCTATCTACCAGCTATCAGGCATTATATTACTCACCTCTATCTGTAATTTCATTTACTTCCCCCCAACTCTGTTCCCTGAGAACAATAATTGTTCCCATTTGACAAATGGAAGCTAAAGAAACTTGACAAATAGAAAATTAAAGCTCAACAAAATAGAGTAACTTGTTGAACGTTGGAAGTTGAAGCATCAGAATTCGAATCCGGCTTCTCCAAGTCCACTATACCCATCTTCCTCTCAAATAAACATTGATAACTTCGATCACCAAAGAGAAAAGCATCAAGGTGATTTTTTAAAGCGTATATCTTATAAAATGTGAACAGACAAAAAGTAACAAATTTAAACAAATGATTGCTTTACCACTAAAAACACACTGGACTATTGCTGGGCTACTGCTGAACCTGTTCTGAGTGATTCACTAGACAAATGTTAAAAGGAACAACCTTGCTCTAGAAGCCAAACCATACTAAAAGTGACACCAATACATTCTAATTCAGCAACGGTCGTGACTTTAGAATGACACCTTAGGGAACGAATTCTCTTTATTTCTAGGGCAGCCATAATACTATTTTTTGACAGTGCAAGGTTTCACGCAGTTTTAAAATCTATTTCAACCACGAGGAGGTGTGACTTCTCTTAAAAAAAAAAAACAACAACAACAAGGGGGGCTGGAATACAATGACTCCAAAATCAGAGGTCACTTAGCCAAAAACACTGGTCCTTTGGTGCAGTGAACTGGGTACATGGACAGGGAGTCACCACCGGTAGCAACTCTTACGCATGGCAGCACTATAATACATCCCAGATATACAAATATTTATGGTGGTCAGAGTCACCTGAATGCTTCTCCTGCAATTTGTATTTCCTGATTTTAACGTATTGCAAAAGGAAAATGCAAAATTACAATTTTTGCAAGGGTCTGCTACCCCAAAACAAAGTTACAAAAGGTCCTTTGATGAGAGGCCTGGGGATTACAAAGACGTCGAAAGCGCCATCCAGGTTCTTGCAATTAAAAATAGATGACAAACACGGAAACATGTGCCCTGCTGACGTCATGGAACGGAAAGGGGTGGCATCCTGCTGCGTCACGTCGACGTCATACAGCGCACGAGGGAAGTTACACTGTGGAAGCAATTTCCCCCAAGGGGCAACATTCGAGAAAAACAAACTAGCTCAGACCCGAAGAATGACCACCCCACTCTAGGGGACGTCTTAAAAGGGACACTCTCCCCTTTCCCAAACTGTATGGTTCCCCTCATCAGGCAACAAGGAACTAATACTCGGGGTTTACAGGGACCAGGGGATGGGCCATACATGGAGAAAGAGACGCATCTGCCCTTGGGGGCTCGTTCTTGAGGGGATCAGCGTGTTGGGGATGAGAAGGGCATCTTTGGAACGGGGGCCTTCCCCATAGGAAGAGGAGGCGAGTCCCCTGGCCATATTTAAACCACGGTTCTCCACGCCACCTGTGCGACTCGGGATCCAACCTCCCCGCACCAGCCCCAGTCCAGGTACCTGGAACTTAGTCCGATCGGTAACCGGCGACTACGTGGGGTACAGGTACCCGAGCGCGCCCCCGACCGACGCACCGACCTGCGCGCGCGCCGCGGGCCGGATGCGTGCGCACTCCCCGGACGTCCCGCCCCGCCCCCTCTGCGGCCCCAGAGCTGGGCGGCGTGCGCGCCCCCGCGCCGCACCGAGCCGGGCGCTCGGAAAGGCGTCCCCGCGGTGCCTGACAGTTCCTTCCTCAGTGCCTGCCCCGTGAGTGGCGAGGAGCGGGGAGTCTTGCCATATCAGGAGGGCCCTGTTACGTGAGGCTGTGCACGGAGACTATTCCAGGAAGAAGAGGGGACACTTGGTGGGCGGGGTGATTTCGGGCAGTCAGGTGGGCGACCCGCGTAGGCGTCTGAAAGGCCCGCGTCGTTAGGGAAGGCAGGAGCGGCGTCTCTGGTTACAGGGTTAGGCAAAGGGCAGAGGTCAGCGTCCAGGTTGGACAGCAGCACCTTTGAGCGATGGCGGCGTCTGGGGAACCCTGGAGGCAGTGGCAGGAGGAGGTGGCGGCGGTGGTAGTGGTGGGCTCCTGCATGACCGACCTGGTCAGGTTAGTCCGGGGCGAGTTACTGAGTCTGCGGCTTGGGGGAGGAGGTGTCCCGTGCGCTATGCGCCCGGCGGAGCTCTTGGGCGCTGGGTCTCCAGCGATAGACCGTGCTAGCTTCGGGTATGAGCTGCAGGTTTTCGCAGCCCTCAGCCTGCCTTCCCGGCATGAAAGAATTTGAGTCTGTAAAGGTAAATCTCAGGGGAGGGGACATAAGAGGCCAGGGTTTAGTGAAAGCTCTAATATTACTAAAAGCGCTCCCCAAAGACCTTTCTTGGCCCGGCTGCTGAGCCTTTCCCCAAACGAGCCAGGGAACTTTGCCTATGTCATTTTACCTCCGAGAATGTGCCTACCTCACAGGGTTGTTGTGAGGACTAAATGAAGTAAAGTGTTTTGTCAAGCGTAACATTATCCAATTTGGATATTATTCGTCTGAGCTTATTGTATAAAATAATGAGTCGAGCAGAAGTAAAAAAAGTCTGTCAGCTTTCCCCATGTTGATTGTCGGCATTACTGCGGTATTTTATATTTACAGCGTATTTTTCAGCAAGGCAGGTATGAATCAAAATAAAAACATAAACACAGTATTTACAACCACTAAAAACTATGATCAAATTATGATAGAAAATATGGCAAATGAAAATTGTTGAGTTAGGTCAGTAAGACTGGGTAGACAGATCCTTCTGATTTATCTTTCTTTAAAATTAAGGTAGCTTTTCTGATTATAAAAGTAATGTATGTTCATTGTAAAAGTAGTAATAAATTCAGATATTCCAAGAAAATCCTACCACTCCAATTACTGCAGTTCAGTCTTTTGATGAATATCTTTTCAGATGTAATGCTACTTTTATGTTATAAAAATGATCAGGTATACTACAGTAACACCTCATCTGTCCTGAAATGTTGCTTTTCCAAAGGGTATTAGAGAACGTGGAACTAAACAAAAAAGCCTTGGGGCAATCAAAATAAGTCACCAAATTGCTGCACCAAACCACCTGTATTCTACTCAAAAAATAGGTCTAGGGTCTTCATGTAACCAGTTTAACCTTACCTTAAAATATTTATCAGCTGTGTTGCCAAATTTCCACTGAGATTAGAAAGGTGGGAGTAGAGAGGAGAGACTGCTAGAGGCAGTTATAGTGACTGATGAAAACTTGAGGGTGAGTAGGAGACTATGTAACAAGAAGAAGCAACAAAAGAATTTTAAATATCAATGACCTTTATTTTTCCACAAATATTAGAACTATTTTGTCAGACACTGTGCCAAGATAAAAATACTTTCCTTTGGTGACAGAGCATAAAATTGAATCTAGTTGGAGACATTTGTTGAAGAGGCCTATACATCTTTTTCTAGAGCAAGAGTCAGTAAACTTTTCTGTAAAGGGCCAGATAGTAAATATTTTAGACTTCGCAAGCCATGTATGGTCTAGGTCACATTTTTTTAACAACATTTTTTAAATGTAAAAACCATTCTTACCTCCCAAGCCTTACAAGAACATTCTGCAGGCCATAGATTACAGACACCTGACACCTGTGTAGAAAGAACATCACTGTGTTTACAACACAATATAGCAATTGCTTTTACTGGTGATGACTCTTTTCAATAAAAGGTTTTATGGTACTTGTTAAATTTTGTATAAAAATAGGACATGTATTTCACTTTAGAAAAAGTTTCATCAAAAATTCATAAAGTTTAGTTACATAAAGAATAAATCTTCAGTAAACCTTCATCTAAAATGATCATCCCATGCAAAATCCACCTAGCTAAATGTTTACCGTGATTTTATATGTAAAGTGGCAGAAGAGTAAGAAAACTAAAGTGGGCCAGGTGCAGTGGCTCACACCTGTGATCCCAGGACTTTGGGAGGCCAAGGTGGGCAGATCACCTGAGGTCAGGAGTTTGAGACCAGCCCAGCCAACATGGTGAAACCCCATCTCTACTAAAAATATAAAAATTAGCTGGGCGTGGTAGCTGGCGCCTGTGATCCCAGCTACTCAGGAGGCTGAGGCAGGAGAATTGCTTGAACCTGGGAGGTGGAGGTAGCAGTGAGCCGAGATCGCGCCATTGCACTCCAGCTTGGGCGACAAGAGCAAAACTCCATCTCAAAACAAAAAAGAAAAAGAAAAGAAAATTAAGTTTTCTCATACATACTACCTGAATAAAAGTGTCAGGGTTAAAATTCAGAGCCATTTCCTTGTTACCAAACTAAGAACTTTCTGTGAAGCTTGACCATCGGATACTAAAAATAACTATAGTACTTTGTGGGGTGGGGTAGGGGAGTGGTGTCAAAGGCCCATTTTAGCATCCATCC
Organism: Papio anubis; assembly: GCF_008728515.1. Classification (NCBI taxonomy): domain Eukaryota; kingdom Metazoa; phylum Chordata; class Mammalia; order Primates; family Cercopithecidae; genus Papio; species Papio anubis. The sequence continues at coordinate 27,675,795 of NC_044989.1, read as the reverse complement.
ATCAGGGTTTAAAATCTTATTTCAGAGCTAGAAAAATCTGGAAATTGTTTATTCTAGTCCTTCAGTTTTTAGATAAATAAACTGAAGCCCAGAGAAGAATTTCTCCTCTTGCCCATATTCTTTCCTTCATAAAATATCCAAGTTTCTTTTCTTCACATGAATCATTAGTACAAATTTTACTAATGGTTAGTAAAATCATTAGTTAAAATTTTTACTAATGATTCACTAATGATTAGTAAAATCATTAGTAAAAATTTTAACTAATGATTGGTAAAATCGTTAGTAAAAAATCATTAGTAAAATCATTAGTAAAAATTTTATTCCCGTATAGACCCTCTCTACTAATTCCCACAGCTTTTCAACAAACTTTTCATGGTCTCTCATTACTTATGACTCTGAAGATCTTCACAGAAATCAGAGTATAGGATTTTCATTTAAAACCCTGCATCTGTGATAAACTTGGGTGCAACTTTTCTGGTTACAGTTAGTATCATGATTATATTAGTTATCTACTGCTGCGGTAACAAATTACCAAACTTAATAAGTAATGCAAGTTTATTTTTTTTACAGTTCTGGAGGTCAGAAGTCTAATACGGGTCTCACTGGGCTAAAATCAAGGTACAGCAGGGCTGAGCTCCATTCTGGAGACTCTAGAGGAGGCTCTGTTTTCTTTCTTTTTCCACCTTCCAGAGACTGCCCACATCCTTGGTTCATCGTGGCCACTTCCTCCATCTTCAAAGCCAGCAATGGTTGTTCAGGTCTTTCCCACATCACATCACTCTGACCCCCAGTCTTCTGGCTCCTTCTTCTACATCATAAGAATGCTTGTGATTACGTTAGGCCCAACCAGATAATTCAGGATAATCTCTTTATTTTATGGTGGCTTATTAGGAACCTTAATTTCCCCTTGCCATGTAACAACATATTCACAAATTCTGGGGATTTGGATGTGGACATCCTTTGCGATAGGGGAGCAGAGAGTATGTTATTTTTGCTACCACAGTGGTTAAGCTTGAAGTAAAAAATCCTACAATACTGAGTTCTCAGAGACTCTTTGAAGCCTGTCATTGTATCCTCACATTTTACAGGTGAGATAAGGAAGAACGCTTCAATGACTTACTCCAAATCACACAGCCAGTGAGTGGCATAGTAAAGGCTGCTACCCAGGTTTCCCAATCCTTACCTTTCTTTTTTATTTTTTTAAATACATATTTTCTTTTTTTTTTTTTTTTTTTAATGGGCTCTCGCTGTATTGCCCAGGCTGGTCTTAAACTCCTGGGCTCAAGCTATCCTCCTACTTGGCCTCCCAAAGTGCAGTGGTTACAGGCGTGAGCCACCGTGCCTGGCCCCAATTCTTATCTTTCCATTATATCATTCTACCTCTAACTCTGACTAGTGTTTATTGCCCTTTTCATCTACAGTACATTTGATAGCTTGTAGTCTGTACATTCATTGTTAACTTTATAAACTGATAAGGAATAACAACTAAGAATTTATAATTTTCAAGTCTAAAGATAATATCTTTATTACTGTGCCTTATTCCTAAATTTAACTGTAACTAACCTGGACACCCATGCCTATTCTTTAGATTCACTTCAGAAATAAAACTGCTTCAATAACTAAGCCCTTTTGGATGGCATCCAAGCCCAACTTACTTTATATATTACATTACTGTGTGCCAGACACTGCTATTCAATCAATGAATAACCGTTTTTTTCATTTCTAATTTCAGTCAGCTATGAGTAATAAGTCCTATGTAGTAATAATTTTTAAAAATCATTAGCTCATACAGCATGACAAACAATTGAAATTATTTAATACTCACTTATATTTTTCTCATTATCCTCTTCCTTCTTGAACACTCATCTCTAAAGTTACACACTACGAAGATACAAGAAATGAACCCTGGTCTTATGGGATATAAAGTCAAAGATTTTCCAAAGACAGATTTCCCCCCTCAAAAAAAAAAAGTGTGAACATTTTTAGACATTAGGCTCATAGGCCTTTGTTAATCATGCTTTCATTAGTAATCCTTATTTTTTTATGACCTGTATCACCCATTTTTTCAATTATTCATTTGAGGAATACTTATTGAATTTATAGTGTGTGCCAGGCACTTCCCGATGTGCAGAGGATACAGCAGTGAAAACACAGACAAAAATCCCTGCCTCATGAAGTTTACATTCTAGTAAGACAATATCAGTAGAAATAAGATAAATACATAGTATGTTAGATAAAAGCTAAGGAGAAAAATTAAACATGTAAAGAGGGATGGGAATAGGAACTTTAGATTACTGGCTTCAGAAAGCCTCGCTGAAAAGGTCATTTAGAGTAAAGACCTAAAGGAGGAAGGAAAACAAGTCATAATCTGAGGGAAGAGCATTCCAGGCAGAGGGGATAGCATACTCGAAGGCCCTGTTCAGTGAAGAACATGGGGTCCAGTGTGGCTGAAGAAGAAGAAAGGAGTCAGGAGAGAGCAATCAGTGATTAAAGAACATTGAGTCATACTCTGCATGAGATGAAAAGCTAGTGCAGGATTTGAGCAGAGGAGTGGCATAATCTTATTTTGATTTTAATAGGATCTCTCTAAGGGCTATGTGAGAATAAATAGCATGAAGGAAGGCAAATACAGAAGCAGGGAGACAAATTGAGAGTCACTCCCAACAGTCTGGGCAAGAAATGATGGTAGCTGGAAAGCAGTGCAAGTGGAGAGAAAGCATCTTTTGATTATATTTTTGGAGTAGAGTTGACAGGATATGCTGCAGAGTAAGAGATCTGTCAAGGATTACTCTTAAGTGCTACAGCCTCTGCAACTGGAAGAGGAAATTGACCTCTACTAAAATGCAGAAGATTGTGTGCAGAGAAAGTTGGGTGGGAGAGGGCTGTATCAGGGGCACAGAGTGGACATGGGAGGGTTGAGGTACCTACTAGACATCCAACTGAAGAGGTCAAGAAGACAGATACAAGAGTTTGGAGTTCCAAGGAGAGGTCCAACCCGGAGATACAAATTTCAGAGTCATCAGTGTATAGATGGTATTTAAAGCCATGAGGCTGGATGAGATCACTGAGGGTCTGATCTCCTAGGGCACTACAACATTTAGAGGATAAATTTTTAATAAAATTGACTTCCTGTCTCTCTTCCAGTCTCTCTACAGTCCTAAAACTTGCTTTGAGACAAGCTTAATACAAACCTATGTTTATATTTCCATGGCAATAGACTCTGATGTCAACTAAAACTCTGTGTTATCTTTTTACATGCTGCCAATTAAAAGTGATGGCTTGAGAGATAAGACTCGTATTCACCCAAGCGTCTAAATTTAATCCTGCCAAATCGGGAAATAAGTGCCTAATTTTCAAAAGGTTTAATTGAATAGTGGAATAAGTGAATTTAGAAACTTTTAGATCCAAAGTGGATGAAGCATTGGACCTAGATTACTTAAAAAAAAAGTTATGGCCAGGCACAGTGGTGGCTCAAGCCTATAATCCCAGCACTTTGGGAAGCCGAGGCGGGTGGATCCCTTGAGCTCAGGAGTTAAGACCAGCCTGGGCAACATGGCAAAACCCCATCTCTGCAAAAAAGACATAAATTAGCTGGGCATAGTGGTGTGAGCCTGTGGTCCCAGCTCCTGGGGGGCTGAGGTGGGAGGATCACTGGAGACCCAGAGGTTGAGGCTGCAGTGAGCCTTGATTGCACACTGTACTCCAGCCTGGGCAACAGACTGAGACCCTGTTAAACATACAAAATAAAAAAGAGTTATACTGTACCTATCAAAGTTTATATTTGTTTGACATAATACAGTGCTTTCTAACTGGGACACAGGTTAGAGAGTCAAGAAGCCTCTTGGCTGGTCGTATTTAAAACAGAGAAATCTCTTTTACAGTCACATTTTCAGAAACTAAAAAAGGAATATTAATCCAAAAAGTATCATGCTTTCCCAGTATTGGAGGAATATAATATCATCCTTCATTATTCTTTCCGCTTCTTAAATTGATCTGAAAAGTTGCTTATAAGTTACCAATCATTTATTAAATTACTATTTTGTTAAACATAGTTCTATCAGCTGTATTGCCTAATATCAAAAGTTTAATTAGATCTCATTTGTCAATTTTTGCTTTTTTTGCAATTGCTTTTGGCATTTTTGCCATGAAATTTCTGCCTGTCCTATGTCTACAATGGTATTGTCTAGGTTGTCTTCCAGGGTTTTTATGGTTTCAGGTTTTACATTCATCTTTAATTCATCTTGAGTTGATTTTTGTGTTTGGTGTGAGAAAGGGGTCCAGTTTTGGTCTTCTGCACATGGCTAGACAGTTATTCCAGCACCATTTATTGAATAGGGAGTCCTTTCTCCATTGATTGTTTTTGTCCATTCCCATTCGTGGGAAATTTACTATGTCCCTTTAATGAAAATATACATTAAAAAATTATGGTTGGGCGCAGTGGCTCATGCCTGTAATCCCAGCACTTTGGGAAGCAGAAGTGGGAGGACTGTTTGAACCCAGGGGTTTAAGACTAGCCTAGGTAACAGGGTGAGGAGACTCTGTCTCTTAAAAAAAAAGCATATGACAAAGAAAGCACCTACTGTGTACTATTACAAAGCAGTTCCTTTAGCAATCCATTCCTTTGCCAGCTCTCTGTGCCTTAGGCTTTTCATGTCTGTATTCCAAGGAGAACAAAGTAAGGTAGACTTTGTGATGAGTTTTGCTCTAGTATTTTGATGACTTGTTTATAATATTGAAATACTTGTAGTGTGCTAAACACTAAGAATACTGCAGTTCGGAAAACACTGTTACTGCTTGTCTTCGTCCCTTTTGTGCTGCCATAACAGAATACCTAAGACCAGGTAATTTATTTTTTTTTTCACTTTTAAGTTCAGGGGTACATGTGCAGGTTTATTATATAGGTGAATTCGTCATGTGGGTTTGTGGTACCCAGGTATTTTTTTTTTTTTTTTGTCACCCAGGTATTAAGCCTAGTTCTCATTAGTTCTTTTTCCTGATCCTCTTCCCTCCTTTCACCCTCCACCCTCAGGTAGACCCCAGTGTATATTCTTCACGTCTGTGTGTCCAGGTGTTCTCATCATTTAGCTCCCACTTATAAGTAAGAACATGCAGTATTTAGCTTTCTATTCCTACGTTTGTGTGCTAAGGATAATGGCCTCCAGCTCCATCCATGTTCTGGCAAAGTACATGATGTTGTTCTTTTTAATAGCTGTGTAGTATGTCCAGAATGGTATTGCCTAGGTTGTCTTCCAGGGTTTTTATGGTTTCAGGTTTTACATTTGTCTTTAATTCATCTTGAGTTGATTTTTGTATATGGTGTAAGAAAGGGGTCCAGTTTTGGTCTTCTGCCCATGGCTAGACAGTTCTTCCAGCACCATTTATTGAATAGGGAGTCCTTTCTCCATTGATTGTTTTTGTCCATTTTGTCAAAGATCAGATGGTTGTAGGTATGTGGCCTTATTTTTGGGACTTTTTGTTCTGTTCCATTGGTCTATGTGTCTGTTTTTGTACCAGTACCATGCTGTTTTGGTTACTATAGCCCTGAAGTATAGTTTGAAGTCAGATAGTGTGATGCCTCCAGCTTTGTTCTTTTTCCTTAGGATTGCCTTGGCTATTCAGGTTCTTTTTGGTTCCATGTGAATTTTTATTTTATTTTATTTTATTTTTTCTTTCTTTTTTTTTTTTTTTTTTTTTTTGAGACAGAGTCTTACTCTGTCGCCCAGGCTGGAGTGTAGTAGCGCAGTCTTGGCTCACTGCAACCTCCACCTCCCAGATTCAAGCGATTCTCCTGCCTCAGCCTCCTGAATAGCTGGGACCACAAGCCCGCACCACCACAGCTGGCTAATTTTTGTATTTTTAGTAGAGACGGGGTTTCGCCATGTTGACCAGTCTGGTCTGAAACTCCTGAACTCAGGTGATCTGCCAGCCTCGACCTCCCAACGTGCTGGGATTACAGAGGTGAGCCACTGCGCCTGGCCTTATTTTTCTTGAGACAGAATCTTGCTCTTTTACCCAGGCTGGAGCACAGCATGGCTTACTGCGGCCTCAACTTCCAGGCTCTAGCAGTCCCCCCACCTTAACCTCCGAGTAGCTGGAACCATAGGCACACAGCGCCATGCCCAGCTAATTTCTGTATTTTTTTTTCCCAAAGATGGGGTTTTGCCATGTTGCTCAGGATGGTCTCGAACTCCTGAGCTGAAGCATCCCACCCACCTCAGCCTCCCAAAGTGCTGGGATTACAGGTGTGAGCCATCATGTGCAGCCCCATTTGAATTTTAAAATTCTTTTTTCTAGTTTTGTGATGAATGTCATGGTAGCTTAATAAGAATAGTATTGAATCTGTAAATTGCTTTGGACAGTATGGCCATTTTAATGATATTGATTCTTCCTGTCCATGAGCATGGAATGTTTTTTCTATTTGTTTTTGTCATCCCTGATTTCTTCAATCAGTGTTTTATAGTTCTCATTGTAGAGATTTCTCATCTCCCTGGATAGCTGTATTTCTAGGCATTCTTTTGTATGTGGTACTGTGATGGGATTGCATCCTTAATTTGGCTGGTTTGACTGTTAGTGTATCAGGATGCTAGTGATTTTTGTGTGTTGATTTTGTATCCTGAGACTTTGCTGAAGTTGTTTAACAACTTAAGGAGCTTTTACCAAGATTGTGGGTTCCTAGGTATGGAATCATGTCGCCTGCAAACAGATAGTTTGACTTCCTGTCTTCCTACTTGAATGCCTTTTATTTCTTTCTCTTGCCTTGCCATTTGGCAAGACTTCCACTACTATGTTGGAATAGGAGTACAGAGGAGGAGAACTTTATCTTGTGTTGAGCTTTTCAAGGGAAATGCTTCCCAGCTTTTTCCCATTCAGTATGATGTTGGCTGTGGTTTGTCATAGATGGTTCTTATTATTTTGAGATATGGTCCTTCAATGCCTAGTTTATTGAGAGTTTTTAACACAAAGGGGTGTTCATTTTATGGAAAGCCTTTTCTACAACTATTGAGATAATCTCATGTAGTTTTGTCTTAGTTCTGTTTGTGTGATGAATCACAAAGTTATTGATTTGCATATGTCGAACTCAACCTTGCATCCCAGGGAAAGTTTCACTTGATCATGGTGGATTAGCTTTTGATGTGCTGCTGGATTCACTTTTGTTTTTCTTGTACCAGGTTTTGCATCAGGATGATGCTGGCCTCATTAGAATGAGAGTTAGGAGGAGTCCCTCCCTCAGTTTTTGGAATAGTTTCAGTGGCAAATGGTACTAGCTCTTCTTTGTACATCTGACAGAATTCAGTTGCAACTGCCTGTCTCTGGCCCATTTTTTAGTTGGTAGGTTATTTATTACTGATTCAATTTCTCGAGCTCATTGTTGGTCTGTTCAAGGATTGATTCAGCTTCTTCCTGGTTCTGTCTTGGGAGAGTGTATGTCCAGGAATTTATCCATTTCTTCTAAACTTCTAGTTTGTGTGCAGAGGATTTATAATATTCTCTGATGGTTATTTGTATTTCCGTGGGGTCAGTGGTAATAACTCCTTTAGTTCTGTTCATTAAAATATAATGAACAGAAATGTATTGGTTTCATGTCCTCCAGAATGGAGAGTCCAAGATCAAGGGCATCTGGTGAAATCAAGCAAAGCATTCCATGGTAGAAGAATAAAGCGGTGGGAGTGAAGAGAGAGAAGTAAAAAGAGGTTAAACTTGTCCTTTGTTAGAACTCACTCCCTTGATAACAAACTCACTGCCATGATAATGGCATTAACCATTCAAGGAGGATTGTAGAGCTCATGACCTAAACTCCACTTAAAAGTCTCACTCACAGTGCCATTTCATTGGCAATTAAATTTCAACATGAGTTTAGGAGGTGCCCATTTGAACCATAGCACTGCTTCAGGAATTTAGAGTCCAAAGAAGAAGGTGACACAAAAAGAGATTATTATAGTATGACGGGTAAGTGCCTGCAGGTTATGCGCGAGAACAGGGAAAACTTCCTGGAAGAGATGCCACCTGAGCCAAATTTTTAAAAATAAGCAAAGCAACCCAGTGGGAAGGAAGATAGACCCACCACCTGGGTTACAGTACACAGAAGCAAAATCATGGAGGTGCTTGCATGGTACATGCTGAGGCAGCAACCCTTGGATCTTAGAACATCAAGATACACAGTGGTGATGAGAAAGGCCTGATCAGCCATGCTGAGGTGCTTTGGTTTTATTCTGTGGCCCTGGAACCAGTGTATGGGCTCAGTATAAGAATGACAGCCAGATTTATATTTCACATAGTTCACTTTGAAGTGCTAAAGTCAGATTTAAAAGAAGCCAATGTTTTGAAGGCATCAAAGGCATTCTTCTTGAAGACAGGAAGACCCATTGGAAAGCAATAGTACTCAGAAATGTTGATGATGGTGCTTAACTAGACAGTAGTGCTGGGAATCAAAAAGAGGAAAAAGCCTAAAGATACATTTAGGGGCGCTTGGGCTGTGGCTCACACCTGTAATCCCAGCACTTTGGGAGGCTGAGGCAGGCGGATCACGAGGCTTCAGGAGATCAAGACCATCCTGGCTAACATGGTGAAACTCCTCTACTCAAAAATACAAAAATTAGCCAGGGTGTGGTGGCGGCACTTGTAGTCCTCCCAGCTTACCAGGAGGCTGAGGCAGGAGAATGGCATGAACCTGGGAGGCGGAGCTTGCAGTGAGCCAAGATCATGCCACTGCACTCCAACCTAGTACATAGAGTTTAGACTGCCTCAAAAAAAAAAAAAAAAAGAAAAGAAAGAAGAAATATTTAGGGCTAAAATAGTTGGAAACAACTGGTTAGTAAAGTGGGCATGAATCAAGCATTCGCCTCTAATCTTTTGTAAGAAAACACTAATGTTGGAAACTCTTTTACTTTCCCACATTGATAAGACCTAGAAGGTAGATCCTTGGAAAGAATCCCATCTGATAGAACAAAAGCATTCCATGCTTACTACTTTTATGGGGAAGTATTCCTTAAAAAATCAAATAAATGTTACACAACAATTAAGAGATAGTCAGATTCTCTCTAGGGGAAAAAAAAAAGTCCTAATTTGGTTTTGAGATTTAAGAAAAAATACAGGTATTCTTCATAATTGTAATGGAGACGCTTAATGACAAATCTAGCTCAAAAAGTTTGCAAATATTAAATGGAGGCAATGAAATGACAGAGATATAAACATAAAATAGAATGTTAAAATACCTAAACAGAATCTCTTCCATATACCAGTACAACATTTTTAAGGAAAAAACTACTTAAAGCCCAACCACCCATGTAACAAAGATATTTATAATGTGTAAATTGTTGTCGGGAACTTAGGTACTGTGGAACTAGAGAATATCTGGAGTAGCAAAGAAACTTGAGTTCATTTTTTGTGTTGAAATGACCACCCTGTTCATTTTAAATATAGGAAGGCCAAGTCTAGAAAGAATTAACTGATTTTCCCCAGCTAATACCCACTAGGATTAGAGCCAGGATTAAAGTTTTTATCTTTGGCTCAAATATAACACATTGTGTGTTTACTGTGAAGTTTTGAGTAGTTTCAGAAGTTTGATATGTACTGGATTTGCAGGAGACAAAGTACTAGAAGTGCTAGTAAGGACCAATTTCCTGAAAAGAAAACAAAGCCACATTGCAATTATCAGTATCAGAGTACTTTGCATTATTGTCCTTAGAATTTTTTCAGACCTGCCATTTTGATGCATATGCATAACATTTACTATTTTTAAATTTACAATTCATTAGCATTAAGTACATCCACATTTTTTACAAAACATCACCACTAATCATCTCCAAACTTTTTCATATTCCTAAACGGAAATGATGTCCTTATTGGGCAATAGCTCCCTATCCCTCTCCTCAGCCTCTGGCAACTACTTCTTCATTCCACTTTTGTATCGCTTATGGATTTGACTACTTTAGGTATGATTATATAAGTGGAATCATGCAGTCTGCCCTTATGTGACTTTACTTATCCACTTGGCATAACATCCTCAAGAAAGGGTAAGTAAACTCTGAAGACATAGTAATAGAGATTTTATCTAAATTCTAAGCATAGAGGAAAATGCACAGAGCCTCTGTAACCTGTGTGGAACAGTTCACCATATGTATAATTGAGTCAAAGTATCCTATAGGTGGAGCCTTTGTAACTGGCTTACTTCACTTAGCATATCAAATGTTTTCAAATGTATCCATACAGTAGCATATTTCCAGAATTCTCCTTTTAAGGCTGAAAAATACTCCATTTATGTACATTACACATTTTGTTTATTCATCTGTCAATGGACATTTAAGGCTGCTTTCTACCTTGGGCTATTGTGAACAATGCTGCTATTAACATGGTGTACAAATATCTGTTTGAGCCCCTCTGTTTTCAGTTCTTTTGAGTATATACCCAAAAGTGGGATTGTTGGATCATAAGATCATTCTACCTTTGGGCTATTGTGAACAATGCTGCTATTAACATGGGTGTACAAATACCTGTTTGAGCCCCTGTTTTCAGTTCTTTTGAGTATATACCCAAAAGTGGGATTGCTGGATCATATGGTAATTCTATGTTTAATTTTTTGGAGGACCCACCATATTGTTTTCCATAACAGCAACACTGCTTTTCCTTTTAGTTTCTTGCATTTTCTTTGTAAAGTCCCTATTCTTCATCTTACTCACCAAGCCTCCCTTTTCCTATTTCAGTTTAGACTATTTTTTTGTTTTGTCTCCCATTTGTAGTCCCTCTTTTATGTCCTCTTATGCAATTTTGCATCCCCGTATGCATGTATATCTATCATGTCTAAGTATATGTTTGTGCAAGAGGAAAAATGTGTCTGTACAGGCAAGGAGCTCAGTAAACCTCATACCTTCTCTGCCCTCCTCAGTCTCAGCAGCATCATTTTTGTGGCCATTTAATACTCTGTTACATAGATATACAAAAATTTGTTGATTCAGTGCCCTAAATAAGTACTTTTAAGTTGTTTCTGTTTGCCATGATGAACTTCTTTGAACGCTTATCTTTTGGACTCATGTCTGTTTCCTTAGGTAAATTCCTAGAGATGGAATTTCTAGGTCAAAGGAAATAACATTCTTGTTTGTGTTTTGTTTTCTTTTGAGTCAAGGTCTAGTTCTGTCACCCAGGCCGGAATGCAGTGTCACGATCGCAGCTCACTGCAGCCTTGACCTTCCAGGCTCAATCAATCCTCCCATCTGAGCCTGCTGAGTAGCTGGGACTACAGGTGCATGCCACCATGCCCAGCTAATTGTTTGTTTTTTTTTTTTGGTTGAGACAAAGGTCTCACCATGTTGCCCAGGCTGCTCTCAAACTCCTGACCCCAAGCTATCTGCCCACCTTGGCCTCCCAAAGTGCAGTGATTACAGACGTGAGACACCATACCTGGCTGGAAGTAACATTTTTTAAACTTTTGAAATATATTGGTAATTTGCCTTCATAAAAGTTCTTCTGAAATACACTCCTACTCACAGTGTATGAAAGGCCTATTTCCTGGATTTTTAACGAACACATTACTAGTTGAGAGATGATAAATGTTTTCATGTTTGATTATAAAAGGAGATGTCGAATGTTTTCCAGATGTTTGTTATTTATTTGTGTTTCTTTTGTGAGTTGCCAGCCACGGATCCTTTGTCCATTTTTCTGTTGAACACTCCTTAAGATTTTAAACAAGAGAGTTCAAAGAAAAAAAAAATGTAAAGATGCTGGTTAAGAGTTCTGCAGCAAAGAAACTAATAATGTAAGAGTGAAAGGAGAATTTTAAGACTCTGGCTAGCATAAAATATTGTGGAAATATGGAAGAGAGAGATTCTCAAACCTGGTTGCCATTTAGAATCCGTTAAACCAGACTCTCCAGGGAGGAAATCCAGGCATCAATTTTTGTTTTTTAAATTCCCCGTAAATTTTAATGTGCCACAGGGATAGAGAAAAAGTGACTTACTGATAAAAGCAGGAACTATGAAGTAGAGCAAATGTGACAAAATACTGTAGCAATTTGGAGAAATTAACCTTTAAGAGAAAGGGGTTGGAGTTATTCCTGACCAAGGGGAATCATGATTGGCACAGATAAACACATCAGTGTTTAAGTGGCATCATATCTGGTTATCCAGTCTCTCCACTGTGGTAATACAGAGTCTTCATTCTTGACACATTATATCACATGATGCTGTCCAGTGAATATCAGTTCTTGAATTATGTGAGTTCCGCCCAGGACAGTTGCCTCCTAGTTAGGTGGCTGCATCTTCCTCCATTCTGAGAGTGATTGTACAATGTTAAAACTAAACTGTAAGCTAAGTGAGGACAGGGTCTGAATATCTCTAGAACTTCACACAGAGTCTGGAATGTAGTAACTGTAACAAATATATGCTGAGAATGGATTGAGTATCACAAAAACGATCTGAGATTATTCCAGTTTCTTCCGTAGTTTTCATACTAAATCAAGATGTACTTCATTGAATACAATTTTAATACTTTTTAGTATTTTCTACACAGTAATGAACTACCTTTTTGTCATATTATCTTCAAGGACAAGATTTCTTTGAATTGTATAAGGTTCCTCTTAAGACGACTGATTGAAGACACTTTTTTGAGGCCTCAAATTCTTCATATGAGCATTTAAAATATTTCCATCTGCCTTGCTTTACCTTCTTTGTGATTTTTATATGACTAGTTTGACTTGGAGTGTTTCTTGTATACATGCAGAAGGCTGCTATAAATTATCTCTGTTTGTATATGGTTGATGTGTTTTCTAAATAAAAGCTGAGAGTTTTGTTTTTGCTTTGGGTTTGGGATTTTTTGTTTCAGGGTGTTTTGGTTTTTTGTTTGTTTGTTTGTTTTGGTTTGTTTCCCAAATACATCACATATTAGGTACTGGCTTGTCTTCCATAGTCAAAAATATCTTCAAATGCAATTCTTCTGTAGCATTGCAGAAAGTAATTTGTGCAACAGTTTTTTAAGTACCCTTTACAAATTATATTTTACATCTGGATTTTTACCACCAGTTTAAAAAGTTACAATTCATACACTGTTATAGCAACAATATTGGTTTTTTCTGAGTTAGAAATCTTCATTTTGAAGTGAGAAACACAGATCTACATTTTTAGTTACCTAAGTTTTCAACCAAATACTCTGCCAAAAATCTTTTAGAAACTCGATTTTAAAGTCCTTCAGGCTGTCTCAATGAAAATCATAAGCAGTTCTTTGGTATTCTGTCAAGACCATAAAGAAAATAGAATATTATCTAAAATGTTTCTTTTAAGCTATTTCAAACTATCACAGTACCTTGCTCAAAGTAGTTACTCAGTGAACATTTGTGGAGGGAAGGTAGGAATGCTGGCATGCCACAGTTGCCCAAGAATAGCAGCTATGTAGAATGGCTGTGTGGGGTCCCTGGTTCCAGCAGAACTTTCACCCTACTGACAGCTGCAGCCAGGAAACTGCATTATTTAACTGGTTAGTTCTTTGGGTTGTAATGAGCGGAGGATCATTTCAGTTACTTCAAGAATGGATACTTGCTTGCCAGGGGACCCAGAATTAGCTTAACAGCCAGGTCTCAGGAAGAGCAGGAACCAGGGAAGGTTCCTAGGAAATGGATTGTTGTTGAATTTTTACCCAAGTGCTCCATCATTACCCTGGCCCCACTGTCCTCCCCATGTGTGCTCCATACCCTCGCTCCTCTCTCTATTTGCAGGCTTTCTCTGCAAATATAGCACCTACTCCTTCCCAACCCTGCCAGTGTTTTGCCCTTATTGGTCTCCTTTACACCCCTGCATCCATTCAAGCTTCTGCTTCCACCACAAATTGCTTCCTTCTTACCATGTTTGTTGTTTGTTGGGTGTTCAACTGTGGTGTTTTATATACATTTATTAAGCTAGGCTGATTTTCTGTCTGCTTGACGTGTCCCTTACCTAGGGAATTGTGTTAATATCACCTACCATGATGGTGGATTTGACAATTTCTTCTTGTTGTTATATTTATTTTGGTTTTATGTATTTTACAGCTATTTTATTGGTTATATTTAGACTTGAATTATTACATTTTCCTGCCGAGTTTAACTGTTTTTCCCCCTTTCCTGTGGTGCTGATGAATTTAACCTTTTGATTAAAGCGAGTTGCCATATTTTATCTGTCTTTGCCCTAAGCTGTTTTATTTTTTAATTTTTGGCTAATATTGATAAAGCTATCCAGGTTTATTTTAGTTGCTATTTGCCTTGTATATCTTGTCCTGTCTTTTTTTCTTTTCACCCTTCATTGTGTCTCATAAACAGCACATACCTGGATTTTAGCCTTTTGTTGGCTTGTTTGATTTATTAATTTTTTTATAACTGCGATACTTTTTTCTTTTTACTAGAGAATGTAATCCAGTCACATTTGTTGGGAGTTCTGATTTATTTGAATTTATTTTAAATGTGTTATGTTACAATAAACCACTCTTTAGAACACTATTTTTCAAACTCATTAAGGCTGTAGAGCAGGGGTCCCCAGACCCTGGGCCACAGACCAGTACTGATCCGTGGCCTGTTAGGAACCAGGCTGCAAAGCAGGAGGTGAGTGGCAGGCAAGTGAGCAAAGCGTCATCTGTATTTACAGCCACTCCCCATTGCTCACATTACCTCCTGAGCTCCGCCTCCTATCAGATCAGCAGTAGCATTAGATTCTCATAGGAGCGTGAACCCTATTGTGAACTATACATACAAGGGATCTAGGTTGTACACTGGTGAGAATCTAATGCCTGATGATCTAAGGTGGAGTATTGAGGAGCAGCTGCAAATACAGATTAACATTAGCAGAGAGGTTTGACTGCACAGAAACCATAATAAGTCAACTGCTTGCAGACTCATGTCAAAACCTTATCAGTGAGTGGCAAGTGACAGTTAAGCTGTATCTGGTGGCAGGCTTAACTTTATAGTGGCAAGTGAGTTGATGTACTTCAGTTGTACAGCTGCATCTGGTAGCAGGCTTTAAGTCAGAATCCGACAGTTATTTTAGCCCACACATGGGCCACCCATTATTTTATTTACCATGCCTCTTTCTCACGCTGCACACTTGTCTCAGTCACAGTTTTGGTAAGCCAATGAGCTAATCCTAGCCAAAATGAGTAAAAAATAAACGTCACTGGAGAGCTTCTTTGAAAAGGGGGGAAAGACCCAGTGATGAGACAGCAGAAGACTTTAAGACTGGCAACAAAATGAAAGCTGCATTTAAAAGAAAATACCAAGAGTCCTATTTAAATTACGGGTGCATTGCAATAGGTGATTTCACATTCTCCAAACCTGCTTTGTGTAATATGTGGTAACTGGCTATCCAACGAAGCCGTGAAACCTTAAAAACTGCTTTGCTACATGGAGACCAAGCACTGCACATTAAAAGACAAGCCTTTGGAGTTTAAAAAAAAAAAAAAAAGTGAACGGGAAGAACAGAAGCAATCATTGAAGGCCACAGCTTCATCAAATGTGTCTGTACTGACAGTATCATTGTTAGTGGCTAAACGCATCGCTAAAGCTAAGAAGTCCTTTACTGTTGGTGAAGAGTTGACCTTGCCTGCTGCTAAAGACATTTGTCATGAACTTTTAGGAGAGGCTGCAGTTCAAAAGGTGGCACAAGTTCCTCATTCAGCTGGCACCATAACTAGACAAATTGATGAAATAGCAGAAGACATTGAGGCACAATTGCTAGAGTGGATTAATGAGTCACTGTGGTACGCAGTCCAGGTTGATGAGTCTACCGATGTTGACAACAAGGCAACTATGCTTGTTTTGTGTAATGTATTTTTCAGGAAGATGTGCATGAGGATATGTTATGTGCACTTTTGTTGCCAGCCAACACCACAGCTGCAGAACTGTTCAAGTCTTTGAATGATTACATGTCAGGAAAACTGAACTGGTCATTTTGTGTGAGTATATGCGTGGACAGAGTGGCTGCCATGGCTGGACAGCTTTCTGGTTTCACTACTCAGATCAAAGAGGTTGCTTCTGAATGTGGGTCTACATACCATGTCATCCATAGAGAAATGCTGGATAGCCAAAAAATGTCACCTGAACTTAACAGCATTTTGCAGGATGTGATTAAAATTATCAGCCACATTAAAGTACATGCCCTTAACTCACGTCTCCTTCGCACAGCTCTATGAGGAGGTGGGCGCAGTGCACACGTCTTCTCTTATACACAGAAGTGAGATGGCTTTCTAAAGGTAGGTCACTGATCAGAGTTTTTGAGTTACAAGAGCCACTCCAGAGATTTCTTTGAGAAAAACAGTCACCACTGGCAGCACATTTCAGTGCCACAGAATGGGTTGCAAACTTTGCTTCCTTGTGTGACATATTCAACCTGCTCAACGAACTCAATCTGTCACTTCAGGGAGAACAACGACTGTGTTCGAGTTGTCAGATAAAGGGGCCGCATTCAAAACCAAACTGGAATTATGGGGGTGACAAGTGAACACTGGAATTTCTGACATGTTTCAAACATTAGCAGAGATTTTGAAAGAGACTGAGCCAGGGCCTTCTTTCCCCCAGCTGGTGCATGATCACATATCTCAGCTTTCAAAGGAGTTTGAGCATTACTTCCCAACCACAAAAGACCCCCCAAACTGGGAAGGAATGGATCCACAACCCATTTGTGGATAAGCCAAGGTGAATCGACTTTGTCCGTGCTGGAGGAGAACCAACTGCTTGAAATCGCAAATGACGGTGGCCTTAAAAGTATGTTGAAACAGCTTCAAATCTTCATACAGTCCAGATTGAAGTCAAGGCAGAATATCCAGAGATTGCCCCAAAAGCCCTGAAAAGCTTGCTTCCATTTCCAACGTCCTATCTTTGTGAGCAGGGTTTTCTGCAGTAACAGCAACCAAAATGAGATTATGGAGTAGACTGGACATAAACAACACACTTCAGGTATCACTGTCTCCTATCACCTCCAGATGGGACCGTCTAGTTGCAGGAAAACAAGCTTAGGGCTCCTACTGATTCAACATTATGGTGAGTTGTATAATTATTCCATTATATATTACATTGTAACAATAATAGAAATAAAGTGCACAATAAATGGAATGTGCTTGGATCATCCCGAAACCATTTCCTCCCCCTGATCCATGGAAAAATTGTCTTCCACAAAACCGGTCCCTGGTGCCAAAAAGGTTGGGGACCACTGCTGTAGAGCACAAGTCATGCTTTTTGTGGAATACCACAGAACATTAAACTTCAGTTAACTATATTCATACTTCCCATGAAATTGTGTGCTCTCTTCTGCTAGACTATAGGTTACATAAAGAATACTGCACTCAGGGGTTTAAGAAGAAAAGTTAAATTTGATAACATTGTGTCCATTCACTTAATGCCTTCTGAATTAAGTAGGAAAGGAGCACCATTATTTAACCTTTCCATCTCAGCATCTTAGTTCAGCTTGTAGAACACCAACGTTCTTCAGAAGTATAATTACTATTAAATAAAAATTACACAATAAATTATAAAATCGTAAAATATAAATCAGTCCAAAGGCTTTAGGTACATTTCTGGATAATATGTTGTAAGTTTTGGAGTCAGATCAACCTTGCTTTGAATCCTGGCCCTGCCATCTTCTACTGGGTGAACATGGATATGTTTTGTAATCTCTCTGATTTTCATTCTCCTTATCTGTGAAATAGGATGAAAATAATAATAACTTTCTCATGGGATTATTGTAATGGTTAAGTGAATTGATAGTTATAAAGTGTTTAGTGCAGTATTTATCATATAATAAGTCCTCTGGAAATATCTGCCATTATTAGTGTATTATTTCAATTGGACTTACTATATTAGGACCCCCAAAGGAGATGATTGTCTGAGTTGAATTTTAAAGGATTTGAATGGATTAGCTCAACTGAGAAGCAAAGGAAAGAACCTTCAGGCACACAGAATAGGCTGTGCAAAGATATTTTAAATATAAGTAAGATTTTAAGAATGAACAGTGTCAAGAGACCACCAGGAAAGCCACCATTCTTTCCTCTGTAACGTCACCTAGTGACACACTCAAAACAAGAAGTGGTGGAAAGGGATGAAATATAGGTCGTTTTTAGTATAGAATTATTGTTTCTTATGCTCTTATATAAATTGACTGTTAAGTAAATATTTGTGTGTTTTATCTATTGAATATCCAACATTATAGTCAAAATTGAAAGAATACCAATTGTCAAAGAAAGTAGCATATTGTGATTAAAAACTATAGCAGTGGAGTCAGAATAGCCGAATTAAAAATTCGCTCAACCCCTAACAGCTTTGTGTTTTTTTGATAAGCCAATACTTTTTGAATTCTCACTTTCTCCCTAAAACTGATGATAATGCCTGTTAAGCTCAAAATAACATAATGAGTTATTGATTATACATGATCACCAAAAACAGTAGATAAATTAAAATTTAATAATTGATTCCAGATTACATTATTTTTTCTTATGCTGATTTATCCTTCTAATTGTATTTTGCTTAGGATAAAATTAAAATCTGTTTTTATTTCTTTAAACTACATGAACAGATGGCAAAAAGATGTAACCCAGATAATTATAATGTAGTGACAGAAGTCATTCTAGAATTTAAAATTTACTATAATTAATTGGCAAAATACAAAATAAAATATTGGTTTTGTAGTTATTTGTCACTGTCATTTTTATTATTTTACAAATGCATACTTTTCTTGTCTTCAGTGAATTTAAAAGCAAGTCATCAGGAACTTTTGACAAATGACTTTGTTCCACCAAACCCTTTTTGCTCTGTTTTTCAGCATTCTGATTTTCCCACTTTCCAGTTCTTGTACACATACCTTTTGCCATCCAAAATGGCAATAGTTGTCCAATCCCCACTTCCTAATCCCCTGTACATACATATACATTTTGCCTGCCCTCACCTCTTGCAATCTCTAATTCCAAAATTAGCTCATTCTCCACCTCCCTATCCAACTTTTTTTCTTCCTCTAGGACTGTTCTCAGCTGGAAGTAAGGAGATGTATATATAATTATCCAAAAAGATTTGCTGAGCTTAGGTGGTATTTTAATTTTTATGTGTATGTTTAATGTTTTGAGTGATAAGCCTCTCCCAACACCTTGTATACTCAGCCCTCCATGCCATACTGGAAGAATAAAAAGGATGTGCCCCTTTTTGTCCCCACTTTTCTGACTATATTCCCAACTAAGTTTATAAAGACTCCCGTCACATAACTTCATTTCCAATTTGGAAATTTCATAACTGGCTTACTTTTTCCCTTGGGCTTCTGTCGTACATAGCACTTTTGCCCTGCTCTCACCCCATTGTATTATTTATTATGTACCTGTCATCTCTATATTATTTATCTGTATTACTTATTAGGCATCTGTCATCTCAACTTTCTATATAATGTCTTTTAAGCTGTAGACCATTCATTCAAAAATATTTATTTCTGCCCATGTTGGAATAACTAGTGAGCATCCAGAGATCACTAGACATGCAAAGAATCAGGAAAATGTGATCTATAACCAAGAGTGGGGAGAAAAACCACTCACTCAAAATAAACACAGAAAAACAGGGATGGTAGAATTAGCAAAAAGGCTTTTTTTTTTTTTTTTTTTGAGACAGGGTCTTACTCTGTTACTCAGGCTGGAATGCAGTGGTGCAATCAGAGCTCACTGCAGCCTCAACCTCCTAGGCACAAGCAATCCTTCTACCTTAGCCTCCCGAGTAGCTGCGACCACAGGTGCACGCCACCATACCCAGCTAATTTTTAAATTATTTGTAAAGACAAGATCTCCCTGTGTTGCCCAGGCTAGTCTCAAACTCTTGCGCTCAAACAGTCCTCCTACCTCAGCCTCTTAAAGTGCTAGGATTATAGACATGAGCAACCACGCCCAGCCAGAAAGGGATTTTAAAAGTCGTGTTACAAATGTGCTCAGTGATTTAAAGAAAAAGATGAACACAAGAAAAATGGAAGATATATGAATGAACCAAATTAGAGGTCTATAAAATGAAAAATACAATATCTGAAATAAAAAATTCACTGGATGAGCCTAATAGGGTGAACATGACAGAAGAAAGGATAAGTGAACTTGAAAAACTAGTAAAAGAGATTATCTAAACTGAAGCAACAGAGAAAAAAATGCACAGTGTCTGTGACCTGTGGAACAGTCTACCATATATGTCATTGGAGTCTTAAGAATAAAAGGAGAGAGAAGCAGAGAGGCACTAAAAGCATTTGAAGAAATAATGACTAAAATTTTTTAAACTTGATGCAAACTATGCAAACAATGAACATCCAGCAAGATGAGCATGATATAAACCACATCAGAGCACATTGTGATCAGATTCCTGCAAATCAGTTATAAACAGAAACTCTTAAAAGCACCCAGAGGTTAAGAAAAAAAAGACACACGTTACATATAGATGAACGAAGATTGACTGCAGACTTCCTGTCAGAAACAAGATGTAAGTCAGAAGAAAAAAAAATCTTTAAAGTGCTTGAAAAATAAACTGTCAACATGGAATTCTATATCTTTCTAATATAAAGGGGAAAGATAAAGACTTCCTAAAGACTTTTTAGGAAAATAAAAGAATTTATCACCAGAAAACTCACACTATAATAAATGTTAAAGGAAGTTCCTTTAGGTGGAACCAAAATGATTCCAAATGGAAACTCAGATCCGTCCAAAGGAATGAAGACCCCCAGAAATGGTAAATATATGGGTAAATACAAAGACTTTTTCTTCACTTCCTAATTTCTTTAAAAGGCAATTGACATTTTAAATTAATAAAGTAGTAACCTAGTATTGTGAGGTTCACATCATGTGGAAGTAAAATGTATGACAGTAGCACAAAGGTTAGAAAGAGGAAATGGAAGAATACGTAAAGTAGATTACATTTTTAAGTAAAGTGGTATGGTACTGTTTGAAAATAAAGTGTGATCGGTTTAAGATGCGTATTCTAAACACTAGATCAACCACTTTTAAAATAATGGGGGGGGGGGGGAATCAGCCAGGCATGGTGACTTATGCCTGTATTCCCAACACTTTGAGAGGCCAACGTAGGAGGCTCAGTTTAGGCCAGGCGTTCGAGACCAGCCCTGGGCAACTTACTGAGATTTGTCTCTACAGAAAAAAAAAGGAGGAGGAGGAGGAGAGAAGGTAGACTATAACACAGAAACGGGGAACGTGAAATGGAATACAGTTAATCCAAAAGAAAGCAGGAAAAGAAGAAGGAAATGAGTATTGTAATGTCATGTAGTGATATTGCTATGAAGAAAATTATTGGGAAGTAATGCTTCATGAATGTTTTCATGTTTCTGCATGATCAGGACTTTCTGAGCAAAGATTTCTGGCACCGGGTTAAAGAATGTTTTTTGTTTGTTTGAGAAGGAGTCTCGCTCTGTCGCCCAGGATGGAGTCAGTGGCGCGACCTCGGCTCACTGCAACCTCCGCCTCCCGGGTTCACGCCTTTCTCCTGCCTCAGCCTCTCGAGTAACTGGGACTACAGGCACCCGCCACCATGCCTGGCTAATTTTTTGTGTTTTTAATAGAAACAAGGTTTCACCGTGTTAGCCAGAATGGTCTTGATCTCCTGACCTCGTGATCCACCCGCCTTGGCCTCCCAAAGTGCTGGGATTACAGGCGTGAGCCACTGCGCCCAGCCTAAAGAATGTTTGAATGGCAAACAAGCCTTGGAAGTTAAAGACGTGTGGAGAGATTCAGAGACTTCTCCCCAAGATAATTTGTTTTCATGCTAGGGGTTGTAAACCTAGAGACCCTCCCCTTCTCCCCCTGAGATGATTTGTTTACAAAGCAAAGGTCAGTAAGTCATGTGCAGGTGATGCAAGCTGCTTCTTCCCCCACCCCAGAGGGGAGAAGGAGCAGCAGCTGTGTGTGAAAAGTCCTACATAGGCTCCAAATTTCATTACTGGGGAGTTATTCTTATCATGTAACCTTGTAGGGGACTGTTAGAACTAAACTATAAGTATGTAAATACTATCTCTGATTCAAAAACCTGGTGGTTTTTGTTTTTTGTTTGTTTGTTTGTTTTTGTCAGAATAAATAAGTCAATACTTAAAAATTATATCAAGAACGGAGTGTCTCCTATCAGGTGGTCTGGGAAGTCCTCTCTAAAGAGGTAACCTTTGAGCAGAGATGTGAATGAAGTCAGCCCTGTAAGACTGTAACATGGGAGAATACCATAATGTACTAATCTTTATTGTCTCTCTCATTGCCTGGTACACTTTTTCACACATACGTAAATTTTAAGTAGACAGGGGTCAAGGATATGACACTCTGAAAGACTGGTCACTTCTGGCTAGAGTGTTGTTTGTCCACTGTACAAATTCCAGAGTAGCTGCATCTTCAGACAAAATGACATTTTTGTCACAGACATTTTAGCTAGGAAAAGATAAGAGTTTCATGCCTGTAATCTCAGTGCTTTGGGAGGCCAAGGCGGGAGGATTGCTTGAGACCAGGAGTTCAAGAGTAGCGTGGGCAACATAGCGAGACCCCATTTCTACAACAACAACAAAAAATATTAGTTGGGCATGGTTGTGTGCCCCTATAGTCCCAGCTAATCAGAAGGCCAAGGCAGGAGGATCGTTTGAGCCCAAGAGTTCGAGGTTACAGTGAGCTGTGATTATACCACTGCACTCCAGCCTGGGCAACAGAGCAAGAACCTGTCTCTTAAATAAAAAGATATGGGTTAGAAATCAAGATCAGTTAAAAACTGTATAAAGCGTAATTTATGTTTCATTACCTTAAATAAATAATATATATGTCTCCAAATGAAGGGTTAGGGAACATAGAATGAATTTTTAGTTGGGAATTTTTTTTTACAGAGGTAGAAATAGATGTCACTAACTTGATTTTGAAATTACTCTCAGCCTTTTAAATGTGGCATATACAAATGCCGAGAAGAACAGATATGGTTGAAGAATACAGGCAGTAAGAATAATAAATTAGCGTAATGAATTTTAATTGGGTAATAACTAACAGTACAATCTCCTGTTATAGAGGCTTCTGTTGTCAGAAGCTTGCAGCCAAAAGGAGAAAAGATCAATGCAAAAGCCAAAAAGCAACACATTTGGTGACTTTTGGCTGAAGCCAATATTAGTGTGACCTCTTTAGTTGAAAGACTTCTCATCCCCATATAACCGGGTCATTTCTTCCTTTGGTTTGAATAATCTCTGAGAATCTGTAAAAACCACATCATTGTCAAGAAGTTAAGAGCAATTGATAAGTTGTTCTGGTAACACCTGTCAGTGAATTAACTCAGAGCACAAAACCCAGGCATTTAAGGAGTTGACAAGTATTATTAAACCTGTTTTGCAAGAGAAGAAGCTGGTTCAAAGAGGGAAAAGCTGTCAAAAGTAATACAATCAGTAAGTGGCTCAGGCCTCCTGCCTGGCACACCCAGGCTCTAACCACGTGGCCTCTCATGGCAGGGAAGACTGGGGCCATGTATGAACATTTATCCCTGTTCCTTTCAATCCAACCTAAAGACAATTGTGGCATTTTAAAAGCTATGCATTTGTTTTAAATTCAAATATATTTCTTAGGCATGGTTTTCTCTGTTCAGGTTTTCTCCCTCATTCAGAAATTTACACTGTTTTTACCTTTAAATGGTAGTAACAACGTATCTCTACTAATACTGTTTCCTTTTCTTTTTAATTTGAGCAATTT
Organism: Papio anubis; assembly: GCF_008728515.1. Classification (NCBI taxonomy): domain Eukaryota; kingdom Metazoa; phylum Chordata; class Mammalia; order Primates; family Cercopithecidae; genus Papio; species Papio anubis. The sequence continues at coordinate 27,652,143 of NC_044989.1, read as the reverse complement.
AATTTTTCTGTCTTTGACACTCTGTTAAACCTCTTTTTTTAAAATTAGAACAAATCATAGTAATGCTTTCATCCCAGGAGACAGTGCTTTGTGCAGATGCTTTCTTGAACCTGAGCATAATTTCATGATTTCAATAAGGAAGAAAGATAGGAAAGTCTAATTCAAAGTAAATTAGGATTTATAATTCAGAAATGCTTCTGCCTGTTTGTAACTAACTTTCTAGTTGCTCTCTCCACTCTTCAGTTTATTTACTTTAAAAAAAATTAAATCAGCCGTAAACTGTCTTAGTCTGGGTTTAACAGAAACTGGAGCATAAGACAGAGGCTTAAGTGCACATACTCGGTTAGCACCATAACCCAGGAGTCAAGAGCAGGGGACAGGGAAGAAGGAAGAGTGTATACAAAGGTATTTGACATTTGCAAGTTGACCACTGGCTGCTTAGTCCTTCAGGACAGTCTGAAGAGACAGAAGCCCAGGGGTGGGATGACAGCAGCATTCAGTAAGGCTCTGTTAGGTGACACCTGCAAGAAGCCAGCTAGTGCCCATGAAGAACTCGTGGCTAGTAAATGAGGCAGAGGCCACGTGAATCTGAAGTAGTGACAAGTGGTATCGTATAATACGCTGAAATATTCTTGTCATATGTATTTATGTACATAAGAATATAAAGTAAAACACGAACTTTTAGTCCCCACCTTTCTTTCTGAATACCTGTCATTTAACTTTTCACTTTTTATGCATGTACATATCATGGGAGAACATATACATATATCTTTTTCCTTTTTTTTATTATTTTTTTATTTTTTTATTTTTTTTTTGAGACAGTCTTGCTCAGTCGCCCAGGCTGGAGTGCGGTGGCGCGATCTCGGCTCACTGCAAGCTCCACCTCCCGGGTTCACGCCATTCTCCTGCCTCAGCCTACCGAGTAGCTGGGATTACAGGCACCCGCCACTACGCCCGGCTAGTTTTTTTGTGTTTTTAGTAGAGACAGGGTTTCACCGTGTTAGCCAGGATGGTCTTAATCTTCTGACCTCGTGATTCGCCCGTCTCGGCCTTCCAGAGTGCTGGGATTACAGGTGTGAGCCACCGCGCCCGGCCATCTTTTTCCTTTTAAAAAACATAAATCAGCCAGGCACGGTGGCTCACACATGCAATCCCTACACTTTGGGAGGCCAAGGCAGGAGGATCGCGTGAGCCCAAAAGTTTGAGACCAGCCTGGGCAACATGGCAAAACCCCATCCTACAAAAAATTAGCCGGAGGTGGTGGTGTGCACCTGTTGATCCCAGCTGTCTAGGAGGCTGAGTTGGGAGGGTCATCTGAGCCCAGGAAGTTGAGGCTGCAGTGAGCCATTTTTGTGTTGCACTCCAGCCTCAGCAACAGAGCAGACTCTGTCTCAAAAAAAAAAAATCAGGCCAGGCGCCATGGGTCAGGCCTGTAATCCCAGCTCTTTGGGAGGCTGAAGCAGGTGGATCAGGAGTTCAAGACCAGCCTGGCCAATATGGTGAAACCCCATCTCTACTAAAAATGCAAAAAATTTTAGCTGGGCATAGTGGTGCGTGCCTGTAATTTTAGCTACTCGAGAGGCTGAGGCAGGGAAATCGTTTGAACCCAGGAGGCAGAGGTTACAATGAGCCCAGATAACACCACTGCACTTGAGCCTAGGAGACAGAGTGAGACTCCACCTCAAAAAAAAAAAAAAAAGAATCAAACGTACTAATCTCCTTATTCCGTGACATATTTTCTTCACTCGTGTATTACTTGCATCGGGGTTAGGTTTAATGCCATTGTCAACAAGTTGATTTTGCCTTGGAGGTACATCAGGACACAATGATTAACATTTGTTGAATTAGTGCATGAATGAAGGAATATATCACTTCTAGTTACAGTTCTTGCTTATGGAAGAGGAATGCTGCTGATACTGGGAATGCAATGGGCAAGGTCTGGTAAAATATGAAGTTGTCATTGTCAGACAGTTGCCCAGTCATCCCTGCCAGTCTCCCCCTGCTTCCCTAATCTACACTTCCACATCCTCATTTCAGAACAGTAATAGATGCTATATTGGGGAGACACAGAAAAGAGACAGAGGGAGGCTGGCTGCTGTGGCTTATGCCTGTAACCCCAGCACTTTGGGAGGGTAAGGCAGGTAGATCACTTGAGGCTAGAAGTTCGAGACCAGCCTGGCCAACATGGTGAAACCCCCTCTCTACCCAAAATACAAAAATTAGCCTTGCCTGGTGGCGCATCCCTGTAATCCCAGCTACTCGCGTGGCTGAGGCAGGAGAATCACTTGAACCGAGGAGGTGGAGGTTGCAGTGAGCCGAGATTGTGCCACTGTACTCCAGCCTTGGTGACAGAGAGAGACTCCGTTTGAAAAAAAAAAAAAGAGAGAGAGAGAGACAAAGGGAGAGTCTTACAAAAATCTGTTCAATTAGCAAATATCTGTTAACTTCTTGTCAAGTGATAGACACATTGCATAAAATGGAGAACATGACATACTTGGTCCCTGTCCTCATGCAGGGAAAGTCTACAGTTGAGGGAAGAAAGACAAGAGTAGGGGAAGGATGCAGAAGAAAAAGAGGAGAAATTAGCAAAAGAGTGAAGAATTTCAGTGATCACTGAATTAATACAGTGCTTGTGTTAATAGAAGTTGTTTAGAAATGAGTTTAAATCCCAGCCATCTGCTCCCACATCAAACACACCTACTGTACCCATGATTTTGCCCTTCCCCCACATACATATGCATCCCAGTAATCATCTGGTGATTTTTAAATGAATTCTCACGTCAATAATAAAAATTACACTTGATTCAAACCAGTGAATTGTAACCCAGATCTAAGTATAAATATAGTGGAAATCGTAAGTTTCTTTAGTGACAGTCTTACTAATCAAGTTATTTGGCCTGTTTTTAGCCACATGGGATATTTTTTCTTTTTAAGGTTGCTGTGAGTGTTGTTTGTAGCAGCATCAGTAAGCCAAGAATTCACATAGTTACTCAATCACACAGATTACTCATCATTGCCTGTTCATAACAGAATCCTAAAATGTTTAAGATTTCTAATGCAAATCAAAATCTCATCATCACTTGTCATTGCTAAATTAAATGACAGGATAATAACATTACATTAAAACCATTTTTCTCTTGATTGAGTACCTTTTTCAGAAGTGAACCTTCTAGATGTATATTTTTTTCATCAGTACTATAAATGCATTTAGAATCCAAGATAAAAATAGAATTTAAAGGGGAGGAGTGGGATGTTTTCAAATTATTGAGAAGGCTCTTTTGAATCTCAACCATATTTGACAGTGTACTGCAAGGGAATGGAGTAGTTCAGCTCAATTTATTGACACTTTTAGAGCTATATAAGGGAGGTTAACAGGTTGAGCTTGGTCCTTATTGAAACAATCGTGTGTTCTTAGCATCAGTTATAAGTCATCCCCTTGCAAACTGGCTGTTAGGGACCTAGAGGAATTGGCATTGCTTTGTTCTAATATAAGATACTGGCTTCAGGTAGATCACAATCTATGTGGGAAATTAATATAGATTTCTAACCTGTAAAAGCAGCATAGGTTCTCAGTGGCCTTACTATTGTGAACTTACTTCTTTACCTTTCTTCCCTATCTAAAGCTAATTAACCTTTTATGGTCACACCTACCCTCTTTTTATCTCTCCCTCTGGCCCTTGGTCCACTTCTTTGTGGCCAACTAGCCAATGTTTGTGCCACCTGCGCCCATCTTCTTCACGTGCCCTAGAACTCCCCAGAACGCCTCTTTCATTTTAAAGTCAATCATTTCCTTCCATCCTTCAAATATTTTATTTCTTCATACCTTCCATCTTTAATATGAAATATAAAAATCATACCCTGGATCAAACCTTTTATTATTTTTGCCTCACTTAATACTATCAGTATTAGGCAATAATAGCATTATGGTAAAAATTCTTACCTCTTGGAGAAACTGATGAAGGTATTGACTCAAACAAGATTGGCTATGAGATGATAATTATTAAATTATTAAATCTGGATGATAGGTGAATGAGGGCAAGGGAAGTCAATATGCTGCTTTCTCTACTTTTATAGGTTTGAAACCTTCCATAATAAAAATTTAAAAATAACTTAGCTCTTTAGGGTTCCTTTTTTAAAACAGATGCTCTTTTTGAGTGAGCGCATGAAATGATGTGGTATGCAGTATGGCCTAAGACTAAAACCTGATCCTGCTGTCTGAACACCCCACTCTTACTCTACCCCTTAGTAAACAAAAAAGATTCTTTAGTACCTGGAATTGTAACTTCCCTCTCTCCTTAGGTCCTGTACTTGATTATCAGAATCCTGATACACTTCCTGCTTCTTGTTAAAGTAACCAGATAAATCCATATAGAAATATACATTAATTTCATCCCGTTTATTAAATCCCACTGTGAATAAAGTTCTGTGCTGGCATTAGGAAAGGGAATATGAAGGAAAGGTATTCATGAATAACCCTGATGCAGTACACTAGCCACAGTAGTGGGCTCTAGGAGACAGAGAGGAATTCTGTCAAAGAGACTCATTCTTGATAATGATGCAAACTACTAAATGTCATCCTAAAGGAAGAGACAATCTTCCTTGCTTCTGCTCGTAATTCTAAGTGTTAAGACTATTTAGAGCTCTACCATATAGCCTTCCCTCTCTTCTAAAGAACTTAAATTGATTACAGTTACCAATATGCCTTTTTTCTTCTCTTTTTAAATTACAATAGTCTTACTTCTCGTTTGCCAAAAACTGGAGAAACCATCCACGGACATAAGTTTTTTATTGGCTTTGGAGGGAAAGGTGCCAACCAGTGTGTCCAAGCTGCTCGACTTGGAGCAACGACATCCATGGTGTGCAAGGTAAGTATAAAGTATAGTGGAGAGGATTCTAGAGGTAAGAATCTGGTTTTAAGACTGGAGTTCATTGTTTTTATTTTTTTCAACCATTTTAAAGTGAACCATTCAGCGGCTTATAAAACGTAGAGTGGCATTTAATACATTCAACCACCACTTCTGTCTTGTTACAGAACTTTACTATCATTCCAAAACAAAATCCCTTACCCCTTAAGCAGTTCCTTCTTATTCTGTCTTCCATTTAAGGCCCTGGGAACCACCAGTCTTCATTCTATCTCTATGGATTTATCTGTTCTGGACATTTCATATAAATGGAATATATATTATGTGACATTTTGTACCTGGCTTCTTTCACTTAGCATACTGGTTTTGGGGTACAACATTGTAGCATATATCAGTATTTCCTTCCTTTTTATGATTGAATAATATTCCGTTGTATGGATATACCACAATTTTTTTGTTCATCAATAAATGGATTGATGGATGCTTGGGCTGTTTCCACATTTTGACTCTTATGAATAGCATTGCTACCAACATGCATATACGTCTACTTGAGTACCTGCTTTCAGTTCTTATGGAAGTTTATTGTTTTTAAAGATCTAAATGAGAGAGAGTAGTCTCCCTTGTCCTTTATATTAATGTCTGCCTCATTACATCCTCTGGGAAGTAGCAGTTCTCAAATAACTTAATGCTGCATTCCCTGAATGTAATGAGTTTCTAACTGGGGTGTGAGAAGTGAGGGAAATTAGCCTACTCCAGTGGGTTTCTGTCATCCAGCTTCTAAACAACAGCATGAGTCATCCTGTTTTTAGCAGGTTTCACTGCAGCAACACAGCTTTTGGAAACTTCGTGTAATAATAACTGGTGATTTACTCATCTCTAAGTCATTTTCTTCTAATGCTGTATCTTAGATCTGAAAAGAATCTTGGCCTTAATGAACTGCACATAACTGATCTTTTGGCATTGTTTTGTTTTCATGTATGTAGAGATATGATATTGTAACATCCAGTATTCCTGTTTTTATCCATGCTACTGAAATAATTTGAAAATAAATTAAATGGGCTGCCAAAAGTTTACATTTTTCATTTTTCATGAAATTTTAAGGTGCTAGCATTATAGTATTAGTATAACAGGAAAGGTAGATAACTGTGTTTGTTTGATTTTTAGGGAAAGCCAGGCTGGGTCTGTACATTATTAAAGGGCAAGAAAAATACAAGGAACTTAAAAGAATGAGCTTTCTCCTGTGAACTATATAGATTTTACCAAAATTCTCAAAATGTCATTTTTCATTGCAGTCAGCACTTTTCTCTCCACAGGAGTTTTAAATGATGTTTAAACTATACAATTATCACTTCATCTACTAGTGAACTGTAATTTTATGTCTAACCTATGATTAACATAATTTTCACATGGCTATTGGGTCAAAAACATCACGTGAAGCATAAGATTCAAAGTAAGAAACCCTCTTTCGCTAAGATTGAGCTCTTGATAGATTTAAAATATCATTGTAATTAATCAGCAACTAATTATGTCCCAGGAATTATGGGGCTGTGAGAGGGGGCTGATTAAAAACTTAGGCCTGACCCATCTCGTACCTGATTAGCTGTGGAAGGTTTGGAGAGTGATCAGATGGTGCTGACTTAATTAAGAGGACCTGGGAACTGGAAAGAGGATGATACAATTTCCTGTGTAGGAAAACCTGGACGTAGAATTGGCGTTGGAAGCTATGTACCCAAAATGGCTTCCTGAAAGAGGGGAGTTCCTAGAGCTGGAGACGTTAAAGGAGAGATTAGAGAACCCCTCCGTCTTGGAAGCTTTATAGAAGCTATTTATGTAGCCATTAAAGTCAAGATTGGATGTCCCCTGGGATCTCTTCCAAGCCTAAGATTATGAAATTGGTTTTATTTTAGGTCTGTTGAATTTGAGGTAAAGAAAGAAATGACAAAGAGAAATATTTGAATTATGGAACTGAACTTGGGAAATGAATCCTAAAACCATATGAGTGGATGGGAGAGGAATAGAAGCAGGGGGCTGTATTTTGGGAAATGTTCCAGTTAGGAGGTTGATTAAAGCAAAAGTACTATTTGCGTATGACGGTTTATGTTAGCATCTGTACAATGTTGAAAGTTCTATATATCTACCATGCCCCTGATTTAGTCATCTAATGTTTAGCACCGCAGTGGATTTTAGCCTGTGTGTCTGCATAGCAAAGGATCAAAAAACATGACTGTAGCTAAAACCTATCCAGGGTAACTTTGGTTAGATAACCTGGGACCTTTAGACATGGAATTATTTAAAAGCTTAAGCAAATTGCACAATATTCTTAGACTTCTTAAAAAGAAAATAATATATTTTTATAATAGAAGTTATTTCTGTCCATTAATCATATTTTATCCATTGTGAAATACATTTTTATTAAGCAAATTAGTCAAACTTGCTTTATAGCAGGTTTTTTGTTTGTTTGTTTGTTTGAGACGGAGTCTCGCTCTGCCGCCCGGGCTGGAGTGCAGTGGCCGGATCTCAGCTCACTGCAAGCTCCGCCTCCCGGGTTTACGCCATTCTCCTGCCTCAGCCTCCCGAGTAGCTGGGACTACAGGCACCCACCACCTCGCCCGGCTATTGTTTTGTATTTTTTAGTAGAGACGGGGTTTCACCGTGTTAGCCAGGATGGTCTCGATCTCCTGACCTCGTGATCCGCCCGTCTTGGCCTCCCAAAGTGCTGGGATTACAGGCTTGAGCCACCGCGCCCGGCCTATAGCAGTTTTTTAAAGATGACAAGTTCTAAGTAGAAACCAAAACTATGAAATTTATCAAGATAAAAATGAACAGATGGAGCAAAAGAAAAACAGGTAAAAATTTTCTATGGCTTTCTCAGCAAGATTGATTTACCTGTTACCACCTATAACAAACTAAACTTCAAGCTCTTACAAAGTAAGACTGATGGCCCAAACAAACTTCTTATATTGAGCTAGGGAGAAATATTTGTTAAGATATTGTGACAAAGAATATTAAAAGAGTTACCTCAATATTTATACAGTGATACACGTATAATGAAACATTTGAAGTACTTAAAAGTTATTTAGTCAGTTTTTAACTGAGTCATGGACCAAAGCTACAGTCCAGTGATAAATGGAGATGGTATTTTCAGATTTAAAATCCCCCCAGATATTGTATAATATGAAAGTCGTCCTCCCAGGACAAAGAGCCTATTAGGACGTCTTTCTTGAGACTTCACCTGAGTTAAGTGTTTCCTGCTCCATTCCATCGAAGCCAAATGTTAAGAGGAGGAAGTTATTCCTAAACATCAAAAATTGGCAGTTCAGGAGAGGACCATGGTCAAGTAAGGAACTCAAGATGCAGTGGCCCAATATGAGCACAGAAACCATGAGCAGGTATGAACCCAAATGACCCAGGTCAGGAATCAGCAAACTGGAAACACCTTCAAAAAATTACCCTGTCTTACTTCCTTCAAATATGAGACTGTCAAACTCTCTAATACAGGTAGCTATCTGTTCTCCCTTCAGAACCATCAAGCATGAAGTTTTGTGACAGAGGCGATACTGATGCAGGCTGCCCTGGTGGGCTTAGCCAGGGAGGGTTCTTGGCTTTGCCCAGGCAAGAATTTAAGAGTGAGCCAAGGATAAGAAAAAGCCACTTTGACTGAACCAGTGCTGCACGGCTAACCCATAGGCTGGGTGCCCAGAGGGTAGTGTATGGACGGTTAGCAACTATATTTACATGTACTTTAAATTATATGCTAATTAAGAGGTGGGTTATGCAGAACTTTTTGGAAAAAGGGTGGGGAATTTTCAGAACTATATAAGGTAACTTCCGGGCCATTGCCATGGCATTTGTAAACTATCCTGGGTCCAGTAGGAGCGTCTTGTGCTAATGAGCAGTGAGAGCAACTAGAGGTCACTTTCCTCCGTTTCAGCCAGCTTCTTCATTGCACCATGTTTTGACCAGATCCTGCTTCCACCAGCAGGGTCCAACCGGAAAGTAAGACCTGCTGGCCTCCTAACTCGGTGTATTAAGGCGGCGTTCAAAGTCCAGTCCTCAGACTGGTGCCAGGCTGCATGTAGATTGTCACTGGTCCAAACAGTACAGGAATGGAGAGTAAGCAGTTAGGATCATTTATAGCAATTTGACAGAATAACTTCATAGCTGTTGAATATAATAGTAATAATAAATTAGGCCTTGTAGTTTGTATGACTCTTTTTTGTTTTCATCTCCTTGTTATTGTATTTTATAAAATAGTCCACAATGGGTTGAAAGCAAGAAAAGGAAAACAAGGCCAATGTTTCTCCATGGATAGCTTGAAAAGCAGTGCATTAGAGTATCCATCACCTTAACCAAAAAGTACCTTCTGTGCTAGATTACTGTGGGAGAATCATCTGATCATGCATTGAGATTTTCATTTTCAGAGATCAAAAATTAGTCACCAGGTCTTTCCAGGTAATATGTAATGAGGAGAAATCTGTCCTTTCCTGAACTCTGTTGAAAGACAGCTAGCTAAAAGTAGTTGGCTCTGTTGATTGGAATGCTCAGCCATATGTTCAAACAAATGATCCTATAACCAAGCAAATAGTATACACCTTATATAAGAAGAAATGGTAGAAATGAGAGAAAATAACTGGATTATCTCAAACCTATCACCACTCTCATATAATCAGGCCTAATAATGGTGATTGTAGCATTAACTTTGTGTGTTAAAGGTCTTCATTTTTTTCTGAGACAGGATCTCACTCTGTTGCCCAAGCTAGAGTGCAGTGGTGCAATCTGGGCTCACTGCAGCCTCAACCTCCCCGGGCTCAGGTGATCCTCCCACCTCAGCCTCCCAAGTAGCTGTGACTACAGGCACATGCCACCATACCCAGCTAATTTTTGTATTTTTTTGTAGAGACAAGGTTTCACCGTGTTGCCCAGGCTGGTCTCAAACTCCTGAGCTCAAGCAGTCAGCCTGCCTTGGCCTCCCAAAGTGCTGGGATTACAGGTGTGCATCACCATGCCCAAAGGCCTTTTTTTTTTTTTTCAGAGACAGGTTACCTAGGCTGTAGTATTATGGTGTAGTCACAACTCACTGCAGCCTCAAACTCCTGGGCTCAAGCAATCCTCCCACCTCAGCCTCCAGAGTAGCTGAGACTATAGGCATGCAGCACCACACCCAGCTAATTTTTTAATTTTTTGTAGAGATGGGGTCTTGCTGTGTTGCTGAGGCTGGTCTCGAACTCCTGTCCTCAAGCAGTCCTACCACCTCAGCCTCCCAAAATGCTAGGATTGCAGCATAAGCCACCATGCCTGGCCTAAACGCCATTATCAAGGTAAACACCCCTTTATCTAGGATTTAAACAACCAGCAAGCTTAAATAACTGAGATTTTATAGATTCTTCTTATGTATTTTGTTGTAAGGCCACAAATGACAATATATAAGTTAATTTGAAGGATTTATTCAAAAAAGTAACAGCTGGGTTTTGTATGACAACAAATGCAACTTAGTCTCCTCAACCAGCTGTTCATTATAACCCTCAGGCACTGAAAAGTCACAAAATGTCTTCAGTTGCAAGGATTAAATTATATTCATCTTAGTTTTAGTGTTAAACCTATTTTCTGTATTCTAATGCTTTGAAATTGGTAACCTGTTTTAATATATGTGATAACTTCTCGAGCAGAATATTCAATTTCATGTGGCCTTGGATACGATATTTTGATCTCCTATGTTTTATTCACCCCAAGTGTATGTTGAAGAGTAGAATTACTAGATGGTTTCTGCCATTTGAGGATTCCAAGCAGCCTAAACAACCATTCCTCAATCATTTTGCAAAATAGAAGTTATGGTGCTGACTGAAGTTGCCCTCCTTAGCTTCAGGTCATAGTTCTGGACTCTGGAAGCCCTGCCAAAGCTCTGCTTCAGTGCAGAAGGACCCCTCCCAGTGATAAGAGTGAAAGAAGCATCTCAACACCCTTAGCTGAAGAAATGCTCTTGTTCGTCATATACCCAGCCCTTTTGCTTTCCATTACCCTTGCTGCATTGTCAAATATAGAAGCCACTAGCCACTTGTGGATATTTAGATTTAAATGTAATCAAAGTTAAAAATTGAATTCCTTAGTCACACAGTCTGTATTTTGAGTGTCTGTATTGGGCAGAACAAATAGAAAACATTTTCTGTATTGAACAGCACAGATATAGAACATTTCATCACTGCAGAAAGTTCTGTCGGATGGCACTACTCTACAATATTCAGGACAGAACTGAACCTGGGATTTCCAAAGAGCATGTTGAGTTCTGAGCGTTCCCTTTTGGCTTATGTGCAAGCGCTTGTCCATAGTTGCTCTTGACCTGGCTTCCTTCATGTGGAACAAGCTCACACAGACAGGCTATTTCAGACTATGTGGGTTTCCAAGAATCTTTCTGCCCAAAAGTATTTCACTGCTATAGGCAAAAGAGTGTGAGAGTGCCTTCAAGGAAGCTGTTGAAAACAAAACCTTGTATGGAACCATTCTAGAATAGTTTGGGTGCTTGTAGTCATGTTCCTTCAAGAATGGAACATGACAGCCGGGCGTGGTGGCTAATGCGTGTAATCCCAGCACTTTAGGAGGCTGAGACAGGAAGATCACCTGAGGTTAGGAGTTCAAGACCACCCTGGCTAACATGGTGAAACCTCATTTCTACTAAAAATACAAAAATTAGCCAGGTATGATGGTGCACACCTGTAATCCCAGCTATTCAGGAGGCTGAGGCAGGAGAACCACTTGAACCCAAGAGGCAGAGGTTGCAGTGAGCCACGATTGCACCATTGCACTCCAGCTTGGGCAACAAGAGCGAAACTCCATCTCAAAAAAAAAAAAAAAAGAATGGAACATGACTACAAGATGGGTCCAAGGGAAATGAACAGAAGGGCAACTGATGTGATCACATCCTAAAGAGTCTCCAGTAAGCTTTTAAGAAGGCTAGACTAACAAATATGAAATTGCCAACAATATAAGATGATATTGAACTATGGGCTTGATTAGGAATGTCATAGGAGGTCTGGAGATGAGAGGATTAACAAGGGCCAGAGTAGGGAAGGTAGACCTTAAATTGATACCTGAAAAACAGGTGAGGTTTGATTTGGTGGAGGAGAGGGCAAAGGACTTCTAAGTTCTCAGAAATGATGGTAAGGAAGCAGACAGGTTTCTTTCTATTGATATATCCAGAAAGGAACAATTTTCTGTGGAAGAATGGAACACACCAGGAGTGACTGAAGCCTGGATTGAGACATAGTCCATTGAAGTAGTGCTCACTGGCAGGACAGAAAAATAGAAGTTCAGTTCAGAAGTATAGTTCAGAGGTAGCAAGCCGAAAGGCCTACAGGAACCAAGCAGGTCACAGAAATTGCAGTAGGCTAGATAGGGACTGTGATGAAGTCAAGAGTCTATGCCCACTTGAAGGCACTTACCTCTCAGTTCCAGACGGTTTGCCTTGCAGGAATGTGGACGCGGCGTTACCAGAACCTCTGAATGTTCAGAACCTCCTGGACATCTGTCTGTTTTTGTGAAGTCTTCTAATATTTAAGTATTGAGAACTGATTAAAATTAAAAACAAAATTAAAATTAAAACAAAAATAACAGGGCATTCATAGCAAAACCTGCACACAGATATTTATAGCAGCTTTATTCATAATTTCCCAAACTTTGAAGACATCCTTCAGTAGACAAATGGATATTTAAACTCTGGTACATCCAGATGCTGGAATATTATTCAGCTCGAAAAAGAAATTAGCTATCAAGGCACAAAAAGACACAGAGGAACTTTAGTTGCATATTACTAAGTAAAAGAAGTCAGTCTGAAAAGGCTACATACTGTGTAATTACAACTGTATGATATTCTGGAAAAGGCAAAACCATATGGAGACAATGAAAAGATGAGTGTTTGCCAGAGGCTCGTGGGGAGAGAGGGATGAATACACAGAACACGGAGGATTTTTAGGGTAGTGAAACGATTGTGTATAGTACTATAACGGTGGATATATGACATTTTATATTTGTCAAAGCCTATAGAATATTCAACACCAAGAGTGAACCCTAATGTAGACTATGGAGTTTGAGTGATAATGATATGTCATGTAGGTTTATCAGTTGTAACAAATGTACACTTAGTTGCAGGATGTTAATAGTGGGGGATACTAGTTGTAGGAAGAGACAAAGTATATGGGAACTCTGTACTGTCTACTCACTTATGCTGAGAACTTAAAACTAGTTTTTAAAATAAAGTCTATTTTGGCCGGGCGCAGTGGCTCACACGTGTAATCCCAGCACTTTGGGAGGCCGAGGCGAGCGGATCACAAGGTCAAATCGAGACCATCCTGGCTAACATGGTGAAACCCCGTCCCTACTAAAAAATACAAAAAATTAGCCGGGTGTGGTGGCAGGCGCCTGTAGTCCCGGCTACTGGGAGGCTGAGGCAAGAGAATGGCGTGAACCCGGGAGGTGGAGCTGGCAGTGAGCTGAGATTGTGCCACTGCACTCCAGCCTGGGCGACAGAGAGAGTCTGCGTCTCAAAAATAAAATAAAATGAATAAAAAATAAAGTCTGCATGGAGACTATCCTGGCTAACACGGTGAAACCCCGTCTCTACTAAAAAAGTACAAAAAACTAGCTGGGCGAGGTGGCGGGCGCCTGTAGTCCCAGCTACTCGGGAGGCTGAGGCAGGAGAATGGCGTGAACCCGGGAGGCGGAGCTTGCAGTGAGCAGAGATCCGGCCACTGCGCTCCAGCCTGGGCGGCAGAGCGAGACTCCGTCCCAAAAAAAAAAAAAAAAAAAAAAAGGCTGCTTTTTAGAAAACAGTAGTAGGACAAACGAAACATATCTAGGAGTCAGATTCAACTTTCAACCCACCAATTTACAGCCTCTGCTGTAGATTCAACCGTAGAGTTCAAGCCAAGGTCCAGCCAAGGTAGCAGTCAGACAAACGGTTAGCATTAGAGAGGTATGGGAGAAGATAACAGGGGTGTCCTGACCAGCACAGTGATTGCAGAAACGGACAGTAGGGAGATGTCGGTAAGATGCCAGCAGTTGGTATCAAAGGCCTTGCAATCATAGTTTTCTGGCTTTGAGCCACAGACCTAAAGTTCTGGCCCCTGCAAATAGCTGGCCAGGCAGAGAAGAGTACCTGTTCTGAAAGAGCTAGAGGGCTAAGCAGATGAAGAGGATACACACTCGTGCTGACAGAAACGGGGAGAGATCCAGTTACCAAAGTGGACCACAAAGCAAGAATGTGGTCACAGGACCCAGGCACAAACACAGCCACTTAAATTATAGTTCAGTGGTTCAGGGGTGACACTAGGCGCTGGGCTAACTAGCTTTTTCTTTTCCTTTTTTATTTATTTATTTATTTATTTATTTTTGAGGCGGAGTCTCACTCTGTCGCCCAGGCTGGAGTGCAATGGCGCAATCTCAGCTCACTGCAACCTCCGCCTCCTGGCTTTAAGCACTTCTACCTCAGCCTCCCAAGTAGCTGGGACTACAGGCATGCACCACCACACCCAGCTGATTTTTGTATTTTTTAGTAGAGATGGGGTTTTACCATGTTGACCAGGCTGGCCTCGAACTCCTGACCTCAGGTGATCTGTCTGCCTTGACCACCCAAAGTGTTGGGATTACAGGCGTGAGCCACTGCGCCCAGCCTGAAGCTAATCAGGACTTTGTTAGTAACAGACAATAGACACTCAATTCGAAATAGCTTAAGCAAACAAATAAAAATAAATAAATTTTTTAAAAAGAATGTATTGCCTGGTGTAACTGAAAAGCCCTGTGGTAGAGCTGGCTTCAGATGACTTAGGGGTCCATTAGGCTGTTAGGAGTCTGTGTCTGTTTGTGTCTGTCACTCCTGCTTTCTGTTACGTTTCTGTTTTCTTTCTAGCTGTCTCTATATGGTGAGCCCCAGTGACTACAAGCTTACATTCTCTTATAGCCAGCAATCTTACTGGGAAGAAAACTTGTCTTCCCTGGTAGTTTCAATAAAAGTCCCAGGATTGAGTCTTTTTGGACTGGTTTAGGTCACATGCCCATTCATGAACCCATCACTGTGACCAGGGTGGTGGAACTTTTTTTTTTTTTTTTTTTTTGAGACAGAGTCTCACTCTGTCATCCAGGCTATAGTGCAGTGGCGTGACCTCAGCTCACTGCAACCTCCACCTCCAGGTTCAAGCAGTTCTCCTGCTTCAGCCTCCCGAGTAGCTGGGACTACAAGGAACACGCTTTTTAATCAGGCCTGGGTCCCTTGGCCAACTTAATTTTGTTGTCTATAGAATGGGACAGAAATGGGTGTCCAAAGGAAAAACTGAAATACCTTTAACAGAATAGATGCTAGGATGCATAAACAGAATTCCATTACACCAAGTTACTCAAGTTAGCTAGGGCCTTTAAAATTTCCTTTTCTTTGCCTCCACATGTCAGTGTCAAGGGAAAAGATAAAAAGATTCTGGAACATCAGGTAAGTCATGACAAAGATGCCCATATTTACCATGAAGTACAAATAGCTGAGATTGTTCATAAATATTGAGGATTGATGATGGTAGACAACTCCATCTCAGTGGGAATTATCACATGAACAGCTCAAAATGAGAATGACTTAATGAGTGGCGTTCATTAAATACTTCACATTTTAAGTAGGATATAAGTGAAACATTATTATATAACAATTCTTTGGGCTGCAATCAAGTCTAGCATCTTATATTAAGAAGATTAATTAGCTAATGTTTGTAAAGTACTATGCAGATATGCCCTTTTAAAATGCTAAGTATTCTAAAAACTACATTGTAGCATTTTACTAACTATAAAAGATCTAATATTCATTATTTCTTTGGTACAGGTTGGCAAAGATTCTTTTGGCAATGATTATATAGAAAACTTAAAACAGAATGATATTTCTACAGGTAAAATTCCCATCTTTTTTACAGTTACTGTTCATAGCTTTTTTCCATGATTTTGTTATGAGAAAAATTGAATCTAGAGGAGAATTATTAGACCTTCCCCTGGTGGCCAGAGAATTTTTATGCACAGCTTTGTCCATTCTTGCTTAAATGTCCTTTGGTTTATTCTTCCATGTACATTCCTCCAGATGGGAATAAAATGATAAGAGATTACATACCTTCATCTCATGGATATGTGACAAATGACAAGGAGAAAAATGTGCTGCATTCACAAAAGGTGTTTTAAGAACGTTACAGCTGGCAACACTCATTAGAAGCCATAGAGACTGAAACCATTATTTCACAGAAGAGAAAACCAAAGGCCAGAGATGTTCTGTGATTTTTCCAAGAGCACACAGTTGGTTGGAGCCAGAGCCAGGACTAGAATAAAATCTTCTGACTCCAGTTCAGGGCTCTTTGCTGCTACCAAAGACTGCCTGGTCAACATTTCTGTTTATATGCTAGACCTTGATTCTTGGTGAAATAACAAGCTTATGAGAATGAAAATAATCAAACAAGTTCATTTTATAGGTTTGACCTTTATTTTTTATCTCAACTCTGACATTCCTTTCAAGGAAGAACATAAGTGTGTTGGTCTAGAAAAATGCATATGTATACAATTATGAATAATTGGGGGGACTTGAAAGTAGGAGCAGTTTGGTGGGTTGTTACTAATGTAGAGAAAAGGTGCAACTAAATATAAAACTGTCTATTTTTCTTGTTGTATAGATGATGGGTATAAATTAGCACTAATTACTTATTTTTTTTATCATTCCAGATGGTTAAAGGTTAAAAAGTTTTTCCGAGGATTAGTGTTGTATTGAAATTGTTAAAATAAATTATACATGACAGTCTGTATACATGTGATTGTAATTTTCTTTTTTCTTTCAGAATTTACATATCAGACTAAAGATGCTGCTACAGGAACTGCTTCTATAATTGTCAATAATGAAGGTAAGTGTTTTGCATATTGGAGTGTCATTTCGTAAGACAGTGTATTTCCAGAGTTAGATCAGAAGCATCATCAATTTTGACCCATAATCCTATGGACCTCTTACTACAGCCACCACTCAAGGCCTAAAACATAGTTTTTCCAATCCAAATGTAAATGTGTTTCCCTTTATTTATACTTCTCACGTTGTTTGTTCAGATCAGTTTTCAGACGATTTTCAAAATTGTCTCT
This sequence comes from Papio anubis, assembly GCF_008728515.1. Classification (NCBI taxonomy): domain Eukaryota; kingdom Metazoa; phylum Chordata; class Mammalia; order Primates; family Cercopithecidae; genus Papio; species Papio anubis. The sequence continues at coordinate 27,635,152 of NC_044989.1, read as the reverse complement.
CCAGTATATATGAAGTTGCCTCAAAATAATATGTATATGCTGTAATGTCCCCATTACCCTTCATGTGAACTTATAATTGACATTTGTCTCTAAAAGCAGTCAAGCATTCATCTGTCATTTCAGTTACACTAGGTAAATAAATGTAAATAGGTGCAAAGAAAAGTTTGATGAGTCATATTTATAGAATACGTTCTGAGCAAATGGCAGCAACTAATTACATCCAACTTATCGTTAGTGTTCAATTTCGTCTGTTCTTTCAACAGCAATCAAATCGCAAAAGTCTATATATACAACTAAGTCTGCCACAAGGCTTTGCCATAGCTGATACATGTATCTTTTAAAATAGTAATTGGGCCTGGCACAGTGGCTCACACCTGTAATGCCAATGCTTTGAGAGGCTAAAGTGGGAGGATCACTTGAGGCCAGGAGTTCAAGGCTGCAGTGAGCCACAGTCCCACCACTGCAGTTCAGCCTGCATGACAGAGTGAGACCCTGACTCTAAATAGATAAATGAATGAGTGAATGAATTAATTAATTAATTAAAACAGTGGCTGAGCGTGGTGGCTCACACCTATAATCTCAGCACTTTGGGAGGCCAAGGCGGGTGGATCATTTGAGGTCAGGAGTTCAAGACCAGCCTGACCAACATGGTGAAACCCCGTTTCTACTAAAAATGCAAAAACAATTAGCCGGGCCTGGTGGCACATGCCTGTAATCTCAGCTACTCAGGAGACTGAGGCTGGAGAATCGCTTGAACTCACGAGGTGGAGGTTGCAGTGAGCCCAGATCGGGTGACTACACTCCAGCCTGGGCGACAGAGCAAGACTCTGTCTCAAAAAAAAAAAAAAAAAATAGTAACAACCTTCAAGTCAGGTTTTTATAATTTCTGCCAACTGTTTTAATTATAAAAACACCTACATAAGATGTTTTAAAATCAGAATCAATATTCAGAAGGACCCAGCATTTTGTGGGGCACCTAGGACAGAGCCTCATGTGTTGTGGACAGTGTGCATTTTATTAAATTAGGATTTGTCACAACGTGTCTTTTATTTATAATGCAGCTTTGCAAGATCATTTCTCACAGAAAATACAGTATTTTTAACTCTAGTGATTCCAAGTTGCAATAATAATGATATGTTTCACCTAAAGGTAGTAGATAAAAGTTTTCATTCTAACTATAGAAAGTCTGTGTTCATTTAAGCTACCTTTTAAGTAATTATTCCTGCCAACAGCAGCTCATTCCTTGTCTTAACCCTCTTTTGTTGTTGTTGTTGTTCTAGGAATATCCTCAAGTTCTCTTTCTTATTTATGAACAAAATCTGCATTTTCCATGCAAAGATATAATGTAATAGTGTGTGTCAAGTGCCTATTTGGTAGACCTTGCCTGGTTTACAGTGTACAGTAATGCCCTCAAGAGTATAGGTGGTAATAGAAGAATTCAGACAAATACACAGAGATGGGACAATCAGCTCCCTTAAACGAAGGAGTGAGTTTGCAAGTTTAGTTTTGACAAGTTAAATTTGAGGCATGAACAAGCTAGCCATATGGCATTGTCCATCAGACAGCTATAGTCTTGGGCTTGTTGCTCAGCAGCTAAGGCCAGGCCAAAAATTTGGATCTGGGAGACAGCAACATGGAAGTAGCAGTTGACTCCAACAGAGAAATTGAGGTCACTGAAGAAAATGAAGGAGAGATGCTGTCTTTCAGCAAGTGGATACTTTGAATTTTTCCAGGACTGAGGTTAGGTTTATGCTGAACCATCCCCACTTTATTAAGCCTTCCTCGTGGCCAACAAACACATCTGTGGTAAGATGATAGGATAGAATTTGTTCTGTGTTGAGAGGTGATTTTAGGTCATGTCTATACAAGATCAGCACGAGCAGCCTGGAGCACAGAAAATGCCTGCTACAACTCATTCCTCCAGATCAGTGTTGTCCAATAAAAATAAAATGCAAGCCACATGTGGAATTTTAAATTATCTAGTAGCCACATTTTAAAAAGTAAAAAGGAACAGGTAAATTTAACTTAGGCAATATATTTAACCCAATATGTCCAAAATATTATCATTACAGTGTGTAATCAGAAATTTATCTTGGCTGGGCGCAGTGGCTCATGCCTGTAATCACAGCACTTTGGGAGGCCAAGGCAGGTGGATCACATGAGGTCAGGAGTTCGAGACTAACCTGGCCAACATAGTGAAACCCCGTCTCTACTAAAAATGCAAAAAAAAAAATTAGCCAGGCGTGGTGGCACACCCCTGCAATACCAGCTACTTAGGAGGCTTAGGTGGGAGAGTTGATTGAAGAACCCAGGAGGTGGAGGCTGCAGTGAGCCGAGATCGCATGACTGCACTCCAGCCTGGGCAACAGAGCGAGACCCAAAAATTTATCTTTTTTTTTTTTTAATTTTTAAAATGGTAAGAATGAATGGATATTTTACCTTATTTCCTTTGTACTATCTTTGAAATCCACTTGTATTTTACTTGAAGCACACCTGAGTGGACTAGCCACATTTCTTTTTTCTTTTTTTTTTTTTTTTTTTGAGACAGAGTCTCACTCACTCTTGCCCAGGCTGAAATGCAGTGACGTGACCTCAGGTCACTGCTACCTCTGCCTCCCAGGTTCAAGCGATTCTCACACGTCAGGCTCCCGAGTAGCTGAGACTGCAGGCACATACCACCACGCCCAGCTAATTTTTGTAATTTTAGTAGAGATGGGTTTTCACCATTTGACCAGGCTGGTCTTGAACTCCTGACCTCAAGTGATCTGCCCACCTTGGCCTCCCAAAGTGCTAGAAATTATAGATATGAGCCACTGTGCCCAGCCAGGACTAGCCACATTTCAAATGTTCAATGGCTGTGTGGGGCTTGTGCTCATGACTACCATATTGGACAGCACAGCTCTTAAGGGTTCACCTTACAGATGAAATGCACCACCACCCCTCCCTCATTCAGGTGGGATTAAAGACAGCAGGTCCAAGTAATAAGAATATATCAGAATCCTTAGTTCTGTTTCTGTTTGATCCATTATAGTATAAGCCAGGTATCCCTCTCTCTTCTATATCTGATACAATTTTCTATCTGTTAGATATTTTAAATGTGTTTTGATTGACAGCATCACTTTTTAGAATACCATAGGGTACACATGAACTGCTTGCATACTACAGTGTCATACGAGTTTATTCCTATTTATATTCGTCTCTATAGCATCTGTCATTTAGGATTCAGAACCTTTACCACATACATATACCAGCTATTTTCTATAGAAGAAATGTTTAAAGTATGTTATATGTCATTTCTCAACTAATATTCTTTATATATAAGAATATTGGGAAAATCTTTTTAAGATTTTGCTTAAGGTGATCAGAATAATGTGAATCTTACAGAGATATTACAAAACATACATTTGGAACTCAAAATTCAAGCTGAATAACCTAGAAATGTTAAAATTAATACTTACAACACATTTTGTATAATGACTTTACAAGGGTGATTGTATTCATAACACTGCAGAATATCATTGCTTGGCTTTGTTTAGTTTTAATATAAATAGGTGGAATTTCTTTATAGGCCAGAATATCATTGTCATAGTGGCTGGAGCAAATTTACTTTTGAATACAGAGGACCTGAGGGCAGCAGCCAATGTCATTAGTAGAGCCAAAGTCATGGTCTGCCAGCTCGAAATAACTCCAGCAACTTCTTTGGAAGCCCTAACAATGGCCCACAGGAGTGGAGGTAATTATACATATTTGTCATTGTTTCTATAAAAGCTTTTATCGCCATCTTAAAGTTAGCCGTCTTAATTTTAAGTTAAGCAAAGCAATACTCTTTCTGTAGTAAAATATTCTTTCTTCCATCTGTGAGATTCATAGTCTTGTGGTTCTTGATAATGTTAGAGAACCTTACAAACGGTTAAAAAAAAAACATGAGTAGCATTTCCAAAATCCCTCCATATAAATCTTCAATGTAGTTGGAAGAAATGGTACAAGTAGAATTAGAATTCCTGTAATCCCAGCTACTTAGGAGGCTGAGGTAGGGGAATCGCTTGAACCCGGGAGGTGGAGGTTGCAGTGGGCTGAGATCACATTGCTGCACTCCAGCCTAGGTGACAAGAGCAAGACTCCATCGCAAAAAAAAAAAAAAAGAATCCCTGAAGCAGCCGCTTGTCCAAGGTACATATTAGGTGGTGAAATGTTTTCTACTCTGAGAAGCAGAGGTCAAGCTGCATGTCATACATACAAATACATACATACATACATACATACATACAAATACATGCATACATACAAATACATACATACATACAAAACTAACTGGGGCAGCCCAGTTACTTTTTGACAAACATCTCTAGGAATTGAAGATTAGGTTTTTTTCTCCTTTTCGTAAAACTTTATCATTTTCAATAAACAACAAAAGATTGTTTATATGTAATATTTTCTATGTTATCAATATCCATTGACATTGCCTCTTTTGTTTGACCTTTGATTTTGGAAATTTTCAAACCTACAAAAGCAGCAGAATTGTACGAGGAAATCCATCACCCAGCTTCCAGTTATCAACCTGTAGCTAATCTTGATTCATCTGCTCTCCCAGTCACTCCTCTTCTCTCACCTCCAGCAAATAACAGACTTTTTAAGAATCCAGATAATTTCTTTGTTTGCTTCTTTTTCACCACTGACTAGTGGGGAAAGCATCTTCTGAATTAAAATCCCATTTCTGTCCCTGTCAGCCTGTGGTCCTAGCAGAATTACCTGATTTGTCTGAGCCTTGTCAGTAAAATGCATATAGAAATACTCCATCTGCAGAATTGTTCTAAGGATGGAATAAAATAAAATATGATGCCAAGCGTGGTGTAGTACATGGTGGTAAATCCCAATTTTTTTCTCTTCCATCCACTTCTCTCTTTAAAGTTAGGATAATATCCTGATCAAGCATCATTTGGTGAAAAAATTCAAAATAAATAGTAGCCACTCTAACATGATGACTTCTTGATGTTGTGGCAATAGTTCTGTGATTTTTTTAAGAATAAAGTAGAGAACCACATTGACTTTTTCTCAAGATACAAAACTAAAAAGAAAAAAGAAAAAGAACAGTGTGTATGTGTGTGTGTGTGTGTGTGTTTATATAAGTGATTTCTCCCAAAGTGTACAGTGTTCTACATAGAAATAAATGGAAAATAAGTCAGTGAAATGATTTTGTGGAGAATTTTTAAATGTTCATCCTGATTTCACAAATTTTCCTCTTGGCAAAACAACATGCTGTGGTAAATTTTCACTGACATTTAGTGTATTTTTAATGGACTTGAAGCTGTCAGAAAGAATTCTAAGCCAAAACCCATTTGGTTCCATTTTCTCAGAGTGTCACAGTAAAGTCTAATGCTTATGGTTACGCATTCTCTGCACTGTGCCCATCTCAGCAGAGTGATGTGAATACAGGGTGCCACCCTGCTCCTGCTCTTGTCTTTCTTTGTATAGATCAAAGCGTATTCTCGTGTACTTCTGTTTTTTTCCTACTATCCCTTGCTGCTCAGAGATCACTGTTTCCTCTGTCCTAGTCTAGTTGCCTGTTACCTACCCAGCTTGTGAAGGAGAGAAAGGTACGGCAGCCACAGTTGAGGATCTAACCTTTCACAGGTGAGAATAGAGTAATCCGGATGGGCAGGCAGCCTACCCTGGGGCTGTCATTGGGTTGGGTCCAGAAAGGCTTCCTCCATCCCCTTCCGTGTAGCTCTTCCATTTGGGAGCTGGAGGACCCAGGGCAGCAGGAAGGTGGGTAGGTAACAGTGGGTCACAGACCACTTGGCCTACTTCACACTTTTACTAAGAGCCAGCATGCCTTGCTATTAATTCTGCATGAACTTCCTTATATAATAATATCAGAAATAGTAATATCATGCATTTATATGTACTTTACAGCTTACGAAGTACTTTCTTACACATTTTATCCTCAGAAAAACCTTATGACAAAGATATGGCAGGTAGTGTTCTCTCAGATTAACGGTGAGAAGACTGAGACTGAGAAGTTAAGTCATTTGTTCAACCAGTGTCACACTTTAAGTTATGGAAACCATGATTTCAGACTCTAAGACCCAAGTTCTGTCTCCTAGTTTAAACCGCACTTCAAACTGCCACAACCCATTGATTCCAACAAACTGAGCCTTTATGAAGAGTATCTCTAGAAAAGTCAAGTCCATAAATGTTAACACTGTCCAGCACGTGGCCTAAGCTTTATGTGTTTTTCTGCCCAAGAAACAGAGAAAAGGCTCTAAAGTGTTTTCAGCACTGTGACTCCAACAGAACACATACATGGGTGCGCGCGCGCACACACACACACACACACACGCACACAAGCACACACACTCATCTGTCCAGAAGTCCTCCAGTCAGATGGCTTTCTCTGGCCAAGTCAGCTGGTCCCTATTTGGTAGATACTAACCAGATGCAGCTTAGATTCTATTCCATGAGGAGGGTATGTGTGTGTATGTGTATATGTGTGTTTGTGTGTGTGTAATGTATCATCATTCTCATATGCAAGAAGAGCAGTATCCCAGCACTTTGGGAGGCCAAGATGGGCAGATCACGAGGTCAGGAGATTGAGACCATCCTGGCTAACACAGTGAAACCCTATCTCTACTCAAAATACAAAAAAATTAGCCGGGCATGGTGGCGGGCGCCTGTAGTCCCAGCTACTCAGGAGACTGAGGTGGGAGAATGGTGTGAACCCGGGAGAAGGAACTTGCAGTGAGCCGAGATCGCGCCACTGCACTCCAGCCTGGGCGACAGAGCAAGAGTCCATCTCAAAAAAAAAAAAAGAAGAAGAAGAAGATTGGTATAATGAAAGGAGAGCATTGGTTTGGGAATCATGAAATATGGCTTTAAATTCATAATCAATCAGCAAATGGGGGATCTCAGTCAAGTAAGTCAGTTCCTCACTGTGGACGTCACTTTCTTCTGTGAAACCAGAATTGGGCTGACAGCTCTCAGGGTTCTTTCACGTCACTTTGGACTGATCCCAGAGCAGAGTGGGCTTAATGATCTCTTAAGCATTGAGCGCCCTACCCTTTGCCCCAGGAAGCTGCCTATGTGCTGAACAGCATTATTCCATCTTCAAGAAAGATGATAAAGTCATCATCATCATCATCGTCTATGGGTTTTGTTATCACAGTTCCATTATCTTTACCTCTTACAAGTAGTGAATTTTGAATTAAGCACATTGTATAACTAGATTATGCTAATATATCAGTCATGAAAATCCAGAGGAAAAGATCCCTACATCTTTGAATATACTGTCTCAAAACTCTCTGTCTCTATCAAAATGAAAGCATCGATTTTAAAGACATAGCAGCTACAACACCAAAAATCGGTAGCCCTGTATAGCCCCCATCCTCACCAGGCCACAATGCTATGAGGTAGGCCCACCAAAGAGCTAATGCTGCAGCTGCTTGTGATGAAATTATGCATGTTGGTTCTGGTCTTTATATCCATTTCCAAGCAAATGGAACAGTACATGAACAATTATAAATAATTGAGATTGTAAAATTGCCAAAGTTAAATTATCAGTATGATACAAAGTATCTTTTAATGCCACTTAGTCCTTTTGCCTTTGGCAAGCAAAACTTCTTGTCTGGTCATCCAGACTTTCACAGTGACATTGTCCAGCACATAGCCCAAGCTTTGAGTGTTCTTGCTGCTCAAGTCACAGAAAAGAGCCTCTGGAGTAATGGACAGCAAAGCCAGTACTTTGAGTATCCCAACATGCTCGCAGTATCTTCACTTAGGGTGATTTTCTTCCCTGGTTTCTCTGAGCTAATTATTAGGGCCTTCCTAACTGTCCAGCCCCTGCCCTCCTTGACAACATCATAAAGAGTTTCTGCCTCGTTTTCCTGCCTTTTAGCCTATACATCTGCTCCTCCAGGCCTCACCAGTTCCTTACTGACATTATTGTGCTATCCATTAACATGCAGTTAAGATAACTAGGAGTTTAGTTCATCTGACACTACAATTAATAATAATTACTGTTGGGTGCTGCCAGTCACCTCTGCAACTCCAAGTTACTCCATGGTACATTCTGTGTTCTCTAGCTCTGCCTGGTCCCAGGATGACATAATGGCTTCCACCTTGTCTATTACAGATTTGCATTCTTTGATTAGCTGCATCTGCTAATTTATGTTTCTTTCATCGTGGTAGAGTATGCTTATTTGTGGTAGCACAAGCCGAGAAGAATCCTTTCTTTATGGCAGTTACACTTTTCCTCTAAATTTAGTTACTAGTCAGACTCTAAGCCTATGTATCCAGTTACTATTGAAGAATGCTGTCCCTCAGTAAAGTACAGGCAAATAAGATTGATTTTTATACAGTATTTACAGTAAAATTATAGAATTCCTTATTCTAGCAATTGATACTTAAATTTTAATGTAATTTTTTCCTTAAAATTTGTTTTTATTATAGAAATTTTCAAATATATATAGACATACAGAGAATAGTATGGTAAACCTATCTATACTATCATTTAGCTTCAACAGTTACCAACATGTGGCCAGTCTTTTTCTCTACTTTTAAATTCAATCTTTTGTTTTAGACACCGTGGGGTACATGTGCATACTTGTTTTTGTTTTGATTTTGTTTTTCTTGTTTGTTTGAGATAGAGTCTTACTCTGCCCACCCAGGCTGGAGTGCAGTGGCATGATCTCGGCTCACTGCAGCCTCCACTTCCCAGATTCAAGTGATTCTTATGCCTCAGCCTCCAGAGTAGCCGGGATTACAGGCCTGCACCACCACACCCAGCTAATTTTTGTATTTTTAATAGAGACGGGGCTTTACCATGTTGGCCAGGTTGGTCTTGAACCCCTTACCTCAGGTGATCCACCTGCCCTAACTTCCCAAAGTACTGGGATTACAGGCATGAGCCACCGTGCCGGGCCCTCATATACGGATTTGTTACATAGGAATATTGCGCCCAGGTAGGGAGCATAGTACCCAATAGGTAGCTTTTCAACCTGTGCCCCTCCCTGCTCCAGTACTCCGTAGTGTCTGTTGTTCCCATCTTTCTGTCCATGCATACTCAATATTTAGCTCCCACTTATAAGTGAATACATGTGGTATTTGGTTTTCTGTTCCTGTTTTAATTTGATTAGGATTATGACCTCCAGCTCCATCCATGTTGCTGCCAAGGACATGATTTCATTCTTTTTTATGGCTACATAGTATTCCATGTGTATATGTACCACATTTTCTTTATCCAGTCTACCATTGATGGGCACCTAGGTTGATTCCATGTCTTTGCTATTGTGACTAGCATGGTGATGAACATACAAGTACATGCTTCTTTTTGGTATAATGATCTGTTTTCCTTTGGGTGTGTACCCAGGCATAGGATTGCTGGATCAAATGGTAGCTCTATTTTAAATTCTTTGAAAATCAATCTCCAAACTGCTTTCTACGTGGCTGAACTAAGTTACGTTCCTGCCAACAGTGTATAAGTGTTTCCTTCTCTCTGCAGCCTCACCAGCATCTGTTGTGTTTTGACTTTTTTTTTTTTTTTTTGAGATGGAGTCTTGCTCTATCACCCAGGCTGGAGTGCAGTGGCGCGATCTCGGCTCACTGCAAGCTCCATCTCCTGGATTCACGCCATTCTCCTGCCTCAGCCTCCCGAGTGGCTGGGACTACAGGCACCTGCCACCATGCCCGGCTAATATTTTTGTATTTTTAGTAGAGACGAGGTTTCACTGTGTTAGCCAGAATGGTCTCAATCTCCTGACCTCATGGTCCGCCCGCCTCGGCCTCCCAAAGTGCTGGGATTACAGGTGTGAGCCACCATGGCCAGCCCTTGACTTTTTAATAATAGCTGTTTTGATTGGTGGGAGATGGTGTCTCATTATAGTTTTTTTTTTTTTTTTTTTTTTTTTTTTTAGTATTTATTTATTTATTTATTTATTTATTTTTTAATTTATTTATTATTATTATACTGTAAGTTGTAGGGTACATGTGCATAACGTGCAGGTTTGTTACATATGTATACTTGTGCCTTGTTGGTGTGCTGCACCCATCAACTCGTCATTTACATCAGGTATAACTCCCAATGCAATCCCTCCCCCCTCCCCCCTCCCCATGATAGGCCCCGGTGTGTGATGTTCCCCTTCCCGAGTCCAAGTGATCTCGTTGTTCAGTTCCCACCTATGAGTGAGAACATGCGGTGTTTGGTTTTCTGTTCTTGTGATAGTTTGCTAAAAAAAAAAAAAAAAAAAAAAAATTATAATGAGACAGAACAGAGTCCTCAGAAATAATACCACACATCTACAGCCATCTGATCTTTGACAAACCTGAGAGAAACAAGAAATGGGGAAAGGATTCCCTATTTAATAAATGGTGCTGGGAAAATTGGCTAGCCATAAGTAGAAAGCTGAAACTGGATCCTTTCCTTACTCCTTATACGAAAATTAATTCAAGATGGATTAGAGACTTAAATGTTAGACCTAATACCATAAAAATCCTAGAGGAAAACCTAGGTAGTACCATTCAGGACATAGGCATGGGCAAAGACTTCATGTCTAAAACACCAAAAGCAACGGCAGCAAAAGCCAAAATTGACAAATGGGATCTCATTAAACTAAAGAGCTTCTGCACAGCAAAAGAAACTACCATCAGAGTGAACAGGCAACCTACAGAATGGGAGAAAATTTTTGCAATCTACTCATCTGACAAAGGGCTAATATCCAGAACCTACAAAGAACTCAAACAAATTTACAAGAAAAAAACAAACAACCCCATCAAAAAGTGGGCAAAGGATATGAATAGACATTTCTCAAAAGAAGACATTCATACAGCCAACAAACACATGAAAAAATGCTCATCATCACTGGCCATCAGAGAAATGCAAATCAAAACCACAATGAGATACCATCTCACACCAGTTAGAATGGCGATCATTAAAAAGTCAGGAAACAACAGGTGCTGGAGAGGATGTGGAGAAATAGGAACACTTTTACACTGTTGGTGGGATTGTAAACTAGTTCAACCATTATGGAAAACAGTATGGCGATTCCTCAAGGATCTAGAACTAGATGTACCATATGACCCAGCCATCCCATTACTGGGTATATACCCAAAGGATTATAAATTATGCTGCTCTAAAGACACATGCACACGTATGTTTATTGCAGCACTATTCACAATAGCAAAGACTTGGAATCAACCCAAATGTCCATCAGTGACAGATTGGATTAAGAAAATGTGGCACATATACACCATGGAATACTATGCAGCCATAAAAAAGGATGAGTTTGTGTCCTTTGTAGGGACATGGATGCAGCTGGAATCCATCATTCTTAGCAAACTATCTCATTATAGTTTGATTTGCATTTCTCTGATGATGAGTGAAATGATGAGTAGTTTTTCATATGTTTGTTGGCCCACTCGTATGTCTTCTTTTGAGAAATGTCTGTTCATGTCCTTTGCCCATTTTATTTATTTATTTATTTATTTATTTATTTATTTTGGAGACGGAGTCTCACTCTGTCGCCCAGGCTGGAGTGCAGTGGCCGGATCTCAGCTCACTGCAAGCTCCACCTCCCGGGTTTACGCCATTCCCCTGCCTCAGCCTCCCGAGTAGCTGGGACTACAGGCGCCCGCCACCTCGCCCGGCTAGCTTTTTGTATTTTTTAGTAGAGACAGGGTTTCACCGGGTTAGCCAGGATGGTCTCAATCTCCTGACCTCGTGATCCGCCCGTCTCGGCCTCCCAAAGTGCTGGGATTACAGGCTTGAGCCACCGCGCCCGGCCTTTTGCCCATTTTTTAATGGAGTTGTTTTTTGCTTGTCGATTTATGTAATTCCTTATAGATTCTGCATATTAGACCTTTGTCAGATGCATAGTTTGCAAATATTTTCTCCCATTCTCTAGGTTTTCTCTTTACTCTGTTGACCATTTCTTTTGCTATATGCAGAAGCTGTTTAGTTTAATTAAGTCCCACTTGTCAATTTTTGTTTTTGTTACAGTTGCTTTGGGGGACTTAGCCAAAAATTCTTTGCCAATATCGGTGTCAAAAGGGTATTTTCTAAGTTTTCTTCTAGGATTTTTATAGTTTGAGGTCTTACATTTAAAATATTTAATCCATCTTGAGTTAATTTTTATATATGGTGAAAGATAAAGGTCTAGTTTCTTTCTTCTGCATATGGCTAGCCAGTATTCCAGCATCATTTATTAAATAGGGAATCTTTTCTCTGTTGCTTGTTTTTGTCGCACATGGCCAATCTTGTTTTATCTGTATCCTGCCTCATGGCTCCCTACCCTGCACTGCCACCTTGGATTATGTTGAAGCAAAACCCAGATGTTACACTTCATTTTTAGTATACCTGTTTTTTGATGTAAGGTACTATGTTTTTGTTTTTGTTTTTGTTTTTGAGACAGAGTCTCACTCTGTCACCAGGCTGGAGTGCAGTGGCGTGATCTCAGCTCACCGCACCCTCTGCCTCCCAGGTTCAAGCGATTCTCCTGCCTCAGCCTCCTGAGTAGCTGGGACTACAGGCATGTGCCACCACGCCCAGCTAATTTTTGTATTTTTAGTAGAGACAGGGTTTCACCATGTTGGCCAGGATGGCCTTGATCTCTTGACCTTGTGATCTGCCCAACTCAGCCTCCCAAAGTGCTGGGATTACATGCTTGAGCCACCGCGCCCGGCTAGATACTGTATGTTTTAAGAGTGTTGTCTTTGCTACATACAGCACTTAACCTGTAGTCAAATTTAGTCCCATCAGTTTTTTATAACTAATGGCTCATTAGTTTAGTGAGAAACCTCTCCAACATTTTTTTCTTCTGTGTAAGTGTATAAGTGTAAATACACATATAGTTATGTGAGTTTGTTATTTGTTCTTATTAAAAAGGGAGAGTAGGCTGGGCATGGTGGCTCACACCTGTAATCTTAGCATTTTAGGAGGCCAAAGTGTGAGGATCACTTGAGCCCAGGAATTCAAGAACAGCCTAGGCAACATGGCAAAACCTCATCTCTACCACAAAAAGAAAAAAAAGAAAAAGAAAAAGAAAAAACTTGCCCAGGCGTGGTGATGGGCACAGTAGTCCCATCTTCTTGGGAGGCTAAGGTGGGAGGATCACTTGAGTCTGGGAAGTGGAGGTTGCAGTGAGCCAAGATTGCACCACTGTACTCCAGCCTGGGTGACAGAGCCATCTCAAAAAGTTGGGGGTGGGTAGTACAAAACTGCCTTGTTCACTTATAAATAAATTATAGAAGTCTTTCTTTGACAAACAGAGATCTACTTTACTCTTTTTAACAACTGTAGTGATTTACATCAGGCATGTGTCATAATTCTTTTTTTTTTTTTTTTTTTTTTTGAGACAGAGTTTCGCTCTTGTTGCCCGGGCTGGAGTGCAATGACGCGATCTCGGCTCGCTGCAGCCTCCACCTCCCGGGTTCAAGTGATTCTCCTGCCCCAGCCTCTAGAGTAGCTGGGATTACAGTCACGCACCACCATGCCCGGCTAATTTTTGTACTTTTAGTGAAGACAGAGTTTCACCCTGTTGGTCAGGCTGGTCTCAAACTCCTGACCTCAGGTGATCCACCCGCCTCAGCTTCCCAAATTGCTGGGATTACAGGCGTGAGCTACCGAGCCCGGCCTATGTCATAATTTTTTAAACTAATCCCCTTTAATAAATGCGTTGGTTTCTTTTTGTGTTTTCTATTGCAAACAGGGCTATATAAACAACATTGTATATCATCTTTGTATGCTTATGGATTTCTATAGGATGGGTTTAGAAAAGGAATTGCAGGACCAGGCATCTTTTGAGGGAAAAAAATGATCCTTTAAGAATGGCTCTACCATGTTGTTCCACACTTGTAGCTTACTCTAATCTGTGCTCAAATGCTGATGAATGTGCTAGGCGAGCAGTTGTTTCCACTTAATGCTTGAGGAAAATTGGGAACAGTATATTGTTCTGAAAACCTAAAAAGTTTAAGTGATGTGTTAGAATATGGGACAATGAGAGTCTTTATGTGTAATTGACATCTCTAAGACCTCTCAGAAGTGAGAGAACCAATGAGAGAGACTGTTGCCAGGCTACAAACTCCAGCAGAAGGCAGAAGAGATGGGTGGACAGGCGAGGGTGTTGGGCTATCTGTAAAGGACAATATAATAACAGTAATAATCCTTTACATTTGTACAGCAGATTAGAGTTTACACTAGGCTTTTACATCCGTTTTCTAATTTAAGCTGCACAATAACTCTATACAAAAATCTGAGCAGCCAAAAATATACCATAGAATTTCTGTGGGTGGACATTCTGGATTCTAAAGTAACAAAAATGTGGGAATAGTGTTAGCCTATACTGGACAAGACCCACTGACTGAATCAAAATGCTTAAAATGTTAGGTAAGACCAAGGAAGGTGCAGAAGTAGAGTAGATGTCCTCACCAGGCTGAAGTAGTAGACAGTTTTCATTAGCCACATGCTGATTAGTCCCCAAGAATGTGGAATGGATTAGTGCCAAGCTGGCTATGTGAGAGCCGCCTGGAGAACTTGTAAACATGCAGATTCCCTGATGTTACCCCCAGAGATTCTGATTCAGTGGGTTTGAGGTCAGTTCGAGAAATTAGGCATTTTCACAAGCTCTCCTAGTGATGCTGATATGCAACCAAGTTTGCAAACCACTGTTCTTGAAGTTTCTGAGAACTGCAGCTAGAGATTTTTACACTATGGGTCTATAGTCAAATGAGACAGCATGCAAGTCAGTGGACCTGGGTTGAGAAAAAGAAGACTAACCAATCTAGTTGAGTACTCAAGTGAATAAGTGCTTTGACAAAGAAGGAACTTCCTATGAATGTAATTTCTAAAGACTTGAAATATACATATCTACATTTACAAAGTCCCAAACCAAAGGGTGTTTTAAAATATTGTGAATTGTCACTGAGGCATGTGTAGGTGTGGACAGAGTCCTGGCCTAGAGAGACTGCTTTTTTTAGAGTGGACCAAACTCTGAACTTAAAGCCAGAGGACCCTGAGTAGGGGTCCATCTTCACTGTGTCCCAGTGTATAACCTGAGATGTATGACCTCATCTTTCTGAGCCTCATTTTCCTCCCTCTGAAAAATGACCATGATATTCTCATTTCCCTGTGTCTGCTATTCCCATCTATCCTTCTCTTGTAGCCTCTCAGTCTGAGCTAGCACCAGCCTCTGATTGAATTCCTCCTCCTTTCTCAATCTTTTTTTTTATATTCCCAGATTGCTCACAGAAGCCAAGAATGTCAGCTTTTGTGTAAGTGCATATGTTTGCAGGAGTAATTGTGATATATTTGGGAGACATACATAGGTGTATAAAATATGCATATGCACATGAGCTTCCTGCTTACTGTTCCCACCAGGAAAGTTCTGAACCTTTCGTTGTTTATTTCCTATCATCTCCTTTTCTTCCCTGGAAAATGGATTTATGAACTAGCCTTGAAACCAAGCCCTTAAAGTAACCCACAAAAATGTCCACCAGCCTGTTCACATTCACACATGTACTTTCATGCCACAGCATTTTTACTTTTCTCTAATGTTCTTGTTGCCTTTGCCTTAACTCTACAATCACATTGACTGTAATATTGCTGTTTTCCCTGGAAGCTGAAATGTTGTAAAGTGCAAAGTAGAGAAAATGGAAGTAGGGAATTGGTACCCAGCTGTCGTGGAAACTGAGATTTCAGACTTTTCTCTACATCCGTAACTAAGTGGATATTTAACCAGATGAAGACAAAAATGAACTCAGGGATTTTCCCTACTGAATGTCTGTAAATGCACCATGTTAAAAATGAAAACTAATAATCACCCCCTTTTCCATTCCTTTGTAGTGAAAACATTGTTCAATCCAGCCCCTGCCATTGCTGACCTGGATCCCCGGTTCTACACCCTCTCAGATGTGTTCTGCTGCAATGAAAGTGAGGTAAGGGTGAATTGCTTTGCTTGTTCTGTGAGAAACCAAAACTTCATGCAAGTGGATAAAGCAAAGGGGCGGAACTAACCACATCAATTTGATGACGTGAATTCTCAGGCATGGTGAAAACGGATTTTTTCAGTTTACTGGGGTGTGGAGAAAAGGAAATTAGTAAATCCTAGGGGGAAAAAAAGGATTCTCTGAGTCACTTCCATATTCTGGCACTTATCAAACCTCAGTTAATTTTAGTCCGTTCCTTGCCCTCACACTACTGGTGTTTTGTTTTCTAATTATTTCATATTCTGAGGACTATATTAAAGTTGCCAGGTTTAGCAAGTAAAAATGCAGGATGTCCAGTTAAATTTGAATTTCAGATGGATAATAAATAACATACCTAACAAGTTTATACTGTAAAATTACCTGTCATTTATCTTAAATTCAAATTTAACTGAGCTTCCTGTATTTTATCTGGCAACCCTAATTAGTGTACAACTCCTGGAGGATCTGCTACATCCAGTAGCAAAGACCCTGTGTCATGATGTATCATCTGAACAGACTATCTATCAACTGGTACAGTAAGAAAGGATATTGTACCACCCTTTCTTAAATATTGTTAGGAAGAAAATTTCAATATTTCTCCTTTTTTATACTCCAGACAGCATTAGAACAGAGCTCTTGCCTGTCAGTGGGATGCAGGTGTACACACTGGTGAATGCAACATGGAGAGAAAGAAATTAATGAACCATAATAGTTAAATTTCCACTTTTTGTTTTTGAGACAGGAACTCACTGTGTCACCCAGGTTGGAATGCGGTGGTGTCATCATGGCTCACTGCAGCCTCTACCTCCCAGGTTTAAGCAGTCCACCCGCCTCAACCTCCCAAGTTGCTGGGACCATCATGCTTGGCTAATTTTTTAATTTTGTGTAGAGACATGATTTCGCCATGTTGCCTAGACTAATCTCAAATTCCTGGGCTAAATCATTCCTCCTGCCTCAGCCTCCCAAAGTACTGGGATTACAAGCATGAGCCACTGCACCCAGCCTAATTTTCCATTTGGTTTAAAGGCTGAATGAAGGCTTTTAGGATTTCTTGACCTGCTTTCTTGATAATTTCATCTCTCAAAACATAGAGGAAACAAGAAAGAAGACTGCTACAAGGAAACTAATTTTAACAAACCACAATAGGTTATGCAATATTTTTGAGCAACCACCATGCTAGGAAAAAGGAATTGTGGGAAATAGTGACCATTTCACAATAAGAGGTTAGAGTACCCTCAACTGCCAAACTGGCCTAAATTTTCCTGCTAGATACTTGAAGAGCACTCTATTTATTACTCAAATGCTCATCACACCTCAAATTACTTATTCATTTATTCTGTCTTCTCCATTCAATTACAAGTTCTATGAGGTCAGAGACATCTGTCTTATTCACTGTTGTATCCCTGATGGCTATCCCTGTGTATATAGTTATCTGTTGCTGCATAATAAACTACTTCCAAAATGTACTGGCTTACAACAGCAATAATTATTTATTGTCACTCCCAGTTTTTGTGTGTCAGGACTTCACACAGGGGATAGCATGATTTGACTCTCCTGCACAATGCCCCAGGCTTCAGTTGGAAGACACAAAGTCTGAAAGCTGGAAGTTTTCTTCACTCACATGCTTGACAGTTGATGCTGGCTTTCGGCTGGGGGCATAATGAGGTTGTTGGCCGGAACACGTAAACATGGCCTCTATGTGTGACTTGGGCTTCCTCGTAATATGGTAGCTGGGTTTCAAGATCCAGCTTCCCGAGAGAAGGAGACACCTGACAGAAGCCATATTGGCTTTTGTGAGTTAGCTTCGGAAGTAACACGGCATCACTTCTGACTCATTCTATTGATTTAAGCAGGAAGGTCCACCCTAGTACCCCACCCCTTACTAGAAGATTGTCATTGGCACAGTGTAAAACCAGGATTTGTGATATGATATAGGTTAATACAGTTATCTTTGGAAAATAACATCTGCTACACTGTACCTGCACATAGCTGGCACTTAGTAAATGCTTATGAAATAAATAAATGAAAGAACTCTGGTGTTTAAGGAAATTGGTCTCAGAAACTTAATAGAAGAAAGAAAAACATTAAAAGCTTAATGTTCTGGGGCCAGGCGCAGTAGCTCACGCCTGTAATCCCAGCACTTTGGGAGGCCGAGGTGGGCAGATCATGAGGTCAAGAGCTCAAGACCAGCCTGGCCAACATGGTGAAACCCCGTCTCTACTAAAAATACAAAAATTAGCTGGGCATGGTGGCACATGCCTGTAATCCCAGTTACTGAGGAGGCTGAGGCAGGAGAATTGCTTGAACCACAACCTAGGAGGCGAAGATTGCAAGAGCCAAGATCGCGCCACTCCACTTTAGTCTGGGCTACAGAGAGACTCTGTCTCAAAACAAAAAAAGTGTAATGTTCTTATTGATGAACTCTAATCACAGCAATAATGTAAATTCATGCTTATGATACTCTGCTCCAAACACAAACCATTGATATGTAAATATTAATGGAGACAATGAAAAGATACTCACAAGCTCTAAAACAAGATAAATAAGTCCACAGATCAGAAATGGAACAGCCTCACAGAGCATTCAGCCCTTGATATGCTGGCTGTACACCAACCCCAGAAACAGGCAGAGGTGGCAGGAAGTTCACCCACTGTGAGTCATGGGCACTAAAAGTGTGCCACTTATAGGTGGCTGGAGCCGAGCCCACGGATGGAAACCATACATGCTAGACTGTGGCTCCCCGCTAACAGTAAAAGGTGGAGGAACCTGCTACCCCTGCTGCCTGAAGCATATTTAAGGCTCCCAACCTGAGGAGCTAGCAGGACAGAGACACAGCCTCTGACCAAGAAGTAAACCAAGCCAACCACTGACTTAGTGACTGGACTGGCAGTAGCTCCAGAAACAGCAGAGCAAGAACTCCCTATTGCCAATATAATACCTGGTTCTGGTTTAGAGACTCTTGTGTGCCTGGCGGAAGCTACTATAAAACCACTGAGGGCCAGGCACGGTGGCTCACGCCTGTAATCCCAGCACTTTGGGAGGCTGAGGCGGGTGGGTCACGAGGTCAGGAGATCGAGACCATCCTGACCAACGTGGTGAAACCTCATCTCTACTAAAAGTACAAAAATTAGCCGGGTGTGATGGCATGCGCCTATAGTCCCAGCTACTCAGGAGGCTGAAGCAGGAGAATCGCGTGAACCCGGGAGGCAGAGGTTGTAGTGAGCTGAGATCTCCCCACTGCACTTCAGCCTGGATGACAGAGCAAGACTCTTGTCTCAAAACAAAAACAAAACAAAACCAAAAAAAAAAACACTGAAAAGGAGGCATCAACCAGGTAGGAGCTGAGGTGTGACAGCTTTCCAACTCACAGTGAACAAAGTGAGCCTGCAAATGAAAAACATAATGCTATGAAGTTCACGCAGCACAATCAACAACCTACAGATGAATTTGCCCAAGATGAAATTCATATAATAAAACTCAGCCAGGCGCCATGGCTCATACCTGTAATCCCAGTGCTTTGGGAGGCCAAGGCAGTTGAATCACATGAACCCAGGAGTTTGAGACCAGCCTGGGGAACATAATGAGACCTCATCCTGTCTCTACAAAAATAAAAGATGAGCTGTGTGTGGTGGGGCATGCCTAGAGTCCCAGTATGTGGGAGGCTGAGGCAAAAGGATTGCTTGAGCTCAAGAGTTTGAGGCTGGAGTGAGCTGTGATCATGCCACAGCACTCCAGCTGGAGTAATAGAGCAAGATACTGTCTCTAAATAAATAAACAAGGCAAAAAATACTTTAAAATAGTGTAATTAAGATTAACATTCATTATGAAAGAAGAAAAAATTTTGTGAAAGAAACACAGAATTGAAGCAACAACATGCGAATATGAAAAACAACCAATTAGAAGTCGTGAAAACCTAAATGGTCATGGAAATGTTTTTAAATCACTCGGTAGAAAAATAAGCATTAGAATGGAATAAAAAATTAGTACATTGAAAGAGAAATTGGGAGAAAAATATGGATCTTGTTGAGCTCCCTCATTTTACAGATCGTAATTGATGTGGGGAAGGTCACAGACTGAGTGAGTAGGAGAGGTCTCCTGAATGCCAGGGCATTGCTTTTTCTGCTACCTGTCAGTACCTCTCCTAATCTGCTTCCATCTTCTCTGGCAAAAACAAAAGAAACGAGTAGTCTGCAAACATGGAAAGCAAAAACTGGAAATTTGAGAAGAGGGGTTATGGCCCAGGAGAGGCTTGGAAGAATTATGTCCTTAGGTGCCAAACTTACAGGTGCAATTTATACCAAAATCATTGGCAGTGGCCCTTTCCTTTCTCCTTTCCTGCCTCTCCTCCAACCCTCCTTTTTTTTTTTTTTTTTTTTTTTGATAGAATTCCCTTTGTTGCCCCTAACTCTTTGTTAAAATTATTATATGTGCAGAAAAGCTGAATGAACAACTACCTTTCACCTAAACATTTGTTAACATTTTGCTATATTTGCTTTTCCTCTTCCCTGTGTGTACTTAGTTTTGTTTTTGTTGAAACGTAAGTGAAAAAAAAGTATTTTATTGTTGAGAATAAGTTGCAGACAACATGATACCTCACCCCAAATACTTTGGCATACATCTCCTAAGAGGAACCACAGTACCATTATCACACCTAAGAAGATTGTCAGTAATTCCATACTATCATTTAATATCCAAGCCACATTCAAATTTCCCCAGTCGTCCCAAGAATGTCTTTTATAGATTGTTTTTGTCATCACTGTTATTGCTTGAAATGTCTTTTATAGGTTGTTTTTGTCATCACTGTTACTGCTTTATTTTCCTGTACCAGTATCCATCAAGGTTCCCATTGCATTGGTTATTACAAAAAAGAAGGGAGACATTTTCTAGAAAAACAAATCTGGAAGTGGATCCGGGTTACTTATTTTCACCACTGTTTCTGTTGACTTTTGTGTGTTCCAGGCTGAGATTTTAACTGGCCTCACAGTGAACAGCGCTGCAGATGCTGGGGAGGCTGCATTAGTGCTCTTGAGAAGGGGCTGCCAGGTGGTAATCATTACCTTAGGGGCTGAGGGATGTGTGGTGCTGTCGCAGACAGAACCTGAACCAAAGCACATTCCCACAGAGAAAGTCAAGGCTGTGGATACCACGGTAAGTTTTAAAATTTAAGAATCATGTTTAGCCCTTGAAAATTGTGACTTAGTAGCTAATTAGATGCCGCACCTGAATTTTTGGATAATGAAATAAAGGCCTAGTAAGTGATATGGTGAAAGAGAAGAACAACCAGGCAGGGGAACTGTGTTTTAATCCCTCTCTAACTCTCTGTGGGACTTCATGCAAGCAACTTGACCTCTCTGAGATGTTGTTTCCTCATCCATAAAGTCAGAATAGCAGTAAAATTATACCTGTATTACCTATATTCATTCATTTATCCAGTCATTCATTCAACAAATAGGGATTTGTGGAATACCTATTATGTCCCAGATATATGATAGTTGCTGGGGATATAGCAATAAATAAGGCAAAGTCTCTGCCCTTGTAGGGCTTAGATTCTAGACAGTGAACAAGTAGCTGTGTCTTACAAGCTTCTCATGTGAAATGAACAGCAAGGAGCACTGGTTAAGCAGAGATCATTCTTTTAACCAACAAATTCTAGCAGCTAACATTTACTGCATGCTTGCCGCATCTCTTTTGCATACATCTCATTTAATCTTTAAACAATTCTGTGGGACAGGTATTGTTTCCATTTTGCAGATGAAGAAACTTATACAGGATCACATTGCTGGTAGGTAACAGAGCTGGAGATTCGAAACTAGGCATATGGACTCCACACAGACATGTTTTGTGTAAGGTACTGTGCTAAGGACCAGTGTGCTAGGTGAACAAGCCATGGCTACAGAGTAGGAATAAAAAGGAAACAAGTTAGAAAAAAGACTCATGGTTCCCCTAAAGCTAGGGAAACATAAATTGTTTGTTTATTGTTAGAATTCAGAAGAGCTTGCCGGGCGCCACTTCATGCCTGTAATCCCAGCACTTTGGGAGGCTGAGGTGGGCAGATCACGAGGTCAGGAGATTGAGAACATCCTGGCCAACATGGTGAAACCCCGTCTTTACTAAAAATACAAAACTTAGCTGGGCATGGTGGTGCACACCTGTAGTCCCAGCTACTTGGGAAGCTGAGGCAGGAGAATCACTTGAACCCAGGAAGCGGAGGTTGCAGTGAGCCGAGATTGCACCGCTGCACTCTAGCCTGGTGACAGAGCAAGACTCCGTCTCAAAAAAAAAAAAAACAGAATTCAGGAGCGCGGACTAGAAAAGTAAGTAAACTAGACTTGAGGAAGAATAAACATTTTAGGGCTTTTATTTAGAAGAAACTGATAGATAATTATTCATAAAATATATTTTGGTTTGTTTTTATGCTTAAAAGTGACTTCAAAATGTGGGTCATTATGAAAAAAGAAGGCTGAGGGGATCTGATGAAGTTTTGGATGTGAATATACTTTGAAAAATATTCAAGTGCAAGAAATGGTTATGTGACATGAAATTAACATCCTGGTTGCCTTTCAAAATGTGCTTTACCAGGTATTTGATAAAATGTGCTTGGTGTTGCTATTGTCTTCATATTTAGTCATTTCTGAAACTATTAGTTTATTTTCTGTTTGTCAAGGACAAGAACCTGTATTTGAGGGGATCCTTAGTTCTGAAATCGATCCTCCATTAGACTAACACTACTTTAAGTCCTGACCTAAAGTGAAAAGACTCTATGCATATCTCCTGCTAAAAGTGAAATGAGAGTTCCTCAAAGACCTACATAGATGCACAGAAGTGGCTCAGCCCCTATTCTCGGTGTCCATGTTAGTTACTACCCCTTTGGATTGTAAGCACCAGAAGCACAGCTCAGGCTTATGCAGGAAAAAGGATTTATTTGTTGCATATAATTGCAAAGTGTAAAGATATGGCAGAATGCAGAGGTTGAACGGTGTCATCCAGGCAAGTCAGGTCACTTGCTCGCTGGCTCCCTCCCTGTCAGCTCTGCCCTCCTCATAGTGGGCTGTGAGCTCCCTGCCCACACTGTGCCTCATGTCATGTCCCTGTCCCTGGTTTCAGATTCAAATCACTCTTATCAGAAGATAGGGAAGTGGATGCTGACAAGAAAACAGTAGAATGTCTAGTGTGTTTTAATATATCTAGAGATTTTTCATTTTCTTGCAGAATTTGAAGATGAACTATTAATTAGTACATAGGAAACTGAGGAAAATGTTTAAGTAAAGCAAATTTTCCCTTCTAGGTCATCTAGAACCTAAGGGGAAAAAGTATGATGAAGTGAATATAATCTTTGTATATGACGTGGCTATAAATGCTATAAATGCATAGTCATAACAATGTAAATGCCAATTCTAGATCTAACCAAAAATGGAGATTAAAGATGGGAGGATAAAGTGAGTGTGCATTTGCACATGGGGGGACATAAAACTAAACGCTCATCTTCCATAATTGGAACTTAAGAGATAATATCTAAAATTGACTTTTTTTTTTTTTTTGAGACAGGTTCTCACTCTGTTGCCTAGACTGGAGTGCAGTGGCTCTATCTTGGCTCACTGCAACCTTTGCCTCCCAGGCTCAGGTGATCATCCTACCTCAGTCTCCTAAGTGTCTGGGACTACAGGTACACGCTACTGTGCCTGGCTAATTTGTATATTTTTAGTAGAGACAGGGTTTCACCACATTGCCCAAAATGGTCTCAAACTTCTGGGCTCAAGCAGTCCGCCCACCTCAGCCTCCTAGAGTGCTGGGATTATAGGCAGTGAGCCACCGTGTGCAACCCTAAAGCTGGTTTTCTAAAAGCAGTATAAGTTTATTGCCAGAAACATCAGATAATTACCAGAAGAAACCACTAAAAGAATTTAAAGTATTTGCCTCATGAAAATGGGAATGGAGAGAGATTGGGCATTTATACTTAAACCTTACATGAGTCCACAAAAACTTGTATGTGAATGTTCATAGCAGCATTATTCATAATAGCCAAAAATTGGAAAGAACCCAATATTTATCAGCAGATGATGGATAAACAAATTGTGGTATATCCATACAATGGAAAATTATTCAGCCATTAAAAAGAATACTGATACATACAACAACATGGATGAAGCTCCAAAGCATTATGCTAAGTGAAAGAAGCTAGATACAAAGGATTATATATTATGTGATTCCATTTAAATGAAATATTCAGAATAGATCAATCCATAGATACAGAGCATAGATGGGTGGTTGCCAGGGACTAAGGGGAGGAGGAATGGGGAGAAACTGCCTAATGGGTAAGGAGTTTTACTTTAGAGTAATGGAAATGGTTTGAAACTAGATAAGAGGTTGGTGATTATACGACATTGTGAGGATACTAAATGCCCTGAGTTATTTATGTTAAAATAGGTAAATTATTAAATAATTATTTTTTAAAAGGAATGAAGTACTGATTCATGCTATGACATGGATGCACCTTGAAAACATACTACTAAGTAAAAGAAGCCAGGCATAAGAGGTCACATATTATGATTTTATTTCTATGAAATATCCAGAATAGGTATTATAAATCCATAGAGACAGGAAGTCAATTTATGGTTGCTGGGAGGGGATGGAGAGTGACCACTGATGAGTATGGAGTTCCTCTTTGGGGTGATGAAAATGTTCTGGCATCAGTGGTAATAGTTGGACAAGCTTGTGGATAATACTAAAGAACACTAAAGCATACCCTTTTAAAGAGTGAATTTTATGATGCATGAATTATATTTCAAACAACAACAAAAAAGCTCCACCTAAGCAATTCACTCATGAATGGATATTCGTGATAAAGACTCTCCACTGAATTGCCCTACTGAATATACGTGAGTGGACTCTCGGCATCCCCCAGGTGGAGCAGCAGTGACACTGACAGGAACCAGGGTAGTGATTTTCTGGGTCTAGAATCTTCCTCATCTTTTTTATGCTATCTTCGTCCTCTCATCCAGCACTTTCATTATTAAAATTCTTACCTGTTCTGCACACAGCTGTGCAGCCTCTTCGTAAATCTGATAAAGAGAAGATAATTCACGTGGTGAGTGAGAAGCTCCCAGGGAGGCATTTTCTTCTGAACAAATGAGCTCTTTCACTTTTCTGTGAGGAGGGTATTACTTGCTCTCAGTCGGTATGTAACCTTCTCGCTTTTCTCTTCCTCCTAATCCCTTATTAAAAAGTCAGGGGTGACATGGATAGTGGAAACATCTTTAGTTTGTTGGCGTGTTGTCCACTCAAGGCAGACAGCCTGCCCTAGAAGAAGCCATTTCCCGTTCTACGTCAGTGCTTCTGCAGACTGCTATATTCAGTTTTGCCTCACTGTTAATAGTTGAATATATCACTTCTATTTTTACATCTGTTTTTCCCGTTGTACTAGAGTGAGATGGTGGCAGTAGCTGCAGATGTCCTCAGCTCAGTTTGGAAGACGTGACAGATGTGTCTTTTCTCCCATTTCTACATGTTATCTGAATCTCAGCCTCCAAATGACAGAGCGTGCATGTCCGCCCGCTGTTCTTCCACCCTGAATGTTAAGGGGTTTGCCTGCTTGCGTTTAGGATTGCACTAAGCACTCCATAGTCAGAGACACACACCTAAGCATAGTATATTTTAGGATTGTGCTACTGTGATATATTATAACATTAGTTATCCCTGACTTATAAGCACTGAAATTCTTGACATATAAATTGCTTTTCTTTATGTAAATGGTTAAGTCCTGGAATCTACAATAACACTCTCAAGAATTTAGTCCATAGGCTAAATCTGTCTTCTCAAGAATCACTCACTCTGTAATAATGCATGGGTATGTAAGTAAACTGAGAACAAACACAAGCCAGGGGCACAGGAAATATATCTTTCCTGTTCTTTATTCTCCTTTCTATCCTTCACATTTGAGTCCTGTAGTGTTCAGAGTTGCTGATGAGGCACTAGGCAGTGGCAGCCAGCTGCATGGGTGTCCCATAACTACTCAGGGCTTGAGAGTTAACTCTAAATTAGGATTGCACCAGTAAGAAGTAGAGATAATTTCTGTTAAAGTTTGCACAGAAGCACTTTCTTAGGATGAGGTGATTGCTGGGGCTGGCTGGTTACTCACAGGTTTCCCAGGTGACCTCTTGTATTCCTCTCCTCCTGGGTTCTGGCCCACAGCCGTCCCAGCTGTCTCAAGGATAGGGTTAATGGATCAACCTCTTAGGCCCCATCCAGTCTGACAGTTCAATCTTTGAAAACCTAGCATCTGAGGGGCCATTACTCCCGACTTGGTGTGACCTTTCCTCCGCCCTACATTCTCCTCTCCCCACCGTTGTCACTTCCACCAGTGGAAAGTCAAACTAATATTACAAAATGTACTTAGAACTAATGAATTGAGGTGATCTCAAGAGGTGTTTCTCAAAGCAGGCAACCTGAGGCCCTGTTCCTTGCTTAGCCATAGTCCTGCTGGGAGGACTGAATACTCAGCAGTTCCTGCATGAGCACTGCCAGTACTAGTCTCCGTGACTCTCCTTGAACTGTGTTTCCCCAGCAGACTATTCTTCTTCTCCTCATCTCCTTCTCTCTGATCAACATATACTTTCTTTGCATGTGGTAATTAGTTGAGTTTCTGAGGGGATTTGTGGCTCAGAAGCCATTTTGTCCTTGAATAGAGGCTTTGCACATTTCTGTCCAGAAGCTTCTGTTATAGCCAAGATGTTTTGGTGTCCCTTACTGTTGATTGGCAATACTTGAGAAAGGGCTGGGTGAGTAAAATAATATGGTTTAAAAAAATGGTCAAATCTTAGCTGCTGAAGAGGTAACTGTAAAGTAATAAGGCTAATTTTGAACTGCTCTGTCAAATGTTTTATCCAAGAACTGTTTCCTTCAAACCTTGACTTTAAGAGACTTACTCTACTGATACAGCTACTACTCAAAGTGCCTTTGGAAATCGTCTGTCAGAATTGCCTTGAGAGCCTTCATTATCCCCTTTATTCCACTAATCACTTTTTCTACTTGTGAAATTAATACATATTTTAATGTTCAAGGGGGGAAGGAGAGCAGCAACACAGAAAGGTATAAAGAAGAAAGTCAAGTATCCATGATCCTTCCACTTAAAAGTAATCGTTAACCTTTGGGTGTAAATCCT
This sequence comes from Papio anubis, assembly GCF_008728515.1. Taxonomy (NCBI): domain Eukaryota; kingdom Metazoa; phylum Chordata; class Mammalia; order Primates; family Cercopithecidae; genus Papio; species Papio anubis. The sequence continues at coordinate 27,608,043 of NC_044989.1, read as the reverse complement.
TCCAGATTTTTTTCTCTGCATAGTCATATACTTTTGAATATCTACTTACAGACAATTTGAACATTTGCAATATTATAGGATTAATATGTGTAATTGCACATATTACAACCAAAAAATTACAACTAAAAAATAGTGTAAATACAACTAAAAAAATCAAGTATTTCTCTAGAATAATATAAATAGGCAAGTCACTGAAGAAGAAATATGAAAAAAATAAATGAGACAATGCTTAACCTCATTAGAAGTCAGGAATATATACATTAACATAACAGTGAGGTCCTCTTTATTGCCCATAAGGTTGGCCAAAATTAAAATTTGAGAATGTTTCAGTCCAAATAGATCACAAAACAAATATTATACAGTCACGTAATTATGGTGGGAATGTAAATTTCTACAGTGTTTCCAGAGGGGCAGTTTGACAGTACTAATCTTTTTTTTTTTTCTTTTTGAGATGGAGTTTTGCTCTGGTTGACCAGGCTGGAGTGCAATGGCTCAATCTCAGCTTGCCGCAACCTCTGCCTCCCCAGTTCAAGCGATTCTCCTGCCTCAGCCTCCCAAGTAGCTGGGATTATAGGCGTGCGCCACCACTCCCGGCTAATTTTTTGTATTTAATAGACACAAGGTTTCACCATGTTGGTCTGGCTGGTCTTGAACTCCTGACCTCAGATGATCCACCCACCTCGGCCTCCCAAAGTGCTGGGATTACAGGCGTGAACCACCACACCCAGCTGACAGTACTAATCTTTAAAATATACCTTCCCTTTGAAAACAGTAAATCTTGGCTAAGCATGCTGGCTCACACCTGTAATCCAAGCACTTTGGAAGGCCGAGGCAGGAGGATTACTTGAGGCCCAGAGTTCAAGACCAGCCTGGGCAACATAGCAAGACCCTGTCTCTATTAAAAAAAAAAAAAAGAAAGACAGAAAATAGTAAATCTCCTTCTAAGAGTCTGTCCTACAAAAATGCTCACATACACGAATATTTGTACAAGAATGTTTAATTCAGCTTTGTTTGCAATAACCAAAAATTGAGGTGTATCTTCCTAATCATCAATAGAAAAAGGGTAAATATTAATAATAATGTAGTGCCATTTACTTGAAAGTAACTCTCTAGCTATCTCTAAGTAAATGCATATTTTAAAATCTGGAAAGAACCTCACCAGCTGTTATGATCATTATTCATGGGAAGGGGTATAGGCTGGGGAGAAGGTGTTATAAAGGGGGACTTCTGTCTACTCCATACTCTACTGAATTATTTGAGTTTTTCCATAAGCCTGTATTTTTCATTTATTACTTTGTAATTTGAAATAAATATGACTTTGGGACATGGCCAAAAGCTGTTTGGAGCCATATCTAGCAAGTAAGATCGGTGATACCATTTCTCTGAGGGTGTACTGGGCATTATCCTCACAAAGAACCTCTCAAGCAATTCATAATCTTCATATAACTGAGCCGAGGAGCTCCTTGACGTAGGATAACCTCTGAATGGATAGACTCCTGGTGCCAAAAAGATAGATCTCCATTACCTTCCTATTGAGGGCACTTAAGGCTCCGTCAGTCTGGTTAGTTTATTATATACTTTGACAGGTTTTTTTCTTAATCTTTTTAAAGAAATCATTCCTCAGAAAACATGTTATTTTATACAGTTCTTCTTGGAAATACCAGAATAAATGTCAAAGCATCACTGTTTCTGATCATCATTCAAATGTACAGCAGATCTTCAGACAAATTTTCCTCATGTTCAGGTTTTCTGAATGAATGAATCTGCTTATAGATTTCCATTTAACTCTTCAACCCTCAGTCTCACAATTAATCATAGCTTGAGTGATCTTAACTCTGGCTTTTGCCACGTTGCTTGGTCTTCAGTTGATGGATTATCTGGAGTTGTAAAAGGGACCAGCCAATAGGTGATGTCTCATGTTTAGGTATTTAGTAGTTCACGTACTTCATCTCCCATTTGAAACAGTCGTGAATGGAATGGCTCATGAGAGATGGAGGAACATGTAACACCGTGCTGTGGACTGAATTGCGTTCCCACCAAAATTCATATGTTGAAGCCCTAACCCCCAATGTGACTGTATTTGGAGATAGGGAAAGAAAGCAATGGTTAAATGAGGTCATAAGAGTAGGGTCCTGGTTCGATGGGATTAGCATCCTTATAAGGAAAGACACCAGAGAGCTTGCTCTCTCGCTCTCTCCCTTTGTTTTTTCTCTCTCTGCTCTGTGTGCACACAGAGTCATGTGAGCACACAGCAAGATGGTGGCCACCTACAAGCCAAGAAAAGAGGCCTCGGCCGGGCGCGGTGGCTCAAGCCTGTAATCCCAGCACTTTGGGAGGCCGAGGCGGGTGGATCACGAGGTCAGGAGATCGAGACCATCCTGGCTAACATGGTGAAACCCCATCTCTACTAAAAATACAAAAAAAAAACTAGCCGGGCGTGGTGGCGGGCGCCTGTAGTCCCAGCTACTCGGAGGCTGAGGCAGGAGAATGGCGTGAACCTGGGAGGCGGAGCTTGCAGTGAGCCGAGATCGCGCCACTGCACTCCAGCCTGGGTGACACAGCGCGAGACTCTGTCTCAAAAAAAAAAAAAAAAGAAAAGAGGCCTCAGAATGAAACCTACTTTGCCAGTACCTTGATCTTGGACTTCCCAGCCTCCAGAACTGTGAGAAATAAATTTCTATTGTTTAGGCTGTTCAGTCCATGTAATTTTGTTATAGCAGCCCTAGGAGCCTAATACATACACGGAGTCAAGTGAATGTGCTTCAGAAGTGACCTGAAGTGAATGCTAGAAAATTGGCTGTTCTGTAAAGAGAAAATAATCCAAAGCAAACTAAGAGGACTGGCGTAAATCATCATTTTGGTGAAATATCTCAAGGGTTTTTGCATATGGTTTAACTCTAGTCATCAGTCCCAGTGGCTAAGAGCAGATGATGGCCTGAGTTCTAACCCTGATTTAGCCATTAACTAGCAGTGCTGCTTTGGGCAAATGATTTCTTATGTTAGGGGCTCAGGTTGTTCATCCAAGCATGATGTATCTGGTGTGGCTGATCTCTGAGGCACCTCTGACCTCTGAAATTCCTTGGTTCATTAGCCTCTGAAATTAGATTCTTTGGGGACATGAGGATTCTTTAGACTAACAATAAAAGCTGGGCACCACTCTGTGCCAGGCATCATGCTGGACTCTATGCATTACTTCACATCCTCAGAACAACCTGCAGGATGAGTTTTTGACTATTTGAGGGAGGAGGCAACTGTGGTTCTCAAAGGTTACTTGACCTGCCCAAGGGCCTACAGCTGGTAAGTTGGCAGAGCCAGGATTGATTTTAAGTTGGTCGATCTGCCTATCTGTCTGTCTCCGACACCCATGGACTTGCTACCTCACTCACCACCCTGTCTTTTGATTTGGTGACAGTCTGCCTAGCCTTCACTCTCTCTTATTTGACATTCCAGCACTGACTTTCCTTGTCACTTCTCATGATACAGGCTTCTTTTCTGTAGATCTTCAGAAGCGGCCAGATCTTGAAAAGGCCTTGCTTACTTTGTACAGTACACTGCAGCCTCATTTAAATGAAATAATCCATGTATACGCTGAGAACAGTGTCTAGCACATGTAAGCACTCAGTATGTGTTAGTTCTCACTAGTACATCCCTGTATATATTATTGTTCACTTTACCACTTTATGGATCATTTGGGTACCAGGTAGCATAGACCAGGAGCTTGTATCACCCACCATTAAGCAGAATGAATATTCTCTTGGCTCTATATATTAGTACAATGTACCATGATGCAACTCCAGCTTCTTCCTACCATGGTAAGGAGCAGGACCACATGGTGATATGGTTTGGCTCTGTGTCCCCACCCAAATCTCATCTTGAATTGTAATCCCCAGATGTCGAGGGAGGGACCTGGCGGGAGGTGATTGGATTATGAGGGCACTTTTTCCCATGCTATTCTTGTGATAGTGAGTGAGTTCTCACGAGATCTGATGGTTTTATAAGGGGCTCTTCTCCCTTCCCTTCACACGCTCTTATCTCACCTGCTGCCATGTAAGATGTGCCTACTTGTCACTTGTCATGATACAGGCATCTATAATTGCTCCTTTTCTGTAGATCTTCAGAAGCTGCCAGATCTTGAAAAGGCCTTGCTTTCTTTGTACAGTACACTGCAGCCTCATTTAAATGAAATAATACTTGTATACACTGAGAACAGTGCTTCCTTCCACCGTGATTGTAAGTTTCCTGAGGCCTCCCCAGCCATGCGGAACTATGAGTCAGTTAAACCTCCTTTCTTGATAAATTACTCAGTCTTGGGTATTTATAGCAGTGTGAAAATGGACTAATACACATGGACAGTGATTTGCAGGATCATGCCCATTCCAGACAGCAAAGGTTCTGGAACAACTCATATTCTTTCATTCTCATCATTGAATGATCAAACCTAGAGGAGAGGTGCACCACTCTCAGAGACTATAACCAAATCATTTTTTCATTAAATTTATTTAAGTAAGAGCTAAACTATAAAAGTTAGTGAAAATGTGATTCTTATTTTTTAACATTCACAAACTAGCTTTTTAGTTGAGGCAACCTCCTGCCCATCCTTAAGATTCATCTCAGAGAGTTCTCTTTGGGCAACCCCACTGCTTAATACAATGCTTGGCATATAATAACAGGCCCTCTGCAAATAATAAAAGAGTTCTGGGCCGGACACGGTGGCTCAAGCCTGTAATCCCAGCACTTTGGGAGGCCGAGATGGGCGGATCACGAGGTCAGGAGATCGAGACCATCCTGGCTAACCCAGTGAAACCCCATCTCTACTAAAAAATACAAAAAACTAGCCAGGCAAGGTGGCGGGCGCCTGTAGTCCCAGCTACTTGGGAGGCTGAGGCAGGAGAATGGCGTGAACCCGGGAGGCAGAGCTTGCAGTGAGCCAAGATCCGGCCACTGCACTCCAGCCTGGGCGACAGAGAGACTGCGTCTCAAAAAAAAAAAAAAAAGAGTTCTAGTTCCTTCTGGGAAAGTAACTAGTTAGAGTGTTAAGAGTTGCTTACCCTCCCTGAGCCTTAGTTTTCTCAGGGGACTAGGGGATCAATTGGATTTCTTACATTCCTTAGGTTCTACATTGAAGATGCCCAGGGAAACAATAATCTTAGATAAAAATGCTCCCTATAAATGATTTGCAAATAGAATAATTACCCAGTTTTCCATTTTTAAACATATCCTTAGATTGTTTTATCTACAGTCATACAAAGGCCAGGCCAAAAAAACTAAGTTACAGAGAGTGCACGACATCTCTGAAATCATCATCATAGAATAAAGAAAACCCAAATGAGGTTCCGAAATAGCCCTCTTAACCTTAGAAATGATATTAGTAAAACTCTGCAGACTCTGGTGGCTGGAAAAAATGAAGAAGACAAAAAGAAGTTCACTGACTGTAAGGAAAGGACAGAGGACAAGGTAATTGCAGAAGAGATGGATAGACAAGGCACAAGACATCTGTCATGCCCAGGGGGCCACATTAGCTCTATTACATTACTTCCACATCAACAGATCACCTCATTTATTAGCTAATCAGGCAGAATTCAATATTTTAAATTATCTTTCTTAATCCTGCATGTGATCAGTTGAATACCCAGGGCTCTAGAAATCTAATTGTAACTGCTTACCAGAAATGTCATCTTCACTTTGAGGAATTGAACCAGGGCCAAATCTAAGGCTGTTTTCTCCATTTTCCCAAGGTACTGTCCCACAGTCATACCTGGACATGTGTGTACATGTGACTACTGCCCGACAGCTTAGGGGCTCCCTGAGGAGATGTGGGCCCCTGGCCCTGCTTCAGAACTCAAATATGGCCAGGGACTGAAAGAGGAATATAGTAGTAGAGAAGAGGGGTATGGAAGTGGATGTAGAGTACAGAAAAGGAACCATTGTTTCAGCCTTGGAAAAAGTCAAGAGAGAACTAAATCTAGATTTAGAATGTTCTGTGGGCCTAGACATAAAATAGTCCCTCTGCCCAGTAAGAGGGGATTGTATAAGATTATAGGATCTTGCTTACCCATCTACGATTAGGATTTCACTTCCTCTTAGCTTCCTACAGCTAACCCTCCTTAAGCTTCTAAGACATTGGTGTGATAATATGGCAGTGAGCCTGGGGTCTACTCCTCACCCATCTTCCTGGGATGTTATAATGGTGTTCTCAGGAGCAAACCTGCCAGGACAACACAATAGATTTTCTAAGTGGTTTCCATTGAGTGACAGTGTTTCTAGGGTAGACCTGAAATTATGAGGAGGTGAAAAAAACCACCTAGAGCCAGGCGCGATGGTGCATACCTGTAATCTAGCACTTTGGAAGGCAGATGTGGGCAGATTGAACTCAGGAGTACAAGACCAGCCTGGGCAACATGGCAAAACCCGGTCTTGACCAAAAAAAGTTAGCCAGCATGGTGGCACACGTCTGTAATCCCTACTACTTGGGAGGCTGAGGCAGGAGGATCACTTGAGCCTGGGAGGCCAAGGCTGCAGTGAGCTGAGATCGTTCCACTGTACTCCAGCCTGGGCAACAGCAAGACCCTGTCTCAAAAAAAGAAAAAAAAAATGCCCAGAGCCAAACCATAGAGCCCATGGCAGTGGGAGCCATGCCCATTGCCCTCAGTGCCCATTATTGCTGATGGAGTTGAACAAGGGAATAGAAAATGTCTGGTTCATAGCTTGCTGCACTCTGCCCTTTGTATAAAAGTGTGTGCATGTGTGTGTGTGTGTTGTAGGTTAATGGTGTGTATACTTTGCGCGTCTATGTTGATGGCATGTACTGTGAATAAACAGTTAATTGCATGAATGCCATGTGCTTATGTGTACGTGTGTGTGAAAAGAATGTACTGCTGTGGGACAGAGTTTAAAGCAGCTATAAAGTAATTCATTCTTGCTTTCCTCTTCCTATTTCAGTTCCTTTAAGAACAAATACAGAAGTGTTCTATACTGTGGTACAGCCCCTGAAAAGGTTATGGATTTGGAGATCAAAGGGATACAGAGATTAGGTGAAGTACATCTCCCCTAAGAGATGCTCTAAAAACTGAAAATGTTATGTTGTTTTCTTTCCTTGGTCAAGCAAACCAAAATTAGAAAAAGAAAGATTATAGTGACGTCTGCTAGGTGTCTTCCCCATGACTGTCCTGTTCCCAATTAGGAAAATCTTTTTCCTTCGTTTAGTATTCCCTTTAACTTTTAGTTTTAGTATGTAGGAATCTAATTGTTTAGATCAAGTTGTATGTGACTATAATTTGCATCAAATATATACATTTGTTTCTCCCCTCACTAGTCCAAGGCAAATCAGATTGCCTCTCTTTCCTTCCTTCCTTTCCTCCTTTTATTCTTCCTTCCTTCAAATGATGAAATATTTCAACCACACTGAACAGTACAGAGAATAATATCATGAACATCCATTGACTCACCACCTAGTTTATTAATTTTTTATATTTTGCTATTTTCGCTTCCGATAGTTTTTAAGAAATAAAATATTACAAACACACTGTGACTCCTGTGTTTAAGACGCTTAGTGTTACGAAGAAGTTAGCTTTTTTTCTTTTAAGAGATTGGGTCTCACTTTGCCACCCATGCTAGAGTGCAGTGGCACCATCATAGTTCACCATAGTCTCAAACTCCTGGGCTCAAGCCATCCTCCCACCTTAGCCTCCTGAGTAGCTGGGACCACAGGCATATACTATTATGCCCAGCTGATTTTTTTTTTTTTCTAGAGCTGGAGTCTCACTTTGTTGCACAGCCTTGTCTCATACTCCTTCCTGGTTTCAAGCAATCCTCCCACCTCAGCCTCCCAAAGTGTTGGAAATATAGGCATGAGCCAACACGCTGAGCCAGAACTTAGCTATTAATAATACATTTGAAGACAGTATTTGTTTATTAAAATGACTCTTGTTCCTTGCCATTTTGCAGTTTTACTACAGGGAACCTAGATCTGAATTTATTTATACTGCTTATGACTCTTCTTCCGGAATCTCAGTATTTATGGTTTTCATCAATTCTGAAAAACTCACAACCATTTTCTCTTATTGTTGCCTTTCCCCTATTTTCTCTGGGAACCCTGTTAGATATTCATTCTCTCTCTCTCTCTCTCTGTCTCTCTCTCTGTCTCTCTCTCTCTCTCTCTCTCCACATACATATAGATAGAGATATATAGATAGAGATATATGTAGACCTTCTCTTCCTATTCTTCATGTCTTTTAAATTTTGTCTCTTCCATAATTTCCATATCCTGGTCTTTCAGTGCTATATTCTGGGTTATTTCTTCAGGTCTTTTGCCCAGTTCATTACTTGTCTTTTTAGCTATGTCTGATTTGTTTAGAAACCTGTTTTTGTGTATAGAAACCATATATTTTATTTCTAAAATTTCCATTTGATTCTATCTCAAACCTGCCCATTCTTTCATATGGTAGATTCTTATTTTAAAATTTCTTATTTTGTCTTTAATCATTTTAAACATATATCTGTAGTTTCTTTTAGCTGACTCTATTATCTGAAATTGCTGAGGACTAATTTCATGTCTAACTGTTTACTCTGTTTTATGGTAGATGTTTTGTCACATGTTTTATAATTGTGGGCTGTGAGCTTATCTTCAGTGGTACTTTATCTGTGAGAATCCTATGTAGTCTAGGTTGAAGGTATTTCTTGCCAGAGAAGTTTGCCTTTGCTTCTGCCTGCTGCCCCGGGAGTATCCCTAGCTGAGGAATACTTTTTTTTTTTTTGAGGCGGAGTCTCGCTCTGTCGCCCCCAGGCTGGAGTGCAGTGGCGCGATCTCGGCTCACTGCAAGCTCCGCCTCCCGGGTTTACGCCATTCTCCTGCCTCAGCCTCCCGAGTAGCTGGGACTACAGGTGCCGCCACTACGCCCGGCTAATTTTTTGTATTTTTAGTAGAGACGGGGTTTCACTGTGTTAGCCAGGATGGTCTCGATCTCCTGACCTCGTGATCCGCCCGTCTCGGCCTCCCAAAGTGCTGGGATTACAGGCTTGAGCCACCGCGCCCGGCCGAGGAATACTTTTATTTTGATCTCTTGGCTTGTGAATTTCTGGCCACACAGGTAGTATAAATTTCAAAACCCAAACTGCCTAAAAACAAGATCACGTTACAAAGTCTCAGTAACAGGATTTGTTGCTGTTTCTCTGAGCCGGTGCTGGAATTTTGTTTTCCTGGTTCATCTTTTCTGTAGGAGTCTTAGTTCCAGCACTCCACTTTGCTTGAAACCCACCTTTTGTCCAAACATGGCCATTAAAACCGAAGTCCCAAGATTACCAGGACCAGCACACTGCTTGGATGGCCATAGTTTATGCTCTTACCATGCTAATTTTTAGAACTCTCTTTGTTTTTGGACTCTGGGAAAATCTTATTTCTATTTTTTAGATATATTAATAGTAATAAGGCTTCTGTTTTATCCCAGAATTCTGAGTATCTTGTAGAAGGAGAGTTTTCAGAACTCTAGGCTACAACATTGCTACAAAGAGAAGCCTAAATTGGGTTTCTTCACAGGCAGTGATCACAGTCAGGGTCCTCAGGCTGCCTTTCATCTTATTCTCAGAGCATCGTGGGAGTTCCAAGACTAATGATACAAAAGCGGCCTCTAGAACTGAAAACAGTTCCTTAAGAAATAGGAAATACCCTATTGGAAAGAATGGCAAAATGGAATGAGGCACATCCCACTGTATACTTTCTTATTCAGCACACTTTGAATTTTCCACATGCCACGCAGTGGATATGCACTGGTATACCAGGGACACACCGACACAATAAGACAGTCCCTGGCCACAAAGAGCTTGGAATCTAGAAGAGTGCATAGTCCATACAGTCAGAATGAGAAGTCTCATGGTGATGTAGTGGAGGGAGCCCACCTAGCCTGAGGAGCCCAGGGAAGCTGTTTGAGAGGGTAAGGGAAGGAGCCGAGCTGAAGGATAAGGCAGTGGCCGCTTGGTAAAGTGGCACCCAGGCAGAGGCAGCAGCTCATGAAGCAGCTAAAAGGAGCAGGGCGTATTTGTGCTGCTTCAAATAGTTCTATTTGGAAAGACCTGAGTACAAAGGAGAGTGGGAAAGGATGAGGTGGAGAGGTGGCAGGGTTGAGTTGTAAAAGGTCTCCTTTGCCACTTCGGGGAATTCACACTTCTGAGGGCAGTGGGGAGCCATGTAAGCAAGGGATACATTTGATCAGATTTATACTTTATAGAAAGATTAATATGGCTGCTGTATGAAGAATAAATTGGAGTTGACAAGACTGGAGTCAGGGAGAACAGTCCAGAGACTGTCCTATTGATCTGGGTGAGAGAGGGTGGCAGCCTGGACTACGGATTCTGAGAAGTGGGTTTAAGAGCTCATGGGAATTCAGATGACATAAAGATAGTTCATTTCCTTAAAAAAAAGTGGGGATGGGGAGAGATAACTAAGATGGTTATTTCATAGTTGAAACAAACAGATCATTCTGTCAGTCTGAGTGGTTTTCCACATTTTTTTTTTACTCTGACTCACGTAAAGGCTAAAACCTACTCCCACTAGAAAGAGTTCCTGTCATCAGTGATTCTCTGCAGATAGCACAGAAAGATGCCTATATAACTTACAAAAAAAAAAAAATTAAAATCTCAGGTGATCCCTAAATGCCCTTCCATCCGGTATGCCTGCCTTCTAGGGAATCACTGATGTGTGTAACAGGCAAGCATTTGGAGCAGAAATCGATCCTTCATTTAAAGTAACTGACATTTGAAGTAACTCTTTTGCAACATAATGCTAGTTCAGATACTTGCCCTACCACCTGTGCCTTAGACACTAGCTTATTCCTGGTGGAAACACAGCCTTCACGTAATTATGCATCCTTCCCTGATAAAGTGACAAATCAGCCAGTATATGACGAATTTGGGTTGTGTAGACAAATATACCAGGTGCACCAGCCAAGACAGACACAGTTGGTTGTGAATCATCCACACCAGCTTTCAGTGCAGTTAGATTCACAGAACAATTGCTCAGTTCCTTCCTTCATTTTCACAGTGTAGACCTGGCTCAAGACCCAAGAGTGAAGCAGCAAGTGTGAAGAAGCAGAAACATTATAAATAACCCAGAGAATCCTTTTATAACAGCAACTGCCTACTGATTTTGTGGCCTAACAGCTCGAGCAAAAACGAATATAAATACAACATTGTGCAATGACTAATTACTCAAAATTTTGTGCATCAGCAGAAGTGGAACCTGTGGTTGGTGCTAATATTATGAAATGCCTTTGCTGTTTAATAATCTGGTAGCTCTATATTATTTAGCATGCATTTTTCTTGAAGAACAATGATTTTATTTCAAGTACCTCTCACTGAAATAAAAAAGCAGCTGTTAGAAGATGAACATTGGGCAGAAAATATTTTAGCAAATCTTTTGTAAGATACTAAGTCCTACTGGATTAATTGTTTTCTGTCTAGAATGGTGGAGTCACAAAAAAAAGGCGATTGCTGACCACAAAAGGCAAAAGGCCAACCTTTAGAACTCAGTGAATCACTAACAGACATTTTAGTTTTAATTGCCATTTACTCACCAATATATATACAAAGCTCTCATTAATATTGCCTGAAGAATGGGCCCTTTTTAATTCCATTTTTAGCTCGCTCTCAGGATTCCACTTCTCTTTTATTAATGTGGAATTCTTTAAATTGTAGAATAAATTAACCCACCGCAGACATTTTGGGCAGAATGGGGTTTTCAGCAAATTTTCAGCCTCCACAGGCCATTCTTCTCAGCAGCTTGCCAGCCAGCAGAGCAGTGAGGGCCATGGCTGGGAGCAGCACCTGCCCCTGAACTTGAAGAGAGGCTAGAGCAGCCCACTGGGCTCCTGGCCCAAGCACACTCTCAGGGTGACAGTGTCCTTCACATGTTCCTTAGGCTGGCCAAACAAGGGATATGCCAGTGGGTAAGCCACGTCACCATAAGGCTACTGGGCACAGCCAGTTTCAGCCGAAGAACATTATGGTTGAGCTGCACTGATGTAGCCATATTGACTTACGGACAATTTTCACATTATTATAAGCAAAACAGAAAATATTCTTTTTTAATTATCAAGAAATGTGAAAAAACAAAGAGCTTCATCTTATCTCCAGTTTCCATTCCTGGGGTGAAGTGAGTGATAGGTAAAGATTAAAAATGGAAGAGTTTTCAGAGATGGCTGAAGATTACCTATAGGGTGAGGCTCAGGCTTGGGCCGAGGGTGGAATGAGGTATAGAAAAGGGAAAGGATCAGGCATGTCTGTTCTGTATATTATTTGGTAATACAAGACAATATATCGACATTTTTACATGGTCATTTTGATGCAAATGTTATCTCAAAACAGCTTCATCAAAATGCTCCACTTCAGTCCTGGTCTGACCAGCCAGCCCAGAGCCCATCACAAACTAACAAAGCTGAGAATGGACCCTGAGACACAGTCAGGCCCCAGATGGAGCCAGCCACTGGCCTCTGTCGATATGAACTAATGACTGACTTGGACCGGGAGCCATTTATCACCAATAGTGGGGCCACATCTGTCCGTGGCACCAAACTGTGAGGTAGGTTGAGCACCACAACCAAGCACCCAACCTGTGTGAAGGCTGAGATGACCGAGACACACTGTGTCAGGCAGGGGATTCCTTGTGTCTTTGACTCAATTTTAGATGGATTCCAAGTGATGTAGTTATTATGATTATCTGTACTCTTTTTTACAAATGGGTACTAAATACTTGTAGGGTACCAATAAAGGAGGAATCTGGCAGTTCTGGGATGAAGGTTAATAGAGTTTTTCTTGTTCTGTAGTAGTTGAAATGTAATCAGTGTATTGAAATTCAGAAGATTAGTGTCATTGGTAATACCACTTACAGTTGCTTTGGGCAGTGCAGTGCTGCCCTGAGCATATCTTTTCCCCACCTTACTTTGATTTTGCACTCAACCCCTTATTGATCCTTCTCTGTTCTCACCTATCTTAATGAAAGAAGGCTTTAGCCTCATAAACCTCATTCCAGATAGAAATACATAATTCAAGAGAAACACTGATGTCAAAGAAGAGAAGGCATACCAATTTGTGTCAGCATTTGCTGTAAATTAGAGAGGAGTACAAGGAGAGTTTAATGTAATGTAGAATTGGAATTAAAATAGAACCAATATTTAGGCAGTCCTCCGCCTCTTTTTTTCCCTGCTGTGACATGAAGGATTGACTTTCTCTCAGCTCAAGTACCTAATGTAGTTCGTTTTTTTTCCTTTCTGCTGGGATTCCCCACACACACACAAAATACTGCATATTTATTTCTGGCATCCAAAATTAAATATTTTCACCTTTTCCATTCCAATCACAACCAAAAACTCAGGGTAGGAAGAGTGGGAGTTTCCCTCCTCTTCACACCTTTGCAGCATAGAAAGGACCTCTGGTGGCCGGGCACAGTGCCTCACTCCTGGAATCCCGGTACTTTGGGAGGCCAAGACAAGAGAATCGCTTGAGCCCAAGACAAGAGAATCAGCCTGTGCCACATAGAGAGACCCCATCTCTACAGAAATAGTTTTTTATAGCCAGGCGAGATGGCAAGTGCCTGTAGTCCTAGCTACTCAGGAGGCTGAGTTGGGAGGATCGTTTGAGTCCAGGAAGGGCAAAGCTACAGTGAGCCGTGACTGCACCACTGCACTCCAGCCTGGGTGACAGAGCGAGATCCTGTCTCAAAAAAAGAAAAAAAAGACCTCTGCCATGCCAGTATAATGAGTTCAGCTGTTGTAAATATTAATCCCTCCTTAATACAGTATGAATGTGGGTGTTACCGCCATGGTTTCTTTTTTCCTAAGCTGGAGTATAAAAGGTTGATAGTGAACATCTCACAGTGTAAATTTGTACAAGATGTTCCTGTACACTTGTGAGAATTCTTTAGCACACATCCAAGAGTGTTCTTCCTTTTAAAGTGGTCACATTGGGAAGCTTCACATTCAGACCACATGTTGTTTTCAGAACCTTTTTGGAGCTCTTTATTTGAATTTTTGCCAGAGCTAATCTTGTTCTTTACAGTTGCCCATTGCTTTTGGCCAATGGTGGAGTTCCCTAGCTTGATCCCTCACCTTAATAATTAGACTTGGCTTTAAACAATTCACTCTTTCCAGAAATAAATTCCTTAGGATATGATTCTCAAAATATGGCCCTAATGCCAGCAGTATCAGCATCACCTGGGAAGTCATTAGAAACACAAATCCCAGGCCCCACCTTAGATTTAATGGATCAGAAACTCTGGGGATGGAGCCCGGCAGTCGGTGTTTTAACAAGCCCTGCAGGCGATTCCAGTGCATGCTTATGTTTCAGAACCACTGACTGAGATGAAATGTGCCTCCATTGAAGATATTCAAAGATATGCTACAGATTTTGAAGGTACTGAAGAGAAGTTTCAAAATATTTTTGAGCAAAGTTAGAATACATTTATGGCCTCCCCAGAGGACTGCTTTAATGGGGACTGGGCTTTAACCAAGGTGTTCAGTTCTATCACCTAGCCATTTGACCTTGAGCAGGTTCTTACACTTGGTTTCTCATGTGGAAAATCAAAGACCCACCCTACCTACCTCACAGGACTGCAATGAAATTCAAATTTAATCACATCTGCAAACATGCCCTGTAAACCAGAAAGTGCTGTGGAAAAGTGAAAGTAATGTCACTCTGCAGGCAGAATTCTGCTAGCCTGCGCATTATGTCAGGGAAATGAGTGGGGCAAAGGCTTATATTTATCATTTCGCTGGCCAGATATTCCTTTTTGTCTATATAATGGCCTTATGGCTGTGTCTCAGATTCTGCCATTTCAGTCCAACAATTCATCTGGTATTAAGAGAGAAAAACCGTTGCCTGATTAGTGGCTATAAAATGCGAGGAAAATATTAATATATCCATTTTCAGGTCGGTCCTGGTGGCTCACGCCTTTAATCCCAGCACTTTGGGAGGCCGAGGCTGGCAAATCGTTTGAGCCCAGAAGCTTGAGACCTGGCAACATGGCCAAACCCTGACTCTACCAAAAAAATACCAAAAAAATTAACCACCCACCTGTAGTCGCAGCTACTTGGGAGGCTGAGGTAAGAGGATCACTTGAGCCCAGGAGGTTAAGCCTACAGTGAGCTGAGATTGTGCCATTGCACTCCAGCCTGGGCAACAGAGTGAAACCCTGTCTCAAAAAAAAAAAAAAAAAAAAAAAAGAAAAAAAAAACCATTTTTTTGACTGGGTGTGGTGGCTCACGCCTGTAATCCCAGCACTTTGAGAGGCCAGTGTGAGTGGATTACTTGAGATCAGGAGTTTGAGACTAGCCTGGCCTGTATGGTGAAAACCCATCCCTACTAAAAATATAAAAATTTCCCAGGCATGGTGGTGCACGCTTGTAATCCCAGCTACTCAAGAGACTGAGGCAGGAGAATCGCTTGAACCCGGGAGGCAGAGGTTGCAGTGAGCTGAGATCGCGCCACTGCACTCCAGCCTGGGCGACAGAGTGAGACTCAGTCTCAAAAAAATGAAAATTAAAAAAAAAAAGAAAAATATATCAATTTTCAAACTTGTTGTTCCCTACAAGGTCCCAGGAAAGCTCGGAAATGAGCTATCAGGGCTAACTACGTTGCATGGATACTGAAGCTCTCGTGCCTAGAACATGGCACACACCAACCGTGCAAGGGTCTTATCCTAAAACCATCATTTTATGCCTGTGCAGGGGTGTCTGGACCTTCAAGGAGGGAGCTCAGTGCTCATTGCCACACATTAATCACTGCAGAGAGACCGAAAAGAAAAGCCCTCAAGAAAATCAGATCTATGGAAACTGAGATTTACAGACCAAACCAGTTAATGCAAGTTTGTCCAACACAAATTTGTAAACTTTCTTAAAACATTATGAGAATTTTTCTGCGATTTTTTTAAACCTCATCAGCTATCGTTAGTGTATTTTGTGGCCCAAGACAATTCTTCTTCCTGTGTGGGCCAGGGAAGCCAAAAGATTAGACACCCCTGATGTATCTGTGTTCAAGAAGAATGCGGATGGATTTTTACCTTAGAGATTAGCCTTTGCAAACAACTTCATCATAGAAATCCTTTTTTTTTTTTTTTAAGACAAGGTCTCACTTTGTCACCCGGGCTAGAGTGCACAGCTCACTGCAGCCTCGACTTCTTGGGCTTCAACAATCCTCCCACCTCAGAGTACCTGGGACCACAGGTGTGCACCACCACACCTGGCTAAAGTTTCACATTTTTTTGTAGAGACAAGGCTTTGCCATCTTCCCCAGGCTGTTCTCAAACTCCTGAGCTCAAGCAATCCGCCGGCCTTGGCCTCCCAAAGTGCTGAGATTACAAGCTTGAGCCACCGTGCCTGACCAGGAATTCTTTAACAGCAATCTTCTGGTGCATTTATAATTTAATTTGAAAACTTTACAAACTCTTTAATGAACACTTCTGGGCAGGAAGGAAGCTAAACCTGTTGCCTCAGTGCTTATTGGGAATGAAGTTTCAGTAACACAGAACCACCTGGCCAACACCAACTTCACTTTTCACACAAAGTGTCAGCTAAAATCAAGATTAGGTGTGAGTATATTAATAATTGGTTAATTGTGGTTCCATTATTGGATAATTATGGAACAATAAGCTATTGGTTAATTATAGAATTAGAATATGAAGTGATTTTGCTCAAAAATGTGTCCCCACTTAACAAATCTATAGAGACAAAGTAGATAAGTGGTTCCTAGGCCTGGGGATGGTGGGGAGGAATGAGGAGTGACTGTTAATGAATATGAGGTTTGTTTCAAGGGAGATGAACAGTTCTAAAATTAGATTGTGGTGATGGTTGCTCAACTCTAACTATACTGAAGAACGTTGAATTGTATACTTTAAGTGGCTGTATTACATGTATATTAATTATACATATTTTTAAAACCCAATAGCTAATGAATTATAGAGCCAAGACAAAAAAAAGTGCCTATTTAAACAACAGAAGCAAAAATAATATCAAAACTTTGCTGCATGCAGTTTTAGACTTGATTCATATGAAAGTGGTCATTTGAAATACCTTAAGCCGGAAAATACTTTTTTTTTTTTTTAAGAGTCTCGCTCTGTCACCCAGGCTGGAGTGCAGTGGCACGATCTCAGCTTACAACAACCTCCACCTCCCGGGTTCAAGTGATTCTCCTGCCTCAGCCACCCAAGTAGCTGGGATTACAGGTGCACACCACCACACCGGCTAATTTTTGTACTTTTTTTGTGTGTAGATGGGGTTTCGCCATGTCAGTCAGGCTGGTCTCGAACTCCTGACCTCAAGTGATCTATCCACCTTGGCTTCCCAAAGTGCTGGGATTACAGGCATGAGTCACTGCACCTGGCCCCTGCTCTGTCTTTTAATTGCAGAGTAATTAAAAAATGGATTATCTCAGACTAATAGATTTTTTTTTTCTTTTTTTTTTTGAGACAGAGTCTTACTCTGTCACCGAGGATGGAGTGGCACAATCCAGCAGGGGCACAATCTTGTCTCACTGTGACTTCCACCCCCTGACTCAATCAGTCCTCCCACCTCTGCCTCCCAAGTAGGCGGGACTATAAGTGCATGCCACCAAACCCAGCTAATTTTCCTATTTTCTGTAGAGACAGGGTCTCACCATGTTGCCCAGGCTTGTCTTGAACTCCTGGCCTCAACTGATCCTCCCGCCTCAGCCTCCCAAAGTGCTGGGATTACAGACTTGAGCCATCACACCTGGCTAATAATTGAAATTTAAATGTCAAAAATCAAGGTGGCTGGTAGTAGAAGGCAAAGTCACGAACATTTGCGACATAGTGGTTTGTCATGTTCCCTACAGATTTCTTTAGAAAAAAAAATCAGTACTTACATAATAATGATAAGAAAACTGAACTCTCACTGTCCTTCATGATGCTCATAAACTGACCTGGTTAGGGAAGGCTGCAAGGTTGAGGTTCAGGAAAGGATGTGATCTCATCCTTATGATAGAAATATGCACTGATAAGTTAGAAAAATTCAGATTTTGGCCGGGTACAGTGGCTCGTGCTTGTAATGCCAACACTTTGGGAGACCAAGGCAGGAGGATCACTTGAGGCCAGAAGTTTGAGACCAGCCTGGGCAACAAAGAGAGACTCCGTCTCTATAAAAACATTTTTTAAAGAGAAAAGAAAGAAAAAGAAAAATTCAGATTTGAGCTGTGGAACTGGGTTCTTGTGTAAGTGGCGTTGTGCCTAATGGTATGTTCACAAACAGACCGCTCAGTCCTGTCTGCATAGGGAGAACCCTTCCACTTTCCCACCTTGGGAAAGATAGGCCATGCCATGCTGGTTTTCATCTTCTTGTTAAATTCTGCAGCCATAAAAAAGGATGAGTTTGTGTCCTTTGTAGGGACATGGATGCAGCTGGAAACCATCATTCTTAGCAAACTATCACAAGAACAGAAAACCAAACACCGCATGTTCTCACTCATAGGTGGGAACTGAACAATGAGATCACTTGGACTCGGGAAGGGGAACATCACACACCGGGGCCTATCATGGGGTGGGGGGAGGGGGGAGGGATTGCATTGGGAGTTACACCTGATGTAAATGATGAGTTGATGGGTGCTGACGAGTTGATGGGTGCAGCACAGCAACATGGCACAAGTATACATATGTAACAAACCTGCACGTTATGCACATGTACCCTAGAACTTAAAGTATAATAATAATGAAAAATAAAAAATAAAAAATAAAAAATAAATTCCTCACCCCAGGGGTTGAGCTTCCCCAGGACTCACTGGTGGCCATGGAGACTGTAGATGTGGGTGAACAGGAGAGGAACTGGCTGACAGAGGTAGGGATTTCTCGTTCAGTGGGAGGAAAGCAGGGAGTATTAGCATGCATTGAAGTTAGGGTGGCTGCTTAGGGCTTCTTAACTCACTAGAAGACCCTAACTGGGCCACTGGTAGTTCTTTGGGACAAGAGGTCCTGCTTCATTTTTTTCTCAAACTTTGTTTCTTTATCATCACCCCACTCCAAGGAAACTTTTGAGACTTCTTTTCCTAATCATCCTCCCTCTTCCCCATGAAATTTTTATACCACGTACACACACATACACACACACACACACACACACACACATATATTCCTTGACCTACAGTGGGATTACATTCAGACAAACCAACTGTAAACTGAAAATATAATTAATCGAAAATGCGTTTAATACAGCTAACCTACTGCTATACTTGAGATGTTGTCCCTGCCAAATCTCATGTTGGGTTGTAATCCCCACTGTTGGAGCTGGGGCCTGGTGGGAGGTGACTGGATCATGGGGGTGGATTTCTCATGAATGGTTTAGCACCATCCCCTTGCCACTGTCCTCAAAATAGTGAGTGAGTTCTCTTGAGATCTGGTTGTTTAAAAGTGTGGCGGTGGGGCACAGTGGCTCACGCCTGTAATCCCAACACTTTGGGAGGCAAGGGCAGGTGAATCGCCTGAGTTCAGGAGTTTAAGACCAGCATGGGCAACATAGCAAGACTCTTGTCTTTTAAAAAAAAAAAAAAAAAAAATTAGCCAGGTAAGATGGCACACACCTGTAGTCCCAGCTACTCAGGAAACTGAGACAGGAGGCTGGCTTGTGCTCAGGAGGCTGAGGCTGCAGTGAGCCATGGGTGACAAGAGTGAGACCCTGTATCAAAAGCAGAAGTGGCATCTTCCCCGTCACTCTGTTTTGCTCCTGCTCTCCCCATGTACCATGCCTGCTCCTGCTTCACCCTCCACCATGAGTGAAAGCTCCCTGAGGCCTCCCCAGAAACCACGCAGATGCCAGCGCCATGCTTGTACAGCTGCAGAACCATGAGCCAGTTAAATCTCTTCTTTATAAATTAGCCAGCCTCAGGTATTTCTTTATAGCAATGCAAGAACTGCCTAACACAGCTACCAAACATTATATTACAGTTTGTACTGAATGTGTATCACTTTCATACTGTCATAAACTTGAAAAATTATAAATCGAACCATCATAAGTTAGGACCGTGTGTGTGTGTGTGTGTGTGTGTGTGTGTGTGTGTGTGTATGTATACTGTGGCCCTTTGGAGAGCATTTGTGTAATATCTAAGATTTCTTTCACACACCACCAAGAATGGATTTTGACCCCTTTCGGGGAGATATAGCCCCAGTTGGGAATGCATGCCCCGGATGAAATGAAGGCTGTAGGCAGGGCCCTTCTGTTCGCTCTGAGTGAGTGGTGAGGTTGATCACATGGAGTAAGTAGATCAGGTGGCCCTTTATCCATCATTAATCAGGATAGGCCCTGACCTCAGGTTCCAGCACTGCACTGCTAGAGGAATATCTTCCAAAATCACATTGTTCCTGCACCATCTGTTCAGCCTGCCTGCCCTGTCCTCCAGCCTCTGCTACATCTCCTCTCCATGGGTGGCAGCCCTCTGTGCAGTGGCTGGCTAGCTGTGGTTGACAATGGAATGCTCCATCAACTTGGCATTGCTGAGGATGTGCAGGCTGTCCCTGCCAGCAGTAACCCTGTTCCCATCCTGTCCTGCAGCCTCACCTGCCCCAGCTCTAGGCCTCTGCCCAGAAGCCTCTCTCAGTGTTCTCCTTCTGCACCTCCTCCACAAATGAAAGCATGGGGAATGGAGACCCCAGCACACAATGGTGATCATGGCTGGAACTCTCTGGAGCCTGGCATCCCTCATAAACAAGGCCACAGGACACTGACCTTCACCTCTTCCTGCCTCCAAGTGCATTCCTGGCCGCCCTTATCCTTCTACTCTGAGCTGGAAACATAAAGCCAGTCACAGCGCAAACCCCTTGCCTCACAATCCTATGGATTGTGCCCTAGGATGTTGACCTTTGTTTCTTAGATGCCTTGTCTGGCCCCCTCTGACCTAGGTCATGGGCTTTCACTGCCAAAAACTTGAGCAACATAAGGGGCCACTGAGATAATACCATCTTTGTCTGCCTCACCTTTGTTGAACACCTGCTCTGTGCCAAGCACTGTGCTAAGCCTTTTCACATACATTACTTAATTCAGTCTTCACAATAGCCATATGAGGCAAGTTCCCATTGTACAGATAAATAAACCCACGGAAAAGCTGAGTAACTTGCCAGAGGTCACACAGCTAGTAAGTGGTGAAATCAGGACTTAAACCCAGGTCTGTCTGAATTCCGAACCATTTACCATATTGTCCCAGTTGAAAAAATCACATTTTCCAGTTGTGCGAATAGAAATAAAAATGACACAAGACCTTTACTGCCAGTGAAAAGGCAATGAATTTACCATTCTTAAAAGATGACAGAGCTGGCCAGGAGTGGTGGCTTGCACCGGTAGTCCCAGCTACTCAGGAGGCTGAAGTGGGAGAACTGCTTGGGCCCAAGAGGTTGAGGCTGCAGTGAGCTGTGATTGTGCCACTGTAACCCAACCTGGGTGACAGAGCAAGAGCCTGTCTCAAAAAAAAAAAAAAAAAAAAAAAAGACACAGCTAACAAAAAGGCAGAAGCAGGACTTAAAACCAGGTTTGTTTGACACCCATATCTCCTGCCTGTCAGTGATTAACCCTTGGAGGACAAAAAATGACTTTTTCGTTCCCAGGCCCAGTCAGCTAGATACTCACGCCTCAGCCTCCTGCAGACAAGAACAAGGCAGAAGCCCCATTTTTAGAACTTGGAAGCAAGCACAGAGCAAGCCTGGCCCCTGGGCCAGCGTAAGTATGAGCCGTCTCAGCAGCTGGCACAGCCCTCCTTGAAACACTCTCCCTTGAAGAAATTCTGACCTAAACCCAGTGTAGCCAGCAAGGCTGACCCTGTTGGTGGAATCTAGTGGCCCCGGTATGGTGGTAGGAGGTAGCAGAGACCCTGGTGGTTTACATTTGCCCTCTCTCCCTTTCCTAAATCCCTGACAATATTCTTTTTAAAGAAATAATGCATTGACTTATGATTTAGTCATGTTTCATCCCATTTGCTTTTCCCTGGCTTCTAAAACCACAAGCATGGCTGGGGAATTCATGTCCACAGTGTAGGCTCTGAATAGCTTTGTGTAGGGAGAGGTTTTGAAAAGAGAAGAAAGTGGCATCTACTTGTGAGATGGAATGCATGAAGACATCGGGGAGGAATGCAAGGGCTGTAACTGTTAGGGTCCCTCGGCAGTTTGGGTAGTGACTCATTCAGCGTGGGTACGGATTCCTAACAAGTGAAGCTTGGTAGTGACGTCATTCTTGCAAGATTGTCTGGGATCTGTTAGAGCTGCCTGACAAGGTCTTACCTTGGAGACTTTCATCACTGGGGGGTTTTTCCCAGCCACACTTCATACCCATCATTTCCTCCAGCTTGTCCCCTTTTCTATCAACTGGAATTTGGCAAACCAGAACTTTCACGCATCTGTTCCATTGTCATCCTCCTACAGGGCGTTCCTGGGACAGTGTGTGCTCCTCACCTCATCGCTCATTACCCATCCTCCTGACAGTTCTTGGTTCAGTCAGTGCCTACCTCAGCTATGGTCCAGGTCCTGCACTAGGTCTCAGGACACGGAAGTGATGAAGACGGGTGTCCTACCCTCGAGGGGAGGGCAGGGGGCAACCAGAGGGCCTGAAACTGGTGGTTTCAGGGACAGCACAGTGCTTTGAACATAGTGCTAGGCAATAAATATGTGATGACCAAGTTAATACCCAAGCTGCGTCTCCAAAAATGAGTATAGGAGTTAGCCTAGGGAAAAGTCCACGCCGAGGTGTCTCTATGTACTGAGACCCATAACTGAATAGGAAGAAGTAAGTTCCTTAAGTGAATAGGAGGAAGTAAGAGATGAAACTGGAAAAGTGGGAACCTCATGTGCCATGTTAAGAAGTTGACGGCACGGAGGCCACATGGACAGATTTGCAGTAGTGTAGAGGATGGGCTGGAAGGGTCCAGACTGGAGGCAGGGAGACTGGCTAGGAAGTTAATGTGACCCTCTGAGGTGATGTGACCATTATTGGGGCAGTGGGGGTAGGGGTGGAGACGAGAGGACAGATTTGAGAAACGTTTAGGATTTAAACTCAGCAACTGGTGATTGATTAAGTATATGGGAAGGAGATACCCAGGAGAACCCCAAGTTTTCAGTGTGGAGGTGTCACAAGCTGAAAAGATAAGAAGAGGCCCATTTTAAGGCAGAGTTTTGAGTTCATTTCAGCCGTGTTGAGTTAGAGTTGCCTGCAAGAGACATGAGCCAGGTTGAGCCGGCTCACAGGTGGTTAGATACACAAATCCAAAGACAGACGAGAGTCTGGGCTAAAGATATTGATTTAGGACCCATTATATTCATAGCAGCTGAAACTGTTTGGCTACATATACCCCAACTTCCTCTCTCGATCCATGTGTATTTATCTAGGACTTTGGCGTCTACATGACCATTTTTCTCTCTGCCCCAATGCTGTCATGATGTGGGATGACTTCAGTGCCATGAGGATGAACCGTTACCAAGTCTCATAGCTCCTAGATGCCCTCTACTCCGGTGACTCTTCACCTCCACTCCATTGCAGCCTCCCACTCCCATGACAACCTCCAGGACATGGCTAGTACCTCCTTGAAACCACTTCAGTTCTCCGGTAAAACCTCACATCGTCCTCTCCGAGCACCCCCTGGCTTTCACCTCTTCTACACCGTTCCCACTTGTCTTAGTTCCCTGCACTTTCTCCTTGCCTCTTGACCTCTCTTCTTTCCTGATCCAGGTCAGACTCTCTGGCTGTTCATCTGAAATATTCTTTCCTGAAACCTTTGATTCTTTTGTACCCCTGCTCCTCCCCCACACCTGCCCAGGACACCACTAGTTCACCCAGGACAACACTAGTTCATGTTCTCTGCTCCAGCCCCAAGCACACAGAGGAAAATGGGCCCCCCATGCAGTGGATTCTCACTGGACCTTCACAGCCTTCCCTCCTCCATCCCTGTATTTCTTCATCACTACAGAAAACATAAGCCTTCCCATGGGGAAATGGGAAAATGTGGGCAGTCTCTTTCCCCCAAAATAGCTTCTCCATCTGCTCTGCTGCTGGATTCCTGCACAGATGACCTTGGTACAAATCTCAACTGCCATTTACCACCTTTTCTTTACACTGGGCAAGTGATTTAACCTCCTTAAATCCCATTTTCCTCAGTGTAAAATAAGGATGGCCCAGGGTTGCTCCTGGCATCTGTGACACTCTGTGCAAATTATTATAGAAGAAGCTGCCCATCTGGATAGGCACACAGCTCAGTGAGCTGGCCATGGCCCACAGCCCACTCTCAGCCCTCAGCTGGGCACCCTTGCGCAATGCCACTTTGCCTAACCATACACCACAGCCCCAAATAAGCCTACCTCCCCCAGGTTCTAATGAAAACAAAGGCCATAACATGCAAAGCACTCAGCAGAGAGCCTGACTCTGAGCAGAGCCTCAAAACAAAAGCTATGGAAGACCAGCAGACTCAGATTAACATGGAGGTGTGCTCTGCTGGGGATGTCATACATTTTTCCCAGCTCCACAGCATTTATTAAGAGAGCAGAGCCTTAAGAAGCAGGAGGCCGTGCGCGGTGGCTCACGCCTGTAATCCCAGCACTTTGGGAGGCCGAGACGGGTGGATCATGAGGTCAGGAGATCGAGACCATCCTAGCTAACACGGTGAAACCCCGTCTCTACTAAAAAATACAAAAAACTAGCCGGGCGAGGTGGTGGGAGCCTATAGTCCCAGCTACTCGGGAGGCTGAGGCAGGAGAATGGCCTGAACCTGGGAGGCAGAGCTTGCAGTGAGCCGAGATCGCGCCACTGCACTCCAGCCTGGGCGACAGAGTGAGACTCCGTCTCAAAAAAGAGAAAAAAAAAAAAAAAGAAGCAGGGACATGAGTCAGGTACGTTCAGTGAAGGAACTAACGCATGGCCATAGTCCACGGCCCAGGCAGGCAAGGGACGGTGGGAGGGAGGGGGGAGGGAGGGAGCTATGGACAGACAGGATTGTCTGAAACAGAGGGGAAGGGAAATGAGAAACCAGCCGCCCATGGCAACATTGCCTCGGGCCCTAGCAGCAGAGGCTGCCCACCCAGACCCATACCCAGCTCCAGGCGCTGACCTCAGGGGCGCCCGCCTTTCAGATTCTCCCCTTGGGGTCATCTCACCAGCTACTCATGAGTGTCATCTCTCACCAGCCCTGCCAAGTCCTCAACCCTCCCCACCGGCACCCCTCCCACCCCCACTAGAAGGCTCAGGTATTCCATGGGGCCAATTTTCCTGTCCTTGCGCTTCCCTGATTCCCCAGCTTCCTCCATGGGCACCACTAGAACTCAGAACCCAGAAGTGTCAAGGACCTCAGGAAGGCAGGGGTTTCAGATGCCACACCCATTCTATAAGAGCAGCTCTTCCTTAAGAGGAAATCACTGTGAGAAGGCAAAGGGTAGTAGCCACATGGGTATTATATTGAAGGAAGATGAATTATGCCATCACCCCTTTTGGCACAAAAATAATTTTCAGTAAAAGGTTAAAACCATCATGTTGTATCAATGAGAACTATTTCATTATTCTAAGAATGATTGATTGGAAAGTACTTGACTTACAGGAAAATCACAGTGATACAATACAGCTCCTACTTTTAAAGCACTTTCCATTTAAAAAAAAAAATCATACCAGTGTATAAAAATAGTTATACTGAAGATGTGAATCAACAGCCAAGTAATTTATTGGCACTTGAAAGCTTTGTGGTATAAATAGATTCAACAATGAGAATATCAAGTAACTCTGGGCCGTGGCAACCTAACCTTCATTTTCACTAACACAAAAGAAAGTCACATGTAGTTCAGCAAGGGCCGTCCGGTCACCTTAGAAGAGATCATGGGAAGAGAAGAACATGATAGAGCTAGGACCAATAAGTCAGGTCAGCTCAAAGCAAGGGACAAGGCAGCAGGAGAAACAGAGGGGACAGAGAAGTAGTACCTACCCTAAAGAGAGTTCAGATTGTCCCAGAGCAAAGTCTTATACAAAAAACATTCAGCACAATGAACTCAGAGTCCTAAGAGAAATACAAAGGGATTACAGGATGTCAAAAGGAAGGGAGACTTTTCTCAGCTTGATTTCCTTCCTTTTTCCCTCCCTCCTTGCCTGCTTGCCCCAAACCTTCACTGGGTGGTGTAACGTGATGAGAGCAGGAATCGCTGGGTCTGGGTACAAAGTGCAGCTCTGCCATTTACCAGCTGTGTGACTCTGGACAAATTACTGGATGTTTCTGAGACTCAGTTCCCTCAAGTGTCAGTAGGGGGTGGTCGGGGGGTCAGTGTGAAGATGAAATGAGGTCAGTGTTGTATGTGTGTGTATAAATACCCAGCTTTGCTGCCTCTTGATGCAGAGCAAACAGGAAAAGTTCACTCTCTTCCTTACCCTTCCACTCCTCTGTGAAGAGTACAAGGCCTTTTCTGCCCCTTTTATGTTTAAATTTCAAAGAGTTTTTCCATTGTTGGATGTAATGTAACTTTTCAGATCAGCCTTCTTGTCTTTGACCTGAAGGCCCCTGTCAGCCAGGAGCCTCCCTGCTTCTTTGTGGTTTGGGGCTCAGTAGTCCAACTGCTGCCCTCTTTGTGAAGAAAAACACGGAACCCCTGCATCTCACATCTGGTGAGAAGGTGGAGACTGGGGCATCTGAGAGACGGTCCATCAGCAAGTATTAATTGAATGCCCAGTACTTTTAAGGGATTGTAAAACTCTAAGGAGTCAGCAGGGAAAGACATGGACAGGATTTCCGACCTCTCATGAGAGTTTAACACATGGAGATTGCCTCTGTCATGGTTCTTGGTTGAAAACAGAAGAAACCAGCAGTGGTCTTGGCACAGGGTGCTGGATACCATCACAACAGGGCTGTCACTAACATCCCAGGCCTCAGTTTTTTGGTTTTTGGCAATCACTGTCACAGTTAAAAAGTGTTCCTACCAGGCTGGGCACAGTGGCTTACACCTGTAATCCCAGCACTTTGGGAGGCTGAGGCAGGCAGATCACCCAAGGTCAGGAGTTTGAGACCAGCCTGGCCAACATGTTGAAACCCTGTCTCTACTAAAAATACAAAAATTAGCCAGGCGTGGTGACACACACTTGTAATCCCAGCTACTTGGGAGGCTGAGGCAGGAGAATTGCTTGAACCCAGGAGGTGGAGGTTGCAGTGAGCCGAGATCGCGCCATTGCCTCCAGCCTGGGCAACAAGAGCGAAAACTCCAGCTCAAAAGAAAAAGAAAAAGAAAAAAAAGTGTTCCTCCCAATCCTCTCATTGTTCATGGGAGTGTCATTGTCTAGTTCATGATTACAGTGGAAACTGCCTCAATAAGGTTGGTATTTCCAAGTGTGGGAAAGAGCTTCACTTCAGTCCACCCCGACTTGTAGCAGATGTCCACTTACTTAAAAAGAAAGAGAAATCATTCAGGGGCAGGAATTGGCCCATTTGCAAATTCACAAAGAGTGACTGATATTGATTTCCTTCTTACACATGGGATTTTTAAAACTTTTTTTTTTTTTTTGTGAGACGGAGTTTCGCTCTCATTGCCCAGGCTGGAGTGCAATGGTGCAGTCTCGGCTCATCACAACCTCCACCTCCCAGGTTCAAGCAATTCTCCTGCCTCAGCCTCCCAAACAGCTGGGATTACAGGCATGCGCCACCACGCCCAGCTAATTTTGTATTTAGTAGACATGGGGTTTCTCCACGTTGGTCAGGCTGGTCTTGAACTCCCGACCTCAGGTGATCCACCAGCCTCGGCCTCCCAAAGTGCTAGGATTACAGGCGTGAGCCACCATGCCACCACAACTTCTTTAATAAAATTTTTTATTTTTAAAAAGTAAAACTTACAGAAAAGTTACAGTAGTCCCATATACTCTTCACCTAGTTTCCCCGATGTTAGCATTTTGCCACATTTGTTTTATTGCTTTCTCTCAAAACACATTAATATCTTTTTTTCGATTCGAGAGTAAGTCACAAACATCATGATTCTACCTCTTAGTACTTCAGGATATGTCTCCTGAAAAAAAGGACATAACAAAAGTACAATATAATTATCAAATTCAAGAAGTTTTACATGGAGATAATCTTATATGTACAGTCTAATAATGTCCCAATAGTGGTTTTTTATAATTTTTGGTTCAGGATCCAATCCAAGACTATGTATTACTTTAGTCTTCTTGAATATGAAACAGGTTCGTAAACTATGTTGTCTTTCATGGCATTGATATTTTTCGAACAGCACCAGCTCATTGTTTTGTAGAATGCATGTCAATTTAGGTCTGTCTTATGCATTTGAGGCAGGAATGCTACATCCGTGACCTCGTGTCCTTCTCCAGGCCCCACATCAGGGAGCAGTGGTGTCAGTTTGTCGTCTTATCGGTGATACTACTGTTGGCCACTTGGTTAAGGTGGTGCCTCCCAAGTTTCTCAAGTGTACAGTCACTCTTTTTGCCTGTGTAATTAATACATAATCTGTGGGGGGATTATTTATAACTTGTAAATATCCTACCTTCATCCTACCTTTACCCAGCAGTGTTAATGCCTCCACTGATGATTCCTCCCTGAATCAGACAGCACTATGATAGTTGCACAATAGTGACTTTTTAAAGGTTTTTACTAGCTGGCATTCTACTGTAAGGAAGAATTTTTCTTTCTCCAGTATTTATTAATTTATTTTGTATCAGTATAGACTTGTGGATTCTTAATAACATTTAATGTCACTGTTAACAATTGATCTATTTTCAGAATCCTTTAAGTAAATTGCTTTTGCGTTTTGTGGATGAGTCAACCTAATTGCAATCAGAGCTCTTTCTTGATGTGGACTTGACCATTTAATCTATACTCCACTCTACACCAAGGCAAACAGGAAGTAGAATGCTGAGCTTTTGTAGGAATTGTTAGGTTAAGCACATAGGTTGTTGAAGTGTTTCAAGTAACTTTGGCAAAATGAGGTACTCTGGGCCCGGGCACAGTGGCTCATGCCTATAATCCCAGCACTTTGGGAGGCCGAGGCGGGCGGATCATGAGGTCGGGAGATTGAGACCATCCTGGCTAACACGGTGAAACCCTGTCTCTACTAAAATTACAAAAAATTAGCCGGGCGTGGTGGCGGGTGCCTGTAGTCCCAGCTACTCGGGAGGCTGAGGCCAGAGAATGGCGTGAACACAGGAGGCGAAGGTTGCAGTGAGCCGAGATCATGCCACTGCACTCCAGCCTGGGCAATAGAGCAAGACTCTGTCTCAAAAAAAAAAAAAAAAATGAGGTACTCTGGGAAGATATCATAAAGGAGCAGGGCCTTCTAAAGAAAGACAGCAAACAGTTTTGAATGAAGGCCCAAAAAGGTAAAGACTAGCAGGATCAACGGCTTCCAAACTAGACACAGAGAAAGGGGGACTTGGCAGAGCAAGAAGGAGCAGGAGAAAGGCAGAGCATAAACCAGCAGTGAAGTGAACATGCCCAGTCTGTGCAGAGGGTGTGCAAAAGAGCAAGGGAGGTCAAGGGAGGAAGTAGAAAAATAAATGAAGAAACAACATGTGTTAAGATTTCTGGTCATTGATTTTAGGTTAAAAGATTGAGCACCAAGGGATGATAGATTCCGTGGAAACAAAGCCATCAACTTTTAATTAGGGAAAAGACAGAAATGCTTTTGGTCAGAAAGGAAAGAACTAACAATTGTTTAGCTTTTATTTTTTAATTTATCTCTTCTATTGAAAGTTGAGCTGTTTTTTAATGTTCACAAAATCCTTATGAGAAAGATGTTAATAACTTCATTTTATGTATAAGAAAACAAAGTCACAGAGAATTTACATTAATTTCCCCAATGTCATAAAGCTAGGAAGTGGTGAGGCCAAGATTCACATACAGGTCTGTGTTACTCCAAAGCCCACACTGCCAGAAGAAAGAAATCTTTAGACTGGAAGAGCAGAGGTAGAATTCGAGCTCTCAGTATAAGGACAAATAAATTCCCATATGCCAATCAAAACACTTAAGCATGGCCCACAGTAAATCTCAATGATTATCTCAACCACACACTTGGGAGTAAATCAATAGTAAACCCAGGAAATAACTGTCAAGGTTTTCAAACCTGACATTCCTGTATAACTCAATACACATACCCACTCCTTTGCCTTTTTAAAAAATCAGTTGTATTAGATATAATTTTTATACAATAAGATTTTACCCATTTTCAGTGCATGATTCAATGAGTTTTGATGAATGTATGCAGTCATTTAATCACTACTGTAATCATAACCTAGAGTATTTTTATCACCCCAGAAAGTTCCTGTGCAGTCCTTTTGCAGTCAATACTCCCCAGCCCTTGACCTGCTTTCTGTTGCTACATTTTTGCCTTTTCTAGGATTTCATATACATGAATTGATATTAGCTGGGGTTCACCAGAGAAATCAGATGGAGAGATGTATATGTATATGTATTTTGTGTGTGTGTGTGTGTGTGTAGATTTATTTTTTATTTTATTTATTTATTTTTTTTTTTTGAGATGGAGTCTCGCTCTGTCGCCCAGGCTGGAGTGCAGTGGCGCAATCTCGGCTCACTGCAAGCTCTGCCTCCCGGGTTCATGCCATTCTCCTGCCTCAGCTTCCGGAGTAGCTGGGACTACAGGCGCCCGCCACTACGCCCAGCTAATTTTTTTGTATTTTTAGTAGAGACGGGGTTTCACCGTGTTAGCCAGGATGGTCTTGATCTCCTGACCTCGTGATCCACCCACCTCAGCCTCCCAAAGTGCTGGGATTACAGGCGTGAGCCACCGCGCCCGGCCCAAGTGTGTGTGTAGATTTATTATGGGAATTGACATGTGCAGTTATGGAAGGCAAGAAGGCCCACGGTCTGCAAGATGGAGAAATAGGAAAGCCAGTGGTACCGTTTAGTCTGAGGTCAAAGACCTGAGATCCCAGTTAATGTGCGGAGGGAGAGGGGAGAACATAGATGTCCTAGCTCAAGAAGAGAGAGAAAGAATTTGCCCTTCTGCCTTTTAGTTCCATCCACGCCCTCAACAGATTAGAAGATGCCTGCCCACATTGGTGAGGACCGATCTTCTTCACTCGGTCTACAAATTAAAATGACAGTCTCTTCCAGAAACACCATCACAGACACAGAAACATTATTTCTATTAAACAGAAATAATGTTTAACCAGCTATGTGGGCATCATTCAGCCTAGTCAAGTTAACACAAAATTCACCATCACAGAAATCATACGATGTGACTTGTAATCTTTTGTGCCTGGCTTCTCCCACTTAGCATAATTCTTTTGAGATTCATCCATGCTGTTTTATCAGCAGTTCCTTCCATTTTATTGCTAAGTAATATTGCCTTGTCTGGATGTGCCACAGTTTGTTTATCCATTCGTCAGTTCTAGGACATCTGGATTGTTTCCAGTTTGGAGTGATTATAAATAATGCTGCTGTAAACATTCACATATAGGTCTTTATGTGGATATATGCTTTCATTTCTTTTGGATAAATAGCTAGGAATAGAAATGCTGGGTTTTATAAGTATATGTTTAACATTATTAGGAAGCTGCCAAACTATTTTCCAAAGTGTCTCTATCATTTTGCATTCCCACAAGCAATGAATAAGACTTTTCATATCTCCAGGACATTTACGCCAATTTTTGGTACTTTCAGCTTTAAATATTTTAGTCTTTGTACTAGGTATATAATGCCATCTCATTGTGTTTTGAATTTGCATTTCCCTAGTGTCTGATTATATTGAGCATCTTTTCATATACTTATTTGGCATATGCATGATGAAGCTTCTTTGATGAAACTTCTGTTCAAATCTCTTGCCCATTTTTATTGGGTTGTTGGTCTTATTGGGTTGTATTATTGAGTTATAACAGTTCTTTGTCAGATACATGTTTTGCAAATATTTTATCCTAGTCCATGGCTTATCTTTTGATATTCTTTTGAAGGGCAAAGGCTTTAAATTTTGATAAATTTCAGTTTATCAGGTTTTTTAATCTTTGTGCTTTTGGTGTCCTAAGAAATCTGCCTAGCACAAGGTTACAGATTTTCTCCTATCTTCTTCTAGAAGTTTGTTGTTTCAACTCTTACATTTAGGTTTGTGACCCATTTTGAGTTAATTGTTGTCTATGGTGTGAGGTAAGGGTTTGTGTTCTTGCATATGGATATCCATTTGTTCCAGAACCATTTGTTTAAAAGACTGCCCTTTCCTCCATTGAATTACTGGGTACAGGTTGAGTTTCCCTAACCCAAAATCTGCAGTCCAAAATGCTTCAAAATCATGGGCCAGGTGCACCATAATCCCTGTAATCACACTTGCAATCCTAGCACTTCAGGAGGCCTAGGCAGGTAGATCGCTTGAGCCCAGGAGTTCAAGACCAGCCTGGGCAACATGGTGAAACCCCATCTCTCTCTCTCTCTCTCTACATACACACACACACACACACACACACACACATATACATATACATACACACACAAATACACACACACACACCCCCAAAAAAAAAAAAATTGCCGGCCAAGCACGATGGTTCACGCCTGTAATCCCAGCACTTTGGGAGGCGAGGTGGGCAGATCACAAGGTCAGGAGCTCAAGACCAGCCTGGCCAATATGGTGAAACCCCATCTCTACTAAAAATACAAAAATTAGCTGGGCATGGTGGCAGGTGCCTGTAATCCCAGCTACTTGGGAGGCTGAGGCAGGAGAATTGCTTGAACCCAGGAGGCAGAGGTTACAGTGAGTCAAGATCACACCATTGCACTCCAACCTGGGCTATAGAGTGAGACTCTGACTCAAAAAAAAAAAAAGCCGGGTGTGGTGGCACACATCTATACTCCCAGTTACTTGGGAGGCTGAAATGGGAGGATTGCTTGAACCCAGGAGGCAGAGGTTACAGTGAGCCAAGATCATGCCACCACACTCCAGCCTGGGCAACAGAGTGAGACCCTGTCTCAAAAAATAAAAATAAAAATAACTTCAAAATCTGAAATTTTTTCATTGCCAACCTGATCCTCAAAAGAAATGTTCATTGGAGTATATTGGATTTCAAATTTTTGGATAAGAGATGCTCAACCAGTGAGTATAACACACACACACACACACACACAAAGTGAAATCCAAAACATCTCTGATCCCATGTATTTCAGATAAGGGATACTCAACCTATTCCTTTGTTGGAAATAAGTTGACCATATATTTGTCGGTCTGTATCTGGACTCTTCTATCAAGTTATCAAGTGACCTACATGTCTATCCTTATGTCAGTATCTCACTGTCTAATTACTGTAGCTTATGGTAAGCCTGGTAACTTGGTTCTTTTTCAAAACTGTTTTGGCTATTCTAGAACGTTTCCATTTCCATGTACATTTTAAAATCAGTTTATTAATTTACAACAATTGCCAGCTGGGATTTTTATTGGAATTGCATTAATCTATAGATCAATTTGGGGAGAATTGATATCTTAAGAATATTGAGTTTTCCAATCCTTGAAACTCTCACCATTTATTTTTCTTTAACTTTCCATAGCAAGAATAGATAGATCTTACACATATTCAGTTAAATTTAGCCTAAATACTTCATTTTTAAAATGCTGTTGCAAATGTTTTCATAACTTTGAGTTCTTGTTCATTGCTAATATATAGAAATACAATTTTTTTTTTTTTGAGACAGTCTTGCTCTGTCACCCAGGCTGGAGTGCAGTGACGCGATCTTGGCTCACTGCAAGTTCTACCTCCCAGGTTCATGCCATTCTCCTGCCTCAGCCTCCCGAGTAGCTGGGACTACAGGTGCCCGATACCATGCCTGGCTCATTTTTTTTTTTTTTTTTTTGTATTTTTAGTACAGATGGGGTTTCACCATGTTAGCCAGGATGGTCTTGATCTCCTGACCTTGTTACCCACCTGCCTCGGCCTCCGAAAGTGCTGGGATTACAGGCGTGAGCCACCACGCCTGGCCACACTTGGTTTTTTATAGTGACCTTGTGTCCTGTTACCTTGCTAAACCCACCATTTCTAGCAGCTTTTTGGCTGGACTTCCTAGGATTTTCTACATAGGTCACTATGTCATCTACAAAGAAAAGGTGTTTTACTTCTTCCTTTTCAATCTGTATGCCTTTTCTTTCTTTTTTTTTTCCCCTGTCCTTTTGCACTGGCTAGGCAATCCAGTACAGTGTTGAGTAGAAGTAGTGAGAACAGACATCTTTGATTTGTTCCCTGTATTAGGGAGGAAGCATTCAGTCTTTCTGGTTGAGCATGATGTTAGCTGTAGATTTTTCATAAATGCTCTTTATCAAGAAGATCAAGTTACATCTTCTTTCTAAATTTGCTGAACTTTTATCATGAATGAATGTAGAATTTTGTGACATGCTTTTTCATCTCCTGTTGATATAATCATAAGATTTTTAATATTACTGAATTACATTGATTTTTTAAAATGTTAAACCAATCTTGCATTCCTGGGATAAATTCTACTTGGTCATGATGTATTATCATATATTAAATATATACACACACACACACACACACACACACACACATTTAATTTGCTTTAAAAAAGTTAAGG
The DNA here is from genome assembly GCF_008728515.1 of Papio anubis. Lineage (NCBI taxonomy): Eukaryota > Metazoa > Chordata > Mammalia > Primates > Cercopithecidae > Papio > Papio anubis. Next base: position 27,573,537 of record NC_044989.1, on the reverse strand, counting down.
TTTTTACATCTATATTCACAAAGGGTATTGATCTTTTTTGTTTTCTTGCAATGTCATTGTCTGGTTTTGGTATCATGGTGATGCTAGCATTATAAAGTGTTTCCCTGGCTCTTCTATTTTCTTTTTTTTTTTTTTTTTTTTTTTTGGAGACGGAGTCTCGCTCTGTCGCCCAGGCTGGAGTGCAGTGGCCGGATCTCAGCTCACTGCAAGCTCCGCCTCCCGGGTTCACGCCATTCTCCTGCCTCAGCCTCCCAAGTAGCTGGGACTACAGAGGCCCGCCACCTCACCCGGCTAGTTTTTTGTATTTTTTAGTAGAGACGGGGTTTCACCGTGTTAGCCAGGATGGTCTCAATTTCCTGACCTCATGATCCGCCCGTCTCGGCCTCCCAAAGTGCTGGGATTACAGGCTTGAGCCACCGTGCCCGGCCGGCTCTTCTATTTTCTTAAAGAATTTGTGTAGAATTAGGATTACTTCTTACTTAAATGTTTGCAAGGATTATCCAGCGAAGCCATCTAGTCTAGAGTTTTCTTTATTGGGAACCCCCCATTTTTAATATAGGAAGGACTTATCTTTTATTCTCTAGCAACACAGTGTGTAGGCCAGGCACAGCATCTCGTACCTGTAATCCCAGCACTTTGGGAGGCCAAGGCGGGAGGATCCCTTGAGCCCAGGAGTTTGAGACCAGCCTGCCTATTTATGGGAAGACCCTGCCTATTTATTTATTTGTTTATTTAGACAGGATCTCACTCTTTCGCCCAGGCTGGAGTGCAGTGACATGATCACAGCTCACTGCAGGCTCGACATCCCTGAGTTCAGGTGATCCTCCTGCCTCAGGCTACCAGGTAGCTAGGACTACAGGCACACACCTCAATGCCCAGCTAATTTTTATGTTTTTTGTAGAGACAGGGCTTCGCAACATTGCCCAGGCTGGTCTTGCTCCCCATGTGCTGGGATTACAGATGTGAGCCACTGTGCCTGGCCAACCTCATCTCTACAAAAAATAAAAAGATTAGCTGGGTATAGTGTTGCACACCTGTGGTCCCAGCTACTCAGGAGGTTGAGGTGGAGGGATTGCTTGAGCCTGGGAGATCAAGGCATCAGTGAGCTATGATTATGCTACTGCACTCCATCCTGAGTGACAGAGCGAGACCGTGTCTCAAAAGAAAGAAAGAAAAAAGCAATATGGCCGGGCGTGGTGGCTCACGCCTGTAATCCCAGCACTTTGGGAGGCCGAGGCGGGCGGATCACAAGGTCAGGAGATCGAGACCACGGTGAAACCCCGTCTCTACTAAAAATACAAAAAACTAGCCGGGCGAGGTGGCGGGCGCCTGTAGTCCCAGCGACTCCGGAGGCTGAGGCGGGAGAATGGCGTAAACCCAGGAGGCGGAGCTTGCAGTGAGCCGAGATTGCGCCACTGCACTCCAGCCTGGGCGACAGAGCAAGACTCCATCTCAAAAAAAAAAAAAAAAAGGAAAGAAAAAAGCAATATGTAATGTAGCCCCAAGAATGAAGGGTAATCAAATTGTGAGAATTGTTGCTGCCTAAATAATGCTTCCAGCACACACAGTTCCACCAAAACCTGTGTTTCCCTGGCCTTGGCTGTAGTGGAAAAAAATTTTAGTGATTTTAAGAGTGTTTTCAGGTGTGGGTATAATATTTTTTAAACTTTCTTTTTTTTTTTTGAGACAGAGTCTCACTCTGTTGCCCAGGCTGGAGTGCAGTGGCACGGTCTTGGCTCACTGCAACCTCCACCTCCTTGGTTCAAGCAGTTCTCTGCCTCAGTCTCCTGAGTAGCTGGGATTACAGGCACACCCACCACCACGCCCGGCTAATTTTTTGTATTTTTAGTAGAGACAGGGTTTCACCATCTTGGCCAGGCTGGTCTTGAACTCCTGACCTCGTGATCCACCCACCTCGGCCTCCCAAAGTGCTGGGATTACAGGCATGAGCCACAGAGCCCAGCCATATTTTTAAAACTTTCTAAAAAACCTTGTCTGCAGCCAGAAATACCCCGGTAGCTATCAGAGGGGTAGGTAGACCTGATTTCTGTCGGCAATGCCAGAATGTCTCCTTTCTGCCTCCTGCCTCCACTCTGGTCAGGGTGCAAGGTAGGCAGGCACAGAGGCATGGCTAACCTATTCATCCTTTTGTTAGCTTAAACTTTTTTGGAAAAATATTATAAACTTATAATAAATCAAACAATATAGAAGTATATAAAGAAAAGATCACTGTCCCTGTACCTGGCACATAAGAAAACCAAATATTCACAATTTGATACATATCCTTCATTCTATATTCTCTATATTCTTTTTAAAAAATACACATGTGCTGGGCCAGGCACAGTGGCTCATGCCTATAATCCCAGGATTTTGGGAGGCCGAGGCGGGCAGATTACCTGAGGTCGGGAGTTTAAGACCAGCCTGACGCCGGGCGCGGTGGCTCACGCCTGTAATCCTAGCACTTTGGGAGGCCGAGGCGGGCAGATCAGGAGGTCAGGAAATTGAGACCATCCTGGCTAACACGGTGAAACCCTGTCTCTACTAAAAATACAAAAAGCCGGGCGAGGTGGCGGCGCCTGTAATCCCAGCTACTCAGGAGGCTGAGGCAGGAGAATGGCGTGAACCCGGGAGGCGGAGCTTGCAGTGAGCCGAGATCGCGTCACTGCACTCCAGCCTGGGCGACAGAGCGAGACTCCGTCTCAAAAAAAAACCACCAGCCTGACCCACATGGAGAAACCCCGTCTCTACTAAAAACACAAAATTAGCCAGGCGTGATGTGCCTGTAGTCCCAGCTACTCGGAAGGCTGAGGCAGGAGAATCGCTTGAACCTGGGAGGCGGAGGTTGCTGTGAGCCGAGATCGTGCCATTGCACTCCAGCCTGGGCAACAAGAGCAAAACCCCGTCTCAAAAAAAAAAACAAAACAAAACAAAACAAAAAAAACCCCACATATGCTCATACAGATAGGTATTTGTCTTTTTTTCATTCTTTTATTTCTTTTCCCCCAAATGGGATCATGGACGCAGAAACCTCCTTTTGTGACTTAACTAATGGACATTTCTCCAAGTATGTGCTTATATTGCTAGACTTTTCTCATTAATAGCTGAATACTTTTCCATAATAAGAATGTGCCAGTTTATTCATCCTATTTGGTAGATGTTTTGCCTTTGAAAATAATGCAGCAATAAGCATCTTTGTACCTATATTCCTATATTACAGGAGCTTTTCCTTCTGTAGGAGATTCCCAGGAGCAGGATTGAAATTGTTGAATCAAAGAGCATTAGGCATATTCTGTCTTTTTTGTTGTTGTTGTTGTTTGTTTGAAATGGAGTCTCGCTCTGTCACCCAGGCTGGAGTGTAGTGGCACGATCGCGGCTCACTGCAACCCCCACCTCCCGGGTTTAAGCAATTTTCTGCCTCAGCTTCCCGAGTGGCTGGGATTACAGGCACGTGCTACCATGCCCGGCTAATTTTTGTATTTTTAGTGGAGACAGGGTTTCACCATCTTGGCCAGGCTGGTCTTGAACTCCAGACCTCGTGATCCACCCACCTCAGCCTCCCAAAGTGCTGGGATTACAGGCGTGAGCCACTGAGCCCAGCTAAGCATTATACATTTTCTAGTCATTGACCATCTTTTCATATGTTTATTACTGACCATATACATTTCCTTTTCTGAAATTGCAGGTCTATATCTTTATTCACTTTTATCCTACATTTGTCTTTTTCCTAGCAATTTGAAGATATTCTTTGAATAATGAGGATATGTTACATGTATTGCAAGGATTTTCACCAAATCTGTACTTTTTCAGTTGGCTTTATTTATAGTGTCTTTGGACATATTTTTAAAATATGTTTATAAAATTAAAAACCTGTTATTTTTTTCATTATGTCTTTTTGTGTTTACTGACTTATGTTTTCCCTGTCTGGGGTTATACAAAAATATTCATCAAAATTTTCATCTTATTATTGTACTGTTTTGTTTTTTACATTCAAGACTTTAGCTGGAATTTAATTTTGTATGTAATGTAAGGAGGAGTCAAGACTTGGCATCTGGGAGTTTGCCATAGCTCTTCATATCTTGTGGCATTTTCCATGTTTTCATAATAACCCTCCAGTCAGCTCACCCTCCAGTTCCTCAGGTTTCAGACCTTCCTCATGTCAGCTGCTGTGCTGTAAACTGCGAGTGGGAAGGAACCATGTCTGTCTCTTTCTCCATTGCATCCTTCAGGAAAGACCAGTAAAGGTTGCAAAGCACCTAGCATAGGGCCTAACACATTTTAGGCACTCAGACAACATTCATGGGGGGAATGAAAGTTGCATTCACAGCTGTATTACTATCACCCCTTGGCGAATTTAATATTGATGGCTTTGTCTGTGAAAACAAGGGGAAATGTCATTCTCCTTAAAGCCACTAATGGTTTCATGAGCTCACTCTGGTCCTTTCTTCTCCTGTGTCTTTATTCTTTGAGGTCTGCCTTCTCTTTATAAATCTGGCTTGTTCTATAAGGGCTCCCTTCTTGGGGGGGCTTTCTTCAAACCCCTTCTTAAAATCTAACAGCACTTACAAATTCTGCCATGCTATTTAGCATTTAATCCACAATGGATTTTAGTCCTTTTCTAGCACCCATCACTGTGCTGGGCACATAGCCCATCAAATACATCAACTGTGACTGGAACAATCTTGCATGCCAAGGTTCTTTAAAAAGCCTGAGGTATAGCCTCAAGATTTGTTATGAAAGCCTGGTCTAAGGAACCAGCAAACTGGAAAGAGGTAGAAAACGACCCTGAGAGCTGTTGAATACAAGAATGGTTTTTCAAGTGAGACTGTGTAGTCACATTTAAATTGTCCTGAACACAATTGTTAGCCAAACATGACAAGGTATTGCTCTGTCCAAAGGCACACGTCCATAGACTTTCTCAGGATGTTTTGTGTCTCCATGGCCTTCACCAGCTTGGATCTTTGGAGCTTCAGAGAAAATGGAAAGAAACTTGATGTGCCCCTATATTTGGTTTAGAAATAATATCAAATGGCTCTCAGCTCTTTCTGCATGCATTTTTAATGAAGAAATGGCTAATTCTAGGGCTAGGGCAGGGACTATACAAGATGACCCTGGAGCATCTTGGGGGATTTTGTTTGTTTTGTTTTTGTAGAGGCAAGGCTTTGCCATGTTGCCCAGTCTGGTCTCAAACTCCTGGGCTCAAGCCATGTGCCCACCTCAGCCTCCCAAAGTGCTGGGATTACAGGTGTGAGCCACCACGCCCGGCCCCCTGGGGCATCTTGTAATGCCAGAAAGTACTCAAAACCAAAAGGATGGGCGTATGTCAAAGGGACACGGAAGCCAACTGGAAAAGCTCCCAATGGCCAAAGCTGGAACAATTTGAACAACAAAATAATATGGCATTGAATTATAGCCCAAAGAATAAAACAAATAACGATGAGTTCATACTGATATAAATGACTGAATAAATAAATGGAAGAGACCAATCTCCCATACAGAAGAATTCCAAATAATTTATGTAGAAACTCCACCCTTAAGGAGATAGAACATAGAAACTCCACCCTTAAGAAGATAGAGCATAACTTCAGGGAATAATTCCCCAACCTTTAAGAGTGGAATACACTTAATGACTTGCTTTCCAACATGAAAAAAAAATTAAAAGAAAAAAAAAACAAAGAGTGTAACATGAAAAAAGGGAGCAAAGTAACTTTACAGTGGATAAACTTGGCAAAGACTACCTTAGCCAGGTGATCAAGGTTAACACCATCAGTGAGAAGTCATGCTGATCGTATGTACCCTTCAGATGATGTGATGAAAATGACATTTCACCTCTGTGGTCTTTCCCCCAAAAACCATAACCACAGCCTGTGAGAAAAATGGACATATCTCAATTAAGATACGTGCTACAAAATACGTGACCAGTCCTCCTCGAAACTATCAAAGTCATCAACAACAGCCAGGTGCAGTGGCTCACACCTGTAATCCCAGCATTTGGGAGGCTGAGGCAGGAGGATTGCTTGAGGCCAGCAGTTCAAGACCAGGCTAGTCAACATAGTGAGACTCTGTCTTTTTTTTTTTTTTAATTAAAATTTTTAAAACCTAGCCAGGTGTTGCACATGCCTGTAGTTCCGGCTACTTGGGAGGCTGAAGCAGGAGGATTGCCAGTGCCCAGCAGGAGTTCACTCAGGAGTTGAGCCCAGGCTGCAGTGAGCTATGATTGTGCCACTGCACTTCAGCCTGGGCAATAGAGTAAGACCATGTCTCTTAAAAAAAAAAAATCACCAAAAACAAAGAATGTCTAAGAAACTATCACAGCCTACAGGAGTCTATGCAAATATGACAATTAAATGTAATATGGCATGCTGGATGGGATCCTGGAACAGAAAAAGGACATTAAGCAAAACTAGTAAAATCTGAAAAAAAGTATGAAGTTCAGTTAATAATATATTATTTCTTTAGTGGTGATAAATGTACCACAGTAAGATGTTAACAGAACTGGGTATGAGTACATGGAAACTCTGTATTATCCTTGTACCTTTTCTGTAAATCTAAAACTAAAATTAAGTTTACTTAAATATTTTTAAAATATGCAGTTTGGGCAACAGATTGACTACATGCTTGTCTTCAAAAGTGTGCTTTTAATTACAGGGTGCTGGTGACAGCTTTGTGGGAGCTTTGGCCTTCTACCTGGCTTACTATCCAAATTTGTCCTTGGAAGACATGCTCAAGAGATCCAATTTCATTGCAGCAGTCAGCGTCCAGGCTGCAGGAACACAGTCATCTTACCCTTACAAAAAAGACCTTCCGCTTACTCTGTTTTGATTGCTATTAGTCCCAAAATAAATATACCTGGGAATAAAATGTACTTGGGGGTGGCTGCTCCTGGCTAACACTTATTAGAAAATGTCCTCGTCCCCTTTCTTTGCAAATATTAGTTCTTCTACAAAAAGTCATCCTCAAGCTTCATTTGTAACAATGATTCTTTTGCTTTCCATGCATTTGCACAAACCAACCAGAACTAAAGATTCCACAACCAAGATCTGTACAAACATTACCACTCTTCAGGGACAAGTAAACTCAATTGTCAACAGATTGTTAATGCCCCATGTGCACCACGCGGCAGAGGTTGTGGACAACAGTGTCTAGAGCCAGAGCAGACTCTTCTTAAGGGAAAGGGCACTTTCTAAGAGGGGCAGCTGATACTCAACTTTAGCTTAGTGTTGTCAAAACCTCTGGTTTTGTAAGGGAAGGCAGAAGTTTGGATATTTATTGAAACCCTTCAATGTTTATGTATCAGCAACTAATTTTTTTTTTTTTTTAATGTAAACACCACAGGGGCATGGTGGCTCACGTGGTGGGTGTAATCCCACCACTTTGGGAAGCCGAGTCAGAAGAATTGCTTGAGCCCAGGAGTTTGAGACCAGCCTGGGCAACATGGAAAAACCTCATCTCTACTAAAAATACAAAAAATTAGCCAGGCGTGGTGACACACACCTGTAGTCCCAGCTATTCAGGAGGCTGAGGTGGGAGGATAATATGAGCCTAGGAGTTTGAGGCCGCAGTGAGTCATGATCACGCCACTATACTCCAGTCTGCGTGACAAAGCAGACCCTGTATCAAAAAAAAGAAGTAACCACCACCTATGGGCCACATTCAACCCATGGACTGAATAAGTAAGTCATTTGTTAAACCAGGTAAGTTCCTTTTTTTAAAGCAATTCATGCATGTCACAGACCCTTTACATCAGCTTAGCTAGGAGCAGGTGATTTTTCTTATAACTCAATACTATGTACAGTTTCAGCCTAAAAAGAGCCAAGATCTCACCTATTATTGCTTTGAACCAGAGCTTTATCAAAAGATGCCATAAAATAGCTGATTGATCATGAGGCCACAAGCCCCTAAGACTCATCAACTATCTGCCTCTAATTCCTCTAAACCGCCAGAGAGCTGCTCTTACATTTCCCTCGGAGCCAGGTTTGGGCCATGGAGAAGGAACTTCTTATTTTGTAGTCAGGGTGGGCACGGTATCATTCTCCCACACAAATGCTTTAAATGGGGTAGGATGTGAACCAGCAGAGCTTAAAATGAGCAGATCCTTTTCAACCAGGAACTTGACAAAGGAGAAAACTGGACAACTTTGAAAACTTGTGGGAAACAAAAGCCCAAGTAAGAAAGTGTATGGCTCTGGGCAGCACAGAGGTCCCTATCTGAACATTAGGGATTGCTCCCAGAATTCCATGCTAGTTAGCTGTGTGGTACCACCATGCCTCAGAAGTCTTAGCAGTGGCTTTATGGAAATACACTATAGCTTCTTTTATTTTAAAAGGAAAGAAAAATCTAGGGAATAAAGGAATCCAAAGCTGTCCCACAAAATCCTAGATACTGCTTTGGTGACCTGGGTTTGAAAATATAGGCCAGTGGCATTTTTCCTAATGAAGCACAAATCAGAAATAGAAGTTCTCTTGATTTGTGTTACAAGGCTCCTTCTTTTGTCATTCCTGGTCCCCCTTGCCATCTTTGTTATTACATGGGAGTTTCTTCAAGATCACTCTGGAATGTTACTCTGCCTTTTCTCTTGAGTACAGAGGGAGCAGGCTGGAAACTCTTACATAAGTGTTGTTATGGAAACATTTATTACATGAAACAATGGTTATTTTTTAGTAATGTGGTTGATTTTTAAAACCTCAAATAGTGTGGAAAAACATCACTAAGACACAATAGCATAGGCTATTTTAATATTTTTTATTAAGGGCTATAAAAATACCCAGAAAGATAAATAAATGTGATGCAATGATATCTGTCCTAATATGAAGAACTTTCTTTCACTGCATTGTTTTCCTTCACAATGGCCTTCAAATCACAGGAGGCAGTGATTCCATGCCATTTCCTCTTCTTTTATTACACACTACAGGATTTCTGAATCAGTATCCCCGCCCTCAGTCTTCTCTTTATAAATCAAAGTCACTTTCAATCCACCAGTTAAAGGGAGCGTATTTTTTTATCTTCCACGAAGAGGACTCTTTGTTTCACTATGGAGGGAGAAAACAAAGAATTGTAGCAGAAAATTATTATAAAGTATCATCGACATTTTTATAAAAAATATGTATCAGACCATAAGCCCTCTTCTTTCTCTTATTTTACTATTTCTTGATATGAGGATGGAGCTGATTTGCAAACTCAGTTCCTCCATCCCAGGAGCCAGGGCAGACTGGAGAAAATGGCTATAGGGCCACTAGCTAATCAGCAACATCCTTGGTATCCCACAAGTCATTATTTAAACCAATGTAGAAATATTCACATTAAGAAAGAAAACTAGGGACAAAAATGGAAAACAATGTTTTCACCCAATTAATGTCCACTCTTGCAGGAGGTAAGCAAGGACAGACTGGGAGGTGGACTCCAGAAAAAGAGCATCAAGAACCAAGTGGACCACACTGTCTGGAAGAGTAATAGACACTAAACCTCTACTTCCCAGAGATGGGTTAATACACCCAAATATGGAGTTTTTAGTTTGCTACTATAATTAACATCATAACCAAAATCTCATTATTGTAAATATCACAGAGTACAGTTCTCTGAAACAAAGTGCTACCTGCCTGGATGAAACACTGAAGGCTAGCCGGGCATGATGGCTCACGCCTGTAATCCCAGCACTTTGGAAGGCCAAGGTGGGCGGATCACCTGAGGTTGGGAGTTCAAGACCAGCCTGACCAACATAGAGAAACCTTGTCTCTACTAAAACTACAAAATTAGCCAGGCATGACACATGCCTGTAATCCCAGCTATTCGGGAGGCTGGGGCAGGAGAATCACTTGGACCCAGGAGGCAGAGGTTGCAGTGAGCTGAGATCGTGCCATTGCACTCCAGCCTGGGCAACAAGAGTGAAACTCCATCTCAAAAAAAAATGACTGAAGACTAGATGCTGAGCAGTAAGGCTTTCATAGTTCTATAATGCCCTATGGCACTCCATTAACTTCCAACATTCTCTGTCTCTCTCTCTCTCTCACACACACACACACACACACACACACACACACCCCACCCCTACCTATTTCCTCCTTGCTAAAACAAAAATACACCAGAAATGGAACAATCACCCAAGGAAGACCTAAACTATGACCTAACAATTCCTCACTTGTCCCTATCACACAGACATTTTAGCTTTTTCCTTCTACAGTCAACATGGATACTCTGTATATGAGATTCCCAAGCTATCTACGATTAAGAATTACCTTATTTAAGTAAGTCCATTCTCACCCTCCACTCCTACCTTAATCCTGGTTTAGTAAGGCTAGAGTTGGACTGGAAGTCTATATTTTTTTAAAACTCCTCAATTTGAGGCCGGGCGCAGTGGCTCAAGCCTGTAATCCCAGCACTTTGGGAGGCCGAGATGGGCGGATCACGAGGTCAGGAGATCGAGACCATCCTGGCTAACACAGTGAAACCCCGTCTCTACTAAAAAATACAAAAAACTAGCCGGGCGAGGTGGGGGGGCGCCTGTAGTCCCAGCTGCTCGGGAGGCTGAGGCAGGAGAATGGCGTAAACCCGGGAGGCGGAGCTTGCAGTGAGCCAAGATCCGGCCACTGCACTCCAGCCTGGGCAACAGAGCAAGACTTCGTCTCAAAAAAAAAAAAAAAACTCCTCAATTGATGGGCAGCTGAATTTAAGAACTATTAAACTGTCAACAGATTTTTATCTATAATATTAATACACTGTACATAAGGGATCTTTTTAACATACTTCAAACCACGTGAAATGTAAGTAGGATTGATCCTCCTAAAACTCCAAGGATGACTACAATGCATTAATGCATTACAAGATGGTAGTAAAGAACCAAAACAGTTTCTCATCAATGTTATTAATTACAAGAACTATTTCCCCCATGGTTTTCTACAGGGAACTAAAAACTTGGTTTAAAAAGAGTTGTCTCACTGAAAAGCAATCTGGAGACAATTTAAATGACCCTGACTAGGAGTAACTGATTAAGGTTAGTAGAGCAAGGCTATATGGAGTAGGATTCTTTCATTCATTCACTGCACCTATTCCTTTAACACAAAGAATAAATATTTAAGACCATAGAACTGTGCGAGGCAATGTAGAGTTTACAAAAGTGTAAGAAGACTCCCTGATTTAATACATCAGTACATCATGAGGTGCCCACACAAATGTTCAGTAAACCCCAGAGGACCCTAAAGGTCAGAAGGGACAGGAATGGTGACAGAAGGCCTCATGGAAAGTGTCAAGTTTGGTCCCTGAAGACAGATCAGCATTTGGATTAAATGAACCACGAATGGGCATCTGGTTAGATGATGGTAGGAGTCTCACAGTGGGGATCCATGGCCTGACCACAGGGATAGGTTTTGATTTAAAAAAAAAAAAAAAAAAAAAAGTTTTAGAAAGATTAATTTGGCTCCATGTAAGAGACAGAACAGGGACTTGGCCAGGAATGGTGGCTCATGCCCGTAATCCCAGCACTTGGGAGACTGAGGTAGGAGGATCACTTGAGGACAGGAGTTCCAGACCAGCCTGGGCAACATAGAAAGACACTGTCTCTTAAAAAAAAAAAAAAAACTGTGTTTAAATTAGAAGGGCCAAGCACAATGGCTCAGGCCTGTAATCCCAATCCTTTGGACAGTGAAGGTGGGCGGACTGCCTGAGCTCAGGAGTTCGAGACCAGCCTGGACAACACAGTGAGACCCCATCTCTCTTTTTTAAAAAAATTAAAGAACAGGGACTGCTGGGCGCGGTGGGTCACGCCTGTAATCCCAGCACTTTGGGAGGCCAAGGCGGGCGGATCACAAGGTCAGGAGATTGAGACCATCCTGGCTAACATGGTGAAACCCCATCTCTACTAAAAATACAAAAAAATTAGCCGGGCGCGGTGGCGGGCGCCTGTAGTCCCAGCTACTTGGGAGGCTGAGGCAGGAGAATGGCGTGGACCCGGGAGGTGGAGCTTGCAGTGAGCCGAGATCGCGTCACTGCACTCCAGCCTGGGCGACAGAATGAGACTCCATCTCAAAAAAAAAAAAAAAAAAAAACAGGGACTTGGAGTGAGAAAGGCTGGGTTCCAACTCTGGTTCCACCATTTATCAGCTATGAGTCCCTGGGAAAATTTCTCAAAATACTCTACCCTGCTTTCTTCCCTGTGGAAGAGATAACTATCTCCCTCACAAGGTTGTTGCCGGACACACAGTGCACATTCAACACGTGTTAAGTGAGTTGAAATGACACACTGCTACCCACAATTGTAAACATGAATTTTCTGTCAAAATATTTAATGCTTAATGCATAGAAGAATGAATCTGTCAAGTTCTCTCCCTACATCTAACCAAAATCGATTCTGCTTCAATTAAAGTATATATTGTCTTGTTTAGTCATCCAAGGAATTAAAACTGACAAGTTTTCATTCTCTTTATGATAAACCTTCAATACATTTACGAAAGTTTAATAAGCTTATGCCTCAGCATTTAATCCTTCCTCTTCGGAAATTAGCATCTAGTTTTATACATGGAAAAGGAGTTCGAAAGGACAGGCATATGCAGCTGCTTCTTGCCACAGACTGTATTATGAAATGCTCAAATAGTTGGGAATTTTTTCACATTTCCTTACCTATTTCCTTCATAAAGCAGACGAATAATCATTTTCCTCAATCTTAACAATTTACTAATCACAGTAAAACATGCTAGGAGAACTGCCAAGCTATTTGGTACCCTGGGCAATGGGGCAGGCCCCGAGGCAAACATCACGAACACCTGCAGGGCATTCAGCAGGTGGGCAGAAAGCCAGGAAGTCTGCTATCCCAGAACATTCTCTTCTTCAGAAAAGACAAAGCTGTGCTGTCAAAGCTAAGGACATTCCTTTTGAGAAAAGTTCTAAGCATCTGTTTGAAATTTGTATGTGAATCTTTTCTCCCACTTCGATCAGAACTGTTTATGGTTGTATCCTTTCCCAATCTCAAAACTTAAAATCAAACTGACAAATATTAAGTTCCTAATACCTCCATACTAAGGATGAAAAGCCCAATACATACATTTTTGATACTTAAAATATCACAGAAGGTTATTCAATCAATATTTATTAGTGTTGTGCAAGTTTCTAAAAATAAACTCAGAGTTAAATATATATACTCTGGTTTCTCTTCGGCTCGTATAAATCTTTCACCTTTTACTGAGAGAGAGAAATAGGCCAGGCGCTGTGGCTCAAGCCTGTAATCCCAGCACTTTGGGAGGCCAAGACGGGCGGATCACAAGGTCA